>NC_064614.1:62592500-65092500 GCF_023898315.1 Schistocerca nitens
TTGATAATAAGAAAAAAAAATTCTATTACAGTATTGGTGCATTTCCGCCAATTGTGAACAGAACATAAAACTTTTATCAGTCTTTCTCGTAGCGACGCCACTCTTCACTTTGTAGTTGGGAGTATTTCCTATGAACTCGGATGATTTTCACAGGGGAATTCTTTCATCACCTGTCACTTTTCACTGCACTAAAACTGGGGATCACCTTTTCACATTCTAGTGGAAAACACTGGGAATTTCACTATGTGAAGGGGGAAGTGATATTTCTTGACTCGACGATCCATCAGGTCATGTTGGGAATCAGGAAAGTTGATGACTGGTTCAATGACGAATGAGTCAGTTTGGTGGCTGTCTTAATCTCATTCCAATTCATGTTTCAGCACATGAAAATACAGAAAAAAACTGTATTAGGACTTGCTCATTAACTAGCATCTTAATCTAAGGGAATATAGAGTAAGAATTTAAGACAATAAAAATTACTACATAGACTATGTACATATACATTATATATTATTCATATCTTGTGTCTAGGTGTTACATTCTTTCGTTAGCAAATATTAGCAAAACACGTTTCGTCTTGTACAGGTCTTTCTTAAGCAAGGTATTTAGCAATATTGCCGTAACAATTTTCATAGTTAAGGAAAAGTCATCATTAGTGTCCTTTTAATGTAAATATAGTAAAATCGTGCGTAGTTTATCAACGTTTTATTATTTTTATGTCCATTTTCGTCTCAAATCTGGAGCACGCTCGCGCCCGTTATGGAGAGGAATGCTTATTGTTGAGTACGGGCCGGCGAGCGGTCATTGAATGTTGCCACAGTGCTTCACAGTCACTTGGTAACGAACTGGCGGTTTAACAGCGTTGGCAGTCCGCGTCCTGCACGAGGCAGATGGTTCAGTGGCTACCAATCGTTTTATAACTTGTGCATTTTGTTCAATCATGGGTACTGGAGCAGCGCATCAAGGTGACATGGTCAACCTGGACGGTAAATTGACTGCACCAGCGACGAAGAACAGTCATCGATGAAAATGACTACTGTCACCTATTGCAGTAAGTACAATAGCTTGTCTATCCTTTGACTGATAGTCACTGTATCGTCGTTGCAACGTGATAATACTTGTAATGCTACTTCACACGCGGAACATCACTCGTGTCCATAAGTTTATTACAGTTTTGATTCACACAAGAGATAACTAGTTGTTCGTGTACATACATGTGTCAAATTACTATTTTACACACGTGTCCATCATTTTGTCACTGAGTCACACGCAGCAATCCACACGTGTCCATATAGGTCTCTCTATACCACAGAGTAGCACAGGTAATGCTAAAATTACTTATCATGAAAGGATCATTTACAAAATATACATGGTTTTTTTTATTACTGTCCAAGACCTAACGAAAAACGTGTTTGCTATTCTGAATGGTGCTTCTGAAGCACGTTAGATTTTATATATTTTTTAAATCTGATTCTTTTCCTTTTCTTATTGTTCTATAACAGCCTTTTTTTTTGTTTCTTTGTTCATTCATTCAGTTACATCAATAATCAGTAAAATATACCCACTTTGGCGTGCCGAACAGTTCGCGTTCAAAACTTCATCTAACAGAAATCGGGAAAATTATGCCTATTTCCTAGGATGCTTTTGCTCACAGCAAATCAGATTTACATCACGTTTCGATAAGTAACTGCAGATACGCATTAACCAACGAGCCACGATCGTCAATACACACAATATACACACGTCAAGTCTTTTGAAACAATTTCCAAATTTCTTCCCCTACCGGGTAGGGTAGAAAGGTAAGAACGCTAAAGAAGAAAACTACAATAGGATAGTGCAAGGAAATGAAAGATACGAAGATAGATAATGGGTGAAATAATCAGTTGAGCAAATTCATTCTTCGGCTCCACTGTTTCTTAGTGTCATCCTCGTGGGATAACTTGACCTCAGTATTAAAATGTCGCACAAATCCGCTTCTAAAGCATCTTCAAATATATCTCAAAATCACGGCATGCGGACATAGCAGAAGAATATAAGCAGATTATCTCAGTCCTCAACTAGGTGTCTTAATATCGAAGGTTTCTGTATAATACTCGTGACATAGGAATAGTCTCTCTAAGTTTCTCCAATACAGGACCTAATTATCATTATAAATGCATATTTCTTAACTGGCTGACTCATAGTAATAAATAAATTAAAGTTGTTCTCCAGTTGCGAGTACCATTATTCATTTCTTTGTACACTAACTATATGTTACTGCTTATACTCGGTGTAATCTACAGATTACAATGTATCAGTTTTTGCTTCGTACATGGTTCTAGCGACTTAAAATATCAATCCTTTGAAAGCTTAACTTAGGTTAATACTTCACATATACGGACATTCTGGTCTGAATGAGGGATTTAAAGAAAACCTTTACTACTTGGTAAAAAGGAGATTTGCCGTAACTTAAAACTAAAGCAGCAGGTGGCACTTTGGCACATCCCTTACTCAATTCAACGACTGCAGTCTTCTATTGCTCAAGAAACTTAAAACTACCTTAAAACTAAAGCAAATCTTATTTTCCAAATACGTAGAGTACCTTCTTCAATCACTTCATATCTTTCAAGCTCCATCATTGCTTTGTGTCCACCTCACTCAAATGATTACGTCACCTGCAGAATACATGTACATGCTGTTGACTCACATACTTTCTAAACTTTGTTTCAAGTTGCAGCTTAACATAATAAATGATATTTTTTTAAATGTGTTTCATGGTACTTCTTCAGGTCTACATGGTGGTAAAGTCCTTTTATTCGTCCACTAACTGGATCTGCCAACACGTAACAACCAATATGTGGCTTCCTGACTATAACAAACGGTCCTTCGTATAGGTGTAGCCACTTACGATGGTTTGAAGTGTGTCCTCAGAAGAACACGCTCGTTCAAGCGATACGACAGAACTTTATTGATATGCCTGTCAAATGCCTTTTTTCTTAAATTGGCATGAGTTGTGAGAGAGATCAGGGCTTGTCTTAACTTACTATCTAGGTTGACTTCTGGACCTTCTATCTTGGGGATAGGATCAGTACATTCATTGCTTTCCTTTTGGCTGGAGACTAGTTCTGAAGGTGTGAAACCAGTCGAAGTGTGTTTTTAGTTTTCCGCATGTTCATTAGATTGAATTTCGCTCACAATTACTTTTAAAGTACCGGGCGGTACGCTCGGTACGAAGTTTGCTTCCGTATTCCACCTAAGTTGCGAGCTATTTGCCGGAATTTCAGTCGAGATCGTGTGTGTTGGCGGGTTTGCTCGGGCATAATAGATGCGAGAATTTTGAGGTTCATGATTTTGACTTTGATAGTTGGTAAAAGGTGGAGGACTATTCCTAAAGTTTGGAGCATACTGTTGTTTGTATTGCTTGGAAGGATCTGGAGGATTTCTCCCTTGAGAACAGTGCTGGAATCTAGGCTGGTTACCATACTGCTGTTGACTGTTGGTGTTAATCCAACGTCCTTTTCCATTGAAATTATTATTTTGGCGATCGTTATTGTAGTGATAACGATCATTGTAATTAACTGGTGAATTACCGTATTGTTGTTGTGTTGTCTGGTATATGGGGTGGTACCTGTTTTGATCCTGGAATTTATGTTTCTGCTTCCCGTTACGGCGATAGTAGTTGTTATTATCGCACGGAACGTCGTGTCCTTTACTGTTGTTGGGTTGGTATGACATACCTGAGTCTGCGCCTACACCGTGCGGCTGTGTAGTGTACGGGCCTAGATTACAATTACTCCGCGCACTAGCACGCACGTCTTCTTGAATCATGTCAAGGTTGTCAAGTACTGACAGAAAAGCCTCCGTGTCGTCGTCACTGACATTTACTAACTTCTCCCTGATTGATACCGGTAGCTTTGACTTAAGGATCATAATTACGTCCTTCGTGGAAATGGGCGTGTCCCAATATTGTATTTTTCGCAGGTATTTCTCAAAGTACCTACGGAGACCAGCACTTCTCGTGTTAAACGGTTCAGCATTATATACTTCCTTTCTAAGGCGTTGTTGTATACCTGAACTCCAGAATTTGTTCAGAAATTGCTTTTCGAAGTCAGCGTAATTATTACATCTTTCAATTACTTCTGTTCCCCAGACAGAACCCTCTCCTTGAATGTAACCTACTATAAAGCGCATATGTTGCTTGTCATCCCAGCTCTCAGGAAAAACACCATTAAATGACTTCAGAAAAACCATTGGGTGGATGTTGCGTTTCTCTGGCAGAAAAGGCTGGATCACGCGGTGCTTGAGAACGCTTTCTTCTTTCATTAGCTCGACAAGAGTTACTTGATCATTCTGGTTGCGTACTAACGGATTCTTACTGCTGTGTCCATGTACAAGTGGGGAGAATTTTACACGAGACACGGTATTATTATTGTATTCATGTTCTGAAGAAAGCAAGTGTGAATGCTCACTTCTATTGTCATTAGGAAAATCATTGACTTGTTGTTTCAACTGCTCGATTTCCTCAGTGAGGTGTCGTTTCCACTCGGGAAGATCTCGGTGAAAAACTCTACGAATCTCTCCTAATTCAGTGAGAATCGTATCACCTGATGTACCTGGAGCAGCTAAAACTTCAACTGTGGCTGACTTAACGGCTTCTTTTAAGTCGTGTTGAACCTTGTTTTCTATGTACTGTTCTTTAGTCTCGACCCATTCTACAAATTCTTTTCCTATCGTGGAACGTACGTTGGCTGCAGCATCATTCACCCTCTTTTCAATGTTAATTTCGGATAGCGCCTGTGTCAGGTCATTGACCTGGCCTTGCAGAGTGATGACATTGTCGGCAAGCTTGTTTACTTTAGCTACGACCTCAGCGGACTTTTTTGAAACTTCCGTTGTAACTGCCTGGCAACTTTCGATTTGTACTTTGATGTCTTTGTGCACGTTACCTACTGTGCTCTCACATGCATCTACCTTCTGCAGAATACCTTCTATCCTGTCATTAACTTTAGTACTTAATTCCGAGATATATTCCCCCGTGACTGTCCTTATTCTTGCCTCTAAGTTGGCATCAATATTATCTAACCTATTTTTCATTGTACCAATCATGGTATTCAGGTCAAACCATTTTCGCTCTGTCTCCCGTTCCTTTTCCCTTTCTTTTTGTTCCCTTTCTTTTCTATCCCGTTGTTTTTGTAATTTATAAGCTTCCCTTTCCCGTTTCTCCTGTTCTCTATCACGTTGTTTTTTGTAATTTATAAGTTTCCCTTTCCAGTTTCTCCTGTTCTCTTTCTTGAAAAAAATTCTCATCATTTCAACCATCGAATTTTCTCCCGCTTGCTGTGACGATGATTGCTGTGACGATACGTCACGCACACCATCATCGTCTGCCGTTCTCTCCATTCGCGAATCGGGTCTGCCTGTTCCCGTTCGCTAACGTAGTGGGTATGAATTGACAACAGTGTCATCACCGCCATCCACACTGTTTGTCGGCTTTCCTTTGTCATCTGCCATGTTTATTTTCAAGTTTGTGACGTAACTGCTCAAAGAAATCTTTCGCAGCACGCCGATCGTCAACTCTCAGATGCGCACGCTGCGACGCTTCCTGATAGTCAAACGTCACACCGCGGTAGGTGACAATTGCAGAGCTATACCGGGTAGAAGACAAGATGGCACCTAACTTTGAAAATAAGTGACAAACACCTACTAGACACTTAATCCAGCTATTATGGCATCCATCTTGTGTTCTTAACCGTAGCAACAATGAAGATGCTCATAATGCTAACAAATAAACTTTGCAAGAAGAGATGATCAGAAATGAATTCTAACTACGTAAATAAGCAACTCTGCAAGGAAATAACAGCGATAGGATAAAAATGAAGCAGTAAGGAAAGAAATTCCGGAAATCAGTTTTTTTTATACAAGACGCGAGATTTTATGCGTAATGAAAACCGTACTTACATCAGTCGTTTTGCGCACTGCTGTTATTTTTTGAAAAATTTTTTTTAATACTTCCACGGTTTCGTTCAGTACTTCCTTTACGGCTTCCCGATGTCCACCGGATGATGTCATGAAACAATAACAGAACAGATTAAAAAATTTTTATCACGTCCCTGTTCGGGCGCCACATCTAGTATGATAAAAAAAATTATTATTACTATTAAATATATTTCAATTCTTTCAATTTCAATCTGTGTTTCATACTAGAATGTCGTGTTCCCAGTTTGGCACAGCTTTGCCACAGGAGACACGAAAGCGGTCGAAGACGTCCGTCTTCTGGTCGGCTCCTGATCGTTGTCAGAAGGAGGCTAGTTTTGATTACGCAAAGACTTCTATTATTTGGAAAAGAACAACCCGGATTTCTTTACGTAATCAGTATGAATTTTATAATTACCTAAGGGACCTTTAACAATGAATAGTAAAAAAAAATTGCATTTACAAATGTAATCATTAATAAATGGGGCAGCTATGAGTTGTATAGAAGACAAGGAGCGGCCTTCTGTCTACGACCAGGATGCCGCAGTATTCTCTGCTGTAGTAAAGGCTGTTTGACATTTATAAAAATAATATGGCATGGAGGATAAAAAAGTATAAAGAAAAAAAAAATAGAATAAGAAATCTGGTAAACACTAAATGTATTCTAATAATTCTCACAAGCAGTTAGAGCTACTTTATAGGCAGCATAACTTACATAAGTAATTATCTAACTCCATGGTGCGATCAGATTTCAGCCTGTCCTGTACTAGCTCCTATGTTCGCGTTTTTGTCACAAATTACAGTCACTTTTCTCCTTCGTTAAAGACAATTCTTGCACTGTTCAACACCTCTGATAACAATAGCTTGCCGAGTTACAGTTTCGAACATAAATTACTTGAATGTTATTAATTAATTATGTTGTCTGCACGCTGGCAAGACCGCTCACTATGTTAGCTTAAAGTCGACCTCCTTTACGTTTTCACATCACAAGCAGAAGTACATTAAAAAAAATCTGAAGATCTACAAACGTTTTCTACTGTCATCTTTTTTTTAGATCGAAGCGGAACGTCGTTCAGCTTCTGTTAAAATGTTTCTTTGACTGCGCAATCGATGTATTAGCGTCCGCGCTAGATGCGCATCTTTACAGTTATGTAAATTATACAAAACAAATGTCTTTCAAAGGGTATTCAAAGCTTTCATAGGACGGAAATACCAATAATATTACAACCTGCAACATATCCTAATTCACCATATTCAAATTAGAGTCCCATCCTCGACCTGCATCACTAATTGATCTTAAATGTACGAGTGATGGTAATTTGCAACAGCATAAAACTGGATTTACATGCTACTGGGGAGCAGAAAGATCTTTCTAAGTAAACTGGACGACACGGCCAGGGACCCGAACGCCGGGACGGCTGGAGGCCTCCCGCCGCCCCGCCCCCCCTTTGCACTTCTTCAGAGAAAAGCCGACCACGGGTGGCGGTCAGACAGTGGTCGAGGGCCGGCAGAACCGTCTCTGGCGCCTTGTGTTGCTGCCAGGAGAATTCCGTCGCAGGAGGAACTTCCTGCAGCAACCGCTTGCTAAAATATTTTATAAGGGTGAGGAGGAACCTTAGCGGAAGGCACTGTTGTCTGTCGAGTGTAGACTTTTGAGGTATTGCCAGGCAGATGAAAAGAAGCCCTGAGTCTATGAAACCGTGGGACGCTGTTGCATGCGCAGATTAAGAACTTTGTCTAAGAATGTAAGGAGAACAGACACTGGTTCACATGGAACTTATTCCCAGAGTGCCTGCGAGCACGGCAACGCTGAAAGGAAGCTCCCTTATTGGCTGAAGAAAGAGACAGAAAGAGCGAGGAAATTGGGAAAATTTCACCCGTTACCCAAGTTAAACAAACTTCAAGGAAGGGCACCTGTGCTCTCAGAGAGGCATTTTTAGTGGCCGGAGCTCGCAAGAAGTAGAAGTCAGTCAACAAGGGCCAGTTCAGAACGAAAAACGTGGTAAAGCGATGTTTCTTCGACGGACATCGTCGAACTGTATGAGGTGCTAAAATTACAATAAAGAAAAAAAAAAACTCTGTAGAGGGGAGTCGGTCTGTCGAGGCGAGTCTGGTCGGTTGGTCAGCCGGCTCAGTGTGGGGCATTCAGTGTGTGTCTGTCATCGGAGTGCGAGTATGTCTGTCGTTTGGATCAAACTTTAAGCCAGAAAATGGGAGTTTTGCCACTCTGCCAGTAACAGAACTCAGCTAGTGGTCGCCCGGTCGGGGCTGAGTTCCTGCTTCTGAGTCTGCTCGAGTTGCTCGGGCAACAGTCATTGGCGGTTGGATTGGTCGGTCGCGCACTGAGACACGAGGTGACTTGTCCGCCTTGAGCGTTGGCGCATGTGAGGTCCCCACGTGAGTCCAGTGGGCAGCGCCGTATAGAAAGAGGTACGCGGTTCACAAGAGAGCAACAGGAGCGGAACCACGACATCGGGCTGGCCGGGGCGACCTGCGACGCCGTGACGCGGGAGATCGGCGCGCCTTCCTGCGTCCGTTGAAGCGGCTGGCAGCGGACGGTTCGGGAGAGCGTTGGGGGTGCTATGCCAGGTCTTCGCCAGCAATCGCAGTTTATTAGAACTTAAGTGATTGGAGATACGTTGTTTCATTTACTTGTTAAATTCTACTTGTTTTCTTGGTGAGGTCACCAGCCGCTTTGTTTTGGGGTCGTCCCACCATTCTTCTCCGTTTGCCCACTTGCAGGACGGCGGTTATTGTGAATTGGGTGGTCCGTTTTTCGCTTGTGGGATTGGAGAGGTTTAGAGCAATCTGTGGTTCGGGTTGTTTAGTAGCACCGCCCCCCCCCTCCCCCCTCCCTCTCAGTCAATCTGTCATACGTTAGTAGCTGCCTCTGTCATGTTTGATTCGGTGTCAACGAATTTATAGAATTAAGGTAAGGGCCGAATTCGTGAAATATGTTTCTATCTTGCCTATCATCTTGCGAGGCGGTATATGTGTAATGTAGAGCATGTTGTACACTTTATGTAAGTCTGAATTTCATGGGTTTTATTTAAATAGTCATTTTTATAAAGTTGCCACCCTTCCGCCGTAAGAGCCCTTTTAAAAACAAATTGCACTTTAGGTGGAAAATAAGTTCTTAGTGTGAGTGTTTGTACCATTTCCATCCCTTTTACGGGGTGCAAAGTTAATGTGTTTTTATGAGTTGTTAAAAATTTTAGTTTAAAGTAATCTGGTGCGTCGCAGATTTGCACCAGTGTGGTCTTTCAGAGGTCGTTGTGAGCGGTCATGACTACGGCCGTGTTGAAAGGGAGCGGCAAGCTTCTCAGCCCGAAGGCTCCTACTGTAACAAAAAAAAATTTTATGCTGCCTCTGAATAATTGTAACTTGATATTTCGAGGGTGTTTTTCTGCTTATAATTTTAAAACTGTTTTGAAAAAGCTTTTAGAAATAAAATTCACATTTCTTAAATTGTAACTTGTTATTACGAGGGTGCTTTTCTGCTTATAAATTTTAAATCTGTTTTGAAAAAGCTTTTATGAATAAAATTTCCATTGGTTGAAATTTAATTTGTTTCCATCGGTTATTCCTTGACAACTACTTCCACACTCACATAGTGTGTTAATGTTCTTGATGAATCGCTAGTGAATAAAGTAAATTCTTTAAGAAAAGATTTTGAAACTAAATTTTCACCGTTCAGTGTCGATCGAAACATTGTAGCACTTTTGCAACCTTATTATGGAGATTTAAAAAATCTACCGGAGGAAAGCAGTGTAGACGTCCTGAACAGTTTTAACGTAAAAAGATTTGCCACTGAAACTGAAATTACCTTCCAGGTCAGTTACGTCTGCAGATGCAACTGAAATGGCAAACTGTCTCGAAAACAACTGCCGGCCGTTGTGGCCGAGCGGTTCTAGGCGCTTCAGTCCGGAACCGCGCTGCTGCTACGGTCGCAGGTTCGCATCTTGCCTCGGGTACGGATATGTGTGATGTCCTTAGGTTAGTTAGGTTCAAGTAGTTCTAAGTCTAGGGGACTGATGACCTCAGATATTAAGTCCCATAGTGTTTAGAGCCATTTGAACCATAACGAACCCGAGGGGGTCGTGTGTCAGTGCGACCAATACCACAGATATTACTTACTAGACGAATACTTGTTTGGCGCCCGCTGCGGCGTGATTTTACATAGCGTGTATTACGTCACAAATTAAGCGATGTATGAGCCACAGAGAACGTTTTATTTCCAAGTGTCGAAATCGAATAATTTAAGGAAATATTTATTATTCATTTCGCAGCTACATTTGTATGACTGTGCGTCTTATAGTCTATGTGCCACGTTCGGACGAATACTTATTGGAGTCACTGTATGTACGTCATGGCTCTCATTAACGATACGAGAGCTGAGAGGGCGAACAGCGATGTTATCAGGTGATGTCGTTACCTCGTTATCTCCGCCGTTCGCTGTCGAGTGGCGCAGAGAACACGTCGCCGAGCAGTAAACTCCTCCGTCACCGATGCGATAAGAGGCTGCGCGTCGGAGCGGCTCTTTCCTACGAGCTTGCCAACAACTGTCGGCGAAATTTACACCGTTTCATGTAAACCTTTCCGGGCGAAACAGCGGACGGTGAGCAAGCTAAATCAGACACAGTTAACATGTTTCGGGAATAGGAAACAAGGAACTGAAAGACAGGCAATCCCGTTTTTCACTTTGGCTTTCACTTACATCGCCATCGGCTGATTTGTTTGCTATGTTCAAGTGTTTACTCCAATACTCGCAAATGTTCACTGTCACCCTTTATGCGTGTGCACAGGTGTTCATTTGCAGCTACGTCTATATTCAGAGAACCGCTATGAAGTGCATGGCCGAGGGTACGTCCAACTGTACCAATTATTAGGGCTTTTTCCGATTCCATTCACGTACGGAGCGTGGGAAAAATGATTGTTTAAATGCCTCTATGCGTGTTGTAGTTAATCTAATCTTTTCCTCAAGATCCCTATGGGACCGATAAGTTGGGTATTGCAGCCGGCCGGAGTGGCGTGCGGTTCTAGGCGCTACAGTCTGGAGCCGAACAACCGCTACGGTCGCAGGTTCGAATCCTGCCTCGGGCATGGACGTGTGTGATGTCCTTAGGTTAGTTAGGTTTAATTAGTTCTAAGTTCTAGGCGACTGATGACCTCAGAAGTTAAGTCGTATAGTGCTCAGAGCCATTTGAACCATTTTTTTTCGGGTATTGTAGTATATTCCTAGACTTCTCAGTTAAAAATAGTGAAGGGACGGCATTATCAGGGCTGAGACTGTTGATCCACACAAATAAAACAGTTTCGGCGTCAGTCACTAGTTTATTTTGCCACTACGCGTTTCGATGTTTCACATCATCATCTTCAAGTGGAGAAACGTTTATTTACATTGCTGTTATTGGTGAAAGATACTGAGGTCTTTTCTCAGTCGCAGACCATGGGCAGTGTAGAATATTTTGCGTCTTTTGAGGAACGGTAGAGTAGTAAAAAGTGTGCATACGTTCGCCTGACGTAAGTCCTCTCCACGGCACATTAAATTTACACAGCGGAGAGGACATACATCACGCATCAGAATACAGGCCTTTTACAGCTCTACCGTCCCTCGAAAGGCGCAAAATAACCTACATGCCCTTGGTCTGTGAAAAGACGTCTATACTCTTCACCAACACCGCCCATGTAAATAAAGAGTTCTTCGCCTGAAGATGGTGGTGTGAATCATCGAAACGCGTGGTTGCAAAATAAACAAGTGACTGACGCAGAAACTTTTTTATTTGTATAATTCTTGAAACTTCGTTAGTAGACTTTGTGCGGGTCCTGCCCACTCGTCTCGTACAAGGTGCCAAAAGATGCTGCGTTCTCGGAATGCTATACAACAATTCAAGCAAATCACATTAATAGTTTTATTAGAATAACGCTTTTGACACAGTTGACTTTGATATATTACTAATTAAAATGAAACAGCTGAATTTCTCAAACAGTGCAATACACTGGTTTGACAGCTACCTCAAAAACAGAAGTCAACAAGTCATTTGTGGGTCGGAGAAGTCATCATGGAAAAACGTGCGCTCTGGAGTTCTCCAAGGCTCCGTCCTTGGTCCATTACTCTTCTCACTGTACATTAATGATATTTCTTCAGTGATTCACTCCTGCAACTACCATCTACACTCCTGGAAATTGAAATAAGAACACCGTGAATTCATTGTCCCAGGAAGGGGAAACTTTATTGACACATTCCTGGGGTCAGATACATCACATGATCACACTGACAGAACCACAGGCACATAGACACAGGCAACAGAGCATGCACAATGTTGGCACTAGTACAGTGTATATCCACCTTTCGCAGCAATGCAGGCTGCTATTCTCCCATGGAGACGATCGTAGAGATGCTGGATGTAGTCCTGTGGAACGGCTTGCCATGCCATTTCCACCTGGCGCCTCAGTTGGACCAGCGTTCGTGCTGGACGTGCAGACCGCGTGAGACGACGCTTCATCCAGTCCCAAACATGCTCAATGGGGGACAGATCCGGAGATCTTGCTGGCCAGGGTAGTTGACTTACACCTTCTAGAGCACGTTGGGTGGCACGGGATACATGCGGACGTGCATTGTCCTGTTGGAACAGCAAGTTCCCTTGCCGGTCTAGGAATGGTAGAACGATGGGTTCGATGACGGTTTGGATGTACCGTGCACTATTCAGTGTCCCCTCGACGATCACCAGTGGTGTACGGCCAGTGTAGGAGATCGCTCCCCACACCATGATGCCGGGTGTTGGCCCTGTGTGCCTCGGTCGTATGCAGTCCTGATTGTGGCGCTCACCTGCACGGCGCCAAACACGCATACGATCATCATTGGCACCAAGGCAGAAGCGACTCTCATCGCTGAAGACGATACGTCTCCATTCGTCCCTCCATTCACGCCTGTCGCGACACCACTGGAGGCGGGCTGCACGATGTTGGGGCGTGAGCGGAAGACGGCCTAACGGTGTGCGGGACCGTAGCCCAGCTTCATGGAGACGGTTGCGAATGGTCCTCGCCGATACCCCAGGAGCAACAGTGTCTCTAATTTGCTGGGAAGTGGCGGTGCGGTCCCCTACGGCACTGCGTAGGCTCCTTCGGTCTTGGCGTGCATCCGTGCGTCGCTGCGGTCCGGTCCCAGGTCGACGGGCACGTGCACCTTCCGCCGACCACTGGCGACAACATCGATGTACTGTGGAGACCTCACGCCCCACGTGTTGAGCAATTCGGCGGTACGTCCACCCGGCCTCCCGCATGCCCACTATACGCCCTCGCTCAAAGTCCGTCAACTGCACATACGGTTCACGTCCACGCTGTCGCGGCATGCTACCAGTGTTAAAGTCTGCGATGGAGCTCCGTATGCCACGGCAAACTGGCTGACACTGACGGCGGCGGTGCACAAATTCTGCGCAGCTAGCGCCATTCGACGGCCAACACCGCGGTTCCTGGTGTGTCCGCTGTGCCGTGCGTGTGATCATTGCTTGTACAGCCCTCTCGCAGTGTCCGGAGGAAGTATGGTGGGTCTGACACACCGGTGTCAATGTGTTCTTTTTTCCATTTCCAGGAGTGTATATGCCGACGACATCCAACTGTACATGCAACTACCATCTATATGCCGACGACATCCAACTGTACATAAGTGCAAGCCCCAAGAACATTGCTGACGCAGTAGGGAGTATGAACGCAGATCTTTGCTCTGTTTCTCGATGGGTACAGAACCTAGGTCTGAAACAAAACACCAAGAAATCCCAGGTCATTCTTACATCTCATCCAAAGTCAATCAGCCGGTACTTTCGAGAAACAGTCCCTCAAATACTCCTCAATGGTACCCAACTACCATACCAAAATACAGTAAAAGACCTTGGAATAATCTTGGATGAACACCTAAACTGGGAAGAACAAACAGCCACAGCTTGCCGGAAATCGCTCTCCTCCATACATGCAATCCAAAAATTTAGAAAAATATTTCCAACCCATGTTAAACAAAAATTAGTCCAAACACTAGTCTTGGCCTAATCTTTACTACTGTGATGTAGTTCAACACGGCACAAATAGTGAAAATTCGAGATGCCCCGAGCTAGTGATGAATGCTTGCGTTAGATACGTGTGCAATATACGGTTGTACGATCATATCAGTCCTTCATACTCCCAGCTAGGTTGGATACGCCCACATAAGGTAAGCGATCTCCACACGATGTGCTTACTTCATCGATTTCTTAGTCACTGGTGCCCCAATACTTACCTTCTCACATTAAACACCTATCATCATTCCACAACCGCAATACCAGATCGGATACGTCTAGCATCTTGGCTGTACCTTTACATAACACAAAACCTATCCGTGTCATTCTCCATCTCAGCCATACGATTATGGGAAGCGCTCCCCTGTGATCCGCGTCTTATCCAGAACCACTCAACATTCAAGAGGGAACTCAAAACTTAAGCTGCCAGAACATAACGAGAAAATTCTCAACTAGCAATGGGACTGACATTCATAAAAGAAAAATATGTTTACTTTCATATACATAGTCATTACTATTATTATTATTATTATTATTACTATTATTATTATTCTTGATTGTTATAATTATTTTTTGATTCTTATAATTATCCTTGTACTACTGTTATAATCTCTAGTTTTTTCTTTAACATTAATATTGTATAACACGTGCTATGTCCATAATGTTCTGTACAAACCGAAATTAGTTCAATCTGAGTATGCCTGGTTAGGTGCAAGAGAGGGCCTGAAGGCCCTAATCTTGCCAGGTAAAATAAATGCATAAATAAATAAAAAATAGAGCAGATTGACAATACTTAACTTTGGAATTACAATAACGTGTCGCAAGCGAGGGGCTACATGCAAACAATCAAAGTCCTTTGCTGTACACAAGGTCCATGTAAGCAAATGATATGGATCACACGTCACTGTTATTGTAGTACTATCCCAGTACTGTGCGAATACTGTCCGGCCGAGGCTGGCAGGAGCGGCGTTTATATACTCTTCGCCTAGAGGGCTCTCCTTTCGTGGTGCGGTCCTTCTCAGCAGCTATTGGCTGACGTCGTCTCACCGCCTTCTTTGCTCTTGCGATCTTCGTCTTCGTGGCGGCTCTTGTCGATACGCCGAAACAGACTTTCTCGGGAAATTTTCCGTCCAGTTCGAGTCCGCCAGTTCAGTTCTTTCAACATCCCATTGACACACACCCGTGGGTCAAACATAACTGTCACCACTTGTACTGCCCTCCTCTATATACGTTCAAAATTCCCTGCTAGTCCTATTTTATATGGAACCCACACCCTTGAGCATTATTGCAGAATGGGTCACACGAGTGGTTTGTAAGCAATCTCCTTCTTAGACTGACTGTATTTCAGTAGTATTCTAAACCAAAGTCTGCTGCCTGCTTTACCCACGCCTGAGCCTATGTAATCCTTGTTAAATGTTGCATCCAAGTATTTGTAAGAGACTACAGATTCCAGTTGTGACTCACTAATACACACATCAAAAAACGTTTTGCTTCACCACGGTTCCCAGAGTTCCGGAACCTGTGCAGAATTTTCGAACAGAGGCCAACATAAATATCATTTCCGCCCTTTTTACTGCTCATGAAAACCACACATTGCATTTTGTACGACCATACGGCGAGACCTTCACAGGTGGTGGTCCAGATTGCTGTACACTCCAGTACTTCTAATACCCAGTAGCACGTTTTCTTGCATTGATGCATGCCTGTATTCGTCGTGGCGTACTATCCACAAGTTCATCAAGGCATTGTTGGTCCAGATTGTCTCACTCCTCGGCGTAGATCCCTCAGAGTGGTTGGTGGGTCACGTCGTCCATAAACAGCCCTTGTCAATCTATCCCAGGTATGTCGATAGGGTTCATGTTTGGAGAACATTCTGGCTACTCTAGTCGAGCGATGTCGTTATCATGAAGTCATTCACAAGATGTGCACGATGGGGCGCGAATTGTCGTCCATGAAGACGAATGCCTCGCCAATATCCTGCCGATATGGTTGCACTATCGGTAGGAGTATGGTATTCACGTATCGAACAGCCGTTACAGCGCCTTCCATGACCACCAACGGCGTACGTCCTCCCCCCCCCCCCCCTCAATGCTACCACAAAACAGCAGGGAACCTGTACCTTGCTGTACTCGCTGGACAGTGTGTCTAAGGCGTTCTGTCTGACCGGGTTGCCTCCAAACACGCCTCCGACGATTGTCTGGTTGAAGGCATATGCGGCACTCATCGGTGAAGAGAACGTGATGCCAATCCTGAGCTCGGGAGGACGACGGTTCAATCCCGCGTCCGGCCATCCTGATTTAGGTTTTCCGTGATTTCCCTAAATCGCTCCAGGCAAATGCCGGGATGGTTCCTTTCGAAGGGCACGGCCGACTTCCTTCCCCGTACTTCCCTAATCCGATGAGACCGATGACCTCGCTGTCTGGTCTCCTTCCCGAAAACCAACCAACCAACCAATCCTGAGCGGTCCGTTCGGCATGTTGTTGGCCCCATCTCTACTGCGCTGCATAGTGTCGTGGTTGCAAAGATGGACTTCGCCATGGACGTTGGGAGTGATGTTGTGCACCATGCAGCCTATTGGTAACACGTCCTGTGGCTGCACGAAAAGCGTTATTTAACTTGGTGGCGTTGCTGTCAGGGTTCCTCCGAGCCATAATCCGCAGGTAGCGGTCATCCACTACAGTAGTAGCCCTTGGGCAGCTGAGCAAGGCATGTCATCGACAGTTCCTGTCCGAACAACATCGCTTTGGTTTACTCCAAGACTCCTGGACACTTCCCTTGTTGAAAGCCCTACCTGGGACAAAGTAACAAAGCGGATGCGATCTACCGCGGTACTGACCTTCTAGGCATGTTTGAACTACAGACAACACGAGCCGTGTACCTCCTTCCTGGTGGAATGACTGGAAGTGATCGGCTGTCAGACCCCCTCCGTCTAATAGGCGCTGCTATTGCATGGTTGTTTATATCTTTGGGCGGGTTTTATGATATCTCTGAAGAGTCAATGGGACTGTGTCTGTGATACAATAGCCACAGTCAACGTCTATCTTCAGGAGTTCTGGGAACCGGGGTGATGCAAAACATTTTTTTGATGTATGTGTTATACTCATAGGATACTATGTTTTTCCATTTTACTATGTTTTGACATTTTTCAACATTTAAAGCAAGTTATTGATCATTGCACCACTTCTAAATCTTATCAGAGTTTGAGTGAATATTTGCACAGCTTCGTTCACACTGTACTTCGTTGTAGGCAACTGCATCATTTGCGAAAAGTCTTAGGTTACTATTGATATTGTCTGTAAGATCATTAATATACACCATGAACAGCAGGGACCCAACACAAAAAAATGGTTCAAATGGCTCTGAGCACTATGGGACTTAACATCTGTGGTCATCAGTCCCCTAGAACTTAGAACTACTTGAACCTAACTAACCTAAGGACATCACACACATCCATGCCCAAGGCAGGATTCGAACCTGCGACCGTAGCAGTCGCGCGGTTCCGGACTGAGCGCCTAGAACCGCTTGGCCACCGCGGCCGGCGGACCCAACACACTTCCCTGGGGTACAACCGAAGTTATTTCCACATATGTCGATGGTTCTCCATCCGAGATAACACGCTGCGTGCTGCCTATCAAGAATTCCTCAATTTAGTCACATACTTCGTTTGATGCCCTACATGATCGTCCTTTTGGTAATAAGCTTAGGTGTGGTAGAAAGTCAAATGCTTTTCGGAAATCGAGAAGTACTGTATCTACCTGATTGCTTTGACCCATGGCTTTCAGGATATCATGTGAGAAAACATGTCTGTCGTTTTAATCGTTGTCCTACAACACGTACGAGAAAAATGTTTCGTAGTCGTCAACGCTTTTACAAAGACATTCTGTCTTACTGGCATACGTGCGTTAACACAGAAACTCATAATACATCGCACACAACATTGCCCCATCCGGGACGATAAATAGTTGGTAAATAACTGATCAAAGACATACTGACAGTCACCACTCCCGAGCTTATCGCACCTGTCGGTATGTGCCGGGGAAATGGTGCCGCGTTATTGTGTATCTTTTGTCAGTGAGGTTGGTTGGTTGGTTGGTTGGTTTGTGGAATGTTACCAAACAGCGAGCTCATCGGTCCCATCGGATTATGGAAAGATGGGGCAGGAAGTCGGCCGTGCTCTTTCAAAGGAACCATCCCGGCCAGCCGGAGTGACCGAGCGGTTCTAGGCGCTACAGTCTGGAACCGAGCGACGGCTACGGTCGCAGGTTCGAATCCTGCCTCGGGCATGGATGTGTGTGATGTCCTTAGGTTAGTTACGTTTAAGTAGTTCTAAGTTCTAGGGGACTGATGACCTCTGAAGTTAAGTCCCATATTGTTCAGAGCCATTTGAACCATTTTCGAACCATCCCGGCATCTGGCTGAAGCGATTTAGGGAAATCAGGGAAAACCTAACTTGAGATGGCCGGTCGCGGGTTTGAACCGTCGTCCTCCCGTATGCGAGTCCAGTGTGCTAACCATCGCCGCGTGTCTCGGTTTGTCAGCGTGTCTGTAATGATTATTATCAAATACATTATTATTATCAGATATGTTCGTGCTTACTTCATGGCATGTAGGAAGTCATTCTATAATCAAAGCTTTGAAACGCAAACATTTTCAGGCACTGAAACTTAAAATATTCACAAGCTTGCTGAGGTTGTAAGCCTATCACATAATTACCCACATGCAGTTGCTGACTGTGCGCTCAAGCGTGCAACATTTATACCATGCGATTCCATTAAACACACGGCTAAATTTCTGTAAAAACCTCACGCCACGTAATTCTGTTTGTGCTTTCAACATATTGCCCCGCTCTCTTTTAGCATGCGTGTATATTTCCTTTTCCTCTAGCGCATCCATAACTCTTCCTTTTTTCCTTGTGTGTAGTGTTTGTAGGGTTCTCGTGGCCTGTGAAATAGTGTGGGCGGTCTCTCTCAAATGTGTTGCCACTATGGTGGAATTATTGCTCTCACGCAGTGCGGTTTTTAGATCTGGCGTTGAAATTCCGCCCCGCCTCCCCTGTATAAAATTTGTGGCATCCGTCGCAGTTAATTTTGCAGATCCCAGACCCTTACAAAGAGCCGACTTTGGTGTTTGCGTGGCGCGTCAGCCTAGCCAACGTAAGCTCAGTACGGAAGCTGATATTTACCTGTTCTGTAGCTTAATCCGTGCGGCCCTGTTCGAGATTTTACCAGCATAAAGTACGCAGGCGTACTTAATTTTCCTCATTACATCACCTTCTTTATCCAGGGTGATTTTCGTGTTAACTGTCGCTCTGCTTCTCTGTAATTTGTCTGTGTACATTCTATCTATTATTTGTGTTTTGAGCTACTTGTTGCAAAATTGTCAGTCCTTTACCTTCCTTATGCCCTTCTGACAGAATGCAGTATGGCGTGAAAATATGCCTTTTCGTGCATGTTATGGATTATGAAATCCACTGTAGTGTAGATCCTGATCTTATGCTGTTGCCTAAACAACCTTACTGATACAAAGTAGGTAGTACAGCACAGAAAGGAAATCAGAACAAGTAAGTATCTTGCAATTTGAATTCCTAAGAAATAGTTCCATGTAAGAGGCGCTATGGATCGCTACAAAGACTACGCAGAAAAACTAGGAAAATTGTAGTTTAACGTCCCGTCGGCAGTGAGATCATTAGAAACGGAGCACAAGCTCCTCCTGGAGGACGATGGAGAAGAAACCAGGCCGGATCCTCTCAAAGGAACTGTACCGGCGTTTATCATAAACGTTTTAGGGAAATCAGGGAAAACGTAATTAGGGATGGCCAAATATGGATCTGAACCGTCGTCTTTCCAAATGCAAGTCAATTGTGCTAACCACTCCGCCGCCTCGCCCGATAAACAAATATTACGTCCTTCTGACATGATCTTATACTGTTGCTTGGTGTCAGTGTCTAGTAACCTGGATGTTTAAGTGCCTCGCTACCCATACACCGTGAAGGCAACATGCAAACAGCCCAACATGCGGTAAAGGTACTGCGAGCCCCTTACCAACGACAGGGTAACACTAGCCGAAACTTTGGAACCCGAGGGTAAATCCGCATCGTACCTCTCACTTATAAGTGCTGTAACTAACTACCGTTGTTGTTATATTCAATCGGCAGACATGTTTGATGTAGCTCTCCACGCTACTCTATCCGTGCAAGCCCTTGAATCTCCAAATAACTGCTGCACGCTTCATTTATTTGGTCCTGCTTACTGTAATCGAGTCTTGATATTCCTCTACAGTTTTTAGCCTCCCCCCCCCTCTCCCTCCCCATCCCATACATCCTTTCAACACCAAATTGGTTGTTTACTATTGTGTCCTATCAATAGCTCCCTTCATCTATATGACTACTCTGCAATTCATACTTAAGTGCCTGGCAGAGGGTTCATCGAACCACTTTCAGACTATTTCTCTACCATTCCACTGTCAAACAGCACGTGGGAAAAACGAACACTTAAATCTTCCACAGTACGAAGAACCCGTTCTCCTGTTTTATTATGATGATCATTTCTCCCCATGTAGGTTGGCGACAGTAATACATTTTCACATTCAGAGGACAAAGTTGGTGATCGACATTTCGTGAAAAGATCTCGTCGCAACGAAAAATGCCTTTGTTTTAATGACTGCCATCCCAAATAGCTTATCATATCCGTGACACCCTCTCCCCAGTTTCGCGATAAAACGAAACAGCAGTCCTTCTTTGAACTTTTTCTATGTCCTCTTGTAGTGTAACGACGTATAGATTTGTTTATAAATGATTTTCTTTCGACATATGACCATGTGTAGACTTCGTCACCTACATCAGTTACAACCCACTTCAAAACTATTTATATTCTTTTTAAATTGTCTCAGAATGGTTCTTGAACGAAACTGTAAAACATCATTTGAGTCGTATGCGCAGAATTACGTCACTCGGGCCAATTGGTTTGCGTAAACTTTTTTCAATTTAGATGTTGTTTGTTTCTCCTCAGATATTATATTAATGCACGTTATCTGATTTAATAAATATTAGAACCACATTGAATAAACTTTCGAGATTCAAACTCACGATGAACGTTGTCAAAAATTAATAATCTTGTCAAATATATTATTAATTCATTCACATAATTCTTCATAAATAAATTCTCGGAACACGTATTTAAACTTTTGTAGCATCCACTAGTTTATTATCTTCCTACATATAGACGTAAACCTAACATTTTTAATAAGATTAAACTTCCTATGATATCATTGTTGTACAAAACATTACAAATTATTCATTTTCAATTTTTAGAAGCACGACGCAACAAATCGGTTTCAGAATCTTCTGTTGCTCTTTGGCTGTCGACCCGCGACGTATAGTGGCCAGCAATTTTCTCTCTGGTCCCGGCAGCGAAGATGCTGTCTCCGTTCGTTGCGCCGCCCTCTCCGCACATGAAACATAAAAAAATAAATACAAAAACTTTAGACAATTCACACCCATTACAAATATTACAAAAAATACATAAACAAAACTAAATTAAACTTATATTCACCTGCAAACTGGGCTGACACTGGTGGATGGGTGACGCTTCAATTTCGCGTCCCACTACACTCTGCCAACCTTGTCTGGTAAGATACCATATAGCACAGCAGTTCTCTAGTAGAGGATGAACAAATATACTGTAGGCAGTCTATTTAGTAGACCTGTTGCGCATCTTGTGAGTGTTCTGCGAATAAAACGTAGTCTTTGGTTGGCCATCTCCAGAACTTTATGTGATCGTTCCAATTTAGTTGTTCCTAATTCTAATTCCTTTGCATTTACTCGAATTGACAGCGTTCAGATTTGTATGATTTATCGGGTAATCGAAATTTAAAGGATTTATTTTTATACTCGTGAGGATCAGCTCACACTTTTCCTTATTAACAGACAATTGCCACTTTTCGTACTATCCGGATGTCGTGTCTAAGTCATTTAGTCAATGTTGTAACTACTATTAATGAAATACAGCAAAAGATTTGGCTGTAGGAGGAGGCGCTTAGCCACTGAATGATGTAGTCAAGATTAGCAAATGTGACGGCCTTTTCTGTAGACACGTGTAGTCCTCTCAAACCCAGAAGTACATCAATGTATGAATTTGACAATTACAAAACATGTTCGGGACCAGAGTTGCGAAAGCATACAGAAGATGCTGATCTCAGGTTACCGCCTTCACAACGGATCTTAACCCTCTAAGACCACAACAATTAACATTTATTGTAGGTTGTTATTAATAGACTATTACTTACCATTATCTACAGATTGGAGGGCAAATGAACAACTGTTAGCTTCTTTTAATTACAAGTCTTTCATTCATTGTGTTACGAATGTGTAACATTAAGACCAATATAATGGTATGGGTATGGGCAAGATAAATGAATAATCAAACTAATGCATTGGGTAAAGGTTGACTACAATAGCACATTCAACGTCGCAACGATAAAGTTATTTACATACATTTGTTTCAGAAGTGGAAACTTTTGAAGCAGTTTCTGTCTTTGGTGAAGCACGGAGAAACATTGCATTTTTGACATAGGAAAAAGTATTCTGTTTCTTGCTATTTTTGCACCTTCCTCCTGTCTTATTCCGCTGATGGGAGTGACCAGTTTTGTCATTTTCACACTCTTAACCCATAGTTCTGTAGTTGCACTTTTTATGAAATTTTGGGCGTATGTTCACTGTTTGGATGTCCCCTCTTGAATTTTCCTTGTCCAGAAAATGCCCTTGCAGAAATGATCTGAGAGCAATATGTTTTTCACGCAGGGCCTTGCATTCTTCTCTGTAGTTCAGCCAGCTATTGAAACAGCTATTGCTACTGTGTGCAAGAAGATATACAGATACCATCTTCTTGATTTTATAGGATATTGTATAGCAATGTCAACATGTCAAGATCTACTCCTCCGATATTACAATTTTACATTTGAACAATGGATGGTCTTGGGACAAGAATTGCTCTTTTTCCATATCCTTTGGCTCTACACCTTTCACCGAACATTCAATGTAACGCTTTTGTTATCATACCATTTCAAAAAGATAGCCATCTGCTTTTCGTCAGAGAGAGTACATCCAACTCATGTTGTGCCTGTATAATAAATACGCCTCTTGAACAGGCTCTGAGCAAGGTGGTACGATGTGAAGAACTGTCTCCGTAAACTCTAAAAGAGGAGTTGTCTTCCGACGCTTCAGTAGTTGCATCACAACATAGTAGCTCTTTTCCAGGTACTTGCTGTGTTGTCTTAGAAGCTGCACCTTGGTAGACGTCAAAATCATACTAGCGTCCCGTGAAACCAACTCTAGCCCACATTTTACTACTGCGTCTTTTGAAAGGGATCATTATTTCGTCAACATGCTGACCCTGCTCAGGCAATTTGTGTGGAGAAACGTGTGATAAAGCCAAGAGCTTTCTTTGTCAGTTCTGTAACAGTGACATTGTCCTGGAAATGCAGCAGAGATATTAGTTTGTGAAAGCGATTTAAAGCCATTATATCAGATCTCAGATTATACGCCATATATTTTCCCCAGTAACATCACACATCTGACGTTTGAGCCAAGTCCATTGGCACATATACAGGGTGAGTCACCTAACGTTACCGCTGGATATATTTCGTAAACCACATCAAATACTGACGAACCGACTCCACAGACCGAACGTGAGGAGAGGGGCTAGTGTAATTGTTTAATACAAACCATACAAAAATGCACGGAAGTATGTTTTTTAACACAAACCTACGTTTTTTTAATGCAACCACGTTAGTTTTGTTAGCACATCAGAACATATAAACAAATACGTAATCAATGCCGTTTGTTGCACTGTAAAATGTAAATTACATCCGGAGATATTGTAACCTAAAGTTGACGCTTGAAACCTCCGACGTTCAGTTGCGTGTTGTAACAAACACGGGCCACGGTCGGCGATCAGCATCTACAGGGACATGTTTACGATGACGACCGTGTTTACGAGTGTGGCTGTAGTGCACTGTTGTGGTTTGGTCTAGCTGTCGCAGTGTCCGCATGTAGCGCTAGCTGCTATTGTTATTCTGCATTCGTCTCCGCACGCAGACCAACTGTAGTACACCGTGTTACCAGGCGTCTGTGATAGTGTAGTGTTGTAGGAACTGTGACCATGGTGTATTCGAACTCTGAAAAGGCGGAGATGATACTCATCTATGGCGAGTGTCGACGAAATGCAGCTGAAGCCTGCAGGGTGTATGCAGAACGGTACCCGGACAGAGAGCATCCAACGTGCCGCACATTGCAAAACATCTACCGCCAACTGTATGCAACAGGTATGGTCGTAGCACGCAAACGGGTCCGTAACAGGCCCGGCACAAGAGAAGCGGGTGCAGTTGGTGTGTTAGCTGCTGTTGCCATGAACCCACACATGAGTACACGGGACATTGCGAGAGCCGGTGGACTGAGTCAAAGTAGTGTCATGCGCATACGGCATCGTCACCGCTTTCACCCGTTTCATGTTTCGCTACATCAGCAATTACATGGTGATGACTTTAATCATCGAGTGCAATTCTGTCAATGGGCATTAACAGAGAACGCGTCGCAGTTCTACCTGTTTACCGATGAAGCGGGTTTCACAAACCACGAGGCAGTGAATCTACGGAACATGCATTACTGGTCCGTGGACAACCCTCGCTGGCTCAGACAGGTAGAGTGACAGCGACCGTGGACTGTAAATGTATGGTGCGGAATCATTGGCGACCACCTCACCTCATTGGTCCTCACTTCATTGCAGGGGCCCACACAGCTGCAACATACATCGCGTTTCTACAGAATGATCTGCCAACGTTGCTCGAAAATGTCCCACTGGAAACGCGTCGACGTATGTGGTATCAGCATGATGGTGCACCTGCACATTCCGCAATTAACACTAGGGTGACCCTTGACAGGATGTTTGACGGGCGTTTCATAGGACGTGGAGGACGCATAAATTGGCCAGCACGTTCTCCTGATCTTACACCTCTGGACTTCTTTCTGTGGGGTACGTTAAAGGAGAATGTGTACCGTGATGTGCCTACAACCCCAGAGGATATGTAACAACGTATTGTGGCAGCCTGCGGCGACATTACACCAGATGTACTGCGGCGTGTACGACATTCATTACGCCAGAGATTGCAATTGTGTGCAGCAAATGATGGCCACCACATTGAACATCTATTGACCTGATATGTCGTGACACACTCTATTCCACTCCGTAATTGAAAACGGAAACCACGTGCGTACGTGTACCTCACCCCTCATGGTAATGTACATGTGCGTCAGTGAAAAAGGCCAATAAAAAGGTGTTAGCATGTGGACGTAATGTGCTGTTCCAGTCTCTCCATCACCGTTCCTTTGGGATCCCTACATAATTCGGTGCTCTCCGATACAGACGATCGAACAGCGGAGGAGTGGTACTCAAGCGTCAACTTTAGGTTACAATATATCCGGATGTAATTAACATTTTACAATGCAACAAACGGCACTGATTACGTATTTGTTTATATGTTCAGATGTGCTAACAAAACTAACGGAGTTCCATTTAAAAAAACGTAGGTTTGTGTTAAAAAACATACTTCCGTGCATTTTTTTATGGTTTGTATTAACCAATTACACTAGCCCCTCTCCTCACGTTCGGTCTGTGGAATCGATTCGTCAGTATTTGATGTGGTTTACGAAATATATCCAGCGGTAATGTTAGGTGACTCACCCTGTATACCTAAAAGGTGCTACAGTACAAGTATGGTGTTGTTAATGCTTGTATCCAATTTCTGAGCACTATAAATACTAGTTTGTTGAACACAGAGTTCCAGCACTTCACGTGTCATTAGGGATTTGAAGTCCTACATAGGGTTGTGCACTTCTTCAAGTTCGTCTGCTGAAAGCTGTACAAGAGGATAAATTTCTGCAGTAAAGTCACTAGTGTGTACCTTCTAGAACGTTCTCAGGTTTTAGTCCTAGAACATCCTCAGGATTTACTTAATCAAAAACAGCTGGCTCTTGCAACACCTCTGCAGCAGAGGAAGCATCCCGGCGTCATGGAAATTGGTAACATTTGTAGGAATTTTTCGTCATCACTGAGTTCAGGAAAATCACTTTCGATGGTATTATTTAGAAGATCAGGAAAGTCCTCAATCGTTAACTGAAAGTAAAAGAAAATACTTACGCATCACAGAGACGAACATGCATAAGCGTAACCCTAAATGCCCACTGTTACACATTCATATCTAACATGAGTTCAAATATTATTTCGTGTATACTTCAGTACAATGAACCAAAAGAACTGAAGTAATTTGTTCGCTAGTTCTTAGTTACAGAGGAAATATTTAATGTATACTCACTAAAAACATATTATCCACATCAGCTAAGGATGGCACATGTCTTGCGCGAAGTGATAACATGCAACTTCTGCACTGGTACACCTAAGAAGCTACAACCATGGCCAAAGGCAATATTTCTACAATAGCTCCAATTATTCCTCACAGAATGCGCTCCATGGTTTGCACGAATGTGTAGCAGTGGGCACTGGTGAACTTCCACAGGCTGAAGACCATTACTCTCCATAAATCGTATGTTACCTGGGGTACTAGAGTGTTAACGAGGTAGCCGCCAACCACGCTTTTAAAATAAAGTGAGCGTGGCACTCACAACTGGAGAGAAGGTTAAAGTTAACCGGAATGCAACTAAAAGGCAAAAAAAAAGAATGGAATCTCTTTGATTAATTGAACCACCTACGTGGGTCTTGCTACATTTCCGACAGAACGGAACATGCACTGAAGCTTTTCACCGCAACCTCTAGCTCTCCCATATTTTCTGGAGGTGCTAACACAAAGGAAAAAACACCATCATCACGCACCTATTAGGCTGTCAGAGTGTGCGAAAGCTACACCACGCGAAAAAATTCACAACTGCGAAGCAGAGCATAGGAATCACCCCTACCGCCGTTACAGCGTCATGATCTGGCTATGAGAACTGCTGTCATTCTGAAAATCTGTAAAGGTGAAACTTTAACCGCACTATATTTCATCGCCTCATCGAAACGATACTGACGCGCTTGTACGCAGATCTAAATCCTATAGCTGCTCAGAGGAACTTCCAAGCAAGCTAAACAGTATTCGAACTCAATCATACATTTCGATACCAGCACCTAGGTATTCAACAAGTACGTTCACTTCGAGAGCTAGCCATCGAGTTCCCATGGCCGGCGGGTCTAAGTGCTGTATCAGTTTATTTGGAAAGTGCCTCAGCCTAAATGTTAATTATCTTAAAATTCTCTTACGTTTTAGAAACACCATCCAGTATGATAGCCATCAGTATGGCTTCTTCGTAAATTAGTTGATATTGGAACTTTAGCCTAGTGGGGGAGAAGAAATACTGAGGCGCTCCAAAATTGTAACTAAAACTCCTTCAGTGTGGAGTAATTTTTTAGCTTCCGTAACTTCTCTAACATATGAAGGGCTTATTTCAAAAGTGGTACAAGTCCATTACCTCCACTTTTCTGTCTACGAGGTGCATTCAAGTTCTAAGGCCTCCGATTTTTTTTCTCCGGACTGGAAACAGATAGAAACATGCGCATTGTTTTAAAATGAGGCCACGTTCATTGTCAATACGTCCCAGAGATGGCAGCACCGTACGGCAGATGGAATTTTACCGCCAGCGGCGAGAATGAGAACTGTTTTAAATACTTAAAATGGCGACGTTTTCCTTACTTGAACAACGTGCAATCATTCGTTTTCTGAATTTGCGTGGTGTGAAACCAATTGAAATTCATCGATAGTTGAAGGAGACACGTGGCGATGGAGATATGAAAGTGTCGAAAGTGCGTTCGTGGGTGCGACAGTTTAATGAAGGCAGAACATCGTGTGACAACAAACCGAAACAACCTCGGGCTCGCACAAGTCGGTCTGATGACATGATCGAGAAAGTGGAGAGAATTGTTTTGGGGGATCGCCTAGTGACTGTTGAAAAGATCGCCTCCAGAGTTGGCATTTCTGTGGGTTCTGTGCACACAATCCTGTATGACGACCTGAAAATGCGAAAAGTGTCATCCAGGTGGGTGCCACGAATGCTGACGGACGACCACACGGCTGCCCGTGTGGCATGTTGCCGAGCAATGTTGACGCGCAACGACAGCATGAATGGTACTACCTTTTCGTCGGTTGTGACAATGGATGAGACGTGGATGCCATTTTTCAATTCAGAAACAAAGCGCCAGTCGGCTCAATGGAAGCACACAGATTCACCGCCACCAAAAAAATTTTGGGTAACCGCCAGTGCTGAAAAAATGATGGTGTCCATGTTCTGGGACAGCGAGGGCGTAATCCTTACCCATTGCGTTCCAAAGGGCACTACGGTAACAGGTGCATCCTACGAAAATGCTTTGAAGAACAAATTCCTTCCTGCACTGCAACAAAAACGTCCGGGAAGGGCTGCGCGTCTGCTGTTTCACCAAGACAACGCACCCGCACATCGAGCTGACGTTACACAAGAGTTTCCTCGTGATAACAACTTTGAAGTGATTCCTCATGCTCCCTACTCACCTGTCCTGGCCCCTAGTGACTTTTGGCTTTTTCCAACAATGAAAGACACTCACCGTGGCCGCACATTCACCAGCCGTGCTGCTATTGCCTCAGCGATTTTCCAGTGGTCAAAACAGACTCCTAAAGAAGCCTTCGCCGCTGCCATGGAATCATGGCGTCAGCGTTGTGAAAAGTGTGTACGTCTGCAGGGCGATTACGTCGAGAAGTAACGCCAGTTTCATCGATTTCGGGTGAGTAGTTAATTAGAAAAAAAATCGGAGGCCTTAGAACTTGAATGCACCTCGTATACCGCTTCTGAAAATAATGAGCCAAATAAACAGAAAGAAAGGCTCATCTCTAGCAAGAAACCATATGTATGAATATTTCTGGTATCTCAACTGCGGATTTTTCAGCGCTCATTTAACTTTAGGACTCTGTATCGCGATATGAACAAAAATGGACTTGTACCACTATTGAAAGAACCCCTTCATATGTACCTCCATGTGGTCCCATACATGTGCCAACACTGAAATTACAAACAATTTGAGATGAATTACTTAAGTAAAGACGACCTACTAGCCCTTTTCTCTCTTCTAGCCGATAAATGAGTTAATTAAACAGGAATCGTACTTTGTGATTAATGTTACATTTCGGTTCATTATGTGGTATCGTCCAAAGATCATGGCGTCACACCAGTCGGCAACGCAGATTCATACCACAACAATTTGCAATGACCAATGGAAGAGGCTAAATGACGTCCTCGCACAGAGGTCAATATACACCGAGCTGACAAAAGTCACGGGATAGCGAGATGCCCATGTACGGTTGGCGGCAGTAGTGCGCACACAAGGTACAAAAGGCAATGCATTAGTGGAGCTGTCATTTGTACTCAGGTGGTGTTTACGGCCGCAGAACGGTAGTTAGCAGACTTTCAATGCGGAATAGTAGTTGGAGCTAGACGCATGGGACGTTCCATCAGGAAATCGGTAGGAAATTCAATACTCCGTGATCCACAGAGTCAATATTGTGCTGAGAATACCACATTTCAGGCATTATCTCTCACCACAGACAATGCAGTGGCCGACGGCCTTCACTTAACAACAGCGAGCAGTGGCGTTCAGAGTTTGTCAGAGTTAACAAAGAAGCAACACTGCGTGAAATAACCACAGAAATCAAAGTGGGACGTACGACAAATGTATCCGTCATGACAATGCGGCGAAATTTGGCGTTAATGGGCTATGGCAGCAGACGACCGACGCCGTGCCTTTGCTAACAGCACGACATCCCCTGCAGCGCTTCACCTGGGCCTGCGACCATATCGGTTGGACCCAAGACATCTGGAAAACCGTAGCCTGGTCAGAAGAGTCCAGATTTCAGTTGGAAAGGACTGATGGTAGATGTCGAGTGTGGCGCAGACCCCACGAAGCAATGGACCCAAATTGTCAACTCAACAAAGAACTGTTCCACCTCCTGGTGGCTTCATAATAGTGCAGACTGTGTGTACATGAAATGGATTTGACGCTCTGGTCCAAGTGAACCGATCATTGAACGGAAATGGTTATGTTCCGCTACCTGGAGACCACTTGCAACCATTCATGGTCCCAAAGAACAATGGAATTCTGCTGAATGACACTGCCATGTCACTGGGCCACATTTGTTCGCGATGGGTTTGAATAACTTTCTGGACAGTTCGAGCGAATCATTTGGCCACCCAGGTCACCCCGCATGCATCCCATAGAACATTTATGCGATATAATCTGGAGGTCACTTCACGCACAAAATCATGCACTGGCACCACTTTCGCAACTGTTGACGACTGTAGAGGTAGCACGGCTCAATATTTCTGCAGGAGACTTCCAACGACTTGTTGAGTCCATGCCATGTACAGATGCTGCACTGCGGCAGGAGAAAGGACGTCCAATACGATATCAGGAGGCGTCTCATGACTCTGGATATCTCAGTGTAGAACCGAGCATGGAAGCACCCTGCCCCAGTTCGTGAACTCAGCTAAAACAGTTGAGAGGTGGCATGAGCCCCCTCTCATATTTCTATCTTACGATTCTCCTCTCTAGTTGCATGCGGTGGAGGTTCCGTTGTTCCTTCACACGCGGACTTCCCATGTAGCGTCTCTCGCCACCCGGGTGGTCCAGTGACAGGCGGGCTCTTCTCACTTTGAAAGGGTAGGCTGACAGGTGTGGGGGTCGAGTGAATACTTTCCGGACGCCGACATTGTCAGGAGACGCGGCCGCGAAAGCCGGAAGTGGCGGCTGGGCTGGAGATTCCGTTGCTTCGCAGAAGCTTAGCGAAAACACTTTCTGGCGGGCTACCAGCGAGGCGTGGGAATGACTTATGTACCCAGGCAGCTCTGGCGGGAAAATTACCGCGCTTTCTGCATATAGTAACTGTGATTGGCTTGCTCAGGGCATAGCTCCGTGACGGGGCAAAATCAGCACAGAAATTGGCGCCAAGAATCTCCATTGGTGGAATGGTAGTGCTCCGGCAATGGAGTGGAATTTCCGCCGGTTTTCGTGTTGCTGATTGGAACGTAACCACGGCCACTGTCGTGGGGGTGGGAATGTTGTGTGTTCGGCCTGTACGGGTGCTCTGAAGAGTCAGGAGTCGCCTTTCGGTCGAGGACGTTGAAGCAGCCAGCCCTCGCCTGCGGTACGCCAGATCGTGTTCTGGGAGATAAGAAGACTGTTGGTAATGTACATCCGCAGCACCGGCAGATAGGGATTTTCCTAGGTGATAATCAGAGCTCAGCAGAGCGCGCCTGTTCATCCTTTTCTAACTTTGTTCAGTTTCGAGTAACAGCAATTACCATTGGGTTAGCTGTGTGTCTCTCTTGAGATTTGAGTGGAAAGGAATTGGCTCCACATACCACTTCGTCTTAAACCTCACGATCTAAGTTAGGGACAACTTCACCTTTATAGTGTTTGTATGAATCTCCAATTTTAGCCAATTTGATGTTTTATAAATTTGCTGTGTTTCTTTTACTATTCTGTGTTTAATCTTAATAAATCATATTGTTAGTTTGAACAGAACTTTCATTCTGTTAATCAATAGAGCAACCCTATCATTCCTCACTATGCTAATGAAACCTTTGTTTATTTAACTTATGTATCAAATTAAATTACTGCAGGTGCCAAACTCTCTTCTACTCCACTAGCAGGGTTGATTAGAGTCAGTTCGCGTATTTTTTTTATCCTTGTGCAACAGCAAAAGTCGGAGTTAGAAAAGGGGGGGATTGGAGCATGATTTACACATGTGGATTCTAGTAGAATTTAGTGATAAATACACTACTAGCCCCGGCACCTCGCATAATATGGCGACCCTTGGCCTCGGATCTTTCCTGTGAATCTCTGATAAACAAACAGGATTCTTAGTAGGAACATTCAATTTTTTTTCTCTCTATTTTTTAATGATTAATACCCAAGTTTTTTTTGGTAGTTCCGCGTTTAGTTTTAAGTAGCGGCGCATGACTACAGTTTTTGTTTTCAGTGTATATATTTTTTGTTCATTGTTTTTTTTGTGTTTCGCTGATGTGGTGTCTGTACCGCATCGCACTTTGTCGGATTTGTGTGCGGTTTCTGTACCACATCAAATTGTGTTTGTGATTACAGCGTTGGAACGGCGTTGTTGAAATTTTATGTCTATGTGAAAACATATTGGGAGTAGATGATGTTATTGTGAATTTTAGATAAATTTTGTTTCTCATGAATGATCACGAGAAGTAAGGCACGACTATTATCGATCGAAGCTAAAACAAAAGAGGATAGAATAATGGATAAGGGGCAGTTTACTGACGAGGATAGGTTCAGAGATGAGATGGGCACATTTTTAGCAGGACAGGACGGCAGGTTCATTGATGAGGAAGGTGATTTGGACGCGATCTTAGAGCAACGTCGCCGCCGTGATTATGAGAGTGAGGTAGAGGATGAAACAGAGACAGGCACACAGGTCGAGACGGTAGTAGAGGTTTATAATCAAACGAACGAGAGCAGACAGGGGCCAGCTCGGCCACGTCAGAGCTCTAGCGCCCAGGTGTCCAGAGTTACATCACCCATGTGTGACGAGGATCAAAATGATGACATTAACCCAATACTGAGCTTCCTACGATCAATGAAAGAAGAAGCTGAAGAACAGCGTAAGAAGGAGAAAGAAGAAGCTGACGAACAGCGTAAGAAGGAGAAAGAAGAAGCTGACGAACAGCGTAAGAAGGACACGGAGGCAATAATTTCGCATATAGGGGAAATTCGTGGGGAATTATTAACAATAAAGAAAGAATGTGGAGAAGCAAAACAAATGTCAATGGTAGCACAAAAAGTAGCAGGCCTAGCCAAAACGGCAGCAATAGGGGCAATGAAAGTCGCGGAATCAACTTCTAAACTCGCAGGGCGCTTGCGACGTACAACACAATCCCACTCAAAATCCCTAGCATTCTTAAAAACTCAAGGTAATATCGCGGTTGCGAACACCACGAAACGAATGGAAGAAGTAGAGAGTCGGATAGCAAAACTAGAGCAAAACGGGCACACGAGCACTGCGCGTTCGGGTACCAATGATGGAGTACAAAGAATTGTGTCTCCGAGGAAAAGCCCGCCGTGCTCTAGCCCATTGACCGAGTGCGGAACTAACACTGCACACGCAGAAACAGCGAGTAATAGCTCCAATAATTATAGCCCACTTAGGAGAGTGAATTCTGAGTGCCACTTCCACTGTGATACAGAGGTAGCACATCACACTTATCAGCAAGATAGAGCAGGACACTCAGCAGACGTGCAAGTATCGGAAACGAGTGACAACACCAGTGCGAGGATCAGAACGGATTTTGATCACAACCACTTCCTGTCGATACTAAAATTCCAGAAGTTCAAAGAAAATGGAGGGTCGATGCATCCGAAGAGCTGGGTGATGCAGTTCACAAATTCATTACCGGCATCATGGCCAACCCAGGCAAAATTAGAATTCATGTGTGGACACATCGAAGGCCAAGCCGCGGAAAAGATGCGGGGTGTGGCAGTGACGTGTCGGACTGATCAGGAATTTGTTGGTGCATTCCTGCGGACCTACTGGTCAAAGGAAACGCAAGACAGGATTAAAGAGGAAATAATATTTTGTCCTGAACTGGAAGTGTCCGGGCATAGGAGCGCAACCAAATTTCTTGATGATTTACTCAAGAAGAATCAATTTTTAGATAGTCCATATAGTAACGGAGAAATCATTAAATTTTGCTTTTCCAAATTGCCAGTTAGGTACCAACAGACACTTGTCGGCAAGTGTGGATCTGACATAGAAGCATTCAAGAGTCTATTGCGCGAACTCGAAGTAGTCTTTGATAAACAAGACGCAAAGGACAGGAAGAAGGGGCAAAGTAACAGATACCACCGGCCAGGAACAGAAGACGACAACAGATCGCATAATCGCACTGGTCAGTTAGGAAACCAGGGTTACGGAAGTCAAGGTTACGCTATTCAAGGTTATGGAAACCAAAGGCACGGAAACCAGAACGTCAGGGAGCAGGGTCAATCTAGACAAGGAATCTGGGATAGGAGGAATAACGAACGGCAAAGCGACCGTAATTGGAGAGAGCGAAACCAAGGACAACAGTGGAACCAGGAGATTGAAACAAGACCCGCAAATCCTAATGCACGTCAGAGGAGGGGGAGCTTAACAAGGGATTGACGCCAGACTAGTGCGAACACAGGCCGCCGGAATTTCGCACGTAATCTCGGACCTGGCCAACTACGGATGATACATTACGAAGATGTATCAGAAATCCTGCTCGAGGAACATAAAGCAACTCCTAGACAAGATCGGCAGCCTCTTATCACAGTAGCAATAGCTGAAAAGAGTATGAATGCGATAATAGATAGTGGAAGCTACATAACAGCAATATCTGAGGCAGCATACAAGAGGTGCTCTCAGGAGATGGACTGGCCTGTTCTATCGGTTAAGAAAACCAAAATAAAAGGGGCATTAGCGGGTAAATGTACGGAGGTCACCCAACAAACAAGACTGGAATTCTCCTGCCAAGGACACAAAATAGAGTCTAACTTCTGGATCGTGCCAAATCTGGCGATCGACATGATAATAGGAACGGACTTCCTAAATGAACATGAAGCGATAGTTGATCTAGGACGAGGTGAAGTGGTTTTGAGGAAAGGGAATCCCGTCCACATTAAGTTCGACGATCAGCTGATCCCAGATCAACTACCGTCTAACTGTGTTCGGATAAACTATGCGTGTCTGAAAGACAGAAAGGAAGAACAGGTCGACGTTGCGGATAGGGGAGAGGACACGGATGAGAATGAAGTCGGAATAATGGGAGAAATAAAGGAGAAAATAGGAGAAAAAGTGGAAGCAATAAAGGATATAAGGTGCGAACACCGCAAAGAACTTCATAAATTACTAGTAGAACATGCGGAGGTCTTCCTTCCCAAGACAGGATCAATAAAGAACTTCCAATATGAATTTCGTGTCCGTCCGCACAACCAGTTTCGTGTGACACCATATCCAATCCCCTTGGCATATCGACAGAAAGTAGCAGCTGAAATTACGCGAATGCTGAGTGAAGGAATAATAGAACCTACGGCTTCAGCCTATAATAACCCGTTAAGAGTAGTCGAGAAGGCAGATGGTAGTATTCGTTTAGTCTTGGACTCGCGACAAATTAATACCATAATAGAACCCGAAACAGACAGACCGGAACGATTAGAGGAACTCTTGCAAAACTTCCATGGAATATCAATCTTCTCATCAGTTGATCTAAAATCGAGTTTCTGGCAGATCGAGCTCCATCCAAATTGCAGACAGTACACAGCCTTTTTAGCATTTGGAAGATGTTACCGGTTTCGTCGTCTACCATTTGGTTTGAACGTTTCATCTGCCGCATTCATTCGGGGGCTGGACGGCATACTAAGCGATAATTTGAAACGTCATGTCACCAGCTATGTGGACGATTTGCTGATCGCGGAGAAATCGTGGGGAGAGCACAATGCGGTCCTCGGTGAACTCCTAGCGACATTCAAGGAATACGGTGTGACTATCAATATCGAAAAATCGAATTTTGGGACGTCATCTGTGAAATTTCTAGGACATATCATCACGGGTGAGGGCATTGCGCCAAATCCCGAAAAGATCGAAGCGATTGAAAAGTTTCCCATTCCTACGACAAAGAAGCAGTTAAGGGGGTTCTTGGGGATCATAAATTTTTACAACCGCTTTATACATGTCAAAACTCAGAGCAGTCCTCGGTTGCATCAACTTACAGGAAAGAAGATTCCTTGGGAATGGGATGAGGCGGCCGAATCCGAATGGAAAACATTAAAATTCGCACTATTACAAGCACCCATCCTATCACACCCTAATTTAGCAGAAGAGCTTTGCATAGTAACGGACAGTTCATACTCCGGTCTGGGTGTCATGGTGTTCCAAGACTATGTACATGAAGGAAACAGGGTGTGGAAGACAATTGCGTTTGCTAGCAGAGTACTAGCCAAGAGTGAGAGGAATTACTCAGTAACCGAGTTAGAGGCGCTGGCTATTGTATGGGCGTTTGAAAAATTCAGATACCTTCTGTTTGGTCGCAAGACGAAAGTCTACACAGACCACAAGGCACTCGAGTTCTTGATGACTGCAAAGCTTAATCACAGGCGGCTCATTAGGTGGGCATCATATCTACAGCAGTACAACTTTTCGATAGAATATATCCCCGGCAGTCAGAACATTATTGCAGACGCCTTATCACGGTCACCGATCGGATTTGAGCACAACATGGAAGAAGATCTAGAGGAAAATCACTACTGCCTTTACTATATGCAGAAAGTAGCCTTTGAGAATTTTATTACCTGTAGTATGCAGGACATCAAGAAGGAGCAAGACAAGGACCCTGCTCTAGTGTTATTGAAACAGAAATGGATAGACAGAAGACACGCCACCATCAGGCAGTTCTACCTCTTGCGTAAAGGCATAATTTTCCACCGAAATTATGCCAATGACACTGAATGGGGGGTATGCATCCCTGAACACCTAATAAACAAGGTTATATGGCATACTCACCTCAGCTATGGACACTTCGGACCACGCAAGTGCAATCTCAAGCTAAGGACCATGTGTTACTTTCGAAACATGGAGCGTCGAATTCGGAGGGTACTGTCGGTGTGTAAAGACTGCCAAAAGGCTAAGCACACCACTGTGAGCATGCAGGCACCATTATACCCAATCGTACCGACCAAATTAAGACAATTAGCAGCAACAGATTTGATGGGACCCTTGCCAAGAACAAGAAGAGGATATACTTACGTATTAGTGTTTGTTGAACTAACGTCCAAATACGTTACCTTTACGCCACTGAAGAGGGCGACAGGACGAACTGTATCACGAGCCCTCATCCGGGATTTCCTACCACAGGTTGGTCATGTGAGTAGAATCATTTCTGATAACGGGCCACAGTTTAAGTCAAAAACATGGAAGGAGACGTTGCGTCGATGTAAAATTGATCCCATTTTTATATCTTCACACTATCCGAGCTCGAATGCTGCAGAACGGGTTATTAAAGAACTCGGAAACTTGTGCCGGTTGTACTGTAACAAACAGCACACGACATGGGACGTTTTCCTTAAAGACTTCCAGGAGGTGATCAATGAGGCACCCCATGGGATAACAAAATTGGCACCCATTACAGTACTGAAAAACCGGATTCCTAAGGACTTGATAACCAAGGTCGTAAACTTCCCACCCCCACGTGCCTCATTCTCAGCACAGTCGTGAACTTTGTGCAATGTGCACGCACAATTTGATGCCCCATGAACCTTGTTTTTTTTGTTTTTCTTAAATTTCTTTCTCTTATGTTGTTTCTGTAATGTATGTTATACCTTGTATGCGTTTGTGTTTTACACTGTAATTCTTATTACAGATTACTGTATTGTTCTCCACATCATGTTTTTTTTGTATTTTGTGTTTATTGTTGTGTGTATGCTAACAGTGTGCCTGAAGTCCCCATAAACTGAAGCAGATACCACCACTGTCATTGTGAATGGACCATCAGTTCAGGGAACATTTTGTAAAGGTTATTCTTGCTGCAGGGAGACAGAATGAATCGGAGGTTGTAACTAGATTCTGAAAACTCACAAAGAGATTGTTAACTTAAATATTATCATGTGTGAGTGAGGTCAGGTTAGTTTAATGATTAAAATTGTTGTAACATCTTGGGCATTTAATTGCGGAGCACTCCAACTCTGATTGTAAAGAATAAACTGCTCCATATTTGGCTCAGATGCCCGGGCCATGTTTAGAGCGTGAATGTCTGCGTGAATCGGTGTTTGGAAGGGGCTCCCTGGGTATGGATGTGTGATGTGAGTGTTAGTGTTCCATATTAAGAAGGTGAAGTTGGCTACATCATAAATAATCCTCCCTCTATGAGCTGCATTTTTCAGTTGCAGTGATTTTCTTTATAGAGTGCGGCATGTGGAGTCACTTTGTAAGATTGTTCTTGGGCGATTGACTCACTACCTTGCTCCTAAGTGAGCCAACCGCTCACCAATTACAATCTAAAATGGCGTAGGGGCAATGAGAGGTGGCATGAGCCCCCTCTCATATTTCTATCTTACGATTCTCCTCTCTAGTTGCATGCGGTGGAGGTTCCGTTGTTCCTTCACACGCGGACTTCCCATGTAGCGTCTCTCGCCACCCGGGTGGTCCAGTGACAGGCGGGCTCTTCTCACTTTGAAAGGGTAGGCTGACAGGTGTGGGGGTCGAGTGAATACTTTCCGGACGCCGACATTGTCAGGAGACGCGGCCGCGAAAGCCGGAAGTGGCGGCTGGGCTGGAGATTCCGTTGCTTCGCAGAAGCTTAGCGAAAACACTTTCTGGCGGGCTACCAGCGAGGCGTGGGAATGACTTATGTACCCAGGCAGCTCTGGCGGGAAAATTACCGCGCTTTCTGCATATAGTAACTGTGATTGGCTTGCTCAGGGCATAGCTCCGTGACGGGGCAAAATCAGCACAGAAATTGGCGCCAAGAATCTCCATTGGTGGAATGGTAGTGCTCCGGCAATGGAGTGGAATTTCCGCCGGTTTTCGTGTTGCTGATTGGAACGTAACCACGGCCACTGTCGTGGGGGTGGGAATGTTGTGTGTTCGGCCTGTACGGGTGCTCTGAAGAGTCAGGAGTCGCCTTTCGGTCGAGGACGTTGAAGCAGCCAGCCCTCGCCTGCGGTACGCCAGATCGTGTTCTGGGAGATAAGAAGACTGTTGGTAATGTACATCCGCAGCACCGGCAGATAGGGATTTTCCTAGGTGATAATCAGAGCTCAGCAGAGCGCGCCTGTTCATCCTTTTCTAACTTTGTTCAGTTTCGAGTAACAGCAATTACCATTGGGTTAGCTGTGTGTCTCTCTTGAGATTTGAGTGGAAAGGAATTGGCTCCACATACCACTTCGTCTTAAACCTCACGATCTAAGTTAGGGACAACTTCACCTTTATAGTGTTTGTATGAATCTCCAATTTTAGCCAATTTGATGTTTTATAAATTTGCTGTGTTTCTTTTACTATTCTGTGTTTAATCTTAATAAATCATATTGTTAGTTTGAACAGAACTTTCATTCTGTTAATCAATAGAGCAACCCTATCATTCCTCACTATGCTAATGAAACCTTTGTTTATTTAACTTATGTATCAAATTAAATTACTGCAGGTGCCAAACTCTCTTCTACTCCACTAGCAGGGTTGATTAGAGTCAGTTCGCGTATTTTTTTTATCCTTGTGCAACAGCAAAAGTCGGAGTTAGAAAAGGGGGGGATTGGAGCATGATTTACACATGTGGATTCTAGTAGAATTTAGTGATAAATACACTACTAGCCCCGGCACCTCGCACAGTCAGCACAATCGAGAGGCCTAGGGAATTATTCAAGTCTCAGATGAAAATGTACTTCTGTAAATCTTGAACACTGTTCTTCCAGACAACAGTTTCCTAATGAGTGCATAAAGTGATGCTTTAATAATCAATGACAGTTGTAAATCATCAAGCATTCCTGTGGCAAAGGATTTCATCAAGTTAAGTATATCTTTTTATCATTGTAATAAAGTGAACTAGCATTTCATATGTTGTTGCTACAATGAGCCATCTTCCGCAGAAGTCAAACAACCCACAGCTATGGCCGTAGGATTGTAGTTTCGTCCGGCTGTAACATATCACCAAAGGGTATCCAAAAGGGTATGGCTATGCTTGTACGAGGTGCATTCAAGTTCTAAGGCCTCCGATTTTTTTTCTCCGGACTGGAAAAAGATAGAAACATGCGCATAGTTTTAAAATGATGCCGCGTTCATTGTCAATACGTCCCAGAGAGGGCAGCACTGTACGGCAGATGGAATTTTACCGCCAGCGGCGAGAATGAGAACTGTTTTAAATACTTAAAATGGCGACGTTTTAGTTACTTGAACAGCGTCCAATCATTCGTTTTCTGAATTTGCGTGGTGCGAAACCAATTGAAATTCATCGACATGTGGTGATGGAGTTATGGATGTGTCGAATGTGCATTCGTGGGTGCGACAGTTTAATGAAGGCAGAACATCGTGTGACAACAAACCGAAACAACCTCGGGCTCGCACAAGCCGGTCTGATGACATGATCGAGAAAGTGGAGAGAATTGTTTTGGCGGATCGCCGAATGACTGTTGAACAGATAGCCTCCAGAGTTGGCATTTCTGTGGGTTCTGTGCACACAATCCTGCATGACGACCTGAAAATGCGAAAAGTGTCATCCAGGTGGGTGCCACAAATGCTGACAGACGACCACACGGCTGCCCGTGTGGCATTTTGCCAAGCAATGTTGACGCGCAACGACAGCATGAATGGGACTTTCTTTTCGTCGGTTGTGACAATGGATGAGACGTGGATGCCATTTTTCAATCCAGAAACAAAGCGCTAGTCAGCTCAATGGAAGCACACAGATTCACCGCCACCAACAAAATTTCGGGTAACCGCCAGTGCTGAAACAATGATGGTGTCCATGTTCTGGGACAGCGAGGGCGTAATCCTTACCCATTGCTTTCCAAAGGGCACTTCGGTAAGAGGTGCATCCTACGTTTATTTGTTTTGAAGAACAAATTTCTTCCTGCACTGCAAAAAAAACGTCCAGGAAGGGCTGCGCGTGTGCTGTTTCACCAAGACAATGCACCCGCACATCGAGCTAACGTTACGCAACAGTTTCTTCGTGATAACAACTTTGAAGTGATTCCTCATGCTCCCTACTCACCTGACCTGGCTCCTAGTGACTTTTGGCTTTTTCCAACAATGAAAGACACTCTCCGTGGCCGCACATTCACCAGCCGTGCTGCTATTGCCTCAGCGATTTTCCAGTGGTCAAAACAGACTCCCTCTCCTCGACTGCGTGCATTTACTAAAGGTTTGGCGCCCATGAGCACCGTACGGCTTTCTTCACATAAATGGCTGTGTATGCCTTTGGCACTGGATCCACTACGCGCTACTCCATTTGTTGCGAATGGAAGAGCCACTACTTCACTGCGTGACAATATTCATAAATTAATCAAGTCGTGATTCTTACTCTATTATATTTAAGTGAAGAAGTCACTAATACACTGAAGAGCCAAAGAAAATTGGTACACCTGCTTAATATCGTGTAGGCCCCTCGCTAGCACGCAGAAGTGCCACAACATGACGTGGCCTGGACTCGACTAATGTCTGAAGTAGTGCTGGAGGGAACTTGTACCATGAATCCAACAGGGCTGTACATAAATCCATTAGAGTACAAGGTGATGGAGATCTCTTCTGAACAGCATGTTGCAAGGCATCCCAGATATGCTCAACAATGTTTCATGTCAAGGGAGTTTGGTGGTCAGCGGAAGTGTTTAAACACAGAGAAGTGTTCCTGGAGCCACACTTTAGTAATCCTGGACGTGTGGGATGTCGCATGTCCAAGTCCGTCGGAATGCACAATGGACATCAATGGATGCAGGTGATCAGACAGAATGCTTACGCACGTGTCACCTGTCAGAGTCGTATCTAGGCGTATCAGGGCTTCCATGTCACTCCAACTGCACACGCCCCACAACATTGCAGAGCCTCCACCAGCTTGAAAAGTCCCCTGCTGACATGCTCGGTCTGTGGATTCACGAGGTTGTCTCCATACCCGTACACGTCCATCAGCGCGAAACAATATGAAACGAGACTAGTCCGACCAGGCAACATGTTTCCAGTCGTCAACAGTCCAATGCAGCGGTTCGCTGGCCTAGGCGAGGCGTGAAGCTTTGTGCAGTGCAGTCATCAAGGGTACACGGGTGGGCCTGCGGCTCCGAAAGCCCATATCGATGACGTTTCGTTGAATGGTTCGCACTCTGACACTTGTTGATGGCTAAGCACTGAAATCTGCAGCAATTATCGGAAACTTTGCACTTCTGTCATGTAGAACGATTCTCTTCGGTCGTCGTTGGTCCTGTTCTTGCAGGATCTTTTTCCGACCGCAGTGATGTCGGAGATTTGATGTTTTACCGGATTCCTGATATTTACGGTACACTCGTGAAATGGTCGTATGGGAAAATCCCCATTTCATGGCTACCTCGGAGATGCTGTGTCACATCGCTCGTGGGCCGCTTCAGTGTATTATTACTAACAATGGCACGTAAAGTGCCCTCCGCCACACACCGGTGGATGGCTTGCGGAGTATAAATGTAGATGTAGATGTAGATGAACATGAACTACAGCAGTTGAAGAGTATTTTAGAAAATTGTGGAGAGGAGAAAAATTTTTGTATTACTAGTAGATGGCGAAGTACTGTGCTACGTGCCGCTCATCAAAGTACAGGGAGCGATCACAGAATTTCCTTTTGAGAGCACTTGATGAGAGTGTTGTTCTTATTCAGTCCTGGACAGCCATCACAAATCAGAGTTAACACCAAATGAAACAAAGTTACTGAAATAATCGAGGAGAACACAGCATACCTCATACGGACTTTTTTAGCTTCCCCTTCGTGGTAGATATAGCATACTGAATTAACTTTTATGTTGTGCACAGTGAAAACAGTCACTTGATGATAATAACACAGGTCCTGAACTAGTATCTTAGGCAAGCGTATATTTTACATTAAGTCAGATGCTGAAGCAAGAAAATTCCCATTCTCAGTATCTGACTTGGTTGCACACCCTGTATTCTGCAGAACTTCTTGCTGCGACGTTTGTGATGTAGGAGTCCTAATGCAGCTACACATTCTTCATTTTCAACAGTATCACTACACAAAGAACTGCTATTAGATGCCATTTTTATTTACAAAAAATGGTTCAAATGGCTCTGAGCACTATGTGACTCAACAGCTGTGGTCATAAGTCCCCTAGAACTTAGAACTACTTAAACCTAACTAACCTAAGGACATCACACACATCCATGCCCGAGGCAGGATTCGAACCTGCGACCGTAGCAGTCGCACTTTTATTTACAAATTACGTATCGCCAAACTAGGACACAAGCAAAACTAATTTAGATATTTAACCAACTTACAGCTGTAAATTATTAATAATTATCATTACCTGGTGCAAAACAACTTAAGTCCTGGACTAAGGCTATTCTGACGATAAACACTGTAAATAAAGTAGAGAATATGCTGACTTAAGTCATTTTGGTATTATATGACGCGAGTTTGGCATCTGAACACCGCTTTACCCATAACTCAATACCCTGAAAATGTGGACTTCATTCGCTTTGCAAATTCACACTTTAAACATTGCCATAATTTAGAATATCTCATAAATGAGTCGAAAACGGTTCTGTGAATAAAACAGCGGCTGGAATGTATAATCCCAATAAGCATGAGACCAACAGATGCACATTGTGCACATTGTGAAGTTAGAACCGTGACGAAAAAAGGAAACGCACTCATCGGTAAGCAGTGAACTTAGTGGAGATAATTTCGAGAAATAAATATTACTTTTTGCGCCTTATCAATCCATTCTTGTTCGTGTGTTGCTTAACCAGATTTAGCAGCGTGTGTTCTAGATTAATTATCCCCCAAGCATGGTCCGTGCGCGAGCGATAAAAACAGGACACAAAAGCGTCCCTAACGCAACAGGGCCCTTTTTATTGAGGGTCCAAAGGCTGTCGAGGAGTTTCGGCAATTATGGTGGAAAATAATTAAAATTAACTCGTTTTCGGAGCAAAATTAAATGCCTGTTCACGCGTATTAATAATACGCGGCTGATCACAGCTTTTCCACTTTTTATGATGTGCCGTTTTATATAGCAACACCAGAAATGTAGCGTTCGAATTATCAGCGAACCCTCCAGACAGGCAATTACGTAAGTGAGCACGAAATTCACAGCCACACATTGTCTACATCTACATACATACTCCGCGAGCCACCGTATGGTGTGTGGTGGAGGGTAGCTTGTACCGCTACTAGTCATTTCCTTTCCTGTTCCACTCGCAAATGGAGCGAGGGAGAAAGGACTGTCTGCATGCTCCCGGACGAGCCCTAATTTCTCTTATCTTCGTGATCCTTACGCGTAATGTACGTTGGCGGCAGCAGAATCTTTCTGAAGCCAGCATCAAATGCCGGACTCTAAATATTCTCAACAGCGTGTAAGGTGGCGTGGTCTCCTGACCTTCATTTCTTACATATTCTCTCCTCATAATCGTACAGTGCACATCAAGACGCTTCATTCGAACCCAAATTCGATAAGGTAGTGTCAATTTTGTATGAATTTATGTAAGCGATATGGAAATCTAATAAAAAAATCGCAAGTGCGCACCGAGGTTGAAAAAAGTCGAGGCTGGCGTACACAACATGACGGCCACAGGAGTTTTCGTTCTAAAGAGGAAACCAGCCGACTGGGAAGACCGTCCCTTCAGAGGGGTGGGTCGACAACACACCTACTTCAGCCGAAGCGACCACCCAGAGAGAAGACAGCTTTTGCCAGAGTGAAGGGATAACGACCCCTGTGTTCGACTTAAAAGCAAATTATGCTACATTGTGTGGGAGTGCCCAGAAGACACATTTTTTCATGGACCGACTGCATAGTTACGGAGTTCTCACATGAGAGTATACGCCTAATGGAGATGCTACAGATTTCCGCATTGGTCGACTTAAACGAAACGTCATTCTCCCATTTAAAAGAGCAACGCTGATTGGCGGTATATTTCTGACGCAAAGAGTCAGAGGAGTGACGGAAGGCAGCAAATGATATACCCTTGCAACTTTTCCAGAAAAAGGAGCTGTTCCGTTGTCGCTCTTGGAGCGGGAACACGTAATGAGAGCAAAGAGTGGGAACAAAGTCTCTCCTCAGTACTTCACTGGGAGAGCACCTCTGTCGTTATCGAATCGGAGTGACACTCTATACTTAGACGCTCGCGATTAAGCGTTGTTCACTGTGTTGGCCGCCACACTTATTGTGCGGTGTGAACACGGACAGAGTACTAGTTAAACACCTGCAAGCAAGTACTGAGTGGTATTGCGGTGGACTGGTTATCTGACCAGTGTACCACGCCAATAGTTAGACTAGGGGCAGATAGGAGTCCTTGACTTCATCAAGGCGTAGGGAGAGTTTGATTGGCGAAGGTCACTCCAGTAGAAAGAGATCGTTGTGTTATTTGTCAGCAGCGAGCGACGCAGGCAGCAATCGTCGCAGCTCACGGTATTGTGCGCTACAGCATATGTGAGCCCCATCTGTCCTCACTAAAAGTACACTCTACTACATTTCTCACGCGACAGCCTTGATCGTACCTAGAAAAGTTATTCAAGTTGTGTAGGCGCGCCTCTCAACCATTCTGCCGAGCAAATAACATTCTTAAAGAAAAGGGAGAAAAGGACCTTTCCATACTTTGTAAAATAATAGCATTCCTATCCATAAGAGGCAATGTAGTGTTCCGAAAAGAGCCCGGAAATTTGTTATTATTTTATAAGAAAAAGTTTCATTTGATTTCTCAGAATTTTTTTGCAATAAATAATATTTTTTGTTCGTTTAATGTTTTTCTTACCCTAACTAGCAATACTCCTGTGCCCAACTATTCCACTAGTTATGTAAGAATATATAGAATATTGTTGTATCTTTTTCTTACAGAGGACGACTCCAGAATATATTTGTTGCTGAATGATTTTCAAGCAGTTCTTGTTGGTATATTAGGGTCGCCTGTCTGACTTCTGTAGTAGTGAGAGGTGGAAATTGTTTCTTGCAGGAGCCAAAGGGTACTTGTTGGATCAGTTCTTTGCGCAACTTGACAAAATAAAAGCCACACACTCACAAGCGTTGTGCGTCTACTCTCAAGGGATTCCCACATGCGTTCTCAGAGCATATACGTAATACTTGCATGTCGAGCGAACAGCGAACATACCAGTAAAAATCTAGCAGCCCGTCTCTGGACGTCTCCCTTCAACCCGATCTGGTGGGTATTCCAAGCACTGGAGCAGAACTCAAGAATGTGTCGCACTAGCGCTCTATACACACTCTCCTTTACATATGAACCACACTTTCTTAAAATTCGCCCAGTAAACCAAAGTCGACCATTCACCTGGCCTACTACAGTCCTTACCTGCTCGTTTCATCTCACATCGCTTCGCAACGTTGCGCCTATACATCTAATCGACAGCGTCAAACAGCACACTACTAATGATGTATTTGACCATTACAGGATTTTTTTTTCTGCTCATTTGCATTAACTTACGCTTTTCTTCCGGTCCAGATGGTATACCAATCAGGTTCCTTTCGGAGTATGCAGACACAAAAGCGCCTCTCTTAGCAATCATATACAACCGCTCACTTGACGAAAGGTCTGTTCCTAAAGACTGGAAAGTAGCACAGGTCACACCAATATTCAAGAAAGGAAATAGGAGTAACCCATTGAATTACAGACCCATATCACTGACCTCAATTGGCAGTAGGATTTTGGAGCATATACTCTACTCGAAGATTATGAAACACCTTGAAGAAAATGATTTATTGGTACATAACCAACACGGATTCAGAAAATACCGTTCTTGTGCAACGCATGTTCCCATGAAGTAATGAGTGCTGTCGACAAGGGATCTCAGATCGATTCCATATTCCTAGATTTCCAGAAGGCTTTTGATACCGTTCCTCACAAGCGACTGTTAATCAGATTGCGTGCATATGATCATCTCAGTTGTGTGACTGGATTCGTGATTTCCTCCCAGAGAGGTCACTGTTCGTAGTGATAGACGGTAAATCATCGAGTAGAACAGAAGTGATATCTGGCGTTCCGCAAGGTAGTGTCAGAGGCCCTCGGCTGTTTCTGATTTACATAGATGATCTAGGTGATAATCTGAGCAACACCCTTAGATTGTTTTCAGATGACGCTCTAATTTACCGTCTAGTAAAATCGTCAGACGATCAATTCCAATTACAAAATGACCTAGAGAGAATTTCTGTATGGTGCGAAAAGTGGCAATTGGCACTTAATAAAGAAAAGTGCGAGGTCATCCACATGGGTACTAAAAGAAACCCGATAAATTTTGGGTATACGATAAATCGCACAAATCTAAGGACTGTCAATTCGACTAAATACCTAGGAATTACAGTTACGAGCAACTTAAATTGGAAAGACCACACAGATAATATTGTGGAGAAGGCGAAACAAAGACTGAGCTTTGTTGGCAGAACACTTAGAAGATGCGACAGACCCACTAAAGAGACAGCCTACATTACACTTGTCCGTCCTCTGCTGGAATATTGCTGCGCGGTATGGGATCCTTACCAGGTAGGATTGACGGTGGGTATAAAAAAGTGCAAAGAAGGGCAGCTTTTTTCGTGTTATCGCGCAATAGGGGTGAGAATGTCACTGATATGATACGCGAGTTGGGGTGGCAGTCACTGAAACAAAGGCGGTTTTCTTTGCGGCGAGATCTATTTACGAAATTTCCGTCGCCAACTTTCTCTTCCGAATGCGAAAATATTTTGTTGACACCCACCTACATAGGGAGAAATGATCTTCATAATAAAATAAGAGAAATCAGAGCTCGAAGGTGTTACTTTTTCCCACGCACCATTCGAGAGTGGAATGGTAGGGATGTAGTATGAAAATGGTTCGATGAACCCTCTGCCAGGCACTGAGGTGTGAATTGCAGAGTAACCATGTAGATGTAGATGTAGATGTTCTACTTTTCGAGCAAGATTCCATACTTCACATAAATTAGCAGTTTTGTCTTAGTTATCTTGTACCCTCCAACAGTTACTCAAGGACGACACATTTCAATTAGACCACAGCGTCATCATCAAAAAGACGCATACTTCTGGTCACCCCGTCCGTCAGATCATTTATGTATGGAGAGAAGAACAGCGGTGCTATCACACTTCCCTGGGGCACTCCTGATGACGGTATACTCGACTCTGATGAACACTCTCCGTCGAGGACAACGTACTGGGTTCTGTTACTTAAGAAGCCTTCGAGCCACTTACATATCAGGGGATCTAATCCCTTTGTTTGGACAGTATGTAGTGGGGCACTATGTGAAACGGCTTCTGGAAATCTCCGAATATGGAAACTCCTTGTTGGTTCGCAGGATATCATGTGAGAAAAAAAAAGCAAGATAAGTTTTGCGCGAGCATTGCTCTTTAGATCCGTGCTGTTTTGTGGACAGGAGCTTCTCCGCCTCAAGAAAACTTATTATATTCGAACGAGAGTAGTACAAGTTTGTATGCCAATTAACTTCGCAGATTACGAAAAGATTGAAGAAACATATGATGAGATAAAATAAATTATTCAAATCGTTAAAGGAGACGAAAATTTAATAGTCATAGGAGACTGGACTTTGATAGTACGAAAAGGAAAAATAGTAAGTGAATATGGACAGGGGGGAAGGAATGAAAGAGGAAGCCACCTTGTAGAATTTTGCACAGAGCATAATTTAATCACTGCTGATACTTCGTTTAACAATCGTGAAAGAAGATTGTATACTGGAAGATTTCAGATTGATTATATAATCAGAATGAAATTTTCACTCTACAGCGGAGTGTGCGCTGATATGAAACTTCCCGGCAGATTAAAATTGTGTGCCGGACCGAGCCTCGAACTCGGGACCTTTGCCTTTCGCGGGCAAGTGCCCTACCGTCTTTTTTTTTTTAACTCATTTTGTTCTACATTGTCCGTTGAATTTGTTCGTGGCGGACGTCCGATGACACGCGTTCAGGTTGTTCGTTGATCCGTTTACTCAGTTTTTTAATTACAGACGGTAGTTAAACCCTCTGACCGAACACGCTTTTATTTTCTTTTTCATTTTGTTCGTTGTTGATCGTTGTGTTTGGTCGTTGCGGACGTCGCAAGACATCCTGTTCAAGTTCGTTGGTTGATCCTGCCACTCTGTTTTTTATTAAGAGACCAACCGGCTCTCTGACCGAACACGCTGAGCTACCGTGCCGGCTAGTCTGAGCTACCCGAGCACTACTCACAGCCCCTCCTCACAGCTGTAATTCCGCCAGTACCTCGTCTCCTACCTTCCAAACTTCAAAGAAGCTCTTCTGCGAAATTGGATTATATAATGGTAAGTCGGAGATTTCGGAATCGGATTTTTAAAGTGTAAGACATTTCCAGAACCAGTTGTGGACTCCGACCACAATCTATTGGTTATGAACTGTAGGTTAAAACTGAAGAAACTGCAAAAAGGTAGGAATTTAAGGAGATGAGATCTGGATAAAATGAAAGAACCAGAGGTTGTTGAGAGTTTCAGAGTGAGCATTGTGGGATGTTTGACAAGAACAGGGGAAATGAATACAGTGGAAGAAGAATGGGTAGCTTTCAGAGATAAAATAGTGAAGGCAGCAGAGTATCAAGTAGGTAAAAAGAAGAGGGCTAGTAGTAATCCGCGGGTAACACAAGAGATATTGAATTTAATTGATACAAGGAGAAAATACAAAAATGTAATAAATGAATCAGGAGAAAGCGGATACAAACGTCTAAAAACGAGGGTGATAGGAAGTGAAGAATCAATAAGCAGGAAGAATATATTAATAGGCGAAAGATAGATGTCACCTACAGGAAAATTAAACAGACCAATGGAGGAAAGAGAACCACCTGCATGAACATCAAGAGCTCAGGTGGTAAACCACCCCTAAGCAAAAAGGGATAGCTGAAAGGCGAAAGGAGTACATGGAGGGTCTGTACAAGGGAGATGTACTTGAGAGTAATGTTATGCAAAGATACAAATGTAAAATGACATAGAAGTAGATAAGATAGGAGACAAGACACTGCGGAAGAATTTGACGGAGCACTGAACGATCTAATTCGAAACATGGCCCCGCGAGTAGACAACATTTAGAACTACTGATAGCCTTGGGAGAGCCAACCATGACAGAACTCTTACATCTGGTTAGCAAGATATATAAAACAAGCGTAATACCATCAGATCTGAAAAAGAATTTAACACTTCCAATTCCAAAGAAAGCAGGTTTTGGCAAGTGTGAATACTACCGAGCTATTAGTTTAATAAGTCATGTTTGCAAAATACTAACACGAATTCTTTACACAAGAATGGAGAAACTGGTAGAAGCCGACCTCGGGGAAGATCAGTTTGGATTCCGTAGAAATGTACTAGCATGCGACGCAATACTGAATTTGCGACTTCTCTTAGAAGATTGGATAAAGAAAGACAAACCTACGTTTATAACATATATGTACTTAGAGAAATCTTTTGACAGCGTTGACCGGAATAGTCTCTTTCAAATTCTGAGTGTGGCAGGGGTCAAATACAGGGAGCGAAAGGCTATTTACAATTTGTACAGAAACCAGGTGGCAGTTATAAGAGTCGAGGGACACGAAAGGGAAGCAGTTGTTAAGAAGGGACTGAGACGTGGTTGTGGCCTATCCCCGATGTTATTCAATATGTGTATTAAGCAAGCAATAGGAATGAAAGTCCAGGGAGAAGAAACAAAAACTTTGAGGGTTGCCGATGACATTGAAATTCTGTCAGAGACAGCAAAGGACTAGGAAGAGCAGTTGAACAGAATGGACAGTGTCTTGAGAGGCGGACGCAAGATGAATATCAACAAAAGCAAAACAAGGATAATGGAATGTAGTCGAATTAAATCAAGTGATGCTGAGGGAATTAGATTATGAAACGAGACACTGAAAACAGTAAATGAGTTTTGTTATTTGGGGAGCGGAATAACTGATTACGACCGAGAGGATATAAAATGTAGACTGGCAATGGCAAGAAAAGCGTTTCTGAAGAGGAGAAATCAAGTATAGATTCAAGTGTCAGGAAGTCTATTCTGAAATTATTTGAATGGACTGTAGCCATGTATGGAAGTGGAACAAGAGTGATAAACAGTTAAGACAAGAAGAGAATAGAAGCGTCTGAAATGTGATGCTATAGAAGAATGCTGAAGATTAGAAGGGTAGATCACGAAACCAATGAGAAGGAACGGAATAGAACTGGGGAGAAACATTGGTGACACAACCTGACTAGAAGATCTTTTTACAGACGTACCAATTTATTCTTTTTCCTGTCGTCATTTGCGCCTTGTTTTTTGAACCGGAAGTGCAACATTCGCTATTTCCCCAGCATTTTCTAACTTTTGTTATTAATTATTATGGATAAGTTTGCGTTGTCTCATACATGCAGCAACGTCTGGCGTGAGTAGAGGTAGTGACAAAAGAATATGTTGGGATTATGCTCTTGAGGGGCAGGGGGAAAGTAAACTTAAGAGTTTCACATTTTATCAACACTGAAGTTACTGTAATGAAAAATGGGAGGAGTATTAAGAGCTGAAGCTCCGTCAACTGTAAAGTCATTGCAGATGAGGCACGTGCTCGGACGGGTGAAGAAAATAGGCTGTACGTCTTTCGAAGGTACCATTCCGGCATTTATATTAACCGATTTAGGAAAACCGTGGAAAACGGAAATTTGGGTGGTTTGACGTGGATTTGAACCTCTGTCCTTTCGAATGCAAACCACCACCTCGCTCAGTAGATGCGTACGAGATAGGTAGCAAACTACAAGGTGTCGAAACGAAACCTCACTGGTTTCCAAATGCAAAAAAAAAGTGAGACATACCTACCAGCAATTTCCAGGAATGTAAAGCAACATAAAAAGTATTGTGTAGGCTTTTTTTCTAAACAATTCCTTTTGGTTTGTTTCAGGTGCCAAATAATTACAAGAAATGACCGCACCCCAAGAGAGTGCCCAACGTCCTGTATAGTATCCAGAAACGAAATCATCAGTTGGTGTGCAAAGAAATTCCCGGCGTGAATTTCAAAAGGAGTCTCCAGAGGCTGAGAGAATTTAGGCTTGGCATGACGGCTTTCTAGCCGATGGGAGCGTAAGCACAGTCAGGTTCTGGCAGAAAACGCACATTTGATAAAATGTTAAAGAGCAGAGATACCTTCCCAAGAACCCCATCGAAGTTGGACACGAGAGATAAACATCCCTTGCTCAACAGTTCACAAGGTGGGTGACTACTTGGTAGAGATCATCCCGTTGGCAGGGACGGTAACTCTCCACTTCAGTCTGAATATGATATGAGAGAATGTGTGTAATGCTGCAACACTACAACTGTGACGGAGCATCCGCTGTCTCTGTATGTAACAATGAATCAAGTAGAAACGTCCATCCGAGGTGGATGCCGTGTTTCTTGATTTCCGCAAGGCGTTCGATACGGTTCCCCACAGTCGTTTAATGAACAAAGTAAGAGCATATGGAATATCAGACCAATTGTGTAATTGGATTGAAGAGTTCCTAGATAACAGAACACAGCATGTCATTCTCAATGGAGAGAAGTCTTCCGAAGTAAGAGTGATTTCAGGCGTGCCGCAGGGGAGTGTCGTAGGACCGTTGCTATTCACCAGATACATAAATGACCTTGTGGATAACATCGGAAGTTCACTGAGGCTTTTTGCGGATGATGCTGTGGTATATCGAGAGGTTGTAACAATGGAAAATTGTACCGAAATGCAGGAGGATCTGCAACGAATTGACGCATGGTGCAGGGAATGGCAATTGAATCTCAATGTAGACAAGTGTAATGTGCTTCGAGTACATAGAAAGAAAGATCCTTTATCATTTAGCTACAATATAGCAGGTCAGCAACTGCAAGCAGTTAATTCCATAAATTGTCTGGGAGTAGGCATTAGGAGTGATTTAAAATGGAATGATCATATAAAGTTGATCGTCGGTAAAGCAAACGCCAGACTGAGATTCATTGGAAGAATTCTAAGGAAATGCAATCCGAAAACAAAGGAAGTAGGTTACAGTACACTTGCTCGCCCACTGCTTGAATATTGCTCACCAGTGTGGGATCCGTATCAGATAGAGTTGATAGAAGAGATAGAGAAGATCCAACGGAGAGCAGCGCGCTTCGTTACAGGATCATTTAGTAATCGCGAAAGCATTACGGAGATGATAGATAAACTCCAGTGGAAGACTCTGCAGGAGAGACGCTCAGCAGCTCGGTACGGGCTTTTGTTGAAGTTTCGAGAACATACCTTCACCGAGGAGTCAAGCAGTATATTGGTTCCTCCTGCGTATATCTCGCGAAGAGACCATGAGGATAAAATCAGAGAGATTAGGGTCCACACGGAGGCATACCGACAATGTTTCTTTCCACGAACAATACGAGACTGGAATAGAAGGGAGAACCGATAGAGGTACTCAAAGTACCCTTCAGCACACTCCGCTTGCGGAGTATGGATGTAGATGTAGATGCATTAAATCATCCCACATAAATTGTTTAAGTAGTGGGTTACTTGATAATATGAGGGATAAAAAAAGTTGCAGACATGTAGATTTACAGACACCTTTTCGTGAGTACCTCGGAAGTCCTACTTCACAGGCCATCCACAACTTTCACAGGGCCTCCCACGCTGTTTTTAACGGAATCCGTTTTTACCTGCACGCGATTCCACACTGGTGCGGAATCGCGATGGGCTGCCTTGTACGTCGTGCTCGCACGAGACACATAGCGCGGAGACCGATATGGCCAGGAGAGGGGGCATTCCCATGCAGCACGCTTGCCATCGATTCCCAGCACGGTCACGTAGGCGCGGTGTGTTCGCGGCCGCAGATACGGCTACACACCGCGCGGCACGTTTGACTTTGCGCAAAGAAATCTTGTGGCGAGTGTGTGTGTGTGCAGGTCAAGTCGCTGCCTGCTGTGGATGGATCGCCTTTGTGTTCCCAGCAGCCCCCTGACACACTGAGGCGAAACTACGGTGATTCAGGCCGACGGACACGCCTAGACAGAACAGCGAAGTACACTCCTGGAAATTGAAATAAGAACACCGTGAATTCATTGTCCCAGGAAGGGGAAACTTTATTGACACATTCCTGGGGTCAGATACATCACATGATCACACTGACAGAACCACAGGCACATAGACACAGGCAACAGAGCATGCACAATGTCGGCACTAGTACAGTGTATATCCACCTTTCGCAGCAATGCAGGCTGCTATTCTCCCATGGAGACGATCGTAGAGATGCTGGATGTAGTCCTGTGGAACGGCTTGCCATGCCATTTCCACCTGGCGCCTCAGTTGGACCAGCGTTCGTGCTGGACGTGCAGACCGCGTGAGACGACGCTTCATCCAGTCCCAAACATGCTCAATGGGGGACAGATCCGGAGATCTTGCTGGCAGGGCAGTTGACTTACACCTTCTAGAGCACGTTGGGTGGCACGGGATACATGCGGACGTGCATTGTCCTGTTGGAACAGCAAGTTCCCTTGCCGGTCTAGGAATGGTAGAACGATGGGTTCGATGACGGTTTGGATGTACCGTGCACTATTCAGTGTCCCCTCGACGATCACCAGTGGTGTACGGCCAGTGTAGGAGATCGCTCCCCACACCATGATGCCGGGTGTTGGCCCTGTGTGCCTCGGTCGTATGCAGTCCTGATTGTGGCGCTCACCTGCACGGCGCCAAACACGCATACGACCATCATTGGCACCAAGGCAGAAGCGACTCTCATCGCTGAAGACGACACGTCTCCATTCGTCCCTCCATTCACGCCTGTCGCGACACCACTGGAGGCGGGCTGCACGATGTTGGGGCGTGAGCGGAAGACGGCCTAACGGTGTGCGGGACCGTAGCCCAGCTTCATGGAGACGGTTGCGAATGGTCCTCGCCGATACCCCAGGAGCAACAGTGTCCCTAATTTGCTGGGAAGTGGCGGTGCGGTCCCCTACGGCACTGCGTAGGATCCTACGGTCTTGGCGTGCATCCGTGCGTCGCTGCGGTCCGGTCCCAGGTCGACGGGCACGTGCACCTTCCGCCGACCACTGGCGACAACATCGATGTACTGTGGAGACCTCACGCCCCACGTGTTGAGCAATTCGGCGGTACGTCCACCCGGCCTCCCGCATGCCCACTATACGCCCTCGCTCAAAGTCCGTCAACTGCACATACGGTTCACGTCCACGCTGTCGCGGCATGCTACCAGTGTTAAAGACTGCAATGGAGCTCCGTATGCCACGGCAAACTGGCTGACACTGACGGCGGCGGTGCACAAATGCTGCGCAGCTAGCGCCATTCGACGACCAACACCGCGGTTCCTGGTGTGTCCGCTGTGCCGTGCGTGTGATCATTGCTTGTACAGCCCTCTCGCAGTGTCCGGAGCAAGTATGGTGGGTCTGACACACCGGTGTCAATGTGTTCTTTTTTCCATTTCCAGGATTGTATTACAAGAAGAGTAAATCAGTGAGAGGCCGTATTGATAGGCAATCGAACTACATAGCCGTAACACTAAATGGGAGCAATAATGATAGAGAAAATAAAATACCATAAAGATACACAAGCAGAAGATGGAGACACATAGTGAGACAAGGTAAAGCGTAAGCTACAAACGTATGTAATTACGTAGAATAATATTAGAGACAGAAATACACACAAACGCAGCTTCATATGAGCTTACGAGAAAAGAAAATGCTGAAACTTCCTGGCGGATTAAAACTGTGTGCCGGACCGAGACTCGAACTCGGGACCTTTGCCTTTCGCGGGCAAGTGCCCTACCAACTGAGCAACCCAAGCACGACTCAAGCCCGGTCCTCACAGCTTTACTTCTGCCGGTACCTCGTCTCCTACCTTCCAAACTTTACAGAAGTTCTTCTGCGAACCTTGCAGAACTAGCACTCCTGAAAGAAAAAGACCGAGCGAGGTGGCGCAGTGGTTAGCACACTGGACTCGCATTCGGGAGGACGACGGTTCAATCCCGTCTCCGGCCATCCTGATTTAGGTTTTCCGTGATTTCCCTAAATCGCTTCAGGCAAATGCCGGGATGGTTCCTTTGAAAGGGCACGGCCGATTTCCTTCCCCATCCTTCCCTCACCCGAGCTTGCGCTCCGTCTCTAATGACCTCGTTGTCGACGGGACGTTAAACACTAATCTCCTCCTCCTCCTCCTCCTGAAAGAAAGGATATTGCGGAGATTTGCACGCGAAAGGGAAAGGTCCCGAATACGAGTCTTGGTCCGGCACACAGTTTTAATCTGCCAGGAAGTTTCATATCAGCGCACACTCCGCTGCAGAGTGAATATCTCATTCAAGAAAATGCTGGTCAGTAATGTACGTGTCGTTGACCCCATTCCGCGATCTGGCTTCCTGAAAACCCTACCAAACTGACAGAAGCAACTTACAATAGTTCTCTATAGCCGACATATTCGTCTCGTGAGAATAAACAACTGTACTAGTGTTTATGGTAATTATCATTTATTATTTAGTCTCAGTTACGTGTTTGATCACTCAGGATCGTCTTCAAAACTAAGTAGCTGCATCAGCAGCAACCCCTCTTGTCTGTCGGAATCACATATCACAATGAATCTGACTAATAATATGCATGTGAGATTCTACCAAAGCGAGAATCATCTTAAACTATAATAAATGTTTTTAATGTATATTTCGTGATAGTCTGCGATCAATGATCGGCTATTGTTGACTGAAGGTCGCTGTAAAACTATAAGAGTACACGCCACACACTGTGTATAGCTAGTAGAAAGTGATTGGTTTTTTTATCGCCTAAGCGTCGGTTATAAAGTATAGTTAATTTAGAAAATTATCAATACAATAAATTAACGTAACTCAGTGCCTGTAAAATTACACAATTACTTGTAACGCCAAATCGAAAGTCAAAGGCGCGATGCAATTCCGAGGCTTTCTCTTTCGATCATTGACGGTGATGTGCATCCATCTTATCTTTCTTTTCCTGTCCGTCCTTTATTCTCTTCTAATGGTTCAAATGGCTCTGAGCACTATGGCACTTAACATCTGAGGTCATCACTCCCCTAGAACGTAGAACTACTTAAACCTAACTAACCTAAGGACATCACACACATCCATACCCGAGGCAGGATTCGAACCTGCGATATTCTCTTCTAAATTACTAACATTTTTATTTAACATCCTCCCTTTGCTGTAACTAATTATCAGCTTATATTATCATCCACATCTACATGGGTACTCTGCAAATCACACTTACGTGCCTGGCAGGGGGTTCATGGAACCACCTTCACACTAATTATCTATTATTTCACTCTCGAACAGCGCACGGAAGGGCTCTGGTTTCCTCTATTTTATTCTATGATAGTTTCTCCCCATCAAGGTAGGTCTCAACAACAAAATATTTTCGCACTCTAAAGAGAAAGTTGGTGATTGAAATTTCGTGAGAAGAACCAGACGCAACGAAAAACGCTTTTGTTTTAATTATTTCCACCCCAAATGTTCTCTCTCCCCTATTGTTCGGTAGTACAAAACGTGCTGCCTTCTTTGAAATTTCTCGATGTACTCTGTTAATCCTATCTGGTAAGGCTCCCACCCCGCGCAACAGTACTCGTAAGAGGACGGACAAACGTAGCGTAGGCAGTTTTTTTGGTAGATCTGTAGCATGTTCTAACTGTTCTGCCAACGAATAGCCTTCTGTGGCCTTTCCACAACATTTTGTGTCTTCTGCCCAAATTAAGTTGTTCATAATTCTAATTCCCAGGTATCTAGTTGAATTTACGGCCTTTAGATTTGACTGATTTATCGTGTAACCGAAGTTTAACGGATTCTTTTTACAACTCATGCAAATGACCTCAGATTTTTCGTTATTAGGGTCGTTTGCCAATTTTCGCACCATACAGATATCTTATCTAATTCACTTTGCAATTTTGCTAAATTTTCTTTGTAACTCATTGTTATTAATTTGATTTTTATTTACTGAAAACAATATTTGCTTGCAATATGGAACACTTTATATTATTACATGATGAAAATTGTAAAATACACGAACTGTTCCAAAACACTAGGTACAAGGTCTTTAATTGTAGTATAAATGAAATGAAAAAGAGTGCGCGATTTTTCACTTCTTCTGCGGTGCATCAGCCTTACAATAGGAACCTCTTCTCATTCCCTTGTCCTGTGTCTCTTCGTCAGTTTGTTGCTAACTTCATCTATTTGTACACCATCCAATATTTCAAGCCTTCTTCTTCCCCCGCACTCCTCTCTGTAACTTCCCTTCGATGACTCTTTGCAGTTTAGGGTGCAGAAAAATAACGTGGTAATAAGGTCAGAACAGGGCAGGGCAAATTTTTTCAAATTATCACAGGATGAGAATGCCGTGTCGGAGCCGCGGCCATAAAATGACAGCCTCCTGTCGACGGGCAGGCTGAAGTGTGTGCATTTGAACTGATTTACCACACCTAATTCCTGTTGTGCTAATAAGCACAGTTACTAACAAAAGTGGCAGTTTTATGAAGGTTAACTATACGACCATTCGCTTTTTTAAACTGATGAGATTTATCATTCCGATAATGTACGTTTTGTCAGCATAAAAGCACACGCACAGGAACACACACACACACACACACACACACACACACACACACACACATACACATACACACACACACACACACACACACATACACATACACACGCAACACACACACACACATACAGAGAGAGAGAAGCCCGCGTGTGCGAGCTGATTCCACAGTAAACAACTGATTCCACAATAAACAAACGCTGAACGTGTTGCATTGTTCACTTGCATCAGTTATATATGGTTGCAGATATTCTATAATTGAATGCGTCTCATGTGAAACATTGTGATGTGGCAATGTGTGATAACTAGCATATTCATACTCTTTGTACTTACGTACAGTGTTTGTTTACAGTGTAACCAAGGGCAGATAATTACTGCGTGTGCTTATAAGTGTGTGTGCGTGCGTGCGCGCGCGCGCATGTGTGTGTGTGTGTGTGTGTGTGTGTGTGTGTGTGTGTGTGTGTGTGTGTTGCTCCAAAATGATGTTGGTGATCTGCAGTCCGAAGATTGATGCAGCTTTCCTGTGCAAGCGTCTTCATCTCCGTATAACTACTGCAACCTACATCTTTCTGAATCTGCTGATTGTATTCATCTCTTTGCCTCACTCTACAAATCCCCCCCCCCCCTCCCCAAGCTTCTCTCCAATAACAAACTGGTAATCCATTTATGTCTCAGAATGTGTCCTATCAAGCGATCCCTTCTTTTGTTCAGCTTAAGCTACAAATTTCTCTTCTCCCCAGTTCTGTTCAGTACCTCTTCATTAGTTTCGTGATCAACCCATCTAATCTTCAGCATTCTTGTGTAACGCCATTCCAAACGCTTCTATTCTCTTCTTGTCTAAACTGCTTAGTCGTCGTTTCACCTACATGTATGGCTACGTTCCATACAAATACCTTCATAAAAACTTCGTAACATTTAAATCTGTATTCGATGTTAATAAATTCCTCTTTTTCAGAAATGCTTTTATTCCCAGTCGAAGTCTACATTTTACATCATCTCGACCATCATCAGTCATTTTGCTGCCCAAATAGCAAAACTCATCCACTACTTTAATTGTCTCGTTTCCTAATTCCCTCAGTACCACCTCATTTTCTTTACTGCTTGGTCAATGTCCAGGTTGAATAGCATCTGGGATAGAGTACAACCCTATGTCACTCCTTCTCAACGACTGCTTCCATATCACGCCCCTCGACTCATAACTGCCGTCTGGTTTCTGTACAAGTTGGAAATAGCCTTTCGTCCTCTTTATTTTACCCCTGCTACCTTCACAGTTTCAAAAAGCGTATTCAGTCAACATTTTCAAAAGCTTTCTCTTAGTCTACAAATGATGCAAACGTATGTTTGCCTTTCCTTAACCTAACTTCTATGAGAAGTCTTAGAGTCAGTATGTTCCTACATTTCTCCGGAATCCAAACAGATCTTTGCCAAGGTCGGCTTCTACCAGTTTTTTTTCATTCTTATGTAAAGGATTCCTGTTAGTATTTTGCAACCATGACTTATTAAACCGACAGTTCGTTAATACCCACACCTGTGAGCACCTGCTTTGGAATTGGAATTACTACATTCTTCTTGAAGGCTGAGGATATTTTATCCGTCTCATCCATCTTCCAAGCCAGATGGAATAATTTTGTCATAGCTGGCTGTCACAAGGCTATTGGTCTATTCCAGGAACCTTGTTTCGACTTTGGCATTTCCGTGCTCTGTCAAATTCTTCTCGCAGTGTATATTTTCCATCATATCTTCATCTACATCCTCTCTGATAGAAAAGCCTTTAACTGGGCTTACATATCTTCCAGTATACTATGTGTTTATTTAATCGTGTTTTAATTATTTGTTAACAAATTTGCATTTTTTAGTTACCACACTGCCAAAGCTGGTAATGTTGCAACGTAACCTTCTTACTAGCGGTGGTATGAGTTAATGTTATAATTCGACCTGGTAGGAAGATTACCGTCGCTTGTCATGTCCCACAGCTCTTTCAATCTATCCTCTGTAGTAATAGATTATCAAATTCGTGTGGTCCACGAAATTACAGGTCCCTGCAAGTTATTGCCGGGTATTAATAATTTATAGTGGGAGGGTTTAACTAACCGGTAAAAATTTGAACGCAACGGATAACGCAGAATTTTTTAGAACCACTACAGAAGGCACTTTGCAGGGCTTAATGGGAGCATAGAGCCCTTATTTACTTTCATGACCCAGCATTCAACTGTGGTACTGACTTTCACCTATTCTTTATGATGGAGGGAGGAAATAATCAGTCGAGGGTATAGGTTAATTTATATTTATTCAATACCGATGGCATTTCAATAACTCGCCGTTTGTTTGTTGGAATATACATCATCACAACTAGTCTCTCTAGTTAGCATGATTCACTTTAGCCATGTAATTATGGAAAGGGAGAGGGGAGCCCAGACCTGCCTTCAATGTAAATTTATGCAGGCACACAATTATACCTAAACCCATGCTTATTACAATCAGTTACTATAAGTCTCGCGGAACAAGTTCAGCAAAGACACTACAAGCGAACTCGGTCAGGGTGGAGGAGTATTTGCCCAAATATTTCAATTTTCGTTACAATGTATGCTGAAGAAAGGTTAGCAAGTCGTGCACTTTACTATGACTGCCAATTTTGGTTTAATCTTGCTTTCAGAAACAAAACCACGTTACTGAGCTGGGTGGAAGAGCATTTAATATCGTATGGCGGGAAAATTTTGCATGTCTTAATCCGATCAATGCGCATTAAAATCTGAACTTTCCTAGATACAAGAGTTTAAACCGTGTATTTTACGTAAAGCACTCCATTGTAGGCGAATCAAATAGTTATGAGGGGGCCAAGAAACATTAACTATCACATCAATACTATTCCACACACGTGGCCAAGTAGCGGTAGCCAACAGAAATGCAAAAAATACGTACACACAAGATTATTCCTTCTCTATCTTACACTCACCCAGTACCGTATGGTTATTCAAAAATGTTTCCAGAATGAGATTTTCAGTCTGCAGCGGAGTGTGCGCTGATATGAAACTTCCTGCCAGATTAAAACTGTGTGCCCGAGTTCGAGTCTCGGTCAGGCAAACAGTTTTAATCTGCCAGGAAGTTTCATATTCAAAAATGGTTCAAATGGCTCTGAGAACCTTGGGACTTAACTTCTGGGGTCATCAGTCCCCTAGAACTTAGAAGTACTTAAACCTAACTATCCTAAGGACATCACACACGTCCATGCCCGAGGCAGGATTCGAACCTGCGACCGTAGCGGTCGCGCGGTTCCAGACTGTAGCGCCTAGAACCGCTCGGTCTATGGTTATTCACTCGACTGCTATACATTTTCAGACCGAAACTGCAGTTTACCAATGTGGCGGTTGCTCCAAACGACCACATAGCGAGAAAGCAACTACACAAAAAAATATGAAAAATAAATAAAAATCCCCCAAAATATTACTCTAAAAAAAAGACCCCATTAAAATGCATTAAATGAGTGAACTTCTGTTAAACACAGAGCAATAACACTACCGTGAGCTTAAGGCCCATGGTGTTTGGCCTGGCCAAGGCACAAACGCAAAGTTCCACTGAAATTTGACTAAATTATGAAAATAAACTCCCTCGTGAGGGTTTCATGGTAATATCACACTTGATTTCACCATCTGGACCATATTGACGAGCAGGTTTGAGACATTCTAATACCTTTGTTAACGTTACCAAATTCGAGAGCTGCGTCTCCACGTCTGTACAGTGCCGCTACCCAGGAATAAGTGGGTCTCCGAACACCTTGCCTAACCGTTGTTCGTTCAAAGGGTGGTGGAGGGGGCGAAGGGGGGGAATGGTTCGCCAACCTTACAGAGCCAATACTCGTGCCTTCGCGACCTCTCTGACCTGACTTGCACACTATCTTTGCCAAACTTGTTCACGTTTAGGGGGTTGGTACTGTCCTACCACAGAACCACTCTACTCATGCATGTTACGACCTCTGACCAAAACATTCTGCTACTTCACATAATATCTCATTCATACAACCGAGGTTGCACAAGGGAAAGGATACAGGGAAACGTGGCACACACAAAACAAAATCAATAAATAAATAAATAAATAAACACCGCTGGGTCCATTCTCTTCTGCTTGTTACCCACAGACTAGCTTCTGCAGAGTAAAAAACCACTCTCGCTATAATTCTCTGGTACCGGAATTCATTGACAAAAATAAAGAACGGACCAACCAGTTCCGTTTCAATGTCTTTTGAATGAGTTTACCCATTGTAGTTGTCAGATAGCATTACAAAACGGACATAATATTATTCTAGGTAAAAGTCTTGCATGTATGATTAATGTATGATAAATGTGTTTTTGGAAATTCGCCACGGCAGACGAAAGCTTATAAAAGGTGACGGCCATCTTGGTTCCTGGTAAGTTTTCGTTGTGCTTTAGTGAGGATGGGTTCTGTGGTGGATGCGCGACTAGTGAGTCGTTTCGTGGAAGTGTCGGAATTTTTCAGACTTCAGTTTAGGTATCAGAACAATTTCGCGCGACAGTGCTGTGAACCTAGGAGAATTATCGTGATACAGCTCTATGAACTTAGAACTCTTCCGTGGACAGTTAAGAGACTTTGAAAATAACGCGCTACAGCGATGCTGACCTGTAATTTTAGTGAAGTTTCCATACGGAACTTAGTAGTTTTCGCCAGACGGAACTGCAAACTGATATTTTCTGAGCGCCGGTGTTACTTACAAATGTTCGTGTGATGTCCTGAAAGGGATTTTATAATTAACTAGTTAGCGCTGCTTGTGCGTCTTATATTCTGTTAACCGCAGTTGGACTTATAAATTTACGCCCATTAACGTTATTTGAGCTAGATTTTTTGTTTCTGTTTGGCTGAAAAATTGATATTTGTACGGAAATTGAGGACTTGCATTTGATTTGCGATAGTGAACTCAAATTTGTAACAAATGCCAACGTGGTGTTCAATTAGTGACTAAAGACATTCGTTCCTCTGTTGAGTGAGTTAAGGATCTTTATAGGTAGAAGGAATACAGACGTCTCAAAAACGAGATCGACAGGAAGTGCAAAATGGCTAAGCAGGTATGGCTAGAGGACAAATGTAAGGATGTAGAGGCTTATCTCAGTAGGGGTAAGATAGATACTGCCTACAGGAAAATTAAAGAGACCTTTGGAGAAAAGAGAACCACTTGTATGAATATCAAGAGCTCAGATGGAAACCTAGTTCTAAGCAAAGATGGGAAAGCAGAAAGATGGAGGGAGTATATAGAGGGCCTATACAAGGGCAATGTACTTGAAGACAATAATATGGAAATGGAAGAGGATGTAGATGAAGATGAAATGGGAGATACGATACTGCGCGAAGAGTTTGACACAGCACTGAAAGACCTGAGTCTAAACAAGGCCCCGGGAGTAGACAACATTCCATTGGAACTACTGACGGCGTTGGGAGAGCCAGTCCTGAGAAAACTCTATCATCTGGTGAGCAAGATGTATGAGACAGGCGAAATACCCTCAGACTTCAAGAAGAATATAATTAATCCGGTCACAAAGAAAGATGGTGCTGACAGATGTGAAAATTACCGAACAATCAGTTTAATAAGTCACGGATGCAAAATACTAACACGTATTCTCTACAGACGAATGGAAAAACTGGTAGAAGCTGACCTCGGGGAAGATCAGTTTGGGTTCCGTAGAAATATTGGAACACGTGAAGCAATACTGACCCTACGACTTACCTTAGAAGCTAGATTAAGCAAAGGCAAACCTACGTTTCTAGGATTTGTAGACTTAGAGAAAGCTTTTGACTATGTTGACTGGAATACTCTCTTTCAAATTCTGAAGGTGGCAGGGGTAAAATACAGCAGGGAGCGAAGGGCTATTTACAATTTGTACAGAAACCAGATGGCAGTTATGAGAGTCGAGGGGCACGAAAGGGAAGCAGTGGTTGGGAAGGGAGTGAGACAGGGTTGTAGCCTATCCCGATGTTATTCAATCTGTATATTGAACAAGCAGTGAAGGAAACAAAAGAAAAATTCGGAGTAGGCATTAAAATCCATGGAGAAGAAATATAAACTTTGAGGTTCGCCGATGACATTGTAATTTTGTCGGAGACAGCAAAGGACTTGGAAGAGCAGTTGAACGGAATGGACAGTGTCATAAAAGGAAGGTATAAGATGAACATCAACAAAAGCAAAACGAGGATAATGGAATGTAGTCGAATTAAGTCGGGTGATGCTGAGGGAATTACAATAGGAAATGAGACACTTAAAGTAGTAAAGGAGTTTTGCTATTTGGGGAGCAAAATAACTGATGATGGTCGAAGTAGAGAGGATATAAAATGTAGACTGGCAATGGCAAGGAAAGCGTTTCTGAAGAAGAGAAATTTGTTAACATCGAGTATAGATTTAAGTGTCAGGAAGTCGTTTCTGAAAGTATTTCTATGGAGCGTAGCCATGTATGGAAGTGAAACATGGACGATAACTAGTTTGGACAAGAGGAGAATAGAAGCTTTCGAAATGTGGTGCTACAGAAGAATGCTGAAGATTAGATGGGTAGATCATATAACTAATGAGGAGGTATTATATAGGATTGGGGAGAAGTTTGTGGCACAACTTAACTAGAAGAAGGGATGGGTTGGTAGGACATGTTCTGAGGCATCAAGGGATCACCAATTTAGCATTGGAGGGCAGCGTGGAAGGTGAAAATCACAGAGGGAGACCAAGACATGAATACACTAAACAGATTCAGAAGGATGTAGGTTGCAGTAGGCACTGGGAGATGAAGAAGCTTGCACAGGATAGAGTAGCATGGAGAGCTGCATCAAACTAGTCTCAGGACTGAAGACCACAACAACAATAGGTAGAACTAACTTTATTTATGTTCAAACCGATTGAGTAGCACACAGTATTTAAATTATCACAATCCTGTTTGCATTTTAATTTTGTTAACCTGTAAGATGCTTAATTGTGTAATGCGATCGGTTTGTGATTGACCAATGGACACCAGATCGTAACAGCAAACCATCTTTCCATTTTTAAATAAAAATCAACAACACATCTTAGTCCCGTTTCGTTTTTCTTCGCTGCACAACAAGCATTAATTATCTTGCGGATCCAGGGTAGTACGTCGTGTATCACTCAACTCGAGTTCTAGTAAGACAGTAAAACTGCAGGAATTACTTGAGAACAGCATAGGGGGAAAAAAACGATAATCAGGTACAAGAAGCAAAGTTTCATCGGAAGTTGACTTCTGGTTGTGCACGCTGTTACTCAATTCGCGGTAGGGGATGTGTCGATACGACGCAGCAGCTATAAAGTGGAAGCCTCACTCTTCGAACGAAATTCCCAGAGAAGCGCCGATGCAAAGTTTGCTAACTCACCACATGGCGTTTCCTTTCAGCGGTCGTAGCGCGAGGTTAAGGCGGCAAGCCAATAAGAGCTGTTGCCGAAAACTTGCTCCTTCATGAACTGCCGTATAACTGGCCCAACTTTCCACCAAACATGTCTGCTACTGGAGGTAGCTGTTAGAGTAGAACGCATCCACACAAACACATAAAGCGGCTTACACCAATATCTGTATGCTGTGCACAAGAGATGACATGCTGCAGACGATTCTGGCGCTGCACTAGAACTAGTGCAACCCTCTGATGACAGGCATAATCACCAGACAAGGGTCATGCCGGAAACAAATTTTTTTAAAGTCTTGTAGTTTGTTAGATTCTCTCTCAACAATCTTTAATCGAACAGCAACCAGGGAGCGCAACAAGATACAAAATCTGTCGACACAGTGTGTATAAAAACATGTGTCAGAAACTTTAGGATTTATTCTTGACGTCAAAACACTACAAAAATTCGTATGAACATGGGTCCGAAAATACTTCTTAGGAAGGTATGAAAGGAATTCCCTCTAGTGATTCTTGGCTAGGTAATTTACCTAACAAGTACATTTTCACTCGGTTTCTTGTTTGCGGTTTCTTACAGCATTTGTTTTGTTTTGTCTCATTGTCTTTGTTCTGTTTTAGAATAATTACCATCAAAACACATCACGGCAGTATTTTATGTGGCTGAAATTACGGACATACACCACATGTGCGGCTTAGCAGATGGGAATGCGGACGCAGCACCTCATCTTTATGCTGAACGTCACCCTGAAAGACAGTCACTCCAACAATGCTTGTACGACTCCAACAATGCTTATGAGAAACAGGCTTACCTAGAAGGAGAGCTGCAGATGGTGGAACACCCAAGAGTCGTACGAACGGCTCAGCTTGAAGAACGGGTTCTTCGTACTGTGGATGAAACTCCGTCAGTTAGTATAAGGAGAACTGCGAGAAGGGAAGGTGTTAATCACATGAGAATCTGAAACGTTCTACAAGGAAATCTTCTGTAACGGTATTACTTTCAGCGGGTGCAAGGATTAAATGAGCCAGACTCGCAGACAAGAATAACTTTCTATCAGAGTATCTTAGGTCTGCTTTGCTGTGTTTCCCCAGTTCTTAACACGTACATTATTCACTAATGAGGCTGATGGGATATCCGTCATTTCAACCACTGAATACATCGTTGTGATGTTTTATGATGGTTCCTACTCTAAAACAAAATAAACGACAGTCATAAAAAACAAAACAAATGACACAAGAACTTTAATCCTGTGGTGCAGTTGCCCACTCCAGTTGACAGTTGTTCATGTCTCTGCTTTGGCGTTTTTAAACAGTTCTGAGGCTGCGAACGCACGCAAGGCCGAACACCAATAGGACTGGTGCATTTGCAGCCTCAGGACTGATTAAAAACGTCAAAGCAGCGACATTAACAGCTGTTCACTCCAGTGGACAACTGCACCTCAGGGTTAAAAAGAAGTGAGTGGAAACGCACGTTTGCGGTAAACCACACAACCAGGAGTCACTCAGTGAATTCCTATCATACGTAACGAAGGAATTTCGGAACCGATTTCATATGAACTTTTTGTAATATCTTTCTGTCAAAAATAATTCCCTACTGTTTCTGGACATGTTTTAAAACATCCTGTGTTGTGAGTACAGAACTGCAAAACAGCCGACCGCACCTGTATTACAAGACTATACATTGCACGTAACACATACTGCAAGTTATTGTAACAAATCCGAACGATTAAGCTGTAAGACGTCATGGTCTCCTGACCTTCATTGCTTACATATTCCGCCTTCACAATCATATTCCGCACATCAAGACGCTTCATTCGAACCCAAACTCGATAAGATAAAGTCAATGTTGTATGAATTCATGTAAACGAGATGCAAACAACCAGTAAATCGCAAGTGCGCGCCGAGACTGAAATACTCGAGGCTGGCGTACATACATACATTCAAGACACGACGGTTTGGGAGAGGCAAACCGCACAATGGGGGGCCAGGCCCTTCTGAGGACGAGTCAACCTGTCTACGTCAGCCGGCGACCGCCCGTAGCGTTTGCCCAAGTGAAAGCGAGAAAGACCCCCCATGTTCGGCTTAGAAGCAAATTCCGCTACGTTTTCTGGGAGCGCCCAGCCTACGCATTCTTTACAAACATAGCACACAGTTTCAGAGGTTTTCACAGGGAGACACCAAACGCCAAACGCCGAAGCTACAGATTTCTGGATTGCTTGCCTTAAACGAAACGTCATTCTGCCGTTTTAGAAGAGCAATGCTGATTGGCAGACGATATTCCTGACGCCTTGAGCTGAAGGAGTAATGGAAGAGACCGAAAGATATACCCCTTCACGTCTGGCGTGGAGAGGGGCCGTTCCGTTGTCGCTCTTGGAGCGAGAACACGTAACGAGAGCGTGTGCTTCACTGGAAGAGCACCTCTGTCGAGAGCGAATCAGAGTGCCACTCGATACTGAGTCCTTGCGATTATGCGTTGTTCACTGTGTTGGCCACCACACTTATTGTGCGGTGTGAACGGACAGAGTTGTTAAACACCTGCGAGCGAATTTCTGAGTGGAATCGTGGTAGACTGGTTATCTGACCCGTGTACCACGCCGATAGTTAGTCTAGGGGAGAATAGGAGTCCTTGACTTCATCAAGGCGTAGGGAGAGTTTGATTGGCGAAGGTCAATCCAAATAGAACGAGAGTTATCTTATTTGTCAGCAGCGAGCGGCGCAGACACCAGTTATAGCAGCTTACGGTATTGTGCGCTACAGCTCTTGCGAGCCCCATATTTCCTCCACAACAGTACACTTCACTGCATTTCACACACACTAGCCTCGACCGTACCTAGCAACATTCTAACGGATAATTATTCAAGTAGAGTAGGCACGGCTCTCAGCCATTCTGCCAAGTTAATAACAATCTTATTCTTAAACATTGTATAGAAATTTCATTAGCGAATCCCATCCTTAAGAGGTAACATCACATTCCGAAAAGAACCCGGAAATAACTCGTTCAGTTCACAACTAAAAGTTCCATTGTGATTTCTCAGAATTTTTGGAAAAAAATTAATAATTTTCGTTAGTTTCATGTTTTTCATACACTAACTAGCACTACTCCAGTACCCAAGTATCCCACTAGTTACATAAGAAATTTTGTGAATTTTTGTGTCATTTCCTTACAGCAGACGACTCCAGAAGATATTTATTGCTGAAAGTTTTTCAGGCATTTCTCTTTAGAACGTTAGGAGCGTCTGTCTGACTTCTGTAGTAGCGTGAGGGTGAAAATTGCATCTTGCAGGAGCCACAGGGTAAAGGGTACATATCAGATTAATCCGTTGCGCAGAATGACAGAATAGCACCCACGTCGCTCGCAAAGTGTCTAACTTGATTATATCGTTGTCGTCTATCAGGTGAGGAAAGGAAAGTTACCCTTCAATAGTTCCATCGACATCTATACCGCTAGTGGCGGAGCACCAACTCACTTTGACAAACATGGGAAAAGAAATCGGCTTTTGCCTAGCTGAAGGAATCAGCCTGAAAGACTAAGGACAATCTAATTAATGGCGGCAAATGGAAACTGAAATTTCGCGCCGGCCGCGGTGGTCTCGCGGTTCTAGGCGCGCAGTCCGGAACCGTGCGACTGCTACGGTCGCAGGTTCGAATCCTGCCTCGGGCATAGATGTGTGTGATGTCCTTAGGTTAGTTAGGTTTAAGTAGTTCTAACTTCTAGGGGACTGATGACCACAGCAGTTGAGTCCCATAGTGCTCAGAGCCATTTGAACCATTTTTTGAAATTTCGCCCTGACCGAATGTGAGCCCTGTGAGCCCCCACATCGCCTCATTCAGGGTTACCGTTCACAAACATCAATGTCATTTTATGTATGTAGACTGAACTGTCGCGTGAAAATTTACACCAACTTCGGGAATCGAACCCAGGTCTCCTGCTTGCTAGGCAGGTGCGTTAGCCACTAAGCCACCTAGGCATAGTGGTTCGCCCAACAACACGGATTACCCTGGCATGCCTCCCGCCTCCATCCGTATTCTCACTGCACCTGGGTTTCAGGTCGGATCCTCCGTTTACGATCAATGCTGAGGTGCTACTCCAGAACACGGAGAGCCTCGGGAATACTGTTCGTGTGTAATGGGGAGTTTTCAGTAGACTGAGGCGTGCCAGGGTAATCCGTGAAGTTGCGTGAAACGCTGTGTCAAAGTGGCTCAGTGGCTAACGCACCTGCCTAGTAAGCTAGAGGCCAGGGCTCGATTCCGGAATAGGTACAAAATGTCACTTGCTTCAGTCTACATACATCAAATCATATCTTCAAGAGCATAATTATCTCTGAAGTTGTCATTTGACCTAACACATTGTTTCACAGCTTGAGGACAAAATGCCCATACGTTCTCTACTAATGCACACAACATGCTTCTCAAACTAGTGAAAACACTTCAGTTTCAGACAAGAGAACCTTTAGCTACAAAAATTCACTTTTTCTGATAGTCCACGCTTCATTTTTTTCCTGCTTGTCTGACAAGGGGAGGCCGCCAATTGTGAAATTCAGTTTCGATTCATACTGCGCATAATAAAAGCTCATGGCCAGAGGTGAAATGTGGCAAAGCACCAAGATGCACTTCTCAGCCGTTGTCGAGAAAATACTCTCTACGATTAATAACATTCTACAGCGTCGTGGTGCAGCGGTAAGCGCTCGGGTTCGTAATCTAAAGGTCGCCGGATCGAATCTCGCGCCATGCAATCTTTTTTTTTTGTATTTGTTTTTTGTAATTCATATATATATATATATATTCCCGGCAATCAGTTGCAACAATTATGCATATAATATATTGTTGAAAGTCGTTTGTCGTGGAAAAACTGGCGACTTCGAACATCATTATGTTTTCCTTAAGCAATGCTGTATTTCACAAATGTTATTAATTGTCTTCATAATGTTAACCACGTATAGCTAACGGAAGACGTAGAAACGATATTCCGAAACGAATACGTATAGCGTAAGTCAAACGTTCGAATTAGAATAGAGACACCACGAACATAAATTTGCTGTGGCAGGTATGAAATATAAACTCCGTTACTCGCTCGTTTCACTGTAAGAACAGACGTTGAATGGGCCGAAACGAGCCGCCGCGTAACTAACGTAGTTGCCTGCTAACTTCGAAAAAAGGTAGATGCGGTCCCTAGCGCAACTTATAACTTCGTCGAAAATCAGTGCGGACGGGAGAGCTTTGGTACACCCTGTTAAACAAACGGAAAAATGGAGGCGGTACAATTGGAGAGCAATCCGCCTTCACCAACATGCATAAGCAATTCATTAATAGTATATATATATATATATATATATATATATATATATATATATATATATATATATTTGAATTACAAAAAACTAATTATAAAAGAAATTGCATGGCGCGAGATTCGATCCGGCGACCTTTGGATTACGAACCCGAGCGCTTACCGCTGCGCCACGACACTGGAGAAAACTATTAATCGTAGAGAGTATTTCACCGCAACGGTTTCTTTAACTGTCGATTTTCTCTACAACGGCTGCGAAGTGCATCTTGGTGCTTTGCCACATTACGCCTCTGGCCATGAGCTTTTATTATGCGCAGTATGAATCGAATCTGAATTTCACAATTGGCGGCCTCCCCTTGTGAGTGTATATGCCAAAGACATTACTGCAGTGGTAACACAGGTTACCGTCACATCGCCAAAGTTAAGTGCTGTCAGTCTTGGCTAGCACTCGGATGGGTCACCGTCCGGGTCTGCCGAGTGCTGTTGGCTGCACTCAGCCCTCGTGAGGCCAACTGTGGAGCTACTTGGCTGAGGAGTAGCGACACTGGTCACAAAAACTGACAACAGTAGGGAGGGCGTGTGCTGACCACATGCCCCTCCATATCTCCCTCCAGTGACCCCTATCGGCTTAGGATGACGAAGTGGCCAGTTAGGCCTATAGGCCCTCAAGGCCTGATCCGGTGTTTTCCTGTCTGTTCAAATGGCTCTGAGCACTATGGGACTTAACTTCTGAGGTCATCAGTCCCCTAAAACTTAGAACTACTTAAACCTAACTAAACTAAGGACATCACACAAACCCATGCCCGAGGCAGGATTCGAACCTGCGACCGTAGCGGTCGCGCGGTTCCAGACTGTAGCGCCTAGAACCGCTCGGCCCGGCTTTCTGTCTCTTCCGAAGACTATCCTTTGAGCAGGTACAACACTCACACAGAATTTCTAGAGTGAAAACATTTCCGCTATTGGCTATAACAGTTTTCCCACTATTGGCCAGGTTCAGCTCTTACATCATTCTCAAGCGGTAGTTGACGTGCATGTGGATGAGGCATCAAGTTGTCCGGACAACAGTATATGAAAGGCAGATATAAAAGAAATTCCCTTCTGTAACAATCAACACGAGTTCTCTACAAGAATCAGAATAGATTCCATAAAGAGACAGGTCTGGAAATTAACATGCCCTGTTGGTCCATTAGATAAGACGACTGTAGAAAATGCTGCATGCTGCTCCGCAGTTCCTTCGCTTTACAAACCTACTACAGACAGTTCAGCACTGCCATCTGCTACACAAAATTTGAGCTTGTGTAGGTAGTCTGGCTGTACTGGTTTCGGTGGAGCCTGCACCGTTGCCAGTTCTCTTCGCTCATCTCCCACGTCACCAGCAGCCTAGGATATCTTGCATTGCTGCCAGATATATTCCCATATTGCACCCACCTAACGCAGACCGATTGCCCTACATATAACTGACGGGAAACTCGAAAATAGGTTGGAAATTCAAAATAGCCAGGGTATTTCCCACTTCCATGCCATCATAATGGAAGTAGGGCAATTGTCCAAGATGTCAAGTGGCAGGACATTCAAAATGGGGACAGTGTCCTGTTGCCATGAAATTCTGAACATTCGACTTTGTGATTCTAGATGGCTTGAGAGGTGGCATGAGCCCCCTCTCATATTTCTAGCTTACGATTTTCCTCTCTAATTGCATGCAGTGAAAAGTTGCTATTCCTTCACACGCGGACTTCCCACCCAGCATCTCTCGTCACCCATGAGGTCCGGTGAAGGCGGGCACTGCTGATCTTGAAAGGGTAAGCCGACGGCTGTGAGGGAGTCTAGTGAATGCTTTCCAGACGCCGACATTGTCAAAAGACACGCCCGGAGGGGCCTGAAGTAGCGGCTGGGTTAGAGGTTCCGTTACTTCGCAGAAACTTAGCGAAAACACTTTCTGGCGGGCTACCAGTGAGGCATGGGAATGACTTGTGTTCCCAAGCAGACTTGGCGCGCAAATTCCCGCGTTTTCTGCCGTATAGTAACTGTGATTGGCTTGCTCAGGGCATAGCTCCATGACGTAGCAAAATCGGCGCAGAAATTGGCGACAAGAATCTCCATTGGTGGAATGGTAGTGCTCCGGCAATAGAGTGGAATTTTCCGCCGGTTTTCGAGTTGCTGATTGGAACGGTTAACCACGGCCACTGTCGTGGGGGCGGGAATGTTCTGTGTTCGGTTTGTACGGGTGCTCTTGTGGGGAGTCGGCTCTCGCCTTTCAGTCGGAGTAGGTTACAAGACTGAGCTCTCGCTGCTCTGGACAGCCCGCCTTCCGTTGGCTGTCTAATATACTTTTTTTTAATTGTAACTGTTTGACGAAGTTGCTGAAGTTTCGACTTCAACGTAACTTCCCGAGTACAGTTGGCAATTGAGCGTTCTGCGTACAAGCGGCCTATGTTGTCTGTCTTGAGCAGTTTTGGCTAAATTTGACTGTAACGGAGTTACAGTGTGACTTCGCTTGTTAAAATCAATCACTGTACCGTCAGTGATTGTGTGGCGAGCCTTCTTCGTCTCCCTCAGAGGCGCTTGCTAGGAAGTCTTTAGTCTGGAACAGCCAGACCAGGATAATTAGTTTCGGGCTATACTCGCGACATTATCATCACCACGACGGGACGTCGAAGCAACCAGTCATCGCCTCCAGTACGCCAGATCGTGTTATTGCAGTTAAGAAGACAGTTTGGTAATGTATGTCCACAGCACCGGCAGATAGGGATTTTCCTTGGTGATAATCAGAGCTAAGCAGAGCGCGCCTGTTCGTCTTTTTCTAACTTTGTTCTGTCTTGGGTGTTCATTGTCTGAATTCTCACTACTGTAGCAGCAATTAATGTAGGGTTGGCTGTGTCTCTCTCCTAAGACTTGAGTTGCTAGGAATTGGCTCCACATACTACTTCGTCATAAATGTCACAATCTAGTTTAGGGACAACTTCACCTTCACAGCATTTATTTGAGTATCCAATTTGAGCCAATGTGATGTATTGTAAATGTTTCATGTGTTTTTGTTTATTATTTTGAGTTATAATAAATCATATTGTTATTTTGGACAGAACTTTCATTCTGTTAATCGGTAGAGCAACCCTATCATTTCTCACTACGTTAATGAAGCTTTCCTTTATTTAACTTATTTATCAAATGAAATTATTGCTGGTGCCAAACTCTTTTCTACTCCACTTGCAGGGTCGATTACAGTCAGTTCGCGTTTCTTTTTAATCCATGTGCAACACCAAAAGTCGGAGTTAGAATAGGAGGGGCTTAGAGCATCATTTACATATGTAGATTCTAGAAGAATTTAGTATTAAATACACTGCTAGCCCCGGCACCTCGCCGGCTGACCACAGAATGCTAGTCCATCCTGGTTGTTAGCTTTTCTCCCCCCCCCCCCCCCCCCCATCTCCCCATCCTGCAGCAATGTGGTGTCACAATTCAAGATTGCTGGACCTGGAATACTAGTACAGCCTGCTCTATGCTCTATCATGAAAGGACGCAACATGGCTGGAGCAGCCTGCATGGTCGCCAGGTGTTCTAAGTTTAGATTCCTATTCTGGCAGTAAGTTCAACAAATCATTGGTTATGTAGGTTCACTTGCCTTCACACACAGTGGACTCTCCATTTTATGCAATTTCTCTTCACCCTTCAGAGCTTACTAATTACCCTGCGCCACTTGTGCTTTACTTGGACAATTGCCACCATTGCTGCAAACAGCACACCGTGTTGTGCCCCTGGGTCCTGCACTGCCCCAAAAGCAGCTGGCTCACCTGTGCTGCTGCCACCATCGGAGTGTTTGGTCCACCCCACCAGCACTGCTGCCGCAGACACCAGTCTCCTCCTCACGCTGGAACGGACAACACACAGATGCCGCAGGAGGCATACTGCCAGTTCAGCTAAGTGTTGGATAGTAGTTCCAATTTCCACTGCTAGTATGCTGTTTCTGTCGGCGCACCAGTCACAGCCCTGGTAACGTAAGTTAAAATGGCACGGAAATGTGAAAATGTGAGAGGCAAACGTATTCCTTAACCAAGCTTAAGAGATGGTGCGAAACTCAAAATTTTCTGAATTTAAAATGAACAATAGCTCGCACATAAATTCTGCGATGAAATTCCAAAAACCACAGAAGCACATTCGTCCTCCACGAGGGAAGGCAGGTGCAATGGCTCCGGAGCCGAGGCAAAATAAGTTGAATTATTGTGGTTCTAAAATTCACCACAAAAAATTTATTTGTGGACTGGGTGGGAGCTATTAAATCAAGCATTAATCTGCCCTGTTCATAGCCAAGCTGATATAGATACATCAAACAACATAGACACTAGACACATATGAACAACATTTGAGAACTAACTGCATTTATACTGATTTACAAGTCGCACCAATACCAACAAAAACGTTGCGAATATATATGTCGAGGAGAACGCCACTCAGTAGACTTAATGTGAATAGCATTTTAACATGGAGAAAACTGGCACCAGTGCCAGACACAGGACCGCAGTATACCAGAGTGAAGAAACTGTATACACAAAAGAGTGGTGTAAAATAAAAAGAAAACCGAATTGTATAAAAGAATGAGAACTAAATATAGGACCGCTGGTTGTAAAAAAAAAGTAATGCGAAACTTCTTGGCAGATCAAAACTCGAACTCGGGACCATTGCCTTTCGTGGGCAGGAGAGTTTCTGTGAAGTTCGGAAGGCAGGAGACAAGATACTGAGGGAGGGGCGTGAGTCGTGCTTGGGTAGCTCGTAACTAAGGTACGAGCATATGGGATTGGTTCCCAAGTATGTGAGTGGCTCGAAGACTTCTTAAGTAATAGAACTCAGTACGTTGTCCTCGATGGTGAGTGTTCATCCGAGGTGAGGGTATCATCTGGAGTGCCCCAGGGAAGTGTGGTAGGTCCGCTGTTGTTTTCTATCTACATAAATGATCTTTTGGATAGGGTGGATAGCAATGTGCGGCTGTTTGCTGACGATGCTGTGGTGTGCGGGAAGGTGTCGTCGTTGAGTGACTGTAGGAGGATACAAGATGACTTGGACAGGATTTGTGATTGGTGTAAAGAATGGCAGCTAACTCTAAATATAGATAAATGTAAATTAATGCAGATGAATAGGAAAAAGAATCCTGTAATGTTTGAATACTCCATTGGCAGTGTAGCGCTTGACACAGTCACGTCGATTAAATATTTGGGCGTAACATTGCACAGCGATATGAAATGGGACAAGTATGTAATGGCAGTTGTGGGGAAGGCGGATAGTCGTCTTCGGTTCATTGGTAGTATTTTCGGAAGATGTTCATCTGTAAAGGAGACCGCTTATAAAATACTAATACGACCTATTCTTGTGTACTGCTCGAGCGTTTGGGATCCCTATCAGGTCGGATTGAGGGAGGACATAGAAGCAATTCGGGGGCGGGCTGCTAGTTTTGTTACTGGTAGGTTTGATCATCACGCGACTGTTACGCAAATGCTTCAGGAACTCGGGTGGGAGTCTCTAGAGGAAAGGAGGCGTTCTTTTCGTGAATCGCTACTGAGGAAATTTAGAGAACCAGCATTTGAGGCTGACTGCAGTACAATTTTACTGCCGCCAACTTACATTTCATGGAAAGACCACAAAGATAAGATTAGAGTGATTAGGGCTCGTACAGAGACATATAGGCAGTCATTTTTCCCTCGTTCTGTTTGGGAGTGGAACAGGGAGAGAAGATGCTAGTTGTGGTACGAGGTACCCTCCGCCACGCACCATATGGTGGATTGCGGAGTATGTATGTAGATGTAGATGGTGAATGCGGTCAACTGGGTACAAGGAACGGCGATACACTACAAGTACCGCGACGGCGAAAAGGAAGTCCTCGATTTGTGTCAATAGATGATGGATGAGTTCAAGGTCTTAAAGAACAGAACGCAATAGCGGAACGTTTTTGCTAACTATTTGCGGGTCATCATTCATGGGTCCACCGCCCAGCTGGGGTGTGCCGGGCGTGAGAAGAAGTTGACTCGTAGACGTGATGTTTCCACGATTCCCATACGGTTAGAGAAAGTCCTTGACAGCGTGCAGCGGCCCCGGACACTCCGACGGTTGACGACTGCTGATGCCCATTACAATGACGACCGCCTCTTGCTGGCCACCCGCTTCGGTAAGGTGATCCCAGCGGGCGAGACGGCCCTTTTTCGTCCACATTATCGTCATAATTTTTGGCGTATGGCTCCCTTGTATTTGTTGATTATTAAATAAAAAAAGGAAAAAAGATGGATAGTGCATTTTGGTGGTAGGTGGAGGGAGACTTCATGTCCAGGCCTCGCAATGCGACCCCTGACCACCTTGCCTCCTCCACCCTGCCGCTGACTGTGCTCCTCAATTACATATAATTCAGTGGTTCCCAATAGGTGGTCTGCGGACCCCCAGGAGTCTAATGATTTTAGATGAACGTCGGCCGAAGAACCCGAAACAGAGCCAATAGTCAGTTTGTTAAAACTAACTGTATACTGATCTAGTACTCTATTGTAACCGTATTTTTTCAAGTAAATAATACCTTGTATGAAATTAGTGTTTTCTTGTTTTTCACATATGTCTACTCAATCCAATCTCAAGTGTAGTACACTTGAAAGACCAATACATCCAGTTTTAAATTTTTCCTGTCATTTTCAGTTCATACTCAATTTTTATTTTTTTCAGGAGTTTGTTATACTAAACACCCAGATTTGAAGACAAACATTTTGAGCTATAATCAAAAATTTAACAATAACAATATGGTTAAATGAAAAAAGTTTTAAGCTCAATATTTTTCCAATAATGAATATGTCAATGTTTTTTCTAAGTACCAAAAACAGAAAACGTATAAAAAGACTCTTAATTTGGCTTTTTTTAGGTACTTGATATTGTAATATGACAAGATACCCATCATGCTCGATGAGGGGGTCCTCGAGAAAATTTTGTTGGGAACCCCTGACATATACAAACAATTAAATAAAAAATAAACTTGGTAGGCGACCCGCGTACGATTCCCGAGAGGTGTATTTGTTTCCAATTTACTGTTACGTTGAGGTATACAAAGGGTGGAACAAGTGTAGTGTTCATTTTTGTCACCAATCACACAAAACCTTTTTTCTTTTTTTTTCCAATTGCTCTCTGACTTACATAGAGTCTACTTTAATTTTTCCGCCAAATGATTTCTTTTGGGCAAACAGGAAATAAAAAATTAATAACTGCAAGTAAAAAAATAAAAATCTAACAAAAAGGGAAAAAATAAAAAAGTCCACAAAAAAATGAAAAACTTTAAAAATGCAAAATAACAACATTTATGTACATATATTTTATGTTTGTACATAAGCTTTATCACCAAAAAAACTTGAATGAGCACTTGCCCACGAAAGGCAAAGGCCCCGAGTTCGAGTCTCGTTCCAGCACACAGTTCTGGTTTGCAAGGAAGTTTCATATCAGTGCACACTCCACTGCACAGTGAAAAAATCATTCTGAAAAGTAAATTGGTTTTATGAGAATGCAGGCTTCCTTGGCGAATCTCGATGATAAAAGCTTCTCGGGTTGACAGCTGAGTCAATGTGTTGTTCTCCAGCAACGTTTCAGCTAGTTTCTTACTTGCTATCTTCAGGCGAAGATGGCAAGTAAGAAACTTCAGGCGAAAATGGCAAGTAAGAAACTTGCTGAAACGTTGCTGGAGAACAACACACTGACTCGGCTGTCAACCCGAGAAGATTTTATCAGTAAAGTGGTTTGTATTAAAAACAAGACAGGCAGAAACAAATGATTAAATGGGAACTGTTGTATATAGATTCTTCTGTTATATTGGTTTTAGTGCAAATAAATAGTATCTGTATCCAATAAATTCATTTGTGTGTCCAAATTGTCCATAGTTTCTTTACAATAAGTTATTGAGGGTGTTTTAATTCCGTCTTTGAAACTAAAAGGAACTGGGTGTTTTCTCGTGCAGTTTCTTGTAGTTGCAAAGAAGGAAGTAAGGTACCCTCGTTAAATATCTCTGTACCTGATAGTAAAAAATGTATAGGTGTGTATAAAGCATCTGTAAGGAAAAACGATAATTTATTGTGAAAAAAATTGTTTTGGACAAAAGTTTAAACCAAAAATCAGAAAATTTGGGATCGTAAATAATTTTGAAAAAAATATTGTTAATAAGTAAACAAAAATTTGTTAACAAGAATGTTTTGCAAAAAAAAACTACGACAAGATAATTTGGTACGTACATCAGTATTATTTGCAGATGAACCTCATCCTTTCACTTCAGAGAAGAAATGGGTAGGCTGGTGCAGTTGCTGTAGAGACACAAAAGGGGAAACTGAAATTTATGGTTAATAATTAATACTTAAACAAACCCACCGAGCGAGGTAGCGCAGTGGTTAGACACTGGACTCGCATTCGGAAGGACGACGGTTCAATCCCGCGTCCGGCCATCCTGATTTAGGTTTTCCGTGATTTCCCTAAATCACTCCAGGAAAATGCCGGGAAGGTTCCTTTCAAAGGACACGGCCGACTTCCTTCCCCATCCTTCCCTAATCCGATGAGACCGATGACCACGCTGTCTGGTCTCCTTTCCCAAACAACCCCAACCAAACTTAAACAAACCCGATCCTCTAACTGTGGTAAGCAGACCTCGAATGAATAGGCTCATGCAACTGAACTAGAGAGAAAAGCAGATGGGAGTAGGGGAAGGGCTGACACTCACTTTCCCGCCAATTTTTATTCGCACAAGTGGCTAAGATGCATAGTTGGCCACAAGACCACCATCACGCTACATCCTCACCTTACCACGTACAATTGCCTCAGGTATGGGGGCAGGGTGGGGGGTCCCTGGTGAGAGTGGGGTGGGGGCTGACCTTGATGATGCCACAAGTGTAAGGTTATACCCCGTATCTTATCAAGAGAATCCTTCCCTTAAGGTCAAGGTCATGTAGAACCAGCCCTGCCTCTCCACTCGGTTGCACTGTGCGATCTGAATGGCCTGCTAGAATCACACCTTGACGTCCTCTCATTTCTCAGTTTCCTGTCTGTTGGACTCTGATAAATACAGTCTTATACACTATCAGTGTGACATCTGTACCGAACATCTAAATCAGTAAGTAGAGACGAGAGATGCATTTTTTTTTTAATTTCATAGTGATGATAATCCGTAAGAGTTTATAGCTTATTTTCATGCATCTTATTTAAAAAAAAAAAAAAAAAAAAAAAAAACATGTACACTTCGTGTGATCCTCATGTAACCCCAGCGTTCGTGCAGAAAATCTTCTGTCCTCAAATCAGCGTGGATTTAGAAAGCATCGTTCATGCAAAAGACAGCTTGCCCCTTTCTCGCACGATATCTTGCAAATGGTGGGTGAAGGGCACTAGGCAGATTCCGTATCGCTAGATTTCCTGAAAGTGTTTGACTCCAGTGCCCTACAGCAGACTGTTAACGAACGTCTGCACGTATGGAATAGGCTCCCACTTGCGTGAGTGGCTCGAGGATTTCTGAAGTAATAGAGCCCAGTACGTTATTCTGGACAGCGAATGTTCATCAGAGAGAAAAGTATCGTCAGGAGTACTCTTAGGCAGTATTACAGGCCGAATCTTGTTCTCTACATGCATAAACAATCTGACGGGTAGGATAGATAGGAATCTGCGACTGTTGCTGACGATGCTGTAGTGCCCGGGAATGTGTTGTCGTTGAAAAATTGTGGGACGGTACAGGATGATTTACATAGACTATCTATTTGGTGTGATGAATGGCAGCTCGCTCTAAATGCACAAAAATATAATTTAATGCAGAGAGAAGGAAAAACCAATCCCGTAATTTTCGAATACAATCTTAGTAGTGCGCCACTTGACACAGAAATTTTGATTAAATATCTAGGCGAAACACTGCAATGCCGTATGAAATGAAACGATCTCGTGAGATCGGTAATAGGGTAGCCCATTGTTTGACTTTCATTTATTGGGAAAATTCTAAGAATGTACGTCTTGAAAAGAGATCGCCCCTGTAGGATACTGATATGACCCACACTTTAGAACTGCTTAAGTGTTTCGGATCATCGCCAGGTTGGATAAAAGGAAGACGTACTAGAAGCAGAGCTGTGCTGCTAGATTTTTTACCGGTGAGTTCGATCACCGCACGGGTATGCCGGAGATGCTTTGTGAATTCAAATGGGAAACCCTGGATGAAAGACGGCGTTCTTTTTGCGAACGCTATTGAGAAAATTTAGAGAATCGGCATTTTTTGGCTGACTGAAGAACGATTCTTCTGCCATCGTCATTTTGCGTAAGGACCACAAAGACGAAGCAAGAGAAAGTAGGCCTTACGCTCCAGACTGCATGCTGATACAATAGCTCCATATCTGACAATGATATACAACTGCTAGCTCATCGAAAGATCTCTATCTAAAGACTGGGAAGTTGCACGGGTGACACCAATACCCAAGAAATGAAATAGGATTAATCCGCTGAATTACATACCCATATCACTAACAACGATATGCAGTAGGATTTTGGAACACATTCTGTGTTCGAAGGTAATGAATTATCTCGAAGAAAACGATTTATTGACTAACAGTCAGCAGAGATTCAGGAAAAATCGTTCCTGTGAAACACAACTAGCTATCTAATCTCACAAAGTAATGAGTGCTGTCGACAGGGGTTGCAAAATTGATTCCGTATTTTTAGATTTCCAGAAGGCTTTTGACACCGTTCCTCACATGCGTCTTCTAATCAAATTGCGCGCCTATGGAATACCGTGTCAGTTGTGCGATTGGATTAGTGAGTTCGTAGCAGGTAGGTCACAGTTCGTAGTAACTGACGGAAATTCACTGAGCAAAACAGAAGTAATATCTGGCTTTCTCCAAGAAAGAGTTATATAGCCGCACTGATGTCCCCGATCTACGAAACGACATAGTAGGCAATCTATGTAGGCCTCTTAGATTGTTTGCAGATGATGCTGTCATTTACGGTCTTGTTAAGTCATCAGATGATCAAAACCAACTGCAAAATGATTTAGACAAGATATCTGTATGGTGCAAAAAGTGGCAATTGACACCAAATAACGAAAAGTGAGAAGTTATCCACATGACTACTAAAAGAAATCCACTAAATTTCGGCTACACGATAAATCACACATATCTAAAGGCTTAAATTCAACTACACTACTGGCCATCAAAATTGCTACGCCACGAAGATCACGTGCTACAGACGCGAAATTTAACCGACAGGAAGAAGATGCTGTGATATGCAAGTGATTAGTGTTGTGTTGGCAGAAGAGCCAACCCCGTGTTACTAGAGGAGGCCGAAATGCACGCGTTTTAGCTCACGCAGGCTGGCGTGAGGAGGGAAGGACTATACTGACGTGAGATCTGGAACATGACAAGGTATTAGAATTCAAAAAGCGGACGAAATTAGTTTGATACTTAACTTTAATTCATTAATGATGACCGTCGCTCTTGACGGAACATGATTAACATTATTGTCTGTTCAAAATTCATTCTAATTACTGAATATGGCGTGTTGCTAGGTCGTAGCAAATGACGCACCTGTAGGCTATGCTAAACTGTCGTCTCTGCAAATGAAAGCGTATGTAGTCAGTGAAACATCGCTAGCAAGTCGGCTGTACAACTGGGGCGAGTGCTAGGGAGTCTCTCTAGATTAGACCTGCCGTGTGGCGGCGCTCGGTCTGCAATCACTAATAGTGGCGACACGCGTGTCCGACGTATACTAACGGACCGCGGCCGGTTTAAAGGCTACCACCTAGCAAGTGTGGTCTCTGGCGGTGGCACCACACACAGCTTTTCAGAGCACTCACACGAAGTTGGCGCCGGTGGCGACACCTACAACGTGCTGGCATGAGGAAAGTTTCCAACCGATTTCTCACACACAAACAGCAGTTGACCGGCGTTGCCTGGTGAAACGTTGTTGTGATGCCTCGTGTAAGGAGGAGAAATGCGTACCATCACGTTTCCGACTTTGATAAAGGTCGGATTGCAGCCTATCGCGATTTCGGTTTGTTGTATCGCGACACTGCTGCTCGCGTTGGTCGAGATCCAACGACTGTTAGCAGAACATGGAATTGGTGGGTTCAAGAAAGTAATACGGCACGCCGTGCTGGATCCCAAAGACCTCGTATCACTAGCAGTCGAGACGACAGGCATCTTATCCGCATGGCTGTAATGGATCGTGCAGCCACGTCTCGGTCCCTGAGTGAACAGATGGGCACCTTTGCAAGACAACAAACATCTGCACGAACAGTTCGACGACGTTTCCAGCAGCGTGGACTATCAGCTCGGAGACCATGGCTGCGGTTACCCTTGACGCTCATTACAGACAGGAGCGCCTGCGATGGTGTACTCAACGACGAACCTGGGTGCACAAATGGCAAAACGTCATTTTTTCGGATGAATCCACGTTCTGTTTACAGCATCATGATGGTCGCATCCGTGTTTGGCGACATCGCTGTCAACGCACATTGGAAGCGTGTATTCGTCATCGCCATACTGGCGTATCACCCAGCATGATGGTATGGGGTGCCATTGGTTACACGTCTCGGTCACCTCTTGTTCGCATTCACGGCACTTTGAACAGTGGACGTTACATTTCAGATGTGTTACGACCCGTGGCTCTACCCTTCATTCGATCCCTGCGAAACCCTACATTTCAGCAGTATAATGCACGACCGCATGGTGCAGGTCCTGTGCGGGCCTTTCTGGATACAGAAAAAGTTCGACTGCTGCCCTGGCCAGCACATTCTCCAGATCTCTCACCAATTGAAAACGTCTGGTCAATGGTGGCCGAGCAACTGGCTCGTCACAATACGTCAGTCACTACTCTTGATGAACTGTGGTATCGTGTTGAAGCTGCTTGGGCAGCTGTACCTATACACGCCATCCAAGCTCTGTTCGACTCAATGCCGTTATTACGGCCAGAGGTGGTTTTTCTGGGTACTGATTTCTCAGGATCTATGCACCCAAATTGCGTGAAAATGTAGTCACATATCAGTTCTAGTATAATATATTTGTCCAATGAATACCCATTTATCACCTGCATTTCTTCTTGTTGTAGCAATTTTAATGGCCAGTAGCGTAAGTAGTTAGGGATTACAGTTACGATTACAACGATCGCATAGATAATGTAGTGGGTAAAGCAAACCAAAGACTGCGATTTATTGGTAAATGAAATGTCGTGTAGCGGGGGCCTCTCGGGGGGGGGGGGGGGGGGGAGGAGAAACCCGATCGCCCGGTGCAAGTCTTTTGAGGTGTCGCCACTTCGGTGACTTGTGCGTCGATGAGGATGAAATGATGATAATTTAGACGACACAAACACCCAGCCTCAGAGCTGAGAAAATCGCCAACCCAGCCAGGGATCGAACCCAGGCGCCGCGGCATGACAGCCGGCGCGCTGTCCGCTCAGCTATGGTGGCGGACTATTTATCGGTAGAACATTTAGAAAGTGCAACAGATCGACTACAAAGACTGCGCACACAAGGCTTGTCAACCCTCTTCTGAAGTGCTGCTGTGCGGTGTGGGATCTGCATCAGATGGGACTGACTGAGGACATCGAAAAAGTTCAAAGAAGGGCAGCTCGTTTTGTATTATCGCGAAATAGGTAAGAGAGTGTTACGAACATGATGCGTGAGCTAGGGTGGCATTCACTAAAACAAAGTCGTTTTTCGTTGCGGCAGAGTATTCTCGTGAAATTTCGATCATCAACTTTCTCCTCCGAATGTGAAAATATTCTGTTGGCTCCCATCTATATAGCGAGAAATGATCATCTGACAAAATGAGAGAAATCAGAGCTGGCGCAGAAACATTTAAGTTCTTGTTTTTCCCGCACGCTGTTAGAGAATGGAACCGTGGAGAAACAGCTTGGAGGAGGTTCGATGAACCCTCTGCCACGCACTTAATTGGGAATTACAGAGTAATCATGAGATGTAGATGTACGGAGGCGTGCAGACAGATGTTTTCCCTCAACAGGAAAGGGAATGACGGTTCAAGGTACCCTCCGCCATGCACCGTATGGTGGCTTGCGGAGTATGTATGTACGACGGTGAGTCAAATGAAAACCTTAATTTTTTTTAAAATATTATTTATTGTGCAAAAGTGGTACAAAGTTGGATCACTTTTCAACATAATCTCCCCCAAGCTAATTGCAAGTCCTCCAGCACTTACAAAGTGCATAAATTCCTTTAGAAAAAAATTCTTTTGGTAGTCCGCGCAACCACTCATGCACCACGTGGCGTGCCTCTTCATCAGAACGGAACGTCTTTCCTCCCATTGCGTCTCTGAGTAGTCCAAACATATGGAAATCACTTGGGGCAAGGTCTGGTGAGTATGGTGGATGAGAAAGACACTCAAAATGCAGGTCTGTGACTGTTGCAACTGTTGTCTGGTCAGTGTGGGGCCTTGCAATGTCATGTTGCAAAAGGACACCTGCTGACAGCAATCCACGTCGCTTTGATTTGATTGCAGGCCGCAGATGATTTTGTAGGAGACTGTGTATGATGCACTGGTGACAGTGGTCCCTCTAGGCAGGTAATGCTCCGAAATAACGCCTTTTTCGTCCCAAAAGAGAGTCAGCATAACCTTCCCTGCTGATGGTTCTGTTCGAAACTTCTTTAGTTTTGGTGATGAGGAATGGCGGCATTCCTTGCTCGCTCTCTTCGTTTCCGGTTGGTGAAAGTGAACCCAGGTTTCGTCCCCAGTAACGATTCTTGCAAGGAAGCCATTACCTTCACATTCAAAGCGCCAAAGAAGTTCTTCACAAGCATCAACACGTCGTTCTCTCATTTCAGGAGTCAGCTGCCGTGGCACCCATCTTCCAGACACTTTGTGAGACTGGAGTACATCATGCACAATGTGGTGTGCTGACCTGTGACTAATCTGTACACATGCTGCAATATCATTCAGTGTTACTCGGCAGTTTTCATTCACTATGGCTTCAACTGCTGCAATTTTCTGTGGAGTCGCAACTCGTTGTGCCTGACCTGGACAAGGAGCATCTTCCACTGAAGTCACAGCATTTGCGAACTTCCTACTCCATTCGTAGACTTGCTGCTGTGACAAACATGCATCACTGTACTGAACCTTCATTCGTCGATGAATTTCAATAGGTTTCACAAATTCACTACGCAAAAACCCAATAACAGAACGCTGTTCTTCCCTGGTGCAAGTCGCAGTTGGGGCGGCCATCTTTATACTGATTCTGCGACGGTATGTGTGCATCTGCACTGTGCTACCACCCACAGGCCATTCTGCACGCTGTTTGTAGCATGCTTACCAACTTACAAGATAATGCCGCGAAATTTCGATTTGTTATTACAAATTTAAGGTTTTCATTTGACTCACCCTCGTAGATGCAGATGAAGACCACAGTTTAAGTAATGCTGATGCACGGTAACGAAAGGGAGAGTTGTGTTTTCAGTGACATTGTAATGCTGATGCATTAAGTTGTTCTGAAAGCGGTGCTGATATTCAAGACAATAAAAGCGGGTTAAAAGCTGTGAGCTATCTGTGGAAGTTAACCTTGCATTACTGAGCAACTGTTTCACCAGGTATCCAGTCTAGCTTAGCAAATTCCCAACTAGACTAACATTAATTATGATCTTTTAATAGTCACCTTACGACACCGGTGATATATATATATATATATATAAAGAGAATTTAAATAAAAATAAATAAATCAGTTTATCTTTGGACATTTATTTTAACATTGGTCATTGTTCCGTTAAAATTTCAGCATATTAAACTTGATTCATAACTAAACTGGTGCCTTATTTAGGATTGTGAAATTGTGAGTTTGTAATCTTACAGAACACATCAAATACGGAGCCAAGATTGGGAGACTGCGTACAACACTGCATTCATAAAATAACACACGAAAAACGTTGAAACATATGCAAGAGGAAATTAACCACAACCAACCGATTCAATTTTCACCCAAAGAAGTTACGCTCGTAGCGCAATCCTGTCCGTCATGAAATTACCACACACTGGTATACTAAATTCATACTCTCTGTGAAATCTTCCCGAAAAGAATAGCTGAGGGCTACTTTGATGATTACACCACATGCTTCACGTGGTCAACTTGCTTTACACAAAGAGTGTAACTCCACAATAATTTTGATTATTAAAATAAATTACATCGAAACGCAATTTACAAAAGAAAAACCTCGAACTGGTTACTATCGTCTTACTATTAACCTGATGGGTCAAACAATTGTATAAGCACGTGGTACTGGTCTCACAAAGTACACACCACGTGGGTTAAACATAAAGAAAAGTTGCTATATTGAAATATATTGTCATGACCAGACGTTATAATCTCACGCACATTCGCATTTAAGATTGATGATCTTAGTTAGAGTTACGGTTCATCAGCACATGGTTCCACTTTACTCACAAAGTAGTGACAAAGCAACTACTGGAAGATATTCTGAACTTCACATTCGAATTACACTGCGTTGCAATTTAGGATAACATTAGATATTTTAGATCTAAACCTGAAATAAAGGTGATTAAATTTTCAGTTAGGCTGAACTTAAGAAATCCATTGTTCTACGGTCTTAGCAGAGACGCGCTTAGCCGGAGATCTTACCACTTCAGACGCTCGCCGCGGACAGACCGCCGTGGGCCCCTACCGAGGGTGCTTCACAGATAGAAACGGAAGTGACCAAAGAGGCAGCTTCCTATACCAACATGACAAGGGACGGACAGGACCATACTAAGAATAGAAACCTCTTTCCTTTTAGAAAGTGTAGCCACTTGTTCTGACGTTGGTCCTACTGTTCTCTAGCAGACAGGTTTGTCTTCTACCATCAGGCATGCAACTAGAAATACATTTGCTCATTCATTCTTTCGCACAGAAGGGAAGGGGGATGACAGTATCTTATCATATACAGTATATAAAAGAAAGCGGATGTAGGTTCCGTATGAGACTGTGTGACATGAATTACATATAAACTGTGTTTTAAAGTGTAGTAGTGTGACAGATCGTTCTTGTTTATGTGTAAAAGTAACACGTTCCACTGCTCAGACTCCTCGCAGATAGAGTCAGAAACACCACAGTAAATTTAGAAGAGGAATGTATGCCGTAAATGACAACAGGTTTAAGAAATTAACATGAAATGAATCCAAGAGAGACCTTTCGACGTTCACTGACCAATGCTGACGACAGACAGACGTAACTCTCGAAACGAATTGTCAGGTACGGAAAGTTACGCAGCTACGGCATGGGAGAGCAGCGAGATAAAAGCGGAGCTCGCGACAGCAAATTAGCTCGTTTTTAATGCAGAAACGCCACAGCCGCCAGCGGGCGACTGCGCCGCGCCTTTCATATGCACCGCCTGCACCGCATCGGGCCGCAGCCATCTCTGAAATGATATCCGCGTCCCCCGAGAGAGGCGCGCGCACTCCAAAACTAATTAAAATTTAGTGTCGCGCAGCCCAGCAGCAGACATCACTCAGCGTCGTGTGAGCACGCACAAAAGTGGGCGGTAAATCCTCTCCGCCACGAGTCGCAAACTTCGCGAGATTTATTGTTTCATCTGAGGGCCGGTTCAGCTTAGCGCCTCCGAGGTCGCGCACACAAGTAGCGTTCGCCGAAGCATTGGTGAATGTTGACCTCTACATCGTATACTGTACGAGCCGTCTTGTGGTCGGTGAAGGGTACTTCCGACAGCTCAATCATTTCAGCATTTTACAATGCTGTGCATCAGACGTATATTCGCAGGAATTTCTTTCTAACATAAAGGCCTGTCTTTAATACAAGTAGACTTCTTTTGGCCAGGAATGCCCTCTGTGACTGTGCCATCTGCTTTTTATGACCTCCTTGCTTCGTACGTCGAGAGGTGTTTTGATTCCAATGTAACGGAATTCCTTAGTTTCGTTACTTCGAGCTCGCTAACTTTGGTATTAAGTTTATCGTTAATCTCATTTCCACTACCCCTCATTACTTACGTCTTTCTTCGTTTACTCTCAGTCCATATTCAAACTCATTATACGGGTTCATTCCATTACATCAGCGAATCTTATCATTGATAATCTTTCATTCTGCACTTTAATTCCACTCTTAAACGATTCTTTTATTTCCGTCAGAGTTTCTTAGATGTTTAGATTGAGCAGCAGGGGCGAAAGGCAGCATCCCTTTCTTTCTCCCTTTTTAATCCGAGCACTTCGTTTTGGTTCTACAGTCTTATTGTTCCTTGTTGGTTCTTAGTACATACCACCCATCCTTCCCTTTAACCTAATCATATTTTTCTCAACATTTAGAACATCTTGCACCATTTTACACTGCCGAGCGCTCTTTCTAGCTTGACAAATCCCATGAGAGTCTCTGGGTTTTTCTTTTCTCTTGCTTCCATTATTAAGCGCAACGCTAGTAATGCCTCTCTGGTGAGGTGCCTTTACCTTTCCTAAAGCCGAACTGATCGTCTTCTCACTGATTCTCAGTTTTCGTTTCAGTTCTTCTGTACCAACCTTGTCAGCAGCTAATCTGCAGGAACTCGTAAGCTGATTGTGGAATAGTTCTCACACGTATCTACTCAACTGCTCTTGCTATCTCCGACGTCGTGTGGGCGATATTATTTACAAGTGTCTGATGGTACGTCGCCGGTCTCGTAGATTCTACACATCAACATGTACTGTCGTTTAGTTGCCACTTTCCACAATAATTTTAGATATTACGGTAGAGTGTTATCTATCCATCCTGCCGTACTGGATCTCAAGTCTTCCAGAGCTCTTTTAATTTCTGACTCTAATACTGAATCCCCTACGTCTCCCATACTGGCTTGAATTTCTTCTTCTGTGAAGAAGATAACTCCTCCCCCTCGTAGTGACCTTCATTATATTCAAATGGTTCAAATGGCTCTGAGCACTATGGGACTTAACTTCTGAGGTCAGCAGCCCCCTAGAACTTAGAACTACTTAAACCTAACTAACCTAAGGACATCACACACATCCATGCCCGAGGCAGGATTCGAACCGGCGACCGTAGGGGTCGCGCGGTTCCAGACTGAAGCGCCTAGAACCTCTCGGCCACAACTTCACTATATTCTCTCAACTCTTCTACTCTCTGCGTTGCGTCTAACAGTAGAATTTCCATTGCACTCCTGTTAACTCAGACACTGCTCTGATTGTGAAACGGCGATCTTGTCGAACAAGTTTACCGATTTTTTCAATGTTTGCATCAGTTTTTGCTGACAATGGTCTGCCAGTGCGAGTGTCATCACTGGTGTCTTCGCGGCCATCTGTAAATCGTTTCAACCACTCAAACACTTGTGTTCGCGATAAACAATCATCGCCGTACACTTGTTGTAACATTACAAACGTTTCACTTGCAGATTTTCCTAGTTTGAAACAAAATTTGATGTTAACACGCTGTTCTTTCTGTACACTCAACATTTTCCGACGCACAGACAAAACGTCAACTACTTAAAACAGACGCCACGGGCAGACTGAGTGCAGGAGGCAGATGAAACTCGAGCAGTAGGCGGAGCGAGAGTCACGTGACAGGCCACGCGACTTTCAGCCTTATTGCATTCGTTTTATTGTTTCACCAGTACTAGTCCGGTTTTTTTCTAGCCACACCTCGCATTTTGTCTTTTTAGTCGGTTTATTCATGACATAGACTTTACAACCTGATGATGAGAGCATTGTCTCTTGAAATATATGTATAAGAATCGCGGTTGAATGCTAACAGTGATAACCAGTATAACCATTTCCAGTCAATGATCGCTTCAGTTGGACCAAAGGACGCAGTCCATTGCATGCGAACACGGCCCACACCATTATGGTGCCACCACTAGTGCGTTGTTGACAACATGAATGCATGGCTTCGTGCCGTTTGCGCCACACTCGAACCCTATCAAGAGCTGTTAGCAACTGGAATCGCGACTCATATGACGGCGTCACGATTTTTCAGTCATCTAGGGTCCAACCGATACGGTCACGAGGGCAGGAGAGGCACTGTAGACGATGTAGTGCTATCAGCAAAGGTACTCCCGTCGGTCGTTAGCTGCCACAGCTCATTAACGCCAAATTTCGCAGCGCCGTCCTAACGGATACGTTTGTCGTACGTGCCGTATTGATTCCTGTGGTTATTTCACGCAGTGTTGCTTGTCTGTTAGCACTGACAACTCCACACAAACGCTGCTGGTCTCGGTCGTTAAGTGAAGGTCGTCGGCCACTGCGTTGTCCGTAGTGAGAGGTAATGCCTGAATTTGACACTGTGGTTCTCGCAATATTGAAGTCTGTTAACGATTTCATTCCAGGCATCTAGCTCCAACTACCATTCCGCGCTCAAAGCCTGTTCATTGGTCTTGGGGCCATAATCACGTTAAAAACTTTTCATACGAATCATCTGAGTACAAACGACAGCTCCGCCAATGCTCTATCCTTTTAAATCTTGTATACACGAAACTATGGCCATCCGTATACGGGCATATCGATATGCCGTGATGTGCGTCACCTAAGTGTAATTTTGTCGCTGGGCACTCCACTGTCCGCGTGTGTCTCGCATTAAGGGGTGCGGGAACTGTGGTCACCTTCATGACAGTCCTTGGTGCTCTCGATGCTGTGAGTTTACTTATCTTGTTGAAAACAACGCTCTAGTGGGCAGTTTGCAGGTTTAAATCACCTCGGGGTATGACCGTGCGGTGCATTTGACCTGCGGTCGTCGCCCGGTGGCGCTGGCAGCATTCCACATGCACAGAGGTGTGTTGGTGCATGTCAGAGTACAGTGCAGCGAGTAAGTGTGCAGACGTTTTCAGACGTGCGAATGGTGACTGTGTGTTGAAAATGGCTCAAAGAACACATATTGATGACGTTATGAGGGGTAGAATACTGCGTCGACTGGAGGCTGGACAAACACAGCAGGTCGTTGCACGGACCCTCAGTGTGCCACAAAGTGACATCTCAAGATTATGGCAACGATTCCAGCAGACAGGAAACGTATCATTCGCTACAGTACGGGACGTCCGCAGTGTAAAACTCCACAAGAAACCAATTTCTCACCATCAATGCCCGCAGATGGCCACGGAGTACTGCTGGTAGCCTTGCTCGAGACCTTACCGCAGCCACTGGAACAGTTGTCTCCAGACACACAGTCTACAGACGACTGAACAGACATGGATTATTCGCCCGGAGACCTGCAAGGTGCATTCCACTGACTCCTGGTCACAGGAGAACATGTAAAGCCTGCTATCAAGAACACAGTACATGGCCATTGGAACAGTGGTCCCAGGTTATGTTCACGGACGAGTCCAGGTATAGTCTGAACAGTGATTCTCGCCGGGCTTTCATCTGGCGTGAACCGGGAACCAGATACCAACCCCTTAATGTCCTTGAAAGGGACCTGTATGGAGGTTGTGGTTTGATGGTATGGGATGGGATTACCATTGGTGCACGTACACCCCTCCATGTCTTTGACAGTGGAACTGTAACAGGTATGTCCGCCTTTTCATGGGTGCAGTGGGTCCCACCTTCCTACTGAAGGATGGTAATGCACGACCCCACCGAGCTGCCATCGTGGAGGAGCACCTTGAAACAGAAGATATCACGCGAATGGAGTGGCCTTCCTGCTCTCCAGACCTAAACCTCATCGAGCACGTCTGTGATGCTCTCGGTCGACGTATCGCTGCACGTCTACACACCTCTAGGACACTTCAGGAGCTCCGACAGGTACTGGCGCAAGAATTGGAGGCTATACCCCAGACGCTGCTTGACCACCTAATCCAGAGTATGCCAACCCGTTATGCGGCCTGTGTACTTGTGCATGGTCATCATATCCTATATTGATGTCGGGGTACATGCGCAGGAAACAGTGGAGTTTTGTAGCACATGTGTTTCGGGACAGTTTTCTCAACTTATCACCAATACCGAGGACTTACAGATCTGTGTCGTGTGTGTTCCCTATGTTCCTATGCTATTATCGCCAGTTTTGTGTAGTGCCACGTTGTGTGGTACCACATTCTGCAATTATCCTTATTTTATATGAGTGTATATTCTCATGACAGTCGTGGGAATCTATCAAAGTGAACAACAAAATAGCGCAGCTATGCATCGAAGTCTCGACACCCAACGATCTTGCCACTGTCGAATTCCTACATTCGCTGGTAGACGTTACTCCTTCTTGCACAATCCTCTCGCAAACAAACAACATGCAAATGCGATTTCTAAACGACAAACCTGTTGTGTAATCTTTCCTTGTATGCATAATGTAGACAACGTTGCTCTTACGTACCTCGTACGGTAGGACTAAATACTAATCATTTGTTTGTCGTTTGTTGCATGCAACCTTCTTGCTGTTGCCATTGTAAGGGTCAGCGTTCTACATAGTCTAATTTCTCTGACTTTCTGCACAAGACGTATATGGCTAGAAGTAGCCGCCTGACTCATTTGGGCAGTGCACTCTCCGAATTCTAAAAGGACACTTCTGAGTCATGCGTAGCGCCTCTTGGAGCATCCACCACTGGAATTTGAGGAAGGTCCACGTGTCGCTCTCTCACTGTTTAAACGAAACCGTGATAAAATGCGACTCTCTGGTTTGGATCTTCTCTTACGCATATATTAATCGTATCTGGTAAGAGTCCCAGACTGACAAACAATGTCTACGTCCCAGTGGAAGAAGTGTTTTGCAAGCCGCATAATTCATGGATGGATTTTTTCAGTTAATCGGCTTTTGCTATAATTAGATTTATATGATCCTCCACCTTAATTTGCTCTGAATAGTTCCTCCAAAGTATTACACAGTTGTCACTGTTTCCAGTGATTTATCACCGATAGTGTAATCAAACAGTATTGGTGTTCGTCGCCAATTTATATGCGTTGCATTATATTTATTTACGCTGAGGGACAACTGACGTTCTATTAACCAGCTTTCGATCGTCTGCATATCCCGATTTTCACTTTATTCGTCTGGCGCTGTAACATTGCTATTTCAGGTGGACCCGAACTTACTGTAGCAACCTTAAACTCCTGGACAAACACCATTGCGCAACACTCTGTTTGGACTTGGTTGAAATCAGTTGTTCTGTCTTGCCCCGCTGGCCGGAGTGGCCGAGCGGTTCTAGGCGCCACAGTCTTGAACAGCGCGACCGCTATGGTCGTAGGTTCGAATCCTGCCTCGGGCATGGATGTGTGTGATGTCCTTAGGTTAGTTGGGTTTAAGTAGTTCTAAGTTCTAGGAGACTGATGACCTCAGAAGTTAAGTCCCATAGTGATTGGAGCCATTTGAACCATTTTCGCAGAGATTATTTTCGTAGTACTTTCGCACTCAGACTTTACAGGCTGGTGGCCACCGTATAGCAGGTAAGGCAGGTAAGTTAGAGAGACGTAGAGGTGCGTTTAGACTTCAATTTGATTCTGCTCAACTTTTATAGGACTCTTGCAAGTTCAGTATAGGAATGTGGATGCATATTTTATTTTGAGGGGGCAAAAAATTCGATAATGAAACTGGACAGAATTCAGTAACGCTGGATTCGAATACGCGTTGGAGCCAGACTATCCACACCTACGAATGCTCTCAGTGTTGAGACAGGGAGTCACCACTGAGTAAACTTGCGAAAAAGTCATTGTCAAGCGAATCTCACAGACAGGTCACACTTTTATCAACAGATAAATAAAATATTGCTCAGACACCTAAAAATTTAACCAATTGACTGGAAACAGAAGAAACCCACTGGTTGCGAAACTCCTGAATGGTGTATCTCGTGCAATACAGAAATACGAAATCTTACCAGAATTCCAAGTGCCATTCAGCTACCGAGAATAAAATGTAATAATCCTCTACAACAGTACAATATAAAGATTCTCCCAACTTGAAGATTGAAATCAACGATTTGCTCAGTACCATCTTCTGAATTCGACGAGCATTTATACGGATGGATTGAAAACAATCGACGGCGACAAAGTAGGACGCGCAGTACGCATCCCTGCGGAAAATTATCAAACCCTATATTCCCTACCCCAGTGAGCAGCAGCCTACTGGGCGGAAGCTATCTCAGTTAGGGAAGCAATAAAATACGGCAGATCTGGTAAACGAAGGGTTATGGTGGTATTAGCCGATTATCTAAGCATACTAAAGAACCTCAAAAAAACCAAATTGGAACAAAAGTCTGTCGCCTATAGCTATAGACAGTACCAGAGAAGCAGGAATAGTAACCAAGATCCTGTGGATTTCAGGACGTAGCGCAACCTTTCATAATGATACAGTACACAGCTTAACGAGGTGAGCAATGAATTTAGGCGAAATCCTTAAATGATAAACTTTCTTACCAAGAAACGCTGAGCTCCATCAATCAAAAACCGAGAAATCACTAGCAGACGAAACAGGATTCGACGAAGATTTCAAGAGGAATACATTACGATCAACTCCCGCCTAAAGTGCCATTATCTCCTTGGTTCACCAATTGGAACGGTTCACAGCAACGATTACGCGCATGCGCTTAAATCGAGGCAAATTTCCAAACCACTTGTTCCGAATACTAATTTATCCAACGCAGAAGGAGACGTGAACCAGCCACCATTCTCCTGGACAAGATACAAGACGGGACGCAAATCGCTTATCCGCTCGTGGGTTCCGCACACAGGTTCGTTGTCCATCTTCTGCTGCAGTGTTGCTGTCAAAAGAAAAGAGTGAATTCTTATTAAATGTGAAGTTCGACCACTTAAATATGTATAATCTGAGTATCTAGAGGCAGTGTACATGATATGTGAATTTTTTTGATAGTACGTTTTTGATTATTACGTTACAATAAATTTATGAATATTCAAATAACTTACGGGAATGCAGCCAGATGACGTTGTCGTCAACCATCAGTATTTCGACAGGAGCACAGCTCTCTCATTTTCAAGGAAAAATATCAGCAAGGAAGCGCTGTGGAAGGGAATTTAAAACCTCGATCTGCAGACAGATTTCTGGAAGATAAACCACAAGAACAGTGAAACCCTGGTGGATACACCGCTCTATCACTTTTCAAAAAAAAAAAAAAAACCACAGTGACAGAGGTAATGCTACCATATCTGTTGATTCCTAATTTTCTCTATCGATAACCCTCTGACGTCGGTCATCTTTGGTTGTGTGAGGCGCTAGTTTTTACAGTGTGTGTGTGTGTGTGTGTGTGTGTGTGTGTGTGCTATCTTACCAGAATTTCTCTGTAAACCGAGCTTTTAAATTCCGTTGCACGGTGCTTACTTGCTGCAGCTTTGCCATGAAAATGACTCCTACTGATATATCGGCGGTTGTCGGCGACGTCAGCTGGCAGCAACCACTTAAGTTACTTGAACATTGTACACGGCGGGAAAAACTCAGCTGCCGGCCGCGGTGGTCTAGCGGTTCAGGCGCTCAGTCCGGAACCGCGCGACTGCTACGGTCGCAGGTTCGAATCCTGCCTCGGGCATGGATGTGTGTGATGTCCTTAGGTTAGTTATGTTTAAGTAGTTCTAAGTTCTAGGGGACTGATGACCACAGATGTTAAGTCCCATAGTGCTCAGAGCCATTTGAACCATTTTTTGAAAAACTCAGCTCTCACTTTATGAATAGCTTCTAGTGGTGTCATGTATCAAACTATTTATTCATATTTATAAACAGCAATTAAGGAATTACACAGTAGAATAACCATTAAGAATGGTACTATGTAAATGTAATAGTTGGCTTCATAGTGATGACTAAATACCAGTAAAGAAAAAAAAGTACAAGTGCTGAATCACCGAGAGTAAATGTAGACAACGCGAAAAATGAAATTTTCACTCTTCAGCAGAGTGTGTGCTGATATTAAACTTCTTGACAGATTAAAACTCCTTGTGCCGGACCGAGACTCGAACTCGGGACCTTTGCCTTTCGCAGGCAAGTGCTCTACCATCTGAGCTACCCTAGTACGATTCAGGCCTCCTCCACGCAGATTTAATTCCGCCAGTACCTGACTTGGTGCCCAGAGCAAAATAAGCATTAACGGGTTGCTCTTGTCACATGTACCTGGAGGTGCTAACCAACCTAAAAACGTGCGACTAGTAATGGCTATAATTATTAGTCTGCAAATGACGAAAATACGGATGTAATTTTGTTCAGTACATGGTCCTTGTCAACAAAAGAAATATCTACACTTATACCTGGTACATAGACCAAACTAACATACCATTCAACTGAACTCACACTTATGCTACTAAATTAACTGAAAAGTAAATTTTTGTACTTTCAACATTGCAGCCCAGTCAGCAATCGTGATAATGTAATATATAAGAAACTATCAGCCTCGATTGCGGTAATGAAACCAACCTTTACCTAGGTTTCAGCCCGAATAATTGAGCCTTCTTCAGAAGATATACCTGAATCTATAATTTGTCTAAGAGGGCATGGTCTAGAAATAAAACTAAACCAGCCTAAATAGGCGTCGTCACGTTTTAAAAATGAGGTACAGAGCTTAAGTTAAGTCTTGGTGTTGTCGTAGTACTTACGTACCACATTTTTAAAATGTGACTACGCCTATTCAGGCTCTTTTAGTTTTATTTCTAGACCATGTCCTCTTAGACAAAATATAGATTGAGGTATATCTTCTGAAGATGACTCAATTATTTGGGCTGAAACCTAGTTAAAGGTTGGTTTCATTACCGCAATCGAGGCTGATAGTTTCTTATATATGAAAAGTAAATAGTGGGCTGGAGCTATGCAAATATATTTCATTAACTAACACGACTTACTAAAGTTCAGTACAGTTAGTTCCATAACCCGAATTTAAAACCATGTTTCCTTTATGTAATAAGTACAGGTAACTAACTGCGTTTATTGTATTTTATTGTATTTTGAGTACTTGGTGACATACTTCAGGAGACTTTATATTTACTACACCTTTGTGATTCTTGCGTATCAACATCTGTCAAACAGTCTGGGTGCATCATATTTTATTTTTTCGTTCTTGGCATTTTTCCTTTAGTATCGTCCTGTATTTCTCCTGTTGTTAGGTTACTTGTTTGGGTCACTCAGAAAAAAAAAAGAGGCAGCATAATATCTTTCACTGTAGAGCGGCAGGAAAGGGAAAGTAGTTAGTGTGAAAACGGGTGAGGGTGGGGTGGGGGGGGGGGGGGGGAAGTGGCGCGTGGGATAGTTTTAGTGCAATGTTTTACCACTGAAAGCCTCTGTTCATTCCGCTCATCCTCTCTACCATAAATCGAAACTTGCTGCGGCGCGCGATTGAACTGCCAGAGTAGTAGATCAGAAGCCTGTAATTACTGCAAGTATAAAAACAATACATTTTATTTTATGCGGCTTCAGATGAGCGTTTACGTCAAACTCACGTACGTGATACGTTTTCGAGTTGTAACTTATCCCTAGCAGGCTGGAAGGGGGCCTGATCACGTGTTAATTACGCTACTTACTCGGAACGATTTGTCATTAAAAGCTCCCGTTTGAAGTGGAAATAACGGCTGCCGCGCGGCGTGACAGCCAGCCGTCCTCTGGATGTGACAGCAGCTGTCGACACACGCGGCACGCATTCCTCCTCTCCGCATCCGGTGGCCGCTGTTTTATTTGACAGTGGCTGGATCTCGTTTACGTTCACTCTGAAATAACCCCGCCTGAGTGTTTATGTCTCTGCAAGACGTGTAAAGTAATTCCGACGTTTTATGGGCGATAATAATCGACTGTTGGCGACCGCTTCACCGAAAAAGGCTGTTTGCAACTGGAACACATGCGGTGTCTTCCTCAGCAGTTGCTGAGTATTCATTCCTCCCCCACATACAGAGACACACTCATGAACACACTGCCTCTTTCCGTACGTCAGACACGTATCGTCTCATCATAACGGCAAATTGGAAACCTATTTTTCGTTACGCTGCACTTCGTTTACAAGACTGTCGTGTCTTTCTTTCATAGTAATAATGTAACCTATTCCGTCTTCCCTCATGTATTTTACGTGAATTTCGTCCTTTTACCTTTTTCCTCTTTACCAAATTAAAACACATTGGTAAGTGACGAGAGGAAATAAAGACGGCACAAACTCTAACTAGCAGCATACAACACGTCAACTGCCTACACCAGGACGCTCTAGTCTAATAGCGCTGCGTGGATCAAGCGCTTGGCAGACTTTCGTCTGTGTTAATGCAAATCTAAAGCCTAAATGCACCGTCCACGTACGTCTAACGTACCTGCCTTACCTATTCCACGGTGCACACCAGCCTCTGAAGCCCGAGTGCGAAAGTACTACGAAAATAAGCTCTGGGGAAATGGTTATCGTCGTAAATAAACAACAGACAAATCTGGCAAAATATTAACACATTGTCGAAGCCCAGTGTCTCTCAGTTTCGGATGTGTACATTCGTTAAGCGATGGCACAAAGTTCCAGCTCCTTCGAACAGAATTCACAGTGCACTCGCCAACATAATTTTTGCCTCTCCGCCCAAAATAACTCATAAGCAAGAGACGTTACTTGCATCAGAATGGACACTAATAATAATAATGTCTGAAGCTGTACCTACCACTTGAGTCTTGATACCACACACCGCCAAGATAGTTTCGGAAATGCTGGCACTTTCGCAACGAACACGAAATGACAAGATCTTTTCCTGTCGCAATAAAATGGCTATCAGCGGAGATATTTTCACAACACTGAGACAGCACATATCAAAACAGTAAAGACAACCAACTTACTTACTTGTTGTAGCAACAGGGCCACGACTGGCAAAAGCTTTGCGCATTGTCTGACACGGTCTCCGAGAATGTCAACGAGGCAAAAACACAGTCACCAGATAAATACCCTTCCTACACGACTTGACTTTTCACAACATTATTTATATAATATGTCGAAATACAGAGCTTATTTGATTACGGAGGCTTTCCGTGTGTAATAATTGATAATATTCTTCTCGGGTGTGCAGCCGGATCATAACGTCATCTTGACACAATATTTCCGCGGTCCAACTGGCCGCCATCTTCAGGTAAGAGTGTTGGTGCACGATCTCGCCGGAACCGGCTTATTTTGCTGTAACTGCGGAGCCGCCTCGTGATAAGTCCGCTCGCTTCAGATCCCAGCCGAGTTCTCCGCCAACAATAGCGCATTCCCCTGTCTCTAGCCCCACCAGTGCGACAATAACGTCATTCTAAACCATTAATAATTTTGAATGTTTTTGCTACTGGAATACCTTCCGTCGATACGTCCAAGAGAGACCGCTGCAAAATGATATCTTCCAGAATTTTACCTCTCTCCTAACCTTTAAAATCCGTAACATTATCAGACCCTACTTTTTACGTTACTCTGGACTCATCCAACCGTTCGGAAAGAGGGGGTGTCCTCTGCTGCAAACCACGCTGTATTTTCGGTTTAGGAAACATTTCGTATCCATCCGCCCACCTTCGAAACTTCCAGACGCACACACTTGCGTTTCCCCAACACCGCCTCACTCTACGGCACTGGCGGAGCCCACTGGCTCTGCGCACTCGTGAACAAACATCGACCAGCCAAATTAAAACGTAAATCCAGCTGCAACATAGTCGCGTATACGAACAGTGATCCAATACTGTCAAATGTTTTTTATTCCAATCTTTGATCACAATATTAATTCTTCTGACGATGACTGGTAGCCAGTAGCAATAATGACTGTGTGGACGATGTGGCCTATTCTACACCTTATTTTGGATCTATGTGACGATGCTGTGCTGACTGTATTTATGTTTTGAAGATGCCATTATGGCCTTATCACTATAGGACATTGTGTAGAAAAGATCTGAGGATCATCATGACAGACTGAAACCGGTCACCGTCAAAAGAATTTATATTGTGATTAAAGACTGGAATAAAAAAACATTTTAAAACGTTAATATCTTACGATCCATTAGTCGGATCACGTTGCGGTTTTCACCTCAGATTAATCTAATAAAATTCTCTATGCAACTAGATACGCTATTTCTTGCTCATCTTTTCTTTTGTTATTTCAGTTTACACAATCGTGGACGAGGAGCACAATGAACATGAAAAACGGGCACTAGTACCAGTCCAACGTCCCAGTAGCTTATACTATTCGTGTCTTAATCCAGTGACGGCGACTAAAATTTCATCACCAAAGACGATGGTAAAAACGAGATTTTGTTTGTTGTGTGAATACGGTTTAGTGGAAGGAATAATGCATCATTAAATTTCAAAAAATGGCTCTGAGCACTATGGGACTTAACATCTATGGTCATCAGTCCCCTAGAACTTAGAACTACTTAAACCTAACTAACCTAAGGACATCACACAACACCCAGTCATCACGAGGCAGAGAAAATCCCTGACCCCGCCGGGAATCGAACCCGGGAACCCGGGCGTGGGAAGCGAGAACGCTACCGCACGACCACGAGCTGCGGACCATCATTAAATTTGTAAGTGATTTGGAGATGTACAAGATGTGAAATTTAGTACATAGAGCGGCCACCTCTGGCACCTACACTATGTGATCAAAATTATCCGGACACCTGGCTGAAAATGACTTACAAGTTCGTGGCACCCTCTGTCGGTAATGCTGGAATTCAATATGGTGTTGGCCCACCCTTAGTCTTGATGACAGATTCCACTCTCGCAGATATACGTTCACTCAGGTGCTGGAAAGTTTCTTGGGGAATGGCAGCCCATTCTTCACGGAGTGCTGCACTGAGGAGAGGTATCGATGTCGGTCGATGAGGCCTGGCAAGAAGTCGGCGTTCTGAAACATCCCAGAAGTGCTCTATAGGATTCAGGTCAGGGCTCTGTGCAGGCCAGTCAATTACAGGCCGTCCGTTATGAACAGGTGCTCAATCGTGTTGAAAGATGCAATCGCCATCCCAAAATTGCTCTTCAACAGTGGGAAGAAAGAAGGTGCTTAAAACATCAATGGAGGCCTGTGCTGTGGTAGCACCACGCAAAATAACGAGGGCTGGAAGCCCCCTCCATGAAAAACACGACCACACCATAACACCACCGCATCGGAATTTTACTGTTGGCACTACACACGCTGGCAGATGCGTTAACCAGGCATTCGCCATACCCACACCCTGCCATCGAATCGCCGCATGGTGTACCGTGATTCGTCACGCCACACAACGTTTTTCCACTGTTGAATCGCCTAATGTTTACGCTCCTTACACCAAGCGAGGCGCCATTTGGCACTTACCGTCATGATGTGTATCTTATGAGCAGCCGCTCGACCATGTTCAAATGTGTGTAAAATCTTATGGGACTTAACTGCTAAGGTCATCAGTCCCTAAGCTTACACACTACTTAAGCTAAATTGTCAAACACACACATCCATGCCCGAGGGAGGACTCGAACCTCCGCCGGCTCGACCATGAACAGGAAGTTCTTTCACCTCGTGCTCAACTGCCATAGTACTGGCAGTGGATCCTGAAGCAGCCTGGAATTCCTCTGTGATGGTCTGGATAGATGTCTGCCTATTACACATTACAACCCTCTTCAACTGTCGGCGGTCTCCGTCAGTCAACAGACGAGGTCGGCCTGTACGATTTTGTGCTGTACGTGTCCCTTCGCGTTTCCACTTCACTATCACATCGGAAACAGTGGACCTAGGAGTGTTTAGGAGTCTGGAAATCTCGCGTACAGACGTATGACACAAGTGACACCCAGTCACCTGACCACGTTCAAAGTCCGTGAGTTCCGCGGAGCGCCCCATTCCGCTCTCTCGCGATTTCTAATGACTACTGAGGTCCCTGATATGGAGTACCTGGCATTAGGTGGCAGCGCAACGCACCTAATATGAAAAGCATATATTTTTGGGTGTGTACGGATACTTTTGATCACATAGTGTACCATGAGTCTAAACTGACTGTGGATTTAGTCGAACTGAGGTTGGAAGACAGAATACGGATACTTCATTTCATGCTGCTTCAACTCTGTGACAGATTTCATTACTTGAAATGAGGGGCAAGTGATGGTGGTGACCATCTCTCATGAGGGGCAAGTGATGGTGGTGACCATCTCTCATGAGGAGACGTTTTCAGTTGAAGAGAAACCTGGAGAGCGTGTTGACCAGGACAACAATCGAATACCTCTGTATCAAGGTAGGTCATGACAGCATGGACAACATACGGTCTAGCATTATCTTGCTGAAAGAAAATATGATGAAGATGTCGAAGTTCGAGCACAGTTACCTGAAGATGCGGACCTAGGCAAGAGTCGAATACGTCTGTATAGAGTTAGGTCACGACAGTATGAATAACATGGGGTACAGCGTTATCTTGTTTGAAGACAATGTCATGAAGATGTCAAAGTTAGGGTACAATTACCACAATGTGCTGACCAGGAAAACTGTCGAATTTAGCGCACAGTTACAATAACATGCTCACCAGGAAAACAGTTGTAATCTCCGTATCGAGGTAGATCACGACAGCATATTCGTTCTTGCATTACCGTGTTAAAGACAACTTTACAGAGATCTCGAAGCTAGGGCACAGTTACCAGAATGTGCTGACCAGGCAATGGTTAAATACCTCCCTGTTGAAGTAGCTCACGACAGCATGAACAATAGTCGGTCTTGTATTATCTTGTTGAAAGAGAACATAATGAAGATGTCGACGTTAGGACACAGTTACCAGAACATGCTGACCAAAGCAGAGTCGAACACCTCCATATCTTGTTAAAAGACAACGTCACGGAGATCTCGACGCTAGGACACGGCTTAACACCTCAAAAATGTAAAGACTGCTGTCAAAATTACAGGCTATGCGAACTAGAGACGATCGCAATGTGCACCTCAAGGCACCCTATGCCAACAGGAGGCCGACAGCTGCAATCGCGGACATTTGCAGTCGGCAGGGTTTGCTGGGTATTTGCGGTCACGCCCTTCACCAGGTAGTTTGAGCAGCAATCCCTCAGGCAAGGGAGGCCCTTCCTCGCGCCTGCTTTCAAGTCACTGTCTCCGCATCTTACCCCACACAGCCAGTACATCAATGGCCTCCTTCTTCGACAACTTGGCTTCTTAGTTATAAAAGAACTATAATTTAATATTAGCCCAGTAATGCTGCTTCAATACACTTCATAATTTTAAGTAAATAATCTGGGGCTAGTAAATGGTCTTCACAGGTTTTTAATATATCACTTTTTAACATGTTTTAGTCCAGTTTCTGAATATGGGGAATGGCTTTCAAGCAGGACCTAATGTTGCCAGTCTTTTCGTAATTTTTTACGGTTCTCTCTATTGCGTCGTCCAGTTTCAAGTATTTCTTCTTACACTAATTCCCTTCAAGATTCATCTCCAACTTCGTGTACATGCAGTTTGTGTGCTCCACTTTCTTATTCAGGCACTCCACCAAATAGTTGACTTCAGGGTGAAAGTTTCCAGTAACATTATTATTTTGTTGTGCCAGCCTTCTACAGCATTCGCCGTTTGGTGCCTTGTTTCCGTAGAATCTCCACATTGCTATGGGAACAGCCTCATTCTGTGTCGAGTTGTTCACAATGTAGTCAAAAAAACTGAGAGAGCCTTTCGGTGTCAGGAGCTACTGCACTAATCTCAACCAATCCGTTACTTACGTCCTCCGGGTATATAAATGCCAGCGCTACACACATACTGACGTGAAATCTTCGTTCTGGCGGTAGTTGGATCGTGGTCTTGAAGTCTTTCCTATAAACTCTTCTTCATATATCGAAATGTCATCCGATTATTTCACTCGAGGGGGAAAGTTGACGAAGGGCATACATTGCAGCTGTGTCAAAGCTGACGTTCACTTCACCACATGATCCTGCAGTACTGTGAAACGTCCCCTTAGAAAAATTGTACAGGACTGTGCTTAAACTGACACACAATATTTTTTTTAGCGCAACGCAATCTGACTTTCAGAAATCCCTACAAAAGAATGGCCCTGACTAACATTAACCTATACCTTTCACAAATAACTTACCTCACAAAAATCTTCGTTACTCAAGCTACTGCAATACAGCGAGCGCCACTACTGCCAGCTAAATAAAAGATTCAAACTACGGAAGGCACTAACTACTGATAGGCATAGTTAGCAAATGAAAGATTTTGATAGAGAACAAACAATGTATTTACCTTAATAGTCATAATATATATAGCAGTTCATGACATCCAGTCTTACAAATTTCAAAACTCCGCCATCTCTCTCCCCACATCCACCACTGCTGGCGGCTCACCTCCAACTGCGCAACGCTACGCGCTGTTAACACGCAGCTGCCCAACACTACAATGGCCAACAACAATGCAAAGCAGCCACAGACTCCACACAGCACAGCCAGTGATTTTCATACAGAGCGCTACGTGGCGTTACCAATAAGAAAACATAAACAGCCTACTTACAACTGTCCGATCTCTTGCGTACCGGCGGCCACACACAGCTGTGAGTCCTGCAGTTTTGGAACGTGTGGACAGTCTCACTCTAGGTGATCGACGGATCACAATCAAATGCCTCGCTGCTCAGCTGGACGTCTCTGTTGGTAGTGCTGACACATTCGCCCACCAGTTGGAGTCCTGAAAGGTGTGTGCCCGCTGAGTTTCTCGGCACCTTAAGGAAGACCACGGCACCTAACAGAAGACCATACACAGCAATCAAGAACCATCTTTGCGGAACTGCTTGCGCGTTACTAGGTTCATCGTGAGAATTTTGCGTCGAACATCGCCACAGGCGATGAAACATGGTGAGAGGGAACAGTTTGTTCCATCTCATTACAAATAGTTTTTTGTTGCATTATACTGAATATACTTTCAACATTTTTTTAGTTTAAATTGTGTGATACCTCGAGTGAAGAGATGGGCTACCTGTTTATTTAATTCAATTCATAATTACATAAATGCACTTCCTTTTCCTAATCCCACTACGTTGCCTAGGGGTTGATTAAGTTTGGGGTTTGTAATAAGAGTTGGTCTGCTGGTAGTGCCAAGGCTTAGATGTTGTCACCCTGTAGGTCGGTTAGTGCCAACCTAAGCCTGGAGTAAAGACAGAGATGATGCACCTGTTTGCCACGGAGTAGTCTGGGGTTGGTAACAGATCCCCCTCCCCTCCATGTAAGGGAACGGCCGTTGAGGGCCGCCATGTCACTCTTGGGGTAGCGGCTGAACTGAGCGGACTGAATCGAGGGCGATCTCCGTCTTTGCCGCCAATTTCATCGTGGGATGAGGTATTATGTTTTACACTGTTACTAATCCGCTCTTTTTCAGGATTGAAGTAGTTAGCGTGTCGTTACGGCCATTCATTCATTTTTTTTTTTTTAGAAATTTTGCCTTTACAATTAAAGTTTTCAGTTAGGGTTTCTCAGAGGCGAGCATGGGGCTTCGCGTTATCCCTTTATAGTGCTGCAATCACTTGGTGCCTTCAGCACACGAGAGCAGCAATACCTCTAAAAAATAGTGTAGTTTCACTTTTAGAAGCCGGCCGGAGTGGCCGTGCGGTACTAGGCGCTACAGTCTGGAACCGCGAGACCGCTACGGTCGCAGGTTCGAGTCCTGCCTCGGGCATGGATGTGTGTGATGTCCTTAGGTTAGTTAGGTTTAAGTAGTTCTAAGTTCTAGGGGACTAATGACCTCAGCAGTTGAGTCCCATAGTGCTCAGAGCCATTTGAACCACTTTTAGAAGCAGCATTTTTTTTTTCAGTGTTATAATAACCTGGGGACTCACCTCGCCTAGTTAACACGTGATAATAACGGCTGACGAGTAATTTGGATGACGATTCCGTTTGAAACCTGGTAGGAGATGCGTGTGTGACATACTTAAGGTACTAAGCGTGTGATGTAAAATTTTTCTAGACCATCTCATAAATTTTGCTCACGGTTCCTTTTTAACCCCCATTTGCAAGCAGCACGTCCTAACTACTTTGACAAAGAATAGGTTGAGCGTATGAATGATTGTATAGCATGGAAAGCAAGAACGAACAGAGGGGTGAGTACAAAGAAATTAGCTGTTGGTATCGATCACCCACGTGGTGTCGAATTGCACTACCAGCGAGCTACCAGTTCGTTCTTGGAAATAAGTTAAGGTGAGGATGCTTACATGTGCTGTTAATTGATTATTTGCTTGTGTCGTATTTCACAGGATGTTTTATTTTTTAAGAATTTGCTTTCTTTTGTGAATATGGGAGATGTTTGTGTCTGCTTTGTTCCCCCGTTTTTCCGCCAAGGAGAATTTTTGTTATTCGGTCCTAGTAGTAATCTTGGGTGCGAATTTCAATCACTGACCCAGCACACGGACCACAGGGGCAGCAACGAAGTTCCATCCTCTTTCCCAGTGCTTAAGTAGCAACGAGATGCCTGTTAGTTTAAGCATCTTCAGTGCGAGACATAACTGGGAGATATTTGACTTAACTTTGTTTGCTGCAATTATTAAATTTGTAAAGTTTTGGGGAATATAGATAATAAACGTCATATTAAGTTTGTAAAATTTCTGGGATCTAGACAATAAATGACCTATAAACTGGATGTCGTGGATTTAATGGTCATTACAAATCCCAGTCCTGTGTCGAGAGCAATGTCATGAATTTAATGATTATTACAAACCCCAGTCCTGTGTAGGGAGCAATGTTACCAACAAGGTGGTGTCCTTATAGATCATGATAGAGCGTGGCCTTTACTGACTTGCCCACTTCGTTGTTTGAGTCCTCCCCCGCATTATCCGTTGCGCAATATTAAGATAATAATCATCAGATCATTTAACTAAACGTCGGGCCGGCCCCTTAAATTCAGTCCTCCCGAGCAATGTATCAAGCGGGCAAGCACGTGTCAATGAGGCGACTTGACCACACACACGTCCGGCACGCTCTAGCTTAGATAGAAGGAAACAGAGGAAGAGAGATACAAAAAGGTAACGATGCATATCTAAACAGAAGGAACCTTTCAATGGGTTCATCACTTCGAATCGGAAAGATAATGGCAATACATGGAGTGGCGCCATACCACCTGTTCTCCAAAGAAACAGTTCAAAGCCGCATCCTCAGAGGGTAAACTCATAACGACGGTCTTCTGGGACTCTAAAGGGGTTAATTCTTTTCGATGGGTCCTGTCATGGTGCAACGATCAACTCTGAAGTGTATTGCGCTACCCTGAGAAAATTGAAGCAACGACTTCAGGGTGTTCGTCGTGACAAAATGCAAACGAACTTCTCTTCATCTGTGACAAAGCAAAACCTTACACAAGTCTGCGAGCCCAGAGGAGCTCACAAAAATTCATTGGACAATTCTTCTTCATATACCCTACACCCTACAGCCGACTTCCAACTATTTGGCCCAATGAACAGTATTGGAGCAACAGGCTTACGAGCCCAAAGTACCGTTATCCAAGATGGCGGTGATCACGTCATCCAAGATGGCGGTGATGGCGTCATCCAAGATGGCGGTGATGGCGTCATCACCTCACTTCAAGTGATTCGTGAAAACGCTTGCTACATAGCGCAGAAGAAAGGAGGGAAGAACTGAAGAAACCTGTGGTTAGGTGGCAACTGCTTCGTTGATTGCGCGGAAATCCAGTGACCGTCTGTCACTTGTCTCACTGACAAGAAAATTACCCCCCACGCTGCGGCGATACGCTCCAAGTGCGTGATAAAGCGCCCGTAAGATGTACCACAGATTAAAGGCGAGCTTTAAAAAAACGAGCACGTTAAAAGGCTGTATATTCCACAAGTCATAACTCTTGTGACTTGTGTGTGTGTGTGTGTGTGTGTGTGTGTGTGTGTGTGTAAGCGTGTTTTAGATTTTAATTACATAATTTGATAATAATACGTTAATAATACGTGATTCATCACATACAGGGTGATTACAAATCATGCATTAGGTTTTCGATGAATGTATTTTACGTCCGCATCTCGTGGTCGTGCGGTAGCGTTATCGCTTCCCGCGCCCGGGTTCCCGGGTTCGATTCCCGGGATTTTCTCTGCCTCGTGATGACTGGGTGTTGTGTGATGTCCTTAGGTTAGTTAGGTTTAAGTAGTTCTAAGTTCTAGGGGACTGATGACCATAGATGTTAAGTCCCATAGTGCTCAGAGCCATTTGAACCAAATGTATTTTACAATGTATTACATACAAAATAGTGGTTGATACACAAAAGTTATGTGCTCTCTCCTCGTGTTATACAACGCACATCTATGCGGTAGTCAAGCTCTGTCCATACACGTTCGATTACGTCCCTGTCAATGTTCGCCAGCGCAGCAGTGATGGGATCCTGGAGTTCAGCCAATGTTGTCGGAAAAGGTGGTACGTACACATTGTCTTTCACGTACCCGCAAAGAAAAAAAATCACAAACTGTAAAGTCGGGAGACCTTTGGGGCAACCTGAAGAGTGCCAAATCATCCAGAGCACATCGCCCCACCTGTTTGAAGATCCTTGTTCAGATGGCGACGCACGCCTTTATGCCAGTGAGGCGGAACGCTGTCTTGTTGGAATATGAAGCGCGGGTTATCCGCTATCAGTCTCGGAAACAAACAGTCTTGTAACATTTGTGGGTACGTCATACCCGTCACAGTTCTCCTAGGAATAAAGTAGGGCCCGTAAACGTGACACAGCACTGAAAACATTCACCTTTGGAGAATCTCTTTCAGTCTCCACTGCCACATTGGGATTTTCTGTGCCCCAAGTGCGGAAGTTGTGACGATTCACTTTACCGTCTAGGTGGAACGTCGCCTCATCAGTGAACACTAGTCTGAGGGGAAATACATCATCTTCCAATGGTTCCTGGAAACATTCGCAAATTCGCATCTGATAGTGCGGTCGTTTCGCCGTAAACTTTTCAACAGCTCTAAGCGATATGGTCTCTGACGTAATGGCTCTCGCTGAATCTTCCACACAGTTGGCTGAGGAATGCCCAATGTGTATTTCTATGGGTTACGAAGGAACGCATCTCGGAAGCTCCCCTGTGTCTCCTCCACGAAAGGTGGTCGCCCGGAGCTTTTTCCTTTGCAGAGAAAGCCTGTAACTCTGAGCTGTCGATACCATGGCATAATACTTTAGTGAGATGGTGGATGTAAGCTGTACTGTATTTGGAAAGCACGCTGCACATGGTGACGGATTCTTTCTTCTCATAGTGCAACACAAAACATGCTCTCTGTTGATTAGTCGCCACTTTGCAAACTGTTACCACCCTAAGTCTCGGTTAGTCAAAATTGAACCTGCAAATGACATAAACAAAATTTTAAGGTATGATCTTTCGATGGTTATTAATACAAGTGGTTGGGCATCATACAGTGTGATTCTTTCCACCGTTTACAAACTCTAGAGACTAATCGATGAGACGATACAGAACAAAAAAGATCTAAAGGACTTATGTCCGGAAATGCACGGTTTCGATGCTGGACGCTATTTATTCAATCATACATTGTTACAGAGACTGCGGTCTAATATACCTCGTACCATGCAATGTGCCTCAATGCGTCCGTGTACACGCCTTAGCATGTTCTGTCCCACACGTTCAGATCGGCCAGCCTACATCCGAACAGTATCAAAGGCAGCATGAATACACTGCTCTACTATCTTCATATATGGAATGGGCTCGGCTTAAACGGTATTTTTTAGATGGCCACTTAGCCAGAAGTCGCACAGGTTGAGATCCGGTGAACGAACAGGCCATGCAACTGGATCCTCTCATCCGATCCATCGATCAGGAAAGACATGACCGAGATGGGGCCGGACCTTAACGGCGAAGTGGGATGGAGTGTCATCATGTAGCAGCCACATAACCCTTCTAGTTATCACTAGCACTTCTTCCAGCAGGGGAGGCAAAGTCACCCGCAAGAAATGTTGATAGTTCCGACCTGTTACGCGAGTGGAAGGAAGACTGGTCACAAAATACGGTCGCCAATTATTCCGGTCCACACATGCCGGCTGTACCAAAGCTATTGATTCGCTGTCACCATACCATGGGAGTTCACCATACTATCCCCAGATGACTGTTATGAAAGCTGAAGATATCATTCCGCGTAATGGTGGCCTCATCTGTAAATAGAATGTACGACACAAATCCTGGAATCATGATTGCCTGGGGAAGAAACCAGTGACAAAACAGCTCCCAATGTGGAATGTCCGTCGTTACTACACCCTGCACGCACTGTAAGTGAGAAGGGTAGTAAGAACTGTCGTGGAGAATGTTGCACATCGTCGTCTGGCTTACCCTGTATTGATGGGCCAACTGCCTGGTACTGACATGGGGGTCGCCTTCGACAGTGCTAATCACATTTTCGCCTGTTTCGCCTTATTAAGCAAATAGTTCCTCGGTGCTGTCCTAAAGAAGTCATGGGGAGTGCTCCGCGATATGGACGCATCTCGAGATGGATGAGGACTCGGAAAGCTCCATTCATTCACGACAGGTGGAGTGTAGCGGTCTTCTTCTGGTCGGTTGCAGATTAATTCGCTAACGCTGTTGCATGGTGGGGTGGTCAATGACAATGTGAGGAGGGTCTAAGACAGTGAGAATGCTCTGCGACTCCCATACGCAGAGAGATAGATCATAAATTAAACACTATGCCCGAGGTGATAGAAATATCTGGAGTGCTGTCTGGTATACTTTGATGATTTGTGTGTTCGAGAATTAACACTGAATGGATGTACTGCACAGCCATCTATCCATGCTAGCACTGATACTCGCAACGTGGAGAAGGGGTAGTTTAGCTATGATACTGAAATTGGGGGAACATGTTGTCACATCACTGACCGGTGTTGAAGTTACTGTAAAACTGTTCGCGCTACCAACTCTGATGCTTATTATTACAGTAAATGGATGTTGTCTTCTCCATTCCATCTGTGCACTTGTTACCACATAATGATTGACTGATATTGCTTGTTTGAGTTGGGGAAAAAGTTTTCGTGGATGGAAAGCAACTTCTGGGGTGGATAGCGCCCAAACACTGATCGCGTACATGAGTGCAACATGAGGCATCAGTCGAAATGGAACGCAGTCATGAGCTTTTCCGTCAGTGTGAGAGACGAGTATATATGTAGAACTCGTGAATCACCTTCGGACTGTAGTTTCGAGACCTACGCCAACACGGCAAAACTCTTCCAGTTTGCTTAAGTTGTAATTGTCTTTTATATAAAATAAACCGGTGTGTGGCGTGTTATGCTATCAGCCGTAAGAATATCATTTACACCACGCAACGTCTAATTTCCCGCGAAAGGCCGTAGATCAGTTCTTAATGTCAGTTTAGAACCTGGCCTCGAAGTCGTGTCAGAAGAACGAAATGTTTGGCATTGTACAAAAGCGTGTTCGAAATCAGTGTTTGAACCAGGACCAGAGGGAGCGTCTCATGCGACTTAGTATAGTCTGCGGGATAAGATCATTCGCCTAGAGCAGGGCTTAACAACTGGCCGGTTTTGAGCGCGAGTACTCGCGTCTGCTCAGGCACGTGCTCGCGAGCAGGTGCAAGGTCGCGGAGTAGGGAGGGAGGGGAGGGAGGGGAAATGCGCGCGCATGTTTGAATGTGATCTCGCCTTCTTAGCAGATTTAACTAGCCATCTGAATGCTTTGAACATTTTACTACAAGGCAAAGATCTGCTAATTACTCATTTCATAGATCGAATACGAGCTTTTAAAATGAAATTGACACTTTGGGTGAGTCAACTGGAAACAGGAAACCTAGCTCATTTTCCTAAATTATCATCCATGCAAGATGTCCACAAAGACTGTGAACATTACTCACATAGTTTAGTTGTATCAGCGCTTTCAAGATCTGACAGCACAAGACAGTGATTTTGATCTGTTCTCTCCATATTCAGCAAATAGATTCGTCCTGAGCTGCAGCAAGAAATTATTGACCTGCAGTGTGACAGAGAATACAGACACAAATTTCAGAACAAGAAAAACATTTTGGAATTCTACAGACACTTCCCTCAGGATAGATTTCCTCGTTTGCACAAACTGGCGGCTACAATAATATCAATGTTCGGTTCCACGTATGTTTGTGAAAAAACTGTTCTCTGCAATGAAAGGAAACGAGACGCGCCTGAGAAACGCATTGTCTGATCGAAATTTAAACTGCACGCTGCGCCTAAAATGCACAAGAACAATTACTCCGAACATAGTCGCAATTGTAAAGGGCAAAAAGTACAAGTTAACCGAGAATCCCACACTTCAGTGACACCTTTTATTGTGTAACAGTTCACAAATTAATGCGAATGTAGAGGTATACACTAAGCTAATAAAATTATGTGGCGTGTGTACATTCTCCTTTATTTGTTTCATTTGTCGCAGTAATAATTCGTGAGTGATATCCCTGCAGGTGGCCGCGGATTTACATTGACTGGCGGCAGCTGTTGTTTGCCCCACGTGACTTTCCCCACTCTCCGCTCTGGTCCGGTAGTGGGGGTAGCGTGCTCGCGCTGCTCCGTGCTCGCGCCTTGCTGCTCACAGCTTGCTCCGCGAGCACGTATGTTGTGAAGCCCTGGCCTAGAGTATAGCTGGTCAAACTTCAAAGTGGCCTCTGCAGAGCCGGTATATTTAATAGGTGTTAGTAGCAGTAGCAGTTTGAGGTGTACATTCGGTGAGGGACATGGTAAACAGTTAGGAATGCTTGGATGGCTGCACGATTCGCTAGTCTCGGGAAGCATTGCGAAATCTGTTTCTCCGCGCTGGACGGCGCCGCGGCTATGCGTCATTGCGACCGCATCGGTGCCTAGATGACTTCTAAATAGGATTAGTTTTTATAGTTCGTAGTTTCTCTACGTTGGGGGTTGAGAATAACGATGGTAGCATGTTGGGCTGATTGATTTGAATGGACGTGGATCTGCTGTACTTGTATGTAGTTTGGGGACGTACAACATTGCGCGCATTTCCGCCGAATGGTCAAAACACTGTCCTGTTGCACTAACTCAGGTCGTTCTGTTTCTACACTGGTTGCGGAAGGTGGTGGGTATGTCTTTCTCCGACTTCTGCTCAGTTTGGACTTAAATTGGAACTATCACAGGCGGTAAGATGTAGAAATGGGAGCAGTTGCAAGATGCGTAGGGGGTGACTAAACCCACGTTGCAATTTTACTGTAGCAGCTAGGTTCGGGGAAAGGTGACTCGTTTCGAGATATGGGAGTGCCAGAAATATGTTTCACTTGTGGGTGTGATCGGATGCAAGTATGTGCTCGAATGGAGAGACCTGATTCCAAATGATTGACATGATTTCTAGTGGATAGTGTAACACTAGAGATGTGAGAAGCTAATGTACATTTTCCTTCTTACGACCTCAATCAGCACATCATCTACTACTACTGTTTGTGTTCCTCCTCAATCAGCCATCGCCTATAGCTCAATGGATATATGGCAGAACCTCTGATATGGTATCGAGACAGAATGCGCTAGAAATATTATAGAATTATCTAGTTGGGGTGGTGTGAGGAAGTCGCAAATACAGCTTACATACCACGTTCCTTAGCCGAATCACTTTCAAAATATAATTTTATCATGAGGTTGCATCGTGGGCTGGTAATACGCATTCCTACAATCACCGTCACAGTATTTGTCTGGAAAAAAACTACGTCATTCAGAGGTAATGTCGTACCTCGATTCGTAAAGCGGGTATAGCTTTTAACATGGGTACTTGTGTGCACCTGTAGAACAAAGACCGCTTGTGACAGTAACATACGGTAGTTGCTGTGATCTGGTTTTTCTTTAACATCTCACCGATTACGTCTCTCTTTCTAGGACAGAGTGGTAGGACTCGCAAGAAAACTCTAAGAGAAATGCACACATATCGTTAATTTTCGGTGAGTATTATTTCGTATCGCAGACAATCATCTATTGATGAAGTATTATACTTAGTAGTAGTAAGGAATGCGTGATATGTTCGCATTTGAGCATCAGGTTTATAAAATATGTGTTTGTGGAAAGGAAATTACTATGTTCACTTGTAAGGGGGGTATGGATTTGACTTGGAGTACTGTGATAGCAAAGGGAAGGTACAGATTTTTCTATTTCCAGAGCCACTGCCGACAGCATGGTGTATTTCAAATACTTGGGTCATTTTCGAATGCCATTCAGTTGAGACCACGTTCATAAAATTTAATTGTAAATATAATGATAAAACATATATGTGACCGGTTTTCTGGAATAATTCCATGTATGCATGGGTTGTGGTGAGAATGACTCACGTTCCCCATCAATGGTAGCAGCCGTCTGAATGCAGAGGCCTGTTGGAATGTAGGAATGTATATGAGTTAACTTTGACGTCTCTAGACGATCGAATAGAGAACTAATACTTAGTACGTGTTGGGCGGCTTTCGTGATCAAGTAGAAATTTGAGAAGATTGTATATGGAAGGCGTTTGCGCTGGACTGTTATTCCCTCGCATGTAAATTGTTCGGTTGACTGCTTCTGAATATTTTGGGCCTTTATTTAGTTGAGAGAAGACCGATTGTGGTGTGTACATTTGGCATGTGGAATACATGTTTGCCTGTTCTCTAGACATGGGAAAGGCGTTAGTAGGCTTTGAAAATTATAGGGATGATTTGGAATCTGTTACATCAGCCAGATCAGTATTCGCAGATGGAAATATCATTTTTCATCTGTTTGTTTCTATTTACTCAGTGGTCTAGAGCACGCTCCACCTAGCTAAAGTTTCGTGTTTGTGGAGAAATAATTTCCAGTCTACATCTTCGGAATTATGTTGCATGAGCAACTGAGCGGCAACTGCTGTGTGCTTGATATCGATAAGTACAGAGAAAATGATATAACATTATGGCAGGCGATGCTGAAATACTTATGTTCGTGTAATCCCAGAGTCTGGAGATGGCTGTAGAAATGCAAGCAAGCAGGCAGGTCTGGACCAGAAACAGTACCGCATCTGTACCGAAGGGGAAACGAGCTTGTCTTTGCACATCAGTTCTGAGAGTGACTTCGATTCACTGAGGTCTTTCTGATGCAAAAGGGGCGATTTTGTATGGTGTACGATACAAATTGTTTGTTTACTACATCGACACGGTACGCGTTGATATATTGCTGAGATGGAGATCGGTTTCACGCACTAATATTCAAGCTCCTGGCACGAGTGGGATGACAATGTAAATTAGCAGGTGTCTTTACGTATTTGACGATATGTATGGCACTTTGCGAGGTTTAGTTGTCGGTGCAGTATGCCATTCAGTGTAAAATAGTTAATTGCAGCTGAATATCACGTATGTAGAAAGAAAGAAAAGGTGGATGGTGCTTTCCTAGGACTGGGGAGCATCATGACATGCAGCCTGTGTGAGTGTAGGCATACGATAATTTTTTCAGGTGCTGTACAGATATAAAAGATAATTGCGCAGTTTGTGTAAAATGTGTATATATTGTATTGTAAAGTTACTGTGGCTTACATTGTGTAAAATGTTGATATATTGCATTGTAAAGCTACTATGGTTTATGTTATGGCAAGAGTAGAGAGGATGACTGTGTGTCCTATCGTAAGAGTCTTTCCATATTTGACGATATGTATGGTAGTTTGTATGATTTAATTGTCAGTGCAATATGGCGATCTGTGTAAAATAACCGCTGAAATTCTCGTCTGCACAAGCAAAAAAGACAGACAGTGCTTCGATATCGGCGGTATCAGCATCTACATAGTGGTGAGAACATTTGCGTTTGTTGAGAGCGGGAAGGGTAGCACGTGATGGAGTGGGTACCACGTTGGGTCCGCAAGAAAGACTGCATTCGACGTTATTGTGAGTTATTTTCGTAAAGAGGTTCTGTTAGGGTAAGAATTTCCGTGCATACAACACGAAAACTCTTACAAAAGCGCAGTTTAAGTATTTCTGGGGGCTATGCTATTTACTAGAGTTCGACTCGGTTATTATGTTAGATAGCAATGTGGCTTCAGTATAACACTGAGAACATTGCTAGATGCACTTGCGATGGTAAGTAGCTATGCGCGGCGAAGAGTGAACCACACGACGGGCATGGTCCATTAGAGTCGCTAAAGAGAAAGCAAATTGTGCTGTTCTGGAATGGATTTCTGCAGCGTCATCGCCAGACCGCAGTTAGAGTGAGGGTAGCGACGAACTCACGCATGCGGCCAAGCTTGGAGCGTCTGCAGTCTGTAAATAAGTCTTCACTCCCGTCTAATCGCGTCATCAATGGCGCCAAGATGCAACTTTCACCTGCGTTCAGGGCCGGCTCGTGACTGTGACAGCGCGTGCGTCCCTGGCCTGTCGCGCCAGGACCTGTATGTAGGTTGAGAGGCACCCACATGCCTTGCTCATAATGTGGCATCAAGCAGTCAGGCCTGCAAGATGAGTGGTCTGCCAAGCGAGTGGATTCATTCTTAATTTATCGAGTAACATGAACTCTCGTGCTCACAATTAAGTTACAAATTATCCTCCTGTATGAATAATACGCAACGGAAACGCACATCTGACTATCAGTAATTTACAGAACTCTGACTGTTCACTACGCACTCGCAATACCACATTTTCTTTCTTTTTTTATTTAACGACTTTTATCAACACTTGGCCATCGCACTGAATATGAGTGGCGCACACATTATAAATTCTGGATATCATGACAACATACAATTCGAAGGAAAAGTCCACCAATCTTTTTCTTTTCACTATCTTATTTATTCCGATAAATTCTATAACCTAAACACACAAATTCTATAACCTACAACAATAACACATGAGAAATTCCACCCAGTGGGCATGGCTTTACATTGGTGAATCTCTATCTTATGGTCCCGTAATTACTTAACGCTACAGTGTACTTTCTGGATAGGATGGTGGATCTTTTGCTATATCTCACACTTCGACTCTCACAACCATCACCACGAAACTTTCCTCCAGACCAAGAGGTACAAAAGGAATGCATACCCATTACCTCTGAAACTACCTTGCTACTCTCCCATGCAAACCACACATACTTAAATTACATGACATACACAACACTGCAACATGAAATACAAGACAGGGAATAGTCACAACATTATCACTTTCAGCTTTCCCACTTCAATTAATATTTATCCCAGTTTCACACGACACTGCCCCACTTCGTAATTCTACTTTCCTACTATGAACTCTGGAGATATATGCACTTCTTCCTGTGCAAAGCAAGCCAAGTGGCGTTGCTGGATAGACGGCTGACTCACCTTGCTTCTCCCTCAGAGTATTATAGTCTGAATCAAGCGTCACACGGAAACATATCTCGCAAAGTAATATTAAGAACATATTCATCACACACGCGAGTCCTCAACTGATACCATGGACGAGTACTTCTCTTTATCCTTTGTCTCATACACAGATTGAGACTCACACAGTACTCACCACGTGGAAGTACTCGCCTCTAATTTCAAGTCCTGCACACGCTATTTCTTAAATATTTCAACTTATAGTACACACGCTAGTAATTCAGCTTAACTTAAGCACACGGAAGTATTTCAACTTATTGCTACACGTGGTTTCATTGTGACCGTTGGTCACTTCCGAAGATTACTACGATCCCATTAATATTACCTGCCTGACATTTAATTCTCCCCACAAAAGTTCCTGAAATAGAGAAATTATCATTTCAAACTACTCTTAAATATTCCACATGCATACCATGTCTCCACTCTTTTGTCTTTACGAAGCACACCTAATACAGGTCTTAACAGCACAAGATCCAGCGGCAGAGTGCTGAAACATGGCCGTTCTTCAGGTTCTCTCGCACCTCTGTCGAAGTGGGGGAGAACCTTGCTACCGTATTGGTCAGCCACATTTCAGGCGCTCAAAGCTCAGGTAAATTTCATCTCTTTGGTCCCACCAAAGGTGGCCAAAGGATCGTCTCAAAGATGATCATATATTCACATTCACTATCTGCGGTTAGCAGACGACCATACATTCATTCATTTCACAGATCTCACCAAACAGGATGTATGGATTTATTTTGTGGGAGTGCACATGTGATCAATTAAATAAATAAATTGTCATTCTTTCCCACACTGGTATCCGGCTTCGCTGTATTAATTGTAATTGAGTTATTTCTACCAAAAAAATGTGTTGTTCTGACAAGAATAATGAAGTATGTTGTACCTATTTTCAATGTCGGACAGTACTGTACCCTTTCAAGGCGAACACGTATTTGGGTAGGAATTTCTGAGAAATCAAGTATGAAAGGGATGTGGGCGCCTCATGCTTGTGGGAGCCAAGCGGGGGCCTGTGTGTGGTTTAACAGCTGACAGCCGCGTCATTTCGCAGTCCGGTGGACAGGGTGTTGGGGTGGGGTGGAGGGGGGGGGGGCGGTGCTTGCGCGTATTGGGGGCCTGTAGGCTGTGCCATGTGCTATTTGGGCAGTTTACGAGTACTGAGCATGTCTACACATCACTGTGCTGCATTATTTAGGAGTAGTCTGCAAGTGCGTACTGAAATTATATGGTTATTTAGGAGTTGTTTGCATGTCTGGAGAGCGTTATTTAGAAGTAGTTTGCAGGTATGTGGGCTGTGTGAGATGGCCCCAAGCATATGAGAGCGTGTGTTTTGTATCAGCATGATAAATGTACTCCATCCCTTGACAAAATGTTCAAAAATAAATAGAGTGCACTCCTTCCTTACTCTCCCCAGCAGCCCAGTGGAGCCTCAGTCATTTTTGCGCCATTTTCCCTCTACAGACCACCATCTCGGGTTCTATGACGTAGAATGAAGTAACCAATAGGAGTGCAGTATTCTAGGGGTGTGGGGTGCTACATCATGAATGGACACTGCGCTCCTAGTGGGAAAATGTGAAAATTCTCATTGATAATTGAATATCCAAATCGTACATTCATTTATGGAATGTGATTAAAATTGAATTGAAATTAAGTACTTCGGTAATTGATACGTTAGATGCACGATGTGGCTGTTACATTTGTTGAATTACATTCGTAAGAGTAATTGCAGAAGACTATCTGTGGCATGAGTATGAACGTGCTAGCTGGAGGCTGTGCCGCCATCAGTCACACGCTCGTTAACCGTACACGCGCCACATATCCCATTGTAAACGTGTGAGAGAGAGCAGACGATCTTGGATTATGTAATGGGATCATGCAGTGGCTGTGTCCTAGAGCACATAGCGAACAAAATGTATGCACCAGTCTTGAATAACAGTACTTGCGTCATCACCTGACGTCACAGTAGCGCCCTCTGGCGGTGACGAAATGTACTATGTCAGCTGAGGTCTGGACTTCGCGGTGACCACACTGGGTGCAGCCCTCTTGGATTACAGTACTTGCATCGTCACCTGGCGTCATGAGAACGCCCTCTGCTGGTGGCGATGTGTACTAAGGCAGTTAGGCTCTGGACTCAGTGCTGAACACACTTGCATGAAATTTTTTAAATAATAAAGACAAGAACTCCGCCATAGCCGGTCCCAAGCCCGGTTGAAAAAGGAGGAGGGGGAGGAGTAACACCTCATAAAAAAACCTTGGTTCACCTGGCCCGGGTGATAGTACCTCGTGAGGGCCCCCTGCCAGGGACACGGTGAAGACCTCAACGGCAGTGAAGGCGGAGATGAAGATCATCGGTACGGCGGAACTGGCAGAAGAGGCAACCTTGCTTTTTGGGATACTATAAAAGCTATCGTCCAAGGTTATTTGGACAAAGGGCACGACGGTTCCACAGGTTAGTGGCGGTAACCCTACAGCGTCTGTTCCACATGTTAGTGGCGGCTGATCTATAAAACTCAGAAGTGGAACTCTGAGCTTAACCAGACTGAAATCTCAATTTCAGTCACAAACCCAGTCCAATTAAATCAACATGGATACAGCACCTTCAAAGACAAATTACCCCAGTGGGTCAAATCCCACGGTTGAAAAACCGCAAGTGGTCTATTCGGATTCTGGGGAGACCACAGAAGTGTGCATGGAGGTAAATCGGAGTACCTCAAAACCCCGTAATAACAAAATCAAACCAAAATCTAGAGTTTGGCTAATGACATTTAATGTAAATTCTCTCTTAAAAATGGGAAAACTAAAAAATATCCTGGACAAATCCAGAGAACGTAAAATCAAAATTATTGCATTTCAGAAATCACGATATACAGATGAAAATCCTTTTGATTCGGAAGGATACAGGATATACAAAGGAAAACCTGGAAAATGAGCCATGGCAAATTGTCCACAATTTGGAACTGGATTTATAGAAGATACATCAATACTTGATTCAGTCGCAACTTTCAAATCTTACTCGGGTCGGCTCTCCACGATGACAATAAAATCAGCTAATAAGATATACACCCTAATCAACGGACATGCACCAACTAACATCACTAACAAAAACAAAATAGAAGAAGTAGAAGAATTCTGGAACCAATTAGATAATATTCTCCAAAAAATCCCAAATAATCATGTCAAAATCCTTATGGGCGATTTCAATGCACAAATCGGTAAAGAAAAGAAATATCGATATTGGGTAGTTAAATGGTCAGGGCATTCACAGACCAACCGGAATGGCATGCGACTCATTGAAATCTGCAAAAACCATGACCTATTTTTCAAATCAACATTTTTCAAGAAAAGAGCCTCGAAAACGAAAACTTGGATCTCACCTAATCCATTACTAGGTGAATATCAGTTGGATCATGTAATGATCTCCCGCGTAAATACAGTAGAAATCATGAAACTTAAAGTCCTTAATGGACTAGACCTAGATTCCGACCATTACCCAACAAAATTCTCCCTAGATGTCATCCCAGAAAAAAGAAAATTCACTAAGAAATCTCCACACCGTAAATATGATGCACAAAAGATAAATGGCAATGAACAATTTACAAAAGAAACGCAAAATCTAAAACCACAAAATTGGCTACAACTGCAAGCAGGACTTTTAAATGCAGCTGAGACAGTAGCACCGCAAACAAGAACACGTAAACACCCATGGTGGACAGATGAGTGTGACCAACTGATAAATCTCAGACAACAGGCGTGGTAAAATTGGTTGTGCAACAAAAATCAAAAGACCCTGGAAGATCTCAAAGATACTAGGAAAACAGTCACAAAAGCAATACGAACAGTCCGTAAACAACACGAAGACAAAAAATTGCAAGACATAGAAAATGATTTCAAGAAAAACAATTCCCGAAATTTCTACAGAGTATTCAAACAAAAATTAACAAAGTACTCTCCTCCATCACTCCAGTTCAAAAATGACCATGGGGAAATTGCTCATACCAACACCGAAAACTGTGAAATTCTTGCAAAATACTTTTCTAAATTACTGAATTGTGAAAAGCCTGCAGAAAAATTTGAGTTCCATCGTACACAACAAAACCCAGACTCAAAGCCACCAAGTTTACAAGAGATTAAGGAGATAATTTAGTCACTGAAAAATAACAAAGCATCAGGAGAAGACCAAATCATCGCAGAATTATGGAAAAATGCAGGAGAAAATCTTATTGCAAAACGCAAAGAAATTATACATGAAATCTGGAAAACTGAAAAAATCCCCACAGATTGGAAGACTGCAATCATACATCCTCTGTACAAAAAAGGAAGTAAAACAGACCCCAACAACTATCGTGGAATCTCTTTATTGTCAATAACATACAAAATTCTGTCTAAAGCCATACCAAACCGCGCAGAACCTCAGCTGGATTCAAAACTAGGCGAATACCAAGGTGGGTTCAGAAAAGGTCGATCATGCGTAGAACAAATCCTTAACTTGAAAAACTCAATGAAATATTTACATAGTACTTCAAACAAAAGCTATGTCATCACGTTTGTCGACTTTAAAAAAGCATATGACAGTATACACCGAGAATCCCTTTTTGAAGTATTAGCAGAATTTAGACTAGATCAAAAGACAACAAACATCATAAAAGAAACACTCACGGAGACCAAATCCAAAGTAAAATTTATGGGAGAATTGAGCACAGAATTTGAAATAGACACAGGAGTACGACAAGGGGATGTACTGTCCCCAGTGCTCTTCAATTGTGCTCTTGAGAAAGTTGTTAGAGAATGGAGAAAAGCAGGTGCACCAGCACACAGACTGGGACCAAGACGTAAGGGCATAGAATTAGATTGTTTAGCATTTGCTGATGACATGGCACTGATCGCACAAGACATTACCTATGCACAGAAACAGCTAGGATTATTACAAAAACAGACAGCTAAAATAGGATTACAAATTTCATTTGAAAAAACAAAATTTATGACTGACATCAAAGATGCATCTTCTCATCTCAAAATTGGTAATAACTACATCTCGCGAGTAAAAGAATTTAAATATTTAGGTGAATGGATTGCAGAAAATTGTAATGAAAAGAAATCTGTCCGATCAAGAGTCCAGAAAATGGAGATGGCGTTTCAGTTAACAAAAAACATTTACAACAAAAAGAGTCTCTCGTGGAACTGCAAAATACGACACTATACAACAGTAATTAGACCCGAAGTTCTATACGCATCTGAGACACTAAACCTTCAACACAGAACACTAAAAGAGGAATTAGAAGTGAAAGAACGTAAGATGATAAGGAAAATCCTAGGACCAAGAACTAAAGATGGGGTACATTATCCAAAACCCAATGCAGAAATATATAAAAATATCTCCAAAATAACTGACACAATGCGCATGAGAAGAATCCAATTCATGGGGCACTTATAAAGAATGGACTCAAACAGGTTAACGTACAAAATCGATACATTTTTAAAGAACAAAATTACAAGACCGAACTGGTACAAACAGACGGAAAAAGACCTGAGAGAATTAGGGTCTCCAAATCTACATGATAGAAATGAAATCAGAAAAATCACAAACACACGAGGTTTTGAGGAATAAGAGAGAAAAACTAACCGACATACATGGTCTACGCAACGAAAGCTAGCCCATTCGTTGTTTATGAAGGAATACTGAGCGAAAAGGAAGGCCAACAAATGTTGATTACGCGTGGTCCTAAGTGATCCATCCGCGAAGAAGAAGAAGAATAAAGACAAGTCCTTTTTCCCCACAAATCCTTAGGAGGAGGTGGCGGTCGGGCGACTGAGGTTAGTAAAAGTGTCATTTCTTTCACTCCATTTTCTTAGCTTATTACAGAACTTAGTAGAGAACTTAGTTGAGAACTTGGCGCCAGTTCATAGGAAGAAGTGGCGGTCAAGTGGTCTAGGTTAGTGGAGGTAGCTCAAGTGACCTATCTTCCTGATTTTCTTTGCTTAGTAGAGATAACCGGGGTTTGGTGCATTATCCTCTTGGAATTTGAACTTCGCGCGATTTTTCTGGGGGAGGGGGATGTGGCACTTTCCTGCCAAAATTCGAACTTCCCGCCAAAATCCACCATCTTGAATGAGGTCGTCGACGCCATTTTGGATGACGTCATCGCCGCCATCTTCTATAACGTCATGGCCGTTATCTTGGATAATGGTACTTTGGGGTCGTAACCCTGTTGCTCCAAACTATGAACGACACACTCCACTAGAAGCAGTGCGTAAATAATGGGGAGGGTTATTGATACAGCTAGTCGTTGGCTCCGACATCGGCCAGCAGCGTGGTTCCATGCAGGCATTTAGGCCCTCCCAGTAATGTGGCATAAGGCACTGAATTGAATTATGTGAAAAAATATGGTTTTTAGACAAAGGAGTGGAGTCGGAAACCTTAATAAAATCAACCTTCATAATATTGAAAATCAACATAAATAATATAATACACATATACTGCCTGACAAATGAAATGAAACGCACAGAAGAGTAGAAGGAAACAGAAAGAAACTTCACGGGCTAAGAGGATATGTGATGGTATATCAGTGGTTTGAAAATTGTGTCAGATGTACAAAGAACTTGGCACTACGAGTTGGTGTACCAGTATGACATTGTACCCTCACTGGCCTGGATGCATGCAACGATTCAGTAGAGAAGGGCGTCACAAAGCCATTGTAGCCTCTCCTGAGACAAGTTGGTCCATAGCTGTTTAACTGGTCGTCGATATCCTGGATACAGGCGCTGGGATAGGGTTGACCTCCGAGTCCGTCCCATACATTGGGAAATGACCCGGGTATCTCGCTGGGCACGAGAGTACCTCAGTTTCATGCAGACATTCAAGAGACACGAGGCACGTGTAGACGAGCATTGTCCTACTGAAAAATAGCAGCACAATAATGTCGCTTGGGAAGAAGCACACGAGGACGCTGAATGTTAGTGATGTACAATTGTGTCGTCAGAGTTTCTTCAATCAGCACCAGCCAGGACCCGGAGTCATAATCGATGGCTCCCCACAGCACGACGCGAGGGCAAACACCGCTGCGCCTCTCCAAAACATCTAATTCTGTGTATTCTCCATCACAGCTTCACAAAAACTATCAAAGAACGCATTATTACCTCCCGCATATATGCGTTTTGACGTGCTGGCACCGCAGTGAAAGCCCTTCCATAACCAAATTAAGCCCTGGTGATGAACCTACAGGGTGTCCGAAAAGTCTTTCCCTGATTACATAAATGGATAACTCAGGCTAGAAGTAAGATACAAATATGAAACTGGTGTCTAATTGTTTACAAACTATCAATGTTTTTCTCACACACCAGTAAACTTTCACATGAGCACCCTTGGTAGCACGTAGCATATCTAGACGATATTCAATTTCCGTCCACACATTAGCCAACATCACTGGAGGGATCGATTCAACGACTGTGGTTATCCATTGCCGCAGCGTTTCAAGATCTGGTACACGTGTTCGGTAGACCTCGCCCTTGACATAACCCCATAAAAAGAAGTCTAATGGGGTTATGTCTGGAGGGAGTGGAGGCCAAACCGTTGGCCCATCACGACCAATCCATCGCCCGGGAAAGGTCATATCGAGATAGGCACGGACGTCAAATCCCAATGAGGCGGTGCACCGTCTTGCTGAAACAAGACATCGGGGTGATACTGAAGCAGCTGCGGAACAGCATACAGTTGCAACATATCCAGAGACACTGCAGATCTGATGGTAGCCTCAGCGAAGAAGAATGGCCCGATAATTCGATCGTGCAATAGCGCGCACCAAACATTTAGTTTTGGACTGCCTCTGCTGTATTCCATGACCTCGCCAGGGGGTTGTGAACCCCAAATGCGCACATTATGGCGATTCACTACCCCACTGACAAAAAAGGTCGCTTTGTCGGAAAAGGCAATTCGTCTGAGATAACCATCATCGTCCTCAATACGTGATAGCATTTCGACCGCAAAGTCATATCGACGTGTACTGTCATTGGGCAACAAGGCCTGAATGATTTGCACTTTGCATGCACGAAACAATAAACGTGTGTGTAAAATGTGATGGAGAGTGCTTTTTGGCATCTGTAATTCACGTGAGGCCCTGCGCACCGATTTCTTCGGACTTCGCAGAAAAGACTACCTTACAGCTTCCACCATGTCTGCTGAGGTTCTTGGTCGACCAGACCTCGGAAGGTCAGCAACCGATCCTGTGTTCTTGAACTTCTCGTACCAGGCTTTAATGCTCCTGACATCAGGTGGATTCCTTCCAAATGTTGTCTGGAAGTGTCTCTGCACTGTGGTTGGCGATCGTGTCTCATGGTACCACAGGACACACTGTGCCTTCTCCTCATTGGTTAGCATGGCTTCTTGGGCACTGCACCTCATCCACTACTTACGTACTGCGAACCTAAAACAAAAAAAATAAACTTTGATAGTTGTAAACAATTCGACACAAGTTTCATATTTGTATCTTACTTCTAGTCTGCGTTATCATTTTATGTAATCAGGGAAAGACTTTTCGGACACCCTGTATATTTATAAACGAACATTAGCTAGGAAAATACGCTGTTTAAAAGACTATACACGGATTTTATTGTTAAGTATTGGCAAACTTTGCTCGCAACCACGGAGGTAAACTTAAAATACTCGTGACCTCCGCGTGGGTGGTTAAACGAGCATCAGTGATCTGACTGCCAGACCTTTCTTCACAGCGAAACCTCCTGGCTATACAAACGAAATCAAATTTACATCTAAATGGCTCTTCCCAGAGTCACAAGACAAGGAATATTGGATCTGGCCTCCGATTATGCCAGCTCAGTATAGAAGGATCCATCATATCGAATCGCGAGTTCTCTCCAAGACCTAGAGAGACAAGAAGAAAAACTCATATCTTCACTGTAGACAGTCTTCGTTTAAGAGGCAGAATACCTGGATACGAAACACTTGGTGCAACATACCGTTATATATATATATGGCTGCGCAGCTTATGTTCTTACAAGGGAACCTCCCCATCGCACCCCCCTCAGATTTAGTTATAAGTTGGCACAGTGGATAGGCCTTGAAAAACTGAACACAGATCAATCGAGAGAACAGGAAGAAGCTGTGTGGAACTATGAAAAAATAAGCAAAATATACAAACTGAGTAGTCCATGCTGAAGATATGCAACATTAAGGAAGATATGACCTCAGTAGCGCCGTGGTCCTGTGGTAAACGGGAGCAGCTGTGGAACGATAGGTCCTTGGTTCAAGTCTTCCCTCGAGTGAAAATTTTAATTTCTTTATTTTCAGACAATTATCAAAGTTCAGGCACTCACACACAATCAACTTCGCTCTCCAAAATTCCAGGACATGTTCAGATTTGCTTGGACATATGCAGGATTTGACGGTCTACACACGGAAAAATTTGAAAAAGTTAAAAACATATGTTTTGACAGAGCACAGGGAAAACTGTGCGACTGTGAAACTGTTGCATTCATTTGTTGCAGTTTATGTGACAAAGTCTTATGTTTTCATCACTTTTTTGGGAGTGATTATCACATCCACAAGAAAACCTAAATCGGGCAAGGTAGAAGAATCTTTTTACCCATTCACCAAGTGTACAAGTTAGGTGGGTCGACAAAATATTCCTGTCATGTGACGCACATGCCGTCACCAGTGTCGTATAGAATATATCAGACGTGTTTTCCTGTGGAGGAATCCGTTGACCTATGACCTTGCGATCAAATGTTTTCGGTTCCCATTGGAGAGGCACGGCCTTTCGTCTACTAATCGCACGGTTTTGCGGTGCGGTCGCAAAACACAGACACTAAACTTATTACAGTGAACAGAGACGTCAATGAACGAACGGACAGATCATAACTGCGAAAATAAAGAAATTAAACTTTTCACTCGAGGGAAGACTTGAACCAAGGACCTCTCATTCCACAGCTGCTCACGCTAACCACGGGACCACGGCGCTCCTGATATGACATTCTCCTTGTGTTGCCTATCTTGCACATAGACACTAGACAGTTTGTATATTTTGCCTATTTTTTCATAGTTCCACACAACTTCTTCCTGTTTTCTTGATTGATCTGCCCGCATCTCGTGGTCGTGCGGTAGCGTTCTCGCTTCCCACGCCCGGGTTCCCGGGTTCGATTCCCGGCGGGGTCAGGGATTTTCTCTGCCTCGTGATGGCTGGGTGTTGTGTGATGTCGTTAGGTTTAAGTAGTTCTAAGTTCTAGGGGACTAATGACCATAGATGTTAAGTCCCATAGTGCTCAGAGCCATTTGAACCATTTTTTGATTGATCTGTGTTCAGTTTTTCAAGGCCTATCCACTGTGACAACTTATAACTAAATCTGAGGGTGGTGCGATGGGGAGGTTCCCTTGTTAGTAATATAGAAGATGTCTGCTTATGAAGTGCTAATACTGAAAATAACATCCAAAATATCAGCATAAAAGTTGAAGAGATCGCTGCAGCAAATGTATACAAGCCACTATAAGCCAGTGCCCCCCTCCCCCCCCCCCCCCCAAGTTCTACCACCACTCCCCCACCCAGCTTTCTAAACAGACGATTTTAACAGTCATCACAAAATGTGGGACTATAACACCAGGATGATATTGCATTTTCAGAATGGGCCAAAGAAAACAGTTCAAGGGTTCAAGCTTCCCGTCTGATGCAAAAGATAAGGGTACATCCCAGTCTGCAGCATGGAACAGAGATTACAACACAGATCTACAGCTCCGGCTTTTCAAAAACCCAAAATCAGAAAGACTCGATATGTCTCCCCACATGGTGAAAGTAGGTTACATGGTACAAAGTAGGTTATTCGATCCCTTCCTACACCGAAATTTTCAAATGGTAATCTGGGAACCATTCCTCATGAAGCTTCATAAAGTGCTGAGATGGATACTAGCTTCACCTGAAAGTCTGAGAAATGTGGTGCTGTAATGTCGACTGCAAAGAAATGTGCACCAAGTGGCTAATGTAAGGAATATATTCCAGGGTGGAGTCATGAATGCGAAGAACTTTATGAAACGTATATGGTAGATGCTGAACCTGATCACTATTACGAAATGATCCGAAAATTGAATAAATCAAGAAGAGAAAAATGGGTCAAAACAACGACCGAGTTGGATTTTAAGAAATCGAGTCACCATTCCTGGAGGTTGCTGAAGAAGGTGGATGGAAGTAGTCCACTAATTGGGGTAGACTACCCAGTAACACCAAACCAAACAGAATTCTTTCACTCTCGAAAGCCACGCGAGAGAAAAAGTATACTCGAAAAAATAGCAACAGTCGGCAAATAACACCTGCTGATAAACAATTCTCTCGGTACTTCACAATGGAAGGACTGAAAACAGCTCATCAGTATGCAAAGACAGGCAAAGCATCTGGCTTTAATAGGGTACACCCTACTCTTCTGACTCGCTATGGAAAAAGGACTAGGGTACGGCTGATCAAACATTTTACATCTAACCTAAAACCGGGCTGTCTATCGAGAGCTTTCAGAATCACTATACTTAGCGCCGTCCTGATACTGATTAAACCTTCGGATAAAGTAGAAAGTTTTCGTCCAATATCACTTTTCTGCTGTTGCTACAAACACTTGTACAGACGTCTATTAAGTAGGATAGGGGCAAAAATCCTTGGTAACATCCCTGTAGAACAAGCATGTCTCAGACAAAATAGGAGCTACACAGAGAAATTCTAAGCCGACTGCACACACCGAATCCGGATTTCAGAAACAACTGAAGACATCTGCAGCCTTTGTCGATCTGACTGCCCGTACGATACAGTGTGGAAAGAAGGGCTCTTGTATAAGTTGATCAGCGTCATTCCCTGCCCAAACACATTGAGACTAATCAACATCATGCTCTCAGACAGGCCCTTACGAGAAATCCAGAGTAATTTCATAAGCAAAGGAAGGATATTATGTAATGGAAAGGAGGTCCGTACTATTCCCTACACTTTTCAACCTTTGCATTTCTGACATATCTTAAACCAGCGTAAAGAAGTTGGATATGCCGACGGTCTACCAGTTGCGGGTCAGCATAAGGAGTTAAAAAGCACCGAGAACACTCTAACTGATGATCTCAACAAACTACATAAATATTTCACAATGTGGAGACTCATGGCCAGTCTTTCTAAAACCGCCGTCAGTCAAACTACAGCGCAGCACACTATGGACTTGGGATCTGTATGAACGACACACTGCTTCTCTACCACAGTCATCCAAATTATCTTGAGATCTCTCAGCAAGTATCTCGAAAGTAGATCTTGGAAATTAAGCACACGCAACAACCTTAAAAAATTCAACAGTACTACTCTGGAGCACCAGCGGATACGCTTCGAACTTCTGCGCTCAACTTAGTGTTTCGTACGGCTGAATATTGTGCTCTGCTATGGTTTGACAGTCCTTGGAGCGTAAGAACTTGTCCACTATACTGGCTTCCAACATCCAATCACACAGCCCCTCGTTTGTTAAGAAGACAAGAGGCTCTGTTGAAAGAATATTTAATAACAATAAATAATCTTCAACTTCGCATCCATTATGGCATTCCCGGGATGACCGACTTCGGTGCAGAAATTCACCCCTTCGATTGGCCCAACAGCTTACTGACAGCAACTTCACCTTTGACAGCGAATGGTGTTAGTTAGAACACAGTTTTAGCCTTACTGCATTTGGATGTTAACTTTGTTCCCAGAATTCTCACATTCTTCGTAAACCTACTATTGCGTCAACCAAGATGCGTCGATTCAGAAAAAAGGAAATGCATGGATGTCCTCCGTTACCTTTGCTTTTTTTGAGTCAGTTCACCCTATCTTATATTCCGCTTAAAATACTCGAGCGTAACATGGGCGTAATATTCGTTTGTAACAAGTTTGGTTTAGCAGATGAACACGACTTGATTTCTGTGTACTTGTTACAAGTACTGTACACCAATATCGTGTATCTTAGTGTCATTTTCCTTGTGTCAGTCAGTTGCTGCGGAACGCTAGACCTCCAAACAAAGAGCGTTGTCCACTAGTTTCCCTTTCAGCTGCCTCTATCCCTCAGAACAGTCGGGAAAAATTTTTTGGTTCTGTAAATTGGCAACAATGCTGGCGAGCAAAATATGAACTTTTATTCTCTTCTCTGACATGTTTTTTCCATCGGATACGCCAATATTGCGCTGTAAAAATACACTCAGAACCGACGGGCAAAAAACACTAGCAGGAGGATGAAACTACATGCAGCGATCGCATACCGTTTAATAAATACTCCGAGTAGTACTTTTCCACTTCTCTTCCGTGGAGTACTGAAGGGTCGGTCCAAAACAATAATAACTACGTCGGCGAGCAGACGACAACCTGCGCAACGATATGTGAAGAGAGTTACACTGTTCACTGACCTGCGCGTACTTACACGCAGATATACAGTGGACGCCTACCGCAAAGAACGAAAATACGTCAGCCACGTTGAACACATAAACAAGCGGAGAAATGAAAACAGATACATCGAAAGCGACAGTTGGTGTAAGAAGACGAAATATTTACGTGGATCATTCACAACATTATGATTTTAAACACATAAATGGCATTGATTACAGATTCACTAGACAATGCCCAAGAACAAATAAGAGAACTACAAAAACAAGCAGCCGAAGTAGGACTACAAATATCCCATGAAAAAACAAAGTTTATGACAAACATCTGTGATGCTCCTCAAAATATTGCAGTTGACAACAACACAATACACAAAACAGATTCCTTTAAATACCTAGGAGAGTGGATTACATACAATGCCAAAGAAAAGATAGCTATAGAAACTAGAGTGCACAAAATGGAAAGAGTGTTTCATATGACCAAAAACGTTTATAATAAAAAATCCTTGTCCTGGAACACGAAATTAAGACACTACCAAACAGTGGCCAGACCTGCAGCTCTCTATGCGGCAGAAACACTTAAACTAACAAGAAATGGAGATCTTGATAAACTAGAGAATGTCGAAAGAAGAATTTTAAGGAAAATACTGGGAGCTAAAAGAAACGATAATGCTGAATACAGGTTAAGACCAAACAGAGAGCTATATCTGAAAACGGAGAAACTAACTGATGTAATGAGGAAGAGGAGACTACAGTTTTTTGGACATATATTCAGAATGGATAACAACAGACTAACCAAGCGGATATTCACATTACTCAATAGCTACAAATCCAAGCCAGCATGGTTCATAGAGACTGAAAAGGACATTGAAAATGCTGGAGTTACAATAGACACAATAGAAAACAGAACACATTTCAGAAAGGCAGTTTAAAAGGCAGAATTTCAGGAGAGAAAGAAAATAACTAGACGAAAGTGGACTCAAGAAGAAAGGGAACAACAATCTAAAAGGATGAAGGAAATTTGGAAACTGAAGAAATCTAATACAATGAAGAGTAGCCAAAGTTGATTCATCGTACCCTCCAAATGGGTTACTCAAAAAAAAAAAAATGACCTACACGAACTGGTTACCTGAGCAGGGTAGCAGCACCGTAGTACACACATTAAAAAAAGTTCTGCATCACCTCGATTTCGAGAGTTCCGGAACCTGTACGGAAAATTGAAATATAGATCAACGTAAAAATCATTTCCGCCCTTTTTATTGCTCATGAAAGCCACACATTGCATGTTGTACCACCACAGAGCCGCAGCGGCTGTACGATACGTGAATGCCTTCCTCCGATCGATAGTGCAACCATATCGGCAGCCTATTGGCGAGGCATTCGCCTTCATGGACGACAATTCGCGCCCGCCGTCGCGCTCATCTTGTGAATGACTTCCTTCAGGATGACGACATCGCTCGACTTAGAGCGGCCATCGTGTTCTCCAGACATGAACCCTATCGAACATGCCTGGGATAGATTGAAAAGGGCTGTTTATGGCCGACGAGGCCCACCAACCACTCTGGGGGATCTACGCCGAATCGCCGTTGAGGAGTGGGACAATCTGGACCAACAGTGCCTTGATGAACTTGTGGATAGTATGCCACGACGAATACAGGCGTGTATCAATACAAGAGAACGTGCTACTAGGTATTAGAGGTACTGGAGTGTACAGCAATCTGGACCACCACTTCTGGAGGTCTCGCTTTATGGTCGCACAACACGCAATGTTTGGTTTTCATGAGCAATAAAAAGGGCGGAAATGATGTTGAAAGGTCTCTGTTGGATTCCTTTCATGTTTGATTTCTTAAATCTGTCGCCATTTATGGAATAAATTCCTCTTCTAAATTTAGTGGAACTGAGTAGTGGAACGTGTTACTTTTACACGTAAACAAGAACGATCTGTCACACTACTACACTTTAAAACACAGTTTATATGTAATTCATGTCACACAGTCTCATACGGAACATACATCCGCTTTCTTTTATATACTGTATATGATAAGATACTGTCATCCCCCTTCCCTTCTGTGTGAGAGGATGAATGATCAAATGTGTTTGTAGTTGCATGCTTGAGGGTAGCAGACAAGGCTGTCTGCTAGAGAACAGTAGGGCCAACGTCGGAACAGGTAGCTACGCTTCCTAAAAGCAAAGAGGTTTCTATCCTTGTATGGTCCTGTCCGTCCGTTGTCATGTTGGTATAGGAAGCTGCCCCTCTGGCCCCTTCCGTTTGTCTTTGTGAGCCACCCTCAGGAAGCACGCTCGGTAGTAGGGAGTTGCAGTCTGGCGGTGGCGAGCGTCTGAAATGGTAAGATCTCCGGCTAAGCGCGTGTCTGCTAAGTCCGTAGGACAATGGATTTGTTAAGTTCAGCCTAACTGAGAATTTAATCACCTTTATTTCGGGTTAGCTCTAAGATATCTAAGGTTATCTTAAATTGCAGCGTAATGTAATTCTCGTGTGAAGTTCATATTATTTTCCGGTTGTTGCTTTGTTACTACTTTATGAGTAAAGTGGAACCACGTGTTGATCAGTAACTCTAACTAAGATCAATCTTAAATGCGAATGCTTGTGTGATTATAACGTCTCGTCTTAACAATATTTTCAATATAGCAACTTTTCTTTATGTTCAACCCACGTGGGGTGTACTTTGCGAGACCAGTACCACGTGCTTATATAACTGTTTGACCCGTCAGGTTAACAGTAAGACGTTAGTAACCAGTTCGAGGTTTTTCTTTTGTAATTTGCTTTTCGATCTAATTTATTTTAATTATCAAAATTATTGTGGAGTGATACGCTTTGTTTAAACCAAGTTGACCACGTGAAGCATGTGGTGTAATCATCAAAGTAGCCCTCAGCTATTCTTTTCGCGAAGATTTCACAAAGAGTTAATATGAATTTAGTATACCAGTGTGTGGTAATTACATGACGGACAGGATTGTGCTTCGAACGTAATTTCTTTGGGTAAAAATTTGAATCTGTTTGTAGTGGTTAACTTTCTCTTGCATGCGTTTCAACGTTCTTTGTGTGTTGTTTTATGAATGCAGTGTTGTATGCAGACTCCCAATCTTGGCTCCATATTTGATGTGTTCCGTAAGATTTTCACCATCCTAAATAAGGCACCAGCTTGTTACGAATAAAATTTAATATGCTGAAATTTCATGACCAATCTTAAAAATAAATTTCCTAATATAAACTGATTTCTTTCTTTTTATTTAAATTCTCCCTTTTATATATATATTACCGGTTGTTGTATGACTATTAAAAGATTATCATTAATGTTAGTCTGTTTGGGAATTTGGTAAACCTGGACTAGATACCTGATGAAACAGTTGCTTAGTAATGCAAGATTAACTTCCCCAGACAGCTCACAGCTTGCAACCCGCTTTTATTATCCATCAGTACCGCTTTCTTCATACCAAATCAAAGCTAAAACGTTACAATGTTTATGTTGATCTCTATTCCAATTTTCTGTACAGGTTCCGGAACTCTCAGAACCGCTGGGATGTAAAACTTTTTTGTGTATTTGACAGGAAATTTAAAAGTAAAAGTATGTACTTGAACCCAAAAGATTTAAATAAACGTAAATATATTAGCACTTAATCCAGAGAACACAGACTTTATAACTGTGATACTCTAAAATAAAAAAATTAAATAACGAGCGACCAGGCGTTCTAAAAAACTACAAAAACAATAGCTTACTAATAATCAGGTTCTGTAAGAAGTGGGGTAAATGTCAACGCCAGTTGCCCGCTAACCCGCTTCATCGTATAAGCAAGAGTTCGGAATTGCTGCACCTCACGTTTCTCCGCCAAGTAACAGGCAACTGTCGTCAGCACACCGAATGGGAGCAGAATAAATTCACAAATTTTTTTAACAAATTTATCCTGATCCGACAGCCCATTCAAATGAATTTTACGAATTACAGAATCTGAAAGAGAACAGCTCTTAAAAACATAATTACAAAGGCCACAAATACTGACGGAGGCTGAGTTGCAGCGCACACAATGTAACTATGTGAAACAAGCTTGTCTGGCTCCAGGCAAATCAGATCTACGCCACCCAGAAACAGGAGCAGCAGAGTACACAGCACCGTAGTTTAAAACCGCAGAAGAGACTGAAAGAACTGGTCCACAACAAACTTCCTTTCACCAAGAGCACAACGACGTTAATTACCGGGGGAGTTGCAAAACGTGCTGACACGTAATAAAACCCGCCAAGCTGCTGGAAAACACAGGCTGACGTCGGTGTGAAGGCCGTCATCCCCCCAGTGGAAGGACTCCCCATCTGCTTGTCGCAGTCCATAAGAACGCTGTTAGGCGGTAAACGACAGGTGGTTTACTCCTTACAGGCGGTCGCGCTCTCATCCGCCCCCAAGTCGCCTCGGCCGCCATTCCCCGCATGTACCCGCCGGATGCACAAGTACGTCCGGCCTCCCACGGGAATCTCAGAGTAAATGGGCAGAGACGGCGGATAGGTGGCGCTCGGTGGGAGTATGGGTCAGCCCAGAGACTGCGCTTTGTTGGCAGAACAGTTAGAAGTTGCGACAAACCCACTAAAGAGACAGCCTACATTACACTTGTCCGTCCTCTGCTGGAATATTGCTGCGCGGTATGGGATCCTTACCAGGTAGGACTGACGGAGGACATCGAAAAAGTGCAAAGAAGGGCAGCTCGTTTCGTGTTATCGCGCAATAGGGGTGATACTGTCATTGATATACGCGAGTTGGGGTGGCAGCCACTGAAACAAAGGCGGTTTTCTTTGCGGCGAGATCTATTTACGAAATTTCAATCACCACCTTTCTCTTCCGAATGCGAAAATATTTTCTTGACACCCACCTGCGTAGGGAGAAATAATCGTCATAATAAAATAAGAGAAATCAGAACTCGAACGGAAACATTTAGGTGTTACTTTTTCCCTCGCGCCATTCGAGAGTGGAATGGTAGAGAAGTACACAACTGGCCATTAAAATTGCTACACCACGAATATGAGGTGCTACAGACGCGAAATTTAACCGACAGGAAGAAGGGACAGCGATATGCAAATGATTAGCTTCAGAGCATTCACACAAGGTTAGCGCCGGTGGCGACGCCTACAACGTGCTGACATGAGGAAAGTTTCCAACCCATTTCTCATACACAAACGGCAGTTGACCGGCGTTGCCTGGTGAAACGTTGTTCTGATGCCTCGTGTAAGGAGGGGAAATGCGTACCATCACGTTTCCGAATTTGGTAAAGGTCGGATTGTAGCCTTTCGCGATTGCGGTTTATCGTATCGCGACATTGCTGCTCGCGTTGGTCGAGATCCGAATGACTGTTAGCAGAATATGGAATCGGTGAGTTCAGAAGGGTAATACGGAACGCCGTGCTGGATCCCAACGGCCTCGTATCGCTAGCAGTCCAGATGACAGGCATCTTATCCGCATAGCTGTAACAGATCGTGCAGCCACGTCTCGATCCCTGAGGCAACAGATGGGGACGTTTGCAAGACAACAACCATCTGCACGAACAGTTCGACGACGTTTGCAGCAGCACGGACCCCCAGCTCGGAGACCATGGCTGCGTTTACCCTTGGCGCTGTAGCACAGACAGGAGCGCCTGTGATGGTGTACTCAACGACGAACCTCGGTGCACGAATGGTAAAACGTCATTTTTTCGGATGAATCCAGGTTCTGTTTACAGCATCATGATGGTCGCATCCGTGTTTGGCGACATCGCGGTGAATGCACATTGGAATCGTGTATTCGTCATCGCCATACGTGCGTATCACCCGGCGTGATGGTATGGGGTGCCATTGGTTACACGTCTCGGTCACCTCTTATTCGCATAGACGGCACTTTCAACAGTGGATGTTACATTTCAGATGTGTTACGGCCCGTGGCGCTACCCTTCATTCGATCCCTGCGAAACCCTACTAGGATTATATACAGAGGGTCTATACAGGGGCGATGCTCTTGAGGACAATATTGTGGAAATGGATTAGGATGTAGATGAAGATGAAATGGGAGATATGATACCTCGTGAAGAGTTTGACAGAGCACTGAAAGACCTAAGTCGAAACACGGCCCCGGGAGTAGACAACATTCCATTAGAACTACTGACAGCCTTGGGAGAGCCAGTCGTAACAGAACTCTACCATCTGGTGAGCAAGATGTATGAGACAGGCGAAATTCCCTCAGACTTCAAGAAGAATACAATAATTCCAATACCAAAGAAAGCAGGTGTTGACAGATGTGAAAATTACCGAACTATCAGTTTAATAAGTCACAGCTGCAAAATACAAACGCGAATTTTTTACAGACGAATGGAAAAACTGGTAGAAGCCGACATCGGGGAAGATCAGTTTGGATTCCGTAGAAATGTTGGAACACGTGAGGCAATACTGACCCTACGACTTATCTTAGATGGGAGATTAAGGAAAGGCAAACCTACGTTTCTAGCATTTGTAGTCTTAGAGAAAGCTTTTGACAATGTTGACTGGAATACTCTCTTTTCAAATTCTAAAGGTGGCAGGGGTAAAATACAGGGAGCGAAAGGGTATTTGCAGTTTGTACACAAAGCAGACGGCAGTTATAAGAGTCGAGGGACATTGAAGGGAAGCAGTGGTTGGGAAGGGAGTGAGACAGGGTTGTAGCCTCTCCCCGATGTTATTCAATCTGTATATTGAGCAAGCAGTAAAGGAAACAAAAGGAAAGTTTGTAGTAGGCATTAAAATCCGTGGAGAAGAAATAAAAACTTTGAGGTTCGCCGATGACATTGTAATTCTGTCAGAGACAGCAAAGGACTTGCAAGAGCAGTTGAACGGAATGGACAGTGTCTCGAAAGGAGGGTATAAGATGAACATCAACAAAAGCAAAAAGAGGATAATGGAATGTAATTAAGTCTGGTGATGCTGAGGAAACTGGACTAGGAAATGAGGCACTTAAAGTAGTAAAGGAGTTTTGCTATTTGGGGAGTAAAATAACTGATGATGGTCGAAGTTGAGAGGATATAAAATGTAGACTGGCAATGGCAAGGAAAGCGTTTCTGAAGAAGAGAAATTTGTTAACATCGAGTATTGATTTAAGTGTCAGGAAGTCGTTTCTGAAAGTATTTGTATGGTGTGTAGCCATGTATGGAAGTGAAACATGGACGATAAATAGTTTAGACAAGAAGAGAATAGAAGCTTTCGAAATGTGGTGCTACAGAAGAATGCTGAAGATTAGATGGGTAGATCACATAACTAATGAGGAGGTATTGAACAGAATTGGGGAGGAGTTTGTGGCACAACTTGACTAGAAGAAGGGATCGGTTGGTAGGACATGTTCTGAGGCATCAAGGGATCACAAATTTAGTACTGGAGGTCAGCGTGGAGGATAAAAATCGTAGAGGGAGACCAAGAGATGAATACACTAAGCAGATTCAGAAGGATGTAGGCTGCAGTAGGTACTGGGAGATGAAGAAGCTTGCACAGGAGAGAGTAACAAGGAGAGCTGCATCAAACCAGTCTCAGGACTGAAGACCACAACAACAACAACATACGTCCGAGGAAAAACCTTTGCTTGTTTACTTCATAGATCGTAGTACGTCTTACTTGACTTTTCTTTCTCAGATTTTCAAGCTTCCCTATCACATTTAGGCTTCCATGTTTACACTCATACAAGGTTCCCCTTTCGTTGGTTATTCAGTCTTTTTTTCATCGTCATCTCCCCCTTGGCCAAACGTTCTTTGGATACATATTATTATGTGTGGTTTCGATTGCCTTCTGTATCCTCATCCCGTTGATCACAGGTGATTCTTCCACCTTTTAGAAGTATTTTCCCAGCCACGATAAAGAACCCTTGTCAGTTCTTACTCTTTCTCTAGTAGTGCCGTCGGCAAAACGAGGGTAACTCCTTAAACTGCAAATCTAATGACAGCTATTTCTAATGATTATCACCGAGCGAACTGGCTTAGTGGGTAGCACACTGGACTCGCATTCGGGAGCACGATGGTTCAAAAATGGTTCAAATGGCTCTGAACACTGTGGAACTTAACATCTGAGGTCATCAGTCCCCTACAACTTAGAACTACTTAAACCTAAGTAACCTAAGGATAATCACACACATCGATGTCTGAGGTAGGATTCGAACCTGCGACCGTAGCAGTCGCGCGGTTCTGGACTGAAGCGCCCAGAGACGACAGTTCAAACCTGCGTCTCGCCCTTCAGATTTACATTTTCCGTGATTTCCCTAAATCGCTACTGGCAATTGCCGGGATGGTTCCTTTGTGTGTGTGTGTGTGTTGGGGTTTATGGGCGCTCAACATCGAGGTCATCAGCGCCCTGGTTCCTTTGAAAGGGCACTGCCGATTTCCTTTCCCATCGTTGACACAAACCGAGCTTGTGCTCCGTCTCTAACGACCTCGATGTCGACGGGACGTTGGAGCCAATCTTCCCTCTTTCCTTCCTAATGATTATTATTCAAAATTTTATCAGTGGCTGGATGAGTATCCGGGAACGAGAACGCCATAAGATCAGTGACAGGACCGGATAGCGCTTTGAAAGTGCGTATTTTGTTGGCGGGCTGCAGTATCCACGATCCGTTGGTTAGTAGGTTGACTGTGTTGTGGGTTTTGAGATGTGTGGTTGGTGGATAAGCGGTGGGTTGGACAGGCAAATTCGCCGCCACGGGCGGAGGCCATTTAGTGACTTGCGTTGTCCAACACACATTTCACGACGAAATCTATCTCTGAATTACCGATGACCAGCCGAGTCTAACTTGCTGCATCACTACGCTACTGGAACCGGTGTAAATAAGGGTCTGCATCCTCGCTTAGCCGTGCGAGAGAGGGTTAAACTTGTCACTACTCAGAAGTCAACCCGAGAGAGATAGCGCAAATATCAGCACACTGGTCTGGCACATTCGGGAGAATGACGCTTCAAATCCGCGACCGGCCGTCCTGATTTAGGTTTTCCGTTATTTCCCTGAAACGCTTAAGGCCAATGCCGGGCTGCATGCTTTGAAAGGATACGACTAATACTGTCCCCCATCACTTAATCATTGCAAGCTTGAGCTTCGTCTCTAACGACGTCGTTGTAGGTGGGACGTGAAATGCTAATCTTCCTTACTTCCTTCCTTCAAAAGTTATCTACGTGTCTTAGGAGCAATTTCTAGGTTCGACTACTAGAATAAAAACGTACACAACTAATAGTTCAAACACTACCTCCTATTGATCTAGAATCTTTCGCCAGTTGCCTTCAAGATAGCGGTGCAAAGACAGTAAATGAAAGTCACATAAAAACACGAACACTGCAAGTTTCTATGCAAACGAACGTAATTTATCTGCTTCAGCTAGACTTCGCCAAATCCCTCTCGTTCATAAAAGTTTCACCTCCAACCAGCTAACGACTACAGTGTCTGATATCGGATTCTGACTAACAACCACGCATTCTTCTATACATAAATTGGCACATCGGAAAAGCGTTAGCAAATTCCCTTATTTTTCCCTATAGGGAGAATCTCGATAAAGGTGGATAAATACGTCTCAAAACTGAGAACTCTGCAGTACTCCGAACCAGTACCTCCGCTCCACAAAGCGCACAGCTACATCGCACAGGGCTGCTCGATGTCGCGAGATCCACGAGAATGTTTTGAGTTTCTGTCTCATAGGCAGTCAACCTCAGAACAAACCGCGGGGATCTCCATCGGCCATTTACTGCTACCACCAGTAGCATTCCACTGCAAAGTGCTGCTTACTGCTAAAAGTTCTCGCAGGTTTATTTCCACGATAGGCGTTAAGTAAGTGCTGCAATACGAGTTTTCTTCGTTCAATTTCGATCGAGTAAATGAGGAATTTGAGACATCGTGGAATATTTTCGCTGCAACCCCTTTACTTTCATACAGTTCCGATAAATGGTAACATTATACGCTTTTAATTTGGCGCCTGTAAAGGAGGTGTGTTCGAAGTAGACAGCTGTCAGATCGAGTAAATGAGGAATATGAGACATCGTGGAATATTTTCGCTGCAACCCCTTTACTTTCATACAGTTCCGATAAATGGTAACATTATACGCTTTTAATTTGGCGCCTGTAAAGGAGGTGTGTTCGAAGTAGACAGCTGTCATTAAGGTTTTTTTTTTTTTTTTTGCCGAAAAACAGAGCATCGCAGATATTCATGAGCGCTTGCGTTTGCAGAATGTGTACGAAGACCTGGCAGCGAACAAAAGCACACTGAGTCGCTGACCGAGGCGTTGTCATCATCGCAATTACGTCGCACACACCAGTCCGAACTCCTGCGTGTCGGTCGGCTTCATGGAGATGTGCCTCCCGCAATGCTAGAACGTGCGGACACTCTCATTCGAGACGCCATCAAAATGCAAACGGACTTCTCGTTCTCCTTAGCAGCACAAGTCTGCGCACCCGAGAGAAGCTCACAAAACTTCAGAGGTCTGTTCTTCCTCAACCACCCTACAGCCAGGATCTCGCACCTTCCTACTTCTATCAGCATGGCCCCTTTAAGTTGCTCTTCATCAGAAGTAGTACATACACTCATGCTCATAAATTAAGGATAATGCTTATACATTGTGAAACAACGCTCTGGTGGGCGATTTGCGCGTTTAAATCACCTCGGGATATGACCATGCGGTGCATTTGACCTGCGGTTGTCGCCCGGTCGCACTGGCAGCAGTCCACATATGCAGAGGTGTGTTGGTGAATGTCAGCGTACGGTGCAACGAGTAAATGTGCAGACGCGTGAATGGTGACTGTGTGTTGAAAATGGCTGAAAGAACACATATTGATGACGTTATGAGGTGGAATACTAGGGCGACTGGAGGCTGGTGAAACACGGCAGGTCATAGCACGGGCCCCCCGTGTGCCACAAACTGTGATCTCAAGATTATGGCAATGATTCCAGCAGACAGGAAACGTGTCCAGGCGCTACAGTACGGGACGTTCACAGTGTAAAATACCACAAGAAGAGCGTTATCTCACCCTCAGTGCCCGCAGACGGCCACGGAATAGTGCAGGTAGCCTTGCTCGGGACCTTACTGCAGCGACTGGAACAGTTGTCTCCAGACACACAGTCTACAGACTGGAGACCTGCAAGGTGCATTCCACTGACCCCTGGTCACAGGAGAGCCCGTAAACCCTGGTGTCAAGAACACAGTACGTAGTCATTGGAACAGTGGTCCCAGGTTATGTTCACGACTGAGTTCAGGTATAGCCTGAACAGTGATTCTCGCCGGGTTTTCATCTGCCGTGAACTAGGAACCAGATACCAACCCCATAATGTCCTTGAAAGGGACCTGTATGGAGGTCGTGGTGTGATGGTGTGGGGTGGGATTATGACTGGTGCACGTACACCCCTGGATGTCTTTGACAGAGGAACTGTAAGAGGTCAGGTGTATCGGGACATCATTTTGCACCAGTATGTCCGCTTTTTCAGAGCTGCAGTGGGTCCCACCTTCTTCCTGATGGATGATAACGCACGGCCCCATCGAGCTGCCATCGTGGAGGAATACCTTGAAACAGAAGATATCAGGCGAATGGCGTGGCCTGCCTGTTCTACAGATCTAAACCCCATAGAGCACGTCTGGGGTGCTCGCGGTCGACGTATCGCTGCACATCTTCAAACCCCTACGACACTTCAGGAGCTCCTCCAGGCACTGGTGCAAGAATGGGAGGCTATACCCAGCAGCTGCTTGACCACCTAATCCAGAGTAAGCCAACCCGCTGTGCGGCCTGAGTACATGTGCATGGTGATCATATCCCATATTGATGTCAGGGTACATGACCAGGAAACAGTGGCGTTTTGTAGCTCAAATGTTTCGGGACGGTTTTCTCAACTTATCACCAATACCGTGGATTACAGATCTGTGTCGTGCATGTTCCGTATGTGCCTATGCTATAAGCGCCAATTTCATGTAGCACCACATTCTGAAATTATCCTTAATTTATGAGCATGAGTGTAGATCATGTGGAGGTTACTGATTAAGCAAGATATTGGCTCCGACGTCGAGCAGTCGAGTGATACCCAGGCGGGCATAAAGACCCTCCCAGTAAGGTGGCGCAAGACTGTCGCATTGAACACAGGTTATGTTGAGAAATGGTGTTTTGTAGCCAAATGAGCGGGGAATTTGTTGAGTACTGGAATGCTGAATAAAACCAAACTGCTTCTCAAAACAGATACGCTGCATTACTTATTGAACACCGCTTGTAATAGGTTCCTGAAAACATCTACCTTCACAGGGAAGCCGCTAACCATTAAGCCAGTATAACAACCTTAAAACACAACCGCTTGCATACAGATTAGTAGAAAATCCGTCTAGTCAGCTCCTGGCTGGACAAGGCCGACATTCACAGGATACTAGAAACCAGTGATGATGTCCGCAACACCAAGATGACAGGACTATAGGCGCGGCCAGGAATGGCAGGATATAAACTAAATAAGACCACTCTTGTTTTTTGATAATCTATTCATACACTACTGGCCATTGAAATTGATACACCAAGAAGAAATGCAGATGATAAACATGTATTCATTGGACAAATATATTATACTAGCACTGACAAGTGATTACATTTTCATGCAATTTGGGTGCATAGATCCTGAGAAATCAGTACCCAGAACAACCACGTCTGGCCGTAATAACGCCCTTGATACGCCTGTGCATTGAGTCAAACAGAGCTTGGATGGCGTGTACAGGTACAGCTGCCCATGCAGCTTCAACACGATACCACAGTTCATCAAGAGTAGTCACTGGCGTATTGTGACGAGCCAGTTGCTCGGCCACCATTGACCAGACGTTTTCAATTGGTGAGAGATCTGGAGAATGTGCTGGCCAGGGCAGCAGTCGAACATTTTCTGTATCCAGAAAGGCCCGTACAGGACTTGGAACATGCGGTCGTGCATTATCCTGCTGAAATGTAGGCTTTCGCAGGGATCGAATGAAGGGTAGAGCCACGGGTCATAACACATCTGAAATGTAACGTCCACTGTTCAAAGTGCCGTCAATGCGAATAAGAGGTGACCGAGACGTGTAACCAGTGACACCCCATACCATCACGCCGGGTGATACGTCAGTATGGCGATGCCATTCGTGCACCCAGGTTCGTCGTTGAGTACACCATCGCAGGCGCTCCTGTCAATGATGCAGCGTCAAGGGTAACTGCAACGTCAAGGGTAACTGCAGCCACGGTCTCCGAGCTGATAGTCCATGCTGCTGCAAACGTCGTCGAACTGTTCGTGCAGATGGTTGTTGTCTTGCAAACGTCCCCATTGTTGACTCAGGGATATAGACGTGGCTGCACGATCCCTTACAGCCATGCGGATAAGATGCCTGTCATGTCGACTGCTAGTGATAGGAGGTCATTGGGATCCAGCACTGCGTTCCGTATTACCCTCCTGAACCCACCGATTCCATATTCTGCTAACAGTCATTGGATGTCGGCCACCGCGAACAGCAATGTCGCGATGTAATAAACCGCAATCGCGGTAGGCTACAATCCGACCTTTAGCAAAGTCGGAAACGTGATGGTACGCATTTCTCCTCCTCACACGAGGCATCACAACAACGTTTCACCAGGCAACCCCGGTCAACTGCTGTTTGTGTATGAGAAATCGGTTGGAAACTTTCCTCATGTCAGCACGTTGTAGGTGTCGCCACCGGCGCCAACCTTGTGTGAATGCTCTGAAAAGCTAATCATTTGCATATCACAGCATCTTCGTGGTGTAGCAATTTTAATGGCCAGTTGTGTAAGTAAAATTAATGTCGGGTCTCGGTTAAAAGCTGCTTTTGGAGGACAGCGATCCTTGTGACTCCAGCTCGACTTGTAGCGTGCTGACGTCAGCCCGGCTACGTGTGTGTTCACTTCCGCCCAGGCTCCGGAGACGTGCTCGTAGCGGCGACGCCCCCTGCTGCGAGCGTGAGCTATGCTAACGGGGCTGAAGAGCGCTCCCCGCGAAACTACGTGTTAGCAGCAATTACGTCGTTACTCGCCAGCCACGTGCGACGCGTAATGGAGCCAGGGAACGGTCGCAACTGGCAGAGATCTATGGCGGCCAATTAAATATAAAATTACCCGCGTAAAACCTCGTCGCTGTCTGTAATTGGCAAATAATCTGAAAGGCGCACCGTCTCTCTTACCGTAAAACTCTAACAATACTGTGCGCCACCTGGAAACCCCTTTTTACTCTACGTAATGGGCAGCGATCGGAACGGTGTCTGGGGTACTATCAAATTACGGCGCAATCAATGGTATTACAGATTCTTGTCTTTTGTTATTAGTTTTTCACGCGAGTGTATAATGAGATAATTAGAGTGAGTTAAGATCACACACAAAAAAAGAGTGCCCAGCGTCAGAGGGACACAATTTTACGTTGTCGCCAGGCTGGAATCTGGCCTATGCTTTTTAGAGAACTTAATATCAGGGGCAAAGCATGGAAGCGTTAGGGCCATTGGCCTCACAACACATCCTGCTGGTAAAAAAAGTAGTCTTTTTCACAAAATTGGAATATCGGAGAATCTGTATTGTAAGAGGTCCATGATTAAGGAATTTGTTGCTAGCGCACTCGAGCAGATGTAATTTCGATGGATTGCTCGCGCTGCTTGCGATATGTAAGCTATAAGAGAATCTCAGACCAAAGAGCAGTGTTGTATGCAGTAGGAACTGTGTAGCAATAGGAGTAAGTTGTAGCTATGAGTCTGGTGTATCGTGTTGGCTGGGCTGGTCGTGGGGAGCGATGGCGGAGCCTGAGCGACATAATATAAGGTAAACGCAGCCTCGCGCATATGTACTATTGTTATGTCAAGCCTCATGTAAATGTTTTAAAAAATCTCTTAATAATAATCTTTCTTATAAAAAATTAACTTTTGATAATCATTCATCTCAATTTAAAGAACTTACTAATTCCTCCAATCCATGGTCATCCCGATTGTAAAGAAAAATCAGTTGTTTCCTTTTATACATGACAAATCTATCGGCCAGCATTGCACAGGGCTGTGCCACAAAAATTTCTCATAGGAGCAGATATATACGCGTTATCCGGCGACCTTACTGAGGTAAGAATTTTCAATTTATTCAGAATGATCTTTCAGGGCCATGACGCAGCGCTGCTGACGTCCAAAATCCACCAGTTTAAATTTACAGTCATTATTGAAAGGTTGTAGGTGAGCGACAATTTTATTGAGAAATTAGTCACATTGTATTATTGGTAGGTTACGAAATTTTACTGTTGGGAGGTTTTGGAGTGTATCTGTTGGAAGGTTACGCTGAATGTGAATTATATACTTATATTTTTTACTGTTGGGAGGTTATTATAGAATTTATCGGTGGGGAGGTTACACTTGGCGGCAACCGACCAGGATCGTATTTTTGTGAAGTTCTGAGAAGTAGTCAGTTATATATCTGCTCTTATTTACATAATATTAATGGTAGTTTGTATCTGGCGCAACGCATTTACTAATTTGTCACTCCTTCATTCACAGATCATCGGCAATTTATTGCTCTTTTTTGTTGTAATTGTATTTGTTCCATTTTTGCTTTGTCTTTGTTCGATTTTGTGCTTACCTTTGACTTGTAAAAATGCCGCGAAAAACTGCTAACAGTACATCGCGATGCGTCGTGAGTGAAAAAGAGGACTTCAATAATTTGACAGATAATAGTAACGACTCTCAGTTTGATATGATAATCCTCCAATTACAGATAATCAGTGTGTGCCGACCACCAATAATGATTTTAATCTAAATGATGAGCAAACAAATTCAATTGTGTCCACACCAAATTTAACGACAATTGATGACAAGGCACGTTCCGCTACAATGAACGCTGCCCAGTTTGACACACCTAATGTGCAAAATTTACTCAGTGAATAGATAAATGTTTCTAACGAAAATGAACATTGTAGTCAAAGTACGTCATGCAGCCTCGCGCATATGTAGTAATGTTATCTCAAGAGCCATGTAAATGTTTTAAAAAATCTCGTAATAATAATCTTCCCCATAAAAAGTAACTTTTAACAACCATTCATTTCAATTTAAAGAATTTACTAATTTCTCCCATCCATGATCATCCCGACTGTTGCAAAAAAAAATGAGTTGCTTCCTTTCATAAATGAGAGATATATCGGCCAGCATTGCACAGAGCTGTGCCGGAAAAATTTATTGTAAGAGCAGATATATCCGGCGACTTCATTGAGGTAAGAGTTTTTCCTTTTTTTATTCAGAATGATCTTTCAGGGCCATGACACAGCACTGCTGTCGTCCAAAATTTACCAGGTTAAATTCACAGTGAATTATTGAAAAGTCATAAGTGAGCGACAATTTAATTGAGAGGTTAGTTACATTGTTTTGTTACCAGATTACTGAATTTATTTTTTATTGGGACGTTACACTGAATGTGAACGACATAATTATAATTTTTACTGTTGAGAGGTTTAGGAATTTTTCTGTTTTGAGGTTACGCTAAATGTGAATGAATTTTGAGCTTAGATTAAATCAGAAAGAATTTTGTGTGGAGGTTAATGTGAAAAGAATTTTGTAGGGAGGTTATAAATGGGAACGAATTTTGTGGGGAGATTAAATGTAAATGAATTTTGTGGAGAGGTTACACTGTGAAAGAATTTTGTTTTGAGGTTACACTAAATTAGAATCATATTCATGTTATTTATTAAAATTTTGTGGGGAGGTTACACTGAATGAGGATATTTATTTATATTATTTATTTTAAATTATTGTGGGGAGGTTACACTTGGCGACCCTGCCAGGATCGTATTTCTTTGTGAATCTCTGAGAAGTAGTCATATATCTGCTCTTATTTACTTAAATGTAGTTTGCATCTGGCGCAACGCATTTACTAATTTGTCACTCTTCCTTTTACAGATCATCGGCAATTTATTGCTCTTTGTTGTAATTGTGTTTGTTCCATTTTTGCTTCGTTTTTGTTTCATTTTGTGCTTAATTTTGTTTGTGAAAAATGCCGCGAAAAACTGTTAACAGTACATCGCGATGTGCAATGAGTGAAATAGCTGACTCGAATAATTTGACCGATAATACTTGCGACATTCAGTGTAATAGCGATAATCCCCTAATTATAGATAATCAGTGCGTACCGATCACTAATATTGATTTTGATCCTAATGATGAGCAAACAAATGGAATTATGTCCACAGTAAATGTAACAATTGATGGCACGGCACGTTCTGTTACAATGAACGCTGTCCAGTTTGACACACCTAATTTGCAAAACTTACGTAGCGAACAGATAATTGTTTCTAACGAAGGTGAACAATGTACTCGAAGTACGTCAGATTTATTTGATTCCGAGGTAGTGACTAACAGTGAACATCCAATTGGCGAACCTTTTCAAGAATCAGAAAATGACCAAATGATTACACAAAACGTGACAAATGCACATACACCATTACACAGTATAGAAAATAGAGTCGCTAATTTTGGCTGGGATCAAGTTATTGCATTATTACTACAACTCAATGAAAAACACGACAATCATTTTAAACAACTTAATGAATCGTGCAAACAACTCAATGAAAAATACGACAAACTTAATGAATCGTACAAACAACGTAATGAAAAATTCGACAACCATTTCAAACAACTTAATGAAAAACTAGACAATAATTATAAACAACTTAATGAATCGTGCAAACAATTTAATGAAAGTTTCAAACAGTCGAACGAAAAACACGACAACCTTAATGAACAGAACAAACAACTTAGTGAACAGATTACAGCCGTTTCCGTGCAACGTTATGACACTAAAGAACAATTATGTGAGGAAATTAAGGCTTGTGCTAGGAACAGTAGTGAAGAAATTAGATCTGTTGCACAAGAATTAAGTAATACACATGTAGCCACAACGAAATCACTTAGAGATGAAAGTAGTGCAGTCAATGAACAATGTTCTGAAAAAGCAACACAGTTACACGACGAGTTTAAATTAATGTCAGCAGAACTTATACACACACTGGATGCGGAAGTAGATACGAAATTTGAACAACAGATCAGTCAAATTGACGAACTTTTTAAAGTGACAGAAATGAAAAATGTTTCAGTCACTAACACGTCACAGCATACGCCACGTTCCGAACATTTGTCACACTCACACAGCCAGTATAACTTAAGTAATTTACAGAGACCACGCGACTTAGAATCCGAAGAGACACAGACAAACAGATTCTCACGCAATCCTGAACCTGCTAAGACATACACAGACGATAATTTTTATTACAAACACTTTCTATCCGTGAGAAAATTTAAGGTATTTAAAAAAGACAGATCACAGATTCACCCTTTTGACTGGATACGACAATTTATTTTTGTACTTTCACCAGCTTGGCCTGTAATACAGAAACTAGAATTGGATTGGATACAACAACTTGCTTTTGAATTTTCACCGGCATTGCCTGTAACACAGAAACCAAAATTTATTTGCAGCGCGTAATATACCTCAGGGGATTCATTACACTTCGATGAATATGTGCCGTAGCGTGCACAGGGCCCCAAGCCGTAGTAGTGCTGTTTCATCTTCAGTTTTCTGCACTGCTGCCTTCTCTTCTACTAACCTTTATATCTATCAAAACAGCTTTTCAACTATCGATCTATCTAGAATTAAGAATGAGTAAAGAAAACCCGATATGACAAGTTTTACCGAAAGGGACAGTTTTTTGTTAGACACTAGCGAAATGACAAGAAATACCAGCATAATTTTAATATCAGACAAAATTTTAATTATCAGTATCGTCAGAATTATCAGCAACAGGAACCACATTTTGGTAACAGTAGAGGTTTTTCCCAACAACAGCAACAAAACCAACCGGTTAGCATACCTAACCAACAATGTAATGTGCAAGGTCAACCAAGCTTTAATGTTTCGCCGCCTACATGTATAGCGTCGGCTCCGGCAAATAGTAACGCACAGCAACAAGGAAATCAGTACGTACAGAAAACACATCATTTCAACCCCTATCGCAACGCGCCGTATAGAAGTGACTATCATGACAGACGTAAAAGTAATGAGCACAATTTTCAGCGTACGTTTAATAACAGTCGGTCTTACCAGCAGCAAAATCATCCGCAACAACAGATTATCATGAATGAACCAGACAGTAGGTATCATCCCGAACGTAATGCGTCAGGACGAAATAACAGAACAGTACAAATAGTCGAAATGCCACAACATCCTCCCGCAAATAACAGCACGTCAGAAAGAATTTGACTAGATACAGTACAGGTTGCATCTTCCAGCAACGCAAGCGATACTTTTGACACAGAGAATCTTGTTCACGAAAATGTTATTAGTTTTGACGACATCCGATACACACTTTTGTATGAAAGAATCACAGCGTATGTAGACGACATCCTTATTGCAGAAGCTAACTGGTCTGAACACAATTTGATTCTTGAACAACTGTTACAAACTTTTCGTGCACAAGGACTTACAGTTAATCTTAGCAAATCGCACTTTGGTAAAACGTCTATAAAATCTCTTGGACATGTAATTTCAGCAGAAGGCATTGCGCCTGACACGGAAAAACTTCAAGCTTTACATGACATTACTGTGCCTACGACGAAGAAACAACTACGCAGCTTTCTGGGAATAATTAATTTTTTTCGTAAATTTATTCATTACTCTGCTTTAGACATCCTTAGATTATGTCGATTGACAGGTAAAAACACCATTTGGTCCTGGGATAGCCAAGCACATTCTGAATTTGTCGATCTGAAACAAGCTTTGTTGAATGCACCTCTTTTATCACATCCAGATCTTACTAGAAATTTTTCCATTGCCACCGACAGTTCTAACACCGCTTTAGGCGTACACATTTTTCAGGAAATTGAAGAAGATGGTTCTACAGTAATTAAAAACATCGCCTTTGCGAGTCGCATTCTGTCACCTGCTGAAGGCAATTATTCTGTTACATAACTTGAAACATTATGTGTTGGTTCAAATGGTTCAAATGGCTCTGAGCACTATGGGACTCAACATCTTAGGTCAGAAGTCCCCTAGAACGTAGAACTACTTAAACCTAACTGACCTAAGGACATCACACACACCCATGCCCGAGGCAGGATTCGAACCTGCGACCGTAGCAGTCCCGCGGTTCCGGACTGCAGCGCCAGAACCGCTAGACCACCGCGGCCGGCCATTATGTGTTGTATGGGCATTTACGAGATTCGGGCATTTTCTTTATAGAAGACATACGACCGTTTACACAGATCATAGAGCGATACAGTTTTTACTTTCAGCAAAACTTACACACGACAGATTAAGCAGATGGAAACTTTATTTACAGGAATTTAATTTTACAATTGTTCACATTCCCGGTACACAAAATATTGTAGCAGACGCACTATCCCGTTCTCTCAGCAACAATCAGCAAGACATCGCAACCAACTTTTGCCAAGCAAATTTCAGCGTCATGTACATTCAACAAGTTGCATTTAAAAATTTCATTTCGTCGTCATTACAAGACATAGCACAAGAGCAGAGTAAATACAACGTATGGAAAGAAATTAAACACCTTTGGCAAGATAGGAATAATGTTACCATTAGAAACCATTACACTGTACGCACTGACATTCTGTTTCGCCGCTCTCACCCTGACAGCAACAACTGGTTATTATGCATTCCTGACGAACTTGTTAACAAATTAATCTGGTATACTCATTTAAGTTACGCACATTATGGAGCCAGAAAATGCTTTCTTATACTGAGACAGAACTGTTATTTTGCTAACATGGAGAAACGTATTCGACGAGTTTTAGCGTCATGTAAAATCTGCCAGAAAGCTAAATCAGACACGACTTCACATATTCCTCCGTTACATCCCATTGTACCCGTTAAATTGACACACATGGCGGCTGTAGACATTTTTGGTCCGATTCCCAGATCTAATAGAGGTTTTTGCTACATCTTTGTCGCTGTTGAACTCACTTCGAAATTGGTTACCTTCACTCCGTTACGCAAAGCTACTGCTAAATCTATTTCGAATTCATTTGTAAAACATTTTTTATTTGAAAGTAATTTCCGACAATGGACCACAATTTCGGCCTGAGATATGGACACGTATGTTACGAGCTAGAAACATTTCTCCGATCTATATATCCAAGTATCACGCTCCTTCGAACCCTTGTGAACGACTAACGAAAGAAATTGGTAAACTATACTGCCATAAAAGACATATTCATTGGGATACACACATACTCTCATTCCATACCAAATGAATCTACTACGCTATCTCTGACTGTTATATTGAAAAATGTTAAGCCACCCAACAAAATTAAAGAATTAGTATCCCTTCCTACATCTCGTCGACTACGCCACCATGAAATAATTGATATTGCGCTCAACAACATCAAACGTGTCGCAGAGCGTCGGAGAAGACAGCAAAAACAGGTTTGTACACCCCGTGACTTTCACATTGGACAGAAGATATTAGTACGCACACACTATTTATCCAACAGAGGAAAGAGTATATGCAGTAAATTTGAGGCTCTATACCCAGGTCCATATAGAATTCGCAGCATTCCTCACCCTAATGTAGTGCACGTCGAAACTTTGTGAACCAGAAAAAGCAAGGGCAATCACCATATTTCCAATATTAAACCCTTTATTGAATGAACATACTTTATGATACGGCGCACTGTAATGCCATTTGCAGATATTTATATGAACACTTACTGATGATTATCATATTTTTTCCTGGCAACTGCCCGGCAAGGTAAGGTTAGCAGGTGGCTTTTCTTGTCGTTATATATCAGACCGTGCACATTTTCCATTTTTTGTGTAAGTATGAATATTTTCCTATAGAAAGTAGAATTTTTCTCTGTATGCACTATGAAATCTTTAAGATGTAACAAACACCAGTTGCCCTTGACATTTTTCCTTATATCTCACTATCTTGACTATTCTACATTTTTTGCTACTGCATTATGATACTGTGTGTACATTTTTTTGCACTTGAAAACTGTCTATGTTTTTACCATAATACGTTTTCTGCCGTGCTATGCTGTATGCTTAGTTATATCACTAGAAACAAGTTTTTATTTAATGGGTATATGAATTAAATGCAAGATATTAATCCATATTCATCATTTTCAGAAAGCAATAACTTGTAAAAGAAATAAATTAAACAAACCACAGTGGATTACTATGAAATGAAAATTTTACCATCAGAATGAAAGAAAGAAAATGCAATACCTTGTCATGAAGAGTAAATGGATCAGAACTAACAAGTATATACTATACACACTGTATAATAACAGTCTTAACTAATTATTTTTCTTTCAGAATACGAGGCAATTATTGCAGGCTGTCGGACAGAACTACACATGTTAATTTTAGTGATGAAATGTGCTAGAAGTAAGAAACTCTATACTATGAATAGTTGTATGAAGTAAATGGTAATACGAATAATGAATAATGAAGTGTCTACTTTTTGCAGATGATAATAAATGATGATGAATAGTTATATGAAGAATATGGATAATGGAGTTTTTCTTTGCAGATGATGATAACGATGAAGTTTATATATTTTGAATTAATTAAAAGATGCTATGTAGTTATTTAAGTATTTGTTGCAGTTCTTTTTGACAGTATGTCTTATGTCGCATAGTATAATGACTGAATGTTTTGGGAAAGACAGCTAGAGTACATACATATTAAGTACACGTTTCATTACCTGTTAATTCGAAGTTTACAACTTTTCAGCATAATATGAATACATTTCTTTCAGCTCAATAATCCATTTTGTATTATTTCCAGGAGAAGCTTTTCATGACATTAATATGGTATAAGCAGTTAGTTATTAGGGGAAGGTGGGGGAACTACACGCATGTGGGTAATCCCACACAGGTTGATTTGCGCAGTTTGAATGGCGCAAGCTGTTCCCAGTTGGTGCTACACCCTGCTGGCAGGAGTAACAACTACTACCAGGCTTACGCCAGCCATTTTCCAGTGGCATTGTTGAAGCAGTGAAGTATTGTTTATTTTCGGCGTGCCTCATGTAATTTTGGTCAGCTGTATTTTGCAAGGTAAGTGCTACTATAAGTTGCTTTAATGTAATTCTTGCGTATCAACTACTAACCCTAGATGAAACCTTTAATTTAATTGTAGATTTGTCCCGCTATTTGATTTAGGTGCCGAGTTATGCTTAGGTTAGTCATCGAACTTACAGTGGGGTAATCCCACGCAACTGTTGAAGTGCGTGGTATTCCCCCTTGCAGGTTATATTTTCAATACTAACGAGGTTTTTTTTTAATTTCAGATGGGTAGATTTTATAAAAGACAAACCCAGAAAGCAAAATGGACGCAAGAGGAACTTTGTAAGGCTCTTGATGCCATCAAATCTGGAAGAAAAATAAGTGAAGTATCAAGAGCTTTCGGCATTCATGAAGCTACTCTGCAAACGAGAATGAACGTTAAAAATACTGAGGGTCCAAAACTTGGAAGAAACCCAACATTTTCGACAGAACAGGAAAATGAGATTAGGGATCATGTTAATGGCCAAGCTGTTCAATGGCGTTACATGCATCCACCTGCGAAAGATTGCATTTGAGTATGCAGAGGCTAACAACATTGCAAACAATTTTGATAAGTCATCTAGGTTAGCTGGAAAGGATTGGCTAGCTCTATTTTTAAAAAGAAACCCAAGTATTACCATGAGAAAACCTGAAGCAACTAGCATTTAACAGAATACAGGCGTTTAATGAAGAAGAAGTTAATGCATATTTTGAAAACTTAGAACATGTCTTTGAAAAATATAAATTTAAAGAAGGGCGAGTGTTCAACGTCGATGAAACGGGCATAAATACTGTACAAAAGCCCGAGAGAATTTTGGCTCCCAAAGGTGTTGAACAAATAGGTGGAGCCACGTCTTGGGAAAGGGGGAAAAACGTGACTGTGGTATGTTGTTTCAGTGCTGCTGGTACCTACATCCCCCTATGTTTATCTTCCCCAGGAAGAGGATGTCAAATCTCTTAAGTAAAGGTGGACCAGTTGGAGCAGTATATGGTTGTTCTGTCAATGGCTGGTTAAATGAGTCATTATTTGTCGAATGGATCCAACATTTTCAGAACAATGTAAAATCAACTATTGATGACCCTGTGCTGCTGAGTTTAGATAATCACAGCAGCCACATTCCACTTGATATTTTTGAATTTTGTAAAAAAAACATTATATTGTCATGGTAACCGTACCTACACACACTTCTCACAGCCGGTCGGAGTGGCCGCGCGGTTCTGGCGCTGCAGTCTGGAACCGCGAGACCGCTGCAGTGGCAGGTTCGAATCCTGCCTCGGGCATGGATGTGTGTGATGTCCTTAGGTTAGTTAGGTTTAACTAGTTCTAAGTTCTAGGGGACTAATGACCTCAGCAGTTGAGTCCCATAGTGCTCAGAGCCATTTGAACCATTTTGAACCACACTTCTCACAAGCTTCAACCACTAGATGTTGCATTCTTTTCTTCTTTGAAATCAGCCTTCAATCGTGAATGTGAAATGTATATGAAGTCACAGGTGTATCAAAAAATTACATCATGTGAGTTAGCTGAACTGTTTAATAAGGCATATATTAAGGTCGCTACCATGCACAAAGGGTAGTCAGGGTTAAAGGGTAGTAAGGGTTTAAGGCATGTGGGATTTGCCCTTTCAATCCAAGCAAATTTCAGCATGACGACTTACAACAATGTGAGATCTTCAGAGATGTTGTCCTTGAATATGAAGAGGTTTCAAATGCAACAAATGGAAATGAAGTGGTTAAATCTACAAATGAGCCACATATCCCCAAAAGCAATCAAGAACAAATTCCTGGATCTTCAGCAGAAGATGTTCTACTTCTAATAGGCCTAGAAGAGGTCACAACAACATCAACTAAAAGTGCATGTGTCAAGCACGTTAGTGTATTTGACATATCTCCTGTTCCAAAACAAAAACAAGTTCTTCCTAAGACGAAACAAGCCAAGGGAAAGCCTAAGGGAAAATCAGTGATCCTTACAGCAACTCCAGAGAAGAATAAACTGCTAACGGAGTTATCAATATAGAAACAAAAAGAAGCCATGAAAAAGAAAGCTGAAGGAAACAAGAAAAGAAACCTTAAAGATAAAGCAGATAAGTGCAGAAATCTGCAACTTAAAAAAGTCTCGAAGTAGAAACAGACATTATATAAGAAGAAACACCACCAAGAAAGTGGAAGTAGCAGCGAGGATGAACTAAATCTGGACTTGCAGAACATTTGTGATGACGATGAAATGGATGATATTGATCCATTGGCGATTTCAGAAGATGTCTGTTTAGTTTGTGGAGAGTTTGGGAAAGATGGAGAGCTATGGTACTGATGTATTTCTTGTAGCAGATGGAGTCATGAAGAATGTAGTGGCTGGAACACTCCAAAAGGTTACAAGTGCGATCTTTGCTGTATGAGAAAATGAACTCTTTTCACATCAATAAAAATGTAAAAAACGAAAATTATAAGAGATTTTTGTAGAATTAAATTATTTCGTTCTTAAATATACTGTTTACTATTTGTAGTAGCTAATAAGCAAATAAAAATAGCAAGTATTGTACATTCATATGGTTTGTTTGTTTTGCGTGTTATTACCCAGTACTTTGCGTGTCATTACCCTCAGGGGTGGGGAATACCACGCATTTGCACTTTTTTCTATTTTAATGTTCAAAATTAAGGTACTGTTTATAACTATTTACAGACGATTGGATTACGTAGAGAAATGTCCATTGTATGGTATGTACTTATTTTCGTAGGTTTTAATGACGTAACGAATGGTTCACATCGATTTTTCCTTAGGTGCGTGTATTTCCCCCACTCTCCCTTAAACCTGTTCTAATACTTGTAGTTTTTTTACCCAGTTGTGACTATCATTTATGAATGTGATCACATATACTCTACTTGTTTCATAACCTTGCTACAGCTGACTCATGACGAATGATGTTATTAATACTTATTTCCAGCAGTAAGTCAAAAGCACATATTTTCATGCCCTATTAATTAACTATCGATCCTAAAGCAATGCATTGCTATCACAAAAAAACATTATTACCAGTCCCAACTATTACCAGTATACAACTAAATAATGCTACCAGTTTAAGATATATTTCTAGTCCTAAATATAACGCAAATTTCTCTGATCTATTGAATCCACTATATCTACGTATTATTGCACTACAGACCTTGAGTATTAGTTACAATATGTTAGATTTTAAATATGTCTTCTGTCACTTGCATGATATCACATATAAACACTAACAATTTGATGCTACATGCATTAACTCTTGTTCTGAATGATCACTTCTGAATAATGTATAAAAAAATGCTTTGTAACTGGCCAAAGAGTGCCAATGATTACAGTAATGAGAAGACTTATGATGCCAATAATTACTGTAATTAGATGACTTATGAATAATGTTCTGTAATGATTACTGTAATGAGATGTCTTATGCGTAAATGCTATGCCAATAATTACTGTAAATAATATTTTGTTACACTCTATAAATGCTGCGCCAATGATTACTGCAACGAGATGACTTATGAATAAATGCTACGCCAATAATTACTGTAAAGAGATGACTTATGATGCCAGTGATTACTGTAATAAGATGGCTTATGCATAAATGCTATGCCAATAATTACTGTAATGAGATGACATGCATAAATGCAACGCCAATAATTATTATAATGAGATGACTTGTGCATAAATGATATGCCAATAATTTCTGTAAATAATATACTCTATAAATGCTATGCCAGTAATTACTGTAATGAGATATCGTATGATGCCAACGATTACCATAATGAGATGACTTATGCATAAATGCTACACCAATAATTACTGTAATGAAATGTCTTATGACGAGTTCTTAATAATATTTTGTTATACTCTATAAATAAATACCAATAATTACTGTAATTAGATGACTGATGAATAGTGTTTTGTAATACTCAATACTTACATGTTTAGTAACTGGCCAATTAGTGCCAATAATTATTCAAATCGGTTGATACACTAGTGTAATTCTGAATGATGACTAGCATAAGATTTCATGTCCTTCACCTTCTGACCTAATTACCAGTAATTACTGCAATATCCGTATGTCCTGTCCATCCTCATGATCATGGAGCACTATATTTGGTTTTTGCACTAATTCTACGTTGACGTAAGAGAGTGGATTATACAAGAATGTGGTGTTGACATGTTGACATACCAAGCTGCCCACCACCTTGAACGATGGAGATGTTATTATGGTCCTACTGTTTGGTGATAACATACAATATTAGTACAACATTTCAGTGTCTTGACTACACTGATAAATACTTCAGGGAAGAGAACTTCAGATTGTCTCACTTGGTGTTGTGCTTCTGTAGAAAGATATGGACATTCAGCACAGCTACGTGCAACTCACTGAGCTACAACCATGATGTTATCCTTCCCATTCCTTTCCTAGTTCTTGTAAAATGGTAAAGACTTATACAGTGCGTTGAAATTATTGTAAAATGGTAAAGACTTTCACAGTGTGTGTGCACTTTATTTCATTTCTTATTTTTTTAGTTCTTGTAAAAAAATGCTAAAATCTTTTACAGTGCTTGTGCACTTTATTTCATTTGTTAATGTATTCAGTTCTTGTAAATAATGCTAAAGATTTATACAGTGCATGTGCACTTCATTTCATTTGTTAATATGATCAGTTGTCCTAAATATGCTAAAGACTTCTACAGTGCGTGTACACTTTGTTTCATTTCTTAATGTATTCAGTTCTTGTAAAAAATGCTAAAGACTTATACAGTGTGTGTGCGCTTCATTTCATTTGTTAATGTGATTAGTTCATGTAAAAATACTAAAGACTTATACAGTGCATGTGCACTTTATGTCATTTGTTAATATATTCTGTATTCATTGGTTCCTTTACTGCTGGTTCAATATACAGATTGAATAACATCGGGGAGAGGCTACAACCCTGTCTCACTCCCTTCCCAACCACTGCTTCCCTTTCATGTCCCTCGACTCTTATAACTGCCATCTGGTTTCTGTACAAATTGTAAATAGCCTTTCGCTCCCTGTATTTTACCCCTGCCACCTTCACAATTTGAAAGAGAGTATTCCAGTCAACATTGTCAAAAGCTTTCTCTAAGTCCACAAATGCCGAAACGTAGGTTTGCCTTTTCTTAATCTAGCTTCTAAGATAAGTCGTAGGGTCAGTATTGCCTCACGTGTTCCAATATTTCTACGGAATCCAAACCGATCTTCCCCGAGGTTCCATTCGTAGGTAAAGAATTCGTGTTAGTATTTTGCAGCCGTGGCTTATAAAACTGATAGTTCGGTAATTTTAACATCTGTCAACACCTGCGTTCTTTGGGATTGGAATTATTATATTCTTCTTGAATTCTGAGGGTATTTCGCCTGTCTCATACATATTGTTCACCAGATGGTAGAGTTTTGTCAGGGCTGGCTCTCCCAAGGCTATCAGTATTTCTAATGGAATGTTGTCTAATTCCGGGGCCTTTTTTCGTCTTAGGTCTTTCAGTGCTGTGTCAAACTCTTCACGGAGTATCATATCTCCCATTTCATCTTCATCTACACCCTCTTCCATTTCCATAATATTGTTCCCAAGTACCTAGCCCTTTTATAGACCCTCTATATACTCCTTCCACCTTTCTGCTTTCTCTTCTTTGCTTAGAACTGGGTTTCCATCTGAGCTCTTGATATTCATACAAGTGGTTCCCTTTTCTCTAAAAGTCTCTTTAATTTTCCTGTAGGCAGTATCTATCTTACCCCTAGTGAGATATGCCTCTACATCCTTACATTTGTCCTCTAGCCATCCCTGCTTAGCCATTTTGCACTTCCTGTAGATCTCATTTTTGAGACGTCTGTATTCCTTTTTGCCTGCTTCATTTACTGCCGTTTTATTTTTTCTCCTTTCTTCATCAATTAAATTCAATATTTCTTCTGGTACTCAGTTACCCAAGGATTTCTACTAGCCCTCGTCTTTTTATCTACTTGATCCTCTGCTGCCTTCACTATTTCATCCTTCAAAGCTACCCATTCATCTTCTACTTTATTTCTTTCCCCCATTCCTGTCAATTGTTCCCTTATGCTCGCACTAAAACTCTGTACAACCTCTGGTTTAGTCAGTTTATCCAGGTCCCATCTCCTTAAATTTCCACCTTTTTACAGTTTCTTCAGTTTTAATCTACAGTTCATAACCAATAGATTGTGGTCAGAGTCCACATCTGCCCCTGGAAATGTCTTACATTTTACAACCTGATTAGGTTAACATACTGATCCACGCATGCTCATTGCACATAATTCACCTATAAAGTGTGTTATATACATATTCCCAAAATTTGATTATGCGCTAGTTAGACGTGAGGCTGATCGTAAATTTCACTTAAATACCCATTTGCGCTCTCTATCTATTTCCGTTGCGCGAAGTAAGCAGTAATTATCCCTAAGCCTGTTCCTTTTTTAATGATAAAGTCAGATTGCATTATAAATCATTTCTTGGTGTAACGTCTGTGAAAATGGGAATTTATTCAGGACATGTTTCTGAACACATACACTCTAAGACAAAGAGAAACAACGCACCATGAAGAAATTATCCGAATGGGATTGAAAACGACGTATGTGATGTACAGGCAAATAAGTGTTACAATTTCAGAAAAATGGATGATTTATTCGAGAGAAAGAGCTCCACGACCAGCAGGTCAGTAACGGCCGCACTGGTAACACTGGCCCCTCTGAGATCACCGAAGTTAAGCGTTGTCAGGCTTGGCTAGCACTTGGGTGGTGACCATCTGGATTGACGAGCGCTGTTGCCAAGAAGGACGTACTGAGCTCTTTTGAGGCCAATTGAGGTACTGCTTAACCAAGAAGTAACGGCTCCGATGACGAAAGCTGACAACGGGAGGCTGGGAGAGCGGTGTGCTGACCACATGCCCCTCCGTATCCGCGTCCAGTGACGCCTATGGGTTGAGGGTGACACGGCGACAGGGCGGTAACGTTTGACCTTCAAAGCCTCTTCGCAGTTAAAGGTGGTGGTGTCATTAACTACACTCATGCTCATAAATTAAGGATGACTGCAGAATGTGGTGCCACACAACGTGGCACTACATAAAACTGGCGCTAATAGCATAGGCACATAGGGAACAAACAAGACACAGATCTGTAAGTCCACGGTATTGGTGATAAGTTGAGAAAACCGTCCCCAAACACATGTGCTACAAAACGCCACTGCTTCCTGTGCATGTACCCCGACATCAATATGGGATATGATCACCATGCACACGTACACAAGCCGCATAATGGGTTGGCATACTCTGGATCAGGTGGTCGAGCACCTGCTGGGGTATAGCCTACCACTCTTGCACCAGTCCCTGTCGGAGCTCCTGAAGTGTCCTAGGGGCTTGAAGTCGTACAGCGATACCGAGCGAGGTGGCGCAGTGGTTAGCACACTGGACTCGCATTCGGGAGGACGACGGTTCAATCCCGTCTCCAGCCATCCTGATTTAGATTTTCCGTGATTTCCCTAGATCGTTTCAGGCAAATGCCGGGATGTTTCCTTTGAAATGGCACGGCCGATTTCCTTCCCAACCCCTCCCTAACCCGAGCTTGCGCTCCGTGTCTAATGACCTCGTTGTCGACGGGACGTTAAACACTAACCACCACACCACCACCATCGTACAGCGATACGTCGACCGAAAGCATCCCAGACGTGCTCGATGGGGTTTAGATCAGGCCACTCCTTTCGCTTGATACCTTCTGTTTCAAGGCATTCTTCCACGATGGCAGCTCGATGGGGCCGTGCATTACCATCCATCAGGAGGAAGGTGGGTCCCATTGCACCCCTGTAAAGGCGGACATACTGGTGCAAAATGACTTCCCGATACACCTGACCTGTTACAGTTCCTCTGTCAAAGACATGCAGGGGTGTACGTGCACCAGTCATAATCCCACCCCACACCATCAAACCACGACCTCCATACAGGTTCCTTTCAAGGACATTAAGGGGTTGGTATCTAGTCCCTGGTTCACGCCAGATGAAAACCCAGCGAGAATCACTGTTCAGACTATACCTGGACTCGTCCATGAACATAACCTGTTCCAATGACCATGTACTGTGTTCTTGACACCAGGCTTTACGGGCTCTCCTGTAGCCAGGGGTCAGTGGAATGCACATTGCAGGTCTCCGGGCGAACAAACCATGTCTGTTCAGTCGTCTGTAGACTGTGTGTCTGGAGACAACTGTTCCAGTGGCTGCGATAAGGTCCCGAGCAAGGCTACCTGCACTATTCCGTGCCTGTCTGCGGGCATTGATGGTGAGATATAGGTATTCTTGTGGTATTTTACTCTGTGGACGTCCCGTACTGTAGCGCCTGGGCGCGTTTTCTGGCTGCAGGAGTCGTTGCCATAATCTTGAGATCACACTTTATGGCACACGGTGGGGGGGGGGGGGGGGGGGGGGGAGCGCGTGCTATGACTTGCTGTGTTTGAAAAGCCTCCAGGCGCTCTAGTATTCTACCCCCCATAACGTCATCAATATGTGTTCTTTGAGCCATTTTCAACACACAGCCACCATTAGCACGTCTGAAAACGTCTGTACCCCTACTCACTGCACCGCACTCTGGCATGCATCAACACACCTCTGCGTATGTGGACTGCTGCCAGCGCCACCGTGCGACGACCATTGGTCAAATGCACCTCATGGTTATGCCCCGACGTGATTTAAGCTCGAAACCGCCCACCAGACCGTGGTTTCACCATGTACCAGCATTATCCTTAATTTATGAGCATGAGTGTAGATACACAGTACAACTCGAACTGTCAATCATAACCTGCCACAGTGCTTCATTGAATTTAATGTGCTTATCACTGAGGTCTGTCCAACAGGGACTGATGACCTCAGATGTTAAGTCCCATAGTGCTCAGACCCATTTGTCCAACTGGAAGTGGTAGTCACTGCATTGCAAGTAACGAGGAAGATAGGCAATGAATTAGCAGATGACGCAATGATTGTCTTAATTTAGCGTTGTGCAGATTGGCGACGAGTGTAACTAAGTACAGTGAAGAAAGAAGGATTAAGAAAATTCTTAGAAACATTCCAGGCGTAAGCAACGTCCAGGTTTACGATTTAGCGTAAGATTTTCAGACGGCACTGGCACTGTAAACAGGCGATAAGTACTTTGACGCCTGAAGCTGAAGATCGTAACACGCCGAAAAGGATGGGAGAAGCCTTTAGCCAGCAGTGGATGAAAATGGCTGATTCTGATGACGTAGTTGCGAGACGATAGTGATAAAACGAAGAGACATAAATGGATAAAGTTTTAAAAGGTCATGAGCCTTCCTGTCGAACAACACTAAAACGAATACCATCAAAGCGACGGATATTTACGGAGAAGAGGAAAAGTTTCTTCGCGGCAAACAAGGCGGGAGCTAACTTTACCAGCAAAGTTCGCACGGTGCTGGAGAATGTTAGCTGGCAATGCTGACACGGCCAAACTCATCGCCTTTGGTGTTTCATTACAGAGTAACCGGATATTGGTGTGTTACAGGTATTCAGCAAAATCAGAGTAAACCAGAGTTAATATACAGTATAAACTTGTTTAAGCCGCAAACATTACCCTAATAGATCATTTCTAAATTACATAAACTCCGCATGTTATCTTTGTACGTGGCAGAAAGTACTTAACGTGCTAATAATATTTTCCTCTTTTTCCATTCCATTGGTGAATGCCGTGGGGGAAGGAGCTCTTTTGTGAGCCACCGACTCTTTTTTTATTTTTATTTTTCCTCATTAATATTACCCGTTTGATGCTGCCCACCACGACTTCGCCAGTTGTGTTCACACTTCATCTCAGAGTAACATGTACACACAATGTACTCGATTATTTGCTGGATGTATTCCAATATCTGTTTTTCTCTACAGTTTTTATCCTCTACAGCTCCCTAAAATGCCATGGAAGTTATTCTTCGACGCCTCAATATATGTCCTACCAGCATCTTCCTTCTTGTTAATGTTTTCCATATATTCCTTTAATTGCCGGTTCTGCCGAAAACCTCAATTCTTGTCTGATCGGTTCACTTAATATTCTGCCTTCTTATCCAACATCACATTCTCAAACACTGAAATTCTCTCCTTTTCTCCTTTTCCCACAGTCCATAATATACTTACACACAATGCTATGTTCAAGATGTACGTTCTCAGAAACTTCTTCTTGAAATTAAGGGCTATGGTAGATATTAGTAGACTTATTTTAGCGATTAATATCTCATTGCCTGTGCTAGTTGCCTGACGTATCCTCCTTGTTACGTCTGATCTACATCAAGTTCTTCAATTCACCGATTACGGGCCATCCAATTCTCATATTGATTTTATCGCTAATTCCTTTTTCTGCTTAACATCTTTACTTTCGTCTTTCTTTGTTTTTTCTCAGTCCATATCATGCACTCAAAAGAATTTTCAAGCCGTTCCACAGGACCTGTAATTCTTCACCACTTTCACTGAGAACAGGAGTTTCATCAGTCAGTTGTATCAATCACATCCTTTCTCCTGTAGTAATGCTTCATAAAATAGGACTTACAAAAGTCGTTTTTCAATAAAACTGTTTCCCTTTCACAAGAAGTGCACAGATTGTACATTCGTTGACATTTCTGAGGAGGCTTAAGTGCCTCACATTTGTTCTAAAAACATATAAATTATTATTACTATTCTATTGCACTTTGGTCGAGAACGATTTGGGTAGAGTAGCTATTGTAAGAACATTCTTATATGTATTTGTTCTGGAACAGTAGTTTAGTTTCATGTGTCACTAATTTGTAGCTTGTACCTTGTAGTCAACTGTGTCAGTTTGACTAACTATCTTCAGTGGATTCTAAGTTTACTTTAAATGACGCTGTAATTTAGCTAAGCGTCTGCTTATTTTTTGCGAACGAGTCATCATTCATAATTCGCCACGGATGTAATAACTTAAAACTGTTAATCGAACCTACCACTTGTTACTTAAGTGTATTCTGAGAGGTAAAGCTCTACTACTATTCCGTGAGCTCGATTTCTCACTTGCGACTATTTTATATTTCTTAGATAACTCTAGTCAAGCTGGCTCAGCGAATGACTATACATCCTGGCGCCTATGGATAATATTTCGGAGGTAACCTGTATTTATTTTTGTTAACACAGCACATAAAAATTGTCAGGTAACTTGCTGCTTTGCTAGCTTTAGTACGAACTGAATGTTTTCTTGCCTCTACTCTCTTTGCCGTGTTAGAAATGTAGCATTACACACCATGATTTTTAATCCCAGTCCCGCATTTTTTTATTTTTTATTTCCACAATTGCTTCTTCGACGTATACGTTGAACAGTACGGGAGAATATCGCAGCCTCCTCTTACCCTTTTTAAATCTGAGAGCTTTCTTCCTGTACTTCCATCCTTATTGTGCTGCGCTCTTGGTTCTTGGACGTACCGTACACTATCGGTCTTTCCTTCTTATCGTCCGCTTTGTACCAGTTTCACTCAGAAGCCACAGTATAGGCCTAAGCTCAAATATCTCTGATTTCACTGTAAGGCCCATTCCGCGAGACATATGGGACGCAGTAACAGATTATTCGACTCGCCTTGGAACGTGCTTTCTCGGAATTTTATCGGTAACTCTCTCCTTGTAGCACGAAGTCTCTTGAGTAGCGTCTGCCACTGAAGGTGATGGGAATCTCCGCAACGCTGTGACTCTCACTAAGCGAACAAGTCACGAAACGCGCCGCTCTTCTTAGAATATAATGCTAATTGGTAAGGCCTTCTGGTTGACAAGCAATTCTCAGTATCGGTTGAGCGAGGATTTTATAAATTATTTCACGGGTGACATACATTTCCATAGCACTCATGCAGTGAATGTCAGTTTGGAGTTTTTACTCCTGAAATTAGTTACATGTGGTAATTACACTTTAGGTCGTTATGGAATGTTATACATAGATATTTTACGTCCCGTGGTTTATCGCCAATTGTGCAATCCAACCGTAATGACTGTGTTCCGCATTTTTTGTGATCGATGCTTAATAATGTAAGTGTGGTTTCCTCTATAACATCACCTATCAATTTGCAACTATTCCGCAGAAAGTAAAACTCCGGAGTTGTTTCTCTTTTCCGAATTGAATCGTTCGATGCCGATCTCTCTGACTTTATCCTTCCGATAGCACTTTTGGTCGAATTGCGCGTTTTTTTGCAGCAGAGCTCGATTTACTAACATAATTTTCGGTTGTTAGTAGTAGTAGTAGTAGTAGTGGTAGTAGTACTAGTAGTAGCTTTATTCATCCGTAGATCTCTTTTTACAAGGATATAGGACATGTCAAAGTATTTAAAAATTTAGATCAATTTAAAAAAAGGTAATTCGTATACACATGTATTTACAGACTTCTAGTTAGAGATAATCATTAAATATACTCCTGGTATACAATACTTTTTTTACCAATAACTTATTAAGTAATGTAATGCCACACTGTTCACTCATATCTCACTATCCGTCACTGCACACACTATACACACATTGTTTCATAACACGTCACTCACTACGCACACACACACACACACACACACACACACACACACACAAATTGGTGATCTCTGGGCCATTTTCTGTACCGCAACATTCCATTTGCTATCCTGAAAAACTGAGTCTGCATCCCTCCATAATGAGTGAGATGTTGAGTTCAGAAAGAGGAAGAGGTGTTAGTATTGTGCTATGCATGGCTTAGGGGGGTAAGTATTTCTAGAAAGGAAAAAAAGAAGGAAAAATACAAAGTGAAGGTGTTATGTGTAATGTTGGATATTTTATAATCATTATTATCATTATTTATTTGTATAACAGTCTTTATCAAACCCCTACTCTGTTTTAGCTAAGTAATACTTCAATGTATAAAATTTATTGCATAACAGGTGCTTTTTAGCTGCCTTTTTAAATAAGTGTATTTTGGCAATTTCTTTAATCTCTTTTGGTAATTTATTGTACAGTTTTATTCCTTGGTAGAAAATGCTGTTTTGAGTTTTATGTTTATTTTTTCTTGGGAACTGTAAGTTGAGTCTATCTCTTGTTGCATGGTCATGGACAGAGCTGTTTGTGCAGTAATTACCAAAGTTATTTTTTATGTGTACAACTGATTGGTAAATGTATTCACATGGAGCAGTTAAAATCCCCAGTGATCTGAACAGATCTAATGAGCTCGACTAGTATTTTTGGTTATTATTCTTATGGCTCTTTTCTGGAGTTTGAAAATTGTGTTCATATTTTGTGCATTTGTTCCCCAAGAAAGAATTCCATAGCTAAAAACTGAGTGTACATATGAATAATATGTAACTAAAAGACACTGCATGTTACACATTGATGATCGGATTCTAAGGGCATAACATGCTGATGACATTCTGTTTTCAAGTACCTTTGTGTGTTCACACCACTTCAACTGAGAATCAATATTCATTCCTAGAAATTTCGCATTTGTTACACAGTCTACTATTTCTTTGTCGTATTTAAAGTTAATAAGAACACCCAGAATGCTCGAAATGCAAATACACGAAAACTCTGAAAAAGTAGACTTCCTAGTACGTCCTTGGTTAATTTCAACACAGGCGTAAATAAGACTGAATTTGTAAAAGTCAATAAAAACTGTATTTCACAATATCACATGAATTTATATTTTTTATCACATACGATTCGTATTACACTTTACCTCTTTAAACTATTGTAATCACTTTGAAATTTATCTGTGGGATAAGTATGACTTTGGTCTTGATTGTGGCCCCACATGAAGTGAAAACCTGTGAAGAGTGGTGGCTATGGGGCAGTCATGGCATGACATGTTCTATAAACAGTCTGTTCTGAGCCATTGTGTTGCAGACACAACAGGACTTCGACTATAACAAATATCGAAATGGAATCTAACGTCAATGTCAAATATGCACGAACTATTTTCGAAAGGAAAGAAAAAGATGTTTTAATCTCGAAATTAAAACCCGGACTATTATTAAGACGATGTCAACAGAAGAAATCTCCCCTAGCCGAGGTTGCCGAAGATAAGTAATCAGCGGTTTATAGTATAACCATTCGCTCAATCACATTTACTAATGCTTCAAAATCACTGACGATTCACTACAACTCCATGAAAATATTTTTGTTCCTCACAGTCATACCAGTTCGGTGAGAGGTGCTTATAAGAAGTACCGAACAATTATATAGTACGCAGAATCTTATATTGCGCAATAGTCGAACACAGTGCTAGGACAGAAGGCGAAACGTTGTGCTGAATAATTCATTCAATGTGAAAAGCAGAACATTTTAGTTATTGGGGAAAATCACCAAGGGAGTCCCATAATGTTCCGTTTTAGGTCCACACTTATTCCTTATAAATGTGTGCATTATAAGATTCAACAAAAAAAATTGATACTTCTTGCGGACGATACTAGTATTATAATAAATCCTATTAGAGAGAAAGCAGCAGAAGAAATGGTAAATTATATTAAACTTCCTGGCAGATTAAAACTGTGTGCCGGACCAAGACTCGAACTCGGGACCTTTGCCTTTCGCGGGCAAGTGCTCTACCATCTGAGCTACCGAAGCACGACTCACGCCCCGTCCTCACACCTTTACTTCTGCCAGTACCTCGTCTCCTAACCTTCCAAACTTTACAGAAGCACTCCTGCGAACCTTGCAGAACTTGCACTCCTGAAAGAAAGGATATTGCGGAGACATGGCTTAGCTACAGCGTGGGGGATTTTTCCCGAATGAGATTTTCACTCTGCAGCGGAGTGTGCGCTCATTTGAAGGTAAGAGACGAGGTACGGCCAGTAGTAAAGCTATGAGGAGGGGGCGTGAGTCATGCTTGGGTAGCTCAAATGGTAGAGCACTTGCCCGCGAAAGGCAAAGGTCCCGAGTTCCAGTCTCGGTCACGCACACAGTTTTAATCTGCAGAGTGAAAATCTCATTCTGGGTAAATTATATTTTCCAAAAACTATTAAGTGATCAAAATATCCACGGGTGTACTGCCGGTCTACAGTGTCCAACGGGCACAATATTTCGGCGATCATACATGTTGCCATCATCAGGTGAACTGACGGACTGAGCTCCTGTGAACGTGCCGGCACGGAGATCCGTACACTATGGCTGCTCAGGGGGAACTGGATTCGGTCGCTTCGCTTCGCTTCGCTTGAAAATCACGGACCTCCTCAGTCCGGAGATGGTGGAGGCTAAGCAGCAGTGCTGCTGTTCCTCCTTGATTCCTCTGTTGTTGTATTTGTGGCCTCTCGTTGGAATCGGCCTCGGCTACCCCGCTGAGTTTAGACTAGCGAAGTAGTCGTGCATTGGTATGTCTTCTGGAGCAGGCTGACGCCTGCCGGAGCGCCACTCCTCCTTCACCCACTTCTCTGTGACCCGGGTGATGTGTTCCCAGTCCGAAGGGGTGAAGATGGGGCGGCTGTTGAGCAATTTCAGCTCCTTCCTGGTTACGGCCTCATGCAACATGCAACGCATGTGTTTGAGGTCACACGGTTGGTGAGGCGGTGGTGGCTTCGCGGGCGCCGGCGTGAAGGGGTATGGGTTGTCCCCGTGAGGGTACGACCCGTCCTTCAGCGACGCCACGATCTTCTTGAGGAAGGGCTGCACGCTCCGCTCGTCTGGGAGCGGGAGGGGCAGCTCTTCGTCTGTTACCGCTTCTTCGGGTTGCGAAGAAGTGGTCTTCGTCCTGTGGGGTGGAGTGACTGGACGGGAGAACTGGTATGTCCCGTTATGAAGAGACGCGAACAGCTGCAGCACAGGGTCCAAGCTGTAGTCCGTACTGAGCGGCCGGCCTTCTGTCTCCGCCGCGGCAACTGGGGGTGTCTCCGTGTGCGTCTCCTCGTCGTGTGCCCGCGGCTCGACCTCCCCGTCAGGAGGGAGAGCAGGCTGCACCACTTCGATCTCCATAGGTGCCTCCGCGCCGCCCGTCACATCAACTGGCGGGTCGGGTGGCACCGTCTGGGTGGAGGCGTCGACTCCCGTTGGCCGACTCGCAGTGGGGTTTGGCGTCTTCCTGAGGACCCGCAGCTCCTCACGCAGCTGTTGCAGCTGGCGGTGAACAGCCACGAGTTCCTCCCTCATGGCGGCCCTCTCGGCCGCGAGGGCCGTGTGGAAGGCGGCCAGTGCGTCGTCTGTGGTGGCTTCGCGACGGCACGGTCCGCCACCCCCGCGGGAACGGGGGGGCGGGACGTCCGTCTCGACGCCAGGCACCTCTGCTGGGCGTGGGGCGGCCATCTTGTCTCTGTAGCCCCGCACGTAGGCGCAGCTGCGCGAGTTTGCGGCGTGGGCACCGCCGCAATTCACGCACTTGGCAGCCGGGTCGCGAGGCTTGGTGCAGTCGCGTGTGTCGTGTGCCTCGGCACACTTCAAACACGCTGGAGTGCCCCTGCACACTTTGGCGATGTGCCCCATCTTTTGGCACTTGAAGCATTGCTGCTCAGTGCGCTGCTTCTTCTTGTGGCGGCGACTGCGACCGCGGTCCTTCCCGATCGCATCGACAAGGAGTTCGATCGCGGCCGCAATCTTGCTGCCCTTCCTGCGTCAAGCCATGTTCGCCTGCGTGTGGAGGTGCGTGCGCGCCGGCTTCTTCTGCTGCCTCGTGTACAGCGTGCCTGTGCGCTCCGTCCGCAGTCTCCAGCGCACTGGATTCGGTCGCGGCGGCGGCGGATTTAAATACCCTCCGCCCGCGGCGCGCTCACTCCGCCGTCCGCGCCCCGCGCCACGGTCGCGCGGTGGAACAGATTGCGACGGCGTCTGAGATGACGTCGGTGTGATGGCTCTGTCCGCCGTGGTCGTCACAACTATACATTTGCTCGATTTACTCTTGATTAACCCAATCGCTGGTTCCCAAGCCTTGCTAAGATTATAGCCACAGTCACGGTTTATAAGGTCGTCATTGGTGCGAATTTCGATGGCCTCTCTAACAACGCTGTCCCAGTAGCTCGACGTCTGTACCAGAATCCTCGTGCGTTCATACTCCATAGCGTGATTTTCCAACAAACAATGTTCAGCGACCGCCGACTTGCTCGGATACATCAGTCGAGTGTGCCTCTGGTGTTCACGGCATCGGTCCTCGACGGTACGCATCGTCTGACCAATATACGACTTGCCACATTGACACGGAATCTGGTACACGCCGGCCTTCCTCAAACCGAGGTCATCTTTGGCGCTCCCCACCAGTGCACGAGTTTAATTCGGAGGGCAAAACACAGTTCCGACCCGGTGTTTCTTCAAAATACGCCGGGAGAAACTCAAGAATCACATCATACACCTTTACGGGGAGGAGATGTACCGCAGCATGAAGAAATTTGAAAAGTTGCGCCACCGTAGATGTCGTTTGCTAAGTACTCTTGCCTTTCTAAAGAGATGTCGTTCCGAGAACGTTGTTCCAAATTTTGCTAAGGTTATGCATCACATCGATTCTGCAGCAGCTAAGAGAATCAAGAAACGAGCCAGCCTCGCATTGGTACGTGAGAGAGTGCAATTCACCCGCCGGAGCCTTGAGTTTATCTGACAGGAATTACTCAAACTACATTTGCAACTGGCTAGTAATTTCACTTCTTTTTCCTGGGATTGGATTGATGGTGTCACCTGGGTTCCAGCTGATTCCGCCCATAAGAAGGTAACGGGACGTCAAACAGCTAAGTTCTCACGTCTCCTTGACAAACCATCTCTGCAGGTTCCGGGCAAGACTGTCATCAATTTGAGTGGCATGGTGTTAAGTGATGATGCGGTCTCGGTTTTGCAGAAAGGTCTCAACTTCGCTCCCACCCCCAAGTTCACTCCGGTCGCAGAAATTGTTAGTGCTGTTGAACAGGTTGTAGCTCGACTTCCGCCTGAATCAGCTGAGGAAATACGTCGTGAAACTTGTCGTGCGTTGACGAAATCCAATCCGATGAAGTCAAATATCACTAGTAAAGAGAGGGCGGCCATTCGTGATCTGAGGGAGCGCTCTGAAATTGTTGTCTTACCGGCTGACAAAGGCAATGCTACAGTTGTTGTCTCCCATAAGGACTACACTGATACGATGCACAGCCTGCTAAGTGACGATTCCTACCGGAAGATCAGCGTTGACCCTACAAACAAGGTGGACAACAAGACGAGGTCGCTTCTCAAGGACGCAGATTTACCGGAGGGTGACGCTAAGAAATTGTTACCCCAAGGTCCGGTACCGCCTAGACTATATGGACTCCCGAAGGTTCACAAAGAGGGGGTACCATTACCCCCCATTGTCAGCAACATCAGGGCACCTCCATATTTGTTGGCCAAATACCTGACGGGAATATTAAGTCCTTATGTGGGTAAATGCCCTCATCGCATCCGTAATTCCGTGGATTTTGTTAAACGCCTTGATAGCTTCACGTTGGGTGTCAGATATCATGGTGAGTTTTGACGTCGTTTCCTTGTTCACGAGGGTACCCCTGCGAGAGTCACTAGAATTGATTAGTCAGAAGTTTGACGAGAAGACCACTGAACTTTTTAGGCATGTCTTGACTTCCACGTATTTTCTTTTTAATGGAGAATACTACGAACAAACGGAGGGAGTCGCCATGGGTAGCCCACTCTCACCGGTGGTAGCGAATTTGTACATGGTGAACTTCGAGGAGGAAGCCCTGTCGTCATCCGAATGGAAACCTACTTGCTTTTTTCCGTTACGTTGACGACACGTTCGTCATCTGGCCACATGGTATGGATAAACTCCTTGACTTCCTTACACATCTAAACTCCATACACCCCAACATCAAATTCACTATGGAGACTGAAACGGAGGGTAAACTACCTTTCCTTGACGTCTTGGTCAAGAGAAGGCCTGACGGCACCCTAGCCATGGGGTGTATCGGAAGACAACGCACACTGATCTGTATTTGCACGCAGACAGCTGCCACCACCCTTCACAGAGGAATGGGGTGCTTAAAACTCTAGTACATAGGGCGCGCACTATCTCTGATGCAGAGAGACTACCCCAGGAATTGGAACATCTGAGAACTGTATTTCGAAAAAATGGGTACTCAGAGTGGCAGATGCAACGTGCTCTCCGCCCACCCACTACAGCACAACCTGTGGAGATGGATGAAATCACGAGGGAGGAGGTAGGCACTGCGTTTATCCCATACACGGGCGCACTCTCGGGGAAAATCGCCCGCATTTTCAAGAAACACCGGGTCGGAACTGTGTTTTGCCCTCCGAATAAAACTCGTGCACTGGTGGGGAGCGCCAAAGATGACCTCGGTTTGAGGAAGGCCGGCGTGTACCAGATTCCGTGTCAGTGTGGCAAGTCGTATATTGGTCAGACGATGCGTACCGTCGAGGATCGATGCCGTGAACACCAGAGGCACACTCGACTGATGTATCCGAGCAAGTCGGCGGTCGCTGAACATTGTTTGTTGGAAAATCACGCTATGAAGTATGAACGCACGAGGATTCTGGTACAGACGTCGAGATACTGAGACAGCGTGGTTAGAGACACCATCGAAATTCGCACCAATGACGACCTCATAAACCGTGACTGTGGCTATAATCTTAGCAAGGCTTGGGAACCAGCGATTGGGTTAATCAAGAGTAAATCGAGCAAATGTATAGTTGTGACGACAACGGCGGACGGAGTCACCACACCGACGTCATCTCAGACGCCGTCGCAATCTGTTCCACCGCGCGACCGTGGCGCGGGGCGCGGACGGCGGAGTGAGCGCGCCGCGGGCGGAGGGTATTTAAATCGGCCGCCGCCGCGACCGAACCCAGTTCCCCCTGAGCAGCCATAGTGTACGGATCTCCGTGCCGGCACGTTCACAGGAGCTCAGTCCGTCAGTTCACCTGATGATGGCGACATGTATGATCGCCGAAATATTGTGCCCGTTGGACACTGTAGACCGGCAGTACACCCGTGGATATTTTAATTATCAAATACGCCGGGAGAAACTCAAGAATCACAATTATTAAGTGGCTCTCTGAAAATGAATCCTCCCTAAATTTTGAAGAAACAAAACACTACCTCCTGTTCTGTACAACAAATGAACTCATACCAACAACTCATGTAGGACATCAGCAGGAGTCAGTAAACAGAGTAGAATGGTCCAAATTTTTAGGTGTGTGTGCTGCTGAAATCTTGAACTAGTAGAAGCATATGGCTGAGCTTGTCAAACAATTAAGTTCAGATACTGCTTCTCTTCATACAATTGCTAATCGTGGAAACAAATGTATCAGCCTCCTGGCAAATTTTGCATATTTCCAGTCGACAATGTCTTACGGAATAATTTTCTGGGGTAACTCATCATTTAGAAAGAAAGCACTGACTGCAGAAAAGCGAGTAGTAAAAATAATATTTGGTGTTCACCCACGGACGTTATGTAGGAACCTCTTTAAGGAGCTACGCATTTTAATTGCACCGTCGCAATACACACATTCGCTAATGAAATACGTCATAAATAATCCATCGCAATTTGAGAATAATAGTGATGTCCGCACCTACAACAGTAGAGGGAAAAATGACCTTTATTATCACGCGGAGTGGCCGCGCGGTTTGAGGCGCTATGTCACGGATTGCGTGGCCTCTCTCGTCCGAGGTTCGAGTCCACCCTCGGGCATGGGTGTGTGTGTTCTTCTTAGCATGAGTTAGTTTAAGTTAGTACAAGTAGTGTGTAAGTCTAGGGACCGATGACCCCAGCAGTTTGGTCCCTTAGAAATTCACACACATTTGAACATTTGACCTTTTACCCATTGTTAAGGCTGTCAGTGGCTCAGAAAGGTGTTCACTACGCAGCAACAAAAAATTTTGATTATTTGTCCGGTAATAGAAACTGTCTGACAGGCAGAGTAGCAAGTTATAAATCTAACGTAAAATGATTTCTCCTGAAAAACTCCTATCCCACTGACGAATTTATACTTAAAAACTGTTGGCAGAAAAACTGCCAGTAAAAAAAAATGTAACTTCTCACGTGAGTAGATGAGTAGGACTAAAAATAGTAACGTGTTCTTTAATGTTAACACTAATTACGTATACATACCTGCAAACTAATAATCTATATATACATGCAATCTAACACGTTTTGTAATAGAATCGTTCGAATGAGTTATGGAACGCTGAACGAACTAAGTAAATAACTAAGTAACGAAACGACAAACAACATCATGTGAAGTTAACAGGTTTGAAAAGTGGTAGGTGGGTATGGGGCAGTCAAGCTATGACATCTTCCCTAAATTTTGAAGAAACAAAACAATACCTCCTGCTCTGTACAACAAATAAACTCATACCAACAACTGAAGCAGGACATGAGCAGTAGTCAGTAAATATGGTAGAATGCTCCAAATTTTAAGGTGTACGTGCTGATGAAATCTTGAACTAGTAGAAGCATATGGCTGAGCTTGTCAAACAATTAAGTTCAGATGCTTCTGCTCTCGGTACAATTGCTAATCGTGGAAACAAATGTATCATCTTCCTATGCATTTTGCGTATTTCCAGTCGACAGTGTCTTACGGAATAATTATCTGGGGTAACATCATTTAGAAAGAAAGCACTGATTGCAGAAAAGCGAGTAGTAAAAATAATATTTGGTGTTCACCCACGGACGTTATGTAGGAGCCTCTTTAAGGAGCTACACATTTTAACTGCACCATCGCAATACATACATTCGCTAATGAAATAAGTCATAAATAATCCATCGCAATTTGACAAGAATAGTAACGTCCGCACCTACAACAATAGAGGGAAAAATGACCTTTATTGCCATGCGGTGTGGCCGCGCGGTTTGAGGCGCTATGTCACGGATTGCGTGGCCTCTCTCGTCGGAGGTTCGAGTCCTCCCTCGGGCATGGGAGTGTGTGTGTGTTCTTCTTAGCATGAGTTAGTTTAAGTTAGTATAAGTAGTGTGTAAGTCTAGGGACCGATGACCTCAGCAGTTTGGTCCCTTAGGAATTCACACACATTTGAAAATTTGACCTTTATTACCCATTGTTAAAGCTGTCAGTGGCTCAAAAGGCGTTCAATAGGCAGCAACAAAAATTTTTGATTATCTGCCCAATAATAGAAAATGTCTGACAGGCGGCATAGCAAGTTTTAATCTAATTTAAAATGATTTCTCCTGAACAACTCCTATCCCACTGACGAATTTATACTTAAAAACTGTTGGCAGGAAAAACTGTCAGTAAAAAATTGCAACTACACATGTGAGTAGATGAGTAGGACTAAAAATAGTAACGTATTCATTAATTTTAACACTAATTACGTATACATATCTGCAAACTAATTATCTATATGTACTTGCAATCTGACACGTTTCACAACAGTTAGATAATAGAATCGTTCAAATGATTTATGGAACACGGAACGAACTAAGTAACTAATTAATTAACTATGTAACGAAACGCAGACAACAATGACAGTACGAGGGCTGGCAGTGACCCAGCGCTATTTTTTTCGGGAAGACTGTTCACCAAAGCACAAATCACGTCCCCAGTTGGCGGAAGACTTCCAAGTTCTGCCGATTATCACCTAAAGATCCCGGAGCTAAGGGAGCAAGTAACGTAGACTTTTTCTGAAATTTATGGACGAACTGATTCCAAAACGCAGGCACATGATGTCACCGTAATAAACACGTAGCGGCAGCGTGCAACGCAGGTTGTTATTTACACCTAACACGAGCGTGTGCAATCAGATGAAAATTGACGCTCCATTCAGCGAATGAGATTGCCGTAAATTATTCCGCCATTCGTGCGCCGGTAATTCTAAACGGAGAAGTGTAGCGGGCGCATGCCAGAGACGCAAATTCTCATTTGCCTTTAATTACGGCCGCCGGACTGTATTATTTCCGGACATCACGTTCGCTGATATTGAATAATGATTGCTGACAGAGGTCCTCTGGACGCAGCAGACCGGTTCCGCAGAAAACTGCCGCTCGTAGATTATTACCCGGCACTTTCCTCGGTGTGCTGCGTCAGGAGACCGGGGTCGAGCGCATCTGTTACCAGAGGAGCTCACCTGCACCAACGACAGGTTCACTCCAGCGTTCCAGCCCTGCCGTCCAAATTACTTACTTATTATTTACAGATTGCCTGCACTGCCCAACCACTGAAAGTGTTGCTTTGATCAGGTACGACCCAATTTCTTGCAAAGTATTGTATTATCATCATTTTATTACTTCTGTTTAATCTTTCAACACTTACATCGTAAGTCTGCTACTCTTTTCCAGTCTGTAGCTGAGTGGTCGTACAAGTTCATGAACCCGGGATTTATAATGAAATTTATCCTCTAGACACTGAATACGACCCATTAGCAACACTGTCTGACTTCGAAGTTTGAGTTCGGAGAAGGCGAATGTTACACGCAGCGCAACACATGGTGGCAGGGGGGGGGGGGAGGTGAGGTATTCTAAAGAAACAAATGGAGTACTTTGTAAGTAGGCTGTTTAGGTTTTTACGTTGGTAATGCCACGTAGTGCTGTGTATGAAAATCGCTGACTGCGCTGTGTGCAGTCTGTGGTTGGATGGACTCATTGTTGGAATATTCGCTTGTGTAGTGTTGGGCAGCTGGATGTGAACAGCGCGTAGCTTTGAGCAGTTGAAGGTGAGCCGACAGCAGTGGTGCATGTGGGGAGAGAGATGCAGGAAATTTGTTTAATTGGGTGTCACAAAATTATATATATATATATATATATATATATATATATACTCTTGAACGCTATTAAGGTAAATAAATTGTTTGTTCTCTATCAAAATCTTTCATTTGCTAACTATGCCTATCAGTAGTTAGTGCCTTCAGTAGTTAGAATCTTTTATTTAGCTGGCAGTATGGGCGCTCGCTGTATTGCAGTAGTTCGAGTAACGAAGATTTTTGTGAGATAAGAGATTCATGGAAGGTATAGGCCATTGTTAGTCAGGGCCATTCTTTTGTAGGGATTATTGAAAGTCAGATTGCGTTGCACTAAGTATTGTGTGTCATTTTAGTGAAGATCAGAATAAGTAAAGAGAAAACTGTTTGAGTACGTTGAGTTTTGCTCAGCAATTTGAAAATCAAATAACGCAGAAGTTTACCAGCACAGTCAATTATAATTTTTCAAAGGGGACGTTTTAACTTAACTCCAACACTGACTCCAAACCTCGTACTACACGGCTTCAAAGGGCATTAAAATCGGACCTTAGGGGTCTGATTTGCGCAGGACAAAATGTTTTTCTCATCTGTTGCCTACACTAACTAATAACCACAAAATAGGGAGCTGGTGTGGTGAACGCATCAATTTATTTTGACACCGCCGTCGTGTAACTCAAAGAACTGAATTAGCAATGCCTTACTTAAACTGAAGAGCCAAAGAAACTGGTACACCTATCTAACATCGCGTAGGGCCCCCGCGAGCACGCAGAAGTGTCACAACACGACGTGGCATGGACTCGACTAATGTCTGAAGTAGTGCTGGAGGGAATGGACACCATGAATCCTGTAGGTCTGACCATAAATCAGTAACAGTACGAGGGGCTGGATGTATATTCTGAATAGCACCTTGCAAGGCATCCCAAATATGCTAAATGATGTTCATGTCTAGGGAGTTTGGTGGCCAGCGGAAGTGTTTAAACACAGACGAGTGTTCCTGGAGCCACCCTACAGCAATTCTGAATGTGAGGGGTCTCTCATTGACCTGCTGGAATTGCCCAAGTCCTTCGGTATGCAGAATGGATGTGAATGGATGCAGGTGACCAGACAGGATGCTTGCGTACGTGTCACCTGACAAGAGTCTTATCTACACGTTTCAGGGGTCCCATACCACTCCAATTGCACACGCCTGACACCATTACAGAGCCTCCACCAGCTTGAACAGTACACTGCTGACATACAGGGTCCATGGATTCATGAGGTTGTCTCCATACCAGCACACGTCCATCCGTCGACACAATACTCGTCCGGCCAGGCAACGAGCTTTCAGTCATCAACAATCCAATGTCGGTGTTGAGGGGCCCATGCGAGGCGTAAAGCTTTGTGTCGTGCAATCATCAAAGGTACACGAGTGGGCCTTCAGCTCCGAAAGTCCATATTGATGACGTTTCGTTGAATGGTTCGCACGCTGACACTTGTTGACGGCAAAGAATTGAAATCTGCATCAATTTGCGAAAGGGTGGCACTTCTGTCACGTTGAACGACCCTCTTCAGTCGTCGTTGGTCCCGTTCTTGCACAGGACCTTTTTGCGACCGCAGCGATGTCGGACATTTGGTATTTTACAAGATTCCTGCTATTCACATTACACTCGTGAAATGGCCGTACGGGAAAATACCCACTTCATCTCTACCTCGGAGATGCTGTATCCCATCGCTCGTGCGCCGACTGTAACACCACGTTCAAACGCAGTTAAATCTTGATAATCTGCCACTGTAGCAGCAGTAACTGATATAAGAACTGCGCCAGACAAGTGTTGCCTTATGTAGGCGTTGCCGACCGTAGCGCCGTATTCTGCCTGTTTACATATCTCTGTATTTGAACACGCATGCCTGTACCAGTTTCTCTGGCGATTCAGTGTATGACGACGACGACGCTGCGTAACTCAAAGGAATGAATTAAAAATACCTTACTTACAGGGTGTTTCAAAAATGACCGGTATATTTGAAACGGCAATAAAAACTAAACGAGCAGCGATAGAAATACACCGTTTGTTGCAATATGCTTGGGACAACAGTACATTTTCAGGCAGACAAACTTTCGAAATTACAGTAGTTACAATTTTCAACAACAGATGGCGCTGCGGTCTGGGAAACTCTATAGTACGATATTTTCCACATATCCACCATGCGTAGCAATAATATGGCGTAGTCTCTGAATGAAATTACACGAAACCTTTGACAACGTGTCTGGCGGAATGGCTTCACATGCAGATGAGATGTACTGCTTCAGCTGTTCAATTGTTTCTGGATTCTGGCGGTACACCTGGTCTTTCAAGTGTCCCCACAGAAAGAAGTCACAGGGGTTCATGTCTGGCGAATAGGGAGGCCAATCCACGCCGCCTCCTGTATGTTTCGGATAGCCCAAAGCAATCACACGATCATCGAAATATTCATTCAGGAAATTAAAGACGTCGGCAGTGCGATGTGGCCGGGCACCATCTTGCATAAACCACGAGGTGTTCGCAGTGTCGTCTAAGGCAGTTTGTACCGCCACAAATTCACGAAGAATGTCCAGGTAGCGTGATGCAGTAATCGTTTCGGATCTGAAAAATGGGCCAATGATTCCTTTGGAAGAAATGGCGGCCCAGACCAGTACTTTTTGAGGATGCAGGGACGATGGGACTGCAACATGGGGCTTTTCGGTTCCCCATATGCGCCAGTTCTGTTTATTGACGAAGCCGTCCAGGTAAAAATAAGCTTCGTCAGTAAACCAAATGCTGCCCACATGCATATCGCCGTCATCAATCCTGTGCACTATATCGTTAGCGAATGTCTCTCGTGCAGCAATGGTAGCGGCGCTGAGGGGTTGCCGCGTTTCAATTTTGTATGGATAGAGGTGTAAACTCTGGCGCATGAGACGATACGTGGACGTTGGCGTCATTTGGATCGCAGCTGCAACACGGCGAACGGAAACCCGAGGCCGCTGTTGGATCACCTGCTGCACTAGCTGCGCGTTGCCCTCTGTCGTTGCCGTACGCGGTCGCCCTACCTTTCCAGCACGTTCATCCGTCACGTTCACAGTCCGTTAAAATTTTTCAAACAGATCCTTTATTGTATCGCTTTTCGGTCCTTTGGTTACATTAAACCTCCGTTGAAAACTTCGTCTTGTTGCAACAACACTGTGTTCTAGGCGGTGGAATTCCAACACCAGAAAAATCCTCTGTTCTAAGGAATAAACCATGTTGTCTACAGCACACTTGCACGTTGTGAACAGCACACGCTTACAGCAGAAAGACGACGTACAGAATGGCGCACCCACAGACTGCGTTGTCTTCTACATCTTTCACATCACTTGCAGCGCCATCTGTTGTTGAAAATTGTAACTACTGTAATTTCGAAAGTTTGTCCGCCTGAAAATGTACTGTTGTCCCAAGCATATTGCAACAAACGGTGTATTTCTATCGCTGCTCGTTTAGTTTTTATTGCCGTTTCAAATATACCGGTCATTTTTGAAACACCCTGTATATAGCTGCAATTTTTTTTTTTTTTCAGAAGATGAATGCTGGCGCAGCTTAGCCCCTGAGCAAACAGCAAAAATGCAGTATAAGTGAATGGTGCACGTTCTGTATGGAACAGGTTTTAAGTATTCAAACATGGAGGTAAGGTACACACGGTAAAATCTCTGAAAAAAGGAAGGAGATAATGAATTCGCGAAGACCAAATATTTGAAAAATCCAGTATAATGCGTGAACATACTTGACGTGCAATGTTAGCCATTGTAATTAAGGACAAATATGGAATCAGAACATTTAAAATCCCTTCTTTACATCATGGTACAAAAGTGTGTAAAATTAAATTTACGGAAGTTAAGAAAGAGCCTTGCGTTTGAGAGAATATGTTTATAAGCCACCTGAAATTAGCCACGGTTGGTGAGTGATTGTCTGTGAGTCGGCAAGTGACTTACGCACGGAGCGCACGTGCGCGATGTACGAAAGGCGGTCGCAACGAAGCGGCTGCCTTTGAACATCTAGATGTGTGCACCTGCAAGGCATTATGCATCAATGAAACTCCAAGATCACTTGTGAGCGTACTGTAACCTTTCTACATTACAATGTTCTCTCATTCGTCATTCATAGCGTTAGTTTGAAGCAGTTCTCAATTCTCTTCATTTCAATTCAAATGCTGCATCTCACATCGTCAACGATGTCAAGGTCTGCCTCTGCGATCTCTGCTGTTATTTCCCTCCAACCGCAAACTTCAGCAACCAACCGCTTCTTAATATGAGCTCAACCATTTTATCACTTCGTTTCGATACGTGTTAAAAAATACATTTTTTCCTTCCTGTTTTATTAAAACTGTTTGCCCCTAGTCCAAAGTACGGTTGTAGATGGGAATTTGATGATACATTGTATGGATATTCTTTAAATTTGGTTCTGACGCTCGCTGGCTTCAAACAAATAAATAAAAAATGCGATTAGGACGAAAAATTACATTAACTAGTGAAAATGATCAAGGATTCGTATAACTGATTTATTGACAAAAGTACTATACCATTTCTCAGAAATGGCCTTTCTTCCGTAAGTGCTAGTCCAGTAAGGTATAGGGAGAGCTTCGGTTAAGTTCGAGATCCTGTTACTGTAAACGGTTTTAATCATCCAGGAAGTTCCAAAACAGGGCACAATCCGCTACAGATGCCCTAGGAACGTAGGATTAGGAGGAGACAACTTCTGAGCTATGGAAGTTTCGGCAAGAGTTACAGGCTGAAATGAATCTGACAGGGCGGACCGTAAGTCTTCCTTGGATAGCTCAGACGTTGTGAGTCTTGATCCGGGCACACAGTTCTAATCTGCAAGGAAGTTCAACATAAAAAGTTCTTCCCAGAGGACCTGGAAAAGAAACCTTTACAAGCACTAGTACTTCGAGCTGTTAAATATGAAGACGTTATCCTGCAAAATCTTCCTTAGTAAAGCCCATGTCGCTTGGAGCTGAAGATGTATCCGTCACGTTGACGTTAGTAATGTTGACCATATTTCCTCGTCTTACGCACAGCCGTCCCAGCTAAGGGCAGACAAGTGCGGAGATTTCCATATACAGTTCTTTCTATCTCTCCTCGATGTTAACGTTATTACTTGGACAGGACCAAAGAAACACTCGTTGCATCAAAGAAAAATCCTTTGTGCATCAATCCACAACATAGCCACCTTCTCTATAACAATTTTAATAGTAAGAACCCGACTTTGGAATGATCTCGCTCAAGCTATCAGAGAACAGAATCGCATTCCCGACAATAATATCTTAATGTAAAAAAGCTTCCAAAATAGATCGCAGTTGATATATAACCTAATTATTAGTTTCAGCAGTGTTACATTGCCATCTTCAAGTCATCGGTAACGTGAATTACGAGGGCGGTTCAGAAAGTAACCTCCGATTGGTCACAGTGCGGGTTGTGGGGGGAGTAGCGACGCCATCTGTGCGTTCACACACTCAACAGGTCAGTCGGCATCAAGCCGTGGTCGAGTGAACGTCGTACCTGCGCTAGTTTAGTTTTTGTGGCAGTTTGAAATGTGTGCTGCAATAGAAAACCCCGCCAAATGTGAAGTGCGTGCTGTCATAAGGTTTTTTACAGCCAAAGGATATTCTGCAGCAGCTATTCATCGTGAGCTTTGTGCCGTGTACGGACCAAGAGTTATGAGTGAAGGAGTTGTCCGTGAATGGGTACGTTTATTTAAAAGTGGATGAGAAAACGTTCATGATGAAGAGAGGAGTGGTAGACCATCATTGGTGACTGACGAACTCGTTCAGACAGTTGATGCAAAAGTTCGTGAAAATCGACGTTTCTCAAAGTCGGAGTTGTCTACTGGTTTTCCACAGATTTCTAAGACTCTCTTGTACGAGATAGTGACAGCAAGATTGGGTTACCGTAAGTTCTGTGCACGATGGGTGCCCAAAATTCTTACCGACCACCACAAAACTCAAAGAATGGCCTCTGCATTAGACTTTCTGTCACGTTATGAGGACGAAGGAGAACCATTGTTAAACAGAATCGTGACCGGTGACGAAACCTGGATTAAGTACGTGAACCCTGAGACAAAAGAACAATCAAAGATGTGGGCACATTCAAATTCGCCTACCAAACCAAGAAAAGCCTCGCAAGATTTTTCTGCCAGAAAACTGATGGCAACGGTGTTTTGGGATGCCAAAGGGGTGTTGTTGGTTGAATTCATGGAACGTGGTACGACCATTAATCAAGACGTATACTGTGAAATAATAAAAAAGTTATTACGGGCTATACAGAACAAACGCCGTGGTATGCTGACTTCCGGTATCGTTTTTTTGCACGATAACGCCCGTCCTCACTCTGCTCGCAGAACAACGGCCCTTCTTGAGTCCTTCAAGTGGGACGATATCAACCATCCACCTTACAGCCCAGACCTGGCGCCAAGTGATTACCACCTCTTCATGCATTTGAAGAAATGGCTCGGGTCACAGCGGTTTGATGACGACGAAGAGCTCAAAGATGCGGTCACAGGCTGGCTCCAGGCACAAGCGGGTGATTTTTATGCAGAAGGAATTTCAAAGCTTGTGAAGAGATACGATAAGTGCCTCAATCACTATGGAGACTATGTAGAAAAATAGTGCAAAGATGTAGTTGTAAGATGTATATATTAAAATATTTTTATTTAACTTTGTGTATTTTTTTAAATCAACCGGAGGTTACTTTCTGAACGGCCCTCGTATAAAGCCCCTACTTGTGGCACTTTGCCATCTGGCCACTGAAAACGTGGACGTAATCTCACAAAAAAGATACTCCCATGTAATACTGAGTGCACTAAAATCGAAACTTAGGTGTATCAGCAAGGCACGGAGCCGGTAATCAACTACATACAGGTGTATCAGCAAGGCACGGAGCCGGTAATCAACTACATACAGGTGTATCAGCAAGGCACGGAGCCGGTAATCAACTACATACATCTCACACCAGTGGGTGTGCTCTATTTGATATATTTCACACCTTTGTACCTTTCTGATACAGTTATTACTTTTATTTTTGTGGTCTTAGTGTTGCTTGGCAGTGTCTTACCCGTTAGTTTAGCTCTAAGTTTTCAACGGCCATTTGCCACAACTAGTGGCTATACAGGGTGGTCCATTGATGATGACCAAGCCAAATAAGCATCAAACGAAAAAACTACAAAGAACGAAACTCGTCTAGCTTGAAGGGGGAAACCAGATGGCGCTGTGGTTAGCACGCTAGATGGTGCTGCCATAGGTCAAACGGATATCAACTGCGTTTTTTTAAATAGCAACCCCCATTTTTTTACTACATATTGGTGTAGTACGTAAAGAAATATGAATGTTTTAGTTGGACCACTTTTTTCGCTTTGTGATAGATGGCGCTGTAATGGTCACAAACGTATAAGTACGTGGTATCACGTAACATTCCGCCAGTGTGGACGGTACTTGCTTCGTGATACATTACCCGTGTTTAAATGGACCGTTTACCAATTGCAGAAAAGGTCGATATCGTGTTAATGTATGGCTATTGTGATCAAAATGCCCAACGGGCCGGTGCTATATATGCTGCTCGGTATCCTGAACGACATCATCCAAGTGTCCGGACCGTTCGCCGGATAGTTACGTTATTTAAGGAAACAGGAAGTGTTCAGACACATGTGAAACGTCAACCACGACTTGCAACAAATGATGATGCTCAAGTAGGTGTTTTAGCTGCTGTCGCAGCTAATCCGCACATCAGTAGCAGACAAATTGCGCGAGAATCGGGAATCTCATAAACGTCGGTGTTGAGAATGCTACATCAACATCGATTGCACCCGTACCATATTTCTATGCTCCAGGAATTGCATAGCGACAACTGTGAACGTCGTGTACAGTTCTGCCACTGGGCACAAGAGAAATTACGGGACGATGACAGATTTTTTGCACGCGTTCTATTTGACGAAGCGTCATTCACCAACAGCGGTAACGTAAACCGGCATAACATGCACTATTGGGCAACGGAAAATCCACGATGGCTGCGAAAAGTGGAACATCGGCGACCTCGGCGGGTTAATGTATGGTGGGGCATTATGGGAGGAAGGATAATTGGACCGCATTTTATCGATGGCAATCTAAATGGTGCAACGTATGCTGATTTCCTACGTAATGTTCTACCGATGTTACTACAAGATGTTTCACTGCATGACAGAATGGCGATGTACTTCCAACATGATGAATGTCCGGCACATAGCTCGCGTGCGGTTGAAGCGGTACTGAATAGCATATTTCATGACAGGTGGTTTATTCGTCGAAGCACCATACCATGACCCGCACGTTCACGGGATGTGACGTCCCCGGATTTCTTTCTGTGGGGAAAATTGAAGGATATTTGCTATCGTGATCCACCGACAACGCCTGACAACATGCTGCGTCAGCGTATTGTCAATGCATGTGCGAACATTACGAAAGGCGAACTACTCGCCGTTGAGAGGAATGTCGTTACACGTATTGCCAAATGTATTGAGGTTGACGGACATCATTTAGAGCATTTACTGCATTAATGTGGTATTTACAGGTAATCACGCTGTAACTGCATGCGTTCTCAGAAATGATAAGTTCACAAAGGTACATGTATCACATTGGAACAACCGAAATAAAATGTTCAAACGTACCTACGTTCTGTGTTTTAATTTTAAAAACCTACCTGTTACCAACTGTTAGTCTAAAATTGTGAGCCATATGTTTGTGACTATTACAGCGCCATCTATCACAAAGCGAAAAAAGTGGTCCAACTAAAACATTCATATTTCTTTACGTACTACACGAATATGCAATAAAAAATGGGGTTTCCTATTTTCAAAAACGCAGTTGATATACGTTTGACCTATGGCAACGCCATCCAGCGGGCCAACCATAGCGCCATCTGGTTTCCCCCTTCAAGCAAGACAAGTTTCGTTCTTCTTCTTCTTCTTCTTGCGTTACGGCCTCTGTAGGACCACGGGTGCACCCTTCGTGGACTGCATTTTCCTCTTCTTCTCCCAGAACCTCTTCATTCTTTACCTTCTCCTCTCCCGCTCTTCTTCCGAGATCTTCAGTTTACGTTTCTCCTGGCGGCTCCACTAGTGACATTCTAATCTTTTCCTGTATTCTTCTCTGTCATTGATCTCCGGCATATTTGTCGGTGTATATTTGTTCCTCCGATTTTCCTTTCCTTCGAACTTGATCCCCAATTCCAACTAGTCTTTCCGGAGTTCAACAATCCACTTGGTTCCTGTCATTCCCCTTGTCCTCCCTGTTGTTTCCCACGCTCTCTTCGTCATTCTGTCCATACTCATCCTAACTAAATACCCAGCAAACCTTTCCCTTTTGAGTCTGACTTTCCCGGATATTGTTCTCATGTTCCGATACAATTTTTCCCTAGGTCTTCGCATCCACCTCTCTCCACCTCTTTTGCGACCTAGTATTTTTCTCAGTATTTTTCTCTCTTCATTCTCTAGTTGTTCTGTCCCATTTCTTCCTAGTGTCATCGTCTCAGCAGCATATAATACTGCATTCCTCACTGTTGCCTTGTAGTGGCTTATCTTTGCCTCTGCGGATATATTCTTTTTATTCTATATCTCTCTCGTCATGCAGAAGGCTGACCTCATCTTCTTTATCCTCTCTGTTATTCCTTCCTTGCTCCTGTTCCTTCCTGTTATAAATTCTCCCATGTATTTAAATTTGTCCATCGTTTGCACAGTGCCTTCCGGTGTTTCCCAGTTTGCAGTGGTGTTTAATGTCTTTGTCTTGTTATAGGCGATCCTCAGTCCCACCTTTCTGGCTACCTTACTTAAGTTGTCGAGTTGTGTTTTTGCGTCTTCTTCCGTCTCATTTACAAGTTTCGTTCTTTGTAGTTATTTCGTTTGACGCTTATATCGTGAGATATTTGGCCCGGTCACGATCAATGGACCACCCTGTATAGTTCACGTATACGATGATCTGACGCTGACAATATACCCTACTGACCATTAAAATTGCTACACCAAGAACAAATGCAAATGATAAACGGGTATTCACTGGACAAATATATTACACTATAACTGACATGTGATCACATTTTCACGCAATTTGGGTGCATAGATCCTGAGAAATCAGTACCCAGAACAACCACCTCTGCTCGTAATAACGGCCTTGATACGCCTGGGAATTGAGCCAAACAGAGCTTTGATGGCCTGTAAGTTACAGCTGCCCATGCAGCTTCAACACGATACCACATTTCTCCAAGAGTAGTGACTGGCGTATTGTGACGAGCCAGTTGCTCGGCCACCATTGACCAGACGTTTTCAATTGGTGAGAGATCTGGAGAATGTGCTGGCCAGGGTAGCAGTCAAACGTTTTCTGTATTCAGAAATGCCCGTACAGGACCTCCAACATGCGGTCGTGCATTATTCTGCTGAAATGTAGAGTTTCGCAGGGATCGAATGAAGGGTAGAGTCACGGGTCGTAACACATCTGAAATGTAACGTCCACTGTTCAAAGTGCTGTCAATGCGAACAAGAGGTGACCGAGACGTTTAACGAATGGCACCCCATAGCATCACGCCGGGTGATACGCCAGTATGGCGATAACGAATACACGCTTCGAATGTGCGTTCACCGCGATGTCGCCAAACACGGATGAGACCATCATGATGCTATAAACAGAACCTAGATTCATCCGAAACAATGACGTTTTGCTATTCGTGCACCCAAGTTCGTCGTTGAGTACACCATCGCAAGCCCTCCTGTCTGTGTTACAGCGTGAAGGGCAACCGCAGCCATGGTCTCCGAGCTGATAGTCCATGCTGCTGCAAACGTCGTCGAACTGTTCGTGCAGATAGTTGTTGTCTTGCAAACGTCCCCATCTGTTGACTCGGGGATCGAGACGTGGGTGCACGATCCGTTACAGCCATGCGGATAAGATGCCTGTCATCTCGACTGCTATGATACGAGGCCGTTGGAATCCAGCACGGCGTTCCGTATTACCCTCCTGAACCCAACAATTCCATATTCTGCTAACAGCCATTGGATCTCGACCAACGCGAGCAGCAATGTGGCTATACGATAAACCGCAATCGCGATAGGCTACAATCAGACATTTATCAAAGTCGTCACCGAGCGAGGTGGCGCAGTGGTTAGCACACTGGACTCGCCTTCGGGAGGACGACGGTTCAATCCCGTCTCCGGCCATCCTGATTTAGGTTTTCCGTGATTTCCCTAAATCGTTTCAGGCAAATGCCGGGATGGTTCCTTTGAAAGGGCACGGCCGATTTCCTTCTCAATCCTTCCCTAACCCGAGCTTGCGCTCCGTCTCTAATGACCTCGTTGTCGACGGGACGTTAAACACTAACCACCACCATTAATCAAAGTCGGAAACGTGATGGTACGCATTTCTCCTCCTTACACAAGGCATCACAACAACGTTTCACCAGGCAACGCCGGTCAACTGCTGTTTGTGTATGAGAAATCGGTTAGAAACTTTCCTCATTTCAGCACGTTGTAGGTGTCGCCACCGGCGCTAACCTTGAGTGAATGCTCTGAAAAGCTAATCATTTGCATATCACAGCATCTTCTTCCTGTCGGTTAAAGTTCGCGTCTGAGCACGTCATCTTCGTGGTGTTGCAATTTTAATGGCCAGTAGTGTACCTTTGCTGAAACTAATAATCAGAATATGTATCAACTGCGATCTGGACAATAAAGCTTTTAGTTTGGAATAAAATATCGCTCTCCTTCCAACCATGTCAAGTAATCACAATTTTTTATGTTTTTAATCCTCTCTTTAGATTATTGTGATGAAGTACAATCCTTCCGCAACGAAAATTTTTCATTTTCCAATGTCACTAGCTGAAGCAGTCGACCCGAATTTTCCTTAGAACTTGCTGCGTCCTAATGTCTGCCTTTTGTACACTAAAGGATACGTTTGCTTTCTCTACTATCACTATCAAAAATGGTTCTGAGCAGTATGGGACTTAACATATGAGGTCATCAGTCCCTAGAACTTAGAACTACTTAATCCTAACTAACCTAAGGACAGCACACACGTCCATGCCCGAGGCAGGATTCGCACCTGCGACCGTAGTGGTCGCGCGGTTCCAGACTGAAGCGCCTAGAACCGCTCTGCCACATCGGCCGGCTATCACTATCATTATTATTCCGATTATTACTCCCTAGTCAGTGCTGTTCTTCCTAACGGCCTTAGATATATGCAAATTTAACTGAAAACCATTTTATCACATTTATTACCACCTTATTTAACATTTTTATTGTTGAGTAATTAAACCGTGGGCAAGGATTTCTGACTGTATGCGTGAGAGAAATTCTGATCGGAATAAATAAACAAAACATTCTACCACGCAAAATCATGTCATTCGTCGACGTAAATTTAAATAGCTGCTGCTAAAAATGGCTGTTCTCACAAAACTCGTTACAATAATATCAGTCGGTATGAATTCAAATGAAGTGACATCGTGTTCCGTGACAGAAACAGTTGACTGACCGATATTACTGCAGGAAAAAAAATGGTACACCTGGAAACACAACGTCGATTTTGATCTAATGACGGCATATGCCACCTGGAGGATAGTTGATGTACTGATAATGGTAATAACTGGCAGCCAGTGCTGTACAAACGCAGTAAAGTCATGAGGTGCTCAATTGACTTTTTTATTAGAACATGTTACGCGTTTCGGGATTACACCCATCTTCAGACATCACAAAGTTCAACTCCTTCCAAGGGGTACAAGGCGTACACTCAAAGTGTCGAACAACATGTGACTATAGCTGCCACACAAGCAGTCTTGAAGCAGAGTGTGTACTGATAATGGCTCGGTGTGGTGCAAACGTGTGAAGTAAGCAATCAACCATCCCACCAAGACGCACTAAAGTGCGCGTCATTTATGACGGCGGCCGAGTTTAGGTTCGTTCTGCGCATCTGACGTCACAAAACACAGTCAGTCAATGAACAGAGAACGACATTGCCAGAGCTCGACTGCAGTGCAGAGCACGGACGAGTGTCTTCAGTTTTAGAAACGTTCAGTCATAAATAAAGTAATTGAAGAAAAGCAATGTCTTGATAGCATTCTTCTATAAAAAGTTTGGAAAAAGCATTCTTTATACCAATTGCTTCATATTCTATTAATTAAACCAAACAAGCAATAAGCCTCCTAATTCAGGCGATAGCAAGGAAAGGTGTTTGTATCATTCTCACTAACTGCTTTTTCGCAATAAAGAACAGCTGTAATTGTTTATTTCCTACTGTACTTCGACGAAAAGTGAGTAATTCATAGTCATACCAACAGTGTTTGTCGGTATTTTGCGTCAGATTTTAAAGTCCTCCGTGAGATATGTTGAATGACGAGCTGCGTTAGTGTAATGGTTAAAGTGTATGGCTGCTAAGCAGAAGGTTCCGAGTTCAAACCTTGATCGGTGCTTAATATTTTCTTTATTTAAAAACAATTTCAAGGTGCTTACTTCATGAATTTTATTCGTTTGAATGTAATTTTTTGAAATTTGTAGTGGCAACTAAAATCGACCATACAGAAAGTACGAGGGCAGCTCAATAAGTAATGCAACACATTTTTTTTCTGAAACAGGGGTTGTTTTATTCAGCATTGAAATACACCAGGTTATTCCCCAATCTTTTAGCTACACAACACTATTTTTCAACGTAATCTCCATTCAATGCTACGGCCTTACGCCACCTTGAAATGAGGGCCTGTATGCCTGCACGGTACCATTCCACTGGTCGATGTCGGAGCCAACGTCGTACTGCATCAATAACTTCTTCATCATCCGCGTAGTGCGTCCCACGGATTGCGTCCTTCATTGGGCCAAACATATGGAAATCCGACGGTGCGAGATCGGGGCTGTAGGGTGCATGAGGAAGAACAGTCCACTGAAGTTTTGTGAGCTCCTCTCGGGTGCGAAGACTTGTGTGAGGTCTTGCGTTGTCATGAAGGAGAAGTTCGTTCAGATTTTTGTGCCTACCAACACGCTGAAGTCGTTTCTTCAATTTCTGAAGAGTAGCACAATACACTTCAGAGTTGATCGTTTGACCATGGGGAAGGACATCGAACAGAATAACCCCTTCAGCGTCCCAGAAGACTGTAACCATGACTTTACCGGCTGAGGGTATGGTTTTAAACTTTTTCTTGGTAGGGGAGTGGGTGTGGCGCCACTCCACTGATTGCCGTTTTGTTTCAGGTTCAAAGTGATGAACCCATGTTTCATCGCCCGTAACAATCTTTGACAAGAAATTGTCATCCTCAGCCACATAACGAGCAAGCAATTCCGCACAGATGGTTCTCCTTTGCTCTTTATGGTGTTCGGTTAGACAACGAGGGACCCAGCGGGAACAAACCTTTGAATATCCCAACTGGTGAACAATTGTGACAGCACTACCAACAGAGATGTCAAGTTGAGCACTGAGTTGTTTGATGCTGATCCGTCGATCATCTCGAACGAGTGTGTTCGCACGCTCCACCATTGCAGGAGTCACAGCTGTGCACGGCCGGCCCGCACGCGGGAGATCAGACAGTCTTGCTTGACCTTGCGGCGATGATGACACACGCTTTGCCCAACGACTCACCGTGCTTTTGTCCACTGCCAGATCACCGTAGACATTCTGCAAGCGCCTATGAATATAAGAGATGCCCTGGTTTTCCGCCAAAAGAAACTCGATCACTGCCCGTTGTTTGCAACGCACATCCGTTACAGACGCCATTTTAACAGCTCCGTACAGCGCTGCCACCTGTCGGAAGTCAATGAAACTATATGAGACGAAGCGGGAATGTTTGAAAATATTCCACAAGAAATTTCCGGTTTTTTCAACCAAAATTGGCAGAGACAAAAAATGTGTTGCATTACTTTTTGAACTGCCCTCGTATATGCTATGGACTGTTATCTCTGCAAACTCTTCCAAATTTCGTGCAATGGTTTACTACATCTAATGCCGCACAATAACTACGTTGAAGATCCAAACAAAATTAAGTCATTTATGGGGGGAAGGTATCAGTCAACAAGATGTGTAAAAATCAAATTTTTGGGCCAAATAGTTTTTGTGAAATCGAATGATAAATTGTGTCAAAGCAGGCGAAACACCATGTGTCTGCACAGGCGAGCAGTGCAATGATGACAAAATCGCGCCCATCGCGGAATGCGGGGAGCACGTCTCTGTAGCCGCGAAAGGGTTAATGCGGCCGTGGTGGCTTTACTTCATAAACTGCGCGCTCCCCCCTAAACGTACGTTTGCGAACTATACTATGGCGCTGCTTCTCTTGGCGCGCACAACTGGCAACACAGCAATCTCCCGCGTCTGGGCGGGTATGCGCGAACCGCCAAGATAAAAGAATTGAACTATAGTGCTTCCTACAGCCAACTGAGCGAGTTTGAAAGGGGTCAAACTGCGGCCTTCCGAGTGTCGGAATGGCTCTTTCGTAGAACTGCCGCACAAGTTGGAAGTGCGGCGTTAGTTGTGCAGTGGTCACGTGAACATCGTCACACACACTAGGTTCTGGACGTCCACGCAGCACAGACGCCCGCCAGCATCGTCGTATTGTAGGGGCAACAGTGACAGATCGTACAGCTACCACAGCACAGATAAGAGGGCTTTTGAGTTCAGACGTGTCAACATGAACGGTTAGCAGTAGCACTATGGGGAGGCACACCTCTAGCGTCTCCCACTCACGCCACAGTATCGATGTGCACGGCTCGACTGCGGCCGTCAGAGGATCACTTGGAAGATGGAATGACGCGGCGTGGTCTTCAGCGACAAAAGCAGATTCTGCCTGGTGGCAGTATTCCTGGACGTCCCCCGCGCATTTGACTCCGTGTGGCACGACGGCCTCGAATACAAACTGTTTGTACTCGGGGTGCCGACGTCCCAATGGGTCCTCCTCAGGTCATACCTCTCTGGTAGTACCTTCCACGTCCGGGCGGACCAGGGAACGTATACTGTCAGGCCTATCCGTGCGGGAGTACCACAGGGGTTAGTACTTGGCCCCCTGCTCCACTCACTCTTCACAGCTGACGCACCGCGAGTGGACAGAGTGGAGTTGGCCCTCTACGCGGACGACACTGTGTAAGTGGGCTGTTTAGGTTCCTATGTTGGTAACGTCACGTAGCGCTCTGTATGAAAATCGCTGGCTGTGCTGTGTGCAGTCTGTGGCCGGTTCGCATTGTTGCAATATTTGCTATTGTAGTGTTGGGCAGTTGGATGTGAACAGCACGAAGCGTTGCGCAGTTGGAGATGAGCGGCCAGCAGTGGTGGATGTGGGGAGAGACATGACAGAATTTTAAGAGTGGACGATCTGGACGTGTGTCCGGCAGAAAGAGTAAATTTGTAATACTGGATATCATGTACTGATATATATATATACACTCCTGGAAATTGAAATAAGAACACCGTGAATTCATTGTCCCAGGAAGGGGAAACTTTATTGACACATTCCTGGGGTCAGATACATCACATGATCACACTGACAGAACCACAGGCACATAGACACAGGCAACAGAGCATGCACAATGTCGGCACTAGTACAGTGTATATCCACCTTTCGCAGCAATGCAGGCTGCTACTCTCCCATGGAGACGATCGTAGAGATGCTGGATGTAGTCCTGTGGAACGGCTTGCCATGCCATTTCCACCTGGCGCCTCAGTTGGACCAGCGTTCGTGCTGGACGTGCAGACCGCGTGAGACGACGCTTCATCCAGTCCCAAACATGCTCAATGGGGGACAGATCCGGAGATCTTGCTGGCCAGGGTAGTTGACTTACACCTTCTAGAGCACGTTGGGTGGCACGGGATACATGCGGACGTGCATTGTCCTGTTGGAACAGCAAGTTCCCTTGCCGGTCTAGGAATGGTAGAACGATGGGTTCGATGACGGTTTGGATGTACCGTGCACTATTCAGTGTCCCCTCGACGATCACCAGTGGTGTACGGCCAGTGTAGGAGATCGCTCCCCACACCATGATGCCGGGTGTTGGCCCTGTGTGCCTCGGTCGTATGCAGTCCTGATTGTGGCGCTCACCTGCACGGCGCCAAACACGCATACGACCATCATTGGCACCAAGGCAGAAGCGACTCTCATCGCTGAAGACGACACGTCTCCATTCGTCCCTCCATTCACGCCTGTCGCGACACCACTGGAGGCGGGCTGCACGATGTTGGGGCGTGAGCGGAAGACGGCCTAACGGTGTGCGGGACCGTAGCCCAGCTTCATGGAGACGGTTGCGAATGGTCCTCGCCGATACCCCAGGAGCAACAGTGTCCCTAATTTGCTGGGAAGTGGCGGTGCGGTCCCCTACGGCACTGCGTAGGATCCTACGGTCTTGGCGTGCATCCGTGCGTCGCTGCGGTCCGGTCCCAGGTCGACGGGCACGTGCACCTTCCGCCGACCACTGGCGACAACATCGATGTACTGTGGAGACCTCACGCCCCACGTGTTGAGCAATTCGGCGGTACGTCCACCCGGCCTCCCGCATGCCCACTATACGCCCTCGCTCAAAGTCCGTCAACTGCACATACGGTTCACGTCCACGCTGTCGCGGCATGCTACCAGTGTTAAAGACTGCGATGGAGCTCCGTATGCCACGGCAAACTGGCTGACACTGACGGTGGCGGTGCACAAATGCTGCGCAGCTGGCGCCATTCGACGGCCAACACCGCGGTTCCTGGTGTGTCCGCTGTGCCGTGCGTGTGACCATTGCTTGTACAGCACTCTCGCAGCGTACGGAGCAAGTATGGTGGGTCTGACACACCGGTGTCAATGTGTTCTTTTTTCCATTTCCAGGAGTGTATTATGACTTTTGAACGTTATTAAGGTAAATACATTGTTTGTTCTCTATCAAAATCTTATAATTTGCTGACTATGCCTATCAGTAGTTAGTGTCTTCAGTAGTTAGAATCTCTTATTTAGCTGGCAGTAGTGGAGCTCGCTGTATTGCTGTAGTTTGAGTAACCAAGATTTTTGTAAGTGATTCATGAAAGATATAGGTTATTGTTAGGCGGGGCCATTCTTTTGTAGGGATTTTTGAAAGTCAGATTGCGTTGCGCTAAAAATATTGTGTGTCAGTTTAGTGTTGATCAGAATAAGTAAAGAGAGTAATGTCTGAGTACGTTCAGTTTTGCTCAGCTGTTTGAAAATCAAATAACGTAGAGGTTTATCAGCACAGTAATTCATTAATTTTTCTAAGGGGACGTTTCAACTGCTCTGTTCACTCGCAGCATGAACGTGCATCATATGGGACGCCGCCTCCAGCAAGGCTGTGAAACGCTTGGAGCTTGGGACACCAAGTGGCGCCTCAAATTTAATGCTGGAAAGAGCCAGGCGGTTGCTTTCACCAGGGGGAAAGTACCACCTAATCTGGAACTCTTATACAGCGCGGGAAGCCCCACCCCGTGGTCCAAAACAGTAACATACCTCGTAGTCAGATTGGACGGGCGGCTCACCTGGGTCCCACACATCAACTACCTTGAGCAGTTAAACAGAGAGCCGGCTCGTGGCGATAACATATTAGACCTTCTGCTGACAAACAGGCCCGAACTATTTGAAACAGTTAAAGCAGAACAGGGACTCAGCGATCATAAAGCGGTTACTACATCGATGACTCCAGCCGTAAATAGAAATATTAAAAAAGGTAGGAAGAATTTTCTGTTTAGCAAAAGTGACAAAAAGCAGATTTCAGATTACTTGACGGCTCAACACAAAGTTTTATCTCAGATACAGATAGTACTGAGGATCAGTGGACAAAGTTCAAAACCATCGTACAATATGCCTTAGGTGAGTATGTGCCAAGCAAGATCGTAAGAGATGGAAAAGAGCCACCGTGGTACAACAACCGAGTTAGAAAACTGCCACGAAATCAAAGGGAACTTCACAGCAAACATAAACATAGCCAAAGCCTTGCAGACAAACAAAAATTACACGAAGCGAAATCCAGTGTAAGGAGGGCTATGCGAGAGGCGTTCAACGAATTCGAAAGTTAAGTTCTGTATACTGACTTGGCAGAAAATCCTAAGAAATTTTTGCCTGATGTCAAATGTAGGTGGATCAAAAGAAAATGTCCAGACACTCTGTGACCAAAACGGTACTGAAACAGAGGATGACAGCCTAAAGGCCGAAATACTAAATATCTTTTTCCAAAGCTGTTTCACAGAGGAAGACTGCACTGTAGTTCCTTCTCTAGATTGTCACACAGATGACCAAATGGTAGATATCGAAACAGACGACAGAGGGATAGAGAAACAATTAAAATCGCTCAAAAGAGGAAAGGCCGCTGGACCTGATGGGATACCAGTTCGATTTTACACAGAGTACGCGAAGGAAGTTGCCCGTCTTCTTGCAGCGGTGTACTGTAGGTCTCTAGAAGAGCGTAGCGTTCCAAAAGATTGGAAAAGGGCACAGGTCATCCTCGTTTCCAAGAAGGGACGTCGAACAGATGTGTAGACCTATATCTCTAGCGTCGATCAGTTGTAGAATTTTGGAACACGTATTATGTTCCAGTATAATGACTTTTCTGGAGAGTAGAAATCTACTCTGTAGAAATCAGCGTGCGTTTCGAAAAAGACGATCGTGTGAAACCCAGCTGGCGCTATTCGTTCACGGGACTCAGACACGGGTTGCCAGGTAGATGCCGTGTTTCTTGACTTCCGCAAGGCGTTCGATACAGTTCCCCACAGTCGTTTAATGAACAAAGTAAGAGCATATGGACTATCAGACCAATTGTGTGATTGGATGAAGAGTTCCTGGATAATAGAACCAACACGTCATTCTCAATGGAGAAGTAAGAGTGATTTCAGGTATGCCGCAGAGGAGTGTCGTTGGACCGTTGCTATTCACAATATATATAAATGACCTTGTGGATAACATCGGAAGTTCACTGAGGCTTTTTGCAGATGATGCTGTAGTACATCGAGAGGTTGTAACAATGGAAAGTTGTACTGAAATGCAGGAGGATCTGCAACGATTTGACGCATGGTGCAGGGAATGGCAATTGAATCTAAATGTAGACAAGTGTAATGTGCTGCGAATAAAGATAGATCCCTTATCATTTAGCTACAATACAGAAGGTCAGCAACTGGAAGCAGTTAATTCCATAAATTATCTGAGAGTAGGCATTAGGAGTGATATAAAATGGAAAGACCATATAGATTTAATCGTCGGTAAAGCAGGTTCATGACTGAGATTCATTGGAAGAATCCTAAGGAAATGCAGTCCGAAAACAAAGGAAGTAGATTACAGTACACTTGTTCGCCCACTGCTTGAATACTATTCACCAGTGTGGGATCCGTACCAGATAGGATTGATAGAAGAGATAGAGAAGATCCAACGGAGAGCATCGCGCTTCGTTACAGGAGCATTTAGTAATCGCGAAAGCGTTACGGAGATGATAGAAAAACTCCAGTGGAAGACTCTGCAAGAGAGACGCTCAGTAGCTCGGTACGGGCTTTTGTTGAAGTTTCGAGAACGTACCTTCACCGAGGAGGCTCCCTTCTACGTATATCTCGCGAAGAGACCACGAGAATAAAATCAGAGCCCACACAGAGGCATACCGACGATCTTTCTTTCCACGAACAATACGAGACTGGAACAGAAGGGAAAACCGATAGAGGTTCTCAAGGTACCCTCCGGCACACACCGTCAGGTGACTTGCGGAGTATGGATTTAGATGTAGATCAGGAATAGGGCGGCTTCGTGTGCTGTATCCGCTACTATATCCGGAGTTGAAATTTCCCCCGCGCCACGGCATCACGCTGTATCTGACGCTGGTGCGCCCAGTGTCAGAGTACGCGCCCGTGATGTGGGGGAATGCCGGCGACTCCTCGATACGCTCTCTACAAAGGGTCCAGAACAAGGCGCTCAAACCTGCGCTGGGCCTCCCCTGGTTCTACCCCTCCACCCTTCTTTATGAGGACACCGGTCTCCCGACGCTGCATGACCGTTTCCGGGTCACTGCACGTCAGTGCTCATACAGGGATTGGGCCAACAACCACACCACCGGCCAACTACCCGTTGGCCGGACCTGTTGCGGGAGTGACCCACTCCCCAACAGCCTTAGGAAGCACCCCCTATCAACCGTGAGGACCCCAAAACTGTCAGCACATTCTTTACCGCATATGCCAGGTTCTGCAGGCACAGCATGAAAATGCTTATCCTGCCAACGCACGTGCCTTAGGATGGCACGTCAGTGTCGTCTGCGCGTACAATGTAGACCTGGTGAGCGCTGAGGAGTGCGTTTGTCCAAGACACAATACAACTGTCGTTCACCTTTGGTGTTTCTGGTGTGGACTCTAACCAACGCTCAGAACCTGTTCTTCTGCCGTTCTTTCAACAGGAAGGCGATGTGTTGTTCCAACAGGATAATGCTCGCCCACACACTGCCCGTGAAACTCGACGTGCTCTGCAAGAGGCGCAGCACTTGATTGGCCGCACCATCTGCGGACTTGTCTTCAATCGAGCACGTCTGGAATACGATGGGACGAGATCCAACCATTCTTACTGAACTACGTGAACAGGTCGAGCAGGCGAGGCATAACATATCGTAGACAGTATTCCTCATCTATACTATCGACTGGATGGAGTCAGCTCCTGTGGATGTTACACCACGCAGTAATGTGGTTGTTTCACCACGGATCGTTACCTGGTACTTCAGAACCGCTTGTGCTACGGATCTGTAAACGTAATTAGTTTATAAACGCCATATGCACTGTTGAAACAATAAATGTTCGGTGAACTGGAGACTTCTAAAAGGTTGTACAATTTGTTTTCGGCAGTGTAGCTGACGAACAGTATAACAGTGGTAGGCACACCAACGGAGCGTTGTGAGCAGCTAACGCTAGATAAATGGTTCAAATGGCTCTAAGCACTATGGGACTTAACAAAAAATTGGTTCAAATGGCTCTGAGCACTATGGGACTTAACTTAGAACTACTTAAACCTAAGGACATCACACACATCCATGCCTGAGGCAGGATTCGAACCTCCGACCGTAGCAAAAGCGTGGTTCCGGACTGAAGCGCCTAGAACCGCTCGGACACAGCGGCCGGAGCTAGATAAATGCACGTCCTACTTCATCTGCTGTTATGAAAGTCCATTTAGTTAACTGGCGCGTTTCCACCAGTCACGCGTGAGGTTCACTTACTGGTAAGAACACTGGTGTGTGCGCTGTTACTATCGCACCCCTCCCCCCTTACCCACTCGAGCTCCACATCTCCCATCTTTGACCTGTATTTCTCTTACACAAACACAACGCTGCGATGATCATGGTCATCTCCTAAATTCACTTTGTTTGCGTCGGGTAATAACTGATTCTGGCTGCTGCTATTCTTCAGATCCCAGTAGTCTGTCACCCTCACTACCGTCTCCCCCCCCCCCCCCCTCCCCATTTGGTGAATAGTTGACGTGCCAGTGACGAATTCCTCTCCTGAACCAACCTCTTCATCTCAGAGCCCTCCGTTATTTGTAGAATGTACTCCAAATATCTGTCTTCCCCTTCAGTTTTTACCCTCAACGTCTCCCTGAAGTGAAGTTCTTTTCTGATGTCTCAACAATTTCCTGTCATCCTGACTACTCTTCTTATCAATATTTTCCACATGGTTCCCTCCTCAATGATTCTGCAGAGTACGTCCGCGATTCTCCTCTTATCAGTCTATGTAATTTTCAACACCCTTCTACCGCATCACATGCCAAACGTTCTTTCTTCTGTTCCGGTTATCGCACAGTCCAATATTCACTTCCCTAGAATGCTGTGTTTCAAACGTACGTTCTCAAATTTTTTTCCTCAGTTAAGAGTCAACGTTTCACATTAGGAAACTTCTTTTGGCCAAGAGCCGGCCGGAGTGGCCGCGCGGTTCTAGGCGCTACAGTCTGGAACAGTGCGACCGCTACGGTCACAGGTTCGAATCCTGCCTCGGGCATGGATGTCTGTGATGTCCTTAGGTTAGTTAGGTTTAAGTAGTTCTATGTTCTAGGGGACTGATGACCTTAGAAGTTAAGTCCCATAGTGCTCAGAGCCATTTGAACCTTATTTCTTCGCTTCGTCTGCTTCTTTTATTCCAATTTCGAAAATAAGTCTGTCGACAATCTCATTCCGCTACTCCTCTTCATTACTTTCGTCTTTCTTAGGTTTATTCTCAATCCATAGCGTATGCTCATTAGGCTGCTCATTCCACTCAAGACTGAGGATAGCAATGATCTGCCTGCTTCGTGTGTCCCCTGCCCCTCGCAGTTCGTACACAAAAGACACTTCTCCTGCTAACATCCAGTATTTCTACAGTATCACATATTTGTAAGCTTAGCTCTGCTAAGAATACATCGCGACTAATTCTGCAGCCTAGTTCGATTCCACGAATACCCAGCAGGCTAATTCGCGAGCAGCTCTGCCCTGACCCCGCGCAGTTGCAGCTGATCGCAGCACGGCGGAGCCTGGCGAGAACCCAGTTGGCGGCGAGGCAGGGTTCGTCAGCTGGGCCAGGCCTCCAGGGAACGTGCGGAACGTTAGGTGTCAGCTAATTTACGGTGTTATGACAGGTAAAAGTCGCTCAAGAAAAACAGTCAGCGGATCTGCTGCCAAGGCGTAATCCGTGCACGTCTTGAACCGTCTGGCACCTGATCAATACATCGATCTACATCTGCGCTACGCAAGCATGCGTGTGGCGGATGATGCATACTGTACCCCCGTCCTTTCCCCCTTTTCCTTTTCCACTCCAGTATGGTATCCGAGAAGAAAGACCGTCGGTGTCCCTCTAGACGAGCCCACAACTTTCTAATTTCAGGAACGTACATATTACGACATTTGTATGTTCTTCTCTTTGTTGTTGTTGTTGTGGTCTTCAGTCCTGAGACTGGTTTGATGCAGCTCTCCAAGCTACTCTATCCTGTACAAGCCTCTTCATCTCCCAGTACGTACCGCAAACTACATCCTTCCGAATCTGTTTATGTGTTCATCTCTTGGTCTCCCTCTACGGCCGACCGCGGTGGTCTCGCGGTTCTAGGCGCGCAATCCGGAACCGTGGGACTGCTACGGTCGCAGGTTCGAATCCTGCCTCGGGCATGGATGTGTGTGATGTCCTTAGGTTAGTTAGGTTTAACTAGTTCTAAGTTCTAGGGGACTGATAACCACAGCAGTTGAGTCCCATAGTGCTCAGAGCCATTTGAACCATTTTTTTCTCCCTCTACGATTTTTACCCTCCACGCTGCCCTCCAATACTAAATTGGTGATCCCTTGATGACTCACAACATGTCCTAGCAACCGATCCCTTCTTCTAGTCAAGTTGTGCCACAAACTCCTCTTCTCCCCAATCCTATTCAATACTTCCTCATCAATTATGTGATCTACCCATCTAATCTTCAGCATTCTTCTGTAGCACCACATTTCAAAAGCTTCTTTTCTCTTCTTGTCCAAACTATTTATCTGCCATGTTTCACTTCCATACATGGCTACACTCCATACAAATACTTTCAGAAATGACTTCCTCACACTTAAATCTATACTCGATGTTAACAAATTTCTCTTCTTCAGAAACGCTTTCCTTGCCATTGCCAGTCTACATTTTATATCCTCTCTACTTCGACCATCATCAGTTATTTTGCTCCCTAAATAGCAAAACTCCTTTACTACTTTAACTGCCTCATTTCCTAATCTAATCCCCTCAGCATCACCCGACTTTATTCGACTACATTCCATTATCCTCGTTTTGCTTTTGTTGATGTTCATCTTATATCCTCCTTTCAAGACACTATCCATTCCGTTCAACTGCTCTTCCAAGTCCTTTGCTGTCTCTGATACGATTACAATGTCATCGGCGAACCTCAAAGTTTTTATTTCTTCTCCATAGATTTTAATACCTACTCCGAATTTTTCTTTTGTTTCCTCCACTGCTTGCTCAATATAGAGATTGAATAACATCGGGGATAGGCTACAGCCCTGTCTCACTCCCTTCCCAACCACTGCTTCCCTTTCATGCCCCTCGACTCTTATAACTGCCATCTGGTTTCTGTACAAATTCTAAATAGCCTTTCGCTCCCTATATTTTACCCCTGCCACCTTTAGAATTTGAAAGAGAGTATTCCAGTCAACATTGTCAAAAGCTTTCTCTAAGACTACAAATGCTAGAAACGTAGGTTTGCCTTTCCTTAATCTCCCATCTAAGATAAGTCGTAGGGTCAGTATTGCCTCACGTGTTCCAACATTTCTACGGAATCCAAACTGATCTTCCCCGAGGTCGGCTTCTACCAGTTTTTCCATTCGTCTGTAAAGAATTCCCGTTAGTATTTTGCAGCTGTGACTTATTAAACTGATAGTTCGGTAATTTTCACATCTGTCAACACCTGCTTTCTTTGGGATTGGAATAATTATATTCTTCTTGAGGTCTGAGGGAATTTCGCCTGTATCATACATCTTGCTCACCAGATGGTAGAGGTTTGTTACGACTGGCTCTCCCAAGGCTGTCAGTAGTTCTAATGGAATGTTGTCTACTCCCGGGGCCTTGTTTCGACTTAGCTCTTTCAGTGCTCTGTCAAACTCTTCACGCAGTATCATATCTCCCATTTCATCTTCATCTACATCCTAATCCATTTGCACAATATTGTCCCCAAGTACCTAGCCCTTGTATAGACCCTCTATATACACCTTCCACCTTTCTGTTTTCTCTTCTTTGCTTAGAACTGGGTTTCCATCGGAGCTCTTGATATTCATACAAGTGGCTCTCTTTTCTCCAAAGGTGTCTTTAATTTTCCTGTAGGCTGTATCTATCTTACCCCTAGTGAGATAAGCCTCTACATCCTTACATTTGTCCTCTAACCATCCCTACAGAGCCATTTTGCACTTCCTGTCGATCTCATTTTTGAGATGTTTGTATTCCTTTTTGCCTGCTTTATTTACTGCATTATTATTTTCTCCTTTCATCAATTAAATTCAATATTTCTTCTGTTACCCAAGGACTTCTACTAGCCCTCGCCTTTTTACCTACTTGATCCTCTGCTGCCTTCACTACTTCATCCCTCAAAGCTACCCATTCTTCTTCTACTGTATTTCTTTCCCCCATTCCTGTCAATTGTTCCCTTATGCTCTCCCTGAAACTCTGTACAACCTCTGGTTCTTTCAGTTTATCCAGGTCCTATCTCCTTACATTCCCACCTTTTCTTCTGTTTATTGTGCCTTTATCCCGCATCGGCGCAGCGTCAGCATGGTCTTGAACGGATCTGTCATGGTTAATTTAAGGGGGCGTTGGGTGACCTTCCTGCTGCCACCCTGTTACCCCATGGGACGGAATATGTGCACCGCAACTCAAAAAATGGCTCTGACCACTATGGGACAATCTCATTGGGCCATATCTTCTAACTGGGCACCTGTACTTGAGGTTCGTGCAAAGAGCTCTACCTGGATTGTTAGAGAACGTATCCTTGGCTGTTCGTGAGAGGATGTAAATGCACCATGACGCTGCACGGCCTCGCTTAACTGTGTATATCCGCAACCATCTAAGTGCTGTATTTCCTCGTCGCTGGAATGGAAGGGGAGGCCATATTCCATGGGTTCAAATGGCTCTGAGCACTATGGGACTTAACTCCTAAGCTCATCATTCCCCTAGAACTTAGAACTACTTAAACCTACCTAACCTAAGGACATCATACACATCCATGCCCGAAGCAGGATTCGAACCTGCGACCGTAGCGGTCGCGCAGTTCCATACTGTAGCACCTAGAACCGCTCGGCCATCCCGGCCGGCCATATTCCATGGCTTCCGAGGTCACATGACCTGTACACCGTTGATTTATTTCCTATGCGGATAGTATTAGATGCCAGGAATGTAGCTGCATGTAATGTGATTCGAAACACACCAGGGATATTTGCCAGGGTGCGTCAGAATCATCTTCGCCGATGTTATGCTTGCACTGAGGTTGATTGGCGTCTTTTTCAGCACGTTTTGTAAAATACAGGACAAATGGTACGTCCAATGTGTCAGTGATGATATTTGCAGTTGACAGTAACTGATGTAAATAAAGCAGTACAAAGTAATGTGATTTTATTCCTATTATCTCCTTAAGCTGGCTTCTCCGATTACAGATTCCCTACCTCAAGTTATTCAGTGGAGCATCCTCTATCTCGTGTTAAATTTTTGCATGCTCTTGCGGAAACACCCTCTATAGCGGTGCGTGTATTTCAAATGGCTCTGAGCACTATGGGACTTAACTCCTAAGGTCATCAGTCCCCTAGAACTTAGAACTACTGAAACCTAACTAACCAAAGGACATCATACACATCCATGCCCGAAGCAGGATTCGAACTTGCGACCGTAGCGGTCGCGCAGTTCCAGACTGTAGCGCCTAGAACCGCTCGTCCACTGCGGCCGGCTGCACCGCAACTATCTGCGTGTAGTGTCAGTCAAGTGAAAGTCAGCGAAAGCTTTCTAAATGTTTGCGAACCGTGTAACTGAGGCGGGACTTGGGTACCAGCCCTGTATTCACCTCGTGGGATGTGGAAAACAGCCCAAAACTAACATCCAGGCTGACCAACACACCGACCTTTGTAGGTGATCTGCCGATCGGAGTCGATCCGGGGCCGCCCCGTCCTGGAATCCGTGCTTCAACACACGAGGTTATCAGGGCGGGCACGCGAGTCGCACGTTGCAGTTAGTTATTGTTTATGGGCTCTATTGGAGACGTGGGCTCTAGGAAATTTGAAAGGCACTCCAAGGAGCACAGTGTCTTCCTTATGACCCTTTAGAGAGAAACAAATGGAAGTGGAACACAACATTGGAAGGCAAGGCACTACTGTTCACTATCATTCGCTTATACACTACTGGCCATTAAAATTACTACACCACGAAATGACGTGCTACAGACGCGAAATTTAATCGACTCAAAGAAGATGCTGTCATATGTAACTCATTAGCTTTTCAGAGCATTCACACAAGGTTGGCGCCGGTGGCGACACCTACAACTTGCAGACATCAGGAAAGTTTCCAACCGATTTCTCATACACAAACAGCAGTTGACAGGCGTTTGCCTGGTGAAACGTTGTTTTGATGCCTCGTGTAAGGAGGAGAAATGCGTATCATCACGTTTCCGACTTTGATAAAGGTCGGATTGTAGCCTATCACGATTGCGGTTTATCGTATCGCGACATTGCTGCTCGCGTTGGTCGAGATCCGAATGACTGTTAGCAGAATATGGAATCGGTGAGTTCAGAAGGGTAATACGGAACGCCGTGCTGGATCCCAACGGCCTCGTATAACCAGCAGTCGAGATGACAGGCATCTTATCCGCATGGCTGTAACGGATCGTGCAACCACGTCTCGATCCCTGAGTCAACAAATGGGGACGTTTGCAAGACAAAAACCATCTGCACGAACAGTTCGACGACGTTTGCAGCAGCATGGACTATCAGCTCGGAGACCATCGCTGCGGTTACCCTTGACGCTGCATCACAGACCGGATGCACGAATGGCAAAACGTCATTTTTTCGGATGAATCCAGGTTCCGTTTACAGCATCAAGATGGTCGCATCCGTGTTTGGCGACATCGCGGTGAACGCACATTCGAAGCGTGTATTCGTCATCGCCATACTGGCGTATCACCCGGCGTGATGGTATGGTGTACCGCTCGTTACACGTCTCGCTCACCTCTTGGTCGCACTGACGGTACTTTGAACAGATGTGTTACGACCCGTGGCTCTACCCTTCATTCGATTCCTGCGGAACCCTACATTTCAGCAGGATAATGCACGACCGCATGTTGCAGGTCCTGTACGGGCATTTCTGGATACAGAAAATGTTCGACTGCTGCCCTGGCCAGCACATTCTCCAGATATCTCACCAATTGAAACCGTCTGGTCAATGGTAGCCGAGCAACTGGCTCGTCACAATACGCCAGTCATTACTCTTGATGAACTGTGGTATCGTGTTGAAGCTGCATGGGCAGCTGTACCTGTACACGCCATCCAAGTTCTGTTTGACTCAATGCCCAGGCGTATCAAGGCCGTTATTACGGCCACAGGTGTTCGTTCTGGGTACTGATTTCTCAGGATCTATGCATCCAAATTGCGTGAAAATGTGATCACATGTCAGTTCTAGTACAATATATTTGTCCAATGAATACCCGTTTATCATCTGCATTCCTTGTTGGTGTAACAATTTTAATGGCCAGTAGTGTATCTGTGTGTAAGCGTTTACACTAGAGAGAAAAGAAGAGGACATGAAATAACGAAACAGCTTATGAAAGCTAGGTAATAGTCTTTTTGGGCTAACAATCAGCGCACGGGATACGTACTGAACGTGTGGGGGATGCTTGTAATGTCAAAAGTGTATGCAAAGTGGCCATGTTTATCTGACACGATTAAATCATTGCCCTCGAAAATAACGATCAAAGAATTCGTTATCTACAAAATTAAACAAGGATCATAGTTAATTGTTTATTATATTGAAGTGCTTGATAAGTGGTTTGACAAACAATTATAAGCTAATGCCTTAGCAAGCCTGGAGAAGATAATATGATTCAAACGAATGATAAGATAAGACAACTATATTTGCGGAAGCAGTACCGTGATTGCCAGAGGGTTAATGTCTAAAGACAGAAAGCGCGGCATAATGGTATGCGTTTGCATCTACGACTGGAGCAGAAAGTTATTGAACCTAAAGCTGCAGGCGAGTCTTTAGAATGAAGCTTGAAATAAAGGAATCGGTAAAAATGACTTGATGTAGCGGCTAGATTTCACCATATTAATCTACAAGTGGAGGCTGAAGCGGCGGCAAAGTTAGCCTGTGGTTTCGTGCCAACAACTTGCATCTGTGTCTAAATCAGTCGGAAAACATGCCTGAGTCCTCATTTCATTAGGTCTGCTCGAAAAGCCTGGCTACAGAGACGATGTGGCTGTGGAGACGTCTGCTTCCTACTAGCAAGACTCTTATCGTTCCGTTTTCCTTTTATCATGTACTGTAACTCTGATTGGCTGAAACGGTTGATAATCCGAGCGCCGACCAGGAAAAGTTGTCTTAAAAGACGCTGGCCACCTTCCCTTACTCTCATTTCAGGCGGTGAACCAGTAACAAGCAACGTTAACACTTGGCACTGGAGAACTGTGTCCTACTCTCCTTGTGTCTCTGTCTGCAGCCAGTGAGGATGGACTTTTGCAAAGCCGTGGCCCGAGTGGACCGAGGCGGGCTGTGTTGGACGCTCCCACGCAGTATGCAACAAAACCCATTTGACGATACGGAAGTGTCATGGCGGCAAGCGTTTCGGGAGGCGCGGGCAGTAGGCAGTACACAAACCCGTTTGTGTTTCTCGATCGTGCATGCGGAAAGACGAGCCATTTCCTCTGAAGGAATGGTTACAGCGGTATGAGAAACGCCAGAAATTAGGCGATCTAATCATTCTCAATAAAAAAATAGTTCGACTAGAAGGCATAAATCGACTAACATAGTAATGAATCCTCATACTGAGGGCAAATAAATATTTTCATTGGGTCATTCGGTTCTGACAAATGTAATTGACAAACATGTCTCGCACATTCTATAGAATTTATCAGGCTCTAACCGTAAACTCCCAAACAATGTAGCAAACTCTCCAAACAATTCTCTTTGTTTCACTACAGTGCTTAGACCTTTCCTTACACTGAGTAAATCGACATTTACGAATGTATTGAAATGCCTGGGCTAGCAGGACAGAGCGGATTAGGCTGTGGAAAGGGGCCAAAATGGGTTCCTGTCAGTTGCACTCAACATACAAACTTTATTTATCAACACACAATATTACAACAAGGATGCAAAACACTCAAAACTTTAATCGACCTCCTTTGACTAACTTTAGATCGGCTGAAGGCCACATTCAAAATCCAAGACACAAGGCATAAGCAAAATTGAAATATAAGGTTCTTCTGGAGGTTTCACCCAAAAATATTTTCTAAATCTTCAATCTAAGCGGCTGAAGGCCTTAGCAATTTAATTGTATTGGAATTAGGCTGGAGGTCGCGTATTAAGCAATAAGAGGAGTTTCAATCAAAATGCAGAAAGCCTTATCTTAAAACATTTCATGCAAATTGGGCTGAAGGCCCCATTTCAAAGCATACTAATCTTATGTCTTAAGGGAAAGAGAAGAAGATTAATTTAAGAGATATTGAAACTCGGCTGAAGGCCGGTGACCAACAAATAATTTAACGTCTGAAGCCCTAGAAGAAGAGTTTCAATTTTAAAGGGCAGAAGGCTGTTTCTTAAAACATTTCATATAAAATAAAGAATAACAATCTCATTCCTTAAGGGTAAGACAAGGACATTAATTAAAGAGATATTAATATTCGGCTGAAGGCCACGTATCAACAAAATATAATTAATGGCTTAAGGCCTAGAGCCCTAGACAGATGGCAAATGGTTCAAATGGCTCTGAGAACTACGGGACTTAACTGCTGTGGTCATCAGTCCCCTAGAACTTAGAACTACTTAAACCTAACTAACCTAAGGACATCACACACATCCATGCCCGTGGCAGGATTCGAACCTGCGACCGTAGTGGTTGCGGTGTTCCAGACTGTAGCGCCTAGAACCGCTCGGCCACCCTGGCCGGCGCCTAGAAAGAGTTTCAATCTAAAAGGCAGAAGGCCTTATCTTAAAACCTCTCCAGTAAAATTCGGCTGAAGGCGACATATAAAAATGTAACGATCTCATGCCTTAAGGGCAAGACAAGAACATTAATTTAAGAGATATTGATATTCGGCTGAAAGCCACACATCATCCAAATAACCAAAATCCAAACAGGGAAATTACTATATAACACACAAGGAGCGGTGCTCAGAAGTTTCCAAAGTTCGGCCTGGGATTGTAACACTAACACCCGTTTAGTTGAGACAGGCAGCCTGTCCGACGACTTCTTAATCTGGAGGCAACCCAACCGACGGACAGCTGACCGACCAATCAACCAAATCAGTTCCACTCCGCGCAGCCAGCAAAACGACCACAAGATTTCAATACACAGAATATTGGCGCCTACAACGACCAACAACACCTCCGTTGTCGAGCTACACGCCACGCTGGATAGCAACAACACGATGAGGTAAACACACTGCCTAAAATTACATCAACCGCTGGTGATATTCCATAACAGGGAATAAATTAAGTTAAATTTCACAGGAAGACGGCTGGAATCTTAGCCCACTTAAATACACACACGTTGTTGGTCGTGGGAATGTCCCAAAAGCGACAACCAGAACCAAACGAAGAAATATAAACAGTTGAGGCTCGATAGTAAGTTAAGACTCAGCTTTGATGTCCAAGAATGGTGGACGACGAACTTCGTAGCACTCGCAAGCAGCACCTCACACTCCAACCGCGCGTGCACGTCACCAGCGGCTCCAGACTGGCTGCGCGCGACGGGGGCTTGCTTGCTCCTCCACGCCAACCGACCGACTGGACTGCTGGTCCGTCCGCGACTGCTGATCCGTCACGACTGCACTGCTGGTGCGTCTCCCACTCACTGACTACCCGACACACGACGGCCCGGAAAAACTATCGTTCGCTTCAGAGATGGTACGACAGTGCGCTTATCGATACATGCTCCTGCTGCTACTCACGGGCAAGTAAGGGAGGAAGTTAGTGATGCCAGTAAATGGAATTAGAAAACGAGGCGGCACTACCGTAATAGAAGATGACAAACAATTAATGGGATGAACACGAGCCCTGCACGGCTCATGTGTGTCTTTCTAGTATGAAATCGGACAGCAATGCGTCCCACTTTGTTACCTGTCTGATCTCTGCAGACACACCGCAAAGAACTGCCTCTGAGGACGCTACAGCGTCGGCACGCTTTGTGGCCTCACCGGGCCTTCAGTCCCCTCCCCGCCAAGCTGCAGTCGTGTTTCCCTTTCCCAATTCAAAAATATTTATGTTACACAGCCGTAGCAGTTCTCTACATTGTGTTAAACATTTTGTTTTGCAGTGCCTGAGCTCGCTTGCGGTGTGCCACAGCCTGAGCTCGGTTGCAGTGTCCCACAGCTTCAAAAGCGTCACAAACTGTACTGTCCCTCAGAGCACACTCAGGTGTTATCTACAGGGAGTTACCGTAAGAGCGTGCAAAAATATTAACAGGACAGAGAACGCTCCACTGAACAGTTTGAGGTACGGAATCTGGGGTTGGAGAAGCCGTCTTAATGATCTATGGAAGTAAACTTCTCCACCGCTTTGTCGAACATTACTGTTTTCCGGCTTATTTACAACTAGTACGCATACAAGAATGACATTTTCACTCTGCAGCGGAGTGTGCGCTCATATGAAACTTCCTGGCAGATTAAAACTGTGTGCCCGACCGAGACTCGAACTCTGGACCTTTGCCTTTCGCGGGCAAGTGCTCTACCAACACAGCTACCCAAGAACGACTCACGCCCCGTCCTTGTTCAGGGCATTTCACCGAAGTCACTTGTACTCATGAACTTAATTCAGTTACAAAGAAAGTAAGAGCCGTACGAGTTGCACTAGTTGTTTTAGCTATCTATTTATTTGTCATGCGTAAGATCCAAGAGGAATTTAGTATTTCCTACCAATACGGCCTCTTCGTTTATTGTAACATAAAATTGGAAAAAATATTATTTACACAGAGCAGAAAGAGATTTTCACTCTGCAGCGGAGTGTGCGCTGATATGAAACTTTCTGGCAGATTAAAACTGTGTGCCCGACCGATACTCGAACTCGGGACCTTTGCCTTTCGCGGGCAAGTGCTCTACCAACTGAGCTACCGAAGCACGACTTACGCCCGGTACTCACAGCTTTACTTCTGCCAGTATCTCGTCTCCTACCTTCCAACCACTTGCCCGCGAAAGGCAAAGGTCCCGAGTTCGAGTCTCGGTCGGGCACACAGTTTTAATCTGCCAGGAAGTTTCATACACAGAGCAGGTTGTTTTATTGGTTAACTCCCTGAGCTCACATTTGGAAACACTGTGGTCAAAACTATGTCCTCATATGCATTTACTTGTTTTCCTTTGTTTCCTGTAAAGGTTCCTCTAAAAAAAATTTGAGTTTCCTTCTTTTTTGTCATATACAAGCTGCATTCCGTTTCTAATGATATAGTCGTCGAACCGACATATAATCTGAATCTTCCTTCCTTCCCTTTCGCAAATAAAGTAGGAAAAGGGTAAGACAATACTATACTACATTACATACTTCACGGCAGGTAGTAAATGTACGTGAAGCTGTAGAAACATCCATCGAGTTGCTCCCTCTGTAAGAGCTATTGAACGCCGCCTTAAAAACACAACAACGTTCCAGTAAAATAAATCATAACTGCTCTTCTAAAACCGACGAGTACTAGTTTATTTTTAATTATCCTTCCGCCTATACTTATTGACACTTGCCGATGAACTGTTTCGATACAATATACAATTTACGCAATAACATTGACTGAATTCTCCGTCGGTGTTTGGCGATACACGACACTAATTACGAAAAAAAAATGGTTCAAATGGCTCTGAGCACTATGGGACTTAACAGCTATGGTCATCAGTCCCCTAGAACTTAGAACTACTTAAACCTAACTAACCTAAGGACAGCACACAACACCCAGTCATCACGAGTCAGAGAAAATCCCTGACCCCGCCGGGAATCGAACCCGGAAACCCGGGCGTGGAAAGCGAGAACGCTACCGCACGACCACGAGCTGCGGACAATTACGAAAAAAACGCTCTTTCTACATGTTCTGCAAACACGTTTATTTTTTCACTCACTTTTTTTTAATCTTCGTGAGCCGTCATCTGCTGCCAACTGACTGTCACAAAGGCATATAACATAGTCATCGGACTTAACAGGAGTTGTGGCAGAGGTTAGAACGTTTTATTTCACTTTTGACTTGAGCATAGCTGCACTAAATTCTGTCCAACGCTTTTTAGCAATGTAATTTTACGATTTATGAAAATTTCATTCCGATGAAGAAACCCTTAGTAGGCGTCGAAACCTAGGTCAATTTAAATGGTTCAAATGGCTCTGAGCACTATGGCACTTAACATCTGAGGTCATCAGTCCCCTAGGACTTAGAACTACTTAAACCTAACTAACCTAAGGACATCACACACATCCATGCCCGAGGCAGGATTCGAACGTGCGACCGTAGCGGTAGCGCGGTTCCAGACTGAAGCACCTAGAATGGCTCGGCCACTCCGACCGGCCCTAGGTCAATTTACCTAATTGGTATTTGCAACCAGTTGGCTGTATAATCCTATGTTGAAACAAGCATACGGTTGCCTTCTTTAAAACTATAACCATGGCGCACAGTGAGTAGATGATCTAGATGTTACGACGTTTAAAACTGTTCAGTTGATTTTACTTACCGATTTAATACAGGAATTTGGTGTCACTGTTGTAATTTTATAAAAAAATTTTCATTCCCTAACCCAAAACCTAGAGCGGGCTACTCGCGTGGTAGGCCACTGGAGATTCAGGGACTTTTCGGCCAAATAACGTCCGAATTGGCACCGGGCCACGGGAATTTCCAATGGAAATACTTAAGAGGGAATTACCAGTTTCAGCATTTGCCTTACAAGTACGGGAAACCTCCTGAAACCATCCGCATGTTTTTTATTTAATTCTAGGACCGCATGTCCTGGATAAAAAAGAGGTTCGTCCAAAGAGGTCCGAGACTGATTTTTTCCTGGCGTATAAGCGACGTTAGCGCAGTAACTACAGTGGTAGATTGCAATAATAACTGCAAACAACACAGTTGCAGTCGACCAACCAGTTGTAATATGTAGCATTAAGTAGTGGACGTGCGAACGTAGTGTACCAACGCTGTTATGTGACAAACCGCAAAGGAGCAACATCTCTAAACCAAGTGTTCAAGATGTTCTCCAGAATGTTTTGAAGAAGAGAGAAGTGTGTGCAACGTCTCTCCTGGACAACTTGACTGCTGAAGAAAAACAACAACGCGCGGATGTCTTCCGCAACTTCATTGAAATGCGAACAGTTCTTTTCCAGAAAACAAAAGCTCACTTGTTACGCGGCTTAGTGTTATGAATACGAACCTACCACAAAACGACAAAGTGCAAAAATTCAGATGAAGAGGCAACGCTTTGACGACATAACCGACATTCAAGCCAATGTGAGAGGACTTTTCCGATAATTTCACTTGCCTGTATGAACGTTCTGTGCGTTATAGTCACGTAAAGGGAGCCTGAGTCGAACACCTGAGACATTAAATCACCATCCTCTTTTTTACTCTGTTTTTTTATTACTCCAGTCTCGAAACTTCTTCGACTGAGCAGGTACGTGCAATTGCACACAGTAAAGTCGAAGACTTACTCGCTGTATGCAGTGTAACAAAGCCACTACTACACGCATATACATAAATTTAATTTAATTTGGCTGAGACAGAATGGGAATTTGCTGGGACAGTGTGCCACATTCGTTTTGACTTCCAGTATATCCAGCAGTGTCATCTTTCTACTTATCTACATGAAGAACATCACACAGAATAGTTCCCATTATAACTCATCGACCTTTTGTAGCTTCCAGTTTATATCGTATCCCACCTAAATGCCACAGATCTGCCGGACTGACATGCACATAATTTTCCACAGTATAAGCAGATGATCTTATTGATATGTTGCTAGAGAAGGCCGAAATGCACGCTATAAGCTCACGCAGGATGGCGTGAGGTCTGAAACAGGATACTTAATGAATGCTATAAAGAAAAGTACGTAGCTGCTGGAATACTTAACTTTAATCCACAATTGGTGAACATTGGTCTTGTTACTGTACATGCTTCATTAGATACATAGCAAAGGAGAAATGGCGCCTTGCTAGGTCGTAGCAATTGACTTAGCTGAAGGCTATGCTAACTATCGTCTCGGCAAATGAGAGCGTAATTCTCAGTGAACCTTTCCTAGCAACGTCGGCTGTACAACTGGGGCGAGTGCTAGTACGTCTCTCTAGACCTGCCGTGTGGTGGCGCTCGGTCTGCTATCACTGACAGTGGCGACACGCGGGTCCGCCGTATACTAACGGACCGCTGCCGATTTAAAGGCTACCACCTAGCAAGTGTGGTGTCTGGCGGTGACACCACACTTATCTTAGCTAAATGATAGTAATAAGGCAAACACACTTTCCAGTACATTTACATCTGCCTATTATCTTACAGCGATTTATGTACATAGATTTTACATTGTGTTGATCCTTTTTTTTTTACTTTATTGTTATTTCAACACCTTTACAGGAAAGGTAGGCCGGCAGCGGCAAAACTACGCCCCTCTTCGGCCACAGATTATACAAACAGGACATAAAGAGGGAGAGAAAAAACAAAATAAACACGGCAGATAAAAAACAGTAGACAGACATATTAAAATACATGTAGCCATCCCAGGCGCAGCGTCCAAATAAAAAACGTTCACCGCTGGTACATGAAACAGAGAAGAGAGAAATGACACATGTGAGCGATGGAGCACAAACGGTGAAAAACGTAAGCACTAACACAAAGGCACACACAAACACTGGCGACGATCTCCGGCGCACGAATGTTCACTGTTCATGTACAAAGCTGGGGACCTGCCAAAGGGAAAAAGGTGCGGGTAGGAGGGAGAGGGGGAGGGTGTAGAAGCCAGTGGTAAAGGAGAAGGGAGGGGGAGGAAAGAAGGTAGGGGGTAGGGGAAGCCTGGGGGAAGAGGAGGGAGGGAGGAGGAGAGAAGGGAGAGAGGGTGCCTTGGGGGAAAAACACAGGGCGGAGGAACGGGAGGCTCAAAGTTGGTAGGAGGGAGGGGATGAGGGCATCATCAGGAAGGGGCAGTTGGCGGAAACCACCTTGGGCAAGGGTGTTGAGGGTGGAGAGATGGAGAGCGGGTGGGATGTGGGAAAACAGGTGCGGCAGCAGCGGACGGGGGTGGGAAAGGATGGGAGAGACAAGTGGCTGAGGGGGATCAAGTCTGCAGGAGGAGTAGAGGATCCGTATCTGTTCGAAAGGAGGAGGTGTGGGAACGGAATTAGGTCACACAGGATCCGCGTGGGGGAGGGGAGGCGGATGCGATAGGCGATGTGGAGCACATGGCATTCAAGGATTTGAAGGGATTTGTAGAAGGTAGGAGGGGCGGAGATCTAGGCAGGATGGGCATAGCAGAGGATAGGACAGATGAGGGATTTATAGGTGTGGAGGATGGTGGATGGGTTCAGACCCCATGTACAGCCAGAAAGGATCTTGAGGAGGCAGAGACAGGAGAGTGCCTTGGCTTGGATTGTCCAGAGATGGGGGTCCAGGAGAGGTGACGGTCAAGGGTGACGCCAAGGTATTTGAGAGTGGGGGTGAGGTTGATAGGACGACCGTAGATAGTGAGGTAGAAATCGAGGAGAAGGAAGGAAGGGGTGGTTTTGCCTACAATGATCGCCTGGGTCTTTGAAGGATTGACCTTGAGCAACCACTGGTTACACCAAGCGGTGAACTGGTCAATATGGGATTGGAGAAGGTGTTGGGAGCGTTGCAGGGTGGGGGCGAGGGCAAGGAAGGCGGTGTCATCGGCGTACTGGAGAAGGTGGACGGGGGGTGAAGGCGGCAGCATGTCCACCCTATATAGAAGGTAGAGAAGAGGGGAGAGGACGGAACCTTGGGGCACACAGGCGGAGGGGTAGAAGGTGTAGGAATCCGTGTTATGGATGGTGACATAGGAAGGACGCTGGGAAAGAAAGGACCCGATCAGATGGACGTGTTGATCCTAGCAAAGCATGGGACTATAAACAATGACATGCACAATAAGGGACAGGAAAGAGCACAGTCTTCACAAAAAGGAGTGCATGGAATAAGTAGAAATTCTAAAGCAGTACTCTTGTGTCTTAACCGTTTTTTTAATATATTCAGGTCCCAAATTTATTTTCCGCTGTGACGTGCAAATTGCAGACAGTCAAGTGTTACCGACACTTGCTGCTATCTAGCGTCACTCAGCGTCTGTAAGCTAGCAAATCACCCAGAATGCGAAGTCGTAAAGCGGGTCGTAAACCGGCTAACGAGGTCTTCTGTGGCCATATTATAATCGTTCGACATTTGCATGCGACGGAGAAGTCTGCATACATTTTGAATGTCAGCATATCCGTCATTTTCGAGGGCGGTGCTAGTACAGCAATAAAAAGGTATTTTTACTGAAATGATATCGTTTGAAATATTTTAAACTATCGCTGAACTATCAAAAGACTCAGTAAATTACAGTACTAATCACAAACCGGGCGGGGTAGTACAGCGATTAGCAAACTGGACTCGCATTCAAGAGGCACATGGTTCAATCCCGCGTCCGGCCAGCCTCATTTAGGTTTTCCGTGACTCCCCCAAATCGCTTAAGGCAGATGCCGGAATCGTTCCTTGGAAAGGCGCTTTTCTCCTTCCCTAATACGAGCTTCTGCTATGTCTCTAATGACCTCGTCGTCGACGGGACGTTAAACTCTGATCTCCACCTCCTCCTCCAGTACTAGTCACAAAAAGCCAAATCGTACAACTATAGTGTATTAGATTAAAAAATATCTAAATAAAATAGCGTTACGTTTTTGATACTAAAACATACAGGGTGTTTCAGAAGTTCAGAATGGTTCTAAGCACTATGGGACTTAACATCTGAGGTCATCAGTCCCCAAGACTTACAACTACATAAACCTAACTAACCTAAGGACATCACACACAACCATGCCTGAGGCAGGATTCGAACCTGCGGCCGTAGCAGCAGCGCGGTTCCGGAATGAAGCACCTAGAACAGCTCGGCCACAACGGCCGGCGTTTCAGAAGTGATGGTAGTAATTTACACATGGAAGTACAGGCCAAAAGTGTATAAAAACCTTCGCAAATCAACCGTTGCCGAGGTATCGCATTAATTCAAGTTGGGAACCAACTGTAAACGCCCCTGGATACCGCGGTATTTACTTTGGTATGTCAAGGTTTGGGATAGACTAAGTTTGTTTACGCATACGCAACTACTTCCCCTTCCCCCTCGGTGCACTGTGCCATATCGGCCTCATATCAGTTAAGAACGTGAAGACACCATAGACAGAGGTTACTAATGAAGAGTACGCTGACATGCACTTCATGTACAACAAACCTAATGGCAGTGCCCTTGAGGATGCACTATTGTATGAAGAAGCTTTTCCTCTTTGCAGGCTGCAGACGGGCGTACATTTAGCCGGTTAAAGCAGCACCTTAGAGAAACCGAAAGTTTCGCACACCGTGTACGAGAAGGTTCACCCAGATCCATAACAAACGATGTTGTCGAAAGTGTGTTACGCATTGTACACGAACGTCCGAGTACTTCAAGAAGGAGAATTGCTACGCAAGACCGTGTCCTTAGTCATAGCACTGTGTGGAGGATTTTACATCGGCGAGTTGTTGTTGTTGTGGTCTTCAGTCCAGAGACTGGTTTGATACAGCTCTCCATGCTACTCTATCCTGTGCAAGCTTCTTCATCTCCCAGTACTTACTGCAACCTACATCCTTCTGAATCTGCTTAGTGTATTCATCTCTTGGTCTCCCTCTACGATTTTTACCATCCACGCTGCCCTCCAATGCTAAATTTGTGAGCCCTTGATGCCTCAGAACATGTCCTACCAACCGGCCACTTCTTCTTGTCAAGTTGTGCCACAAATTCCTCTTCACCCCAATTATATTCAATACGTCCTCATTAGTTATGTGATCTACCAATCTAATATTCTCTTCTTGTTCAAACTACGTATTTATCGTCCATGTTTCACTTCCATACATGGCTACACTCCATACAAATACTTTCAGAAACGACTTCCTGACACTTAAATCTATACTCGATGTTAACAAATTTCTCTTCTTCATTGCCAGTCTACATTTTATATCCTCTCTACTTCGACCATTATCAGTCATTTGCTCCCCAAATAGCAAAACTCCTTTACTACTTTAAGTGTCTCATTTCCTAATCTAATTCCCTCAGTATCACCCGACTTAATTCGACTGCATTCCATTATCCTCGTTTTGCTTTTGTTGATGTTCATCTTATATCCTCCTTTCAAGACACTGTCCATTCCGTTCAACTGCTCTTCCAAGTCCTTTGCTGTCTCTGATACAATTACAATGTCATCGGCGAACCTCAAAGTTTTTATTTCTTCTCCATGGATTTTAATACCTACTTTCTTTTGTTTCCTCCACTGCTTGCTCAATATAAAGATTGAATAACATCTGGGAGAGGCTACAACCCTGTTTCACTCCCTTCCCAACCACTGCTTCCCTTTAATGTCCCTAGAATCTTATAACTGCCATCTGGTTTCTGCACAAATTGTAAATAGCCTTTCGCTCCCTGTATTTTACCCCTGCCACCTTCCAGAATTTGAAAGAGAGCATTCCAGCCAACTTTGTCAAAAGCTTTCTCAAAGTCTACAAATGCTAGAAAGGTAGGTTTACCTTTCCTTAATCTATTTTCTGAGATAAGTCGTAGGGTCAGTATTGCCTCACGTGTTCCAACATTTCTACGGAATCCAAACTGATCTTCCCCGAGGTCGGCTTCTACCAGTTATTCCATTCGTCTGTAAGGAATTCGTGTTAGTATTTTGCAGCAGTGGCTTATTAAACTGATAGTTCGTTAATTTTCTATCCATATCACCTCCAGCGAATGCAAGTACTCAACAATGCAGACTCCTGTCCTAGAGAGAATTTCTGCCAATGAGTGCAACAACAATCTCCTGTTTACAAGCAGGACTCTGTTCACGGATGAGGCTGGATTTACCTGTGACTGTATTTTTAACTACCATAACTGTCACATTTGTACCGCTGTCAATCCTAATGCAACACACGTATCACGACATCAGCAGCGTTATTTGTTAAACGCCAGGGCAGGACTGCTCGGACACCGCATAAATGGACCACACTTCCTACCAAAGAGAGTAACCGGACAGCAGTACATGCGGTTTCCGCGGACTATACTTCCAGATGTACATGATTATGTCCCACTGAACCAATGTCTGAACATGTGATTCATGCATGACGATGTTCCAGCATATTTTCGTTTAAGAGTGCGCCGGCTTGTAACTCTGACGTATGGTCAACATTGGATAGTAGAGGAGGGCCTGTGCCAAGGGCACCGAGGTCTCCGGATTTAAATCCCATGGATTTCTGTGTGTGGGGTCATGTCAAAAGCCTGGTCTATACTACCGAGGTCATGTCTCTTGAGGAATTACGCATGCGGATTGAAGCAGCATTTACAGAATTCCGCAGGACTGCCAGAGAGGATTCACAACTCACTTCAGAGACGATGTCAGTGTTACATTCACACGCATGGACAACATTTCGGACACATACTTTAACGTTTAGAGATGCCATGTGTTCCTAGAGAATGAAGAACCGCAACAGAAAAGGTGTTGTTATCTCGACAACGTTTGATTGTGGAGCCATATTTATTGGAGCTTTTTAGCTCCTTGTGGCCAGTACTTTCCATGTGAGTATTATTGACAATCACTTCCGAAACACGCTGTGCTCCAATCTGAACTGGCAAACTCAAAATTGTAATTTTTAATAGATATTAGATTCGATTTTTTAGGAAACTACACGCATGAAAAAGGTTTTGCATCATCTCGCTTCCGAGAGTTCCGGAATCTGTACAGAAAATTGGAATAGACATCAGTGTAAACATCATTTCCGCCCTTTTTATTGCTCTTGAAAACCACACACTGCATGTTGTACCACCATACCTTCAGAGATGGTAGTACAGATTGCTGTACACACCGGCACTGGTTCAAATGGTTCAAATGGCTCTGAGCACTATGGGACTTAACAGCTGTGGTCATCAGTCCCCTAGAACTTAGAACTACTTAAACCTAACTAACCTAAGGACATCACACACATCCATTCCCGAGGCAGGATTCGAACCTGCGACAGTAGTGGTCGCACGGTTCCCGACTGTCACGCCTAGAACCGCTCAGCCACCCCGGCCGGCCCTGAAGGAAGTCATGCATAAGATGTGCACTATGGGGAACGAATTGTCGTCCATGAAGACGAATGCCTCGCCAATATGCTGTCGATATGGTTGCACTATCGGTCGGAGGCCCACATAATGTCACCCCAAATCAGCAGGGAACCTCCACCTTGTTACGCTCGCTGGACAGTGCGTCTAAGGCGTTCAGCCTAACCGTGTTGCCTCCAAACTCGTCTCCGACGATTGTCTGGTTGAAGGCATATGGGATACTCATCGGTGAAGAGAACGTGTTGTTGGGCCCGTATGTACCGCGCTGCATGGTGTCGTGGTTGCAAAGATGGACCTCGCCATGGACGTCGGGAGTGAAGTTGCGTATCATGCAGCCTATTGCGCACAGTTTGAATCGTAACACGACGTCCTGTGGCTCCATGAAAAGCATTAACAGTTCCTGTCTCTCTGTATCTCCTCCATGTCCGAAAAACATCGCTTTGGTTCATTCCGTGACGCCTGGACACTTCTCTTGTTGAGAGGCCTTCAAGGCACAAAGTAACATTGTGGACACACTCGAACTGCGGTATTGACCGTCTAGGCATGGTTGAACTACAGACAACACGAGCCGCATACCTGCATCCTGGTGGAATGACTGAAACTGGTCGGCTGGCGCACCACCTCCGTCTAATAGGCGCTGTTCATGCATGGTTGTTTATATCTTTGGGGGGGGGGGGGTTTAGTGACATCTCTGAACAGTCAAAGGGACTGTGTCTGTGATACAATACCCACAGTCAACGACTGTCTTCAGGAGTTCTGGGTACCGGGGTGATGCAAAAGCTTTTTGATGTGTGTATCTTCAAAGCAGCTCATTCCTTTCACAACAACAGTAATCAGTGACTAGATATACGAATGTCATAGAGCAAGGAATGATATGATACAAAGATTGTTCGCGAAACAATGAAATTGGCAATCGCCAAAACTTCCTGTTGTGATCCTGATATTTAATAAGCTTTTTATTAAAATTAATGAAACGCTTAATTCAGCTGTAGTTGCAGAACCGATCGTAACAATAATAGGTTATTTAAATGCAAAAAAACTAGTTTGCTCTGTATATTTTCATTTCCTAAAGAGTTACACCACACGCAGATGCTGTGGTCAATGCTGTAGGACCGGCTATCCTCAGCTGGTTCAGGTTTCATAAACGTGGCATACAGGCTCTCTTTCATCGTTGGTAAAGGCACATGACGAATGTTGGTGACTGTACGGAAAAAGTACAGTATATAGCTGAAATCTTGTCTATTAAAATTGTGTTATTGTGATTTCTGTACCTGCTGCAGTTTCCACGAAAATGAATGGAAAGCGTTGGTTTCGGGATTTATCTATCAGATTCCTTGGAACCATGGGAGTGAAAGCTATCTAGTCATCGAGCTTTAGAACGTAGTTTACAGAATGCTGATTAGGAAATTTATAAACAAAAGAATTAATAAAACACGAAACAAGTGCGAAAGAATATAGGAATAAGTAACATAATACAGAAAAAAGCTCAGAACTATTTCGAGGATATCCTGCGCTGAATGAAAGGAGTGTGGCATAAGGAAACTGAAAGGGTCAGGATGTTGGGGTCCGAGAGTGGTAAAAGACAAAGCCCACAGTCAGCAGAAGGATTTCACAAATTTATTTCACCTGAACAGTTTGCCGGCCGAAGTGGCCGTGCGGTTAAAGGCGCTGCAGTCTGGAACCGCAAGACCGCTACGGTCGCAGGTTCGAATCCTGCCTCGGGCATGGATGTTTGTGATGTCCTTAGGTTAGTTAGGTTTAACTAGTTCTAAGTTCTAGGGGACTAATGACCTCAGCAGTTGAGTCCCATAGTGCTCAGAGCCATTTTTGAACCTGAACAGTTTACGTAAGGCTCATACTGATAACCTGAGCACATTTAGTTACTGAGGTAGTATACTAAAATATTAGCCCACCCGGTTAGCCGTGCGGTCTAACGCACGGCTTTCCGGATTGGGAAGGAGCACCTTGTCCCCGGCACGAATCCGCCCGGCGGACACGTGTCGAGGTCCAGTGAGCCGGCCAGTCTGTGGATGGTTTTTAGGCGGTTTTCCATCTGCCTCGGCGAATGCGAGCTGGTTCCCCTTATTCCGCCTCAGTTACACTATGTAGGCGATTGCTGCGCAAACACCATCTCCACGTACGCGGGGTTCGGTGTGGGACGGCGGTGGGGTGGGTGGACTGCTGTGGCCTGTTGTGTGGTTGTGAACCACTCAGGACTATGGCGGGACGAAGTCTTTCCGTCGTTTCTAGGTCCCCGGTTCAATACACACATACACAAGTCTCAAAGTGACAGACCACAAGAGTAATGTATAATTATTCGTCGGATGTGCTCTCGAAATCAAATAAAGCAGGATGGTTGTTGTCATGAAAACATCGAAAACATAAATTGAAACTTCATGAAAATACACGTGTTTTTTCGTTCTATTACCTCTCAAATGTCATATAAATTAAATAATATGACTAGTAATGAAAGAAAAATAGATTCATAACTTAGTTTGAGCGAGAATCGAATCATTGCCTCACACACATTTTTCTCACTAAGCTCGAACGCTAATCACTCGACCACCATGAACTTTGGACCAACACCTACGCACAGATACATCAGTAACATAACAGACGCGTGAAACTTCTCTTGCGATTTTCTCGTAATTGCCAGGGTAGTGCATCTAATAAGGTGTTGATTTAATGGCCTACTAAAGGCGTACAAAGTTGGAGGTAAATCCGTGACCCCAACGCTGTGGTCTTCCTTGTCAGTTAAAAACGCCACCCCTTTCGCCGAGTCGCTTACATTGAAACCGAGTGCCAGCTCAGGTAGTTTAGCCGGCCGATGTGGCCATGCGGTTCTAGGCGCTTCAGTCCGGAACCGCGCTGCTGCTACGGTCGCAGGTTCGAATTCTGCCTCGGGCATGGAAGTGTGTGATGTCCTTAAGTTAGTTAGGTTTAAGTAGCTCTAAGTCTAGAGGACTGATGACCTCAGATGTTGAGTCCCATAGTGCTGAGAGCCATTTGAACCATTTTTGAATCAGGTAGTTTAGCATAAACTACTTTATGGTAAGATAACACCCAGGAGGTACCAATGTTTACAGACAGATTTAAATCACCGGAACACACATAAGCTACCTCTGGCACTTCCTCTGAAACCCTAAATGAACTGTCACCTTAGTGGGTGATACCTAATTTCTCAACGAGCAGTATAGGAAGAGAAATGAGCACAATCAAGCTTGGCAAAAGCGAGTGGTATGTCTGTCGCCTTTAGCACGATAGTACCCCTTTAAGATATAGTGCAGCAGACGGAAGCTCAAAGTTAATTTCCGCTGTGTGACGGTAACTGCAACAACCGTCTCGCAGCAGGTAAACATCGGTGAAGCACCTTCGTGGCAGAATTAAACGTACCGCACGGAGCGCTCCCAACGAGCAGTAGATATGCCACGAAGGAGCCGACGACTTTACATGTGGCTTCCCACCACACAGCCATCTCCAAACAGGAAACCCTGCTGCTTTTCCAAGTTGGCACTCGTCCATGTCCTGGACAAACGCGAGCGTGACGTTATTAAATAAATTAACACAAAACTGACTGACACTCTCGTACCAACACAAAGCGCGAGTACTCAGGGTAACGTAACTCTTCCATTTGCTGGAGTTGACAGTAAACAAGTGGAAACACAAGGAAAATACGCACCGGTTAATCAGCCAACAATGTTCACTCGAAGGTTTGTGTAAATACTCCGTTTGTGCCAGTTCTACAACGTCTGCTTTGCATTGGCTTGAAACTTTTCGTTTCCTACAGCGTCACATAAAGAAGAGAAAAGGACCGTCTGTAAGGTGGATTCCTGTCACGATATCGCTCTCTTAAAAGAACTGCACTGATGGTGCATTAACCAAGGACTGCCTTTAATTTACACTACATATCACTTTAAAGTACCACAGTACTACATGTCCTTGTACTGTAAAATAGAAAATGTTACTGCAGTTACTGTCCTGATAACTTACATTCTTCATAGATGAGTAGCATTCCTACCTTCTCATCGTTGGTATAAGTTATACTAAAACAAACTTTCGTCTGATGCCGGCAGACTCAAGGTCCTGTGCAATTCCTTTGTGTTTTCTTTTTTTTTTGCTATCAGTGGACGAATTGCATTACACCAGTACCTGCACTGTATGTTACTACAGGAAAGTGATATGCCATTTCATTTATTTTTTAATAACATCATGCTACACGTGGACGGAATACTGTGACACGTTTCTGAACGGGTCGTGAGGAGCGATAGTGGATTATCAGATAAGGAATAGAGGGTGCTATTTAAACAAGGCTTGTAAGGGGGCTAGAATTTCGCACCTTACAAGCACTCATCTACATTCTTTGCCGTGATTTACAACCGGAATTAGGTATCATTTGGTAGGTCGTACATCGTATATATGAATATTTAAAGAAGACTGACATTGTCACGTACACCTAGTAAATGATTGTTAACTCTTATTGCATGAAAGGTGAATGTCTTTATTATCAAAACGGCGTAATGAATGACGCCTATGCTAGTATAGGTTGGAACTCCAGTGGAAATGAAACGGCAGGCGTAACTCACGCCATAGATGGAAAAGCCCGCACAGGAAGTGCCAAGACGGACGGTCTGGGCACCTGAGCGCGGAAGCACAATACAGCGGTGGTCGGCCGGTTTTGTAGTGGGGCGGGAAGGATAACTGGATAATACTTCGGTAACTCTGAAAATCTTGGACGCGGCAGGGAAACGTTACCTCGGAAATCGCAGACTGGGTTATTTCCGAGGATTTTTACTCTGAGAAGCGTACCATTCTATGAGTATAGCTATTTCCCCGCAAACTTTCCGCGCTGGACGACAAAAGACTAAAATATGGTTGGTCGGCGTTCGGAAGAATCTGCAGAGAGGGAGAATATTCCGTGGTTTCGAGAACATGATTCGCCTTCTGAGTTAGGAGGGAGCGGAGCCGAGCTTTATTGGGAAGCCAGCGGTGGAGAGAAGAGGTCTTCCGTTTTGAGCGCCCGAATTTGACAGTCGCTCAGTATCAGCTTTTTTTGTTGGTTCAGACGGACTTGCTGTCTTTGCTCTCAGGAGATTTTATAGTCAGAACGGTTACGCACTGCACTGTTGCGAACTTACACGATTCTGAACTTCGCCTCCGGGTAGGGAGTCGTCGTTGAGAACGCAGCGTTCAGTGATTGAGAGCACTTCTTCTGCCTATATTCACGTTGGGACGTTACTCGAACTCTGTCCTTGTGGCTGGAAGTTCGCGTTTCTCGTCTGTAGAACACAGAGAGGAGAAGACAGTATTAGATTATACTAGTCAGCGGTCCGTCTTATGCCGTCCTAGTGTTTGAATGAGTTTTTTTTTTTTATGTTTTATGGCTGGAGTTCTTCCGACGTCGCACACGTGTACGAGAACCATCACTCCGGCGCACCGGACGCAGCACATACGGTGATATTGCTAACTGCTTCGGCTTATTAGGGCTATAAAGCAAAACAGCTGCCATCACGTAAATTTTATTTCCACTGAGGTTGCACACCACTGTAAATTATCTTTGAAAGTAGCGTCTTCTAGTGTTTGGTACGTAGATGATGTCAGTCGTCTCGCGTTATTTATATTAGACTGTGTAGCCTTAAAAAGAGGCAGATTTAGGGAACTGATCACTAACATTAGGTAGGAAATTCATTTTTATCTCTTTATGTCCATTGGACATTGATATATAAACAGTTGTAATATAAAGGGGTTTAAACTACAATAAGTGTATAAGCAGAAACAGCATTTATCATTTTATAGTTACTAGTGCCCTTAATCATCCATTTACGTGTATGTTATAATTAATATGTTAAACAGCAAGAAGAAGATATCATGATTAAGAGAACCTAAGATCTGCTTCAGTGGGTAGTCAGACAGGACCAAATCTTCATTTTAGCGTTAAGTATTTTCCGTTGTGCACATTCATTTTATACCCGCCTTGAGTAGCATCTAGGAGGCTTATTGCAGTTCATATCTTCGTAATGAAAAAAGTTACAAGAAAGGTAATCGTGCTGGTTAATGTGTTCCTGCTTGATACATTTTTTTACTTTCCTTCTGGACACGAAATTATTTGGGGTGGTCAAGGTAAACATGAAAAAAGCAACGGACCCAGAATAGATCCGTGTGGTACCTTCCATTGTGCTCTACCCTAGACGGATTGAAATCTTTTCGCTGTTTCTGACACTGGATGACAGCCTTCTGTCTCCTTCTTTCAAGGTGTGAAGTAAACAATTGTTTGACTTTTTCCCTAATCCATAACGTTTCAAACATATGCAAAAATATTTCACAGTCCACACAATCAAATGCTGATGTACTCCGTGAATCATATCTGGTAAGGATCCGACACCGTGCAGCAGTATTCTAAAAGAGGACGGACAAGCGTAGTGTAGACAGTCTCTTTAGTAGATCTGTGACATTTTTGAAGTGTCCTACCAACAAAACCCAGTCTTTAGTCATTTTCTGTGTTCTTTGCAATTTAAATTATTCGTAACTGTAATTACTAGGTATTTGGTTCAATTTACGGCCTTTAGATTAGTCTGATTTATCGTATAACCGAAGTTTAACGGCTTCCTTTTAGCACTCGTTTGGATCACCTCACACTTTCGTTATTTAGGGTCAATTGTCAATTTTTGCACCATACAGATATCTTTTCTAAATCATTTTGCGTTTTTTTATCTTCTGATGACTTTACTAGTTGATAAACGACAGCGTCCTGTGCAAACAACCAAAGACGGCTGCTCAGATTGTCTCCGAAATCGTTTATACAGATAAGGAACAGCAAAGGGCCTATAACACTACCTTGGGGAACGCCAGAAATCACTTTTGTTTTACACGATGACTTTCCGTCAATTACTACGAACTGTGACCTCTCTAACAAGAAATCACGAATACAGTCACATAACCGAGACGATATTCCATAATCATGCAATTTCACTACAGGCTGCTTGTGTGGTGCAGTGTCAAAAGCCTTCTGGAAATCCAGAAACACGAAATCGATCTGAAATCCCTTGTCAGTAGCACTCAACACTTCGTGTGAGTAAAGAGCTAATTGTGTTTCACAAGAACGATGTTTTCTACACCCTTGTTAACTGTGTCTCAATAGACCGTTTTCTTCGAGGTAATTCATAATCTTCGTACACAATATATGTTCCAAAATCCTGCTGCAAATCGACGTTAATGATTGGTCCTGTAATTAAGTAGATTACTCCTACTACCTTTCTTGAATATTGATGTGACCTGTGCAACTTTCCAGTCTTTGGGTACGGATTTTTCGTCGAGCGAACGGTTGTATATGATCGTTAAGTATGGAGCTAGTGCATCAGCATATTCTGAAAGGAACCTAATTGGTATACAGTTTGGACCATAAGACTTGCCTTAATTAAGTGATTTAAGAGGATATTTACTTCTACGTAGTTCATGTTGGCAGCTGTTCTTGATTCGAATCGTGGAATATTTACTTCGTCTTCTTTTGTGAAGGCATTTCGGAAGGGTGTGTTTAGTAGCTCTGCTTTGGCTGCACTGACTTCTATAGTACACTACTGGCCGTTAAAATTGCTACACCACGAACATGACGTGCTACAGACGCGAAATTTAACCGACAGGAAGAAGATGCTGTGATATGCAAATGATTAGCTTTTCAGAGCATTCACACAAGGTTGGCGCCGGTGGCGACACCTACAACGTGCTGACGTGGGAAAAGTTTCCAACCGATTTCTCATACACAAACAGCAGTTGACCGCCGTTGCCTGGTGAAACGTTGTTGTGATGCCTTGTGTAAGGAGGAGAAATGCGTACCATCACTTTTCCGGCTTTGATAAGGGTCGGATTGTGGCCTATTGCGATTGCGGTTTATCGTATCGCGACATTGCTGCTAGCGTTGGTCGAGATCCAATGACTGTTAGCAGAATATGGAATCGGTGGGTTCAGGAGGGTAATACTTAACGACGTGCTGGATCCTAACGGCCTCGTATCACTGGCAGTCGAGATAACATCCATCTTACCCGCATGGCTGTAACGGATCGTGCAGCTACGTCTCGATCCCCGAGTCAACAGATGGGGACATTTGCAAGACAACAACCATCTACACGACCAGTTCGACGACGTTTGCAGCAGCATGGACTATCAGCTCGGAGACCATGGCTGCGGTTACCCTTGACGCCGCATCAGAGACAGGAGCGCTTGCGATGGTGTACTCAACGACGAACCTGGTTGCACGAAACGCAAAACGTCATTTTTTTCGGATGAATCCAGGTTCTGTTTACAGCATCATGATGGTGGCATCCGTGTTTGGCGACATCGCGGTGAACGCACATTCGAAGCGTGTATTCGTCATCGCCATAGTGGCGCATCACCCGGCGTGATGGTATGAGATGCCATTGGTTACACGTCTCGGTCACCTTTTGTTGGCATTGACGTCACTTTGAACAGTGGACGTTACATTTCAAATGTGTTATGACCCGTGGCTCTACCCTTCATTCGATCCCTGCGAAACCATACATTTCAGCAGGATAATGCACGCCTGCATGTTGCAGGTCCTGTATTGGCCTTTCTGGACACAGAAAATGTTCGATTGCTGCCCTGGCCAGCACATTCTCCAGATCTATCACCAACTGAAAACGTCTGGTCAATGGTGGCGAAGCAACTGGCTCGTCACAATACGCCACTCACTATTCTTGATGAACTGTGGTATCGTGTTGAAGCTGCATGGGCAGCTGTACCTGTACACTTCTTGGTGTAACAATTTTAATGGCCAGTAGTGTATCTCCATTGCAGTTTCTGTCGGCACTCGTTTCCTGAATCGAGACACCAAGACTGGCACTGAGATGTTTCAGTACTCTCTTGTACAGCGCTTTTTCACAGACTTTCGAAAACACTGTTAGGGAAGTAACTGGCTCTCGTAATGTAACCAGCTCCTCCAGTTGGCGTGTTTGCGAGATGGTCACCGCTGCCCGCAGCGGCCGGTGCTCGGAGCGGAGGCGTCCGCCTTCACCGGAACCCGGGCGGCGGGTGCGGAATGCGTAGCCCCTGCGAAGCGAAACCCGACTGACAGGTTCGGTCGCGCGCGATGCGCAGGGCCAGAGGCCACGCCGCGCCGAGCCGCTCTGCCTATACTCGCCTCGCCGGGCCGGGCTGCTTTCAGGGAAACGCAGCCTGTTTCCCGTGCCAGACATCTGCTCCGCAGCGCGCTACTACCGGCAACCAGAATATCACACTCGTGCGGCTCATTGTTGTCTGGCTCTCTGAAACATTCTACGGCTATAGACATCCATTCCAACTCTTAACACGAGACGGTATCTGCGTCGGAAACAGATCATTGCCTATTGAAAGTAAGTTGGCCGGCGTTGCTGCCAGTCACGCAGGCTGTTTGTTGGTCGTACTGTAAAGTTTCTGCATCACGAGATTATACAGCGTGATTCAAAAAGAATACCACAACTTCAGGAATTTAAAACTCTGCAACGACAAAAGGCAGAGCTAAGCACTATCTGTCGGCGAATTAAGGGAGCTATAAAGTTTCATTTAGTTGTACATTTGTTCGCTTGAGGCGCTGTTGACTAGGCGTCAGCGTCAGTTGATGCTAAGATGGCGACCGCTCAACAGAAAGCTTTTTGTGTTATTGAGTACGGCAGAAGTGAATCGACGACAGTTGTTCAGCGTGCATTTCGAACGAAGTATGGTGTTAAACCTCCTGATAGGTGGTGTATTAAACGTTGGTATTTCAGCCAATAAAGTTTTTGGTCCCTTTTTCTTCGAAGGTGCTACTGTAACTGGACTACAGTATCTGGAGATGTTAGAGAATTGGCTGTTCTCTCAGCTCGAACAAGAAGCACAACAATTCATATTTCAGCAGGATGGAGCTCCACCACATTGGCACTTATCTATCTGTAACTACCTGAACGTCAACTACCCGAGGCGATGGATCGGCCGCCAGGCAGCGCGTGACAGAGCACTTCATCACTGGCCTCCAAGAAGCCCTGATCTTACCCCCTGCGATTTTTTCTTATGGGGGTATGTTAGGGATATGGTGTTTCGACCACCTCTCCCAGCCACCATTGATGATTTGAAACGAGATATAACAGCAGCTATCCAAACTGTTACGCCTGATATGCTACAGACAGTGTGGAACGAGTTGGAGTATCGGGTTGATATTGCTCGAGTGTCTGGAGGGGGCCATATTGAACATCTCTGAACTTGTTTTTGAGTGAAAAAAAACCTTTTTAAATACTCTTTGCAATGATGTATAACACAAGGTTATATTATGTTTCTTTCATTAAATACACATTTTTAAAGTTGTGGTATTCTTTTTGAATCACCCTGTATTTGACAGAAAGCATCTTTTGATACCTGAACTATAGGCGATAGTAACTCTTTGGTTACCAGAGGTTGTTTGAGGATCCGAGGACGTCACTGTCGTTCTGTCGGTGGGTCAACAGCACAGATGGTGGACATGACGAGCAGACGATTACTCTGTAGATACTTTCTGGTGTGGCTGTTTGTTTGGAATGAGGTAATATGGGCAAAGTTTTCTATTTTCTATGAGCGCTAACTATAACAACCGCCCCAGCCGTTTTAAGTATCAGTATTCATTTTGCAAACTATTATGATAATGCGATACTGGCCCTACGACTTATCTTAGAAGAAATATTAAGGAAAGGCAAATCTACGTTTCTAGCATTTGTAGACTTAGAGAAAGCTTTTGACAATGTTGGCTGGAATACTCTCTTTCAAATTCTAAAGGTGGCAGGGGTAAAATACAGGAAGTGAAAGGCTATTTAAGGTGGCAGTTACGAGAGTCGAGGGGCATGAAAGGGAAGCAGTGGTTGGGAAGGGAGTGAGACAGGGTTGTAGCCTCTCCACGATGTTATTCAATCTGTATATTGAGCAAGCAATAAAGGAAGCAAAAGAAAAATTCGGAGTAGGTATCTTAATCCATGGAGAAGAAATAAATACTTTAAGGTTCGCCGATGACATTGTAATTCTGTCAGAGACGGCAAAGGACTTGCAAGAGCAGTTGAACGGAATGGACAGTGTCTTGAAAGGAGGATATAAGATGAACATCAACAAAAGCAAAACGAGGATAATGGAATGTTGTCAAATTAAATCAGGTGATGCTGAGGGAATTAGATTAGGAAATGAGACACTTAAAATAGTAAAGGAGTTTTGCTATTTGTGGAGCAAAATAACTGATGATGGTCGAAGCAGAGAGGATATAAAATGTAGACTGGCAATGGCAAGGAAAGCGTTTCTTAAGAAGATAAATTTGTTAACATCGAGATTTAAGTGTCAGGAAGTCGTTTCTGAAAGTATTTGTATGGTGTGTAGCCATGTATGGAAGTGAAACATGGACGATAAATAGTTTGGACAAGAAGAGACTGGAAGCATTCTAAATGTTGTGCTACAGAAGAATGCTGAAGATTAGATGGGTAGATCACATGACTAATGAGGAAGTATTGAATAGAATTGGGGAGAAGAGGAGCTTGTGGACCACTTCACTAGAAGAAGGGATCGGTTGGTAGGACATGTTCTGAGGCATCAAGGGATCACCAATTTACTATAGGAGGGCAGCGTGGAGGGTAAAAATCGTAGAGGGAGGCCAAGAGATGAATACACTAACCAGATTCAGAAGGATGTAGGTTGCAGTAGGTGCTGGGAGATGAAGGAGCTTGCACAGGATAGAGTAGCATGGAGAGCTGCATCAAACCAGTCTCAGGACTGAAGATCACAACAACAACATGATAATGCAAATACGAAATTCTGATAAACACTCTAGATTTTGGTATCCATTCCAAATCTGTCAATCATGTGTGCAGAGTAGGGCTGTTGATATAATATCGAAATATCGATACTTTTTCTTAAAATATCGATATATACCTGCGATATACAGGGTGTATTAAAAAGAATCATCCGATTTAGCACGTCTATATTTCTGAAACTAATAAATATGCACAGTGAACTTTGTTTCTTGAAGAACGGGAAATTCAAAACTATTTCTGCATACCTTTTTATGGATGTTCAATATGTCCCCTCGAGGTGCACGGCATATGTCAATGCGATATTCAGATTGTTCCCACAATGCAGGGGGCACGTCTTGAATTAAAGCTTCCACAGCTGCTGTTATACGATGTTCACTGTTGTTGGTAACGGAGGCACATAAACAGAGTATTTTATAAACTCCCACAAGAAACAGTCACATACAGTCAGGACCGGTAATGTGAGGCTGAATCATTTGGTCGAGTGTGAGCGACCCATGGTTCAGTAATCCTTTGATTTGAAACTTCCCGCACTTCCAGATGCGAGGCGGCAGTGCCCCATCCTGTTGGTAAATGAAGTCGTTCCTATCAGTCTCCAACTGTGGGAAAAGAAAACAGTCAAGCATATCGAGATATGTGCTTCCTGTAACAGTGTTCTCGGCAAAGTAAAATGGACCATACACATTTTTCCCTGGAACTACACAAATCACAGTAAATTTTCGAGAGTCTCTCTCATGCTGTACAACTTCAGGTGGTTGATCCGTACGCCACATTCTCACATTATGACGGCTCACATTTCCTTTTAAATGGAATGCTGCTCCCCAATAAACACTAAGCATGGAAGAAAACTGTCGTCCTACATCCTGCCAAGAACGAAATTATAGAACTCCAAGCGTTGTTGTTTGTCAACTTCACGAAGAGCAGCTGAATTTTGTACGGTTTCACGTGTGAACGTCGACGCAACACACGCCAGACGAACAACGGGGGCATTATGAGGCGTCGAGCTGCACGGCAAACGGATTTATGCGGACTCCTTGTGAAACTATGGCTGATGCGTTCGACTTCCGTGTCAAGACACTCAGGGGTAGCCCGGCGATTTGCCTTTACACGAACAACCCGTTTCTCAGAATTGTTCATGCCATCGTCTAATGCTCTGTGCTGTAAGAGGACCAACACCATACCTAGTACGAAAGTCACGGTGAGCAGTTATTACTGACCAGCACTGCGCAAAACCTGGAACACAAAACGCTTTCTGTTATCCCGACACCAGTTTTACTAGAACTGAAGTGGGCGCACACACTGCTGCCCCCCCCCCCCCCCTAGCGGTAACCATGTGAACTCGAGATTTTGCTCTTTCCAACAGTACACTGTTCACGCACATATCTCAAATAACGTAATAGTTACAATTTTTTTTAATCGGATGATTCTTTTTAAAACACCCTGTATTTCCCCCCACATACCGATATCAAAACGGAAATATCGAATATTATATTTTATATTTTTTTTCTAAATTTTCGGAAAAAATGTGAAGTTGTTATTTTGAAATTGTATAGTATATAATTTACTACTTTTAGAGCTTTCATCACGTCCAGTATTTCTCTATGACTGTGAGAAGCAATTATAGATGTCGCAAAAGAACTCCAGCTGCTCTGTTGGTGGCAGTGTGAATAGGATAACAAGATTTCCGACGTGAAGAAACAGCATACCAGTTGCGTTTCAAAACAATTTTTAACGCACCTAGGGTGTTATTTTTTGACGTCGACTTTCTTCAGAAAGAGTAGCTGAAATTTATGAACAAAAATCTAAGTGACAAGATTGATCTTTGTGGTGAGCGCAGACGTTTGGGGGAACTGCTGACGTAATAGGTACTCGGTACTGCCAACAAAAACTGCAACGTTTAGCTTCACCACGGAATTTTGACATTACAGCTGCTAGGTCGCTGGCGTCTCCAGAACTCAAAAAAACTGGGAAGTCGACATGAAGTGTTCCCGACAAATCCGATATGTGACGAAACCGAACGGTGGACCCGTCAGACACCTTTTAGTGTGCCACTTACATGAAGTCACCATTGCTAACAATGTGGTTATCGCCATGCGTGAAGGTGCATCGTTTTCCTTTCTCTAAGGAGGATAGGCAGACTGCTAGCTTGTTGATGACAGAATATCTAATAATAAATCAATACTTAAATACGCACCTCTAAAACCGGCAGTATATTTACAATGTGCAGCCGATATTCTTATAGGAAGGTACGTCGATATTTTTACGCCGATGTATCGATACGTTTGTTCGACGTATCGAGATCATTCTTCACTTAGACGTATCGAGGTCATTCGTCACTCACCACTTTTGGTTAAAAGAATTTCAAAAGCTAAGTAAAAAAATTTTAACGTAACTTACACAATGGCTGGTCTTTTAGTTTATACGTGGATCAGTTCTATTGTGACACTATTTTAGTTCTCGTGTTAATGTGATCCACGTTCTGTGTTGTTAAAAGAACCGATACAATTACAATCTGAAACAAGATTTTCATTTATTTGGCTCCAGTCCCTTAAGTTTACCTCACTGTTCGAATGTAAAACTTAAATAACTTTGCTGACGGCTTTGTTCTATCGTGGCATCAGCTAGTTGCATTCTTGGCAACATATATCATTCCAAGCATCTTAAAGTAAATTTTAAATATACCAGCCTCGCCGTGATTTCTTTCAGGAACATGCAGCTCGGCGTTTTAATTCGGTCATTAAAGCAGAACAGCGCATTCCATTGCGCAGGTAAGAATTAACTGTAGGGCCAAGACGAAATTTGTGAGGAATAATTTGGAAACTGTATCCATTTGCGCATTTTTCGTATAGTCCAGAAGTTGCATTTTCTGATAGCGTACAGATATAGGCGGTACGCAACTGTTAACCATGATAACTTTTAATTGTTGATGAGGAAGCAGGTTCACTTTTGTGTAGCTAACATACTGGATGAAATTTGCACAGTTAATATTTCTATTCAGAAGTAGTACAGTTACACTCCCCCACTCATCCAGCTCATGGCATACTGGCGCCATTATAAACAGAATTGAGAACACTTCCTTCTACATTCCAAATAGTACAAAAGTTACACCATGTAAAACGAGCATGGATAGGAAAGTCAACAAACACTAGAAAACTTACAGTATATAAGGAAGTGTTTAATATCAATAGTTTCAGCCAGCTTTATGCATATTTTCCGATAGGAAAAAGAGTTTATATTCGATACAAAGGAAGTATAAATAATTATTTAGCCTATGTGGTTTTCAAGTACAAATGGTTTCATGTTTAAATACATACAGACAGATAAAGATAAAATCAACATACATTATAACACATAAATAATGTCTCGTCTTTCGGACATTCAGTTAAGGATAAAGTAGCCATACACAGGTTGTTACAATAAGGTATCTTGTCATAGATAAGATAAAATTATCATATAGAAATTGTTGCTTTAAGGTCATTCAGCAATCACATATATGGAATCTATAGAGTCTCTTTAAAGTTCTATGTCTAGGTTTTCCATCCACTCGACGACTGCAGGAGAGGCTGCATAAAGTTCTCGAATGGATCCTTTAAACGTACGTTTAGGGCATTCCTGAATGATGTGCTGGATCGTTTGCTCTGGATATCTACAATCACACTGTGGTGAGTCTCGTATGCCCCATCTACAGAGCGTCTCGCCACTTCTGCCATGACCAGTTCTGAGTCCATTGAGTATAACCCAAGTTCTTCTTGGCAGGTCTGTACCAGGTAGGTTTCCACCAGGTGATATTTCATTGCAGTTCTTGGATAGTCCGGTCTGAGACCATTCATTTTTCCATGAGTCCATAGCATCGTAAGACGTAGCCATAAGGCTTTGAGCTGTTCTCCATGGTGGTCTTCTTGATCTAAGTCGGGAAAGATTTGGGGCAATGTCCTGATGGATTGGAAGGTTGGTATTGGAGGACATTTTACGCCATTCATTAACTAAGGCGGTTTTGCCGCCTAAGATGTGGTGGAGCTATACTGCAGAGAACAGGAAGCCAAGGTAGTGGGGTGGATTTAATGGTCCCAGTTATGGTTCTCATGGTATTGTTTAGTTGAGTATCCACTTTAGACGTGTGGCTGCTGTTAAGCCAAACAGGGCTGCAATATTCCGCAACAGAGTATACCAGCGCTACAGAAGAAATCTTCAGAGTATGTACATCAGTTCCCCAGCTTGTATTGGCGAGCTTTTAAATAATATTATTTCTTGTACGTATCTTAGCAGCAGTATCTATTAGGTGTGGTTTGAATGTAAGCGATCTATCGAATTTAATACCAAGATATTTTGGGTTTGGGTTATGCTTTAACTTCCTACCAGCAACGGTAACGTCAAGGGATCGGGTTGCCTTTTGGTTGTTTAAATGAAACACTGTTACTTCTGACTTGATTGGGTTAGGAATTAGTCTCCAAGATCTGAAATATTTACCCATTACTCCGAGGTCTTGGTTAAGGGAGTTTTCACACTGTTCAAAACTTTCATGTTGCACAGCCAGGGCCATGTCATCTGCATAACAGAACTTCCACGCACTTGTTGTTGGTATGTCGCTTATGTACACATTGAAAACCTTGTGGTAAGCCGTTGTTTGAAACAATGGTTCGACTCTTCTTTCCTTCTAGTTGAACTTCAAGGGTTCTATTGCTGAGCATATCACTTAGTAATTTGTACAAGGTCTGGCAAGGGATAATCGCAAGTATCTTGCTAAGAAGACCATGCCTCCAGACAGTATCGTATGCAGCGGTTAAATCTACAAATGCAACAGCTGTTTTAAGTTTCCGTTCATAACCGTTCTCGATATGTGTTGTTAAAGCCAGTACTTGGTCGCAACAGTTACGTTGTGGTCGAAAACCAGCCTGCTCGATGGGGATTCTATCATTCAAAATCGTCCCAATACGATTTTATATAATAATATCTTCAGTCACAAAATTTGTTTTTTTTTTTTTTTTATTAAATCATGGGTTGCACTTCGGACCCCGTGGGCCCATCATCGGCCGCAAATGGTTTTATTAGAGTACCACGCAAAGTACGTTCACACAAGCTCGAGAAACTGCCAGAAAAATCCTTCTCTCGAATGCTGTTCGACTCGCGGGTCACCTTGGTATGTATGTCGGTTATGTCGTCATAGCGTTAATCCTTCACGTGAATTTCTGCACTTCTCCGTTTTGTGGTAAGTTTGTATTCGTAGCACGAAGTCTTGTCGCTGGTGGTAGTATTTTCCAAAAAAATTTGTCCGCGTTTTGCATTTCACTCAAGCCGCGGCAGGCTTCCATGCGTCGTTGTTCTTGATCAGGAATAAAGGTGTGCGATACTAGCTTTGCACACACTTTTCTCGTCTTCGAAACATCCTGGAAAATTCCTTGAACACTTGATTCAGAAATATTGCTCCATTGCAGTTTGTGCCACATCAGTTCCGACACACTGCGGTCGCACGCTCACTACATAACACTGCCTACTCACAACTGACGGGTCGACTTCACATGTGTTGTTTGCAATTCTTATTTCAAACCGCAGTTACTGTGCTGAAGTAGTTCATACGCCAGGAATAAAACCAGTCTCGGAACTTTTTGAACGGACGGTATATGTACCTGTTGTAAGAGGTTGTGATGTTAAGTTCCGAAATTCGCGAATCAGTCAACGCGAAATACGCTGAAAAATAGTGAAAAACTTACCGACAGGACCAGCTAGAGCGTATGTAATTATTTAACGTCAGCAAACGTATAGATTTATCCGATCTATGACTGCACAATTCGCACACGTGTTTGTACATTTCAGAACACTTAACAGATATATTTTATTGTTTAACAGGAAATGACCAAAGATGAACTTCATTATGTAGCGTGAGATAGCGGAGTTTTAAAATAAATTGACTTACGTAAGGTACTAATTTCAAAATAAGTCCTTACAGTTACTAAAATAACTATGGCTAGCGAAAGCTGTCTGTTCATTTAGCAAGGATTCTGGTTTTGTAGGTTTATGGAGGTACATTTCCAGCTGCTATCTTTTTATTTCATGCTGATAATGTGTTTAATTTCCAGACTATGCATTGGAATGACTGATTTTTCGAAGTACTTAAGCACTCCCTCTTCAGGCCACGAGTAGCCTACCGGGACCATCCGACCGCCGTGTCATCCTCAGTGGAGGATGCGGCTGGAGGGGCGTGGGGCCAGCACACCGCTCTCCCGGTCGTTATGATGGTATTCTTGGCCGAAGCCGCTACTAATCGGTCGAGTAGCTCCTCAATTGGCATCACGAGGCTGAGTGCACCCCGAAAAATGGCGACAGCGCATGGCGGCCTGGATGGTCACCCACCCAAGTGCCGACCAAACCCCACAGCGCCTAACTTCGGTGATCTCACGGGAACCGGTGTATCCACTGCGGCAAGGCCGTTGCCCCAAGTGCTCAAGGCTGAAGAAGAAATTTGTTTCTGATTGACTTCTGATGTTGTTGGGTCTTCTGGGATCTTTACTTTTTTAGTTCTGCGTACATTCCCTTCTCTCTCATTTTCTGTTAGAGTTTAACATTGCCATAAACACGATTAATAAGAGATTGCATACATTACGCTCATATTTTGAAATTAATTTGTATGCTTCTTTTCAGTAAGTGAATGTTCTTCGGAGGCTCATAACTTTCGTCTAAATAAGCAGTTACCTAGTGAACATGGCACTGCAGCTGAAACACGTATCTGTAACTACGTCTGCACACACTAAGGAGCCAAACAAAACACTATGACCACTGCTCATCGCCAGACTGAGTGCCGCCTGCTGCTGGGAGGATTTCGGCAACAGCAAGTAATAAGGGTAGCGTGCTTTCCGCGTGTATATTAAGTGAATACGAAAGAATAAGATCTCTTTCCCTTACCACCAAACATTACCCCTGTCCCTCAGCGATGAGTCCCATTAAATCCAACGCATCGTCTGTTAAGGGACCACTTGATGTCTATTTTATTGAACCACTTGCCCTTGTCCCAAAAAAGGGAAATCAAAAGTTGTTACTAAAAATTACAGAGGCATTACGCCGTTTACGTAAAAATATCCCTAGTATTCCCTAGATTTTTCCCCTACGAAAACTTGTCTAATAAGACAATTAACAGTCCACTGGGCCTTGTTTATGTTACTTAATCCTAATCACTAATATGACAGGCAAGAAAGATGACATGAGAGACGGAAGAGAAGATAGTTGACTAAGAAATGGGTAACTTTCCAAGGAGAAGGTCAAACGATTCGGGAGGCGTTGTAACGTTGTTACTTTAATTTGCTATGAAATCGGTGCTAATTGACGATAAAAGCAGGTTAAAGCTGTGAGCTGTCTGGGGAAGTTAACCTTACATTACTGAGCAACTGTTTCACCAGGCATCCAGTCTAGCTTACCGAATTCCCAACCAGACTAACATTAATTATAATCTTTTAATAGTCATACGACAACCGGTGATATATATATATATATATATATATATATATATATATATATATATATAAAGAGAATTTAAATAAAAAGAAATAAATCAGTTTACGAAACTTCCTGGCAGATTAAAACTGTGTGCCCGACCTGCGAACTGTAAAGTTTGGAAGGTAGGAGACGAGATACTGGCAGAAGTAAAGCTGTGAGTACCGGGCGTGAGTCGTGCTTCGGTAGCTCAGATGGTAGAGCGCTTGCCCGCGAAAGGCAAAGGTCCCGGGTTCGAGTCTCGGTCGGGCACACAGTTTTAATCTGCCAGGAAGTTTCATATCAGCGCGCACTCCGCTGCAGAGTGAAGATCTCATTCTGGAAACATCCCCCAGGCTGTGGCTAAGCCATGTCTCCGCTATATCCTTTCTTTCAGGAGTGCTGGTTCTGCACGGTTTCGCAGGAGAGCTTCTGTAAAGTTTGGAAGGTAGGAGACGAGATACTGGCAGAAGTAAAGCTGTGAGTACCGGGCGTGAGTCGTGCTTCGGTAGCTCAGATGGTAGAGCACTTGCCCGCGAAAGGCATAGGTCCCGAGTTCGAGTCTCGGTCGGGCACACAGTTTTAATCTGCCAGGAAGTTTCATATCAGCGCGCACTCCGCTGCAGAGTGAAGATCTCATTCTGAAATCAGTTTATATTTGGAAATTTATTTTAACATTGATCATTGAAATTTCAGCATATTAAACGTGAGTCATAACTAAGCTGGTGCCTTATTTAGGACTGTGATTCAAATGGTTCAAATGGCTCTGAGCACTATGGGACTTAACATCTATGGTCATCAGTCCCCTAGAACTTAGAACTACTTAAACCTAACTAACCTAAGGACATCACACAACACCCAGTCATCACGAGGCAGAGAAAATTTCTGACCCCACCGGGAATCGAGCCCGGGAACCCGGGCGCGGGAAGCGAGAACGCTACCGCACGACCACGAGCTGCGGACAAGGACTGTGAAAATGTGAGTTTGTAATCTTACGGAACACATCAAATAGGGAGCCAAGATTGGGAGACTACATACAAAACTGCATTCATAAAATAACACACAAAGAACGTTGAAACATATGCAAGAGGAAATTAACCACTACCAACCGATTCAATTTTCACCCAAAGGAGTTACGTTCGTAGCGCAATCCTGTTCGTCATGTAATTACCACACACTGGTATACTAAATTCATACTAACTCTCTGTGAAATCTTCCCAAAAAGAATAGCTGAGGGCTACTTTGGTCAACTTGGTTTACACAAAGCGTGTAACTCCACAATAATTTTGATAATTAAAATAAATTAGATCGAAAAGCAATTTACAAAAGAAAAACCTCGAACTGGTTACTAACGTCTTACTATTAACCTGATGGGTCAAACAATTATATAAGCACGTGGTAGTGGGCTCACAAAGTACACCCCACGGGGGTTGAACATAAAGAAAAGTTGCTATATTGAAAAATATTGTCAAGACGAGACGTTATAATTACACAAGCATTCGCATTTTAGTATGATGATCTTAGTTAGAGTTACTGATCAACACGTGGTTCCACTTTACTCACAAAGTAGTGACAAAGCAACTACCGGAAGATATTCTGAACTTCACACGCGAATTACACTGCGTTGCAATTTAAGATAACATTAGATATTTTAGAGATAAACCTGAAATAAAGGTGATTAAATTTTCAGTTAGGCTGAAATTAAGAAATCCATTGTCCTGCGGACTTAGAAGAGACGCGCTTAGCCGGAGATCTTACCACTTCAGACGCTCGCCGCGGACAGACTGACCTGCGCTCCTACCGAGCGTGCTTCCCAGATACAAACGGAAGTGACCGGAGAGACAGCTTCCTATGCCAACATGACAAGGGACAGACAGAAACATGCTAAGAATGGAAACCTCTCTGCTTTTAGAAAGCGTAGCTACCTGTTCCGACGTTGGTCCTACTGTTCTCTAGCAGACAGGCTTGTCCGCTACCCTCAAGCATGCAACTAGAAACACATTTGCTCATTCATCCTCTCACACAGAAGGGAATGGGGAAGACAGTATCTTATCATATACAGTATATAAAAGAAAGCGGATGTAGGTTCCGTATGAGACTGTGTGACAAGAATTACATATAAACTATGTTTTAAAGTGTAGTAGTGTGACAGATCGTTCTTGTTTACGTGTAAAAGTAACACGTTTCACTGCTCAGTCTCCTCCCAGATAGTCAGAAATACCACAGTAAATTTAGAAGATGAATTTATGCCGTAAATGACAACAGATTTAAGAAATTAACATGAAAGGAATCCAACAGAGACCTTTCATAACCCCAACGCTCCGGGAAAAAGACTGAACAGGGAATTTTCTGGCCATGCTAGGACATTCCCAAGCAGGCTTCTCACACCCTACTTAAACCAAAAATGTAAAGAAAAGGCAAAAGGTCACCAGCTACTTGCTAAAACACAATGATTTCAACACATCTTTAGAATCTACCAATTTCAAAGAGAAAAAAAACAATCTGTGACACCTATTTAAAAGATAGTTTAGACCTAATTCGGTCAGCAAGTAAAAACAATGGTTCCTGTGTAATTAATATGAAAACAATTTCTGGTTGTTACCCTTATGGAGTTCACCAGTATTTGCTCATTGCAAAAGCCAACTGATCACAGGAAAATTTATGACTGTTTAGTAACAAGAAAAATTTATGAAAATAGCAAAGGTGCCACAGCAATTAGAAAAAGAACATGAAAATAACAACAGTATTATAAAGCAGAACATTACAATGCACAATCCGAAAAAGCCAAAGAAAATGATAATAAGAGAAAAAATATGTTTTACAAAGTGGTCATCACAAAAAAATTCTATATCTTATAAAACTAATAATTTGTAGAATTAAAATAACTTTGTGGCACTAATTCAATGACTCTACTATATTTCAGTTAGTTAGCAAACAATGATCACTGTGTCATTATACTGAAACTACAATTAATTATGTGATTGTTACCCATATGGGGTTCCTCACTATAAATATGCCCCATGAAAAGGCTAATCGATCACAGTCCAATGAGAATGAATATCTCTCTGACTGATAAACGAAGCAATGCCACAGGAGTGAATTTACGAAACAAAATATCACAAATCTAATACATCACACAAAAACAAACATTGATCAATAAAACAGCTCTGAAAGTACAATAGTCAACGTCTAAAAAAAACACCAATAAATAAAACACCTGCAAAATACAAGAGTCAAAGTCTAAAAAAAAAAAAAGAAACAATAAATAGAACACCTGCAAAATACAAGCCAGTCTAATAAACACCAATAAATCGAACCCCTGCAAAACACACGAGTCAAAGTTTCTGTGACAGAAACACATGTATATGCACTGGACTAAGAACCATATAATCACTGTTCACTGACACACTCAGTACTTCCACTGTTCCGAGGTACAATATAAGGGGCGGGGGAGGGGGTTCGTCGCCGCAGCTGTCAGTAGGGATTTTTGTCCATCTCTTGCGTGCAATCCTGCCGTCTCTGCCCTCTCATGAAGTTTCTCTTGGTGGTCCGTGTCACGTACATCTCGATTTGGTTCCATGTTTGCGGTATCCTCGTTTGACACGCCAGGTTGATATTCCTGGGCAAGGATGACACTTAATGGCTCTTCTTTGTGCCACCCTTACTACCAGAGAACATCGAACTATGATTTACTGTCGCTTGACATTGGGCATCCGCCAGGAAATGTTGATAGGCGTCGTTGAAGTCTGCCATTTTCTCTGGACAGTATCTGTCAAAAGTCTCCATGCCCCTTGTGCTACATTCTGGAGTTATCCTCAATTGGCTCGCCGGTTTGATATTCCTGGGCAAGGATGACACTTAATGGCTCTTCTTTGTGCCACCCTTACCGACCAGAGAACATCGAACCATGATTTACTGTCGCTTGACAGTGGGCATCCGCCAGGAAATGTTGGATAGGCGTCGTTGACGTCTGCAAGTTTCTCTGGATGGTACCTGTCAAAAGGCTCCACGCCCCTTTATCCCCTGTCTTTTGTCGTTTCACCGCTGCCGTCTCGTCACGGTCGCGTGCGTGTGGTGCGTTGCCAGCAGATGGATTTCCGCGCGGTGGACCGCTCGGCCATCTGAGGTCATCGCTCCACGAAGGGTCGCACTGGTGCGGCCGGCCATTATCTCCAGGTGCAAGGGAAAGTGTTTCACGCGGCCCTTCTTTTGTTGTCGACCGCGCTCCCGAAGTGGCCCAGCTGACAGTGTGTCCTGCTGGGAAACCCGCCATTTTACAACTAGCCCTCCTCCTCGCTGCTCCCGCTGTCTCGTAAGAGTTTAGCCGGTTCGCTTTCACGTTCTCAACTGCATTCACAGGAATTGTTCATCATAGTTATGTGATTACAAAATGTCATACATAATACCACTTAGTATTGTCTTTCCAATTTTTAAGAACAAAAGTGAGACTTAATTTTTTTTAAAATAAAAAAAGTTAGATGAATCGACAATATAAAACTAAAAGTTAAATGACTTGACAATATAAGAAATAAAAGTGAAATGACTTGACACTATAAACATAAAAATTAAATGAACTGACAATATAATGACTAAATCCACATCACTAATGTGGTTCACTTGCGTTTTAAGAAATCAAATGCTACTTATTAATTCACTAAAATGAATAGGATTATGCCTTGTGCAAGTATATGTTAATAGGTCAGGGCAGCATAGGATTCACATGTTATTTACACACACACACATGCACACCTGTTGTCTATACTACAAACTAACTACCCATAAACATGTATTACTCAAAATTCTACTTCAATCCACTACTAGTTAATCCAACAAGCTACTTCAATGCTACTTCAACAAAGTGTTTACACCACTACAACATTGTTCTAATTCGTCCTCTTCCTGACGCTCGCCGCATATGTCTTGTCACATGATAAATATGGAGAAACTTTCCTTAAACATACACAGTAAAAAGAACAATGGTTATTTATACGCCAAAACATTTATACCAGTTGACACAACTGATAAGAGACTCGCAATTATATATTTATCATACTCATATACTCACACATAAAACAGTAAGAAAATTTCATCTAAAATTACGTTATCACAAGAATTAGTCACGCAGATGACTCTGAGAAGGGTAGAAATTTTTTTTATCCTACAGGTTATATTACATTTTCTTACCCATTTTGTTCCTTCTTTAAGTTACCTTTCGCTTCCAAATCAGTTATTTCGCCTGTGGTGGTTATTCTGGATTGATTTCTCATGAATGGCAAAATTGTGGTCTCCTCTATTCTGTAAAACAGTTTCATCTTAACATATTGAACTTACAACACACACAAAAGATCCGAATCCTCCTGAAGTTTAAATGACAAATGTTTTGCTTCATCCTTATTACCTTAAACCAAGCTTTCCTTCGGTCCCATAATCAAAATTATTTAATCTTCCTCTACCTTCAAGAGGGAAATTTCCTCAGTACAAATAATATAGGCTGCAGTGCATCCCGCACCAGCGAAAACAGTAAGATGTAATGCTCACAGCATCAGCAAAACACATAAACGTCGCTTTTCTAGGACAAGTATTAAAGCAGAATAATTTTTCAGGCTTTGGCTCAACATCAATCAAGACTACAAAAAGGATCCATATTTCCGTTCCATTCTCCATTTGCTGGAAAACTGCTCGTATTTGACTACCACAATAATACACTCCTGGAAATGGAAAAAAGAACACATTGACACCGGTGTGTCAGACCCACCATACTTGCTCCGGACACTGCGAGAGGGCTGTACAAGCAATGATCACACGCACGGCACAGCGGACACGCCAGGAACCGTGGTGTTGGCCGTCGAATGGCGCTAGCTGCGCAGCATTTGTGCACCGCCGCCGTCAGTGTCAGCCAGTTTGCCGTGGCATACGGAGCTCCATCGCAGTCTTTAACACTGGTAGCATGCCGCGACAGCGTGGACGTGAACCGTATGTGCGGTTGACGGACTTTGAGCGAGGGCGTATAGTGGGCATGCGGGAGGCCGGGTGGACGTACCGCCGAATTGCTCAACACGTGGGGCGTGAGGTTTCCACAGTACATCGATGTTGTCGCCAGTGGTCGGCGGAAGGTGCACGTGCCCGTCGACCTGGGACCGGACCGCAGCAACGCACGGATGCACGCCAAGACCGTAGGATCCTACGCAGTGCCGTAGGGGACCGCACCGCCACTTCCCAGCAAATTAGGGACACTGTTGCTCCTGGGGTATCGGCGAGGACCATTCGCAACCGTCTCCATGAAGCTGGGCTACGGTCCCGCACACCGTTAGGCCGTCTTCCGCTCACGCCCCAACATCGTGCAGCCCGCCTCCAGTGGTGTCGCAACAGGCGTGAATGGAGGGACGAATGGAGACGTGTCGTCTTCAGCGATGAGAGTCGCTTCTGCCTTGGTGCCAATGATGGTCGTATGCGTGTTTGGCGCCGTGCAGGTGAGCGCCACAATCAGGACTGCATACGACCGAGGCACACAGGGCCAACACCCGGCATCATGGTGTGGGGAGCGATCTCCTACACTGGCCGTACACCACTAGTGATCGTCGAGGGGACACTGAATAGTGCACGGTACATCCAAACCGTCATCGAACCCATCGTTCTACCATTCCTAGACCGGCAAGGGAACTTGCTGTTCCAACAGGACAATGCACGTCCGCATGTATCCCGTGCCACCCAACGTGCTCTAGAAGGTGTAAGTCAACTACCCTGGCCAGCAAGATCTCCGGATCTGTCCCCCATTGAGCATGTTTGGGACTGGATGAAGCGTCGTCTCACGCGGTCTGCACGTCCAGCACGAACGCTGGTCCAACTGAGGCGCCAGGTGGAAATGGCATGGCAAGCCGTTCCACAGGACTACATCCAGCATCTCTACGATCGTCTCCATGGGAGAATAGCAGCCTGCATTGCTGCGAAAGGTGGATATACACTGTACTAGTGCCGACATTGTGCATGCTCTGTTGCCTGTGTCTATGTGCCTGTGGTTCTGTCAGTGTGATCATGTGATGTATCTGACCCCAGGAATGTGTCAATAAAGTTTCCCCTTCCTGGGACAATGAATTCACGGTGTTCTTATTTCAATTTCCAGGAGTGTATTTCAGGGCCACGTAAATTACACAAACCACAATTCTTCTTTCACCTTGAAGGGAATCAATATACTGACGAAATCCACAGGCAACACTTTACATACTCAGTTATAAAGAACAAAAAAGACATATCATCAATATTAACATATTAGCGTATATTGGGAAGCCATTGGTTAAACAATCGTATTATCGCATCCTGTTTTCAAGATTCCAAACTTACTCATTCCTTTCTCAGAGTTCTCCTATCTTAAAATATTCATACAGCACGCATACTATAGTATGAGATCCTCATTTATACTGACAGATATAGAATAGTAATAGATAGATAGTAGCACTGAAAGCAGAAAATCGGAAACAAGGCTACTAACAGTTGGGGACCTGGGTTTGCCAGATCCATAATACCCACAGATCGGATATTCCCCTGAGTTTTGCATTAATTCAACACATATCTTGCTTCTCTCAGGAGCGACTCTTTTCAATTTACACCAAAAAAACCATAAACAGCATTTCACTCGTTCACAAAGAAACCTTTTATCTTCACATTTGGAACCAACCTAAATCCTAATTGCACAAGGAAAGAAAAAAAACTAAAAACATCACATAGAAACATCTTTATCATTATTTTTACCAACATATTATTCAAAATGCATGTGTCACAAATGTAAACTAATCAATTCATTCTCCTCTCTATAAACCCTATGTACTCATTTGCCATGTCGCTCATTTGTTCCGATTGGGCGCCTTCTGCGCTAATCGTTTGTCATTGCCGATTTTGTTCATTTCCATTTGCTGGATTATTTCTAGGGTTAGCCGGCCGAATTTCAACATCACGTGGTGCTCCGCCTACAGTCCTATTCCCACCATGTTCACCGTAGTATCGATTCTGGTTGCCGAACTGTTGCGTTCACGATCCTGTCCACGTCCTCGATCATTTCCGTTGTTCCACCTGTGTTCGCGACTGTTACCCCAGTTTCTATACGGCCGGTCCCGATTATTGTTCCGTTCGCGTCGCGACGACCAGTCACGCCGTTGATTAGTACTACAGCTACGACTGCGGTCGCGCTGCTGTGCCCCGTAATAACTTTGTGCCTGATTAGGCGGGCATTCTCCTGTATTGTATTCCAACTCTTGGAGAAGTGTCTTAAACTTTTCCACGTCCTCTTTGCATCGTCCCGCAAGAATGACGTGGCGCAAGTGCATCGGTAATTTGGTGATGCATATCCTAATTAGTTCCGCAGGTCCGTATGGATCGTATAGAAATCGATTCGCCTGCAGCATGTGGTCGAATAGGCGTGCTGGGCTGCCGAAACCAGACTGGTTCAAATTTGGCAGCGAATCCAACAGAGACCTTTCAACGTGCTGCTAAAATTCTAGCGAACCGGTTCAATCAATGAAAAAGTCAGGAACATTCTCATCAACTTTACGTGCTAATCTCTCAGGAGAAGACGATTTCCTTTCTGTGATAGGCCATTTGTGGTACCCTGTTGCATGAGCCCGTTGTCACCGTCGTATATGTTCCTTATGGAGGGCAAGAATGATCTATGAGAAATTAAAGTGCACAGTGAATCATATTAGCCTTTTTGTCTCACGTGCGCTCCGTTCGAGAATGAAACAGAAGGGAAGGGGAAAATTACAGTAGAAAACACCCTCCTCCACGCACTGTACAGTGGCTTGTGGAATAAATATATTGACACAAAGTTAGTGAGTACTCTAGAGACGCTTAGAAGGATGTTCTCTAAAAGCTTCTTCTGGTCTATTAAATGTAACCAAGCCGTGTGCTTCCACTTCACCACACTAAACAAGAGTGACAACTGTTTGAAAATGTCCTTCACTCCTACTGGTGAAACGCCGGAAGACCAACCAAACAAACGTCAGCAAAGTAAAGAACGAAAGAAACGAAAGATGCGCCGCCAAATAGCATGATACTTCACGTAATAAGGAGACGGGGTTCCGCACTGAGCAATCACGGTTACTTCTTCCTCTAGTAGCCATGTTTCGCGGAGTTTCTCCAAATTCAGTACATTTTAATTTGAATTAGATATTGATGTTCACAAAAAATGGTTCAAATGGCTCTGGGCACTATGGGACTTAACTGCTGTGGTCATCAGTCCCCTAGAACTTAGAACTACTTAAACCTAACTAACCTAAGGACATCACACACATCCATGCCCGAGGCAGGATTCGAACCTGCGTCCGTAGCGGTCGCGCGGTTCCAGACTGTAGCGCCTAGAACCGCTCGGCCACTCCGGCCGGCTGATGTTCACAAGTCTGTTTGATATCTGCTGCACAGCCGTAATTGTTGCCCTCCAGTTTGTCAATTTTGTGTAGATCTCTCGTTTTAGTGCTTTTACAGGGTGTTTGAGCGAAGCTTCCTAACACACACTGTTTCACTGTTTGTGTGATGTCCACTTTGGTACTTTATTTAAAAGCCACAAACACTTGTACGTCTTGACAATATAACTGATTACGACTTACGTAAAAGCAAACATGTCATCTTTATGTGATTTGGAGGATAGCTGCCGATGTGCAGACTAGGGTTTATTTCTAAACAGAAGTAACAGCATTTTTCGCGCTAACGTTTCCTTAATAATAAGGACCATTATCATTATTATCAAGGCTAATATTTCTGTAGTAGTAAGGACCATTATCATTGTTATCAATCGTAGAATAAGTACAGGTTGGTAAAGGTCCTTCCTTCTGAATTCTCAACGCCTTATTGTCTCCAGACGTACACGTACATGTTGTACCAACATACTTTCTATTGTGAGCTTTCCACCTTCCATTAGGTCATCGTGTCAGTTTTTTTCCTGTCTCTTAGAATCCAAGAAAGAACTACTTCGATCCATCAGATGGTTGAAATGGCTCTAAGAACTATGGGACTTTATCATCTGAGGTTATCAGTACCCTAGAACTTAGAACTACTTAAACCTAACCTAAGGATAACACGCACATCCATGCCCGAGGCAGGATTCGAACCTGCGACGGTAGCAGCGGCGCGGTTCCGGACTGAAGCGCCTAGAACCGCTCGACCACAGCGGCCGGCTTCTTAGAAGATGCAAGAAGTCTACTAAAGAAATTGCCTAGAATAAGCCTGTGCTTCCGCTGCTAGTCATCAATTCGTCTGGCTACAAGTCTTGTCACCCTCCATTTGATTTCCACTGCAATTTTGATTTACTATGGCACTATGTGAAGAGAGGTTCTGATAGCTCTAAACTCATCAGATGAAATAAATAACTTAAATAAGTAATTACATTTTCAAGAATGATTCTATCTACATTATTTTATTTTATTCGTTTATCTATTTGTTTCTCATTTATAACATTATTTCATTTAAAATTTTATGGCTACTACCAATTTTAAAATTTTCAAAATAAAGTTCAGTGACAACATTGACCTGAACTTTATTTCGGAAGTCACAGGTTTGGATCCGTTGAGGTAATAGACGAGAAATTTTATATGAAACGATATGTACAATAAAAATATCATTAAGATGTCTACAAGGAATATTGGTAAAGCTTTCAATAATCATGAACTAATAATAGGGACATATTTCCTTTGTTAAGATATACGTCCTCTTTCCAGTCCGTCCCCCGATTCTTAAAACTGTGCTGTAACACCTGTAGCTGACAGTGTGTATCTACCATGAACTGACAGAGGGAGGAGGTATAACCGGAAGTGACGTCATTATCATGTGATCGGAATTGCTTTCATTTTGGATCTTAGAGCCGGCCAGTGTGGCCGAGCGGTTGTAGGCGCTTCACTCTGGAACCGCGCGACCGCTACGGTCGCAGGTTCGAATCCTGCCTCGGGCATGGATGTGTGTGATGTCCTTAGGTTAGTTTTAAGTAGTTCTAAGTTCTAGGGGACTGATGACCTCAGATGTTAAGTCCCATAGTGCTCAGAGCATGCTACAGATGTTCAAATGTGTGTGAAATCTTATGGGACTTAACTGCTAAGGTCATCAGTCCCTAAGCTTACACGCTTCTTAACCTAAATTATTCTAAGGACAAACACACACACCCATGCCCGAGGGAGGACTCGAACCTCCACCGGGACCAGCCGCACAGTCCATGACTGCAGCGCCCCAGACCGCTCGGCTAATCCCGCGCGGCTAATGTAACTACATGTAGTTAATTAAATCTTCAGTAAAATGTGTGGAACACCTGTTAAAGTGGTTAAATTATAAGTACTTAAAGGGTTACATATTTGTTAAAGCAAAGTTCCCTATCTAAGTCCAGGTTATTTAGATCATTGCATTAGTCACTGTGTTGTCGTGTTACCTTGTAAATTGCTGTTGTTTGCCACGCTGAAAGTCACTTGGTAGGTACAATTTAAAAACAAAGCAGATGTGTAAACTACAATGGGCCTGACAACCTTAAATTCAGTTGTTTTCCTTCGTAATTTAACGAATCTTTCACTTTGTTGTCATGACAGCTGGCTTGTTTATATCATCCCTTCATACATCTATGGGGCACCAAAGGAAATAAGGTAAGTTTCTTGCAAACTTGAACATTTAAAATTTGCATTTGACTTGAAAATGCAACGAATACAAATCGGTGCCTCTAAACTATCAATCATTGCTTTTGGAGTTTTGGCTCTATCAATTGTCGACACTTTTCATAGCACATACTTCTCTTCTCGGTTATTCGAAGTGTATAAACAAAAAGGAATTACAGTACTGAGGCCAGAAGCGTCATATTTTCGTGTCGTATTACTGTATCGAATACGCATTTAAGACTAGAAAAACGTTTAAGTTGCGTTCCTTATGCTCTGTTGTTCACTAAAACAGTTTAACATTTACTATATAAAACAAATATCGCGTGCACACGACAGAAATATAGAACAAGAAGCAATTGTAAACACTCGTCTGCTAATGTTTGGCCCCGCCCACTGGCTTCAAAACAACGTACAGTGTAAGTCTGTAGCGCCATCTCCCCTTACTCTACCTCAATGGCCACAGTATCCGGTGGCTGGCAGACAGAGAGAACACGATTGCAGATAACACATGCTCTGCTCTCCTAACCTATACTAATCCCTCTGTTATTCACACTGGGTGCAAACCGGTTGTACTCCGCACAGCACCCCACGGAAAGCGGCGCGAGGCTCAAAGAAGTCGGCAGGAAACCCCAGAGCAACAAAAGAAAACAGCCTCACACTTAACCAGTTGCTCAGTCTGACCACAGCTGTTTCATATCGGTATTCTTCCAAGCTTCCGGGACGTGTTTCCGAAGGATCACCACGCCACTGCTTTTTGTACCTGCACAGCAAGAATACACACCGTCGCTATCGCGATGATGAGAGAAAGATGACACGTAAAGAGGTCAACGATCACTTTAGCACTTACACACAGAATTTTGTCTGTATCTCATTATAGCGTTTTCCGAAAGGTGTCTTGGGGAAAATTTTAATAATAAATTAATTTGTGATATTCACAAAACTGTGAGCTTAAGTGCTCGCATGACGACTATAAACTCTTCGCGTGTACTCTTATATAATGCGTGTCAGGGATTGCTTACATTTGTGCTATTAAGTAAAGTTTCATTCCGTTCCCATTTCCAATTTATGCGTCTACTTCTATACTGCAGAAAGAATGGCTATCGGTAGGCCTCCATAAATGCCAGCATATATCTATCTATCACATGTATAAGGGATATGCAGCATTATTTGCTGTTCATATTAACAAGTTAATTAAATATCTTTAACATTAATGAAAATAGCATTACACAGTGGATAAAATTTTGAAGAAATTAACGTTATTTTTTTCTTGCGCATCGAAACGCGCCACACCAATAAGTATCTTTATGCAAAATTGACAGAAGCTAAAAAATTATTTCATAAATTTTGTAATACAGCCACAGACCTCAACAAATTCCATACAACATGGATAAGAGTAGACTTTCAATGTAAAAAACCATTCAGCAACTGAGAGAGTTGTTCACGAAATAATGTTTTCGTATATGACACTTTGTAACAACGAGCGTACAGCAAGTAGAGATGAAACTTCCTCACAGATTAAAACTGTGTGCCAGACCCAGACTCGAACTCGAGTCCCGGTCCGGCATACAGTTTTAATCCGTCAGGAAGTTTCATATCAGCGCACACTCCGCTGCAGAGTGAAAATCTCATTCTGGAAGCAAGTAGTTCATGGGAGGTTCAAAAATGGTTCAAATGGCTCTGAGCACTATGGGACTCAACTGCTGAGGTCATTAGTCCCCTAGAACTTAGAACTAGTTAAACCTAACTAACCTAAGGACATCACAAACATCCATGCCCGAGGCAGGATTCGAACCTGCGACCGTAGCGGTCTTGCGGTTCCAGACTGCAGCGCCTTTAACCGCACGGCCACTTCGGCCGGCTTCATGGGAGGAATAATGTTCAGAGAGAAATCGCGGCTTCGTGTTGCTGCCCCACGGACGCCAGTAATACTCAGTAACATTAGCAACCACTTGATATCCACTGCTACGTGAATGCTTCCTCTAGACCTTCCCACGTATTACGGTATTCAGCTATATGCATGCATGACATTTAGCGTTCTTCCATTCGGTATTTTTCTTCTGGCTTTTCTTATCTCTTCAGATCCATCAGGGGACTTCATTGTTCCACCTACCATTCATTCGACCATTTTTATGCCTCGTCTAATTCCTTTTCATTTTAATTACGGACATAATTACGTCTTCCAGTCCAGTCTCTTCCTTGATCCATCTTTTCCTTGTGTCTCCTAACACTTGCCAGCAAGCATTTCTCCTCTGCTTGCTGAGCAACCCTCAACTGCTGAATGGTTTTCACATTGAAAGTCTGTTCCCAATGTCATAAGTCAAAACTAACAGCAGACAGTAATTGTAAACACGTATTTTGGGACGTATCGTAAGCTTAGTTGTGGAAACCATATTTGGGTCACCAAAAGCATGCCAAGCTACTTTTACTTTCCCTTTTCTCCTTCTCCTTCTTCTTTTTCTTCTTATGCAGTCAACCCAGTCTTTTCCTTTAATTGCACCAAACACAGAAACTCACCAATTGGTTCTATGACTTTGTTGTTCGTTTCTATTATTTTCTTTCCGGCTTTTTGATTATATATTACGAGTATTTATACTTATTATAACTATCCTTCAGTCCTACATTCTAACGTGCACTATTAAGTTCTTTAATTCTTTGTTGATATTTTGCGCCCAATCAGTGGTTTCATCACAATGCAGCATACATTGTTTCTTTTGTCTTGTATTTTTTTGCGTTACAATTACCTGGGCATATCACAGTGCCGTAACCGGGGAGCCAATGGCTATCTTCAGATTAGATGGACGTTCTCCAATCGGCATAGCGGTTCTAGGCGCTACAGTCTGGAACCGCGCGACCGCTACGGTCGCAGGTTCGAATCTTGCCTCGGGCATGGATGTGTGTGATGTCCTTAGGTTAGTTAGGTTTAAGTAGTTCTAAGTTCTAGGGAACTGATGACCTCAGAAGTTAAGTCCCATAGTGCTCAGAGCCATTTGAACCATTTTCCAAGCGGCATAAGCAGTCAAACACTTGAGTGAAATCTTCCCTCTGGAGCTCGGTGTGCGGTGATATGAAACTTTCTGGCAGATTAAAACCGTATGCCGGACCGAGACTCGAACTCGGGACGTATGCCTTTCGCGGGCAAGTGATCTACCACTGAGCTATCCAAGCACGACTGACTACCACTGCTCATATCTGTACTTCCGCCATAGCCTAATCTCCTAATTCGAAGCTCCAGGTTTTAGAGGAAGTAAAGTTGTGAGAACAAGTCGTGCAACGTGCTTGGGTAGCTCAATGGTAGAGCACTTGCCCGCGAAAGGCATACGTTCCGAGTTCGAGTCTCGGTCCAGCACATAGCTTTAATGTGCCAGAAAGTTTCAGTCAACACCTGATCTCCAAAACAGTATGTCAGTTTTACATTGTTCCTCAGTGTCCTGAACCGAATGTGATTGGATGTTTTTCAAGAGACCAACGAGAGAGGTATCTTGAATGTATATAAAAATTCACTTTAATTCTATCAGGACGTGTCTAGGAGCAATGCGTTCCAAGCCAATAAATACATTGTTACAAGAAGCTCCGCTGGATGGAAATTAATGACGGGTATATCCCTCCTAAAAATTCTACGATTGACCATAAAACGATACACGAATTCGAACGATTGTCGTGTGGATAAATGAATGACATAGAATATACACTGCCCAGGCCACAGAACTACGCCCCAGCTTCTTAGAATTAAAGGAAATTTTACTCATCTCCGCTGTATACGAGACTGGAATGGAAGGGAGAATCGATAGAGGTACTCAAGGTACCCTCCGCCACACACCGTCAGGTTGCTTGCGGAGTATGGATGTAGATGAAGATGTAGAACGTATCCTAATTCCTGCTACCAAAAACTAAATAGTGACAACATCCGACGGTTTCTACATTCCAACAAAAACCATTATCCGGAGAACAGCAGTTGGCAAAATACTGCGATGATAATAATTTCCAGGAGTCCTTCGAGGCATATACTGATGGCTCCAAAAGGACAAGTAATGGCATAATGGGTTCCGCATTCCCTAGTTCGAGCTCTGGTCACAAACCACTGATTTCACTCCCCAGTGAGAGTTCTAGTTTTTCTGTCAAAGCTACAGTTGTTCAAAAATGGTTCAAATGGCTCTGAGCACTATAGGACTTAACATCTATGGTCATCAGTCCCCTAGAACTTAGAACTACTTAAACCTAACTAACCTAAGGACATCACACAACACCCAGCCATCACGAGGCAGAGAAAATCCCTGACCCCGCCGGGAATCGAACCCGGGAACCCGGGCGTGGGAAGCGAGAACGCTACCGCACGACCACGAGATGCGGGCTGCTACAGTTGTCCCTGCACCTTTACATTAGATCAATAACTCGCTGAAAACAGAATATTTTGATGTTAATGGATTGTCCACGATACGCAAGCCACAGCCTTTCTCAGAAAAACTTTAGTATTTGTAACGGATATTATGAAGGGGCGAAAAAATTAAAATTTTTATGGATTAAGGAACATGTTAACGTTAAATACAATGAAATCTTCAATGCCTTAGCGAATACACACATAAAAATAAAGAACTAACGCAGTCTCACCTGTAGAAGATCAAGACGCCAAAAGGGAGACGAACATCTAGTATCGAAGCGCAGTAAAGAAAAATGTTATGTAACGGCACAGCCGGACATTCCCTCGAAGTCCTGGGTGCATATACATCAAGATAATGAACTGATGCCACAATCCACATGAGATTTAATCACTGATCATCTTCACGGAATACAAGTACGAAATACCTTTACTGTAGGAGATACAAATCACAGGTTCTGTAGGAGATACAAATCACAGGTTCTTCTTATGTAAGCTTATACACAAAACAGCAAACGGAATTCTTACAACAGTCAAACAGATGTCATGACCCGTTACCGACTAATATGGTAATTCTCATCCACCGAAATAATTAATTAATTTCAAAAATAATTAAGTATTTTTTAATAATGTAACTCTGAAGTCTGCCAAGTGATAGAGAATTTCTGAAACACAGAGGAACAGCTGTATGACCAGCAGGAAAACATTATTCTGCTTGGGTCTGATCATCGACAATGGGTCCTTTGCGTCGAGAGATAGCCAGGCCGTGGCGTGGAAAGTCGTTTATAAGCTGGTGCGTGTACGAACTTCACCGGTTAATCGTCGTACGCATGTGAAACGCGCAATAATCAGCTCACAAACGAGCCTCTGCGTGTTATAGGTTATTAAATACTAAGTTGACTGCATCAGAAAGTGGTTTACACCGACGTGGTCGTTAATAATGTGAATAATCCCAACCGCGAGTGCAATTCTCTGTTTGTTACGTGGCATTGCGTTATTTCGCTATAAAGTGCAGCATCATTCGAGCTAAATTTCATTTCAGAAGATAGCTGACAATTAGTTATCAGTTTATTGTGTTATATCAGTTATATGGCGCTAGAGCAACCATCCAAATAAATCGCGTATTTTGACATTTTGCACTTTCTGAAAAAGACGGTGCGGCGTCCGCTTGAAGTGATGTAGGGATGGCCATGGGAAAAATAAATTAGGATTGCTGAACTGAAACTTGAACGCTGCTCCCGAACACGAAACCCACTTTTTAACCATTGCTCTACCTCATTCAATAGTCCATTAAAAACACATCTTGGGGAGCACGTTTGAGGAAAGTGCCAGTAAAGGTACATGCAGAATAATAATTTGAGTTAAATGCTACTGAGAGAACCATCAAACGACTACTTATTTGACAGCTGACTAATACAAACTTTCGCTGCATTCATATTGGTGTAATGAAATACTGATTTTTTTTACCTAAGATGACTAGATGAAACAAAACTTCATTCGTATATTGACGTTATTATTGATCACATGTGCCATATGTTCCTTTCGCTTCTAATGATTCGGTCACAAGTATAATTACGATTTACGAAATCTCTTCGCTACAGCAACATTCGCCAGGTGTGATGGTAGGATCATCTAAAGAAATATTCCATTCTTGACGGCTACACTTATTATTCAGATATCGTTATCTTAACATTGCATAACTTACTGTCACTTCTTAAATTGATGGCGGAAGTGTTACAAACTGTCCGAGACCTGTTAGAAGATCCATAATGTTTTAATTAAGTTAAAATGTACATCATTTATCTACCACAGCGTTTATGAATATACTTGGCAATTTTAGTTTTCCTTACTAAAAGTGCGTTAAACATGGCGCGAACGCAGGCATCGGGGTACTCAACAGATCAGGCTTAATATTGTTTTGAGTGTGTGTTTATAAGCACTAGCGTTATGTGGATCGTGCCCTGAGCTTCCTTCTACATTTGAACCAACAGTTTCGTTCAGTTTCATAAAAACAGCAAGATTAACTTGAAATGGAGAGAATGTTGTGATTTAATATTCTTCACGTACAGTACGTTAAGTTCTGCCAGAGGTAAGTATGTTACTTTCGTAAAAAGAAACGCTCTAGACTCAACAAAGCACCTATACCTAAAATTATGAACTATACGACATTTATGCAGCTGTCATGGATGTTTCACTGAATACTGATGAATAGGTAGGGACATTTCGATCCTTACATCAAACACTAATTACTATCACATTCTTCTGGCAATTTAGAGAGAGTGTAATACTGGACTCGCCTGAAATCTTGTTTGTGGTGACGGACTGATCTGTAGCGTACCCCGAGGTCTAGGTTAAGTTAGTAGGTGATAATTTGGCTTTGCCTTGACGAAGGTAACGAATATGAATACCAAATTAAGGTTGTGGTAACTGGTTGACCTTTAGCGTAGCCTAATGCTTTTTAAGTTCGCGCCACATTTAAACGCACTTGATGTATTTAATGCACTTTTCGCCATTAAAACTATAACTGCATTGAATATTCAGAAAACGTATAATAGAAAAAGGGCAAGTCTCCGACGAGTATTTCAACGCATATTATGTGCTTATTTCGAAAATAAACTAAGCGAATTGTAAGGGAGTCACCAAGGAAATTTTGCCGGCAATTCAAAATTATTTTACCTGAATATGTATTTACGTGTTGTGAATTATTTACACTTACCATACTCATGTCTTTCAAAAACAGTGTTCGAAAATTTTAAGAACACTGCCTGTCTGTTCTTGAAAGTTTCCAGTACAATAAACATTTATTTTTGCCTCCTTCCGTGTGTAGTTTAGTCTTTTTATACAATGCTTATTCACCGTTGCTTTCCGAAATCATTGCAAATGTTCATATTAAGGAACCAAACATTTCACGTCAGTGTGTTACGTGCCGATCGGTGACTGTTCGCTGGCATTCTGATTGGCTGTTCTAACAAGACGGAAAAAACAACGTAACTAAGCCGCTGCAGGTTGACAAACATTATTACGGATGTGCTGCTTGTATCTGACTATGCGTTTGGAAGTTACGCAGGTTTCATATTATACTGTTCTCAGCTCTTCCCTTTTTCCGCAGTTTATGATTGCTTAACATTTCCGAAGCATCCATAGCCTAAAAAGATTACGGGTAATTCATCAAGAGCTGTCGCATTACTAAGTTGCGGTCCATCTCAACGAAATGAGGTAGGCCTACTATTCGCGCAAACTAAGTTGACTCTCGGCGCGTTGGCTGATGGGAGCGACCATAAATTGGAAATGGCTTTACGGCCGTAACAGTCCCACAGAGCGATAGGTAGAAAAACTTGAAGACAAATTTATTAACAACTATCATGGTACGACATCATTTTCATATGGCCATGACACATGATACTTGCTTATTTCTTTAGTACACGATTAATTAACATTCAAACGACTCAGGTGATATTACGTGGGGGAAATGGAAATACTTTCTCCCTCGAACTTCAGACATCAAATTCTGATTTCCAGGTTTTAGTACTCAAATAAAATTCCGGAAATTGAAAAAAAATATCGCATGCATTTTTAGTTATTCTGCGGAGAGAAATGAGTTACTTTCTGCTCACTTTATTGTTTGATTTTCGGAAGATGTATGAAAGGATAGTCTGTTTATTACTTTGCTAGAATTAGCATTGAATTAAAACTGTACAAACCGATAAAAGAGTGCCATTAACGAGCACATTTCCGCCGAGGAATATTTGGAATGCCGACAGCGGGAAACTAGTGATGCGTGAAACGTAAGCATGTCTGGGACGACACACGCTGACGTCACGGATGAACGTCATCGGAAACGCAAAAGAAACACAAAAGAATCAGTTCTTGGGTCTCTGTCTTTCCCTTTTTTTTATTTGTCCGTCTGTTGTGAGGCACACTCCTACAGGCAGTTCCCCCATACGTAAGAAATTTGCCAACACGAGACTCTTTCCTCATCGTCATACAAAAAGCAGTTTTTTTCTATTTACTCTCAGAATATAAATTACTTTTCCCTCTCACAGCATGTTAGACTTAGAAAGCCAAAATTAATACACAGTGACAGCTTCTTTCAATCACATTCATATTAATGTACATCATTACAGTGTGTCTATGCAAATCGAAACAATCGAAAAAATTCAAAAGATTCAGATGTGTGCCGAGTTCATCTATTACATATGTGTTCGCGTTCATCTATTGATTGGAGCATGTACAACATTTTTTTCAGTGTGTGATAATTATTGTCAACGCAGAAAAACTCCTTTAGTTTGCTCAGTGAATATCGCGAAGTGTAGCTGATCATTGCTACAGAATATTAAAAATGCAGAGATGCACAGAGTCCCCTCATAAACGGCTGGGTAAGTTAGTGCAGTTGTCCGACGAAGGCTAAGGCATGTCACATATAATAGGAGCATGCCCAGTAAAGCCCAACCTTCAAATTGAAGACAACTTTACCCTACATTAAAAGTTGTTGCCATTCCTTATCATGAGGTTTGATAACTGGATGAATCCATGCTTGTTGATTGTAGTAAAATATAATATATCCAACAACTAAGGGATTGTTGAAATGCTATGAGAAAATGTTCAAATGTGTGTGAAATCTTATGGGATTTAACTGCTAAGGTCATCAGTCCCTAAGCTTACACGCTACTTAACCTAAATTACCCTAAGGACAAACACACACACCCACGCCCGAGGAAGGACTCGAACCTCCGCCGGGACCAGCCGCACATTCCATGACTGCAGCCCCTTAGACTGCTCGGCTAATCCCTCGCGGCAATGCTACGACAGATTACAGCCAGCGAAGATGTCTTAGGCGAGTAATTCTGGGAATAAGACAGCAGCATTAGCAGAAAAAAAATCTGATATGGCTATTGTGATGGCACCGGAGATGTTTAGGGCTAGTTCTAAATGACAAATAGTAATAGTAATTTTATTTATTACTATGTGTAGTTTGCAGCTTTAGTTTCGAACCATAATAACGACTGTAATTTTTACATAAATTCAACGGTCAAGAAATTTCTAAGTCAGTAGCAGAATGGTGATGAAATTATCTACGTCATTACATCAAAGCTCATTCGGGAGGACGACGGCTCAATCCCGTCTCCAGCCATCCTGATTTAGGTTTTCCGTGATTTCCCTAAATCGTTTCAGGCAAATGCCGGGATGGTTCCTTTGATAGGGCACGGCCGATTTCCTTCCCCATCCTTCCATAACCCGAGCTTGCGCTCCGTCTCTAATGACCTCGTTGTCGACGAGACGTTAAAACAACACTAACCTAACCTAACATCAAAGCTTGCGCTCCTGTGGAGAAGGGAGTCCTGATATTGCTGCCTCGTTTGCAAACACAGCAACAGACATTTATTACAACCTGTAAGAAAATAATCTAATTATAAAAGCCATGAATTATCGTTGCGACTACTCTATTTTGTGCAGCTCTACTAAAGTACTAATGGTCTTTTTTTTACTTTTTTCACCTTCAAAACACTTGCTATAATTTTTTGCAGTAATCTTGTCACGTCTTCTACACACAAAATTTTTCCTTCAAACATGGTCGTTCGGTAGCATATATGCCCGAATAAATGAAGAAAATTATTTTATTTTCCTCTTGTGAAAAGTAATTAAGAGGCTTTCCCCTTTCCGTTTAACTTTTTTTTCATATCAATAAATAGTGAAATAATTTGAAAACGTGTTTACACACAGTGATGAAACTGATTGTCTCACATGGCGGGATACCTCACTCGTCATTTGTCCAGAAACTACATGCCAGTCACCCATAAAATAAATCGTTATTTATAAAACACTTAGCACAGTTAAGTAAAACACAAATTAACAAAATCAGTACACTGTACGAATGATTAATATTTCTGTTATACACATAGGTCTGTTTACATTCTTGGATTGTAACTAAAAAATGGTCTGTTGATTCACAAATGCCACACATTTCCATGGTTGTAAATAAGCAGTAAAAAAGTCTATGACACACTACAGGAAGTATAAATGTTTATTTTATAAAGCGTAGAAATACGATCGTGTTACGCACTGATCACTTCTTGTTAGTGTTTCCATGAAGAACCCATTTTGTTTACAGTTTCTGCTGCTGGTAAGCTATAAAATGACTGAGGTGCAAGGCTTTAATTAAAGTTTAATTTTCCGTTCATAATGAACACGACAGTTTTGTAAACAAAGGAATCGCTAATTCCGTTTCATAATAGCAAGCTGCTTTTTCTTACGGCTCAGTGTTCGACAACAACAAGCGGCTGAGAGAATGAAATGTTATTTCATCAGAAGAGAAAGAATAAGCTGTAACAATAGCCGTACGGTCATTAAGATAACCAGTTATTCGCAAACGCCTATCCAACTAAAAGTAAACACAAGGGTATGTGTAAAGAGAGAACTCCAGACGCAGTCATTGGGATGCGGTAATAAGCGAAACGCTCTAAAACTGTTTGAGCGTCAGCTCGCTGACTTGTCAGCACGCGCCGTGTGAGAGCTACCGCTGTCTGCCGTGTGAGCGAGCGACTGGGCTAGCGGTGTGCTGTGGCGTTGTTAGGTTGGCTGCAGTGCGCGACTGCTGGCCCAGCCTTGTTCGTCCTCACTCGGCTACATCGCTCGCGGAGCAGTGCCTGTATTGACTGGTGGCGAAAACCGAGCAATAACCTCTTCAGATACGTCGCAACTCATCTCTGGTGTCGTTATACATGCGTGTGAAGTGTGTGTGTGCAGTGCTTTTATCAAGTAAACGGCTCTTTGCGATGTAAAGACTTACTTGTGCTGGCCGGCGGATGGATACGCGGCCATTTTAGTAGGCGATGCGGCAACCGTGTATATTCCGCCATTCGAAACAATCAAAGTGTTTTTCTCCAGGTGCAACTCCTGGAATTTTGGTGTATACCCTGTGGCGTGTAATATATTAGTGCTATGTGATAGATTCGAATTAATGTCAAAGTTTCGAAGATTGCAGTGAAGTGGTTATTTAGTTCGCAAGTGGTACACAGAATGAGGTAGAGCTATGGAAAACGACGTGAAGCAGCGGAATCAAAGGAATCGTCGTCGTGAACGGGCGCAGCGCATGCAGGCTCAGAGAGAAAATAAAGTTAAAGATGGGGATAGTGCGGAAGACGAATCTCCGGCTAGAGAAAAGCCGCAGAGACCTCCCAATAGAAGGAAAAAATCGAAAGAGCCGCAGTTCGAAGAGGATATCATTGATGGATTTGCCATCCTAGCATTCCGTACATACGAGGAACTCGAGGTAAGCGTCAATATTATTCTTTTCTGTATTTTGTTGTCATCCGTCTGACAGGAAGAGTTTAGTGCCTAAATAAATTTTTAGCCCCCGATGTCACCGTTCCGTGATGTTAGCGTCGTCAGACGACATGCAGCTTAATTCACATACTGAACGACATAAATTTATGATCGTGTTACAAAAATAATCATCTGAAACTGAAATTTCTTTGCTGTTTACGCAAAAGAATTTTGCACGGTGTAACACGGGCAGAAACTAAAAGCTTTCGTGTGTTTTTTTTTTTTTTTCATCGCTCAGTATGACAGTCAGCTGTAGGGAAGACAAGCTATGCAACAGTTTCGTTATTAGTTTTGTAACTTTTGCGGCAGTGTAATTACAAATCTTTTTAAATGCAGTTTTATTTTAGCAACAAAGATGCTTGGCTTTGTGGCTATCTAGGTTTCAAATAATTTTTTGTTGATCGTAGGTATGTGATGAGATTACACAGGTAAAAATAATTTAGGACGAATCGGAAGGAACCTTTTTTTTTAACAATCATTGTGTTTATGGTAGTTTCTTGCTACCTTTCCTTTATACTTCAAAGAATTACTCCTTGTATTATACTGTCTTTGATTACATTACCATGTACACATTCTGTTTGTAAATACAGAATGACTACTCAAACGTGCTGTTTGTATCTGAATTTTGCAGTATTTTGTTTGGAGTAAATACCGCATATTTTATAGTTTTCTTCGTTAAACATGGAAGCGAATGCATATAAACTCAAACACGGAAATTTATTCGCAATACCTTTTTAACATTGAAAATATAAATCTTTCTGTAGTGTTAAAAATATACATCATTCTATAGTGTTATAGTCTACTTTGTGTCAGATTTCCCTTTTCTTAAATTTTGGGGTATCAATTCTACTTCACCGCAAATGATTAGTAATATTTACTCGCTCTTATTAGGGAATCAGAGATTGTTGTAATTCTCTATTCCTTGTGGTGTTTAATATAAGTTTACAGATAGGATATTCGGTCAATATATTACTGTTAATTCACTGTAAGAAATTTTAGAAAGAGGGTTTGCGCATGCTCCATACGCATGCGATTATTCTTGTGTGTAAGCATTTTGCAGATTGTCACGGGAACAGCTGTGGCGCTGTAATACACTCTTAACAAGTTGTATCATTCAGGAAACGAAATATTTTTATAACGATAAAAAATTTCCTGCGTGCGATAATAGAGAGAAGACTAAGTGGAAACACTGATTCCATAGAAAACTTTAGAAGTTTGAAAAGAGGTATTTCTTTTCATTATAATAGTTTCACTGTATTGAAAAACTGCTAATTACTCTCAGCTTGAATTTTTAATACGGTAATTTTGAGATGTTTGATAAGTCCGTTGAAATAAGAAAAAGAAGTATTGTACTTCGTAGAAAATTGGACGCGTGATACTTCAAATGTTACTTCCAGACAATTTCCAGAATTTATTAGGCAAAATGGTTTTGTATGTGAAAATGTTTTTATGCTGTACACATTAAATTTCAGTTTTAATTGTAAACTTCTGGCACATCTATTTTAAATGCTTCGGTTATAGATAACGGGTTAATTTTGGTCTTCGTTTCTTAATCTGCGTTTTACTCACGGTATATTTGAGTTCTTAGTATAATAATATTTTATTGGTTATTGAAATTTTGCCATCAGTACATTCATATTATAGATTATTAATTCAGTAATTTTTGTTTGTGGAACCAAACATGTACTGCTTTCAATATTTGCTAGATCTCCTCTTCCACATACGTGTAGAAGTTAATGTTATTACTAGAGTATTGTGCTAATTTTTTATGGTGACAGAACATTTACTACATTTTCAGTAATACATAATTCTTGTCTGAACTACTGTCGGAAGAAAATTACTCTTGGAAATTGGGCATGATTGGAGTGATAAAGACATTATGTACTAACCGGTGAAACATATATTCAGATCTGAGGACAGTGCAAAAAAAAGAAACCGCAGATTCGTTTAGGCCTAGTAAAGTACTGCAGTCGGTTCCTGGAACTCATTCTATGCTTTTGCAATAAGTAACTTAGTTTCACAAGTACTTGTAAGCGATGACTGTTGTGTGAAACGGCAAATGACCTGTGGGGGATCGGCTTTATGAACAATGAAAATGAGATGCAAATCACGCGCATGATTATCGTTTATTTGCATTTTACTGGAGCAACGGCAAAGAAACGGAATGACAGTGCATATTTAGTTACATCTTGACAATATCTGCATCATGAGTTGGAATTTCTAGGGATCTTCAGAAGTACTGCTGGAAGAAACAGAGCCCCCACACAAATATTCGGTTCTTACCTGCAGATGTATTGCTGCATTTGTGCTGTCGGATTGCACCTCCAATTTGATTGGTCACTAGCAACTAAATGAAATTACTTCAAAGGCTGTCGAATTTTATTTTGTCCTCGGTTGCTTCTAAATTTATCGACAGCCGGAATGTTGTGTTACGTTTCATGTAGGTATTGTAAACAGTGTGATATTTTGAGGGGGTGTGCCATTTTGCTACGAAGATAATTAATTATGTGCCGCTGTTTTCACATTTACGCTGTAATTTACTAGCGTCGCAAAAATATTTTCCTTGTGTCCGTGGCGCGTAGATCAGTAAAATAATCATTTAAGCCAGAAATGAGACATAAGTATTATTTAATTGCCTAACCATGTTCTGCAATATGGGCTGTTATCACCTTAATAAATTCAGTACGATACGCCAGCCAGTGTTTTCGGTTTATCTGATTATGGTAATGGTTCTGGCGTTAATGTGGCGTCAGGTTTCATTAATGGGTATGTCATGTAAAATTTTTAGTGGTGGAACATGTCATTTTTGGGACAGTAATTCTCTCGTTATCCTTTTACTTCGTGTAAACCCGCTTCATCGTTGTACACATCATGAAGACGAAAACGGTAATTACATTTTATTCAAGCCGTTGTGAGAACAGCAATAATCATTGCAATAAAAAAAACTGAACGAGCTCTTCATTTGTTACACACTTATGGGAACGGCGTCAGTGATTCAAGATATTGCAGTTCCACGCTCCCTGCCCGTAATTCCTCCTTTCTTCATTTCAACAAAATTGTTTTTATTATGAATAATGGTTACTGGAATGCAAGTCACATTTTTCTTGAGTAATGAGGCAGTTAATCATCGTGACAAGGTAGTGCAATATTCTGTGTGGTCTTCTGTCAGCTCTGTTAGTTGTAATGTGAGCCAAACACTGCAGATCGAAAATATTGCTCGCTTGTGCTACGCGATGCAGTGTCATGGCAAAATTTAGTACCTTATTTCAAAAGGTGACACTGCCACATCCGTATTTACAGAGTATTATGCTAATTCTTACGGTATGATGGCTGTGAGTAATCACGAATATCAGCCGTGACTCTTGTTTGACACCGTTATATTTTTATACGTTTGTTCCGTTGAATCAGGTGGACTTATAATGCCCACTGGTCTTCATAGCGTAACAACCTTTTTAGATGAACCCACTATGGAGGCGCTATGGCATATAATAGGTTCAAGTGGAAAGGGTAAACAATTGCGGGAAATTTCTGCAAAAAGAAAAGAAGAGAAATGATAAAGCAGGAACTTTTTCAGGCAGTGCTTATAAGTATGGTGTTATTGTTTGCATCATTCACTTCAGCTGGTTGCTTTGAATGGATCCTGTGGATAATATACACTGTTTTGTATGGTAATTAATTAATTTTGTTCTTTATCTTTACTAAGTGAATGTTATTAGATTTTCGGCCTAACGGGCCCCTGTTATTGGCTGGACATGTGCAACTGGACCCTCTCCTCCCCTCTCCCCTGAAATTTTTGTTGTGTTGACAGGACTGATCCTCAACATGGCCCAAGAGCCATTCCCGGGTGAAAGGTGAAAATCTGTCTTCGATTTGGCGAAGCTAACAAATATGATTGCCAGATAAGGGTTGTAGTAGCAGATTGACCTGTAGCGTAGGCAAATGTTTACGTTCGCGCCATATTTAAACCAATTTCGTGTTCAAACCAGTATTCATTGTAAAAAATACAAAGTAAATTTAGAAAATGTGTATTACACAATTGACAAATATCCTACAAGTATTTTGATGCATATTGTGCACATATACCGCACATAAACTATGGAACTTTAACCTCCAGTTACTCGTATTAATAAAGAGTGTTGAAGTATAACATACAGAGGTTTCGCAGACTCCTGTGTTGGTAAATAGTGGTTCTATTCCTTTGTCATCCACATCTTGTTGCTCCACAAGAATGAGATGACTGCCTTTGCCAGCAATGTGGCTGAGATTTCCGTTGATACATACATGACCCTTTCACGAATCAACAGTTGACAATTGATTCCATCAGAAATCATGCCATGAGGAGACTATAACTTGCCAGTTAGCCTCCTCTGATAATGGAGCAGTGTAACGAAGAGTGTAATCTGTAAAGTAGCTCCGAGAGTTTATTGAGTTGTTCGCCTGTGCTGTTCGTGGAACTGCGAGAGCTGTCTTAATGACCTTAGGGTGAGTACAGAGGTTGTGTTTCTGCAAACACTTCAGTACGCCGAGAGGTGTTTCTCTTGAGCGCTTGCGCGAACGCTAGAATGTGTTTGGATACGAACGCGAGCGTGGAAAGAATCCTCCAGCGGGCGTTTTGGAGTTGAGCCACGGGCGTCCGGGAAGTCAACAACCGCGGTGATTCATTTATGTGGCCGCTAGCTGCGCTGAATCCTCGGTTTAAATCTGGACGCGTAAGCGGGCGAGCGATACCATCTGGTGGGCCGAGTTGGCCGGTCGTTCCTCTGGGGAAGGGGGGAAGAGAATAAGGAAGGGTTGCAGGGGAGGCTGTGAATGGTCCTCGGGGGATGACGAGTCAGCTGACAGCCTCACTTCCGCGGGGAGCCGGCCCTATGTCTGAACTGGAGACCGGCTGTTCCTCAGCCACGACTTTCTGACGACCTCAACAAGTCGTACTTAGTCTTCTGCCAAGAAGTACTTCAGTTGCACTCTGGCATCCGTGTTACTCATTTTAAAATCCCTCTTGGGGGGGGGGGGAAATTGTTTAAATAATCTCTTTCTAAATAAATACAGTAGTTCCGGTATCGTACGAACAAAAATTGTTAATATGATTCAAAACAAGGATATTACAGGAAAATTAAACGCTCAGTGAGCATTAAGTTCTCAGACAAAGCTTTTTAAAACAATCGCTAAAAATTGCCGACAAAAATTGCTCATAAATCAAAACAAAATCAAAAATACCAGCTCATACAAAGAATTAGGTGAGTGGCTAAGCATAAACAACAATGGGGAGGACAGTTCAGTGATAAAAGCAAAAGCAAGTAATATAAACATTGCATTCCAGAACACCAGAAATATATACAAGACGGCGGCTTTATCGTGGGACGACAAGATTAAACATTATAGTACAGTAGTGATACCTGAAATACTGTGTGGAGCCGAAACATTAAAACTAGCGCGGAAAGGTGGCATAAACAGAAACATGAAAATGGAAGGAAGACTGCTCAGAAGCATACTTGGCTAAAGGACAACAGAAACAGAATAAAACTTGCCACTACCTAACAAAGAAATGTGTGAACCTGAGGAGGACGTAACATAACACAGTGTGTAAAAGAAGAATGTCGTTCATCGGACATACAGTTGACGAAGCAGATGTTAAGTGAAATTTACACACACTAATGACCTCAGAGAAGCAAACATCAAGATATTGTACACAATAACAGGAACTTATTCAGGAAAAATAAAATCAGTTAGTGTTCTTCAGGCAAGAATAAGAAAGAAAAAAGGAACAACTCTGGAAGCAAAGATCAGAACATATGGATGGTATGTGGGCGAAGAGGAGAAATAAGAACTGAATTATTGCTTTTAGGTGTTCTGTAAAAGGGCTATTCTAATAAATAAATAAATAAAAGTTTCCAGGAAAAAAGTTCATCCCACTGAGAACATTAAATCTTCTTTTCCACTAAATGTCTGGTCAAATCTTCAACTATGACAAATTTTTATGATACTTCCGACTTATTTCGAGAAACTATATTACTATGTAACCTGTATGTTAATCTAAAATTTTAATTTCGTGCTGTACTGACCCCAGAAAAGTTTTAAATGCGTAGCAAATATTTTTTACCGTTGGTCGACTGAAACTTGTTTTTAAATGCTAAGGATCCACTAGACATGTAAGAGGTCATTGAAGTGTGCAAATATCAGTTTACGTACAAAATGATTAAAATCTTATCGGGCCCTGATGCCAATTAAAAATGCGGCCTGATTTAATGAATGCATACGAAACCGTTATTACGTAATTAAGAAATAAAATAAAAGGACGCATAAGAAAATGTTGTTAACCCAATAGCTGCTCTCTAGATACTTTGTAAAAGCAGACAGCATGTTTACAGACAAGAAGGAAGACGGCCCTATCAAGTCACTATGTAGCCGTATTTGAAAAGTGCAATATTGTATGGCTTAAATGACTGATAAGCATCTAATATCGAACAGATTCCGGCTAGAAAGTAGATCAGTGCCTTTCTTCATTAGATCGGTGCCTTTTTTCAACGTAGGATGCCTTCTTGGACGAGTTGCTTTTACTCAAACATGGTTTTGCAAAATATCTGCACGCTGATAACTACATGTAAGCACCCGAGTGCGCCATGTTTAGACATTATACAGTTAAGTGCTCATAAATTACGAAGTATCTGTGAGCATTTTACGTTGTATCGCCATGAGCCTTAATACACGTATTTTCATGTATTTCCTCTTTGTTTACATCCGTATAGGCCTGTTTGAAAGGACATGTGATGTGTGTACGCTTACAGGTTCAGTGTTACTTATTGTTAAGGGTGTGCCAAGGTAATAATAGAATGATTTGCACTATTTAATTTAAAGAAATAGAGGTAAACTTCTACAAAATCAGAAACTGACAAAACATGGGTTAAGCCTTACGTGTGTAGGCTACTGTCGCCGTGGAAGAAATTGTGTGCTTTTTGGAAATCAGCTTTGTAAATACGAATTGTGTTTCACAAAGACTGCAGCCTTTACATATTGCTCGTCTCCCCAATATCAAGCGATAATTCTCACTCGCCCGTCCACTTATTTTTGAAACATTCCAGACATCAGTAATGATAGGGAAACGTTGTGTAATTTTAGTGGCCTGTAATTTGGGCATTAGCTAGCAAGGAAAACTCTTGACGGGGGAAATATTTTTGAAATGCTGTATGTTTGAAAGCGTGATACAATTTGTGTATTCTTCCAAGAGAGAATTAAGTTAATAGATAAGTTTTACTGAAAATCAAATGCTACTAATATCTGCTGCTTCTGTAAGACAGAAATAGAATCCGTGGTTTCTACTGTCATAGGTTTCAGTCTTTAAATTGTTTCATAATGCATCTTTTTCCTAGACACCGGCTACTGTGTATGTGTTATAGGTTTCATGACAAGAGTACAAAAGTGGCTCTTGGTATTTGGAAACTTGGCAAAGAACTAAGGCTGCTGGCGGAGATGCAAAAGGATTTTACAACTGTCAGCTGAAGTTATCTCGGCAGCGTGCGCGGAAGTGAGTCATAACTGTTTTTACTCGCAAATCACGGCGGAATGAAGTGTTATTGGAGCCGTAATATTTCTTGTGACACCGCCGTTCATTTGTTTGACCATCTTGATTATCACCGAGGCAAGAAAAAGTAAGCGTAGATAAATATCGCGCATATTTCACTGTTCTGTGCGACATGCGGTGGAGCCTTGGGTATTCGCAGTCTCACAAAATCAGTAGTTTCCATTTCATTTTCGTTCGGCGCTCGTTTATTTAATTCCAGTGGCGTGCTGATCAATAGCCAGAGCGTGAGAGTGGTTGACTGAGGAGCGCCCGCGAGCCTTCACAGAATTCCACTGAGCGTGAAAGCGTGTCTGATCGCTGAACGTGTAAGTGAAACAACTGAGGCGGCGCCCAATGAGTCGTCGCAGTAAGCTTGCATTCTGTGCCTTTGTGCGCTTTGTAATCCCAGTAGCAGCCAGCCCGGTCGTTACGAGGTGTTTTCCCGTCGCGTTTTTAGGCCTAAACTACAGCTTGCGCCGGTTGGCGACTTAAAAACTAAATTATTCAGTGACTGGGACTGTGTTGGTTCTAAAATTACGGTGCTCCCCATTGAATTTTTTTTTCCTGTGCTCATTAATGAAATTTATTATGAGACAAAATATTCTGTATAAGTGTTTGAGAACAAATAATTTGTTAACTGGTACAAACATAATTACCAATGATATGGTACATATTGTCAATTGTCAATAAAGCATTTGAAGCTATGTGTAATATACATCTGTATGGTCAAAAAGTTCTCTCCGCTTTATGGGTATTCTACAGCACCTCTTAAATAATATTGACAGTATGCTTTGGATGCCAAAATAAACAAAATTCCAATATAAGGAAGGAAGCGTTGACTCCATACATACCAGTTAAACTTGTGTAAAGCATCTGTTAATTTTCTTCGTTTTTTCACAGCAGGCATTTTTATGATCTGATGTCAACCCTGTGGCCGTAACATTGTACGTCAGTGCCACATGTTACTATACTAAAAACATACTTTTCCTAAATCAGATCTTACTGTTTTTTTTTACTTACGCAGCAATTTTCTTTAATCCAGTTACTGGTAAATTATGTAAATGGCTTCAGTCTAATACTTCGCCTTTAATGAGTTACACGTGCAGAATCTCTCTTACATACAAATTAAAGTACGGGTGGAATCTGATTTCGTCATTCTATCCCTAACAATAAGTTTACCTTAAATGTTCATTAATAGAGATCATAGACATAATGATGAATTAAATTTTATGTTACCACCACTACTACTACTATTCTAGATGATTTTCTTTATTTATATATTTCGTTACTGCAGTCTCGTTACTGAATGAACTTTATCTCAATTATTTGAGGCCTATTATTTTTCAGAATGTAACACCAGATCCAAAATGTTGACACAGCTTTATTACATACAGAAAATGCTGACTGGAAGTTTTTTTTTTTAAAAATACTAGAATTGACTCGACATTTAGTTGTATGTTCTCCTGACAGAAATATTTTCAGTCGTCAATTTCAGTAGGGTTTTTGAACTATCAGGTTCGTAAATAGTAATCACTTACGGCGACGGGAGAATGTTCTCAATTTTTTTTGCAATAAATCCGCGAAGTATGTTTGTTGCAGTATATATAGTTAAAACTGCTGGTAGAACCATAATAAAATCTTGCTGAAGGTTTAGAAACTCAGTTCTGTACCACGGACACAGTCAAATGTTTTGTGAAGCATCTGGTCTTAATGTTTTGGTGGGTGCATACGTTTTTATTTACTGTGAACGACTTCTATCTACGTTATATAATGAACTTAAGCAGTACACATCTTTAGCCTAAGGATTGGAAAGCAGTGAAATTCGCCATGTTTGAGTTAGATGTGTGAGGGTCAGATTCACAATACTTAGTTATCGGTTTTTGTCATTGTTGTTATATCATACCCTTCTTGTGGAAAAAAGGTGATTTTTGGGGTCTTTCATTTATATATTTGGGGCCACAGTTTACAAGCGCAGTTACTAAAATTCATACACCATATTCCGAATTTAAACTAATATTGTTCCGTCATTCGAAATATAAAACTTGGTAAACAAAGTATGGCTCTAAATACGGCCAGTTGGGAACAACCAGCTGATGCACACATGGGAAAGTATTCTCTATAGTCAGGAGTCTCAGAGCTTCGTTGAAACGTATTCAAGCTGCAGTTTGCAGTTTACATGTATGTTTTAGGTGGAACAAGGCGCACAAGGGATGTCTCAGTCTTGTGATTGTCAGCGTATACCATGATCTAGAAACGGGGGTTGCGTCAGCGTGATAGAATGAGCTAGTCACCTGCCGGCGAAGGCTCCCCATTTGGAACGACAGGTTTCCTTATTTTATGAAAACCTGGCGCGGTGCTGGGTTGCCTTGTACACATTTGTTCAGTGTAAGAGTGTATACTGTACATCATAGCAGGGGCACGTTGGCCTCGTATACTGCTAGCGCCTTAGCTGCTACGGGCATTCTATGCAGAGGTGGCCAACAAAGGCTTTTCACCGAAAATTATCTATGCCCTGGAAGCCATCATACGCGCGGCATGTGACGAATGGTACACAGTTAAACAGACTATATAACATCAGAAAACAAACTTCACCCTTACGTTGCTTCTGCTGGATGTTGTTGCTAGAATCTTTTCCACCGTAATATTTATTGTTGTTACCACCCACTTTGGCACTTGCCAGTCTTGAGACAACAAAGGTAAGATTTTCTCTAGTTTACAAAAGAAGTAAAACTAATTCCACTGCAGTTTATATTTACTGCCAGTAAACCTGTTGTCATACTTTTACTTCTTTGCTAGCGGTGTCTTACCGAAAATCATTCAATAAATAGCATCAAGTCTACTGATTAAACAGCTGAATGAAAAAAAATATTCACTATCAGTTTTTATCAGACATCAGGTACCCTCTCCAACAACCGAGAAGCATAAAAATATTAATTTCAGCCTTAAAATGTTATGGAATCTGCCAATCTAAGTCATTTTATTTTTTTTTTATTTTATTTTAATGCCGTCCTATAACAGCGAAGGACTAGATCGAAGATATATATTATTAAAATTAGAGAGAAATTTCGCTTTATGCAAGATACTGTTTGTTTTGGCTCTAACTAAACATATTTCAGAACCTTGCACGCTGTCTTCAGTGGGTTTTTGTTAATTATTCTGTCTCACGTGGCCGTAATAGTCATTTTGTTCTGGTTCTTTATATTTCACAGCTTCCCATGCTTCCGATTCTTCTAGGTTTCCTAAAACAATTAGTTCCTGGGCTATAGCAGTTTTTATTGCTTTCCCGTTGTTCTACAGAATACATATGATGATGTGTGATGCGAATCAGTGGAAATAAAAATTTGAAGATTGTTCAATACGTAGCTTGCCAAGTGTGACATACTGTAAATAAATAAATAAATAAATAAATAAAGTCTTGTCCGGTCATAAGCGTTCCATGGGCTTTTTCGTGTTTCTTAAGTTTGTCAGTCACTTCCATTGTGAAGATAAGTTCGTCGTAGTTGCTAGTTTATCACCACCCTGTCTTGTACGGTTATTACATTCTTAAATTCAGCAGTGACTGCCCATGGCACATTTAGAACACTGACATTATTATATATGCAGGCAGCTACAAGGTTATCTGGTGTAAACTGCCGTATTAAAGTTACTAGAGCGAAACGCTAATTGGAGCAAAAACAAAACAAACAAAAAAACCACAGGATACAGATTTAATACTTGAAAGCTGTTGTGTACATGAGTCGAGCTTGGCTTTCATTAGCTAACACGAAACAATGAGACTACTAATCGTGTAAAAGTGGTTCTTTTTTTTTTTTCAGTGCGAATTCAGCCATCTGAAGGGTATCTGCGTTGATACCATTGTAAACGAGACAGTGAGCATGATAAGATAGTAGATAACAAAGTACATTTCGTGATGTTTAGAAATTCCTGTCTCTGGTTTAAGGACAAGAGGACTGAGAAATAGTGCTACTGGTGAATTACGAAGGCTGCCATTGTTTTCTGGCAGTAGTGTCATTGCGATTAAATGGAAGAGATGTTGACATTCTATATCGGCGCAGTGACGGGCAGTGGCGCAATACTGATGAGAGATTGAAAAAGAGGATGTCATCGAATATAAAGAGCTGATTAATTATGGACGCCTCAGATTACAGCTCAGGGTATGGAATTTGAAACCTCTGCGGAGCAAGGGGGTAAAAAAAACACAACAAAGTGGTTGGGCAGGGGCGCATCCAATGGAGGGAAAGCAAACAGAGAAAAAAATTATACGCCTCCTTGTGGTTACAGACTGCCCTACGTTTATTCATTGGGCAGGAACTTAAGATGCACTTCTTTGAACTCATTCACGGTACTCGGCTGACGATTTCGAAACTTCTATCATTCGCAGAAAAAATACTCTAGGAAAATTGAAGTATTCGCTGTAGATCGTTCTCATATTAGAATCCGTTTTAACGACGAATAGTCTGTGGCGACATTAATCACACCACTCAATCTTGAGTTATTTGACGCCGCTGACATGTGATAAAACGGGCCGGGAGAATGTGCTAAGTATGGGGCAGTATACTTTCGATGGAAAACACATATAAGCATCAAATACATTGGAACAGTTTACAATATGATGCGGTGGCGCACGAAGATGGTTTCTGGGGACAAAAACGTGAATTAATTACAGGGTAGGGAATAATTCGGGCTTTGTCGTCAGTTGCAATTTACAGTCTTGAAGTTTTATTGTCTCGTGAAACATATTTCAGATATTTTTCGGTCGGTATCACGAAATTTCGTTGTTTTCCTGTGACACTGACACTTTCTTTTTATTTTGCAAAATAAGCATTTTATAAACACAACCATCCTGTAATTTGCCTCGATGAGCTAGCAAAATGGTTATTTGCAAAATAAATATCCCAAATCGTGGCTGGTTACTGTTTCTGCTCAAAGAGTCTGGCCGAGCGAGTTGGTGCAGTGGTTAGCACACTGGACTCGCATTGCGGAGGAAGAGTGTTCAAACCCGCGCCCGACCATCCTGATTCAGGTTTTCTGTGAGTTCCCTAAATCGCGTCAGGCAAATGTTGGGATGGTTCCTTTGAAAGGGTACGTCCGATTTCCTTCCCTAATCCGATGGGATCGATGAGCTGCTATCTCTTCCCAGGGTAAAAGCTGTCGCGTCAATTAAATTAAGCCTCACCGTTCTACGGGAACACTTAGGCTAGAATGCAGTGCGTAGTTACAATCTTTTTGGAAAAAAAAGGAAAACGCAACCGATATGCTCACAGGCGTCTGCTACGAACAAAACAGACCTACTTTTATTTGCCTGTTTTTTTGATAATTTTCTTACGTATCTTGTTTGCAGTTTCTAGTTGTGAAAACTGCCTTTTTACTTGTCAGATTGTAGTCGTAAGAGAATTGACACTTGAGGTGGTTATAAAAGAACGGAACTGATAACATATCATCTACAAAGAAGGGAATTAATTTGCAAATGGCCTCAAAATGGATAGAAAGCTTTCCGAAACTTTCCTGTAGTCGGAATTTCTGCCACTCAAGAGAAATTTGACTATTAATTTGCTATAGTGGCTCCCCACCAGTTATATTTAGGATTGCAAAAAATGGTTCAAATGGCTCTGAGCACTATGGGACTCAACTGCTGAGGACATCAGTCCCCTAGAACTTAGAACTACGTAAACCTAACTAAACTAAGGACATCACACACATCCATGCCCGAGGCAGGATTCGAACCTGCGAACGTAGCAGACTGTAGCGCGTAGAACCGGTCGGCCACCCCGGCCGGCTAGGGTTGCAAATTCAAAAGTTTTACAGTTCTGTCCCAAGTTAGTTCTAAGATTTTTTCCTGTCATATTTCGCGTTTTTCACAGCCTGCAATGATTTTTATATGCGACTGATGCCATATTGCTTCATGATTGGGATATTACTTTAAACCGTATGCTCCTTGCACCTGGATGGGTAAACTACTTGCAAAGTCGGAGGAAAACAGGGGCAGGCCAGTTGGGGTGGCACTACGCCCGGTAATGCATTGTTATGTTCAAACCCAACGTACGACTCAGGACAGTTAGTTTTATTAATTCGTTTCTGATGACATATATATCTTTCAGAGCAGTACCTCGTATACCACCACTGCAGCTCGCAAACCGCGAGGCTTGCAATTTTTATCGGCTCCAGACTGGATTCTCAAACGGAATGCCACCTGTAGAACTGGTTCCGCAGACTCTGCTCGCCAGCCCACGCGAACGTGTTGCGAGAATATTGATACCTCCCGACGGGGCCACGCGGGTCATATTACGCACAGAGCCGTTGAAACAGTGGCGCGTGCTCGCCAGCAACTGCCAGCGGCGTCCGTTCGCCTTAGCCATTTCGCCGCGTAATGAAGTTTGAACGACGTCGCGGCCCGACACGGACGCGTAGCGAGTCTCGACGACAGACGCGGTTAGCGGGCCGGGGGAGCTCTTGCCGCAGCGGTGACCGGCCGTTCGTGCGCAACCTGTAATTGCAACTCCGCTTTGGAGTCCCCGCCGGGACTTCCGCTTCGGCGGTGGAATTTCCTTTCCAGCTGGAGACACGCGCTCGGTGTATGGTATAATATTCTGTCTTCTGTATGACGTCACATAAAAATATTTATTGGAAATGTTGCTGCAACGGTCGCGCCACGAGATGTTCGGCGAGGTGCACAGTAAGGGGAGTTTGCCCTCTGCTCAAGCGCACCACGAGGGTAACGAAGCCTAAGAGTGCAACGTATGCTGGCGCTCCTGTTGCGACGACAGCCAGAGTCTGTCACGCCAGACGAACTCCTACATCCAGATACCACTTACTTTCCCACTACAAGAACGAACGCCGTCAGCCGGCTGAGGGAAGACATAGAAGCAATTCAGAGGCGGGCTGCTAGATTTGTTACTGGTAGGTTTGATCATCACGCGAGTGTTACGGAAATGCTTCAGGAACTCGGGTGGGAGTCTCCGGAAGAAAGGAGGCGTTCTTTTCGTGAATCGCTACTGAGGAAATTTAGAGAACCAGCATTTGAGGCTGACTGCAGTACAATTTTACTGTCGCCAACTTATAGTTCGCGGAAAGACCACAAAGATAAGATAAGAGAGATTACGGCTCGTACAGAGCCATATAGGCAGTCATTTTTCCCTCGTTCTGTTTTGGAGTGGAACAGGGAGAGAAGGTACTAGTTGTGGTACGAGGTACCCTCCGCCACGCACCGTATGGTGGATTGCGGAGTATGTATGTAGATGTAGAAGGGCATGATGCTGCATTACATTTTGCAAGCCGCTCCCGAAAACGCTTTGAACTTGTGGGTGCACCTGACAACGACTCGTGAGGCGTTCCGCCACCATGCATTGAACGCACACGACTATCAAACTATTTAGGCGCATTATTCGAGGATCCTCCTGCCCATTGGGGAGTTCAAAGTGCTAGAAGGCACACTTAAAACTGATTCACGGCACACGATTGATCCTCAGAGCAAACGGTTTACAGGGAGTCCCCCTTACAGTCATTACGCAAAGACGAATGTGAAGCTTCTGGTGGCGGTAGTAGGATCCCGTTGTATATATAGGAAATATATATAGATGTATACTTATAAATAAGTGAAATTGATCCAATAAAGTTATTTAGATCCTATCGAACCCCTTTCCTTTCCTTGGCGCTGGGAGGGCGCGATCGGGACGTTGAGGACAGGCCTCGGAAAACGAGCCCTGCCCTCTTTGCCCCCGACCCTTCTCTCAGGCCCTTACATAAAAAAAGCGGCAAGAGCCAAGTGCCGGCCTCCCCGTTGTTAGTGTGGTAAGTGGGGAACGTTTGTAGTCCATGCTGTAGCGCCGCTGGCAAGTCTACGAGCTCGAGCGACTTATCCAGGCATGAGAGTAGTAACAAGGTGTTCATTTTAACTGAAGACATTGAAATTTCTCGAGAACTATACATTGGCTTGAGGAACGTTATAATTCCAATTTGTTTGTTTCGGAGGGGGACACCCAACGATACTTCAAAATACACGCCACCCTTATCCGCAATAAAAAAGAAAAAGAACACTGGAGTCCCTATTGAAGATTTCCAAGTTGTCCCCGCCACTCACGCATGAGATGGGGTGGGGTGGGGGTTGAGTTTGGTATCATTGGTGCTACAGAAGAATGCTGAAGATTAGATGGGTAGATCATATAACTAATGAGGTGATATTGAATAGAATTGGGGAGAAGAGGAGTTTATGGCACAACTTGACTAGAAGAAGGGATCGGTTGGTAGGCCATGTTCTGAGGCATCAAGGGACCACCAATTTAGTATTGTAGGGCAGCGTGGAAGGTAAAAATCGTAGAGGGAGACTGAGAGATGAATACACTAAGCAGATTCAGAAGGATGTAGGTTGCAGTAGGTACTGGGAGATGAAGAAGCTTGCAAAGGATAGAGTAGCATGGAGAGCTGCATCGAACCAGTCTCTGGACTGCAGACCACAGCAGCAGCAGCAACAACAACAACAACAACAACAACAACATTGGTTGTCCCTCTCCAAAACAAACAAATTGGATTTCTAATTATTTTGTTACTATGTGTAGTTTTCGAGGTATTTCAATGCCTTCAGCTAAAATGAAGACCCTTTGTACTCTCCAAGCCATGATACGGCGCAAGGCGGATGGTAGTTTTGTATAAAGTTAGCAATTTTGTTGTGAAAAAAATAACCATATGGAGCTAGGAAAAAGCTGCCACTGAATCACCTGTACGCGCTCAAATCGCCCCCTTCGTCTCGTCCGTGTCCATATGCATGATACACTACTGAAGCATAAAAAGAAAATGCGAATGTTCAGTTTCTATAGGTGTTGGCAAGTATGCGACGTTCAGTATCTGTGTTAATTTTATTGCGTCCAGTGTACAATAGCTGTAAATCAAAAACACGTTAATAACCTATCATACTTTGTTTCGCATCGTTTTCCGCTTTGTGTTCTCTCTTGTCTGATGGTTTGACGGGCACGCCGAAGAACTTTTTAAAAATATCTGTACCGTGCACTGTGGTTGAATCAAGGCACTGGTTCGGTTTACACTGTGAACATTATTGATACTATACCGGAAAATTTTTGCTGGCTAGGAAACCTACCTGTTGAACGTACGGTATCTGCAGTGCTGTCCACCTGTGTATGTCCCGTAACTGCCGAAGAGGTACTGATTGGAGTTAACTAAAAGAAGGGATAAGTTGATAGGACACATGCTGAGGCATCAAGGTATTGTCATTTCGGTAATGGAGGGAGCCTGTATGGTAAGGTTTTTATGACAAGTGTCGATGTAGCATCAAGAAAAAACATTTTCAAACACAAAATATCTGTAGAACATATTCGTGAACTGATGTGTTGCCTCACAAGACTAAGTGGATTTACTCACTATGTCTTGTGTACGACAGTCGGAATTATTGAAGTACTAATAAGCTCATTTTTAATCGCCAGGAGTGCTACAAGTGACAGGGTTAAAGTCAGTCTGGAAACACTCTCTCTCTCTCTCTCTCTCTCTCTCTCTCTCCCTCCCTCTACCCAGCTGCGCCGCAAGGGACAAGTATAGACTGTTTCAAAGGCTGATACCTACTACGGCGCCTTTCAAATCAGGGGCAACGGAGCGCGCAGACACGCCCTGGGAGAGTTTGTTCATCTGCGAAGAACGCAGAAATTAGTAAGTAATGGTATCTGACGGAGGAAAAACTCCGCACGGCGAACAACTCTTTAATGTTCCTGATGGGCAGACGTAGCATTCTTCCGGGAAAGGACACTTCCCCGACCCACGGGCCCTGCTTGCTCTTCAGTTAACAGACGGTCTGTGCGAGAAATGAACTATTTCCGGGGATTACCACGTTGTCTAGAGTGAGTGTCTTCGGCATCAGCGTTCTTGGTAAATGGAGTGCCGAGGAAATCCGCCGAATACCTGACCACGATAAGGCGGCAGGGGCATGGACGGACTGGTACCCTTCAGCTCCACGGGCAGCCGTTGCGCTGGGCGCCAGATTATGACGGCGAGATATCTCTCTGCCCGATACGAGGAGCTGCCGTAAAAAGCACAGCAGTGCCGCCGTCGTCTTGTAAGTTCTGCACACGCCTTCGCCGTTGTGCCGCAGAAACGTTCCAAGGAGAGTGTAATTTCGTATTAGGAGCAACTTTTATGTCCATATCTCAAGCGGAGCGCTTTTCTTTACATCATGCTCTCAAGCCCTATATAAAATTTCAGCAAAAAAGTATTTTTCAAAGCATTTAGGCCTACTCGATACATATTCTGGTAAATTGTGGCCGATTCGGTCATTGTACACTGCGGAATCAAAACGTTGATCATTAGTTATTGAATGACGCAACGAGCCACAAATACTTTTTAAATGTTTTATTTTTGTGCCATAACTGGTTTCGCACCATCATACCCATCTTCAGATGTCTAATATTTCCGGTTACATACAAGGTTTGATCGACAGCTTGTCGTTTGCTCCCTCACTGCTTCATTAATGTTTGTGTATTCAGTACCGCTTTATGTGTTGTTGCATAAATAAAAACACGCTAAAGTGCTTGCAATTATTCAGATATAATGCAACGTACTTGTGTTCACTTACAAACGTTTCAGTGGATGGCGACTGTTTTGTTGCGGTACATAAGGTTTTCCAGGTCGATGTATATGATGCTGAATTTGACACAAAGTTACTGTGGCACACTTGTAGCATTTTAAATGTCAGTGTTGAGCATCACACATGTGCTGTAAACTTGATGTTTTGATTTACAATAGAAAGATTATCATTATAAAAGATACAAAGATATAATTCATTTCCTATTGACCAAGAATGTACACAGAGAAAAGGTGTGGAATGTGCAAAATGTTAATAAAAGAAAAAGTTTTGCATTGTAAGAGTAAACTCATCATTTAATGGAATTGTCAGCAGTAATTTTGAAATAAGTCATGATGTACACACACACACACACACACACACACACACACATATTTGTCTATGATGATAGTCTGTATACTATTTTTACAATTTTATATTGAGATCTTAAACAGGTCTTTTTTGCAGGGTAGTGACTGACAGGGGTCCAATTTGTGTTTGATTTCTGTGATCAGCCCAAGGAAATTATTTATAAATTGTTTATTGCCTTGCTCCAGTTGCTCATTGTTGTTAAGTGAGGTTGCGAATATGCATTTCTTTTTTCTCTAAGAGGTCAATTTTCTTGCCTTTTGAGTGGTGTATAATATTTGTAATTTGACGTTAATGTTGGAAACAGTGTGTCCGTATTGATTCGTGTGAATGGCTATTGCTACGATCGTTGCCGACCGTGGGCAGGATGACGCCTGGTGGCGTTACCAGTACGTGATTATGTAAGGGAACTATCCAAGAGGAGAAGAGACGACTGGAGACTCGTCATAGCGACAGTACGGGGAGCAAATGCCGAAATTCACTGGTACAACGAACGCTGACAAAGGACAGATTGTTATGGCGCAGCGCCTCGACAACAGCAAAGCTGGTAGGCTGTTCCTGTGGTGCTGTCTTGAGCGTACGTGGAACGTGGTTGAAGCGCGGTGAAACCAACTCGTCAAGAACGATGAGTTCGGGGGCTTGCCCACCTTGTGAAACGGGATAGGCGGCCTTCTGACGACAGAGTACAATGGTACAGTAAAATCATACGGCATGAACGGCTGGGAGATCCCGAATGGCAGGTTGAGTCGCCTGCTTGGAATGGTTTTCCCTGTCCTATGGCTACAGGCACCTTTTTGTCGCGAAGTATGAGAGCTATGTTTGGAGATGTTTTTTTAAGTGTTGGTGTTCGTAAGTAAGGTGTGGGTGTGTGTGTGTGTGTGTGTGTGTGTGTGTGTGTGTGTGTGTGTGTGTGTGTGTGTGTGTATGTGTGAAGCTTCATGGGGCTCGCCAAGCATACAGTCCCCATCCGATGGACGAATCGCTATCAACAGCGTAGACGCTGTGGAGAGGAAAATGTTCAAATGTGTGTGAAATCTTACGGGACTTAAGTGCGAAGGTCATCAGTCCCTAAGCTTGCACAGTACTTAACCTAAATTATTCTAAGGACAAACACACACACACACACACACACACACACACACACACACACACACACACACACACACACACATGCCCGAAGGAGGACGCGAACCTCCGCCGGGACCAGTCGCACAGTCCATGACTGCAGCGCCCTAGACCGCTCGGCTAATCCAGCGCGGCCAATGTGGAGAGGTTTGGAATGTAATCCCTAGGACGTCGGCCCAACGACGGGCGATCAGGAACTTTACGCCACCGCCTCTACTCCCCTTCCGACCCAATAGTGGCAGCAAAAATTTCATCCAGGCTTACCCCCGAGTCGAGAGCCACCGCATAGGTACAGCGACCTCGGCTACGGAGGCCGACACAAGATATTTGGAGCACAACTTCAGCGCACATCGTTGAATGTGGGTCTCCGCAGCAGACGATCCGAAGACGTCAGTTACGGCTGCAGTGGACACGGGATAATCGAGATTGGGTCGTGAATCTGTGAAGACTTTTCGTTCGGTCGGATGAATCACCAGGTAGATGTTCGGTCTGGGTAGACTGTCATGTAAGCGGACAGATGCTCGAAACGTGCATCGCGTTACGGATGCAGGGCGATGGGAGACATTCACTTGGGCTTCCGTGAGATCTGTAGAAGACACTATGACAGCTGTGGACTGCGTGAAAATCACTGCGGACCACCTGCGCTCTCGATGAGGCTCGATGTCTTCTCAGACGGCGATGGGACCTTCCAACAGGATAACTGAATCATGTTACCATAGTTTGAGCAGCGTGAAAGTCAACTCTCGCTGACGCCATGGCAGTCAGATTCGTCTGATCGTAGCCCGACCAGAGCATTTCAACAGTCTGTCTAACCACTGGCTCATAATTTACGGGAACTACTTGACCCGTGGACAGGCCGCAGGTACCGGAAACCTGCCAAGTACTTGTGAATCCATGCCACGCAGAATCTCAGCTGTATAGAACATGCTATTCATCAGATGGTCATAATGTTCTGGCAGTCCGGCGTAGATAGCGTATGCTGCCTGAGGAATGTACAATGATTCCGGAAAACGCCGGATACAGTCTTTAATTGCGGTTAAACTGTTACTACACGGTTGTTTTTCTTTCGTTTGCTTCTTGAGAAATTCGGTAACATGTGCAACTGGCAGCCGACTAATGTAAACCATTCGGCAGACACTCCATAAGAGCGCAGTATACAAGAAATTTCCATCTGATTTTTTTCTTCGTCGCCATTGTATTTGTACAAGCCGCAGCCACTTTGTAATAAAATTGTAAATTAGCCGTTAGCCTTCAATGCTCATAGTTATTAATTTGCCGTGTCTGATGATTTTAAAGCAGTTGTACAAGAGTCGACAGTGTGCTGAGGAATTTATTCTGAGATTTATGTATCGTAATAACTACCAACAGATAGGTTTCGTTTGGGATATCTGACGTAAGTGAACTTCACATTAGAAAAATGGGATTCAATGAATATGTAAATGCGACCTCCTATACAGTAAAATTACCACATAAATCTTGTTGAAATAATATGACTTTTGTAATCCATAAATATATGCCTGTCATTTAACATTATAATTGTTAATAAATAAATCCACGTTCAGTTCCTTGCAGTTCAATAAACAAGTCACAATCATTTAAATATTCAAGTGTAGTTTTATGATGAGAGAATAGTGCTTCAGCTTGCTTAGTTTTGTGCGAGAATGGTGCTTCGGCTTCGTTACAACTAGAAATTTTGTAATTTAAATTACGTACTGATACGTGACATGATTATTTGATGCTAATCCGGTGTTGTTGACTAGAAGTGATTAATTACTCTCGACCACATTTCTAACCAGGTGCCAGGTGACAGAGCTGAAAGCGGTTAGTATTGGTCTGTGAAGTGATAGCTTCCCATTGTAAGGCAAAAGAAATGATGGAATGTCATACGTTCTGTGCTTAAGCGCACAGAATTGAACGGGGAGGGGGGAACAAAAGTTTTCATGCGCTCTATACACCCCTGGCGCAACCGTTCAGTGATTCCGAGCAGCTCTCCGCTACCTGAGAGGCCTATTCATGACCAACTGCTTCTGCCCCCTCCCCCCCCCCCCCTCTCGCGCGTTGTTCCCAGACCTACCAGACCAGCTTCCCGTCCCAGCACGCAAGCACAGTATTCACTCTTACTTCTTTTTCTCTACTCTCGTCTATTTGTAGTTCTCTCGTCTATTTGTAGTTCCATGTTGTGGAAGGCGAGTGTTAAACAGTCGCTTGGGCGTGTAAAGAGCGTTTATGATCGCCGCTTCACTGACACTCGAATCGGGTGGGCCAGTAAGGAATGGGAGAATGGTTAGGGCGGGGTATTTCAACGAGCACTTGTGTGAATCCGGTTACGGCCTTTCTTCCATTAAAGTCAAGAATCGTGGTCAGGGTAACTGAGTGAGTCGTTCCGTCAATAAAAGCTATTATCTCCTTCTCTATCTCTTACATAAAAGAGGTAGTTGCATTAGTGACCGTAGTTAATTACCAGCCGACACCCACATCAGCGGCGTCATTGTTCGCGAAGCGTTAACCTTCTCGTGTCAATTCCTACATTCTGCACAGCACCGCAACGACGCGACGAAAATATGAAGAAATAATATAATCCGAGTCATACATAGTAGAATAACTGGCGTACATGCTAAGACCGATGTAAATCACCCGCGGTAGTTGTTTTGCCAATGAAATAGCGAACGGATGATTTACGACTTTGGCGGCGGCATTTGTCAGAGTTGCGAGCGACTAGGTACAGGCAGTTTATTGCTGTAATGTTGGCAGCACCTGAGACGACCGAGCTAGTAAAACGGCGGAGGCGGTCCTTACGGGCAATAAGTGCCTCAGACAGATTATTAGGTTGTGTCTGAAGGACAGCACATAGATTACGGAACTGCCCGATCGACAGGATACAATGACGGCGAACATCGTAAAGAAGACTGAAGATCCATGTACTATGACCTCACATTTCCATAATTATTCTCTCTCTCTCTCTCTCTCTCGCTATATATTAAAACTTACTAAATATGCCAGAGTGAGACTACAATATGTATCAGATTCTAGGTAAATTGCGCCATTCTTTTCTGTCTAGTGAACATCTTCTGTACGTTGTATTCGTCGCGCGTTACGTTACCTACGTTCTTGCACCTGTCTACACCACATTAATAGATTAATGCATAAATGTATCAGATTGTAAACTACTGCTGTCGTGATCCCGTACATAAAATTGCACACGAGAACATCGTTGCAACATCTGACTACGAGACTCTTGGATATCAAGGCAAGTTGCTGAGTGTTGGGCTATTTTGTGAATTCTGCGAGATAATCAACAGCGATGGTGGTAAGCGCCATTTGCTCGTATACCATGTATTTCGCCTCTGGGATTAGTGTTCCTGATGATCTTTCTTAGAGTGTTCTTTTTTTTCAACCGCAAAGTCAGCTTGTATTCTCGTTTAGCATTTTGTCTCGTTTTCATTCTTGTATTATCTGATACAAGTTACTTTAGGAATAGAACGACTGAGCAGGACCCACAGTTTGTACGCTACATGACGTCAACTACTTTGTCTTGCTGCTGCAGTGCGTATAAAGTAAGTCCCCATCAGGCGAATAGGAAATGGAAAAGATTAGTCACTCTTCCGTACCCGATTATCATCCAGAAAGAAAGCCCCCTGAAAAGCAATTAAAGACGTATCTCATCTGATACTATCGAAATAACTGTACAATCTCTCTCTCTCTCTCTCTCTCTCTCTCTCTCTCTCTCTCTTATGTAATACTTGATTATAGGAGTTAATTGCCGTTTGCTACTACCGTTGCGTCATTGCGTCAGCTTGTTACTGTTCAGTTGAAGCAGTTCGTAATATTCTCATTGAATTGTCCCCCTTAATTCTCCCATCCTACGATGATTTAATATGAGAGTAACTTCAGCTGCAGGATAGAAAAGGTTTCGTGAGATAGGTTTCTGATTAGTCATATCGTCAGGAACCTTGAGGGAGCAGTGCGTTGGGCTGTCAATCCATGCTCGTTGTAGGCAGCTAACATTTTGCGGGTGACTGACTTGAGAAAGAAATTTAATTTGTAGTAGAGAAATGGTACTTGTCAGAGGAGCCAGTTGCGCTTCGCACCGCACTGCTTATTACGGGTTCTCAGTGCTGCAACTGTAGATAATGACGTCCACGCAGCTAAGAACCAAGATCGCCCAGAGACACGTCTCACGAGATTACTGTGTCTTATTTTTTTCGGGTCAAGGGCGGAACAGAGGTGAGTGGGCCGCGCCGTATTTGCAGCGGAACTGATCGGTACTGGCTGGAATCGTGAAAGTAATCAGCCGGGAATGAGACCTCGGAGTTTGCGAGTGCTGGCGCTTGGAAATGCAGGCAAATACTAGCTCTTTCTGAGAGTCCGCGCTCTGCGAAAGTTAATTACACCGCGACGCTGCGAATCCGACGCTGGATCCCCCCCCTAAATGAAGAGCTTCTCGAGTAATTTTAGCACGGCATTTGATATCCGCACGTGCACGGCAACCTGAGCCACACACACACGGAGGGAATCACTGTAATATTTGTCATGCAGAGAGTACTTGATTTTTAACTGCTGTCTCGTTTCACTTTGTAGGTAGCGCCGTTGGTAAGTCACACGACGAGCTGATGTTTGTCTTCCTGCGATCTTTGCGTGGATTACTAGTGCGGAAGAGCCGGGAGTATCTTTCTAGAACCCCTGTTGAAGATTAAGTGTTGGAATTCGGCCAGTGGCTTTTGGCACGACAGCCACCCTATTTAGTTGCTCTTATTGGACTGCAGTGTCTACTTGGCGGCACTTACACGCTGAACTGGTCCTAACATACTGCCACGTCTCTGTTCATTTGTGTTCGTGTAATTTTAACTTTCAGTGCGATGACGGCGACACTAACACCACCCGGAAACAATGTGGGGCAGATCACGTTGTTGCCTTCCAACGGTACTGCAGTTCACACTTCGTTTTTTTCCACTTACTGTGTTCTTGATAACACAGTGTAGTATAATTCCATCTTCTCGCCAGGAAATTTCACAACAATTCGCTCGTGAAAAGAAACAGCGTTTCGCATCTAGAAATCTTTCTGTATTTAATGTGAGTAAAAAGTTTATCGTACTCCTATCTTGGCGTGGATTACAACTACAGAGTGCAGAATCTTTCTGAAGACAGTTTTTATATCTTTTAGAGACTCCGGACAGCGCAGACAGCGCAAAATTTGTTGATTTGTACAGTTACCAAAATTGGCTCTGGATCATATTTGACCGAAACCGATTGCACAATAAGGAATAAATTCAAAATTGTTCAAATGGCTCAGAGCACTATGGGACTTAACTTATGAGGTCATTAGTCCCCTAGAACTTAGAACTACGTAAACCTAATTAACCTAAAGACACCACACACTTCCATGCCCGAGGCAGGATTCGAACCTGCGACCGTAGCGGTCGCGCAGTTCCACACTGTAGCGCCTACAACCGTTCGGCCACACCGGCCGGCAAGTAATAAATTGATCAGCGACTTACGGCCTTATGTGATGTCATACCTGGAATCATTTCAGCCAGAATTTATGTTTTCTTAAATTCAGACTCTGCCACGCGGTGACCCGGAAAACCAGGAGAGGAGAAAATTCGTAATTTTTAAAACAAAGAACAGTCTTAAATCCTTTCCGAGAAAGAAGTATATGTAACAGTGCTTCTTACTTGAGCGTCTGAACAAAGAATAATATGACCGTACGACACAAAAATGCGCTTTATTTATGTAAAATATTACGACAAATGTGCTAGTACACTGATGAATATTAAGCTTTTGCCGACAGCTCTGTTGGGAAGTGCCACTTGCGCTTTCAACAGTGAAATACTTAGTGTATATCCATGTAAGATAACGCGAGAGATAGTGTGACGTACTCCGTCAGAGGAAATAATGCTTCTCTGGTTGTGGTTCTGTTATCCATTTTTTCTACATTTTCTTTATCTGGCACACGGTAAATGGTGCTGCCATCCGTGGATTACCTGAATGTTTCATTTTAATCATTGAATTCAGTGGTGCAAATTCTTTTAAGAATTTCTGTTGAGTAAACCGGAGAAACAACGATGAAAGTTGGCAGAATGAAGATCTACATCTATATACAAACTCAGCAAAAATCGTATGATGCGTGGCAGATGGTACATTGTATCACTGTTATTCTTCCTTTCCAATTGCAAATAGTACGAGGGAAAACCGACTGTCTATTCGCCTTATCTTCGTGGTCCTTAAGCGAATGTCTGCAGCCAGCTTAAAATACCGGTTCTCTAAATTTTCTCAGTAGTGTTCCGCGAAAAGAACGTCGTCTTCCCTTCACGGATTCCCCCTAAATTTCATGAAGCTTCTCTGTAATACTCGGGTGGAGATCGAAGCTAGCGGGAGCAAATATGGCAGCCACCCTCTGAATTGCTACGATGTCTTCTTTTAATCAGAACCGTTGGAAATCACAAACACTTGGGCAGCACTCAACAATGGGTCGCACCAGTGTTCTACACGCGGTCTCCTTTATAGAGCAACCACACTTTCTTAAATGCTCCACATAAACCGAATTCGTCTGCCCTTCTACCGCCATAAGTGTTCATTCCATTTCCTATGTGTCTGAGCGTTACGCCCATGTATTAAATCTACGTACACTACTAATATTTATTCGAAGTTAATGGGATTGATTCAGCTACTCATCTGCATTAAGTTAGGTTTTTCTACATTTAGAGAGAGCTAACATTCATCTCACAGACTACAAATTATGTCTAGGTCATCTTGTGTTCTACTACAGTCACTCACCGACGACACCCTTCCCGTACACGACAGCATCATCTGCAGAGAGCCGTAGACTACTATTCACCCCTGTGCCTCAGAATTATTTACATAGAGAATTACAGTGGCCGTATCACACTGCCCTTGGGCACTCCTGATTGTACCCATGTCTCTGATGAACACTCGCGGTCGCGGCCAGAGTTCTGGTTTCTATTACTTACGAAGTCTCAGATTCATTCACATATGTGGCTGTCTATTCCATACGCTCGTACCTTCGTTAAGCCTGCTTTGGTCTTCATGAACAGCCACAACAACAATCACCACCACAACCACCACAACCACCACCACCACCACCACCACCAACAACAACAACAACAACTACTACTACTACTACTACTACTACTAACACTACCGCAACAGCAGCAGCCGCCGTTATATCATTTACTCTACTGGCCATTAAAATAGCTACACCAAGAGGAAATGCAGATGATAAACGGGTATTCATTGGACAAATATATTATACTAGAACTGACATGTGATTACATTTTCACGCAATTTGGGTGCATAGATCCTTAGAAATCAGTATCCAGAACAACCACCTCTGGCTAATAACGGCCTTGATACGCCTGGACATTGAATCAAACAGAGCTTGGATGGCGTGTACAGGTACAGCTGCCCATGCAGCTTCAACACGATGCCACAGTTCATCAAGAGTAGTGACTGGCGTATTGTGACGACCAAGTTGCTCGGCCACCATTGACCAGACATTTTCAGTTGGTGAGAGATCTGGAGAATGTGCTGGCCAGGGCAGCAGTCGAACATTTTCTGTATCCAGAAAGGCCCGTACAGGACCTGCAACATGCGGTAGTGCATTATCCTGCTGAAATGTATGGTTTCGCAGGGATCGAATGAAGCGTACAGCCGCGGGTCGTAACACATCTGAAATGTAACGTCCACTTTTCAAAGAGACGTCAATGCCAACAAAAGGTGACCGAGACGTATAACCAATGGCACCTCATAACTTCACGCCGGGTGATACGCACGTATGGCGATGACGAATACACGCTTCCAATGTGCTTTCACCGCAATGTCGCCAAACACGGATGCGACCATCATGATGCTGTAAACAGAAGCTAGATTCGTCCGAACAAATGCGTGCAGGTGATTGTTGTCTTGCAAACGTCCCCATCTGTTGACTCAGGTCAGGGATCGAGACGTGGCTGCAGCATCCGTTACAGCCACGCGGATAAGATGCCTGTCATCTCGACTGCTAGTGATACGAGGCCGTTGGGATCCAGCACGGCGTTCCGTATTACCCTCCTGAATCCACCGATTCCATATTCTGCTAACAGTCATTGGATCTCGACCAACGCGAGCAGCAATGTCGCGATACGAGTGACCGCAATCGCGATAGGCTCCAATCCTACCTTTATCGTAGTCGGAAACGTGATGGTAGACATTTCTCCTCCTTACACGGTCAACTGTTGTTTGTGTATGAGAAATCGTTTGTAAACTTTCCTCATGTCAGCACTTTGTAGGTGTCGCCACCGGCGCCAACCTTGTGTGAATGCTCTGAAAAGCTAATCATTTGCATATCACAGCATCTTCTTCCTGTCGGTTAAATTTCGCGTCTGTAGCAATTTTAATGGCCAGTAGTGTACATATTGCAGGCGGTGCATAATTGAGTTGAATTGTACAGTTATTTTCGAACGAGTTCAACTTATTTTGTTGTATGAGTAAGTCGTATCAAGTACCGCCGTAACACTGTGTTGTCAACACTCCTGCGAACCCTGTGAAGCAAGAAATTTCTATTAAACTTGCGGCAGAAAGTGAACTGACACTATTATTATTACGTAGGTAGCGAACAGTGGCCGTTGGGCGGTGACTGTGGAGAATTGCGAAGCCGCGTGATGCTACGGCCAGAACACAGAGCGTTGTGATCGGACGCGTGCGTGACGTAGCGGGTCCTTGAGATAGCACTATCTCAGATAACCGCGCGCAGCGGCGAAAGTTGTGAGCCCCCCACTCCACACCGCTGCCTCGCCGCGCGGAACTTCTTGTCGTCGCCGGATTAAGTGGCCGCTTGTTGGCACACAGGTGCTAATTCACCTCTCGGCGGGGGATGGCCATTCTCCCGGTTTACCTCGGCGTTTTTCTCCTCTCGACGATCGCTGCTTGCGATGCGCGACTGCCTCTCAGCAGCGCTGGCAATGCGCCTTCAGTTTTGTTTCCCTGACAACGAAACAGTACCGTTTTAAAAAGGTAGCTTGCTTTGCTTACTCGCCCCAGTGACACATTCTGAATACCGTCATTACCGCAGTCATCATCCCAGGTTTTGGACTTCTTTTTTTTTTAGTGTAACATAAGTAACATTTTCTTTCCAACACTTTATAAATAAAGGCAAACCGCTGCTACATTGCAAGTGTTGCTTTATCCTTTTTTATTCTGATGTTTGTTCCTATTAGGCCAATCTTTTCTGCTCGGTTTCGAGCACTCCACAGCTATTTCATTGGGTATGACGCCACCCACGTAGCTTTCGCCGAGAGTGTTAGTGGCGTGAAATATCACTATGGATACGTCACGTCAGACAGACTACATAGTGGCGTTACTAGGTGATGCTTGATTTTCGTCGACACCCACATCATACTCAGCAAGGCACCTAACGGTGTGTGGCGTAGGGTACTTCTGGTACCACTAACTGCTCCCTCCTCCCGAGTGACGCATCGATAAGCCTCTGTACTAGCACTAATTTCTTAAATTATCTCGTCACGGTCATTTCGCGAGATGTACGTGGGAGATAGTACTACGAGGTGCATTCAAGTTCTAAGGCCTCCGATTTTTTTTCTCCGGACTGGAAAGAGATACAAACATGCGCATTGTTTTAAAACGATGCCGCGTTCATTGTCAATACGTCCCAGAGATGGCAGCACCGTACGGCTGATGGAATTTTACCGCCAGCGGCGAGAATGAGAACTGTTTTAACTACTTAAAATGGCGACGTTTTCCTTACTTGAACAGCGTGCAATCATTCGTTTTCTGAATTTGCGTGGTGTGAAACCAATTGAAATTCATCGACAGTTGAAGGAAACATGTGGTGATGGAGTTACGGATGTGTCGAAAGTGCGTTCGTGGGTGTGACAGTTTAATGAAGGCAGAAAATCGTGTGACAACAAACCGAAACAACCTCGGGCTCGCACAAGCCGGTCTGACGACATGATCGAGAAAGTGGAGAGAATTGTTTTGGGGGATCGCCGAATGACTGTTGAACAGATCGCCTCCAGAGTTGGCATTTCTGTGGGTTCTGTGCACACAATCCTGCATGACGACCTGAAAATGCGAAAAGTGTCATCCAGGTGGGTGCCACGAATGCTGACGGACGACCACACGGCTGCCTGTGTGGCATGTTGCCAAGCAATGTTGACACGCAACGACAGCATGAATGGGACTTTCTTTTCGTCGGTTGTGACAATGGATGAGACGTGGATGCCATTTTTGAATCCAGAAACAAAGCGCCAGTCAGCTCAATGGAAGCACACAGATTCACCGCCACCAAAAAAATTTCGGGTAACTGCCAGTGCTGAAAAAATGATGGAGTCCATGTTCTGGGACAGCGAGGGCGTAATCCTTACCCATTGCGTTCCAAAGGGCACTACGGTAACAGGTGCATCCTACGAAAATGGTTTGAAGAACAAATTCCTTCCTGCACTGCAACAAAAACGTCCAGGAATGGCTGCGCGTGTGCTGTTTCACCAAGACAACGCACCCGCACATCGAGCTAACGTTACGCAACAGTTTCTTCGTGATAACAACTTTGAAGTGATTCCTCACGCTCCCTACTCACCTGACCTGGCTCCTAGTGACTTTTGGCTTTTTCCAACAATGAAAGACACTCTCCGTGGCCGCACATTCACCAGCCGTGCTGCTATTGCCTCAGCGATTTTGCAGTGGTTAAAACAGACTCCTAAAGAAGCCTTCGCCGCTGCCATGGAATCATGGCGTCAGCGTTGTGAAAAATGTGTACGTTTGCAGGGCGATTACGTCGAGAAGTAACGCCAGTTTCATCGATTTCGGGTGAGTAGTTAGTTAGAAAAAAAATCGGAGGCCTTAGAACTTGAATGCACCTCGTATATCGTCCGACTCTTTCCGAAAGTGCTCTTCTCCGCGATGCACAACGCCTTCCTTGTAACGTCTGCCGCTGGAGTTTGTAAACGATCCTGTGACGACACGGCTGCTCGTTGTATATGCTCAAACTCATCTATCAGTCCCACCAGATAAGAATCAGGATTGATGAACAGTACTCAAGAATCGGTTGAAGAAGCTCTTTGTAAGCACATTTCCTTCGTGGATGAGTTCCATTCCCACAAGATTCTTTCTAGGAATCTCAATAACTGATGCGAAGCCAATCATACAACTGTTGTTAAAGCAGTATTGAGGATATTCAGCCCAGTTGCCAACCGTGTGATTATTGCCACAACATGTTTCGTGACATCATCATCCCCTTTTCAAGTGCTAAAAGCAAGGAAAATGGTTCAAATGGCTCTAAGCACTATGGGATTTAACTTCTGAGGTAATCAGTTCCCTAGACTTAGAGCCACTTAAACCTAACTAACCTAAGGACATCACACACATCCAGGCCCGAGGCAGGATTCTAACCTGCGACCGAGCAGCAGAGTGGTTCCGGACTGAAGCGCCTAGAAGCTCTCGGCTACAGCGGTCGGCTAAAAGCAAGGAAACCAGATAAAAAAATCAATCTTATGCCACAGACATATAAGGATTACAGACATCCTGAGTTATAACCTACCTTTAAAACTTTTTTTTATGCCTTTAGGCCTCGTCACAACTCAAAACCGAACTGCACACGTGCATTGTCAATTCAGACCATAAAATAGCACAGGCCGGCGCATCCATCGTTCACGAGATACAGTTGCGAACTGAAAGCCGCTGCCACCACGTACCAACGATAATATATACTTAAAAGCTAACGCCCAGCACCAACGATACTACCGCCTGCTATCAAATCTTTGAGAAATGCCTATCTGCTCCTAGCCCATTATAACTTAAAACTACCTCTACGCCGCACTGTAACGGAATTAGCATTCAAAATCGAATTTCACTAGGTAAAACATGTTGGTGGCGGCTTCTTAAGGAGGATATTGCTAAAGTGTGCCCAGAAATGCCCTTTAGACACCTCTCATTTTTAAGGTAGGTTATAGCTCAGGATATCTGTAATCTTGTGTATCTGTGGTATGAGGAGGATAATTTTATCTGGTTTCCATGTTTGAAAATGAGATAATGTTGCCCGGAAACATGTTGTGACAATAATCACACGATTGAAAACAGTGCTGAATATCCTGTGAATCTGTCTGGAATCTGCTTTTCCTACAATTTGTTTCGTGTGGTCATTCCACTTTATTGCAGTCTCAGGCAAGGACTTAGTAACTCGATTTGTTACTGGGCTATGATCCAATTAAGGTATTGTGTGGACATAGGAGACAACACTCGCGTCTGTTTTAGGCGTAAAAATCTCGAAAAAAGATCTCCCTCCCCTCCAGGATAAGATGCGGCCTGCGAAAACTTTCCTCCCCCGAGTAAAAGAGAGATGAGCAAACCAAGAAAAGTGAAAGTGACTCAGCCACTACCTGAAGCTGATACATATACCAGGCTATTGGTGACTGAGAACATATAAGTAGAATCGTGTGGAGAACGCAGTTTGTAAAATACACGCTGTCTCCAGAATATCAAACACTTCGGAATCTGCATCAGAGAGTCCAGAAAAAAAAGTTGTTGCTACGGACTAGAATGGTGGATGAAGGAATGTAACAGGGCGTAATAGTGCCGATTCTTGTAACAATGCACTTTCCGAGAAGTGTGGGTAATTCCACCGAACTAAACATTAACTGATTAGCTAGGTAAAGAGTTAAAAGTTATTAATTAAATTTGGCGTTCAGAGAAAAGAAAAGCTTAAAAATTAATGTATAGAGAAAATTTTCCCTTTTTCGTGTCACGAGCAGAGAATAATGTTGAAGAGGCAATAACACCAGGAACATGTAATATTATGTTATTCAACGGTTGTTGTCAATGCCTCGTGCTTTTATCGTATCTTTCGGACAACTCAAAGGCTCGTAATGCACCTTAATTACTAACGTTTATTGCTGTCATATTTTGTACTAGTAGTCTAGTAATCTGTGTATGGAACGCCGTAAAAGAGAGATTATATTTGTGGCAACAGCGTAAAATCATGGCAAAAACTTTCAGAACTAATAGATTGAAGTCAGGATTAAATGCTGCGGCTACTTTTTATACTGCAAATGTTATCGAATTTAGAAACCTATCTACGCACTGATGTGAACGGATGTGCGGTTTTCCGCGCTGCATTTATCTGTAAACGTGTGCATGCGCAGGGAAGTCTAGTTTTTGCGCGTCACTTCCATTTATAGCCCGCTTTATGTAAACTTCGGCAGGCTGTTAACGGCGTCGCCATTGTTTGCTTGTTGATATTATCAGCGTTGACAATACGTGTATGACCTTACCACAGGAAAACTGTAAAATATAGAAGCAGCTATACATATACGGAAGCATCGTTACGCACATCGGAAAAAAACCCTCGTGTAAACTGTGTAGACGGTGTGTAAATTAGGCGTTAATGCAGTAGATATCGGAAATAGTGAGTTATTTGTATACATCTGTGCAGAGCGTGTTTTTCCAACAAGATATAAATTCACAGACACTTTGCAGATAAAAGTTCATTCTTCAGAAACCTTTGCCGCAGGGTGGAAATATTAAATGAGCGTCTGTTTTCCTTAACAAGCAGTAATAAAGGTTTAGAAAAAAGCCTCATTCGAACTTCCTTGTATTGCTGCAATGATTCTAGTGGTTGTTACGGGAATTCCTATCCTTGGTGGAAGTTCGTGTTATTACGTACACTGTGTCACAGATTCCTGTATTTTAGTGCTACATTGCCGACTTACACCTGTCATAAGCGCTGACGACAGATGGTATTAATAAATGCAGTGTTTTTCGAAATAGTACTCGACTTCATGAGCGAATATATTGTAAAAATATGACAGTGTAAGCAGCAGATACGTATTTCCATTGCATTTATGACTTTAATCGAATTTGGTGAATTCCCAGAGCATTTGCTTTGGATTTGTATTAACGTTGTACCGTAACATGTCCTTTTTTGGTTTCACTAGGTAGAAATACTTCATATAATGGTAGAAACAGGACACTGATCTGACTTTATTACAAAAATGTAAGCGCAACTGATCGATGTAAGTAGTCAACAAAGTAAGTTAGTTTGACTGCAACATTACGATAAAAGACACAAAATTTTAACATAAACTCCAGTTATGTTGATAATGAAACGGAAGAAAAGATCCTCAAGTTTTGAAGTTTCCTTTTACAAAGACTTAATTATTACCGTCTAGTAGTAAATTGCGTCCTCGTCAATGAGGCAGAAATCTCACCTTGGAAAAGGTATTAATTTTGACATATGTCTCGTTATATTAACATGCATATAACCCGCTCGTAATATGCTGACAGTAACAGTTTCTCTTGTTTTGAGCAGTGGAGAAACCAAGGATGGCAAAAGGTTTGTTGTTGAATCGCGTAATACCACATCTCTTTGATTTTACGGTCCGTGTCCACTAACTTCATCATTCTATTTCTGGTTGGTTGGCGAGTCCACTACGAAAATAGCAGTATGCTAGGCATATATCGGTGGGAAGTAGACGCTGCTCCGTTTTGGCCAGTTTCTCCACACTGTCGTTGCAACATACGTTGTAGGTGAATCAGATGACGCAGCTTCTTTGCTCGATTGAGACATGAGTATATAGTGTGCCAGAGAATTTACAGTTCTTCCATCAGCCGCCCTCGAAAGAAACTGTAGGGCACGTCGACTTACTATATATTAGGTCCTTGTCGTCTTGTAACTCAACTATGTAAATAATAGCTTGATGAATGGCATACAACTCCGCCGTAAGTACGACTCTTCTTTAGGCCAAGATTGTGCAAACCTTGTTCAGTCATCAAAAAATGTATGTTAATAATTTTTCAGGAGAGGCATTAGTCAAGATTTATGAACCCGTAAGTTTCGTTTCCATTTTGATCCAGAATCGCGTGAACACCTGGAAGAGAAGATGTTCTGTACGAATTGCCAGGTTTATAACATCACGTCTGTTAAAAAAATGTTTAGAAGTCGGTAGATGTATAAGACACCAGTCGGAGAGAACTTGTTTGAATCGACTGTCAGTGTGGTAGAATTTCGTAACGAAAAGGCAGACCGCAATAGAGCTGTTCTGAGTTACCTAAGCAGCCCAGAATGAATTTTGACTCCGCGTCGGAAGGTGTGCTAAGAACTTCCTTGAAGATTACAACTCTCTTCCGTATGGAGTCATTTTTTCCAGCCACGCGTTTTCCACGTGCAGAACAGAAAGAAACTCTTGTGTCACAATATACATGGAGGTTACAAAAGTCATGGTATATCCCAAATATCGTGTCGGATCTCTTTGTGCCCGAAGTAGTGCAGCAACTCGACGTAGCATGAAGTCGTTGGAAGTTCCCTGGTTCTGGCGCTGCAGTCCGGAGCCGCGGGTCTGCTACGGTCGCAGGTTCGAATCCTGCCTCGGGCATGGGTGTGTGTGATGTCCTTAGGTTAGTTAGGTTTAAGTAGTTCTAAGTTCTAGGGGACTTATGACCTAAGATGTTGAGTCCCATAGTGCTCAGAGCCATTTGAACCATTTGAAGTTCCCTGCAGAAATATTGAGCAGTGCTGTCTCTGTAGTCGTCCATAATTTTGAAAGTGTTGTTGGTGAGGGTTTTGTGCACCAACTGACCTCCCCATTATGTCCAATAAATGTTTGATACGTGGTCATATCATTCCCTCGAATTGTCAGAATGTTCTTCAAACCAATTGCGAACAATTGTGGCTCGGTGATGTGGCGCACTGTCTTCCATGAAAGTTCCATCGTTATTTGGGAACATGGAGTCCATGAATGGGTGCAAATGGTCTCCAAGTTGCCGCATACAACCATTTCCAGTCAGTGATTGGTTCAGTGGAAACAAGGGACTCAGTCCATGCCATGCAAATGCAGCCCACACAGTTATGGAGCCACCACGAGCTTGCACAATGTGGTTCCATGGCTTCGTGTAGTCTGCGCCACATTCGAATCCTGCCATCAGCTCTTACCAACTGAAATCGGTGTTCATACGACCAGGCCACGGTTTTCTAGTCGTCTGGGGTCCAGTCGATATGGTCACCAGCCCAGGAGAGGTGCTGCAGGCGATGTCGTGCTGTTAGCAAAGGCACTCGCTTGTGTCCTTACAAATACGTTCGTCGTACGTCCCACATAGATTTCTGTGGTTATTTCACGGAGTGTTGCTAGTCTGTTAGCACTGACACCTCTGCGCAAACGCCGCTGCTATCGGTCGTTAATTGAAGGCCGCCTGCCACTGCGTTGTCAGTGGTGAGAGGTAATGCCTGAAACTTGTTATTGTCGGTGCACTCCTGACACTGTGGATATCGGAAAATGGAATTCCCTAGCGTTTTCCGGAATGGAATGTCCCAAGCGTGTAGTTCCAACCACCATTCCGCGTTCAAAGTCTGCTAATTACCATCGTGCGGCCATAATCACGTACGACAATTTTTCTCATGCAAATGACAGCTTCGCCAATGCATTGCCCTAATACCTTGTGTCGTGATACAGTCGCCATTTGTATATTTGCATACGGCTGTCCCGTGACCATTGTCAGCTCAGTGTAAAGTTCTGTCTTGTGTCCACTATAGGCACCTGCGTTTCAGCACCGCGTTTGATCGTAGTAAACGGTGCGGTGCACGTCCGTAGAGCTAGACATTTTAATAGAGTAGTGCCGGTAGCGAGAGCGGGGTGAAACAGTGGCGGCCCCTCCCCCCGCAGCGGCAGGTAGGCGGGGTGGATATCGGAGCCGGCGGGCTGGCGCGGAGCGTGCGGAATGCGGCGCTGGCCCTTTGTGGCCGGTCGCAGCCAGCCGCTAATGAAACCGGCCCTGCCTCCGCCTTCCCACGGCTTTCGCTCTGGCCGCCTGCTGCCCGCTGCCATCGCCACCTTTCCCTCCACATCGCCAATTTCTCTAGCTCACCCAGCGGTGGCGTCCAAAACTCGATTATGTGTACCACCTGATCAAAGGCATCGTGAGAGCTGTTAGTGGACCTTACATATAAGGTGTTGTCCATCCTTAACATTTGTGACGACTTGAACTCTGCTGGGCACACTGTCAGTGAGGTTTCTGTAGAAGTGGCAGTCGATTCTTACTTACGAGCAGAAACCAGAGAAGATAATAATTTTGCACTCTGGGCTTTGGACCGAAGTCGACGCTGTAACTCACCCGAAAGTTATGTACTCTGGACAGGACACTCCGTCTTCAGGCCACAAGTGGCCCATCGGGACCATCCGACCGCCGTGTCATCCTCAGTGGAGGATGCGGATAGGAGGGGTGTGTGGTCAGCACACCGCTCTCCTGGTCGTTATGATGGTATTCTTGACCGAAGCCGCTACTATTCGGTCCAGTAGCTCCTCATTTGGCATCACGAGGCTGAGTGCACCCCGAAAAATGGCAACAGCGCATGGCGGCCTGGATGGTCGCCTATCCAAGTGGCGACCACGCCCGACAGCGCTTAACTTCGGTGATCTCACGGGAATCGGTGTATCCACTGCGGCAAGGCCGTCCCTGAACAGGACAGACCAGTCCAATTTCGCGATGTTACTGACCTCTAGCCATTGCCTCGTCCAGATGCTGCTTTGACAGGGCGCATTGTCATACTGATACGAGTCATCATCTCAGAACTGTTCGTCTACTGTACGCAGTGTACCATGCTGTAAAATGTGTTCACATCCGTCCGCATTCATGGTTTACTTAAGCGCAATAAGGGGACCACTTCCTAACCGGAAAAAGCACGCCTATACTGTTACACAACTTCCTCCGTACTTAAGTGTTAGCGCTACACTTGATATTGGTCAACGTTCTCTACACATCCGCCAAACCCAAACCCTTCCATAGGATCGTCACAGAATGTAGCGCGAATCGCCACTTCAAATCACGACTCACCACTTACCACTAGTTTCCAGTCATCTACTGCCCACTCTCGTCGCTCTTAACACCATATCAAGCGTCGCTTAGCATTGTCTACAGTCGTGTTTGGTATATGACGAGCTGCTCGATCATTGCACACTGTTCTTTTTAACACCCTACGCACATTCACTGTAGTAGCTGGACTGTTAGTGGCACTTGGGAAATCAAGAGTTATTTCTTCAACTGAATTCCTGCGATTGTTTACAACCTTCCCGCGGAAAGCTGGGTGGTACTTGTCGGTCAGTGCGTGAGGTCTCCCTGGCCTTGGATTTGCTACGGTTGTTCCTTCGCGTTTGCACTCCAGTCACTTCACCAAGAGTCAACTTCGGAACTCTTAGGGGGATTGAAATGCCCTTGATGGATTTGTTACTCTGGTGACAACCCATGTCCGGTACCTATTTGAAGCCAGTGTCTGCCTCGCGTGACGTATTGTAGTCGATTCCGTACTACATAGGGTGTCCGGATATTTGTATCAGGTTGTGTAGTTTAATTAAAGTTTGTTGTTGTGTTCTACTTCATACACAACGGTAAGCAGACCTAGCCTACGTACGTATCCTTCAAAATGTTCTTGCAGAATGTCTACGGAGACGTGGCAGTAAACAAAAGCACGGTGAGTCGTTGGATGAAGCGTTTGTCATCATCGCAACAAGGTCGCGCACAGCTGTTACGGTCTCCAGCGTGCCGGCCAACCGCCCGCAGCTGTGACTCCTGAAGTTTTAGAACGTGCGGACACTCTCATTCTAGGTGGACGATAAATAGTTACGGCAAGAAGGGAATAAAAATTTTTAAAATGTGATGCTACAGGAGAAGTATTTAGAAGCTAGTGAATGAAACTGGGATGAAAAGAAATGCATGGCACAATTTGACTATAAGAAGGGATCGGTTGTTAGGACACATCCTGAGGCACCAGTGAGTCGTAGATTTGGCAATGAAGAGACCGGTGGGGTGAGGGGGGCGGGTTCGGGGGGAGGGTGGTGAATGAAGAGGAAGGCTTGATGAAGGGAGCAGGTTCAGATGGGTTTATGTTACAGTAGTTAGGCGGAACTGTTGAAGGATTGAGGAGTGGCTAGCCAGGAGAGCTTGATCAAACCACATATCGAACTGAAGAGCACAACTACGTACAGCTGTGAACAGCAGCGTTAACTGGCGACGGATTGGTTTGTGTGCGCGCTATTGAGTGTGAAGTTGAGAGTGTGGTGTGTGGGCAGACAGTGGCTCCTTGTGAGCACGGCGAGGAGTGCAGTGGCGTAACGCTAGCCGCGCTCGGGCTGCGGCTGGGCTGCCACGCCTCGGGACCGGTCGCGCCTTTGTTGCGCGCCGCTCGAAATAGCCGAAGGAGAGCGACCGCCGGCGCGGCCGTGTGGAGGCGTCCGTGCGCGGGCCGTGTGCGTGCGCGCACGCGACGACGCCGCCGCCAGCGGCCGTAATGAATGTAATTTCTGGCCGCGGCCGGGGACAGCTGGCAGCCATCTCGCTACTTACAAAGCTGCGCTCTGTCTGCCCGCCTTTTTTGTGGCCGGACGTCCGCGGCCGCGTCTGAGAGGCTTACGGACCCGAGAACAAACAGCCCGGCCTGCCGCGCGCACATGCGTGTTACGTGCACCACTTGCTGCCAGACGGGAGCAGGTAGCCAAAAGCGCGTGTCAATTACCTCTGCCGCAGGCAGACGGCATTGGCTTCTTGTACCAGCACCCTCTCTCTCTCTCTCTCTCTCTCTCTCTCTCTCTCTCTCTCTGTGCCTTGGGGCCTAGTCTTTCTCATTCCCACTCAATTTCAATGGCTCTCCTCCGTCAGTCACTGTCTGCTCTTAGCCTACCAATTCTTCGTTTCCTACTCTCTCCCTCTTACTAGCTCTACCTCCTCCCTATTAGCATTCACTAGCTAGTTACACACGAGTGGATTTCGGCGACGATCGAGAATCGCCGACCGGTTCCGCAGATATTTTTCGCGGATCCGTTCAAAATTGTAAAATGTGTGTGAAACCTTCTGGGACTTAACTGCTAAGGTCATCAGTCCCTAAGCTTACACACTACTTAACCTAAATTATTCTAAGGACAAACACACACACCCATGCCTGAGGGAGGACTCGAACCTCCGCCGGGACCAGCTGCACAGTCCATGACTGTAGCGCCTCTGGCCGCTCGGCTAGTCCCGCGCGGCGCGGATCCGTCTTGTCGCTCACTGGCCTGTCGCTATTCACAAACGTGCACGCCCCTCACACAGGACTTAGTCTCTCAGACCTGCCCGGACTCTGGGTCTCTTCCTATGAGGGTTATATCGGCGGATTTTCGTGTTATATCCGCGGACCGAGGACTGTGGTGGTATATGCTCGACTGGCCAGAGGCCACAGTCGACGGATTTCAGCAGCTGAGACTGACTCACCGAAAGTACGTTGCACGGTATGACGTTGCTAGGCAGCATTTCATTGAAATCTAGAACACTGCAGCAGTAATCAACTGCAGAATTACGGATGCACTGGGAATCGTACAGCCAACACGTTTGCAGTCAAAAGTTTTTTCTTACCTTTGCCTAGGTTTTGACAGATATAAATAAAATTGGGGAGAAGAGGAGTTTGTGGCTCAACTTGACAAGAAGAAGGGATCGGTTGGTAGGGCATATTCTGAGGCATCAAGGGATCACCAATTTAGTATTGGGCGGCAGCATGGAGGGTAAAAATCGTAGAGGGAGAGCTAGAGATGAATACACTAATCAGATTCAGAAGGATGTAGGCTGCAGTAGGTACTGGGAGATGAAGAAGCTTGCTCAGGACAGAGTAGCATGGAGAGCTGCATCAAACCAGTCTCAGGACTGAAGACCACAACAACAACAACAGACCTGTCTTATTCAGAAGTAGTAGTTACAGGCGTTAAATATTGTTTGAGAAGAGAAACGAAGTCATAAGGCTTACTCAACAGTAAAAGTGATCCATGTAAAATCTAAGGGAGACCTGCATCCTACAAACACAGGCTCAGCTCTGTCGAAACGTAGGTAAACGTTTGAGTAAACTTTCCACGCGCAATTGGTTGGCTGTATGTTTTCTTTTGTAGCCGTTAATTTATTGTATTACATTTTCGGATTTTAAAACTCGTTTATATCGTCGAGAGGAAGTTAGTTTGGGTGATAGTAGAAAGAAAATTGTCATTCGCCTGCGGTTTGTACGCTGTATAATCATATATTTCTCGAAGGAGAAGTCACACAAAATGGGTGAAAAATGGATTGCCGAAAGACAACATTACAGCCATATAGACATGATAGACTGCCTCAAAGATAACGGTCCTGTCCAGTACAGTAAATATTTGAGACAGTATAATTTCGATGCACTTTCAGATAAGCACATTTCGTTTTTATTAGCACTCGTTAATTGATTTGGAACATCCGGAAAAGCAACTTGAGCTTTGTCTTGTTTTAATTGGTTCAAATGGCTCTGAGCACTATGGGACTTTACTTCTGAGGTCATCAGTCCCCTAGAACTTAGAACTACTTAAACCTAACTAACCTAAGGACATCACACACATCCATGCCCGAGGCAGGATTCGAACCTGCGACCGTAGCGGTCGCGCGGTTCCAGACTGTATCGCCTAGAACCGCTCGGCCATCCCGGCTGGCTCTTGTTTTAATTATGAAAGCTCTTTTCTGAAAATTGTAGCCAAATTTGTGGCTTTGTTTTCATTATACTTTGATCGTCAGTTGGAATATCTTCTAGAATACTACAGCCGCCTTTTTGTTCACACGACTTTTTACATTCCAGTTCGTGTAATGTTTATGGGTCAGTATGCACAAACGAGGCACTTCACAGTACAGTAGTGTCGCTTTTTAGATGCGGTAATTGCCCCACTACATCGTCAGTCCAGAAGCAACTAAGACTTGCAAACACGTAAAAATTAAAGGACAACTCAAAATACTTCCTGAACGTGGCTCGTCACAGAAATCCGCTAATGAGTGGCACAGCTGGTAGGCTGTATCGCCAGTCCGAGTATAGCAGTTGATGGCCTGGAGGTCTTTTTTTTTTTCACCAACCTGTGGGTCTTTCAGAATCCCTCTGAAATATCCGTGACCCCTAGCTAGAATCCGCTCGTTTGTCGCCAGCTATTGTCTCTTTCTTGGCAACATTCCCCCACTGTCACTTTCTTTAGCACACTCTGTTTCCCTCTTGTTTTTTCCACTCATTTTTCATCGCCGTGTCCTACTATTATCTTTCTCTTCTCTCTACTCTCTCTTCCAGTGTAATTAGCCGCTGCAAAATTAAATCCAAAGTATGACGCTGCCTAGTGAATAATCAGTGTGATTCACGGCTAGAGAGTGGTATATTCCAGTGGATAAGAGAAGTGACGTGTCCTATAAAATGAAGTTTTTAATTAAAAAACTGATATGTTGGAGACCCTGAACTGAGAAGTATGTTGTTTCTTGAGTTGTGGTTGTTCTTTATTTCTCCACGATATGCAGTTCAAATTATTGCAAACGGATAAGCCAGTACGATGCAGCTGCACAACGAGTTCGACGTTCTGATTCATTTCACTTTACTTTCCATTAACTCCTGATTGTGTCGGTGTATGGAGGTATAAGAACTGTCTTTACGCTACACCCACTAATTCCCCGGAATCCGAAATGCATTTCAAGTTCTGTAATAATTCGTTGATTGCTTCTGACTCAATGTGGTTAGCGTACAGGTAGAATGCGATGCTGATTACTAACCTGCATGGCCTGGTAAGTGCATTTCAACATCCAACCAAAAGGAGAAGGTGGTTTTGTTTTCATCCCTCTCTCTCCTTATACCGCGGCTAAATCTTATGAACATACAAATTTATTCGGTTGTAAACGACATTTTTATATACATATAGACTACTGCACCGAGACACAACTGTGTAACTGTAATAGGCAGTAACTATTCGGAACGTTATGCAGTCAAAAAGATTAAATAATTTGTGGTGAAACGACGTAATTTCAAAAGTACCATTTCAGGACTATGCTTGCATATAATCTAAGTCCGGAACCATGTAATTGGTTGTAGGGATTTATTACATTCGAGGAAGAATTTTGCCTTCTGATGAGAACATATTTTGGGCGAAAGTTGTTTTGATTGACAGTAGTACGTAGAGGATTGGTAAAAATGTTTTTGTTTGCTTTGTAGTATCGTAGTATATTTCGCGATAGCTGCAAGTAATATGAATTAGATCCTTCCGAGTGTACTGCCATGACATCTTATAAAATACTTAAAATTATAAAATACTGAAATTAACCGATATTTCGGCCCTTACTGTGGGCCAATACGGGAAAGTACATAGTAAAAATAGTCTTACTTCTTGGATCCTCTATTTTGTACATGAGGAGCGTCACATTTTTACAGAAAGTAATCCGTGCTTCGATTTTTCTTTGCACGTTAGGATTTGTGAGCATGTTCGTCAGTAACTATATAATTTGTATTTTATACTTTGTGGTATTAAAAAAAAATTTACTTTGTTTTGGAACTGGAACTGTGCTTGTCTATTACTTGTTTTCTCTGATCATACCAGTGGGAGCCGCACTGAACAGAAATGGGTGTTAAAAAACAAGCCAGGCCTACTGGTGTTACTAGCTGTTTAATACATCATTAATGCGGTTTTTCGGTGCGACTTAGTGTGTTAATCAGAAGCTCTATTATCATCTGATTTGGACTTTAATAGAACATTGGTACGAATTCTGTCTTGCGACCCTTAATTTTCGGTGTCATTAGGCCTATCCATGCCACCATGTGAAAATGAGCTTAGTATCGAAACTAATTGCAACTAAATAAATTATTCATTCTACAATGTTGTGATCGGTTGCAACGTTTTTTTTTTTTTTTTTTTTCATCGTTCTATCTTAGAACGATCCTTGTAGTATAACACTGAAAGTAATTTAAAGTGCAAAACTGTGACTACGGCAACGTGAAGATGTGATTACTGTTGTCATTTGATCTGCTCCCTTCTTTTCTCGCGTCTGCAAACAGCGGGCCAAGAACTCGCGTAGTGTTGTGCGTCTGTGGTGGTGCGGGCTTGGCGCTATCGACTATCAGCTAACTGCCGCCTGCCAACGGACAGTGTAATTAAGGGGCTCGCTAATTTTGCGCGCCTGGGGGGAGTTATTTGAACTCCCGGCTTTACGCCTTGAATTGACGCGGGAGTGCCGCTCGACGTCGTTTAAATAGAAGTGTTTGTCGAGCTGCGATTGGCTGCGGGAGCACGCTGCAAGATAAATAACCTAATCGCCCTCGCGCTCTCTCTCGTTTACCGGGACCGAATCAACAATTTACTGCTGTTGCTAGCTTCCTCTGGAAATCCTCTTTGCGCTAATGCGAGTATCACAGCATTAAGAGTTTCCATCGCCGTTCCGAACAGAGTAATAAAAATTTATTGACGCGCAGAGCACTAAATAAGCTCTCTTTCATCGTTCCAGTGTCGGCGTCGAGGAGATGACGGTTGTTAATCACTAACAAAGCCACACCAAGTCAGACATACGTAGACTTAATAATGAAAGTATTAATTAGCTTTATTCTTTTTTCTGTGCGTAAACAGCTCTGTAGCAAGTAACTTTGATTTGTCCTTTACTTTGCCTCTCTAATAATCATCATAAAATCTTTCCGCCCTTCGGCGCCGAATTATCTACTCCATGAATCCCTTGTGGAAAAAAAAACTACATAAAAGTACGTCGATAGCTCAAATAAATTTCGAGCGGTCTAGTTTCCGTGCCTGGAACCGGTTGCGATCTTCGGATCGTGTACGGCATACTCCGCGGCAACGGAAAATATGTTGGCAGCATTTGTCGACGACACAAACTCGAAGCTATTTATGTCGACCTGTATTCTCTATCGAGCTGCAGGAGGAACAATGGTACGCCCGTGCAGTCGATATTTATTGCTATTTGCGCAGTGCAGAACAAGTCATAAGATCCAACTTCACCGCTGGAAGTATTGCTCACTTTACTTACGACCTTCTGTTGCCATTGTAAACGATACAAAAGGGAGGGTCGTGTAGTCGGTTGATACACACAGTGCCTTTCTTCAAGGAACATTCAGATAGTGTTATCTTTAATACAATTTTTCTGCTAGGCTACATACTTATTTCTCGCAGATCTGTACTAATAGTTGTTTCATTATAGTTTTCTAATATTTGCTGTATCAAATTTAGGGCAGGGGTTTTACAGTCATTTCCCCATAAACATATTAAATACTTGTAATTGATAACTGGCTGGAAATTAACAACGTTGATGAAAACTATTTCTTTTTCCATTGACACAGTGTATATAGATTTAAAGATTGCTGTAATGTCGCTTGTACATACAATTCCACAAAAGTGTGGGAAACGTTCTGTCCTTGTTCTCTGTGAATATGAGCGGAAAGGAATCCCACACCAAAGGATTTTTTTCTACGATAGGATGATGATATTTGTGCGAGATGTAGTTCCATCGTTGCAAGTGGAGGTGGCTATATTGAATGAGCTGCCAAGGTAAATCTTAGCACAAATAGCGCGCGATTTTTCCCTAGGTGACCAAATAGAGGCTTGCTTACCTCATATCTTCTTCAGGCTGTTTCGCTGTCCCCATTGAATTTCTACTCCGAAAACTGTTGTAACAAGAGACAGTGAAGTTTGTAGTGACTACTGGAAATGCAGCTACATTAAAGTCTCAATAAGTGAGATGCCACCTCATTTATTAATTCTAACTGAAATGAGGAAAATAAGTTTCCACAGTTAACCCCGATAGCCATTCTGAATCCATTAACAACATTAGCGAATGCGGACTCTGATTACGACTTTCCGAGCACCGTAAGGTTCACAAAAGAATTCTCGGTATATGTGTCCATGCCTTTTTTCAGAATAAAAACTGCAGATTACTTCCTTAAGTGAAATGCGGCACTCGTGATGATCTGTAAGTGTTTACAATCTGGATGGCAGTTCTAGACTGATTGTGAGTACAAGCGTTGACCGAGGCAAACTTCAACTCATTTTTAACTAAACTCAATAACCACTCGTAGTGCACGTATGTTGTCTGTCTGAAATCTAGTCTTGGACTGTCCATCCTGGACTGTCATAACAGTTCAGGGGACGGCTTTGGAATTAGTTAAGTCCGCCAACCATCTGTAACATTAAATTAATGTTTTTTAAATCTTTGAAAATCGATCTTTAATAACTTAAATTAGTTACATAGAGATCAGTGCGGTTAAACTCTTCAGAATTCTGAGATTGGTTTACCTCATCATTTAAACGTTAGATGTTAATACTGGAAGTTACGCATCTTGGCACCAAATTTCGTAAAGTGCTCCCTGCTATCTGTCGTCGCTCAAGGACATCTCGCATGGGAAACTCGCCATCGCAGCCCCCTCAGGGTTAGTGGTAAGATGGCCCAGTGGTGGATAGCCCATCGAAAACCGAACGCAGATCACGCATGAAAACAGGAAGGTGGTGTACTGTACTGTGAAAAAGGAAGCAAAATATAAACAGTGAACAGTCCAAGCTTAAGATCTGCAACATCGAGTGAATTTGATTAGTCATGGCATCGTGGTTGTGTTGTCACGGTGGTGGTCTGCGAAACGGGAGATCTGTGTTCAAATCTCCCTCTTGCCCCATATTAATTTTCACAAAATTCTGAACTGTCCGTCCGGTCATTGACATGTCTGTTCGCTGTGTTACGTCTGTTTGCAACAGCGAAGGGACCACCAGACGTACATACCTCCTATTCGTTCTACCCAAGTACCACATGTTACAACTCTTGCGTTCCGTTTTGGAAGTTTTGACTCGTGAATTCCTTTGTTGTAACACAGTTAAAAATACCCTTTTTTTTCGTTTCGCGAGAAGTCTATGCAGAATCTCGCCTGCTCTCATTACTCATCACATTTACTTGCGACAGTAATATATTCTTACCACATGACTCACTTTCTATAACCAATGTATATGATGCAACTATGAATACTAAAGAAGGAGAACAGACACTTCAGTAACTCAAACAGAAAGTTAATAATTATGTGAAAAAAAGAAATGGGGCTCCAGGGAGATGTGAAGACGGATCTTCCGCGTTATAGTCCAACACCGTGACAACACAACCTCGACGCTACTGTCGCTCCTTCAAACAGCTCGATGTTGCACGTCTTGAGATAGGACGGTTCACAGTTCAGTACACGTTGTTCATGTTTTCGTGCTTGATCTGTGTTCAGTTTTTGATGGGCTATCCACCGGGCCATTTTACCACCAACTCTGAGGGGGTGCGATGGAGAGTTAACCTCATCTCTTCGTTTCACCACACCCCCAGTCCACAGGGCATGACCATCTCTCACATGTGGAGTGGGTATCGTGTCTTTCCTTGCATAGCTACACCAACATATGGAATTCGATACCAAATAATAAATAAATCATGGCCCGTAGGTGGCATAAACGCCACACCTCTCTTGTTATCTTCTCTCGCCGACTGTGGTATACTAGTCAAATCTCTTAAATGTTCTGGCTTTCCTCAAACTGATTGAATTGCTATGACTGTCAGGCGGGACAAGACGGGAGGGTTTCCTTTTTTTAGGAGGAGAAAGTTACCTGCCGTCGTTGTCCCTCGCTAGGTAAGCCCTTTAATCAATCTGTCACTGTCTTCAGTGCCTTTTATTGTTTTGGAGTCTACCTCTCAATAAAAGTTTCCAAATCCGGCTAAATATGTTAAAGAGAACCGTTATTTTTCGTGAATTGTAATATTAAAAAGTGCTGTTTTCGAAAATCATTGAGTACGTGGTCTGTCGTGTTGCGTATACACCGTGAGAAGCGAAAGTAAGACCTCAAACGCTCAAGGACAGAGTTTGGCGTTGTGGCACAGAAGGTTCTGGAATCCGTAGCGTCGGGCAGGTTGCGGTGCAGGTAAGACGCTGGGATTCGTGCAGTTTCTCCGCAGCGCGGGCGGGGTCCGTGCATTATTGCCGCTTTCGCCTCCCTCACGGACCGCTTTGTTCTGCCCGCAGCGCCTAGCGGGGCTGCTAGAGGCTCGGCGGATTAGCTGGCTCTTGGTAAACGGCGCGCGGGCCGCGATCTCCCAGAACGCTTTAAATATTTCTGTCGCGGCAGTGCTTGGTACGGCTCCAACAGCGGACGCCCGCCCTGCAAATAAACACGCACCGGCGCTGCCGCCATCTGCTGGCCCGCGTGCGCGATGCAGTGACTGGCATCACTCGCTGGTGCAACCGGCGCTACAGGAAAAGCATTTGGCTCGCTACCGTACCTGTGGTTATTAGGCCCTATCGCAAGTGTCCCCGTATCGTGCGAAAGTTGTGACAGGATTGAAGAATTAGAGGTAGGCGTAGAAGTAACTTCGGGTGTGTCCCTGGCAGTATGTTGGGAGCCTTGCTGTTCACGTTCTACAGGGTGATTCAAAATTCGTTTTACAGTCTTGTAGTGGTTGCAGCAGGGACTTGGTTGATGCAGTTTTGATAAGGAACGTATGTCCGCAAATGTGCCGTTTGGCTGTAGAATCAGTTTGAGGATCGGATCGCTTTACAATCTCCCACTTCAAACAGCGGAGACAATGTTTGTGCTGTAGGTGCATGTGGCATGGGCCGTGTTAAGAGTACTTGTCTTCGGGTTCTCTTCTACGTGACGAAAGACGTTCCCTTCAAAGTCGAGAGCACGGCGCGTCCGTGGAGCACCACAGCCATCCCTCCTTGTTTCTTCCTTTAAAGAAATGCTACATTTCACAAAACGAAAAAGAAACCAGCGTAGTATTATATCACAATATCAACGAGTCATAGTTGGAATCAGTTAACTCATAGCAATACCTGGATGTGAAATGGAACTATCACATTAGGCTCAGTCAAAGCGGGTGGCAGACACGGTCCATCGATGGAATACTAGCGAAATTGAGTCAGTCTGCAAAGCAGGCTGCTTGCAAAACACTCCGGCCCGTAGAGTAATGCGGCAGGACTTCCAGGGGATATCGAACGTCTACAAAGAGGGGCAGAAGAAAGTCTTATTGACCTTTGGGAGCGTACCTCACAGACGCTGAAGAATCTGAGGCCGCGAACTATCCCAAGAATACCTACTTATATCAGAACCAGCTTTAAGTGACAAATCTAAGAACCCCTTACGAATCGTTCCCGTAGGGATCATATATGAGACAGAATGGAAAGTACCCTCTGCCATCGACTTCGCATTAATTTTCAGAGTGTGGATGTAGATGAAGATGTAACGTCATCTCTAAGAGTATGCGAGAGCTTTCAGTGGCTACCCGGTCATTAGCTCCAGAAAGTGTAAACAATTAACAGCCGCTTTTATTGTATTCGCATTGTAAGTTGCTGACAGCTTGAAGGTTCTTCGTATTTTTGTTTTGCTACTGCCTAATCTCCTCATTTCCGGTATGTAGTGGCGAAGACAACCATAAAATTCTCAAGCCGTTGCAGTGCTACACTATCTTTAATAATGGTTTTAATTGACAAGAGAGACTTCTTGAAGGTACAGATTACAATTCTTTTCGTTGATTGATTCTTCCGTCAACACAACTTATTTGTAAAGCACAAAAATGCGGATGTTATGCACGTAACCGGTAAAGTACTGTATCCTTTGTGGTGGTAATAATCTTTTACTGGCAGATGATTTGCTTGTTACTGTCGCATGATTTGCTTGTACGCCAGATAGGTGAATGAACTCTAAGCATCCAAATTTTTGTGATCACTTACGAAATTATGTATGAGTTTTATTGATATTGTTGAAAAATTGTCAGATGCTGTTTCAAGTTTGTTTTTTGCGGTAACTCACACTCAGTCAAGTTCTCAGATAAAAGTAGGTCGTTAATCAATTCTCTTCATAGCAGGTTCACTACTTAATTTCTAATGCGACATGTAAAAACACTGATCTCCCTACCCACGAAACTATGTCAACACTGTTTCGGAAGAGCTTTGGAGCCTGCACTGTACGTAGCAGGGTCAGACATGGTAATTCAGTCTTCGATGGCTCACCAGAAGATGAGTACCGTGGGATTAATTAAACGACGGCCGGCTACAAATACGAAACTTGATTGAACATTCAGTTCGCCCGAAAAATTTTAAAACTCACAAATTAATTCATACAGTTGTACAGTAGGTCCGTTCGAGGACTAAGACATATTTGTCCTATACTACCTACGACGCACAATCTTTCTTTTATACCCCTTAGCGTTGGCATCGCCACTCCAGTCATCCCATTCTGCATAACCAGCCTTCATTCACTTTTGAATCCCCAACCCACTCATTATTCAGTCATTCAGCATTCTCACCTGAAATAGTTTCCTCATACCCTATCCAAAACATTCCCCTTCCACTTCAAACCCCATTAATTTACATTTCTCTCCATTCCTTTTCAAGGGGGACTTTAATGTCTGCGTCGGTCCGATGATGAAATTTTTGTTTCTAAAATAGTCATTCCACAGCTACATTGTTTTCTTCGCTTATCTTCCGTTCTTTGTCACTATTTTCGGCGAGTAGTTCCCGTTTCTGCAATCAGCCAAGCCATAAGGATAGAATCCGGCATCACCAACACAATCACCATTGACTTTGGCCACAATTATCTGGTTTGCCGGCAGCTAGCTTTACACAGTGATACAAGTCCTGCTCCAGATTTGGATCTTTCGGGATTTGCAGCAGATCGGCTTGAGTAGGAAGAAATTTCCCGAAATACGAAACGTGATGGGCGGGCTTGGTAGTTCATACTACTTAGTTGCTGCTACTACTACTACTACTACTACTACTACTACCACCACCACCACCGTCGATGTCAGCGCCGGCGCGTGGCCACGGGCTTGCCCCCACCCCCTCTGCGCCACCGACGATTGGTGAACAGGACCGGCGTCCAGAGGCTAATTCGTCAGCTGTTGCCGGCCGCGACGTGGCCCGCATGCTTCAAAGCGGGAGCTCGCCGAGCGCAGACCACCATTTAAAATTCAATGTGACGGCTCGGCCGCCGCGCTCGGCTTGCCAACGCTAAAATATTAGCCGTTGTTTGTAGCCGGCGCTCTTCCGCGCCGCCCTCATTAAGAAAAGTGGCGCCGCGTAAGAAGAGCCGGACGCGCTGCCTCCGGCGTGACCCACGTGCCGACCAAAGTCGCCACTCGACAGTTTTTCTGTTTCTTAGTCTCCGTCAGATGGAAATAACAAGCGCTAGGTATCTGTCGAGCCATCGTTTCTCTTCAAAGCACACTGATCTCACTGTACGTGAGTTCTTGACCGAAGTCGACTTCTCCACTATTTTTTTTCCATCGTCGTCGTCTTCATTCCGAAAACGGGTTTGATGCAGCTGTCCATTACAGCTTGCACTATTTATGTAATAATTCAGGTATGGTCACGACTCAGATGTTAACATAACTACTCCGATGACGTTTATTCTCTAGCACGAGTTCAAGTTGCCTGATCATCGACTGCTTCCCCTTCTAAGACTATATAAATCACGTTGTAATTAAAAAACTAAGGATGTATCAATTTTTTAAAAATAAGTATCAAATGAGTTGTAAATTGTTGATACTCAGGAAGATGCATCTGAATATCTCCGGGATTACGGCTGATAAATGGTTCTTCATGACTCATCTCTTACTCAGAGCCTGCTGTACAAACTCCATCTGACCAAAAAACAAGGCGGAGGCGTCATTGCGTCACTCTTCAAACTCACCGACAAGAGACGCGTTGATTGCTGGCGGGAGCGTGAAGTAGCTCGAAATTACTAACAGTACAAACTTCCCACCTGTGTGCAAATACAATTTGATATAGTCATATTGCAATTTTAAGTTCTTTTCCCGTACTCACAGGAAAGTAATACTGAGTTAAAGGAGGATTGCCTTTTTGCAAGTAAATAATTGTTTTGCTTTAATATCTAAACACGTTTCACCACAGCTGTGTCATCTTCAGTGGGGTTTCTTCCCTTATTTATCTCAAATACACACACACACACACACACACACACACACACACACACACACATATATATATATATATATATAATTTTGCTTAGGAAACAAATTACATGGGATTTTGTTGTTGTTTCAAGTAACCTTTGTACTTTATCTTTTGTTCACGTTGTGTTTGCTGTGGCTGCCATCAAGAATCAGCCACAAGTCTAAACTAATAAGCTATGTCATCTGCAAACATGGGGGGTGGGGGTTGTTGTATGTGTATTTAGAATGACTGTGAACATCGGTAAAACTTAGTGGATTCTTATTTATGGATTAAGTTTCCTTTTTTTAAACAGCTTTTACTCCCGTTTTTTTCCTGCTCGTCGGTAAATTACGAGTCGTTGTTATGTTACTGTGGCTTGGACATAACTTTTACTTCACAATTTATGGTTTTGACGTGTTTGTCATAGTTGTTTGCTTCGCTATTTTGTTTTTGACTGACGGCCGCGGAATTTTTCCGTTTGTTCTCTCTCTCTCTCTCTCTCTCTCTCTCTCTCTCTCTCTCTGTGACTTTTTGTACCGTGTGTGATAGTATTTTGGATGTGATTTTCTTCTGTTAAAAATTGTACAGATCATTAAGTTGTAAGATTTGAAGGTCTGTTTCTGTGCCAATGGGATGGTGGTTTTTCTTAACGAGGTTACCTGCAGTTGTGGAGTGTTCGCTGTCATTTTTAGTACTCTTAGATGTTTTGAGTATCTTCTACTAAAATTTCGACATGTCTGTCCGATTTATATTGAACCACAGTATTTGCATGTTACCTAATATATACTTGCATTGTTGTTTGTACTGACGACGAATGTCAACACATAGTAACCCAAGTTCCATACATCGGTTTCTGTTTCTAACCCGTAAACATGTCGAGTTTTGTGCCTACGAACTACGATTTGCGGGCAGCATTGGTTTTCTGTTATAATTTGAAGAAAACTGCTGCAGAATGGCATCGAGTGCTTGTCGAAGCTTTCGGCGAACATTCTCTTGGAAAAGCACAGTGTGTCGAGTGGTTCAAAAAATTGAAAAGTGATGATTTTGACTTGAGAAACGACGAGCGCGGGAAACCACCGAAAAAGTTCAGAGACAACGAATCGCAGGCCTTATTGGATGAAGATAATACTAAAAACTCAATAGGAACTCGCGGAACAATTGAATGTGACGCAGAAAGCCGTTTCTCTTCGGTTGAAAGCTACGGGAATGGTGCAGAAAGTGGGAAAATGGGTTCCGCATAAACTGAGTGAAAGACAGCAAGCAAATCGAAAGACCACTTGTGAAATGCTGCTCGCCAGATGCAAAAGACAGTCGTTTCTCCATCGTATAGGGACAGATGATGAAAAATGGATACAGTTTGAGTATCCCAAGCGTCGTAGATCGTGGGTGAATCCAAGCAAACTGCAAGACCAAGTCGGTTTGGAAAGTAGACAATGTGTTTGGTGGGATCAGAAGGGTGTCGTCTATTATGAGATGCTAAAACCCGGCGAAACCGTCAACACTGTTAACTACCAACAGCAAATGATCTATTTAAGTCGAGCATTACGTGAAAAACGACCGTTATATAGAAAAAGGCAACACAGTCATTCTGCTCCATGATAACGCCTTATCACACCCAACAAAACGGGTCAGGAAAACGATCGAAGCTTTCAGTTGGGAAATACTGGGCCATGCGGCTTATTCTCCAGACTCTGCTCCGTACGTTTACCATCTGTTTGCATCACTGGGACACGCTTTCGATGAACAACGCTTCAATTCGTGTGAAAATGTACGAAAATGGCTCGCTGACTGGTTCGCTCCGAAAGAGCAACTGGTTTCTTGGCGTGGAATTCATAACCTGCTGCAGAGTGGGAGAAATGTATAAATAGCAATGGAGGTAATTTTGAATACAAAATTATCAGTTTCAAACAAAAGACGTGTAATTATTGCAACCAGATTCCGGTTTCATACTTCTACACTTGGTAGATAGGAATTTTCTGCAAAATCTTTATCGATGCAAATTCTCTCTAAAAACTCAAGAGCACAATAGAACCAGCTACGTTGGCAAAATATTTGGAATAAATAGTGGCTAGCAGCAGCTTGCGCTTGTTTATTTGCTCTTTTGCGCAAAAAAGTAAAGCTTCCAATATTGCTATACCTGTGGACAACGGACTACATCGCACAGTTTCAGTAAAAGAATCTCGTGGAACTATATTTTCGTTCCTCGCACCTTGTTGTTCAGTGAAGAATAGCGCGCAAATTTAAAATTGGACAGCTGATTACCACTTCACAACGTACTTTTAATGCGATTCGGACCTTCATTCGTTTAACCGGAGCCTCAATAGTAATTCATTGAAGCGTTATTTGGCAGTGATTTTGCAGTTAGTAATCTCACGGTGCTAAATAATAAACAGTTCTTTCATCGTATACAGGAAATTAGGACAAATGTATCATGAATTACGGTGAACATGTTGTTTTATAGTGCGTGCATTGATGGAGAAGGGATAAATTTAAGCCGCGCTCGTGTTGGTGCAAGGGGCTCCCGCTCATAAATAAATTAAAAAGTCGGACAAAGTCCTAACTCGCTTTTTTCATTCTCTTTTTTTTATCGTCGTTGTTGCGTAGACGCTAACGAAACTGTTGGTTTTATCGTAATGAGTCAGATTTGTGGAGAGTCCATACGAAATACCATTTATATAAAGTCATTGGATTAGATTTAAAGTGCTTTGAATAAAATGTAATCTTCAGCTGGAAGGCAGTCCGGTATGCTACGATCTTTTGATACTGCTCCAGCGTCTTTATACAAAGGATGTTTCACCCTCGTTTGAAGTACTGTAACGTAGAGAAGACTCTTTAAAAAGGGTGTGAAATACTTAAGAGTGCCGGCCGCTGGTGGCCGAGCGGTTCCGGCGCTACAGTCTGGAACCGCGCGACCGCTACGGTCGCAGGTTCGAATCCTGCCTCGGGCATGGATGTGTGTGTTGTCCTTAGGTTAGTTAGGTTTAAGTAGTTCTAAGTTCTAGGGGACTTATGACCTCAGCAGTTGAGTCCCATAGTGCTCAGAGCCATTTGAACCATTTTTTTTACTTAAGAGTAAATAAAAGGTAAAGCTGTCATCAAGCTGAGGTTGGTTTGAACACCACAGTACTTCGCTGGGCATTGGAAGTGGTATGCCGTTGCCTTTCTGCGACTATAGAGCTGTCTTACTCAGCTATAGGAGGAAGTACAGTTTAAGTTAAACTCAGAACTACGGAGCAACTAACAAACAAAGCCAGGGGTGGCCTTGTATATATAACAACGCAGCAGCAAATGCTTCGAATGTCCCAAGGAAAGTTAACAATAAATGAATCGTGCAACGCTGTTTTAAGTTCAGGTCACCTGCTCTGTTACCGTCCCTAATAGTATCAAATACTTCGTTAGTATTTGCGAATATGGCACAAGTGCAATGGCCCGTTTTTAATGTGTGTCAGTTGCTCCCGCACACACACACACACACACACACACACACACACACACACACACACACACACACAGAGGCGCGCGAAGAAGACTCTGAAGTTTGGCGCGTTCCTTCTAGGTGGTTGAGAACTAACAGCAGGGAACAGCAGATGATGTTTCGATGTGACCTCTTGCATTCAGCCATCCGCGGTAGCAAGCGTCGAAACGATCCGCACGTCGTTAATCACCTCGCAGACGACTCCGTTTGCGAAACAGAATTGAGTTACCGCCGTGTCGTCAACGAGCGAGTCTTGATTCTCGTTTGCCGTGGGAATGGCGCGCCGCCAGGTTCCAGGTGAGCACCTGCGCTTGGCCGGCGCACACGTGCGTCTCTCAGTTCCGTTTCACTTTTTCACAGGTGAGTGTCGCCAGGTGCAGTCAGCCAGACTTGAAATTGATTCTCTCGGTGAACATTTCTCTTATTCTATCCGCTCGTTTAGGCAACTGCAGAGGCATTACTTAAATTATCCTGAGACACAAATGTTGCGTAGTGCTGCAAGACAATCCGGTGTACCTTTATCTATGTACCGTTACGTGTTTGTTTTTTACTCTCCACTGTCCTGATGTATACACGTAAAGGACGAGTGTTGGAGGATAACAGATGGCGTGCAGTAACTGCGCTTCGATTTAGTTACTTCATGGTACATCTTAACATGTTAAATAATCCTGTAATGTGTTAATACTCTTATATTTCCACGCAATAATGAATGCAGTCGACTTTGATTTAGTTATGCCCAAGTACTTTCTGCAGTAAACTTTCCCTCTGTCTGATTTAGTTACGCCGCCCAAGTAGATTCCCTCTCGGCGGAGGGTGGCATGCGATTAGCGCGGATAATTTGCCTTTTTATACCGCTCGATTGCAAACGGCAGCGCACGACAGCCACAAAAAGTCGGTGCGAAGTCATCGCGCTGCTATGAACGTGTTATTTTGTGCCTTATCTCGAGTGACAGAGATAAGCTATCAGGAAAAAGTTTGCCAAGTTAGGTTTCTGTTTGACTAGTAGCAGTACAACACGCCCAGTTCTCTCGCTCCTCAAACTTGCTGGAATGAGGCGACATCGTGCTTCCAACACATGGCAGGCGATGAAAGTTATGTTTGAAATGAAATGTTAAGCGATAGAGCGAACAGCTTACCAACTGAGCTTCATTGATGAGCCACGTGCAATTATAACTTGTTTTTAGCCTATGAAGTGCCAAAAGCTTTTGTCCAGCAAGCCGGCCGCGGTGGCCGTGCGGTTCTGGCGCTGCAGTCCGGAACCGCGAGGCTGCTACGGTCGCAGGTTCGAATCCTGCCTCGGGCATGGGTGTGTGTGATGTCCTTAGGTTAGTTAGGTTTAAGTAGTTCTGAGTTCTAGGGGACTTATGACCTAAGATGTTGAGTCCCATAGTGCTCAGAGCCATTTGAACGCATAACAAATATGTCAGTATGAAGTGTCAAGGAATAGCAATGAAGAAGCTTTCTAAATTTATTATTTAGTTTCAATCTACCATGAGCTGCGGTGTGATAAATATTCATACCAATGAATCAGGAGGAAAACAGTTGTTTACGATTGGTAATATGTTTAACAGTGTCACTTAAAGGAGTAAGCGTGCGATTTACAAGTGTGCGCCTTCTACTCGTTTGCAAACAGAGAAATACCATTTCGTTTAGTATCAGAAAAAGGAAGCCCATTATCTGTTGGTTGTGTAATACTGTGCCATTCTCTGACGCAAAGGCAACAAATTTAGTGTCCTGACTCGCAAACAACAAACACATAAGAAATAGATAACCGATTTTAGTGTCCAGCCAGTATGCTTTTTTAATCACGCACTAAATGACTTAGCTTCTCCATTGCTTTTGATATAATACTGGGTTGCAGTCTGTTGTTTGAAATTCAGCAAACAGGAGGATTTTTTACGCGTGGCAGATCCCTTCTATGCTCATTACTTTCAAAAACGTGATCAGTTGATCTATTCTGTCTCCCTGGAAGCATAATGAGCTTTCCCTTCATAACTGCAGCCCAAAGCTTTACTTCCCAGAGTGTGGTCAGCACAATCAAGAAGCAGACAACCCAACTTTATATACACTACGTTGGCAAGTGTTTAGTTCCGCCTTCGGGAATTGTCCGTTCGTTAACTAGAGTGTTCCTGAAGCTATCTCTGCTATGTAATGTGGGGAGACGAACTTTCAACGTGCTCGTTGACATGTCCACTTGGCTCTTGACTCTCGACAATTGACTACAACTTGTCCCCCTTCAGATTCTCTGTTCTCTCTCCTCCTGACTTCCTCTTCTTCGCAGTTTCTGTACCTTCACTCTTCCTTCGTTTATCCCCCTCCTTTGACTCGTTACGCCATATGAGTGTGTATGTTATTTTCTTATCGTTTCCGCGCAAAGAGGCGAGCGGGAAGAATGTCATTGGCAGAAATTTTCTTTTGACAGTTGGCACATTTGTTTACATCGATTTGCAGTGTGCTTCACATGGTATGGTGCAACAGTATTCCGCATCTGATCGTCGGATTTTTTGCTATTGTAACAAAGTCGGATAATGTATATACTGAATTTTCTGTGGCCTTAGAAAAAATCTACATTATTTAATGACACTTAAGTATTCGCTTTCTCCCGTTTCTTTCGTATTTGTACCGACGTTGCACCGATGGTGAGAAGAGTAAAAGACATCACCATCTGCCCGGAATTCCTCAAAGCCGTTCAGTCCAGCGAAAGTTCCCAGCGCTCATTATTCACATGCAGGATGATTCCTCCCATATTAAGCTTCGAAACTCCCATGTCTTAACTGTGGAAGCGATAAATATTGAAACGCACGGATACCTCACGTATGACACTGTGACTTTCTGCAGCAGTCTACAGATAGAAACACGCCATGTCAGTGAATGTGCCTGGTCGTAGTTCTTTACCTGGGGACGTAAATAGTATCGCAGTGTGCGCCCATGTACACTTTTTGGAAAGATAAGAGTCTCGATTTACTCAAGCAACGATGTCTAGTGATGAAGCATATTACATTCGCAATCATCGCATATAATATCTGTACTTCAATAAATACAGCTGAAGACAGAGTTGTCACACGCAGCACGGAAAAAGAGTAGTGGACGTAAACGTATACTCTCGAATCAATAACCACGCAACAGATATCGTTTAACTTGAAAAACGATAAATTCCATATTTTGGATGCAGCCACAGTTAAGGAGTCTTTTCGAGTGTTTCTTTGTCGTATGTGCATTTGGTTTTAACTAGATACATAATCCGGTTATCTTACTGAAATCTTAGCTGTATCAGTAACTCCGATGTGTTATTTGCTTTGGCTTATATCTTCGTTGCCGGCCGCGGTGGTCTAGCGGTTCTAGGCGCTCAGTCCGGAACCGCGCGACTGCTACGGTCGCAGGTTCGAATCCTGCCTCGGGCATGGATGTGTGTGATGTCCTTCCGTTAGTTAGGTTTAAGTAGTTCTAAGTTCTAGGGGACTGATGACCACAGATGTTAAGTCCCATAATGCTCAGAGCCATTTGAACCATTTTATATCTTCGTTCATATCTTAAAAGTGTTTTCCTTTATGAGCTTTAAGTAAGTCATTAGCCGTTCTGTCTAGCTTTTTATCGATTTGTTTGTCGTCTTGACTGCCTTACTAGCTCATAGCAATCGATTTAAAAACCAGTGATTATGCTTCTCTTCAATAGTTGGTTCGTCAAAGTTAATTGGATGAATTCAATAGTTTTTTGGTGCATCTATATACTGTCAATGAGCAGACCACTTCATTTTCACCTTCATGGATTAGCAGCTGAGTTCATGTTGTAATTTTCCTTCCACGAAATTTCCCCACCTTCCATCACTGTCTTCGTCAGATGACGAGCGGAAATTTCGTTGCACGCTGTTTGGATTCCTACCAAAAGACGCACCACCGTAGCGATTGTTGCCCGGCGCCGGAAAAAAGACATCGTTAACTTGGCTGCATATCCAGAAACTTGGAAATAATAAAATCGCCAAGAAAACCTGTAAGATGTTGGCCAGTTTTTATTTCATTCACGTTTCCGTCAACGGTCACTAAATGTTCGTCAGACATAACTCATTACAAGCGTCTGCCTGTTTTTTTTAAGACTTCATAAGATTCTCCTAACTGAAGGATCAGACATGAGGAACCTATTTATGACAAATGTGCATTTCAGCTAAAAAGCAAGTTTTGCTGTCTGATAAGGGTGAAACTAGAATAGTCGAACAAAACTGCGAATTTATTTCCAGCGCCGGGTAACAATCTGTGTCAGTAATTTATGTTGTAGGAGTGCTCTTCCAGCAGATTGGAGCTGTTGTGTAATTCCAGACCCGGCTGACCCCAGCCCTGGTCGTATTTCTACCTTCCTTTTAAATTCCGTCGGCGGCCGCACATCAAAGACGCTGCTTTCATCCTTGCGGACAGGAGAGGCGGTCTTCTGTAGACCCCGGCGCTCCCTCGCTAAATACAGTGCGTTTCACAAACGCGGCCTTCGTGTCTTTGGAACCACCACCGTGTCACAAATGTTAGCACGGCGACAAGATGCATTTTCCTTAACAAGTTCCTCTAAATTTACATCGCTTTAAAAGACAGGGAGAGCTAATTAGAATTCAGTACCGGACACTGCCCTTCCTGTCCGCATCCTCCTCGGAGGATGACACGGCGGTCTGATGGTCCCAATGGGCCACTTGTGGCCTGTAGACGGGGTGGTTTATATAACGCTACAGTTGTTTCTCCCATTCTAGCTGCCAAAGTCTCCTATCTTCTCAATCTTCCGCCTGTAACTTCCTTTCTTATGTAGCTCTTCTGACTCCTCCTTTCTGTCTTTTTTTGGGCGTCTTCTTCTTCTTCTTCTTCTTCTTCTTCTTCTTCTTCTTCTTCCTTCGCCTCCTTCTTCTGTTAGTTGGGAATCCATTCCATCTTCATCTTAAGCCATTTGTTCTCTCCCTAAAGGCATACATGATCATGCCATCTCAGTTGTTTTGCTTCCAATGTCTCCATTTCAGTGCTGCCCAGGTTCATTCTCATACGTATGTCGTACGATCACTTCCAAAAACTCATCTCCATTCTTTCAGTTAGTATTTCCCGTGCTTCTGCTCCATACCTAGCTATACTTACTATCTTTGAACCAGACGCTTTGTACAAATGCCATGCAGAACGATGAGTATTCCGTTTGTTGGCGAGTGTTGGGCCCAAGCGAGCTGGAAAGCCGTGTAAGGTCCCCTTTTGCACTGTTCGTGTGCCTTTGGCGGGTCGTTCGTCACCTCGCAGCCCAGCTCGTCCACTTCCGCAAAATAAAAACGGCGAAGCCGCCCCGGGCGCGAGAAGTTATCAGGGCGTGGCGTCGGCGGCGCTCAGTGCGTTAGTTAAGTTAATCGGCGGAGATGGAATTGCTGGCTGCGCGCAGGCCGGGCATCGGCAGCCAATATCCCGCGGCCGCCGCCGCCGCCGCTGCTGCCAGGTTAGCTAAGCTATCGATCAGCAGCCGCCGCTACGACTCGCTCAGAAAACATCGGCACGCTCTCCCCTCCCCTCCACCCTGTGAGCCAGCCCCTTGTTTACCGGGCTCATTACGCCCACGGACCGCGAGGCAGCGCCGTAGCGTCCATCATCTGCACCATTCGGACGGATGCTGTCTCATACCGCGCATCCTTTGTTCACGATGTCGGCGGGCTGGCATCACATTTGCAGTACTTCGTAGAGGAGAGTGTGACTAGACGGTGCAGGCACGTGCAAGACCCCGTCCGCATACGCGTACATATCTAAGCGCTACTTACCGCAACAATGCAAAGATTTTTGCTTTTAAAATTATTTTTACGCTACTGGCCATCAAAATTGCTACACCAAGAAAGAAATGCAGATGATAAACGGGTATTCATTGGACAAATATATTATACTAGAAATGACATGTGATTACATTTTCACGCAATTTGGGTGCATAGATCCTGAGAAATCAGTACCCAGAACAACCACCTCTGCCCGTAATAACGGCCTTGGGGCATTGAGTCAAACAGAGCTTGGATGCCGTGTACAGGTAAAGCTACCCATGCAGCTTCAACACGACACAACAGTTCATCAAGAGTAGTGACTGGCGTATTGTGACGAGCCAGTTGCTCTGCCACCATTGACCGGACGTTTTCAATTCGTGAGAGATCAGGAGAATGTGCTGGCCAGGGCAGCAGTCGAACATTTTCTGTATGCAGAAAGGCCCGTACAGGACCTGCAACAAGCGGTCGTGCATTATCCTGCTGAAATGTAGAGTTTCGCAGGGATCGAATCAAGGGTAGAGCCAGGGGTCGTAACACTCCGAAATGTAACGTCCACTGTTCAAAGTGCTGTCAATGTGAACAAGAGGTGACCGAGACGTGTAACCAATGGCACCCCATACCATCACACTGGGTGATACGCCAGTATGGCGATGACGAATACACGCTTCCAATGTGCGTTCACCGCGATGTCGCCAAACACTGATGCGATCATCGTGATGCTGTAAACAGAACCTGGATTCATCCGAAAAAATGACGTTTTGCCATTCGTGCACCCAGGTTCGTCGTTGAGTACACCATCGCAGGCGCTCTTGTCTGTGATGCAGCGTCGAGGGTAACCGCAGCCACGGTCTCCGAGCTGATAGTCCATGCTGCTGCAAACGTCGTGAAACTGCTCGTGCAGATGGTTGTTGACTTGCAGACGTCCTCATCTGTTGACTCAGGGATAAGATGCCTGTCATCTCGACTGCTAGTGATACGAGGCCCTTTGGGATCCAGCACCGCGTTCTGTATTACCCCCCTGAACCCACCGAGTCCATATTCTGTTAACAGTCATTGGATCTCGACCAACGAGAGCAGCAATGTCGCGATACGATAAACCGCAATCGCGATTGGCTACAATCTGACCTTTATCAAAGTCGGAAACGTGATGGTACGCATTTCTCCTCCTCACACGAGGCATCACAACAACGTTTCAGCAGGCAACGCCGGTCAACTGCTGTTTGTGTATGAGAAATCGGTTGGGAACTTTCCTCACGTCAGCACGTTGTAGGTGTCGCCACGGGCGCCAACCTTGTGTGAATGCTGTGAAAAGCTAATCATTTGCATTTCACAGCATCTTCTTCCTGTCGTTTAAATTTCGCGTCTGTAGCACGTCATCTTCGCGGTGTAGCAATTTTAATAGCCAGTAGTGTACATGGCCTTTGATGGTGAAACACGCTTTACAAGATGTCACCATGGGAAATTTTCTCCAAGGAAGAGTTTGCAATCCAGTATGTTAGAAAATGATCTTTACAACTTTTATCACGTATGCGAGTATCTCAAAAATGGGAATAAGTAGAAAACGGTGCGGTTTGTGACATAATTTCAAGCACACTTAAAAGTTTTGTTTTTGGAGGATGGTTATTGACAAAAATGGCCACCCAAGCAGATGGCAGAATGTGTGGAGTGGGTGGTAGATACCAAATTGACACCTAGGTCCAGTGAACTATGGAACACTTTACAGAACCACGCGGTCATCATGTCCGACGATTAGATATTAGATAATGGTGCACGAAGTTCAAAGAGGTCGAAAGGGCCGTGAAGACAACGAGTTCTGGGCGTCCGAGCTCGAGTGATCCAGATGTGGAACGGGCGGAACAGCCATTTATGCGGAGCCACAAAAGTAATCAATCAGTCAAGCGTCTCAACGGTTGCAGCTACCACCAGCCATACTGCACAGGGTGGTACACAACAGACTGAAGCTGCAACCTGATGACAGGCCATAGCGCAAAGCACTTGTAGTTGAGGATTTCCAGCATGCTGTGTGAATGAAACGACAGTAACTTTTGTTAACCAGTTTGATGCAGAAAACAGCTGAAGTTGGGAAATTAAGTTCCTTTTACGTAACTGATGGCTGGTTTCGGGTATCGGAACCCATTCTCGGACCATTTAAATAGAAAAAGTTGTGTATTCCATGACTGCACGCAAACGTTGTTAATTTTGTACACACTTATGTCGAAGCCGAGTTTCTCACTGACCACCGGGAGGACAAACGTACAAATGGATTCTCATATGCGAAACCGGGCATCTGTTAAATAAAAAGAACTGAATTTCGCAGCTTTGGCTGTTTTCTACGTTAAATTTGTAACTGAGATTCGGAGTCGCATCAACGGTGACCCAGACTAACTGAGAAAGTTCATGAAGGTAAAACGACACAACGTGAGGGACTGGGACTTTGATAAGTCCCACTTTAGATGGAAATCGTGCGCGGCGGCCCAAAGGAAAGCGTCAGATTTGGTCTGCTTGATGACCGTGTGGTAGGACCAATATTTTTCGTTTCTGAGGCCTCTATTGACTCGGCTTTTTATGTAGGTATGTTGGAACAGCACCCATTTCCACAGGTCGACGTACTGAAATCTAACATCATGCTACAGCGGGATAACGCCCATTCTCATTGGACTTCAGTCGTTAGGATTGCACTGGACGACACATTTCAGGGTCGCTAGACGGGCAGAGGAGGGCCCATTTCCTGGCCCCCAGGTCTACCAGACGTAACCCGTCTGGAACTGGACTGTTGCTTAGGAACCCTGCGTGCTGCAGATGGCGCACGCAAGAACTTCGTTAAACGGCTACTAAAACTGTATCTGGGTGTGAACTTTATACCACAAACCTCGCCTTCTTATCTACCGTATTTCTGAAATGCGAGTACATTTGATCAAAGCTGTAAAGACCGTTTTGGGAAAATCTGTACATTTCAGATAAACTTGTTTTCTAAAAGTTAGCAGAAGTAGTTCCGAAGAAGAACTATCGAAAATAGTTTACGTTGTTCTAATTTTCCCGTAGGTCCAAACGATCCTTTGTCGATACTTATCTTCCATCTCATGTTACCAATAATGAATAGTAGACAAACGATTTTGTTTGCTTGCTGCGTTAGATTTCGCTCCCCAGGAACACTGTAAACAAAAAATGGCTCTGAGCACTATGGGACTTAACATCTGAGGTCATCAGTCCCCTAGAACTTAGAACTACTTAAACCTAACTAACCTAAGAACATCACACGCATCCATGCCCGAGGCAGGATTCGAACCTGCGACCGTAGCGGTTCCTGACTATAGCGCCTAGAACCGCTCGACCACATTGGCCGGCCACTTAAACAGAACAGCTGGGATGTTGGGGGAGGATAGCATTAATGTAGTCAGAAACAACGCTCTAAAACGGTCTGAATTTACTCAAGATTTGCCTCTACCAATAGAAAATTGCCAACACTGAAATTTCTAGCTGAATTTCAAATAATAATGTATTCACAATTAAAATAATTGAGAACAGATATTGTTCGTGATCTTCTTGTTATTTTAAATTTATACTTCTGAATCAACTCAGCCTTGTTCTAGGATAACAGCATTAACGTACATTATCACATCAGAGCATAAAGCTTTTTTTATATACTGTTGACTCTTTTATTTGCTCCTAATTTTTACTAACCCGCCCAGCAGATACATTCAGTGTCCTAAACTTTAATAAGAACTTTTCGTACTCTTGCCGGCCGGAGTGGCCGCGCGGTTCTAGGCGCTACAGTCTGGAACCGAGCGACCGCTACGGTCGCAGGTTCGAATCCTGCCTCGGGCATGGATGTGTGTGATGTCCTTAGGTTAGTTAGGTTTAAGTAGTTCTAAGTTCTAGGGGACTGATGACCTCAGAAGTTGAGTTGCATAGTGCTCAAACCCATTTGAACCATTTTCGTACTCTTAAAGTGTTACTAGCTCTTAGTATACTGGGACGATATCTCTCTGAAATAGATTTCATCACCAAAATGACATGGCGCAGTCACGTGCGTGTGTGTATGTGCTACTTCTAGTGGATTGTGTGGTAAGAGATGACATACTGCTTACTCCTCTGAAAATAAAGCCTAGCAAACGCTGAAAGTGCTGATCAACGTGAATTTAGAACTCGTTTGATACTCAGGTACAGAAAACAAGTGATTTTGACTTTTTGATTTAACAGGAATTGCTAATAGGAATGTGTACCTTTTAAAAACACTTTTTGTGTAGTTTGACAGATACTCGGTGTTCTGTTCTGTTTAACGTGCAGTAGCAATAATTTTAATTACTTCTTTCATTGTGTGTGCGCGTGTGTCGTCTGGGAGAGGGAGGGGGAGGAGAGAAGAGAGAACTCTGGCCCACCTCGCGTGGCTAATCGGCATTTCTATTCCGAAAGCAGCGTGCCATAATAGGAAGCGGGCCCGCCATTCATTAAGCGGGTTTTTAATTCATGGCTTCCCTGCCAGCTTTTCTGCTCTCGTGATGTTGGCGGCGCCAGTCTATTCGGGACAAATTAGTGAAGTAATGTAATCGGATGCCGCGGGAACTTTTAATACAGCATTTCCCGCCCTTCAGATAGCGTCTAATTTAGTGTGCGTAGGCAGGCGGGCGACAGCTTTATCTGGATGTGATGACCCCCGGCTCCGTGGCAGGTGCCGTCACATCCAGCGCTTCATTACACGGCTCTTTACATCAGACTTCCCTCCACTCGGTGAGGGTCGCTGCACCTCGTACCGTCTTGAGGCGTATCGCAATAGCTGTGAGCCGCGAAGGAGAACACTACCACTAGTGCTTACATTGTTCCCTAACATTGCCGTGTTGCGATTGGGCCGGGCTTAAACTTCTGCAAATAGCTGTCAACGGAAACGCCACAGAGATTCTCTAACTCGCGACCGAACTTGAGTGCCTACCGTGGCAGCCAACGAAGTGTGCAGGCAACTCATTCCTACCTTCATCCACTGCACCTGAAGTTCCGAGGGATACGCGCCGCCTCATCAAGAGATCAAAAAGCAACAAAGGAATATCGATCATCCTTTAAACCACCTAGAGCTAACAACGCTTATCTAACGGATTTTTTCTAGTTTTGATATAAGAAAATCTGTAGTGCTTGAAACACGTGGCATGGTCAGTTCTGGACAGTGTATATAGCGCTGAGTTATTGATCTTGGAGGTGTGACATGGACACTGAGGAAAGAGGTAGGAACACGAATAGAAGCATTTGAGAATGAAAACGTGTTCTAAGTGGGCTGTATTCTGTGTACCTGTGCGATCGGCCAGTTTCAACCGTGGGTCACTTCCGGGCAATATGTCTTACTTCTGTGCGTATGTGGCACAAAAGCAATACAATATTGTTCGTGGTTACGCCTATTAGCCGACACAAACAGAAAAACTGATAATAAGTTACAGAATTGCATGCGCTATGCCAGCACGTAATAGCCCCCAGTACCCCTATGGCAACATTGCCAGACTATCCCCTTCTGCGTGTGCATGCTAAGTCAGAATAGCCACTAAACGACAATCTTCCGAGTATCCCGAGACGAGCACCAACAAGCAACACGTCAGAATGGTTCTGAGCACTATGGGACTAAACATCTGAGGTCATCAGTCCTCTAGAACTTAGAACTACTTAAATCTAACTAAAACTAAGGACATCATACACACTCATGCCCGAGGCAGGATTCGAACCTGCGACCGTAGCAGTCTCGCGGTTCCAGACTGAAGCGCCTAGAACCGCTCGACCACACTGGCCGGCCAGCAACACGTCAAGAAGTGGCTGCGAGTGCCTAATAATTTTACACAATGAAAATTCCTTGATGAATCATTAACGCAGATAGACCTTTATTTGAATTGCAGTTGATAATCATCAGCGTGCTTCAGCTGGGTTAGCTTCACAATTATAATTTTTATAAAAGAAATTTTGAATTTGTGCTTCCGAATGCACGTTCTCAATTTTTTTAAATTATTATTTTGGCTTCCGGACATTACCCAATCAGCGAGCCTCCAACACAGGATATGTTACAAAATGATGATGCGTTCACCTGTTACAAAGTAATATGTATAGCTACACAGTTATTTTGCGAGTAATGACTTTACGCTAGTAAGAAGTTTTGTCCACTAAGGACCATGTGCTGCAGCAATTCGGCTGCCGCCAGGTACCGCAGTGGGTAGCCGAAAATTATTTTCTCTGACATCCTCCGTGCCGCAATCGCATAGGGGCGAATCAAGCAGTTGTAGCAGATGGAGGTGCAGCAGGAACCATCCATGGTTAAAGGGGAGGCAGGAGGTGGTAACTTCCCAAGGTACACACCAAGGGAGTACCACGATCGTGCATGGATGTGTGGTAGGCTGCCAGGTAGATGCCATTTTCCTTGACTTCCGGAAGGCGTTCGATACAGTTCCGCACTGTTGCCTGATAAACAAAGTAAGAGCCTACGGAATATCAGACCAGCTGTGTGGCTGGATTGAAGAGTTTTTAGCAAACAGAACACAGCATGTTGTTATCAATGGAGAGACGTCTACAGACGTTAAAGTAACCTCTGGCGTGCCACAGGGGAGTGTTATGGGACCATTGCTTTTCACAATATATATAAATGACCTAGTAGATAGTGTCGGAAGTTCCATCCTGCTTTTCGCGGCCGATGCTGTAGTATACAGAGAAGTTGCAGCATTAGAAAATTGCAGCGAAATACAGGAAGATCTGCAGCGGATAGGCACTTGGTGCAGGGAGTGGCAACTGACCCTTAACGTAGACAAATGTAATGTATTGACAAATGTAATGTATTGCGTGCGAATACATAGAAAGAAGGGTCCTTTATTGTATAATTATATACGGAACGATCATATAAAGTTAATTGTTGGTAAGGCGGGTACCAGATTACGATTCATTGGAAGAGTGCTTAGAAAATGTAGTCCATCAACAAAGGAGGTGGCTTACAAAACACTCGTTCGACCTATACTTGAGTATCGCTCATCAGTGTAGGATCCGTACGAGGTCGGGTTGACAGAGGAGATACAGAAGATCCAAAGAAGAGCGGCGCGTTTCGTCACAGGGTCGTTTGGTAAGCGTGATAGCGTTACGGAGATGTTTAGCAAACTCAAGTGGCAGACTCTGCAAGAGAGGCGCTCTGCATCGCGGTCTAGCTTGTTTCGAGAGGGTGCGTTTCTGGATGAGGTATCGAATATATTGCTTCCCCCTAATTATACCTCAGGAGGAGATCACGAATGTAAAATTAGAGAGATTCGAGCGCGCACGGAGGCTTTCCGGCAGTCGTTCTTCCTGCGAACCATACGCGACTGGAACAGGAAAGGGAGGTAATGACTGGCACGTAAAGTGCCCTCCGCCACACACCGTTGGGTGGCTTGCGGGGTATAGATGTAGATGTAATATAACTGCGTAACGTTTTTCTCTTTGTTGGTTCGATATGCGCCACTTATCGTTCCACAAGCTCTGATCTGCTACCCGACATGCAATAGGTCTGTGTGAGGTACATGTCCGTATCCTTTGTAGCGTGGTGGATGGCACTCTTCGCGAGACCGTCGACAATTTCATTGCCCCCACGTATCACGGTGCCCCTTTACCCACAGCATGGTGATTTTCTTGTTACGAGCTGTAGGGCTGCAATACAGTCTGTAATGTGATATAGCAAATAGCAGCTTGTAGTGTTGACGAAATGATTCCGTATGAGCAGTAATGCTGATCTCAATGATGTAAAATTAAAACGGGAGGCGTTTGTTGACATTGGTGTGGTGTACCAGTTGCAGTGCTAATACGTAGTGGTCTCAGGTAAGTAGTACCGAGTGTAGCTGGGTTACGTGGCAACGTCAAATGCGGCACGCGCCACACACAACACGGACCCGCTGGCTCGCTCGCGTGGCGTGTGCTGTGCGCTGGCCGCCACACAGACAGACAGACTGTTTTTACGGCCGGGGACCCTCCCGCAAAAACAGGGGAGCTCGCCTGACCCACTTCCACCCGCTCGCGCTGCCAACTCACACACCCCTTTTTCCCCCTGTTCTGACACTTGCTGCCGCGTCGAGGCCCATCGATAAACACTTGGCACTGCTAATTTCATTTTGTTTCAAACTGGCGAGTAAACGAGCTGACACATCGGAAGCGTTAAAAACCCATATGGAGTGGCAGCGCCACTTACGCGGATGTTGCAAATCGCTCTCACCCGTTCGTTGCTTCCCGTGTCTCCGGCAAGTGTTGAAAGCAGTTCAGGTTCACAGATAGTCGGAGACTACTTACAGGTCACGAACGCCTTCATATTTGTGTAAGCGAAAGCGTGGTTTCTCACAACTTCTTGCTGCCAAGTACATCACGTCGTGTTCAAAGAAGAAGAAATCGTTGGACACTTCCGTATTTTTGGAGCTGTTTCGCAGATTCATCTTGGGAATTGTCAGTCGTGAAAACCACCTCGTTGTGGAATATTGTATCAACAGCTAATTTCCATATTATGTCTATGTGCATTAAACACCAAAATGACGGAATTGTAAGCGACTACAAATTAGCACTCTCGTCCTGCTCGGTCTGGTACTAGTGAATGAGCCTTTTTGCCCAGAATACTAGCTGCATATATTTTTATTTATTATATTAAACACCCTTCAGCAGATGCAAATCCAGTTCCATTGTTTTTTATTCTGCACCACCCAGTTGATATATTAGTGAAAATTTGATGAAGTTAGCTGTGTAACGTAATATTTCATCCGGATCTTATCAACAGGTTTTATAAGATTTACAAAGGACTTTTACAGCGGTTACCGTCCATTGTTCTTAACATGTTTTGCTGTCAATAGTGGCACAGTCAGTCATGTCATTGTTGACGGGGGATCAACTGAAGCCATGCTGTATCTTTCAGTGTTGCAATGCACAGTAGTTAGAATGTACAATGTAGGAGAAAATCAACGTTCTTTGTCGTCCACGTTAGCTTTTCATAACCCAGGAGGTCAGAAATAATATGCAGATGATACTTCCGTTCGTTAATGGATCCGGTGCTGCAAATCCAAATCTGCTGATGATCACTGTTTCAAGGATTAGAATGGAAATTTCATGTAAGTGGGTGTCCAGGTTTGTGCCTTAATGTGAAATACCTTTCTTGAAGTGCAGTAATACGCCGTACCGCACAGTTGACTTCTACTGCTAAACAAAAACTAAGAACAATTGATGGAATATTGGAAGAGCTCTGAAGGTAAAAAATGATTCCTAATAAACTCGCGTCAAAACACGTAGCCCCGTTTGGTAATAACTGAGCCCGTCTTGAATGGTGGGCCGAAATATTTGAAGATTTTTAGTCAAAAGGAAGACAGGTTCATGCACAACAGTTTTTATTCGGATAATCGATGTGACAGTCTGACAGTGAATTAGTGTGACCAGCAGATTTATGGAAAAGAAATGATTCGAATGCAAACGGAAAGAGCGGTCTGTTCCAGAAACCGTAGATTGTATTTTTGGTCACACTGTCGTTTCACTTTCTATTTCCCGAGTGAATGCGAGCGTAACAGCAGTGTTCGTCAGGATGATGTGCCGGACATGTCAGTGTTTGGGACTGGCCGATTTTTGATCGTGTTAAGCACTAGTTTTACAAATGAAACATACAATGTTGCGTTCTCGGGTTCGGTGTTTGCTTAGGATATAAACTTAAGCTACAGAATCATTCTTTTAACTTTTTTTTTTTACTAAGAAGGGCGGTATTAATGAACGGGAAAGTAAATCGACGGATCGAAGAGATTTGAATCTGTAGACTCCTGGTGTCGTCTACACGCACACGTCTGCTTTTTAAACTCGTTTGTAACTATTGCGTATGCCTTATTTCTTTCGTCCTCAAGGGGTAAGAGAAAACGCTGTGTACGCCTGAGGAAGTAAGCAGTAATGCGAGCAAACGTCAGCCGAGGAAGGAAGTAAGTTCATAAGCAAGTACATGAAGTCTGTTTAGACTATGCGTTATATGTGATTAGTGAGAATCGTAGTTTGACAGTGATGCAGTGCTACTTTCACTTTTTTTCATTCTTAGCTACATGTTGTATATTTAAACTCCCGCTATGTGAGAGGGTCCCCATGAAAAACGAGTGCTCACAGTACAGTGGAACTTTGTGGAAAAATTTGTAAGGAAATAAAAAATAAACCATTGAACGAAACACATTTTAATTACCACATGAGAGGGTAACATTTGTCAGTTGCATACCGTGTCCATGTTCCCGGTTACAAACGTTGCTCAATGTGACGACCATTCGCATACACTGAGGCCTGGAACCCCACTAGATTTTCCATTTCTCAATAATTCTTGGCAGCTCTTTTCGAACGGTGGATCATAGAAAGTTCAGTTGTGACACAGCTTGCGTACAGCTTGACGATCACACATTGCATACGGCATGATAACAGTCACTTCAACAATTCGTGGCGCGTCAGCCCTTCCCAGTAGCAATTCCAAAATCGGCAGTTAATCCGAACTTTTGTATCACGATGAAGCCCAGTGCGGAAACCTCTCCGTACCTTGGGTACTCGCGAAGAGTAGCAGCACGCTGGTGCCGTTGTCTTGATAACACAGCTTTAGTAATAAAGCCCTGCTCGTCTTGCCGAGACACATTTTGACTGTAATGCACCTTGAGGCTTGTGTTTCAATCTGACGTCGTCGTACCAGTCCCGGTGCCTAACGCCAAATGATATCGGCGCTGTTAACAACGCAAACTATGAACATCATTCCTACAAAGTTTGACACCCATAAGATAACTGATTTTTCCGTCTACACCTGCTCAAGTAGCGAAAGTTCATTTATAACCACCCTGTACTTTGATTCTACTTCTGTGTCTCCGCCACTGATACAGAGTCGTATAGATTTGATACAGTAGGAAGTTTTTATGCAAATGAGGAAACTGGACTCTTTCGACAAGAAGCAGATATTTGAGAAGGAACACGATAATTTTCTTGCCCACTCATTTCTTTCATTAAAGCCGCAGTAAAATTAATAGTACTTTCTACTCGAATATTCCTGTCTATACAGCATATTCAGAGAGAAGTAACGCTCACTACGTATAATTTATCGACTAAAGATCTCAAGGGATGTTGGTTTATTTTGGCAAAGAGAACTTCACAGTTTGAAATTCCTTTTATGAGCGGCCGCATTGCGTGTTTCCTTGCAACACCGTCGACGGACACGACTACATACTGCCGTACGCGTTTGCACTGTGTTGAGCAGAATTTTATTGTGCACGGTACGAAGCGACTTCCGGAAGCGGCGAATGTCTGCGAGCGGGAGCGGCGGATGTCGGCGGCGCGGCTAGTAGCAGAGCGCCCGAGGGCGCAGATGCAGCACCGCCCTTCCCTCCCCCTCTCCCGGCCCCTTCCCCTCCGCCCCCCTCACCGATCGTGCTCTGCCACGCAGACCCTTCCCTTCCCGTAGCAGTCGCAGCTAGCGCGGCAAGCCTTCGGCGCGCCTCATGCATACTAGTTGCCACAATGAGTACACTCGCTGCCCCTCTCCGACAGTAACTGCCCGTCGCCGCTGGAACCTGCCGCTTTCTCCCCGGCTCCCTTTTTAAATTCGGCCGTCATTTTCGAATTAGGCGAACTTATTTCTCCACCATCGGTGTGCAAGATTTAAGGGACTTCAAATATTAAGTCCCTAGCTCGGAGGCAATAAAAGCACTTCGTTTCCCGGCGGTTTCACTTTTATCCTCTACAGACTGCTCTTTTCTGGGTACTTAAATAGAAATGACATGGAAGTGTAGCGAGCGGATTTCTCGCGCAACCACGCTAACACTGTGGGGGTGTTGTGGGGGTGGGGGGGGGGGACAAGCGACGTACGTTTCAATCAGTCAGTTGCGTTAATCGAGACTAACGTCGGTGTTCCACTCTGTGTGGACGGGTCCCTTGAGAGCCTAAGCAACACCACTAAAAGTGGGGGAATCCCTAGCCGCTTTTCGTAATTACATTGGTTTTCGCCAACGGCTGGCGTTCCCCGTTTACTGGAAAAGAATGATCAGGTACTAATGCATTTGTAACGGAAGAAACACAATGATAACCGTTAGTGCCATTATTTCATATCCAAGGCTTAGAAATCTCTTTCAAATCATCCCAACACGTGTAACACACGACGTACGTAGTAGACAGTTACGCTAGGTAGTGTGATATCTGATTACAACCATCATCACTGTATTACATAAGCATGTTTACTTCTCAGCCTAAGTTACTAGCGGAAAGCAGTTGCAACTGTCTCATTGACATGATTTAAGCACGGTCGACGGAAGTCAACTTTTCGGAAGCGTTGCCTCAGGACAATGGTGTCCATATACTGCAGCTATCGCAGACCTTTTCAGTAGCCTGAGTTTAAGTTTATCCGTATTCCGCGTATCATACGTTCGTCGCGAGTCCATTGATGCGAAAGAGGTATACTGTTGCAGATGACTCATATATTGTCGATTAAAAATAGTAATTTCGTTCTGATCCTTGTTTATTACAGAATGACACTTGAGAATGGCGTGTAGGGCCCTATATTTATGCATACACATCTAGATATTTATTCCTTCTGCTAGTGACAAGGCAGTTACCATAGTTAAATACAGTGCATAAGATGTCGAGAATATTTTTTTTAACAGTAGCTATCCATAGGCCTGTAAATTTTGTGTGTCTACAGTTCCCGAGCGGACACTGGACGAAGATTCGGAACGACGGTGTCTCTAATATCCGGAAAAATTCCGAATTCTTACCCCAGTCGTAGCTTACGGTCCATCTCTAATGATCCGCCGGCCAGAGTGGCCGTGCGGTTCTAGGCGCTAAAGTCTGGAACCGAGCGATCGCATGGATGTGTGTGATGTCCTTAGGTCGGTTAGTTTTAATTAGTTCTAAGTTCTAGGCGACTGATGACCTCAGAAGTTAAGTCGCATAGTGCTCAGAGCCATTTGAATCAAATGATCCGTCATCAACTGTACGTTAAATCCTAATCTTCCTTCCTTCTACAGCTGATTCTGATAAGCCATAATTGACACCATGTCCGAGGAACCGTAATCCCAGTTGTTATAATGAATTAACATACTGTCTGGTATCACTATTTCTTTTATTAATAACTACCGGTTTGATGCAGTTTGTCAACAGTGGTATAAAAAACATAAAAATTTTAAGAAAATTAATTGATTCGTTTATGTCATTCGTTCCACTGTTGAACAGTGCGACGAAGAATTCGAAGATACAGGGCAAATTGAAACCGGTAATCGTAATAGAAGAGAGAGTGTGTATGTTCATTCATTCAGTATAACTCTATACGTATCATCGGCTGCAGCCTAGTACCTGTGGCTGTAAGAGATGGTTCCGTGCTTGCCTGCAGGACGCCTTTTAAAATCGTTGTCGGTTGCCTGCGTGCGGACTACTTCGCTACAGCAGTGGAAGGAATCGATCGAAGTGGCTGACATGTAAATCTTCCTACATTAGTAGTCGATACATCGCAGATTCTGCTATGCTTATTCTTATAATAAAAATAATTAAATAAACCTCAGGGCATGACAGCTACCTTGATCGAAGCCACCGCGACACATTCTTCTGGCACATGACGTCATGAGGAGCGGGCGGAGCACGTGCCCGGCAACCAACGTGCCCGCAGGTTGCGTGACTGGGGCTGGTGTTTGTGTGCCCCTGGAATTAAACATTCGTTGTCTGTGATCGTGACAAGCACTACGCTACTAGCACCCTTCAATTTTCCCTTCTCCCGCGCAGCACGTAACTAATGTGGCTATGATTGCTTGATCGAGTAAATCTTCTGTGTTCTCCTGCCGCGCGCGCTGGAGACTCCTATAGTAAGCCAGCAGTGATGAGTCGGTTGTATTCTGGACGTCACCAGATTGCTCATATTTGAGGAAAAAACACATTTCTTACCAACCTATCATGTCTGAGACATTATTCTTTCATATTTCATTCCTGTCCCATTTGGGAACAGCTGGGCTGTATCATAAATTTATTTGTAGTTAGAGTGCTTCCTTCTGTTGGCACACGCTTTATTTAATTACCCGGGATAAACTTTAGATGTTTCGGTTTTTTAGTTGCTTTAAATGGTTGAGGAAGGAGGGAAGAAAGATTATGGTGTAACATCCTTACGACAGTGAGGTAATTAGAGACGGAGGAGCACGTTCACGTATGGGGGCAAGGATTGGGTAGGAAATCGGCTGTGTCCTTTCCAGAGGATTCATGCTGTATTTGGAATCAGTGATTTAGGGAAAATATTGAAGACCAAAAGGGTTTAAGAGGCCCTGTGTGCTTGTTGAAGTGCGTTTCACGAAAAGTGAGGGTTCGCAGTCTTGTGCATATGACGCACTTGACCACACGCATCTTTTGCAACAAGAGGACAAAAAGAATTAACTTCTGCTCGGCGGTTTGATGTCTTTTGATTAACGAAGAAGGAACGAGTAACCTCTTTCTGAAAGCAGGTGTCAAAACGCAGCAAGGAATGTGAATATTTAAACAGTTCTGCGGTAGAGAACTATTTACGAAGACGAATGATTCTCTAGACAGATCTTCCCGAGATCGTGCCAAAGCTAAGTAAGGATATTGCGTTCCGAACACGTTCTCTCTTTTCCTGATCATTCGACACTTCCCTCCGATAATGAGGCGGGGTGAGCGGTGAGGCTCACTACATACTTCTATTCTCCATTATTTCTGCTGTTCTATCTTTATTTTGCGTCTATAACCAAAGAGAATCGCTTACCAACAGGGGATGTTTCTACATTTTTAAAGAGGTAAACTTTTTCTATTCGTCTGGAGACTATCTCTGTAATACAGCTGCTGGTAACAAACTCTGAATGCTAATAGGAGATTCGAGGGAATGCAATAACATTTGTCAGTCCCAGAGAATCAAAGTGGCAGGCAACTATGAAGAGTTTTGTTTTATCCCCAGTACAGAACAGTTATAATCTTCTACAACTTATGACTAAAGTTTTTCTAATTCCTTAATTGTCATTGGTTCCGCTTGTCGCAGTTACCTATTCACACAGCATGCAGTTCTTCCTTCGAAGTGACTTAATTTTGTTAATTGTAACCGCGTCGGCCCGTAATTCAGTGAACAGTCAAGCACTAAACATCGCGGTTACGTGTCGAATATGGCTTGTTTAACAGCACTCGAGTGCGGTAATACTCTGTGCTGTATAGCGTATGAAATAGCTCGTAACTGACGCGGGCACGTGTTTAAATTTGCGACAGGCGGGACTTTGGCTACAGAAAAACAGGTGCAATCTGTCCGTTTCACAGCCACTGTTGCCAATGTCAAACAGGCAAACACCGCTTGTTTGATGCGGCGACTGGAAAGCAGCGAGATGCGGCAACGAATCTCGTTACGTTCACGTTTCCATGCATCTGCGTAGCCCTTTATATGTAACCGGTATTTTAATTTGTTCATTAATTTGTTTTGTATAGTGTATAGACGTGAAAAGTGTCAAATGTAAACTAGTAAATGCAAACTAGTTTTTAATGTTATGGCACTGCAGGATAATTTTTTTTCGTCATTTCTGTGAGATTATTTTGTGCATGAAAATTTTGTGTGTGATACGGCTGCTACAGTCGGGAAAAGTTTCCTCTCTACTGCCTTTTTTTTCGTTTCTTGTCCTATTTGTCAGCAGTGTTCTCTCTCTTTCTCTCTCTCTCTCTCTCTCTCTCTCTCTCTCTCTCTCTCTCTCTCTCGCTCTCTCGCCATTACCGAGAACTGCTTTTTCCTTTGTCGTGTCCTGTGCAAAGAGCGCAGTATTCCTCTGAAATCGAGCTTTTGACGGCAGAGATGATTTTAATTAATTGGCCTAAGCTGTTTAGTGCTCTCTCTACAGCTTGTGCGTTACAAGCTCCCTCCCCCCGTTCCACTTCCTGAGTTGACTTATCACGCTGTTTATTCAGCGCGAGACTGCAAACCGGTTTCCAGTTTTTATTTCTTTCCGCGTCAACGACCTTAACAGGTTTTTGACTGATTAATGGATAATTATCACAGTTCTGGTTATGAAACAGAAATCTGACGGCTGCCGCCGTCCCACCACGGAAGCTGAACATCTAGAGAAGCTCCAGAGAAGTAAAACAAAAAAGGTTCTTTATTCGGTTTTGTAATGAGATCCCGATTCTCAGCAGCGTCGCAGCAAGCGTATTGGACACGGCGTACTTGATAATATGTTTTGTCGCTGAAGAACGTGTTTGATGAAATGCGGGTGTTAAAACGCCCATGATTACATCGTGCCCTCGCGGAGTTATTATAGCGTGCGATACAGGAGCACCTGCCGGCTTTTGAGTGCGCTGCCAGTAATTATGCGCGGCGGGAATCGATACACGAGTCACGGACACGGCTGCCAGTAACAGCCATTAAAATATTTGTCAGGAGCCAATTAACTCCGTGCCCAGCAACGACGCTGCCGTCGAGGCAGGTGCAGTTTCTGCGCCTAGCTGACGGTCTCGTCTTGCGTCGTGTCGTGGTCGCGGGGTTCTGGGTAGATTAATGTGGTGCTTAACGTCCGGTGATACATGCGAGCGCTGATGCATTGCCGCGCCACTCCTGGTTCCTTCAGGGCCTTCTGGAAGGCATGTCATTCTGGCGCATCATCGCTGTCGTTCTACCACCATGTTAGACGCTGTTACCAGAGCAGTCTCAAACAATCGAGCTTCGAAGTACTATTCGCGTTAAGGATAAGTCGCAGAAGCTTGTATGCATGTCAGCTGTTACGGCCGCTACAGCCGGAACCACCAACATAGCCGGCCGCAGTGGCCGAGCGGTTCTAGGCACTACAGTCTGGAACCGCGCGACCGCTACGGTCGCAGGTTCGAATCCTGCATCGGGCATGGATGTGTGTGATGTCCTTAGGTTAGTTAGGTTTAAGTAGTTCTATGTTCTAGGGGACTGATGAGCTTAGAAGTAAAGTCCCATAGTGCTCAGAGCGATTCTACCAGCATTGTGCCACTAACCACACTATACTTTCGCCGGTGTTGGCCGCTACGACTAGGCTATCGTATTGCACATGGGCACAGGGGACCTTCCTCCCGACGCACACACTTTCTTCAACATGTAAATGTCACTACAGATATTCGGATTTATGGGTGGAGAGATTTCCCGAGTTGCTTCTTTTGCAAGTAAGTTACACCTTCTGTAAATTTTCCACTTGAATTACAAACTGTAGAGTTTGATGTGAGCAGGTTCCGCAGTGCAGCCGTTGCTGCCTGGCGGTGCAGTCGGGCCTACGCGCCGGACAATGCCCCCGCCTGTATCCAGGCCTCGGAGGCGACAAATATTTTTGCCGCCCCTTCCCAAATGTTTAGACGAGCGCCTCCCCCGCGCCGTGGCTCCCCTAATGTGAACGGCTCGCCTGTGGTCTCTCTCCCTCGCTGCGCGTGGTGCCCGCGGCTATGATAGCCAGACAGACAGACGAGATTAAACCTCCCTCTGTCGGCCAAATTACTTCCTGCGCAGCTCATTGCCCGGCTGTCTCTTTCGCGACAGCTTGTGCTGTTACGGCACGTTAACCACCCCAGACTTTTAATTGTCTCGTTGATTAATACCAAGTCGACATCTGCTGGAGTAGAGCGCGGGTGTGAATGTCAACTTGATCTGTTTCAAACTTGCTCCCAAAAAGAGCTCACAAATTGTGCGTGTCAGTAACGCATTGGTACGAGTCTGGTACATATGCAAGCATTGATGTCGTGCCGAATTCTGCCGAACTGGTGCGTTATAACGTCAAAATCCAGCGCTGGTTGAAGGGTCCTGCCCATTGTGCTCCAAACGTTTTCTTAATTGGGGAGAGTTCCGACGACCTTGCTGACCAAGGTAGGGTTTGTGTAGCACGAAGACAACAGTAGAAAATTCATTCGTTTGGCCATGTTGTCCGTAGTTGCTTTACAATTCTTCAAAATGTTCAAATGCGTGTGAAATCTTATGGGACTTAACTGCTAAGGTCATCAGTCCCTAAGCTTACACACTTCCCGGGTTCGATTCCCGGCGGGGTCAGGGATTTTCTCTGCCTCGTGATGGCTGGGTGTTGTGTGCTGTCCTTAGGTTAGTTAGGTTTAAGTAGTTCTAAGTTCTAGGGGACTTATGACCACAGCAGTTGAGTCCCATAGTGCTCAGAGACATTTGAACCATTTTTTTAAGCTTACACACTACTTAACCTAAATCATCCTAAGGACAAACACACACACACACACACACACACACACACACACACACACACCCATGCCCGAGGGAGGACTCGAACCTCCGCCGGGACCAGCCGCACAGTCCATGACTGCAACGCCTGAGACCGCTCGGCTAATCCCGCGCAGCTACAGTTCTTAAGAGTATTTTTATTCTGTCGTTGCTACTACAAAAACACGTGTTTTTTTTCACCTGACGCTTTTCGCTTTATTGAGGTAAAGCGTCATCAGTGGTGGTGATTTCCGCTTGATTTCTCGATCACATCGGGAAATGCAGTCTGCTAGCACATCGTTTCTGTTTTTCTTCTTTAGGCACTGGTATTTGTGGCCTAATTTTTAGTTGTTCTGCAGCACTACGCATTTCTTACATTTTGCACACCACACTTTTTGGCACACTCCTGTTTACTGTTTGTTTTTATACTTAGAAGTCGTGTGTGGGTGGGCATTATCTTGCTGAAAAGTAAGCCCAGGATGGCTTGCCATGAGGGGCAATATAACGGGGCGTGGAATATCGTCGACGTACCTTTGTGCTATAATGGTGCCGCAGACGACAACCAGAGGGTGAAATGATAACGGCTCCCGGTTGCCGGGCTGTCGGGAGGGTGTTATCTCACCGCAGTCCCGGGCGTCTCCGACACGTCTACGGCCTGGAATCTCATTGGCTGCAGCAGAACTGTCTTCAGTGACGAGTCCCTCTTCGAACTCAACCCCCGACGAACGGCGCCCCAGACAGCTATGGGTTCCCACCGCGACCGTCGCCAGCCCATCCCTCAGGAGTACATCAAACAACTTTTCCAAAGCCAACCCAAATAACTGCTTACATAAGGGCCACAGATGGACCAACTTGTTATCGACATGCTCAGTTTCTAGGATTCTTCCTCTTGAATAACCAATACAATTTTTTTGAAATAGTTCTCATTTGTTTGTCTGCACAAGTACACCGTATCTATCGATTTCCACCCTATTCGGATAACTTGCCACTCAAGGGAGTGATTCTGCACAGAAGCCGACTATTTCTTGTTTCTCCAAACTTTCATTTTTCGTGATCAGTTTATTTACTTGCTCCAGCGCGATGCGGGATCCTTACCAGATAGGACTGGTGGAGTACATCGAAAAAGTTCACAGAAAGGCAACACGTTTTGTATTATAGCGAAATATGGGAGAGAGTGTCACAGAAATGATGTAGGATTTTGGCTGGAAATCATTAAAAGAAAGGCGTTTTCTTTGCGACGGAATCTTCTCACGAAATTCCAATCACCAACTTTCTCTTCCGAATGCGAAGGGAAGTCAGAGCTCGTACGGAAAGATATAGGTGTTCATTCTTCCTGCGCGCTATACGAGATTAGGATAATAGTGTTGTGACGGTGATTCACTGAACCCTCTGCCAGGCACTAAAATGTGATTAGCAGAGTATCCATGTAGATCCAAAGATATCGCTGCTTCTTACTTTATGGCCAGGCAATGTTTGATACTAACTTTAATTTTTCTTTAATGAACCTTGACGGCAATTAAAACTGGGACTTTAGCTCAAAGCATTGCCTTTAGCAAGTAACGCTGACATGCACCTTCAGTGTTTCAGGAGACTCACATTAACCAGTCTCTGAAGAGGCTGTCACTAACAGTTACGTAAGTATAAGGAACAATTTTGTAATACATATACATCAGCTGCTATGGAACGAGTAGCGTGAAAACTTTAGCACAACTGTGTAGAGTGTGAAAGACATGTATTGTATGATGGCTTCCGCATTAAGTTCGCAGAATTGTTCGCTGGTAATCTGTTACCGTCTGTGATAGTTCAGTACAAATTACATTTTCTGATCTCCAGTGGTGAATTTTGTTATAGCACGGACACAGAACAGTGACAACGTGTAGTAGCGTGTGGATGGTTTGTAACTAAACGATGGCACGCTCTGGAATGTATTGCTCATGTTTTATGACGGCATGGCATTTGAACTAAAAAGCCTAGCAGATAACGTTAACGACTTTTACAGCGGACAATTTTTCCTTATTATTTTACAAGCTTCTTTTCGCCCCTCGGCCGATTTCTGGAATGGTACAATGAAAAATAAAATAGTCGAGAGGTGAAATCTAAACAATAGGTGAAATAGATCGTTTAGAAAAATCAAGAAAAATTTCTTTTCACGCGTTCCACAATACACGGAAACACTCCTGGTGTAAGGTGCTCGTTCGGCTTTTTCCTCGTTGTCTCCTTCCACGCTATGAGACGAGCTGTTTGCTACGTCAACAGGCGTATAATCTTCCCATCGCAGTGTCAGCCGTATATCGCGCACTGGGAGATACCGCTTCTGCACTAAATGGATGTCTTTGTTTGTATGCTAAAGAGCTCGCTGCCACGTAACAACAACTCTTCGCGTTTGCGCTTTGTAAACGGAGGATCGCTACACAGCCTGCACCATGTTCCACCCGCACACAGCGGAATCACTCCATCGTTTTACGTCTTGTGGTAAAACGGTTAATCTGTAACGAGCGTTATCAACCATTCATAACTCCGTAATTCCGTGGTTTCCCGAAAAACGCGTAATCAAACGCTACAGTGGTTCCTTAAAAAGAGAACGGCAGATTTCCTCAAAGAGAAATATCGAGTACCACAAAGCGCCCAGTCGACGGGACGTTAAACCCTTCCTTCCGAAGCAAAACAAAAATAAACATTTTGTACTGTTTCAGCAGTGTTTGTCGCTATAGAAACCATGTACAGGCTGCTTACGGAAATACAGGATTATGTGATAAGCCTAGAAACCGAAACCATACCCAATAATATGTTCAGAATGCGACCTATAGACAGACCATGTGTGTCTGCCGCCAGTAGCATAGTGCTTGTTGTGCTTCGGATGGAAACACAAAAACGGCACACGAAGCATGCCCATTCATAATGTGTGTTATTCGCTGCCCCTCAAAAAGAGCTACTTTAGACTAAAAATCACTGAACCGCGAACAAGTGCACTATACCCTACTGTCCATCCACGCACGTATTTCCGTCGAGAAAATTAAAAGACCCGTCAGAAGGAGAAACGAAACGTGAGTCACAGCAAGATTCTGACTTTTCTGGTGCGCGTTATCAGTGCATAAGTAGGTGATTTTTGAAAAACAGATAAATAAATACCGGAGCCACGCTTTTTATGTTATAATTGTATAGAATATTGTCATTTAGAATACATATCCCTGGTTGTGAAGAAGTAGACAATGAAAACACACACGGAGGTTAGCTGGCGATGCCTACGAACCCAAAGGTTTCAACAGTTGAATGCCATCTGTATAGACATACGAGGAGACGAAGACAATGCGATTACGCCCACCGACGCACCGACATGGGTTGATTTCTTCCACAAACGTGTCGCCTATCCGAAAAATAAGAACCGTAGTCAGGAAAACAGTGAAGGAACAGAAACAGATGAAACTGGAAGAAGGTTTTCCGAAAGTGGACTTGTATTAAGTGGTACGAAACACACAGTGTTTTAAATGTAGTTTTGCTAAAAACTTGGCCATTTCCGTTTAATACTGATATAACACTTTAGTAATGCAGTATCTTTCATCTCAGGCGCTGCAGTCCTGGACTGTGCGGCTGGTCCCGGCGGAGGTTCGAGTCCTCCCTCGGGCATGAGTGTGTGTGTGTCTGTCCTAAGGATAATTTAGGTTCAGTAGTGTGTAAGCTTAGGGACTGATGACCTTAGCAGTTAAGTCCAATAAGAAAAAAAAGGGATCTTTCACATGTGACACGTAAATACACTAAATAGCAGTTTCAGAGCAAAAAAAAAAGTATTTAGGATATTCGGTGCTCTTTGTTTTCGGTTATTCCTGTAGTCTCGGATCAGCATTACATGAATATTCCGCTAGCTACTGTCCAGTTCATGGATCCTCTTCCAATACCGTACTGAGCTAGGGAAAACTGACTTTTTAATTGCTTTTGTAGGCCCCGTGCTCTCTTTCACCCTTCCGTTGTGGTCCCTACATCAAATATATGCTGGTGGCAGCAAAGTAGTCGAACAATCTACTGAAAACATAGCTTCTCTGAATTTACCGGACATGGTTTCGCGAGAACTGCGTCGTTTTCCTTTCAAGCATTTCCATTTATGTTCTCCGAGCATTTCTGTCACACTTTGCTATCGCCTTTACCGATCTGTTATATACTATCCGAGCAGTGCGTTTGTGGAGTCGTTGGATGTGTGTGTCACGCGTACTTTATTTGGGCTACAAAACACTGGAAAATTTCTAGAATTGGTGACATGTTGTATGAGGTTTTCTGTACTGACGCACTGCACTCCTGCCAGAACCCTTTTAACAAGTCGTTCTTCACCTTCCCTAATACAGATAATCCGGTGATGGCTGTACACACACTTGTTCCAGATTTCGACTGTTATAACAGTTTGCGCTGTTTGATGTAGTGTGTGGCCGAGACAACTGAAGTTGGGGACGGCTTCAAGTTGGATGGTGCAAAATTATTTTCGTAACTGTTAAGATAACGATATTGCGTATTTTTGCCATTTGACTGCGTGCTGTACTGTAGTTATGAGCTTGACGGGTGGAGGTTCGAGAGGTGTGTGTGTGTGTGTGTGTGTGTGTGTGTGTGTGGTGTGTGTGTGTGAGAGAGAGAGAGAGAGAGAGAGAGCAAAGCAAAGCGGCCAGGGTATTGCAGATTGGCCGGATTTGTGTATCGTGATTCCGGCTACTGCCTTTTGACGTAACGCTCGTGGCGATTTGCGGGCCAGAGGCAGAACGGCGGCGAAAGCAGAACGCTTTGTCCGCGCGGCCGGCGGTGTTAACGAGTGGCGGAGTTTCCGGGCGCGGCTTAACACGCGTTTGGCCGGCTTATCGCGGCCGGCGGTGCGCCGTGCCTGAATACCAAGCGACCGTACCGCTTGCCTTGCTACCGCCACCTCCACCCACACTCCTGCACGGCTCCCGCTGGACCAGGTCGCAGGCCTCGCGCACGCCGAGATGGTGTCGCGCTGCACTGTCAGATTCGTTACGCTGGCGAGGAGAACACAAGTGCCATCTCCCGATTTCCCAGAAACTTCGCCCATTGGAAGAGGAGTCAAAATAAGCGACCACGTCTCTCGGTTTACCCGTAGATACTCCATATTCCACCGTTTCTGAAAAGGCGACAGTCAAAGTTTCTGAGGTATTTTCAAGGTACTTTCTGCCTCTTACCACGCGGTATCCTCAGGTGAAGAGGTGGTTCAGTGGTTGGCGTCTCGGCTTCTTAACCTTCAGCACCGTGTTCGAAACCCTATTGTTGTTTTTATTATTATACTTCGTTTTTATTGTTTTCATTTATCTACTCATGCCCGTAGAAGATTACTACACGAATGTTTATTATCAAATTAGAGGATACAAGGGAGTTATACTAACAGTAAAATCACGATTTCACAATAAGTATAAACATTTACTATATATTATATGTATGGATAGCATGTTGAGGTGTTAAAAAAATGGTTCTAATGGCTCTGAGCACTATGGGACTTAACTTCTGACGTCATCAGTCCCCTAGAACTAAGAACTACTTAAACCTAACTAACCTAAGGACATCACACACATCCATGCCCGAGGCAGGATTCGAACCTGCGACCGTAGCGGTCTCGCGGTTCCAGACTGCAGCGCATAGAACCGCTCGGCCACCCCGGCCGGCGTTGAGGTGTTAACATCTTTTTAAATTCTCATATTCTGATGTTTCATTCTTACATCAGTTATCATTAATTCATATATTTTATTCAAATCTTTATTCTTCAGGAAGATTTGGTGCATTTCCCTGGATAATACCGATCGCAAAAACATTAGAAACACATGTACTCCAAACACCACAAGCATCGTGCAAAAGCAGGTTTGCCACAGTCACATTTCTTCATATGAATCTCACTCGAGAAAGAAACGCCTTTAAGATTGGTAAAGATTTCGCATGTTGGCAGTTATTTCGCGCGGCAATCCATGCATAACGGTTCACTTTTCCGGAAAATGGCGCTTACAATGAATTGTGAAACAAGATACAATACCGAAATTTCACCGAAAACAGTTTCAAATAATTTCGTTATTTATTTTTAATTCATTCGTCTGACATACAATTAGTAGACGAATGTGGACAACGTTATATCATTGCACACTGGAAGACGTTCGTGTAGTAATCTACTACAGACATGGGTAAAAATGAAGAACAAAAATAGAAGCAATAATCAGATTTCGAACGTCTGAGAATATCGCGCAGTAAAAGGCACATAAGTAACTGGGAAATACCCTGAACACTTTACTATTTATTTATTTCAGGAACGGTCTAGTATCTGAGGGCAAGCTGAGACATGTGTTCCCTTATTTTGCTTCTCTTCCACGGAGCGAAGTTTCTGGGAAATCACGTTATGGCAGGTGCTGTGTTCTGCTCGTGAGTAGTTCATTGCGCCGTCACTACATGGGATTCATTCTTATCCAGTGGGAGCTAGTTATGTGGCAGTGTTCTACAGCACACAGTAAATACTGCATTAATATCACACCTTTTCCCGTCAAAAGCGAACAGAAATCGCACTAAAATTACTCGATTTATCTTCGAATAGCTTCTGGTACGCAAAGAAAACGGACGAAAACAAGTTCTTTGGCACTCTCTCTGCGGTAAGTAGAAAGCCGTGTCGAGTGCAGACATGATGATCAGCAGCACGACGACCAACTTGGAGATGGGACGCAGGTGACTGTTTTCGACTGCGCGCATGCTCGGATGTGACGTCATCCCTTCTGGCAGTACTGAGTGCTACGTTGCTCACAGCATCAGATCAATATTTTTCTTTGAAATTGCGAGTAACGTACCGAGTATGAATGGATTATACATACACAGGCTGTGGTGAATATGTGGCCTGATGATGGCCTTACAGATTCAAACTTGCAACACAGTAAAGAGATTCGCTTAGCAGCTCTCTGTATTTGATTCGACATGACTTTCATAATATACGTTACAGTCGTGAAGCACTATCTTATAATAAAAGAGCAAAAATGGCCAGGAGCACTTTTGGTCAGTAGAAGGAAATAGTGTTTAGACATGACTGAAACACAAACTTTAAGATCAGTGGGCATTAACAGTTTCTTTCTTGGCTGGAATCATTAACAAATTTCCTTGAAATAACAAGTTGCGGACGGGTCAGTCCGAACGGGTGGACTGTGAAGCTGAAAGCAGCACCTCGCCCATTAACTGTAAACAGTTGATGGCCAATGTCAGTATCGTTTTTCTGTTGAAACGCGAAGGCTTGTCTATAGACGTCAACTAAATTAATTCCGAGGGACCTACCTTCCAGAACGTCGTCCTAACACAGTTTCATAATGCGATTCAGACGAAGGCTGGCTTGGTTGGCTTTATTCCACTTAACCCACACAGTTAAAAAATAAATAAAATGTTGTTCATATTTCCACAAAGAAGACTAGATACTACAAGTTGTTTACAGATAACAGAGAAAATGTCGCCATTAACATTAGCCATGTCTAAACATCATGATTTAAAACTGACATGAGCAGTAAAAGAAGGGATCTCCAAGGCATTTTTCACGGCGTTTTACAGCTGCCGTTGGCATTTCGCCATTCCGACCCAGCAAATAGTAAGATCCGCATACAAGATGACTACAATAAAAATCACTACTGTTGTAAAATAAAAAATTGTTTCCTCGAAGCGTAACTGACAGCAGCAATTCCAGGTAGCTTATACTAGGAAAAACGTAAAGCGTTTCGAGTTAATAAAACCTTTGGATTACTGTCGCGTCATACTTAATGTGTGTATTACAATTTTAGAGGTATCTGCCGGCAGTATTATTCAAATAGAATGGTACATCGAGCTTCCTATAAACGCTTATGCAAACATGTAATTTATGGACGGATAACACTGCCTAATCCAATAATTACTACCTTGCGTAAGCTGACGTTTGTTTCACACTGAATGATGTTAGTATGTTTTATAGCAGCGTTAGTCATCCACAAGCGGTACAGACGTAAACTCGCTTGACTAAGAACTTAGTGTGTTTGTAATTGGAAATCATCCTATTGTTGTACGGCAGTCTGAGCCGAAACTGGATTATCAGTGCTTCTTCTACAATCTGTCAGCCGTTATTTTGGCAACATGGAGAAAAAGGAGTAAGGGGGGGTGGGTGTTCATTACGAAAAGGGAATAATAATCAACTGATTGCAACCATGTAATTGGACACGTCATGTTTTAATAACTATAATAGTAGACTGCAGCTTTGATTTCTTGGTAGAATCACTGTTTGATAAAGTCTAATCGATCACGAATGCAACGTCTTATTTAGTTATTTATTTTTTCAACCCATAAGAGTTTCGTACATTTTTCGGTGACACAATTTGTACTAGGTTGTTGGCATTGCGTAGTGATGAGATCCAGGTGGCGAGTTGCTCTTGGGCTTTGTGGTGATCGCTTTCCACTTAACCGCCACGTAATATTCCGCACAAAGGGGTACGGCGGTTATAACACTGGATTCGTAATGGAGGTGGGCTGCAATCCAGTCGCAGTATTTATTATTTACTGTTACTGTTGTCAGTAATGGCGTCTTCCGAATAAAGTTCGTTTAGCAACGCAGCAATCAATTCTATCGCCACTTCCAGTTACACGTAAAAATGTGCACCTGTTCCGCTACCTATTTGCCGAAATATAAATTTTGTCCACCACGTTAACGTTCAGATTAGTCTCGTATGGATTTCGAAAATTTAAATTAAAAATGATATGCACTACTTAGAATGCAGCCGCTGCAGTGCTAAAGTGACTTCTAAATGTTTTACGCATGCGCAATTCATGGTGGTAGAGTCACCAGCATGCCACTGTACCCACAGCGTCGCTCATTTTTCAAACCGGATGTTATAAATGCAGGTAGCTGTAGGTTTTGCTATTTTCATTACGGGGGCAACTACCCACACCCTCTCTCTCTCTCTCTCTCTCTCTCTCTCTCTCTCTGTGTCTGTCTGTGTGTGTGTGTGTGTGTGTGTGTGTGTGTGTGTGTAATTAGTTCTCGCGCCGGCAATTTCTCGGCAGGTTGGCTCACTCGCCACGGCACGTCGATAGCCACAGCCGGGCGACGCCACACCTCTACCTGTTGGCTGTGTCGTCAAGCTTTGTGAGGGTCTACACCTACTGTTGCCTTCAAAAATAACTAGAAAACAGTGCCCTATGCTAACTGTAAAATTATCAAGTTGGCCTTTGCCCGTACTCGTTTTGTAAAATATGCTGACGGTAACAGTGAGTCACGATAAACTTTCATTACGAAAGAGATTTACTCTTCAGTGTTGCGGTATCAGCGAATGAGTTTCCAGTTAGTCATAGTCCACTGAGGATGGCTCGTAGGGAACTCATCGAAACGAGGTAAATGGTTGTTGCCCTTTCGATAATTCCGTCAATGACACTGGCCGCGTTAGCCTCGGTTCGCGTGTTGCTCTAAACTTTTGTGTTTTCAGCGGCAGTCTCCACTGTGCATCATCTGCTGTAGCTAATAAATGAGACGGTCGATGATTTTAATTAACCTTGTATGGCGGGCGCGCAGGTTAGTGCGTGTCGGAATGCTTCAACGACGGGGTGCCGTTACGTAAATAACTTTATACTTTTGCCCAGTATTTTGACATTAGACGATCGGCTGGTGAAATAAACCATCAGAACCATGCTTTACTTCTCTGCATTGATATATGACAATTTGCCGTCTGCTCTAGTGTAATGGCAATGATTAAAAACTGAAGTGGAGACTTCCTTGTCAGTGTAAAGTTGCAGCAGAACTACAATCCGATACTTCGTCCTTGGTGAGCCCCGCAGTTCATATTGTCAGCGTTGTTACGTATGAGCAAGCAAGCAGAAACCTTCTCCCGACACCTAATCCACACCCTTCAAAAGATACTTCAGCAACCACTATGCCCACATAATTATTCAAAAAATTAGTTCTGAACCCTTTTTCTTGCACTGTTATTCCGTAGTACGCTGCAGAGGTCTTGAAAGTGGCGCGCAGTGTGGTCGTAAAAGAATAAGACAACGAAAAATATTTTGTCGGCCATGGTTTGCAACAGCAGTGGGATTAAATGCTCACGGCTCGCTGTGATTTAACGAACTTTGTCCCGATGCTAGTAGTAATAAAGGAACAATTTGAAGTTTGGTCCTTCAGAAATGTATTCGATTGAGTAAACTGAAATGATTGGGTTTTGCCGGCATTGTAGTATTTGCAACTTAACAATCTGTCAGTTAATAAAACACATCTAGATATTGTAGTCGTATTTGTACTTGCGCAACGTCGGAGTGCTGTTCATTTTTCTATGCTGCGATGGAAACGAAATGTACAAAACAAACATAGCTCGTCAGAACTAAACTATTTTATCAAGACGGTCCGGAAATTGCTAGTTAATTTCGAAACAAAAATCACCTTCTATTGACGTGTACAAGTAACTGTAACCGGTCACTTTTATTTCGTGATGTGTTTCGGAATATTATATCACTGTTATTTAAGCCACTGCCCACTCCATTTATGAAAAACGAATGCTGTAAACCAGGAACATCTACGTCGATGTGCCGCAAGCCACCTTTCAGAGTGTGGCGAAGGATACTTCTCGTGCCACCAGCGTTTCCTCTGAATCCTGACCGCTGGCAAATAGTGCTCGGGAAGAAAGTGTGGTAGCCTCCGTACGATCTCCTGCTATCTTCCCTTACTATCCCTCCGTGCGTACTTCGCCAGATGAATGTGGGAGGAAATGATATGTTATCAGGCTTCCCGGAACGTACGCTCTCCTAATTTTAACGTTAGACCTCTCCGTTTGCTCAACACTTTCCTTGAAGTGCGTACTACTGTAGTTAGGTGAACATCTGCATGACGCTCCATCGCTTGTTGAAGGAACCTGGGTCGAGACATGAGACATTTCCTTGGATATTCTCTGTCTCCTGTGTCAGTCCCATATGGTAAGCGCCCCAAATTTACGATCAGTACTTAAGAATTGATCGTCAGGGCGTTTCATAAGCCTATCCTTTCGTCGAATAATTGTATTTTTTATGTTCTGTTAGTGAATACCAGTAATGGGCTCGTAAAACTCATCTACATATACACCTACATCTTCATACATATTCGGATAGCAAGCTGCTGTTTGATGCGTGACGAAGGGTACCCTTCCCACTATTAGTCATTTCCTTTCCTGTTCCAGTCCCAAATAGCGGGGGCTGGCCCAAGTGGCCGTGCGGTTAAAGGCGCTGCAGTCTGGAACCGCAAGACCACTACGGTCGCAGGTTCGAATCCTGCCTAGGGCATGGATGTTTGTGATGTCCTTAGGTTAGTTAGGTTTAACTAGTTCTAAGTTCTAGGGGACTAATGACCTCAGCAGTTGAGTCCCATAGTGCTCAGAGCCATTTGAACCCAAATAGCGGGAAGGAAAAAATTCTGTTTATATGTTTCCGTTTGAGCCGTAATTTCTCGTATCTTACATTCGTGGTCCTTACGTGAAATCTATGTTGGCAACTGTAGAATCCTTCTGCAGTCTGCTTCAAATGAACCATTCAACAGTTTCATCCCATTAATAACGACTGTATATAAGGTTCTGAAAAACAAGCTGCGTCCCAATGCTTTTACATGTTACCAAAAAAAGAAAAAAAAGGTGTGTGAAATCTTATGGGACTTAACTGCTAAGGTCATCAGTCCCAAAGCTTACACACTACTTAACCTAAATTAACCTAAGGACAAACACACACACACCCATGCCCGAGGGAGGACTCGAACCTCCGCCGCGGCCAGCCTGTTACCAACAGATATTACACACAAACTCAGGACTTAAGAGATCTTGCTGTTAAAAAATCCTTCTCATGAATGAGATACACGTTTCCGAAAGGCGTCGAGAGATCGAAAGTAAACAGTTCTTCATTTGAAAGTTATGAGCCACAGACGTTACGTAAAATGCTCAATAGCGAGAAAGAAATAGACACCGATGTGTTGATTATTTTCATTTACATCTTGCTGTGTGCGTGTAAGTGCACCTCGCGCCAGTTTACGGCGGGGCGCGGACGTAGTCCAGTCTGTGAGCGTCGGAGCGGCGCGCGGAAGGAGGAAAACTTGGCGCCGCATCGGTGGCAGGAAGCGCGTGGGAACGGGGTCGGAGAAAGCTATCCAGGCGGCCGCTAAAAGTTTGCGCGCCGCCTGGCCGAGGACATCTTTATTAAGATGTTGGCTGCAGATTGTGTGGGAAGAGGCGCTCATAAAGATGCAGATTGGGCCTGGCCTGCGCGCATTGTGCGGTCGCTCGGGGCGGGCCTAGGGGGAGAGGTAACGCGCCGCCTCCGATTTATCTGCTCACCGACGGACACCTCTGCTAGCGTGCGCCTTGTCCACTTTCTGCTTCGAGTCGTCGCCACTCACCGGGTCCAACTTCCCTTCGTGTGGTACGTTGTCGAAGCTGCTACAAGGAGATGTATGGCATTGTCTTTTGGCGTTGCTTAGTCTTTTTCTTTTCTTTTTTCTCTCTCCCGTCGTAACTGCCTTCTCGCTCGTTTGCACCTCCTTAAAGGCCGCGACACGGTCATTCTGTACTTAGGCCGACTCAGTGAATTTTGAAAATAGTATTGGATGTCATTTAAGGTGTCGCCATCGTATCACTTGCTAAGGCCGTTACATACTCGTCCATGTCTGTAACACGCGTTCAGGAGATCTTGTAGCCGCAGAAACAGCTGGAATTTCGTCTCTCGTACTGCAGCGCTACAGCTGCACCGAGGTACAACCAGTAAGTCAGTGACAAGAAGAAACATCGTACAGTACTGTTCTTCGTGCGTGCGTGCGTGCGTGTGTGTGTGGGGGGGGGGGGAGGGGGATATATATACTCCAATAAGATGATGTGTGTCGTGTGTCGTCGTCTGAAGAGCCAGGTGCCAAAGCAAGGTTGTCCCGTCGCACCGCAACCACAGGAGAAAATAGTCGCCTCAACGACGAATGAGCGGCACGGCGTCGCTACGCCGCCGCAGCCCTCTTCTACTTACGGCCCATCAGAGTACCGCTCAGCCTCAGTCTGCTAAGACGACAAGGCGGCATTGCGATCGATGCGTAAGCCACAATTCTCCGTCAAAGTTACTCTTAAAGGAATTCTGAGCGATAGACTTGTATTTTCTCTGCATCAAGAGATACCTTAATGTTCAGATAGAGCTGTAAATACTCCTGACACTACCGAGCGAGGTGGCGTAGTGGTTAGCACACTGGACTCGCATTCGGGAGGACGACGGTTCAATCCCGTCTCCGGCCATCCTGATTTAGGTTTTCCGTGATTTCCCTAAATCGCTTCAGGCAAATGCCGGGATGGTTCCTTTGAAACGGCACGGCCGATTTCCTTCCCCATCCTTCCCTCACTCGAGCTTGCGCTCCGTCTCTAATGACCTCGTTGTCGACGGAACGTTAAACACTAATCATCTCCTCCTCCTCCTCCTCCTGACACTCCTGTGGAAATGGATTGTTCAAAGTTAAGCAATTCTTGCATATATGTTATAAAGTGAACTAATATTTTTTCTGTTACAGTTTCCACTCTGTCTGCTCCTCTAGCATACCAAACAAACCATCATTCTACGACGAGTGTATTTTCGTCCGGCACAAAAGGCAGTAATTGCTGTACTAGTATACAAATGATTCTCTGTTTGCTAGATTTCTTAGTTAGGCAGTCGCAATTTTGCCCGCTTCGAGTTTGTAGAGCACTACTGGCGACCTGCCCCGACTTCGTACGGATTGCCTAAACATGTACGGATAGGCGTCGTGTCTGATGTAGTAGTCATAAATTATAAACGCAAAACCTTCCTCGTGAATTAGTGTGTCACTGAAGACAGTAGTTCAGAGATTAGTTTTCGCATATATACAACAAAATGGACACGTTCTGAGGCATCAATGGATCACCAATTTAGTATTGGAGGGCAGCGTGGAGGGTAAAAGTCGTAGAGGGAGACAAAGAGATGAATAGACGAAGCAGATTCAGAGGGATGTAGGTTGCGGTAGGTACTTCGAGATGATGAAACTTGCACAGGATAGAGTAGCATCGAGAGCTGCATCAAACCAGTCTCTGGTCTGAAGACCACAACAACAACACAACAAAATGCGGCAGTGGAAAAAATGGTTCAAATGGCTCTTAGCACTATGGGACTCAACTGCTGAGGTCATTAGTCCCCTAGAACTTAGAACTAGTTAAACCTAACCAACCTAAGGACATCACAAACATCCATGCCCGACGCAGGATTCGAACCTGCGACCGTAGCGGTCTTGCGGTTCCAGACTGCAGCGCCTTTAACCGCACGGCCACTTCGGCCGGCGCGGCAGTGGACTTCAGCTTCGTAATATGTATAGAAGTTGTGTACAAAACGTTATTCATAGGTTCTGTTGCACTCGATGTGTGTGTTTTGCTGGTGGTTGCAATCCCGTTCAAGTAGGATACCGGCAGTTAGCAGTTCTACATCTACATCGATACTCCGTATGGCGCGTAGCAAAGGGTACCCTATACAACTACTGGTCACTTCAGTTCCTGTCCCACTCGCAAATACAGCAAGGGGAAAAAGAACTGTGTGTATGGCTCTGTATCAGCCCTAATTTCTCGTATCTTATCTTCGTGGTCCTTAAGCGCAGTGTGTTGGCGGCAGTAGAATCGTTCGGTAGTCAGCTTCAAATGCCGGTTCTCTAAATTTTCTTAATGGTGTTTCTCGAAAAGAACGTCTCCTTCCCTCCAAATATTCCCATTTGAGTTCCTGAAGCATCTTCGTAACAGTTCCGTATTGTTCCAAGCTGCCGGTAACAAACCTAGCAGCACCTGTCTCTTAACTGCTTCGATGTTTCCTTTAATTCGATCTGGTACGGATCCCACACACTCCAGCGGTACACAGAAATAGATCGCATCAGCGTCGTATATGCGGTCTTCTCTACAGATGAGCCACACTTTCCTAGAAGTCTCCCAGTAAACAAAAGTCGATCATTCTCCTTCCCTACCTCAATACTCAATGCTCATTCCGTTTCATGTCGCTTTGCAACGTAGTGCACAGATATTTAAACGACGTGACTGTGTCACGCTGAACACTGCTAAAGCTGTATCCAAACATTACGTGTTTGTTTTTCCTGTGCATCCGCATTAACTTACATTGTTCTACATTTTAGAGCTACCTGCCATTCATCAAACCAACTAGAAATTTCGTCTAAGTCGCCTTGTATCCTCCTGCAACCGTTCACCATTTATTCTGCATTATTTGGTTACTAACGTAATAACTATAAAAGTGGAGTAAACTGCCGTGACACCACTACAGATGTCACCTTTATACAGGGTGTTACAAAAAGGTACGGCCAAACTTTCAGGAAACATTCCTCACACACAAATAAAGAAAAGATGTTATGTGGACATGTGTCCGGAAACGCTTAATTTCCAACGCTTAATTTTCATGTTAGAGCTCATTTTAGTTTCGTCAGTATGTACTGTACTTGCTCGATTCACCGCCATGATTTCATACGGGATACTCTACCTGTGCTGCTAGAACATGTGCTTTTACAAGTACGACACAACATGTGGTCCATGCACGATGGAGCTCCTGCACATTTCAGTCGAAGTGTTCGTACGCTTCTCAACAACAGATTCGGTGACCGATGGTTTGGTAGAGGCGGACCAATTCCATGGCCTCCACGCTCTCCTGACCTCAACCCTCTTGACTTTCATTTATGGGGGCATTTGAAAGCTCTTGTCTAGGCAACCCCGGAACCAAATGTAGAGACTTCTCGTGCTCGTATTGTGGACGGCTGTGATACAATACGCCATTCTCCAGGGCTGCATCAGCGCATCAGGGATTCCATGCGACGGAGGGTGGATGCATGTATCCTCGCTAACGGAGGACATTTTGAACATTTCCTGTAACAAAGTGTTTGAAGTCTCGCTGATACGTTCTGTTGCTGTGTGTTTCCATTCCAGATTAATGTGATTTGAAGAGAAGTAATGAAATGAGCGCTAACATGGAAAGTAAGCCTTTCCGGACACATTTTCTTTCTTTGTGTGTGAGGAATGTTTCCTAAAAGTTTTACCGTACTTTTTTGTAACACCCTGTATATGCAGGACAGAAACTTACATCTCCCTTCGCAGACTGTAGACTGTGCTTTCAGCGCAGTATCCTTTACACGTCCTAGCAGCGTACAGACACTTTCTATATTTGCGTATACGTGTTCTCGATTTGAGCTTTTGCGGTATTCCCGCGGGTTGGTGTTGAGCTTTTGCGGTATTCCCGCGGGTTGGTGTTGGCCCCACGTAACGAGAGTGACAGCTAAAATGGCGTTAACACGAAGGAGTTATTTTGGCAAGCAGTGCGCAAACAGCGTGAACACCGGGTAGGCAGGTCGCGTGTCTGTGGGGCGGGAATTCGGCTCGTTCAATCTGGGGAGCGATGTTTTATTCATCTGTGGGCGCGCCGCGCTTATCGCCCGGCCAGCGGAACCTAAGAGACCGGTTGCCGGACACAGGTCGCGATCGAACGCGGCGATCGATGGCCGTCACGATCTGCGAGTCGGCCGCGCCCGCCTTGACGGCCGTTCATCACGTCTCGCGCCGCGTCGCCCCGGGCCAAACAGCGCCGCGTCACCGGACGTATGTCTCCGGAAATGATTAAGCTACGGCCGGCAGCGCGGCCACCAATTGAATCGTCGCGCTGCGTGCCTCTTCCATTAACAGCCCGAAGCACAGCTGTTGCTGCGTGTTCGCCGTTCGACGCTCCAGCGTGGCTCTTTCTGTGTGTCAGCCGACAAGGTTACGTGCTTTCCTCACACGCGTCGCAGTCGTAACACATTCAGTCGGTTCCTTAAAACGTTGATTTACTAAAACTGCAACGCAGTGCCATGATACAAGTAATAACGCGAGAGTCATCTCGGAACTAGTGGGCTAAAAATTTCCGTAATAAAATCAATTGGAATATAGTACAAACTTCACTTCTTTCTGAGGCGCTGCAGTCCGGACTGTGCGGCTGGTCCCGGCGGAGGTTCGAGTCCTCCCTCGGGCATGGGTGTGTGTGTGTTTGTCCTTAGGATAATTTAGGTTGAGTAGTGTGCAAGCTTAGGGACTGATGACCTTAGCAGTTAAGTCCCATAAGATTTCACACATATTTGAACAACTTATTTCTGACAAAAGGGAGATCGAAGATCTTGGATGGTTCATCCATAATACATATACTACCTCGGAATGGAATTGCGTTTCACCCATTTTCGGTTTTAGGTTCAGATTTTTTAAAATTGCAATTTTACGCAGTCATTTCTCAACTTGAACTTTTCATACCTAATACTTGTCAACGGAATACATTCCCCAAATTTTTTCTTTCAAACGTTACACCTAGATTGCTAGTTATTGTGAAGCACCCACACGTTAATTGTTATCCTGCCAGTTGTGCTGCGTCACAGGTCGGTATGGCGCAGCGGTTAAGGAACGGACGCGACTTCCGGAAAATCTGTGTAATTTAAAATTCGTCAAAGCATTCTCATTTTTATTCCTTTCCAGCACATTTCGAAAACATTTTACTCCATTCTCGGGACAGCTTAAATGACTTAACGCCGCCTGCCGCTGTCATCTTCCTGTATTTTTTGTACTGGTCCATTTCTTAGACCATCATCAGGTATCGTTACAAAAAGCTTCATCGATGGTACCTTATCTCATACAAGTCTCTGCAACAGTGTATATTTGATAGCGTCCAACTGAATGCAAGTGACGTTAATTGTCATTAAATTAAAATCAGCAATCCCGTTAGTGAGTGTGCATGCCACAATTTGTAAAAGTTCAGACAAATGGTCAATATCCAGGGGTATGACAGGGACGATCATCCAAAGCAAAATAAATAAATAGATTCTAGTAAACATTGGCTGTGGAGTACATACATTGGGAGCTATGGGCACTTCTTCAGTAGCAGAGATGAACAAATTTTCGTAGATCGTTAGGTGTGCATTTTAGAGCCCATGTTTATTTGAATTTCTTTGAACGATCATTCCTGCCATATCCCGGAAAACTGACCATTCCTCGTGGGGCACCCTGTATATTTCACGTCCCACGGCACTCAGCAGACAAGTTATGGCTGCACCATAGGCACGAAAACGGTGTACGCTATTTAAATGCAGTGTGTTCACAGGTGCAGAGACTCGAATGGCATAATGTGCCATTGATGATTTTATTTGTGAAGATACTCCACTATGGTCGAAGATAAAAATTGTGCAGCTGTACAACCAATAAGAAAAAATGGGGTCTAAGCCGACATTAAATAATTTTAACAATTCATCGCAGTTGCAGACCCAGACTCAATCATCGAATCTCGGCACAGTTCCTTTACACAGTGCTTTTCTACGCCAATCGTGCTCCGCCTAAGATAATATTCTCTTCAAAAAATGCCGGCGATGTCCAAAAAACTCTTATTTTTGTCGTTTGCTTGATGCTACGTTAACGGTTTAACACATTCGAGGAACCAAGCGCAGTATGAATGTTAGCCGTAGCGAAGAACGGGGAACATGGAAATTCCTGGCAGATTAAAACTGCGTGTGCCGCAGCGGGACTCGTACGCGGATCTTTGCCTTACGCGAACAAACCATCAGCTGACTGAACTATCCAGGCACCACACTGCATTAGAGCATTACTTCCGCTAGTAGCTCTCTCCTTCCTGGCGGGCGTAAAGCTGTGGTGGGGAGGCGTGCCAGGACAGCCGGGCAGGTACAGCATTTGCCCACGAAAGGCAAAGGTAGAGTCCCTGCCATCAAGCAGTTCTACTGCGAGAAAAAGTTTCAAAATGACCGCACACTCCGCTGCAGGGCGCATATTGTCTGGGAACTGTGTGTGTGTGTGTGTGTGTGTGGGGGGGGGGGTAAACATTCTAGTAAAAGCAAGAAGGAAAATTCTGGGAAATTTTACCTTGGTAAAAGTAAATTGAATATAAACTCATTTACCTCCATCAAGTATTGTTTTTAAAAAATAAATTAAAACATGTAGTTAACACATTACCATCATAACGACCGGGAGAGGTGCGCTGACCCCACGCCCCTGCTATCCGCATCCTCAGTCACTGAGGATGACACGGCGGTCGGATGGTCCCGGTAGGCCACTCGTGGCCTGAAGACGGAGTGAATAAAAAGTTAATACATTGTTTGATCGGAGAAATCCATGCCATGCAGTCAGCCGCGGGGTTTATAATTTATATGATCAAAATGAAATATAATACTCAACGTGTGCTTGATACGCAGTGGCGTGGCTTCATGATGGTAGCTCTTGAGTGTTTCATTTTCTTCTGGCGAGAAGTACTACCTGAGTTTTATATCGGTTTCCTTCACTGGAATCACACCTAGATATCGTCAGCTTGTTTGCTATCTCAGACTTTGAGCCTTAAACAGCCAGAAGTTCGATGTGGTATAAATGTAATTGGTTACAACGCCAGGAAGCAATTAAGCACTTGAGCAGTGGTGATCCCGGTCTCTGTCACGCGCCTTTTCACACGGCCTGCGTCCAGAGGAATAGCACAAGCGGTTATATCAGACACTTCGTGGTGATGGCGGCGGCAGTATCGCAGGAGGGGCCGCAGTGGTGAGCTGTGAGAGCGTAACGTTATTGGTCTTTGTATTTTAAATGAAAGACGTCAGCCGTGATGTATGGCAGGCGGGCGGCAGCTCGCGCTCGGCTCCGGCCCCTGCGCTGCGCTGAAATATTGACCCCTCCGCCGCCGCAGAGAGCCGCTCTTCCTTGCGGCGAGTGTAATTGTACTTTTCTGTTTGCGTGAAATAATTATCCAGGTAATTTCTGCCGCTCATTTTCTCCGAGCTGTGCGGAAGGAAATGGGATTGCTCTTCTCATTGCACGCAGCGCTTTGTCATTTCCTCTCTCTCTCTCTCTCTCTCTCTCTCCCTCTCCCTCTCCCTCTCTCTTCCTCTGCTTCGTTTCAAAATCTCCCCAACCCCGACAGCTCGTATTTCGTTGCAGAGAGCTGCCACATATAATTACTCTAGGTATCTTTTCCACTAAAAACTAAACTAAACTCCGTCGGAACAGGCCTCGAAAGCCCCGACGGCGCCGACTGACCGCCGTTTCGTCCTCAGCCGATAGGCGTCATTGGATGCGGATAGTCAGCACTTCGCTCTCCCGGCCGTTCTCAATTCTAGTGCCCAGAGTCGCTCGTTCTCAGTCAAGTAGCTCCTCAATTGGCTCCTGCTTGCCTACAGGCCCGGACAGTAACCCGTCAGAGTTCTAGCCAAGCCACAGCGCTTAAGTGTTAAGTGGTCTAACTGGAACCGGTGTTACCACTGCGGCAGAGGCGTTGGCTATCGTTTCCAATGGACCGTTGTGATGGGCTTTTGTTGCCATGCACTTGTCGAAACGCGGTTCTGCGATGTTGTCTCGTGTTTCTTCCTTCAGTATATCGTTATTTTTAAATAACAGACGGAGAAAGCGATCAGATAAATTAGTGTAAGGTTATCTCACTGCTAGGGGATCGGACTACCGTGGAAAATACGAAATTGCAGTGCATGTATTGTGAAGAAGTGTGATACAAAGTTCCTTCCATCATTTGTTCAATTATCGGCCGATACCGGAATAACATTAACTGGATGTGACACGTGGACAACGACATACGGAAATTTGGGTTTGGCCGTGAGTCTTGCTCGGATAGCACAGTAAAGGTGACCGTTCGCGTGAAGTGGGAAATCGGGGTTCGAGTGCCAGTGCGGCACTGTCGTCGTTCCATTATACAGCTGGAGGTTGTTCATATTCTCAACTGCGAATACATTTCATGGGCAGCAAAACAGTCTTTAAGGCCCTGTGAAAGTCTGCAAAAGGTAGCTAGGAAAAAGTGAACCTAAAACATGACACGATCGTGTTTATATTCTCCACGCCGATGCAATTTTATTATTACTGCGGATGCAAAGCCCATTACTCAGGAATGCTTTGTCCGTGCTGGAATTAAGAAAATTCGTAGTTTACATGCCGAACAATTTTGGTTAGGCTTCACCGTCACAGCTGCTGATACAGAACGAAGCTAGTGTACTGTTGCCTGTCGCTGTTCATTTACTTCCGCAAAGCGTTTCGAAGATGTAAACCTGCATCATCAGGTGAATTTACATGGCATGTATGTGGTGTCAAAAATGGCTCTGAGCACTATGGGACTTAACTTCTGAGGTCATCAGTCCCCTAGAACTACTTAAACCTAACTATCCTAAGGACATCACACACATCCATGCCCGAGGCAGGATTCGAACCTGCGACCGTAGCGGTCGCGCGGTTCCAGACTGTAGCGCCTAGAACCGCTCGGCCACCCCGACGGCTAGTTGGTGTTGTAAGACTTCAGAGTAACTGGTGGCTACTATCTAGTACAGAAAAACAAAACACTTTGAGTCATACACTGAAATATTGCCATCGCTGAACAACAATGATTCCACTTGTTACATTCTAACTTATAAAAATAAAATGTCATTGATAATATTAGTACAAGTAGATGAACCGCCCACACACACACACACACACACACACACACACACACACACACACACACACACACTATTTTTGTTCCATAGTTGGCTGAATATAAACATAAATGTATCGTCCACTGATACGAATGTATTCCTTTAAAAGTATGGCGACATGGCCGAAATGGCACTTCGTGGGAAGCCTTTTTCGTGGCTCGTGCAACTGTTTTGCACCAATAATGCCACCTTTATGAACTTTGGTGTACTATAGTTTTTAAACAATTTTGTAGCACAGCGTTTCTGTTTACCTTCTCGCTTACCGAGGTGTTGGCAGCATGGCGTGATGTAATGGGCGGAAGGCGGATCTGGGTCGCGGGTGGGAGCAACGCACAGAGGGTCGGCACTGCTTGTCAATTAGTTTGGGGGGAAGTGCCCCCTGCGCGCGGCACGTGCGTCATTGCGTGAATCACTCAGGCGCAGGCTCACGCATCTGGTCCTGGCGGCGGCCACGCTAATGCGCCTCAGCTGTTGCGGCATCGCCTCTTCGCACGCTTCAAATAATGATTAATAATACCGCAGCCCGCGCGCCCTTCGGCAGTCTGCTTGTTGATCTTTACGGCCAGGGTTGGGGACGCAATTGTCGCCAGGTTCGTTCAGAGCCTGAATATATTTAGCTTGTCTGGTCAGAATCTAGGTTAATCTTCATAAAACCACCGGTTTCGTTATACGTGATGTGAATTTTCCACTTGGAGTTGCACAGCATTCTAGACTAGGGGATCCCAAACTTTTGCTCTGATGGAACACTTCGGGAATCCTGGTATCTTGCTGGAACACCTTGTCTCCTTTAAAGGTTAATAACACAATAATTTTTTATTAATGAGGAAACGTTCTTTTATTCAGTGATTGCTTCAGTTTTTAAACAAAACTAATGACAGTGAAATCATAAAGTTTTTTTTTAAAAAAAAATGAAAAGAAGTGGTAATAGCCATGTTGTTGGTAGTTTTTCGTGGAGAACTTATTCACTTTCCGTAGAACACCTGCGTCTAGTGAACACAGTTTGGGAAACCCAGTTCTAGACTAAACAACAGTATGTAGTCTCGATGCTTGACGCTATTTGAGGTCATCACTTACGTGATACTGGTGTGGAAAGAGGTGTTGTAAACACTAGAACGTTCTCATTGTGAGTACTATCCTGTATCAGAGCTGCACTGAAACCAAGTAATCGTTCATTACCTTTGATGATTAGACAGTGACAACTCCGGGTTGTCAAAGTAAATGAGTATCGTGAGATTATTAACATCGGACTAAACGATTGCAGAGTGATAATTTGTGTCTACTGGGTTACGATTGAGCTATTCATCAGAACAAACGTCAGCGGAACAGCACGTTTACGAAACGTTTAGTAACTTCAGTTTCTACACTCATTCGCATAACTCAATTTTTTTGTGTTGTGAAAATTTACTGAGAAGGGAAAAAAAGTATGGATGCGTAATTGGCAGACATAAGAGCATAATGAAATATTTCAACTGTCCGCTATCTTACGGCCGCTTGCGGAATGTCACTGACTGTGCAAGTTACAAATACATGAATATTTTTACTTTTGTTGTGCAGTTTTTCTATTTCTCTCCGACAGAAGAAACCTAACTTTAGTCACAGTTTTGGCGTGATCAAGAGTCCTGTCCATTTTAATGTGAACCCTTGTAGCAGAGAGATACGAAGCGCCTCCAGTACTACAGAACACCTACACACCATTGACGGCTAAATATTAGATATGTGGTGTTATCCAGCATCTGTTAAAATAATAGAAGTGATCATTGGAGCAGGAGACAAAGGCAACCTAGTCTTGATAATACGGTCTCGTGGCTTGAAACAACTACTACCGATGGGTGTTCCATTAGGTTTGTGTGAGTGTGAGTGAGTGAGAGAGAGAGAGAGAGAGAGAGAGAGAGAGAGAGAGAGAGAGAATAATAATACCGAAAGATAATTATAATAAAATCCAAAAACTAAATTTTATTGCTGACTTGTTTTAGGTAATATGATTTGAATAAACGTGCTGTGCCCTACCAGACCGGTAATACAATGCAGTAATCGTATGATACGTGCCGATTACATAAATGTTCCCAAATTCTAATAGTATCAAGTGCTTATCGTCAACGAAAGGTGTCATTTGTAATAAGAAATTATGACAATAATGAAATCGTTATTTCTGTATTGTCACTGGAAGTACATGTAACGTGGTGGATAGGTTCGAGTCGAGTCCTCCCTCGGGCAAGGGTGTGTGTGTGTGTGTGTGTGTGTGTGTGTGTGTTGTCCTTAGCGTAAGTTAGTCTAAGTACTGTGTTAGCCTAGGGACCGTTGACCTCAGCAGTTTGGTCCCATAGGAACCTATCACCACATTGTGATCAGAAAGAACACGGATGGTAAAAGATACTGCCTTATTTATTTCACAACCCAACAGAGGGAACCGTTATTCTTCATGCGGTGTCCATAAGGTATTAGTTTTCTCTGTATTCTTGACTCAGATACAGAAGAAGACAGAAGATTGCAGCTTACACGTCGCGTTTATCAAAGATTTTTGATGCCGATTGTCAAACGTTGGTCCATCGAAAAAAATGTAGGTTGAATACTGCGGGAAGACAATGCTCCGAAGCACCGCAGTAGACTTTGCTCCGACTGGAGAAAGGTGTGCAGGTACTGGATTGGCCCTCGAAGTCGGCTGACACCAACCCTATTGAGAATGTATGGTCTTACATTTACAGGAAAAAATCTTCACTTTGAAACAGATGTCAGCGCATATTCCACGCATTTGAAGGTCTCTTGTAGGTGAATACTCGGAAATCCTTGTTTCAAACATGCCTCGTAGTTGCCATGCAATAATCGACGTTGCGGGGGACTGGACTTATTACTAATTGTAATTGCATTTTTTTGTTCGTATATGATTATAAGTTTTAATTTGTTGACAAATAAATTTTCCTGCTTAACAGGAACATTTCTCTTACTTAAGACACATTTTTTTTAATTAACGGACTGTAAATGAGGCCTCCCACGTGTCGTGTAGAAGTCACACAGCCATTTCAGAAATAAAACCCGCAGTACGGAAGTCGGCTTTTCAGACGACGGATGTCCCACACTGATATTTTTTTTTTTTTTTCCCTCAATGAAATCCGTAGTCCTTCCCTTTGGAAATTGTACGGTATACGGATTGAGGACGGGAGTTAATCGCACTAAGTCACTGTCACAGCCACTTTCCCTGCGTCAGCTTTTTCTCGTCTCTGCGTATCGGCAGTTTGAGGAGAAATTATCTCAGTGACAGGAGGCTGAAAAAGCGAGTAGGCGGGAGCGCAGGCTGTGTAGCGCACCGCGCGCTATTAAAATAATTGCGGAGCGGTGCAGCCGGGCGCGGTGTAAGTGAAACACGGCCGCGTGTTTGGCCCGCTGTTAACAAGTTGGCCGCGGATTGGCACGTGCAAGCATGGCATCGATCCAGCCGCCGGCTGCGGCTGCTGCTGCTGCTGCTGCTCCCACTCCCACTTAGCGCCCTGGGCCAACTCGTCCCGCCCGCAAAAACTTCCGGAGACACGCAGCGCTGCTTTCCTCAAACTTGTCGGCCGCAGGTAGCACCATGTCCGCCGAGCTCTGATACGTTTTTCTTCTCCCCCCCCCCCCCCTCTCTCTCTCTCTCTCTCGCTGCAGAAGAGCTGAAAGCGCAGGACTACAGGGCGTCTCTTTATCTTCTCCACTCCAAATGACTTTGTCCAGAAGCAAAATACGGGGTGGGGCAAAAATAAGTGGCGCAGACAAGATACAAAGAATCATAGCAGAGGAAAGGAAAACAGTACTGACCTGACTATAGCAGTGGTTGAAAGTGACAGCCATTGATCTCTTTTCCACTTCTTGGCCCTGGTCAGCAAACTGCTGAAGGCGGATCGAATCTGGGCTGCTGGAATTGCTGCAGTCTCATCCAGAATGTTCTGCTGCAGTTTTTGAAGACGATGAACCTTGGTGCGATAGCCGGCCGGAGTGGCCGAGCGGTTCTAGGCGCTACAGTCTGAAACTGCGCGACCGCTACGGTCGTAGGTTCGAATCCTGCCTCGGGCATGGCTGTGTGTGATGTCCTTAGGTTAGTTAGGTTTAAGAAGTTCTAGGGGCTGATGGCCTCAGAAGTTAAATCCCACAGTGCTCAGAGACATTTCAGCCATTTTTTGTTGCGATACATCTGAGGGCTCTTCATAGAAAGTAAAGTAATCACATACTGACAGGTCAAGTGACCTGGATGGTAAACTAGGGCTGACCTCTGTTAACAACTCTGTCAGGCGTGAAGACTGTGTAAGTGTGGTCCAATAATTAGGCCGACTCTACGGACGTTTGCTCCATCCTGTTGGAAGTAACTGTAGGTCTTCTCTCCTCCTCTGATGCTGCAGATGGCCTCAAAATGTTGGCAATGTAACGCGCGGAAGTCGGCGTCTGATGAAAGAAGATGGGACCAATGCGGCGTGCAGACACTGCACACCAACCCCCAACCTTTTGATCATGCAAAGGTGTTTCGTATAAGTTACGCGGATTTTCCGCTGTCCAGAACCTGTGAGCTGACATTCCCACTCAGGTGAAACCAGACTTCATCAGACATCTACATGGATACTCTTCAAATCACATTTAATTCATACGTTACTCCAGCCCCTCAATCTTAGAGTAAGAAAACGAGGAAATATAATTGTTCGGTTCCATTCACGTGCGGAAATCACGAATTAGTCTGATTCAGTCGCTGAGTTCCCAGCTTTTCGCCTCGGGTATCTCGTCAGCCGCCTTGGATCATGAGGGCCGGACTAAGCGGACTAAAGATATTATTATACGTCATGGATTCGAGGCCGTGAGACAGAATTTACATACTTTTCCTTCGCTGTCTAGTGACTGTTTTTTCTCGAAATTATGTAGTTATACTGTTGATACTAACATTCCGTGCTGCAATACAATACACACTGTAATTGCAGTGTGGTATTTCCTTGTCTATTGTGAGCGACTGTATTGAAACATATATTCTAGCAGTTCAGCTGCGATGTTGCCCTTATGCACTAAAATGTTCAAGATTTCGTAATCGCTAGACTTCATCAGGCCTCTTAGCAGATACAGTCATCGATGTCTCAAGTACGTACTGAGTTGCACGGTAGTGTGTACCATCCAGTGCGTTATCCTGATAGTCAACATGATGATTACACGTAAGCTACAGTAAAAATTAAGTTTACCAGTCCTTGAACCCATCTGCTCAACATAGTATGAATCCCAACATACAGTTATTCTTACATGTTACCAATGAATCTAGTGACCTAAACTAAGGGACAGTTAGATTTCACATTTACAAGCCATACTCTTCATAGATTTGTACGTCTCGATGCTTAATCCTATTGATCATAGTCAATGGATGCTATATTTTAAATTACAGTGTACATCGCCAGTGTTTTCCCAGGTTTGCGAGACTGCATAAATATCTCCTTTCGTGCTGTAAGTAATGGGATCACAAAGCGGACGGCTTTTAAGCAGGTCAGTGGCAAATAACGTGGTCAAAACGTCGAAGGTATTAAGATTCTGTCAACAGCTGCTCGTATGACGAAGAGTGTCGGTGAATCTGAAACAATAATGGGCGCAGTGTTAAATGTGCAAACAGAAAATGAGCCAATAGGTCTCATTGCCCTTTTTTGTACAATGCGCAGTATCCTGTCAATAACTTTCAGACTTAGCGTACAGTCATATTGCAAACTCTCTCTTGCCGTGGTCAGCTCCTGTTTCAAAGTAATCTGTGTGTGCTAACGGCTACTTTGTGCAAAACAAGAGCGTACGTGATCGCTCATTTCATATCTGCGGCCATTGTTCTAGTGTGAACGTTTGCTGTCGAGCAAGCTCTGACGTGTCACACGGGCTGTTACTGCAGCGTTAGGTCTTCGGTGAAAAGCCGGAGGCAGGACTTGAAAGCTAATGCTTTGAAATTTGGAACTGTGACCTGTAATGCGAGATAACTGAATATGCGCTTTGCATTTCGTGCCGTGTGTTCTACGACTAAGCGCTAACTGCGTTAAATAGCAGTTGGGTAATTTCTGCGCTGCAGTGCGTTCCAGGAATCCATAAACTGCACGGCTTCAGTAACTTTGAAGAGGTACTTACAGCGTAGCCTCCAAGGCAGAAACAGTTTTAATGCCATGCGCCACATAATTAACTACTACTCTCGTTACCAGTTAGCAGCACACGTTGATGCTGTAGATGATACGTCTATTGTAGATTGACAACAGGAACAATAGCCTGATACTGTTTCTGCATTTTTTTCCTCTTTATTTTTGTGTGAAACGATGCAATATGTGCAGTTTAGCTTTGTTTCCAATTACACTGAATGATTTTTGTTTTATATGACGTTCTTTTATTCGCCTTTGGCTACATGATTACAGTCAGTTCAAACTTACAAGGCTGTCCTTCTGCAAATTGTTAAGTTTTAAACACAAATTACGTTCCCATTATAGTCTGTCTGTAAACTCAAGAGCGAGCAGCGCTTTTGGTGGGGGAAGTGGCCTTTCCCGGAAGAACCCTGCCACTGGCCTACAGGGCCACCCAAAATCAGTTGCCCGTTACCTGTCTAGCGGTGTAGCTCGGCGTGCAGTGATATACGTCGTTTCTGTTCGTGGGATCTTAGTTGCCAGTGTCAGTCAGTTGACTTTGTGTACTCACTGATATACTTCAGTGTCCGGAAGTGATGGATAATCTTCCTGCATTGCAAAAAATGTGCAGAATACGAAGAAGGGGAAGTATTTGCGAAGTAACGAGCGTTAGATCGTCTCTAACGTTATTACAGCGTATGTTAAGGAGGCAACACAAAAAGAACTGTTGGCTAATATTACCAGTCCCAATCAAAGGCTGCAGTTTATGCAAACGTCAGCCTCCCCCAATAGGACGCATACGGAAGGAATGCGAAAACAAGGCGCATGGTTTATTGGAATCGCCGCGAAGGAAAACTAATAATTTAGGGAGGGAGCCCATCGTTATAGACAGTTTCACAAAATCGGTCATTCGACAAACGATGGAGGACTTTTACATAAACCAAAAAATAGTACCCACGTTACGGAAATTACTTACTGCCGTGAAACAAAAAATACATTTTCCTTCAAAGAAAAATGTTTTACACAAGACAATGCGTGAAATGGGATTTACCGGAAAATACTTTTCAGACATGTTTACGAAGACAGTGACAAAAAAAAAGCAGTGCGAATCGAACTAATACAACAGATTAATTTGTAATATTTCCGGTTACTTTTTAAACACTCTTCGTGTTGCAAGAATTGTTAAGTTTCAATGCAGCCCTTCAAAGAAAACTTTTACCTTTTAGTGAAAACACAAAGTAAGCCTTAGATTCTACGGATTGATTGCACTATATCTGGTTCGTCTTATGAACAGAGGAACATACAACCGAATGCCTATTCATGTGAATGCATGTTTGTAGTAGAATCCTGACTTCCGTTAATATTATTATATGTTAATATTATTTACTGTATAGTGTTTTGTTTCGAAGAAGCTATCGTCTTTTGTTTTCTTTATACTCTTAACGCATTTGTCTAAAAATAAACGCAGCCAGGACGTATCTGTACACGGCGTCGCCACAGATTTAAAGCACGCGCCGCGGCAGGGCCGGTACTACGTTGTGAAACGGCCTGTAGAAGCGCCCTGTGACGTAGCAAGGTAGCCAGAGTGGGGACTCGCTCTTCAGTTTACCGACAGACTATAACAACACTGAAATAAATACAGTCACCAAAACATCTACATCCTGACTTCTTAATGCCAACTTTTAACAAGAATTCCAAGAGAAATTTATAAATGTTTGTATTCACTGTTCTCAATGCGTCACCGCATTCAGCTGAAATTCTTTTTCATTTTAACTAACTCCTTTCTTTGTCTAGGGCAACTGAAGTTTGTGGTTGTCATTCTGGAGCTCTCTAGTCACATTAAATTCAAGAGTTGGAAATACATTTTGTGATGCAGTTTTTCTCAAATTCTCTCTTCTTACTACACTGAGATTTGACTTTTTTCTCTCATTTTGACGATACCGTGACAGGGCGATGAAGTACGAACATGAAAGTTAAAGTCGCTGGGGATGTGATGACGAAAAACATACAAACGGAAACTCTGAAACTACGAATACGTTAACTTAAATTAGGAAAACTAACATAATTATTAAACATAGGGCAAGGGCTTTGAGTTAGTAGAAGTTGCACAGTCGTTGATTCCAATTGGCGGTGGTGTTCGCGGTGTTTCACCCTTGCCCTCATACGGCCCGTGAGAGAGCTGACCTAGCAATTTAAAATAGGACTTGTCCTATACACAAATCGTTGTCAGGCACGAAAATCACATTAGTGCCGAAAATTAGGAGACCGACTGTAAAATATTGGGATCGTGGTTGTATGACAGACTTTTCTGTAGCGTACCAGTAGATCTGAATTAGGTTCGAAGATGGCAGTCATCTGCCATGAGTTGACGAAGTCCATCGATGTGTATGCGAAATAAACGGTGTGGTAACAGATTGATCTGTAGCGTAACTTGATGTCTTTGTTCACGGTCTATTTAACACTCTTGCCATATTAAATGATGATAAAAAGGAATTGGAGATGATTTAGGCAAGATACGTGTACGGTGAAAAAACAGCAATTAAATTATGAAAAGTGTGAAGTCATCAATGTGAGCACTAAAAATAATTCGCTGAATTTCAGTTGCAGGATAAATCACGCAAATCTAAAGGCTGTAAAGTAAACTAAATGCTTAGAGATTACAATTACGGATAACTTAAATAACATAGATCGCATAGATGATTTTGTGGGGGAAGCAAACCAAAGACTGCGTATTACTGGCAAAACACTTAGAAAATGTAACAGTTCTGCGCTTCTCCGCCCTCTTCCGGAGAACTGCTCTGCGATGTGGAATGCGCATCAGATAGGATTAACGGAGGACATCGAAAAAACTTAAAGAATGGCAGCTCGTTTTCTATTGCCGCGAAGTATGGGTAGGGTGCAACGGATATGATACACGAACGGGTGTGGCAGCCATTGAAACGAAGGGGTTTTCCGCTGCGGTAGGACCTTCACAACAAATTTCAGTCACCAATTTTTTACTCAGTGTGGAAAGGTATTTTGTTGGCGTCAACCTACATAGGGAGAAGTGGTCATCATAAAAAAATAAATCAGGCCTCGCACGGGAAGATTTGTGTTCGTTTTTCCCGCACGCTATTCGATTGTGGAACAGTAGAGAAGTAGCTTATAGGCTGTTCGATGAACCTTCTGCTACGCACTTACTTGTGAATTTCAGAGTACTCATGTAGATGTAGAAGTAGATAAAACCGAAAACTGTATGGTAAATTCAAAGAAATCTACTTAGACAAGTTTCCGACAGTGATTTTGATGCTTATTACATACATATACCGCATATAAATTACGAAAAGTGCACGGAGGAAATCACCACGTAAGTTTTACCGCAGTGTCAGCTCTCCTCTAGTACGTCTCGTACATGACTCACATAGATTCAAATTTACGACGTATCTGTAAGAATGCGTTTCATGCCTGAAAATTGCACGAATAGGCGCATTCAAGTGGGTCAGAGCAGCGTTGTTCTCGAAATGAATGTGCCGGCGCCCCCTCCCCCCCCCTCTCTCTCTCTCTCTCTCCCTCTCTCTCTCTCTCTCTCTCTCTCTCTCTCTCTCTCTCTCTCTCTCTCCCCCTCCCCCTCCCCCCCTCTCTGTATGTGTGTGTGTGTGTGTGTGTGTGTGTGTGTGTGTGTGTGTGTGTGTGTGTGTGTGTGTGTAATGAAAGAGCCGCGACCTTTCTCGCGCCAGTGTGCGGTGAACGCAAGCCGGCCTGTGGATACGCTGGGCAGCGTATCGGAGAGTTGCGAAGCGGGGCGGTGCGCTGGCTCAGCCAGTTCCCGGCGATAAGCAGGCGTGCTTCCCTTTTGTTACGCTCGGGAGAAGAGAGCGAGCGCAGAGTTTTCTTAGAGGCGAGCCGAGGTAAGGTAAGGTAAGGTAAGGTTTCCCCTCTCGCGGTTCGGCGGAGCGCAGGAAGGAATAAAAATGAGAACAAATTGGAAGCAGACGATGAAGTTTGGACAAGGAAATAAAGTCCCCCGGGCGCCCCCCTCGAGCTCTCCAGCCTGCTGGCGCGCCTCCCCCTCTGCTCCCCTCTCCTCCCCCCCCTCCCCCCTCCTCAGACAGCCAACCCCTGCCCGCACCCCTAGCACCGTAGCGTTCCTCCTTCCTTGACGCCCCTCTACAGACTTCCCCCACCATCACCGTTGCTGCTGCCTCAGCTTTGATCGATACCTGCCCCTCCTCTCACTAAATACACTCAGCTACTGATGGAAATTTAATAATTATCGCTCTCGCGGAATTTATGTGACAGGGCGAGATGCGACGAGCGCCGCGACGTCAGGTGCTAATGAACTTATTGCTCGTCTGGCGGCGGCTGTGTAGCAGCGTCTCCTTTGTAAGTGCTTGCGGTCACCAGACGAACGGCGTCTCTCTCACGCTCCAAGTGGCATTGTGGTGGCTACTGCAGCGGGTGTAGGCACTACTACTCTCGCTGTTTGAACTGAGCTCTGCAATTCTTGGACGTAAAGGGCAGAAACTTGGTGAACTCCCCCATTCCCCTCCCCACTCCGCTCACAAATGCACTCACGCACACCGGAAACGAGAGGTGGAGGGGGGTAAAGGGCTTAGGAGGGAGCGGGCCTTGCGTAACAGATTAAAAGTTAGCTGGGCCAACCTGAATTCTTTTTCTTGGTACAGGCTCGCTTATCGGTGCCCCTCGCTCTACTTCCGCTGAACAAAGGCGGTTGATATTTACGACCTTCGTGCCGTACCAATTCCTGTGAAGCTGTCGTTTCTTGGTACCTCCACAGTGTCGCATTTCTCGTGGACCAATGCCTTCTACAGTATACTTTGGTATACCGCAGAAAGCTACATCTTTCCGTTTTTATCTCCAATAATTAACTAAGGCTCACGTTTAAGTAAACAACTCAGCTTTACACTTTCTTGAACACTTATTCGTGAATCGTGCTTTTTTCTTCCTTAGCCCTGCTGCTGGATTTTTTTTATTTCTTGGAAACCTCCCAATTTCCCGTATTCTATCACCAATTTCGGACTTATTTATCCCATCTTCCTTTAAATTAGCATTTTTTTTCTACGCCCATTACATTTACCTTCTAATTCAAATTGCTACTCGGATTTCGTGTGCCTGATAACTCATTCTTTGTGTAATTCTGTCTCGTTTGTCAAAAATATTTCTGTCCTATTATTGTTACGGCCAATATCTTCCTCGTAAATAAGCTGACTTTTTTTTGCTGGTTTAATTTTTATATTCATCTTAATTTGGTTTATTTGCTTTTAATCGAATCCGTGTCTTCTAACGTTAAATTTTTTACATTTGTAGAGTGTTTATACAGCTTCTTTTGTGGAGTAGTGTGCCATTTCCACCATTAGCAGTGTTGCTTCATTGACTACTTTATATCCCCTTGATCTTTTTTGTTCTTCTTCTTCTGCTACTGCCTTTATCCCTCATTGTGCACAGGATCGGCAGGGTTAAGGGGTGGCCGGATGCCCTTCCTGCCGCCACCCCATACCCCCCGGGACGTAATTAGTGTACCCCAGCTGTCTGCGGCTAATGTAAATCGGGAAAGTGTGTGAATGTGTTTCAACTGTCAGCGAGTCGTGTAACTGAGGCGGGACGTGCGGAGCAGCCCAGTATTCACCTGGTAGGATGTGGAAAACCGCCTAAAAACCACGTCCATGCTGGCCGGTACACCGGCCGTCGTCGTTAATCCGACGGGCGGATTCAATCCGGAGCCGGCGCGCCTACCCGAGATCAGGAAGCAGCGCGTTAGCGCTCTCGGCTATCCTGGCGCTTTTTATATCCCCTTTATCACAATTCTTATAGATACTAAATTTTTCCTTTTTTCGGGTGTTTTGTGTTTTTTTATGAGAGTGTAATGACCAGAAAAAAGATTGTTCCTCCCTGCCGCCTGTGAATGACCTACCTTCATGTTTTGCAACTGGTGTTCAGTGTTCTTTTTTTCTTTTTTGCGGAAAGATATAACCTCCATTTGAGTGTACGATGTGCTCCATTAGACGATGTAGATTTCAGCCTTAACCATTTTCAAGTGTTACAAATAACAAAAATTATCTGACTCCTGTGAAACACAAGGCATTGTTAGAATCCATATCTTCGGTTATATAAACCTGATGTTTCGTAAGTAAAGCTGAGAACATTTTTGTGATACGTTAATTGGCTGGCAACTTCCATGACTGACTGAGAGTGTAAGACTGTGAAATAAATCGGATGACCGAGTCACAGGCATAAGAATTACTGGAATTTCTTTTACAATTAGAGAATTTTTAATAATTTCTTGGTGGTAGTAGTAGTTTCCCGACAGCTGCTATATCAACATTTAGTGTCGTAACAGTGATAGCCACGTCTGAAAGTGCACGCGCTCTCCGTAAATCTCGCTGATGGACTTCTTCACAGTAAGAACGTCGGCTGGAAGCTATATTTCGAATAGCTGGAAGCTATATTTCGAATCGTTTTAACACGCTTGATCTTCACCTCTTGCTCCGCTGATAGTTGGAGAAGATTTCATTACGGTGAACCTGCATAGTGAAGAATTCTCACAGAATCATCCGGGTAATTAAGGTTGCCGTCTCACTGAACAAAGACAATACAGTGGATCGAAGCAGTTGTGCAGTCGCAGGTCAGGGCGCCGATTGCACCGGCGTCCGCACTCGTGTGGTGTGAGGCTGTCGGCGTGGCGTGCGGCTGGCCCATTTTGCTGGAGAGCCGCGGCGCGAGGCCGCCGGCGCACAGAAATATCGTCTAGGAATAGCGCCGGAGGTATTTATACGTGCCGTGCCGCGGCGCTGGCAGCTGGGGAATCTAATCACACGCCGGCCTGGCCCCGCGCAGCAGCCGTGGCCGCCGGGACACTTAATCTCGCGCCCGTTTACCGCGCCATTACGGCCGCATTTCTCTCGCTCACACACAGTGCTGCCGTTGCTGCACGCACCTCTCAACGCACCGACACATATTCAGTCGTGAAAATTATCGACAAACTTCCAGAATGTCTCTACTAATGGAACGGTTATTGAAAGGCACGGATAACAGAGACCTCCTGTTCATAGCGTGTGACGTGTTATAAATACAGACTAACAAGAGAATGAATGGTCAATCTCCTCGTGCCTAAACATTACTGACTTTTTCAATCACTGTTGGTTGACTGTGAAAAAGGTTCGCACCAAAATTGTGTATGTATGTCTTCAAGAATCAATCGGACGGTTTGGACCACGTGTCAAAAGAACAGTGTTCTACGTAGACAGTCCTGTGGTAGAAGCATCGAAGTGTGGAAAAAATTGGGAAATGAAAAATGTTACGCCGGCCGGTGTGTGTGTGTGTGTGTGTGTGTGTGTGTGTGTGTGTGTGTGTGTGTGTGTGTTCGGTTGTTTGGGGAAGGAGACCAGACAGCGAGGTCATCGGTCTCATCGGATTAGGGAAGAAAGTCGGCCGTGCCCTTTCAGAGGAACCATCCCGGCATTTGCCTGGAGTGATTTAAGGAAATCACGGAAAACCAAAATCAGGATGGCCGGACGCGGGATTGAACCGTCATCCTCCCGAATGCGAGTCCAGTGTGGCCGGTTTGGCCGAGCGGTTCTAGGCGCTTCAGTCTGGAACCGGGCGACCGCTACGGACGCAGGTTCGAATCCTGCCTCGGGCATGGATGTGTGTGATGTCCTTAAGTTAGTTAGGTTTAAGTAGTTCTAAGTTCTAGGGGACTGATGACCACAGATTTTAAGTCCCATAGTGCTCAGAGCCATTTGAACCATTTTTGAAAAACGTTACAGTTTTCACGCGTAGGCCCTTGTGTTTTTCTTCCGTTCTGCGAGAATTAATATTTTCTCCTTCTAGATTTGTGGTCAGATCATAAAAGTTCTGATTCATTAAAAGCTGTATTTCGAGCTCACTCTGACAAAGACGTGAGATACTTCAGATTCCGTCCAGCACGACGAACGTAATTCAACCGTTGGACAGAGAATTCTTCCGCCAGTGGAAGGCATTTCACAGAAAACTGACAAAGAAAATTATTGTGTGCAGGTCTACCATAGTGACAATAGTATCAAGTTGCAATCAGCAGTACATTAACGGTTTTCCTCTCCACGGTTTCAGAATCTGATTAACTATGCGTGCCACGCCTCGAAATACACTGATGTTACAACTGACTCATTTCTAACATCGGCCCAGTTTTGTCTAAGGACGTGTAATAATTTCTGACTCGCGGGGCTGTCATATGTCGGCTTTACTTGTATATTGTTGGTGCACAAAGGTTGTAGACTATGTTTGGAACACAGCATCAGTATTTCGCATTTTTGCCGTGGTTAACTATTCCGCAGCAACTTAGAATGTTGTAGATAACGTATCATTTGTATTTGTCAACGAATGTTTAATTATCTTCCAATCGCTTTCACTCTGCCAGTCAGCTCTCTCGATGTGGCAAGACAGCGGCGCCTAGCTGACGCCGCCTTGTCCCTAGATGGCGTTGGCACAACCTTGCGAGAGAGGTCACGGCTGTACAGTAGGCAGTTACAAGCGCGGAAACCGTACGACAAATGTTTTTTACTTCATAAAGTCTTCATACAGACTTCCAGGTTATGTCAGCTGCGAAAGTATTGCGTACGGACTTTTTCAGCGTTAACTCACAGTAGTAAAAAAAAAAAAAAAAGGCAGCACAGGTTTCGACATGACATGTCTGACCATTCCCTTGGAAGTTAACAGATTCAGCACTAGCTCTTGTCTGTAACGTGGCTGAATATTGTTCACCAGTCTGAACGTCAAATGCACACTTAATAGAGCGGACGTCCACTGCGGATAATCTCCGATACGATCAGGGCCGCACCATGTGTCTGGCTCCCAGTCCTTATAAACTAGAGCCGTCTGAAATTAGGCGATCACAGTTAGCCTCAGGGGCCGCCTACAGAAGAATGCTAAACAACGCAGTACTCCAAATAAGGCAAGACATGCCAACTAAAGACAAACTTAAATGTAGGTCATCTTTATGGAAAATGGACGAAGAACTGCAAGATTTCGACTCAAGAACAGGTCGGGATGGACTGTGGACTGCTAGTAGACGTCAGAACCGAAATTTGGTAGATGACCCCATTAAAAAGATCGAAATATCCAACCTATCAAAGAAATTGTGAGCAACTTTGAATAGTGTCAGAACGATTGTTTGTAAATATAACCAAGTGATGACTAAATGGGGCCTATCAGGCAGCCCTGAATGTGAGTGGGGTGAAATCCAATCAATGGACCATTTACGTACGTGTAAGGTACATGGCTAAGATGATGAACTGAAGGACTTACGCAGACTCTGACTGAGCCAAAGAATGACTAAATATTTTTAGCATAGTATAGTAAAGAATATTTAATTCAATACAGAACAATAAGAATATTGTAGTTCATACATTGCGCTAAGCATTTAATGTGGTGACTGTCTTTGTAAATGAGTAATGAGTAAATAAATAATAAAAAGTTACCAAATTAAGCCAGGATATCCGCTCGTCAGTTCATTAGCGCTGTGGGTTTCGGCTATTTCCTGTACTCTTTGTGATGAATTCCTCTCTCTGTCATTAAACTACTTTAAGAAACCAGATGAAAACACGAAAACAAGCGCAATACCAGTATAGAGAACAGAATGTCGTCAAAGGATTAGCAATGTCTTGCACTGTCAGATAAAGGTATGACAGTGATGAAAATGAATTGGAGGCGTGCGAACCATGCAGCAACACGAGCGTGCGGTAGGGGCATCCCGCAAAGGAATTCCGTGGTGCAAAGAGTTAAAGAAATTTTGAAAGTGGTTAGATAGTCTGCAGGAGCACAAAGAATGGTTACAGGTAAAACCATACTGCTTGGGAAAATCTAGACTAAATCTTCATTCAGCAGTGGATGTCGAATAAGTGAACCTGCTTAAATTTTTTCCCACTTTTTAAAAGAAATTTTACTTACGTTTCGGGTGTGTACTCACTTGTATCGGTGATTTACTTGTATGTGCCGGTCATTTGTCACTCGCCTTTACGTGACTGTCAGGTTCATTCCGTTTCGTGGCCATTTACTGTCGTTTTGACTATGACCCACTGACCAGCAAGAACAACAGAGGCAAGTAGAAGGTCTTTAGAGACATTACATACGAACGCTATTCAGCTGTTGTGTTGAGCAATATCCTGTCCTTGTTAAACGTTGTCCACATTCATTCCCATCTTTCAGGTAATCCCAAATTTCTGTCATGCGGAAGGCCAAGCAGTGGCAGATGTCAGTTTCCTTCCTTCGGCTGTTTATGAAGTGATGTGAAACGTGTCGTGTAAATGAATATGATAAATTAATGAAGCTGGAGTTGTCCACCAGACACTTGCGGAGGCACTAGCGATTAGATTTCACTGGTGAAACTGGCACATAGTGTCCTTAGTAAGGGGTCACTGCCACTTCCTCGAGCCCCACCGTTGTTGGCCAAATACCGAAATCATCAGCAATTGTTCTGCCTCGCAGGTCTGCTGTGCTTTTCTCTTCAGTTCCTCGTACTTTCCTATTTCTTTCCTGACACTGTCCGTTAGCTGGTACACTTTGCTTCTATGTCTCCCTCTCTTCCTCTTAACTGTCGTTTCAGTTCCTAGCTGGCGTAAGAACTGCTCTCTGAAGTTCTGACCTAGCCATTTTCTTTATGGCATCTGAGAGATTTCTGTCATCTCCATCCCTTCCCATCACCTCCACGTTACTCATCCTGTTTCCCCAACTTGCACCTTCTACTTTCCTTCCATACCCATGTTTCCATTACCTCGTATTTAATTAACAAGCACGTCACACTCCAAAATGGTGCAAATGGCTCTGAGCACTATGGGACGTAACATCTGTGGTCATCAGTCCCCTAGAACTTAGAACTACTTAAACCTAACTAACCTAAGGACATCACACACATCCACGCCCGAGGCAGGATTCGAACCTGCGACCGTAGCAGTCGCGCGGTTCCGGACTGAGCGCCTAGAACCGCTAGACCACCGCGGCCGGCACGTCACACTCCGTACGCTCCGTTAGGCACAACTTTTTCTCAGATTCTCATTCAGTGACCCGCATTTCTATTTCTTCTTTGTTAAACGCTTGCTTGGCTGTCGCTACTCTTGGTCTTACGTCTGTGTAGCACTTACAAGGTATCTGAGTTTTGCAAATTACTGTAATTTGCCCTTCTACGCTTTTCTTCCCGTGCCATGCCTTTGGTCTTTTCGTTGTTTAGTTTCATTCCGTATCCTTTCCATATACTATTCAGGTCCCTCATCATTAAACACCTTTCATAATTCCGCCACCACCAACACGTCGAGTGCCACCGCTTCAGCGATCTCAACGACGTAGTCGCGTCACCGTTGTAGTGGTTAATAAAAAAGAAAAAAAAAGTAGATGAGAAGAAAATAAAAGAAAAGGTTGAAAATGGTGGGAAGAAATGGTGAATAAAAGGGGGTTTTAAAATCGTAAATGACCTTGAAAAAAGGGAAAGAATGAAAAGCAAGTCGGACTTCGTATTACAGAAAAGTTATCGGACTTCGTGATCGGAAAAGCTATTGTTGGGGTGGTCCTTGTGGCGTTTTTGAGCAAAAGTTAAACCAATTTCCACTACAAAAATTATTGAAAAAGAACAGAGAATAACAAAATGTAACTGACAGGGGGAAATGGCGTAGATAAGAGTTCATCCTTTACCAGGTTAACATGTCTTCTTTCGTGCGGCGTCCAGGTCTTCAAAAATCTCCTACTTCATTTCTGCGTGAAAAGTCTGCTCCGAAATCTTGCAGTCGTCCAGGAATCACTAATTTATACAAATGAAAATCATCTTGGTACTGAATGCAATTTAATTTACTTTGCTACTTCCATTCTCCGAATTTCATAACTTCCACAATATGTCTACACATTAAAATCAGATCAAGACTAGCTAATAATTTTTTTACGTCTTCATCAGATCACGTCTGCCTTAAGCTTCCGCTCTCGAGAGACAATTGAAACGGATAGAAAAAAAATTTTAGTATTTTCTCTGCCGTCGAGCGCTCATACTGCTGCGACGGTATAATTTTTATCTGAGGGAACGAGTGTAGCGCGGCGAAACTCAGTCCCGCTACACCGTGCAATAGTGTGTGCCGCGACGATCCCTCCTTACACAACAGTTACGCGGTTGGTGGCTGGTGTCGGGCAGGGCCAGGCGGTTTATCGCGATGCCTGACGGCGCTCTTCCGGTGTAGCGGCGGTTCCGGCGTGGCATCGGTCACCAACCGGGCGCGCTAGGCGGCGCCGCCGCACGCACAGATACCGGTTCCCCCTCGGCTGCACGCACCTGCCCTCGTGACGTCATGCTGTACCGGTTCTTCGCCGGCGTTTCACTTACCCCGGAACGAATTGAAGGGGTAGCGCCTCCTCGACAAGCGGCCGGTATTACACTATCAAATTTCTTTGTCAAAGATTTGATCAAAGATGTGATCAAATATTCCGTCAAATATATTTGACAAAGATCTTTGATGTAGCGCTAGAAGGGGTACTACACTGTCGTCATATTTTTCGTCAAAGTTCAAGATGGTTGACAACAACAACTTGTTATTAACCGCAGCAGTTGCAAGTAACACAATTGCACTGTGTGCACATGCGGAAGAGAAGCGGGGAAAAAAAGGAACCATACGTAGGTTTTACGATGACACGATAAAAGCATTCAACGAAATTTGTTACTTGAGCTTATAGTGGCGGACGTCAAGTCGTACATCAATTACTTAAGAATGGATGAGCATACATTTCTGTATGTGCTCAGTGAAGTGTATCCTCATATCACAAAGCACAATATTCACTTAAGAACTGCTACATCTGCAGAAGACAGGCTCACTGTAACACTCCGATTCCTTGCTACAGGAGAGGGTTGACCGCCAATCCCGCGTCCGGCCATCCTGATTTAGGTTTTCCGTGATTTCCCTAAATCGCTCCAGGCAAATGCCGGGATGGTTCCTTTGAAAGGGCACGGCCGACTTCCTTCCCCATCCTTCCCTAATCCGATGAGACCGATGACCTCGCTGTCTGGTCTCCTTCCCCAAAACAACCAACCAACCAACCAATACAGGAGAGGGTTGGGTTAGGTTAGGGCAGGTCAGGTCTGGTCAGGTCAGGTCTCCAATCTTCTTAATCTGTTTTTGTATTCAGCGTGCCTCACGTTGTAAAGCGCCTCATCAGCTTCATAAATCTCTATTAATTTTGTAGTTGTCGGCACACACCAATTGTATTTACCGGCAATGTTTATAAAAACACTACAGACGACAGAATGCTGCAGCGATGCTAGCGCTCCATGTACTAACATGTCACAAAGACAAGCCACTTCTTTGATCAAATCTACAGCGAGGCCCTAGATTTGATCAAATATTGGACGACATTTGACAAAGTTCCCTATTACACCATCAAATATCTTTGACAAAGATATTGGACAAAGATATTTGACAAAGAAATTTGATAGTGTAATACCGGCCTAAGCAACTTTAATTTCTAGAGAAATGACGTAACACTCATCACTGTGACAAAGAGCACCAGTGGATTGTATAAATAAATGTAGACCTCTTGTCAACATACTACATTCATTCCTATGACTCCGTACTCGTAGTAAACGTTCGTAGGAAACAGAGTGGCGTAGTAGTAGTGTGTTGATTTTATTCCGTTCATTAGAAAATCACTTGTTAGTGAGATTTTTATTAAACTGTCTTGAAATGGCAGCTGTTAACATTTTGGCTGTGTGCAGGTTGTCCCTGGAGGAATGGTTAATATTCGGGGCCAGTGTCAAAGATATTCCGTCTCCTGCTTCAAGTGGCTGTGCCTTCCTTGGAACACATCTCCTGTCAATATGACCTTTTTTGCGGTTTGTTCTCTCAGAGATCGTGCCCTGCAGTTTGTCCCTATTCAGCAAAATCTCCGAATAATTCTCGGCACATTTTTATCACACGAATTTTGGCATATGCTTCAAAACGTTAGGCAGTAAGCTGGAAGAGAAATTTACGCTTACAACTTTTTCTTGAAAGTTTTACCAAGGTCTTATTTGCGACATTACGTCTCCGACACGTAAAGTGCTTCTGCCATGTGGTTGTGCTGATACTATTATTATTATTATTATTATTATTATTATTATTATTAAAGAAAAACGTACTCCATAATGTAGGTGACATACGTGATACATCCTTAGATTTGGTGAAAATGACAGCACAGGAGCCTTCAGCCCAAAGGATGGTTGGAGTACCACATCGCTTCACTATAATGTAATCTCCGAGAGACGTTACATTGATAAGGAATTCGAACCGAAGAGCAGAATTATTATCTGGTTAAAAAAAGGACTGTTAACAGTCTGGAACGGTAAACAGCAACTTCGTAAATACTGCCTGATAGCCCTAGTCACATAGAACTGCTTCAGCACTGAAGGGTTACCATACAAATGTAAACAGATTGCGTTACGGAAACAAACTGCGTTACGGAACACGAGTGAAACAGTCGCAGAAGTGCATTGTAACTTGTCAGGGTTTCGCTCTTGACGTTCGGACTATAGTCATGATTTTTGTTTCAACTACACAACAGGCATTTCTGGAATTCCTTCCCCTTATCAGGTACATTTTATTTTGTTACAACATTCGTAACGCAATGTTTATTTTGTTCTGCGAATGTCATTAACTTAGGTGTTAGGGCAGCGTTGTGGCATGTTCCATGTGGAGTCTGAATTTCTGCTTGTAGCGATCTGAAGCATCACCGATTAGGTTTAGTGTTCAACATTGGGCATGTTTCGGTACTGTGATTCACAGTGATTTTGTTAACTATATAAACATGTGAAAATTCCTGTAAATGGCCTATCCACTCTACGAAACGCGCACTACAACCTCTAACGACAGAATAATGCTATTGGCAGTCGCGTCACGTGGTAAACGCCCCTTCCGTTGCTGCACATCTACATGTACACCGTGAAAGCCACACTACGGTGTGTGTGTGGCAGGATACGTTGGTGCCACTATCTGAACCACCCTTCCCAGTTGCATTCGCGTATAGCGCGTGGGAAGAATGATGGTCGGTAAACGCCCGTATTAGCTCTAACTGGCCTAGTCGGATTTTCTAATTGTTTTGATTTTCCCTAAAGTAAAACGTTGCGCGTTTTCCTGGAAGGTATTCTCTCGGAATTTTAATAGTAAGCTTCTCTGTAATACACAACGCCTTTCGTGTAGCGTCTGCCATTGGAGTTTATGGATCATCTCATAAACGCTCTCTCGCCGTCTAAACGATCCCGTGACGAAACGCGCCGCTCTTCGTTGGATCTTGCCACTCTCATCTATTAATCCAATCCTGATAAGCGTCCCATACATGAGAAATACACAAGAATCGGTGGGAGAAGTGTTTTGCAGGTCACTTTATTTGAGGCTGAATCATAGTTCCTTAAGATTCTTCCCGTAAATCTCAGCCTGGCGTATGCTTTTCCTACAATGTGTTTTATATTTAGGTCGCTCTGGATGGTTACTACGGTAGTTACTGTTTCCAGTGATACATCTCCAGTAGTATAATCGTACAGTAGTTGATTTCTTCACGTACTTACATTTGTTTAGTTCTAAGTCAACAGCCAATCCGTGCAGCAGTCATCAATCCTCTGTAGGTGTTGCTGTCCAGTGCCAACTTTAGTGCATGCACACGCGGAAATACGGCAGAAAACTGTGCAATCTCGAATACGTAGATCGGTACACAGACAGTTCATTTTACTACCTCACGTAGGTCTGATGACAGGTCGCTGAATGTGTTACGTACCATAATGCGACCGTGTAGCAGCGTGGCAGGAAATACATCCCTCGAGGTCTCTTCTTTTGAAACCGCTCCTTTTATTTCTCCTAGGCATTTTAAATAATTCAAGAGTGATCAGGCGTCACGTCTCCGAAGCTTTATTTCATTCGGCGGCCGGTAATGACGGTTCTCCGGGAGAGAGAGGGCTCCTAATGTGCCACAAAGAGGCTTACAATGGCCGCCTTTGTGCGCTCTGCGCCTGTTCTGTCTGTCTGTCCGTCTGTCTTCGCGCCAGCACAGACGCGCCAATTACACAGCCGCGCCGCGCGCCGAATACAAACATTTCACGGCTGCGCCAGCCAAACGTTTGGACAGGCGATACGCCACGGATGACGAGCTGAGGGGGAAGGGAAGCTGAGCTGCTGACGAGCCACGCCACGCAAACGCGATCCATCGCAACGCTGCTCGCCTCGTAACGAAAGGCGTTCTTCCGTGTTGCATTTAACAGAGAGGTGGACCGCTGGATGACTGTCTGTCAGCCTTGTCTTTCAGTAAACAACTGCCCAAACTGACACAAGGACAACTAAACGACCTTGGGGTACTACACTCGGTGGCTGGAATTTGACAATTTTCCAACAGGAGCCAATAGTACTTAAATTTAGTAATGTCCCATAATCTGAGATTGAAAAAGGGGGGGGTGAGGTGGAGACAACTAATGTTATTTTTATGTTGAGTCACGAAGTAGTTGTGAGACTTCACGAGAAACTGCCACGGGTACACTTGCTTCTACTCAGTATCCACTACATGTTCTGGCTTCCTTCAAACTGACACTTGAAAGACACGTCTACCCGACGTACCAGTATGCGATTTCGGTCTGTCAATTTTTCTAGTGGCCCGGAGGGGGGCGGGAAGCGATGTTGTCGGGAGCGCAGATGCCCTCTTCTACCCCCTCAAGACAATATCAACATACGGTAGTCAGGGAAGACATACAAGATTTGTTTTCGTTTTTAATCTAAACATTTGCCCGCATTTAAAGGACTTCACAAGGAAACTAAATCACTGTAGGGTTGGAGCAAGTTAGCGATTCACTCCTGCTACATCAAAAGTACCCGGCCGCTGTGGCCGAGCGGTTCTAGGCGCTTCCGTCCGGAACCGCACTGCTACTGCGGTCGCAGGTTCGAATCCTGCCTCGGGCATGGATGTGTGTGATGTCCTTAGGTTAGTTAGGTTTAAGTAGTTCTAAGGGGACTGATGACCTAAGATGTTAAGTCCCATAGTGCTCAGAGCCATTTGAACCATTTTTTTGAGCTACTGAGCGTCTCTCTTGCAGAGTTGTAACTGACAAAGAAAACTGTCTCTAGTGCACCGTAGTATCGTCTTTCCATAATTGAAACGGCTGAGTGGGCACGAATCAAAAGCCAATAAAGCGAAATTAAAAATAAATTATCGTGGTGAATTAAAGATCATATTCCTGTAACGAATTTCTTTCGCAACGCCATTTCTGCCAGTACATCTGTTAAGCTTAACAGAAGCTGTCTTCCTGACCTCGCTGGGTTAGTATTCGTGGAAAGGAAAAGATTAGTCGTTAGCCTTTATTATCGATCAGCAGCCGCATAGGAGACAGGACGGATGCATTCACCCATCGACATAGTAGTGTTGTTAACTAAGCACAGTTGTGATTGAGAAAAGGATTTTTCTCCTGGAATAGTAGAAACGTTTCGATGACTTAGCTTCAGAAATTCGTCTCTCAGTATAAGCAATTAGCAGCACGGCAATCGAAGTGTCCTACAGCTGATAGAAGAGGTCTCGTAGGACTAGACAACATTATTTCGTCGGTTGGGACGGCCCTCCGTCGTCCGCGAAGGCACAGCTAATCGGTTGTCTGGGGCAGTCGGCGAGCGCGGATAAATCACAAGTCCGCAACTCGTGCGAACGCGGAGCGCCTCCCCCTCTGCGAGGAGCGCGCCAACTGGCAGCCCGCCCGCGCAAATAAAAATAAGCGATTGTTACACATTAGCGCGGCGCCGGTAATTCGGGCCGCACAGTTGGTAGCGCCGCGAGGCCGCCTTCCCGGTCCTGTGGTGCGTCGCGCGCCAGATAAGATAAGCGGCCCAGCGCCACAGGAAGCCGCCGTCAATTGGCCGGCCGCTCTGCCCGCTTTCGCGACGGTCCGATGTCTGACGCTCGGCCAGTACTTCTTCCTCGCCAGACTGGCCCGACGTTGCAGTTAGGGCTATCGCGTGAGAAGATAACCCTCCCGAAATACCGAGAGGAAGCCCGCGCTGTTGCGTTAGCTAATTTCGCAGATACCGAAGGAAGTGGCGCAGTGGTCGGGGCATTTTACTCGCATTTGAGAGGACTCGAGTCGCAGCCATCGAGTTCCCCTCGTTTATATAGATCGCTGTACCAATGCTTAATTACTGCTGTCAGTTTATGGGCGAAGCTGCTTTTTGCCCAATAGTGCTTCCGTACTCTCTGGTTAAGCACCATACTACGGACTCAGTTGTCTGCGGAGGAAGGCAAGGCCACACCGCCCACAATAGGAAATTTGTAACAGCTATGCAGAGCGATATTTATGCGGAGATGGACTGTGTCGACATTTCTGCGGAGTCAAGACACTTACGGTAGTATCTTGCTGCTTTAACATTCTTTGGCTTCGTCAACTCACCCACAACTGTCGCGTTCCGACCTAACTTAGCCTCGTTCTAAGTACTAGTCAGTTTGCCACCGTAACTACTTGCGAAAGGTCTCTTACTCCAGAAATAGCCCCATGCTTCACTGAACTGTCGCCCTGTACAAATGAATGGTGAACTGGCTAAATGACATTTTTATGGTTTTGAGTACAGCAATGTTTAGATTCCTCAGCTCGCGTCGCTTAATACCAAAGTAACTTTAATCCGTATATTTTGTACGTTCAGTTTATGGATGTCTATCCTATTGTAAGGACGAGGGACTTCAGATGATGATATATGTGAGAAGTAGTACCACCACAGCTGTATCTTGAGAACGTCTTTATTGTCTGATACGATTAGTTTCGAAGGCACAATACCGCCATCATTGCCAAAAAAGTATTAGAACTCCTTGGTGCATTTTGTGGAGACCGTGTTACGAGTACACGTCGCCTAGCTTTCCTCCGGCGTCTCTCGTCGACACAGTGTTGTCTCCTCTGCATTGCACAATTAATGCGCCATGTTGCCATAGTTGTTTATCTTCAACCGTTGACGACTGCAGAACGATGCTCTCTTTGAAATATACTGTCACAGTAGTTACAGTATATTCGAATGGCCACACGTACCGAGTACTCTCCCACACGTCGTGCCTGTGAAGTACAAGGATACGAATAAATCAACTGAAAATGGTACAGCGCCGAAATCAGCTCATCGCGTGCTGTAAATGACTTTATCACAATACTTATGTACAAAATAACAAATGGAATAGTTCTTCGATCACGATCTGAATCCACACCCCCGGCGGAGCAAGAAGGGCTAGATCGTCAGAGTTTAACATCCCGTCAACGACTAGGTCACTAGAGAGAAGAAACGGAGCACAGACTCGGATTGGGGAAAGGTTGGAACTCGCAGGCCATTTTTAAATGAGCAATCCGGGCATTCCCCTTACGTAAATTCGGATAACTCGGGAAACCAGAATTTGGATGGCCTGACTGAAACAGCCGTCATCCCGAATGCCAATCCAGTGTCTTTAACCACTGCACCAAACCGCTTGCTCCCGTGGAACAAGGGAACATAATTGGCTAAGACATTAGCCTTGTATGTTCGGATTCAAATCTAGGAGCAGCTTCACTGGCGTAGATTATTCGCATTGCCTGTGTCACTTCGAATACATGCCTCTGCGGTGTTGACCGAGCGAGGTGGCGCAGTGGTTAAACACTGGACTCGCATTCGGGAGGACGACGGTTCAATCCCGCGTCCAGCCATCCTGATTTAGGTTTTCCGTGATTTCCCTAAATCCTTCCAGGCAAATGCCGGGATGGTTCCTTTCAAAGGGCACGGCCGACTTCCTTCCCCGTCCTTCCCTCATCCGGTGAGACCGATGACCCCGCTGTCTGGTCTCCTTCTCCAAACAACCCAGCCCAACCCAACCCAACCCTCTGCGGTGTCCTTGGTATCCTTAACGAACAGCGCTGCAAAGTTTCCGGCCGATCGTTGTTTGAGAAGTCAGCCTTATGCAAGTGGCGGGATTATTTTTACACAACGTTATCCAACGGAAATAATGATCCGTGGTATTGTTTTCAATCGTCCAAGCTTTTTTTTAAAAAAAAAACGTAGTATACTGAATCAGAATGTGATTACTGTGACTGCACCGTTTTCTTTTACACTGTTAGTACGTCTGTCAGAAGCTACTGAGCGTAATCCGTCGCCTGGGCCAAGCGCCGTGTCAAGGTAACCTGTTAGTATTTACTCCTGTAATAAATGATAGAGGCTCAACACAGAGCTGGACTGCGCAAACGATGAGGAAGTGGCGGGAGAAAGGTTGGGAGACGGAAGCGTACACACCGCGCACGCAAGGCTGGAACGCGATTCGAGAGAATTGATCGATCCCGCTCAGGCTGCTGCGGCGCACGGAACGGTCTTCCGCTAACGTGACAAGCCGCGACAGCTCAAATTGTCGATACACTGTCCGCGGACGGCACGCTACTGCGATTGGCCGGAGCGCTTTAGTGGCCGTGTAAACCACTGTGCGGCGTGGCCCACGGCTGACGTGAAACGTCAACAAATCCGCGCCTCGCCGCCGAGAAACGACGCTGTTACGTCAGGCGATAAAACGCCGAGACCAGTGTAAGCCGAGTCTTGCGCCGGCGCACTGCTTTCCCTCCGCCGTATTGACCCCACTACTTCTTTTCCTTCGCTTGCAATTTTGTACTGTCCTATGAACTTCTTGCCGGTAGCACTTATTTATAATAACATCCGTCATTTGTTCAAATTCTCCCTCTGAATCACTATGTTCGTAGCTGTAAAAGCATTTCCTTGCTTTTTCCACTGGAGATCACGAGTCTCATATGCCAAAACATTCTTGCAAAGCCTCTGAAATTTTGTCGTTAAGAGTTCGGTTCACCATACGTTTCTTTATAGTCATTGAATCCTCGTCGTATTATTCTCCCCCCCCCCCCCCCGCTCTCTCTCTCTCTCTCTCTCTCTCTGTGTGTGTGTGTGTGTGTGTGTGTGTGTGTGTGTGTGTGTGTGTGTGTGTGTGTGTGTTATATGCAAGGTAAAACAGGAAAGTGTAGATGGTTTGCGATAAGTGATCAATTGCCCTTATTTATAAAACGTTTGGACCCAATTTTTTCCGTAGTAGTACAATGTTTTCCCTTCTGGAAGGCGGTCTTCGAGCACAATAAAACAATATTTTAGACTGGTTTGGCGATCAGATGCGCAGGAAAATTTCAGCGGCCACCATCCACAAAAGCGCCACGCAAGAAACCTGTGCAAGGTGTGCTCGACCCACAGGTGGTTATGCTAATTGATGTGACCAGTTTCTCAAAAAGGGATTTCAGAAACTGGAGTTAATTACGAACTGCGGACGTCCGCCCTGAGCTCATGGGCATTCGAATGGCGGGGAGGGTGAAAAAGGAAGGAAAAAAGAACCGCCTTGTTTGGAATGTCGTTTGCCCCCCCAACACTTACCGCGGCGTAAAGTCACCCAATTAAACTATTAGGACGCTATTTAAAGAACAATTGAGTGGCTGTTACTTTGTGGTGTTACAGTTTCTCTCGCTCTTACGTGCCGTAGCCTGTTTACGTAAGTATTAACACCAGTTCTTCTGTTCCTTATCACCTTCTTCAACCGTTCTCGTACTAACCCGTATTAAATTTTTATTGGTATCCTGACTGACTGACACTGTTGTAACTAAAGGACCATTAACTGTAGGTAGTCGCTACATTCTTTCTTTTTACTGAAAGCAATTCCTTGAATTGAACTTGCGTCTTCGCCTCGGATATTCCACAGTTGAATACCGAGAGCAATCTCGGATGGATGTACACAGCATATTTTTAGCATTTGCTGTATCGATCACCCATACAGTATACATATTGCTTCTAAGTCGTTGCATCCATTAATGGACTATTTAACAGACCTAAGGCGATGTACAGATTATGAAAAAAATGTCTTCTGATATCTGATAAAATGCGTTACATGTAATACGATTTTAATTATCTTCATTGTCTTTTGTCAGAAGCTTCGAGAATAGATGTAGAACACCCAGCAGCTTCTAAAAAAAATTCCTCTCTTTCTGATTAATTGGCGTTTTGCTAAGGGTGCCAAACATACGGGGTAGCCCGTACAGTCTCACTTGTGAGGAAAGCAGTATCGTACTTGTAATTTTTGTGGCACCATCGCAATAAAATATTAAATTTTACGAGAAGCAACTCTGTAATGAACCATTTCATGGTCGCTTGGATTTTGAGCGGCATGCGTTGCACCGTTTATGACTTACATTGTAAGATCAAAAGGTGGAGCTCATAAACCCCCCCAAAACCTACATCTCAATTGGCGGGGCTGTGCAGTAGTTGCCAGTAGTTCTCGTAGCCGCGATTCTTGAAGAATCCAGTGTATTAAGTAAATGGTTTCACGCTTAGAGGAAGAATATTGTCGGAAGAGGCGTGAAGTTTGAGCAGCGAAGACATATAGTATACGCGCAGGGGTCAGAGGCATGGATCCCATAAATAAGACGCCATTGCAGAACCCCGTATTTTCCCCACGGCTCTTAGCCATGGCAGAGCGCTCCCCTTGCATTGTGTTAAAATGCAATTCATTCCCCCTCGCGTGCTCGCCCCGACTTCCTCTCGTTACTCCCTGAGTCTAGCCCCCTTAATGCGTTCAATATGTAAAGTAATCTGGCCCGCTAATATTTTAATTCTTTCGTTTACCGCGCCGTGCATGCATGTGGGAGGTGGGGAATCCTATAGCTTCCACGGGATTAACACATTGGAGCTACTGTATTTCCTGCGGCGCAGCACATTTCATTTTAACTACACACATTTTATGTGACAGGTTGGCATGCCTGATGAACAGCCTCATCTGGCACCGTTGTAAATATGCAATCGCGTCAGGTCTGCCCTCCGTGCCTTATGCTGTAATCGTCATGTCGACTGGTTTTTGACGAAACTTGGTATTAAATCGAAATGGTGCCACTTGGGCCCTCCCATGAAAGCGATGTAACCTATCGGCGTAGAAGACTGACGATGCGTTGGAGATATATTTCCGAGCAGGCTAGTTCAGACCTCTACCGAAATTGTTGCGTATGCGATTTCTGTAAATCAGGTCTTCTGCCCATGGAATAAGTTGCATTTTCGCTCTCGGAATAGCCTGGATATTCTATCCAGAAATGCAGGGCATTGTAATTTGGACATAAAACGCTCGTATCTTTATTATCCGATGATTCGAATTGTTTCAAAACTCTTAAGTAAGGACAGTACATTGCCGCAAACAGCTTTTATTGTGAGCACAATTCCACCATTATGTTGACATTGAATTTTCTCGTGTATAGTTTTTATCTACTTACCGGGTACCATTATGAGAAATTCTCTTAACAGGTTTTTCCGTAGAATTTCCATGCCAGGGGTTAAAACATCTATGTCATTCGTATCTGCACAAATACCAATTGTATAACTGCTGCTGTCACAAGCTGCGTCTTTGACAGATTAGTAGTTGAAACTTCAGATTGTGTCTACGTCGACGAAGAAAACGTACCATAGAAGCAAAGCTGCCAAATTACCTTTGCGATGTCACTGTCATACTAACAGTTGTGAACACCAGCGTTGTGCGTTAAATCAGCGAGAAATTCATTACACCCCTGTTCTAGAAAAAGCCTTGTTTCTGAAACTACCCTTTCATGGTGCTGGTGTCTTCTTACCCGCGTTGAAAGTTGTACTTACGGAAACGTGCTGAATAAAGAAACAATATCCGGTATTGGGAAAAGAATCTGCGACAGTTTTGCTGGCACCGACATATGGCCTATGGAGAACATGAGCAGATGCAGGATTACCTACTACGCTGTTGATATCACGACAATTTAAAATGAAGTATTACGTCCTTTTTTCTGCTCTCGGTATTTTGCAAGTTCGAGACGATTCTCACAGTAGTTGCTGCCTCCACAGTGAAATGAACAACAGTTTTATCTAGTTGAGCGCCTTCGCAAACTGATACTGCAAATCGTTGGACGCACCAGTTATAGTGCTTCATAGCGGGCTGCCGTGTTCTTCATAATCTAAATAACTGCAGCCGAGGACTTTATCTGGGAAAACTTTACAAACCCAGCCACTTGAGTCGGCTGCGTTACTGAAACAAGGAAACAGGAAACGCTGATAATAAAGCCGTATCTTTTCTGACAGTGTGCAGCCTTTATACATGGGCGACGGAAAGCTGTTAATAACATTTTTTTACAAATATTGTCTCCTGCTGTGAGTAAATAGATTACTGTAATCTGCTATGAAACAGCATATTTTATGACCTGGGCGCTCCTCTGCCATATGCGAGGGCATCATATCTCTTGGTTACGGTCATGTAGTGCTGATAAACCGTAAACACGTGTGTGCAGCGTATGTGAACCCTACGCGAAATGGAGAGATTCTTCGAAATAACGTTATCATTATGTATTCGATATAAGGTACTATATGCTGATCAGAGAATTGTGTGCCAGCTGTTTTATTTTTTTAACGATAAACAACTAATTAATAAACACGTCCGTCCCGCGAATTGCTCATTCAGGACAACGTAACGCCTTGAAATGTTCGTTTGCAACCCTTGGTTGCTGATGTCAGATAGTGTAGGCTTCTCGATCGCTAGTATAATTCGTAACCCAAAGCTTTACTTCATAGTCTGTAGAAGACAGCAATATGGCTGACAGCGCAACTAGAAATAATCGCCGTCAGCAGGTACTGACTCAACAATACATCAGCATTTCAGCGATCGTTAACTCAGAGTGTAAATTCTGCTTTAGTAGACACAGATGCACTAAAGAGAGCGTTGTCTGCTAGCTAAGGTCGGCAGCAACGATAAATCAATCCATGTCAATAGATGCCTGTTCGATTCAGCTACTCCCAACTCGTAAATAATCCCCATAGAGACCACGTATATTATTTTTCCTTTATGACAAGCCTGGAACGCTGTATCAATGCTCATGTTGTTTTCAGTCCAAGGAATGTCGCCCCCGGTAGCTGAGAGGTCAGCGCGACAGAATGTCAATCCTAAGGGGTTCGATTCTCGGCTGGGTCGGAGATTTTCTCCGCTCAGGTACTGGGTGTTGTGTTGTCCTAATCATCATCATTTCATCCCCATCGACGCGCAAGTCGCCGAAGTGCCGTCAGATCGAAAGACTTGCACCCGGCGAACGGTCTACCGTATGGGAGGCCCTAGTCACACGACATTTACATTTAGTCCAAGGAATGGTTTGACGCAGCTTTTCACGCCAGTCTATATTGTCAATCTCATTTGTATCCACGACACTTCCCTCTGTTACAAAATTATTCTTTGATGTCTTAGGATTTTAATTACGTCTTACCATAAATTTCTCCTCGCATAGGTTCAGAATCTCTTCATTACTTATCGGATCTACGCATCTAATCGTCAGCACTTATTTGTTGGAACACATTTCAAAAACTTCCATTCTTATCGTATATGTGCAGTTTCTCATGAAATCAGTATGAAGCAGTATGTGGAGCAACATGCACAAAAAGCTGTGGAAAAAATCAGTGAGGGACTGCAGTGCTGTACTTAATATGAGCGCTCTCTCTGTCTCTCTCTCTCTGTCTCTCTCTCTCTCTCTCTCTCTGTACAGCAGCTCCGTAGGTCAGCGATTACGTTTTTACAGGACTTTACGACAGTGTAACGCGTTGAAATAACCTTGTCGAAAAACTTCGGAAAAAGAGCCAGCGAGAGCAACAATATGTGTTAAGCCTCGTAATCTGGGACAGCTCGAAAAGGGAGGGGGGGGGGGCAAATCGATCGCGCTTGTCATGCACCGCTTACGGGATTTTCGATGCATCTTTTATGCGCCGCAATAAAGCGACGACACGGGCAGTGTAGGCCACTGCAAGGGCGCACACGCCCCGCCGGCGTACAAAAAACGCCGGAAAAACAAATAAATTGCGGGGCATTTGGGCGCTGTAACAGATGTCACTCTTTATATATTCCCTCGCCGCCGGCCGGGGACGGAAAAGTCATCTCCGACCGCAGGGGCGACGCGACGCGATAGGTGGCAGGGATGAGAGGGGAAAGGAAAACCCGAGCTCCCCGCCTGCGGTCGGCGACACAAAAAACAGTCGCCTGTCGCACGGCGCGCTGGGAGACGCTGCGGCTTTGATACGCCTCGTCAGCGGGGAGACAACGCGGCGGCGGAAAAAAAGTCGTGCCCGAGATAAAACGCGAACGCGCGCCGCGGCCGACAATAAACGCGAGCACTTTCTTTCGCACCGGAGACTACTTGTTCAGTCACGGGCTTTCCGCGGGGGAGCGCGTACTGCATGGCAGCTAAAGTCGGAAGTTAACTGTAGTATCGCACACGGGAACTGGTACGTTAACACCCTTGAAGACGATTAACGCATCTACAATGCCATGGACTAATATCCCCTATTTTTATCACCTAGCCTTGCTGCACAGAGCAAAGGCATCTAAGGAGCAGAGCAGCGTGTCCTACACGTAGTATGGTCAGAAACGCGGAAGCAACATTGTCGTACTCCGAAACACATGTGATTAACTCTTGTCAGTACTCCTACATTGAGAAACCACAGTTAGAGAAACAGAACACAAATCTTCACGGGCAACAAACTGGCAAAGTCAGAATGGGACTCACGCGTTCCAACAATCTGTGCACCCGTAATGGCACTGCGTTCTTCCACTGCGGAGTAAGCCTCTGTGGTATGTTACAGACTATCGTATACCTGATAGGTGAATACAGCACTCAGTGAAGCATGGGGTCTGATTCCAGACGGCTTCAAGCCAACCCCAACAGCTAAACTTTATTGCGTAGCTGGAATATCGCCGTCCACTGTACGCAGAGAAGTGGCTGCTGATAAGAAGACAAGGTAGAGCTGAATATCGTCCACACGTTGCCGCAACGAGGGAAGTCCAGGGAGACCTCCAACCATCATCTGAGAAGCTTATCGTGTTCACAAAAAGGCGATGCTGGAATTCTAGAAAAAGAGAAAGGAGCTCTCAACACCGCAGACGGATGAAAGCAGTCGAGCAACTATCCGCTGGTCACAGTACAAGCTAGTTGGTACGTAAACAGACTACAATTCGCAGTGGAAAGAGCAAAGGACAATGCGAAGAAATAGAGTTTTCTTGTTGCTGGTTGGTACTGCGAATGCTGGCACCGCAAGGCACATGCTCCAGAGACTTCCGTGTCCAACGTCCTGAACAGACGAGGATGGCTTTATGCCACGTCGAGTGCCTTGGAGGTTGCGAAGTCTTGGCACATGTGGTATGGAGGTTAATTTTCACCACATGTGTTATATTTTTCCAGATTAAATATTGTTTCCTCGTTTGCATGTCAACCTGTAAATTTGTTTGTTTCTTATGCGAATCACGGAGTAAATGACCGAGGCATTGGTCTGTAGCTTCGACAGACTATAATATTCCTTCTTGTCTTCGTGTATTATTATGTGGCTCTTTTAATTCTGTTCTTTGAAATACTTTTATTGTTTGTGACGGTTTTTTTGGTTTGGGTCGAGGATTATTGTAAACAAATTCACATCGTCGGCGATAGCAGTCTTGGCAACAGAAGTCTCAATATGGATTAATAATGCACTGGAAACGCTGAATAAATTGTAATGGTTACCTTTGGTTTATTGTATATCTTACCTCACAGGTAAATATTATTTACAAATGTCACCGTATCCTTAAGCTTGAAGGTACCGACGGAATATACACACATTAAAAAAAGTTTTGCGTCACCCCGTTTCCCAGAACTTCTGAAGATAACTTCATTGTTACTTGGTGCCAGGAAGGGCTCAACAAGGGAAGTGTCCAGGCGTCTCCGAGTGAAACAAAGCGATGTTGTTCGGACATAGAGGAGATACAGAGTGACAGCAACTGTCGATGACTTGCCTCGCTCAGGCCGCCCAAGGGCTACTACTGCAGTTGATGACCGCTACCTATGGATTATGGCTCGGAGGAACACTGACTGCAACGCCACCTGTTGAATAATGCTTTTGGTGCAGCCACAGGACGTCGTGTTAAGAGTCAAACCGCGCGCAATAGGCTCCATGATGCGCAACTTCACTCCCGCCGTCCATGGCGAGGTCCATCTTTGCAACCACGACACCATGCAGCGCGGTACAGATGGGCCCAACTACACGCCGAATGGACTGCTCAGGATTGGCATCACGTTCTCTTCACCGATGAGTGTCACATATGCCTGTAACCAGACAATCGTCGGATACCTGTTTGGAGGCAACCCGGTCAGGCTGAACGACTTAGACACACTGTCCAGCGAGTGCAGTAAGGTGGAGGTTCCCTGATGTTTTGGGTTGGCATTATGTGGGGCCGACGTACGCCGCTAGTGGTCATGGAAGGCGCCGTAAGCTGTACGATAAGTGAATGCCATCCTCCAACCGATAGTGCAACCATATCGGCAACATATGTGCGAGGCATTCGTCTTCGTGGACAATAATTCGCGCCTCACATCCTGCACATCCTATGAATGACTTCCTTCAGGATAACGACATCGCTCGACTAGAGTGGCCAGCATGTTCTCCAGACATGAACCCTATCGAACATACGTGGGATAGATTGAAAAAGGCTGTTTATGGAAGATGTGACTCACCAACCACTGTGAGGGATCTACACCGAATCGCCTTGAGTAGTAGGACAATCTGGACCAACAATACCTTGATGAACTTGTGGACATTATGCCACGACGAATACAGGCATGCATCAATGCAAGAGGACGTGCTACTGGGTATTAGAGGTACCGGTGTGTACAACAATCTGGACCACCACCTCTGAAGGTCTCGCTGTATGGGGTGCAACGTGTGGTTTTCACGAGCAATAAAAAGGGCGGAAATGATGTTTAAGTTGATCTCTATTCCAATTTTCTGTACAGGTTGCGGAACTCTCGGAACCGAGGTGATGCAAAACTTTTTGATCATTGTCTCCGTCTTCGGCAAGAGCGACGAGACCAAAGAATAAGAGACACAGTGTTGTGATTATTATAACCAATTATTCAAAATGACAGTCACAATCGCATAATTTATTGTGCCGCCAAACGGTTTCAACCCGCGATGGAGTCATCTTCGGGGCAATTTACACCATTTGGTCGCTCACTGGAGTTGTCACCCTGCCTGTTCACGGTTGTTGACGACTCCAGTGAGCGACCAAATGACGTATATTGCCCTGAAGATAACTCCATCGCGGGTTGAAACCGGTTGGCGGCACAATAAATTATGCGATTGTGACTGTCTATTTGAATCATTGATTATAAGTATGTTAATTGCTGTTTATCTCCATACAATTATGTTGTCTAAAAATTTAAAAGTTTATTATCATTGTTGTTATATGGCCTACGTAATCGTACAAGCTATCTGATGCTCGCTCTATTTCATAATCATTAATTTGATTCATGAGCATGTCCGACACGGAAAACGAAGAAATATTGCAAGACCAGATCAAATTTTGGATAAAAACGATTCAAAAGGAATCGATGCTGCTGCCTTCTGTATTAAGCATGAACTCTTAACAGCCAGCATGTACGCACAGATACATCCGTTACATAAAGTGCGCATAAAATTTTTCTTCCGATTTCCTCGCAATTTCTATATTGCCACAGCGTGCACCTTAAGACTTGCACATTATGTTGTTTTAAAGGCTTCTAAAGGTATACAAAGATAGAAGTAAATCTCTGATCCCAACGTCGTGAGCTCCCTTTGCTATTACATAAGGAGCCTCGGAGCCACTCACGTATCTGGGAACCCATTCCGTGTGCTGTGGGGCAGCATTTGATGTCGCGCGCGGCTGGCAGGTGGCAGCGGGGCGCTAATGGCCGCCCGGGACGAGGCTGCACTGGCTGCCTTTGCACGTGCCGTTGTAATGACGGCCGCGCCGTAATGAAGCGCTACGAGTAGGTGTGGCCTCTGCTGGTAATTGCTGCCGCGATGAGGGTCGATGCTGCGCCAACTGCCGACATCTCTTTGTCAACCGGTCGATACCTGCTCCCCTCGCTCCCTCCCCTCTTCATCGCTCTCCTCCCCTCCCATATACCACCACCCACCTCACCCCTCCACGCCCGACCCTCCCACGTCACCTTCAAAACCATTCTTCGCTGTCCTCGCCGCCCTCGGGGGCGCCCCGCCGAAGATTTAATTTAATGAATAAACATGGGAACACAAATTTGAATAGGTCGCTCGGGCGCTGCTCTGAATTGCTAAGCGTTTCTTACATGTCGCAGCTCCGGTCCTTCGCCTCCATTGGCGCCCAATTTAACGTGAGGGCGAGCCGCTTAAGTGCAGTGGCGTAGCGCCGGCTCGGTCCGCCTGCGCTGCGGACTCGACGTCGTGCGTCGCCCTCAAGCTATCGGCGGGATTTATCACCCGGCGCCGTGTTCGTTTGTCGAGTGCGTCAGTTCACAAAAGTACCCCAATGATAAATAATTACTGTATTCATTAATTAAGAGCGGCCGAGCTGTGTGTTTTGCGTAATTATGTAATCTGTTTTGCTGTCAGTGCCTATAAATTATCGCGTGTTTAGCCCCGTACTTGGGGCAATGAATGTGTGATGAGATGGCTGGCGATGAATATTAACTCCTCGTTGTGGCACTGAATGAAAGGGACTCAGCCTGCCGGATCGTATGTGGTGATTTCGATCGTATTAGCGGTCGTTAGTTTCGAGTGTAGAGCGGTCGCTTGTCCGCTAGGTCTTAATTACTCGTTAGGTCGGACGTAATGAGGACAGCTTTTTTCCGCCGCAAGGCCGTGTTTGGGTTAGCAAGTAACAACTTACAAAAATTACGCCTCTATATGAACATAATCTCCTACGAACACACCTTCGTACGAAAAGCACTTAACCCTTTCAGATCTGGACTGTTTCTGGAGGAAGGGAAGTTTTTCTTTATGTAGTAATGCTCCTACGTGATTTTTAAAATTACTTTAGAGGCAAGATTTGTACAAAAATATGTACCCCTTTTCAAAAAGTACTTTGTACACTTGGCTACATTTTATGGATTAAAGTAACTAACTACGAAATGTTATCTATTCTTATAATCAGTAAGATCATTCAATAATTACCATTCAGCCGGCCATTGTGGCCGAGCGGTTCTAGGCGCTTCAGTCTGGAACCGCGCGACCGCTACGGTCGCAGGTCCGAATCCTGCCTCGGGCATGGATGTGTGTGAGGTCCTCAGGCTAGTTAGGTTTAAGTAGTGCTAAGTTCCAGGGGACTGATGGTCTCAGATGTTAAGTCCCATAGAGCTCAGAGCCATTTGAACCATTTAATTACCATTCAGAATAACAACAACAACATTCAGTTATACAGTGGAATGTAGTGAACCAACCACATCCGTGTATTCTGATGCTCACGAGCTGCTGCTCATTGCTACATTGACACGCTGATATTTTCATAGTGATGCCCAACAGTTGTCAGCACTTGCACATGATGAAAAGGTTCAATATTGAAAAATATGGGCCTCAAGAAAAAATACTTCTGTTGTAGCTAAGACACGGTAAAAGTTTATGTACACAATTGTAGGCAGAGGGTCTGAAACTTGCCTTATGAACGCGTTGGTCATAAAATAACTGACGGAATGATCTAAAGTTGAACCATGAACTCTGTAAAAATTGTGGTCAAGTTCTTATTCACATTAGCTACAACTGACAACAGCAGAGAGGAATTAAGTTCCAAGTTTCGAGAAATCAATCAATTTTTTGGTGTCTGCAGCTGTTATCACATGCGATTGCTGTAAACATTTACAAGGCCTTTGACCTAAGATAACTTCTCGTGCTGACATAAACCGAATAGCTGGCCTACATAGTTCTGCGACCTTAAACGCCTATTTCCATAAGCTAGGAATTTACTCTGTTTTGATAACGAAAGATTGTGTTTTCATGGATATTACTAGTAGTCGGAGAGAAACCAGTCACTTACGATGCAGAAGTTACTGAAATTAATCTTAACTTCTGTGACAGTTTAGTTTCATGTTCAACAAATTTATCCAGTTTGAAAAGCTATTTTTTTGCCACTTGTATCGTTTCCATGATGATGTGTTTGTTGGGCTTATTATGTTTCAAGCAATCTCTCAATCATATTTTCGGGTGTACATATTCCTGGAACTGTACAAAAACCTTCCTGTTTCGATCACTAGAACCTCAATAAATAGAGACATTCGGCTTTAAGGTAGGATATTTCGCTCAAGACATTTAGAGAAAAATAAGATTTACAGTGCCTCTCTGTAGCTGAAAATTCAGTTAAAGACTTGATAAAAGAAAGTAGGTAAAAAATGGGAAACCAGAAGAATAGCTTTAAACGAAAGAGGACCTTGAGTACAAATCTGGGGCCTTCTGTAGAGGTGACATAAAGAAAAAAAAAACATTAGGATTAACATTAAATTGCATTTCTTGAAAATTATTTGTTTTAAAGTTTATGTACCTTTTTCTCAGAATCTATGTAGCCTAGGATTAGGAAATTAGCTCCATAATCCAGTAAACGTTGTCTCAAGAGTAAATTTTGAGTATAGGCTGAGATATGGGACAAGATCCTTGTAATTTTCATGAATTTCGCATTATACGAGTACTTCAAGAATTATAAATAAAAAATATTGAAATTGTCCTATACGATATATTCAAAAGAAACCGCGTGAGATTAGCTTATTATAAGCAAAGAGATTAAACAGATTTTTTTGTAGAAATCTCTTGAACAGTTTCTGAGAAAAATGTACATCTTTTATTTATCAAAATAAAATTTTTGAATTCCATAAATATTTAAATCTGTATAATCCAAGGAACTTGACAGTAAATGTGCTAATTTCACGTAAAGCACGGTACAAAGTTTCACTGACGTACATCCAGAAGTATGGATTTGGTGCATCTTTTAGTGTGTTTTTTGCCATGTGCGTTCCGCCTTAAATGGGTCATGTGTACCGCGGATGATGATTTCAATCCAGTCAGTAGTAACACTCGGTTGTTAACCTGCTAATGATCACCCAGGGATATGGACTCTTCTGCACCGCGGTTAGTGCTTCCGCCTAATTTTAACGTGAACTCGCAAGTTACATTTAACATTGCCAAGAAAATTTGCAGCACATTTAGAATAAGGTAATTGGTTGTGATTTCTTTCAGGCGCGCCTGCCTTCCAGTAAGGGAAGAAGAAAAACGGAAGGTGTCTCGGCGGCAGGTGGCAGCTTACGCGTCCGTGTGGAATATTAATTAGAGTCTCAGATTGAGTTAGGGCAGGCCACAAGTTGAGAGACTTCGCCACCTTGTTAGTGACTTTGCCAAGTTTGTCTCCGGCGGGCGAGGCGCCCACGCTGCCAGCGGCTAATAAATAATTTGTGCGACCCCTGTGTCGGCGCCCTCGCTAATTAATAACGCAGGCCGCTTTGCTCGCTCCGGGAATCTGCAGCCGAATGCCGCTCTGCCTGCCACTTCGCTTTGCTGCGTGCCTTTGGGGGATCCGCCGCATCCTATCGCAGCTTCTGCGAGGCCGCCTCGGCGTGGGAATAAAACGGCAAACTTCTACAGCTATTTCATTCAGAAGTGTTGCTGAGTGAGTGTCCGCGTGGTTGAGGATTAATTTCAGCTACTCGGGACTCGAACCCACGATCCTTACCTTTAACTCTTTGTGGCACGGAGGAGCAAGCCACTGTCTTGTGACCGTTGTTACTACTTAGACACTGTAGTTCGTAAGAAATAGTATTTTAAGGCTCGTTTGCCACGCATGTCTTAGAAACTGGGCAACGCACTTTATTTATCATTGTGTCGTTTAATCCGTTTGTTGCTTGATTTATGAAAGATATTTGCTAATAAAGTCATAATGAGTATTACCTTACGAGACTACATTTAAAGGAAGCTCCGTAAACGCGCAAAAATATTTTCATTTTAAATATCAAACTTCCGAAAACAGTTTTTTCCAAGGCACGATGAAAGTTAACAATTTCTGTGCACCGAGGATGTTTGTGCTGCCTTCCACGCGCGCTTGTGCGTGTGCGTGTGTGTGTGTGTGTGTGTGTGTGTGTCTGCACGAAGCACATCGTTTGGACCGCTGGGGTTGGTCCTTCTCTGCTAATCGTTTTAGTTCTGTCGGCTTCCACCTCTTCACAAGTGTTCCGGACGACTTTATTTGCCATGGTGCAACTGTTACCTCAGAAAGTCTTCGTTCCCTTTCACAAAAGCACATACTTACTATAAATGGAAATGTTAAATTAATCTTCTGTCATTCTAAGAATAGTTTCAGATCGCTTTCCAAGAAATGTGCAATGATGCAAATATTGTTTTCTTCAGAAAACCTGACATACGAGGCATTAATTTTACAAAATGCAGCCACTAACGTTTAAAATATCACAAAAAACGCCAAAGTATGAAACAGTAGTCCACTAGTAAAATTACTGCCAGTTGGCTCTGAGCACTATGGGTCATTACATCTGTGCTCATCAGTTCCCTAGAACTTAGGACTACTTAAACCTAACTAACCTAAGGACATCACACACATCCATGCCCGAGGCAGGATTCGAACCTGTGACCGTAGCGGTCACGCGGTTCCAGACTGAAGCGCCTAGAACCGCACGGCCACACCGGCCGGCTACTACCAATTACTAAAAATAATCCTCAGTGGAAACGTAAAATTCGCAGAATGCACCATTAACAACAGTACGGCTTGAAGATTAAGGCGCGCGCGAGCCAAATCCCGCTACAGGTTTGTGTCGCCGCACTGGAGAATTTACACGGAAAGGGTTTGGCAACATCAGTGGTAGCAGCGAAAAAAAAAAAAAAACAGTTCTGGAGCGCGAAAATAAAGTGCCTCACCGTGATGCAGCAACGGATGAAATTTCACTGATCAAAAAGTTAAAAAAATGAAGCTCTTCAGTCTACTATTTTGAAGTTGGTGGCTGTTTATCTTTCCAGAGAATAGACAGCCATGTACATTCGTACTACTGTGTCATTCATCCATCTTCTTTCCGCTTCCGAGATATCACAACTCGTGCAACACTTCAAAACTAAATACACGAAAAAGGAAACCTTTTATTCCCTGTTCTATTTGGCTGATAATCCGTAATATTTTCTGGGAATATCTGACCTTGTCAAAGTAAAAGTAATGGTAACCAACTTAAATCGTTATTATACGCTAGAAAGTGTCGAGGAAGTAATCAAAATTGCGTGTACATTGGCTTGCATAAATCATTCCACACCGATAAAGTGAATGTACCCGTGTAACGATCATGCAGACTAATAACAGGCTGTCAGAAGCGCGCCTCCTCTGAGGAGAGATAATATCTGACTCGGTTTCCTGCCGACTAGCTGAGTAACATAATTTGTTCTTGTGTAGAAGACATTTCCTGGATTTTAATCTGAATCTTGGCACCACACTTCGAATTTCAGATCGTGGGGATGTTTTTTCTTCCTTCTTTTCCTCCTCCTGCTCTCCAAGAATCTCCGAGGAAATCACTTTTCCATAAAACACTACACCCGATTTTTGGCAACTGATGAATCAACGTAATTGAAGCGGCGCTCTGAACATTTTACTGCCGAACTGTCATAACTGTCGTTCGCCCTGTCGTTTACAGGCTGACACCACATGTAGCCCTTAACGGTAGTCTTACGCGATTGACTTCACAGCTGCGGTCACCACACAGTCAAGTGCGCATATCATTCTCCTACAACGTCATCCGTGTATGAAGAGTGTTTTACATACGTGACTTCCTTTGGAGCAACCATTATACAGGGTGTGTCAAATCTTTTGGGTCAAATTGAACAGGTGGTTGTGGGTGCTCAGCAGATTATATTGGGATAGGCAACCAGCGGGCGGAAGTGCGTATTCGTTGTTATGTACATACACAGCGTACATCGGATTAACATCGTAGTTCGCAGTAATTATTCAAAGCGATGACCGCCAGTCTCAGTCCATGTATTGCAACGGCGCATTCAGTTTTGCCATACCCCCGCAGAGATCCTAGGTGTCTCTTATACACTGGAACAGGCAGCGGGTGATCAAACAGCGTACACCCCTGAGCACCAAGCAGACAAACAGTACACAATTTAGATGATAGCACGTATGTCCTGGGTGACGACTGCTTTTATCGTCCTGGCCCGTTAACTTGGGTCGAACGCATAGTAACCTCTCTGGTGTCAGTTGTTCATTACATCAGATAGATTGTAATGTGTCCATGGTGACATGTGTTCCTGTGTACAGGGCATGGCGCGTAGTCAGAGATGGAACGTTACTCGTCACGAGAGCTAACAAAATGGCTATGGCTCTGAGCACTATGGGACTCAACTGCTGTGGTCATCAGTCCCCTAGAACTTAGAACTACTTAAACCTAACTAACCTAAGGACATCACACACATCCATGCCCGAGGCAGGATTCGAACCTGCGACCGTAGCAGTCACACGGTTCCGGACTGCGCGCCTAGAATCGCGAGACCACCGCGGCCGGCCGAGAGCTAACAGACATGCATTTAATGTACAGCGAGGCGGGACGTGGTGCCCTTAAAACAGCACGCTTTCCCAACGTCGTCATCCTAACTGGAAGAAGTTCATCTCCGAGGCTACCAATTTACGAGCGGCCGTGTCGTTCACGGCACAGAGAGGTTCCCCATAGACGATGTTCGAACACCAGACTTCGACGAGATCGTGTTGGTTCGACCATCGGTCAACTTGCCCGTGAAACGTACGTTTCCAAGGATACAGTGTGGAGAGTATTGCTGGAACAGGCATTACACCTTTCAAAAAGAACGTGGGCAGGCACTGGGACCAACGGATTTAGAGCCTCGTGTTCATTTCTGTCAGTGCATTATCCACCTTAGTACTGTAGTGCTGAACTACGTTGTAGTCCGTACTGTTCACGGATGAAGTCGGATTCACACGTGATGGTGTTCTCAACAGCCCTGACTGTAGTGTGGACAGTCCCCATGCCACCCACATCAGTGGCCACTAGCAACGATTTTTGGTCAACATATGGGCGAGCATTGCCCAAGATCATGTAATAGAACCTCATTTGTGTTTCACTGGTCCACGTTACCTGGTGTTCTTGCGACATGTGCTGCGAAAGGATGTGGTTCCAATACGGCGGTGCATCAGCCCACTTCGATGTTAATGTCCGCTAACACCTGAACAACACGTATGCCCGTCGTTGGATTGGAAGTTGGGGTCCTGTCTCATGGCCAGCACGATCGTCGGATCTCACACTTCTGGACATTTTCCTCTGGGGTAACATCGAGACGTTGCTGTAGGAAACCGCCGTAGATATGGGCGAAGACCACCTTGCTGGGGTCGAAACTGCCTGTCTCCTGGTATAACGGACAACAGGGACATTGAGAGTGGCAGAACTTCATGCGCTATTGCCATGCATGCATTGAGACTGGACGTCGTCACTTTGAACAGTTGCGATGTTGTTATTCGTTGTACGCTGTGTGTGTCCCTAACACAATGAATATGCATTTCCGACCTCTGGCTCCCTGTCTCAATATAATCGGTTGTGGTTCCACTCTCACCTGTTACAGTTTGACCCAAAAGGTTTGAAACACCCTGTATGTTAAGGTTCACATTTAACGTGAAGTCAAAAGTATTCGTCTAGTAGGTAGTGAGGCTAGGGTTCAAAACAGTCGGAAACAAAAAGGTCCTCGTCAACAGCAGAGAATGAGACAAGACAATGCTTCATTTACTTTGGGTAGGACGTCGTGATACATGGTTTGTAAACCAAATTCGCTGAATTAAGAATGTTTCATGGGAAGCTACGACTTTCGTGCTGTGGTGTATGCAACGGAAGGTATTGTAACCGCCTAGAAGCAACTTCAGATAGATACTCCTGTTGATGAGAGAATCGATGGCGGTAGACCTACAGCCGCGCTAGAACAATGCAGGTTACCAGCAGCGAACATGCCTAACCGTTGGAGAGCAGCTCGCAGAAAATTTTTCACTCTTTGATTTCGCGGTGCTCGCTGCTCATTTCTCCGGTAAAAGCGACAAGACGAAAGGCTGCGGCGCAGGCCGTGATGACAAATGGACGTTTACGAGGCAGCGAGTGGGCAGGAGCGCTTTTTTTCTCCCGCGTGCAGCCGACGGAGACAGGAAAGGCGACCAGCCTCGCTTGTCCTTCTGGTCGCGTCTTCAATATTTATGGGAGGCGCGCCGCGCTCCAAATGAGAATCGCTGTCACTGCTGCAGACCCTTAAACGGTGCGTCTTCACCGCCTCCCATTCTTCCCCTGGCCACAGCTAATTACCCGCAGCACACGATTTGAAGCCGTAAACGCTGCTTTTGTACCCGTAAGGCTTGCTAGTTACATCGCTACGCTACGGCGACCAAAAAGACTTGTTTCGAAGCACTCTCTAAAATATGGAAATTGCGGAAATCATTCGCTGTCAGCTTGGAAAGCAACCAAAAGTGACAACATTTTCTTGGGTCGTGAACCGACGTGAAACACTGGCGTGAGGAAAAAAATGACAGCCAGAAAGCTCGGTCTGGTGCAAACGTATGAAACACAAAGACAGCCATGCCACGGAGAAGCTCTCGTTCTTCTTACAGCCGACTGAACGAAAGGGGTCAAATCGTGGTCTCCTTGTGGCGGAATGGTCATTCCGGAGAACTGCCGAACAACTAGGACGTGCTGCATCAGCTTGTGCAACGATGCTGCTATCAGTGGTCACGTCAACGTTCTCAAATTCTTAGACGAGGTCCTGGGCTTCTACGCACCACAGATGCGCGCCGCGATCGTCGTTTCGTAAGGGCAGCAGTGTCGTAGAGTGCATTTGTGTTCGTGACACCATGGCCCCACCCCAGGCCTCAGAGTCTGAGGTGCGACAGGCTACAACTCTCGTTCATCTTTAGCGTTTCTGGAGGGGAGGAGGGGATGCTAACCAGGTACGTGCACAACGTTGGTAGACCCGTTTAGCAACATTGAGATGTAAAGTTCCAACTGGGTAATGCTCGCCCAGTGTGCTCTGCAAGACGTGCGGCAACTTCTCTGTTTCCTGACCAATACGGTCGCCGGACTCGTCCTCAAGCGAGCCCATGTGGGATGTCATGGGACGAGAAGTGGCTCATGCGACTCGTCAACCAACAACTCTTACAGAACTACGCGAACAAGTCGAGCAGATGTAGCATAACGTATACAAGGACGGTAACCGCCTTATAGACGACCGCATTGTCACCCGTGAAGCCTACACATATACTAATGAGTGTTTTAGCATGGATCAATACTTGGTACTTCAAAACCGCTTGTGCTAGTGATACGTAAATGTAATTATTTCATATGCAGTGTAGCAAATGGGCTTCAAATGGCTCTGAGCACTATGGGACTCAACTGCTGTGGTCATAAGTCTCCTAGAACTACTTAAACCTAACTAACCTAAGGACATCACACACATCAATGCCCGAGGCAGAATTCGAACCTTCGACCGGAGCGGTCACGCGGTTCCAGACTGAAGCGCCTAGAACCGATCGGTCACACCGGCCGGCGCAGTGTAGCAACAAGAACTTCTGAGTGAATTGGAAACCTCTAAAAGGGTGCACTAATTTCGCGAATTTTCCGTGTTTTAAAGCAAACGTCAATCAGTTCTCTCTTTGAAGCGAATGTACCAGTAACAGGCGCGCTGCTGAATTCTAAGGTGGAGGTTCTCTTTTAAGAAACCGGTACCAAACGATAACTTCCTTGGCCTAGTCTCATCTTGGCTCATAAAAGCGCATCTTAAGTGTCAATTCATTAGCGAAGAGACAAAAGGAAAGCTACAGGAGTCTTCGGAACAATACCTCTCACGCCATTCATCATAAGGTGCGGAGCGCTACGCAATTAGCTGTTACAACACGTCCGCGTGTTGCACGCTTCCTTTACGACGCATTGTTTAGAGGTAAACCGCAGCTGGGACAAATCCGCGAATACTTACAGTTTTTACACACACACACACACACACACACACACACACACACACACCAGTACTTCAAAGCACCTGTAACACTGATGACTTATGCTGGTGGCCGTCTTGACTGCTGTCAGCGTCTTATTTCTGCTGTTTGTGCCCTACTGCTTTAGGTATTTGGAAGCAAAAATCACGTCACCTTTTACTGGCGCAGTTACTGTGAAAGTGCATGGCAGAAGTAGAAAAGAAAATGACCAAGATTAATAATTGCTAGGCCTAAATTTGTTTCCTCAAAAACGCCACCAGCAAGAAAATAAAAAAAATGTAAAGGAGTCAGCATTTAAATATCAGTACCTCGTTTCAATGACAGCGACACCACAAGAATTAGTTGCGTTAGAAGTATTCGAAAAACAGTGAACGTTTGTACTGGAGCCACCTATTTAATCGGCCACCGATTGTTCTGAGTGTTAAAAAATATCATCTGTTCATTCACATACAATACGGTGGTATCCTGTTATGGCTACTATCGTAATGGTGGATTGTCAAGATGGTTTCAGTGGAATCTTGAATTAAAGATTAAAGTTTCACTTTGTTTAATCAAATTTGGCTATTGTCAGTCAGCGGAAGAAACACACAGCCTCCACCTTTCTTTTTATAAGGTGACACAAAGAAATAATTACACGGCTGTACAGCGATTAGGAACTACCAAGCACTTACCGTCACAACTTCTACAGTGTTCACGTTCATGCTGTAAAAAGGGAACGTAGTTCATATACATATATGAACGCTGAGAGTGCGTCTTTCGTGGGCTATATCGGCTTCATTCAGTGGCGGGATGCATTCGGAGTTAATGTTTTTGGTAGTTCAACTTTGATCAAAAATAAGGAGACGAATCTTGTTTATTTAGGATTTACGTTTAGTCACGTGGTTTTATTCGATGAAAAATCTGTTTGAGAAGCTCATTTACGATGTTACTAGGACCAAATTGTACGAGAGGACAAAGAAAATCAACATGCGACTTACTTCCACTGTGGACAAGAAGAATGTAATGGCTGTCTTTCTTTCCGACGTTGCAAGCGATAAAATTGAGTTGGCATCGGGGCGGGCGCTGTTATCGGGAAGAGAAGCTTCGACTGGGAGCGTTTCGAATCTCTTGCGTTGTGGCGAGAAGCCAAAGACAACGGCCCGACAAGAGGATTCGCACATTTAAGCTTCTTGAATTTCGCCCAAGAGTGCGGGAATGAGCGCGGGAATCAAACATGACTACGTAAACAGTTAAGAGTCGGCGTTTGTTCCACCCTACTCCAACTCCTCTGATTCACACTTCTACGTTTTACAAACTACCATTCGTTTTACTTGATAGGAAAAACTTACTCAGTTTTAAAAACACAGCGCCAGTTATTCAGGAGAAGTTAGGCAAATGTTTCCTATGCAAACTTCTTACGAAAGGGAAACGTCTAGGATATTATGAAAATGAAGTAACGAGCGTGTGAAAAGAAACTGATTTATCGATAAATCCAAGTTTAAGTGACATTAAATCACTACATGAGTGTCCCGGTAAACGCAATAAAGCAACAGACAAAGCTTTTAAGGTTGCTGTAGATAATGAACGGTGCTGTGTAGTGTGAAGGCAGTTCATTGAATGGATGAAAGGGGAGGTTACGACTTTAATTCACCAGTATACATTACAGCAATTTCCTTTCAGTGTTAAGACACACAGCGGCGCACGCTAGTTTTATGTCCACACACAACAGTATTCTTTCCTGAGTTAATTTCTTCTGACCCGCTTTTTAATGGCGGCTGTTCCCCGCGAATATATTTCTGATCTCAAACAATGCTGAGCGAAAAGCGAGAACAGTAATTGGGTCGCGCTAGCGTGAGACAGTGAAAAGAAAAGAGAAGGGAGTGGATAGTCAGATTTTCTATCCCAATCTTGGCGAGCGGGGACTTTATGGCGTTATATATCAAAAGCCAGTACACGTCCTTAGGGAATTACTTCTCAGTCGTGGCGACGAGCGCAATGCTCGGAACGGCAGAAGGGGGGGGGGGGGGGGGACGCGGACGCGGACGCGGACAAAGCGACTCGTATTTCTAAGGCGGCGTTGTTTCTTCTCTCAGCAAAGTGCGTTCTGTAGGGAGCTGTGTGTGTGTGCGGCAAGGTCAGCAAGTGTGAGGCTCAGCCACTGCTGCGCCGACGTTGGCAAAGTGCGCGCACTGTCGGGTCGCTGCTCCCAGGGGTATGGTTGCTTGCTCAGCGTATAACAGTCCACGGATAGATCGCGACACACAACTACAATGCAGTTCAGAGAGAGAGAGGGGGGGGGAGGCTAAGCATGACTACTCTGGTATTATGTTACTTTCTTTGCCGTTGTTCAACAAAATCCCTTCTTCTACATCTGTGTTTCTACTCCGCAAGCCATTTTATGGGTGCTGCGGAGTACGTGCATAATACTACTGGTATCAAAGTCCCCGTTACATATGCCAGAACACTAGAAGGAAGTGCTATTTGCATAAGGATAACTCCTTTAACCATGTGCAGAAAGATGTGTGTTACCCTATAGGTTCGATTCACAGTAGACTTCCAGTAAAAGTGAAAAACTGAAATGTTAGCCCTAGACTTTCAAAGGAATTTTGGTACTCTCCGTTTAACGCCAACTCTCACCTTTCATTTAGGACATCTCAATCATTTCTTACCTCCTGCAATCGAGCAGAGAAGTTCCTTGATCTACTTGCTTCCTAAATGCTTTGGTAAATGCTCCACCCATCTTCGTGACGTGTTTAAAATAAAGCCATATCTGTATTTTTCACTCCAAACCAGAAGCGATGCGGCACAGGTTTAGCACACTTGACTCTCATTCGGAATGGGTCGAAATCCACGTCCCGCCATCCTGATTTAGGTTTACCGTGATTTCCTTTAACCGCTTGAAGGAAAATACCGGGACGGTTCTTTCCCCGATATGAGCTTATTATGGTCCATCTCTAATGATCGCGATTTCGACGGGACGTTAAGCTTCAAATCTTCCTTCCTTCTTCCAAACCTAAGCTGTTTGTTTTCTATGTCTGTTAGTAATTATAGTAATGCTTCCCTTCTTTGCTCGCTGAGGAACATTCAGCTCTGAACGGATTTCGTAGTATTAGTCAGTTTCTCACCGCCGTAATTGATAACCGGCAACACACACTGACTGTAAGCCTTTCTTTCTAGATACACTGGAAATTCTGTTTTGGAAATCCTTTCTTTAGTGTACCTAAAGCAAACCATGCTGTTCTCATTTTTCATCTTCTTTTACTTTCAATCCAGTCGTTGTCTTCAATTGCCTTTTACACTGAAACGAATGATCAGGTTCTATGACGTCATTGTTAATTTTTACAGTTTTTTTCTATATGCTGTTGGCTGTACACCATACTAATCTAATAATAGTCGTACAGGAATTGCTGTTAGAATAATAATTGCATATGTTTCTCGGTCTAGCATGGCTTCTGCGAATTATAGACGGAACCATGTGGAACTGCAATTTTTGATTGGCTGCCATACCGTCAGTGCTGAGAAAGCGACACATGCGTCATCCACTTCGGTACTGCCCGCCGTTTCACTAGCATTGGAACATTAGACGATACAGTATAGCGTGTCCTAAACGTCATTACAACACTTCGGATATTTGATGACTATTGTAATTGCACAGCTTAAAGTCACAGTATAATCGTACTTGGGTTACATCTTTCAGAACAGTAGACAGCCGGCCGGAGTGGACGAGCGGTTCTAGGCGCTTCAGTCCGGAACCGCGCGACTGCTACGGTCGCAGGTTCGAATCCTGCCTCGGGCATGGATGTGTGTGATGTCCTTAGGTTAGTTAGGTTTAAGTAGTTCTAAGTTCTTGGAGACTGATGACCTCAGAAGTCAAGTCCCATAGTGCTCAGAGCCATTTGAACCAGCCAACAGTAGACATCCTTAAGAAGAAGTCGCCATATCCTGACGACAAAAACAGTAAATAAATAAACTGGCAACACCGGTAAACAGAGAAAATGTTAGAGCTACAAACGTCAGATGTCAGAGGCGATTCGCACTTGAAATTGCACGCATGAGCCGTGAGTGTATCAGAATAATGTTACGATTGGTCGAACGGTCCACGGGTGTATTGTCGCTTCGTAGTTTCCAACTGGCAAAGTATTGCGGCAATCAGACATGCCACCATTGTCAGGTGCGTTGACGAACTGAGCTCCTGAGGGAGCGCGGGTTGCTGGTGGTTAAACAGATGAAAGGTAACGTCGCCCTGCGTGTGTATTGACTTCTTCCATAACGGAACAACTTCGACTCGTAGTCTCACAGAAGTACCTCCAACGGGCTAGAGTCGCTAGACGCTGTGTTGGGTGAGCCACGTGCACACACACGCAGCACGCACCAAGGACGCCGGGAGCCGGTGTCGTGGACAGACCGCAAACCGGCGCTACCGTAACGCGAGCCGGCGGCCGCCTCTCGTTACACTGCGGTCACAGCTGCCGCTCTCAGCACTCTCCCCCTCCCCCCATCCTTCTCCCCTCCCCCACCACCTCTCTCAGACGCTCCTCCGCCAAAGTGGCAGCCAAATTGATTCGAGGGCGCCGCGTAGTACAAAGAACCCTGTCTCTCTCTCTCTTCGCCCGCTCGGTAGTCGCTCGCGAGCGCTCACTGCCGCCGACAAGCGGCAAGTCGCGTGATAAATTGGTGAGGAGCGACTCCGCATTCAGCATGAGTAATGGATCTGATTACGGCGCCGCTTCACCTCAAATATGTGCTCGGAATAAAAGGAAATACTGCTTTAATGCACAAAGAGGAGAGCTCGGTCGGCCCGAGGCTACGCCGCCTGTTAAAGCCTGCGGGGAACGCTCCTAAAAGGCCGCTCTGACGTACGGGCGCCCTCTCGCGCGCCGCCGGCAGTAACGAATTTGCAGAAAGTTTAACAGTATTTTATTCCGCAGATTTAATTTCCCCGAGGGCCCCGTCGGATAAATTTTAATAAGGCTCCTAAATGGGCGTATAATATCTAACGCAGCGCCGTACAACAAGCGCGTTAGGCCGCCCGAAGATAACTAAATTAACTACCGCTGCGGCGCCACGTCAAAACACTTCGCCGTAAAACCTTCTCTGTGGAGAAAATAGCCGTTAAGAATTTGGTAAGCCGGGATTTCATTACAGAGCGGGCAGTGGAGGAGAAAAGGGCCCAGTTAACACCCTGCGATGCTAACGTGTCAAAGCGGACGCTGCAGGAAACTGAGGCCGTATACCGCACGCGTTCTGCTAACACTACGCGCAGTAAAGCCGCGAAATCTGGAGCTTTACGGCAGCTTACATCGACTTGACGACTTCCACCAGCAGTCTGGAAGAACAAGACGACGTGCCCGGAATTTCTGAAAACACTGGAATAATCTTCCATTTTGCGAGCTCACTGTCTACCTCGTGGGCAGATGTTAGTAACAGTGGAAGCAAGCCGTTACAGTAGAAAGTGAAGTGATACAGCCAACTACTCTGCGGCAGGTTCATTCCTCGAACGTTAATTATTCATCGACATAAACGGATGGCATACTGCCCTTCCCTGCACCCATCATATTATGTGCTCGACATAAACCGATGCCATATTGCCCTTTCCTGCATCCATCATATTATACGCCCGTGCTTCGCAACGTAGGTTAAAGAAAGGCCTTTCCATACCGTCGCTTTTTACGGTTCCATACCTCAACCCGTGAAAGCAGAACCCTTATGGGATTACTCCCTCAGTAAAGTAGCCAAGAAATAAAATATAAATGTAACCTATCGAAAGAAGCGAAGCAAGTTCGTTAAATTTTTAATACACAAAGCGAAATCAGCAAATCCCTGTAGCATAGCCAAGTAAATTCAATGTTTGTTAGTATTTCTAAAGATAAGAACGCGGAGTTTAACCAAAGATTACGAAACCCTCGTAAAATTTACTATTGCAGCAGGGTTTACAACAGGACATGTAGTTCTTAATTTGATGTTACATACCATTCGATATCTAATAATTGTAACTAAGTAATGTACAACCTATGACTTACTTCGAATAAATTTGGAGTATTACAATTTAAGATGGTTTAGTAGCAGTGTAACATTTTCCCCCTTTAATGTTGTACGGTTAATTCTATCAATGACGTAACTTTTCGGAAACACTTTTTGCCACAGAGGTAAAAGAAGTAACAGCTACATCTATTGATTTCTTGGTGTACTATGCTGTCATTAAGGTAAAAATCGGAACTACAAAGCTAAGCACACTCTAAAACTTCCAATTACGATTTTTTCTTGATTCTGTTTTTATGAAATAGTCTGTACGTTGCCCAAAGCTAATTTCATGTTTTCTGTGGAAACCCTATGAAAATTCGCCTAGTAGTTTTGGAGATTAGCTTGTTTAGACAGATAACGGTTATTAGTATAGCCTTTTTACCTGAATGCAGAAGGCTGAATTTATTATTGCTTTTAACATTGTTTGGCAACTCTCTCGCACGCGTCGATACAGCTATGTTAATGAAGTTTTTCAAAGTAAGGGTGTGGTTCGATGTTTCCGCGGTAAACATGGTGCGGATCATGAGCTTGTAGCCTGCGCTATAAAAAGGTCTTGAAGACTCGTAAGACATTACGAAGGATATTATTATCGTCGGCGAATTCCGACATCGATATGGACGCAGCAGCGTTATCCATTCAGAGATTGACAAGACCTTCGGGTGGCGCGCACATCCCACAGCCAGTTGTATGGTTGTATCCTAAAAAGCTTCCCTGTCGCCGACGTTGCTACTCGCACACAGTGATACCTTGCTTTTGGTTAGCCTATTTCTCTCGGTTTCCTATTCATGTTTCGTTTGTACGCTGTTGATGATTTTTGGCTCCGCATTTGAATTCTCTCGATCTCTGCTTTCGGACTTGTGAGCGGTTAGTCTTCGTCCACTCGGTCTTTACGGCCACTTACCGTTTTTCAAATAAACGGCCTACCGACACTTCAATCACCTAGAATCTGCGTTACAAAAGAAAAAAATTAAGGTTAATAGTTTCCTAACATTCCTTCTTCCGACAGTCCCCCCCCCACAAACACACACATTCTCTTTCTACTACACTGAAGGAGAAACAGCTAAAATAAAGCAGGACGTGCGGTTCGTTGATTACCAGGCTAAAAGATAAAAAAGTAATCCAGAAACTTCAGTACACAAAACATCGCAGAACTCATGCAAGAAGTACTGCATTCATCTCAATACCTTTTAAGGTAAGCAGTAAGTCTAATGTCATGTACGCTGTTATTAAAAGTGCACGACACATTTTGTTGACTGGAAGCTTGCTTCTGCGCTGTCAAGGAGTAGTACTGGATGTCAGAAGTGAGGTTTTTGTCCGCAGACTCGGCAAGGTAAGGAATTTGTGGAAATAAAGTACGAGGTGCGAAAGCACGATAGGACCTGAGTTAAAGGCGCCAGGGAATTATTTCCGAGGTACTAGTGGAACGAGAGTCTACGTTTGCGGTGTTTATGCCCCAGTAGAAAATTGCGGCCGCATTGGCTTTCAATTTTAGCGCATTTTTTCCGATATTTTGCGAAAAATTTCAAAATACGTCATGTCACTACACTCGCCTTTAAGAGCATTTGAGTGACGTTAAAAAGTGTATCATTCTGTGGGGTCTTGCACACTCGTCTCGTAAGGGGCCTAAGGGATGCTGCGTTCTCGGAATGCTATATACAACAATTCAAGCAAAATCACATTTCAATTAATTGACAATACTTAACTTGAATTAACAGTGGTGTCGCAAGCGGTGGGCGACATGCAACATAAATCCGAGTCCTTTGCTGTATGCAATGTTCATGCAAGTTTGACACGCGTGTTCTTTGCTAGGCCACGTCTAGTCCTGCGCGAATACTGAGCCGAACACTGGATTCGCATTCGGGAGGACGACGGTTCAATCCCGTCTGGCCATTCTGATTTAGGTTTTCCGTGATTTCCCTAACTCGCTCCAAGCAAATGCCGAGATGGTTCCTTTCAAAGGGCACGGCCGACTTCCTTTCCCGCCCTTCTCTAATCCGATGAGACTGATGACCTCGCTGTCTGGTCTCCTCCCCCAAACAACCCAACCCCGGCGCTTGTGGTTACGCCAGAACACGTTCCATTTAAGGAAAGAATCTCGATTGATAACAGTTAAGAGGGTTAACTATTCAAGTAAATTACATGTCCATCGACATATTATTTAACGAAAACCTCGTTCCCGCGATAAGTTCACGAAATAAATGAGGTGTTAGATCTTCAGTGGCCTACAGTGTATACAACAAATAGCTAGGGACGTTGTGTAGTGCAGAAGCTACTGTCAGATGGAGGGATTATCTTTGGAGACGAGATTGTGCTGCCGCTTCGAGACAAAGGACTGCCGACCTGAATTGTGAAAAAGTGCGCATGCGCCAAGCATCGTACGTTTGGGCCCGGTCGGTGAAGTCCGCTGCTCTGCGCAGTTGCTGGCATTTCCTCACAACGACCTGCCTAAGTCTGAATTACGCTTCAGTGAATTATCGTAGAGTTTTGGCAGCAGCAGAGAGCTAACGCGATATTTACAGAAGGTCGCGACTAGGATACCTTAGGTCAGAGTATTGCGGAAATTGCCGGTGTAGCGCGGTGCGGCGCCGCGTCGCGCTGACAAGTGACGGTCGCCTTCCGCAGCGCGTCAAATATTCACGTCCCGCGCGGGGCTGTGGCGTCCCGGGAGGCGGCGCTGTTTGCTTAAGCCCGGCTTCATCTGCAGTAAAGGCTGCCTCGCGGAACCCCTGCACCCCGTCCCGTGCCGCCGACTCTCAAACGATCCCGGCGAGGGCTGCATCTCACCGCTGCCCACGTTCCAACACTTCATAACTGTTATTATTCGGAATTACACCTTCATACCTCTAAGCGCGTGGCACATCCAAAATAACGAAAAATCGCTGGAGTCCCCCAGGGTTCAATCCTTAGACCATTGCTTTTCTTTCCGTGTATTAATGACATGTCATCTGAGTTTCACTTTCGTATCTACCATTTACGTGACGAGATAATTTTCACGACCATCACACGGCTTCACCAGTATTTTATTAATATACACTTGGACGTAGTAAAAAAATCGTTGTGTAAAAGAAAATGTGATTGTGCTGAAAATTAAAAGAACATCATTCTAGTCTTTAAAAGTCGCGATTTTCCGCATTTGAAGAATGTAACTTTTTTTATTGTCTACTCCAGTTTCGGATTATGTACCACAGCCAAGCATTTGTAACCATGTAATACAACGCAGTACGCAAAAACGTAATAAGAGAACAATAGTATGTGTCACAAATTTGCAGTCTGTTAACATTCACACGTAAGATCCGATGTCGTATTACGCCATCGAAACAAGTGAAAAGTAACACCGTCTTTGTAGTGCTGTGTCCCCTCTGGTAGCCTGTAAATAAATTGTAGGTACATAGGTCAGACACAGTGCGACGGATGCAAAAAAATATTCAAATGCGTGTGAAATCTTATGGGACTTAACTGCTAAGGTCCTCAGCACCTAAGCTTACACTCTACTTAACCTAAATTATCCTAAGGACAAACACACACACCCAAGCCCGAGAGAGGACTCGAACCTCCGCCGGGACCAGCCGCACAGTCCGTGACTGCAGCGCCTTTGACCGTTCGGCTAATCCTGCACGGCGAAGCGACGGATGCAAACTGCATGTGAACACAGAGGGCCATTGCAGCGAGAATAGAGCCAGTGGGTGTCAATTGATGTGTACGTGCAGATTCAAATAAACGTGCTTCTTTACAGTCAGTCCCGGGGCAGAGATAGGTGTGGGACATGTGTACATCAAAGAGTAACAAGTCAAGAGCACATTATCGTGCGGATAACTGCGACAGTGGATTAAAACAATTGGAGTACCGTGATGGATAACGTGCTGCTGAGTAATTACTCTTTGGCGAACATGCATACCACATTGTCATCTCTGCCCCACGTTGTCTGTGTACAGCCACATATTTGTTTCAACCTGCATCTAAACAACACTGTGAAAGACATTTGGTATGGAAACAGATTACGATCCGAATGGGAAGATCCGAGAACTGGGTCTTCGGTGCTAATGTCACAAACTGTAAATGCGGGCATCACAAACCTCGTACTACAATGCCTTCTGTGCCGAACATCCCGCACAAAGGATGACAACATTTATGCCATCTACAGTGCCTTGGACGTTGAAAAGCGTAGGCACATGTGATACGAAGCAACATGTTTGCCACATGTGTTGTATTTCTCTAGCCTAATTGTTGTTTCCTGCATTGATTGTCATTCTCTACATTTGTATGCATCTGACGCGAGAATTAAACCTGGGAAGTGAACAGGCCATTGCGCTGTGGTTTCTACTTCTATATCATTACTCTTCACAGATCACACTGTGTGTGTGTGTGTGTGTTTGTGTGTGTGTGTGTGTGTGTGTGTGTGTGTGTGTGTGTGTGTGTGTGAGCCGGCCGGTGTGGCCGTGCGGTTAAAGGCGCTTCAGTCTGGAAGCGCGTGACCGCTACGGTCGCAGGTTCGAATCCTGCCTCGGGCATGGATGTGTGTGATGTCCTTAGGTTAGTTCGGTTTAATTAGTTCTAAGTTCTAGGCGACTGATGACCTCAGAAGTTGAGTCGCATAGTGCTCAGAGCCATTTTGTGTGTGTGTGTGTGTGTGTGTGTGTGTGTGTGTGTGTGTGTGTGTGTGTCAGAGGACATGTAGAAACGTTTTGAGAATACTACTCTACCGTTCCACAATCAAGCAGCAGGTGGGAAAAGTGAACACCTAAATCCTTCTGTGCGACCTCTAAATTCTTTTATTACGATGGTAATAGTTCCCTATTTAGATGAGAGTCAACAAAATATTTTGGCATTCGGAGGAGAAGGTTTGTGGGTGAAAATTCATGTTGTTTTAATGACTGCCACTGCAAATCACTTAACATATCCATGAATATCTCCCCTGTGTAGTGATATTACAAAACGACCTGTTTGTCTTTGAATGTCTTCGATGTCCTCCGTCAATTTTGTTTCATAAGCATCCCATACCGTACAGCAGTACTCCAGAAGAGGACGGACAAGCGTAGTGTAGGCAGTGAGTTTAGCAGATTTGTTGCACATTCTAAGTGTTCTGCCAATGAAATACAGTCTCTGGTTCGTCTTCACCACAAATTTTCTTTGTGTCGGTTCCAGTTTAAGTTACGCATAATTGCAAGATACTTGAAGCTTTCCTGACCACTTGTTCACAAACTGCCCGTTAGCTTCTGACGCGGCTTCTTCGGCCGACCTGTGTTTGATGATTTTTTTCTGGAATTTCGCCAGCACGACTGGCTTCACCCTACTTTGCTGTTGGTGGATTGGAGTCGAGCCCGCGGCCACAGAGTATATGTACGTGGCGTGCCAACGTTCAAGGGCTTCTCCGCGGTAATTTCTGGTGCAGTTCTCCCATTGCTGCCTCCAACGGTCGTTCGCTGATCACGTTATTTTAATCCCTAGGTATTTATTGAAGCAACAACCTGTCACTGAAATTTAACGGAATATAATGTAGTACTCGTGTGGAGCACCTCGAACTTTTTATTATTGAGGATCAGTCGTTATTTCTCGCACCATGCAGGGATATCAAAATCGTGATAGAAACCATGTTCGCTGATTGTGTTTATCTGCATATGTTTCATGATAAATCGATTACCTACTGTTGGATGTGAAAATGTGTAGTGTTAACGTGTTTACTTAGATCCAGAAGGACTTCTTACCTGCCATACACGGGAAAGCCTTAAAATTTGTTGCGTACTTCATATAATTTCGTTGGGAGCCGGATATTGATGAGCCTCCACATTCTGTTGATAGCTGTTTATTTCCGCAGGAGTGTGAGGATAAATGTAATGACGCGATAATTGCCCTTTGCCGTTGCGGCGCGCTCTTCTCGCGTCCGTATAAATCGTGGAGCAGCTCGTGAGCCGCAGCCGGTGGAGGGAGGAGGAGGGGAGGCGAGGGGAAGGGCTGCCACGAAGGCAGGGATCCGAGAGGGTCGCGAGCCTCCGTAATTTATTGCACCGAAATAAAGCAAAATAAATAGCGGAGGATTTTTCTTGCGTAAAGGGGACGTTTTATGGTGTCGGGTACCGGCGCGGCCATTACGCCGTTTGTTTATGCGGCGGCGTCCTCGGCGCCACGGATTCTTGTGCCTCCGCTGTTGCGCTTCCCACCTGTCAGAGCATACAGTAAGTACCTGCTGCCACTTAACGGCTACCGCATGACGCATTCTATCAACGTACGCCTATCTACAGGTTGTGTATGTATTGGCTGCTATTATCTCAGAACTTATGCGAAGACAACTTAAACCGAGAGCGACTCATTCCGTCGGAAACAACAGTAGCGAAACGGAGAGAGCTTTGGGTACTCGCGAGCATGTTATCTACGAGTGTCAATTAAATACATCTGTGGTAAGGATCGATGTCGCTCTTCGTGACCAAGCCGTAATTGTATGTTACTGCCGCAGGGGAATCGTGTTGTTCGATCTTCTGTACCAGCTGTAATTTCTCATTGATAACAGAACTACGACACGCTTAATTCAAGTTCGTGAAGGATAAACAGTGACTCTAGCTTTGAAGTCCAATAATAACGGTTCAGAGACGTAGCTCTCCCCCCAATAACGGGCATCCAGATATGCTTTAGAGGGGTAAATAATGTTTGACAGATCAGTGTCATTTAGAATTATAACCTACACTTGGGCTTTAGTTGATGATAATTGAAATAAAGCAGTTTCGTGGTAAGATAATATCTATCACACACGACAAACTTTTTTGGCCATTCATCTCCAGAATGTATTTTCACTCGGCGGCGGAGGGTGCACTGATGTGAAACTTCCTGACATTAAAGCTGTCCGTGACCTAAGCCTTTGGTGAGTGAGCATTTGCCTGCAAAATGCAAAGGTCCAAAAGTGGAGCCCCGGTCCGCTTTAATCTGCCAGAAAGCTCATCTTTGTACGGTTTGTCGCAGCCATCCTCAGAGAATAGGCTCAACTCTATCAACTGATGACAGTCTGCATTTGTCATTGGCTTGGCCACTGAAATGTGCTAGAGTTCCGTCGTTGTATGAAATTCCCCGCCGAAAAGCTAGGGTGTCTTTAGAGTAATCAGGCGTTTAGTTGTGCAAAAAACGTTCGTAGTTCGCTCTTGTAAGCCAATAGGTATTATTGCGTGCGTCCCCAACATGCGATGTCTCGTAAATCTCAAACTTAAGAATAACTACAGTGTCTGTCGCGAAGGTTTGTTGTATTCAGTATTTTCGATGCACTTATCTTGGAAATGCGAACAATGTTCACCAATTGTCGTCGCCACGAAAACAAAATAACTGTAGAAAAAGTAGCAGTCAGTGAGATGGAACTTACGCAGTATTGGCAAATGCGACCAGAGATTAATTTGGATCCAGCTAGGAAATGTCACTGACAGCATCTTCGTTTTCATCACGGTGTATAGTACGAGGCATACTCGAATGTGTCTGTGTGAAGTGCCTGCTCCCACATATTGCTCGACGCTAAAATTGTTGAATTTCCACGGCGTCTCAAATGATTTGATTTCTGTAGTTTCGAAGTGTCTATGTCCCGTACTGTGTGTCGTGTTGCAAACGAAGATGAAGCGAGTGACTTTTCGTCGTCGGCACCAATATAATTATGGTCACAGTGGTCACCACTACATCAGTTACATCTGAGTGAATCCTTTACTTCTTAGACAGTCCGTTCAAAAAAAGGGTTCAAATGGCTCTGAGCACTATGGGACTTAAACCTAACTAACCTAAGGACATCACACACATCCATGCCCGAGGCAGGATTTGAACCTGCGACCCTAGCAGTCGCACGGTTCCGGACTGAAGTTCCTAGAACCGCTCGGCCACCGATGCGGCCGACAGACAATCCGTTGCTCTGCTGACGAAGACAATGGTGCACATAGGGGAAAACCCGTATTTTCATAGAGAATCAACGCGACAAACTGACAACTTGTTGTTCTTCTTATTTTCATACGAACACACTGATCCTTCAACACTGGACTGTTGTCTTCTTGCGCTAGGTTGGTATTGAACATGACGGGAACAGCAGAGTCTGCGAGAGCTGAAGTGAAGTGCAAAGTACAGAGGCTAGGTAGTGGCTGAGTAATGGTCGCTGACGTGTTGTGCTGTACCCCCTGGAAGGCGCGACTCCATTAGGGCAGCCGGCGCTGTGCTTGTCAGCAGGCGCTAGTTACGGTCCGACCGCCTCACTTGCCAGCACGCCGCTCTTACGCCCGCAGGCAGGAAGCGTCCTCTCACACGCGCTGCGGCTTACTCCCACTCCTCCGTCCTTCGTGTCAGAGGCTGCTTGTATTATACGGTAATTGCTTCCGTGTGTCCATCTTGTCTTTCAAGCATTACTCACCCACCGTTGTACGAAGACCTCTCGCATTTCACTAACTTCTGTGCCATCAGTTAATCCAGTAAAACAACCACCTTCGAAAGTATCTGACGTCTCCGTGCTGCCCGCCCCGTGTAACTTCATTCTAGAAAACACAATTTCCGTGAAGCTTAAGCCGAACAGCCATCTCCACATTGAACCCAGTGAGAGACAGCGGAGGGCAGCAACCTCTCCACCTCCATCCTCACCCAAGACCTCAAAAAAAAAAAAAAAAAAAAAAAAAAAATCGCGAAACAAACCCGCATCCTACCAATCCAGACAATCCAGTATGGGCTTGAATAAAGCCAGAAAATGTAATGGGTATTGACAAGTGGCAAGTGAACTCATAACTACTTGTCTTGAGCCGGCCGGTGTGGCCGTGCGGTTTAGGCGCTTCAGTCTAGAACCGCGTGACCGCTACGGTCGCAGGACCGAATCCTGCCTCGGGCATGGATGTGTGTGATGTCCTTAGGTTAGTTAGGTTTAAGTAGTTCTAAGTTCTAAGGGACTGATGACCTCAGATGTTAAGTCCCATAGTGCTCAGAGCCATTTGAACCATTTGAACTTGTCTTGAAGTCACCGAAGTACTTAGACGCTCGCTGCGACGCTGATATGATTGCCCTCCCTCCCTCGCACACTCATATCTCGGAAACGCTCTTGTCCCCACTGAACATTGCGCAAGCGGCAGTTCACGACTGCTCGCATTTGCGGGAGCCAGTGTTTCTAATTTCACCACGAGGTGATTTTTCTGTAGGAGAACACACAGTTTGACCCCGTTTCTGCCTGAATGGTAAGTATATTTTGTTGTTTCTCTCTTGAGATATTCTTGTTAATTGATGCCAAGAAGTCAACGTCATGAGTGTCGAAATGTACTATTAAGATGTGTCTTTCGTTAAAAACCATTTTATGAGTACTATGACGCCAATTCAGCCTATATTTTCTTACTTAGTGCTCGGCTGTGAAATAAAGGCAACCCACTCATGACAGTGTAATAGCACCGAAACATGTGAGAATGAAGAGAGAAAAACAACAAAATTGTTTTGTGCTGACGGCAGAAAACTCACAACAACAAGATTTAACCTCCACCACATTGTCTCACTCGTTAATGCTAGTATCTGAAATTTAAAAAAAATGTAATTATTGGTAACTTTTGTAATCAATATTACAGTTTTACGAAGTAATAATAATAATAATAATAATAATAATAATAATAATCTTTTGAAAATACTTCAGTTTTTAGACCCAAACACTAGTGAACCTTTTTTTGACAATTTCATTGTACACATCGCCGAGTTAATTACCCCCTTGATGGGAACCAGTGATGCCTTTACCTACCGATACGTAGTTTTCTGCATTTTATTATAACAAATTTTAGCTAAAACGACGGATTTTTCGAGATATCTCAGTTTTCTGATGCTTTGAAATAGCTTATATTCATACCACGTAATCTGTGAGAAAGAAAACCCACCTAAAACGATATTTAATGCCCTAGAAAACTCAACAAATAAGATGCTTAACAGCATACAATGTGGTGGGTCCCATGTTCTGCTTGTGACTGATACTGGTGTCGCACCTCACTGACCATGTACCTCTCGACGAGGCAAAAATTTGTGATGCCAGGTTCTTTATTTCGCCCATAGTGTAATTCCACGCTGTCACGTCATCTGCTCCTCGTCCTCCACGTGCGTTTACACATTCTCGCGAGAGAATGGCTTAATGAGGTAGGTGCTGGACTCAATTTATGTTCAAGCTCAATATGGGAAACGGATTTGGGGAGTAAAACCAGTCGTCTTTGTTGCAACAATACACATTGAATTTCGCTAAGCAGGTACTCTCGAATTAGGCTGCATCAGTTCCTAATTCTTTTTGTGAAGATGCGTTAATTTTTCCGAAAATTACAACAGAAGCCTCCCACTCGCTCTGTAGTTCACCTGGATGCTTCAACGATGTGATGAAGTCAAGAGGTTTAACTATTACCTTGGTCAATATCGACATTTACAAAATTGTGGAACCTTGTTGTCCAAAACACTCATCTACCGATTGGCCAGAGCTTGTAAGGGGCAGGCTGCGGCCGCCGCAGCAGCAGCAGCAGCTTGTAGATAAGTGTAATCGCGGCAGACCAATATCCGCGCGACAGAGCTCTCGTGGTCTTGTCGCGTTCGGCAAGCGGCCAAGTTTTTCGTGAAGAAGTGCTGGCGACTGCAAGAATATCCGCAGGATGTTTTCAGAGTTCACAAAGCGGACCGGAGGAGAGGCGAGGGCAAATATTTACATTTGTTGCGGTGAGGCCGGCTGCCGAGAGCGTGGCCAGCCCCGGAGCACTGTGTGTGTGTGTGTGTGTGTGTGTGTGTGTGTGTGTGCGCGCGCGCGCGTGCGTGCGCAGCTTGGCCCGCCGTCGCTAATCACGGCCTGTTATCGCCCGCGCTACGCTGGTTTCTTCGCTACCACGGCGGATACATCGCGCTAGCCGGTGCTGGCTCATCCGGAGGGAGACAGCGACAGCGATAACCTTCAGACCTATGCCACAGTCTTATCCACTTAAACGAGAACCGCATATGTCACAGCCATTTTTGGCCTCTTTCGTCTGCCTTTCCGTCAACCGTAGACGCTTTGCAAGCGTGCACTGCTCAAAAATTAATTACCACGAACGCTGTCGCATTAACACTGATGGCTTTGCAAACACAAAGAAAAGATACCTGATGTTGCGAATCTACTTAACGACGGAACAGGTTTGCATGAGCGAGCAACGTACGTCTCTGAAGGATCTCTTCGCCCGACTACGGAAATGGCATAATAATAATAGTTAGTCGAGGGATGTACTTCACTCAGCCGCGCGGTCTCGGGCGTGTTGTCACGGTCCGCGCAGCTTCCCCCGTCGGAGGATCGAGTCCTCCCTCGGGCATGGGTGTCTCTGTCCTCCTTTGCATAAGTTAGATTAAGTAGTGTGTAAGCTTAATGACCGATGACCTCAGCAGTTTGGTCACATAATACATCACCACAAATTTCCAAATTGTACTTCACTCACGATGGCCCTCCTGGCTATTCCAAAGTTCATCCTTTCAGAGACTGCGAATTACCCTCGCCAGTCTATGGAGATCAGCCGATGCCCCGATCGCATTCCTTACTAAAGTTAAACGCTTCCATTGTCTTTCTGTTTGTTAAGACACCTCAGTGAAGAAGGATCTCTTCCTGAGTGACTTCTGTGAACACGCGAGGTAGTGCAAAGTATGTCATGTGTATCTGACCGTCAAAATCTTTGCGACAGTTAGTTTACCCTCCGTCTAGACCAGGAGTAGTTAACCTTCAAAAAATGGTTCAAATGGCTCTGAGCACTATGCGACTTAACTTCTGAGGTCATCAGTCGCCTAGAATTAGAACTAATTAAACCTAACTAACCTAAGGACATCACACACATCCATGCCCGCGGCAGGATTCGAACCTGCAACCGTAGCGGTCGCTCGGCTCCAGACTGCAGCGCCTAGAACCGCACGGCCACCACGCTCGGCAGGTTAACCTTCCTGGTTCAAATGGCTCTGAGCACTATGGGACTCAACTGCTGAGGTCATTAGTCCCCTAGAACTTAGAACTAGTTAAACCTAACTAACCTAAGGACATCACAAACATCCATGCCCGAGGCAGGATTCGAACCTGCGACCGTAGCAGTCTTGCAGTTCCAGACTGCAGCGCCTTTAACCTTCCTGAACGCATTTGTATCTCAGTAGTGAAATCGTCTAACCGCCCATCGGTTCTTACGTAGTAATTATTTATAAAGTAGAGAAGTAACTTTGGTGGCCGGCCGTATTGACCGAGCGGTTCTAGGCGCTTCAGTCTGAAACCGCGCGACCGCTACGGTCGCAGGTTCGAATCTTGCCTCGGGCATGGAAGTATGTGGTGTCCTTAGGTTAGTTAGGTTTAGGTATTTCTAAGTTCTAGGGCACTGATGGCCTCAGATGTTAAGTCCCATAGTGCTCAGAGCCATTTGAACCATTTTGAAGTAACTTTGGTGGTTGTAACTTTGCTGAAACCTGGAGCGCCCACTAGTGGCCGGTAGAGACCGGGTTGACTACCACTGATCTACGCGGTGGGTACTTTGAACCCTTCGCACGTGTTGCCGCACGCAGATCGTAAAATACAACAATAAAAAAGTGATAATTAAAATGTTTCACCAGAAACAATCTTCAAGTCAAGTAAATGAACAGTTGCTTTTACCCATATACTATACATCTGTCACGTATATTGCAAACTGAACAGCTATTTATTTATAGGCATCCGTTCTTCAACTATTACCTCTTATTTTTTTTTTCTGTACATCGTTTATATCGAAGAGATGGTAAATGGAACAGGGTTATTTGGTAACCGTGAGAGCGTTACGGAGATGTTTAATAAACTCAAGTGGCAGACTCTGCAAGAGAGGCGCTCTGCATCGCGGTGTAGCTTGCTCGCCAGGTTTCGAGAGGATGCGTTTCTGGATGAGGTATCGAGTATATTGCTTCCCCCTACTTATACCTCCCGAGGAGATCACGAATGTAAAATTAGAGAGATTAGAGCGCGCACGGAGGCTTTCAGACAGTCGTTCTTCCCGCGAACCATACGCGACTGGAACAGGAAAGGGAGGTAATGACAGTGGCACGTAAAGTGCCCTCCGCCACACACCGTTGGGTGGCTTGCGGAGTATGAATGTAGATGTAGATGTAGAAATGTCCAACGCAACCAGGAACTGTGGCCATCCATCGTGTGACAGTTACACACAAGACAACCTTTGTACCACAGAGATCCACATCAATTTTAGCATCATGAAGACTTCATACTTGATGCAAACATCATTTGATACGGACGTACGATGGGCTTACGCCAGAACACCTGTCTGGCAATGATACACATTCTTTCATGCAGGTCATGTACAGCAAGATGTCTTTTAACAAATGTCAGCACGATTTGTTTGAGGAAGGATGGGGCCACTTTTTTCCTTAATATTCCATGCTTCGAGCTTGTGCTAAGGAACTTGTCAACGGCACCTTACGTTAAATCACAATTCCACGTGGTTCTTCTGTCCATCAGTTGTAGTCTGTCTGCATTTTTAGTTACTCCACGACGGATCCAGAAAGTATATACTGCACTGTCGGTCTTACCAAGTGGGTTGTGGGTTTTGACACCTTGCCGAATTTGAAAAGGATCACAAGGTGGAGAAAAATGAGAAAGGAGCAGTATAGATAAATAGCTTTGATTCGCAGATATTCCATATCAGTAGCAACTGCTCACCTCGCCAGAATTTCTAAGCTTTTCTTACAGCTCGATGTGTGATTATAACCAGTTTGTGTTTCTTAATCATTGCAAAATTGGTTTGGTGCTTTTCTGAAGAGGCAGCAGTTGTAGCAAATGATACCTTAAATTGTTGCGGGAGTCAGCGGATTAAGACGTCGTCATCGGCGAGTTCTTTGATGTCTCAGAGATGGCTGCAACGTCCTGTATCGACTGGAAGCTGCCTCGTAGCAGCGAAAGCTTCCCGGAGGCGGCTCGAAAAATTCGGTACACGGCGGGAAGAGCGCGCCCGAGCTGGGGCCAGCCAGCGAAACAAGAAGACGTAATAATTATGACGGCGCTTAGCGTTTTGCGTCGTAATGAGAGCAGGGCGGCTAATTACGGGCTGCGGGCACGCGCCGGTGCGCCGTGTCCGATCGGATCTGCGCGACAAAACAGTGCGGCGTGTAGCGGCAGCGGCGCTTCTTGCGGGAGAGCGGGCGAGGCGAGCGCAAACACGCCTGCCTGCCCGGCTCGCCGTAATGGCGTGTTTTACGGCTCTGCGGCTCTTTTACTGGCCGGGCTGAGGTGCGCCCTCCCAGTGTATTCCACACGTGCGCCTCACACCAGTGCTGCCTAAGCCGGCGCCACTGTCGAGTCCTTCCAGTATGCTGTGGATGACACAAAGATAGACCTTTATTAACCCTAGGACGCCTAAGGGGGGGTTTCGTTGAACCCACAATTTTTTATGTCCCCTGCTTTTGCCCAAATAACTTTCATACTACATATTCCCGTTGAGTTACTGTTTGTTGGCTATTTTATAAAACGTCAGTATCAATATACACTCCTGGAAATGGAAAAAAGAACACATTGACACCGGTGTGTCAGACCCACCATACTTACTCCGGACACTGCGAGAGGGCTGTACAAGCAATGATCACACGGACGGCACAGCGGACACACCAGGAACCGCGGTGTTGGCCGTCGAATGGCGCTAGCTGCGCAGCATTTGTGCACCGCCGCCGTCAGTGTCAGCCAGTTTGCCGTGGCATACGGAGCTCCACCGCAGTCTTTAACACTGGTAGCATGCCGCGACAGCGTGGACGTGAACCGTATGTGCAGTTGACGGACTTTGAGCGAGGGCGTATAGTGGTCATGCGGGAGGCCGGGTGGACGTACCGCCGAATTGCTCAACACGTGGGGCGTGAGGTCTCCACAGTACATCGATGTTGTCGCCAGTGGTCGGCGGAAGGTGCACGTGCCCGTCGACCTGGGACCGGACTGCAGCGACGCACGGATGCACGCCAAGACCGTAGGATCCTACGCAGTGCCGTAGGGGACCGCACCGCCACTTCCCAGCAAATTAGGGACACTGTTGCTCCTGGGGTATCGGCGAGGACCATTCGCAACCGTCTCCATGAAGCTGGGCTACGGTCCCGCACACCGTTAGGCCGTCTTCCGCTCACGCCCCAACATCGTGCAGCCCGCCTCCAGTGGTGTCGCGACAGGCGTCAATGGAGGGACGAATGGAGACGTGTCGTCTTCAGCGATGAGAGTCGCTTCTGCCTTGGTGCCAATGATGGTCGTATGCGTGTTTGGCGCCGTGCAGGTGAGCGCCACAATCAGGACTGCATACGACCGAGGCACACAGGGCCAACACCCGGCATCATGGTGTGGGGAGCGATCTCCTACACTGGCCGTACACCACTGGTGATCGTCGAGGGGACACTGAATAGTGCACGGTACATCCAAACCGTCATCGAACCCATCGTTCTACCATTCCTAGACCGGCAAGGGAACTTGCTGTTCCAACAGGACAATGCACGTCCGCATGTATCCCGTGCCACCCAACGTGCTCTAGAAGGTGTAAGTCAACTACCCTGGCCAGCAAGATCTCCGGATCTGTCCCCCATTGAGCATGTTTGGGACTGGATGAAGCGTCGTCTCACGCGGTCTGCACGTCCAGCACGAACGCTGGTCCAACTGAGGCGCCAGGTGGAAATGGCATGGCAAGCCGTTCCACAGGACTACATCCAGCATCTCTACGATCGTCTCCATGGGAGAATAGCAGCCTGCATTGCTGCGAAAGGTGGATATACACTGTACTAGTGCCGACATTGTGCATGCTCTGTTGCCTGTGTCTATGTGCCTGTGGTTCTGTCAGTGTGATCATGTGATGTATCTGACCCCAGGAATGTGTCAATAAAGTTTCCCCTTCCTGGGACAATGAATTCACGGTGTTCTTATTTCAATTTCCAGGAGTGTATTTTATAGAAAATTCCTGCTTTGAAAGAAAAAATAAACTTATTATGAGTCAAACAACCCCCCCCCCCCTTAGACTTCCATGCGATAGAAAATTCCCCTTAGTAGGATTTCGCATTTCTCATTTCTAAAACAATGCAAGTTAGTTTCTTGTTGGTTGGTATTCTTGATATTCACAACAATCGGTTTAATTTCAGAGGAAGTGATTGTTGATGTCAGTCAGCTGTTATTTATCTTGTAAAATTGTAGCGAGTTAGTGCAGTTCCCAACACGTAGGCCTCTAGTGACTTTGGTGTCCTACACAGCAAAAACGAAACCAAGTAAAAACTTACTGATGTTTGGCAACCTTGCACGAAGATAAAGGCACTGTTGGAGGAGAGAAGAATAAAACGGAGATAAATGCATATTATAATTCCACTAAAGGTGGAATTGATTCCATTGATAAAATTGCGCTTATGCACACCTGCAAGGGGGGAACAAAGAGATGGTCTCTACCTATATTTTACTCTCTAATCGTCATTTGTGCTATCAATGCAGCCACCGTATACATCCAGCCACATCCAAGATGGAATGAAAAGAAACACAACAAGCGGAAACTTTATCTTCTGCAAGCTGGGATGGAACTAGTGAAATTGCAGGTAGAAGAAAGAAGTGCCAATGCAAGAGGGTTAACTAACCAAATTGTTCAATCAGTGGAAACTATTCTACAAAAGAAAATCAAAGAAGTGACAACAGATGCTCGTCAGCCTCCTGCAGGGAAAGGTCGGTGCCATATTTGTGTAAGAAAAGCTAAAACAAAGAAGCAGAAGTACAACAATCTAAGTAAACCAAAACAGTATTGTGGACAGTGTCATAAACGTGTGTACACACATTCAGAAAAAGTTGTGAAGTGTGTCTCTTGCCTTGAAGTTGAGGACTCAGATTAGTCTATTGTTTATGAACACATCAGTATTTTGTATTGTAATATGTCAATTTTTTATTCACTCAATCCAATATTTATAACAATTAACAACATTTATAAACCGATACCAGAGTTAAAATACATAAACCATTTTGAAAGTTGTAATTTTTTGTCAGTAAACTTATTTAATACCTGTGGGCTCGCAGAACCCCCCCCCCCCCTCTAGGCATTAGGCATCCAAGTTAGAAAAAAAAAGGCTTGGGCGTCCTAGGGTTAAACGGACTCCTCGCTAGGCGAAAATAGCCAAATTCCTTAGTGCTCTGCATTTGGAAACGCGTTAGTCCTGCCCTTCTCTGAACAGTTACGTCGGCACTCACTTTCGTTGATATGGGTAATCTACGACGGGCGTTCAATAAATAATGCAACACACTCTTTCTGATAACAGGTTCGTTGTATTCAGGATTGTAGTATACTATTATATTCCGTACTCTTATGGCTACAAAACACTATTTTTCACTATTATCTCCGTTCAGTGCGATCGGCCGACCCCATTTTACTACCACTCTACTGGTCGAGACATACACGCACTGTTCGCTGCGGAGTGCGTTCTTCATTTGGGCAAACAGAGGTGCGAGATCGGGAATGTAGGGAGGATGAGTAAGAACAGCCCAATGAAATTTAGTGAGCACCTCTGGGATGCACAGACTAGTATGAAGCCTTGCGTTGTCACGGAGAAGTTTGCATTTTTGTGGCAACAAGCACACTGAACTCGTTTCTTCAGTTTCCTGAGGGCAGCACAGTACTCTCACCAGTTCATCGCTGCGCCATGAGGAAGGACATCAAACAGAATAACCTCCTCAGAGTCCAAGAAGACGGTTGCCGTGATTTGACTGGCTTAGGCTGGTTCAGGCTTGTTCCGGAACCTGTACAGAAAATCGAAGAGAGGTCAACATAAACACTATTTCCGCCCTTTTTATTCCTCATAAAAACCACACATTGCTTGTTGTACCCTATACAGCGAGGACTTCAGAAGTGGTGGTCCAGATTGTTGTACACACAGGTACCTCTAATAACCAATAGAACGTCCACTGAAGCGCCTAGAACCGCTCGGCGAAAGCGACCGGCCAATATCCACAGTCAGCGTGTCTTCAGGAGTTCTGGGATCATACCATGATCTTGTTCAAAGAAGCGCGCAACATTATCCCGAAAATTTAGAGAAACGACGGGAAACCTGCGCTGAGTAGACCGGACAGCGCTTAGTAGACCGGACAGGGATTTCAGTAGCTCGTAAAACACGAAGGCACGTGGCCATGGACAGTCGATCTTGGTGTAACTTCTTTCTTTTTTTATAATTTCGACATAAAGTCGAGTTCACCGATAGAGAAGAGTGCAGGAGGTTACTCCCCTTACGCGATCAAGACGTTGGAGAATTATTTAGTTCACAACAGAGATGAAAACAAGCGTTGGTTGACTATCACCAATTGTTGCTTTGAATTACAGTGGGAACACCCACCATACATGAAAGGCTAGTTCAGGACTGTCATGACCTTTGGAATCCAACGAGAGACGCACTAACGTCATTTGCGTTTACATTTTGACTGCAGATCCTCTTGCCCATTAATTATCAATTCGTTTCGCAGCGAACACTACTACAAAAACTAGAGGTTTCTAGGTTACTGTCACGTTCGTGACTCGGCATTACGGATATCGAGCTCAGGCAACGTTTAAAATATGCTCTACAGAGCTTTTTCGGGGGCACGAAGTCTTCTTCGATAGCCATCCTTTAGCCCGTGGGAAAAGTCGCCGCCGTCGGAAGAGGAACCGGATCCCCCAACTTCGTGCCCAACAGTTTGACACCGTCGCGCCGGTGGCTGCGCGGGCAGGCGGAAGTTTTATCGGACTCGGGAGCGCGAGGAACGAAGGCATCTTCCGCTCCGCCACAAATCACGCGCGATTTCCGTAAGTAACAGTTCCGCCGGCCTCGGGCGCGCCGGCCCAGGGCCAAATTTATTGCTGCGGCGGCGGAGAAAGCGTTCGGTCACGGCGCTGGAGGGAGACGGGCTCTCGCACAGCGCCTGGGCGCGTAACAGGCCGCTGCAGCGTGCGTTGTTTATGCATGAAGGCATCGATTCGCCTTTTAACAAATTGAAATTGCCGCCGCGAGGGCTGCGGGCGATTGTGCTACGTCCAGGTGGAGAAGCTCGCTATTAGCCAGCCGACACGCACTCCGTGGGCCGCTTTTTGTGTGGCTCGGCTGGCTTCGCAGCTAATCGCTGGAGAACCTGCCAAGGCCGCCTTTGTTGTCGGGACTCTGTGTGGTCACAGTGCTGCGTCAGATGCCCGCGCCTGTTGATTGTGTTGCGTGACTTCGGCTAGTAGCAGCTACCTGTGTATACTGCAAACGTGTGTAAATTGCATGGGGAGAAGCGTTAGATGACAGTGTGGGGAGAAGCGTTAGATGACAGTGAGGGAAAACTTGGTGCCTTGTTCTGCTTTGAACGTACAAGACGCTGCTGATATCCGTGATTACTTGGGCAGTTTTGGAAAAAAATATTAAAAAAAACGCACCTGAAATATACAACTATAATTACAACCAATATTCTAGTCTAGAAACAAATTTGTGGCTATGAAGATGCGCGTGAAGAATACATCGGCAAGTGGTTAAATAACAATGGTTACGAACCAGTGTTCGAGAAGATTAGTCACACGAATGTAGTTAGGAAGAGTGCCAAGGCGAGACGATCGCAGGACCCGTTATCAGACGCGCCGAGGCACTGAAATACGTCGATCTGTTCTTAGCCTGTGCGTGATTAAATTCGTCTGACTACACAGATATTTCGACTGTCAGGAAAACCAGAACCTTCGCCAGAAAAAAATGTGAAAGAAAAACAGAAACAGATATCGGAGATTATTTCCCGAAGGTGGACTTTGAATGCAACTGAGGAAATACAGCGTTGTTTCAAGTGTAACGTTGGAAATAAATTGACCTTTCCGTCGAGTAACGCGTAAGTAATGTAGTATTTTCCTGTGACGGTAACATGTTTTGTAAGTAGCATTTTCGGATAAAAAGAATGTATTTTGGGTTACACACGGTAATTTTTTCCGATTGTCCGTGCAAGTTCGGATCCGCATTGACCCAGAGGATCGCTAGGCCTACATCTATTCCTACAGTGAACGTAAATAAAAACTGAACCATCAAGTATATCCTTTTCGGAGCGTGTGTTTCACGTCTGCTGAGACGGCGTGCAAAAGAACAAACAACATTGTTGTAAGTTTACTGAAAAGAAGTCCCGAAGAGAAACACTCCACGTTGGCAAAACTGCTATGGGCATTACCAATTTCGCTCGCAGGCGGAGTGTGGGATGAATGAGTTTTTGGTACAGCTACCACTAAATTGGGTTTCCCTTCTCTGTCCCATCGTCTTTTCCAGGTAAGGCTAAAATTTTAGATTACGATGTTTGTGGAAGTAATCAGGTTCTTTACAAATTATTAAAAATTCGTGTTTTCAGATCTTACATAACATACTTCAGTCGAAACAAATCATGCTGTCTGGTGCAAATTGCGTGTGCTGAGGGAGTAAACGGTGCTCATCACCGCCTATCTGTAGTTCGTAGATACGTTTAAAACTGACTGCTTTCCGACTGCTTTCCATGGAGGTCGCATATTCCATTAACCCATTTAGTATCCGTCAATAGTGGTCCTTCCTGTTGTCGCTTGTGATTTGTTAATCCTATTTCCAACGTTTAATAGCAAACGCGACGTTCGTCATTCTGCTATCACGACGAACTGCAGTCCTCAGGCTTAGAAACTATTTTCTCCGCCATAAAATGGTGTCCAAATGTACAATACCAGTTCACTTTCATGAACTTCCGATACGCTGCCGTCTTACAATAGGACGTAAAATTGTAGCTGGTTGCCGAGAAAGAGTTAAAGGTGTCGTTTGCAGTAACTTTATTTCTTGCCTCCTTCCAAATATTGACTATTGCCAACAGAATGACGACGGAGTGTAAAACGAGCTAATTCGCGCCGTGGGTCTATTTCGTAAACTGTTTCTAGTGGTCTGCCCACTACGACGACCATAACGTATTTTCAGTTGACAATAACTGTGAGTCTGGAGCTCACACAGAGGGGCGACTTCCCAGCCCGGAGTTGGCAGGAGGCGCACGCGCGCGCTAGTGCCGGGCAGAGGGCAGTTCTTCTTTAAGTAGCCCGTGGTCGATAGGCGCGAGCCAAAGAAGCCGGAAGTGCGTGCTTCCATCGCACGCTCCCAGGCACGCATCTTTGCGCAGGCGTGGCACTTGTCCGTCCGCTTCGGTCCCGCGACAGCTACTAATGTTGTGACTCGCAACGATGGAACGGAAAAAAAATTAGCGAAAGTACCAAATTTGGATTCATCAGTAAAATTTTTCCACATTCCCACCAGACTTGTTGCTAACGTCGTTCCTTCAGCCACTAGTCCTAAATAGATAACACGTGTCTTTGTTTTCTTGGTGCGTATATTTGATTGCATACTCGAGCTTTCAGCGGCTTCCTCGTTCGCCGTCACGAGGTTACAGATGTCTTACTATGAGACCATGTGATACTTGGGTATGTAGCTGGCCTAATTGTGTCACGGACACGTCACCAAGTTACCGAATTTGCGTATGCGGCCAAATATTATGTCGACATTCGTGACGAAGGAACATTAGCATCGAAGATGATTCCGTTACATGGTAGAAAGCTTATTTCTCTGTAGCCTTTCGGCATCGAACGATCACTTTCCACGCACAACTGAAGATACATTGTCCTGAATGAAATTGTTGCACATTCTGATTTCAATGGCTTCTTGGACGACAGAATGCCAGTAGACACTAGCATGGTATATAAGATTTTCATTTAATCAGACACAGCCGTATATTTATTTGTGTGGTTGTGCTAAGCAACAGCATATTTTTCAAAATCAATGTAACTAATGTAGTTGCTCTGTGCAGCGTTCTGATACCGTACGTATAGAGTGATCAACAAATTCTTAAGAGTTTTGAAATTCCAAGGATATCTTTTATTGGACGCAGCGTCTCCTTAATTTTATTGGGGAAGTCCGAAAATGTAAGCCGTTGAAAGTTTGAGTGTAAAAACGAATTCGACCCGTCAGTAAAAACGAAAACTTTTATCCAAGAAAGTCGCCGGAAAAAAACCTACGTTCACACGCCAGTCCTAATATAGGAACGCGTGTAGAGAGTGAATGCTTGCAAGTTGAAGGCGTATTATGAAGCTCCTGCTTGCAAGAATATGAAAATCGCAGAGAAAAGTCCAGCAAGAAGAAGGGACAACCAGAAGTCTGGACTGCAGCAATCTTTCTTGCACTAACTGCGTTCATAGAAGTGTTCCATTACTTACATATTACAACAGGTTAAAGAAATATCGTGGTTCTCTCTCTCTCAAGAGAAACATATTGTGTGGTTGGTTCAAATCCTCGTCTCGGCATTCATAATAAGGTTTTATGGGGTTTTCCTGTATTCCTTCAAACAAATGTTCGGATGATTTCTTTTGAATATGGCACGACCAATTTCCGCTCTTATCTTCTACTGCAGCCCGAGCTTTTACTCTGTCACTGATGACGCCATCGTCGACGGGACATTAAACCCTAATTTTCCTTCCTTCCTTCCTTCTTTCCTTCCTTCCTTCCTTCCTTCTTTCCTTCCTTGCGCAGGATTTCTGAGAAGAGCCGTAATGCACTCCCGATTCTTGTTGCTACATAACAGCGTATTCTCAGTTGCTCTCAGTAACTCTTACAAAGGGTGACATGCAGCGGGGTATTTTCGTCCGCTCTTCTCTCCACATCCGTGTGAGAGAACAGAATAAGCAAATACGGCGTAGAAACTTTATGTAGACGTGCTGCTGAACAATGATCTTCCTAGTGATGAAACAGATATTTATGCGACACTAGTGTGCACTAACTCGCGCAAGCAGCCATTCCTTGCTCTGTGCCTGCCACCACGAGTTTCTGTATATAGCCTTCGTGTAGAGAGCGACGTCATCTCCGGCGCCGCTATTGTCTGGCGGTTTCGCAACTTGCCTACGTCTGCGCTGCGAAATATTGTTACAGACCTCACTTCATGCATGTTGCCCATATATCGCGAGGCTCTCTCGAGGGCCACGATATTCAGTGTTATTCATTTTACCCCTATTTGCACGGTAGGTGACATCGTTGTCAAGAACAGCGACCATGAGTCTGTATCTTCCTCCAAAAATAGTATAGTAGACGTTGTATTGTTGAAGGAAAAAACCGACGAAATGAGTTTGCGCACAGGTTTTTACCGGACATGCGTTAATTCGAAGCTTCAATACAAGGCGTGCTTTGATCCCAGGTTATAGGAGCAGCCGTTAGTTCATAGGTTGAGCGAATGGGTCCACTATGTTTGACTTTCATCGTTACTGCGACAGGGTTTATTACTTCTCCTCGCGGCAGCAGTAGAAGGTGAACTTCCTGATGCAGTACAGACACATCCTGTTCGAGTGACATAAATATGTTCTTCAGTTGGATAACTAGTACCAATTCCAAAAACTAGAACACACACAAGCACTATATCTAAGGAGTAAATGCCATGAGCCGGCCGTTGTGGCCGAGCGGTTGTAGGAACTTCAGTCCTGAACCGCGCGACTGATACGGTAGCAGGTTCGAATCCTGCCTCGGGCATGGATGTATGTGATGTCCTTAGGTTTAAGTAGTTCTAAGTCTAAGGGACTGATGACCTCAGATGTTAAGTCCCATAGTGCTCAGAGCCATTTGAACCATTTCAAATGCCGTGAACTACTGCTGTATAAAGACATTTTGTCTCGCTTTGACTATAACACACGAATTTCGCGCTGAAAGGTAAAGACTCCATACTTTGTAGTTTGCAAGAAGAGCATATCAAAGCAGCGCATTTGTTGCTTAAGATTCCGATATCTCCCTTCATTTCAAGTCCAAAATTCCTCGATAATGACTGACGCTGACTCCAGACAAGCCAATTCCGCCGTGCTTCATAGCAAGGTTTCCATAGTTGCTCCAAGTGGACACCGAGAAAGGATCGTTACGCGATGTTCCGGGAGATATGATGTGAGGGACTGTCGGGCGCAACGTAGCGTGGCAAACACGTTGCACTTCGTCTGTCACTATGTCGCCATAAACGCATAGCTTAGCGGGGGGACAGGCCGGTACATACGTATCAGGAAGGATAGCTATTGGCGTTGACAACCTAAACCATGACATCGGGCGCCAGAGTGCTACGAGAACACGTCTGCATTTCGTTCACCAAGAAAGATATCGTTGAATAAACAAACGACCATCTTTCTTCAGCAGTCTGCTAAGCAGGTAACTAGTCGGAATTGATGACAAGTCGTCAATCTTTGTATTCAGAAACCAACTATGTAGCTGACTAAAGACACCGCCATCAGTAAATAATATGGGAAGAATCCATACATATGCGATAAAAAGTACCGTCCCCACGCACTTAATACTCGTTTGTTACAGATGTAGCTCTCGAACGAAGGTGGTGGTGATTTAATTCACTGATCACTATTACTTATAGCATTAATACTCGTTTGTTACAGATGTAGCTCTCGAACGAAGGTGGTGGTGATTTAATTCACTGATCACTATTACTTGTAGCATTAATACTCGTTTGTTACAGATGTAGCTCTCGAACGAAGGTGGTGGTGATTTAATTCACTGATCACTATTACTTATAGCAGTAACGATTTTCAAAGACATAACAGCCACTGTCACTGTGACAGGGACGTTAGTGATTTTTATCGTTCAGCTAGTTAAAGAAACCATAAATAGAAATGTAATCCTCTCTAGGAGAATACTGGTATCAATTATCTCTTGTTAGACGAAGTTATCAAGCGCAATCTTTCTTGCTGGTAGAACAGTCAATGCAATACGACGTACGGCGTCGGAATTGAATGTCTCCGACGAGTTGAGTTCTGAAAGGGAACGAACAACAAGAGAGTGGCGAGGGAACGTGTCTTGACAAGATCTCGAGGAGGGGGAGAGAGAGAGAGAGAGAGAGAGAGAGAGAGAGAGAGAGAGAGAGAGAGAGAGAGAGAATATATGTGGATGGAATGGCAGTGCGGTACCGCAAACCACTTGCTTTCAGTTAGCCGGCGCGGAGAACGTGATGATAGTATCGTCCGTGAAATATTTGCGGTTAACCGCAGATGTACGATCTCTTGTGTGTTATGGCGCATACACCTTGTAACACGCGGCGGTGGACGGCCGCGCATAACTATCTACATGGCGGGTAATGTACAGAACAGCTTTCGGCGCACATCTGTTGCTGCCGCTAATCGAAGGCATCGTATGAAGTCTCACTCGATCACGCGTACCCCCCTGCACGTCATTTTACGTGTGTCTCATTTATGCTAATTGGTCATGCCCCAGGATAAGTGTATCGGGGAAATGATCTTGTAGCCGTACTCCCCTTCACCTGAAGAGGAGGAGCAGTATAAAAAAAAAAGTAAATTGAAGCAGCTGAAGGTTGTAGCTTATCTGCATTTAGTGGCTGACGACCACAGCTTGTTAATTTGTTAACACCGGCACCTCGTTACTGGGTTGTTAGAGCATCAGGCGCGTTAACCATTGTGCACTTATAGCTGAGCAGTTGCATCACGCTTCCGCCTCCACAAGACCCTTGATTTATCCCCATGTGATCATTTTACGGAAGAGAATAGTAAGACGAATGAGGTAAAGAGGAAGAGTTATTTAAGCAAAAGCTGTGCTCTTATATTTTCTGTTTCATTGTTGCTTGCTCTCACATCACCTTTAAAGACCCGCTGTTACATTCCGGTGATACTGCACACCCCCACAGTAAAGTCATTCCGTGATTGCTACATGCGCACTAAATATGTCATCCTCTCGTAAGTTTTTTTTTTCTTTTTGGTAAAATACATTGTGTCTGACTGCTTTACCCAGTGGGCTAAAATTTTTAATGACGAAATGACAGTCGCTCAGTTTTTTCGCGCCTGTCTTTCACGTATGAAGTGAGTAATTCTGCAGGCTATAGCATATATCGTCTTCCGAATTTTTACTAAACGGTAATGTAGTTGGCCTGGACTATAGGGGATAAGACTTTGATGTGTTGGAATTGTTGTAACTGCACGTAATTTGACAGAAACAGCGTTGAAAAGGACAGCACTATTTCACGAAAGTTAAAAACATTATAAGTGTTGCTTAAAAGTGCATAAGGATATATATGAGAGTAGAAGAGAAACGAGAATTGTAACACGATTCATGTTAGGTCGTCGAGGTAAGCCACAACACCTAAAAATGTGATAACAGTGAAGACCAGCCGTTGTAGCCGAGCGGTTCTAGGCCCCTCAATCAGGAACCGCGCTACGGTCGCAGGTTCGAATCCTGACTCGGGCATGGATGTGTGTGATGTCCTTAGCTTAGTTAGGTTTAAGTAGTTCTAAGTTCTAGGGGACTGATGACCTCAGATGTTAAGTTGCGCGCGGCTGTGGAGTTGCCATTTTCACTTCATGCGACCATGCTGCACTGTGGCGACGATACTTGGCACTTCTCACGCGGGAATATAAATTCTTTGAGATGCTCTAAAATGTGGTGCATTTTTCACTGTCGTATCTGCTGTGGTTTTTCTCTCCTGGGTCCTTGAAATCAGGAAGGTTTGAGTGGGACGCCCTGTATAATTTCGTAATACATACAGAAGATACGTAAGTATGTGATATACCGGGTGATCAAAAAGTCAGTATAATTTTGAAAACTCAATAAACCACGGGATAATGTAGATAGAGAGGTAAGAATTGACACACATGCTTGGAATGACATGGGGTTTTATTAGAACAAAAAAAAAAAACCCTTATTGCTACACACGTGAAAGATCTCTTGCGCGCGTCGTTTGGTGATGATCGTGCGCTCAGCCGCCACTTTCGTCATGCTTGGCCTCCCAGATCCCCAGACCTCAGTCCGTGCGATTATTGGCTTTGGGGTTACCTGAAGTCGCAAGTGTATCGTGACCGACCGACATGTCTAGGGATGCTGAAAGACAACATCCGACGCCAATGCCTCACCGTAACTCCGGACATGCTTTACAATGCTGTTCACAACATTATTCCTCGACAACAGCTATTTTTGAGGAATGATGGTAGACATATTGAGCATTTCCTGTAAAGAACGTCATCTTTGCTTTGAATTACTTTGTTATGCTAATTATTGCTCTTCTGGTCAGATGAAGCGCCATCTGTCGGACATTTTTTGAACGTTTGTAATTTTTTTGGTTCTAATAAAACCCCATGTCATTCCAAGCACGTGTGTCAATTTGTACGTCTCTATCTACATTATTCCGTGATTTATTCAGTTTTCAAATTTATACTGACTTTTTGATCACACGGTATAAAGGGGAAGCGAAGCTACAACAAGTCTCAAAAAGTTCTTGACCTATTTACTTAACAATTTTAAACGATATTCCACTGAAAATTCAGACAGAAATGGACGTAGAGAGGGGGAAGGAGCCCATTGAAAGAGAGAGTTACGAGGAGGTTATGCTGAGAGATGGGAGACCAGGAGATTTACGGAGGGAAAATGGGGGGATACGAAGATGGACGGAGAGATCTGGGAGGCAACGAGTTTATAGTGTATATGCAGTCCCATACATATTTATCAATTGCGAACCATCGCTGTGTTCGCTAGTAAATAATAAACCATAAATACTGCTGAGAAAAACGTGAATCTCGTCGCTTCCTGTAAGCGCGCAAGTATTTGTAGAACAGGCGACCGTACCTAGCGCAGCTTTATGGCGCTAGTGCTAGGGTTCCGACGCCGCCGCACCGCAGCCACCTGTTCGGCGGCGACAGATGCTGGCTGGGCCGTTGACAATAGCGGCGCAGCGCAGAGGCTGGAGCACAGCTGGTGCGGCTGCGCCGGCGCCGACGCCCGCTGTATTGACAGTCACAAAGCGGCGCGCCGCCAGCGGCAGGTACGGCCGCCCGCCCCTCGGCTGATTAAATGTTCAACACGCGTCACTTGTCGCCCGCTGCCAGCCAACATATTGTCCCCTTACTCGCCACTCCGTGTATCTCTTCCCCCCCCTTACGGCCCTTCGGCTTGTTCGGTTCGTATTTGGCGATGCGGGGCCCTGCCAGCAGTGCCTGTAGAGGAGCGGTTTTGTACTTATTGGGGCAGTTGCTGTTGAAAGGAGGCGGAGATAACATACGTGCTTTGTGCTGTGCGAGGCACTAGTTCGTGTGTACGGCTTATCTGTTTCGGCCTTGCACGCACAAACAAATCAGTGAGTGGCAAATTTCTGAGCATTTTCAGATGCGGCGCGGTTCTTTCCGTCCCTTTACGACGAACCTGCACCTACCTGTCAACAGCGTCTCAGCATATCAGTAGGGAAGCCGAGCGAAACCTACTGTACTTCGACGTGAACCAGGCTGCAATTAACGTCACTAATCTACGTTTCGGGAGAAAGTTTTCACACTTAATGAAAGGTTGGAAATTTTGTCCTCAATTAATATATTCTGAAACTTAGGTGAACAAGTATCACTGCCAAGCCCATGCTATTCTTAACACAGTCACGCACAATTCCTTTCACTCACGTTAGCAAGTTTATGGTGTTGCATTTCCCGAAAACGTAATTTTGATTGATAATGCTCGCCAAATATTAAGTCTGTCGGTACCAAATGCAGTCACAGTTTTTAGCCACCGACCTGCTCAATACGCCACGCGAAATATGTCTTTTTCTCGTCACAAAATTCACTTAAAAATTCCGAAATTTCTGCACGCCCATCGGAATAATTATGCCGTCACTTTACCACACTTTTGATGTATGAAACACTGCTAGACCCGGCAACTTATCGTTTCCATCGGAACTACTACTACACACGTCCCAACTGTTTCATGGCTAGGCTCCCACTCTTCTCTAGAATACTCTAAGACTTCTCTACCAGCAGAGAAAGGCACGCGAAGAATATTGCTTTACCCTTGGTCAGTTTACTCAACAGCCAATAGCAAAACAACATTCTCCCGCGTCAGTCCGCGCTTTTCATCAATAACCAATTGCAAAATAGTAAACCTAACGACTGCACTTTTCACCGACGTAATTATCTAATATGATGAAGTTTTTTTTATACATAAAGTTACTTACTATTGTTATTTATACCTGAATTAACTTTCCCTTTACCATAAATTTACTTTACAAATCTATTCTACAAAAATCCCCTTTGTCCACATCCATACTTCTTCGAAATATTCCCACACTAAATCTCAATACATAACTCGTTAAACAACCACACTCACGCATCATTCATACTGCTAAAACGCATTTGTAACATTTTACATATACAAAAAGACATAATAACACTTTATGAAAATAAGAACGGTTTATGAAAAACATTCTGTTACTTTAGTGCACTCTAGTGGGCACAATCGAAACTAAAATCACAGTCCCCCTATCCAATATTGTCCTCTATCGGCTGATACATAAACTACGTGCGCGTCCAGTCTCGCGTCACCATCTGTCACTATCCAGCTCTGAGTCATATCTCCCACATATCCGCCTCCAAGGCAGGATCGGTATACGGCGCTACGCCTCAAGGCGTTCCACATTGTCTTTCTTGAAATTTCCCATCAACTAAATATTGCTTGTATTTGCATGTGGTATTATTTATACTTAAAGTATTTCTTTGCGATCAAGAATATTAGAACCGACCTCATCATCGTCGACATACAGGTCATTAGTGTAACAGCGCAGCTGCAGGGGGATCGTGGAAGAAAGCTAATGCGGACTTGATGCAGGAATACTCCATACATTCGCCTGAAAGGTGCGCAGTTTCCGTTATTAGATTCAGTTATTGCCTCTAATCTCGAACGCTAAAAATCAACAAAAACGTAAGTGCGTTCTCATATTTTGTCTCTCGTGAAACATGGCATTAAGGGGCGAATTTAAAAAATACGACAGCATTCACACATTTGAAGTAGAAAGTTCCGTTGTCTGTGAAAGTGCTGTAAATTTAGAAGCTGACTGCTCTTGCCGGGCAGTTACCATTTAAACTGGTAACTGTCCGCGCTTACGTATTACAAGCTACAGAACAGTAAGTACATTTACTGTAAATGAAGCAGATATTAGGGACACTCGTATCTTCGGTTCTTTGCCTATGTTCCTTGCAGCATTCTGCGAACAAACTTGCTGATGTACGTGAAACAGGTTTCAAAACATTTTTACTTCACTGACAGTGTTGAAATCTTCTTAGTTAGCGGGTGAGTGGAACCAAGCAGCATCGGTCCACTGATACCACAAGGAGCAAAGGAATAGCGACGTGAACCACACAGGAGTCTTCGTTGAGGGAATCCCCCCACAGATTCCGCCACAGCCAGTTCCAAAACGAGCAGAAGTTAATCACTGAGAGAGTCGACAGCAAACAAGTTGTAGTTGCGAATTGTGTATGTATAACGAACTTACAATTTAATGCGGAACGTAATTGTTAAGATCTAAAAATTTTAAATATTAGACTCTGGACCACAACAATAATTCAGTAATCGTAAGGGCAGGTTTCAAGTTAACAACAATAGTTTTCGGGTCGCTAAAAAAGAAAGAAAAGGTAAAAAAATTTGGACTGAGTGAAATATAAAACAAAAACGATATAATCATTACCCATTACATCGTACTTTTATCCTGTAAACTAACTCAGTATGTGAATATACAGTATATCTTTATGGTTCTACAGAGTTCTGAACGCCTAAGCTTAAATTATGGTTAAATTAGGTGGTTGCTGCTTTTACAGAGACTGTGTTTCCCGCCGGCCGGAGTGGCCGAGCGGTTAAAGGCGCTACAGTCTGGAACCGCACGACCGCTACGGTCGCAGGTTCGAATCCTGCCTCGGGCATGGATGTGTGTGATGTGCCCCTAGGTTAGTTAGGTTTAAGTAGTTCTAAGTTCTAGGGGACTTATGACCACAGCAGTTGAGTCCCATAGTGCTCAGAGCCATTTGAACTGTGTTTCCCTCTGTCGTAAATTTGATTGATGTTAATGGCCGTACGCCTTACCCAGTCCGGTTAACATAGTATATCTTTGTACATTACTTACGGTACCGTACTGCAATGGCATTAATTGTATGGATAATTTGCCACTCTCATTTAATCCAAATTATTTTCCTTAATACTGACATTCTATGGTGAGGGATGTTCCGTCTGTCTTTCTTGTTCACTAGCGTGAAGGGGATTGTTATCAGTAGAAACAGGTCATCAGGAAATTAGCACACACTGTTCGGATTCAGGAGGACAGCGGTTTAAATCCCCGCCCGATCACCCAAACTTAAATTTTTTCATGATTTGCCAAAACCGTTTAAGGCAGAATGGTTCCTTTGACGAGGACACAACCGATTTCTTGTCCCCAGTGTTGATCCCTCTCATGACCTCGTTGTCAACAGGGCCGTAATGTTGTTCGGTCATTAGGGTTATTGTTATTGCAGCGATCAAGACTAATAATTGTTGTATAGCGCTGAATAGCATACTCCATTCCTTGACTATGTCAGGTTTCCTAAAATATTGTTGAGGCATTAGAAATATGGTTTGCAGCTGTAATTAGCGTAAATGACCCTTTTTGCAGCTCTCTGAAAATTGTTTCCTCTGGTTGATACTCCTCGATCAAAATAATAAAATTATTGAAGGCCGAGCATGGAAGGGGGCGAGATTGGCACTCCCGTCTCGAGAAGCGCGCACAATAAGGCCGCGACTGCAACAGCCGTACACTTCAGTTCTGGGTACTGGGTACGTTCACACGACCCCGTGAAAGAACAAACAGCACCGAGTTTGTTCAGGGGTGTGGCAAACAAACTTGTAAATTTACTGCGTAATTTAGCAACCAGTTTGACACCGTCTCGTTAAACAGACAAACGAGATCGCCGTCTGGCACTGACTGTGGTAATGTTCAACAGAACAGAAGGTATGATCAGGCTCATTCCCTAACTGGTTTTTGCTATGGCAGCTGCCCTAAAGACAAATATGTCATCAGTTTTGTTGTTAAGATACAAGTATAGTCTGTTAACATCGCTACATGAACGGCAGTATTACTGACCTGCGACAGTACTCCGTGATGTAGCACGTTGACGTCTCATTGACAGCCCGTATTCGTTCAGAGAGAATCGAATCAATGGAGAGGCCGACAGCTGCGCATCTGCTTGTCGTGCTCACGATCGCTGTTTAGTCTCTCTCTCTCTGTGGTATTCCAGATAGGAGCCGGCAGCCCCAACCGCGGCTCGCGTGCTGACTGCTGCATTGTTTGCAGTGTGCATTAGCGTGCCGCGTTATTGCTGGGCCGCACAATGCGACGGCTGTTGGCCTCTTATTGAATGTTGCCTGTCTTTTGCTCGAATGCCGCCTCACCTGTAGTCCCCGAGTGCCTCTGGAGTCTTTTATGGCACGCCAGCCAGCTCCGTGGCCGCAGTGAGGTAGGCAGGTAGTACTTTCAAAGGTAATGCTAGTCGTTCAAGGGCTACGTGTCATTAAAACCGCCTCGAGGAGGAATGCCGTCGGTCGCGCACTCGGCATGCGACAAGCGGTTATTTCGAGCTGCCTGCTGCGGGGCTGTTCTTCTGTCGTCGCTCCCTGTTATTGCGCGTAGCGCACGTAATAACGCGCGTCAGAGCTGCATTCTGCGCGCTGTCTCTCGGAAACACCTTTTTGTATAACAGTGGGAGAGTATCGAGGACTGGTAAACGAACAGGCTCATTTATGACTCCGAGAAAGACAACACTATTCACGCAGGGGCTGTTCATCTGGAACAAATGTTTTTATTTGTTCCACGCTGCCGATCGGCTTCGGCATTTGCGCGATTGTCAGCTGCACCTGTAACGTAAAACACACCTGAAGCTGGACATCGTTGGAATATGTATGAATTCTTCAAATATTTTAAACATAGCTGCACAACAGCAACGGTTCCACGTAATAAAATTATAAACAGCCGACCAGTTGCAATGGATAAAGAATTCTTTACCTAGGTTTCGACAAATATAAATTTGTCTTCTTCAGAAGGTGGCAATTTTATATTAGTAAGGACTAATGTACCATCGCCGTTTTTACAAATGTCGGCATAGATCCATTTGTCAAAAATGAAATATAGCCCTAGAATTAGGGTTTGTCACGTAAATATAAATTAGTACATGGATCTTCCAGAACTCACAACCGAATCTTCAACCACACTGGTTGTGGCGTCACAATATACGAGGGTTGCCCAGAAAGTAGTGCACCGCATTTTTCTTCAACAATTATTTATTGAACATAATGAGAATAATAAACACGAAAGAACGGTGTTTTATCTACACACCCTATTTTTCCACGTAATCTCTATCCCGATATATGACTTTCCTCCAGCGCGAAACAAGGGCGTGTATGCCCTGTCGGTACCAGTCCTTGTACTGGTGGCGGAGCCAATGCTTCAGTGTGTGAATTACCTTTGCTGATTAACAGATCCAACGCCAACTGCCGAGTCGTAATGGCAACATCGGATCGTCGCAACGTGTCAGATTTTACTGTAGTGGGTGGTCTGTAGTGGGTGGTCTCGCCGGCCGCTGCAAATCGTGGGACCCCGCCTTCTGATGTTTTACCCTCCATGCGCAACGACGAACTACTTCTGTCGACAGCAGATGCTCCATAGACTTCCCACAAGCGTTTGTGAATATTCCACACAATCTCTTTCTCTGCAGTGAGAAATTCAATGATGGCACGTTGCTTGCAACGTACATCACCTACAGGTGCTATTTTGAAACAGTCCTGCAGCTACGCTATCTGTCGGAAGTGACGGAAACTCGCGCGCTCGCTCATGAGACTTGAAATAAGGCATACGAATATTTCGCACTTGTAGAATTGTTTTCAGCCGAGGAAAAAATGCAGTGCGTTACCTTCTGGGCAACCGTAGTAAAAACGGATGTACCCTACCTGCCATCTTTACACAAGGTGTCTACCAAAGAGAGTATCATGAACTGTATGAACATTCACGGGCGCGCAGCGAAAGGGAAATACATTAATGCCAGGGACGGTTTGGTAGGCAACGTCAATTGTGATGATAGTTCCAGTAGAGCGGTCTGAAACAGTTCTGAAGGGAATGCCATAAAGTGCTTCTCTCATTTTAGGAATCAAGTTGAAGTCACAAGGGATCAAGTCCGGAGAGTTCGGTGGGTGGCACAGCATTTAACAGTCCTATTGATCGAGTGCATCTGTCACAACTTGTGTGCCATATGCGGCCAAGCATTGTCTTGCACAAAACGATGGGCGAGTCCTGCAGAAAGTGTCGGCGGTCTTTCTCTATTCGCATGCTGTGTTCCAAAAATGAACAGCTTTTTCGTCGAAATAGTCGTTACATCAGTGCCAGGGGCTTCGATTTACTGGTAAGAAGCAAACGTGCAAAGTTTATTTTTTTAATAACTTTAAAAGTATTTCTTGTCTGCCACTGCGAGGAAGAGAAAATAAAGTTTTGATGACAAAGCTCACCGCAGTTGTGGTGCTAATAAAGATTCTCCGCCCGTCAGATCTAACTCGTGTTAGAATATTTTCGGTGACCGTCTCAGCTGGGATAATGGGTTGTTTGTTGCAGCTAAAACTATTATTAATGCTCGTAAACTGTTTACATCTACATTTATACTCCGCAAGCCACCCAACGGTGTGTGGCGGAGGGCACTTTACGTGCCACTGTCATTACCTCCTTTTCCTGTTCAAGTCGCGTATGGTTCGCGGGAAGAACGACAGCCGGAAGGCCTCCGTGCGCGCTCGAATCTCTCTAATTTTACATTCGTGATCTCCTTGGGAGGTATAAGTAGGGGGAAGCAATACATTCGCTACCTCATCCAGAAACGCACCCTCTCGAAACCTGGACAGCAAGCTACATCGCGATGCAGAGCGCCTCTCTTGCAGAGTCTGCCACTTGAACTTGCTATACATTTCCGTAATGGTATCGCGCTTACCAAATAACCCAGTGGCGAAACGCGCCGCTCTTCTTTGGATCCTCTCCATCTCCTCCGTCAACCCGACCTGGTACGGATCCCATACTGATGAGCAATACTCAAGTATAGGTCGAACGAGTGTTTTGTAAGCCACCTCCTTTGTTAATGGACTACATTTTCTAAGGACTCTCCCAATGAATCTCAACCTGGCACCCGCCTTAACAACAATTAATTTTATATGATCATTCCACTTCAAATCGTTCCTTACGCATACTCCCAGATATTTTACAGAAGTAACTGCTACCAGTGTTCGTTCCGCCACCATATAATCATACAATAAAGGATCCTTCTTTCTATGTATTCGCAATACATTACATTTGTCTATGTTAAGGGTAAGTTGCCACTCCCTGCACCAAGTGCCTATCCGCTGCAGATCTTCCTGCATTTTGCTGCAAATTTTTAATCCTGCAACTTCTCTGTATACTACAGCATCGTCCCGCGAAAAGCCGCATGGAACTTCCGACGCTATCTACTAGGTAGATACACTAAGTGGATACACCATTAATTAGACCTCTGCTAGTACTGTGGTGTTCAACGCAACTTCTGTATTGAACGAGAGCTATACTCCGTGTAATGCATGAATACGGAACTCGAACAGTAAGCGTACGCGTGAGGAAGCAAGACTGTCGTCTGTTAGAGCGGTGTCCGGCGATTGGAGATGAGAAAGTTGGCAGCGCGCGTGGTACCGCTGCTGTAGCCGCCGCCGCCGCCTCCGGGACAAAGACGGCACGCCGCGTGGCAAACCTGTTATTATAGCGGCTGTGGCTACGGCCGCGACCGAGAGGTGAATGGAAGTACAAGGTCGCGGCGCCGGCGCGCCGGCCGCCGGTTCACGACCCGGCCGCGCCGCGCCCCGACAACAGCTGACGCCACCGCCGCGTCTCACACGGCCGGTGTGGGCGTCGAGCTGGTCCACTTGGCCTGACGTCGCGGCGTGCAGATTCACGCGGCGGAGCGTGGACGGCGGAATAACACCCGCCAGATTTTTCCTTTCTGAAGGGGAATGTGGCCAGTGAGGGGCTAGATGGCTGTTTACGTCGTCTATATCCAGGGCTAGTCGTTGACTCTGTCATCCAGTCGATCGTACAGACGGCGAATGATGTCCTGGGATACGATACGCCGCACCCGCTCGCCCTGTTCTTGTAATTCTGTAAGAGATGGTGGTTGACGAATAGTACGAGTCACTTCTCGTCCCATCACATCCCACATGTGCTCATCTGCAGATATGTCCGCAGATCGTGCTGACCAGGGAAATTGGTGCACTTCTTGCAGAGCACGTTGAGTTTCACGAGCTGTGTGAGGGCGAGCGTTATCCTGCTGGCACAACATATCACCTTCCTGTTGCAAGAACGACAAAATAACGGTCTAACAACATTCAAGGCACCGGCTCAGTCTAGATTTACAAAAACGCTTCGTTTTTGGTACGATTTGGTATAATTACCCGTCAGGTAACGACATATTTGCCTTTAAAGTGTTTTGTGCAATACAAAATCAGATTCAGGTGACATGTGAAAACTGTAGTTTAATTGACAGTGATTCAGTATGTGAACTGAAAGGTTATTCCTACATGTTTTAAAAGAGTCTTCTGCTTTAATTTAGTAGTGTATACACTGGCTGATTACTTCAAAAGCTCGTACGAGGGCGAACGGAGTAGAGCTTAAAAGCATGCATTTCCTCATGGTTCAACATTCTTTGTCATGCAGTGTCACTTATTTCCTTTTGTATTGTTTAAATTGATCTTAGTATCACCGCACGTATGTGACTTACAGCCTTACAGGGAGGGTTCTCTGTATCACTGATTGCAAAGTGAAATTACGGCCGGTGAGGGGGGAGGAGGAGGCAACATGCGTTAGACCGAGGCATGTCCCCTTCTGTAACTGACGAAATCTCGCTCATCTAAGTGTGTGACCCTTTCGGTCTTGGAACCGGATATTGCCAGTTGGCCTGTAGTGGGCTGGCTCTCAACTCGCGTGTACCGGGGTAATCGTACCATGCTGATAAGGCGAAGTGAACATTTGAAATGCAAGCGTGACACCTATCTCTCGACACTTCTCCGAGCGTGGCGTGTAGTGCTGCAGTGCCGTAAAACCAACCCCGTGGGACATTTCGTCAGTAACCTTAAAGCCTCTTTTTCATACAAGGTGCAAGTTCTTTACGACTTGTCTTTACTGCTCACATTTATGGTTTAAGATTAATAACGGACTTCTATTTCGGTGGACAGAAACACAAGCACTCTGTTTGTCGAGAAACGTGTAGCTGCACGCCTTTAACAAAGATTGTGTCGATTGATTAAAGCCAGATGATGATGATGCAAGAATAGTGAAACAATAATGTTTATTACGGTCGATTAAAACTTGGCCCGGGAGCTTTACTACATATGCATGCACTGAGGTACTTAGGAACGTTTGCGTCGTTGTGTGCTTAAAGCAAGAGGGCCTCATCGGCACTGACCTACACGCCGGTTACAAGTGATGAATTTCCTCTCTGCATATGAGCACTGAGCAGTTTTCACGTACTTGGTTGTTTGCTATCCACCACATACTTGAGAAGAAAATGGATCGGCTTTGTAGTACTTCCGAGAATAATTTTCATGTGCATTACTCCTGTTCAGTGATTGCTACAATCATACAGTCACAAACAATAATTTAGTTTCTTAAACACTGTCGTTTTTGGGATATATTCATGCATGACAACAAGCGTTGTATTTAAAATTCTGGAAGTTTACAGAAACTTAGATGAACGACAGCCTTCACGTGAAGAATGGCCTACCGTGCTCGAACTGTCGTTTTACTGTGAACAATAATATAAATGACATATCGCATGCTACGGTCGCAGGTTCGAATCCTGCCTCGGGCATGGATGTGTGTGATGTCCTTAGGTTAGTTAGGTTTAAGTAGTTCTAAGTTGTAGGGGACTGATGACCACAGATGTTGAGTCCCATAGTGCTCACAGTCATTTGAACCAGTTGACATATCGCAGGAAACGATATACCCATTGCAGCAGCTATGTCTTTCATTGTATTATGGTTCAAATGGCTCTGAGCACTATGGGACTTAACATCTGTGGTCATCAGTCCCCTAGAACTTAGAACTACTTAAACCTAACTAACCTAAGGACATCACACACATCCATGGCCGAGGCAGGGTTCGAAACTGCGACCGTAGCGGTCGCGCGGCTCCAGACTGAAGCGCCAAGAACCGCTCAACCACTCCGGCCGGCTATGATGCTTCAACGTACAGGTTGCGCCGCTACACTTCGTACTGCTTCAGCACTGCAAGAAACGTGGAAGACAGCATACGTCGCCCATTCATTCTGCCTGTAGCATTGCAGATAAAAAAGCTGTATATAATGATTTGAGTCAGGTAACCACGATTGTGCGTTGCGTTTGGGAATAGCAGAGGAAGGACGAGATCAAATAAATCGAAATGTAGCCTTAGATCAACTTTGAAACCCCTTAAGGTATTTGCGCTCTCGGTCACTGAATAGTGTGTCCAAAACTGATGAATGAGAATATAAGTGCGTCATCTGAACTGCATCCATGTGACCCACGTAATAGAGAAGTTACCTGTCGTGCACGCAGAAAATTTGATGCCGTTCTCCATTTAGATTCGCACTGTCAACAGGATATCGCACCATGAGCGGTGTGGCCTTATGGCAGAGACAACCAGAGAGCGTTTCTGAAAGATTCATCTGTATTCACAAGACAGCATATTCTACGTGAATGAAGATAGAAAATTATGGTGAATGTCAACTTGAAGTTCATATTAACACCAGCTGTAAGTTGACGGTGGGGTGAGGGGTAACTTGGTGCAGTCGCCCCTTCATCACCCAGTCTGCGTAGAGTTGGAATCCCGATAACGCAGTAGCGATTTCTTCGTTCCGACAGGCACAGTTCATTTACAACGGTGCGGCATATATCCATCGAAGAGTATGGCATTGCACTAGACGGCATGGGCTGTAAGAAGCTGGCGTTGCACCGCTGGCTTAGAAGGTCGCCAGGTCCCGTGGTATGGTGTTGTTTAGAATATATAGCCGTTCCAACACCCCTCGGTGAACGGCGGAGGCCGCATAGCAACAGTAGAGAATGCAGACACGCTCGCAAAAGTATAGGACGAGCTTCACTTATCATCTGAATGTTTTTTCGTGCTTGTGTTGGAGGGCATTCGAAAACTTTGATTCTAAAAAGTACCGCAACCTTGTATCTGCATGGAGGTAAATTATGATGTGGTCTTCAGTCTGATGGTTCGTTTAGTGGAGCTCTCCATATCAGTGTAAACCGTGCAAGCCATTTCATCTCGGAGTAGCTGCTCGAACCTACGTCCATTTCAACCTGCATGCCAGGCTTGGTGCCTCTCTGCTGTTTCCATCCCCCCCCCTCCCCCCCCCACACACACACGCTTCCCTCAATCACTATATTGACGATTTATTGACGCCTGAAGATGTTTCCTATCAATCGATACCCTTTTAGTCAGCTTGCAATATATATTTCCTCCCCCATTCGATTCAATACATCAGTTGTTCTTCTGCAGGACCAAATTTTCAAAGCTTGTATTCCTTTTTGTCTGAACTGCTTATCGTCAGCGTTCCACTTCCGAACAAGGCTACATTTCAGAGACATACCTTCAGAAAAAAAACTTCCTAACACTTAAATTTACGTCGGACGTAAACAGATTCTTCGATTTCAGAGAAACGTTTTTCGCTATAGCCAGCCGGCGTGTATCTCTATTTCGGCCATAGTCAGCTATTTTGCAGCCGAAATAGCAAACCACTTTTACTACTTTTAGTAGTAATCTAATGCAGTTCTCTCGGCATCGCCTGATTTTATTCGGGTACATTCCGTTACCCCCTTGCTTCACTTTTGTGTATATGTTTATCTTGTTTCTAGACACTAACCACTCCGTTTAAATTGCTCTTCCAAGTCCTTTGCCGTCTGTGACAGAATTGCAGTGTCATTGGCTAACCTCAAGGTCATTATCTCTTCCCCCTGGCCGGCCGCGGTGGCCGAGCGGTTGTAGGCGCTTCAGTCTGGAACCGCGGTACCGCTACGGTCGCATGTTCGGATCCTGCCTCGGGCACGGATGTGTGTGATGTCCTTAGGTTAGTTAGGTTTGAGTAGTACTAAGTTCTAGGGGGCTGATGACCTCAGATGTTAGGTCCCATAGTGCTCGAAGCCATTTGAACCATCTTCCCCCTGAATTTTATTTTCTTCTCTAAATTTTTCTTGGGTGCCTTTACTGGTAACTCAATGTACAATTGAACAGCAACTGAAAATATAGGAGTTTTTCTTACGAAAATAGAAACTTCGTACTCCTATTCGTAAGTTAAAAAGTTAATTACAAGTTTCTGTCTTCAACTCGTGTAGGAGATTTGTGACACGAGATGAAACAGCCTTTGTTGACGTAACTTGAGCAACCTGCGCTGCGAGTCTGCAGCGCACACCAGCGAGTTTGCCAGTCTTGGAAGCGGAACGGACGCGCCTGCGCCTCGTGCAGCGCTGCAGGGAGAGGCCGGCCGTGAGCGCCTGTGCCGAGGAATGCGCAGGCCGGCTCGTGCGCAGAATGCGGGCCGTCGCCGTGCGTCGGCATACCGCGGACCCCGCGTCACCGCAGCGCCACGTCTCATCCGCGATCGGCGGGTCGACAGCGCGCCGCGTGCGGGACGACTGCCTAGTGACTTCATTACCGTCTCCCGTAACAGGGCCGAGAAAGCTGTTGCCAGTCTCGCAACTGCGATGTTACGTACGGTGAACACGCCTGCCGGAATGACGTGGAGGGAGGGGGGTTTACTTCTGATACTAAAATGTAGACTTTCACGGCCGGAAATATCATGTATATTATATTTATCCGGGCTGTTACGCCGCGGGAGCGCGCGGACACGGAATTTAGCGGCAGTCAGTAGCGAGCCAGTGGGTGTGTGGGACTTTCCATCGAGCTACGGACCCCCTTGAAGATGTCTCCCGCAGTCGGAGACGAAACGTTGGGAATCGACACAGAATATCTATCAAGTTTTGTTTTCATATGGTAATTACTGTCCACACTGGACCTCTGTAACTCCACTTAAATTGTAACAACCCGGTACTACGTCGTACCTCTCCCAAGGATTCCCCGATCATTTCTGTTACGCTTTTGCATGACCTATACCGGCCTGCTATGATCCTAACTTGAGCTAATTCTTCTGTTATATGATTGATAATGCTAGCCGGCCGGCGTGGCCGAGCGGTTCTAGGCGGTACAGTCTGGAACCGCGTGACCGCTACGGTCGCAGGTTCGAACCCTGCCTCGGGCATGGATGTGCGTGATGTCCTTAGGTTATCTAGGTTTAAGTAGTTCTAAGTTCTAGGGGACTGATGACCTCAGAAGTTGAGTCCCATAGTGCTCAGAGCCATTTGAACCATTTTGATAATGGCTAATTATATACTCGCAGCTTGATGTCTTCATAGGAGTCGCGAAAATTTATTTTATATATTACTTCTCTGACGTTAATTCTGTGTAGTGACAGGCTGCATGACTGCATATTTGCTACTCAATTTGAGATACAAAATAAATAAAAATATCAGCACGTCTCTGAACTCGTTCGATGTCGATGAGGACTCTAAACACTGGAACAATACAACTGGTCACACTAGGACCTTGCATTCGATTTTCTTTAGCAGATACTATTTTTCTACTAGTGTAATCTTACGTTTATGCACGTTTCAAGAGAAGTGAATTCATTACACCAGGTGGAAATTTTGCCCAAGTCTTCCTAAAATTCCTTACGGTCGTCCACTTTCCTACCCACGTCATGTAGCTTATAGTGCTGTTGATGTAGTCTGATGAATCTTTTATGTGTAGGTCTATTGAGAACATTACAAATCTTATAACGCTTCTTTGGCGCGCATCGCTTGTTTCTTCATTTTCTGTGGAACATTCACCGTCCATTTTCGGTCTTGGGGTACTACTTACGAAATATTCGTCGATCTAAGAACATATTTGCGAGAATACCCCACACGATCGTATGTTGGCAGCCTTTGCCGTTGGTAGCCGAGTGCCGGGAGAGCGGTGCGTGTTGCGATGCAACGCCGCCGTCGCCGCCGCCTTGCCTTCCGGGGGGCAGTGCCCGGCGCGGCGCTCGTATAAATAGTCGAGCGGCTGCCGCCGCCGCTGCCCCCGGCGTCGCGCTGCCTCGCCGTCTCAATAAGGCGGGCCTGCTTAGTGGCGACGCGCCCATTAATTACCCGCGGCCGTAATTAAACGAGCCGGCCCCTAATTAGTTTACGCCTCCTGCGGCTGTCATTTCCGATGTACGCCGCGCGCCGCCCACACCCCGTTCCGCGCGCGCGACTCCCACTGCCGCGACTCTGCGTAGCTTCTCTGTTCCAGCGGGCCGGCGCCCGGCCGGGCCTTCCGCTACCGCTTAATTGCCTCTTGCCTGCGAAGCTCTTCGTACGTCTCGTGAGAGTCTGCAGCGAAGGTGCTTTGTTTTGGTCACGGAATATGAGATAGGTGCTTTTATAATTCGTCCGACGAATTTTCTGACTGTGGTCGCAGTAGGAACTAAGTGCGAGGCGTGTGAAAGGCAGCGGGGGGGGGGGGGGGGGAGTCGCGTGCTACAGAGTACAGTCTGTATACGCTGCAAGGTGTGGAGCATCAGAATTACTGTTCGCTGCAAGCTTGCAGCAGATGATCGTGCGACGGGCCCAGGTTCTATTCCCGCCCTGGTGGCAGATTTCCTCCACTCCAGGATTGTGTGTTGGGTTGTCTTCATCATCATTCCACCATCATCGATGCGCAAGTCGCCCATTGTGGCGTCAACTGAAAAGACTTAACTCGCTGGCTGAGTTCCTCAGGTGGGGGGGGGGGGGGGGGGACACCAGGCCAATCAATGCGATCGATCGTCATCTTCTATTTTATGAAATGCGTGACACGCAGCTGTCTATAAAGTACACACTATAGATAGTGCTGCATGTTGTTGGCACACATTCCTCGGCGCTTTTTCGTAGCGAATTTCGGTCCCTTTCAAATACAATTGGCTCCATTCGTCTATAATGTCTGCACATTGTCTTGGGTTGGGCACACGTCATTGCCTTTAAATGTCTACAAAGCCAGAAATCCATCGGATCCAGGTAGAATGAACGGGCCTTCTCGACCCGTCCATCGCCCATCAAACGTTGCGGTGGGCTACTGTCGCACGACCCGTAGAAAATGGGGAGGTGCCACAGTCGCCTTTTTGCAAGGTTCACGTTCTCCAATACGGCTGGTGAGTCACTGCGCTGAAATCGGTGATACATAAAGCCTGTTAATTCGTTTGATGACATATGACCCTAGGAGTTCGCCACCGACAGTTCGTTCCCACACAGTGATACTGAAGCGATCCTGATGCCTTGTCCCCGTGATTGCTCGAGGAATGCCTTGTCGCCATGATTGCTCGAGGATTTGCATCGGTCCACACTTTCGTCTTGTGGTAATTTACCAAGCCAGAAGCTTAGTTCGAGTCTCGGTCCGGCACACAGTTTTAATCTGCCAGGAAGTTTCACTCCCGCCGGAGGTTCGAGTCCTCCCTCGGGCGTGTGTGTGTGTGTGTGTGTGTGTGTGTGTGTGTGTGTGTGTGTAGGTCTAGGGGCCGATGAGCTAAGCAGTTTGGTCCCTTAGGAATTCACACACATGTGAACATTTTTGTCCCCTGTTGGTTTCCATGGGAATTGTGCCCCACGGCCGTGATACAGTTCAGGAGAGACAAGAGATCAACAACAGCCGTAATATCATGTGTCTTTTTTTATCGCATTGAAGATCTAGATTTCAAATGTCAGTGCAGCTGTCATCAGTGTGTTACAAGCAGCCTGGGCGTAATTATAACGTGAGTCATAACAATTACGTTCAGTCTGCACGGCTTCTTAAAACTCACTGATGATAGCTGCATGTCAATTGAAATCTAGATCTGTAATGCGATAAAAAAATACAGATAATATTACGGCCGATTTTGACCTAATTTCACTCCTGATTATCCGTCTGTTGTGTGTTACCAATGTTACTTTGTTAGGTTTCAAATGAACACAGAGCTTCGTCCAATATTTTGAAACTGTTGAAGTTCCGTCAGAGACTTGTTAACGCTTGAAAAATGGTCTTCTGTTCTGAAACTGGCCTGTTGTGTAACTGCAATAAACAAATAAACAGACTTTTGAAGATACACCTAAGTTGGGAACTTTGATGAATACAATCCTGTGACTGCGTATGATGATTACTCGGTCGATTTTATACTGCTGATGATGTGGTTACCGAAGGAGAATTTTTTTCCGGATTCTTTTGCTTCCTCCCCTGTTCTCATCGATCTTACCCCAATCCGCGCTATAAAATTGAGGGCCCCTATATGGTTTTTTTTCTAATTTCAGTGATAGTCTTTCTACAACAAACGTTCCGCAAATTCTTTCGATCTGTTCCTAGCCATTTTACGTATGGAACTCGGGCGCAAACGGAACGAACATTTCCCCGACAAGACAGAGCGATGCAGTGAATGCAACCAAAAAGAGATGGTCCAACAACAACAAAAATCGTGTGATACCTGCTAAGGAATTATTGCTGATTTTTTAAAGAGAGGATGTAGTTGACAGATCCTTGGCGACCAGCGCTTGGGCACCGTCCGCGGTGCTGGCGCTTTCCCTTATCGCAGGGTCGATGAACGGAGCACGGCCGGCGGCTTGGCGTTGTCGAGCCGTGCATCCTGCCGGCGCGCAGCCGCGTGAAACAGGTAACACCGATGCCGGGAGCCGGAGGCGCCGCTCCGAGCCGCTAGTCTCCGCTCAGCCAGCTCTCATTATTTCCGTGTCCCACTCCGCATTCCGAGACCAGTTCGTCAAACAGCGGCTCCCTAAAGGCACAATGGATGGTGGCCTCGAAGCAGGTGTAACACTCAAGTATTCAACCCAGATGTATCCCTATCGACACGATTATGTGTCAATGGTCGCATAACCCGCTACAGACAAATTAAGTAACCGATAATTCGGTTAAGACCACCTAGTCTTTCTTCACAACTCGTTCCTAAACTCAGCCAACGATCTTGCTTCATTGACGTTTGTAGTTACCGGTTCTGGCATAGAGGGATCAGCCACACGTGGAGTATGCAGCTGAATTCGTTAACATTGCATCGGCGTAATCAATGAAAACAAAAATGTCTCCTTCGGTGAACTCTACGAAACGCCGGGGATTGTGCGTTAGTGTAGCCTGATAAGATGTAGTGTGCATAGGAGCGTTGGGCTCTGTGTTTCCGAAATCGAAAAAATGGAACAGTAAGTAAAACTTCTTGTCCGTATTAACTCTTGTTATTGTACACACCCGTAAGAAGAGTCGTGTTAAGGTCTAAGCATTACAACTAATCGCTTGTGGCGCCAACTGAGAGGGGCGCCAGAGACGTCCCTTCTATCAAAATTAGTAGCGAAAACAACCCATTTTCACGCTAACTAGATTTAAATTTCTTTTCAAACACCTTACGAAGAGTCAAGAAAGGGCAACCAATGAATGAGTCATGGACAGAAGGGGGAGAGGTTGGGGACGAAACGAAACATCGCTTTTGTCAAAAAAAAAAAAAAAAGTGAGGAGGGAAGGCGGTGCGCCATATGATACGTCGCTTGGGTGGAAAAGTGATCCGAACTGGCCCTTGTCTTAAGGTATGTAAGCTTCTTCATCTCTACTAACTACTGTCCGCGGCTCGTGGTCTCGCGGTAGCGTTCTCGCTGTAGCGTTCTCGCTTCGCGCCCACGGAGTCCCGGGTTCGATTCCCGGCGGGGTCAGGGCTTTTCTCTGCCTCGAGATGACTGGGTGTTGTGTCTCTTTCATCATCATTTCATCCTGTTTCACTCGCAAGTCGCCGTAGTGGCGTTAAAGAACTTGTGGAGCGGCGGCCGAACCGCCCCGCGTGGGGTCTCCCGGCCACCAATGCCATACGCTCATCATCATCATCATCATCTACTAACTACTGAAAACTACATCCATATTTAAACTTTTGCCTTCCACTATTTTTTCGGTTCACGCATCCCTCCATTACCAAATCGTCTATTCCTTGATGCGTCAGGACACATCCTACCATCTGGAGCACTTCTATTCGTTGAGCTCTTCATTAGTTGCTCGATCCACCTATCTGACCTTCAGCTTTTTTCTCTAGAACCATATTCTCTTCGTTTCCGTACCATCTGAGGAGCGCCGGAACAAAACCCGATATACCCATTGCTGCTGTATTCGCGTGTTTGAGCTGTAGGGGGAAGATACGGGAATAATAGATGCTGCCACAAAATAATTTTCAGCACAACGCGACATCGAGTGTTTTATGGTGTGTTTCTTCTTTTTATAGCTTGTGGAGCCATTTAGACATCACTATTTGTTACTTTCTCTGTTAACAGCAAATGCGGATTTATCGGTTTTTGTTCCGGCGCGCCTCATTTATGGTTCAAATTTCAATACCGTATAAGGCTACACTTCATACCTTTCACAAAAAGCTTCCAAACACTTACTTTCATATTCAGTGTTACCAAATCTCTCTCTTTCGGAAACGCTTTTCCTGCTATTGCCTGTTAGCAAATGTTCAAATGTGTGTGAAATCTTATGGGACTTAACTGCTAAGGTAATCAGCCCCTAAGGACACACACACACACACACACACACACACACACACACACACACACACACACACACACACACACACGCCCGAGGGAGGACTCGAACCTCCGCCGGGACCAGCCGCACAGTCCATGACTGCAGCGCCTGAGACCGCTCGGCTAATCCCGCGCGGCGCCTGTTAGCATTTTATATCACTTTGCTTCTGCCGCCGTCCAAATAGCAAACCTCGTCGACTACTTTAGACGTCTCGTTTCGTAATCTAAATCTCTCAACATCACCTGACTTAATTCCACTGCACCCTATTACCCATATTTTACTTTTGCTGCTGCTCATCTTGCAACCTGTTTCCCAGCCACGATCCATTCCGTTTAAGTAATCTTTCAAGTCCTTCGCCACTCCCATCAGAATGTCACTGGCCAACTCTTTTCCTTTCTTCTCTCCGTAGTTGTTACAGCCAGTTCGTGATCTCTGATCGACCATCGTGTAATAGCGCTCATCCTCGTCGCCAGGTGGGGTGGGGTGGAGTCGAGTTGACGGCGCGATCCGTTGGCTGACCGGCTCGGTGGGCAACAGCGGCCGCAAAGGCATTCCGCATCGGCGCCCGCCAGATAAATCACGGCCGTCATATGCGGGCAGCGGCGCGCCGGCACGTCAAACATCGCGTTTGCGGCGGCTGTTTAAATTTAATGCGCCGCCCCGCTTCCCTCTTACTCGTCCAGTCTCGCTGCCATTCAGCGCCGACACGCTCCATAACGTTTCACAACCGCGTTTTAACACGGCGCCTAACACTCGACCAAATTTGCGCTAACTCGCTGTTTAAATGACACACACAAGTTACAACAGTCCTTCCAGCAGATGACCACCTACATCTCTCGTAATAGCTATTTCAGACGACTGCGTTGTGACTAGGTGCTGTATTTCTTAGCTATGTGGGTATTTCAAACGGCAATTATGTCCCTCGTACTGTAAATGCGCGTCTAGGGATAACGCTCTGTTGTACTGCATTAATCATTGCTTCTATGTAGATGTCGTGATTCTTTCTCTTATTGCACTACGGTCGTCGCGATTTTTTCCGTTGTACAAGGTTTTTATCATCTGTTGGAAACAGGGAACTTCAGGAAGCCGCAGTTCCTTACTTCGGAGATCAGCTGAGAAATTTTCCACCAAATTGTTTCAGAAACCATCGTCCCGTGCACACTGAATAGTTACGGAAACATAACTGGTACAGGAAAGCTCGCTTGTGCGAGATCTGCCTGTTACGAACACACATTACACCTGGTGAGTCTTTCATACAACTTCCACCTATGTGCCACAGATTAACCCTGTAAACCGCTATTCACAAGGAGCGATATTCAACGTCCGTGTTTAGGTTTCCTGTGCTGCCTCTGAATCAAAGCGGATGTTTAAATCGCTGATTTCAAAAATGGTACCGTGGATTTCCTTCGCCATGCTTGTCCTGTCAGAGTTTTTGTGTCATCTCAAATGACACTAAACTCCCTTCTTTCCTCCATAGCCGGCCGCGGCGGTCTCGCGGTTCTAGGCGCGCAGTCCGGAACCGTGCGACTGCTACGGTCGCAGGTTCGAATCCTGCCTCGGGCATGGATGTGTGTGATGTCCTTAGGTTAGTTAGGTTTAAGTAGTTCTAAGTTCTAGGGGACTGATAACCACAGCAGTTGAGTCCCATAGTGCTCAGAGCCATTTGAACCATTTCCTCCATAATCAAAGAAGAGCATAAAGTTAACCAGGTAACCAACACTGGAACTTACGAACACAGTTACGCAATTACTTCTCTGTTCCTTTTCCTTTTTCTTTTTAGCTTCGTTGACTAGTATAGCGGGTTTTCCCTTCGCATGTTTTAACAAAGCACATGTAGGACAAATATTCTGTTCTTCTAAGAGAGAACTACTGTGATGAAGCCTTGGTTATTAAAAGCTTTTTATCCTTTAATAGAAGGAGCTAAAAGAAACTACTTAAAAGATTTTTCCAGTATTATGTAACTGTCTATACTTCAAGAGAACGCCGGCCGCTGTGGCCGTGCGGTTCTAGCGCTGCAGTCCGGAACCGCGGGGCTGCTACGGTCGCAGGTTCGAATCCTGCCTCGGGCATGGATGTGTGTGATGTCCTTAGGTTAGTTAGGTTAAGTCCCATAGTGCTCAGAGCCATTTGAACCATTTTTTTTTCAAGAGAACGTGATGACATTCATTACCTAAGGACACGTTTCTTTATCTGACTTGGCAAAATCTTACAGTGTAAACACTTCTAGAGACTCTGAACGTTGGAGACAGGTTGTCGTATTTCTCTAAGGCCCGTATTACACAGTCAAACAGCTTGTATAAAAAGCCTTTCATAAAATATTTGATGGTGTACTCGAGTGCTTCTATCATACCTTTTTTATAACATCTGGAGCATGATAGCACCGTTTATAAAAGGTTAGTCAAATATATTTGACGTTGTAATACGGCCATAACCGAGCAGGAGGCAGTTAACACTTCTGCCAATCTGAGTGTCAGCGTGCAAAAAAAAAGAAACAGCGGCTATTTCTGGAATTAATTGTACCCTAGTTGTGTACCAGGGACGCTTAAATTTCTTATCTCAAGACTAGAAATTGAAACTGAAAGTATTATTAAGTAGTTTGCGTTTTGTTTGCCTTATAGCGCACGCATATCGCATTTCCTCTGACTTATCATCAGCAACTCTCCTTTGGTCGGGCAGGTTGCTGTCACATGCAACACGTGGCAAAGCGATGGGAAATGGCTGGAGACAATTTATGTGCCATTGTCTTGACAGCACTTCTCTGTTCATTAATTCGCACCCCGGAGCTTTCACCCGTGTACAGTGTCCTTATCTCTTTGCGACTCTACATGTCGTCTCACAGCCATGATAATAGGAGAAAGAGTAACCAAAAGGAGAACAGCCGCCGCTTAGTGCCGACTCCCACATACATCCGTTTTAAATCGCCAGGCGCTTAACGTGTGCCGGTGTGTGACATTGATACCCTAATTTACAATGGCCCAGCACCGCATGACGAATGTTCCAATTAACGGAATGTATACAACCGGTTCGTACACGCGGCGCGAGGGGTCTTTAAGTCAGTTTATGCGTCAGGCCGGAAATTAATGACTGACCGCCGGTAAAAAAGAAGGCTTAGTCACTGCAGGGGGAATAGAGGTGGTCTCGAAGACCTGCAGGCGGAGAGACCCGAAGCCGTAAGCGACCTTCGATTGAGTGCTAGGTTTTCCGAAGCGTTCCCGGAGTGCGAGAAAGGTGTGAGGTTCACTCTCGTTTTAAGGTGCAATTTTCTGCCAGAGGCGCAACAGTGTAGGGTACTGCTAGGTAGCATCTTGTCGTCTGGAGCTGGTAAGCACCTGTTGTTTCTTTTAATTGTCTCCTTAGTAGGGACCTGTAACAGTGATTAGTACGCTCGACACGAGGGGAATTGAAAGGATAAGGTACTTACTATGGCAGGCCACTTAACAACACTCAGGTGACAAAGGTACATGATACTACTTTTCAGCATAGTCACAAAGTCACTGTGAACAACGCATGGAACGTTGTACCATTCGTTCAGTTCGACGATGGAAATCCGCTCATAACCGCTGCGTGGACGCCCTCGTCGTTGCAGTATCTGCCTTCGCAGCTAATCAGGTGACTAGCTCCTCCGTTGGCTTTCTTTTGTGGCCGGTGTCGGTGACCCTCCTTGCCGATCACCGTCACCCACGGCCATGGTCAAAATATTGGCATAATTTCGCTACGGGAGGATGCGATATTGCATTTGGTCCATATACCATCAGAATTTCACGGTGAATGCCTGTCTAATTTAGACGTTTTGCCAACAACAATCGTAGTTTCCCGAATGTTTCAACTTACGAATACCTGTCCAATTGCCGCGCCATTTCATATCCACACCGTGAGCTGTGTGTGGCAATGGTCTTAGCGTCGGACTGCAAGCGTAAGTTACTTTCTAAAATCCCTTCGTAGTCTGTGATACGTTCTTCCTTCCTGTAGGATGAAATGCACCTCCAGCGCTCCAGATTTAGGCGTACTGTGATTTTCAAAGGATTTAAGCTGAATGCATAGACGGCTATCTTGAAGAGACACGACCTCTTACGTTGCCTCCTCTGAGAGCGACACTTAGGAAGGTGGCACATTGGATAGCACATTGGACTCGCATTCGGGAGGACGATGGTTCATATCCACGTCCGGCCATCCAGATTTAGGTTTTCCGTGATTTACCGAAATTGCTTAAAGCATATGCCGGGATGCTACGTTTGAAGGAGCACGGCCCGTTTCCTTCCTCATCCTTCCCCCTTTCTGCTTTCCCAGATGGAGCTCCTTCTTGTTAACTTGCATCTACTCCCTCTCCGTACGTAGTTTGTTCACAGATCTCTGGATTTATTTTTAAAGAACATATTACTATATTACTACCATCTCAATATATACAGATTCGTGACGTCGCGTCGTCTAGCCAGTTAGCATTCTGCTACGTTTTTCTCTACGTCGTCGTACTTGCTTAATTCTGCCGAGGTCAATGGAGGTGGAAGATGGCAAATATTGACCATGTAGAAACTTCACAAGCAGTATCTGAGCAACGAGAGATCGGACGAGCTGGGCGAATGTGTCGCGAAGATCCTGTCGATATGACAGGTGCTTCCTTGTCACGGAACTGTATGTGAAACCTTCAACTCGACTAGATAGGATGAGCACAGCATCTAGATAGTTCGTGAACCGCCAACTTCGCGCTTATTTCAGCACATACCAGCCGCAATTGCTCAACATCTATTCAAAAGTTTCCCGCTAGATGACATGCAGTTGAATTCCGGCGTCAAAACTTCAAACCTTTCTGGACGCAGTAACTATAAGTTCTCTGAAGACCGTCATGAAAAGACATAAATAGAGATATGAGGTCAGAATATACAGATTATAATAATTGGAATGCTGAAAATGGCCATTTCCACCGAAAGCCGTCAGTAAAGTATTATTCACTAACAGCAGTTATTCGTGATTATATGAATTTCTTCAAATTGGAAAATTCCTTTACCAAATATAGTGTGATGATACTGTGCAATATGGTTCAGTAGAAAAAAAAAATAAGCCCGATACATCAGTCGAGCAAGAATTCACTGTCGCCAGCGAAAAGTCTTCAGATATTATTACTACTTTATAGGGCTTTCTGTCAGCCGAATATATTTCCGATTCATCGCTGTGGTAAACATTTTTATTATAGCTATATTTATGTTTCGAAAACGAATGTTTCTTGCGAGAGTTTAAACCACTCCCTCTCCCTTCGCTTCTGCCCACCTACTGTTTTACGATCAACGCTATGTTCCTCGCTAATTAGAGAGAAAAACTGCCGTTCCGGTAATTAGATACAGCAGCGATAAAAATCCTTCCCTGCCAGTTCCGAAGCTATATTTAACAGCTTCGTTGCATGGCTGCCGTGCAAATTACGTAGAAGAGCAGCACGTCATGTCTCTTATTTGTCCCAGTCACAAAGGACCCGGTGAAGGCCCCGGAACGTTAATAAGAAGAGTAAAACAATAAACTAGGCAAGCTAATTAACACAGGTGAAGAACTGCCGCCGGGGAGAACGGGTGTCTACGAGGTGCTTGCCGCTGTTTCCGACACGTCCTGTACAGAGTCAGCGCAAAAACAATGGTCGTAGAAAAGAACTGAAACGGAACACTGAAGTGAAGCTGGGAGGTAATTACACGTGTACGAAACGTAAAGAAATGTCCATGTATCACTTACACATCTTTGTCTGTTTTAACACTTAAAAATGTTTACATTATTCCAAAACAAAAAAGGGAGTGTACTGTACGTAGAGAACAGTACTGATGCTTCGTGAAACTGGAGAAGTGTAGAGCATATTAGTCATGCTTGTCCTGAAAAGCGGATGCTCATGTCATTGTATCAGAGAAATCGAGAGGAGTTCGGTTTTCCGTATATAATCCTCTGGTTTTCACACAGCATGTGGCGATATCGCTATTCCTGTTTATTCCAGTCGAATCACTCGCGGTCGCGTTCTCGCTTCCCGAGCACGGGGTCCCGGGTTCGATTCCCGGTTGGGTCAGGGATTTTCACCTGCCTCGAGATGACTGGGTGTTTGTGTTGTTCTCATCATTTCATCGTAATTCATGAAAGTGTCGTGTTTGGACTGAGCAAAAGTTGGGAATTTGTACGGGCGCTGATAACCGCGCAGTTAAGCGCCCCACAAACCAAACTTCATCATCATCATCATCCAATCGAATCAGTGACATTGGAGTCCTATTAGAGAAGACTTGACTTTGTACCTCTATCGGGCAATCGTGATTCCTGTCGACAAAGACACGAGTAAATCATTTAACCAGACCTCAACAGTTCTCTCTCTCTCTCTCTCTCTCTCTCTCTCTCTCTCTCTCTCAAAACAGTGTTCACCACCGGAGGCGCTGCAACTCTTTTTGCGCCAGGGGACAGCATAAATGATTGAGCGCGTGCGCACTGTATCTAGCGCATGCGCTGTTGTACTTCCGATGCATATAAATGTGCAGTCATTTGCGAGTGGAATCAGTTATCGGCGATAGCAGCGTAGCTTTATCTCACCTGATGATGGACCGCTGAAATATTGTGCTCAGATGACAGTTTGACCCGACAAGAATTTGATATACTAACACGCCGGAAAAGTCTACTAGTTACGTCCTCAATTATTTACTGGATATATTCCAGTCCCTGTCTCCGTGTACAATTTTAGCCCTCTACAGCTCCCTCTAGTACCATGGAAATTATTCCCTGATGTTCTAACAGATGTCCTGACATACTGTTCCTTCTCTTGTCGGTACTTCTCATATACTTGTACTCCTTTCCTTGTTGATTCTTCGTAGAATCGTTCCTTACCTTATCATTCCACCTAACTCTCAACAGTCTCCTATAGCACCACATCTCAAATGCTTAATGCCGACATTTTATACCAGAAGACCTCTCTTGGCGAGCAGTGCCCTTTTTGCCAATGCTAGTCTGCTATTTTTTGCCCTCCTTGCTCCGTCCGTCATGGGTTATTTTGCTGCCTAGGTGGCAGAATTCCTCAACTTCGTCTACTTCTTGATCACCAATACCGATGTCAAATTTCTCTGTTCTCTCATTTCTGCTACTTCTCATTACTTTCGTCTTTCTTCGATTTACTTTTTTTCGCTGTGCTTATCCAATACGAAATTCAGCTGAATCTCTAATAACGTCGACGTAACGTTAAACTCCTTAACTTTTTCTTAGTTTCTTGCGCCGTTTTCTATGTATGTTACTGTTGTAGTCTCCACACAAGCTCACTATATTTAAAGTACTTCACTGCAAGTGGGGCATGCATGGTAACAATAATTTAAGAGTTGAAGGAGAGATTAGAATAGCACGAAGAAAACATATACAGCTCGCAGGAGACAAAGCGGCAAGTTGTGGTTTTGAAACTGGCTGGGGCCCAGTGGCGAGGCAGCTGTTCGCCGAGAGCATTGCCGACGGGCCGTAAAACCGGATGAAGCCCTGAAACGGCAAGTGCGAGGGCGAAAAACGGTCGCGAGGGCAGAGCAGGGCAGGGCGGCGGGCGCGTGGAGCGGCATTCTGGCGCGGTGATTAGGCGCCTGACTCAGCGGCGCACGTGGCCGGCTCTTATTTACATATTGGCCCTCTCCTCTCTGTGTGCGGCCGCGGCCGCTCGGTACAGTCGCCGCAGAGTCCTCGGGCCCATCCACTGCGTTCAAGCGCCACGTACAAGACGTCCAGCCAGTAGTCGTACCAAGGTGTACACGCGCCGTTCGCCGATCGTTCTCTTCGGGCTGTACATCTCTCTCTCTCTCTCTCTCTGTGTCCAAACCAACTGGTGACATTGTCCAGTAGCTTTCTTCCTGCAGAAATAAATACTGTCCTCTTTGTGGTGGCTATGGCAGGAATTACGGCCACACTAGAAGTTACTTGTATTCTGTAGCAGTCCACGTGCACTTAACGTGTTCCGAACTGAAAATTTATTATGAGTGGAATTCAGTAATGAATGCAACCCTTTTTTTCTTGGCCTGTTTCGGTTGAAAAACTGCGGAATTTGTTATGAGACGTCGTGGATCATTCCTGCTTGTGGCGCTGTACGTAGTCTTTAAACTGATGTCTGTAACGGAGCCTTCAAAGTGGCGTGTGTGACGGAGGTGAGCTCCAGGCAGAGAACAGTAACGTGAGTTTCTTTTGGCGGAAAACCAGAGCATCGCAGATATTAGTAGGCGCGTACAGAATGTCTGCGTAGATCTGGCAGTGAACAAAAGCACGGTGAGTCGTTGGAGGAGACAACAAGGTCGCACCGGCCTGTCCCATCTCTCGCATGCCTGCCGGCTGCACACAGCTGTGACTCCTGCCATGTTGGAACGTGCGGACACTCTCATTAGAGGTGATTCACGGATCACAAACACCTCGCAGCAAAACAGGTTAGTGTGGACACAGTCGTCCATCAGTTGGGGTTCTCAAAGATGGATGTCCGCTAGGTTCCTCGCCACCTAACAGAATACATTAGGGAGGTACCATTTCGGGCCTACAGGTTGTCCCAGTATAGTGGTGTAAGGCCGTCGCATTGAACAGAGGCACGGTTTTGTAGCCAAAAGTGTAGGGAATAAGACGGTCTACTGGAGTCCTGAATAAAACCAACCTGCTTTCAGAAAAAAAGAGTTGCATTACTTATTGAACGCCCGTTGCGTTATACTTGTAAATTGAGGTAGAAATACTGGTAACTGGAAATGTTAAGGTAGAAGTCAGTTTCCTTAATGCTGTGATATATTTTACAACAAAATATTATCGTAGTTATATCTTAGTGATTAAATAACTGAAACCCCGTGTGCAAACCGTCGCTGCGGAAGGACCCGGGTTCGATTACCGCTACCTCCCAGGATATTTTTCTGAGATAGGGAGATCTGGTACGGGATCCACTCAGCCCTTGTGAGGCCAGATTGGGAGCTTCTTGAATAATAAAGCAGCGGCATCATCATGATTCATCTACTGGCGATAAGTCGCTCCTCTTACTGTCCTGTAGGTAGCAGTCGGTCAGTGGGACATCGCTAACCCCTAACCTGTGAGTGATGTTCACCTTAACGTCGTTCAAAACAAATTATTGTAACTTATTATTCACGTTCATTTGCTAATACGATGGTTCGGAGCAAAAATGAAGGGAAAACGGAAAAAATTCGTAACCATAAAATGTCAGATCTCTCTCCCCCTCGTGTGTGTGTGTGTGTGTGTGTGTGTGTGTGTGTGTGTGTGTGTGTTTTTAAAATGACCAGCACAGGTTCCAGAGCTACTCTGACAACGCTTTAGGCTTATTACATTTCAGTGTTTGATAATGGTTGCATGTGAGATGTCGGTACTACTGTGGGTAAACACTTTGCTGGTACATAATTGTGTTGAAATTGGAACACAAGAACGAATATCGTTTCTACCGACGAAGTGTTCCACATTTAACTTATTTAACTTTCGTAGTATCAACATAATGCTGAGTTCATTGTGATCTGCTTTGCAGTTTTGCCACTTAAGAGATAAGTCTCTCAATCACTGTAGTAAAAAAATGTATGATTATTTCGGTTCGTATCTTATAAGGAAACAGCTTCAGGAAACGATGTGGTCAGGCTAAAAACCGTTCTGAATTCCGACAAAGAAATGAATCCTCTTTCTGTGAAGGAGTATGTTACCCAATTCTACGCAGATGATCTACTCCAGATAACAGAGCACAATTGCAGGAAAACGAACTAATATATGAAAATGTCAAACATGAGTGTTTCACTCTTCAGCGGAGTAGATATTGCGATGTACATCATTGTCAATTTAAAAGGGTGTGCCAGGTTGTAATTTGAACCTGGATCCCTGCCTATTTGAGAACGACTGACAGCTACCACTTGCCATCCTTCACAATCACAATTACCCGTGAAAGTAGGTGTCCGGATATGAGCCATGATTCGTTTCAAATTTTTTTTACCTTTAAACTATTCGTACTGTCCTTTTCCCACAAGACTCGCCTAAATTTGTGATTTGTTACAACGGCTGTGATTCAGTTGAAATATTCTGATTCGGGTTTTAATTCTGCAGCTGTTAAGTGATATTCATTTATGCGAAAACAATTTGTCTACTTGTGTAATTTCTTGTTCGTGTTAAACTTGAAAGAGTAAGCCAAGTTCACCAGTGATGTGTAACAGGGGACGTAACCATTAGGTGATTTTCAAGAGGTGGAAGAAGGTGGTTCAATTTACATCTGGCATCTGGCTGAAGATTTACGTAGTCTTCAATGACTGCCAGATGGTTGATTTGAAGAGGCCGTATCCCATCTCGTGTCCATGTCCATTCATAGCCTACGTCAGCTGAGCACCTGAGGATCGATAGGGTCATTCTACCATCTTTTGCCATTCTCGAAAAAGTCTATCTTGGTGGCTATTTGTAAAATATCGGTGGTGGTGGTGGTGGTCTCTTTACTTGATAGTTGGTCACAACAGTGGGAAAGGGGAGAGGGTGTTATGAGGCAACAGTTGACTTATTTTAAACAAAATCGGCCTGTAGTTCTGTACGTAATATTTGACTTCAGCTCTTACGCTTGACTGCTGCTCTGTTGACATCAGCGCAGTGTGGGAGTGTCCCAGGCGGTGTTCGGAGCGCCCCTGACGCCCGCCGACTGTACTTGGGCGCAGCAGGGCAGGGGTCCCGCCTGGCCCACAATCCAACTGCTCATGCAGTAAATTACAATAGCGGCGGCAGCGTCACGGATTGAATCATTACCCCACATTCAGTGGTGCCAACCCTTCCCCGCTGGCCGGCTGACCCGGCGCCGCCAGCTTTTTATCCGCCGCACGCAGTTTTTCCCTCTCCCTCCTCCCCCCGTGCTCCCGTCCGCTACCCCACCCAGTAACCTCCACCCTCTATCGTACCTCCCCTCCATTCCCTTTGCCGTGCAGACTGCGCCCGGCGCGCGCGGATTTACGATTGCCGGTTGCGGTTTTAAAATTTCATAACATATGGATCATCGCCCGGGGAGCTTCCCTCCGCTTCTGGCGCCGACACGTATTTGTATTTCCAGGCAGGCGGGCGAGAGGCGGCGCAGCGTATCAATCATTTATTCTCATCCACGCGACTCGACAGCGCTTTTTTTTAGGCGTCCCCTCGTTATGTCTCCGAGCGCCTGGCTGTTAAAACTGGCGTCCTCCTAATATTGAGCGTAACCGGAATGAAGCTGTCGCCGCGGAAAGGCGGGGGCGGCGGCGGCGTGTATGAATAATCATGAAGGAGATCCGCCGCTGCGATTACCGCACGCCACTGCGTCGCGCCGCATTTTCCGCCGCCGGGCTCTGTGTTTTTCATTCGGGCCGAAAGCCCGCCTGCTTATTCCCTCCGTTCCTGATGAATTGTTTTGCCAAAACGCGCGTCACACCTGCCTTGCGCTGTGAACGTTATTCTCTCGGTTTCAGAATATACACTATCAGAGCATGTAAATAACCAGCTCAGATTACTACTACTACTATTGTTATTATTATTATTATTATTATTTCTTTCCTTTTTCAGACGTTATTATTATTATTATTATTATTATTATTATTATTATTATTATTATTACTAGTGTAATTATTCCTAGTAGTGGTCGTTTCAGCAGTATTCGTTATAGTGGCAGTAATCCCCCCAAATACAGTAAATCACTTCCATTATACTACAGTTTTCTCTCTCAACTCGTAGGCACTCACACACAAAGACAAATTTGTGCCCGTCCATCGCGAAGTGTGCGTTTCAAGATATGCACGAGGAATATTGGTGATGCTAATAGCATATTGGAAACATTCAGTTTGCACTCCATCTTGGTATCCATAGTTCAAGAAGTTCTGAAACTGGATAATACAAAAAAAAAGAAAGAAAATGATTTTAGTGCTTCAGATATTTTATTTAATTTCTTCTAACTGAAGTACGACGCACAGATCGTTCATACAGTCATATGAAACTGTCAGAAAAATGTTGCTCAACCCGTGCATCACACTGCATGAATGTAGGAAAAATTGGAAATTTGTGATAAGTTCCCATGGGACCAAACTGCTGGGGTCGTCGGTCCCTAGGCTTATACACTACTTAATCTAACTTTAACTTACGCTAAGGATAACACACACACACACACACACACACACACACACACACACACACATGCCCGAGGGAGGACTCGAACCTCCGCCCGTTGGTGAGGCGGGGAGGGGGGGGAGCCGCGCGAGCCGCGGCAAGACGCCATAGATCGTGGGGCTACCCCGCGCGGCCATGAATGTTGGGAATTCCAATGAATGTGACACGTTTTCCATTTCAAAGTTGGGGCAGGCATCCGCGAGTCATTGTTTTTGTTCGTGCGTCGAGGTGTCCGGGACGATCCTTGCCGGCAATTTCCTCTTCTTGAAAACATTCTGGAGAATGTTTTCAGCACTTGATTGAGAGATGCATCTCCGTTGCGATTAGTGACACAACTGCTTTTACACAATAGGGTCGCACGTCCGAATACCGGACATTTGCCACACCGGACATTTGCCACACTTGCCCCTTCGCCAGGTAGCTTGAGTAGCGATCCCTCAGGTAAGGGACGCCCTTCCCCGCACTACCTCTGTCCGCTTTCAAACCGCCGTCTCCACATCTTACTCGATACAACCAGTACGTAAGGGACCTTCTTCTTCGACATCTTGGCCAAATACAGAGCTTCTTTTCCGAAATCGAAATATTTATAACTTTTGGGAAACGAAAGCAATACCGACGATTATGTTAGTATGTAATTAGTTCTGCCAAGTATAAATATAGATTCCTCTGTCTATACGGTAGCTTCCTTTCACAATGAAACGAGAATGCAAATGTACGCTAATCATTTCTTTCTGATCACTGCATTTGTGCCTACTTTAATTAGTACAACTGCATACCCAAAAGACAATAGGGAAAGAATAAATGGGTTTGTGAATGTTTGAAAAGAAGAACGACGTACTCCACATTAATTTACTCTCTAAAAACATTAGTTAATGAAGTGTAGCGGGACAATGTTCAAAACGTAACTGAAAACACGTTCACTAAATAGAGATAAGAAAATCTATGATTGACATGTCATCTAAAGTCGACTTACAATTTTAAAATGTTAGAAATAAGGAAATGAAGTAATACAGAATGCTTGTGACGTATATTGTTGTTCTACATTTATTTAGCTCTGGTATTCACAGGGTCACAGAGAAAGCATCTTAGGTTCTGGAGGGAAAAGCCGTAATTGTAATTATCTGCACTACAACAGAAACAAGAAGGACAACTTAAGGAAAAATAATGTAAGCTCACAATCGATTTTGAAGCAGGTAGTTCCTGTGACTTAGTATGGGCAGAGGTTATATTCGACAACCGGAATAAATTAATAACTGGCTCCTTTTACCGACCCACTGTCTCACATGAAACATTTGCTGACCAGTTCAAAGAAAGGAAACCTTGAGTCTCATCACAAATAGGTACCCTACTCATACAATTATAGTTGACAGTTACTTCAATCTACCTTCCGCATGTTGACAAAAATACAAAATGGCTCTGAGCACTATGGGACTTAACATCTATGGTCATCAGTCCCCTAGAACTTAGAACTACTTAAACCTAACTAACCTAGGGGCATCACACAACACCCAGTCATCACGAGGCAGAGAAAATCCCTGACCCCGCCGGGAATCGAACCCGGGAACCCGGGCGCGGGAAGCGAGAACGCTACCGCACGACCACGAGCTGCGGACCGACAAAAATACATTTTCATACCCTATTGTAAATGGAAAACAACTTCCATAATTGTTCTAAATGCTTTTTATAAAAATTATTTTTAACAATTAGTTGACGAGGCCATTCAAATTGTAAATGGTTACGCCGGCGGCGCTGGTCTCGCGGTTCTAGGCGCTCAGTCCGGAACCGCGCGACTGCTACGGTCGCAGGTTCGAATCCTGCCTCGGGCATGGATGTGTGTGATGTCCTTAGGTTAGTTAGGTTTAAGTAGTACTAAGTTCTAGGGGACTGATGACCACAGATGTTAAGTCACATAGTGCGCAGAGCCATTTGAACAATTTGTAAATGATTACGAAAACACACCTGAACTCTTAGCCACAAATAATCCTGAGCATCACGACGGATACAGGAATTAGTGAACACGCAGTCGTAGCGAGGCTCACTTCCGTAACAAAAAAGTTCACCAAAACTAAACGCGAAATATATCTATTTACAAAAGCAGCTAAACATTCGGGTGACGTCTTTCCAAGAGGTAGTCTCCAATCTTTCCAAACTATGTAAATTAAGACCATATGTGGCTTAAGTTCAAAGAAATAGTATCAACAGCACTCGAGATATTCACACCAAATAAATTAATAAGAGACGGAACTGATCCCACGTGGTACACAAAACACGACAGAAATCTGTTGCAGGAGCACCGCAAAAGGCACGTATAATTTAGACGAACGCAAAATCTCCAAGATTGGTGAAGATTTACTGAGGCTCGAAATTTGGTGCGGATTTCAATGCGAGATGCATTTAATAGCTTCCACAACGAAACTCGCTCTAGAAATGTGGCGGAAAATCCAAAGAGATACTGGTCCCATGTTAAGTAAACCAGCGGAAAGTCTCAGTAAGTAGCTTTACTGCGCGACAGCGATGGTAATGTTACTGTAGACAGTGCCACTAAAGTGGAGTTAGTAAATGCATTTTCCGAAATTCCTTCACCAAAGAAGACGAAGTATATATTCCAGAATTCGAAATGAGAACAGCTGGAAACATAATTTAGGAGTAGATATCCCTGGTGTTGCAAAGCAACTGAAATTACACTGTCAGTGACAGAGGAAATGCTCAAATATCTTTTCAAAAAGTCTGTAATGTATAAGAAAAGTAAATTTGATTCTGATGTTCTTTAGTAACAATTTTCAGTAGTAAGCTCCTTACTTTTCTGACCTGTTTAAAGATAATCAACAATTTAGCAAGAAATTTTAATTTTTAAAGGACTATATTCAAATGTACTTAAGTAGATTTACATCTACTATAAATGTTTGCAGCTAAACTTAAATAAACAATATTTGAGGTGCCAAAATTGTCAACCTTAGGATCAGATCAGTTTTGGGATGTAATTTTAGGTGCAATTCAAAGGTTAAGTTCCCATTTTCTTTCACAAAAGCGTATACTATCAGTTTAACAAACCATGATATTTTAGGTGATAGTTGCGATTCTGACGCTTCAGAAAATTATTTTAGAACTCACAATTATTTAATAGTATGGCCATAATATTGGAAGGTAGAAAAAAGTTATCTTAACGTGACAACAATAGGGATACTTCTGTGAGGCTTGAAACACTTTTTAATTTTTACATTAAAGGCTGATTCGCATCACACTTTGCACAGGCTTTGGACCGTGAAAATGATAAATGACCATCTACCATTCTGGCGTGTGTAAAATCAGCCTAAACACGCTGAACTAATGTACACTCTATTTACAATTACAACTTAATATTAGCTCCGATAATGCTGCTTCAATGTTTTAATAATTTTATCTTAGTAATCTGCGAGGACTCAGTGGTCTTCATAGCTTTTAATACATTTTTAACGTATTTTAGTCCAGTTTCTGAATATCGGCAATGGCTTTCAAGCAAGGCCTAATGTTGCCAGTCTCTTCATAATTCTTTACGATTCTCTCGATCGTCCAGCTCCAAGTACTACTTCTTCCTCTTCTTACCTTCAAGATCCATTTCCAATTTCATGTACATGCAGTTTGTGAGCTCTGCTTCCTTTTTCAAGCACTCCACCAAATAGTTGATTCTAGGGTGAGGGTTCCAATAATACTATTTATTTGTTTTGCCACCCTTCAACAGCATTCGTCGTTCGGTGCCTTTTTCCGTAACAGTCCCACATTTCTATTGCGATATCCTCATTCTATAGCCAGTTATCCACAGAGTAGTCAAGAAAATGAGAGAACCCTCCGTTATCAGGAGCTTCTGCATGAATCTCAATCCATCCATTGCTTACGTCCTCCGGTTTTACAACTGCCAGCGCTGCACACACGCTGACGTGAAGTCTTAAATCCTCGTTATAGCGGTACTCCTCAGTTAGACCGAGAACTTTAATTCTTCTCCATAAACTCTTCTTCATATGGAAATAGAATCCATATATTTCAGTTGTGGGAAAAACTTGACGAATGGTCGATATCGCAGCTGCCTCAAAGTCCACCTTTACTTGTTTAGGACACCACTCAGACACTGCCTGTTTTATCAGACGAAACAGACGAACGTATGTGTCTTTCTTCTTATTAGGAAGCAGTGCAAATACAATAGGAAGAATGTTTGTTTCTTTAATCGGGCCTCCTAAGTCTACGTGTATGGTAAAGGTCTGTACAAACTGCTTGCTGCATCTCTTAAATGTTACATCCATAAAAAAATGGGAACATGTTTTTAAAATTTCTTTTCTTTTGCTTCCACTAAAAATCATTATTCTCGCCTCTAATCGATCGTCTTCCAGAAGAAAACTACTGCCATCACCCATTTTTAATAGATCTTCATGAAGATCAATTTCATAAGAGTTCTTAGGGTGTTGTTGGTTCCCCCGCTCTTGACTCCGTCGACGACGCATGGTTCTCTTCATAGATTCTGAATTAGGCATCACTGTAACAAAGTCACAAACTGTATTATGTAGATTTCCCATTTCATCCGCGTATATCTCCGATAACTGTGTAGTTTCTTCTCGAGACCTTCTCTCCGCCCTTTCCACTTGCTTTCTCACTTTCAGAGCTGCATCGTCAGGTGGTCCACAGAGATGTTCTAATACGCTCAACACTTCTGCGTTCCTCGAAAGCAGCTTTCCCGTGCAATGATCCGCTTTTCGGGGTAAACACATCCATGTAACACCTTCTTTAGATTCCCTCTGTTTAAAATACGCGTAACCTTTGTAATGAGCAGGAGGCCTGCCCTTGTTTGTTGTAATATCTTCCATACTGATGTCACGTTCAGAACTTCGAAAGCAAACTGGGCGGCCGGGTGAGGAGGAGGAGGAGGAGGAAGAGGAGGGGGGAGGAGGGGGGGGGGGACAAGGGACCCGACCTTTCGGAGCAGGTAAAACCGTGGCAAATGTCCGGTGTGGCAAATGTCCGGACACCCGCACGTCCACTACCTAACACTGCCTCCTCACAACTGTCTGGTCAAATGCATAACTGTTCAAAAATGGCTCTGAGCACTATGCGACTTAACTTCTGAGGTCATCAGTCGCCTAGAACTTAGAACTAATTAAACCTAACTAACCTAAGGACATCACACACATCCATGCCCGAGGCAGGATTCGAACCTGCGACCGTAGCGGTCACGCGGTTCCAGACTGAAGCGCCTTTAACCGCACGACCACACCGGCCGGCCATAACTGTTGTTCAGTGAAACTGGCAGTATAGTTAATGCGCTGACGTCGCTTGCACGCTAGTAATAAAATGTGTCGGAGCATTTTTGGACGAACTATAAACATAGTGACTGGAAACCGGCATTTCTTATGGACATGTGCCATATCGGAGTAAGGTGTTCCCTAAAAATCGAAGAAACTATTTCGGATGTGGCACGTTGTGTAAACTTTGTTAAGGAAGACGATAATGCTGTGGATTACTTTGGCATCTCTGTTGCCATTTTGACGTGCCTTACACTCATTGTTCTATTTTCGTGTTTATTTCATGTGTCACATTGTATTGGATTGACCGACCTAGGGCAGGTACTCTTATTCGACAGCAGACAATAACATTTCCAAACATACTAACAAAATAGAAATACCTACCATTTTAGCTTCAACTCAGGCTTTACGCTCACAGTGACAAGGTGGGAGATCGTCCAATTTCTATCAAGCAAGACTGTAAATGGAAGTATTATTTCGTGTTATTTCCTAGCAGCTCTGTTTCCGTGCCGAAGGGGATGCCTTGACATTGCAATGGTTCTTTAGACTTTCAGCATAACACCGTAGTTAAATTGAGTTCTGTTTGAGGACGACTTACGCAGTCTCGGCCATTTCTTGAAGTAATGTGCTTTGATATAATCCTAATTCTGTAGCAATTCTTAACATTCACATACTCCTTTCAGTTCTGAAACACAGCAGCATTCTAGTGTGGAGCCATAGTTGTACGGTTCAAGTAGTCTTGTGGTTTAATATATCTTGAATCCATCTGTATCTGTGGTTGATATCCACGCTGAGTTTGGTAAGTTGGTTGGTTGATGTTGGGAAGGGGACCAAACAGCGAGGTCAGCGGTCCCATTGGACGAGGGAAGGAAAGGGAAGGAAATCGGTCTTCCACTCTCCTTTTTGCCTGAAGCAATTTAGGGAATTACGGCAAAGCTAAATCACGATGACCGGACGCGGGTTTGAGCCGTCGTCGTCCCGAATGCGAGTCCAGTGTGCTAACCACTGCGCCATCTCGCCCTGTACGCCGAGTGTATTTTCGTTTTGTATATTTTAAAGAAGTAACAAAGAACTGAAAGATATAGTGCGTTCCAGAGATGGTGTCGGCTATGGTATGTGACTGTCGACTTTGCAGCCTCTGTCTTCGTCTATTGCGCAGTTCCGTCCCGCTCGATCACAAACCTGGCGGTTTACAAACCAGTTGTGTCACCACTTCGACACGGACCGTTTGAAACAGTCGTGGACGCTGCTCCTTGGCGCTCTTGATGAAATGAGTGCAGTTAATCACTTCTAAGTTTAGCCTCTACAGCGACTAATTGGAGCGCGTCATCGGTGTGTAATGAAAGTGGCGGCGGACTACTGTCTCACCGTGACGAGATTAACCGTACAACCGACGTGTTGTGTCGCGCGCGTAATAAGCGGAGCGATTAATAACGGATGGGATTACTGGCGCGTCCTTGCTGCTGGCGCGCTGCCCGGCTGGCGTGGAATATCGGGACATTTGTCGACAAGAGGAGGCTGCGGAGGGAAAGTTTCGCCTCCAGTTATCGAGTAAACGCGGGCCCAAGGCCGGCGGATGGCGGCAGAACAGTTTCTGGGGCCGCTTATGGCCACCGTAAAAACGGCCTTCCGTGCTGCGGGCGGATCTCGCCAATGCGAGCGCTCGTTGCCGCTGAATACAAATCGCCAGCTTACACGGATTCCGGGGCCGAGTCCGAGGACGGCGTATTAACGGCGCGCACTCCTACCCAACAACCGCGCCAAATTGTTGCTGCGCTCTTCTGGAAGCGACGGCCTCCTTCCAGTCGCGAAAGTTGCGCCTCTCTCGCTGTCCGTAATATTTGTCGTGGTACAACCATAGTGCTTAGCGCGAAAGCTGTTCCGTGTAGCTCGTATTTCACATCTTCATAATATTTCGACCCGAAGCTTGGTCGCTGCAGTTACTTTATTCATTCTCTCGCTTTACTTTTGTCGCTTTATAATGTTCGTTGAAATAATCAACAACCACTTGCACAAAAAATTTATTCTTGTATCGGTTTCAGGCAGCTAGAGCCCTACTTGAGAAGGTTATAATTATTTGCGATCATCAAAACTAAGATGTATGAAGCATACTGCTGTGGTCAAGTGAATGATAATACCTGAACAAAATTTTTGTGCAGCTGGTTATTGAACAAACAGAAATGTAATTGCTGAACAGGGTTGGGTTGTTTTAGGGGGAGGAGACCAGACAGTGAGGTCATCGGTCTCATCGAATTAGGGAAGGATGGGGAAGGAAGTCGGCCGTGCCCTTTGAAAGGAACCATCCCGCCATTTGCCTGGAGCGATTTAGGGAAATCACGGAAAACCTGAATCAGGATGGTCGGACGCGGGATTGAACCGTCGTCCTCCCGAATGGGAGTCCTGTGTGCTAACCACTGCGCCACCTCGCTCGGTTAATTGCTGAACATAATGTCCACATGTTCGAAGATATTTTCTTCGGATTGTATGGTGTTTTTTCGTGTTACATGAACTTATTACTAAGTAGAATAAATTTCTTGTATTTCACGTTTATCATCACAAACTTGTAGGTCTTCAAACTAGCGGTTTCGGTCGGCAATGGCACTCTTCACATCTGCAGCAATATATGGGAAAAAACACAAATAAAACTAGCACATTGTCTACAGCTTAAAATAGTCCATGCGCTTCAAATATGATGAGGCCTCTGTTTTATAAAAATCTGTCCTAATATATTGGGGCCATAGTGCCAACGTCAAATGTTAAACACAAAATCAGCAACAGCATTGTCACATACATCAGTAATAGTATACACTAGAGGCTTCTTCTCAGCAGCACTACTGTTCAAACCGAACTGCCGTACATTAGCCACAAAATGTTTGTATTGCAAGCTGGTCAGATGTCGCTACTGTTCGTGGTACAAAACTGATTTTATCCAGCTGATATCCTTCTGCATATGGCTTGAAAGCTCTATATTCAATCCCCCCCCCCCCCCCCTACCATGCTTTTGAAAATCATCTCTCTCTCTCTCTCTCTCACACACACACACACACACACACACACACACACACACACACACACACTGTATCCTCCATAACCAAATTTTATGCAGTTCGAATTATTGCCTTTTTTTTTATTGCGCAACTGACACTGCAGTATTCATACTCTAGTCTTCATCTTTATCCATTTCCTCATTAATGTTTCATCGTGTGACGGATCGCACATTTGACAAAGTTGTTCGTTCCAACACAAGCTGATAAATCGAATTGAGGAAACAAATGCTGAATTACTGCCGGATAGTTTACTTTTATTTCCACGTGCTGTGTTGACGACCGCATTCACTGTAGTGGACGCGATATGCGTATCAATAATACGCCACGATAAAATAAGGGTGACAACATCAAAAAGTTACATGTCTCACATGCTGGATGAAGCAAAGACCTAAGTAACTGGTCAATTAACCATCTACTGCAGTGCCGTATGATATTTTCTTTCCAATTTAGACGCGTAATAATGAATTAATCTAATGTAAAGCAAATATATGTCTAATAATTATCTTCAGGTGTACAAAGCACGCGCGCATACACATTCGCATTTTAATCAGTTACATTCGTTCGTAACACTGGCGAAATAATTTCTCACGAATAACCAATATCAAGGCCTGTGTAAATGAAGACATTTTATGATGCCGATTTTTATGAAACTGCTAAACGATAGACAACTGTAGAAAGTGTCGCTAAGTTCATTAATTACGAGAAGTACATTTCACCATGGCGAGAAAGCGCGGCAGCGTAAGAGTGGACACTGGACTCGCATTCGGGAGGACGACGGTTCAATCCCGTCTCCAGCCATCCTGATTTAGGTTTTCCGTGATTTCCCTAAATCGTTTCAGGCAAATGCCGGGATGGTTCCTTTCAAAGGGCACGGCCGATTTCCTTCCCCATCCTTCCCTAACCCGAGCTAGCGCTCCGTCTCTAATGACCTCGTTGTCGATGGGACGTTAAACAACACTAACCTAACCTAACCGTAAGAGTGGAAAGAGAAACAACTCAAAAATCCGTAACGGGGGGCAGTTTCACCTCGACTCTTTCCATTGGCTAACCACTCATAAGTTTGGGACTATCATGTAGTGCGATTTATTGAATTCTGTTTCCCGATAAGCGTTCAGTATGATACCTACAATTTGCCGGACGCCAAGTGCAGATACTGTGATCATTTCTTCCTTAATACGTAGGCCATCTAACTTCAGTGTGTTAGTTGTTTTTTCTCTGCGTCTAACAGTCTTCCCGCAAAACATTTCACATCATTTACTACCCCATGTTATCTGCACAGTCGTAACTGCACCACTAGGTGGACTACATCTGTCAGCATAGACCCTCCGTTTCGCGTCCACATTTCAACACCTGACCTGCTGCCCAGGGGAAAATGGCATTAATGGCTTGATCTAGCTACATGAACTTAGAGGTACTAACCAAACAAGAAACATACCAATCCTAATAGCTATTATTAGGAGACTGCAAATGGAGTAAATACTGTTGTAATGTTGTTCAGCACACTAATACACCCCTAGTACCCTGTATATATTTTCCTATAGAGCAACCCTGTAAGAATTCCTCTTCGTCACATACGCCTTAAAAATTATTTATAAAAGGACTATTCGTGAATCTCATTAAACTAAACCATGCTGAGAGGACTCCTTTTACTGTTGGCCGAAGGGCTGCTCGACCCGGAGCACTCGGCTGTGGAGCGGAGAGCCCCGCTTGCATGTGCAGTATGCGCGGTGCGGGCTCGTGCCAAAGTGGGTCACTGGGACACCTGCCAGCACTGCAGCTCGCGACCGACGCTCGGCTCGCCATCGATTCGCTTAGGGCACTTCCCAGAGAAACAAATGTCCGCAAACTCTGACTCCGGAACACTTCCAATGACAGGCGACTCCGCAGGACGCAGCCTAGACATCCGAAGACAGCGTGGGCTCATCCCATGTTTCCGTGCTACGTGTACCACTTTGGGCCACATTAGCCTCGTTCGTGGAAGAGCATTAAGCGCGACAAGAATGCAGAAAACGTCCACAGCTTCATTCTCAATGGAAATGAGGAATCGTTACAGCGTCTGCTTACGGATACAAAACAACTCTTGCAAATAAATCACCGAATAAACCTTGTCGTCTCACTCCGGGTGAATTATGTTCAGATATCCATGCAGCCATCTTGATTTTAGATTTACCAGAATTTCACGCAAATTTTTTAAAGTAATCTTCAATAAATATGGCGTTAGCCGACTTCCTTATTAGTCTTTCTCCGGTCCGGAATACTCTTAATCTCTTAACAAATAATAAATGTGTCCGACGTGATATTCTAACCTAACTTTCTCGTATGATTCGATGTTCCCCCAGCTAGAATATAGTTATTTTTGTCAGTTACGTGGATTCTTTAATAACTGCCCTTTACTGCAAGCGATTTTTTTCAGTTATCCAAATAAATTCCATATAGTCGTGTCTTACCCGCTCGTTTGTGTCATCACACTGACTCGCTCATGGAAAAATACAGAGTGGAATGTAGCCCTCTTTCACAGGAAACTCCATCATCGGAAACAACCACTAAGTAATACAGAAATTGTCAAAAACCTTATGTAACAATAGTACCAGTATAGCCGGCCGGGGTGGCCGAGCGGTTCTAGGCGCTACTGTCTGGAACCACGCGACCGCTACGCCGCAGGTTCAAATCCTGCCTCGGGCATGGATGTGTGTGATGTCCTTAGGTTAGTTAGGTTTAAGTAGTTCTAAGTTCTAGGGGACTGATGACCACAGATTTTAAGTCCCATAGTGCTCAGAGCCAGTACCAGTATAGAAGTAATTGCAACATGAATATAGTAGTTTTAACATGAGCATACCTAAATAAATATGTCGGCTGTTACAGTCGTAGTATGACATAGGAAATAAACACCTCATAGCACGCTAACCATTGTTCAACAAAGTGGCACATTGTCAGAAGCAAGTACGGGTTTCCTGCGGATACATTTTTGCTGCGTCAACAGATAAAAAGTACATTACATGGTGCGACTACGATGGCGCAGCAACTCGAAACTTACTCCAAATTTGAAGTACAGTACACGGAATAGCAGTACGATTCTTGTGGACGAAACATTGAAATCGCACACAGATTCGCCGTGAAGTTCTGGCCTTATATAGATTAATGCAGTATTGCGTCCAACCGTAGTGAAATTGTGCCATCAATCTGACCAAGGCCGACAGACGTGTGTGATGCGGATCAGGAAATCCAGGTCTTCCACCATGTGATAACCGCCTTTTCATGTGAAAGAACACCTAGAGCTCCGTGACCACCAAGGTCGGCAGCTCGTCTTGTGTTACTGTTGCTGGCTCTCGATCACGAGGGCCCAGGTTCGATTCCCGGCAGGGTCGGGGATTTTCCGCGTTCAGGCCTGACTGGGTGTGCGTGTGGGTGTGCGTGCGTGTGTGCGGGTGTGCGTGTGTGCGGGTGTGCGTGCGTGCGTGTGGGTGTGCGTGAGTGTGGGTGTGCGTGAGTGTGGGTGTGCGTGGGTGTGTGTGCGTGGGTGTGTGTGCGTGGGTGTGCGTGGGTGTGCGTGGGTGGGTGTGGGTGGGTGTGGGTGTGGGTGCGGGTGTGGGTGTGCGTGTGTCGTCCTCATCACCATTTCATCATCATCATCGAAGCACAAGTCGCCGAAGTGGGTGGCGGCGTCAAAAAACACTTGCACCAGGCAGCAGAACATCAGTAATGTGTTCTCTCCGCCACCCGCCAGGTATGCCATAAATACATTTCATTAAGTGTAACTATAAGGTTCCAGAGACCTTTTCAAGTCTCATACATCTATGATCTATATTTGCAGGCTGAAGCGACGAATGGAAATTTGTACCAAGGACGGGATACGAACCCAGGTCTTCTACTCACTAGCCAGATATGCTAACCAAGCCGCTGTGCCAAGGTGGCTTAGTTGTTAGCGCATCTTGGCTAGTGAGCACGAGACTTGGTTTAGTATCCCCTCCTTGATACAAATTTTCATTCGTCGCTTCAGCCTGCATATATATATATATATATATATATATATATATATATATATATATAGCACATTTCGCTTGTTTTCCGTGACAAAGGATCGGACTGAATTGGTAGAACGTTTTGATCATTTTTTACAGGAACTTGACTATGTTGTAAATAAGTGTCATGTATCTGTGATCAGCCGCACAGTCCATGACTGCAGCGCCCAAGACCGCTCGGGTAATCCGCGCGGTCACTTCGAAGTGAACTGGAGTGTAGCAGTCTGTAAAAGTTACTTGGTCTGCCATAATTGTATGTAACTTAATTTTTGAAGTCCCCTAGTACGTAAATACGGACATTTCTGTTGTTTATTGAACTCACAGAAGACACCTATGACGGCCAGCCGAAACAAGTTTAGAAGAAAACTCGAATACGGTTCCAAAAGGTGGCTTATAATTGAAAGTCAACTATTTTCGTGATACAAAAGCGTCCACTTTTCCTTTAGTAATCATATCCCACATTATGTGGATTCAATAACGCTGTGTTTTATCTGAAATGCCTCTTTTTCGAGAAGGAATATTTCTAGTTGAATGCAACGAATGTGTGAAAAATGTCAACTACGTATGCCCTTTAAAATTAGCCTTGGGGGATTGTGTCACAGAAAAGGCAGTAGCTGGAAAGGCTGGGAGGCGACAGGACTGCATCGAACTGACCTAAGAGTTAAATAACCGGAACAACAACAGGGCAGGACGAGCAGAACAGGTTTGTTGTGAGAATTCTGGGCGAACGGTGAGTTCCTGCAAAGGAGACTGCGTAAAAAAGGTACTCCGGGTTTCCCTTTGAGCACTCCTGCTGTGTTCCGAAGCTTGTGTTTGATGAATAGGCGGAAGGCCAAGGCTATTAGGGTTGTAAGCCATTGTTGCAGTCCGTACAAATGGGTTACGGAGATCGTGGTAATCAAAAAGACGGCGTTACTCTCTCCATATATTATACAGTGCTGTGGCACAATGGCAAGATTGACCTGCGGTCCGAGGCGCCTGCATTTGGTCGTGGAACTGCTTCAGCGCCATTTGCGCGCTGCTTGCAGATCTGATCTCGTTGCTAATGGCCGGCTGGTTTGCTCGGCGCGCCCCCGCCCGGAAACGCCGCAATACGAGCGAGTAATTAAGTACAAACGTGTGGCCGCTCTTTCGCCTTCATAATTTTACAGTAACTAGCCTTAATTTGGATATCGGGCACTTGCGTCTGCGGCCGAGTGTAAGCACTTACCTCGGCGGAGTAGCGCATAATTACCGCGCCAGGAAATATTTCTACACGAGTGGTTTAATTAAAGCGCGCTGCTGCGAGCTGCTCTCGGGGCTCCGGGCGACAGGGCGCAATCTACAACTCATAACCGCCGCCCGAGCGGCAGCGGGCTTTAAATAGAGCGCGCAGTATGCCGCAGCGGAGCGCCGTTTTAATTTAAACAAAGTTCACTCGCTCATGAATTTTAATGCTGCGGAAACTATGACACGGCGGCAAGATATGCAAAGTGGGCGACCCGCACGCTTCCTGACACTCGCCGAATTGACCCCGCCTCGGGCGCCGGCGCCGCCTGCAAGCAAAGCTCTGTTTAAAAAGGAAATGCGGCGTGCCCCACCGCCCGTCCGCTCCACACACGAGGCTGTGACGCGCTGCTTCGCTGCTACCTGCGTACGGTTCGTTGCGCTTCGACAGTTCCGCGATGTTGGCACTGTGCGGTGCCCGATAAACCTATGGAGGTGCTTCAGTTATTAGAAAAGCTCTGCTCTTCCGCTTTCAGTCGGTAAATATACAGGGTGAAAAGTATTTAAACCGACAAACTCTGGGAGATTGTAGGGGACATCAAAACAAATATTTTTCCCTAAAGTCATTTTTTCCTATGAGGATTATTTAAACCGGTGGAGGCCATACTACTCTCTTCAGTCGTTAGAGGCCATATTACGATCTTCAGTTGTTAGAGGCCATATTACGATCTTCAGTTGTTAGAGGGCGTATTACACTATTCAGTTGTAGGCAACTGCTGTCCACCAGTGCAGTAGTGCATTGTCTCTCTTTACTAATGGAACGATACACCTGGAGTGAGTACATTGATATGGTTGTTGCGTACTACGTACCGCACCACAACGGACGAGCTGCACAGCGGGTTTATCAACAAAAATATGCTAATCGCCGTATCCCGCACCATACGACCTTTGCTGCTGTGTACCAACGTCTGCGTGAGACCGGGTCATTTAGCAGATTACGTGGGCAGGGACGCCGTCGCACGGTAAGAACGCTGCAATTTGAAGAAGCTGTCTTGCAGCATGTGGAGCGGGATCATCCAATCAGCACTCGTGAAATTGCACGTAACATGTAGATGAATCCGACGAATGTAAGAACAGTCCTTCGAGAGCAATTGTTACGTCCATCTCACTTATAGCCTGTCCACAACCTGTAACCAGTTGATTATCCTCCCAGAGCACAGTTTTTGCAGTGGTACCTGGAATAGTGTGAAATGCATCCTACATTTCCAGCTTCTGTGTTGTTTACCGATGAAGGAGTCTTCAACATGCACAATTAGCATGTTTGGAGTGAGGATAACTCATATGCCACAGTTACTAGCGCTCATCAAGTGCGGTTCTTCGTTAATGTGTGGGTCGGTGTTGTTGGGAAATGTTAAATTGGGCCGTATCTGCTACCTAGGCCATTACATTGCAGGCACTATTGCAATTTTCTCGCCAGAGCATTGCCAGAATTGCTGGAAGACGTCCCGCACCCTACAAGACAACGCATGTGGTTCCAACATGACGGGGCGCTGGCACATTTCACTCGTCGTGTGCGACGATTGCTGGACCGACAGTTCCCAGAAACATGGATTGGCAGAGGTGGTCCTGTACCATGGCCTGCTCGGTCCCTAGATATGTCCTCTCTGGACTTTTTTGTGTGGGGAGAGATGCGCAGCTTTGTTTACGCAACCCCTGTTACATCAGAAGAGGATCTGGTTGCCCGGATAGTAGTAGCAGCAGGAACAGTTCAGGATATTCCTGGGGTTTTTGTCCGTGTCAGACACAACATGACGGTGTAACCTTTGTTTACGTGTCAATGGAGGCATTTTTGAAAATCTACTGTAATTAAAATTGGGTTGTGTTAATGTGTTGTCTCTTGGTCATAAACAAATGGAAAAGTGTTTGTTGCTTTAATTAATTTGCCGCCAGAGAAATCTTCCTCTACCGGTTTAAATACTCCTCATAGGAAAAAATGAGATTAGGGAAAAATAATTTTTTAAGTCCCCTACAACCTCCCAGAGTTTGTCGGTTTAAATAATTTTCACCCTGTATAATGGGCTGTCAAATGAAGTCGAGACACAGAGAAGAAAAGTAAGTGAACTGTTTACTGTTTCAAAAGTAATCGTCATTACAGTTAATACATTCACACCATTGCGTGACAAGACGGTCAATCCCTTCATAGAAAAATGTTTGCGTTTGCCAACGAAACCATGATTGCATCCAGGCGTGCACCTCTTCGTCTGAAGCAAATCGCCGGATACGATTGTCTTCCTTCCAGGTTTCCAAAACACGGAAATCGCCTGCGGAGAGATCGAGGTAGTGTGGAGGATGTGTAAGGGCTCCCAAGCGAAAACATACGCGGCGTACTTGGAACAGCCTTGGCAACATGTGAACCTGCCCGCTGGTTGTTTAGACGACGCTGCAGATGTTTCGCTGTGAAACACTTCCACATTTTCTATTCTCCCCGATCTCTGCCCTCGCTATATCCGTCTTTTTGTAAACCTTCGGATGAAGAGAAGCACTATCATTACTCGATTTGGTACACCCAACAGCAGAGTTATGTGCGCCTGTCTGGCTTAATAGCCCACCCGTAAAAAGGATAGAGGTACAACTTAATGAGGCCATGCGCACTTTTAGCGGATCAATACGATCTACTCTCGCATATTGGCTACCTAGCTTGAACCACATTCCACCTCCTGATATCAGACAGAAGAGCACACTATTACATGAGCATCGGAAGGTTGCTAACAACACCTACGTATTTCCTGCGGAGCGAAAAAGACTAAGATAAAGACATACCACTCTCATCACAGCCAGGACTCTCACGGAAAATGAATTCAGTACCATCGACGAATGGAAACGCTGCCGGCAACAAAACTGTTCCCCACAACGCCTGAAGCTGCCTTGCATCCGGAAGAAACCCCCTGCATTCGGCCACCCTCGGGGAACTTGGAATGTCTTGAACCCCATCCGAACGGGCCATGGACGATGTGCAGACATTATCTACAAGTGGGGCAAATCTTTGTCACCATCGCGTGACTGTGGGACGGAACAACAGTTTCCCATGTTGTATCAACGAGTCCCGCAAGTGCCCTGCACGGATTCTTTCGAAGATTTCATCACGACAGGGAGCGAAAGGCTATTTACAATTTGTAAAGAAACCAGATGGCAGTTACAAGAGTCGAGGGACATGAAAGGGAAGCAGTGGTTGGGAAGGGAGTGAGACAGGGTTGTAGCCTCTCCCCGATGATGTTCAATCTGTATATTGAGCAAGCAGTAAAGGAAACAAAAGAAAAGTTCGGAGTAGGTATTAAAATCCATGCAGAAGTAATAAAAACTTTGAAGTTTGCCGATGACATTGTAATTCTGGCAGAGACAGCAAAGAACTTGGAAGAGCAGTTGAGCGGAATGGATACGGTCTTGGAGGGTATAAGATGGACATCAACAGAAGCAAAACGAGGATAATGGAATGTAGTCGAATTAAGTCGGGTGATGCTGCGGGAATTAAGATTAGGAAATGAGACACTTAAAGTAGTAAAGGAGCTTTGCTATTTGGGGAGTAAAACAACTAATGGTGGTCGAAGTACAGAGGATATAAAATGTAGACTGGCAATGGCAAGGAAAGCGTTTCTGAAGAGGAGAAATTTGTTAACATCGAGTATAGATTTAAGTGTCAGGAAGTCAAGAAATGATAATTAAATGGACACCCTAGCTGCAAACAGGCGTTGATGTACTTCATTGGGGACATGTTGAAAATGTGTGCCCCGACCGGGACTCGAACCCGGATCTCCTGCTTACATGGCAGACGCTCTATCCAACATGTCCCCAATGAAGTACATCAACGCCTGTTAGCAGCTAGGGTGTCCATTTAATTATCATTTCATTTCTAGCAAAGCTGCATGGTCATCCACGGTAACTGTTCTTTCGGGAACAGATACTACCGTCATATATAATGTCAGGAAGTCGTTTCTGAAAGTATTTGTATGGAGTGCAGGCATGTATGGAAGTGAAACATGGACGATAAATAGTTTAGACAAGAAGAGAATAGAAGCTTTCGAAATGTGGTGCTACAGAAGAATGCTGAATATTAGATGGGTAGATCACATAACTAATGAGGAGGTATTGAATAGAATTGGGGAGAAGAGGAGTTTGTGGCACAAATTGGCTAGAAGAAGGGATCACCAATTTAGTACTGGAGGGCAGCATGGAGGGTAAAAATCGTAGAGGGAGACCAAGAGATGAATACACTAAGCAGATTCAGAAGGCTGTAGGCTGCAGTAGGTACTGGGAGATGAAGAAGCTTGCACAGGATAGAGTAGCATGGAGAGCTGCATCAAACCAGTCTCAGGACTGAAGACGACAACAACAACAACAACAACAACAACAACAACAAACGACCTTGATACCCATATATACACCGAGCGTGGTGGCGCAGTCGTTAGCACACTGGATTCGCATTCGGGAGGACGACGGTTCGATCCCGTCTCCGGCCATCCTGATTTAGGTTTTCCGTGATTTCCCTAAATCGCTTCGGGCAAATGCCGGGATGGTTCCTTTGAAAGGGCACGGCCGATTTCCATCCCCATCCTTCCCTCACCCGAGCTTGCGCTCCGTCTCTAATGACCTCGTTGTCGACGGGACGTTAAACACTAATCTCCTCCTCCTCCTCCTCCCCATATATACAGCTGTTGTCATTTTATGCTGGAGAGCTGTGCTTAAGTGTTGACTTGTTATTTTTGTACATGTATTGCCATACGATAAATAAAATAATAAATAGGAAAAAGAAAGAGGAGGGGGGTGGGTGGCGTTGTATCAGCTTGTAAAAAACGCGGACTTTCAGCTTCCGCATACAGCTAGAGCTAGCACTGAAGTGACAACTTTTTTTTAGCCGTCAGCCCTTGGTTGTAGCCTCGCCACGCCAACATCGCTCTCCCCCACCTGGCATATGCTTTCTTGCTCTCCCCCACCTGGCATATGCTTTCTTGCGTGAGCTCCTGCGGAGAGGTGAGAGGGTTCGCCGACTGCTGGAGAGAGAAGGCTGCGTGGCCCTTGAGGCTGAGCGTTCCCAGGGCGGGGTTTGTGCCTAGAGAGCAGAGCAGAGTCGAGTGGGAGCCCTGTGGGGTCGTTTCGTGTCGCAGCGCGCCACCTGGCAGAGACCGCTAATGGCTTTGTTACCTGCTGGCCCTGCTTGTTAACCTAGCCAAAGCGCCACGCAGGCGTCGATTTACCGCCCGGCGGTTCACTTCTGCCTCGAATGCATTCAGAACGGAATCCTCTCAATTGCTCCTGCACTCGTATTATGAGCTTCGCCATTGTTCTCCTTTATTACATCCGCGGTTAGCCCCTAACAAGGAGTCAACGGAACGAACTATCACTGTGTGTATGTGTGTGTGTGTGTGTGTGTGTGTGTGTGTGTGTGTGTGTGTGTGTGTGTTTGTCCTTAGGATAATTTAGGTTAAGTAGTGTGTAAGCTTAGGGACTGATGACCTTAGCAGTAAAGTCCCATAAGATTTCACACACATTTGGACATTTTTTTTTGTTCCCCTTCCTTGTCTTCCTTCCAGTTTCCTCCTTACGACCTCTTATGTCCCTTTCGTCATCCGCTCACTGCGTAGGTACTGCATTCACTAAGCGTACTCAGAGTGATAATTTCTGTCCTCATGTTCGTGTTTTAGATCTTCTCGCCGAGTGAGATATACCGGAAGTAGTCGTTAATATTGTGTGATCTGTGGAGTGTCAGTTGATGGTGTCTGTTCTATCTATGGAAAACATGAGAGCAAGATGGCGGAATAGTTACGGCATGGACTCGTTTTTGAAAGTATTTCACGTCCAATCCCGTAGATTAGGTTTTCGTTTTCCTAAAACTAGTTGATGCGAATACCGGGATTTGTTCTTTTAAAAAAGGCACGGTCGTTTTCCTTCTCCAATCCGAAATGGCTACCTGGCTGCAACGAGGGAGTATTGCTAAAGTATTGCTGTGCGGTATGGGATCCTTACTACATGGGATTCACAGAGGACATCGAAAGTCCAAAGAATGGCAGGTCATTTATTGTTATCGCGAAATAAAGAAAAAAAAGAGTGTCACGGATGCTTTCTCGCGTGAGCCCCTGCAGAGAGGTAAGAGTAGCTGACTGCTTTTTCTTTGCAGCGAGATCCTTTCACGAAATTTCATTCCCCAACATATTCCTCTGAATGCGAGAATATTTTATTGGCACCAACCTACTTAGAGAGACGTGATCATCGTGATAAAATAAGAGAATTCTGTACTCACCCGGAAAGATTTAAATGCTCGTTCTTTCCGCTCGCTGTCTTAGAGTGGACCGGTAGAGAAATAGAGTGGGAGTGATTTTATGAACCCTCTGCCAAGTACTTCAACGAGAGTTGCAAAGTTATCCCGTAGATGTAGAATGACACAGTTGTCGACGGGATTGTAACCCCAACTATTGACAGCTTGATTCTAGACATCAGAGGGCGCAGTTCAGTCGATTCGGACATTTTCGTCTAGTTTTGAAATGAGTAATTGGAACCTTACTCCTTGTATAAGCTGAAAATCGACTGCGGAAATGTTTAGCCGTTGTTAAAACTAAAGGGAACAAGAATATAGGAATAAAAATACACCAAAGAACTTATGTGCTCCCCAGATATGTTACATCCATGTTTCTCCAACACTGAGAAATGTCTTAGCAGGGGGTAGGAGATTAGTGATTAACGTTCCGTCGACGACGAGGCACAAGCTCGGTTTAGGGAAGGATTGGGAAGGAAGTCGGCCTGCCGTTTCAAATCAACAATCTCGGCATTTGCCTGAATCGATTTAGGGAAATGACGGAAAATTTAAATCAGGATGGCCGGAGGAGAGTCTTAACCGACCGGAGGAGGGTTTGAAGCGTCGTCCCCCCGAATGCGAGTTGAAGTCCTAGCGTAGCCCATCAACGGAGTAGTCTGGGAGATTCCTGGAGCGCCCACTCAGTACAGTACAAATAAGTGTTCACAGCGCATTGTACCCGTCAGTTTTTCTGCTTTGCCCTCTGTCGGCGCGGGTAATAATCCCGATTATGATGCGGCGCTGGGTAATGAGATGGTAATGCGGCTAGCTTACAATGTGCCGGCCAGCGGTGGCAGCTGGCGGCGAGGCGTCTGAATAAACACGGCCTGCTTTTTATTCTCCGCCGCGCCGAGCTGCGCCGCGAGTGTGTTTAGTAAACAGAGCCGCAGTTACCGGCTGAGCAAGTCATATTTCAAAGTGTTCGGCCCGCCGTAAAATGAGTGCCCATTGTAAACCAGTGTACATTCCCGGCGGCGCTATTTGCCGAGGCATTTGCCGGTAAACGGCCGCCGTCAGCTGCAGGCTAAGTCTTGGCGGGAGGGCCTCTCCTTGTAACCGTCTACTCCTGTCACTGAGCTGCTCCAGTCGTACTACTTGTGTCACGTCACGTGTCGACTTACGCGGTAAGAGGCGAAGCGCTTGCCGATCACAATCGTGTTACTGTAGTGCAGGGTTTGTGCTTCGTCGTTAACAGGAGGTACCTAGACATCTGTCAGTTCGCGTATTCGAGCAGACGGTATCAGAAGAACCGCGTTTCGGGTCCGAAATCTACTATGGGCCATACTGCCGGCCACGTGAGCTTTTCCAGTCATATTTATGGCTGTTTCAGAAACTGCATGTTACTCGCAACACAATGAAGACCGATCGAGCCTGTCAATATGCGTGGTTTCGTATTTAAAAGCGGCAGAAACGATACCCCGTCAGATTTTCTTGTTCCGGGGCTGGAAGTCAGTGTTGAAGAACGCACCTTTTTGCTACTTCTAGTCTAGTCTAGTCTGGTCTGGTCTTGACTGTCATTTTCGAGTTGCACACGATGCTGGTCATTATGCAACAGAAAACAGCTGTCGTGTTTTACAGTGTGGTTGGAATTTCTGAGATATACCGAGTTTGATTGAGATAAGATTGATGTATCAGTGTCTACCCGTGTAACTTTCCATCGCTCGTTTGTGATTGCTGTCAGTGACTATTTTAGATTTGCGGTAACAGAGATTCCTGCAAGCCGCGTAAAGTTGTATCCCAGGAAGAGAAATCTCGCGGATACGGTAGAATGCACTAAACCATTACGGACTTAGAATTATGAATAGATTTTGTTAAAATAAATTGAATATCTGCTATGTTTTACAATTATTACATGTTTTTCATTGAATAGACTATTCTCTCTTATGAAAGTTTCAAATCAGCAGAGAACTGTGATTATTACGCGTCTAATTACCGCTTTCCTCCACTAACATCTTCGTCTTCAGATCGTCAAAGAATAATTAGAGTAGACGTGTGTGTGTGTGTGTGTGTGTGTGTGTGTGTGTGTGTCAAGTGATGATGACGAAGTCCCATACTCCTTAACAGAGCGTAGGGGAACGATGCGGGAGACCCGCACCGCCGTACTAGGCGATCCTAGTGGAGGTGGTTTGCCATTGCCGTCCTCCGACCGTAATGGGGATGAATAAGTACACCTCTCCAAATACAAAACAAACTGTCTTCAGTCCCAAATCACGACTTTTACTCCAATAGACGTTGCTTTTCTCATGGCATGTGCGGAATAAGCGATGCTTTTTCTCATTCCATGCGCGCTGATCTGTAGGTGCCTGATTTTTTGAAAACTGTTATTATTCGTGCTGTTAAGAGGACGTGGGTTTATCACAATGTGGCACATTGTGACTACAATTGTTACATAAGTAAGACAAGAACAAAAAGTTCCTTGTGTCCAACAGTGGTTAGATAGTTTCTATGCATGATATTTGTAAACATATTTACAGACAGATAAACACTTATTACCCGACACGACATGACTCCCGTGGCCGTTACCGGAAACACGCTTTGACGTTACAGTAAACAAGTGCAATGGTGACAGGAAAACGCATCACATTGTAACTGATTTAAAGACAGCTGTGCATACACTAACAACTGATTCAGTGTGTCGTCGTTAAGTATCTTGATAAAAACAAAACGTAAGCAGACCGATGCACTCTTATTCCCAGGTGCAATACTTTGGTCCACTGTTTATCGTTTACGTGAAAGGAGGGCTCATTCTGCTGCGTCTTGCATGCATTCTGCTGAACACACCTCGATTTCCAAAACACTTTTGGCTGTGTCAGAGCTGACTATACATAACATGTTGTGTTCAAAGGTTCCGACTGATTGACTTGGCCCTGGTCGTAGTGCTCGGTGGACCCCACTTGAATTACAATTAGCCTCTGGTGCGCACCAATTGAGATCGACGGCACGTCTCGCGCTGAGTGTGTGCGAACTTGGTCAGCATGAGACTCGGACATAAAATTCCACGGCTACATAAAGCTGTGCGTGTGGCTTTTATTTACTTTGTATTTGTATTTCATTCGGTATGTTCACGGTAAGGAGCGCGGTTAGTCATTATCGTCAATGCGATTTATGGTAAGAAATGGGTCGCCTATCCATTACCTTTCATGCACATGAGTGTGCATTGTAATGAGTGTTTCCTTTGTGCGAAATCTTCTGGGAGTGTCTGGGCGCTGAGACAGCGCATTTGTCATACAAGTTCCTCATTGTCAGCAACGAGGAGATAAAAGAATATCCTCTTCGAAGAGAAGAAAATTAAGGAAGAGTGTAGTATTTCATACTGCTATTACAATATTTTCTTAGTGAACGCTGTATCCCTATCTCGAGACAGTTGAACAACCAGACATTCCACCCTGAAGTTGTTTCTGTATTAACATCTAAAATTTATTCGGCAGTTATCATTGTTCTGGCAGATTGTAGGAATAAGAATTTCAGAGAACAGGATACGCCACCCGCTTTTCTTTCGCCGATTTCAAAATAAGTCGCATATAAGACACTCGTGTTACTGATTCTACTGCTGTAGCAGCTGTTGGAAAGAAACTGAGAAGGGTCGATGCAAGAATCGTTACAAATAAAGGTGAACTATTGTCGTTGTCTCGTCACTGAAGAAGAGAGAGTTATTGAGTTATAACTCCTCGAAGCACCGGCGTGCTTCTGCAATTATTTCTTGCAGTCAGACTCTTGAGCTGACGATTCTCTTCTTGTTTTTACACACTCAATTTCGGATCACAAGAAGACCGTATCAAGTATCTTTCACCAATCTGATTTGTATTGACGGGACGTGTAGTGCACGACTACAGCTTCGACTTACGTATACAGCAAAACGCAACTCTCAATCGTTTTCGAAAAACTCGAGTTTGAACTATTTATACGTACTTACGTGTTTCGTATGGTCGCTAGCACTCAAGAAGTCCGCAACCGAGCACGTTAAGCGGTTAGTTTCAGGAGTATGGATAGAATAGCCCTGCCTACACTTCCTTTATTTTGTTCCTTCGTAATTGTTATAAGTGTGTAAACTGTCATTATTGAATAACACATTCATTATTGTCATAATCTTTAACCTGAAAAAAGGAGAAAAATTTTTCGTAATGAGATTGTAATAACATGGATACACAAGAACGACTATATTGATTTGATTTATATTATTTTACGTGAATGACTGGCACGTGTGCCACATAAGGAGCAACGGCGTTCCACGCTGTCTGTTGTTAGAACTACGTGAGAATATCGGAAGCAAGATGCGATCCACAGACATCTTACGAAACCAAGCGCTTACTTGCACGCGTAAAATTTCCGGAAAAGGATTTCAGAGGTATCGCCCAAACGTAGGTGTGACGGAGATGATGATGGGAGCCGTGAAGAAAGGGTGAAGCTTTATGTAGAGATGCAACACTGCTGCTCCCTCCGTCGTGTATCTACGGTTCAGTGGGAATAAAATCCGAGAGGTGGGAACAGACAAATTGTAGCTCCATATGCCTGACAGGACAAAGTGCGTATTATTGGTATTAAATACCACCGGCCGTGCAGTTGAGTCCCATAGTGCTCAGAGCCATTTTTGAACCACCGGCCGTATACGGTAGTTGGGAAGTATACCGGGTGATCAAAAAGTCATTATAAATTTGAAAACTTAATAAACCACGGAGTAATGTAGATAGAGAGGTAAAAATTGATACACATGCGTGGAATGACAAGGGGTTTTATTAGAACAAAATAAAAATTGCTAGACGCGTGAAAGATCTCTTGCGCGCGTCGTTTGGTGATGATCGTGTGCTCAGCCGCCACTTTCGTCATGCTTGGCCTCCCAGGTCCCCAGACCTCAGTCCGTGCGATTATTGGCTTTGGGGTTACGTGAAGTCGCAAGTGTATCGTGAACGACCGACATCTCTAGGGATGCTGAAAGACAACATCCGACGCCAATGCCCCACCATAACTCCGGACATGCTTTACAGTGCTGTTCACAACATCATTCTTCGACTACAGCTATTGTTGAGGAATGATGGTGGACATATTGAGCATTTTCTGTAAAGAACATCATCTTTGCTTTGTCTTACTTTGTCATGCTAATTATTGCTATACTGATCAGATGAAGCGCCATCTGTCGGACATTTTGTGAACTTTTTAGCTCTAATAAAACCCAATATCATTCCAAGCATGTGTGTCAATTTGTACGTCTCTATCTACATTATTCCGTGATTGATTCAGTTTTCAAATTTATACTGACTTTTTGATCACCCGGTACATATGCTGCAGTAGAAACGGTGGGAAAAAATGTTCTACACCGCCAACCAGCATGCAGATTGTACGCGCCTAAGCGTTTTCGTTCGATAAAGTAAACGTATCGCCCAAACGAAACTGTGACCGAGATGCTTAGGGGGAAATTTTTGTGAAGAGCATACAGGAATTCTGCTTCCTCAGTATCTCAGTGAACTACAATGGGAATTAATTCCGACAGGTTGTAGGAGCAGTAGATCGTATCTCCATACTGACGGGACAGGAAGTGCCTATTGTCGGTACTAAATACCACACGCCGTGTGTGGAGGAAACGTTAGCGACAGCCCCGGACATTTGCACAAGCTCCGCCCATTTACCCCCTCCACACCTACCCCCCGCCACACCAACCAAGAGCGCATCAATATGATCTTTGGTAGTCCTCGTCGCTGTCGTGTTTTTGTTCGTCGTTTTATGTTTTACCGCGGTTGTTCCTACCAGCAGTGTTGTGATGTTAGTACTTCTTAGCAGTTTCTGTAATACTGTGAAAATGAAACATCTATATGCACTCTCAATAAAGTTAATCATACACAAGGTACCTAATCTTGACTGTTGTGGACAACTGCTGTCAAAACTGGTATCTAACAGACTAATATCTAACAGACATTAAAGTACGATGTGTTGGAATGACACTGACGAAATTATGTACATATGTTCAACAATAGGCAGCTCTAAAGCTCTCAAACACTGAAGAAGAACTGAAAGTAACCTCGTGTCTGCTATAAGCAAGCAGTCATAAGAGTTCACAAGTAAAAATTCACCCATTACATAGGCATATATTAATGAAGAATGTCACTGTATAAATATCTGCTTGCATTACGCATTTCTACATTATCCCACTCTTATATTCTTTAGTCTTCATGAGGTAATCAGAAACAAACCAAGACATCGACGTTGCCTTGTTTATGCACAACATTGAATTCAGACAATCGAGATAATGGTCAGCATCCTTGACGATACTACTAATTAATATTTCCCAACAGAACTTCTTACACTACGCGAGGTGACGGAAATTTGCGCTCACTGCAGTTAACAAATATCAGACTTTTTGATATAGTGCAGATGAAAGCTCATGAAATAAAAAAGACAGTGTGGATACCATTTTTATTTTTCATTCTTATTGATGATTTTTCAACTCGCATATTCAATTACCATATTTCTAATTCTTTTCACAATGGTACCGGAAAAACTGTATTTCATACTAACTACTGATTTTCTCCTTTGTTATGACTGGCATATCTGTGATACGAACAACTTTGATGTTGGAACATGCGGCAGACCATGCGCGGAGCTTACGATATGGATTGGTGTGTAGGGGGGTTATTGGGCGGGACTTGTGCACCGTCCGGGGCTGTCGCTAACGTTACGTCGTGTGCGGTCCGTGCGGAGTATACATACGTTGAAGCTGAAACAGTGGAAAGAAATGTTCAACACGGCCGACCGGCGTGCAGATTGCGTGCGCGTAAGCGTTTTCGTTTTCGGCGGACATGTGGCGGCGCGTGTAAAGCCGCAATAATGTTGGCTTTGTGGGTTATTGAGCGCCGCCGCGCCGGCGAGGAGCCGGCCGCGTGCTGCAGCTCGGCGCGAATCGAGGAAGCCCGCTAGCGGCGGTGGCGGCGGCGACCGCAGCCGCGCAAATCCAATAACGATAAATTCATTGGCGCCGCCGCCGCCGCCGCCTCGCGCAGCGCCGCTCCGCCAGCCAGCTGCCCGCTTACGGCTCCCTCCCGGACCCCCCACCCCCTGCCCCCTCCCGCAGCACTCCACCCTGTGCGACTTCAACCCACCACTCCCCTTTACACCGCTTTCGCTCACCCGTCACGTTCTGCCCGAAATTGAAGACGTGGTCAGCATCGGTAAAACCAAAGAAGATGCTTTTTGTATTAGTTTTATATTTTCCTCCTCATTTGCTTGTCTGCGAATTAAGCGTCCCCCCCCCCCTGTTGCATTGCTACAGATGCTAAATCTATCACCGTTTAAGAAATTACTACTTCGCACGGGATAAATTCTGATAACACATTTCTCATACATCGCAGCTTGCTCTTGTGTAACAGCTTTTGCGTTTCCCTAGTTTCCATAGTTGAGTGAACGAGACTTAATATTGCTAAGGAACTGTTTGTCGAGGGGAGTTAGTGATCTACTTTTTTACTACCTTCAACTGTACCTTTCTCCGTGCCAAATTTCATCAAATTCGTTCAGCTTGAGATCTCCTACGAAGGGGAAACGACCCCCGTAATTTTATAGTGGAAGGATGCGACGAGTACGGTGTCAAACTGGTCTCGCTTTCAAAACGACCGCCACTGATTCTGCATCTTTTGTACGTACGTACATGATTTGCCAGCCCGAGTGTGATTTTTTGGCGGTTTTCCACACTTGTTTAGGCAAACGCCGGGATGATCCCAGAGTTAAAATACTGTAAGACACGAGACAGTCTGAGCTATTCACAGACATGTTCTGCGCTGCTGGTCGTTCTTAGGTTAAGCCCACGAGTGTAATGACCGGAAGGGCATCCGATCACAAAGTTAAAATTCTATAAATGTGCGAAATGATAAAAACAGTGGACATCGTACGAAACAAAGGCTGAGGCTGGGGTGGGGGATAGGAAACACTTCCCTCCCCCCTCCAAACACACACACACACACACACACACACACACACACACACAGAGAGAGAGAGAGAGAGAGAGAGAGAGAGAGAGAGAGAGAGAGAGAGAAAATACGAATGAATGAATGAACATGTTAGCAACAGCACTCACGTTTCATTCCTGTTGGGTCTTACTTGATGGCTGTAGTCGAACCTAAGTACGTCTGTACTGAATAGTTCGTCGACGAACAGTGACGTGGTCGATTTTCATTACATTTGACACTCTACCAGAACGTTTGACGCCTGACTTTAGTACTTACATGGTAACGTAAACTCGATAACCTCTGGCAGAATAAAGTCCAGGCTAAACCACCAGGTGGTACAATTAAACTTCACCTACTGACAGAGGTCCAATGTTAGCTGTAACTATCGTACGGCGAAACTTGGTAGATTTTCGAATGTATTTATGCGGAACCGATCTACACTGGAGAAAAATAGTTCCAGTTTTGGTTACCGGTGCAAATTTGGCGTTGTACAGCATATCATCGACGTCTCGGTGCTCATACTGAAAAAATTGTGTAAGCGGCGTTTAATAACAAAATCAACATAATCCCCTTCTCACGTAGTGCCCGCTTCCTATTTCTAATCAATCACATTCGGAAAAATTTCTATTTGCCTTCACAGCGCCAGTTTTGCACCTGGTGGCGAAAATTTGAAGTAATTTTTTTTCCAACGTAAATTGGTCCCACATTAACGCGTTAAAATATCTACCAATTTTCGCTGCCATACTGTAATTATAGTCAACACTGCGCCTGTGTGAGTAGGTGCACTTGAATTACGGGAACTAAAAACTCCGCCCGAATAGGCCATGAAAGCCCAACTGTTCCGCCCGGCCGCCGTTTCATCCTCAGCCCACAGGCGTCACTGGATGCGGATATGGAGGGGCATGTGGTCAGCACACCGCTCTCCCGAGCGAATGTCAGTGTGTAACCTCCCCCTCACTTATCGACCTTAATGACAGTGAAAAATTAAACCGCGTGTACCTAATGGAAATTTGGGAAAAGCAATCGTCACCGAAGTTAATCTGTCGGTAAAGAGGGAGGAAAGGGTTACATCTAAATGAAAGGAAAAATGCAAATGAAACTGGTGGAAATTAATTTTGAAAAGGGGTAAAGTTAATAAAGAAAGTAAATGTGCGGCCGGTACGTTGACAATTAACTAGCGGTAATTAGATATTTGAGATTTGGGGGAAATTACGGTCGCCAGTCCTATGGACAATTACTATAGTAACTGAAAAAGAAAGGTTATTACACATATAATTAGCACTAGAAGCGTGGCAACTGAAGGTTGACAAGTGTAGTGTGAAAACTGAAAGTTTGTCAGAAGTAATAAATTTCGCTACACTCTGACTTAATTTAGCAAAAGAATTAATAAAACCAGAAAATTGAAAGTTAATTTAGTGACTGAGATTAATAGTGAACTTTGTTTCTGAAGCATATCGAAATTCAGTAAAATACAGTTAGTCTTGGGCTACCTCAACAATCATTTCAAAAGCTACTTGAATCTACGCAATTTAGAAGTAAGAGATTTAACTTCGAACTTGAATTAAATGATTCTGAACAATTAACAATAGTAACATTTAGTACGTACCAAGCTGAGCTGCAGTCACGCGTAAGCTAAAATATGCTAACAAAACTCGCACTCTTAATTTGTGCTCGTGTAATCTAAATATTGTAGCCAGCTACGAATACTTTAACTGAACTTTGAAATTAAAGCAGTGAAATTGAATTATTTTAATGCTGGCGTTTGAATTTCAACGACACTCGGGTTCATTTCGGAAAAGGAAGGGACCCTGCTTGGCAATGCAATTGGGACAATGAGCAACAAAGGTTCATGCTAAGTTGCTGTAATTTTGTGATGCAACAATTTTAAAAGCTAAGGTCTGCCATACAGTTCTGAAACTTTACGTGCTTTTAGTCTTCCTTGTTGGTTGATTGAAGGTTTCAAGTCGTCGATCGAGGAGGTGGCGACAGTCACTCACTGTCGGCAGTCGCTGTTGCAGAAGCTGGATGCTGGCGCGTCTTTTTCTCGACACGGTCACCAGGCGAAACAGGCTCTTGATGTGTGCCAGCTAATGCTTCCCGTCCGCGACACCGTGCTAGAAACTGTTATAACCAGTCGAGCGCAATTACATGCTGTCCAACCCCGAACGCGCGGCAACTCGCGGGAGCGTCACACAACACACCTCCTCCACTGCACTACTCCAGCCAGACTCTCTCTGCCCGCGCTCGACGCGACCGAGTTTAACACTACCAAAGATCCTAAACACTTTCGTTCTCCACACGACCTATCGATGTATTCGTTCGATAGTATAGTTTTCCCTAGGCAAGACCCAGCGTATAAATACAAATAATATTCACAAAACAAACCAATTATACATCGACATAAATGCATATATATACAAATAGTAAAACAATTACAATATATAAAGAGACAGAAATGTCATATCTTCAGATGACAAAATAAGGAAAAAATTTATAGTACAATAGATGGAAATAGAAGGATATGCATTTCCGGCGTTACAAGTTTACGAGAATTATAACAGCCCGGTATTTGAATTTCGTTTCAGCGTGAAACACTGATAATAAACATATGACATCCACTTTTGGTCTCGACTCACTTGGAGATGTGATCTGTTGGAGCAGCTTTATATTTTCTTTGTGAATGTAAACAAACGCTTACACCATGTATCAGTCGACCACAATAGGCTACTCTTGCACTTGAGAGTGAGGGCGCTTTGGTTGGCCTATTGTGAATTTCACAAGGATGCGTTGAACCACTCAGTACTATATGCACAACTGTTTTCAAATCATTCACAGACACCGTTTTGTAGTCGCCACTATACCTATGTCTACTGTAACTTCACGTTGTTTCCGAATGGCCTCGGGAGGCCAGCTGTAATAATATCGTGGTAGGATAGTGAAATTTTGATTTTAGCCGCTCAGTGCTGCTGATACAAGGCAGCTTAAGCCAGTTCCGTATTTATAAGGAGTCTTGGCTAAAGATGGCATCTCCTTCCACAGTTCCAGTTACTTTCTTGCGCTTTTATGTACTGGTTGGATGTTTTTTTCCCAGTGCTTTAGTCCGAAGGATACAGCGGATGTTGAATAGCTCCGATATGACGCTATTCCTTTTACGAGCCTTTTGATGTCGGATGTTACTGATGAACACGTCTGTTTTCATTGCGCAACCATCTTGATATCGTCGCAGTGACTTTTATTGGACCTTGGCGTCCGGCGTTTATAAACGAGCCAGGTAAATTGGGCGGCGGTTTATTTTGAGAGGGTTCTCGGCTGCGGCTGCAGCTGCAGCTGCAGCTCGCTTTGTGCGCGGCTATTACAAGCGGCGACAGAAGACAGGCGGCCGGTCCGTTTGCGTGCAGCGATCCCGCGCCTGTGTTTGAAAGCGGGAGTGCCTTTGTGCGGTGGGAGCGCCGGCATCTGGCCGGCATCACGCGACACGGCGGCTCCACGCACCGCCCAGTCCTACCTCCCCTGTCCACCGCCGCCACTACACTTGAGTGCTGCTTCACCGCTTCTGGCGTGCGTTGCGGTAGGCGAAATACACTTGTTTCAGGAAGTAGGTTACAGTACGCTTGTTCGCCCAATACTTGAATATTGCTCAGCAGTGTGGGATCCGTACCAGATAAGGTTGATAGAAGAGATAGAGAAGATCCAACGGAGAGCAGCGCGCTTCGTTACAGGATCATTTAGTAATCGCGAAAGCGTTACGGAGATCATAGATAAACTCCAGTGGAAGACTCTGCTGCAGGAGAGACGCTCAGTAGCTCGGTACGGGCTTTTGTTGAAGTTTCGAGAACACAACTTCACCTAGGAGTCAAGCAGTATATTGCTCCCTCCTACGTATAGCTCGCGAAGAGACCATGAGGATAAAATCAGGGAGATTAGAGCCCACACAGAAGCATACCGACAATCCTTCTTTCCACGAACAATACGAGACTGGAATAGAAGGGAGAACCGATAGAGGTACTCAAGGTACTCTCCACCACACACCGTTAGGTGGCTTGCGGAGTATGGATGTTGCTGTAGATCCCGGGCCTGCGTTTACAGGCCAATGTTGCTACCGAGACACGAGTCGTACGTACTAATTACTTTCCTCTGCTCTGACTGCGCACAGCAAAATGAGTGATTGATTGTACTAAACGTCAAACGAGAATAAATTCTGACCTTGCAGTCCATTATGAAAACCAATTACGTGTCTTTACTTCCTTGAAATATAAATACCTTCCCTTCTCTCTTTCATTTTCTCATTTAAAGATACTGTTGATAGTACTACCAAATGTAATATCTTGTACAGAGTTAGTTTCTGAACGCCAGTCCACTGATATCTAACCAGTATATGAATAAACGGCTCATGTTCAGTCGCACGAACAAACTGGGCGAATCTATCGCGTATTCTGTAGAGCAGACTGTTAAATGCCGCGCGGGATTAGCCGAGTGGTCTAGGCCGCTACAGTCATGGACTGTGCGGCTGGTCGCGGCGGAGGTTCGAGTCCTCCCTCGGGTGTGTGTGTGTGTGTGTGTGTGTGTGTGTGTGTGTTTGTCCTTAGGATGATTTAGGTTAAGTAGTGTGTAAGCTTAGGGACTGATGACCTTAGCAGTTACGTCCCATAAGATTGTGTGTGACAGTTTTCGTGACGTCATGGAAACGCATCCTTATAATGCACTCACTCCGTCTTCAGGCCACGAGTGGCCTACCGGGACCATCCGGTCATCCTCAAATGGTTCAAATGGCTCTGAGCACTATGGGACTCAACAGCTGAGGTCATTAGTCCCCTAGAACTTAGAACTAGTTAAACCTAACTAACCTAAGGACATCACAAACATCCATGCCCGAGGCAGGATTCGAACCTGCGACCGGAGCGGTCTTGCGGTTCCAGACTGCAGCGCCTTTAACCGCACGGCCACTTCGGCCGGCACCGGTCATCCTCGGTGGAGGATGTGGATAGGAGGGGCGTGGGGTCAGCACACCGCTCTCCCGGTCGTAACATGGTAGTCTTGACCGAAGCCGCTACTATTCGGTCCAGTAGCTCCTCAGTTGGCATCACGAGGCTGAGTGCACCCCGAAAACTGGCAACAGCGCATGGCGGCCTGGATGGTCACCCATCCAAGTGCCGACCACGCCCGACAGCGCTTAACTTCGGTGATCTCACGGGAGCAGCTGTATGCACTGCGGCAAGGCCGTTGCCTATCCTTATAATGCATGTTACAATATAGTTTTTAAAGACGTTGTCTCCATAACTTCGCTAAAGCGCTTTCTGTCTGCAGAGATCAAAATTTTTAAAAAGTGTTTGATTTGTATGTATCTCATATACATAAAAATTCATAGTTTCTGAAGGTATTTGTGTGGAGTGTACAGCGGAAAAGTGCGACAGGGAACACTATAATGCTGTGAAACTAATAAACATATGCAACGTAGTGGAAATGTCAATGTTCAATGCAACAGTCATCCGGTATATTCCCTCCTTATCAATAAATGACATGATCATGTCCAGATTTTTACTGTGAATGCAGAGCACGCGAGAGGTGCCGCAGCAAAGTATCTATGTTCGTCCACCCCTGGGGTCTTCCACAGATGTCCCTGCGCAAAAGCAGCTTACGTAGAATATGGATCCGTATTTATTGATACGAGGCTATAATAAATTGTCGAATGAGTAGGCAAATCCTTTCCGTGCTACGAAATGGGGAATCAAATTTTAATCAGGGATGCCAGAGGTTTTGTTAATGTACGCACGAATCACGTAGCAGACAAAGCCACAGACTGCTAACAAGCGATGTAATCAATATTCGACTAAAACTTCACACGTAGTAATTTTTGTTGGCTCTCTTGTTTGGTCTTATATAAAACCAAACAAAGAACACCTTTGGCGAGACCGTCTCTGGCGGGCCGCTTGAATTTGTGGCACACAGTGGCCTAATTGGCTAACTTCAGTGCTAATTAACATGGAAACTGCGCAAAGTATCATTTTATTTTCTCGGCAATTACTTCCCAGCACAAGCTGTCCTGCAACACCCACACGAGCTTTTCAGGGTGTTTCTGGCCACCCTGTATGTTATTAACCACAGTTTTTCTTCAGTGTCTTCACCGATATTAGTGGGTAGCACGCTGGACTCGCATTCGGGATGACGACGGTTCAATCCCGCGCGTCCGGCCATCCTGATTCAGGTTTTCTGTGCTTTCCCTAAATCGCTTCAGGCAAATACCAGGATGGTTCCACTGAAAGGGCACGGCCGACTTCCTTCCCCATCCTTCCCTAATCAGTTGGGACCGATAATCTCGCTGTTTGGTCCCTTCCCCCAAACCAACCAACCAACCACGATCGACATGGAATAAAAGTCTTCGGAAGACTGAAGAATAGAAGACAAAAATGAGGCTGATCCACGAAGCCGGAACAGGTGTCACGCCCAATCCCTGAAGTCAAGATGATGATGAAGTCCGTCAGTATGCAGTGCTTTCGTCAGGGGGGTGTTGCCGCCTGCTCTGGCCGGGCGTGGGCGGTGTAACCGGTGCTCGCGAGCCAGCCGCACCGCGCCACACCCGTTGGCCGGGGCCGCCCCCCCCCTTCACGGATTAGACGCGCCGCTGCCCGACCCTTCAAAGGCGGCCGCCGGCAAGAACAAGGGGCCGCCTCTCTCCACATCCTCTCTCCCACTCAGCACATTCGTCGCTCCCTATTGTCCGACAGCCCGTCTCGCTGATTGAGCTGCCGCCTTCTTTTTTCGGTCTACCGCGATGCGGAAGTGATCTACCTTAACCTCTTCCAGGTGCGCGGCGTATGTGTGTTAGGATTTCAATTCTCGCTCTCTCGTTTTTCCCTCAGTCTTTTTAGTACTCACATTTTTGTAGTACTCACGTTGTCGTACTTTTTTAATTCCTTTTTATTATTAGTAATCACACAACATAACCCACCATCTAATGTAATTAGTGGGTCCTGTTTCAAAAAGTTTCCTATTAAATTACAGTCGCACCACCTCTGCTACAATGCCAACAGGCCCTAGAGCTTCAATTGGGCAGATATCTCGTCAAGGGATACACCATTGTATTATCGCCATATTCGGCCCGGGTCCTCTGCTCTTACTTGGCCCTCTAGTTCATCATCGTCAGACAACACGGACAGGAGGAGGACATCAGCAGCTTCCCACCAAGACTCGTTCATCCTCTCCCTGTGCCTGATGGTGGACAGCACCATGGGTGATCCTATTTTATCCTTGACCAGCCCTCAGTGGTCTCCCCAGGGGTCAGTTGCCAGCTGGTTCAGCACGTACCGTTCCCAGCTGCAGAGTCCGACTGCCCTTAGCTCCTTTTGGAAGAGCTCCTTGGTTTCCCGGTATTTCTGAAGTTTTTTTTTTCCTGTCAGACTAGGCTATGCTGGTAGTACTTCTAGCCCTCTTCACATACTGACGCATCTGGCCCGGTTCAGCAAATCATGGCTCTCCTGGTTAGTACAACTGCCTTCACCGCCATGGTTAAGTGCGCTCACCAGCTCTTAGGCTTACCCATCTGCGTTTTCATCACCTTCTGACAGTGTCGGAATGTCACATTCCCTTGCAGGCACTCCCAGTCTTGTTGTGATTGAACTGCACCTCACACCCCATGTCCCAGTGGCTCTCTATCGCTTAACATGAATGTGACAAGTACCTTCCAATTCTTAACGTTACTTGCAGCGCTGGGCGTTATTAAAGTGACGTCTATATTCGTGCCATCGCCCCCTCCGCCAATGTAGGGGGGGGGAGTGTGTTCCCGGCCTGTTAGCAACCGCAAGTTGCAAATCCATGACTTTTCCTCCTTCCCTACATTTACATCCCGAATGCGTGCCACTGGAACCGTAACAGGGATTTCGCATTAATATCTGCCATCACAGTGCATTGCGCCGCCGCACCCGCAATGCCACACACATGAGATAGGCTAAGTGCTTCTCTATATTGCCACCGCACTGGAAGTACAAATTCACTACATACAGCACTCCCAAAGGTGACATAAGTTCCACGATGTTGCAGTAGCTGTTGACATTTGTGACAAGACCATGACTCTTAAGTCACGTTATTATATTGTAGTTCTTGTTATGTAGCCCCAGATCACGCAGTTAATATAAGCCCGTGTCAATCATGGTAAGTTACTATCTTTCACCAGCAGTCGCACCAAAGTGGTACGGACTTGTTGCACCAAAGTGGTACGGACTTGTTGCTATTTGTGTCTTTAATATTTGCCTAGCACTAACCGATTTTCAAGTTCGACAGTTAAGCGAATTGACGCTTGCGCAAGGGTGGAATGTGTTGGCATTCCAGCGGCGCCAAAGACACTTTGGTTTCACATTCCTTCGCTTTGCCGACCTACAGTCGGACTGTCACATTGCCACCTAACATAGACCTCGGTCTAAGGTACAGGTAATGTCACCACACCCACATGTTTGCTTTGAAATTCGATAAATTAGAGCCATTACAGAGGCTTACCGACAATCATTCAGCCCACGCACTAGTGGAGGGATCAGATAGTGGTACCGAAAGTACCCTCCGCCACTCACTATTAGGTGGCTTGCGGAGTATGATGTAGAATATTTGGTTGAGAATGTCAAATGGAGCGCCCATCTCTCGTGTGAAATATTGTAGAACCTGATACCCTATAGCGTAGTGCAAGTGTTGCATTGATTCAGCATATAACCACATTAAAACACTGAAAACACACAGCAGCCCGTTTCGAAGTCACATTCTCAGCATCTGGTTACATTACTTTAACAACCGCAGCTTGTAATCCGTGAGATGGATACTACTAAAATATAGTACACCAGGAAAATAAACAGAGGGGATAAATTACATTCTAATTTGCCGAGACTGTACAAATGACAGATTTCAGTGCAAGGGCTCTAATTTGCATAACATTTTACTACCACATGTAAAAATTGTTTTTTGTTAGTTCTGTCATCCGAGGAAGATATGAGGGATACTGTTGTGTGCGACTTCGTACAAAATGGTAATGTGAGGTGGGGCTACAGAGTGTTGCACCAACTGTCGTCGGGGAAAGCTGGAGAGGAGCAGAAATGAGAGGCCAGCCGTCACAGCAGCAACAACAATGGAGACGGAGCAGTGGCTAGGTGGCTTCTGCGAAGCTCCGTGTAGCGATGTGCCTCCTGGAGTGTGGAGATACGGTGAGAGTGTAGTCAGAACATTTCCATTTTCCAGATGTCGTCTCGTGTGTGCTTTGAGTCATTGAAAGCTACAATATTAAAGAGCTTCTGTTCCCACTTTCAAGTGGCTTTACCTTCTCTGAAACGCTTTCAAGTGGCCATACCGTCTCCGAAACACATTTCCGGTAATATATTCACTGATTTTTTTTTTCTCCGAGAATAAAGGGTCGTATAATGCAAATCACCTTGTATGTCGATTAAATCTTTTTTTAACGGCGATTGTGATGAAAGGTTAAATTTGATAAATAATAATATGGGCAGCTTAGATGGAAAAAATTGGCATCAACGAGTAAGTTAGAGAATCTCTGGGAATGATAAACATTACCCATCTCTGGGAATGATGAACACTACCCATACGATTCACATAATACGACTGAGAGCAGGGCTGCAACTGAGCCACCGAGTGTTTAACGAGTCGTGGGAAGCGGCCAGCAGCAGCGCCTGCAGCTGAGCGCTTTCTAACGCGGGGGCGTAGTTGCGTCAGCGCGCGGACGTCGTAGATTACGGCGGGCTCCATTCTCCGGGGAGAAAGCTGGCGGAACAATAAGGACGGCGAGGACGCCGGCCGCCGTGGTCGATGCGTGCGCTGCCCACGGCGGCCATCTAGCGGCGCGTGTGACCGCGTGCGTGCGTGCGTGAGCGGACGAGCGGGACGCAGCCCGCACCCACCTAGTGACACGTATTGATCCGCTCAGCTGCGCGCCTCGCCGCTGACACACAGAGCGCCCGCTGGACACCCCTCACCCCTCACCCCTGTGGCAGCACCAGATGAGGCGCGCTGGTTCTCCTTCCTGCCTCCAGAGCCCGCCGCGATCATCCACCGCCACAGGCGTCGAACCGCCTTCTCTGGCGTGCAGTTTGCGCGGTTCGAGTGGCCCTCCACATGGATCTTCGACAGATCACAAGTGAGGGTTTTCTGAGGACACGCCGTAATCGTTAGAATTGGCATTCGGTACATGTTTCCGTCTAAGTCGGTTATGAATCATGTTTCTCAGACGACTGCGCGCCTGTAACTGGACGATTCCTTTTGATAATTCAAACAAGTCCAATAGATATGACCAGGGGACCCGTGCGAAACTTTCACACTTTTATAGTTTTAAATAATGACAGTATTTGGAATAAGGGTAGGTCGTTGGGATAAGGGCATGTGTGGGAATGAACAGAAAACCTCTTTAAAAATGAACCGAACTACATGAAATAATAATCCTTAATTTATGATAAATCATTGTTTACATTTCCATGTGCCCAAAAACGTATTTTGCATTCCGAATCTTAATTCTATGACTGGCAGATATGAGAGACTGTCGGAAGGGCCACATAACCTATAAAAACATACACATTTTCAGTTACGGTGAGTACGTTATGCCATAGGAGCAATATGTAAATCACAATTCAAGACGACAATCGCAAATACGTTCATTGTCTCGGAAATTATATCTGTCTAGAGAAGTCAGTTTGTCCCACGTGGGCCGGCCGAAGTGGCCGAGCGGTTCTAGGCGCTACAGTCTGGAACCGCGCTACCGCTACGGTCGTAGGTTCGAATCCTGCGTCGGGCATGGATGTGTGTGATGTTCTTAGGTTAGTTAGGTTTAAGTAGTTCTAAGTTCTAGGGGACTGATGACCTCAGTAGTTAAGTCCCATAATGCTCAGCGCCATTTGAACCATTTTGTCCCACGTGCCAATACTGTATACAAATTGTCCAGTTAAGAAGTAAAGCGGGTCTCTTATTTGTGATTAACACCTTAGCGTCGTAAAATATATGTGTCAAACTGGGCGTCCATGATGCGCTTTTGCCCATGATAGTTAAATGTCTTTTATGTTAAAATTTTCCACAAATAATAAGTTTTAGCGCAGAATCGGTATTCAGTGTCAGAAGCCGGTTAAGAAAACCTTTGTAATTATATCTCGTTCATCCCTGTACGATTAGCACGTGTTGAGAAATAGGGATGGGATGATAAATCCTGTCTGATCATCTCAGCTTCGAAATGAAAAGGGAGGTTGGTATAACAATGATCATTCAAGATACGTGAAGAAACAACATCTGAAAGTCGTACAGCGAAGTCAGACTTTTTCATTCTCCCCCCCCCCCCCCAATAATTACTGGAAAATACAGAGCAAGATTGTTGCTCAAAATGGCTGAAGTGTGATATAATCACGACTTCTCCATGACATCCCTGGCGGATGATTACCATGCCCTTATGTAAATTTCGATCCTTGTTCCTTGTCGACTATGTTGCGACTCGAAACCTTTGAAAAACAATAAAGTTAAACAGTGTGGTTTCTCCTGAGATGCGAGATAGGCAGAACTTCTTGCAAGCGTATTTACGAGGGCTGTTCAATAAAGAATGATCATATTTTTTTTTACAACATACCTTTACTCGTCCTCGTAATTTTGATTGCCTTTCTCAAAGTAGTCTTCCCATGAATGCGGTGCACTCGTCCCAGCGTTTCTGCCAGTCTTCAAATACATGCTGTGCTGTACGGAAGAACAGACTCTCCATAGACCTCCTGTAACATTGTATAGGCCTCAGCTGAAGGTTTGTCGAAACGAAAGCAGAATCTGATAGCCGCGTATTGTTTCTCGCGTGTTACCTCCATTGTAGCGGTAAGCGACACTAAACATGCCTGACTTTACCTGCCTCTCACAGGCGGGAACCAGGAGTCCCAACAATGAAACTACTACGGCGTGTTTGTTGCACATTATGGTAACAGAATAACGTTAGATTATATTTGAGCGCGAGAAATTATGACGCAAAAAATTTATGATTATTCTTTACTGAACAGCCCTCGCATTTTCAAACATGCACAGCACACACATTCTACTAAAACTTTTGTTTACTCCCCAACATACGGAATAGTTCCTACTCAGAATTCTTATGTTGTTCAGCTTTGAAATAATGTTATACGTTGAATAAAATTATGTTGTAGGCGTGGTGAAGTGAGGTGGTTGTTTAATCCTCCAAAAATAAGTAAACGAGTAAGTAGGTTCAATTTACCGCTGGGAATATGTGAACCCGGATGTACAGTGAAGCAGCTCGAGAAAAAGGACTGAAGATTTATCACAGAGAATTGTTGCTATGAAAATATAGTTTGGAAATTTTGTCGTAGTTCCAGAAGTCAAAAAGTTCGTGAGAGCGGCAGAGGTCGATGATCGATACCGTGCAACAACCGTTGTAAATTAAACAAACAAATTAGTGTGAAGACATGAGATATTAACATCTGGGTAGCACTTGTATGTGAATTGTATGTGCGCGTCGTTTTGGCCCAAAAATCTCGATCACGCGATTCTAATCTCAGTACTGAAATAACCGTGTTATCCGTTTTTTTGCCATAATTGACAAATCATGTCGTGAATGCACTGGCTGTTGGTAATGCAAGTGGAAGAAACTATTGATGTTTGCCGAACTTCAAAGTGAATACCAAGTCATATTCAGAACTATAGGAAAGGTGTTACGGGCCTAAACATCGGAGAACATGGGCAGGTAGAGAAACCGATGGGAACAAATTGCAGGTAACAGAAGCGAATTTGTTAAACAATGTCAAAACAGAATATTCCTGAGATCATGAACTTACCCTTGTGTAACTTGTCCGTGACAGTTCCTAATAACAAACTAAATTTGTTACTGCCAAAAATTGTAATATGACCCTTAAGTTAAAATGTCAATGTTGTTAGTATGTTCACTGCAGAACAAACTAAAAGATTTGCTTTGGGTGTGAAAAATGGCTAATGAAAGATTTTTTAAAAAGGAACAAGATATTTGTTTGTCGCAGACTCCCTACTCCCTCCACAGATGGTTCTGTTCTTGTTGTTTTTGAAGGTTTTTATGCAGGCGCTGAGTACGCTGTTGGACAGTGTTGTGCGACCGTGTGATATTACAGTACATGCAATGAAATATATCGCAGTGTACACCAGTAAATCTTCGGACTTGGTTTTAAAAGCAAATAATGACTACGGATTCTAAAATGAGTAAAGTAATCATTCATACATATCGCTCCTCTTAAATGAGAAAATGTAAGAGATATCTTACAAAAATAGAGCCATACATACATTTTTTTTTACCGTTTCGGATTCTCATCCATTTTCAACTGAGGCAGTATATTTGTATCTTCATCAATACTACATTTTGTAGGCTGCATTTTTAACTCTGCAACTGCTTTTTGTTTTCTAAATTTTACATCTTTGCTTTGCATTTATAAGCACAATACAAACACTTTCAGCTTTATTGGTGGCTTAGAGTATTGAAGAACAAACTTTGTTTTTATGGTTCAATCGGTATTTTTTAGTACATTTGGTTAACATATGGTTACTGGAATAAGAACAGTTACTATTTACATAGAGTAGTCATTTCAATCGAGAAATCGATTTTGAAATTTTATATTTTTATACTACTTCAACCATACGTAGTTTTGTTACAACCAGTATTTTCGAATCACGTGTGGTTGGTCTAATAACAATCTTCTTGTTGCAGGTAATTAATTGGTGTCCAATTCCTGTCAATCAGTGAGTATTAACGTTTACATATCTAAAGACTAAGCATTATGACTGTAAAAAGCTGAAAAGGCGTCCGTACTGCCAGTACGTTGTATCATATTGTGTGTGTGTGTGTGTGTGTGTGTGTGTGTGTGTGTGTGTGTGTGTTTGTTTGTGGAGGGGGTCGCCGCATGACCACGAAATTCTTTTCTAAACTGCAAACTCATCGCCTGATGTTTAAATTAGAATGTGGTGTACTTGGTGAATAGCTTGCAGTGCCCACCTAATAACATGAAATGTAACGATAAACGCTACAGCTCTGTAGAGCATTCAAATAATTTTTGTTCGTGCCTTGTTAAGAACACCACAAGCCTTTCACGAAAACAATTTTCCACACGTGATGCCATCGATCGCCCTAACAGCTCATGATATTTATTTATTGGCGGCGGGACACGGCACCGGTGGGCGCTTGGTCAATAGGAAATCTGTTTTCGTAGTGCTCCTGGTTTTTGTTCTCGTATTTTCTATCAGGCTTGCTCATCTCTCCCGTTGCAGTGTTCCCTCGTCTGCCCTCGAGCCCTACTCATCCCTCTTCGCCCCCCCCCCACACACACACACACAGAGTCGCTGGAGTTTTTTGTCAGAGCTGTGAGCTTCGGGCGATCTCGGGCCTCGGCTGTGCTCGTGGGACTTCGGTATCTGTCGGTGGCTCTGCGGTCGCCGCTGTGCGGTCGATGCCGAAGTGAGAGCAGTAGCCGCCCGGCTGCTGTGCCGAGCGGAAGTATGTGGATGCAGTGGTTAGAATGACGTTTGGTGAACACGTGGTGTCCAACAGACGGAACTGTTGCTTCACGAAAGTGTCACTCACTGAACGCAAAAGCGGTGCTCGGACGAGCATGTTGGATGAGTGTTGTCGTCCTAAGGAACGCCGGATTACTGTCAAATGTTGTAGTCACATCGTTTTTTGACATTCAGGCTACAATTGCTCGGTTCAAGCGAAGAAAGAAGAGTCTGCAGTGTAATTACCTTCTGGAAGTGGCTCCATGAGTTAACTTCATTCAGAAAGAAGAAATGTATGGCCTGCAGCGGCGCTAATAATATTAATAATCAAGCAATTAATTTCATGAGATCTGATGTCTTGGAAGTACCGCAACAGCTCATTCCACAACAGATCGTCGGTTTCTTATAAAGTTATGAAAGCAAAATAATGAAGAACAGTGATTGAAACATACTAAAATATGTTAGTGTTATATGCCTAAGACCATCGTATTTTATGAAGTGGCGAGTGCACTGAAAGCTGAATAATTTGTTGTGTTGGTGGAAAAGTGTGATAAAATTTTCGTCGCATTTTTATGCATAGGTACAAGCCCCACAACACCATTTAAAACAAATCAGCTTCTTTATTACCCAGCTACGAATGAAGATAGTCAAAGCGTTTCACTATACTCCATAGTGTTCGTCCATCGCTTGCATGTTTGAATCCCAATCTTAATGACCTATCCACCTTATGTGTTCACAGAATGTGGAGTTCCTAATCAGCTTGAGCCCGGTATTTCATTATTTTTTTAAATGCAAAACTTCATTGTACTCGTTAAAACAACACAATCGAAATACACAAATATTTAAACACCAAGGAAAAGTGCGCGCTATATCCGTGTGTCATTTGGGACGTTTTAAAAACAGCTATTGCTCTCTTCTTTTACTGTGAAAGATTTCGTGACAGGCAATTAACGCTGAGCATGATGTTAAAAGAAACAAAGCATACAAAGCTGCCTTTATTGAGAGCGAACTATATCACCCGCCTTAATTACCTGTACACTGTATTCTTCAAGGTGCTGTACACTTTCCTAAGCTAATTGCACCTGTGCTGCAGTCATCCCTCTGCCGTTTACTCCCCCTAATGGTGCCAGGGTGAAAGGGGTAGACGTATGGCTTTGTGCTGTTGTAATTGTATTCTGAACTACGTCTTTACGCCACCATTGTACCTAGAAGTGGGTCTCCTATCTTTTATCTGAGGAAACAGCGACAGAGGCTGTTTATCTTATGTGAGCAGGTGCGGCAGCACCATACACTTGCAGGTGGCTCGTGTGCTGTCAACTTCCTCAGAACGGACTTAATATTTAGTCGTAAGGGCACTTTAATAACATGCATGTACTTGTTAAGCAGTGGAGTATTAGTTTACGTAGGTTGGTTCCTGCAGAACATTGCAAGCTGTTTTATTGATACAGGGTGAGTCAGGAGGAAATATACATGTATTGAGGGGAGATAGTATTAGTGATTCTGAACAAAAAAACTTCATATGGACTTAAGCACTATTCCAAATGTTTCGCGAGGCAGAACACATTAAATGTACAATGTTATTTATTTTTCTGTATTATTCAAACATAATTGTTTACAGTATACTACAACAGTTCATGCAGGACACATGTGGCCTGTAAAGGCGGGAACTACCTCATATTGGCGTACAAAAACAGCCCAAGTAGCTACAGCGAACGCGCGTCGCACGAAATTTTCAGTAATCTCGCGCTATCTTCGTGCGAAGGAGATTTAGTTTACCTTTGCACTCCGACGCGTTCTCGTCGGAGGGCGCTGTTTTCGCGTTATTCAGGAAAAACGTACATGAGTGGTATTACACGTCTTCCATCTTGGAAACCATTTAGAATAGCGCACATGACCGTAAGAAGTCTTTTGTTCAGTCACCAATACTATCCCCACTCAAATCATATATCTTTCCTCCTCCTCTCGCCCTTTTTGTTTATTAAAAAGAAAAACAGGATTGTACTGTTTAGTTTTCGGTATTACTCAAGACTACTTCAGAGGACCTGTCCGCATCAGCACCATTCCAACGGAACACACAAGTCTATTTCTCGATAGCCGTGTCTTGAAGTTCTGAGGCTGCTGTCCAGTTTGTCACGAACTTGAGGTAAATGACTACTTCAGAGAACGACTAATTACTTTCTTAAAATGGTGCGGTATTATTCTATCTACTGCTCATCATTGTAATTATTTTTTGAAGTAGACCTGTTATTTCTTTTATAGAACGTATTATTTACGAAGCCGAAGTCTCAGTGAGCGTACTGTTAAAAAACTTTAACAGATTCATTACGCGTTAATATGGCAGATTCGAATTAATTATTTCTGAGCGTATAGTAATTATACAATTACGCGTCTACGCATAATACGCAGATATCCCGGCAAGCATTGTGAGACACGATTATATTACAGCAGTAAATTATTCCATAACTGGATGTATGTAAATTTTATAGCGCGTAATGGCGTACATTTGTGCGCGGAATAGTTTTCGCCGATTACACGCGCTAAAATATGGTATTAAGTGTTTACTTTCTGCCATAATCAAGTGTTTACTTTCTGCCATACGAATATGTCTAACTTTGTCGTGGGGCAGAAGACAAAATGTGATGTATCAATGACACCATGCTTGTATAATTCCAGAAAATGTATAGTTTTTGGTTGAACAGGAATTTTGCAACTCTGTGTAAGGTGTTGTATGGCTTCAAGTTATAAGTAGCGAGCTTTTTTTTTAATTTGGAGACCTGTCCGCATCAGCACCATTCCAACGGAACGCACAAGTCTATTTCTCGATAGCCGTGTCTTGAAGTTCTGGGGCTGCTGTCCCGTTTGTCACGAACATGAGGTAAATGACTGCATTCATTTATGCGCAGTATTTATACGAGACCGCTCAGTGCATAATTGTGTCCATTTTAAGAAGTATGCGTAGCGCATTTATTAGCAAGTTAATAGCTGAGAACGAGGACCTTAGCTCACTGTTGTATCTTGCTTGAAGGACTCGCATATTTAATCGCTGGTTGTGCCCTTAAGATTTACTTGTCGATGGTCAAACACGGTGAACAACTTGTTTATCTAGTGCGGACATGAAAATTGTACAAATGAATCCAAGAAGCATTTACCTAGGCTGTCACATTTGCTTTGGAACGTTGGAAATATTTATGGAGGTGTTTAAATCCAGTCGGTGAGATCAGAATACAGGGTGTTCAACGAGAAAAGGAGGGGCAAAAATGTAAACTGCGCAAAGACGACGGTCCAAGGTATGGTTGTAGTCTTGACCGTATGCCGCGCTACCATTTTCATTGCGGTGAGCTCTGGGCCTCGATTATTTGTGTTCCTTCCATTTTGTTACGACAGAAAGTCGGTCATACGACAAGATACACACCTTGTGTACTTGGTTCAACTTACGGTACTGTAGTTAAACTTCCCGGGTTAGATACAAATCCCTATTGTTGACTGCTCGTTGTTATATCCCCATATGAGATTACGTGTAGTGGACATAAGCCCCGGTAGTCTTAACAACAACGTGCTTTAACGTCTACACTCCACAGAGAGCATTATCAGAGATATTTAGTAGTACCAGAAAGCGTGAACATAATTTTTCTAGTTATGGTTTCTCATTCTCCATGAGTACCACATTACTCGTAATCTTATTCGTCTGAAAAGCCGATAATAATTCCCCAATTCAATGTCCGTTGTGTGTTGCCGTCGGTGTTTACGTACTACCCTGTTATAATTTGTGTTACACTTGACAAATAGCTCCATCGCTAATTACATATGCTCCCTTCGACAGCCAAATGACAGCTCACTCTTACGACACTGCTACGACAATAGCACGGCAGGGCGTCTAATGAAAACATTCCAGTAGTTACCAGCAAATTTTTGTCATGTCGGGATGTTTACACACATGTAATGGTAGGAGTAACTTCACAAATAGGATGCTGTCAGTTTGTTATTTTTGACACAAATAATATACACCACAATTTAAATAACGTTTCAGGTGGCAGAGCACTTGCCCGCGAATGGCAAAGGTCCCGAGTTCGAGTCTCGGTCGGGCACACAGTTTTAATCTGCCAGGAAGTTTCAACGTTTCAGTAGTTTATGAAGAACAGTTATTGCCTTATTATTAATTAAGAGCTTAATTTAATTTCTACCAGCAGGCAATGAACATAACTGCCATTAAATATAGAAAAAGTTAATTTTGCATCTTTATGGCCACTTTGGCTGGAAATCGCATATGATTATATAGACAGTAGGCTTAAGCTCTTCTCGTGATTAATACTCGACATCAGTAAAAAAAAATGTAGAATCTGTGGTCTCATCTCGTTATCTCCAACTGACGTGGATGGCAGCGGTGAAGGAGTGTTTATCAGTGTCGTTAACAGGAACAGAACGTTGACCACGATATGTGATCGCCAGGTTTACGGTGGCGATAACACGCTATCACAGAGCCGTGATAGTCTGAACTTTTGCGTCTAAAAACGTTTTAAAAGCATTCGCTTAGTAAATCGGTGTCGACATACGACATACTGCATGAGGAAAACACGCAACAGGTTATCAATAGTAGTGACGTGGCGAATAGAAAAAATTATAAAAAAACCACTGCAGGTGACTTATTACTGAAACTAGTTTGGCTGTAATAAATGAAGTGTCCACATCAAAGGCGAACCCACAAACCCTGCACTGATGATCTTTGTAACTGTTGAAAAATACTTGTGTGGAGTAGAATGAGGTGGCAAGTCCATTAACTACTTTGTTGTTGTTGTGGTCTTCAGTCCTGAGACTGGTTTGATGCAGCTCTCCATGCTACTCTATCCTGTGCAAGCTTCTTCATCTCCCAGTACCTACTGCAGCCTACATCCTTCTGAATCTGCTTAGTGTATTCATCTCTTGGTCTCCCTCTACGATTTTTACCCTCCACGCTGCCCTCCAATGCTAAATTGGTGATCCCTTGATGCCTCAGAACATGTCCTAACAACCGATCCCTTCTTCTAGTCAAATTGTGCCACAAGCTCCTCTTCTCCCAAATTCCATTCAATACCTCCTCATTAGTTACGTAATCTACCCATCTAATCTTCAGCATTCTTCTGTAGCATCACACTCCGAAAGCTTCTATTCTCTTCTTGTCTAAACTATTTATCGTTCACGTTTCACTTCCATACATGGCTACACTCCATAAAAATACTTTAAGAAACGACTTCATAACATTTAAATCTATACTCGATGTTAACAAATTTCTCTTCTTGAGAAACGCTTTCCTTGCAATTGCCAGTTTATATTTTATATCCTCTGTACTTCGACCACCATTAGTTGTTTTACTCCCCAAATAGCAAAACGCCTTTACTACTTTAAGTGTCTCATTTCCTAATCTTAATTCCCGCAGCATCACCCGACTTAATTCGACTACATTCCATTATCCTCGTTTTGCTTCTGTTGATGTCCATCTTATACCCTCCTTTCAAGACACTGTCCATTCCGTTCAACTGCTGACTATGACAGAATTACAATGTCATCAGCGAACCTCAAAGTTTTTATTTCTTCTCCATGGATTTTAATACCTACTCCGAACTTTTGTTTTCTTTATTGCTTGCTCAATATACGGATTGAATAACATCGGGGATAGGCTAAAATCCTGTCTCACTCCCTTCCCAACCACTGCTTCCCTTTCATACCCCTCGACTCTTATAACTGCCATCTGCTTTCTGTACAAATTGTAAATAGCGTTCACCGAGCGAGGTGGCGCAGTGGTTAGCACACTGGACTCGCATTCGGGAGGACGACGGTTCAATCCCGTCTCCGGCCATCCTGATTTAGGTTTTCCGTGATTTCCCTAAATCGCTTCAGGCAAATGCCGGGATGGATCCTTTGAAAGGGCACGGCCGATTTCCTTCCCCATCCTTCCCTAACCCTAGCTTGCGCTCCGTCTCTAATGACCTCGTTGTCGACGGGACGATAAACACTAAATCTCCTCCTCGTAAATAGCGTTTCGCTCCCTGTATTTTGCCCCTGCCACCTTCAGAATTTGAATCTACTTACGTATTCCAATCTACTTACGTAGAATAATTAGCATAAGACAGGTGATGAAGGTTCTTTTATGGCTGAATACTAGGCTCTTTATACGCCTTGCTACGGCAGATTATGAATTTTGTAGTTTTTTATTTTTATTATCTTTTTACAGCAGTTGAGTGTCGACTATAAACGTTGCGAGAGTAAAAATGTGACAACAGGCTGTGACGCCGGCTCTGAACACGAGGTAGGGACGAGCTGGTTTGTGGGGTGTGCAAGGTGAGTCCACGGCGTGCCGTGCAGGCAGCCTTGAGATGCGCGCCGGGTCAACGGCCGTGTGTGCGTGCTTCTGGCTCCGGCAAGTGCAGCACTCCTCTGTCCGCCAGGCTGCACTGCACGCCTCAGCCCGGGGGAGAGCGAGTGAAAGTGTCCCGCGACCAGCAGAGGTCGAGGAAAGGCTCACTAATCTCACTTGTCCGACCTCCTAGAATTGCTCTGCTCGCTAACACAGAGGTCAGGAGACACTCGAATAAGAAATATATAATTCCAAAATTTTTACCGGCGGCGGCATTCATGATTCATTAATTTTCTGTCGGAGGCTATCAGAAATTTCTTACTAATAACGGGGTCGTCTGAAATTAAAACGGAAAACATAAAAACCATGTCACAAACGCAATTTTAAAATCTTTTCTCTTCTGTTTGGCAAACTTTACTTCGAAATAAAGTAAAATGTGGCGCCTACCTGTATTAGTATGGCAACCACGTTCTCTTACGGAACAGTTTACTCAGGTGTGGTTGATGCGCTCCGGCGTCGGTTTTGGTTTCGTGTCTTTTGGTCAGCGAAAGAAAAAGTTCTCGCCTAACTTGACGTAATTAGGTGATAAAGTGGTGTGGAAAATTAGGTAACGGTGATGATCGGCTATCTAGGCGTGGATATATTTTATTGATTGGCATAAAAGTGATTGGTTTCCCAGGTACATCTACTGTTGCTGTGTGTGTTCCGAAATCGATCAAATGTGTTGTGTGAACAGTCAACATCAATAAATAAGCAGCCTGAGAAACTATAACAAAAACAAGCACATTTCTTGCGTATACCACTTTAAAAAAAAATTTGTGTCAACTTTTGGAGAATAACGTAGCTCGAAAACTGAAGGTCTCGAAATAGGCTAGGATGCATTTCAGAAAATTGTAAACTACATTTAACGCACAACAGCTTTAGTTGATGGACTGTGGACTAGCTCAGGTGAATGAGCGTTGGCGGCCTTACTGTCTGCAGTGACGTAACAGCAGCCAGGTAAAGGTGCTGAAAAAAAAAATGGCTCTGAGCACTATGGGACTTAACTGCTGTGGTCATCAGTCCCCTACAACTTAGAACTACTTAAACCTAACTAACCTAAGGACATCACACACATCCATGCACGAGGCAGGATTCGAACCTGCGACCGTAGCGGTCCAGACTGTAGCGCCTAGAACCGCACGGCCACTCCGGCCGGCAAAGGTGCTGAAACGCAGGCTGCTATCTCACGTGCCGCCAACAGCAAGTTTCGGGAATCCGCCAGCGAAACTGGCAAACTGCATGTGTTCAGTGAAGGATGATTTACAACGTCAACATGTTTGGCTAAATTGGAAATTATGTTGAATCTGCCTACTTAAGCCAACAAACAATTACTGTAACAAGCTATGTTTTATGTGAGGGGTGAGGAACCCGCCCGAATAGCTGAGCGCGTTAACGCGTCGCTTCCGGAATTCGGGGAGACGAGCCAGCCTCAGATAGAATCTCCGATCGCGGATTAACGACATGGGCTGGTACGCCTGCCAACCTGGACGTGGTTTGTAGGCAGTTTCCTCGCACCCGACTAGGTAAACGCCGAGCTGGTAACCTCGTTCCGCCTCAGATAAACATCACGCAAACATTTAGCAAACGGTCTCACACTTGAACACGAGACTCACTCCAGACGCAGACGTGGGTTACACAGTTTCATTCCCGAGGGTGGTCGCGTCTGGAACAGCTCTGCCGGCCATTAACTGCCACTAACACTGCCACAACCCAGGTAACTCTGGAGGGGAGAGACGAAGGAAAACGAGGTCGACGACGACTAGGATATAATCTGGGGGGGGGGGGGGGAGAAAGACAGTAGCTCTGAACATGGAGAATCTATAATGAAAGTAATACTGAATGCCGAACGGCGATAACAAGAGCTGCAGGGGTGAAGGCGTCACTGTCATTTCCTCCCGCCCAAACAATGACGCCGATGATAAAACATGTTTTGCAAATAGTCATAAATCACAAATCGTGTTCTCTCCTCCCCAGAACTGAACCCTGCTTCCGCGCCAGGAACAACCAATGCCACACTCAGTTGTCAGTAAAGGTGTTGCTGCAGAACCCCTTTTAAGAGAGGATTAATTTTTGTTTTCACTGAATGCAGCCACAGTTGATGTCTTAACATCGTCCATTTGTCTAGTTACTCGTTCGTTTACCTATTTACCCGCATAACAGAACCAATTTCTAAAAAAAATCTTACAGCAGGAGGGTCCAGTGTTAAAATTGCAAGGTTAATCGTCGGTTATGCAGTCATATTGTATATGAAAACAAAGTAAATAAATGTAAAGGAAAGTAGGACAGTCTTAATGTGAATGAAAAAGAATGACGGCCAATACATTTGCAGGAGATACACACACTTGCGAAAAGAGCTGACCATTCTGCAGTTTAGAAACACTTGGAAAAAGAACGAAAAATGTGACCTCTACTTCAAAATGATTTCCAAATTTACTAATAAAAATAAAAATTGTTGTTTCAATACTGAAAGCGCTCGAGCTTTTGTGTGTGTGTGTGTGTGTGTGTGTGTGTGTGTGTGTGTGTGTGTGTGTGTGTGTGTTTTGGGGGGGGGGGGGGTTGGATTTGGTTTCAACTCACTAAGCGAAGCATGTAATATTGCTTACGCTGCTTTCAAGTATTCAGGCTTGCTACAATCTCTTTGTCTTTATGCTGTTTATTCCAATTTACTTCCTCTTTGACAGACAATTATGCAGCATTACAAAAAAGTACGTGCGCTCGAAAGGAGTAAGGAATTCATTCACGACTAAAAGTTTCAGTTGCGCGTTTCAATTCCAATGCGTAATGACAGGGAAAGAAAACAAACGGAGGCCATTAGCACATTATTTACGTAACGAAAAATATGAGTATAAATTTTTTAGACACAGCTGCAGGTACCATAATTGCTGTAATTAAACTTCAAATACGCATTCAGGGAAAACATGGAATTAACAGTCATACGATGGAACAGATTAAAAAGTGACTGACTGTTGACAAGGAAATTAGCGATTCGATTGCATTACGCGAGCCGTTATTTCCATGTTACTGCCTCTCCCCCACCCCCAAAAAAGCCCTCTATCGTATAATAACAGAAAGAGCGAGCATTTTTTCGTCGCTCCCCCTCCAGCTCATTTGGATGATGATAATATGCTGTTGGTTTCCGATCGCGTTAAATACGTACCTATCCCACGAAGAGGTTTTTTTTCCTGAGGGAATGAGATCGTAATTTAGCACGAATGTTTCGAAAAAAAGTATTTATAAATGATCAAAATTATGCAAGGTTTATTCTTCGTGCCTGAGCACAACTGTGTCGATATTTTTGCTTATCACCAAGAAAACTACTCAGATTTTTAATAATGACTCTAATCTCGAACGTTGAGTGAACTCTAATCTCGATCTTTGAGTGCGAGTTCGCATTTCCATTAAATCATTCACGAAATTGTCGACTTTCAATCTGTTACAGAATATTTAGTTGCACATCAGTTGTATAGAGATAGCAGCTGATCCTGCGTCTGGAAAACAGGCTAGACTGAGTTGGAGGAGGATAATGGTCTTATTTAACGAATACCTGCTTTCATCTAATATGACAAGGAAGTTGATTTGAGTAACGTCAATCCAGTGCTTGGATAATCAGCAGTTGGCCGCGAAATGCAAAGGTCCCAGTTTTAATCTGCGAAGCACTTTCAAACCATCGCACACTTCGCTGCAGAGCGAAAATTCATTCTGGGAGCAATTAATGTAATTGTTTGCATTAGACTCACTTGCATTCGTCTCATAAATCTATGAGACCCACACGGTTACCATGGTCTGAGCAGACCCAAGATTTTGACCGTTCTTCGGAATAAATATAAGCATTGAATATACGACTGCGTCAGACGTGCGGAATAATTTTCGTTAACGTGCACGACCGCACTCGTGGCGCGGGCGGTACGGATGTGAAGTTCGCTGGCGGCGGCGCGTCGGCGCATTCCCACGTGCGTCCCACGCGTGGCTGTGGACCACCACGAGCGCGCGCCGTGGGTGGCCGTCCGCGTTCCGGCTTTCTGCACACCCTGTGCCGGGCTCCCGCTCTTCACGCCGTGTCAACAGCATTGGCAGGTGCAGACAAGCCGCCCTCTCTGGCTACGGCATACCGCGCACACAGTTACGGCGAGACCAAAGATTTAAAGCCATTTTTATGCACTTCACTTCATAAATTACGAGCGACCGGCCCCCGGTATCGCACGGCTATTCAGCGGCCGGACGACTTGTCTGGCGTAGCGATAACATACTGTAACGCTAACCGTCCTCGTAAATCGGTCTCTCAGTGAAAACCGTATCAAAATCTCTACGGGAGTTCCTAATAATAGGCTTGACACAGACAGACAGAAACGGCGGCTGGGGACTTTAAGTTATTCTAATGTTTGTACAGTTGCAGAGTAATGTAATAACAACTACATGAAAAACAAAATTAGCAACCGTCCTCAGATCTACTGAAACAAAGCGACTCCGGCTCGTAGAAAGTCTGACGACGTTAGAGAATTAACAACTATTTTAATATTACATCAAAGCACTCATGTTACGCACTGGTCATTTTTTCAAAATATAAAACTTACATTTACTATTTTGCTCTTTGTTTTAAATAGCTATTGTCTAATAATAAATTCTCGTCTTATGTAATCCAGACACAGTTTCTCTAAATTTTATGTTTATAGTGGGATTACCATTTTGATGTTTTTGTTCCTGACTTCACAACTTTTATATAATTGTCATCATAATACTAGTGCTTTCTTTCTGTTTGTTTCTCGAATTGTTTATATATATTTTTATATTCTTCTACTTGATTTTATACGCTAACATCCATGCTTTGACCAACCTCTACATAGGTCAAATTACGCTTAAGAACGATGCTGTGGTCTTAATATTTTTCATGTTTTAAAATTTTTATAGCAAACGTATTTTGTACGCGGTGTTCGCAGGTTTTCACGTTGACTCAACTCCAGTTTTTGTGTTTCCGTAGCCCAGAGGATGATAGCTAATCAAGCGAAAGCATTTATCATCTTGCTCTTACTACATTATGTTGCAATCAAGACTATTAAAATTCGCAGTGTCTCCCTGACCTGACGCTGTCAGGGTTTACAAATTTTTGTGTGTACTTTGGCCGTCAGGTACACGGCGTTGAGAGAACAATATTTCTCCCTCATTTGCCTTCTGTCTCGAAAACTTCCCGTAACTTCCAGGTAGTGGAACTCACACAAGTGAATGGTGTTTTTATAACTCTTTAGACTTACGCGAGACCCACCACTTGAAGCAGTAACCGCTTTATATCTCACAGAAGTGTCAATTGACAGTATACGTGCAAACAGCACGACTCGGTGCTTGCTTTTCTGTTTTCCGCAATCACCTTACCATCAGGCTAGCCAGGCACGCGTCGCGCCGTGCTCAGATTCTTGATTCCACTTGATTTTTCTTGCTATATGCGGAACAAGTACATGCAGAAGAAAGAGAATTACAGTTTTTGCCCTAGGACAAGTTGTCAATTGATGTTTCAGGTGGAAGTAAATCGGATAATCTGTGCTGAATTTACGAATCATTCTCCTTGTTAGACCATGGAATTTTCCCGCGTCTAATCGGCGGTGCATGATGGAACGGCATCCAACTGTGTGTCGTGCCAGTGGTAATTACTCACTTACGTAACCTGTGATCGGTACTCAGTGGACACCAGTGCTTAAATTCGGACGCATTTTACACACAGTTTGAAAGAATAGCTGCGCTCGCTACTCAACAATTCTGAAACACCACTCTGCTTGTGAATTTAACTGGGTTGCAATACAACGCTATTGTAGCTGTTCAAATAAGATTATAGTGGATTGTTACAAATGCAAATATTTTAAATGGCAGGCTGTACGCGGCTTTATTGAATAAGTAGTCTGTCTGTGGTATTGTGACTCAGATAACCACACGCTACAGTCCAGTGTAGAAAGCCAGTACATTTCTGTGTTACAGCGACGACGCGCAGAAAGTCGAGCCCGTGGTAAGTAAATGATGCTAACAAAGGACGGAAGTGGCCAGTTGTCATATGTCGGGAAATGAGAGGTGTGCGAGGCGGAGAACGGCCTTGCCTGTGACCGCTGCCGCCCGTGTCCAAACCCGTTTGGCGGCGGCGGAACGCTAGCTGTGTGGGAGCCTGGCTCACTTTCTCACGGCGCCGCCTCCTCGAACGTAACTTCCAAGCCGTTGCGTTGTGTCCACGAATCTCTACCGCTAGCTATCTGCCTCCACCACCAGTTAATCTTCCCGGAAAAAGTGCAGCTGTTTTAAGGGTTAGCTCTGTCCTCTCCTTGCCAATTGGTACTATTGGTAATCGAATTCTCTCCAAACATACAATGACTGAATTTTTAACGCAGTTTCTTGGTAAGGGGCGCAAAGCGAATTAAGGCAGCATGACGTTTTAAAGTGAAAAGGGTTAGCCCATTAACATGGCGGCGAATACTTTCTCAAATAGAAATGTTGGCTTTTTGCTCAGATATAGCCTCCATAACTTGTAGTTCAACCTGTAATATTTTTAAATGCGTTTTTCTTCAAATGAGTGATACACGCTGCACGACAGCATAAAGGTAAGTAAACTACGTGCCACTTTCTAACCGTCCAGTTTCTCGGTATTTACCTAAACTTTTTTCAGGAACTGAAAGCAATTAGAGGCTGAAATTTTCTGCGCCGATTTATGCACTCAAGGGACAACTTTTTTATTTATAAATACAACTGATATTTATAATCACAGTTTCGCCGTATTTTTCACCATTCAAATTCCGAAAGCTCTACTAAAACGTTTTTCGTTATGTTAACAAGACATGAACAAACAAACGAATATTAAACTACATACAGACACATCACATAAACGAAAAACGATCGAAAAACACAGAACGACCGTTCGCAGTAATACATTTAGTATAGAAACTAAACCAAATCAAAACTGAGAGCTCAGTTGGAGTGAGGTGTTATGTCGAATATATCCACTAATAAGATCGCAAATCCCAAGCAGAAACAAATACTACTTTAAATATTAATTTAAAATTACGAAACTTTCACCACAAAAAGAGTTTCCATCTAAGAACAAAAGGAGGGCAGAAAACTAATGTAGCAACATCTTTTATTATTGTGTAATGGAAATAATATTTACAAAATCAAACTGTATCAGAAGCGACCTAAGACGTTCTGAGATTTAGCTGACTTAGTTACTATTATTGGCGTGGTTTATACCTTTCAGCAAAGATATCGCGTGCTTGTCCTTCGTACCACCTGAAACGTTGTTCACGCGACCATTGTTTCTTGATCTCAAAATATTCAGTTACGATCCTTTACCGTAAGCGTATTTCGACCGTAAATCTTCGCGATACCCTCTACACAGTTACGCACAGTATGTCGATATAACATCGTGCGATAAAGTAGCCAGCCATTAACTAGATACTCATATTCAGGCTGCAGTATATTAATTACCGGGGAGTGCAGTCGGAAACAATAGGTTTGGCCGGCGCGACGCAGGCCCTGGCGGTTGGTCGTTTTGTCGCGGCCCGCATGCCAAATACTTGAGTGACGGACAATGGCCGCCACCCACGAGCCGCCACTTCCCCTCCGCCCCGCTGTCACCCAGCAGGTGTCTGTCGACACGCTAGTCGGCGAGGATCCGACAAATTTAGCCTCGCACCTCAAGTAACAGATTCATCCTGCAGGCGCGTCGAGACTTGGGTGGGGCGCTTATCTACGAGGAAGCAAAGCGACACTGTTTAGCGGTTATCTAAATTACATCTCGCTTTTCGCTTCCACAAACACCCGAGATAAGTTAAAGCCCACAGTATCAACTAAGGCTATGCGATTTGGTACGACTAGCAAGTGGTATGTAGGTCGCTAATACGGCAAAAATGCCCCACCTGACTCAGAGCTATTCCACAACGGGGAATGACATTCCGTGATCTTCGCTGTACTTAATACCCATTCCGTCCACTACAAAAACGTTTAATAATCCCAAACCAAACTGTAATTTAACGTTCACCAGTAGACGTGCCCTCATTCCGGTGGACTAGGGGGAGACACACAGACCTTCCTGTATTAATTACGCCGCATTTGCCCGACGTAATGGCCGCGCGGTCTAGAGCGCCTTGTCGCAGTCCGCGCGGCTCCCCCGTCGGAGGTTCGAGTCCTCTCTCGGGCGTGGAGCGTGGCTGAGTGTTGTCCTTAGGGTAAGTTAGTTTAAGTAGTATGTAAGCTTAGGGACCGGTGACCTCAGCAGTTTCGTCCCATAGGATCTTACAACAAATATTTACCTGACGTAATGTGGGAAAACATAAATCAGTCTATTAGGATTGGAACAAATGTTAGAGAAGCTGAAACGCGAGTCTTGGGGACATTGTAAATTGTTACTTAAAATGTGCACGGTTTAATACTCAGAAAAAATTCATCCGGTTATAATGATGAGTTTTTTTAGGAAGAGCAATGAGAATACTTCGGAAAGAAAGAGGTAATGCTGGATGTATGTGGTGGTGTACGTTTTTATTTGGCATACACGTTGTATTATTTCACGTATCACAAGGCAAAAAAATCACTGTTTTCCATGATGACACACACAGCCGAAACATTTAGGGATAAAGTGTTTTGAATGAACGGCATTCCAATGGCGCACTGCTTTTATTCTGAACAGAAATGCCTGGACATAGGCACGAGGATTGCAGTATAACATTAGTTCTTATCTGCTGTTGTAAATGTATGCACTTTTAAATTTTGTATGGTCCTTTTCATTTTTAAATTATAATATATCGCCCTAAATTACATAGTGGCTAGTTACATAACTTTAGCTCATATGATTCAATTAAAGAATGAAACTAGATCAAAGAATAAACTACACCTGTAACACGTACAATAGGACCTTGCTTGCAACAAATGCTAAAAAATGCTTCTAAAAACTTTGAGCACTATGGGACTTAACTTCTAAGGTCATCAGTACCCTAGAACTTAGAACTACTTAAACCTTAACCTAAGGACCTCACACACATACATGCCCGAGGCTGGATTCGAACCTGCGACCGTAGCAGTCGCGCGGTTCCGGACTGAAGCGCCTAGAACCGCTCGGTCACCCCGGCCGGCAACAAATCCTAAATTCATTCATGACTGACTGTCCCAACCACCACACATTTGTGTTCCCATAATTATTTGGTGGCATCTGAAGCCGAAGCTTTATTCTTTCAAACCGGTTGTGGAATAAATCAGGAAATTACGTTTTTATTCTACACATAAATTCATTTTCCCTGTTGCTACACCGTGAAACCGCAGATTAGTGGCGAAATGCAGAAATGAATTACGAAATCACATTCAAATTGTTTTGGTTCAGCTACTGGTAGTTCAGTAACGACACTTTGTATTACATTAGACCCCAGTTTCTGTGCTGCTAAAATCTCCTAATAAATAAAAACAGCGCAAGGCTGCGAGAGAGGTTCTAGTTTGCAAATTTAGGCTTCGCGGCAGCATTCGTTCGGCAGTGACAAGCGACACACGAACGGCGGCTCCATCCCCCCCCCCCCCCCCCCCCCGAATGAGCACGGTATAGTACCGGAGGGCTGGCTGGCTGGCTGGGAACACAGGTGAGACAGCCGCGCCGGCCACAACACGTGTTCGGGCCGTGGGCAGCCGCCCAGCCGATAATCCCATTCCGGGCGGGCCGCAGCCGCGAAAATTAATCTGATTTTATCGCCGATACAAGCCGGCCGAACACGACCCATCTGATAGGCGGCCCCACGCAGCTCCGTGCCTCCCGCTTCCTCGCCTGATTAATGCGCCTCCCTATAAATCAGAATTAGCGGACGACGCTACGCAGCCTCCCAAAAGGTTGCAGCGCAGCTGACCCCGCCTGTGATTAAGCGCTCACAAACCGATTGCCTTCATCGCTGCAGTCCAGCTAAAAAGATGGTCTTATCTTCTCCTTTAGCAGTCCCAGAATGCTCTGCACTGGCCGGAAAAAAAAGTCCCAGCGCTGTTCATCGTATGCCGTGATAAAATTTCCTAATCCAAGGGGGTGTAGAACGTCCCTTAAAAAGCAAAAAAAAAAAAATCGCCGTATTCGTGACAGCTAAGCAGGTCAACGTTGTTCACGCGTTCTTGAAATTCTGTGTCAGGTTAATTTCAAAACCAGAAGACAATTTTACAGTAAGCATCTTACGAGGTTTGTGACCAAGTAAAGGGACTGATTTTTTTACCTACAATTTTTTTTTTCGAGAAACGACAATATTGTTCCCATCAAAGTAGTTCCCTTCGGCAACTATTTACCGGCAGAGTCGTTGTTCATAGTCGGTGGTAGCAGCGCTGAAAGGCTTCAACTGATAGGGCCTTTAACATGTCGGATCACATTCTTTTGAATGCTCTCCAGAGTCCCAAAATGACGCCCTGTTTAGACATTTTGTAATTTCGGGAAAAGAAAGTAAATGTCACAAGCTGCGACATCGTCGCGAATAAAACAATGACCCTATATACAATGTCGCAGCTTGTGGAACTAGTGTCAAGTCTGGCTTACGACAGTCAAAAGGCTCTGTAATAAAACAGATCTGATGATGGTTATTACAGACCGAAACCGGTAATCTGTTAAGAAAAAGTTTGTGATCATAGACGTAAATTAAAGGAAACTTAAAGAAAATAAAAATGTGAATAGGGGGTTCTGATCGTGATTACTGGATACTGGATTTGAGAAAGAAAGAATAGGGGCGTACAGGAGCGTGGTACACAATCGCTCAGTATAGAAAGAACAATACGCTAATATTGGGGCGAAATACCAACGGCATGATCTGCATAGTTGCTTTAGCAGTTCATATGCACCGCTGCATACCATGTGAATAACTGAACGCAACTCTAGAAATGGTAAAACAAACACTTTTGTGTTGTCAACGGGAACTTTAATATCGTATTGTACTCGTCTGTGAAGAGCGAAGTACGAATACCTGTCTCTTGCTTCCAACACGATGAATAATATCTATGAAGTACACTCGACAGACCCTTTTTCATCTTGAATCGAATTTTGCTACATCACACTTGGCTTTCTACCAAATACCTGTATTATATCACCAATTTAGTACACCAGGTTACTGACGCAAACAATGTGCTTCGATATTGTCGCCAATTTATTTCTTCCTCAGTGGAAGACGAGTCTTCTTGCTACACGTTTTTTTTTGCAGTATTTGATGTAAATAGTTTTGCTTAGAATCTGCCCATTGTAATTTGTAATGTACTTCAGGCACTTCTATGTTTACATCACCATTTGAAACATGTCTTTACTTCTTAGCTGCGTAACCCCATTCAGTACCTAACATTGTTCTCCACAGCTGGATTTCAACGCTTTCTGAACATCCCTTTCTTCCTTATTTACCACATGTCTATAAATATGTAATTATATTCCAATTTAGGCGTTTTGCAAATTTCATTCGTAGAAATATTCCTATCAGTGCTGTCAGTAAGTGTTGTATTTAAATCAAGGTTTCCAATCCGCGTACTACCCTCTCTCTTAGCATCGGCATGTAAAACGAAAATAAATGGATTTTTCTTTTAACTTTAAATCTTTTCTTTCGTTCATTTGCAGGATTGTACTGTGCTCTAAGTGTTACTGGCTGATCTTCCCAAAACCATACGTTTCTATCAAAGCAGTAGATGCCGCGTCGAGATGGAACATTGCACCACAATGTACTTTCAGTGTAATTTATTCTCATTTTGCAGTGTTGTACCTCAATATGTTACATATTAGCACGAGTAAAGTGACTATTAGGAGAAGTGAACCATTGTTGATAGGGGGAAAAAAATTCAATAACATTTTCTCGAGAAAAGAACGGTAGGTATAGTGTGTCATTTATCTATTGTAAGGTTCTCACAACGTTGGTTTTTACTGATACAATAGGGACATTTTAATAGGAAGGTTTCTTCAGCATCTATCGATCGATAAGAGCTAACATGCCTTTTGTTTGTGCTACCTTGACGCCTCCGACTTTGAGACTTAATCTGATATGTATTAACGATGCACATGGTGCACGAACGGAATTATAAGATGTTGATCACAGCAAATAATTGCACCTGGAGAAACAAATAGACATCGTAGCGGAATGAACAGTGTGAGATTGTTGCTGTTCTCCGTATCCTTGGCTTTTAGCGGAGGAGGCGCGGTTATCTGCGTGGCTCGGCTGAGTGGAGTGGAGTGAGGCGCGTGTTGGCAGAGCGGACAGCCCGTTTACACGGCGCGGCGGCGGGCCGCCCGCCAGCAGACCGTGCTGGTTTCCGCCGCCCCAGGGCTGTCCAGCACGCCACCGCGCCCGATGCCCGCCGCTGCAGGGCTGTCCATGGCGTCGCGCGCCCCTTCTCCCGCCCATGAAAGCGTCTCTGAAGCAGAGAAGTTCGTTAACATCGAGAATAGATGTAAGCGACAGGAAGCATTTGTACGGAGTGAGACGTGGACGATAAATAGTTTAGACAAGGAGAGAATAGAAGCTTTCGACATGTGGTGCTATGGGTAGATCACGTAATTAATGCGGGGGTACTGAATAGAATAGGAGAGAAGAGGAATTTGAGGAACAACTTGACTAGAAGAAGGGGTCGGTTGGTAGGACATGTTCTGAGGCATCAAGGGATCAACAATTTAGTACTGGAGGACAGCGTGGAGGGTAAAAATCGTAGAGGGAGACCAAGAGATGAATACACTAAGCAGATTCAGAAGGATGTCGGTTGCAGTAGGTACTTTTGAGATGAAGAAGCTTGCACAGGATAGAGTAGCAAGGAGAGCTGCATCAAACCAATCTTTGGACTGAAGACCACAACAACAACAACAGCAGCAGTGCGTCCATCCTGCGAAACGGCGTCACACCTTATTTACACTGATGGAACGTAATATTTACGTTTTTTTTTAAATCGTTACCCTCGCCTCCCTCCACAGATTAGCACGTACATAATGCCTCGTGAACTGCTCCGACTGCGTGATCTTGCGTTGCTTGATCCGTTCATGAGAGTATGTCTTTTTTACGACTGCATAAATGAAATTTACGTCTTGCCAGGCACGTTTCGCCTTAAATTATTGAGGCAACTTCAGAATCGAGAACACACACACACACACGCCGACCGGAGTGGCCGTGCGGTTGTAGGCGCTACAGTCTGGAACCGAGCGACCGCCACGGTCGCAGGTTCGAATCCTGCCTCGGGCATGGATGTGTGTGATGTCCTTAGGTTAGTTAGGTTTAATTAGTTCTAAGTACCGCACAGAGCTCAGAGCCATTTGTTACCCATTTGAACACACACACACACACACACACACACACACACACACACACACACACACACACACACACACATTTTTCACTATGCTTCAGATTGGGACGAAATGTTTCTGGGCAAAGAAAAATGGTATTTTTTCAGTTACACATAGACCACAGTGGAGGATAATATTACCACGTTACAAACATTTTATTAAATGTTCCAGGCTGTTCTGCCTTGGTCGAATGGATTTCACATTTACACCCAACGTTTCATCCCCATCTCCGGAGGACATTTTCAGGGAGGATTGTAGCTTCTTCTGAGTGTCCGATCCACACATTGGCTCGCCACTGACGGCAGCAAAATTCTGTTTACTCGTGCTTCGGCGCATTGGCGTGACGCCACATGTTTTGAATATCCGAGCGCGCAATTGGTCGTTGTCGACTGCCTTCTTCCGTTGCTGCTGTCACCCCAAGGTGGAAGACTGGTACATATCTTCTTCAGCACCGGGATCCGAATGTCATTCAGTTTCACGACGATCAATTGATTCAAAAACATGTGGCGTCACGCGTAAACGACTAGCTAGCCAGGTGTGAAGCAACGATTCCCCCTTGAAAATATTCCCGCAGTTGGGGACGAAACGTTGGGTTTAAATGTGAAATCCATTCGACCACGGCCCGGAACATTTTATTATTTGTGACATTTCCGGCCATAATTGTTTACATTTTATAATTATAATCCATGTTCAGTATAGACAGCAAATTTAGTGGGCAAAGTGGCGCGCAGTACATAGGATACACATTCAAGAGGGCAGCGGTTCAGAGCCCCGTCCGTGCTTTTTCCAAGTCGCCTGACGCAAATGCCTGGATGCTTCCTTTGCAAAGGACATGGCCACTTCCCTTCCCCAATTCCAGCTTGAATACCGTCGCTAGTGATCTAGTTATCGACAGCACTATAAACCCTAATCTCGCCTTTTTATTATAAATTTATTTAAGCGCCTTTTACAGTTTTACGCAGTTCAACCGTTATCACCATCAAAATAAAAACAAATATCTCGTTGTGTACGAAGGTCCATGTGTCTTGTATTATTTTGGATTCTGATGTTGCCGATACCTGAAACGCATTTAATCGTGTAAGGTGTTCAAATAAATATGAGATCTAGATTGAACATTGACTACAACTAAGGCTGATCTCTAACTGGGTAATATCACCTTTTTTGGAGTCCTAAAACCATGGATGTATAATTCCGAATATCATCTCAGTCGACTAATATCGGTAAGAACTTTGTCGGTGGATCTTAGGCACCCATTCACTTCCATGGCCCCAGCCTCATTAAAGTTCTTGTATCTTGATCTCTGTCTTGAATGAAATGCGCTGTTGCAGCAGATTATCGGAGATAGCGCTGGATGAAGCTCGTCGAGAAAAGAGCACACTTCTATTTTGATAAAATTGATTTTTATGAAGCCAGTTTGTGTACACGTAGTCTTTAACTGCACACCAGTGTGGAAATTGCTCTCTGATACAACCATAGATTACCGAATAATACAACTTGTCAAAATTGCTCGATAATATCAAATACGCATATTTAAAAGGCTTTGAATTAATACATTCATATTCATTCGTTTCCCATCTAAGAGCGCATCTCATCTAAGAGCTCAGATGACGAGATATCCGCTCGCAGCAATTCAAGAAGCGAGTAACTATTTATCGACATCTTTGTGATAACTGCACTTAATATTTAAAATCGACAATCTTATCGTGACGAGGGGTGCTAATCGATACAGAACAAGTAGCGTTAGAGTGATATGAGTAATACAATCCCGTCCACCCTTCCTCCCACACAATTGAGTTCATTTCTTCATTTCTGTCACACAGATAATTCACACGTTTATTAAAAATAACGGTGCCGTTCTTGGCTGAAACGTTTGGACCTACGCCGCACATGGGATTTGGGAGCATCTTGTGACTGGAGAAACCGAATCTAAAGCGCTTGAGTTGTACAGGTGCTGCGCGAGTTTACAGCATGACACTTACCGTGAAAAATAGCAAATATTTAGTGTGTTAACTTTGCCAGTTAAGAATTAAAGGCGTAGTAATTTCAGGTGGTTTCGTAAGCAGGCCCTATTAAATATCCTGTTCTTTGGGTGTTTTCCAGGTACGTCACAGCGGGCATCCTCCGTAAATCCTCGGGCCCACTATCGAATCTTAGCAGCAATCACAGCATTATACAGTGCCCAAGCACACGTCCATTCTCAAAGTGTCCAACACATCTAACTTTATACGCAGTCAGTTAACATGTTCCTCTATTTCACAGATAACTGTGTGCTGGTCAAGTCTACGTCTCAGGTTCACGACAGGTTACTATCAAAACAGAAAAAGGTCTCTTACCTTCCCGTAACTGCATTTCTTCTCGCTATTCTGTTCCAACATTGTAACGCGTTCTCTGTGCAGTGAATGCAAAAAAGTAAATTTGGGTTCAGAACAGTGTAAACATGAGAGAAAAAATATACTACCCCTGAATTGAGATGTTCGTTTATTTTTAACAAAAAACTATTCACTCTTTAATACAGTGCATTTGAGTGTGTTGCAGTTCCATACTTTAAGAGGTGCTGGCAAGAATGCAATAGATTTAGCTACACACAAATATAGCTACGTAGTTCAGTCCCTGACAGCAGTATTTAAATCTAGACTTCACCACCGAGCGAGGTGGCGCAGTGGTTAGCACACTGGACTCGCATTCGGGAGGACGACGGTTCAATCCCGTCTCCGGCCATCCTGATTTAGGTTTTCCGTGATTTCCCTAAATCGCTTCAGGCAAATGCCGGGATGGTTCCTTTGAAAGGGCACGGCCGATTTCCTTCCCTATCCTTCCCTCACCCGAGCTTGCGCTCCGTCTCTAATGACCTCGTTGTCGACGGGACGTTAAACACTAATCTCCTCCTCCTAGACTTCACCCTCCCAGTAACGCAATGGGAGGGAGTGCTTTATGACCAGCTTTTGAAAGTATTGTAATTTCGTAATGCTTTTGTATTACAAAATGAATATTTTTTTAAATTTATTTATTATGTCAGATTCCGTAATTGCTTTATAAATTGGCCTTGGTAGCGAATGTGACTTTTCGCAAGAAATGTAATTTCATATTTTCAGGGTTAAGGCCCTTCTTAAACATCAATATACCTTTAAAAAGTATACTGTGATTAAAGTCAGTGACAATTAACTAAATTTGTACTTCCTAAAAAATTTTGTAGTGCGCAAAGTACCCCTCTGCTCTGTGTACAGTTTACAGGAAGTGCGTTCGTATTACTACCATTGTACAAAAAAAGTTTTCAGGTTCTGGGCGTTACTTACACCTCAGTACCTTTTGAAAGGTATGTTGTTAGCAAAAGTTAACAACAATCTGCGATATTTGTTTTTTTCTTATTTTCTGTACTGGGCATAAAGTGCCGCCCCTGGCAGAACGCGTTGTGGCTGATGCGGTGGCATCGCTAGGGTTAACGGCCCGTCGCGCGAGAGGGACGGAACTTGCCGGTGCCAGGCAGCCTGTCGGTCGCTCACGCCTCTCTTCCGCTGACCTACCTCTCGAGATTAGCTGTGCAGAGCAGGGCTCGTGGACCACTCGCCAATACGGCGGCGCCGCCTGCGCCAGCCCCCCTCGCGGACATGGTTTTTTTATGATCTGGGGCTGTCCATTTTTACAAGGCCGTAAGTTAAAGCAGTCGTAAAAGTTGTTTTACGGCCGCGTTCTCTCCCGGGACGTAATAAAATTTCGCTATATCAACATTTATTAGCCGCACATTTGGCTGTCCGTCGACACGACACGTGTTAGCCACGGGCACGCTCCAGTACACTTCTCTTTTTGCCTCTTCGTTTTATATATATTTTTGCCGCTCGTACTTCGCTGCCGAACTAGCCTAGCTGTGAGGCCGCTTTACGACAGAGATACCAGTTGGGTTTCGGAGAGAAGCAAAATTGAAATCCGGATTTTAGTACACTTTGCGCGAGAGTGACAGTCCTTTGTTATTTACTCCTTCTATTATCATCAAAGCGTTTCACTTCTCCGCCAGAAAGAGCTACTGTCTTCTGTTTTTGGTAGTTTCCCCCCGAACAAAATTACGGTTTTTATATTTTGCGTTCTTTTTTTAAATTTTGCGTTTGATATGACACCGTTTTCCTAATAAACAGGACATCCCTTGGTCAATTTATAGTTGGTGGTGATGTGATAATGACAATCACACAGTATCAGCAAGTTGATTACAAAGCACCATAACAGTTTAATGCCAATAAAGACATTGAAAACAAACTAATTTGCAAGAATGTACGAAACAGTTGCAATAATTTCAGGTCGATGCTGTAGAAGAGAAATGTTAACTAAATCTTATGATTTGGCCGTACCTACACTCTGTTATGCTTGAGAAACCAGGATTTATAATATTAAGAAGCCGGCCGAGGTGGCCGAGCGATTCTAGGCGCTACGGTCTGGAACCGCGCGACCGCTACGGTCGCAGGTTAGAATCCTGCCTCGGGCATGGATGTGTGTGATGTCCTTAGGTTAGTTAGGTTTAAGTAGTTCTAAGTTCTAGGGGACTGATGACCTCAGATGTTGAGTCCCATAGTGCTTCGAGCCATTTGAACTACTCTTATCTTATCTTACCAGTCCCAGTACACTTAATGTTCACCATCAGTCTGTTAGCATCACACCTCAAACACTTCGGCTCTTTCCTTTCCCAGTTTTCCTCCAGTCCACGATTCCCTTCCATACGTTGCTGTGTTATGCTCCAAACATATATAAATTAAGATCGATGTTGGATAGTAATAACACGTTGTGGCCTGGAATGCCCGTTTTTACACTAATCTGCTTTTCATGTCGCCCTCACTTCGATCGCAGTGTGGTATTTTGCCCGCAAGGTAGCAGAATTCCTTCGTGGGGTATCAAACCAAATGAATCATAATTATATTTGTGCTCTGTATAGAGCCGCTGGAGTACTCTGGTGCCTTACATCCAAATCCTCAAAACATATCTCCTGTCTAGTTCCGCAATTGCGCCTGCGGAGATGTTCACCGTGTAAACGCTCTATCTGCACCAGAATTCTATAATATTCGTCCGTGTGACCGACTGCTCAGTCGGTAACAAAACGCGCGGCCCGGTCGCAAGTGAAGTGGCGGTCGCGCCGGCGCGCCTGTTGCGTTATTAAAGCGCCGGATTAGCCGGGGTCCGGCGACCGCGCATTAGCGGGCCTGCCGCCAGCACACTGCCCCGCCAGCAGATTTAATACCCGCGGGATCTGCAGCGCGCCGGGCAATCAACTTAATGGTCAGTTTAGTCCGGCCGCTCACAGCTGCGCCGCGCGCGACAGTCCCCGTGGAGGCCCGGGAAAAGAATAGGCGTCCGGTATGTTCTGCCAGTCGTAAAAGGCGACGAAAAGAACAAACCACTAACAGGGCTAACCCCCCTTTTAGTGTGATCAGTTGATTCAGGACAGAACTAAAGAAGCCTCGGACAAGCCCCGTCATGGTCGGGGACGACGCTTGAACCCTATGCCCGCCCACAATGGTAACGACACTGCTAGCCAACTGGAAAATGATTTAAATTCAAATAGAGGTGTTTTGCAGGATATGCTTCCTGCATCCACCCTAGAAGGAAAACAAAGACAGAGGATGAGATGGTCAGATGAAGTTAATCGACACCTCATGTTCTGTTATTACCAAGCAACAAACCTAGGAACCAACACAACTGGATACAGATCACAAGTATACACAACATTTATTACCAGATACCCAGAATTAAAATTTTTAACAGAACAACGACTAGCTGATCAGATCCGTGTAATAATCAAAAATAACAGGATACCCCAGTCAGAATTAGAAAACATCAAACAAGAAGTACAACAAATACTGGAACAAAATAATGTGCAATCAGAAGAAGAAGAAAATACAGTAATGGACTCAAACATCCCAGAGCAAACAAGCAAAGAACAACACGCACCAATTAAACAATCAGAGGAAAACGAAATCTTAAGACAGCCACCAGAACAAGCACAAATAGAACACGAAGTGACACAGATGCTAGATATAGAAGAAAAATTTCAGCTAACATATATAGAATACAAAGACACAAATACAGACATTAGACCATTCTTGCATAGACCACCAAATAACCCACAAGTCGAAACAACAACAAAAACTATCAACACAATCATACGCAACAAAATAAATGAAAACACAACTATGGAAGAGTTACAACTACTGGTTTATATAGGAGCACTCACTACACTTAATATACACACTAGGCAGAGATCAGAACCAACCAACACACAGAAGAAACCCACAAAACCAGCATGGCAACACAGGCTACAGATCAAAATAGAAAAACTGAGAAAAGACATCGGACAGCTAACACAATTTATAAGAAATGAAATCTCAGAAAAAAAACGAAAAAGGTTAGGTAAATTCTCACAACAAGAAGCGACAGAGCAATTAGACGAAAAGAAGCAGAAATTACAAGCATTAGCCAAACGACTCAGAAGATACAAAAAAAGTGAAAATAGAAGGAAACAAAACCAAACATTCAACACAAACCAAAAGAAATTTTACCAGACAATAGATAACACACACATTAAAATAAACAATCCACCAAACATAAGACATGGAACACTTCTGGAGCAACATATGGTCAAACCCGGTACAACATAACAGGCATGCACGGTGGATACAAGCAGAAACAGACACATACAAGATGATACCACAAATGCCTGAAGTGATAATTTTGCAACATGAAGTCACCCAAGCAATTAATTCTACTCACAATTGGAAAGCCCCTGGAAATGATAAAATAGCAAATTTCTGGTTAAAGAAGTTCACCTCAACACATTCACATCTAACTAAATTATTTAACAGTTACATTGCAGACCCATACACATTCCCTGATACACTTACACCTGGAATAACTTATCTGAAACCTAAAGATCAAGCAGACACAGCGAACCCAGCTAAATATCGCCCCATAACATGCCTACCAACAATATACAAAATATTAACTTCAATCATTAAACAGAAATTAATGACACATACAACACAGAACAAAATTATAAATGAAGAACAAAAAGGCTGTTGCAAAGGAGCACGAGGATGTAAAGAGCAACTGATAATAGATGCAGAGGTGACATATCAAGCTAAAACTAAACAAAGGTCGCTACACTACGCATACATAGATTACCAAAAGGCTTTTGATAGTGTACCCCACTCATGGTTACTACAAATATTGGAAATATACAAAGTAGATCTTAAATTGATACAGTTCCTAAACATAGTAATGAAAAATTGGAAAACCACACTTAATATCCAAACAAATTCAAATAATATCACATCACAGCCAATACAGATTAAGCGTGGAATATACCAAGGAGACTCATTAAGTCCTTTCTGGTTCTGCCTCGCTCTGAACCCACTATCCAACATGCTAAATAATACAAATTATGGATACAATATTACTGGAACATACCCACACAAAATCACACATTTGCTATACATGGATGATCTAAAACTACTGGCAGCAACAAATCAACAACTCAACCAATTACTAAAGATAACAGAAGTATTCAGCAATGATATAAATATGGCTTTTGGAACAGACAAATGTAAGAAAAATAGCATAGTCAAAGGAAAACACACTAAACAAGAAGATTACATATTGGATAACCACAGCGACCGCATAGAAGCGATGGAAAAAACGAATGCCTATAAATATCTAGGATACAGACAAAAAATAGGAATAGATAATACAAATATTAAAGAAGAACTAAAAGAAAAATATAGACGAAGACTAACAAAAATACTGAAAACAGAATTGACAGCAAGAAACAAGACAAAAGCCATAAATACTTATGCCATACCAATATTGACCTACTCATTTGGAGTAGTGAAATGGAGTAACACAGACCTAGAAGCACTCAATACACTTACACGATCACAATGCCACAAATATAGAATACATCACATACATTCAGCAACAGAAAGATTCACATTAAGCAGAAAGGAAGGAGGAAGGGGATTTATCGACATAAAAAACCCACATTATGGACAGGTAGACAATTTAAGAAAATTCTTTCTAGAACGAGCAGAAACTAGCAAAATACACAAGGCAATCACTCATATAAATACATCGGCTACACCACTGCAATTTCATAACCACTTCTACAACCCTTTGGATCACATAACATCAACAGATACGAAGAAAGTAAATTGGAAAAAGAAAACACTTCATGGCAAGCACCCGTATCATCTAACACAGCCACACATCGATCAAGACGCATCCAACACATGGCTAAGAAAAGGCAATATATACAGTGAGACAGAAGGATTCATGATTGCAATACAGGATCAAACAATAAACACCAGGTATTACAGCAAGCATATTATTAAAGATCCCAATACCACAACAGATAAATGCAAACTTTGTAAACAACAAATAGAAACAGTAGATCACATCACAAGCGGATGTACAATACTAGCAAATACAGAATACCCCAGAAGACATGACAATGTCGCAAAAATAATACATCAACAGCTTGCCTTACAACATAAACTTTTAAAACAACAAGTTCCTACATACAAGTATGCACCACAAAATGTACTGGAGAATGATGAATACAAATTATACTGGAACAGAACCATTATAACAGATAAAACAACGCCACATAACAAACCTGACATCATACTCACCAATAAAAAGAAGAAATTAACACAACTAATCGAAATATCCATACCCAATACAACAAATATACAAAAGAAAACAGGAGAAGAAAACAGGAGAAAAAATTGAAAAATACATCCAACTGGCTGAGGAAGTCAAAGACATGTGGCATCAGGATAAAGTTGACATCATACCAATTATACTATCAACTACAGGAGTCATACCACACAATATCCACCAGTACACCAATGCAATACAGCTACATCCAACCATATATATACAACTACAGAAATCCGTAATTATTGATACATGTTCAATTACCCGAAAGTTCCTAAATGCAATATAACACATACCGTACAGTTAATAGGAAGTGACGCTTGATCAAGGTCCGCGTTACTTTCCATTCTCAACCAGACTTAACGTCTGAGAAAGTAAAGAAATAATAATAATAATAATAATGGTTCCCGCCAAAATAAAATGTATTGAAAATGCGGATTCCCTTACCAGCAAACACAAAAACTTTGAACGGTCAGAACAGTATCGAAATTAACAACGTATTAGCTCAATTTCATCAACAGGACTCCCCGACAAACAAAATAATGACGTTTTTGGTCGGGCCTGGTGTTCTAACGGGAACGAAGGCGCATGCTAGGAAGTTAAAGATTACGCGTTCCAATCCCGGTAGGACCACGGATTTCACCTAGCATTCACGCCCTCAGTGATGTGAAGATCCGCCAGAAACGACGCGTGGTTCTCAATCCACGTTAACTTGTAGGTATCCTTTCCCTAGTTAGATAGCTGGGGGGTAAGATATGAACACGAAAGTTGCTGAAGTAGCGTCCAATTAGAAGACCTGTACCAGTCCATTGAGCCACACGAAATTATTATTATTATCATCATCAAGTTTATTAATTTGCACATGCATCAGGTGATTTAGGCTTTGAACTTACCTGTCTCAATAGTGAAAAGCATTACTGACTATCAAGAACGATCTAGCTGAAATTTGACAGGCATTTGAGCATGTCTTTGTGACCTACATGTTAATGATATGCCGCATCTCTGTCTGATTTTAAGTAGGTCTCATTAAAATTAGATTCACAAAAGAATGTTTGATAGAAATAATGTGAGGAATGAGCATTTAATTGGCTTAGTAAATATACTGTTTGCGGCAAAATGGAAAAACAACCTAAAAAGGTGCTCAGGCAGTCGTTTCCACTGCCTGACTCGCTCCCTGCCCTTTTAACAGATGACTCTGCAATGGCTGACTTAGTTTTACGTTTTATTCGGGCAGGGGGTTTTTCTCATTTAATCTGAGTGTTCTGTTTTATTTGATTGTTTTGTGTTGATTCTGGCCTTTGGCCTACGGTTTTAAACTCAGTTTTTAATGTGTTTTCGGTGGTTGGCTTTTCCTTTTTTTTTCCTATGGTCGGCCAACCACCGTCGCACTCCGTGTGCTTTTATTTTGTTTTGTCTGGTCCTTGTCTACGTTTCTTTTGTTCTGTGTCGTCTGTCTCCTATTTTGTTGAACATATTTAATTCTCTGTGGTTATATTTAGTATTTTGGAAAAAGGGACCGATGACCTCTGCAGTTTGGTCCCTTTCATCCCTCAACCAACCAACCAACCAACCAACCTAAAAAGGTTACAATTTATACATTTTGTTGGTGCTTAAAAAATAGTAAACACTCGAATACTGGTAACGGGACTAACTTGCCAGCTTCGACGGTATCGTCATTTTCAAATTCACAAGCACTCGTGCAACTGTTACGATCAAGCACGTTGTCCTAAAATATGGTGCGTAGTGTTCGTAAGGCGTGTATCCCACATTTCATCTTGCGCCAGACCACAGCTACAACTTAAGATGAAAAATAATATAGTGTATGTATGTCTCAGTGGCGGAGTAAATGACACAAAGAGATAAATTAATACCTAATTACGAAACTGTGAAAACGAATTGCACTTTTCAGTTTTTCTTCCTATCACAGCTCCTGCTGCCTTTGTCGTGTTTTATTTATTTGATACTCTTCCACTTGTTCTTGTATGTCATGTATGCGTCCTTTACTCGAGCGGAGCGCAGCTGTTGCGGTCGCCCGACATCCCCGTTGTTATCACAGCTGGTGAAGTTTACCGTGCAGTATGTGAACACGAGTGTTTTTCTGTAGTCAGACGAGACACGCAGCACACAAACGTCGCCATTCCAATGATCTGTTTCTATCTAGATTGGTATGTCGTAGTTGGTTTCAGCAACTGTAACAATGTAAATCCATTATGGCAGTAGGTCACTCATAACAGTAGCAACAGCGAATTATTTGTATTCTTGAGCGACGTAAAATGAAATGACGGTAGTAATCTGGAGAAAAAACATGTGCCGTACTGAGATTCATTGGAGGAAAGCTAAGGTAATGTAGCGTATCTACGAAAGACGTGTCTCACAGTACACCCACTCGCCTGTTTCTTGTTTTGTTTGTCAACAGTTTGGGACCTTTACCAGCAGGGATAAATGGGAGAGTTCGTAAGAAGTGTGTCGCGTTTTTTTTTTCGCGGGCTGGATTAGGAACCACGAGAGCGTTACGGAATTATTCTTCAAACGCCAATGACAGACGCTAAACGAGTGACGTCGTGCAGCACTGAGGTAATTACTATTCAGATCCAGAGAGTTAAGACAACGTATTATTTCTGCCGGCGTGCTACTGAGTAAATGCTCACGAATGGAAAATCAAAGAAATTAGAAGGTACTGGAGGAGTGCTGAGAGGTGTTCTTCCAACATACCATTCACAAATGAAACGGAAAAAGGGGGGAGCGAGTTTGTTTGGTGATTGATGGTTCGGTTGGTTAGTTCTGAACGGACCAAGGCGCTACGAGGTTATCAATTCCCCATTCTCGAACCAATTCGATGGACATATGCGTACGCAAAGGGATTTGCGGGAGGAAGGGAGGGGGGGGGGGCAGTAGAGGTTGCTTGGAACCTATTGTAGACCCTTAGAAGTGTGACGTATTTCCAGAAATGATTGCCTCTGATTGTGCTTAACCGCAAATTTTGCTTTGCTGTTCATGGAAAATTCTACCGTTTTCGTGTCATGGCGGGAATTTCGGGACTGTTCCGCAGTCTTTGGAGTGGGGAGTTATGAACGTCTACAGAATATTGCCGTTATAGGGTACCTGATGATATTTTCTCTGTAGCTTTCTCGTACAGCCCTTGATGAGCTACAGAAAGGACTGTTAAAGTACAGCCGAGTTTTATTCGCTAGAGCGATTTTGAGGACACGGTTGTGCGACTATGAAGATAAAATGTGTGTGCGGTGCGCAGTCAAATGCAGAAGAAACAAATTGCGCCGGAGAAGTGGAAAAATGGTGAAATATCATGGTCGAAAAGGTGTTTCGACCTTCTTATCGAACACATATAGTTCTGAAGCTGTAGGGATCCAACACATAGCGACATCTAGCAGTAGAGCTAATAGTTTTGTAGTACAGTTGCGGTGGCTACACAATAAAGTGAGGACCATTTTAGAAAAACGGCCAATTCTGGATCTTTTCCATGCGCATGGAAAAGCGTCGGCCACTGTGGCAGATCGGTTCTAGGCGCTTCAGTCCGGAACCATGCGGCTGCAACAGTCGCAGGTTCGACTCCTGCCTCGGGCATGGATGTGTGTGATGTCCTTAAGTTAGTTAGGTTTAAGTAGTTCTAAGTCTAGGGGGACTGATGACCTCAGATGTTAAGTCTCATAGTGCTTAGAGCCATTTGAACAATGGAAAAGCGTTTTAATGTGCCATACAGACATAATAGGTGAGTGACAATGGAAATAAAGGCAGTGCTGTTACTTAAAAAAATTGTTTCAAGAGAAATCCTAGCAGTACCAGACGCTCCATCCGCCACGAACCGCAAGAACGCTTGCGGTTGATGAGTCTACTGCTTAACATAGAACAAGAAAGCGGTGTTCAAACCCAGAGTGTACGCTCAATATTGAGTGAATTCGAAGGAGATTAAGTGTGCGTTTAGAGCGGCCCTCTCACGGCTTAATTGCAGCCAGATAGCGCTTTCCTTCTCGGTTACTTTCGTTGGCGATGCAGCTGCTCGCGAGACTGCTGTAGAGTGGGCAGGATTGATTCTCTGTCTCCGTAATTAAGGAGCAGGCGCTGGGAGAGCCGTTAATTAGCGGCGGGAACACCATCAGCTCCCGCGAGTGCTCGCACCAAATGAATCCCCATCAGTACTCGTCGAGAAAGCAGGATAAACAACAGCCTCTTTTGCTCCGGTCCCTGCTTTTATCGTCAGCAAATCGGCGTAATACTACTGGAACAGGATTGCCAGCACTGCAGGTCTGACAGAGCCGAAGTATTTCAGGGAATTTCTGATTTCGTATAAAGATCTGTGGTTCGAAATGCAGATTTACATCATTAATAATTTGCTTCGAATTCGGCTGGCGCTCTCTTATTGGATGTTTTATGGTTCGAAATGCAGATTTACATAATTAATAATTTGCTTCGAATTCGGCTGGCGCTCTCTTATTGGATGTTTTATTCTCTTGTCTGTACAGATCTCTATGTCGTGTTTTAATGAAGCGATAGGAGATACTGAAGAACATAATCGATTACTTTCGCATATTCAGTCACAGCAAAATATAATAATATTATTCTAACTGTTTAAGCAGATACGCAGACGTTCTTATCTCTGTCCTTTATTTATAGTAGTTCAATACCTTTGCTGAGATCGTCAAACTTCTCACAGCGTGGCGACGTGTACCCGTCCTCAGAATAACGATTATGCATTTATTCAGAAATTCTCTCTGTTGTTGAGGTTAAGCATTGTACTCATCCTGTTTATTGCTTCTGTGTATGATATTTGTTGTTCTGGCCTCCAGTTGAAAGACAGACAATCTGATCTCCCTCTACAATTCTTACTCTTCCTCCTTTTCTCCATTACCCACAGCACTTTCCCTTTATGGGTGTCAGGGAATCACTTCCTTCAGTCAGAATGTGCCATGCATCTCTTATGTCTCCGATTCAATTCACCCCTCTTCATTCCGATATATATATATATATATATATATATATATATATATATATATATATATATATATATATATATATATATATATATATATAAACTGTTAAAAATTGAAGTTCATAGTTAGCTATGTGTACTCCCATTGAACAGAATCCCGTATCTTCGATCGGTGGAGCACTTCAGCCAGGCATTTAAAGGATATAGTAGAGTTTGGCGCGGTAGCCGTGAAATATCTGAAAATTAACAACTCCGCACACCTCCCAGATGACGCACCGATTATATTTAATGTTTGTCTTCGTCTACTTGAGGCTTAAACAGGTGAGTTGTGTAGAATGGATTCATAAAATAAAAACCTTCACTGTTTCTTGGACTGATAGAGCGATCAGTGCATCAGCTATGCTGGAAGGTAACAAAACTATGACGAGAAATAAAATTTGGATAAATGGGTTATCTATGTTGGACTGCTTCCCATTCACCATCACAAATAACTCTAACGTGTGACTCAATCAGCGAGTGTTTCCAGGCTCATCCTCGCTACAACCTAGCTTAATTATGGGGTAGTTAGATTATTTAGGTCAATCATTGAAGCTAGGCCATCAGAGAAAGAAGAAACGAACATTATACGTCAGCCGAGTATCGTGAAAATATTTAAGCACTGAACTAATTTCAGAATGTCAATGGCTTTACCTAAGTGCTGCATACTTCTGTTGTTCGTATCGCGTATTTAGATGCTAGAAGATAGAAAATATCGTGTTCTTCCATTACTGTGAAACACAGTGTATAAAAAATCGTAGAGTTAAGCTGCATCACAACTTGCTTCATACCGCCAAGGTACTTGTCGATGGCAGTCGTACTGCACGTAGTAGTGGTTCCTTAATCGGCCCTCCTTTCCTGGCGTGCCTGGTGTATCACCGGCGTTCCTCAAACCGCACTCGAGACTGAGGACTTCAACGGCTTCTCGGCTTTTTGTGTGAACTCGGAACTCCGGTGACGTGTGGGAGCCAAGTGGCTGCACCCCTATAAGGTCCGCGGCGGTGGTACGTGCTGCGCTCTGGCGGCGGCCGGCGCGACTAGCGCGCCACGTGACTGCCCGAGCTGTGGCTGCCCGCGGCGGGAGGCGCAGTGTGCAGCCGGCCATTGTCCGCGCCGGTTTTTGTAGCCGCGTGCTATTCAGGCGTTAGTCGCGCACCGTATTGCATGCCTGCCTCAGCCGCCCACTTCCTGTCATCTGCCGTGGGCCCACAGACGCCCTTCTCCTCTCAAAAAGACGGCAGAAAAATCCCAAGAAACTCAACGCGTTACCGAGCCTTTTACCACAGTACAGCGCAACAGTCCACATTTTCAAGATTGAACGAGAGTTACATTAGTTTTACCGAATTGGTTGCGCGGGGCTATAGCAGTTAAGCACGTTGTTCTAAATAGGTTCGTAAAAAATTGACAGCTTCGATCACAATTACGTGGAAAATATTAGAAACTACATCGTTTAATACACAGGTGACTTACTATTTTATTGAAACTATCGACTTCGATCGTTACAGACTTTGTGGGATAAAATACGTTCAGCTGTGTATCCTACAATTGCAGTGACTAATGAAACTGACAGCTTTATGAGCCAATGATGGTGTGACTTTGACCGAAATCTAAACAAAATAATACTTGCAGCGACGAAGACGTCTGTGATACAAATTCTTTCATATACTTTGTGGCCGTTGACAGCGATTTCCGTTTTCCGTGAATGTCAAATAGAAGGTAGCGCGACTAACAATGATTTATCATTAATACAGGAAATCACTGACATATACTCGAGTAAGGATATATTACCTGTTGGATTCTTTGTATTTTGATAACTGGTGTCTGTTTTCCATTCCTTTAACCGGAATAGAGAATGGCAGAAATTTTTATCCTCCCTTCCTCCGGAAAAAAGATTACTGGAAGTGCGTTAGTACAAGTGGCATGCCTATTTCGCAGAACGTGGTTTGGTATTAGAAATGTGCCCACCACCCTCGCCCCGCCTTTCAAAAGTTCGCTCTCTTCGCAGTCAACGTCTTTGGTTTTTACCCCTACTGGCACTTAGAATACTTGCACCAGTATGCAGTGGTCTGCAAAGCTTCACATTACTAACAATGAATTAAAGATGTCCAATTTCTTGCAAGAACACAATGTTTTCCTATCTTACCCTTGGCTGTTGACAGCAGCTGTAACTTTAATGAAGTAGACAGACAGTCTCATCGCCGAATGTTTCAATAAACTTCAACTACGTTTCGGTATTAATAGGAGCATCATCTTCAGACGCGTGTGATGTTGCTTGGTTACATTAAATAAAACATGTTGCATGAACCAAGAACTAGCCAGCTCAGGCCACTTGTAGTAATTATAATTAAAATGTCCATTAAAGCTGTATGGCCACTGGACAAAGGCGGCAGTCCAATGACAATTACTTCGGAAGAGGATGTTCATACATAGTTCATTGTATCGAAACCTAGTTAAATTTAACTAAACAAACTTCCAGCAAGTTAGTGACTGTTTATCTTATTAAGTGAAGATACAATTTTTTTTTAATCCCTAAATATATTTCATTACGGTTGTGGCATGTTCAGTTTATTTATTTATTTTCTGACATACAGGTACACAAACCAGATTATTTGTCATTTACATTACACAATATTTACTTCATCCTTTCTTACATTATGTGTGCCCTAGTGGCAGCCATCAGAAACCAGCCACAGGCCTACATTAGCGCAATTAGTATGTCATCTGCAACACAAGGATGTTAGGGTAACGACTGAATTTAATTTCTGTTCTTTGGCTCCTACTGTTGCTGTAGCTGACCCGTCTCGAGCTGTACTTCATTATTCATCTCCTAAATGTGTTGTTTATTGTGTTAATGTTTGATGTAACCTATAGGCTACGTAATATTTTCGGGAATTTTTCGTTTGGAAAACCCTCTGTGGTTTACTGTTTATAGATTGTGTTGCGGATTTTTAACAGCATTTACTTAATTTTACTACCGAGCGAGGTGGCGCAGTGGTTAGCACACTGGACTCGCATTCGGGAGGACGACGGTTCATTCCCGCGTCCGGCCATCCTGATTTAGGTTTTCCGTGATTTCCCTAAATTACTCGAGGCAAATGCCGGGATGGTTCCTTTCAAAGGGCACGGCCGACTTCCTTCCCTAATCCGATGAGACCGATGACCTCGCTGTCTGGTCTCCTACCCCAAAACAACCCCAACTTGATTTTACTCGTGCTTATTGGCGGATTCTGCATGTTACTAAGTTGCTCTGTCCCACACACAGTTGTCACTGCACATTTACGTTTCAGATACGCTGTCGACTGCAGTTTGTTTTCATTTTTTGTGTTGGATAATCCTTTATACTCGGCAAGCACGGGAGCAGAGCTTAAAATTCCATTACGCCACCGTCAGAATAATAGCTTAAAATATTGCTCGGTGAACTGCCACAAGCTTTAGATGAATATTGCCGTGGTCCTACATTACATCGAAGGGCAGCAGGTCTTGTGATACGACACTGTTAGTGACTGCATTTCCCGAGTTTAACGACAGACTTGCCAACGACACACGGGCTAGGCGGTGCCTCGGCGACTGGTGGGGATATAGTGCACTGTTAGTGTATCGTCGCCGACCACCGGTCCCGCCACGATAACGAGGCGAGCTGGCGCTAACAAGAGGCCCCGATACGCTCGCCGCAGCCGACGACGACCAATTGATTGGCCGGGCGCGCTGCAAACCGCAACAACACAACGAGCGCCGCTAACCTGTGGTCGCTAGCCTGGCGCCTCGCCACACACCGTGGACAGTGAGCGTAGAAAACCTAGATACTGCGAAAGGGGTGGCCGGATGTAGCGCGTCAAACACTGGTCATACATGATGTGGCACACTCGAAGACTTAGGCATAAAATTCGCGGCAACATACTGGAACATTGCCACATAGGACATGAACTTTTATAGGGGACAGATTGTGCCACAGTCACAGTCTGTGGCACCATGTGCTGCAGATTTCGCTGTTGGGGCAGGCTATTTGGATGTTAAAATGATAGGCGAGGAGTGGTTTAGCGCTTTGCGCTTCTCCCGCCCCCCTGCGCGGCTTAAGTGATCAGGATGCAGAGGAACAGTTTCTGGAATGGGAGATTTTGATTGATTTCGATGTGATTTAGGAACAGGCCGGCCGGTGTGCGACCGTGCACGGTGACGAGTCCCTTAGGCAGAATACGCAGGAAAGGAGAAGTGACAGGCACTGGCGAGATTGGGGTCGACCAACAAGCCTGTCATCATGGCTGGAGTGAAACACCGGATCAAAGGCAGGTTAATGGTATGACAAAACCAGAGACGGCGCAGGAACGAAGCAAGTTCACTGCCGCTGGTGCTATCTACGAGAGTTAAATGAAGGGGAAGACCAGGGGCAGACAGGTTTCCCAGTGGACGCCTCATACAGCGGAAAAATGTTCAAATGTGTGTGAAATCTTACGGGACTTAACTGCTAAGGTCATCAGTCCGTAAGCTTACACACTACTTAACCTAAATTAACCTAAGGACAAACACACACCCATGCCCGAGGGAGGACGAACCTCCGCCGGTACCAGCCCCACAGTCCATGACTGCAGCGCCTTAGACCCCTCGGCTAATTCATATAGCGAAGATACAAACAGTGTGTGTGGTACTAGCGATCGTAAGCACAGGATGTTGTCGACCAGTATTGCCCACACGGGCAAACACCTGTGATAAGGCCCGTTATGTGGGTCGGATACGTGGACCGTGAGGAAGAAAATGAAATTTACTACATTCGGAAGGAATGTTTTTGTGACTAGTGGAAGGGAGGAAAGGACATTGAGGATAATGTGATTTCTATTATAATGTGATTTCTATTATTGATAACTAATGCAAGCAGCCACAAATATTTTTAAAAAGCTTTATTTCAAATGCCATAAGCGGTTTCGGACTATCGTATCTATCTTCACAACTGGAAATGTAGACAAAAGCTGAAGTACGGTAAGCGGAACAGTATGATTCTTTTGGGCAAAACGTGTAAACTGCACACAAATTCGCCCGTGAAGTTCTGGCGATATATGGAACAATAGCCATAGTGATATGATGTGCAACAAGTTGACCAGGGCCGCACAGACCATACAGTCAACGTCTTGCACCATCCAATTTCCATCTTTTCGGCGAGCTGAAAGAATAACTAGAGTGGAAGATATTTTCGAACAGGAAGTCCTCTCGTGCACATGTTCAAGGCGATGGCACTTCACCCTTCTTCGTCTAAACTTTACAGTGTGGCGACACACTGCAAGCCGAAAATACCGATACCTCCCATCGGTGCACTGCTAGCGGGAGCATTACAGCCCATTGGCTGCCAGTTGCCAAATAGACTTGAGACACAGCACGAATCCGAAGGGGGCATGGATGAGAAAGGGAATCAGACGTGTCGTTTCAGCGGAACAATCCCCGCATCTTTCTTATGGAAATCCTGGTGTACGTACATTTGCAGTCCTCGTGAATAGGAGACCGGTGTCTTTACTACTGCACTGCTCCACGATGGTCAACGAGGCTAGGAGAGGAAGCTGGGGCAGTACGGAAGGTGAAGAATGGAGAGTTACAGGAGCTAAAGCACGAAACAACTATTCAGATCAGGTCGTTGCAGTGGCGGGGAACATACGCAGACGAGGAGACTACAGTGTCTATAAAGGTAGACAGAAGCGAGAAAGACAGTCAGAAGACCCAATTCGATGAATAGACGAAGGAAGTACATCTACTGGGAACAAGGAAGACATGGAACAGGCAAAAAAGAGTGCAGGTAAAACAGTTTTCTTCAAGTGCATGAATTACTTGGACGCAGTTATTTCATGAATAGCGAATCTCGAACCCGTGAACAACGTCCAGGCGCGTCAAAACATTTTGAAACAGAATGCCTACATTTGGAACTCGGTGGAAAAGTGGGTCGAACATGAAAATGGGATAAGAGCTTCGTCGTCTTTCGGGTGGCGTCATCCATGTTAACTACTTTTTGTCATGAAAAGGTGATTTAGTGAAATCAATTATACATGTACACTGTTGTAGACAGCAAACATTAACAAGCGCAGTAAACAAAGCAATGCGTTTTTTAATGTTGGACATGATCAGTTCTATCTAGCTGTTATACATTTCTGGTAATGAGCATTCCTCTGTTATGTAATTCTACCTATCCCTTTCTCTCAAGGTACGGCTGATGCCTTCCAATTTTGAGAAGTACCTCGTTTTCAGATGGAGTGGGAACAGGTTATGCAGTGGCCGGCCTGCCTAATATATGGAGTCGCAGCACACTGGTAGAGGTATCGCTACGCGAGGCCCGTTCGTGACAAAAGCGGCATTGGTCGCGTCCACGAACGGCCCATTGTTCCGCACGCTGGTTCTTTATGTGCCAGATTGTATCGCCGATTGCACGGTTTTCTGTTACACAATGAACTGTTACACTGCCGGTTTCCATACAAATGCGATAATCTGTTCTGATACGGACGCTGCAAATCCTGCGGAGGAAAAGAAAAAGATTGGGGAACAAAGAAAGTGAGGCGAGGAAATCATACTGTGTCATAAGTAGGCAACACAATGACCGTCATGCTAAATGAATGTCGCTGGATCTTAAACACATTGGCACCATTTGAAAGTCGTCAAACATGACTTCCTTCTTGGGATACAGAGTCAATAAGGATTGCAAAAGGCTGTATGACTCACTATTCTCCGTCCCATGTTGTTTACTGTATCCCCCCCCCCCCCCTTCATTTCCAGTGGGATCGTAACAGAAAAGGAACATGAGTATTAGGAGTGCACATGTTTAACACGTTGACCGCGGAGCCGATTTTACTCGGCTTCTCGTTGAGGCGGCATTCCAGGGCACCTGCGACCACCTAACATGTGTATTAGAGTGAATACATACGTGTATTCCAAGACGTGATGGGACGGAAAGTGTCAGTCATGACATTTCGGGAACAGTGTTTGCAGATGAACGGCAATCACATGAAAGAAATCATGTCAGTATCGATACATGAAGAAGCAGACGTCCGTTTGACAAAATGGAGAGAAAGGTGCAAAGTGGGCTAGATATTGTTCTGAATGTTGCAAGGCAAACACAGAAACATTCTGGCGCATTGCAGCTAGAAAATTAACGAAACGGGTGGTGTATGTTCTGTAATACGTGAAATGAGAAATACTCTGTCAGGCCCAATTGACGCACACTGCGAAATCCAAGAATTCATCGTCTGTCCCACGGGGTGACGGTGCGCTTAACGTCGTCATTTATAACCAAATGCTGTTTAACGAAGACTTACAGCCAACGTGGAAATCAGCGTTTTTCACATTAACAAACATTGGCGGTGAGGAAAGAATCTAAAAGTGTCAGATAACAATTCTAGAGCCAACCAGGAATTTCGAGATGTAAATATACCGTGGTTATGAAATGCGACATAATCACAATGAATGATACACCGATCCAGTGTTGAAAATTTGTAGAATTTCATACGAAAATAGATCTCCCTTTCGCCACCGTATTTGATCTTTGTGATAATCACATAGTCCGTCTTGTTAGTGTGTAAGGGATACTAGTAGCCATGTTACGCGCCAAGGGCGAACGCAACGGGTCATTCGTGGTTTGCAAATCAGACATAAGTGGTGATCGTTTTGATCGAAACCGGTTATAAGATAAAAGAAAAAAAAATCGACTCAATTACTGTTTGGAGTTCTGTAAATTTTATCTAGATTATGTTAAAATTAGGCGAGTGTCATAGATAAAATTACAGTGACTTGCGCTCACTACTGAACGTCGAATGTTCGTACCAGAGATCACTGTTCCGGCAAAATCGTGTTACATTACATTTATGTTATTTCCACAATGCTTCCAACCCGTAAGATTTTGGTGAAAGTCGCAGATCCTCAACTGTCGAGCTTGGTGGCGCTGTGATTAGTATCTTGAACTCGCGTTCCGGAGGACGCGGTTCAATTCCCCTTCCAGCCTTTTTTTTTTTTGTGCTTCCAGTAAGTCGGTTAAGGCAAATGCCGGAATGATTTCTTTGGATAAGACACGGCCGACTACCTTCGCCATCCATCTTCGTCGTCGCGGGACCGCTAAACGCTAACAGATATCCCAGCAAATGAACATTCCTTTTTAATAATGCTAGAAACTGACGGATCACCTAAAGATCAGACTGCCGTGCAGGAGCTGAGAGCGGTTCTCGCACATTGCTGCCTATATTGAGATTCGTCAAAGCATGGTGTAGAGAACTGGAGGAAAATGACCGGTGAAGTAAAGGCTACGCTGGCCAGCTGAGATGACGAAACGCAGCGTGTTTCGCACCGTGGCGTGCTACCCCGCGCGTGCCTCAGTACGGCGCGTCACGTGTCGACAACCGATCCGTATCTGCGGTAATTACGGCGCGCTAAATGAAGCACTTATTTACCTGCCGCCCTCTGTAACGGACGCCCAGATGCCTGGCCAGATAGGCGCCGCCGAAAAGACCGCCCGTTTCCGCTCTCACGTCGGCTGCTGGCATCTCTCTGCTCTGGTCATTCGAACGTAGCGGGTCACAACCAAAAGTACTAACTTCTCTCAATTACTAGCTTTACTGTCGCGTAGCATCGGAAATGCTCCTAGGCTGAAATGCGACATCCATCTTGAACAACTCTACCTTATTTATTTTCTCTAGATCTCATGTAGTAAGACTTCAGTGACGAAGTAACAAATGCATTGTCTGCCCTTCTAAGCGATCTTTTCCGCCTCAGAAGACCGTCAGAACAGTGTTCAGCCATCAGAATCGCATAAGGGAGGTATAATTTGAGGCAAATGACGAGGTAGTTTCTTTAAAAACGACACTTCTCTCTCTCTCTCTCTCTCTCTCTCTCTCTCTCTCTCTCTCTCTGTGAGTGAGTGAGTGAGTGTGTGAGTGTGAGAGAGAGTGAGTGTGAGAGAGTGTGTGTGTGTGTGTGTGTGTGTGTGTGTGTGTGTGTGTGTGTGAGAGAGAGAGAGAGAGAGAGAGAGAGAGATATTTCGGATTCATCATACACTATAGGAGTTAGCATTTTGTGCAGGCGGAAAGAGGTGAAGGATGCAACACGAGTCTTAAATTTTTACATATTCACTCGAGAAAACCGGGTCGAACAAACAGTATTGGTGTGGAATACGTTGACAATTTTATCTGTTCATTAAGTGTACATCAGGCGAATAGAGTCGTAAGGCGAAAATGAAAACCGTCAGCTATTGTTTCGCGATGACTCCGCCTTCAATGAAAAACTTTCACTGAGATTACAGCTGAACCACAGAACTAATAAAACAGCTCCTCTTTCGTAAACGACTTCTCGTGTCCATTTTTGTTGGCATACAAATGAAGACATGGGAAGTGCAAATGGGAAAGTTTAATCAGTGGATATGTCAGTATCACTACACAGCGGATCAATGGGTGCACAGTTAAAAAATGAAAAACAATCAGGTTTTATCAGTTATTCTTATCCACTTGGTGGCTCACGCGTCTATGGTGAAACTAGAACTGCTTAGTAGTAAATGGCCAGAAACGACGAAGTCCCTTTTTTAATACATTTTTACTAGTTCGCGTTCCTGTCTGTTCAGTAACAATTTTGCAGTTGACTTTATCGCATCTTCCAGGTGATCTAGAGACTCGAAACTCTCGCCATAGCTCAAAACTGGATGACACTGCAATATTAACTCATTTTCTCGTCTAATATGTGGCGGACGATATTTCGTGCACCTCTGCCATTTCCATCTTTCCCTCTTCAACCCACGGATGATTCACGGAAATACCGATTGCTGCTAAGCCTCAGTGTGAACTGGAATATCTGCAACTTTTTTCCTCCACGGTGTTTACCGAGATACGCTTAGGCGGAAGCGATCCACTGCTTGACTCAAATGGAGACATATTGAAAAAAACCTGAAATCTTGTAGTAAAGTCATAAAAACGTTTGAAATCGATTGAAAACTTTCACACATGCACAAGAGTACAAAAATCAGAAAATAATTATTTAAACAAAAACAAGTTTTAATATACCACTTTTTTAAATCAGATTAAAAAGGATTTCTCCTTGCCTCATACAGATTGCTAACCCCTAGCACACAAGGTAGACGAGAAAATTTGTTGTCACAAATTTTTAATAGTGACAGCTTTTTCATAACAACGTAAATTATGGATGAATAGTTCTCCCACTTATTATTATCTGTTACAAATTCCCCATATTTTTCGTTTTAAATTTCACAAATTTTTTCATAGTTATTAAAAATTCACAATCACAATTGTCCAGGACTACCCGCGAGGGATTAGGAATCGTTATGGGGCTAGAAGTTACTGTGTACTTATTAGTCCGACTTTATAACGTGGTCCATTAGAAATTAATTTTTAGTTAAATAATTTTAGTCCTCCAGTTCTCCATCGAGCTTTCATGCTTCCTCGTTGAGAAAATCTAAACAGCTTCGTCACCTCGAGAGAGATTTCTGCTGCAATTAGAAGCGACAGCACAAACCATTAACAGTGAGAGTGTTAAACGTCCGTGTCAGCCAGCGAGGTGCACGGCCTGTTGGCACTTGGTTTACGTAACGCCGACTGTATTAGTACGTCAGATATTAAGCGGCCTGCCCGGGACAAATCAAAACGTCCATCTTTCCAAAGCACCAAAGACAATCAAGCAAAGAAATCTGGTACCATTATCGCCGACTGTCTCACAAATGCTAGAGTCTTTGTAAAATGTTAGAGTTCCTTCCCAGGTAATAGAGACAGTAGTAAACATACAAAGCTTTGTCGAGTCCCTCATGCTTAACTATGGTGCCTGGTTATTTCGGATCCAGAGGTAATGGGGTGGGAGAGTGTTGAGAAATCCAGTCTCACATTCTTCCAGTCCGATGAACTTCCCTTCTGCTTGTAACCTCCCCCTCACTTATCGACCTTAATGACAGTGAAAAAAATAAACCGCGTGTACCTAATGGAAATTTGGGAAAAGCAATCGTCACCGAGGTTAATTTGTCGGTAAAGAGGGAGGAAAGGGTTACATCTAAATGAAAGGAAAAATGCAAATGAAACTGGTGGAAATTAATTTTGAAATATGGGTAAAGTTAATAAAGAAAGTAAATGTGCCGCCGTTACGTTAACAATCAACTAGCGGTAATTAGATATTTGAGATTTGGGGGAAATTACGGTCGCCAGTCCTAAGGACAATTACTATAGTAACTGAAAAAGAAAGATTATTACACTTATAATTAGCACTAGAAGCGTGGCAACTGAAGGTTGACAAGTGTAGTGTGAAAACTGAAAGTTTGTCAGAAGTAATAAATTTCGCTACACTTAATTTAACAAAAGAATTAATAAAACCGGAAAATCGAAAGTTAATTTAGTGACTGAAGTTAATAGTGAGCTTTCTTTCTGAAGCACATCGAAATTCAGTAAAATACCGTTAGTCTTGGACTACCTCAACAATCATTTCAAAAGCTACTTGAATCCACGCAATTTAGAAATAAGAGGTTTAACTTTGAACTTGAATTAAATCATTCTGAACAATTAACAGTAGTAAAATTTAGTACGTACCAAGCTGAGCTGCAGTCACAGGTAAGCTAAAATATGATAACAAAACTAGCACTCTTAATTTGTGCTTGTGTAATCTAAGTATTGTAGCCAGCTATGAATACTTTAACTGAACTTTGAAATTAAAGCAGTGAAATGGAATTATGTTGGCGTTTGAATTTCAACGACACTCGGGTTCATTTCGGAAAAGGAAGGGACCCTGCTTGGTAATGCAATTGGGACAATGAGCAACAAAGGTTCATGCTAAGTAGGTGTAATTTTGTGATGCAACAATTTTAAAAGTTTGAAAAGCTGAGGTCTGCCATACAGTTCTAAAACTTTACGTGCTTCCAGTCTTCCTTGTTGGTTGATTGAAGGTTTGAAGCCGTCGATCGAGGAGGTGGCGACAGTCACTCATTGTCGGCCGTCGCTGTTGCAGAAGCTGGATGCTGGCGCGCCTTCTTCTCGACACGGTCACCAGACGAAACGGGCTCTTGATATGCGCCATTAACACTACCAAAGATCCTAAAACCTTAGGTTCTCCACACGACCTATCGATGTATTCGTTCGATAGTATGGTTTTCCCTAGGCCAGACCCAGCGTATAAATACAAATAATCTTTACACAACAAATCAATTATACACGACATAAATGCATAAATTATTTATTTTTATATATATATATATATATATATATATTACAAATAGTAAAACAATTACAACATATAAAGGCACAGAAATGTCATATATTCAGGTAACAAACCAAGGAAAAAAAATATGGTGCAATAGACGGAAATAGGAGGATATGCATTTCCGGCGTTACATGCTGTCTTGAAAAATAGGTGTTAGCAGTGGTCTCTTGCACGGTGTTCACTGCATGCAGTTCCCGTCGCAATGTTCTTCCGCTAACAGTTGAGGATGGATCTTCATTCGCCGCCTACAGCAATTCCAATCGAATTTGGAAGCGATGTTGATTTCACTAGTCGTGAAACGTGTCTCCGATCCCTGTGTCAGGATCTTTTTCGGACCGGTTTTCTGACACCGTGTTTCATGGTCACATGTGTTACAGCACTGTTCGTGGACATGTTCAACAGTCCGCCGTGAAAACCAACACATGCAGCAACTTTACGCACCGTATGGCCTTGGACGCGGCCAGACATGATTGCCCCTTTTTGCCATTGTGTCACGTCCTTACATTTACCTGCGTTTTCGTACAAAATCTGCTTCAAAAATAAACGTCTCACTTAGAGGCGCCGAGCGGTCCAAGGCGCTGCAGTCATGGACTGTGAGGCTGATCCCGGCGGAGGTTCGAGTGCTTCCTCGGGCATGGGTGTGTGTGTTTGTCCTTAGGATAATCTAGGTTAAGTAGTGTGTAAGCTTAAGGACTGATGACCTTAGCAGTTAAGTCCCATAAGATTTTTCTCACACACACACACACACACACACACACACACACACACACACACACACACACACACTTTCTTGGAGGCACTGCGCCCCTGGTTGAGCATGTGGCTATTGCTGCGCCGTCGGTAAGGGCTAAACGATTCATCTGTGCGTCCGCAACTAATTTTTGGTCGGTGAGTTTAGCCTATCACGAGAAACGTCCATAAACCGTTGTTTAAATCTATAACCAATATGTGACAACGAACAATATCACGTAATATATCAAGAGACCCACTGAACATGCCTTGTTAATAAGGCGAAACGCATCTGGCTGCAGAAATAAAATAAAAAGGTTAATGTGCTGCACGCAAAACTAGTTTTTCTTGCTAACTGCTGCAGTTGGTGAACTCTTACATCTACGTACCTACTCTGCAAGCCACCGTACGATGCGTGGCGGAGGGTACCCTGTACGACAAATGGTCATTTTGTTTCATGTTCCACTCGCAGATAGAGTGATGGGTTGGGTTGTTTCGGGGAGGAGACCAGACAGCGAGGTCATCAGTGTCATCGGATTAGGGAAGCCGACCGGAATGGCCGAGCGGTTCTAGGCGCTACAGTCTGGAACCGCGCGACCGCTACGGTCGCAGGTTCGAATCCTGCCTCGGGCATGGATGTGTGTGATGTCCTTAGGTTAGTTAGGTTTCAGTAGTTCTAAGTTCTAGGGGACTGATGACCACAGAAGTCCCATAGTGCTCAGAGCCATTTGAACCATTTGATTAGGGAAGGACAGGGAAGGAAGTCAGCCGTGCCCTTTCAAAGGAACCATCCCGACATTTACCTGGAGCGATTTAGGGAAATCACGGGAAACCTAAATCAGGATGGGCGGACGTGGGATTGAACCGTCGTCCTCCCGAATGCGAGTGCAGTGTGCTAGCCTCTGCGCCAGCTCGCTCGGTAGACTGATGGGAAAATGACTGTCTAAGAGAGTCTTGTCAAACCGAATGAATCTTCTTGAAAGGTGCTGTATTATCTTCCGGGCAAAAAAACAACAAAAAACTTCTCACGCTTAATTCTTGTTGTCATTAGCAATTTTTCTGGCCTTAATCTGTGAACTCTGCAATATAGACCAAACATTCATATTAAAACAATGCGATCCTGTGTGCTCTAGCACGGTAAGGGAGTCGCTGTCCCTCCTTAATTATGTTAGGCAGATATTCTCGGAAAGACGCCGACCTCCTCCGGCAGCGAGCGCCGAGAAGTGCGTCCATTGAGAAATGTGTGTACGTTTTGTTCGCCGGACCGCAGCGCCCCGGATGACTGGGCCGCAGCCGTGACGGAGTCCTCGCTCGCTGGCGCTCTCCCTAATTGCCCGGCTGTCGGCGCTGCTGCAGCCTGCCTGCCTCTCCATTGTACGAACACAGGAGCCGTAGCCGCCGACGCCGCTTTTGTTGCGCGGTCGGCCTAATTGCATACGCGATGCCGGATAAGCGCCTGTACTGTTATTTAGTGCCACTTACCTGCGAAGTGACGTCTGTTCGGATTGCACGCTCGGGACAGAGGTTACTGGCTTGTGCTACTTTCGAGCGGCGGTCGTTTAAAACGCCGCGTCGCTTTTTAAGAGCTATTTATTGTTTGTCTCTTTCTCTCTCAGAGCGAGCGCCGGGCTCGAGTAAAAAAAGGAACGCGTATTGCGAAGAACATACCAGCTGGCACGACAGATGGGGGAGGCACTAACGAGAAGGCATGCTGCTTCCTAAGGGCGTCCGTCGTCGGAATAAAAAGCCAGAAATGCCGCGCATGTGCGCTTTGCTGCCTGCTTGTCCTGTCGTTATCTTGTCAAGCTGAAGTTGTTAACAGGGAGCCCTCCGTGTACCGCAGTTTTTATTTTATTAATTTGTTTCGGTCGTAAATTTCTGAGTGAGTTATACGAGATCGTAATCGCTTTCCTCACTTCTGCATTCGATTCATGAGAAGTATAATACACAGTTCTATCGGCCAGAGAATAGCAGTCAGATTATAAGACCCATTTTGACTCGCAAATCCTTGGCACACTGGCACAGATAAACAAAAAATGTTCAAATGTGTGTGAAATATTATGAGACTTAACTGCTAATGTCATCAGTCCCTAAGCTTACACACTACTTAACCTAAATTATCCTAAGGACAAACACACACACCCATGCCCGAGGGAGGACTCGAACCTCCGCCAGGACCAGCCGCACAGTCCGCGACTACAGCGTCCCTGACCGCTCGGCTAATCCCGCGCGGCGCACAGATTAACAACATAGTGCGTTCGTGTGCATGATATTTCCTTGTAGCATCGCTAGAAAACTAGTGAAACAAAGAAGACTTGCAGAGGGCTCGTGCGCCTAACAATAACCGGAAGCAGTCACGTGCATTAAGTATCTAGGCGCACGGACCGATTTAAAGTGAAACGATCACATAAAATTAATCGTAGAAAAGGCAGAGGCCACACTGAAAATCATTGGAAAAATCCCGATGAAGTGTACGGACCCACATAGGAAAGGAGCCAGCTTTCAGAATCCTCGTTCGACCGATACTCAAATGTCTAATATTGCTCTTCAGTCAAGGACCATTACAGGATGGAATTGATACAGGAAATAGCAAAGATCTAAAGAAGAGCAGCGCATTTCATCAGGGATTTACTTAGTGAGACGGAAAGCACCACGGAGATGCTCATCCAACTACAGATGCTGCAAGAGATGAAATCGTCCACCACGGCGCGGTCTTAAAATTCCGAGAGCATACCTTCTTACAAGGGGACCCTCCATACCGTAAATCACGGATTTTGATGTTTCAAATATATTTTAGAGGGCACTTACCCTGAGTACCTGGCTATCCAGTTTTTTTTTTAGCGACGGGCCTTGGTTTTTGAGAAAATCGATTTTGAAGTTCATTGCGCGCTTCATATATCCGTAACATTACATATATTCCGAACAAGTTGGCGTAGCGCAGCGGTAAAGGTTCACGGATACCGCACTGGAGCTACCGTGTTCGAATCCTGCTCGTGTTCTTTTTACCTTCAAAATCGACCAAATTTTTCAACATTATTTCAAAGAATATCAACAAACAGTGTAAGGTGTGCGAAATTATAAAGATATATTCAGTTATTAATTTTTTCTGTCTTACAATATAAAATCTTATTTTTTTAATGACTTACTAAGAGATGATCATTAAACCTTAACAACCATAGAAACTAAAAGAGGTATTTCAAGCTGTCGTTGTTTCTATCAAACTCCAGTGATCCAAGTAACTCAGAATTTTATAACAGTGCACAAACTACTGGGACTTTTTAATATTATTGCTTCCTTTGTAAAGGAACGACAAAGAGTATTTATTGTTAACTACGTCACGAAACAGCGATTTTTTAAGAGAAATAACTAGAGATGGAACTTGATCAAGGAATTTATGTTCTAGCAACGATGACAGAACTACGCTATAAGGGGTAATGGGATGGAGCTATGTGTGTGTTCAGGGCAAATGAGAGAATGGGAGATGAAATACTAACTCGTACTCCCCACACTACAGAAAGTAAGGAACAAAGCTGCTTACATGTTATCAAAACTGTTGTTGTTGTGGTCTTCAGTCCTGAGACTGGTTTGATGCATCTCTCCATGCAACCCTATCCTGTGCAAGTTTCTTCATCTCTCAGTACCTACTGCAACCTACATCCTTCTGAATCTGCTTAGTGTATTCATCTCTTGGTCTCCCTCTACGATTTTTACCCTCCATGCTGCCCTCCAGTAGTAAATTGGTGATCCCTTGATGCCTCAGAACATGTCCTACCAACCGATGCCTTCTTCTAGTCAAGTTGTGCCACAAACTCCTCTTCTCCCCAATTCTATTCAATACCTCCTCATTAGTTATGTGATCTACCCATCTAATCTTCAGCATTCTTCTGTAGCACCACATTTCAAAAGCTTCTATTCTCTTCTTTTCCAAACTATTTATCGTCCATGTTTCACTTCCATACATGGCTACACTCCATACAAATACTTTCAGAAACGACTTCCTGACACTTAAATCTATACTCGATGTTAACAAATTTCTCTTCTTCAGAAACGCTTTCCTTGCCATTGCCAGTCTACATTGTATATCTTTTCTACTTCGACCATCATCAGTTATTTTGCTCCCCAAATAGCAAAACTCCTTTACTACTTTAAGTCTCTCATTTCCTAATCTAATTCCCTCAGCATCACCCGACTTACCAAAACTAGCTCCTAAATATTTTTGCTGTCCATACTGCATACAATATACCCCATTTTGCCATATCTCTCCCCTCCCCCAATCCCTCTTTTTTTTTAAATGCCCATAGTTGAAATAAACGTTAAACAAATGACGTTGGTGTTAGCATGTGATATACTCATCGAGATCTAGTCTCAGCGGCTAAAGGCAACCGTATATTTGCGTGGGAGGGAACGCCGCCCAATGGGGATTCTGGACTGTGTTCCTTATTTTATAATGGGATGCACGGGCCGGTGACAGGTTTTAGCAGAGGCAGTTTGCGCAGGATAACGTGGGTGGCTCGGCGTTACGGTAATCGGCTGGCAGCAGCAAAGAACACTGTGCTTAGATAGGCGCGTTAACTGTAATTAAATTCTGTTTATACCATCTATAATTACACTTAAATGGACCTCCCCCCCCCTCCACACTTCGAAAATCTGGCCATCGCTGCGTTGTGCTGCCCACCGCCGTGTAATAACTGCAAACACAGCTCGCACGCCACGCTCCCTGCGCTCGATATTACGGCTACACTCTCTCTCTCTCTCTCTCTCTCACACACACACACACACACACACACACACAGTTCTCTCTCTCTCTCTCTCTCTCTCTCGCTCGCTCTCTCTATGCTTGACAGGCCTTGTCCACCACATTGTATTTTTGACACGCGTTATTTCACCGAAACTACCGTAGGTTCTCGCAAAGACGTCAGTAATGAAATACATAAATGGCATACCGACGAAGTTCTTCCTGGCACTAACAGAACTGGAAATGATTCTAGCACGGGGAATTTCCTCTGGCACACACTCTACAGTGGCTTACGGAGGGTTCATGTACGGTTAAAATGCGAAAGAAAAAGTGTCCTCCATTGGTATATTTAGTTACACCTACTCCTGCAGTGTAACGTGTAATGTGCTTCCTGGCTAGAGAGTGACACGAGACAGCTGGTTTGACGACAGTTTTCCCCACCTCAAGTAGTTAGTGTACCCACCTACCCAACAGACACTCTACACAGGACGTCGTCTGAACATCAGCATATTCCATACTTTTCCAGGAATAACATCACAAAGGATGAACGAGGAGAAGAAGAAGAAGAAGAACAACAACAACAACAACAACAACACATTTCGATGACTAAAAATCTTTAAATAGCACTGCAGTTGTATTTTACGCAGGTATTAATGTAGTCCGCGATCAGTGTAATAGTGATCAGCAGCGTTGGCGTCATTTATTTTTAAAATAAAAAAAATTGAAAAATTACGCTAAGACTGGAACCGCAGATCAGGTTGCCATATTACCTGTTGCGTGCTCTTTTGTTCCTTCATCTGATTGGTTTGATGATGTGGCCCGCCATGAATTCCTCACTTGCAGCAAACTATTTCACGCCAGAGCAGCATTTGCATTCTGCTTCCTGAATTATTTATTGGCTATATTCCAGTCTACGTTTTCCTCCACTGTTTTTACTCTCTGCAGCTCCCTTTAGTATTATGGAAGTTATTCCCTGCCTTAACGCATATCGTGTCATCCTCTCCCTTGTGTTGTTGTCCGTATTCTCCGGATGTTCCTTTTCTCGCCGATTCTGCGAACAACTCCTAGGCCAGGAATGCCTTTTCCTGTGCTTGTTTGCTTTTTATGTCCTCCACCGTCATTATTTTTTTTTTTCCTTTCAAGGTAGCAGAAGTCGTTAACTTAGTACGGTACCCTACGCAAAACCTTTCACTCTTCGTATACTTGTATGATACCAATTGTGTATTTCTTATAACTGTAACTAAATATCTAGGCGCGCAGTCCGGAACCGTGCGACTGCTATGGTCGCAGGTTCGAATCCTGCCTCGGGCATGGATGTGTGTGATGTCCTTAGGTTAGTTAGGTTTAAGTAGTTCTAAGTTCTAGGGGACTAATGACCACAGCAGTTGAGTCCCATAGTGCTCAGAGCCATTTGTAACTAAATACTGAAGCGATTGGTAGTAAATTACACTAAATTTTTCGTGCACGTTGGCGCAATTCGTACATATTTTTCACAGACAGACTCAAAACTACCGTTCGTCACGTTTGTTGCGGGGGTGTGATACGTTGCCCGCAGTAGGTGGACTGGTGGTGTTGTTGACAGTTCGATAGGTGAGAGCTTATCGAGCGGAGAGATCGCAGACATTCAGGCTTCTTCTGTGTAAGCTATTGGTTACTAGATGTAGGAGTCATTAAAGCTTCCTTTCTGTTATTAGACTGTACAGTACACCAGTTAGAACAAGAAACAAATGACGGTGGAAATACTACCGGCAAAGTACGAATGATTGCGATGTCGTACGAAGTTTGCTATAGTTATTCTTGCTGGGTGCCAAATTGGTCAATCTTCCTCTCGGTTTTTAGTATTGTACGGAATTGTGTTTTTTAAGTTGAGTAATTGTAATATTTTATGGTGTTTATCGATGAACGTACTGCGGCCGGCCAGAGTGGCCGAGCGATTCTAGGCGCTACAGTCTGGAACTGCGCGACCGCTACGGTCGCAGGTTCGAATCCTGCCTCGGGCATGGATGTGTGTGATGTCCTTAACTTAGTTAGGTTTAAGTAGTTCTAAGTTCTAGGGGACTGATGACCTTAGAAGTTAAGTCCCATAGTGCTCAGAGCCATTTGAACCATTTGAACGTACTGCGCTGGCATCCTTAACTATTATTTAACATAGATTTGCTACCCGTCCACCCATATATTGCACACAGACATAAGTTTTCCAGCTCAAAACTTTCGCAGAAGCGCTACTTCATCACCTGTGAGGGACGACATCAACGAGAAAAACAGGAAGAACGGGTAAGAGGATGACTTATGTGTCAAGTTGCGAAGTTAACTAGTTATATTTTCAGGTGAAAGCTTACTTTAACTATACAGTCACCGGCTAAGGACTCTTAGACTATTCTGAAATACACACGTTGAGGAGGTTTAGTTCACGAAAGAACTTCTGTGAAGTTCGGGAAGACGAGAGAGTGGTACTTCCGGAAGTGAAGCTGGGAGGGCAGTTTGAAAATCGCGCCTTGACATCTCAGTCGGTAAGAGCATTGCCCTCGAAAGGTGAGGTTCCGGGTTCGACTCCCGGTTCAGCACACAGTTCTGATCTTCGAGGCAGTTTCACCCACTACCAGGTTTTCGAACGCGCACTGAACGAAACAGCTAGTCTTACACGATGCCCATCAGGTCTCAGTGGCGCAGGGATGTACAACGGCAGCTCGCAGGACAGCCAAATCGGGAGAGCCGAGACGCGGGGTCCGCGTGGCGGACGTGCGACGCAGAGTTACGGCGTGGCGCCGCGGCAGGGCGCCCATAATGCATTGCGCGCGCGATTTACTGCTGGGGACGCCCTCGGCGCGCTTCTTTTGTCCCCGGCTCCTACACTATTCATGACGGCGCGCCACGCACCAGCCGGCCGTCGCAGTTTAACTTGCTTACCGGACTGTCGCTCCCAGGCGCCGCTTCCGAAACCAGCACCGCCGGTCACTTAGCCCCGCCCCAAACGGATCCGTCGCGCGCCATTCGTTACCTTCATAACTAATCGTTTCGGGTGTCCGAACGGGCACGACCGTAATTTATGCGGCCTGCAGTAATTTGCGTCCTTCTCAGTCACTCGGTGGCGTGTCTGGAAAAAACCACTCGTATCAAACACCGCTTGTTCCATGACACGTCACGTCACGGCACAGGAATATTGTCAAGAGTAACGGTAGCGTTGTGCTGTTGGTTCAAGTTTACAGCAATGTAGGAATCGACTGTGACAACTGATATGAGAAACATGCGAGGGGGTAGACAAAAAACCCTAATTATTTTTTTAAAAGCTATTTATTTTCAAACTTTTCAAAATACTCTCCATTACAAACAACATATTTGTCCGATCGGTCCTTCCATTGTTCGAAACATTGTTTTGTAGCCATCTTTAGAAATGGCTGACAGCTCCTCCCTAGTTTTCTTTTCTTGGCTTCTTCAAGGTTATCAAATCGGTGTCCTTTCAAGCCACTTTTCGTGCGTGGAAGTAAGAAAAAGTCTCACGGAGCCAGATCAGGCGAGTAAGGTGCATGGGGCGATAAAATCTCTGGCAGTTGATCAGTTGTCTGTCGACGGTCTGTGAGAACAAGCTTTTTTAAATATTTTCGTCGATTCGGGGAGTTGATGGACGTCCAGAACGAGGTTTGTCATCAATCGGCATGTTGCCGTTTTTATATCGTGCAAATCACTCGTACAGTTGAATTTTCTTCCATATCGTCGTCTTGGTAAGCCGTTTTCAACATTAAAACAATTCCCGCCGCATTTTTACCTAACAGAAAACAAAATTTCACAGCTGCACGTTGTTCGCTTACAGTTGGCGTCATAAAAAACGAAGTAAGAACAAAACAGCGCTAGAAAAAGACTCACTGCGGATGAACGGAACAAACCAGGTCGACAACACAGGCGCCACCGTCAATGAGTTGCACCATACACGCACCTAGCGGCAGAAATGCGTACTGCCCAAGTTCCCTGCCACGGCACTTTATTCCGGCCTTTTTTTCCGTGATGCCTCAGGTAGTGCCAGTCACGTGCAGAGTGAAATAAAGCTGTGACTGTGCAAATACGATCAACGTGAGGCCTTACTACTTCGGTGGCTTGCGCGCTACACGTGACTGCTCTGAAATTCACACATAAATACGTCGCAGAGGGTTCATCCAACCACCTTCGGCAATTTCTTTACCGTTCCACTGTCGAATACCGCGCGGGAAATACGGACATTGACGTCTTTCCGTGCGAGCCCTAACTCTCTTATTTTATTACGATGCGCTCATTCTCCACAAGTAGGTGGTGGTCAACAAATGTTTTCGTGTGCGGAGGAAAAATTTGGACATTGGAAATTGGTGAAAAGATCTCGCCGCAACGAAAAACGCCGTGGTTTTAATGATTGCCACCCCGTCTCACTTACCATACCCGTGACAACCTCTCCCGTTATTTCACCATAATACAAAACGAACTTCCCTTTTGATGTACTGCTCACAGCAGAGGAAGAACAAGCGTAGTGTAGGCAGTCTTACTATTGGACCTGTTGCATCTTCTAAGAGTTCTGATTTTAAAACGCAGTCTTTCCTATGTAATTCTTCTAATCTAACTTGTAATTGTCATCACTAAGTATTTAGTTGAAGTAAGAGCCGTTACATTTGTCTGATTCACCGTGTAACAGAAATTTAACAGATCCCTTCAAGTTCTCATGTAAATGTCTTCATACTTTCCATTGTTTAATGTCAGTTGTCACTTTTCAAACTAACAGATGTCTTGTCTAAATCATTCTGCAATTAGTTTTAATTTTCCCATGCCTTTTCGAGACGGTAAATCATTGCTTCTTCTGCAGCCAGTCTAAGACGGCTGCTCAGGTTGTCTCCTAAATCGTTTATGTAGATCAGGAAGAGCACAGGGCCTCCAATACCTTCGGTGGGGAACACCAGATATCACTTCTGTTTTAGTCGATAACTTCTCGTTAAGTACTACGAACTGAGACCTTCCTGACAGGAAATAATGAATCCAGTTGCACATCTGAGACGATATTTCGTAGGCAAGCAGTTTGATCGCAAGTCACTTGTGAAGAACGAAGTCTAAAGCCTTCTGGAAATCTAGACGTATGGAATCAGTTTGAGATCCAATGTTGGTAGCACTTACCACGTTAGTGAAAAAGCTTTTGTGTTTCACAAGAACAATATTTTCTGAATCCGTGCTAACTGCGTGTCAGAATGATCGAACATGGTATGGGTTTCAAATTCTTCCTGTGAATCGACGTCAGTGATACGGTGTGTAATTCAGCGGATTAGTTTTATTTTCTTTCTTGAGTATTAGTGTCATATAGGATGATTTCGCTAAATCGAGAAAAATGCAGTCATTCTTCTTCGTACCACTACAGATACTTGTAATTAAATATTGCTGCTTAGGCGGTTCGGTATTACTATTAATCTGTGCGAAATGTTTAGCAGAAACAGTGAAACCGGCCAAAGGAAACAAAAGGTAGTGATAATTCAAATTTTTTAAAAATCTAATAGCTTAATTTTCAACTTAGCTATTACGAGCCATGGCCTGCAGAAGATGCTTCCAAATGAGTACGTCAGTCGCACAAATTACTGGCATAGTTGTGTTAATGAAATATCCTGGAATATACGTTGAAAATTACGTAATTAGAAACCGATTTTTTTACGTGTTTTCTTAGTAACATTGTAGTGCGCAAAACTCACTCTCTTCCTCCGTGGAAAAAAGGGAGAAAAGATTCATTAAAAAAAAAGAGAAAGGTTAGCTGCACAGGTCAAAAAAGAGATTGTAGCATAGCACACGAATGTGTTTCGTGTGAAGAAACATAAACAGTTCTAAAGGATTAAATTTTCTCGTTCCGTGTAGGAGGGGAAGTTGCATTTCTGGCTTCCGATAAGGAAAGATACGTACGTAATGAGAAATACTAGCTTGCGTGAGCGCAATGCGACATTTGGAAGCGTATGTAAACTGTGGAAGACGTCACAGTTTCGTAAGTATTATTCTGTTCGCAGTCTGCGAACGCTTATTATGTCATTTATTTGCCTAGGAGATGGGAAGAGAATTACCACGACATGATAGAAGTGGAGTAAAGACAACGACGGAACGTTTGAAATCAATTCCTGGGGCTGGAAGTTACCTAACGATGTGATGTTTACCGTGAGCTCTGTTTGGACGGTCCCGGCTGCTTCGATAACAAACCCAATATCAAATACAGTTTGCAGATGTTACGTCGCCGCTCGTACGGCCATTAACTCGTGCAGCTTCCCACCAGACAAGTATTTCCATATTTCCACGCTTGCTCATTCGTGTGAAGTAACTGCTGCTGAAGTTTATAGACTCGTATAATGCAGTCGCTGGTCTCTTTGCTTTTTCTGTTCGCCAGTTGTAAATTGACATAGTATTTTGCAGGCGGATATAAGCGCAAAATGTAAGTATCGAAATTTTTTTTAAGAAAGTGCATGAATTGATGCTTCGGACGAAGCGAAGAGATTTATTAACTTCTTCATTTCCATATTTGAGACCGCTTCACTGAAAAAATATTCCTGAAATTTAGGAAATATCGAGAAGTAACGAATTATTATTATTGGCCATGAATAACTGTTCGCAAACATGTACACCCAAAAGCGTATTTTACGGTAGTATTTCTGTTAAATATTGTGGTTGCCAGTAAGCGACTGTCAAATATTGTCTGTAGTGATTTTGATTTCGCTTTTTCCTTTGCATGTTCCCTTGGTAAGATCAGGCTCTCATTTCTCGAACGGGAGTCTCAGTACGACCTTTATTCTTCAATAAGCAGATTGTCTTGCAGAGAAACTCGTTTAACAGCGTTCTCTCTCTCTCTCTCTCTCTCTCTCTCTCTCTCTCTCTCTCTCTCTCTCTCTCTCTGTCTCTCCCCCTCTCAAGACCAGTGTAAGTCTTACTTAGATATAATCGGTGCTAACGCCCTACGATAATTACCTTCTATGCGCACGTGTACTGAATGATAGCGATCGCGGTTGAATGACGAAGTATGCAAGCTCATACGTCCATAACTCAACATGTGTAACAGGTGATAGATACATGTATGGATATACAGTGGAATATTATAAAATTAACTGTGACATTCTATATTGAGAGTTACAGATTTCTTTAGCAGTTCAATGTTTCATGTTCGTCACATCTGCAACACCTGAGAAGTAACTCTCATAATTTTTCTTCGAACCCTTTTTGTGGCACAAAGGAAGATTAGCAATACGAGTAACCGACCTTACGTCGATTGAGGAGTACCGCGGATCGAAGTTACGAGCGCTATAATAATAATTATAATAAGTCATTTACGATTTTCTTTTTATATTGGCGGAAGCGTAGTAGATTATGGATTTCGGGCATGTTAGCTAGCAGGACCACTGCGACCCCTGTGACCACGGACTTAACGTTTATACTGTCGTTCTTTTTTTACCATAATAGTTAATTTAATGAACATCGGCGCCAAAGGAGCCTAAAAATGGCTACAGTAAATATTTTTTTTACATTTTTTAAAATGATCTATTTCAGAATAAGGAAGAAATACAAACTACTGTTGGCAGTACACAAGTTTTCTGTCCCGCCCCTACCCCCGATTTTTAGATAGCTTTTCGCTAATCCTATCACGTTTATCATTATTCGCGATATAACTCAGCGCCTCTAGTTCGACTCTAGTTCCGTGTCTGCCATTCCAGTGAAAACATGTTGCTAGATCTCCACGACAGCCGAAATAAAAGCCAGATTAAAACAAGATCAACAGCAGCAGCCGCCAAAGGAGGCCCAATGGCTGGATAAAGATACATGCAAGAAGTCTCTAAGCGCATTTCCTAATATAATGTACCCACATTCTTTTACGATAGATACGTTTTTCAGCAGAGACCTCCGGTGGTCCATGCACTATCCGTTAATTTGATAATATGGCCTACCAACTTTCTTCACTGCTTAAACTCTTACCGCGTTTGTAATCCCAGTTACATAAATAACACTTTACATACAAATCCAGTGTTGTTAAATCTGTTACGTACATACTTCCTTATCTCGGTTGAAAAGAATGCGCGTTAGAAAATAGTACACACACACACACACACACACACACACACACACACACACACACACAAAACTATCTATCGCTTATGGTAACAACTTGGGTTCAAGTTACACATCTGTTAAGTTTCCGACCATATCGAAAATATATTCGCCATCACAACTTAATTTCTTCGCTATGATCGCTATCTTTCCCTCGGAACACGTGCCTCCGTTTACGCATGCAAAATGTGGGATACTATCTCTGTTTTTGGCGTCATATGACCTAAGTGGTACGTATTTGCGATAATGACAAGCATACTGTTTTTGTTCTTTCTTGGCATATAACCAACCTGAATCTGTATATAAGTAGCTTACACAATATGAGAAATGAGTGAAACATTGAACTACGGTCGCAATTATAGCTCAACTTATGGATAACGTCGTAACAGTCGCTTAAAACATAAGAAAAAGCACTTAAACAAGATAGATGGTATTATTCGTGAAGTTCACTGTAATCAGAAATTTATGGTCTCTATTAATAAGTTATAAAGTTATAACTGAGACATCAGTAGAACAGATAAACACACTGAACGAACTACTAGAAGAAAGAGTTGGCCTCAAAATTTCTCTCGAGAAAACAAAGTATATAACCATCACCCAGACTGCACCTGATCACCTAACAATAGAGTACGGTAGTAGTGGACAGTTTCAGATATCTTGGTAAAATAGTACTAACGGAAAAGAAGCCAATGGCAGGAGAGATATGACGATCGCTGCTTTTCATAGGACGCATGCCGTGTACAAGACTAAAAGTAAAAGCTGTTCTGTGGCACTATAAAACACTGATCAAAAACAAGGGGAATGCCTCAGACTGCCAGGAAAGGCTGGACTGCGACTAGCCAAGAAGTCTGAACACAAGATTCTTTGAGAAATATTGGGCCATAGCATAATGGCGAAGAAGGGAAGAGCTACACAGGGATAATGAGCGGCGGAGAAGTCAATAAGGAAACGACGATTACAGTTGTATGGACAATTGTCAATGATATACGCAACCTGACTAACGAAACAGATTTTGTTTGTAGTGGACAGCTGTTCTAGAGCCTGTTAAATCGTTCAGGATCGTAAGGGAGGACCTCCGGAGCATTGTACAGCATCAGGAAGACATCTCTAATCGATTAAAGCAGATCAGAGATCAATATCTTTAAGGGTTTCCACGGTGGACAGTAGTAGAATGGTTGCCGCGCGGGGTAGGGCGCCTTGTCACGGTCCAGCCCCCCCCCCCTTTCTCCCCCCCCCCTCCCGTCGGAGGTAAGAGTCCTTCCTCGGGCATGGGTGTGTGTGTGTTGTCCTTAGTGTAAGTTAGATTAAGTAGGGATGACTTCAGCAGTTTGGACCCATAAGACATTACCACAAATTTCCAAATGACTGGTCGAAGGAAGGAAGATAGGTGGAAAGAGTAAGAACGAGATGCTTTTGGGCTGAACGTCCATGAAAGATTTTTGTTTACACTCCTTGATCTCTAACGGCCATATCCAAGAGAAAAATATGTCTGAGCGTAACTCGGGCTGTAGAAGCATGCCGCCTGACAATCGGGGTTACTCGGAGGTATAAAATTAATTTCTGTCATCCTTCGTGCAAGTAGTGAGTGCAGGCAGATGGTAACGAGATGTTTAAGACGTACATTCGCGCCGTAAGGGTGAGCCGAACCGGAGCACCCCATACAGTGGCAGGGGCAAGGGACGCGTGCCTATTCGTGGAAACCTGATGCACTTGCAGTTTCATTCCGAAGATTGGTACTGGCTAAGCCGATGTGAATCTCGAAGTCAAATGCCTCGACAACTTCTCTTCAATACGCAGCTGTCTCTGAACTAATGAAATACTGCGGCAGGAGATATTACAAATCCCTTGTCCGCTGAATGCGCAAGATAACTCATCTCCCTGTCTCGTGTTATTTCTAGGCGCCCATCATCCGTCGACAGCTATCGTTTCGAAATTACGCTCGCCCGGCAGCAAAGCAGCTGCTGCTCTGAATCGACAGCAGCATACGTCGCTACGATGAATTAGTTCCGCCACTCGGCAGCAGTGGGCCCGCCGCTTTTTTGCATGCGCTCGCTACAACAGGTGAACACGTGTGGGCGCCCGGCTCCCTGACGTTGATGTATTGGGTTGCTCAGACGGCGGGGGCAGTATAACACACAAGGGTAAACAAATTTGCCGTCCTGTTTCCCGGGCGCTCTTTTTGTGCGTGGCCACCGCTGAGGACAACCCCCACTATACTTTTTTGCTCTCTCTCTCTCTCTCTCTCTCTCTCTCTCTCTCTCTCCCTCCCTCCCTCCCCGCCCCCCTCCCTCCTAACCTCTCGCTCTCTTTTCTTTCCGGCCAGCGGATACCTCGTTACTCGCTCACAATCGCGACACGTTAGCGAGCGCGAGACCTAATGAGGTAATCCGAATTGGCCAGCATCGGTGGCGCTAACGAGATTATTAGTCGATACAAAGGGAATCCCTCATCACGGCGTCGGCGGCCGCTTTAATTTTGGCCGCACACAAGCATATTAGCAGGCCGTGCCTGCGTGGATTTAGGAATTAGCCGACGAGGCCGCGCGCCCGCGTAGCCACCTGAAGCCGTGCGGGGGGAGGCCGCTTAATGTAACTAAACTCGCGCAAAAACGGCGCGGCCTGTAAAGAGAATATTACGCATCACGGCGCGGCATTGCTAATCACAGGAATCGGCATCACAAAAGCGGTATGCTATAAATAGCGGCTGTACATGTACATTTCGCCGTGCAGCCGACTGCGAACTCGATACAAGGGATTAATTGCGACACAGAGGAAAATAAAATATTTTTCAATCTATTCGAACTTTGCGAAAACGGTTGTTGAAAACGTGAAGCAGTAAGAATGCCACAGAAGAGATTTGTGTGCATGCTTGTATTTGTAATCTGTCCTGACGACTGATCTACGTCTAGACGCAGTGTCGCCTCGTGCAAAATTTTGCCGTTGTGCCACAATATTACAAAACTTAACAGAAAACAAAACCACAAAAATATACTAAAATAAAAAGTAGTGATGTAGTGACGAAAAATAAAGGCTGTTTTCTGCTGCAGAATTTATCTGGAATTGTATATTTGATATCCTCAACGTTGGTTACCACATTCTTTTCAAGTGTTCCGGCTGACCTCATCACTGGAATTCACCACGCATTAGGATAAAACGACCAACTACGTGTGACAAGGAAGAATACAAAACGTTGCTGCTAATCCCAGAATCTGAACAACAGCGAAGAAGGGAAAAATTATAACAATACAACAGAAAGCGAACCAAGTTACTACGCTTCTCTAACTTGACATCTCTCACCACACGGGCACACTGACAACACTCAACATTTAATTGTATTGTTGTTATTATTATTACTGTTATTATATTACGATCTCCTGAAAGCTTTCACTGCTAATGCATCATTAATTGAAATCTAATTGCAAGTAATCGTACCACGGGTGACGTTTTTTTAATAAATCTTCAATTCGCGAAAAACAACAGTAATGTAACCTGCAGTTGGGTGAAACATATCGTCTTTCAACTGACCTTTCAGTTCTGACGTTTCATTTGTCACTTCGTTAGAGGTGAGACAGCGTGTTGGGGATATTACTGGACCCATTGTTACTGCATCCACTGAAATGCTTAAGGCTTGTGGCACAGTTACTGCCGGCACGGATTAAACGTGTAATCGAACGGGAGACAGGTGCCTCCCTTCTATGAGTGGGTAATGGCGTGGCTGAAGTCGCTTCAACGCTCCACACTGTGGTGTCTAGTTATCAGAGAGACAGAGCTACAGAATGTGTTTTAGTCCGTTTTGTTTGCATACTAGCACGCATTGGAGGAGAAATGGGATTTGTAGAGAAACTGCGTAATTTTTGTGCAACATTTATAGTGTTCTGTAGCGCATCATCGCCGACCGCCACTGTCTACATGTGACAGAGCCCCAACAGCCTCGCATTGGCGTCCTAAATAGTGCAAAGACAGAACAGTCAACGACGGCACGAGAATCATAGCAGCACTGCTACTTCCAACAATTTTCCACCCATTCGCGTTGAAATTGGTATTTTATTGCCAAACTTGATCTTGTTGGTATTTAATGGAACGGAAAATAACACTGAAGCTCAAAAATTGTAACAATTAACGTAGGGAATGTGTGAGTTAATGGCGACCATAAGTACGACCGTTCAGTTACGTGGACCCACTACACGCATAACATAATATGCCAGAAACAAGAAACAATTTGAGTGCGAATGCCGGGTAATCGTCAGCTGTGCAACTTCTGAAATGGTGTACACTACACTACAGCTTGCAAAAAGCAGCTTTGTTTATTCGAAACGAACGTATGATTATATAGCTGATGGCTCTGAGCACTATGGGACTTGACATCTGAGGTCATCAGTCCCCTAGAACTTAGAACTACTTAAACCTAACTAACCGAAGGACATCACACACATCCATGCCCGAGGCAGGATTCGAACCTGCGACCGTAGCAGTCGTGCGGTTCCAGACTGTAGCGCCTAGAACCGCTCGGCCATTCCGGCCGGCATGGCTGATGCGGAAGTGTTTTACATAATTACGCGACAAGGTAAGTCTGTCAAAATTCAGCAATTCAGAACACCTACTACGGTGGATGGCAGGCATTCATTGCGGTCCTGATGAAGAAGACTCAGTTACGGCATTAAGTATGAAACATGGCCGTTACAAAAAAGGTCTTATGATGACAAACAAATAACTGTGTTGATTAAAAGTAGGGTGACGGTAGGTAGACAGTAAAACTTCGCTGTATATGCCTGACGAAATTAAGTTTCCAACATATTTGTAACTAGTGGTTTTAAACTGTTAAAGAACTCACTCATTTACGTGTTTATCTCCTCCGAAACCACAATACAACAAAAACGGTCACACAAGTTCGTAATGTCTCTACGTTAAGGTGGAAATCGTGCGTACTTCTCACTCCATGCCACATTCTCCGCCGGCCGCCCACGCGCGTACAGGTATTAGGAAACGAGTCTCGTTCCGAAAATTGGAGAAATCCAAGTTCCCTTGGCCGTGACTTCCCAACAGCGGACAGATAAACCATTCGTCATCCGAATCTCTCTGTCACATCTGCAGATTTTGTGTGGTGCTCTGCTGTTTTCCTAAATTAGAAGTTTGCCCTAAAGGGAATTAGTTTGAAATACGCGAAGCCGGTCTTTGCCGTCTACTCGGCTGTTAGCAGTTGGCGCGGCGCCTGAGCCTGAATTATTGAACAGCGCGACCGCGCGGGCTCAGGCGGATGTCACGTACGTCATCATGTCCCGTGCCAGGGACGCTCGCCGCTTCCTTAAGCGCCGTCCGCCTTTGTCCACGTCAGCGCCGCGCCGTGCTTCTTGTGGAAAGTTCTACACACTTTCGTTACCTCCAGCCTTTCCTAACGGCGTTCTGCGAGCTAAATTTACTGCCATCGCGTTGGTCTGGCAGTCCACGTACACCCGTCCACTCCATTAAGATTCAAATGGTTCAAATGGCTCTGAGCACTATGGGACTCAACTGCTGAGGTCATAATTCCCCTAGAACTTAGAACTACTTAAACCTAACTAACCTAAGGACAACACACACATCCATGCCCGAGGCAGGATTCGAACCTGCGACCGTAGCGGTCGCGCGGTTCCAGACGGTAGCGCCAGAACCGCTCGGCCACCAGCGGCCGGCCACTCCATTAAGAACTAGGCCTTAGTAATCATAATCGTGTTGCATGCTACGCTTTTCCTTCACAGTCTACGATCGACATCTCTTCTTGTATCATTATTCTTATGCCAGCCACATTCTACCAAACCGAGCGATGAAACTTCCTAGCAGATTAAAACTGTATGCAGGACGGGGACTCGAACTCGGGACCTTTGCTGGCAAGGTTCCCAGGAGAGCTTCTGTAAAGTTTGGAAGGTAGGAGACGAGGTACTGACAGAAGTAAAGCTGTGAGAACGGGGCGTGAGTCGTGCTTGGGTAGCTCAGATGGTAGCACTTTCCCGCGAGAGGCAAAGGTCCCGAGTTCGAGTCTCTGTCCGGCACACAGTTTTAATCTGCCAGGAAGTTTCATATCAGCGCACACTCCGCTGCAGAGTGAAAATCTCATTTTGGAAACCGAGCGATATTCTCCTCTGTGCCCTTCGAAGTTGAACGACTTCACAATGAAATTGTTTTCTTCAAGCTAGAAGGTTTTTCTGGTGTATTTTGGGATGCACATAAAGTGTGTAAAACGTTCAATTGCATGCAGTTTTGACACACATTGAGAACTTCTGCGAGGTGAACAAAATGTAGCTATGCAGTCATGTTTTGCTGTGTTACCTGCTACATAAAGTTGTTTCATGTCGTATTCCGTAAAACATCTGTCTCCTTATAGGGCAGTCGTGCAAAAGATGGGCACTGAACTCAGAAAATCTGGCCAAGTAGAACGCTTAATGTTGGAGTAAAAAACATACTACGCATTCGAGTCTTCGGTGCTTATAAAAACTAAAAAAAAAATACTTCAAATTTTTAAATAATGAAACAATTTATTAAAGCCCTACCAAGAGATGGTGACTCTTCGAAAAATGTAGCAAGTAGGTTTCCAAGGCTCTGAAATGAGTAGTTTTCGTCGGACCTGGCATTCAAAAACTAAGAAAGATGGACCATTTGCAGAGAACATTAAAGATATTCAACTATCATCTTGGATATCCACTAAAGAATTTATCAACAGATTTCTCGTCTACAACGAAGACTCTCGATTACAAGAATGAAATAAGAAACATGTTGTGTTACTAAACGGACTTGAAGCTTTACTTCCTATACTTCCAGGTAGGCTACTCTACAGAAAATCTCTAGGTTCCGTGAGTGAGGAACAGGGAGATAGATTCCATCAAGGGATTAAAGAAATGGAACCAAGGTATCAGTGCTGATAGGATATCAGCATGATAGTGGACTACACACACCGCACAAGGAGTGTCCTCAGGCAGTGCACGGAAGAAAAATTTCGAAGCGGAGCTTAAAGGGGGAAAAAGAAGAGTCATTAAAACTTACTTCGCTGTATTAGTAATGAAGAACATACTTCATTACAATATTACAGTGACTTATTGAAAAGACCGATGACTGTAGCAGTCTGGTCCCTTTTAATCCCACAAACCAACCAACCAACTTATTGAAAAGTAAAGATTTTTGAATGTATGTGAAAAAATTTGCGTGATACGGAAAAAACCTTGCCATTTGTGAAAGTACCTTATTAAAAACCATAAGGCTCATCTAAAACGACTTCAAAGATTGCGAATTATAAATTTGTAGACCTATGCTGTCATTGCCGGAGAATGACGCGAATATTTTAGCAGTAGTGTAATTCGTTCGAAGCAGCAGCAGTTACACGGAAGTATATTGTCTGAAGGATTTCGGCTATACAGAATATTTATTGCGCATGGTACTAAATTACAAGCTGTTTTCCCTTGTGCGCAAACGCAATAAGCAACTTGTTCAGGCTTACTATGCACGTCTGGAACTGCATGGCATAACTGCTAGATTTTGATCGCTGGAATTACAGCCGTTGGCGTGATGTCACCTACGATGTGTTGGTTTGCTTCTTTGATTTTGGCACTTTTATGAACGGACAGAACTGAAGAGAATTTCACATGAAACAAGGAACAAGAGAAAAGAATGCGCAGCATAACAGACACAAGACGTCGGAGAGATTCATGTGTCACCGAGATTCGTGCCTGGGACAATCATTTCTTACTCGAAGTGAATCACGTAAATTTATCAGTCTCTCTTAAGCTTGGCATAATGATTCGTAATACCCCAGTACCAGAGAGAATGTACTCGTAGAACAGGTAGTGGGTGGTTGGTATTCCTTAACGTTCACAGGGATTTCATGCGTCGTACCAGCAAGACGCAGAAATGTGTACTGGCCGTCTGAAGACCAGTGCCGCCTATACATTAGACGAAGGATTCCATACATTTTGTTAATATGGTGTAAGTTTTTCCAGCACACTCTCTTTTTCCCAAGGATGGCCGGATGTTTCACGATTCTAGGGGTGTCGAGAATAATCTACTTTGCCGGTTTGAGATAAGGGGTCTTCGACGTCGGCGCGTTGTTAATTATACGCAACTTTTGAGCGGAAGAACTGGTTGGGGAAGGCTGGGACGCGATACCATCGGCAGCGAGCAGAAGACGACGATCGTGTGAAGCAGAGGCCACTTAGGAGCGAGTCGTGTCTGGCCAGCCGGAACGTGTGAAGTGCTGTTACCGGCCAGCGTGTGTTTACTGAATGCTAATCCGATGTGCAAAACCGCCGCGAGTCGCCGGGTACCGAATTGCGACAGGCACACAATCACCTGCTGCTGCTGCTGCTGGTTGACTTAGCAACCGAGAGCTGATGTTACACGCTCCCAACTTGTGTTTGCTACCTTGTGCAGGCGACGGTTGACACTGCAGTTCGTGCATTTCTAGTTGCCTTGCCATCTCCAATCGTCGTATTTATTTAGAATTTCACAAACATTTCAGTCGTATTTTCCTGTTCTGCGGTGAAAATTTGGAAAAAGTTAACGTGTCTACTGATGTCTTGCAGCATCCCAGTTGATACATTAACGGCCCAAGGACTGTTTCTTGTGAGCACCACAACTGGGCCAGTGAAAGAATCTAACCAGTATCAAGCTTCAGACAAACATATTTACTCAAAACAGCATCGTTAGTTTAACTCGCAAGTTTTTCCCTTTCTCTGCTGGTCTTACGCATTTGGATGAGATGGGGAAAATTGCACTTTCATTTCGCACAGTAGTTTCAAAATAAGGGTCCGAATTGTTTACACCTGCCTACATCTTATTTATTAAAGAACTCCTCTTACGTCATGTAAGCTTTAATTAACCTCTAGAATCACGTGGAAATTCCAGGTAGGCCAGGGTTAATTCTTCTCATGCTCACGTCTTGTCGAGGATCCACTCTAGAATATCTTCTTATTCTCTCCCGTAATTCTCTTTATTCGCCGTTAAATTATCTCGTCATGGTAATCAATACTTTCTGGACAGTGAAGAAGTTGGCATACTTCCATATTTAACACTAAGAAGACTTCAATTTTTAAATCTTACCGCCATCTTCTTTTCTGCAATAGACGTAATTTATACTCAGGGGTGAATAGAATCCGGACTACTTCAGTCCTGAGTGCCACAGACAACTGCCGAATTTACTGAGATGAACTTGATTTTCTTCCGTTCGCTGCGATACTGCTAAAGAGATACAATTTTTCCCGCCGGGATCTTAGCTCAGCTAACTCTACCGCCCGGAATACTAAATTACAGTAGCTCTCACCGTGCCAGATAAAATCACGGATTGGGTAAGTTAAGCAAGAACTGATTTCCAGAGTTCCTTACTTCGCTCGTCAGTCTGACGGGTTTTTCCGTGATAGTAGTTCTCCTTGTTATTATAGGGTCGTTCCAGAACTCGACGGCAAAACTTCAGGAATGGGTTCCCCATATAAAAAGAAGCAGCTTAAAATGCATACTTTGCAAGCTATGAGCACCTTATCGTCTTCGTTACTTTGAAGCACGTCTCTTCTACTGCAGGCTAGTTGCGCTCCATATTTTGGGAGAAGGTAGAGGGACCACAAGAAGGAAAAAAGATCAGTAATGGTCTCAAATGCATATCGTAAGAGGTATGAACACATGCTCAGTAGAAGAGATGTTTACACAGTAGCGAATATCAAGAAAGGGTTCATAGTTCTTAAGCTATGCATTTTAGAGCCTATATTTATTCGCCATTTTTTCTTGTTTTGGTCTATGCTATCTCCTTCCAAAATATGGAAAGGAAAGAGTGTACAGTAGAAGAGATTCGTTCCACAGTATCGATGATAGAAGACGTGCTCATTGCTCATAAGGAGCCAATGTTTCCCACAGATTTTTTCTATGTTATATGAAGAATCTATTCTTGAAATTTTGCTGTCGAGTTTTGAAACACAGTATACTTCGGCCTCTTAGGAGGAAGACGATGACTGCTTGCAAATGTGTGGTGGCCGGCGATCGCATTTGACTACTATGTTTAGTGCCGGATGTGGCTGTGTGGCACGCGCCTGGCCCCTGTATGTAAATAGCCCGAAGGCTATCCGCCGACTGTCTGCTGTTCCCTGCCCCCCCCCCCCCCCCCCCCCACACACACACACCGCCCCACCGACGGATTAGCATATTAGGCGTCCGCGGCGGCTACACGTGTTCCCTGCGCAGCGCCATTATGTAAACCGAGAAGCTGCCCGCATAAGCCGGCGCACGTGCCCGCGTGAATCACATACATTATGGAGGGGGCGAACGCTGCCTCTTTTCATCCCAGCCGGGCACACTCACACCACGCACCTTTCGCTGCGATTTAGCCGCGCCCGTTTCTTGTTAACAAGCTGGCAAGCGACAGCGATCCCTAACGCGTGATTCTCCCGGTTGTGGAGAATTGAAATGAAGCAGGTACCTGTCGGGAATTATCTGGCTTCGAAGTGAAAACCTTAAGTTTCCAAATTAGATGCTGATAATCAAGGCGAAAGTCATCGAAACACAGTAACAAACTATAAACTTTGCCGTACATGAGTATGGAATGTACTTAAAAACTACAGGGGCCGAAGAAAGGTGTGGAAACACGCAAGAAATGCGTGGTAGACTATAAATGAAGATGCTAGCCAAGCCTGGAAGTTGTGGTTTTTTTTTCTCCACATCACGAACGATACCAGTGTAGTGTCACGAACGATACCAGTGTAGTGTCAATACGTTGCACAAGTCAGTCATGGTCAGGGCAGTGTTTTGTGGGGTAATGAGAGCATTATATCGGAGCGCTGGGACTTCTAACGAGTACCTCCATCTATTGCGCCCCCCCCCCCTCTTACATACGCAAAATTAATGAAAGGAAAACAGTTTTTCACACAGAAGTAGTTCAGCACAACTAACTCCATTCGCAACACATTTTGCAGATACACTACTGGCCATTAAAATTGCTACACCAAGAAGAAATGCAGATGATAAACGGGTATTCATTGGACAAATATATTATACTAGAACTGACATGTGATTACATTTTCACGCTATTTGGGTGCATAGATCCTGAGAAATCAGTACCCACAACAACCACCTCTGGCCGTAATAACGGCCTTGATACGCTTGGGCATTGAGTCAAACAGAGCTTGGATGGCGTGTACAGGTACAGCTGCCCATGCAGCTCCAACACGATACCACAGTTCATCAAGAGTAATGACTGGCGTATTGTGACGAGCCACTTGCTCGCCCACCATTGATGAGACGCTTTCAGTTGGTGAGAAATCTGGAGAATGTGCTGGCCAGGGCAGCAGTCGAAGATTTTCTGTATCCAGAAAGGCCCGTACAGGACCTGCAACATGCGGTCCTGCAATATCCTGTTGAAATGTAGGGTTTCGCAAGGGATCGAATGAACGGTAGAGCCACGGGTCGTAACACATCTGAAATGTAACGTCCACTGTTCAAAGTGCTGTCAATGTGAACAAGAGGTGACCGAGACGTGTAACTAATGGCACCCCATACCATCACGCCGGGTGATACGGCAGTATGGCGATGACGAATACACGCTTCCAATGTGCGTTCACCGCGATGTCGCCAAACACGGATGCGATCATCGTGATGCTGTAAACAGAACCTGGATTCATCCGAAAAATTGACGTTTTGCCCTTCGTGCACCCAGGTTCGTCGTTGAGTACACCATCGCAGGCGCTCCTGCCTGTGATGCAGCGTCAAGGGTAACCGCAGCCACGGTCTCCGAGCTGATAGTCAGTGCTGCTGCAAACGTGGTCGAACTGTTCGTGCGGATGGTTGTTGTCTTGCAAACGTCCCCATGTGTTGACTCAGGGATCGAGACGTGGGTGCACGATCCGTTACAGCCATGCGGATAAGATGCCTGTCATCTCGACTGCTAGTGATACGACGCCGTTGGGATCCAGCACGGCATTCCGTATTACCCTCCTGAACCCACCGAATTAATATTCTGCTAACAGTCATTGGATCTCGACCAACGCGAGCAGCAATGTCGCTATACGATAAACCGCAATCGCGATAGGCTACCATCAGACCTTTATCAAAGTCGGAAACGTGATGGTACGTATTTCTCCTCCTTACACGAGGCATCACAACAACGTTTCACCAGGCAACGCCGGTCATCCAACTGCTGTCTGTGTATGAGAAATCGGTTGGAAACTTTCCTCATGTTAGCATATCGTAGGTGTCGCCACCGGCGCGAACCTTATGCGAATGCTCTGAAAATCTAATCATTTGCATATCACAGCATCTTCTTCCTGTCGGTTAAATTTCGCGTCTGTAGCACGTCATCGTCGTGGTGTAGCAATTTTAATGGCCAGTAGTGTAGTATCGACAAATAAGACCGAATGTATCTGCGGAATATTATTATGGCACGACATGCAGTTCGCCGGCCGGTGTGGCCGTGCGGTTCTAGGGGCTTCAGCATGGAACCGCGTAACCGCTACGGTCGCAGGTTCAATCCTGCGTCGGGCGTGGATGTGTGTGATGTCCTTAGGTTAATTAGGTTTAAGCAGTTCTAAGTTCTAGGGAACTGATGACCACAGATGTTAAGTCCCTTAGTGCTCAGAGCCATTTAAAACGACATGCAGTTCAGGAGATAAGCTTCATGAACACTGAGATCCTTGGAAAACTACCTTTCTTAAAACAGAGCACACCCATGCTGTACTGATCCAGTGTTCGACAATGAGAGCACTTAACCGCATGCAGCCCGACACAATGCCTAGGAGTTCGATTTTTTAATGCGGTTATTGGTTTTATTATATTGCTTTGGATATGGCGGACGTAATTTTCGAGTGGCGGCATGTTAATGGAGTGGCGTGTTCAGACAGACACAACTAAAGTACGGTGGAGTGAAAGAAATTCGTTCGCCCCAGAGGGCAATAGAGCGAGAAAGAACTAGGCTACAGCAAAGTGCCCTCAGCCACTGGAGAGCGCGCCGGCTGGCTCGCACCCGCGCCCTCGGCCGCCGATGCAATTAGGGCGTCGCGCCAAGAGGGCCCTTCCGGAAGGGTAAGGGCGCGGCCGACGCGTGCGCGCCACCGAGGGCCCTCGGGGGCTAGCTTAGGCCGCCAAGCGCTGATTCACCGCTGCCGCAGTCATTAGCGAGCCACCGCTCTCGTCTGAATTCCCCCGCTACACGCGCCGATAGCAAGTCAGCGCACACGCGTTCGTCTTCCATTAGCCGGCAGGTCTTCAATTCGGAGAGGTTCAATTTCCTTCACTGCTCAGGGAAGGCGAGGGCGCGTGTTCGAAGTCCTGGTCCGGCCAACAGTTGCACTACGGTTTTGATCAAACGGACGGACCCAGTTGTGAAATACAGGGTGTCCGAAAAGTCTTTCCTTGATTACATAAATTGATAACTCAGGCTAGAAGTAAGATACAAATATAAAACTGGTGTCTAATTGTTTACAAACTATCAAAGTTTTTTTCACACATCAGTAAACTTCCACTTCCATTGTTGCCCAATGACAGTACACGTCGATATGACTTTACGGTCGAAATGCTCTCACGTATTGAAGACGATGATGGTTATCTCAAACGAATTGCCTTTCCCGACGAAGCGACATTTTTTGTCAGTGGAGTAGTGAATCGCCATTATGTGCGCATTTGGGGTTCACAACCCCCCTGGCGAGGTCATGGAGTGCACAAGAGGCAGTCCAAAGGTGAATATTTAGTGCACGCTATTGCACCATCGAATTATCGGGCCATCTTCGCTGTGGCTACCATCACATCTGCAGTGTATCTGGAGATGTTGCAACTGTTTGCTGTTCCTCAGCTGCTTCAGTATCACCGCGATGTCTTGTTTCATCAAGACGGTGCACCGCATCATTGAGGTTTGGACGTCCGTGCCTATCTCGATATGACCTTTCCTGGGCGATGGATTGGTCGTGATGGGCCAACGGTTTGGCCTCCATGCTCTCCTGACATAACCCCATTACACTTCTTCTTATGGGGTTATGTCAAGGACGAGGTCTACCGAACACGAGTACCAGATCTTGAAACCCTGCGGCAACGGATAACCACAGTCGTTGAATCGATCCCTCCAGTGATGTTGGCTAATGTGTGGACGGAAATAGAATATCGCCTAGATGTGCTACGTGCTACCAAGGGTGCTCATGTGGAAGTTTACTGGTGTGTGAAAAATACTCTGATAGTTTGTAAACAATTAGACACCAGTTTCATATTTGTGTCTTACTTCTAGCCTGAGTTATCAATTGCCGGCCGCGGTGGCCGTGCGGTTCTGGCGCTGCAGTCCGGAACCGCGGGGCTGCTACGGTCGCAGGTTCGAATCCTGCCTCGGGCATGGGTGTGTGTGTGTGTGATGTCCTTAGGTTAGTTAGGTTTAAGGCTTTTGACCTAAGATGTTGAGTCCCATAGTGCTCAGAGCCATTTTTGAGTTATCAATTTATGTAATCAGGGAATGACTTTTCGGACACCCTGTATAAAGACGGGTGCGAATAAATTACAAACTCTTCAAAAGACAATGATGCATAAGTTCTAATCGACATCTTCAGACCACTGCGTAAACGACCACTAGTCGTTGTGTACTCAAGGAGCCAATTCGTGTCAGTTGTAAGTAAGGCGACATGGGGAAAAAGAAATCCAGAGTTCTTACTTTCTAACGGCAGTGATATCCTGATACTACGCAATCGGCATTTCATAAAAGACGCAGTTTACTTTCCATCTCTGTCGACAATTTACGTTCCGACGCTGTCCACAACTTTGGCCAACATGCGTAACAGTAACACATCTGCGGCTAATTCAGTAACACAAGAGGGCTCTTCGCGTATGTGAGTCGGGCTGCCGCTTACGTGTTGCTGTCCAGCGCGAAGGGACACACTGAACATGGGTTTGCAACTATTAAAATTTCATGTTCCCATCTCTCTAGGTATAATATTAATGATGCACTTAAATTTCGTGAAATAAAAATGAACTAAATAGGGTCTCACAATCTGCGACATGGTCGCGAATTGAACGGTGACCCGAAAATAGAAAAAATTTCCTTTACTCCACGTCTGTGGTCACATTTTCTTTTTTTTTTTTTTTATGTTTTCAGCAATTGCTCTGCTGACAAGATGACTCTTGTGTATACTATTATTTATATACGTTTGACGATGCTGGCGCTGATTTTGTTTCTAGCATTTGACGATGTCACTATGGCTCCAGTATATTAGGACATGTTTTTATAAAACATGTATTTTTAGTTAGTTGGGTAGATCACATAACTAATGAGGAGGTACAGAACTGAATTGGGGAGAAGAGGAGCTTGTGGCACAACTTGACTAGAAGAAGGGACCGGTTGGTAGGACATGTTCTGAGACGTGGAGGGTAAAAATCGTAGAGGGAGACCAAGAGATGAATACACTAAGCAGATTCAGAAGGATGTAGGTTGCAGTAAGTACTGGGAGAAGAAGCAGCTTGCACAGGATGGAGTAGCATGGAGAGCTGCATCAAACCAGTCTCAGGACTGAAGACTACAACAACAACAGATGGGATACGGACGGTGTCCCGACAGGTAGTGTGTAGCTCCCTTGGTCGAAAGGAAGTACTCGTATATCATTATCGTTCTTGTTTGGTAAATAAAATAAGTTAAGAAAATTAAGAAATGCGTGGGAACGTTCCTCCATCATTAGTTCCCTGGAAACACACTGTTTGCCGTACAGAGCTTACAGTACCCGGACGTTGACGGCTCGCTGAGCGAGTGCAGTTATGCGTGGGCTGAAGCTGGCCGCGGCTACTGGCAGGCCCGGTGCATAAATCACGGCTGAGGCGAGGCGAGGCGCCGGGGTTAATTGCTGGCCTCGCGGCTGCCGCTGCCCGCTCAGCTACCGCCACGCCGAGGCCCAGATAGGCATCGTCTGCAGTTTACCAGTGTGCTGTGCCGAACGTCCGGATCACGCGCCACCTCTCTCGAGGTCGTTCTTGCCCCTCTCGCGGAAATTCAGAATTGAATTTCATTCTGCACAGTTTCCAGTAACAGGCGGCGAATCCAGCGAGGTGGTGCTGCTGTTAGCACACTGGGCTCGCCTGCGGAAGCACGACGGTTCAAACCCGCGTGCTGTCATCCTGAAGTAAGTCATCCGTGATTTCCCTAAATCGCCTCGGGCAAATGCCGGAATGGTTCCCCTGAAAGGGCACTGCCGATTTCCCTCCCCATCCTTCCATCATCCGATGGGACCGATGACCCCGCTTTTTGGTCCCCTCCCCCAAATCGGCCAAGCAACCAACAGGCGGCGATAAGCAGCTACGTATTCCCAGGGTGAAAGCTGTCGCTTCAATTAAGCCTCACGGCTTTCCGTTCTACAGTTAGGCTAGAATGCAATACATAGTTACATAAATCTTTTTGAAACCGTTTTTGTTGTGAAATCTCCCCAAAAAATAGACTTCGCTTGTACTTGCGAATCCTCTTTTATTGTGGAATTAAGGTACAAACGGTTTCACGATAATCAATCGCATCTTCAGGATCAATCTACAACAACACGCATACGAATTATAGGCCGTTGAGTGAAAAAAAACTAGCAGTGCCTACTTTTAAGGGGATACAAAATTACTCATTTGGCTGGATTACATTAAGCCACTAAATGGGATCTCCCAGGTTGTGTAAGGCACATATCCTGGCATCATCAAATAGAATAGTTATTGGAAAATCCATCGATAAACTTAGATAATTAAGGGTCGTCACTAAAGGACGTACTAGTTTAGACCTAAAAAACAGGGCGAATAAGCGGAAGAACACTGGACTGTGGCATCAGAATCCTGTAAATATAATACGGTAGCAACTTACCGGTGTTGAATTCCTAATGGTACTTGCAAAAACAGCTATCTCGGCTGCGAAGAAGTGATAACTGCATGCGCAGACACTGTGGCTACTAAGTCATAGTGAAAATTGGCACTATCGTACCTGCCGCACTAGTGCCTGTATGTGCCGGTAGAGGACATGAGGGTTAAATAAGCCCTTAGTACTTCCTTTCTTTTCCAAAGGTTGGCAATCATTTTTCAAATGAAATTGAAAACTGAAGATAAATTATGCCATAACAACGGACATTGCTTATCATTGGTAACATTACTAACACTTTACTCAGTGAAACAATTCTATGCCGTGTGCTATTTTCTTTATTTTTTGCAAGTCCCACTAAATTTGTACGAAAAATAAAAAAGTAAGCACTCAGAAGTTTTCCGCTGTCTTACATATTGATATCCTATTGTTAAATCTGCTAACATCCATTCCATTTGATGATGCCAGAATACTCCCCTTACAACGTTGGGAGTTCATATTGGTTTAATGACTTAGTGTCATCCAGACAAAGTAGTACTTTCGTACCTCCTTCATAGTAGGCACAAGCAGTTTTTTCACCTAACGGCCTCTAATTCGCATGGACGTTGTAGATTTAACCTGAAAATGCGATTCATTATCGCCAAAGTGGTTGTACTTTAAACCTGCAGTAATGCGGAGTAGCAGCTACGAGCGGACTCGACAGTTTTATTAGATGATTTTACTATTTTTTTATAAATTTTCTTAGATACGCGTAGATTAGGATGTGGTTGCCCACATAAACTTACAGAATCGAATACCCTTCGTTACAGACGGTAGAACAGGCAACTGTACTATATAGTTTGATGAATGGAAAAATGAATACTGGATATTCTGCGTCGCCTCTTGCAAAAAAGTAAAAGCCTCAGGGTAATTTATCTAGTAAAGGAGTAGATAACAGGTGAAAAACAGCAGTTATTGAACTACTTTTGTATTCAACAATAATTACTAGCATGGTAACTAGTCTGACTGGATGATTTAAAGCCGTAGTATTTTCTTAATTCGGTGTAATTTGAAATGATAACAAATGAGCGTTTCCAATGTTTGCAGAGAAAAAAAACTTCATTACATTCAGCTAGCTGGACTTTTTAATAACGTACTGTTCAGCTTCTTATGTATGAAGTCGCCATTACCCCCCCCCCTCCTCTCTCTCTCTCTCTCTCTCTCTCTCTCTCTCTCTCTCTCTCTCTCTCTCTCACACACACACACACACACACACACACACACGAGGGCGCATTGAGTTGAAATTCTTTTTACAGGAGTTAATGAGAGAACGAGTAACAGCGCAGGCGTGTCTAAATCTCTTCAGAAGTTTTTGCGGGATAATTCTGTTTTAAAACACTTGATTTTGTTCCATTGGGAGCCCATTAATCTTTTGACTAAGTGTCAATAATTTTCTATGATCGCCACACAAGCGTGGCACGTTCTGTAGACACAAAGACCCCATACTGAAATGCACATATCTAGGAAAAGAAATCCACCAATATACAACTACACTGCTGGAAGCATTATCTGCAGTAAAATATCAAGTAGTAACCATCCAGACATACTATATGTGAAATGACCACATAAAACAAATGATGGGAAAGACAGATGCCAGACAGATTCACAGAAGAATCTTAAGGAAGTGTAAGTCATCCACCCACGAACAGACCAGAATTGGCAGTCGCTTGTGGAGGAGTACCAGGGACTTAAACTTAACTTCCATGGCGTCTCACTGTAGTCTGCAGGGCCAAAGGAGGCCCCCATGCGATATTAGGCGCCTATCTCATGACATATGCTAAGTCTGCGAATTACTTCCTATCACTCACATCTTGTGAAATGACCACGGCGAGAAAATGAGAGGTATTGGAGCTAATAACCGGCTTACCGACAATCGTTCTTCCCACACGCGCGCCTTTGGCGAGTGGAACAGGGAAGGAGGGGTCAGTTAGTGGTACTAGAATTACCCCCCGCCACACACCATTAGGTGGATTTCGGAGTATCATTTGAATATAGATGATTTATGTTTCATTTGCAGTACCTGTACGTTGCTCGTTACATTTTTTTGTGAAACTGACCTGTTAGCAAGGTGATACGTAATTATTTGACTGTGGGTGAGAAAGAGATAAGGGAGCGAGTGAAGGGAAAAGAGCTAAATGAAAGTCGGGCCATGGAAACCATTTACGGTCGCCGATTTTATTCAGCCGACCTCGCGCCACGCGCTTAGTTCAGTCCTAGCGCGCCCTCATTTACGTAATTGGGTTAATTTAACAGGCGTATTAATGCTTCCGATTAAATTCCGCGCCCCCGTGCGGGTGGCCCGGGGCAGAATTGTTACCCTCGCTAGGGTACGCCCTCGACATAGCTTCCCGGCCCGGCCTGTGTAATTGCATCGCCGCGCGACCGTGATGCGAGTAAATAGCGACTAATTCCTCGCCGGCGGCCCGCGGTCGGCTCACGGCCCGTGGGCGCCCACTGCGGCGTGCCAAATGCCGATGCGGTGCGGGCCGCTGCTTCCTGATTGAGAGTTGGCCGGCGCCAGCGTTTCCGAGAAACCAGGGTGAGTCATCGCAAGCGTAATGCAACCTGTGTGCGCGTGTGCGTGTGGGGGCGATTGTCAGTCGAGAGAAGCAGCGCAGGCAGGCCAGATACTGGAAAATAAATGAGAAGAGTACTCTGTTCGCCAAGTTTTAAATCAATCGCTTACGAATTTAAGAACCTTCAACATCGCAGCGCGTCAGCAATCGTTGGTTAATATATTAAAGAACTAAAAACCCGCCTCGATTGCGAAAAAAGCACCTAGTGTTAACCTACGTTTCGGCGTAGATAACTACACCTTCTTCAGAACAACAATAAAACAGCCAAGTGCCTAAGAAGACCTTTGTCAATGATTAAAAGAACACCATAGCTATACATTTAGAAAGGAAAAAAAAAAGGAAAACACATACAGTACATATGTACAAAGTCAAAACCACTACCATCAGTCCGCAGCTTGTGGTCGTGCGGTAGCGTTCTCGCTTCCCACGCCGGGTTCCCTGGTTCGATTCCCGGCGGGGTCAGGGATTTTCTCTGCCTCGCGATGACTGGGTGTTGTGTGATGTCCTTAGGTTAGTTAGGTTTAAGTAGTACTAAGTTCTAGGGGACTGATGACCATAGATGTTAAGTCCCATAGTGCTCAGAGCCATTTTGAACTACCATCAAGTTAAGTAATGGTTTTGACTTTGTACATATGTACTGTATGTGTTTTCCTTTTTTTTTCGTTTCTAAATGTATAGCTATGGTGTTCTTTTAATCATTGACAAAGGTCTTCTTAGGCACATCCACGCCCGAGGCAGAATTCGGACCTGCGACCGTAGCGGTCGCGCGGTTCCGGACTGAAGCGCTTAGAACCGCACGGCCACTCCGGCCGGCGAACCCCCTCCTCCACATGGCACGCATCTCATTATGGTCTGCAGATTGTAGATATGGCTCTACATATGTTTTCTGTCAATGATATTTCAGCGAACATGTCACGTTTGATTCTTTTAATATTAAAATTTTTTCCTCGGTACGTTACGTTTTCGCCATCTCTGATCTTTGGGCTTTATTTTGTGATAATTTGTAGTGTCGGTTTGTTTGCCACGAATACAAATCCTCAGTTACCGCCCCGTACGGGTACTCGGTGCCGCCTTTCTTACAGCTGCTAGGGCTCTGGGCTCGTGTAACTCTGTGATGTGTTCCGCTCTCACTTCAACTTCTGACTCGTTAAATTGCCTGGAGTTAAAAACACGTGAGACGATCCGAACGGCTACAGACTTGTCTCGTTGGCGTCCCGGGACTAAAGATGTCGGTGGAATTGCCGGCAGCGGAGGTATTTGCGGCGCAGACTGCTGGGATGTCGCCTGGCGGATCAGCCGCGCGTCGCTGTCAGCCGGAGTGATTTATCGGGCCGTCGCGTCGCGTGCCGCCCCTCCTAGGCGGCGCCAAACTGCGGCTCTCGCCTCACCCGACTTTCCACGGCATCCACCCCCAACACCTCGGCTCTACTTCTCGCCTGTTACTGTTCACTGTCGTCTGCAGTCGTGTGCTGCTCTCCGCGATAGTCTATGCTGTGCGAACCTTCTCGTCACTGCATTACCTCCTCACACCTGCGCTATTACAGAAAAAAAGGTTCAAATGGCTCTGAGCACTATGGGATCTAACTTCTGAGGTCCTCAGACCACTAGAACTTAGAACTACTTAAACCTAACTAACCTAAGGACATCACATACATCCATGCCCGAGGCAGGATTCGAACCTGCGACCGTAGCGGTCGCGCTTCCAGACTGTAGTGCCTAGAACCGCTCTGCCACCCCGGCCGGCGGCTATTACTGCAGCCTACACCCCACTTGAATCTGCTTTTTGCGGTTAACCCTTGTCTCCACCTATAAATCCCCCCCCCCTCCCTCGCACGCGCTCACACGTACGCTCTTCCATCCAACCAGCCTTCTGACGGGTTTGATGGGGCACTCCACCAATTCCTCTCCTCCGCGAACGTCTTCATTTCAGAGTAGCACTTGCACCCTGTTCTCACTTACTAGCTGGATGTACTCCAATATCTGCCTTTCCCTAGTGTTTTTACGCTCTGCATCTCCCTCTAGTACCATGCAGATCATCCACTGATCCTACTATCCTCTCCTTCTTCCTGTCAGTGTTTTCCACAGTTCCTTTCCCCTCTAATTCTGCGCAGAACCTCCACATTCCTTACTTTACCAGTCCACCTAATTTTCCACATTCTTTCTAGCAGCCGGCCAGTGTAGCCGAGCGGTTCTAGGCGCTTCAGTCTGGAACCGCGGGACCGCTAAGGTCGCAGGTTCGAATCCTGCCTCGGGCATTGGTGTGTGTGATGTCCTTAGGTTAGTTAGGTTTAAGTAGTTCTAAGTTATAGGGGACTGATAACCTCAGATGTTAAGTCCCATAGTGCTCAGAGCTATTTGAACAATTTTTTTCCTTCCTAGCACCACATCTCAAACGCTTGGATTCCCTTATGTTCCGGTTTTCCCACACTCCACACTTCGCTATCACACAGGCTCTGTTCCAAACGTACGTGCTCAGAAATTTCTTACTCAAATTAAAGCCTGTGTTTGATACTAGTAGATTTCTCTTGAACGGGAACTCTCTTTCCTGTTTGTGCCAGTCCGCTTTTTATGTCCCCCTTGCTCCGTCCGTCAGAGGTTATGTTGCTGCCTAGGTTGAAGAACTATTCATTACTTTCGTCTTTTACTCTCAGTCCATATTCTGTACACAGTAGACTGTTCATTCCATTCAGCCGATCTTGTAATTCTTCATGTTTTCACTTTGCATACACCTCTGGACCTAAAAAATGGTTCAAATGGTTCTGAGCACTGTGGGACTTAACACCTGAGGTCATCAGTCCCTTAGAACTTAGAACTACTTAAAACCAACTAACCTAAGTACATCACACACATCCATGCCCGAGACAGGATTCGAACCTGCGACCGTAGCGGTCGCGCGGTTCCAGACTAAAGCGCCTAGAGCCGCTCGGCCACACCGGCCGGCTGTGGACCTTAAAACTGATATTCTTTCACTCTGAATTTTAATTCCACTGGTGTACCTTGCCTTTATTTCCGTTTATGCTACTTCGATGTATAGATTGAACAGTAGGGAGCGAAGGATGCATCCCTGTCTGACACCCTTCTTAATCCGAGCACTTCGTTCTCGGTCTTGCGATCTTACCGGTGCCTCGTGGTTCTTGCATATATTGTATATCACCCATCTTTCATTGTAGCTTACTTGCATTTTTCTCAGAATTTCGGCTACCTTCCACCATTTCACACTGGCCAATGGTTTTTCCTTCTATGTATATCTCGCAAAGGGACAGTAAAGATAAAACAAGAAAGAATAGAGCCCACACAGAAGGTTTCATTAAAAGCTCAGCAGGTAGCGTTTACATTAGATGCCGCCTAAAGAGCGTTAAGATGTTCGTAACAACAGAGCGTGTACAAATAGTGTTGCAAGCAAGCTGCGACTGAAATATAGGTGACAAAATTTGTGGCACAGTTGCTGTTGTTTGAATTTAACCTTACTGAGATCGGTTTGGTAGACAGAAGTTGACAACAGAACTAAGTTAGTTCCCTGGTAAATTAATTTTGTTTTTAATTTCTTTTCGTGATTTGCCACTTCGTATTTCGGTTGGATGCCGTTGGTGTGTGTAGCAGTTAGGCATTGTGGTATGTAGGCGGTGGGGAGAGACGCTCAGACTTGCCTACAGAAGAACCGCTCGCCGTCCCAGATGGTGGGGCTAGCCAGCCGGCAGCGGCGCCGCGGCAGAAGGTGTGGGTCCGCAGCGCGCGGCTCCATTCGCCGGCTCAGGCCGCGCCGTAATCCGCGCTGAGCTGCCGGCTTAGCGACTTGCTGAGCAGAACAGCCCTTAATGAGAACACGGCCGGCCCGGATCTGCCGCGCAGCCGCTGTCTGCCTGGCGGGCCCGCGGGCACAACCAACCCGTCGTCAGCGGTTAACGTTCAGTCACCACAGTCGGCTTTATGTGTGACACCTCACCTTTCGACGACGTTAACTCGTCTGCGCCGGTATTGGTTGAAATAAAAATGGTGTGAGCGTCGGAGTAGAGCACGAAAGGAAAGTAGGATGGGCGGGGGAGAGGGGGGGGGGGGGGGAGGGGTGCTGTAGGTACATATAACTTCCAAACATTGTTGCCTTCTGCACTGACGCAAATTTTTCTAATGGGGTGCTACACTATTAGACTACGCAATGAATTGTACAGGTTTTTCCATAGTGCCGTATCGAGTTCTGCTCACTGCACTAACTGTTCTCAATTCTCAGCACATGAGCTACATTCTCCTCGCTCCGCAGGCTCTGCCGTTAGACCGGCACAGTACTGCAGTTACTCAGTCTAGTTAAAACCGCAATTCCGGGACTCGGCGTTGTGTTGTCCTTACGTCGTACTGATAGGAAAACAGTCTGCGCCGACCAGTGTGGCCGAGCGGTTCTAGGCACTTCAGTCTGGAACCGCGCGACTGCTACGGTCGCAGGTTCGAATCATGCCTCGGGCATGGTTGTGTGTGATGTCCTTAGGTTAGTTAGGTTTAAGTATTTTTAAGCTCTAGAGGTCTGCTGACCTCAGATGTTTAGTCACATAGTGCTCAGAGCCAAAATAGTCTGCAATATACTATCGTATCGTTTTTCCGTTATTGAGATGGCTGAATGCGCACGAACCGAAAGACAATAAATTGAAATTACAACTACAATTTTCAAGATTTTGTCATGTTGATAAAAATTTTCGCCGTAGCTGCTAGGCGAAATGCAGACTGGAATTTCGGGACTCCTATGTTTGGTCACCTGTAATAACGAACTTTGGGCTGTTGTAGACGATGCAGAATGAAGAAAATGTTTAGCTAAGCAAATTATTTCCTTACTGAAGACAACATGACAGCGTGTAGTCAGTTACAGCCCGTAATACTTAAATGCATTGGAGTAAAGTAAGTGTGTTTCTGTGTGATTTTTGAGTAAAATAGTCGCGTAAAATTGTGAAATGTGTAAGGCGAGTCAGTGTTTCGTTTCGACCGATAAGCTGTGGTCGTCTTCGGGGTCTGATATTGCTTCAATCCACGGTACCGCAATGGCGGACATGCCCTATGAAATCCGCCGATAAAGATCACCCGACAAGTCGATACGCGGAGGCGTACGACCTTACCTCATTATTAATTTACTACTGATGATTCTATTGCAGTTTATTACGTAAGAATGCCTCTCTTCATGTAGCATTGTCGAAACGGGTGGTTTTATTGCTGTGCAATTCAAAAATGTTCAGATGTGTGTGAAATATTATGAGACTTAACTGCTAAGGTTGTCAGTCCCTAAGCTTACACACTACTTAACCTAAATTATCCTAAGGACACACACACACACACACACACACACACACACACACACACACACACACACACACACACACACATACACACATGCCCGAGGGAGGACTCGAACCTCGGCCGGGACCAGCCGCACATTCCAGGTGTGACGACACACAAGGGTAAAGTGCGAAACGTACTTGCAAGCTCTGTACCTGCATGAGAAATAATTGATAATGAATAATAATAATAATAATAATGTCTCTCAATGCAGTCCGTCATCGGATTAATTTTTACATTAATCAGCTCTTATGTTGTTACATGAGAATTTCAGATCCATTCTGTAAGCAGAGCAACCAGTCGGTTGCTGTCTAACTACAATGAATCTCAAGATAATCAATCAAGAACGGAACCGTGATCAGTGTAAGAAGAACTGCCGTGATACGACTGCATTGGAAGACATTATTATAACTCAGTTGTCGCCGCTTTTCTCGAATTGACCGTACGTCAAACAGGTTCTGAATAACGTTTTAGGATGTTCCGTGACGTTCATAATGGTTTGTAACGAATGTAATAAACACTATGTACTGCTGGAGCCACTGTAAATCAGAGAACTGTGCTCGGCCTGCTGTATCTTTCGCCAGAAGATACATCGCGCTCAGCCCCTCGCTTTTTGCCCGGGGACAAGTATTAATCGGTCTTAATCTCTCTCGCCTGGGACGACGCGCTAACGCACGTGGCAGCTTGTTATTACCGCGTGTAAACACCCGGCCGGCGATCGGCACGCGGCGAAACAATTTAATGACACGCGTTTAGCGGCGAAACGAGGCCGGCACGTAGAAAACGGGTCGTGTCGTGTCGCGTAGGGCCGCGGCGCTGACGCCTTAATAACTTCTAGCGGAACCAGCATTCGGAAAGGAAAACGCGCCCCGCTAGCGAGAGTAAAAACAAAAAGTAGCTTTAATTTCAATTACGGCCTCTGCCGAAAAACACAGTCTTTACGAGTAATTCGGGGCCATTAATTACGGCGGTCGATTGTGATCGGGCGGAACGAGTTTGCGGGGCACGCCACCACGCCTAGCTGCGCCTCGCCAAACTAATTTAAAGCGCGTTCTTAATCGGCCCCGAGTACGTCCGTGGCCGTTCGTTTCCTCGTCCACGACCGCAGCCTTCTCGGAGCAGAAATTCAAATAACAGTTATCAAAAATCCGTTTGCTCTAAATTACACGCCGCTACACTTTTTGTGGTCGCCTGTCGTCGCGATGCTGGCGTGGCAGTTTCAGCGACTTGCCAGCGTGTTGTGGTGCGTGGTCTTACCGGCTCCTTCTCTTTTTGTGGTTATTTCTTTTACTAACTAATGGGCGAAATCGAGTCAGATTCACGTTACTTAAACATTTGCCATAACAGCGAATTTGTTTATTAAATACTTTCGCGTATAACCTGGTAGTACACGAATGTTGATCACAGTAATTACATTTTTACAGTAAAATTTACTTCACTTATTCCTGGTCAAATCTCGTAGATCATCTCCATGTGCTAGGTTGGCATCGTTTTGTCTACGTGCTTGTTAATTCTTGCTTAGCTGCAAAAAGGTTATGATTTATCTTCTTATAAGACGCTAACCACGCAAAAATTTTATTTCTCATTTATTCTTCTGTATCAGCTAGTTGATTTGCACATTTTTAATAACAACACAAATGAACAAAGAACTGGATACATCTACTTCAAATCCTAATACAAAACGAAATGGATTATGCGACTCTCCGCCCGGATACACAAAGAGCTGCGATACCAGCAAGTCTTACTATGATAATGCGATCGCTTACTGAAGTTACATTCACAAAACTTTCCAAATTAATTTTAATATTGTCCTTTATTGTCACTTCTTCAAATTTAAATCTGAAATAAATACCATTACTGATAATGATTATATAGTTGACATTCCAATAGATCAGCAAAAGGTTTAATATTTTAATTAAAGGTTTTTTAATGATAGTACTTTTACAACATACTTTGTTAAGGTTTTTATTGTGATGACTAGGCTAAGCAGAGAATTAGTATAATACCAGAAAAATTTCTTCTACGTCTGTGAAATCTTGAATTTCGAATATCGCCAGGTACAGCACTTCCAGAAATGTTCTAAACGCTCCGTTGTTAGTCTACGTCACCAGTTGTTTTGCGTCCACCATACCAGTCTTGCCACTACAAAAGTTAACATGCAGCGCAATGAAAACAATAGTGTGTCACACTTTCTACTTCTCCGTAAGTACAGCAGATAACAAGCACGTCATGTCAGATTGCAAAAGGCGCAGAGATGGCAGCACGGTACGGCAGATGGAATTTTACCGCCAGCGGCGAGAATGAGAACTGTTCTAAATACTTAAAATGGCGACGTTTTCCTTACTTTAACAGCGTGCAATCATTCGTTTTCTGAATTTGCGTGGTGTGAAACCAATTGAAATTCATCGACAGTTGAAGGAGACATGTGGTGATGGAGTTATGGATGTGTCGAAAGTGCGTTCGTGGGTGCGACAGTTTAATGAAGGCAGAACATCGTGTGACAACAAACCGAAACAACCTCGGGCTCGCACAAGCCGGCCTGACGACATGATCGAGAAAGTGGAGAGAAATGTTTTGGGGGATCGCCGAATGCCTGTTGAACAGATCGCCTCCAGAGTTGGCATTTCTGTGGGTTCTGTGCACACAGTCCTGCACGACGACCCGAAAATTCGCAAAGTGTCATCCAGGTGGGTGCCACGAATGCTGACGGACGACCACAGGGCTGCCCGTGTGGCATGTTGCCAAGCAATGTTGACGCGCAACGACAGCATGAATGGGACTTTCTTTTCGTCGGTTGTGACAATGGATGAAACGTAGATGCCATTTTTCAACCCAGAAACAAAGCGCCAGTCAGCTCAATGGAAGCACACAGATTCACCGCCACCAAAAAAATTTCGGGTAACCGCCAGTGCTGAAAAAATGATGGTGTCCATGTTCTGGGACAGTGAGGGCGTAATCCCTACCCATTGCGTTCCAAAGGGCACTACGGTAACAGGGGCATCCTACGAAAATGTTTTGAAGAACAAATTCCTTCCTGCACTGCAACAAAAACGTCCGGGAAGGGCTGCGCGTGTGCTGTTTCACCAAGACAACGCACCCGCACATCGAGCTAACGTTACGCAACAGTTTCTTCGTGATAACAACTTTGAAGTGATTCCTCATGCTCCCTACTCACCTGACCTGGCTCCTAGTGACTTTTGGCTTTTTCCAACAATGAAAGACATTCTCCGTGGCCGCACATTCACCAGCCGTGCTGCTATTGCCTCAGCGATTTTCCAGTGGTCAAAACAGACTCCTAAAGAAGCCTTCGCCGCTGCCATGGAATCATTGCGTCAGCGTTGTGAAAAATGTGTACGTCTGCAGGGCGATTACGTCGAGAAGTAACGCCAGTTTCATCGATTTCGGGTGAGTAGTTAGTTAGAAAAAAAAAATCGGAGGCCTTAGAACTTGAATGCACCTCGTACTGGTCTCAGCCACACTTAGTCACCTACCCTGTTTTAAAGTCTGCCCAGCTACGACGTCCGTCATGTGTGGTGAGGGGTGCCCGGCCAGCAGCACGGCACCTGGACGTGGTCTCAGCTTGGTTTTGCCGCGTATTGAAGACACTCACCACAGCACTCCTCGAACGCCGGACGAGTCGTGCGGTTTTCGAAATGCTCTTGCCGAGCTTTTGGGCCATCACAATCTGCCCTCTGTCAAATTCATAGAGATCGCGCGCCTTCCCCTCTCTGCACATGGGGAGCACGCTCACTGATACTACATGCGACGTGCGTGTGTCTGACTAGCAGTCATTCCTCGCCCGATGACGCTGCTGCCGCCTGGACGGGTTTATATCGTTAGTAGGTCAGTGGTCATAATTTTCTGGCTCATCAGTGTACTAAGAACAGCGTGCAGATCTTAAGCCAATTGAACATTCCTGGAGTTGTACTTGAAGGAATATTTGTCGGGAGCAAAGCGGTGTCTAAAAAGTGCTTTTTGGAGAAAGGAAATAAATTTCAGATTGGCCTATGCCTGTTTATTCAGTGCCTAGCTTGGTAGTTGTATTAAAAACGGGAGTATTCCTATTAGATGCCAAAATCGCGAATTTAAGTTACTACACAGTTTTGGAGGCTATGTATAGAAATACTTTCTGTTAACATGAAAGACAATCGTTTTTTTACATCCATTCACATACGTTGTAATTATGTTGGTTGGTACTGCGTGTTCAGTTTGCCCAGTTTCTGTGGAAATATTATTCATAATTAGTACAGGTTGAGCGGGAATATTTTTCTATGCATTTACTATTTCTCTCTCTCTCTCTCTCTCTCACTCACTCACTCACTCACTCACACACACACACACACACACACACACACACACACACACACACACACACACACACACACACACACACAAAATAACCGATATAAGGTCAGATATTTCTATTCGTGACTGAGGATCGTGTACCGAACAGCATTACATCAGTATCTACTTCATTTACAGACTAATACGGCTAAAAATTATAGCTATTAGGAGTACTATGTATTTAGTTTGATTAATACCTCCACGTACACGTCGCAGAAGTAAACCATTAATGCTTGCCGGCCGGAGTGGCCGTTCTAGGCACTACAGTCTGGAGCCGCGCTACCGCTACGGTCGTAGGTTCGAATCCTGCCTCGGGCATGGATATGTGTGTTGTCCTTAGGTTAGTTAGGTTTAAGTACTTCTAAGTTCTAGGGGACTGATGACCTCAGCAGTTAAGTCCCATAGTGCTCAGAGCCACTTGAACCATTTTGAACCATCAATGCTTGTTTTCCCGTGGGGACAGCAGAATAGGTGTTCAAGTGTGGACGGAAATGGATTAGTCTATACTGACAGGCGTAGTCTTCTTATTGTTAGAAGTGTAGTTACGGCAGTGCAGAAAACATCAGGTTGTTAAGTTTGTGACGTGTTTGTAGGAAGACAGTTCGTCGCAGAGAACACACGACCAGCACAAAAAAAAAAAAAAAAAAAAAAAATGTGCAAATGGTTCTGAGCAGTATGGGACTTAACATCTGTGGTCATCAGTCCCGTAGAACGTAGAACTACTTAAACCTAACTAACCTAAGGACATAACACACATCCATGCCCGAGGCAGGATTCGAACCTGCGACCGTAGCGGTCACGCGGTTGCAGACTGAAGCACCTAGAACCGCATGGCCCCACCGGGCGGCCACGACCGGCACACTAATGTGTGTACATATTAAGGTACCACATATAAAAATATGTGTACTTACATCGGTTACTTCCTGTGTAATGTGTGTGTGTATGGATCTGACTGCGGCAGAACACAATTGTAAGCTTTGTCCGTCGGAGGAAGCATGTTTTGTAAGTAGCTTTTGTGAAAGGCACTGGCAGGGCCGGTGGAAGCGGTGATAAGAAAACCGTAGCAATCGGCGTGTGGGGGCGTGAAATGGCATCTGCGGGGGCGGTGGTGCGTGACGGCCGGGCCGTCCCCTCCCACTGTCCTCGGCAGCTTTGTTTACGTTCCGGCGGCGCGCGTGCTCCGCCGACCGTGAAATATGCCGGCAAAGTAAACGGCCGCCCCTAATCTCTGGCTGGCTTTTTGTTCCTCACACCTGCCGCTGCTGCTCACTCCGCGCTCGCCATCTTAATTCGCCACCCCGTTAGTTTGTACTGCCGCCTGAAAATAATCTCTAAGCTTTTGTATGCTTCACAGAGGATTTTTGCTTGCGGATGTCTAGTCCTCTTGCACACAAGCAGAAACTGCAGTTTGTTACTGCAGCGTTGAAAGGGTCTCTCAACTGCAGATTCCCCTTACTGTGTTAAATCATTTTATCTGCAGAGATGAAAATATAGTGGCACGACGACAGATTCCCTGGGATTTTGCATGTTTACTTTCACGGTCTATTTTTGGCAGTTGAGTTTCTCATTACGAACATAATTCATTTTTAATGGTTTGCTGCTTTATGTTCGAAAGAGTTGTAGTTCATGCGTGAATATTACTGCGGTGCCCAAAGCCAAGAAAAACTGCTAAAGGCACCGTAACAAATTTACATTACAGCAAAAGTTTTTTTGAGCGTCGGCACATACTAAAATACTAAAGGCAATAAATTTCTTAAATGCGTCAGTGATCATTACGACATTTAATCTGTTACGACGTTTCATCTAGTGGAATCATCAAAACAAAACCTGGAACTTAACTATATTTTACGGATAGATGTCGGCAGTAAGCGAAAAGCCAATGATTGAAGATTAGCATTAATCCACTCAGGACGTCAGCCGAGCTATCACTAAAAAACTAAAAACTCCTCCTGAACAGGCCATGATGGCCCAAAGGTACCGACCGGCCGCCCTGTCATCCTCAACCACAGGCGTCACTGGATGCGGGTATGGAGGGGCATGTGGTCAGCACACCGCTCTCCCGGCCGTATGTCAGTTTCCGAGACTGGAGCCGCTACTTCTCAATCAAGTAGCTCCTCAGTTTCCCTCACAAGGGCTGAGTGCACTCCGCTTGCCAACAGCGCTCGGCAGACCGGATGGTCACCCATCCAAGTGCTAGCCCAGCCCGACAGCGCCTAACTTCGATGATCTGACGGGAACCGGTGTTACCATTGCGGCAAGGCCGTTGGCGAGCTAACAGTAGTTGTAGGAAAATAGGTAGAAGTCAGAGCTTCGCTGAAAGAATCCGAAGAAAATTTAATTCATCTGGTAACGAAAGTGACTCACAAAAAAATCATTTGGACGCCTCTTGCGATTTGCTCGTCAGTCTGCTATCCCTGAGGGAAGAGAAGGAATACGATCCAGACGACTTCCTTCAGTTAGTGGTGTTAAAATTCCAATAGCGTACGTTCCAAAAAGGCAGATATTACTTCCTTCCACACACATCTCGCCGTATTACAACGGCAGGGAAACTAAAAAAAATTAAATTTTGGATTGAGAACTGCCGACACTCTTTTAGTACGCGCGTTCCGGTGCTATTTCGCCGTTCAAACATATTGACGTTGAGTGTGCTTTCTCTCTTCGTCATTTAACCCTCCATGGGTTAGAGAAGGAAAAGTCTCACGTGTAGGCAGCTGGCATTTGAGGCTGACTGCGGAACAATTCATCTGCCGCCAACGTATATTTCGCTAAGAAACACGGAAGATAGGATGCCAGAAATTAGGGCTCGCGCGGAGGCTTTTGGACAATCGCTTTCGTATGTAAGTAATGTAAATAACGGACACGACACTGATTACTGAAATCACCAATCGGTTTGTTCCTCATGAATTAATACAGGTTTCATTTGTAAGTTATTGGAGGTACCATGCGGCAAGCCAACGATGAACGTTAAGCTGAAGGTAATACACAAGGGTGAATCGTAGACCCCGACACTGAAACGGTACAAATGTAAGAAAAGAAAAGTGAAACTTCCACTTTTTTATCTTCAGGTAATATGGGGCACACGCGCGACAGGTGAGCGAATAGCAAAATGTAGTTCACGTTCTTGTAGAAGCGTTAACGACGAAAGTCACGTCGATTTTGATAAATTTGCAATCCAGTATCAGAATTAGCTTTCTGCACCACCACCACCATTAGCAGACTACTAATACAGCGGCCGTGGGGCCTCGCTCCCGTAAGTAACAGCGATCAATTATTACCCATAAATTGTCGATTCATCACGCATGAATTACGTCAGATAAATCAGAGATAATCTTGAGCGAACACGGCTGAAGAGCTGGCTTGGGAGGCTGCGCGGTGCATCTCCCCCGTTCCCCCCTCCTCGCTTGCGGCGCCCAGTGATTGATTCATTTTTTCCTAAGTTTCTTTTTTTCTTCTCTCTCTCGTCTCGCCGACACCTAGCGACTGCGGTGTTAATTGTGACGGCGGTGCAGAATCCGCTGGCTGCTTACTGAAGCTCGATGGGCGACCGGGAGCGGATTCCACAGTGCTCGCCTTCTGATGGATGCTTGCCGGCTCATAAATATGGATTGCCGCCTCCCATTCAAGAAGTCACGTACTGCTCGCCCCGCGCTGCCTGCCTCTTCTCCCGCCGACGAAATTAATCGAAACCGATTTGAGAGATTGCGAGTCACCGATTGAACCTGTTTGCCGTGGACTTGCCTTTCGGCTCTCGGCGCCAGCAAAAAAGACGGAGAGGAACGCGGGGGGCAGAGAGGTCGCTAAGAAGGGAAGAGGAAGTAGAAGAAGAAGGAAAAAGAGAACTGGAGAGGGAGGAAAGGAGGGAAAAAAAAGACCAGTAGGAGCGGTACTCCGCTGCTCAGCGACCGTGAAGCCAAATACATTAAACCCTCCGCGCCAGAGTTAGCTTTTTTATGCTCTTTGATGAGCGGGATCGTTAAATAATATTCTCCTTTGTGCTCTCTTCCGATTTAATTCCTGGCGTCGCTCCGTTCTCAGTAGTTGCCTTTTGCCCGTTTTTCCCCGGGTTTCCTTCGAAAAGGGCGATAACTTACTGTGTAAAAGTAGAGCAGTTATAATTAAAATCGGATTTACTTCGGATACACTTCCTCGGAACTTTCATCGGGCAATCGGTTTGACTTTCTGATTGGCCGTGCGGTTTCGTACACCTTTAACAACGCCACTCGTTTATGGATTTTACTGCTTCTTGTCAGAATCAGAAATGAGCTGCGAAAGTCCTATTTTGCATGTAGTTACGTTGACGTGTAACTAGACCACTCCTAGTAATACTTGGTAATATTGTAATAACAGGAAATACGTTATTATGGTGTAGGTATAAGCCTGTACATATGAAAATCAACTTGCACAGTTACACAATTTTTCAACGAAGGAAATAAATACCACATAAACGAAACAGAAACGGTTTGGCGGCGAGCTGAAGCTGCGATTGGACAAAATGGTTCAAATGGCTCTGAGCACTATGGGACTTAACATCTATGGTCATCAGTCCCCTAGAACTTAGAACTACTTAAACCTAACTAACCTAAGGACATCACACAACACCCAACCATCACGAGGCAGAGAAAATCCCTGAGCCCGCCGGGAATCGAACCCGGGAACCCGGGCGTGGGAAGCGAGAACGCTACCGCACGACCACGAGCTGCGATTGGACAAGGGAATCGGCTGTCTACTATTCGAAGGAACCATTTTCCGTAAGCAGTTTACGAAAACCTCGGAGAACCCAAATCTAGAATGGCAGACGGGGGTTTGAATAGCTGTAACGCCGAACATTAGTCCAAAAATAATACACGATCGTGTTCGTATTGTACGAGGACTATTCGGAAAGTAAAGTCCGATCGGCCGCGAAATGGAAACCACTGTGAAAATCAAAAAATGTTCTATTTGCAACTGTTAGTTGCACTTTCCAGCTACTTCTTCGCATAGTCGCTGCCCCGACTTCAGACACGTCTCATAGCGTTTTACCAACTTCTCAATGCCCTCGTCGTAGAAGGCGGAGCCGCCTGTTATTTCCGCCAGTTCTCTAGGCTGGTCTGCAGCTCGTTGTCTGTGCCACCGGTTCATGTGAGCAGAGATGAAACTCAGGGGGAGCTAATTACGGGCTATATTACGGGTGGTCACACACTTTCCATCGAAAACGCTTCAGGAGCATCTTCATTGTCCCTGCAGAGTGCGTTCGAGAACTGTCATGAACAAGGAAAAGCATGATACTTACGTTATATGGGTTGCACGACATTGGCGAAATCTCTCACCAGGCCTTCATACTTGATGAGAGACTCCATTATTTTCTGGGCATCTGTATGTGCTCATTGTGCGCTCAGAACTGAAAAGATCAACTGATGATTTCGACGAGCATACTGTTGTTTCCATTTCGGCACCGATCGGAACTTACTTTCGGAATACCCCTTGTATATTTCGATTTCTGAGTGCGATGTGTTTTAAGCCTGTTTGATTCCTATTGCATGTTTTGGCATACAGCCACCATCAAATTTTCTACAAAAAAATCATGTAATTGATTTAAATAAATTAACAGTGTGTTATGGATACAAATTGGAATAAAGTGTTTTGAGCTGAGTGCACTGACCTTCTCTTGCAGTTAATTACACTCATTTTGAAGATTAATCGCAGTTACTAACTTCAGAACATAAAATCTTACACAGATTCGCAACGTTAACGTTCAACGGCAAACATCATGTTCTTGTCAGTCTCATTTTTGTGGCGTAGTTTGTTACTGGCGGTTTAAAACCGATTATAACAAGCGCTACACGCGTTTGTATTGCGCACGACAACGTTTTTGTTAACTTTGTGCGCAGCTGAGACATAAAAGAGCTCCCTGCAGAAATGCGTTCCTCACGGGAAACTTGTAAGCATGCCTCATCTCAGAAGGACATTGGAAAGCATCCCTCTGAAGATGGGAAAAGTTTTGTATCAACAGGGGGGGGAGAGAGGGGGGGGGAGGAAAAAGGTATGAGGTTTGGCGACGACTAACCAGTTGGAAGTAACAAGTCACTTACCCTCCAACAAATCCAGCTATTTCTCAACCCGCTTATAAATATGCCGTGACTACATCCGTATAATAAACTCGTAGCGGTGAGGTTCCCTGTACAAGCCCCTGTTATTTGTAACATCTTAAACAAAGAAGCAACGGTTCGGAAGCTTTCTGTACGGGGCTGTTTAGCTGCCAGCGCTGTAATAAACGGCGGTGAGCGGCCAGAGTTAAAACGAAGAGGCCGGCTGTTTGTCTTTGGCCGAAATGCCTGTTGAAATAGCGCGCATTGTCTCTCGGCAACCTCTGCATCAGTGGAGAAATTGTAGTTTGTGCTCATTAACGCTAACAGCCTGGCCCGCGATAGAAATGAAGGAACTGGTTCTGTGTTACAAGTCGCATTGTCGGAAGCACTCTTACCGCAGAGGATCGTAAAATCTGTTGCTAAGTGGAAGCAATTGTCTAGGGAGAGAGTCCGGCTTCTCTCCGCATACGCTCACAGTGGAAGCGGGCCGGCGAGCAGGTGAGAGGACATTTAGCTGTTAGCTAGTTTGAAATGTTCAACGAAGTTGTGCTCAGACTGTGTAGTAACCCCCCGTTTCACATGCGCGACTCAAACTTGTTCGGTGTTTCTGTTACACTACTCTGTGTGATTCAACCTTGCACTATTCAGGGTAGATTGTACCTCCTGGACAATAGAATCAGAAGTGCACCGTGCAGACTTGTGCGCTTTGTTACCAGTCTCGATTGTACGCCCTACTCCTCCCCCTCCCCCCACGGTTTTCGGAGAGGACGCGTCGGTTTGGCTGGGTAATGCGGCGCTGCTTCATAGGATTTGTTCCGCGCGGCTGCTCGCCAGACAAATTGACGAAGACGGCTGAGGCACTTTGGCTCACTGCCTTATTGAGAAATCCATTTACTCATAAACGTCGATTTCCCCAGACACTGTCACAAATTTCTCATGGCGAGCAGTGACTGATGTCGAGAGCTTAGAATCAGTCGGTGGCTGCATTTATATCGGGAAAGAAATTGAAGTGAAGTGGAAATTGAGGGATCTGTCGGTGTAATACTGTCGTGTAGTCTGTGTTCGCTGGAGTGATGGGTAACAAAAAGTGGGAGACAATCGTTGTTCAAATCTTCAAACAAGGGACCTTTTTTCTGTACTCGTTGGAACTGTTAGCAGAGCGAATGTGCATTAGTGAAAAGTACAACCGCGACAATAATTAGCCAAATGGCAAATCGCCCAATTTCCGTAACACAGTAGTATTCTCTCTCCATATTAGTCGACGACGAGCTCTTGGAAGATGACCGGGCTGTAATCTCCACATTGAATTCCATCTATAGAAGAGGAAACAATATAGGTGTCATTTGTATAAAACAGCATCTAACGTCTAACTGTTTTACAAATGAGTTTTGTTTAAATATGGGCATAATGTGGGTACATGAAGGAGATTACCGAGGGGAAAAAGTTTCGAAAAGGTTTGACTTGTCTTATTGTGTTAAACTTTTAACGTAAGATAATACCTTTTAATGACTATACTGTGATAGCATTTTAAAATGGCTCATTAATTGTATAAAATGCTGAAAACCGATTTTTTGCGCTCTGGAAGTTCTTAGATGGGCAACCTGAGAACGGGTCTGTGTGATATTTCTATTATATAATACAGTTATATACACTGAGGAGCCAAAGAAACTGGTACGTCTGCCTAATACCATGTAGGGCTCCCAATACCATGTAGGGCTCCCGCGAGCACGCAAAAGTACCGCAACTCGATGTGGCACGGACTCTACTAATGGCTGAAGTAGAGCTGGGGGGAATCCTGCAAGGGTGTCCATAAATCCGTAAGAGTACAGGGGGAGGAGGGGGGGGGGTGCAGATCTCTTCTGAACAGCAAGTTGCAAGGCATCGCAGACATGCTCAAACTCAGAAGAGTGTTTCTGGAGCCACTCTGTAGCAATTCTGGACGTGTGGGGTGTCGTATTGTCCTGCTTGAATTGCCCAAGTCCGTCGGAATGGACAATGGACATAAGTGGATGCAGGTAATCAGACAGGATGCTCACGTGTCACTTGTCAGAGTCGTGTCTAGAGTATCAGGGGTCCCATACCACTCCAACTCCACACGCCGCACACCAGTACAGAGCCTCCAGCCCCCTGCTGAAGTGCAGGGCCCGTGGATTAACGAGGTTTTCTCCTTACACCTACACGTCCATCCGCTCGATACAACCTGAAACGAAACTCGTCCGAGCAGGCAACATGTTTGCAGTCATAAACAGTCCAATGTCGGTGTTGACGGAACCAGGCGAGGAGTAAAGCTTTGTATCGTGCAGTCATCAATGGTACACGAGTATGTCTTCGGCCCCGGATGATGTTTCGTTGAATGGTTCACACGCTGACACTTGGTGATGGCCCAGCATTGAAATCTGCAGCAATAAGAGGAAGGGTTGCGCTTCTGTTACGTTGAACGATTTTCTCCAGTCCTGTTCTTGCAGCATCTTTTTCCGGCCGCAGCGACGTCGGAGATTTTATGTTCTACCAAATTCCATGATACGGTTTACTCGTGAAATGGTCGTACGGGAAAACCCACACATCAACGCTACGTCGGAGATGTTGGGTCTAATCGCTCGTGCGCCTACTATATCACCACGTAAACTCAGTTAAATCTTGATAACCTGCCACTGTAGCAGCAGTAACCTTCTGCCTGTTGACATATATCTGTTTTTGAGTAAGCATGCCTATACCAGTTTCTTTGGTGATTCAGTGTAGTAATACATATATATTCCCATAAAAGCTACGCCAGATGCAGCAGTTTTTGTTGCACTTATGTTTAAAATTGTGAATTAATGTGGTTTACTTGCATAATTGTTTCCTGGTTCTTTGTTGTTGCACAATCCTTTGAAGATGGACAGTTGCCGAAGCCTGTAAACAGAAGTGGTTAAGTTAAACATACGTGTTGTCTAGACGGGACAGATGTGTAAGACAACTACAGAAGGTGCTAAGTTTCACAAGGAACGAGTGGAGAGTAATTTTTGCGTTGTCTGAATTGTCACAGATTTTCCTAGTTAGGAAAGTTGGATATGTATGTAACTTCTTTTTGAAGAAGAAATAACTAAATTAAACCTTTATTTGGGACACACAGGAATATTGTGAAAAAAATTTACATATGTTAGATATATCCAGTTATACGAACAACTTTACATTCATTTTTTCAGAAAACTATCTTGCATTGCCTCTAAGCATCATTGCTCGCAAAATTCTAATGGGTGGTATAATATAAATACTATAATTTTGTTCCAGTTGTTAAAGAAATTGCATCTTGCACTATTTCATGTGAAATGTCTAAAACAATTACTTTTTTTTCGCAAAGCACAACTCTACATTTTAAAGACGAGTGGCGTACCCACACCTTCTCTTTGGCCCATACTCTGGCCAGTGACTAAACATGTCGTATCGTACCTGATTCAGTGACGCAAGAGCTGCTGTTTTCTTCCTCCTCTTCTTCTTCTTCTTCTTCTGGATTAGTTGTCCATCAAACAGCCCTCTGCGAGGCTTTGTCTTTACAGAATACATCAATCCATTTGGTATGTCCCAAGTAAGATAACGTGAACACACTGACGTAGCAACTCACTTTCAGAACGTCCTCTTAACGTTTATAAGCATTTCTCGTCGCACAAGACAAAAAAAAAAAAACAAAAAAAACAAAAAAAACGCTGCCACACCAGTAACTGACAGCTCAAGCAACCGTGTCTCGTGTCTGCTTAAGATACACACTGTTCCAGAAAATTTGCACCAGAGGTAAGAGAGTATTGCTTAAATTTTGCTTCTAGGCATCATTGCTCATTCAGTAACAAAGTAGAATTCTGTTGTAGAATAGAATTTCGACGTCACACGAATGGAAGAAGGTTAAGTGATTCAGACGGCTTTATTCAAAAATTCTAGAATGATACCTAACTTATTTCGGTTATTATTGTCTGAAAAGCTGTTCGTTATGAGCTAAAGAACAGGTCCGTCTTGATGAGACGTATCGACCAGTTTTGTACTAGACTCAGCTGCGGGTGAAGCTAAGAGAGAACTCATCAGCAGGTCGTACGAGGACGAAACTAAAAATTGAGTATAACTTTAGGAGACTTCGAGGTTCGCAGTCAGAATGACTCAAGCCGTAAAGAAGCACGGCGCCACACCTTGTGACTAAACGGTGACGATCTCTCTAGCCTCGGCGTACACGAGTGACACGTCAACTCCTTCACACTACCGTTCTCCGGGCGATGTTCCGCCGGGTAAGTTGGCGCGCCTGTTGACAGCCGGACACAGTGGGCTATTAAAAAGGCAGCATCTCGAGCGTGTCGTCGCGCCGGGACGCGGAAATCACCGGCCAGGGCGGACAGGGAAAAGTCGCGACAGCGCCGGAATTAATGATGAGGGTGCGTTGCCTGTCGATGATTAATACTGCGGCAGCCGTCAGCGGCGGCGGGACAGCGTGTGAGGCTCGACACGGCCGGCCGTCGCTGCCGCTGCATGCTCGACGAGCCGCCTTGTTCTGTCACAGTCGCTGCGAAAGCTGCACACCCCGGTCTGACGTCCAAATGTCTGACCGGCGCCGCTATACACAGTGATTCGGCTGCCGCTACCTACGGGTTTTATGAAACCAGCAACGCCTTCATGTGCCACACCTCGCCCTTCGCATAGTATTTGTCCTACAGAAGAAATGGACTGAACCTTCCTGTAGTTAAATTTTGTACTGTGATACGTTTTTTGCCAGAGGCCGCAGTTCTCGAATTATTAAAAAAAAACGCACAAAACTCTTTTCTGGAATAACTAAAAAATCGAGGCCTCCAGCGAAAACGTATCCCAGTAGAAAATTTAACTACATTGAATTTCCTACACAAAAAGACCTGTTCATTTTCCTCCAAGAGTGATAGCTGGCGCATAGCGAGCAAGAAGTACGAAAATCTGATGGGTGATTTTTGAAGGTATTGCTGGGTGCATAAAACGCATAGGTATGGAGAGGCAGCTAAATCAGCCCGTATAAGCTGACATTTAGAATTACCTTACATCTACATCTGCATCTACATCCATACTCCGCAAGCCACCCGACGGTGTGTGGCGGAGGGTACTTTGAGTACCTCTATCGTTCTCCCTTCTAATCCAGTCTCGTATTGTTCGTGGAAAGAAAGATTGTCGGTATGCCTCTGTGTGGGCTCTAATCTCTCTGATTTTATCCTCATGGTCTCTTCGCGAGATATACGTAGGAGGGAGCAATATACTGCTTGACTCCTCGGTGAAGGTGTGTTCTCGAAACTTCAACAAAAGCCCGTACCGACCTACTGAGCGTCTCTCTTGCAGTGTCTTCCACTGGAGTTTATCTATCATCTCCGTAACGCTTTCGCGATTACTAAATGATACTGTAACGAAGCGCGCTGCTCTCCGTTGGATCTTGTCTATCTCTTCTATCAACCCTATCTGGAACGGATCCCACACTGCTGAGCAGTATTCAAGCAGTGGGCGAACAAGCGTACTGTAACCTGCTTCCTTTGTTTTCCGATTGCATTTCCTTATGATTCTTCCAATGAATCTCAGTCTGGCATCTGCTTTACCGAAGATCAACTTTATATGGTCATTCCATTTTAAATCACTCCTAATGCCTACTCCCAGATAATTTATGGAATTAACTGCAAAAAGCTTTATGTTTTTACATCATATTAAAGTGGTTGAAACGCAGTGCATGCGCACTCTGTGTGTACCTGTCACTGATTACGCACTCCCTGTTAAATGGAATGGGGGCGTCTCGAATGTATTTTTTTCTATAGTAATCATATCATTCACCGAACACATCAACATGGAGTTTAACATTTTAAAGAACATAGTTCTATTATTATAACGTAGTTCTATTATTATAAATAAACTAGAAGCTGTCTTGATCGCTTAACTTTTTTAATGGTGACCTGTTGCGATTTTTTTATCAGATCATCTTCCGAGCATGACTGTCTGCCGGAGGCGGTGGCGCATGGCAATCCTCTTGTTTGTGGCTGGTGGTGTACTGCCAAAGACTGCTTCTAGTTTACGTAAGATCGAGTTCATAATGTGAGGGTTGCGTAGAAAGTAATGCATGGCATTTTTTTCCTTCAACAATTCTTAATTGAACATAATGAGAATTAGACATACCAAAGAATGATGTTTTATCACACGCCCTGTTTTTCCACGTAATCTCCATCCCGTTTCATGGCCTTCGTCCAGCGCGCACCAAGGGCGTTTATGCCATGTCGCTACCATTCCTTGTCCTGGTGGCGGAGCCAGTGCTTCGCTTTGCGAATCACCTCATCGTCCTCAAAATGTCTCCCAAGAATGGCATCTGTCCTCGCGAATGACAACATCCACTCGCTGCGTGTCACTTATAACAGCCGTCGATATTGCCCCGACCGCTGCAAATCGTGGAGCTCCACCGAACCGCCTTCTGATCTCACCGTTCGCGCCCAGCGACTAACTGTACTTCTATCAACTGCAGGTGCTCCATAGACTTTGCATAAGCGTTTGTTGTGAATATTCCCCACAGTTTCTTTCTCTGCAGTGAGAAATTCAGTGACGGCACTTTACTTGTAACGTACATCACCTACAGATGCCATTTTGTAACTGTTCTATTGTTCGGCTGAAAAAAAAAAATGCGGTGTATTACTCTCTGAGAAACCCTCGTGATAGTTAAATGTTAATGTTTCGCAACTCCCACTATTGTTCTGGTTAAATGTGGTGATTCGATTTACAAAGTACGTAGGGAAGTGATTGAGATGTCCTCACCATATTTCTCATTAAGACGGCCAAAGAAATTTTTTGTGAACCCTCTGGGTAATAAACACACAAACATGATCTTAGATTGTTCGCGGTATATTCCGTAATTCAGTAAAGCTGTTTCAGAAGTTTTTACATAAAAGTCGCGAACTGAAGAAAAATTCTCATCCTTCTTTATTCTGGCTGTTCAAGCGATGAAATCTGTTCAGTAAAGCTGCAACATGTGCTTAACTCTTTCGCTGCGTTATCGAGCAATTGTATGAAAGTTCCCATATTGGTGTCCATTTTCAAAGAACCGGTTTGGTCGATTGCGGTCGTAAGTTAATGGCTCTCACCAGCGGCAGACCGTTTCCGCACATTACTGGCTGCCCGCCGGCCACAGAGTGTTGCTTTTTTAATTTCGCGCTGCGGTACATTTCGAATTTTTCGCGTTGCCCGGCCAACTTCCTGATTCCGCCGACATTTCCGGCCAACTGCTAAACACATTGCTGGTTCCGGTGTTTTCGTATTCGGGCGGTCAGTTTTCGTGATTTCCTTGTAATGGCTTTTTGTAGGGTGCGGTTATTAAACGCGATTGCAGATTGCATGCGGCCGCCGTATTCTGCCTGTCCCCAGGGCCACTTGTTAGAGAGCGGATCCGCCGTTGATTCCGTGGTTACGGTTCTGCCACCCATTATTGCGTCATTCTGGTCGTACTCTCTGGACCCCATCTGATGAAAAATTCATGGCTTCATAATGCGGCAACTGCCTTCCGGTAAATATCCAGCGAGCTACTTTCGCTTCACGATTCCGAGGCAGAACTGTTTGCCGTGTGGGCGACTCCAATACGAGGTGCATCCAAGTTCTAAGGCCTCCGATTTTTTTTCTCCGGACTGGAAAGAGATAGAAACATGCGCATTGTTTTAAAATGAGGCCGCGTTCATTGTCAATACGCCCCAGAGATGGCAGCACTGTACGGCAGATGGAATTTTACCGCCAGCGGCGAGAATGAGAACTGTTTTAAATACTTAAAATGGCGACGTTTTCCTTACTTGAACAGCGTGCAATCATTCGTTTTCTGAATTTGCGTGGTGTGAAACCAATTGAAATTCATCGACAGTTGAAGGAGACATGTGGTCATGGAGTTACGGATGTGTCGAAAGTGCGTTCGTGGGTGCGACAGTTTAATGAAGGCAGAACATCGTGTGACAACAAACCGAAACAACCTCGGGCTCACACAAGCCGGTCTGACGACATGATCGAGAAAGTGGAGAGAATTGTTTTGGGGGATCGCCGAATGACTGTTGAACAGATCGCCTCCAGAGTTGGAATTTCTGTGGGTTCTGTGCACACAATCCTGCATGACGACCTGAAAATGCGAAAAGTGTCATCCAGGTGGGTGCCACGAATGCTGACGTACGACCACACGGCTGCCCGTGTGGCATGTTGCCGAGCAATGTTGACGCGCAACGACGGCATGAATTGGACTTTCTTTTCGTCGGTTGTGACAATGGATGAGACGTGGATGCCATTTTTCAATCCAGAAACAAAGCGCCAGTCAGCTCAATGGAAGAACACAGATTCACCGCCACCAAAAAACTTTTCGGTAACCGCCAGTGCTGAAAAAATGATGGTGTCCATGTTCTGGGACAGCGAGGGCTAAATCCTTACCCATTGCGTTCCAAAGGGCACTACGGTAACAGGTGCATCGTACGAAAATGTTTTGAAGAACAAATTACTTCCTGCGCTGCAACAAAAACGTCCGGGAAGGGCTGCGCGTGTGCTGTTTCACCAAGACAACGCACCCGCACATCGAGCTAACGTTACGCAACAGTTTCTTCGTGATAACAACTTTGAAGTGATTCCTCATGCTCCCTACTCACCTGACCTGGCTCCTAGTGACTTTTGGCTTTTTCCAACAATGAAAGACATTCTCCGTGGCCGCACATTCACCAGCCGTGCTGCTATTGCCTCACCGATTTTCCAGTGGTCAAAACAGACTCCTAAAGAAGCCTTCGCCGCTGCCATGGAATCATGGCGTCAGCGTTGTGAAAAATGTGTACGTCTGCAGGGCGATTACGTCGAGAAGTAACGCCAGTTTCATCGATTTCGGGTGAGTAATTAATTATAAAAAAAAAAAAAATCGGAGGCCTTAGAACTTGAATGCACCTCGTAGTAGGATTGTTCTGCATATTTTGTGGGGTGTCTGCTGCAGGTCTAGTTTCGCCTCACGTCGACAGGGTGAGAGAATTTGCAAGAAACAGAGCAGAGAACAGAAGGATACAAAAAGGAAGGGCAGAGTCTCTCTCTCTCTCTCTCTCTCTCTCTCTCTCCCCCTCTCTCTCTCTCTCCCCCTCTCTCTGTTGTTCCGTAAGTCAGGTTAAGTACTTCCGCAACTTACAATGTTAATCCCCTTCATAGGTATTGGGCATCTCCCGTAACACCATAATGCCACAGACGGTATATAGCAGAATCGTATAGTCCTAGCTTGCAAACTCCTCCTTGTATTTCTCACATTGCCGCACTGATTTATTATTTGCATTTCCATGTTCGCCGTTCACTGACAACTGGCAGCGAAAATTCCAACTTAGAGCTACCTCGCTATACCGTGCACTTTTTTTTTCCTCACCGCGAAGTTTGAAGATTAATTACTCTAATTCTGAGAAGATGGTCTTTTAAAAGCAACTGTTGCGTGAAACGAGCCAGAGAATGATTCTTAAAATAAAAAAAGAGAGAGAGAAAAAGTTCATCGCAGCTCGTGCACTCTGTAAGCCCCGGGCCGTGACGTGTTTTAATAATTCCGTTAATTATGTGAAACTTCAGCAGGAAGCGCTCTCATCTTTGCGTTATTTAAAAATCCGGCGCGGAGACGATAGTCCTAAATCTCACCTCTTTCGCCCGCCGGCTTCGCTTCGCTCATTCTGAAGCAGTCTGTTATCTCCTTTAAACACGCCATTAGATGGAAATGAATGAGGCCGTAAAAACCTTTGCCCGTTGTAAAACTTGTGAAATGTCATTTAGTAGTGCTTCTATTGCTCCTGGACAAATTACTGCCGAGCGTGGGGCGTTTGTGTTTAATTGTGTAGGGCATCTTTTCTTTCTTTTATTGACTGGATTTCTGCAACATCTTTCACGGGCTGTCAATAACAATCACTTTTATGTGTCGCTGATGAAAGGATTAAAGGCGTTAACTGCCTTCACAAACAGAAGCCGACAAGCGGAAATACGGGCCTAGTATTTGCTTTAATGAGCAATATTTTTCGATCGTAACCATTAACCAAGTTACGGTTCCTGATTCCTTGCGCCTATGAGTCCTGTTGCACAAAGCGTTGTTTAAGCTGCTACTGTAGTGCAAGAGGGGGGCACCTGTGTAGATGTAACGTTATGTGGTGGATTCAGAGATCAGGGTTCGCAGATCTCTGGTCGTTCATAGCATAGCTATCGGATGGAAATAATGGATTTTTTTTAGCGTCATCTTTGTATTTATGTGTAAATATTCTTCACTGTGTCACTTTTGACACCCGAGGAATGACGTAGAGCGTTCTCAGGCATTGTGGAAAAAGAAGCTTTCATGTGAGTGTTAGTAGTATCATTTTCCAAAACAATGTTCAAGTATGTGTGAAATCTTATGGGACTTAACTGCTAAGGTCATCAGTCACTAAGCTTACACACTACTTAACCTAAATTATTCTAAGGACAAATACACACACCCATTCGCGAGGGAGGACTCGAACCTCAGCCGGGACCAGCCGCACAGTCCATGACTGCAGCGCCCTGGACCGCTCGGCTAATCCCGCGTGGCAGTATCATTTTAAAAGTCGCTTCACACACACACACACACACACACACACACACACACACACACACACACACACACACACACACACACGCGCGCGCGCGCCAGGATAGTACACACTCTTCTAAAAACATTTTCATGAATTAACTTACGTGGATATCACAATTGTCACTCGAACGAGATTTGACCGACGTCGATATACTACGAGGGCTTGCTGAAAAGTAATTCCTCCGAAATCTTTATGTGAAACCTCTTGAAAGCCTTTTGAAATAAAAGGTTCAAATGGCTCTGAGCACTATGGGACTTAACTGCTGAGGTCATCAGTTCCCTAGAACTTAGAACTACTTAAACCTAACTAACCTAAGGACATCACACACATCCATGCCCGAGACAGGATTCGAACCTGCGACCGTAACGGTCGCGCGGCTCCAGACTGTAGCGCCTAGAACCGCTCGGCCACCCCAACTAGTTGATAGTTCTGAATATTATTATTATTTGTGATAATAAGAATTTGTAGACTGCCAAATAACATTGCAAATTTAATAAAAGTTCACCCGATAACACGTATTTTCTCATTATATCAGTTGTAATATAAATAGTAAAGAAACTGACGAACGGGACTCGATCCAGCGATTACGGGGCTTGAACGCTAACCACTTGGCCACGCACAGGTATATATTTGACGACCGAAATTATCTTGCGAGTTTGTCAGTAACGCTTGAGAAGTACGTGCTACTGCTTACACGTTTTGTTGTCCTCATGGAGTGCTACGAGTGTACGAAGTTACAGTAAATGCGCGTTCCAAACGTCTTGGCCTCCCCTTGTTAGTGCAAGCATGAGATGGGCGAACAAGATTCCGACGCATCGTGACAAATATCCCGGGTGTGTTTCGAATCACATCACAGGCAGCTACAAGTGTGGCTATTAATTCCATCTCAGTATCCACTGGAGCCTCAAACATAAGTGACTTTAGATATCCCCATAGGAAGTAATCAAAGGGATTGAGGCTGCCGGCCGGAGCGGCCTAGCCGTTCTAGGCGCTTCAGTCTGGAACCGCGCGACCGCTACGGTCGCAGGTTCGAATCCTATCTCGGGCATAGATGTGTGTGATGTCCTTAGGTTAGTTAGGTTTAAGTAGTTCTGAGTTCTAAGGGACTGATGACCTTGGATTTTAAGTACTATAGTGTTCAGAGGCATTTGAACCATTTGGATTGAGGTCAGGTGACATCGCAGTCCGTGGAATGGAACCTCCCCTTCCAATCCAAAGACCAGGAAGTACTGTACCGATACTGCTCTTTCGTACTTCACTGTACGCCTCTGAATAGCACTGAGTAATGAATGAGTATGACGTTGATTCATAGCAAGTTCTGTCACGGTAAAATGTAAATACGTTACAATAAAGCCATCTTATCGACAGGTACAGTAAACAGAACCTGCATCATAATTTACTGGTAATCATGCTCGTCGTCCTTGTTTTCTTGCTGGAAATAAAGAATGTACATGTAAATAAACAGCACGGTACGTGTAAACTTGTACGCATGTTAGTTGGAAATAAGCTGGAAAAACATGCTAGACAAAGTGGCAGACAAGTTTACATTTATATCTCCTTAAGCTTGCTTCTCCGACCCAGGTTCCGTACCTCAAATAGTTCTGTGGAACATTCGCCATGTCCTGTTACATTTTTGCGCGCTGTACACACTCTGCAAGCTGCCGTGCAGTGCGTAGCGCAATACTGACAACGGTTACGAACTGTCTTCGCACACCACTGACACACCCGACTGGGCAGCCCTAGATGCCACTCGGTTATCGCCGTGCCGTCGCTGGTGGCGAACCCAGTGTGTCGCGTCGGCAGCCCGCTGGCACGGAGCGTGTACCGCCCGTGTGATCGCCGATGCCTTTGATCTCGTGGCACCGGTCTTCCGCTCCGGCTGCCTTCTCGGCTGCGCGCTGTCGCCCTGTTAAGGCCGGTTCCCACTAGAGCGCGGCAGCGCGGCGTGCGGCAACGGCAGCGGCAAGCGTTTTCCGCTTTGACGCGGCGGCTCGCGGAATTGGCGTTCCCATCTGGAAGCGGCAGACGCTAGCGGTAGCCAATGACGGACTGCCACTGAGGTACGGGGCGGGACCCACTGAAACTCCCGGTGCGTTTGAAAAACTATATCTTACACCTACATGGAGGAAAGACGAAGTTGGGTGAAGACATACCAATTTTTCATTTTCTGTACAATGTACTCTTTCACATATTCTATTATGCATGTTTTCTCATTTCACCATAAACAGATTTCATGACTACCGTTCATCATTGTTCACTATCTAGCACATTGCTTAAGAATCATGAAAGAATAATACATATTTGGAACAAAGTTTTCGAAACCAGATTTTAAATTATAAGACATTTACCGGTGCAGACGCAAACCTACAATACTTTATTAGTTACGAGCTGCAGTTTACAACTAAAGAGACAGTAAACGGTAGCAAATTAAGGAAATGGAACTTGAATAAGTCAAGACCCACAGTTTTTCGATAGTCTTAAAGTTAGCGTAATGCAACGACTGACTGAAACAGAGGAAGGAATCCGCTAGAATACGAATGGATATCTTTGAGAGAAGAAGTGGTGAATGCAGCAGAGTATGAGAAAGGGGAAGAAGGTACAGTAGAAATCGTTAGATAAAATGTGAAATATTAAATCTGACAAGAGGGAAAAATACAAAAATGCAGCAAATAAAGTAGGCCATTGGAAATAGAAATGTCTAAACATGACGTTGACAGAAAGTCCAAAATTGCCACGTGATTTTGCACTTGGAAAACATAAGGGAATGAAAATGAGAAAGAACAAAGAAAACTTTGCTCAAAGGAGAAGCAACTGTCAAGAACTCATTTGGCAAGCCAGAACTAAGCAAATAAGAGAAGGCTAGATAGTGGAAGGAATATGTAGACAGGAGAGGGGGAGGGGTTGTACAAACTAACATAAGTACAATGTTAGATTCCTGTGAGATGTCTGAACACGCAAGGCAATACTGATCCTACCACTTAACTAAGTAGACACACTGAAGAACAGCGAAACTGTGTTTATAGCATTTGCATGTTTAGAGAAAGGTTTTGACAATCTTAATTAAAACATTCTTTGAAGCTCTGGAGATGTCATCGATAAAACACAGGGACACAAGATTATCTACAACTTGTACAGAAACCAAACTGCATTTCTAAGACTTCAATGACTTGAAAGGGAAGCAGTAATTGAGAAGGCAGAAGTAGAGAGGATATAAAATGAAGACTGTGAATAGCAAGAAAAGCGTTCTGAAAAAGAAAATTTGTTCACATGGAATATAAATTGTAATGATTGGGTACTATTTTACGAAGGTATTTGTGTGGAGTGCAGCCTTGTAAGTGAAACGTGGGCGATGAACAGTTCTGTCGAAAAGACAATGGACGCTTTCAAAACGTGGTGATCAATAAGAATGCTGAAGAGTAGATATGAGGATCGTGTAACTAAAGAAGAGGTACGGAATTAAATAGAGGAGGAAGAGGAAATTATGGCACAACTTTGACTACAAGAGGGGTAAGTTGACAGGACATATTATGAGGCGTCAAAGAGTGAGGACAAAGGGGTTGGGTGATAGTATTCTGATAATAATCATTTGTTCAAATGCTATTCTACTATTTTATCTGTTAATGTAAGCAGTGAATTTAGTTTTCCATGCACTCCTCCACAAAACATTTAAACCAAAACTGAAATCAGCTGAACACCAAACCTTTCAACCACTGTCTGACAACTACTGCATTCACTTTCAACTTTCTATAACTATCACTGGCTAGCCCCACACATATACAGATATAAGGAGAACAGAAATAAACAAACAATTTCAGCATATAATTCTTTAGGTTGGCAACATGTACATAAACAAACCAAACAGGAAGGGGCATGAGGTGAACACACTGTAGTTACGACTTCAAATCAGTGTTTTCGGTAAAACGTCTACAGCTAGTGACAGAAGAAAAAAGAGCGAACATGAAAATGTGCTTATGTTCCATAATCTAAGTTTTAGTTCAACCTCCAGCATGTGACCAGGTGAGGGGAAACGTATATGTCCGCCAAAAACTCGATTCACTGTAAGTAATCAGTTATGCATTTAAAACAAAACTGAATCATTCTAGATTCCACCGAAAATGCCTTAAAGTAAAAGGCGAAACGCGCCTTGAACCAATAAAGTACACTCGATAAAGAAAAAAAACGTTTGTTACTTACCAAAGGAAATAATCAGTAGCTGTAGATACTTAGCAAATTACATCTTATGACATACCAGCAAATTAGTTTCTGTTTAACTTCTCATTCCACACGCTGTTAAATGCTGTTTTAAAAAAAATCATCTATCCCTTCTGAAAAACTGTAGTTTCTTTCATATCTCGGTAGATAAACAGATTTTGGATATTTATCATGCGACGAAATACATGACTTTTTACAAGTTATCGTTTGCAAAAAAACGCTTTTAGATTTCTTGAACCGTTTACGAAATTTGCAGTTGATACAACCACATGGTTTACGACGAGCAGGACGAAGTATCGGTCGCGTCGCAAGCGACCCGCACACGGTCACCGCACAGCCCATCCGCCGACATATCATTCAATATCTCGAGAACGGTGATAGCTATCGTTCTGCTCTCAGCTTTAAAAGCAATTTCGATATGTTGACTAAATTTCATACGCAATAATGTATTACCTAAAATGAACTGTACGCAAAGTCCACGCAATGCGTTTTTACCTCTGCACACTCATTAAAATTTCGTGTAAAGGTTTACGTAAATGCGATACAGCACGTAACCACGACGAATATCGAAAAGAAATTCGGCCCTTTATCGAGAGAAGATATCAGGCTGTAACATGCCCAAGAATCAAATTTTTCTACCGAATAGTTTCCTTGGAATCGGATGATAAGTATTTCATAGCTGCCGCCGCGTCCGCGCCAGCGGTTCGGCGAAAGTTCTTGTGGCCCGGGGTTGCGTACCTGACGTCACGCTCAGCGCGTTCTGTGATTGGCGGCGCGCACCTGGGGCGCGTCACGCGGCAGCGGAAGCGGTTCGACATGGGCAAACCGCGACGCAGAGCCCGCCGCGCCTTGCCGCTGACGCCGTTTCCATGGCAACCACGCCGCTGACGCGCGGTTTTGACGCGCGGCAGCCCTAGTGGGAACCGGCCTTTACCGGGACCGCGCCGCATTAAAGCCGGCTGACGTTGCCGATGAGGCCGCCGTCGCAGTTTGCACTCTGCTCTGCCAGCACACCCCGCTCCCCACGGATTAGCATTATTAGTGCCAACAACGACAGTGAAACGGCGCCAAAGCTAAACGCTGCCGCCGCACCCGTCACTCCTGGTCTACATTGCGATTAAATCCCGTGGTACTGACTCCCTGTCTAATGATGGCCAGATAACGTTAGAACACTGCGATACCACTGAATGTGTGCAACGTAATTAATAGCTATACTTACAAACGGCCCTGCCGATTCCTATCAGCATGTATTAAATGCAGTACCGACAGGTTTTGCCACGTAAAGTTTATAATAATATCACCGTATAGGCAGCTGATGCTCTTACTAATGATACGAAAATTTGCTACTAGCAAGTGCTCGAATAGATTACTGATTATAATCCCACGCTGCCTTATTTAAGGACATGACCACATTACTATTAGAATCACAGTGTCCTAATACTTGCTAATTGTTTGTTGACACTGAAACAATTTTAATACCAGCCCGGATATTTATTTACTTCTGGTGTAAAGACCTTCAACCGTTTGGTACGTAGCAGGTCGTACATCGTGTGATTTTACATGTTGTATCATACAAATTCAGTTTCATTACTAGTACAATTTTTTCTTGAAAATTTTACAAGAGGATAAAATAAAAAAATAACACACAAAATATTTATAATTAGTGCAAATGTATACACACATTTTTTATTAAACATGTTACTAACTTAGACAATGATAATAAATAGGATACATAATAGGCTCGCATTCAGGAGGACGACGGTTCAATCGCGCGTCCGGCCATCCTGATTTTGGTTTTCCGCGATTTCCCTAAATCGCTCCAGGCAAATGCCGGGATGGTTCCTTTGAAAGGGCACGGCCGACTTCCTTCCCCATCCTTCCCTAATCCGATGAGACCGATGACCTCAGCAGTTAAGTCCCATAGTGCTCAGAGCCATTTGAACCTCGCAGTGTGGTCTCTTCCTCCAAACAACCCAACACAACATAATAGGTTGTGGATGTATTTGAAATTGAAAGTGTTTTTAATGGAACAAACAAGAGACGGCAATTTGAATTAGATAAGATGTGACAGTTCTTCCCTTCATACCTTCTACGTGTATGGTTACATCTGTTACATATATCTTGACAGTGATAATACTTCATTTAATGTATTGATTTGTTAGGTTGCAATGTGTTTCCGAACTTACGGAACAGTGGACATTGGGATAGAGCCACACTTGATAATGCGAAAGAAGAAGAAATGCCACATCTTACGATAGTATTACATGCTGTGAAATGGTATAACAGACAGCTACGGAGAGAGTTACATTTTCAGATTGATTCGATTTAGTGTTGACCGGCCGAAGTGGCCGTGCGGTTAAAGGCGCTGCAGTCTGGAACCGCAAGACCGCTACGGTCGCAGGTTCGAATCCTGCCTCGGGCATGGATGTTTGTGATGTCCTTAGGTTAGTTAGGTTTAACTAGTTCTAAGTTCTAGGGGACTAATGACCTCAGCAGTTGAGTCCCATAGTGCTCAGAGCCATTTGATTTAGTGTTGTAGAACCTTCGCTTACTTTTGCTGTGCTTGTATGTTTATCTCGTCTTCACTTCCTGTGTGTGATACAGCATCCGATTCCGTGTCTGTGTCGTTTACTATGTACTGCTGATCAGTCAGATGTGGAGAAAAGATGTTCAAATGTGTGTGAAATCTTATGGGACTTAACTGCTAAGGTCATCAGTCCCTAAGCTTACACACTACTTAACGTAAATTATCCTAAGGACAAACACCCATGCACAGTCGATGACTGCAGCTCCTTACACAGATGAGGAGCCTGTCGTATTTTAGCGTATACATGTAGTGCTCGCGATACTTCACCTGCTATTTCACCTGCTATGTTGTTCATAGACTTCCAGTCACTTTGTGTTAACTGTCCTACGTCCTGGTTTCCTAAACTCGGTCTTACGTGTCCTAGGGCATCGCAGATGAGCAATGAGTGTTCCCGTATGCCATTCTCACCACAGGCACAAGAGAGTGTCTGTTTTAGGCCAAACCTGTCGATATGCACAGGATACGCGCCGTGGGCCGTGAGAAAGTGCACCATGCCGTACTTCAAATTCATCCGCTCACGGACATATGGGAGTAACGAGTAGACTCGTCTTCCCTTATCAGTTGTGTTCCCTCCTGCTTACTGTGTCTTCTCCGGTTATTTCTTATTTTGTTACGTCTTCCCCTCTTCAGCCAGTAGGCAGCCGCTCTGTACCACGCACAGTGCCTCAGTCGAGATCGTGCCGATTAGGACAATCCGGATAGCGGCGCGTGTCAGCACGCCGCTTCCGGGATTCTGGCTGGTACCCCAGCCCCGGATCGAATCCACTTGGCGAATTAACGACGAGGGTCGATGACGTCTGCAAAATCTGTTGCGAATAACGTTAGTAGTACAGAAGCAATACATTAAAACATCATACATGATGGCTGAGGTTTTACTGTTTAGTGTAAAATCTGTTGGAAGTGCTCTCATTGTAAATTACTGTATGAATATGGTTGGAGTAATTTCCACGCAAATCTTACACTGCCTCAAAAACATATACACAGATTATAACCGTAATCATTTCCTTACTATGTTAAACCTTTAACATAAGATTATACCACCTAATGACTAATTATGACAGCATTTTAAATATTTCAACATTTTTCAAAATTCGCTCAACGATTATATGGAATACTGAATAAATTTTTGTTGCTCCTGGAAGCCGGTAGATCGGCAACCATCGACTGGGGACGGTGTAAGCAGATTGCCTGAATGCGTGCTTCTCTGTTGCAGAATGCCATGAAGCACGCCGGCAAGAACAACATGAAGATGTTCAGCGCCGTGACGCTGGGCGACGAGAAGCCGCCCAAGCTGCTCGACACCGGCCAGCGCACCGTCACCACCCCCATCAACAACAACAACACGACCACCACCAACCACAACAACAACAACACCACCGACCACAACCACCAGCCGCCGCCTCCGCACCCTCCTACCCCGACGACCCCAGCGCAGGTGAGTGCCGGCTTTTCTCTTCGTATCTTTTCGAGGCTTTTTTATTTCTATTAATATTCATTTATCTTTTTCTGGGTGGGCACGATAGCTTGGAAAATTTAAGAGAACGAAATCATTCCACCAGGATGTTAGCTGTGCACTTGAAAATGAGCAAGTGCTCGAAGCTCACCTGTACTCATGTAAATTGAAAGACTGGTGGAAATGATGTTCATTTAATCTTCTGTCATTTAATCCGCCAAAATCACCTGCAAAATTGTGTTACTGGACTTTATTTAAGACTAGATCTACAGAGAAATGAATCACCTAATGATCTGATAAAAGAAACGATATTCGCTGGTTCAGTCCTTATTTACTTCTTTACAGATTTCCTAACTTTCTTGTCCACATGCAAGAGTTATTGGGTTTTAGTGGTATCCACCATTTTATTGATAAACTGGAATACATTTGGCACGTTGCCTGCAAATTGTTTGTTACATAATTTTATCTTTATATAGTATCATGTGATTCAATAGCAGAGGTATAGTGACTACCTACGAAATTCAGTGCTTCACATCTCCACGATTAGACGACAAAGTGTGCTCCCGATTTTGACGGATCTTTCTCATTGCCTAATGGGAATGAGAACAATGTGGCAAAATTAATAACATGCCAAGTAGTAACGCAGTCTCGGAGGTACAAGAATATGCTTAACTTTATTGATTTACGAGGTGCCTTGAAGTTATTAACAATCTGATTTTTTTCCCCCTCAGATCTGGAACCAGGTAGAAACCTAAACGTTCTGTCTTAGACTAAACGTGCACTTATTGTGACTGCCTGACACGGGTGTGCACTATTTTTGATATTGAAAATGGCGACGTTTTCATTACAAGAACAGCGTGTAATCATTCGTTTTCTCCATTTGAGTGGTGTGACGGCGGCTGAAATACATCGCCAGTTTAGTGAGAGATGAGGTGGTGCTGTCGTGGATGTGTGTAATGCGCGTTCGTGGGTGTGACTCTTCAAAGAAGGCAGAACGTCGTGTGACAACAGACGAGAGCGATCTCGGCTCCACAGCAGCCGGTCTGATGACGGGATGGAGAAAGTTCTTCTGGAGGATCTTCTCATTTCCGTGGAATGTGTGCACACAATCCAGCATGAAGACCAGTAAATGCGAAAAGTGTCCTTCAGGTGGGTGGCGGAACCACAAGGTTGCGCGCTTGGCATGTTGCCAGTCAATAGCGACCCGTGATGACAGCGTTGAGACTTTTTCGTCGACGGTGACAATGTATGGGACACGGATGCCATTTTCAAACACACTACTCATTGCTTTCCAAAGAGCACCACGGTGACAGATGCATCCTACCAAGATGTCTGGAACAATAAGCTCCTTACAGCACTGCGTGTAGAACGGCGGCCAAAAACTGCACGTGTACTTCTACATGAAGATAGTGCTGCAGCTCCTCTCGCGAAAGCTATGTTGCTGTTTCTTCGTGACCACAACTTTGAAATGATTTGTCGCGCTCAGTACGAATTTTGGCTGTTTCCAGCGATGGAAGACACACTCCGTGGTCACACGTTCGCTAACGAAGCTGCTATTGCAGCAGCGATTTTCCAGTGGTCAAACTAGACTCTTAAAGAATCGTTCGTAGCGGCCATGAAACGATGCGAAAATTGTGTACGGCTACAAGGTGATCACGTTGAGAAATACCACTAGTTTCAGAGATGTCGCTAATTTGCGAGAAAAAAATCGAAGGTGGTGTAAGTTGAATACACCTCGTGTTAGCCTGATGATGGTGCTCGAACACTGACCTTTTCGTTCCGCAGGTAGTTTCAACCTAGCACGCCTCACAGGCTGTCTGAAGAACACATCTTCGGCTGCTTTTTAAACCCACCACAAAAACTATATAATAAACTTTGAAGTTGCCATTTGGCGCTCTGCATCCTGGATAGATTGCGGATATGTCTTATTAATACCGAGCGAGGTGGCGCAGTGGTTAGCACACTGGACTCGCATTCGGGAGGACGACGGTTCAATCCCGTCTCCGGCCATCCTGATTTAGGTTTTCCGTGATTTCCCTAAATCGTTTCAGGCAAATGCCGGGATGGTTCCTTTGAAAGGGCACGGCCGATTTCCTTCCCAATCCTTCCATAACCCGAGCTTGCGCTCCGTCTCTAATGACCTCGTTGTCGACGGGACGTTAAACACTAACCACCACCATCTTATTAATAATTACGTATTTAACGTAAGCTGCATTTACGATGCATCTTAAGAATCATGCGATTATGTGATTTATATATGCATCTGCACCAACTGACACTGGCAGCTACATATTCTCATTAAAATTTCTTAAGCTGACTGCATACATGTAAATCATATGATTATATTGCTGTATGATTATTACGAGACATCGACTTCGCCATACGCAAAAAGCAGTACATACAAGATACCGCCGATGACGGGCGAACACCCGCAACTCGTCCAATAAAATAAACTACCACCAAGAAGCAGGTTACGTCAAATACGTAATTGTTAATATGACGTATCTGCAAATATTTTAAACATTTTACGATCATTGAATTGAGCGTATACGGCGGACATTCATCTGAGCAAAAGCCAATTTACAAATGTGAGTTGTTATTCATTTCCTCTCCGACACACACACACACACACACACACACACACACACACACACACACACACACACTCTCTCTCTCTCTCTCTCACACACACACACACACACACACACACACACACACACACACACACACACACACACACACTCTGCGTAACGGCTCACATACTTGAGTAAAGAAGACTTCTCGCAGGGTTTGATCCGATTTGCAGACTAGCGGCAGCAAACGTCCATTCTGTGAGTGGGTTATCTTAAAAGCCGATAGCGCTGCTCCGCCTCCTGCCTTGGGCAGAAAATTTGATGCTCCTTCTTTTGTCTGCAGGGAAGCTACTCGGAGCCATGGCCGCCGGTATTTGAGAAAATCTCGGCAAACCTCAGTGTTTGCCCCGCGCTGTTTCTTTTTTTTCGCTCTCCGGGCTATTATTAATAATAATCGTGTTATAAATGCGGGATGGAGCCTAAATGTTGACTTTGCAACAAAGTTTGTTTCCTGTTTAAAGCGAGGCCCGGCGCTTGTTTTTCCGACCGCATCGCGAGGCCGCGGAAGGTACATACGGACTGGCTCCCTCGCGCACAAACACGACCTCTTTCCTCTCCCTACTTTCTCTCTGATTTATTTAACAAAAGGCCTCGCCAGTGAATCGCAGTTATCTCCTGGAAGATGCTTTTCTTTCGGGCAGGTAGGAGGGGCTGGTTTCCAGCTACCCACTACAAAGTCTCCAAGGATTACTGCTACTGTAGAGCTACCTCCCACGTTTCCATGTCGACGAACGTTTGTGTGCCACAGTGGGATCAGCCTTCCGACAGGCATGCGGGACACCGAAGAGTCTCAAGAGCTAGCAAACATTCGGCCATCCGGGTAAAAGTTTAGAAAATTTTCCCATGCAAAGGACACGGTCGATTTTCTTCGCTGCGGTAATTACCAGTGTTAAGTACGATTAAAGCGGTCCAGTTATTACTAATTGGTGACAATGACTAAATGACAATTACGCGTTTCAAGATACTGTTCTCGACAATGTCAGCACGGTTACCCTCTTCGGAATTATGAAGAGGCCAAGGACAAAGTACAGGGAGCGAAAGGTGATTCACAAATTGTGTACAGATGAACGCCGTAACAGGGATGAAGTAGTTGAGAAGGGAATGATAAAGAGTTGTATCCAGAAGAAATAAAAAATTTGAAGATATTTGATGAAATAATAATTCTGTCACAAGAAGCAAACGACTTCGACGAGCAGCAGAACGGAAGAGAGCGAGATATTATAAGATGAACAACTAAAAATGTGAAACAAGAAGAGTGAAATGTATGCTAATTAAATCGGGTGATGCTGACGGAGTTAAACATTAACAAACGATACACCAAATGTAGTAAATTAGTTTTGTCCTTTCGGCAGCAAAATGACTGACAGCGGAAAAAGCAGAGACGGTGTAAAATGTAGACCGGCAAAAGTAAAAAAAAAGCACTCTGAAACGGAGGAATTTGTTAACATCTAATATCATGTTAAGTCTTATGGAACCATTTCTGAAGGCATTTGAGTGGAATGTAGCCCCATACGGATGTGAAACGTGGATAATAAACAGTTCAGACAAGAAGAAAATGGAAGCCACGTGGTGCTACAGATGAATGCTGCAGATTAGGTGGGTTCATCGAATAACTAATAAGGAGCTACTGAATGGATTTGGGGGGAAAATGCGTGGCACAACCTTAGTAAAAGTTGTCCGTTGGTAGGACACATCCTGAGACATAAGGCAACCGCCAATTTGGTAATCGAGGAAAGTGTGAGAGCCTGGGAGACCAAGGCTCGAACACAGTAAGCACATTACATAGAATTTGTCTGCAGCAGATAGGTGTAGATGAAGAGGCTTGCACAGGATAAACTGGCGTCGAGAGCTGCATCAAACCAGTCTCCGGACAGCATTCTGTTGAGATGTAGGCGCGTTGTCTTGCTAATTTTTATACGTGATGGCCTACTCGTATGTTGTTCCCCAGAGTTTCTGCGTGTTATGTTTAGTTTCGCCTCATTATAACAGATTCTTGGGCTATTCTGGCACATCGTCGTCACAAAATGTAGCATTTTTCGATAAAAAGTTGCCGAAGCAAAACGTAAAATACAGCAGTTCACTAGGAATAACACGCACATTTACAAATACAGTGCCGGAGAATAAAAAAAATTCACGTGCAAAGACAACGTCGATTCTGATCCGATGACGGCGTATGCTACCTTGGGGGATGGTAAATGTATTGATAAAGCTTTCAAGGTCATCTGCCAACATAGTTTAGTGGCATAGCTATCGGCCATCTATGCTAGCCTTTCAAAGGAAATGCTCACGGCCAGAAGGCTCACGTGAAGCAAGCAGGCAACCATGCCACAGTGATGCACTCACGCTTCCTACAGCCAGCTGAGCGATGTTCAAAGAGGCCAAGTTGTGGCCTTCCGAGTGACAAGACTGTCACACAAGTTGAACGTGCTGCGTCTCCTGTGCAACTACGCTGCCTAACCAGTTCCCTGTACGTGCAGAATGTCGTTGGCCACGTTCCTTTGCCTTTATTGCAACAGGGAGGTGATGTGTTGTTGTAACAGGATAATGCGTGCTCTGCAGCACATGTAGTAACTTCCCCGGCCAGCTCTATTTCCGACCTAGTCTCGTGTCGATTACATGTGGCATATAACGGTACGAGAAGTGACACGTGCGACTCATCAACCAACAACTCTTGCAGAACTACGTGAACAGGTACAGCAGGCGTGGCATAAAGACGGTATTCGTCATCTGTACGATCGACTGGATGCCAGAATCAGCGGCTACATTGCCATCCGTGGAGCTACACCATATGCTGTCATTAATGTCTGAGCATAGATTGATGACTGGTACCTCTGAACCGCTTGTGCTAGTCATCTGTAAATGTAATCGTCTCATACACTACATATGCACTGTTTCAGCAACGTACCTTGAGTGAATCGTAAACCTCTAGAAAGGGTACTAATTTTTTCCGTCTATGTATGTAAACGCATGCACCTCAAAACCAAAATAAATTCACGAAGCCGGCCGGAGTGGCCGAGCGGTTCTAGGCACTACAGTCTGGAATCGAGCGACCGCTACGGTCGCAGATTCGAATCCTGCCTCGGGCATGGGTGTGTGTGATGTCCTTAGGTTAGTTAGGTTTAAGTAGTTCTAAGTTCTAGGGGACTGATGACCTCGGAAGTTGGGTCCCATAGTGCTCAGAGCCATTTGAAATTCTCGAAACACACCGTGCTTACCAAAATCAAACGTCATTCATGAAGTGATTGCTAGCAGAAATTCCTTTCTTTATAGACGTAATTTTCGTGCAGGTCACAAACTTCCCTCACATACATTGTGTAATTAATGAAAGGAAATTAAATACTATTCAAAAAATCGAATCTAATGTTCAAATTCGGCAACAGATCTAGCCGTTTGCTGCCTAGAGCAGGTGTGGGAAATTAGTGATCCGCTAATGGTTTTTGGCAGCCTGCATGACGGTCAGAATTTTTATGTAAGAATTCATATCTTTTCTGAAATGCAAAGTTAACTCATGCGTGGAATCATTTTGAAAGGTGCGGCCCTCCGCTAACTTCTGAATCCACGAAGTGTCCATCGAAGACGTTTGGCACTCTACGTCTTCATCACGTGTAAACATGAACAGACTAACTGAAGAACCCTGTGACGAATAGTGCAGCCCATATACGTATAATGTTTTGCCCCTCATTCCGGGACAAACTTTGTAAGCGTCCCAGACAGATGAAGACAACTGTAGGATTGGTCGAACAGCTGCAGAAGTCGAACCTTACACAGTAATTGCGCGCACTGCTTTACTTTTAAGCTGTCTCTCTTTACACCGGGCAGTGATACCTGCTTGTGTTGGTGCACTTGGTGACAAGTTTGTCAAGCTATCACCGGCGTGACGTTGGCGGTAATAGGTGAGGCAGCTGGTATTGGTGAGGCGGCGGCGGCGGCGGCAGATGGCCCGTCGCGCGGTGCCTGCCGGGTAATAAATATCCGGGATCCCACACAGGCCATTGTGCGGTGCCAGGCGGCCGCGTTGCGTGCGTGAGAGAGTGCGTGCGGCCGATGGCTGCGTGGCGGGCAGGGCAGCACGGGGCAGACCGAGGGCATCGACCAGCGCCACCGCAGCCGCGTGCGCCGTTTCCGTCGGGAAACACACGGCTGCTCTGGCCTGCAGTTCTGTGGGCCGCTGATAGCCACTGCCACTGCTGAATACGAGGGGGAACATTACTGTAAGCCAAGTACCGGTCGAGTTTCGCTGGAAATGGTTTTTCCTGTTGTAACCACAAATTGTGGTCCTAAATTTTTAGCCGGCTGAAGTGGCCGTGCGGTTCTAGGCGCTGCAGTCTGGAACCGCGAGACCACTACGGTCGCAGGTTCGAATCCTGCTTCGGGCATGGATGTGTGTGATGTCCTTAGGTTAGTTAGGTTTAAGTAGTTCTAAGTTCTAGGGGACTAATGACCTGAGAAGTTGAGTCCCATAGTGCTCAGAGCCATTTGAACCTTTTGAACCATCCTAAATTTTTAAATGCTGTGCCATTTTCATTGTCAACCACATTTCAACCGAGCTTACTACCGAGAAGATTGCCCCAAAAGCACCTACACAACGACTTCAGTCGCATTTTCATAAATGTTCTAGCTGCTTGCAGATTCCTGTAGCCCACCTGACATGGATTGGTGTTACACACTCAAAGTTGTGGGACACCACCTAATATCGTGTCGGATCTCGTTTTGCCAACGTAATGCAGGAACTGAACGTGGCCTGGACTCTACAAGTCGTTCAATACCCCGCAGAAATATTGAGCCATGCTGCCCCTATGCCATCCACAATTGGAAAGTATTGCCAAGTGCAGGATTTTGTGCACCAACTGACCTCTCGATTATGTCCCAAAACAATCGTTGGATCTTCAAAATGGTTCAAATGGCTCTGAGCACTATGGGACTTAACATCTGAGGTCATCAGTCCCCTAGAACTTAGAACTACTTAAACCTAACTAACCTAAGGACATCACACACATCCATGCCCGAGGCAGGATTCGAACCTGCGACCGTAGCAGTCCCGCGGTTCCGGACTGAAGCGACTAGAACCGCTCGGCAACAACGGCCGGCCGTTGGATCTTGTCGAGCGATCTGGATGGCTAAATCATTCGCTCGAATTGTCTGAAATGTTCTTCAAACCAATCGCGAAGAATTGTGGACCCATGAAATCGAGCATTGTCATCCATAAAAATTCCATCGTGTTTTGGGAACGTGAAGTCTCCGGGTAATCGAACACAACCATTTCCGGTCAATGATCGGTTGAGCTGGCCCACAGGGCACAGTCCGTTCCATGAAAGCACAGCCCACGCCATTATCGGGCCACCACGAGCTTGCACAGTGCCTTGTTGGCAACTTCGGTCCATGGCTTCGTGGGGTTAACGCTACACTCGAATCCTGCCATCAGCTCTTACTAACTGAAGTCTGGCGTCACCTGAAAAGGCCACGGTTTTCCAGTAGTCTATGGTCCAACCGAAATGGTCACGAGCCCAAGAAAGGCGCTGCAGGCGTTGTCATATTGCTAGCAAAGGCATTCGCGAAGGTCGTGTGCTGCCATAGCCCATTAACGGCTACTTTCGCCGCACTTGTCCTAATGGATACCTCCCAGGTTGATTTCTGCGGTAATTTCAGGCAGTGTTGCTTGTCTGTTAGCACCGACAACGGTCGTTAAGTAAAGGCCGTCGTCCATTGCAGTGTCAGTGGTGAGAGTTAATGCCTGCAATTCGGTAATCGCGGCACACACTTGACACTGTGAATCTCGGAATACTGAATTTCCAAACGATTTCAGAACTGAAATGACCCATACGTCTAGCTCCAACTCTAATTCCCCCATGTACGCGATACTACCGCCATCTGCGTATGTGCATATCGCGATCCCATGAGTTTTGTCAGCTCACTGTACCTACTGCATTGTGAAACAGTGATTTTGTGTGTCTTTATTACACATCCGATCACTTTCTATAGTGGACACGGTGTTATAAAGCAAAACAAATCACTCGTAGAAATAATACCTAGCTGATATAAGGGTTCTCATTTTTCGTGGCTGGTAACATTATTTTTCCCGTCTCAGCTATGTAGGCGGTTCCAACATCAGTGCACAAGGAACGACCTTAATGACATGTGCTAGACATGAGGGAGTACTTCGCTTGGCACCTGAGGAGCTATATTGGGGAAAAACTATAGGGAAAGAAATACATACAGCTAATAATTGATACCGAAGGGTGCAAGTGTTCCACTGAGATGAGGTTCGCACAACAAAGGAATTCGTGGCGGGCAGATCGAACAGTTCAGAAGAAAAAATCAAAAACATCGTTTACACTGTTGCAGTATCTTGAGATGTAAGCGTGGCGCCGTTAAAATCTGTAGATTCGTAGGAAAAAATGCCACCACAGCACCCATATTTCTGGGAAACTTCAGTAAAACGTAGATTGGGATGATTGAGCGCAGATTTCTCCTCCTGAATAGGAATACAGTCTCTGATCTGTGCATTTTGTCTCCAGGTGGAAAGTTAATGTTGTGGCACAAAATGATGTGCTTATCGCGCGGTCCCTAAACATCTTTAGCCTATAATATTATGGGTGGAATTAGATATCACCGACCTATCCTAAAAATTCTTAACATTTACTTATTTTTCCCGGGCAACAAATTCGTCCTGAGACGCAGATTGTGATGAATAGGTAACTTGTCGAAATTCACAGCAACCCTGAGGTGCGAAAGTTGTGTGCGCCGCTTCTCTCTCTCTCTCTCTCTCTCTCTCTCTCTCTCTCTCTCTCTCTCTCTCTGTGTGTGTGTGTGTGTGTGTGTGTGTGTGTGTGTGTGTGTGTGTGTGTGTGTGTGTGTGTGTGTTTGAGAGAGAGAGAGAGAGAGAGAGAGAGAGAGAGAGAGAGAGAGAGCCGGCATTTTCCTGACAAGGTGCGAAAACCACCTACAAAGCTAAAGCCGGTACGCCGTGATGATGCGAACTGTATCTCAACGTATTTCCCTGTCTCGTGCTTTGCGCTTTAAGATAGTTGAGTAGGTTTTGCAGTTGTAGGATTGTTCCGGACGAAGTGTAGTTAAAATATCTGTCAGCACTGTTGGAATCAGATTTCGCTCCCTTTTCCCATTCTTGTGTATCTACGCTAGATTCAACGTTTCTGTTTCACTGGCAAACAAGCTTTATCATTCTGTTTGTAAAATTTAATAATAGCAGTAAGACTGTGCCATTTTGGATGGCCAGATATGTACGTCGATCCGTTAAGTCATCCAGAAATTCCTGACATAATGACCGCATTAATAATTTCGCTGTGATGCAACGTTTCAACGAAGCTGCATTGCATTTTCGTAGCCTTATGTCATCAGCGTCATGTTTATCGGCGGGGATGGGAGGGCGATTGTGGGTTGTCAGAATCAAAACTGCCACTTTATATAAATTAGTTGGTCAGTTTTGAGACATTTCATACAAGACGTAAATTTTAATGGTGGGACAAGAAACTATTTACCCGTATCCCGAAGGACTGATGGATATTCACTCACTTCCAGAAGCGTACTATAATTCTGTAATGAATAAAAATTCCTGGGGTGGTAAGTTAACCCTCGTGCTGCTCGCTCGCCCAGTGGATGCCTATGCCGAAGTACGAAAATTTTTCAAACATTAAAGCAGAAGAGTTGTTCCGTGACGAAAATATTCGAGGAAGATTTCGTCAGCGAATTATATCGAGAAAGTCTCTATTCGCCTATTGACATACCTTGTAATAAGAATATTCATGGAAGCATAAAAGAACTAAGCAGACTAAAGAGGCAAGTTGAATTGAACAAGAACCCATTTCCTGTATACTGCAGCAGACGGTACCATCGACCTCACAGAACGCTCCATTGTTTTGAAAGCTGGGGAAGACTTGTTTGTTGATCCTTACACGGCCGACAGACTTCCGTCCCCCCTTGTAGGGCCACAAAGACAATCCTCCCCCTTGCTCAGGCCAGTATGGCTCGAGAGACATCAGGACCCCCCTGTTTAACCGCCGCCGGCCTGGGTAGTCATCGCGAAGATGCGCCAAGTTTCGTGGCAACAATGGAGGGAATATAATCCCTGCTGCTGCGTGGGGCGGGCTGACATACATTATGTAAAAGCCGTGATGGAATAACTGGTGCGCGGGACAAGTCGAGAATATAAACCGACGGGCTGTATTACGGAGCTCGGCCGCCGGTGGCCCGAATAAAATTATGGAAATTTGGAGGGCGGCAGCGTGGTGGCTTTCGTGATCGCGTGCGCGGCTATCTTCACGCTACGCCCTCGTACCTAGGAATAAGAAACAAAGCCCGTCTCCTTCCGGGAACTTAAAAAACACTTTGCTCCTTTAGAAAAGGCTACTTCTCTTCTACGGCCCGCCTTTCTGCTTAGAAACTTATCTGGCTAACGAACCTGTAATCTAGACATCGTTATTCCATTATGTAGGGGCAATTATCTTCTAAATCACAGGTCCTTGTGTTCATAAAATCTAAAATGATTTCGCGTTTCTCCGTTCCAGCGCGTGTCGTGTGATAAAAAAGAAAACTACTCCAGCGCTTGTGGCTCAATATCAACGTAATTACGTACAAAGTACTCCCGTTCGCAGAAGGGCATAATACCGCCCAAGTCAGGGAGGTAAAGGAAGTATAACAGTGTCTTCTCTGAGTATAGGCTATTTGTTACTGAAGTCACCCGCCACGTTTTTTGTCTGTATGTGACGCATAACCTCAGGAACAACTGTAGGGATTTTAATACGATTTTTACTAACGGACAGAAGTTGGTTTCCTGTTGTGCACTAGGCCTCCCGTGGACATTGTCGGAAACACGTGGTGCGGTCATCAAGGGTACAGGAGTGGACCTTCGGCTCCGAAAGTCCATATCAATGATGTTTCCTTGAACGGTTCGCACGCACGCTGACACTTGTTGATGGCCCAGCATTGAAATCTGCAGCAATTTGCCGAAGGGTTGCACTTCTGTCACGTTGAGCGATCCTTTTAGTTGTCGTTGGTCCCCTTCTTGCAGGATCTTTTTTCAGCCGTAACAATGTCGGAGATTTGATGTTTTACCGGATTTCTGATATTCGCGGTACACTCGTGAAATGGTTGTATGGGAAAATCCCCACTTATGCAGGCTTCGCAAACCGCAGCGCCGTATTATGCCTGTTTATAAATCTCGGTATTTGAATACGCATGCCTACACCAGTTTCTTTGGCGCTCCGGTGTACCATCAAGTGGTTCAGCACGTTCTTGTCAAAAACTCAAGACAAGACGAACGATGCGTCCTCGCTCCCAGCAGCAATAATACCGGCGTCGACCAACTGATGCGTGGTGCCACTCGTGTGAAGTCGGGGCAGAACGCCAGTTATAAATAAAAATTAGTAATGGAATTACTGTGTACTAACGTTGTACCTTTCGAAAAATTCATATCTATACCTTTTTCAGTTGTCACGTAAAAATCCAATTACTATTCGCTAAGTATGTGAGTCAAATTGTAATGAAGACCGCCCTACAGTATGATTCCGCAATGATGTTACAAACTTTCAGGGATGATGGAGAAGGCTGAATGTATCGATGTGGGACAAGGAACCCGAGTCCGGAGACACCCAGTCCTAAGACAAAAGAGAAAATTTTTGTGATACCTCTGACTGTACCGATGCTGTAGTTGCTAAGAAACATGGGCTGTAAAATGGATACTTTAAGAGCTTCGAGCACTTGTGTTTCTCAGAAACGAAGATAATCATCTCTGTTACTAATCAGGTGCCCATATCTCTTAAGATTTTAGAACCCGTGTTTACTACGATTTTTTTCTGGTTCTTATAGCAGACTGCAAATTTTATGCATGATCAGCTGAGGAAAACTTGCTTCTCCAAACAATTTTTGGCAATAAAGATGTTCAAAGCAGGAAACATACTAAGTCTAGTAAATCCCGTTAAGAGAGTTCCAGACTTCAGCCATTTTGATGTGGCTTAATATAAATTTAAACAAAAATTTTTCATTTCGGGTGAGATTTATCTCTGTCTATAATACGGCATCTTTTCTGTGATGACGTGAGGAATTGTGGTCTATTCCTTGGGTAGGATGTGCTAATGAGCGTAGCATATTAATAAGTCAACCACGTAACGTTCTTGGCTCAACGTTCAAAAGTATACAGTACACATGTTTACATGCTGCTTGTTTGCTTACTTGTTAACTTTCACAGTTTAACTTTCTCTTACCGACTTCAGCTTTCAAGGATACTCCGTTCGCTTTTAATGCACTTAAAAAACCTCGCGTCTGCTAAACATGACGTTAAAACTAAACCGAAAATCGTTGACGGAAAAAACCTCTTTGCTTGTGTGTGAGTGTAAAGAGATATGTTTTTTCTGCGAACTTTAGCTTCGCTCGTTTGATTTCTCGCCCACTACACGCTCTTTCGCTCCTCGCTTCCTAATTTGATTTCCGTTCCCAGAGTTCGCGACAGAAATTGCGAGCAGCTAACCCGTCTGAGCGCGCCTCTTTTGCTTTTTTTTTCCTTTATGCCGCGCGTGGCGTAATTCGCTTTGTATCGATTTCGGCTTGGCGACACGCCCCCGCTCTGCCGCTTTATCCCCGCCGCCAAGATTGCCGCCTTCTTCCCCGATGCGCGCGCGCAGCCCACGACGGAGATGAGCCGTGAAATGCACAGGCGTCCGCCGAGCGGAACTCGGACGTGTTTATGGCTGCGCATTTGCGGGGGGCGGATCTGTGGGGTCGGCCCCTGGTATTTGCTTCAACGGCTCGTTACTGCCGTTGTGGCTCGGAAATAATTGTGGAGCGGTAGCTGTCCATACTCTGCTAGACACTTGCTAAGGAACGGAGAAATTGTTGCACAGAAATAATCATCGGCAATGACGGACGACATGGAACACAGAACACACGTAATAGAGGCGGAGTGGTATATTTATGACGGAAAATGGTACAGATCTCATCATATGGTAAAGCAGGATAACAGACATAAATAAGGATCACGTCTGATACAGGTCAGACTCCAAACATAAAGGCCAATTCGGACTCTCACTAACGAATATGTCCTGGCCGGGCACTAATGCGCATTTTGCACCTGTTATTGGTGCTGGATAAAAATGGTTCAAATGGCTCTGAGCACTATAGGACTTAACATCAGAGGTCATCAGTCCCCTAGAACTTAGAACTACTTAAACCTAACTAACCTAAGGACATCACAGACTGAAGCGCCTAGAACCGCACGGCCACACCGGCCGGCCGCCTGTTATCTTACAAGGTACATACTGTCCTTGACGGCTATTTTTTATGCTAGGGACGATTTACACGGACGAGCGTGCTAATTACAGCAGTGGCGTTCAGATGAAATGTCTTAGCTCTTCAAAGATAGGTATCCCTTCTTCTTCTTCCTGTACTCGACTTCACTCCGACGTCAGTCGCGTACGAAGTGTATGAAGAACCATCGTATTAGCCTGCCCTCAAAGTGTCGATTTGCAGCAAACCCGTCTGTGAATGTTCATGCTTGTGTTCCTGGGATGTAGCTTGATGGAAATGAAATGACTGGACTGTATTTTCGTGTACTGCGTGTCGCATTTACGTGACGTGCAGTGTACCTTTTAGTCAACACAGTTAATGGAGGTTATGTGATACCACTGTGCCACAGAAGTCAAACGCGGGAGCAGCAGTTGCCCCTCACCCTCTATCTACTTACCTCTTTCTCCGCCACACCCAAATGACAAGGCGCGGGAGCGACCATCATATTGGATCTCTCGGTGGGGCGTGGGCGAAGGAAACGCCGAGAGCGAGCCCCCCCCCCCCCCCCCCCCTTATAATTCCGCGGCCTGAAAGGCTCGCATGAATAAGCCATCAGGTCACAATACAAGCCAATTTCGTGTTGCTTTTAGGGACGTCACGGGGAGGATTCCCCGATGATGAATGACGGGTAAACGAGTCTTTGTTCCTCGCCCACTGGTCGGAGGTAGGGTGGACTCTGGCGGAGACATGCTACTAAAATTACATTTGCACGCATGTCGCGACCTACTTGGACGGATTGGGGGCGGCGCAGCTCATCCTGATCTATGGTCTTACTCATTAATCTACCAATACTCGCCGTGAGAATGGATAGCACTAAGCAAACGAAACGCCGGGAGTGCAGCTACTGGAATTTTCTAGTTCGTTATTAGAATAGGATTAACCTGGACAGTCAGTGGGGAAAACACCTGTACAGTGTGTTTCAAAAAGAAAGGCGTGTTTGCAAAATTCCATATTTATTGAAAAAAACATACTACGAATGAATCGCAAAATATTCACAAGTAAGTTCGTCTTCCTATGCTATTACAAATGCTCTGTGCCCACCAGCAGCAGTACGAACAACTATCTAGACGATAGCTAACTCTGTCATAAACTTTACGCAATGTATATGCTTTTACGTCCGTCCCGATAGCTGAGTGGTTGCCGGCACGGTAGCTCGGCGTGTTCGGTCAGAGGGTTAGCTGCCCTCTGTAATAAAAAAAACTGAGTTAATCGATCAGCAACGAACTTACAAGGGTGTCTTACGACGTCCGCCCCGAGCAGATACGTCGAACAAAAGCGAACAAAATGAAATTTTAAAAAAAGTGGTCAGCGCGGCTGAATGTCACGCCAAGGGTCCCCGTCTTCGATTCCTGGCTGAGTCGGAGATTTTCTTCGCTCAGGTACTGGGTGTTGTGTTGTCCTCATTATCATTTCATCCTCATCTGTGGAAGGCAACGGGAAACCACCACTGGAATCACTTCCCTAGACGCTCAAGCGGTGGACCTCACTGACGAGGCTTCCCCCGTGACAAGACCTTCCTTAAGGCAGAACACGAAGTTCGGCGGCTGTTATTCTGTTCTTCACTTCTACACCGCTACGTAAAAAGGCAGATGAACACACGTTCCTTCACACACCCCACAAGAAGAAATCGCACTGGGGGTCATGTCTGGCAATCTTGGAAGCCAAGAATGCACTGTAGTGTCTCAGGGCCGCGCGCACCCTATTCAGCGTTCATTGACAAACTGATGTATGTTGTTTTGCCAGTGTGCTGAAGCTCCATCCTGTTGGAAAATGAAGTCATCAGAGTCCTCCTGAAGTTGTGCAGTTCAACTTTGGGTAGGGCCCCCTAGATCCTGAGTCACTGCCTTGCATTCTTGGTCTCCAAGACCGCCTGACATGACCCCATGTGACTTTTTCTTGTGAAGATATATGAAGGAAAGTGTGTTCATCTCCCTTTTGCCTCCTGACATAGAAGACGTGAAGAAAAGACTAACAGTCACACACACAAGATCTTTGATGTGCGGCAACATGCACGCAGCATTTTTTCGTATTACGTAAGTATAAATTGGAATTCCACCAAACACCGCATGTTACTTTCCGAAGCATTGAAATCGAGATTGCAATGTGCTTTTGTATGCCAGTCATAGCTCATACACGTGATGTAGTCAGCCAATAGCAACATCACTGTTAAACAGCGCGAACACACAAATAGAAAAAGTTAATGGTTTAAATTAATATACATAGTGTTGCTACACGAAACGCAAAGCTTTCGCATATAATATTGGTCTATAAGATTAATGCGCTGCGAGGGAAGCTAACCTTTCACATATAATGTTGGTCTTTTAAGCACGTATTGCACTTTAAGATACATCACACAAATGTGCCAGTAAAATTTTTAATAACGACATAAATGTCTGATCTTCTGGGCTCGAAATTCATCTAAATGGCTCGTCATCAAAGAGACGATTTTTAAATGAGAGTCAAACGCTCTGTGATTTAAGAAATTCATCGTACATTCTCGCACGGGATACAGTACTATCCTTTGTTAGAATATCGGTTCTTACCAGTCAAAATTACAAAAACTTAACTGATAACAAAAACAATGGAAAATTCCCGGGTTTTCCCGGTTTTCTCCCGGATGAAAAAATTCCCGGTTTTTTCCCGGATCTCCCAGTTGTCCCGGGTCGTTTACACCCTGTATTAGTCAGCAAATGAAACAGATACTGATGTAACGATGTTCGGTGTACTGTCCTCGACCATAAATAGAAATATTTGCACCTACATCTCTTAACAGGCTGTATTGCTGCCTCGTAGGTGTATCTCGCGAAAAGACCTCGAAAGTAAAATTAGTTACATTAGAGCTGATACTTGCTTCCCGCGGGCCATTCACGACTGGAACAGGAAACTAAAGGAAAAAAATACCCTCCGCCACACGCCATAAGATGGCAGGCGCAGTACTGACGTAGATTTGGGATCTTCTAGAAAATACAGGGTGTTACCATTTTGTTTTTGAATATAAACTTATTGTCAATAGAATCTGAAAGGAACATATACTACAATGAAGAGCCGTCCATGGAGATTTGTTCTAACTCAGCACATGCTCAATATGTCCACCATTTCGTTTCCTAACTTCCTTCAAACGAACACTGAAGTTAGTGATTATCCTACGACACATTTCTTCCGTAATTTCACTGTAAGCTTGAAGAATAAGTCTTCTGAGCTCCATTAAATCACGTGGACGTTCTGGGAAAATCTTTTCCTTTAGGTACCCCCAAAGAAAAAAGTCACATGGATTGAGGTCTGGACTGTTGGGGGGGCAATTTTGTCCGTCATTGAAGCGACCTGGAAACCTGAGTGAAATGAAATGATCCGAATGTAGAAATGCTCGTGTAAAAAGTCCAACAAAGTGTTTGCAGTATGTAGCCTTGCTCCATCTTGGATGAACCACTGCGTGTTGAAGTGCAAGGCAGAAGCAAGAAGCTGTGGAATGAAGCTCGTTCTGTAATCCTCGGAGCATAATGTTGTCGTTCATGAGCACTTGTGGGTTTTCAGTGGCCCAAAAGCGTACATTTTGTTTGTTAACCACACCGTCTAAATGAAAATGCGCCTTGTCTGAAAACCAAACGTTGTTGAGAGCTGCTTCCTTATCCTCCGCCCACTGAGCAAACAGTAGTCTCTGCTGCTTGTGTTCTTCAGTGAGGTTCTGTGCACAGATCATCTTGTATGGGTACATGTGGAGGTCACTTTTAAGAATGCGTTGAGCGGAGCGTCTTGATATTCCCAGTTGCACTGCTGCCTTTCTACACGATTTTCCGGGACTTCTCTGTACAGCAACTTGTACCGCTTCAATATTCTCCGGCGAACAAACAGGCTTAGGTCGAGGTCGCTTTGTTTCCAATACTGTTCCTTCCTGTACAAATTTATCGTACAACCTGTGGATGGTCTTTTTGCAAGGGACCCTACGTGTGTTAAACTGTTGTCGAAAACGCCTCAGAGTCACAACAAGGCTTTTCGTTTCGTTAAAAAGTAACGCAATTGCCGATCGTTGCTGTGTCGTCAGTCTTCCATTGTCAACGATTGCTGCTTACTAATCTCCTAGCGGCAGTATCGTGAATTACACGTCATTTAGTAACTCATTTGTTTTTCCAAGCTCTGCTGCTACTGCTGTAGAGATCCCAGCGGGATATCTAATGTGCGTCGTAAATTGAGAAAAAAACAATTGGTACCACATTTCGTGCGCCACCCTTTACTTGGAGGTCGCCGCGAAAAACTCAGAAGCCACAGTAAATTCGTGCTGTTCGGTCTTCTGTGCGCTGCGATTTCCACGAGCGCCGGTGTTTTCGCTCCATAGTTCAGTGATCTTCGCCAAGGTACGCAGTCGGCCGCGGGCTTTCCGCGGCGTCAATCACGAGCGGCGGTGCAGGAGCGGGCGCGCCGGCCATGTATAATGCAGCAGGCGGCGAATCTCGGCGAGCGGCCGTATAAAACCCGCCTCCATTCGCCCGCGCCCTCTCTGTATTTCCCGTACACTTTTTTACGCCGCCGTCGGCATACATCACGGCGGCGCGACTGCAGCTGCCGCGGAGCTCGTCCCATCGGCGCAAATAAAACCGACGACACGCGAAAAATATATCCGTATGTGTAAAAAAGACTCGCGGGAGAGGCAAAGTGGCCACCGCACCGAGGCCCGAATGCGACACCTATAAACCACGCGGGCAGGGCGACCGCGAGACTAAAAACGAGTGCACGGCACATCGCGTAGTTACTATGTGGCCGGCGATTCGTGTGGCGCGAGGCGTCCGTCACCGCGCCGGCGGGAGAGGTAATCGTTACAGATTGAGCTAGCCGCATTCTGCCGCGGATGCAGACGTGGTGCGCGTGAAATGCACGAATAAAAAACGTCTCCTCCAGGAAGTCGCGGGGCCGGCACAAAGAGTAATTTGATGCGCTACTGGTCGCATTCGCTGTGACGTAATCGGACGAGATAATCGCCGCGGCTTCGCATTTCGTATGCATTAAACGGTTATCAGGAGCTGCCGTTCCACAATCTAATGAATAAACGCTTCTCTTATTGTGATGGTACATTACGAAAAGGTAGCGGCGCCCTAACAGTCTACATGCAGTTTTATACTATCTCTGCAACGACTCTTCGGAATATCCACTTGATAGTGTAGACCAGCGATTCTCATGCGGTGTGGTCGCCCCCCACCCCCAGTCTTTTGGGGGGGGGGGGCGATAGCAATAAATGGAGGGCGGCGCGAGCCTATTGAAAAGAATAAAAATATTAATTCAAAAATTGATTAATTTACTGAAAGAAAAAAGAAACAGAATACATTCTGACGTAGTAAAAAAAACTGAAGCTCACATTTACACTGATGTAATAGACTTACGGATAGGATTGTATCAGTATTTCACAACGCATTCGTCAGTTAACTTTTCAGTGTGTGTGTGTGTGTGTGTGTGTGTGTGTGTGTGTGTGTACACACTTATCCGTAGTCTCCGTCCAAGTCCTCGATGCTAGATAAGCGCTGTGGAGGCAGAACCTAAATGTGCGTCTTGAAATCCACGAACTGTGACGAAACTAGTAAAAGATACGGACTGGGCGCCAAAGTCGGCAGTCGACGTTGAGAGCTCTTCCTGTCCTGTTCGATGGAAGCCATACTATCGGTTCCGAGTAGTTTGTGACATGAGTGTTTCATTATTGATCTAATAGGAATAAAAGTGATATTACGGCATTCTGAATGCTAATTTCGAGTAAACAGATACCCCAAAGTTGATCGACAGCAATTTCAGATATTTAGCTTCCACCGACAGAGACATCCAATGCGCCAATGAAGAATCTGCACGGGACGACATTTACGAGAGCTGCACCGCGCACAGGTAGGAGGATATCCGACAACACGACCCACCAAGGCGGATCGAGGAAGGTCCGACTTACACTAGCAAAATGGCTCTGAGCACTATGGGACTTAACATCTATGGTCATGTCCCCTAGAACTTAGAACTACTTAAACCTAACTAACCTAAGGACATCACACAACACGCAGCCATCACGAGGCAGAGAAAATCCCTGACCCCGCCGGGAATCGAACCCGGGAACCCGGGCGTGGGAAGCGAGAACGCTACCGCACACGACCACGAGCTGCGGGCCTTACACTAGCAAATTCCGGGTATAAATGCTGACCAGTTACACTGCTAGTCACATATACCACCCTCTACGGACTCGCGGCTAAGCTGAGTAATAACAGTATCAGTTTAGAAGCGAGGGGATCCTGCAAGGCGTATCAGTTACATCAATGCGTGTTCTTTCGGACACGTCTGAAAGACAACACATTCACGTATTAGTGGAATGTGTTGCAATACTTCCCGCCGCACTGCATTGCTTCTGGTAAGCTATGGCGTGATCGATCGTCCATCGATCATGTCACACGACGGTGACTCGATAAGCCAGATTTGGCGCCTCGCGGCAGCCAGAAAATCCGCAGGCCTCCTTTGCAGTGGCAGTGGCGGGCGGACGCAGATATTGGTTTCGCAGCGGCCGCTGCCGCGCGGCCCATATTCAGCGGTTGCAGCGCGAAATGAGCCTGTGGAGTGTCGGTCCGCCGTGGAGAGCTACTCGACGCAAAGAGCGCTGAAAATTGCTCAACTCGGCCGGCTGCGGCGGCGGCGACACCCGCGCGGCTCCCGAGGGCCCTCTGCGGGCGAGAATGGCGCGCCACTCAGCACTGTGCTCGAAAGTAAAATCTTGTGGGTTGGTACGCCGCACGCCGTATTGCTTCTACACGGTCGACGTTTCGGCCCATCTTCTGTGATCTTCTTCAGATCAAGATCCTGAAGACCATCCCAGTAGCGGAGTCGAAACGTCGATCGTTTAGAAGCACTACGACGCAGCCTAACAACCCACAAGATTTTACCTTCAGTATCAACGTTGACAAAAACCCTGCAGACTTTTCATAACACTGTAGTTTCCCACTGAGCAAGATCCTGGTGCAAGCTCGATCTTCTACCATATGTACGGAATCTGCAACATTCCTTTCTGTTCCTGCGAAACCACATTCACGCGTAAACCAGTTGTAAATTCCCAGTTGGATGTCTTCAAATGTGTGTGAATTCGTAAGGAGCCAAGCTGCTGAGGTCATCGATTCCTAAGCTTACACTCTACTTAATCTAACTTATGCTAGATACAACACACACACCCATGCCCAAGGGAGGACTCGAACCTCCGGCGGGGGGAGATGCGCGGCGTGGTTTTTTTAAGCAACGATACAGTCTTCACTTAAGCAACGATACAGTCTTCACTGCTCCCACCCAACAGTAACACACAACACGCGTGCACTTACGGCGTATGTACTACGAAAAGGTAACGCAAGACGTAAATAAAGAGAAATTCTTGGACGATACTTTAGTAATGTATTCCTTTCGTCTAGAACCCTCTCAAGATCGTGACTGAAGAATGCTGGGTATGCAGGAACGGTATCACTGAGTTATCGACAAAAAAACTGCAATATTTTCATTTCTTCCTGTGGACTTTATCCTACATTGTCTGAAAAAAAAAGGATGAGAGGTATTGTCCCAGTTAGACAATGTAATGGAACTCCTAGCCGCGCGGGGTAGCCGTGCGGTCTAGGGCGTCTTGTCACGGTTCGCGCAGCTTGTCACGGTTCGCGCGGCTGCCTCCGTCGGAGGTTCGAGTCCTGCGTAAGTTAGTTTAAGTTAAATTAAGTAGTGCGTAAGCCTAGGGACCGATGACCTCAGCAGTTTGGTCCCATAGTCCTTACCACAAATTTCCAATTTAATGGAACTCCTAACTTCTCTCCAAAAGCCTAAAATTACAGGTATGTTCAATATACTTCGCGTCGTAGATGACCGTCATTATAGTCCTATCGAAAGCTGAGGACTGGACCTGTATACACCTTCCACCCGCGATTCTTCAAATAATCTGCGATGCATAAAACAGCTTCAGACGTCTTTCCAAATAAGCCTTTTGTTAAATAATTGACGTGAAACACGAAAAACCTTCATGGCTGAAACAGCAAAGACATGGTTTCGGTTTTGTCAGTTTCGCTTTATTCACTGGGTGAGTGTAGTCGGGGTACTTCTTAGATTTGTTTCAAGGGGAAAAAAATAGTTTTTCACGGATGATGTATCTCCTGAGCTGTGAGCCGTACAATGATCAAATTTTGCTAGCACATCCAGGGGTACATGTGCATGAAGTCCGCAAAGCTGTTTCGAATGGAGTCAGTAGTAAAAAAGTAATGCATCAATAAAAACGTCATGCCTGATGCTGAAGCTTTTCTGATTGAACAGCGGAAATGTAGTACGCGGCAAACTTTTTTTTTCCCTTAACCATTTTGTGGAGCCTGTCAGTGAGAAGCATTTCCATAAATGTTCTCACATCCTGGGCGAATAAAAGTCGTTTCCCGCGGTGCCTAAAGACAGATACATAGTTTATTACTTCACTTCGTTGTGGTCCTCCTCGCTGGCCGCGCAGTTAGCAATGCCATACGATCATTTCATTTATCGTGGCATATTGTTAACCGAAGGGGCGTGGGTTCGAATCTTGGCCGAGTAGGAGAGTTTCTCCTCTCGGGGACTGGGAGTTGCGTCGTAACTGACAGACGCTGTTATATTGTCTTTTAATGACTGAGATGGGCTGAATTGGCACGAATTGACTGCCACTGAATTGAAACAAAAAAATCATAATTTGACTTGCGGTGTTACATCTTTAAAGTAAGGTTATACCTCTTAATCATCAAATTACCACAGCATTTAAAATGCTCGTATTCCGTCAGTAATTATATTAAGTATTAAACAATTTTTTGTTGTCCTTAAAAACGTAAAGACCACACATGGATTATACCTAAGCCCTTTTCCGACCTACAAGACAGCGGCACCAACCATTAGGCTACAAAGGAAGTCTTACTTTGTTTTTATTGTATTTGTAGTTCATTTGGGGCTAGTTAATGGATCGCAGCCCTCTCTACAAGCAGTAATTATTGCGCTTGGACAATCTGTCTAGCTGTTTTTTTCCCCATCACTGGTCACACACTAAAATACCGGAACGCCTCTCACATCGTTCTCTATCGGAAGATCACCTCAAAATTCCAAGCGAGACCTAATCATAGGGAAATCGCATATTCGATCTTCCCCGTTGCTATTTCCATCGCCAAATATCCAAATATTGACAGTTTGCGTATTAACCACACTCACTTAAAGCTTCTGTAAATCATTTCAGTCACCTAGGCAAGTACTAAATATCTTTTTTCTCCCCAGTTTTCCGTCCCGCTATCGAGATTTACGTTTCTTGTGGAGATTTCTCTAACCAGCCTCAGTAGAATGTCTGGATAGTTCCTCCGAAAAGGATACAGGGGGCTGGCAACGCATCGAACCGCTAAGTAGGCTAATGACTCTAGGGAAAGAGGAAGTCTTGTCTTGCGATTGTCCTAAAACATGTACAAAATCTTTAGTGATAAGAGCTCAAGACAAATTAACCCCAAAACACAAATTTCCGGTACATCTTTACCTCCCTCATCATCCATAAATGAAAGCACAGTTGTGCAAACATACTATTGTTCTGTGAAATATTGTGTAATCGACATTCGTTATTCATACTTCGTCCTGCGCTTCCAGTAACATGTCAAAAATACTAGCAACTTTCGAAGCAGTATTTATTGTTACATTAGAAATAATTGATGTTAGTTATTTATTCGGTTTACTAACAATGAAGCACGCGGAACTACTCTAATGTAGCGCGTTTAGACTTAAGGAACGCCAACCATATTCTGAATCATATTGAATATTAATCTGTGGTTATTCGGCACGCTTGTATTTTAGATTTAAAAACTAAGTTTTTTGATTATATACCAATTCTATTTTTTGAGTCATGTCATATGTCCATCAAACATTAATCTGAAAAAGTTCACGATGCAACAAAATTCTCATTTGAAAGTCGTGGAATGCACATCGGAGTATTGTAGAGCCGCCGTATTGCATTACTTGTTTGTTTTAACTTAATGTCATCTGCAAATAATTTAAACTACTTTCCTCTAGTTCCATAGGTACCGTGTTTCATAAACGTGTTGTTCGGAGCGTGGAAAGGGGAGAGACTGCTGCGAGCGCACGTGTTGGCTCGTGTGGAAACAAACGCTACCTCACCGCGGTGCGTGTCAGTGCCGCCAGATGGTAGCAGCCGTCGCAAACACACTGCTGTGGCGTGCTACCGACAGATGGCAGGAAAGCCGCTCGCAGTCAGTCGCCCGGCGCAGAGCAAGTTGGGATAACTTCGTACTTGTTATGACTGCCAGCTTACCGTGAAGCTACCTGCAAATATATTTATGTTAATTGTTTACGTTTGCTCCACTGTTTTTCTTCTGTAAGCGTGTCAGTTGTCGTGGGGTTTGTTGGTCTCCAGCATACAGCACCTTAGTAAACCTATTTCATCCGGCAGTCGAGTTTGCCTAATATTGTCTTTCATTTTAATCAGCCACTTGTGTAATTCTAATAATTTCACCGCAAAAAACTTCAGAAGATTGTACTTACGTTATATTAATATTATCTGCACACAGATGAATTTTGGGACAAGGTGAACGTTGTTTCAGAACAGCGTCTCCAATGCCTTTAAAAATTGTTAACGCACTGATTCCGCTTATTCACGCATGTGTTTGTTTATTTCACCGTATCGTCACAGTAAAGTTCGTCATTTTATTTCATGGCGCAGTATATAAAAACTTTTTTGCAGTATTTGTGCTCACTTTGTTTCGCAGTCTCGTCGTGGATTTGGCGTTATGTTATTTATTTTGGGATATACTTCCAGTTTCTATAAATGGTGGCACGAAATTAGTAACGGTACGCCAACAGTCGGCGAATTGTGAATTTTGTTGTTTGTTGTTTGTTGTTTTTTTAACTGTTTTTATATCGTGTGTTGACTGACAGGTGATTACATAGTTACAGCGTAATAAAGTTTCTAGCACGTTTTGGTGGCTTATATTAAAATGTTTACCACTGAGCTGTGGAGTTTATATTTGCTTACATGTTATTTACAGAGGCATTTATTTCTGTATATCACCATTTTACTTGTATGTTTAAGGATAATACTGAAGAAATTCACTGAGTCACTTTCCAGGTTTTCATATTTTTTCTACAGATTTTTTAGTGTCTATCCTGTTCTTCCAATAGATCTTTTTTAAATTTTATCCATGTTGGATCTAATGAACTTCGCGGACGTGAGCGATAGTTGGCGTACGACGCAACCAGCAACAAATACTTTTTAAGTGTTTTATTTTGGTGCGATAACTGGTTTCGGCTGCCGTGCCCATCTTCAGATGGGTAATATTTTTCGTTACGGATGGCTCAAATGGCTCTGAGCACTATGGGACATCTATGGTCATCAGTCCCCTAGAACTTAGAACTACTTAAACCTAACTAACCTAAGGACATCACACAACACCCAGCCATCACGAGGCAGAGAAAATCCCTAACCCCGCCGGGAATCGAACCCGGGAACCCGGGCGTGGGAAGCTTTCGTTATGGAGATAATTTGATTCACAGCATGTCGTTTGCTCCACTCAGCAACAATATTTGAGTATTTAGTGCCACTTTATTAGTTGTTTCATTAATAAAAAATACGTTAAAGTGCTATATATATATATATAAAATCAGTTAGGGCACTAAAATCAAACATTTAAATAGTATTTGTGGTTGGTTGCGTCGTTCAGCAACTAAAGATCTTTTTTTTAACTTTAGTTATTCGGTGGAGTACTTAGACATTTTGCTTTTCGTTTCCAAATGCCTGTCCTTTATTGTGTGTGTGGATATTGCTGATTTACGTCTGTTTTATGTGCGCAGGTCTTATGATCTGTAATTTTGTCTTAGGTAGAAACCTGATCATCTGGGAAGGCAGATTATATACATACCTGTAGAAGGAAAAATATCGCTTGCAAGTAAACACACTCACGAATTCCGGCTGGCCAATTGCTGCCAACGATGCAGTACGGGGATCTGTCTGTGATAGTGGGACATGCGTTCAGCATGTCACCAGCCCTTCAGCCGTTACTGTCAGTAGACATTCGTCATTGAATCAGCTGCTCATTTGGCCTCACAAGCGCTGAGGGGACTCCGTATCAGACGTCCGCGAAGCGGTTGTACGGAAGAAAAATTAGTTTAACGCCGCTTCGTCACCGGTGATGAGCGGCTTGGTATCTGCAGGCAGCTAAAGGTGGCCACCCGCCTAACTGCGTGTTTGGCAGAACAAGCATGCAAAAATTTCTGGCGCCTCCACACGGCTGTAGCGTGCTCGTACAACTATCATTTTATTTACCCGAAAATGTTGAGCTCTGGAGACAATGCGCTGGCTTCGGAAGACATTTTGCTTGTGTTGGGAAAAGAGGATACGTGGAGCAAAGAGTGGCTCAAGGAACGAAGATGTTATTCCCGTATGAACTACTCTCGGTAGACAGGCTGCCGTAACGATCTCACAGTATTACTATTTTACTCCTCTTTTTTTCCGTGTAGTGCATGTCGGCAGCTCGTGGTCTAGTGGCTAGCGTTATGCCTCTGGATCACGGAGTGTCGGGTTCGATTCCCGGCCGGGTTGGGGATTTTTCTCTGCCCAGGGCCTGGGTGTTAGTGTTGTCCTCATCATTTCATCGTCATCATCTTTCGTCACCGTGGCTAATTTGGACTGTGTAAAAACTGGACTGTGAAAAAACTGGGACTTTGTACGGGCGCTGATGACCGCGCAGTTGAGTGCGCTACAAACCAGACATCATCATCCGTGTAATATTCTGTTCTTAGTCTTGTCCTATATTACAACACAACCTTTATACAGAATGAACTTCTTCGGAGGACCAAAGAGAAATTAAATCTATCAAATCATTGACGAATACTACCAAATACGTCTTCGAGCATTGCCTCCACATACTTGTTCGAGCATCCACACGCTTGAACGCTTGTAGACGCAAGCATTATTAAAATTAGATCAAACACCAACCTGCTTGTGCAAACTTACTCACACACGCTCGAACATGCTTGGACAAGCACGCTTGCACCTACGTTCTTGTCAAGCATGCATTTACGTGTGTGTCCTCCTTAAGGACAAAGGCCAATTGCTGAAGCCGAGGCCTTCGTCACGTCACTCGGGCTACTTGTCAGATGTCCGCAGGCTACGAGCAAGCGGCTTCCACTGCGACCTGCACTGCGTGGGTTTCGCGGGCATTGCAGTCTTATTAGGCTTGCTGACGGCGGAACTAATGTCCAGCCTTCTACACGACACCGCCTTGCTCACCTGTCTTTCCTCGTCTTCGTTTTTGCGGCGGCGAGAATTGCCGAGCAACATAATAGTAACTAGCTGCTGTCAGGTTTTTATGTCGCCCAGATAATACTGTACACTGCTGCTGAAGCCCTGAACGGAACAACATGAAGGCGCCCACTACTCATCGCAACAAACCGGAAACACTGCACTGCCTTGATCTTCATTGACTTTCGGTCCGCAGCTGCAACAAATTGAGTGATTTGATACCGCCTGCAGCTGTCATTTTTTCTTTATCTGTGTACTAGTGTACAGTTTCTGACTTGGATCAATTTAATGTACATGAATAAGAATTCAGCGGTGGCACTTTATGCCAGAGTTCTCTGCACATGTTAATTTAAACGGTGTCCATTGTCATTGCGCTTGTGATTGCAACTGCCGTTGTCACAAAACTTAGCACCTTTAATACGGATGCATGTCTTATTTAAAATTATATGTGTTTTGAGGTGCCATTGCACTCCAATTTCACGCTATGACCGCACAATGGTTGATGTGGCCATAAGCTCATTATAACAGCAATTTCCATAGTGCCACACCCACATTAAACACTGTGCGATCATGTGATTACCATGGCATTTAAACATAAGCACAATGACAATAAACGCCATTCAAATCTAATACCTGCGGACACTAGTATGGGATAATGTGCCATCACTAAATTTTCTGTCGGGATAAATTGGTCCAAGACAAACTGTAAAGTAGTACACAAATAAATAAAAATGTCAGCTGCAGGCATATACAGTCAATCAACCGAGTACTCTCGAAGTGTAAAGCTCTGGAAGAGGCAGTATTGCCGGAAGTCCACGACGCCCCAGCAGCAATTATTACATGCTGCTTTACATTCCTTTACGCCAGAGGGCAATATTTTGGAATGTAATTGGTTATACACTTTGAGTTGCACGTTCCCTTTATCTGAGTACACAAATACATCCTTTCTTCTAACAGCGGCAGCGATGGAAACAGTGGCGCCCTCTTCAACACGCAAACCGATGACTTTATCTGCCTATGGCACTGTAATATTAGTAGTATAGATAGACGTAAACATTGTGCATACAGGAGATACTACTTGCTGAAAGGGGGAAGGGGAGAAAGTATTGGAAACCGCAGAAAATAATTCATACCTGTGATAATAAATCGAAATATGCTTGAAGAGCGCTGGAAACTGCATCATAAAATAAAGAAAGGTGGTAAGGATTTCGTAAATTCAAGTAAACGCCAGGCGGCGCTCAAAGCTGGGCTGGAGAGAGATAAAAGGAAACTGAAGATACAGTAGAAAAGGAACGATACGCCACACTGCTAAATCACATTTTAATGTTACATAATGTTTGCAATCTAAACAATTATATATTTTTTATTTTAATAAATGCATATTCGATCGCTTTCTCCATATCTGACAGTGTTAGTTGTAACATATTCATTGGTCCATCAACTGAGGTATTAGAGACGAAGCATTAGCTGTGTTGGTGGTTGGGGGAGGGACCAAACTGTTTGATCATCGATCCTGCACAAGCTTGGTTTGAACAAGTGTAGAGTAGAAAATATGACGTCCTTTTACAAATCAACAATCCTATCGTTTCCCTCAAGCGATTCATGGCAAAATACAAAGAACATGAGTCCGGATGGCCAAACGGTTGCCTAGGATGTGCCTTCCGAATGAGACTCCAGTAAATTTACATCCCACAGAGACAGTAGTAACTGTACGGCATTGTATAAGCAGGAAGAAAAGCGAAACTTCACGCTCAGAGTCCATCTTCTACGGGCAGAAGGATATAAGCCCACTTTTGACAATGTAACAGGGGGTTATGTGCATGTTAACCCAAAATGAGACAAACACTTGTTGGCTGTAGTATTCAAAACTGGCTTCTTACACTTTTGCTCAATAAAATTGAGAGATGCGGTATTTTTAAGCGAATTTACACACTTCTGCGCCCGGAAACGACTGATTTACGACATTTTCTCCTCCGTCGACATTACGTCCATCAATTTTACCTTCAGTAAATCTCGTATGACAGACGTTAACTCGGCTTTTACTAAAATAAATTAGGGTATTATGTAATTATGAAACACCAAAAACAACTAAAATACCGACACTTGCACCGTCTTCTCCAGGATGCCTAAGTGCTCTGGATTTTAGTGATGCTCTCCCCCCACATACAGTCTTACTTCGGTTCTCAGGTGGCTACCGATGTCTCGTGATGGAATGTCGTGGGGCAGTTCGGACTAAATGTTGCCGTGGAGTATAGGCAGTCCCGACAGGTCGGAGGCAAGATCGAATCGGCAGCCTCTATCAGCAGCAGGAAGACGACGACGGACGGCAGTTCTCTCGTGGCACGGTAACTTCGAACTGTCCAGTGCCATCCCAGACTGAGACGTCGGTAGCCACATGAAACCCGTATTAAGCCTGTAGGTAGGGGAAGAGTTTCGCAAGGATCCAGTAGTTAGTCGCCCTGAAGAGGTCGCTGCAAAGACGGTCGTGATTCGTGCACGGATAGCCGAAACAGTTCAGGCGACCTCTCGCGTAAAGCAGTAAGTCCCGGTTTCGATACCCGGCCCAGCACAGATTTTCATTGTCGTTATTCCAATATACAGGCGATGGTCGTTCATAACCGCAGTTGCGAAGACATTTCCTGTTGGTGTTTTAGTTGCTTTCGGTGTTGCATAATGACTCTGCATAACACGCAAAGTTATTTTATTAAAATTAACAATAAGCCTACGAACTTATGCTTCTGCAATCCTCTTTGCGAAACGAATCAACTTCTTTTCAGTCCGCATTAATGCAAATGACTAGGAGTATTGCTGTCAGTAATGAGTCTTTCGCAAGATACCGCGGTACGGTGCCGCGTGCCGGCGGTTCTGGAACGACTGGTCGGCGAGTACCCGGGGCTAACTATCCACTGTACCGCGACAAAAGAGACGCGACCCGCGCCCTCACAATGCGGCGGACAAAGAAGGGTCGTAACTCACGCCGCGCGCCGGCCGCCGGAATGTCAATTTGTTACGCTAATAGAGCGGAATGAAAGGACCGCACAACCGCTGCATTCGCCGTCCGCTGCGCATAGGGCAGGATTTACACCCCGGGGTGCATTTCGCCCAACAGTGCGGCGGAGCGCTGAAAACTACTGCGAATAGTTCAGTCTACGGACTTTATTATTCCGGCGGACGGAGCGGCTGGCAAAAGCGCCACCCCCAACACCGTAATAACAGATGCGTTGGCGCGCACTGGCCGGCAGATTTAGCACCGCCTAACTGTTTTCGACGCTTCCCCCCTGTTACGTTAAATGAGGTCGGATTCGTTTTTTCACCCAGGTAATCGATACTTCCCACCACATGCACAGACCTTCCACTGTCAGTGGGAAGATTGAGAGCAATCTGCCGCAACGACGAAAAATCAGTAGTGATCTTTGTCTACTGATTCTAGGATCCCCCACAGAACGGAGCACGCAGAGAAAAATGAGAAAGCGCTTTTTTGTTTTTCTTTTTATTTACTTGCTCCGCAGATAATAGTCTTTTGAAATGTACCTAGTAACTGGAAAATAACAAATTCATCATGTACGTTTGCACTATCAATGCCCGTAACTGACACTTTCATCTGACAAAGGATGCACGCATTGTGTTTCGAAACCAAAGAAAACTTACCGTGATTGTTGATAAGAAAAAAATAATAGACCTCTCCCCTTCCTTCCCCCCCCCCTCTCAAACACACACACACACACACACACACACACACACACACACACACACACACACTGCTTTTGTAAATGTAATATAGCCGGCCGCGGTGGTCTAGCGGTTCTAGGCGCGCAGTTCGGAACCGCGCGACTGCTACGGTCGCAGGTTCGAATCCTGCCGCGGGCATGGATGTGTGTGATGTCATTAGGTTAGTTAGGTTTAAGTAGTTCTAAGTTCTAGGGGACTGATGACCACAGATGTTAAGTCCCATAGTGCTCAGAGCCATTTGTGATATAATTCAGCGATGGCACATTTGCCAAACTAGTTCCTGCATATGTTGTATTTGGATGGAATCCACTGTCGAGCTTGTGAAAGTAAAATGTCTCAAATTAAAACGTAATTAGAAATTGCCTACAGACAACAAAAATTAAATTTTTAGCGAAACTGGTTGGGATTTGAGGTTAAAATTTTTGGTAAAATCAATTAGGGCGCAAAAAATATAAAAGGAAAGAATTGTAAAATACTCGGAAAGCGTAGAGAGCAAATCATCACTCTGCCGTTCAGAAATACACCAAAATACATGTAACGACAAAAGGTGGAATTCAGAGCTGTCCAGTACTGAGTGGCAAGAAATTTAGCAACTATTAGACCATCCTTCTTACGCAGTTTATATGTGAGAATGTACTATAGAAGACTGAACTAGTGGACGTAATACGAGAAATGCCCCAGCGTTTGCGGTCGTCAACTGCGGGTGTGGCAACCTGGAGAGACATAGGTCATGGATCTGGTAATCTGAATAAACATAAGGCATTTATCTGGGATTATAAACGATTGGTTTTATCATTTAGAAAATGGTTCAAATGGCTCTGAGCACTGTGGGACTTGACATCTGAGGTCATCAGTCCCCTAGAACTTAGAACTACTTAAACCTAGCTAACCTAAGGACATCACACACATCCATGCCCGAGGCAGGATTCGAACCTGCGACCGTAGCTGTCGCTCGGTTCCAGACTGTAGCGCCTAGAACCGCTCGGCCACACCGGCCGGCTATCATTTACAGTTGTGGGTAAATTTAATGCTCCAATCTTTTTAATTGTAAAAACAGTGCTTCTAATTTGCGTCCGAACCATTAGAAATACGGATCAGAGGAGAGAGTACACGGTGATCTGTGAATTTAGCCTCGCGCTATAAGCTAGTAATACGTAAATGGGACTATGTGTTAACGATGCAAAATATCCCCGCCGTGCACTTTGTGCAGACGTTGTGTTAAATGTGAATAAGGATGTTGTATTGTGCGAAGGTGATGACAACTTCATTATAAAACCTGCCAGCATTGGAGGGGAAGGTGGAGTGTGATGACGAATCGAAATTAACGAAAGTGCCTGCATGCGCGCGCGCTTGTGTGTGTGTGTGTGTGTGTGTGTGTGTGTGTGTAAGATGCGCGAAAATTGATTTTGCTACGTTGTAACATCAGAGAAGCTGTTGTTTATTTGCTGGCACCAGTGTCAAATTTATCGGGCTGAAATAAAAACAAACTGCACCGGCGTGTAAGCTAATTGAATAGCTACGCGATAGGATAATAAAGAGGAGGAGAAACGAAGAGCGCGTAACAAATAAATATGTGCCAGCTTAAAGCGATCCTCATTAGCCGCAGTCGCTTCGGTCGGTCGCTTGACGTCAACTGGATTTATCACGTCTCTAATTCCTTACGGCCTACCGGGGTTAAGTACGTCCGGAAAGAAGATTTAAATTCCGCGTCTATTATTACCGGCCGAGCCGGGGCTGAAACGAGATTTAGCCGAGTAAAACCCTCCATTATTTGTGTATTTTACACGGCTATCGAACACGGGTGGGGGGGATTGCGCCAGAAGCCGGCTCAAAGGCTCATCACGGCTTATCCCACGGCCGAACTGCGAAGTTTCCCGTCCGCGAGTGCAAACCTAAAACGGTGGACGTGCGCTGCCGCTCCGACGCAAAAATTACGCGAACGCTATGATTCTGATGTACGAGCTCGTGGTAAGCACAAACAACTGTCAGACTGTGTTTAACAACCCAGTTATTTCTGAATGAGAAGTGGCAGAAAATCCTGTTTAAAATGCACGCCTTGTCCCGAATAAAAGTTGAAAATCATAACTACCGAGATCAATAATTTTTCGTTACGTATTACACAGGACACTATCGCGACATGTCTTTTTGCTGTAGAGTTCTGGCGGCACTATGGTTTCAGTCTCGTAGGAGTTGCCGAAACGAAGGTGACCATCTTGCGATACCATCGATCATATTAAACGCATGAAGAGGGGTGTTTGTTTGGAGTTTCTTGCACTGTCTCAGCCTTTACATATTGACTGAGCGAAAGAAACAAAGAGATACCATTGCGTATTTGTTTGCTTTTGTTTCTCTAGCGCTGAAGGTGCGCCTCGGACGATGCAACAGTTTCATGTAGCGGTCTCAGAAAAAAAAATATCACGCTATGAAAATGCTTGTCTCTGGTCAAAAGGCACTTGAATGTAAGCTTTATACAAAGATCTTGGACGGTTTTAATCATCTATTGATCATTCGCTTCTATTACTGTCTTTTATAATACAATTATGTAGCTTCGATTGTCGAGATTCGATGGATTTCGTGAATACATATCGATTCTGACACGCTGAGTCAACTAGTAATTTCAGCCATTTTTTCGGAGACTAGTTCTTTGTAACTAATGCATTTGTCAACAAGAATTAAACAGCTCGCTAATGACACTCTTAGTGCGGAGAGCAATACTGATAAGGGTGGGCACTAATCGTTTCGGAAACTGGTTGACACCTACTTCCGTCAGGTTACAAAGGTTAGTTAGTGTTGGTCACAAATAGCATCCTGTCACCCTGGTATTCCCTCCTCTGTGTTACAGCGCCTGTCTATATTTGTTATCGTTGGCCGGAATGGCCGAGAGGTTCTAGGCGCTTCAGTGTGGAACCGCACGACCGCTACGGTCGCAGGTTCGAATCCTGCCTCGGGCATGGATGTGTGTGATGTACTTAGGTTAGTTAGGTTTAAGTAGTTGTAAGTTCTAGGGGACTGGTGACCTCAGATGTTAAGTCCCACAGTGCTCAGAGCCATTTTTTATATTTGTTATGCAGAGCGAGTGAGGAGCCTTAGTTGTACCCTACCGTGCCAAGATAGGATACACAAAAAAGTTTTAAATATTCACCAACCTCGTGTTTTGATGACGATGTCCCAGCGCAGGAAAAGCACACGGATTGTGGTGTCCAGATTCTCTTGAGACGAGGCTGTATCAGTCACTAGCGAACGGGATGAGGCGCTCTAATTGTCGAATGAGAAACACTGTTTTAAACTTCAGTGGTACCAAACACTTCAATTAAACGGAATAAATTAGCGGACAGAGCTGTCAACTGCTACAACCGATATAATACTGTTCGGCTACAGCGTCACACGTTATATTGTTAATGCAGTTAACAATGCTGTTGCTGCCCATAAAGCTTCGTATGCAGCAAAGTAAAAGACACTACTACTATGCACCCAATCTGCTCTGCATTCTGCGCTGAGTCACGGTACACTAATATTTACAAACTTGGCGAACAAATAAGATCTTATCCGTGCAAAATTGCCTACAGCGAAACGCGTAGCTGCTTCTAACCGCACGCTCACCCACCCGCTCGCCGCTCTCGCCAACAACTATTAAGCCAGCAAAGCTGCGCTCAGCTCTCACTGTTGGCTTCCGAAGGCACACGAAGTGCACTGTTGCCAATTCAGCCGTTTTGAGCTGCTTCTGGCTGCTTTTTTTATACAATTTAGCTGGCAAATGAGTGATTTACCAGGCTTCCGGAAGTATGGCTCACTCTTTTGGCTTCTTTCTAGATTTTTCCCTCACTGTAGGAAAGATTAAAAACCACGTTTATTAACGGAAAATTACTTGCAGTGATCTAAGACTTCAAAACCGGCTTCAGTATTCAATGAAAATATACTGTGAGAACGAACCAAAATGCGCAACAAAGCAACCTACAGCTGTATCAGGTCTCTCCCGGGCTCTTCAGCATACACATACACAGTTGGGAGCCTTAGCTGTTGCATCATAGCTGACAATATCGCAACTTCATAATAATGAATGTACCTAACAGAAACATTATTTCTAATTTTATTGTGAGAAAAAAAAAGTAACGCGAAAGAAACTGACATGAGGAAGTTTGTTTAAATACATTTTTGCCTCAAAATATCGATATTTTAAAAAGTGGGCTGGTATTTTACATGCATACCATAGAAATTAAATCTCACTTTATTATATCTACATTCGAGGTGAAAGTGCATCCAGAAATCATTTCTCCAAAGATGCGCAAGGCATGCCTCCAAATTTTTATTCTTTTGTGCTTTCAGGAAGTTTTACACCTCCGAATGTCTATTCACTTCCTAACTGGCTATTAAAGTCATTAAAATGGAACGTCGTTCACGGATTTAATATTTAATGGAAGCTCCTGTAGAAGTTATTCCTGAAAATTTAAACTGAATTACATAGCTGATAAGAGTAAATTATTTTTCAAGACCTTGATTCCAAAGGAAAAAGTCCATCAAAGTAACATCAGCGTTGATTACACTTTGGCTTGTCTCTGTATAACATTTGATCCAACTTTCTTCATAAAGCTGGACATGACAAAGTCAAATAATATCTGCCTCACTGCATTCTCTTATACATCCTCTCCTACTCTTAAATACCTTACGCGGTACAATCAGTGTAAAAATAACACTGCACAGTTATATACCTTGTTTTATTGCAGCTTTTTCCTGGCTTTTCGGTTTGGAGAGTTGGAAACGCTGACGAAGTGCTTCGTCTGCGTTGCATCATAATACTACTGTTATTCACATAATATACGGAGGACACTTTCCATATTTTGCATTATCTGTTGCTACTGTCGTTACAAAGGTTGACAATAAAATCAGAATTTAGGTATAAAAGAATGTTAATAAATGAAAGTTCTCTAAATCGCACTTCCTCATTTACTTCACATCAGCTAAAATTAACCTTTGTATTTACTGAGATACGTGAGCAAAGGCTATGGCTCCCAGAGTCAGTGACGCCACAGTTCCATATGACGTGGACCTCAAATGCGTCTTGAACAGACTTCGTATTTCTTGATTATTATTGATGCGATCTTCAGTACTGAGACTGGTTTTATGCAGCTCTCCGCGCTACTCTATCCTGTGCAAGCTGCATTTCCAAGTACGTACTGCAACCTACATCCTTCTGAATCTGCTTACTGTATTCATCTCTTGGCCTCCCTCTACGGATTTGACTCCCACACTTCCCTCCGGTACTAAACTGGTGATCAATTAATGTCACGGAAAAATTAATCTATCTACCGATTCCTCCTTCTAGTCAGGTTGTGCCACAAAATTCTTTTCTCGCCAGTTCTATTCAGTACCTCCTCATTACTTACATGACCTGCCCATCTAAACCTCAGCATTCATTTCAAAAGCTTCTATTCTCTTCATGTATAAACGGTGTATCGTCCATGTTTCACTTCCATTCGTGGCCTCCAGTCCATACGAATATTTCAGAAAAGACTGACACTTAAATCTATATTCGATGTTAACAACATTCTCTTCTTCATAAACTCTTAACTTGCCCTTGCCAGTTACTGCTTATGAAACCGAATGAAAGGCTCTCATTCTGAAGACCAACGTACTGATGAGGGCGAAAGAAAGAATACGCATATTGCGATGAATTCTACCGCATGGCCAGATGCCCCAGTAGAAGTACAGAGTTTTCAAGCGCGGCAAAACATGATGATATAGCACTCGCTAACTAATGAGGATCGGTGCTCTTACAACGCACGCATGGGAGAGCGCGTATTGCTTGCACGCTGCAGCGCTGCGGGCATGGACGTGTGTAAACTGAACACCGTGTGGTACTCCACACATTTGAAGAGATTTTAATTAATTCCACTTACTTATTAGCCACGTGCGCGTGGCAAAAGCAGATATTCTGTTTACGAATGACGATGTTAATGATTTCGCTATTTGCGCTCTGCTCGACTCTTCATTAGCGTCGGCACGGCATAATTATTTATGTAATTATTGATGCGCGCTAAATGATATTCCCTTTTGCGGGCGTCGTCTCTGATTCAGCCTCTCTCTCTCTCTCTCTCTCTCTCTCTCTCTCTCTCTCTCTGCTCTCGCTGTTGCGCTATCATTATGTATTATTCAGAAATGAATTGAAAACAAAGTTAAATTGATAAAAACACGCGCTCCGTATTTAATTCTATTCGACTGCTGCTGCTCTTTCCCCTCTCCTGCCTGTTTAATATTTAACGAACCTCTCCCGACGGCCGGGTGGAGCCCCGCAGCGACGCCTTTTCAAATTAACTTCATCTTGTCAGGCCGTTTCTTTGCGTTAATTTCTCAACTGTGTTTCTCTTTCTCTGGCTTTCCCTCTCCGCGAGTGTAGCGCTGCGCGTCGCAGACGACGAGCTACACGCCTCCAAAAAAGGGCTCTGAGCACTATGGGACTTAACTACTGTGGTCATCAGTCCCCTAGAACTTAGAACTACTTAAACCTAACTAACCTAAGGACAGCACACACATCCATGCCCGAGGCAGGATTCGAACCTGCGACCGTAACAGTCGCGCGGTTCCGGACTGCGCGCCTAGAACCGCTAGACCACAGCGGCCAGCTACACGCCTCCACATAAAAAAAATAAACACCTATGTAGCTGAACCGTGGGCTCTGCCAGACCGTTAGTGCTGTTTTAAAAAGAGGTGGTGGAACTGATTTGCTAAACTACGACAACTTCTGCAGCTACAGCCTATCCAGCCGCAAGTTTATTTTGCAGTCCTAAGGTACATTCTCGTCTTTTATCTTGTGGACGACTGGGTTGAATTCTTGTGCAGTACAGTGTCGTCTGTATGTTGTTTAACGAGTGCAGAAGGCAGAGGGTAATAACATGGTGCCGGCGAATAGCTTAATGTCCTAGAATAACGCTAGGGATAACACTGAACATAACATCTCCGTCTGACTGACGGATCAGCGTATCCCCCCCCTTCCCCCCCCCCCCCCCTCCATTGAGACTACCCGAACAGAACGGGTGCAAGGTTTGCTAATCAGAAACTTTACAGTCTAAATATTGGTGGCCTCCTTTACTTCTTTTCCAGGTTTGCCGGCCGCGGTGGCCGAGCGGTTCTAGGCGCTTCAGTCCGGAACCGCGCGACTGCTACGGTCGCAGGTTCAAATCCTGCCTTGGGAATGGATGTGTGTGATGTCTTTAGGTTAGTTAGGTTTAAGTAGTTCTAAGTTCTAGGGGACTGATGATCTCAGATGTTAAGTCCCATAGTGCTCAGAGCCATTTGAACCATTTTTCCAGTTTTATTAAGTAATACATTTTTTACCTGATCACAATTCCCCTCCCCCAGTCACTTTAAAAATCAACACCGTTTTGGGGTTTCGCAAACAATGACCGGTTTACACTTGTTGTAGTTGGTATTCAGTCATAAAATTTTTTTTGAAGGACATCATCTTTACGGCAGTGACTTTTATAAATTTTTATTACACTATTTCGGCCTTAGGCCATTATCAAGCCGTAATATCACTTGATAATGGCCTAAGGCCGAAATTGCAATAGTGTAATAAAAACTTATAACAGTCACTGGCGTAAAGATGATGTCCTTCAAAAAATGACCGGTTTGGTCATGGCTGCCCATAGAATTCTCTGAAACCGGATAGATATACCAGGCCACTCCGATTTAGGTTTTCGGTAATTTACGTAGAGCACTTAAAACGAATACTGGGCTGATTCCTGACCCATTCTTGCCCATTCTGAACACGTGCTTCGTCCCTAGTGACGAGGTCGTCGACTAGACGTTTGAACATTATTTTCCTTTGTCTTGCACGCAGTGACGCTCATTTGGATCTACATATATACTTAGCAAGTCACCATACGGCTTACGATCTATGGCGGAGGGTACTCGATCTGATACCGCTACAGTTAAACCGTTAAGGGCGCCGACAAGATGAACTGCTTCTTACATGATACAGGATGCGTACCTACCGGCTGGTCCCGGCGGAGATTCGAGTCCTCCCTCGGGTATGGGTGTGTGTGTTTGTCCTTAGGATAATTTAGGTTAAGTAGTGTGTAAGCTTAGGGACTGATGATCTTAGCAGTTAAGTCCCATAAGATTTCACACGCATTTGAACATTTTTTTAGCGTACCTACGTTTCGCAGAAGAAATTAATGCAGAGAGAGCCCTTCCACAAGGGTACCTGAAACAATTTTTCGTTGCTGCGTCCACAAACGGGACAGGTAGAGCGTGGCATTACAGTTACCAGGTAGCCCACACTGCACTTAGAACAAGGACTAACGGGGCGTAAATGTAGATCTGGCGAGTCGGACATCTAATTAGACGCCATTTTGGCGTTGGCTGGCTCGCTCGGGAGTAAGTTTACCGCGCCGCCGTTTTATGGCTGTAGCTTGTAACGTTTAGTAAGGCTAGCGTTTACGAGCAGGCGCGCTTATTTACACTGGGAGCCCGTAGGCAGGCGGGAATATTAACGGTCGGCCGGCGAGATTATTTCACGCTGGCCTCGCCGCCTATTTAGGGGCCGTCAAAAGGCGTTCAGGGCCCGCCGCAACCCGCGATTACCCCTGCGACGGTAGTTGGAATTAGTCCGACGCGGCGACACAAATTCACTGCGCGCTCACTGCGCGATCATTACAGCCAAACCGCCTCTCCTCGCCAGCTTGCTTCGCATTCAGCGTTTAGCATGTTAGCTCGTACTTATCTGTAACTGCTGCGCGCATTTCAATACCGTGAGATCTCGGACCCCAGTAAAGGGTATCGTAATGCCACACGAGCGTCTTTAACGACTGTGAAATGTGATTCTCCATTGCGTGGTTCCCATTTGGTGGACTGACTGACAGCCAAGGCTCGTTACTTGGGTTCTTAAAGGTTCAGAATTGCCACGTGCTGCTTCAGAAGTTGTTGTCAATCTTCAGCTACCGTTCGAAAACAACAGTAACATTAAAAAATGTAGCCGGCCGCGGTGGCCGAGCTGTTCTAGGCGCTACAGTCTGGAACCGCGCGACCGCTACTGTGGCAGGTTCGAATCCTGCCTCGGGCATGCATGTGTGTGATGTCCTTAGGCCGCGCGGGATTAGCCGAGCGGTCTATGGCGCTGCAGTCATGGACTGGGCGACTGGTCGCGGCGGAGGTTCGAGTCCTCCCTCGGGCGTGTGTGTGTGTGTGTGTGTGTGTGTGTGTGTGTGTGTGTGTGTTTGTTTGTCCTTAGGATAATTTAGGTTAAGTAGGGTGTAAGCTTAGGGACTGATGACCTCAGCGCTTAAATCCCACAGTGCTCAGAGTCATTTGAACCATTTGAATTCATAAATGTAATTTAAGGAGAAGCGACTTACATTATCCGTCACTCAGCGTTCGGGCGTTACAGAAGTGAGTAAGGTACTCAGCCATAATAATCTGTGACCATCAACCCAGTGATGTCAAGACTAATAGGCAGTAAATTCTACATGGTTAACATGTTGCCATACTTTGTACTGACAAAGTGTACTGTTATTACAAAATCCCTCGTTTCACGTCGTAGCCAAAAGTCGCAATTACAATCCATGGAACATGCAGATAACTAACTCGGATAAATTTACCAACGTTGACTTGTAACGATTTCCCGAGGACATGTGAGGGGCGTTGAAAAAATGCAGAATTTGTTGCGAGACATAATATTCCCGCTTCAGCCATTACAGATTCATGAAGTTCCGATATGTGACGTCGCTTTGCGTGCCCTTTAAAAAGTCGTCAGTAACGGAGGTGTGTTCCAAGCAGAGATTTGTCGTTTACTTCTTTTTAGCAGAAAATCAGAGCATCGCAGATATTCATAGGCGCCGCTTGCAAAATATCTACGGAGACCTGGCAGTGAACCCACGGTGACAAACTGCCTGTTGGCTTCTGTCTCGGGTTCTTCGGCCGACGTTCATCTAATGATTTTACTGACGTTTCGCCAGCAGGAGTGGCTGGCATTGCCAAAGCTTCACACTCCATTGCCGGTGGTGAACTGGAGCCGAGCTCGCGGCCGCAGAGTATATGTACCTGGCGCGCTGACGTCCGAGGGCTTCTCCTGTGTCATTTCCTGTGCGGTTCTCCTCTTGCTACCTGTGACGATCGTTCGCTGCAGTACGGGAAGCCAGGATCCGTTTACCTTAAGGCTTTCCTCTTTCTTGTTGAAACCGTTCGCGTGTTTTTGTATTTCTACAGCTTCTCTGAACAAGCGCGTGTGATAGTGCTTCTCTACAGCCAGAACTTCCGTGTCGGCGAATTTTATTACGTGGTCGGTCTCACTCAGTGCGTTCTCTGCCACGGCCGATTTTTCCACCTGCCCCAACCTGCAATGTCGCGCATGTTCTTTGATCCTGGTGTTGATTGATCGTCTAGTCATTCCGACATGTGCGTGGTATACGGTATATTCCCGACATTGCAAGTGGGTCCCTTTTCTCCTTTGTCGACTGGACTCGCATTCGGGAGGACGACGGTTCAATCCCGGCTCCAGCCATCCTGATTTAGGTTTTCCGTGATTTCCCTAAATCGCTTCAGGCAAATGCCGGGATGATTCCTTTCAAAGGGCACGGCCGATTTCCTTCCCAATCCTTCCATAACCTGAGCATGAGCTCCGTCTCTAATGACCTCGTTGTCGACGGGACGTTAAACACTAACGACCACCATCCTTTGTCGATCTGAGACACTCTTTGATCTTCCTTGTCGATTTACGCCGTGCTTGCGCAATATACGGCCGATTCTGTCCGTCACTGGGAATGTATGGCAGAAAGGCCGTACCCGACATTTCTTTTTCTGATTCCTTACTTCGCCGAGTGTTTGGCTCTGTTATACTTCTAATATAACTTGTGGACTACCCATTGCTCCTCAGAACACTTTCCAGGTGTTGCATTTCGCGTCTGAGGTGCTGCGGCTCATATATTCACGTTACGAGCGTATTAATCATGCCTCTTTTCTGGCTCGGGTGGTGGTTTGATAGTTTGTGCGGGTATCGGTTCGTGTGTGTCGGTTTTCGATACACGCTGTGTCCTAGGTTTTCACCATCCCTTGTGACCAGCACATCTAGAAATGGCAGTTTTCTGTCCTTTTCCACTTCCATGATAAATTTTATGTTGGCATGGAAGCTGTTAAAGTGTCTTAGGAAGTTACAGAGCTTTTCTTCACTATGGCTCCACACAACGAAAGTATCATCGACGTAGCTGTACCACACCTAGCGCTACGTGGCGTTACCAACATAAAAACCTAAACAGCCTATGCATGGTGGCTTAATTAAAAAGATTAATGAATAAATGCAATTATTTTAGTAGCTGTGTGACCGGTTACGAAGTCTTGTAACCGGTTGGCCCTGACTAGTATCAGCACACAATCTGGCTGCATAAGATAAAAATAAAGAATGACAAGGAACTTCCATAAACACAATTGATTAATTAAGTCCTCTGCAACAATAAAAGCCACGAAACAACAAAGCACAAGTGTAACTGTTCTGTGTGTGGTAGTGTGACACAACGTACATGTATCTGGCTCGATTCTTTCTCAATACGAGAAAATATTTTAAACATCATTTACAATGAACTAATTGAAAAACCAGAAATACTATAATTGCACATAGAAACCAGAATTACAAGTCTAATAAATGAATACGAGCCAGATGCCTTGTTGACTGTACCTGTGAGCAAGAGGCATTGTCATTAAAGAAAACTGTAATACCTTTTTACCTCATTATATATTGACGAAAATTTTCCATTACACCAGCATCATAAATCAAAAGCCCATCTCCTCAAATACACTCTGACAATTGCAACTTCTTCCATCTATACATTACACCAACCGAACAGCATCTACTCTCTCGCCCAAAAGAACAACTGCCCTAGACATCCTCTGAACTACTACTGCACCAGTGGAGGCGGCGGAATAATAATCTTTGGCGCAGTCTCTGGCGCTGTGACTCAGTGTAGCCACTTTTCACCTACTTACAACCGTACCTAAAAACCATCTGCCACCACGTGTTCATCTACCCACTCCTGCCTTCTCAGCTGCTGTAGGAATAACTCGTTGTACCCGAATATGATGGCTTCCAAGCCAGAAGTATTACAGTTTCACCGAACAAACTGCACTGGACGACATCTTGGAGAGAGGTTAACAAAACAGGATGCAGTTTCGGTGTGTACGACGCAGCCGACAGTTTCACCGGAGAGTGCTGCTTACGGTAATTAAAACAAACCGCCACTATTTTGGGCCGGCTGTCCGTGCGGCCGACTGCTAAAATTTGGCGGCGTGTAAACACGGCGTTTGGGATGTGCGCGCCACCACTGCACCGCGGCGCGAATGGAAAACGCGGCGGCTAATCCGGGGGATGTGCGCGCGCTAGCGCAGGCGCCGGCGGCGGCTCCCGCGCTGGCCCGTGTACTGATTAGATAACCCTCTGGCCGTGCCGGAGTGTCACCCGGCGATCATAAATCCGAATTCCCGCGCGTGCCTGCCTCCCGGTGCCGATAATTTGCCCGCCCTGCGGAAAGCGTTTAGTTAACATTAGCGGGCCGGCCGGTTATTTATCGCCGATATTTGCGGGATTCGCCAGCGGATGGCGGGCAGCGCGCCGGAATCTATTGTGCCCCAAATATTTAATCTCAGCGGTCGAGCGCGCGCGGGCTAATTAAGTATTCATAATTGCGGAGCGCGCGTTCGATCGGGTCTCGGTGGCGCGCGTCCGCCCGCCCGCCATAATGCCGCCAGGATTGATTATGCGTTACTGTTGACTGCCGCCCCGCTGCATTTGCTATTCAAATCGCCGCGCCAGCCCGGAGGCAAAAGTACGGCATTAACGCATCCATTGAAATGAGCAAAAGGACCGCTGCGCACATCTGCCGCTCTCCAGGAACGAGCGTGCTTTTTAATGACAGTGTGTTCGCCGTCGGCGGAAATTACGTGTTTCGCACGTCCTGCCCCCGGCTCGTGATGCATCGTATGCTGAATGCGCTGTCTCACTCGCGTTTTTCGTAACACAGTCCCGAACAGTGGACGGATCATTAATAATTTACAACCTGCCACCAGCCCGACGTACAATTCCAGTGGTAGGAATTTGTAACAAAAAGTTGTGAAAGGGGGCGGGGGGCGGGGGGTGGCGGCGAAATTTGTTACCACAGTTTTCGTAAAGTCGTCTTGACCAATGCTTTATAGTCGACGTGACATTTAAGGCGCCTGTTGCTAGATTTGTTACCGGTAGGTTCGATAAAATCGCAGAAATGCTCCGTGAAATCAACTGGAAATCCCTGGAAGGATGAAGGCGGTATTTTCGCGAAACGGAGTTAGGAGAACCAGCATTTGCGGCAGACTGACTGCAGAACGATCCTACTGCCACCGACCGAGCGAGGTGGCGCAGTGGTTAGCACACTGGACTCGCATTCGGGAGGACGACGGTTCAATCCCGCGTCCGGCCATCCTGATTTAGGTTTTCCGTGATTTCTCTAAATGCCGGGATGGCTCCTTTGAAAGGGCACGGCCGACATCCTTCCCTAATCCGATGAGACCGATGACCTCGCTGTCTGGTCTCCTTCCCCAAACAACCCAACCCCAACACTACTGCCACCAAGGACCGGGAAGACTGAGTAAGAGAAATCAGTCGTTTTTTCGTCCGTCCATTTGCCAGTGGTACGACAAAGGGAATAGACTATCAGTGGTAAGAGGTGCTCTCCGCCACGCACGCTATGGTGCCTTACAGACTATGTATGTAGTGATGTAGGTAATTATGGGCTTCTTTTTTTCTGTCTTGGATGTAATGAAACGGTGATGAATCGAATCGAAAAGAGCTTTATGGTACAACTTGATTAAAAAGGGACTGACCGATACGAATAGCGATTCTGGTTAAATTAATGTAGGATGTAGTAGTTTACAGGCATGGAAAAAACGTCTTTAGGGAGGACCAGTGTTGATAAATCATTTTTCGGACTTAGACTACAACAAATGGACCATCAAAATTAAAGTCAAGATATCACGTCGGAGTGTAAACGACTAGCTTATGTTGGACACATAAAGAACTCAAAATGAGCTGGTATAAGCCAAATGCAGAATTTTGTATAGGTTCATTTAAATAGTAACGTGATCACGAGAAACCTACATTGTATACAGAAGTAGCGAACATACGTGTCGCTCAGTTGAACAATCATTGCCCACTGTAAATAGCAAAATACGCGCAATGATGAGGGTCAGGCCATGATTTTGAGTTTTGCTCATTGCCAGTGTAACGTAATAATAAAAGTTGTCGTCCAGTATAATAAACGTTTAAAATTGATGAAATAAAAGGATTAAGTGAAATTTTAAAAAAATCTTGTTCTACACATCCCATATGGAAACAGACAAAAAATTGCAGTGTTTTTTCAGTACGTACTGTTCTTACACGTCACGTTAGAAGGGCAACTACTCGCGGAAGTCCAGAGTGGGCTGTAACTAGCAGCGAAACTTGGTAGATACGCTAATGCGTCAATGCGAAACTGATTTACGCCGAAGAAAATAGTTCCAGTTTTGGCCACCAGGTACAAATCTGGCGCTGTACAGCACCTTGTCGACGTCTCTGGCGCTTATATTTGTGTGTGTGTGTGTGTGTGTGTGTGTGTGTGTGTGTGAGAGAGAGAGAGAGAGAGAGAGAGAGAGAGAGAGAGAGAGAGAGCTGCATTTTCGTGAACATATATATAATTCAGAAGAAGGTTCAAACTGGCTCTAAGCACTGTGGGACTTAACATCTGAGGTCATCAGTCCCCCCCCCCCCCTACACTTACGATTAGAACTATTTAAACCTAACATAAGGACATCACACACATCCAAGCACGAGGCAGGATTCGAACCTGCGACCGCAGCAGCAGCCGCCCGGTTCCGAACTGAAGCGCCTAGAACCGTTCGGTCACAGTGGCCGTCTTAGAAGGAGGCATTTTGGTCGAACACTTGAGTGTCTAGCAGTCTTTATGTTGTGCCTGTCAGTGACTCACCATTTCCATTGTGTGATGTGTAGCATCTATCCTCATAATATTGTCATATGTACTTTTTCTTTTCTTTTTCTAACCCACTGAGTCTCAGATGGTTTTTGTTCCTCACGACTAGCAAAATGATGGAATGCGGAGGTGACAGGCCCAGTAAGCAGTGCTGAAGACGTGACTGTGCTTTGACACCCCCAGCGCGCGTGACCTGTCTCCGCCTCAGCCTGCTCCCCCTGCCCGCTGCATCTGCGACACCGTGCACGTGCGGCGATGGCCTGCCGAGATTGCCGCTGCTTTGCATTGCTACGGCAGCCCCGCACCTGCTGCGCACGCCGACTACAAATGGCCCGAGCGCTGCAGCTGCCACCTGGCGGCTGTCCCGCACCCTGCTTACTCCTGGCGTGAAACTACTGTCCTCGCGCGACGATATGCCACTGTGCCAGAAGGGCGAATCGCACTGTAAGAGGATAGGGTCCAGCGCGCGTGCGCAACACCAGTAGCCACAAACATTAGCCATCTTTCGTTGCAGTGGGCAATGTCGGTAGGTTAGGCTGTAGCGCCGGTGCCAGTTTACGGTGCGTACGAGCTGCTGCGACTTCTGCGGGTGCGCTTATGCTACTGAGACAAATAATCACCCGCAAACTCCTGCACCTCCAGCAGACTGTCCACTTCACAAAGTTCTCTTGAACAGGAACCCAGGTTAACGGCTGAGAACACAGCTACAGGCACGCTTCCTGTAGCTTTGCTCGAGGGCTAAGCGTGTGCAGCAATCCAACGCTCACACACAGGCAGCCTGATACATTTCTACTCTCTTACGGTGCTGTATGATCAACGATTTGCCGCAAGCATACTTGCACAATCATTAATTCGTGTTTCGTATATGTGGTGTGCGGACGATGACTCTCTTTTTCTCGAAATTGATTTATTGTACCTTTGAGCCCCAGATCATAACCGTTTTCGACGTTGGTGAGCTATGCGTTCTCTAGAAGCTGTTAGGTGGCACCGGCCTGCAGACGTGATAAGCGGTTGACAGACTTACCACCGGCGGTCACAAGTAGAGCAGTCGACGTAGTATCGATATACCGATGAGTCAGGAGGAAAGGTACATGTTTTGAGATGCGATAGTATTAGTGATTCTGAACAAAAAATTTCATATGGACATATATACTAATGCGAACGGTTTCCGAGATGCAACACGTTCAATATCACTTTTGTACGTTTTTCTTTAATAACTCGAATACCTCACATTCTAACTAAAACGTGTCTCAGTACACAATTAAATTTGCTACAAAAAAGGCCCTATTTATTTTTTGTCTAGGACTAACATTTTGCGCGGAGAGATCGCGAGAGTATTTTGTAGGCCAGTTTGATGTAGTTTCCCGAATTGATGGACCACCAGCTCCCTGTATCAAAATGTTCGTCTCAACTTCCTCCATATTACTGTGGTACTTTGTAAACAATGACAGTGAATAATACAGAAAATAAATAGAAATGTACATTAAAAGTGTTCTTATCTCGGAAACCATTCGGAATAGGACCTATATCCACATCAAGCTTTTTGTTCAGAGTCACTAATGCCATCACCCGTTAAAACACGTACGTTTCCTCCTGACTCACCCTGTATATCAGCGATATATTTTCCCGATACATCTGTATCGAAATGGCAATATCGAGTGCCGATATTTTTATTTTATATTTTTTCGTAATTTTCGGTAAATATTTGAATGTGTTCGTTTCATATTATAGGAGAACATAATTTTACTTTCACTGTGTGACGGAGTATAACTGCTTTTTGAGCTTTCATCACGTCCAGTCTTTCTCTTTGACCGTGTGAAGCAAGTGTAAGTGGCACAAAATTAGTAGTCCCATTGCATTTTGGGGGAGGGGGGGGGGGTATAGATGATGACAGTTTGAAAATTGAGTACAGTATTCCGAAACTGATGTTTAAATAATCATCAAATGTCAGTGGAGAGGGAAACAAAAATAATTGAACCATGAAGTCACTAACCAGGTTAAAATATAAAACAAGTAATGTTAGTTTGGAGCTAATCACTGTTAAAGATTTGTTCGCTATTTTCGTAAAGGAATATGGTTTCTTGAGTATCGATGTGTTATGGATTGTGTCAGTTAATAGTATCTCTTACAACTGAGCCAGCATAAGCAGCTCCTCTTGCACATAATTTGCATTCTTAGAAACAAGCAACGGTTCTTCCTTAACGTTGGTTGAAAAAAGAAAAGGGACCGGTTTATTTAGTAAAATCGTTCCCGGAAATTTAGCGATTTTTGTATAAACGCTGCCGCACTTCAGCATGGTACCTCAAATGAAATAACTTATCATTGGCATATTCCAGTGGAGTGGACAGTGTTTTCACTTGATGAGACCATGTGCGTGTGTAACAAGACTGCTGATATTTTTAAAAATGTCGGATATCGGATATCTCGATAGTTAAAAAGTATCTCGATATTTACAAATAATAACATTACCGACTATCGATGTATCGTAGATGGTATCTATAAATCTGCCGGCCTAGCAAAAATATCGGCTGTACATTGTAAATATACTGCCAGTTCGAGAGCTGTATGTTTAAGTATTGATTTATTATTAGATACTCTGTACATCAAAGAGCTAGGAGTCGGCCTATTCCCCATAAAGCAAGAATCGAAAGGAAAACGATGCACGTTCACACTTAGCGGTAATCACATTACTAAGTGGCTCCATAAAAGAGCTCAAAAGCTGCCGTTGCTGCTCATAGTGCCGAGTGCCGATTACGTCAGCATTTCCCCTCGCATGTCTCCGCTCACCGCAAAGACCAGTCTTGATATTTAGATTTTTGTTCATCATTCTCAGCAACTGTTGTTGAAGAATGCCGATGTCAAGAAATAGCACACAAGTTCCGTTAAAAATTTCTTCGCATCGGAAATCTTGTTATTCCATCCACCCTCCCCACTCCTAGTGCAATCGGGCTTCCTCATTTATGCCACATATATACTTGCTTCACACGGAAAAAAGAGAAGGATTGAACGCGATGATAGCTCGAGAAATAATAAGACCCCTTCACACAGTGAAAGTAAAATTGTTTTACTTCGCTTTCAAAAGATCAGCTTCAAATATTTACCGAAAATTGTGAAAAAAATATAATACAAAATAAAAATATCGGCTCTCTATATTGCCATTTTGATATCCATATGTCGAGGAGAAATCATCGCCGATGTACATCGACGTCTTGCGAAATAATATCGATATGTCGATATTTTACCAACAGCCATAGCGTGTAATTCCAAAAACGATAGAACACATGGCGCTCGAGAAAGAACTATGATTGGCTGACGGTGCATCGGCCGTAGGTACCAAGCGGTGCGCTAAGTGGATGTATTGGACGGGGGCCAAACTGGACCACCTATCGGACGGTAACGTTGATCGACGGATAGGAACTGACTTCACTTTGCAGGTGTCTTCCTCCGTCGAGGAGGCGCCGTGAATGGCGCGCCAGAGTAAGACGCAAAGCCAGCTTCTATTCACGTCGCGGCGGGCAGCTCGGTATATAGTCGGGATTCGCCTGGCAGTCGCGCCGGGTATTAACCACATCCTGCCCGTTTGTTCCCCCGTCGTATATTCAAGCGGCCCATTTGTTGCCGGCATTCATTAGTGCTTTTATCATCCCGCTGTACATCATCAGCGGCTCTTTGTCGAGCACTGAAGTGCTTATTTCGCCTTTGTGGCGGCATCAAAGATGCCATTTGGCTGAGTCGTGAACTGTTTTGCCCGCAGCGCGCTACTCGCCAGACGCGTAATTTGCGTCAGCGTGCCTCGTCGTGGGACAGGAAATCGAAACGACTGCATCAGTTATTCCATTATATTCTCGCACTCCTGCCTTCATAAAAGCAAGCGTGATTGGGCGGCTTTCTAATGTGGCTAATGCGTTTTAATGGCGGCCGGTGTATTGTATCTGTTACGTAGGATCAGGCGAGTGAGATACAACATCAATTACACTTCTACACTTTTGAGTGACAACAGATTATTGCAGTGTCTGTAGTTACTGTGCTAGTGATTGTTGCAACCGTAACGGACGTCAGCAATTTTTGCCAGCAATTAACATTTAGCATCACTGATTTCGCCATCCGCCGCCCTGTAAGTAATATGTCTGATAATCCGGCACGTATTGGTTGTTCATGGCTTTTTGTACAGTTTGTTCCCAAATAGCTGTTGATTTTCCAAATCTTTATTTTTATCAGAAGAGTTCTAATTACTAAATTTTTTTAAGGAGCACAGATGCCCCCTTTAGTTTGTCTTCAAGCTGCCTGTTGCGCCCTACATTAAATGTAATTATAATATCGCGAATTATCTTCATTAGAGTTCTGTACTTCAATCTGTAGAAGCGGAACCCTTACAGGATCCCTTTCTTATCCGTCCGTTTGTCTGTCTGTGTGACTGTTTAGACACCTTTATTTCAGGATATGGTTGACGTCTTAAGTTGAAATTTATGTCACGTAGTAAGACCGACGGTCCCTTGGCGGTGTAAAAATTAAAGCTTCCAAGTCGATGTATCCAAGAGATACGGCCATTTGTCACATATTTTTATACTCGCAAAATCCCACATCAAACCTGTAGGGTACGTCTCGGTGACCAAAATCATGAGCCGTCAGTATGGCCGAGCGGTTCTAGGCGCCTCAGTCTGAAACCGTGCGACCGCTACGGTCGCAGGTTCGAATCCTGCCTTGGGCATGGATGTGTGTGATGTCCTTAGGTTAGTTAGGTTTAAGTAGTTCTAAGTTCTAGGGGACTGATGACCTCAGATGTCAAGTCCCACAGTGCTCAGAGCCATGTGAACCAAAATCATGAAAGTTGGCAAGAAGCAAGGTTTCACAGTATAAGTGAAGGAAAATAATCCGAAAATGGTTAATTCTTAATTGTATCACATGAAAAAGTATTTCTTTTGTCATTTGTTAGCAGATGTCAAACTTGAAAATAAACAACTATATGAAATAACGTGTAAAACAGCCGTGCGATGCAATTACTCTTTTGACAATTATTTTTTGTTTATGTATCTTCAGTGACTAATTAAAATTTGCTTGCCCGCTTTTTTATGTAGAAGTTTGATACGAGCTTAATAACATTGTTTCTTTATAGCTGTTATCAATTGAAGACAGTCTGACAATGAGTCCGTGATCATATTTTGGCACTTTATTTTACAGGTCCGTCTTGATCACACATTTTTTTTATAGTTGTGATTATTTACACCAATCTACAGTAGCTTTTCATACATAATTCTTCCATTGGTCTGTTGGACGATCATTCTTTAATGGTCTGCTTTCGACTGTTCGGCCAAGTTGTTGTTTCCCTTTTTGCCTCATAATATTTCGACGACCGACATGTCAGTTCTTTAGATGCAGCCAACTTGCAGCACGTAGAGAAGACGGCTGAGCCTTGCGTCATCAGTAAACACACCAACCAATCATGGAGAGAGAACCTGACAGATCAAATCACTCTTTACATAAACGGCAATAACTAAACTAGCAGATCCAGTTTTCGCTCCTTTCATAGAATTCTTTGGATAAATCATTTTCGAAGCACAAGTTCAGAAAATGATCGATAAAGTTGCTCTAACAGTTACTATTCTCCCGCTGTACTGAAGTACCATCAACTCTTGTCATAGCTGAGTGACGACGATACTATTGAGCAGAAAGTTACTATCGTATGATACCAATTCAGTGATACACAAAGTAGTTAGCAAATAGCAGAAGTTAAGCATTTACAAAAAAAAATTTCCTGCTTTGAGAAACGCAACACCGGCTACATAAATGACGTAGTAGGTTGGTTTTGGGGGAGGGACCGTACAGCGAGGTCATCGGTCCCATCGGACTGGTAGCGATTTAGGGAAATTACAGAAAACCTAAATCAGGATAGCAGGACAGGGGTTTGAAGCGTCGTTCTTCCGAATGCGAGTCCATTGTGATAACCACTGCGCCACCTCGCTCAGTAATGACGTAGTAAATGGTAGCATTACCGGTAGAATTGCCAGTATTGGTAGGGAAAATAAATGTAAGAGAGAAATTGGGAGCCAACAATTTCTGTATTTTTTCCATACATAATTATAACACACATCGTTTAGTGTTATTTTCCCTTACAGAATTTGAATTCCATTTTGCAACTAATAAAAACTAGTTGATGAGGTTAACTTCTGCGCTTTTGTGTGACCAAAGCAATTACTCTTGATGCAGGTATAGTTTACAGGCTCAGACATGAAAAATATAAATGATAACAGTTGTTACTTCATCACGATCAAAGGCAAGGGTTCCCTCTTATTATTGATAAAAGTGAAAGTTGTTTATCAGTAACAGAAACATGTTTCATGTACGTTCGACGAGGTAATGAAGCGTTGTTCGATATATTTTTGTTTTGCTGTTTTTTTTTTAATTTTACCTTTTTGTTGAGGAAATAGCGTTTTAGTGGTATATGATAAATCTGTATTCTATTGTTTTGTCTATTGTTACTACAGTGTCTCTGTTTCACGTTGCAGATGAAACCTGAATTAAACATTGAGAAGTTCAATTTTTTCTATAAATACTGTTTATATTTTAGGTAACAGATGGGAGAATAACTATGCAGAACAAAAATGTTCCGTAGTTTAAGCAGCTCTCAGTTTTCAGATGAGTTACTGTTCGAGTTTTTAGGGGAATCTGGTGAGAGACTGATGGCACACGTAAAGAAAGCGATCGCTATGAGGTAACGCCCGATAGGTATGCAACACACCTAGCACACAGGTAATGACCAAAGGTACTACCGTAGTGCACGCTTACTTGTGATAGTCCAAGGTAGCTTATGGTAGTTTTACAACTCTTCTTCCAGTTACAGCCTATAGTGTTTCATGATAGTTTTTTTTTTTTTTTAAGATTTTCAGGCATTGATGTTTAGGTAACACACACACAGCATGCTGTGCGTGGTTGCACTAGGAAGTTCACAGATAATGTACGTGTAGCGTGGGGTGGAGGATAGCGCAACTCGGTTACTCGCTTTGGCGGCGTTTCTCAGGAAGGGCAGGCAGCAGCGGCTGATTAGCGGTGGCGCCGCGGGGCGGGCAACAAACAAGGCCATTAAAACACTAGAGCCGGAGCGTGCGTGTGTCAGGTGGGGGCGGAGCGGGGGCGGCGGCGGCGGCGGAGGTGGAGGCACTCGTGCTGGAGAGCGCGGCAATTAGCGCGCCTGGAGCGGCGCTCCTCCAGCGCCGAGCGGCTGGCGAGGACACAGACTGTCGCAGGAACGCGGCCCAAAGCAGCCAGGCTACGCGACGTGGCCGGTCGTTTAGTACCGCTACAGTATATACCGTCTGATCAAAAGTATCCGGACATCTATACGTAAAGCGATATTGACCATTAGACGACACGAGAGGCGAATCCGCCAGTGTAAAAGGAGGCGGGGAATATTATGTGGTCAGCACAGGACCAGGAGCCGGCCGGTGCAGCCGAGCGGTTCTAGGCGCTTCAGTCTGCAACCGCGCGACCGCTACGGTCGCAGATTCGAATCCTGCCTCGGGCATGGATGTGTATGATGTCCTTTAGGTTAGTTAGGTTTAAGTAGTTCTAAATTCTTGGGGACTGATGACCTCAGATGTTAAGTCCCATAGTGCTCAGAGCCATTTGAACCATTTGAACAGGACCAGGAGTAGCACATTGGGTAGATCAGGAGAGCTCAGTGACTTCGCACGTGGTCTATTCATTGGATGTCACCTGAGTAACAAATTCATCAGGGACATTTCAACCCTTCTAAACCTGTCCTAGGCGATTGTTGATAATGTGAAGTTATACGCGAAGAAACAAGCACAGCTGAAACAAAACCAGGTAGTCTACATGTAGTGACAGACAGAGACTCTCGATAATGCGGACGATGGTTTTAATAATAAAAAAATAAAAAAAAACATGATTCGGAGTGCTGAATCACGCTGTATCCTGTGGCAGTGCGATGGAAGCTTTTGACTTTGGTGAATGTGTTGAGAATGTTACCTACCTTCAAATGTTGTGCCAGCGTTGAAGTAAGGAGGTATTGGTGTGGCCCGCGTGAAGGTCTAGAAAACACTAAATTCGTAACGGTATGAACACTTTTTACAGCACAATGTACCTGCGTGGTACAGTAGACGAACAGTTCATTGACTGTAATTGATGGCATGGACGCTCTCGTGCCACTGCACAATGTCAGAAGGTGAAGTGGCATTGGTGAGCAATGGTTTGTGGACGATAACATTCCTGAAGTGGACTGGGTTGCCCAGACTCCCAACCTGAGTCCAATGGAACACCTTTGGTACGAGTTAGAACCTCGACTGCGTTCCAGTCCTAGCGTCCAACAACTTGACCTCTGATTTCGGCTCTTGATGAAGAATGGGCTGCCATTTGCCCACAGACGTTCAGACACCTCAATGAAAGTGTCCCAGACACCTCAATGAAAGTCTCCGGGTATTTAGCCGGTTCTATTAAGGGGACCTGGCCGCGATGATGTAGCATTTTCATCCGATATTTTCATAGTGCATTACTGTTGATCTGTAACACATCGGACGTTGCGGTTTTTTTACATTAGGTAAAGCAATACTAGAAATTTTTATTCTTTCGCAATGAAAGTTGAATGGCAACGAACTGTCAACGAGATGGATTTTGATTGCACGTTTAGTTTTCGTTACTATTATCTACGGTATCATGCGTTTGATACCACTTGAACTGCGCCTGGCTTCGCTCAACATTCACAGAATTAAGCTGTGCTTCACATCTTGTAGTTCCGAGTATAGCACATACCATTAGTGATGGTAACTCTTCGAGAAAATGATTTATTTCCTCAGATATATTTCAAATTATGTGAGTCATAATATAATTATATGGTTGTTGAGAGCAGTTTCACAGTTTGATATCAGACGCATGTTGGCGCAGATAATGGTACCAAAAACTAAACGTGCATTCAAAATTCATGCCGTAGATAGATAATTTATTGTAGTAACTAAACTTTCATAGATACAGTTAAGTTCATACAATTTCTAATACTTCTTTACCTAATTCTACTTGGCGTTGGGATAAGCCTCCAAAGTTGACGTTAATATTTCCATTACAGCAGATGAGTAGCCTTAATGCTTTAACCAAGTGTAATTAACAATAGAAAAATACTTAAAATCAAGTTTCACAGGCATTACTTACTAACCTAATTCGTGCAGCGGATTTGTGACACAGGTGTTCATAGCCATTTGGCTGTGTTTCCGATACATTGCCTGGCTTCATATTTAGCGAAACAGTCGATGGTAACAATTTACCAGCGAACGCTGTATACAAGCGTGCCAACGCGATTTTCGCAGCAACGTCACTCTTTGTTTACCTTGGCTCTATCTGGGCGCGTCATGCGAAATTGCCGCCGGACTTGTCGGACGTAGTTTGCATTGTGTGTTTCCGCCCGCCGCATTTTCCGCTCCACTGCGTCGCTGTGCCATTATTCGCCGTCCACACACATCAGCAGCGCAAACAGTATCAAATCGGGAGGTGATAACGGCTTGAATCGCTGTTGCACTGTTGTGGGGACTGACCCCACAGGAACAACGACGTTTACCCTGTCCCAGGTCTGACGCTCGGTTCTCGCTCTGTGATTCCCTGCAGCCCCGTGACTGATTAAAAGCAGGCAAAGTGAAAAAAAAAAAATCCCCTGCAGTGGAGGTGAGCTGTAGAGATAATTCTGTTCATGTTTGGCCCGTATTCAGGCTTATAATGTCTTTTAGTATGTATGCAAATAAAAAGATGCACATCAAGTACATATCTGAGCTAGGAATTTAAGGTTAGATACCTGACAGGGGGGACTTGCCTACAGTAAAGTATTCCGGAAAGGAAGCGTGTTCCGATGTACACTGTCGTATTTAGGATACTCTTTATTAAGTAATAAGCTGCATCAGGCGAAATACCGTTATAGAAAGCTTGTCGCTTTTGCTGAGTCTACATCTACACCTATACCTCGCAGTCACATAACGGTGTGTGGCAGAGGGTATTTCTGACTGATGCGAGGGAAGTAAAAGCATCGGTGAAGTCTCCATATGAACTCTAGTTCCGATTTTTCTCGTCGTAGGTATATGGGAACAACTAATATGTTGCCTGATACTTGTCGGACCGTATGCTTTCCAAATTTTGACACGAACGAAACTTTTGTTGTTGCGGCTGTCGCAGGGCACTGATGTACATCTCCGTAACACTTCCATGTGCCGTGAACGAATTGACGAAATCATCTTTTGGTCTACCCCATTAATCTTAAGTGTTCAATATATCTCTGACCTACACCCCTATGCCAAAGAAGTTGAGAATTTCCTATATCGATGCTTTAATAGTAGTTTACTTGGGAGCGAGATATATGTGGATCGCTTGATCAGCTGCTTGGGTGTCAGTAATTATCATTATAAATTCTCAGACACGTCGGCCACCCAAGTTTATCCTAGTTTCCCTTTTCTGGAAATTGGGCTTGAATTTGTACTCTGGCATTTGTCTGTGTATCTCGGAAAATGTCAAGTTCCTTTGCATTTCGGATTCCACGCTTAAGTCACACTCAAGCACGCGGATGAGCTGGTTCCCAGCACAGAGAAAGACAGGGGAGGGCATCTTTGGAAAGTAAAACATACTGTGTTGGTTCTCCGGTGAAATCTGCTTTTGTGCATATGGTGAATACAACTAATGAAACGAAGTTGTGCAGAGAAAGGGTATACGCCGATCTGTTTTAGCATTTCTTATTTACATTTGTCCATTTAATCACGAAGCAGTACATGGCTTGCAGTGAAACAAAGTCTGGTAGAGCGACAGTATAGGATTTTCATCATTGTATGGAAGCGGGGCAAACTGTAAAACAGCTTTATCGGGTGCGCACGATCATAAAGCCGTTCGTACTGACATTAAAGCGGCCTCGGGGTCTTTCATGTCCTCCTGGTACCATTCGTTCGTTTTAATCTAGCCTTATTTACCCTGCCTTTTTGAAATATCAAACGACGCGCCCGCCCATCGTAAGGTACTTTAATATTTTGTAGGCTTCCCCCACCCCAGCCACCCACCCTGCTTTATTATTCATCAGATCTATTTTTTATTATATTGTCCCGGACCTCTCCGTACTTTATTTTGCACGAGACAAGCGATTCATTAAGCCGAGTTTTAATTGATTGGCATATTTCATCACTTAATTGAGTTCCGCGTCGTGGAAACGAGGTGCGTTTTAATAATTCACGCGTGGGTCGATAGCGGCTGCGACCCGAAGCGGCCGCTTCGCGCATCTGCTCTGCCAATCCTCTCTGCTGCCCTGTCCTCTTCTTTTTCGCCTCTTTTCTCTCTTCCTTCCGTTTCTCCCCTGTTGCGTCTGTATAGCTACGCGCCGTGGTTATCACATTGGTCATATGTTGCGGGTAACTAATTCATCTCCCTCGTTCGCTTCAGCGAAATTCCAGAACAAGTACGGTTTGTTTCCCGTTCGTGACTTCCCTTTTCCTACAGCAGGTGAAGTCGTTACGTTAAATCGTCAAATATACAGAGATGACCTCAAGGAAGTAACGCCACTAGACACGGACAAATGAACACCTGCAAGTTTCCGGCTTTTATTTCGGGTTGGGTACACAATTTTAATCTGCAGGGAAGTTTCTTACTGCGTAGGGAGTAGCCTATACGTTGTCTCTCATTCCTTCGCTGTATATTCGAAGAAGTGCTTGGTTTAAGAAAAAGGAAAGCTGCCGTCAACCCGAAGGTCGGTTTGAACAGCACGGTGCTTCACCAGACAGGGTCCCATTACAGTTGGTGTGTCTTTGCATTTCTGCGACCTTCGAACGGACTTAACTTCGTAAAGGGGACCAACAGTTTAACGCAAACTCCAGACAACGGTGAAACTCAGCATTTTTCACATTAACTAAAGTTTATGGATGTGAAAGAAATGATGTGTGACAGATTGGGTTGTCGATCGGAACGTAGGAACTGACACTATTGACTGTCAAAAGGTGATAAACCCCTACATTCTGCAGAACTTTAAGAATATTAGCGGTTGTGCTGCTATTTTTGGAAGAGGAGTTCGTATCTCTGTTTTTGTGATTTGTAGATAATTCATAGCAGACAGAGAACGTTGTTTCATATTGTGTTCGATCAACATGAAAGATATTGCAGCATCTGTGCTAACATCGCCCTAAAATATTTCGATGTATCGTACGCAAATAATTCATTCATTTTCAATGCTCTGTATTTTACAAAGTATTACATGTACCGATATGATCGATGCATGAATAGAATCGTAATCTCACCGAGTTTGCATTGTGCCCAGCAGTTGGCGTTACGAGTGGAGTGCCTTGATAGAATGACGACAAAGCAGAAAAAGAGTTCTTGTGTATTTGGTGTATTTGAATGTGCGGTATGTTTATCTATTACAACATTTATCTGAAAACGTTAATCGTTACAATGTGAGAATGTGGGGCGCTGAAAATCCTTTTGAAATTGTGGCGGATCAACGAGATTCGCCGGAGGTTAATGTTTCCTGAGGAGTGTCACAGACAAAACTGTATGAGCTCTTTCTCTTCTGTGTGAAGGCTACGACGACTACTCCGAGAATTTCATCGCAACAAGACGGGGCATCCCCTCTTTGGAGCATCGCTGGAGTCGACGTAGTGGTGATGGTGATGTGGCGCTGTTCCCGAGGTCCCCCAGGTTGCCTGACAAGACGCGTTGTGATTTTTTTCCATTCGGTGTACGTAAGTCCCGTGTTTACGTACCTCCACAGCCAAGAAAACAGGAACAGCTTAGAGAATGCATTAATGCTGCTGTGATCACCACTGACAGGATCATCCTGCACATGGTACGGAACGAACTTGACTACGGCTTGGACGTGTGTCGTGTGATCGGAGGGGGTCATAAAGCGTTTGTATAGTGCAAAGTGCAAACTCGGTGCGTTTACAGTAATATTCATGTATCAATCACATTTTTACACGCTTCAGAGAACACAGACTTCAAAAACGACTCGTGGGAAAGCGTAAAGAACACTGTATGCAAATTATTTTAAACTATAAATTTATGAACACGAAAACGACGTGAGATCTTCCGCGGTATTACAGACTAGTGGTAGTGCCGGTGCGGGTGTTTTGTAAGCTATCTCCTTGGTAGGTGGATTACATTTCCTGAGGGTTCTTCCAGTGACTGTTACTCTGGCATCTACCTTTTCTATGATTAGCTTCGCGTGATCGTGTCACGTCCGCATGCTTCTACGTGTTTAGGGGTAGCCCCAGCTTTTCGACTGTCGGCTCCTCCGTTTTCTGAGCTGACGCAGAAACAGGAACACAGTGAGCTCCATACAGTGAGACACCAGCGAGGAGACTGTAACGCCGGCTGCGTGAATTATTTTCGGCAGAAACCGCCCTATCCCGTGTTACAAACCGGCCCGTTAACCGGGCCAGGGAGCGAGTCCTAAATCCTGGCGCAGATAAGGCTCACAATGGAGTGCCAACATAATTACGGGCGTGGGGCGGCTAATTACGAAAAGAAGGCATGCGCGCACACACACACACACACACACACACACACACACACACACACACACCTCGCCCAGAATGGGCATCTCTAATTAGGCTGGATCCTAGCCAGACCTCTCCTCGGGAGTAAAGCCGTTCTCTCCACAGGAGCACGGAGGGCTGCGCCCCGAATATTCGCTGTAAAACGCGCCCGTCTGCTTTGTGCTCCGGCAAAAATTACCTTTACGGTGTGTCTACACAGCAGTGTAGCTGCAATTACGTACGCTCCCACAACACCTTTACTAGTCTTATGTGCTCCTAATACCGCCAATAAGTGTAGTCCACCCATGAAGAAAGTAGCGTAAGAGACCTCGTTCGACGTACACTCGTCGGTGCCATATAAGATAGATTGAGGATACAGAGAGAAGAACTAAAGACGACTAATGCGCTTTGTCATGGATTAACGTATATAGAATGGTCAGTTTAATGGATCGCTTTGGCGACATCACTTCGTTAATCCTCCTGGACGGGGCCAAAATTTTCAAAATTTTGCGAATCATTTAACTGAGGTAGGACTTGGGTACCATCCCGGTATTCACCTGGTGGGATGCGGGAAACCGCCTAAACGCCTCATCTAACCTGTGCGGCACATCGACCTTCGTCGTTATACCGCCCGGTGGATTCGATCCGGGGACCGCGCTCCTCCCTGCCCTTGAAGCGGCGTTTTAACACATACAACTCTTCCGACGGGTCTAGTGGTAGATTACATATTCCCGACATACTGTCGGTTCGAACAGCGACTAACACTACCCGAAAAGGAAGCTATCTGCTTTTGTAGTCGCACTTTTGTGTGGTGGCTACCGTCACTTGGCCACCCCAGTCTCCAAGATCACTTATCCAAGTAGATGCGTAAGTGCGTCATATAACTTACTCACGTGACTAAAGCAAATAATATTTTTTTTCTCCAGTGATAAATGCTACAAGAGGAGCGTTGTGTTCACGATGTTGGTCACTGTTAAAATCCCGATAGTTTATGTTCCTAGAAGAGTCAAGCAATATATTTCTCTTACGTATATCTCACGAAGAGACAGTGAGAGTAAAATTAGGTAGAATCGACCTCTCACGGACGCTTATTAACAGTCTTTCTCCCCGCACACCATTCGCCCCTGGAACAGGAAAGAAAAGGGGAGGGGAGAGGGTGAGTTTGGCTCTGTGCGATCCTTCGAGCGATCATTATCTAAGTTACCAACAAGATTAAACAAAACTGTATACAGACATCTGTAATTTTTATGTATTTTTTGTTTTGTTATCCTTTTATAAAATTCCCCCCAAAAATGTATTGTAATGAAACTGAATTTTTGTGATTTAACATGTACAATCACACAATGTACGACCTGCTATAGAAGACAGGCAACAGGTCTTCACTTGAAAGTAAATAAAAGAACCTCCCTCTACGTCAGCTGAGAGTTCGGAAGAAACGAGAGCAGGGAAACTGTCCACAAGCTGCGGGTAGCTTAACGCAGAAGTAGCAATCACATGCATTAAATATCTATGAATATGTGGCCGTGGAACTAATCATGGAAAAGATGGATGCCAGATTGAGATTCACTGAAAGAATCCTCAAGATGTGTGATTGGTTTGCGGAATATAATATATGGACACGTCAAATTGGCTTTTGTTTATAACATTCACGTCCCCTTTCTATGCCTGTATTCATCCTACACACACACACACACACACACACACACACACACACACACACACACTGTACAACGTGACGTAAGTTTTGCACCTCCAGTGTCATGTGACGTCATTCTTGGGATGAAACAGAGTGAATTTATTTCCATATATGCATCTATAATTATTTTTTTCGTACTTGTGAAATATTCAGAGCCGAGAGTTGTTTAGTAAGAACACGCAGCTAGTGTAGCCGAATTCAGAGTCGAAGAGGCGTTATCTGCAAAAGTGGTCTGGCGATCGGCGTCGAGTGTATGGCTTGTGCAGTGGGCGCAGCAGACAAGTGAAGTGAATGAAAAAAGACGCGCAGCCGGCGCTGCAAGGCGTGCAGGCAACGGCCGGGCGGGCGGCAGTCTGCAGCCGCGTAACCGGATTCCCGGGGCGTGCCGAACGCGAGAAACCGGGAAACAAAGGCGCCGCTCCGGCGGAGAGGAAGGCCAGCTCTCGAGCGGCCGGCGCTGCCGAGGGCGGCTCCAGGCACCGTGGCGGCGCTGGACGAGGGCCGCGTTAACGGCCCGCGCTCTCACTCACCCGAGCCAACTCTCCTCAGCGGCTGGAAACGGAACCCTTCTGGGGTCACTTTTGTTGTGATCCCTCTGTTGAAGACGCCTTACTCTCAGAACGGGTAGAGGTATGAAGTTGAAATTCATGTCGAGTACTACGATCCTTCGATTGTGTAAAAAAATTTAGCGACGTCCATGCAAACACAAGGTAAAGCCATTTATGTCACATAATTTGATACTCGCAAACTCGCTCATCAAAACCAGTCGACGAATCATCTACACCAGGGGTTCCCAACAAAATTTTCTCGAGGACCCCCTCGTCGAGCATGATTTGTACCTTGTCATATCACAGTATCAAGTACCTACAAAAAGCCGATTAAGACTCTTTTTATGCGTTTTCTATTTTTGGTTCTTAGAAAAAGCATTGACATATTCATTATTGAAAAAATATTTAGCTTAAAACTTTTTCAATTTAGCCATAATTGTTGTTGTTAAATTTTTGATTATTGCTCAAAATCTTTGTCTTCAAATCTGGGTGTTAAGTATGACAAATGCATTATCTTCCTCTTCATCTGTAGGCCTTTCTCGTTTTAACGAACCAATTTTTAACCAACGGTCCATTTTGAACTACGCAAACTGTAGCTTACCCAAAAAACAACGCTTTACAAACACTACTATTTTAATGCAGAATTTTGAATATGTAAACAATACCGTATGTGAAAGCACTGGAAATAAATTAACAATGGCCGATTGTTGTCTGAAATGAGAGTTTCTGTGTAAAGTGACTATCAGTTGTCAGCTGCAAAGAGGCAGCTGCGTAGTCTACCGGCATACAGTAGAACTATTTGCATCTATCTAATTCTAGTTTTGCGCTAGAATGTGCTAGTGCCAGTTGGCTCTAGGAAGACGCAGAAGTTACCGTTCGCTAAAGCTCTGCTCATGCAGGAAGCGGCCAGAACTAAAAATCTGTTATAATACGAAATATATTTAATATATTTTTTTTCTTCTAATAGCATCTTGCGGACCCCTGGGGGTCCTCGGTCAACCTGTTGGGAACCACTGATCTACACTGAAGTGACAGAAGTCATGGGGCAGCTATATGCACGTATACAGATGTCGGTAGTATCCCGTAAACAAGGTGTAAAATGGCAGTGCATTGGGGGTAGGGGCAATTTGTACTCACGTGATTCGTGTGAAAACGTGTCCGGCGTGGTTGTGGCCGCACACGGCGTGAATTACAGACTTCGAACGCGGAATCGCAGGTGGAGCTAGACGCGTGGGACATTCCATTTCGACGATCATTAGGGTGTTCAGTATTCCGAGATTTCGAGAATAGCAAGTTTCAGGCATTACCTCTCACGTGGTGGCCGACGGCATTCACGTAACGATCGGGAGTAGCGGCGTTTGCGTACAGTTGTCAAGTGTTAACAGACAAACGACACTGCGTGAAATAATCGCGGAAATCAATGTGGGACGTACGACGAACGTATCCGTTCGGACTGCGAAATTTGGCGTTAACTGGCTATGGCAGTAGATTGTCTTTTCTAAGAGCGCGACATCGCCTCCTGAGCTCGTGGCCATATCGGTTGGACCGTAGACGACTGGAAAGCCGTGGCTTGGTCAGATGAGTCCCGATTTCTGTTGGTAAGAGCTGATGGTGGAGTTCCAGTGTCGCGAAGACCCCATGAAGCGACGGACTCACGTTGTCAACAACAAATCTTGCAAGCTGATGGTGACCCCAAAATAATAAGCCTGTGGTCCAACTGAACCTTTGACTAGAAATGGTTATGTTCGGCTAATTGTTCCGAAACACCGCTGGAATTTTTGTAGATCACAAAGCACCATATCACTGGGCCACAGTTGCTCGCGATTGGTTTGAAGGACATTCCGGACAATTTGAGTGAATGATTTGACCAACCAGATCCTCCGACATGAATCCATCGAACATTTATGGGGCATAATCGAGAGGTGAGTTCGGGCACAAAATCCTGCACCGTCAACACTTTCGTAGTGATGGACGGCTCTAGTGGTAGCATGGCTCAATATTTCTACAGAGGACTTCCAACGACATGCTGAGTCCCATGCCACGTCCAGTTTACTGTACTACTCTGGGCAAAAGGAGATCCGACACAATATTAGGAGGTACCCACGACTTGGGTTGTGTTGTTTGGGGAAGAGACCAAACAGCGAGGTCATCGGTCTCATTGGATTAGGGAAGGATCTGGAAGGAAGTCGACCGTGCCCTCTCAAAGGTACCATCCCACATCTTCTTTGATCTTCATAGAGGGGAGCCACGAAATAATCTCGGGCGTCCCGTTCATTACCCACATTCAGCGTACGTGTACACGTCCTGCGCCGGCCTGTTTGGCCGAGCGGTTCTAGGCACGTCAGTCTGGAACTGCGCGACCGCTACGGTCGCAGGTTCGAATGCTGCCTCGGGCATGGATGTGTGTGATGTCCTTAGGTTAGTTAGGTTTAAGTAGTTCTAACAAGGGAACCTCCCCATCGCACCCCCCTCAGATTTAGTTATAAGTTGGCACAGTGGATAGGACTTGAAAAAGTGAACACACATCAATTGAGAAAACAGGAAGAAGTTGTGTGGGACTATGAAAAAATAAGCAAAATATACAAACTGAGTAGTTCATGGGAAGATAAGCAACTTTAAGGATAATGGAAACGTAGGAGCGCCGTGGTCTCGTGGTAACGTGAGCAGCTGCGGAACGAAAGGTCCTGGGTTCAAATCTTCCATCGAGTGAAAAGTTTAATTTTTTATTTTCAGTTTATGTGACAAAATCTTATGTTTTCATCACTTTTTCGGGAGTGATTATCACATCCACAAGAAAACCTAAATCGGGAAAGGTAGAAGAATCTTTTTACCCATTCGCCAAGTGTACAAGTTAGGTGGGTCGACAACATATTCATGTCATGTGACGCACATGCCGTCACCAGTGTCGTATAGAATATATCAGATGTGTTTTCCTGTGGAGGAATCGGCTGACCTATGACCTTGCGATCAAATGTTTTCGGTTCCGATTGGAGAGGCACATCCTTTCGTCTACTAATCGCACGGTTTTGCGATGCGGTCGCAAAACACAGACACTAAACTTATTACAGTGAACAGAGACGTCAATGAACGAACGGACAGATAATAACTATGCAAAAATAAAGAAAGTAAAATTTTCACTCGAAAGAAGACTTGAACCAAGGACCTCTCGTTCTCCAGTTGCTCACGCTAACACGGGACCACGGCGCTCCTGAGCTTACATTGTCCATGATGTTGCCTATGTGGCCCATGGACTACTCAGTTTGTATATTTTGCTTATTTTTTCACAGTTCCACACAACTTCTTCCTGTTTTCTCAATTGATCTGTGTTCAGTTTATCAAGGCCTATCCACTGTGCTAACTTATAACTAAATCTGAGGGGGGTGCGAGGGGGAGGTTCCCTTGTAAGTTCTAGGGGACTGATGACCTCAGATGTTAAGTCCCATAGTGCTCAGAGCCATTTGAACCATTTTACATGTCCTGCCTCCGTCTCCCTCTTCTCCAGTTGCATCATTGTTAGGACTGTAGGTTCGCCTACAAACGGCTGGAGTAGCTAGTTCAATGGGGTACACCTCCAACAAGACTATGTCCAGTAAAGCGCATTTCCATTCAACTACATTTCTCATTCTAACTGTGCGGTTAGGAGGTTTTTCTTTTTTCATGTGTGAGTGAGTAGACGTAAACCACAGCGGACACGCAAGTACTTGTGAACATGGTGGCTGTCGCGCAGTGAGAAAGCGAAAGCGGTGGGGGCTGAGCGCCGCCCCCGCTGCCCCAGACGGCCGATACCCGGTGCCGTAAATAACGTGGCCCTGTCTCGCTGGCGGCCGGCGGCCGATAGCGGTGTACAGGCCGGGGCGACCTCCGCCTTGTCCTGCCTTATCGGCGCGCCCTTCCTGTTCTCCGCCGCTTATCTCTGGGACACCTCGTCCCGTGTTGTCCGCCTAGCGGACAAATGCGCGGCTCGCCGCTAGCCGCGGGCCTCCCCTACTTCGTGACAGCTCTTTTTCTCGGGAGAGGCCTGCTGATTGCTGTGAAGTGAATCATACATGCCACTGGTTACAATAGCCCACGTTGGTGCAGATAATTAATTTCAGAGATAAATGAAGATATCTACTGGTGCTGTGAATAAACGTAAATCTGGTTTTCACCAGTTTCATTCTCCTGATCATTGCAAACATTTGTGTGTTAACACAGAGCGGACAGATGAATCAAACAAATGCGTGCCCGAAAAGAACATGATCCACAGCTGTACGAAATATTTTTCGGAATCAGTTCGCTGACAGCGTATTTCTTGACATTAGCGGTATTAGATACAATCTACTACCGAATAGTGACATCCGAATATACTCGACGAACCGGCACTCGAACCCTGATTTCTCGCTAATAGCTACCGGTAGTCGTTTCGGCTATCCGTGCATGCTCTTTGGATAGGACATACGGAAGTTAAGGTCGATCGAGGGAGCGTCTACAGATAGGCGACCGCTTGCGATAAGCGGCGGGAAATTCGGTTTCGAATCCCGGGCGCCGGCCGATGTGACCGAGCGGTTCTAGGCGCTTTAGTGTGGACCGCGCGACCGCTATGGCCGCAGGTTCGAATCCTGCCTTGGGTATGGATGTGTGTGATGTCCTTAAGTTAGTTAGGTTTAAGTAGTTCTAGGGGACTGATGACCTCAGCTGTTAAGTCCCATAGCGTTGACAAAAATAAACAGTGAAAAGTCAAATGGTTCAAATGGCTCTGAGCACTATGGGACTAACTTCTGAGGTCATCAGTTCCCTAGACTTAGAAACTACTTAAACCTAACTAACCTAAGGACATCACACACATCCATGCCCGAGGCAGGATTCGAACCTGCGACCGTAGCGGTCGCGCGGTTCCAGACTAGCGCCTAGAACCGCTCGGCCATCCCGGCCGGCCGTGAAAAGTCATGTGCTCACTTATTCTCCTAGCCGATAACTTGGCGAATATGGCTGAAAAAGTCATATGTATTGATCTTACACAGTTGCAACATTTGCACTGCTGCCGAAAACCAGTTAACGCACGATACTCCACTTAATCAGTGGGCTATTCCAGCCTGTTCTTTAACGGTGTTGTTGCTTCTTTAACGGCGTGTTTCGGTACCGCAGCTGCGCGGTTTCTGAGTACAAGGACAGCAGAGAAGCGCTTGCAAACAAAAAAAAAAAAAAATAATTACTTTAGTTTTCCGAGGAGACAATTACAGCTTTATGACCACCCGCGTTATTCCCAGGTGTGTTAGCGTGCGCTTAGCGGCGCGGTCACGCGATGGCAGGGTGTTACCACCGAGCTGGGGTGCCGCTTGGGCTCGGTTGCCCGTCCCCCTCCCCCTCCTGGCCGGTGTAAACAACGGCGGCTCCCTCGGTGTCCGGCTTGTAAGCCGGTAATTGGCGGCGCGTTTGGATTGGCTTAACAATTTGATTGCAGGCTAATTGCAGCTGCCGGCCCTCTCGACGCGCGCCTTGTTTTCAATCAAACCGGCCGGTATTACCGAGTGCGGTTCGCACCCTCGTCCGCGCCCGCATTCAGCCGGCGGTCTCTCGCCGCACGCTTTTGATGTGGCCGGCTGCTAGCTGCGCCGCAGCCTAGCAGATCAATAGGCGGACGCTGCTAAACTGCGCTCGCACCGGTGGCCGTTTAAGATTCTGTCTACCAAATTGGTCTTTGATTACTCGCTTACAATCGCACCAGGTAGCGGCATAGTGGCAAACGCAAATGTTACATTTGCGCCAGTGGTTGTCAAACTTCTTTTCTCAAGAGCTAATACTGACATTGGGGGGCGTCACCTCTGGCCGCCTATGAACCGATGTTGTTATTCATTGGAAACCTACAAAAATTAGTAATTTACGAGATCCCAATAGACTAAGTGTGAGATCACCGAAGTTAAGCGCTGTCGGACGTGGCCGGCACTTGGATGGGTCACCATCCAGGCCGCCATGTGCTGTTGCCATTTTTCGGGGTGCACTCAGCCTCGTGATGCCAATTGAGGAGCTACTGGACCGACTAGTAGCGGCTCCGGTCAAAGAAAACCATCTTATGACCGGGAGAGCGGTGTGCTGACCACACGCCCCTCCTATCCGCATCCTCAACTGAGGATGACACGGCGGTCGGATGGTCCCGATCGGCCACTTGTGTCCTGAAGACGGAGTGTAATAGACTAAGTAGGGTGTGATTAATTGGCCGCCTGCTAGAAAGTGCTGGTCGTTGAAATTCGCACAATTCGAAACACATCGTGTCGAATGTTTTGTGTTTCAGGTGGCTGCCACCATCAGGGATCCCGAAGTTGTGACACTGTAAATGCATGACAAAGTTTGGTTGTGTTTCTGTGTGAGCGTATGATTAGTTGATTGACAACATTAACTTTACTTGCAGTTAAATGCATTACGCAATATCGGACACTGTCAGAAATGTTTTGAATGGCATTGCGTTATATTACAATGGCCTTAATTTAACATCATACTCCTTGCTACAAACCTGTACCGCATTTGAAGATCACCTACTCCATATTGCCGAATAGAATGTATAGCGAAGCAGCCGATCAAAGCCCACAGTGGTCCCGCTACCTGCCATTGACGTAAGCGGCCAATATTACTTAGTTCCACGACTGAAATCACCAAAGCCACTCAAAATTAAATACGTCGTAAATTATTAGTCCTTTCAATTTTTTTTTTGTTTCTTACGGAGCAGGAAAATTCTGAAGAAGCCTTGAACGTTAGTTGGCGTTCTTAATTCAGCTGTTCTCTGCTAGATACATATTACAAAATAAGGCTGAAAACGCGAGCCACACCAAAACTTGGTGCGGCCGCAGTTTGACGGCCACAGTTTCATGGTGTTACCCTGCGCTCGTTCACTTTAGTTGAGGACTTGCCTTCAAGCACCACGTTGTGATTCCATTCTGGTTCTGTAATTCAGTTTCCGTGTAGCTCCGTTAATGTTCACGATTGCACAGTAGAAACGAGCGATGGTATTACCTTCAGTGGAAGCACTCACGATTGATATGACAGCACTTTGTTGCTTAGTGAGATTTTATATGTGCACGGAATTTATCACTCTAGAAGATTCATAGTTCATTCTCATTCTTTCTGTTTCAAGAATATACTGACGGCGTTATTTAAACTCCGCTTCAGTGTGAAATGGAAATAACTATATGGAGCTGTACAGTGTATCTTCGTGACGAATCGCTCTTTAATACACGTCGTTTCGTCACAAATTAAGAAAAAAATTGCATCACAATTTTCTTGCACGCAGCGCTACTGGGGAACGTGAATTTACTTAGGTAACCTAATACACTAAACGAGTGACGACTTTATCGAATCATTGTCTTTTTCCTTAACACGTATGTTGTAACTCAAAAGAAAACTGATACTGAAAGAGCGCCGCATCCGTTGTCAGCCCGTTATTGCCACAGTCTCGCATTTGCCATCCCCTGTTACAATCCGATAGTTGTCATTTCAGAGATAAAACGCTGGACTGCACCCGTCGCCAATACATCAGTGGGAGGCGGGCTTTGGTGGCTTTCATTGTGTCTCTGTTACACATTGTAGTAGAAAATTAGTGTAACTTTTAGTTTCACGTACCTTACAATGTGCGATGAAAGAGGGGCGTAGAGGAGAGTGATCTTCAAGATCCGTTCTTTTTAAGAGTTAAATTTTAACAAAATTGAAAAAAATATTGTGACAATTATATAAATAATTGGTGAAAGTGTTCAGCAATATTGGAATATGGCGTGGAAAGCTTAAAGCTACTACCCGGACTTTTTTTTTTTTAAGTAATGCAGCTCTGGCCATAATAAAAATTAAGAACACATTTTTGACACCTTTAGACATACAGTAGAGATCTCAACCATATGGAAATTTCAGAAGTTTTGCTTGAGGGCAGGAAGGGAGACGTGATTTTTTTTTTTTTTTGAAGAGCAGAGATGTGGCGGCTGCTTGCAGACGGATGTGTTTGTAACTCTGGCCGTTAAGCGTAAGATGCCGACTAGTTTAAATCACACAATGAATGCATACTTCACTGTAGTCCGGTCCACGAATGGTGGACGTTCGCGCAGCTCGAGACATGGACGGCGATCGCATTGTTGCCGGTACCAAGCGACGGTTGCGGTGGGCGCATACACGTGCTCTACGCTTGAAGGAAGTGTCTGTACTGCAATTTATGTCTCCCGCTTGCTTGTTCAGAATTTGTTGCTTACCGTAGCGATCAGCCGTGACAACTCGCAACAAATGGAGTAAAATTTCAATAAATAGCTCGCTAAGATCATGTTAATGCTCGTATTGGCTAAGAAATTCGAGGCACAGCGCTGAGAACGCTACTGAACTCTCGTTAGCTGTCGGAGAATGTGTGACGTAGATGCGCAGAACATCTACATCTACGTGATTACTCTGCTATTCACAATAAAGTGCCTGGCAGAGGGTTCAATGTACCATCTTCATGCTGTCTCTCTACCGTTCCACACTCGAACGGCACGCGGGAAAAACGAGCACTTAAATTTTTCCGTGCGAGCCCTCATTTCTCTTATTTTATCGTGATGATCATTTCTCCCTATGTAGGTGCGTGTCAACAGAATGTTTTCGCAATCGGAGGAGAAAACTGGTCATTGAAATTTCATGAGAAGATCCTGTCGCAACGAAAAACAAACCTGAACTAGACGATCGTTCGTGACTCCAACTATAGTGTCCATAAAGCAGTTGTTTCATAAGTTTTTGCGTATCATCCAGTGCTTCAGACCGTCAACTTACCATCAATCCTATTACCTTTCCGGTGAGCAGTGTTCTCACAATTTCACCTACACACTCGTCTCGTCTAGGCCATTTTTGCAGTAATCACTGGTCTGCAGTTTGGCAAGTACGGTAAATAATCACCAAAAGTACGGTAAATAATCTCTTTAGAATTTAACGTTTCCGGTTGCACATTTCAAAGATTCAGTATCGGTACATACCCTGTTTGTACGCGCAACACCCATAATCGCAATGTTACCGCTTCGATTGTCACGTCCCGTCCGCGTTGCACTCGTTATCTGTGTACGCTCAAGGCATGCGTGCTCGGACGCACATCTGCGCGTCGTATGAGCGAATACTTTCCCCTTAGTCTTATTTTATGATGCTCTGATACACTCGACACAGTGGTCACTGAAATGTAGTCGCCAGGTGCAGTTTCTACGCAGCTGTAAAACAGGTACCGGTCAGCAGCACTGAAAAAACTCACTGACGGCGTAGATCAAACGACTGCGGCTGGTTCAATTTGCGCGTCGTGGGCAGGTTGCCTTGTAACGCGGCGCGTCTGTTACTCCCGATACGGCGCGCTCTGCGGCCCGTTCTGCCATCTGCTAACGCGTCGCTTTTTTCACCGAGGCAAGTGTTTACCGTGCGTGGCAAATTCTAATTAAAAAAAATCTCTCCCGCGCAACCGTCACGCGCCGCCCGCCTGCCACGAAAATCTCTTAACGCCGCCTCGCGGCTTAATCGCGCTGCCGCCGACCGTGTCACGGATTGCTCGCGGAGGGAACGGCTGCAATGGAAGCAATTGCCTCTGCTGCACTAAAAATGGGAGCGAGCTTTGTATTCGGCCACGCGAAAACAGCCAGTTCTCTTTTACGATCTGTCGACATTTTCGGGAATTCGATTGCGCTGTCCCCTCCGTATTTCGCCTCTTCTTTTTTTTCCCCTTTTGAACTTCCAACAGCTGTAAATAGGCGGAACATTTTCAGAAACTTTCATGGTGCTTGTCATTTGGCGACCGGACATGGCTCACACACAAGCGAGCCCAATGGTTCTCGTTTGCCCAACACGGGCAGAGTTCTATAACTTAATTTCCCCATAACTGACGCCCCTGTGTGTGTGTGTGTGTGTGTGTTGGGGAGGGGGGGGGGGAGTGGTACACCAGTTTATATGGATTCGGAGACGTTCAGATGATGTGCTCGCAGCGGGATTGTTTACTATTTCAAATTTTATTAAAAAAAATGGTTGAAATGGCTCTGGGGACTTAACATCTGAGGTCATCAGTCCGCTAGAACTTAGAACTACTTGAACCTAACTAAGGACATAACACACATCCATGCCCGAGGCAGGATTCGAACCAGCGACCGTAGCGGTCGCGCGGTCCCAGACTGAAGCGCCTAGAACCGCTCGGCCATCCCGGCCGGCTTTTATTAACAGATTATGATTTCAAATGTCAGAAAGACAACTCTGAAGCTAATTGTTTGTTGTTGAAACCTTTTTGTGAAGTGAAACGTGGATCCTAAATGATTCAGACATAAAGAGTTCAGGAGCTTTGGAAATCAGCTACCACAAAAAAATTCTGAGGGTTAGACGAGTATAGCGCATAGCAAATGACGTAGACTTTGAAGAAAAACAAATGGCCCAAGTTTACTAAAAGAAGGTATGGATGGGTTAATACGACACGCTCTGAGGCATCAGGGAATCGTCAATTTGATAATGAGGTGTAGGGGTAAAAATTGAAACACCGCTGGATCAGGCCACGTAGGCCCAACGGTACCGACCGGCCGCCGTGTCATCTTCGGCCCACAGGCGACACTGGATGCGGATAAGGAGCGGCTTGTGGTCAGCTGACCGCTCACCCGGCCGTATCTCAGTTTACGAGACCAGAGGTGCTGCTTCTCAATCAAGTAGCTCCCCAGTTTGCCTCACAAGGGCTGAGTGTTCCCAACTTACCAACAGCGCACGGCAGACTGGATGGTCACCCATCCAAGTGCTAGCCCAGCCCGACAGCGCTTAACTTCGGTGACCTCACGGGAACCGGTGTTACCACTGCGGCAAGGCCGTTGGATCGAAAGATTATTTAGGGACACCACATTCTGACCACAGTAAGCAGTACCAAGTGGATGTAGAATGCAGTAGTTATGCAGAGATGAAGAATCTAGCGTGGGGTGCTACATCAGACCAACCTTTGCACTGAAGGCCACAACATTTCTATCTCAGAATGACTTAACGTGTTACCATCCTTGCTTTGCCAATAGGACACATATATCGATGCCAGCCCTTAAATGATACTTCCGATTCCACCCAAAGCTGCATTTTGGCTTGGACACTTGAACGCTTTCAGAATAACCGAAGCTACTTCCGATTCAATGATTTTTTGAACGGTATGTAGAAGCTTGCGAATATGATTTTGGAAGTTTCTCCAAATAATCATTTTATCTCTCGGTCCTAACCACTATGGATCTTTCGGTACTTCCGTAGGGCTATTAGAAAAGATGGAAGTAGAGTGCGTAACAGTTTTTCCTGGCAAAATTATTGCAATGTTGGCTGTATTATCAGGTTATAACACCGTAATTACGTCGAAACAAGTACATTGTGGTACAGCTATTACGTTACTTCTTACATGCACTCGTGGGACAACAGGTTATAATAATACTAATACACGATGTGCTAAAACAGTCACACTCATAATTTGATGTATAGTACGCTGAATTAATACGTTCGGAATAGACCTACTTAATTATAAAGTCAGTGTATTGCCTTTAATAAAGCATCTTGTTCAGGGTTTCAGTAGGCGGTCCAAGGCACCCTCACTGTGATGCCAACGTGACAAAAACGCGTTACTCTTCTCAGCAAACGTTAGACGTTTCCCACTGACCACTTTCGATTATGATATTATGAGAAACTTGTAATGTCGTCTCTGGAAACTCTGTAATTCTGTACAGGGGCTCAGAGACGATGTGAAAACCTTGTAACAGTATCGCAGGGTATGTTTTGCTGAGAAATTATTGCTAAGGAATTTCGATACGTTGCGCGCAAAACTTCAAGCAGCCCTGCAGATACAATTGGTGTCAGTTGTTCCCATAGCGTAGATGACAGCGCCAGAGGCTGCCCAGCCTTCGGCTCGGGTTCGATTCTTACTACCCTCCCATGTCCATCCTTTTTTTTTTATCGGTCTCTTGTGCGGTTTTAGGAAACCAAATGAAGTATACGTCTGGCGACACCGTTTAAGAGAGGCCGCTTGAAGTTTTCGCGCCCAACGGCCTGACAGGACGTTGATTGATTGCTAATTAACTCGGAAACGGTGCAACGTTCCAGTTTTTTTTTCTTAACAATTATTTGACCGAGCGCAGTGGTTAGCACACTGGAATCCCATTCGGGAGGACGACGGTTGAAACCGGGTCCGGTCGTCCCTTAATCTCTTCAGGCAAATGCCGGGATGGTTCCTTTGAAAGGGCACGGCCGACTTCCTTCCCCGTCCTTCCCTAACCCGATGAGACCGATGACCTCGTTGTTTGGTCTGTTCCCCCAAAACAACCCAACCCTAAATCTCTTCAGGCAAATGTCGGGAAGGTTCCTTTGAAAGGGCACGGCTGACTTCCCCACCCATCCTTTCCTAATGCGATGCGGCCGATGACCTCAGTATTTGGTCCCCTCCCCCAAATGAAACACCCAACAATTATTTCTCAGAAAAACCTACCCTGCAATACCCTTACAAGCTTTTCAGACTGTTTCTGACCATTCTCTATGTATGAGTGTAACTATGCAATAGAAAACAGCAACATATACGGACAGGCCTTTTTATTACTTCGATCCTTCGATGGCCAAATAAAGCCTTGAAGATGTTGTGCTTCGGAATGTACATGGGCGTGGAAAAGTAATTTGACTAGTTTTCCAACCATAATAAATGTGTTCAGCAATCAACTTAGCTTCCTCCAAGCGCATCGTTTGGTCTTCTAATTACAACTTCATCTACCATGAACGATGTATCTGGTAGTATAATTACTAAACAATAACGTAACTAATTCAATTAAATCTGGTTGCTGTACACAGCCAACTCGGCCAACCATCACATTAATTTTCCCTGCAAAAAACGAACTGTTAGGTGCTGTACTTTCAATTTTCACCTAGCTCGAGAGGGGAAGCAATTTTATTTCTCCGACGTGTGGCTCATTAAGATAATTTTCGTCTAGACTCAGCCATGTTTTCATTAAGCTTATGACACCCTACTCTCCAGCATCAAAGTGCCGGTGCTAAATGACTGTACACGGTCCTGCTGCCGTAATGTGTGTGTGTGTGTGTGTGTGTGTGTGTGTGTGTGTGTGTTTCGTTTGCAGCGAGAACAGGTGGAGGAGGGGGGCCTAGAGGGGTGGTTTTTTTTCGTGTGCGAACTCGCGCGCTTTGATTTCTAAGCAAGTGCTCACTAATTAGATGGGAGCGGATTCCTCTATCTTGCCAGCGCTCACGCCTAGCGGGTTCGGAAGAAAAAAAACCACGTGGCGCCCGCGCCGAGTTTGCGAGCACTTTTGTGGATAAGGAAGCGTGGCTAATGCGCGGCCCACTGAGCTCGTTTTAATTTGCGCGCCTCTCTCTCTCTCTCTCTCTCTCTCTCTCTCTCTCTCTCTCTGCGCTACAGGTCGGCCGTGTACACGCCGGGCGGGGTTCTGCGGGACTGGTACGACCATTATATTAATTCGGAGGTCGGCGGCTGTGGGCCATTTTATTGTGCCCGTGAGTGTAGGCGGCGGCGGCGCACCGGCGTCCGGCTGGTGCTTAAATTTAATGAATTTTTTTCCTCAGCCGTCGGCTGCAGGCTAGGAACCAGCAGAGGGTCCGCTCGAGAGAATCACCGCTGCGGCTATTTGCGTGCGCGTGCGGACGTCACACACACACACACACACACACACACACACACACACACACACACCACACACACAGTGGGGCCCCACAAGAAGAGGAAGGTAGGGGAGGGGGAGGAAAAAAAGGAACGCGGAAAGGAAGAAGCCTTGTAGTGCGAGGCGGTGCGGCGCAGCTGACGCGGTAAACAGTCGCAGCGCGTGCCTGCGACACCCGGACACTTGTTTTTTGCCGTCTTTTTTGTACCGCGCCGCAGTGTACTCTGCGGTGGCGACGCGACGCAGCCTATAAATTTTGTCCTGTGCGGCTCTGCGACTGCATAAAGAAGTTCCCTGTGAGCTCGCTATCACCCCCTGCCCCTGCTGCGAAGGGAAATCTCTCCCCACCTCTCTCTCTCTCTCTCTCTCTCTCTCTCTCTCTCTCACACACACACACACACACACACACACACACACACACACGCGGTCTCCAGCAGAAATCACTTTTCTCTGAGGATGGGGAGACGGAAGTAAATTATCTTACAAAATAAATCAACACTGAAAAAGGCTGGTATGATTAATGGACGAGGAGGAGGAGAACTGGGCAGCAAAAATTTGGAAGTTGTCGTGACAGTCAGAACGATGTTGTGTGACTTTGTGCCTAACTAGATCATTTCCTCAATTCCCGTCACTGATCACAAAAAAATTGTCGTTAGAGATGAATTTGCGCTCCATAATGACCATCTGCAGATCTGACCAAAACAGAAACAGCCTTACGTCACCCTGATACGTTGAAGCTAAGGTACGGCTTCCTCTATTTCGATCAGATCTGATGATGGTCACTATGGACCCAAATCGACAGTTTGGCGACCATTTGTTTGTGATCATTCGTTGTAATTATACAGTCTTGGATCGTTCAGTTTATTTGACTAACCACGTAATAGTGAGACTACATAAAGGTAATTTTTGACACATCTCGACAAAAGCTGGTTGTTTTAAACTTCATTAATTATTTCATTTTTTTGCCAAATTAGTTTGGGGTATTGACACCTGCCCTCTAAGAAGTATTTACAAGAAAAAATGGCTCTGAGCACTATGGGACTTAACTTCTGAGGTCGTCAGTCCCCTAGAAATCTGAACTACTTAAACCTAACTAACGTAAGGACATCACACACATCCATGCCCGAGGCAGGAATTGAACCTGCGACCGTAGAGGTCGCGCGATTCCAGACTCTCTAGGTATATCGTTATTGTCTCTTATTATAATATCTTATGCTGTCTTCGTATATGATGTATAGGAAGCAGCGCGCTATAGTGTCATACGATTATTTTGTTGTGGCTCCGAAGTTGCGAAGGAAAAATGGTACTGGGAACCATCCAGCGTGTCATCGCTAAGTACACTTGAGCACAACCAGCCATCCGACACCCTGTACTCCGTCTTCCGGCCACGAGTGGCCTACCGGGACCATCGGACCGCCGTGTCATCCTCGGTGGAGGATGTGGATAGGAGGGGCGTGGGGTCAGCACACCGCTCTCCCGGTCATAAGATGGTATTCTTGACCGAAGCCGCTACTACTCGGTCGAGTAGCTCCTTAATTGGCGTCACGAGGCTGAGTGCACCCCGAAAAATGGCAACAGCGCATGGCGGCCTGGATGGTCACCCATCCAAGTGCCGACCACGCCCCACAGCGCTTAGCTTCGGTGATCGCACGGGAACCGATGTATGCACTGCGGCAAGGCCACCCTGTGGAAAGTAATAATTTTAGTAACGCCTAGAGAAGGCCAGTCTAAACTGCTCGCTAACACATGTAATACGGTTTAAGCAGCAGCGGTTCGCGCCGCCAGTCAGCGCTCTGGTCCGGCAAAAAAGTTGTTGAGAAACTTAATACAAGCAGCTTCTATCGACACTTACGCATCCAAAATGACCTTCAAAGGCGCACAGCGGCCAACATTTAAAGGAAAGTGTTCTTTGAGCCCGTAATCGTGAGGGGATGGTTTCAATATAATGCGGTCATTATTAGATAACTCTCGCCGTTTGGTCTTCGAAGCTGTCAACGATGAAGCAGAGGCTAACTTGTCCGTACACAGCTGATTCTTCTTAAGGAGTTGAAGAAGAATGAAAAGTAAATTAGATACCTCCTATTTAAAGATGGTAAAAGAAGCACAAAGAAAATGGTTCAAATGGCTCTGAGCACTATGGGACTTAACATCTGAGGTCATCAGTCCCCTAGAACTTAGAACTACTTAAACCTAACTGACCAAAGTACATCACACACATCCATGCCCGAGGCAGGATTCGAACCTGCGACAGTAGCGGTCGCTGACTGAAGCGCCTAGAACCGCTCGGCCACCGCGGCCGGCCGTAAAAGAAGCACAAACTCCGCTTGTTACAGTAGTATTTATTTTGTTACGATACAGTTTTCCGCTGGGCGACCCACTAAGTGACTAGTGTCTGAAAAGATGCTAACATGCAAGAGAACCAAATCTCAAAAACTAAAAGATAATAATCTGATTTGATCCATTATAAATGGTTTTTGAAAGCTCCTTAATTGGCATCACGAGGCTGAGTGCACCCCGAAAAATGGCAACAGCGCATGGCGGCCTGGATGGTCACCCATCCAAGTTTATTTATAAAATTATTTATATAAGTTTATTTATAAAATTATTTATAAAAGATAATATGTAGTTCACAGAGCATTTCGCGCCAACAGTCGACGGAAATCTCGATATGACGTTTCTTATCTATCATTGTGACACGAAAAGAATGTACTATTTTCAGTATCGTTGCTCAATGATGAGAATATAAGAGCAACAGCAGACATCAGGCGAAGCGGGAATTCATTTTTATCTTAACTGAAATAGCTGTTTCTTTTAAACGTTCGTTTGTCCTGTTTTAAACTCACCTCGATATTCACAAGTCAGTCAACACATTCCTTCGTTTTTCTCAAGTCCAGGTGAAAATACACAAGTATCATTTCGATTTTAACAGTTGGTGCGTCACTGCGTTTTATTATTTTCGGAGTTGAGAAATACGCAAACGAAACCTATTCCTTTTTTGAGCCTTGTCTATCAGCACGAAATGCCCGGATTTCATGTCGATTATTATTCACTTAAAAGAACCTTCACGTTTGCTTTAGCAAACTGGAGTCATTGTCAATTCCTGAATCACTACTCTTTGTGCTCCTTAAGAAATGTCTGTAAAACGTTCATAGACAGCAAATGATCTCATCGCGCTGTATGTCTTGCACTTCTAAGGTGTACGGTCGTTAGAAATTCTCAGCTTGACTACTCGAGACTGGCACAAATCTTGTTGGGATTGCACCAAGGAGCAGTGAGGTCGCGTCGTACATATTCATTGCATTGTTCGCAGAAGAGCAGCATTACACCTAATAGTTATTCTCCGTGTTCACGGTTAGTGGTGCTCGAACCGTAGTAATTCAACGTACGTGACTTTTATGGGGATTAAGTGCTTCCTGAAGTGATGAATGGTGCTGAATAACACTTTGTCTCGGTTGCACTGGACTCTGCCCAAGTTTGCTGGACGTGTTCACTGCAGTAGTGTGCTTTTATCCTGTTACTTATCTGCAGGCTACTGTTTAGACATTATCTGTCTACGCTGAATGTAGATAGTAAAGACAATTGGCTACATTTCGGCCACAGTGGATATTCGGATGGCCCACGTCACACAGTGGTATTGCTTCAGATATGGTCAGTATCACAACACAACAAAAAACCAACCGTCGGGTTGACAGGGAACTGCAAAATTACCCTTGGTTAGTAAGTTATCGTGGACAGTAAACTGTTAAAGTTTCTGTGCATTTCAATCGTCAGGTCTGACGACTAGTTTTCAAAGATTTCTTTCTTTTCGCTGCTTCCCCTTTGTGTGACACCTGTCTTTCCACACAGCACGGGCCGTAAGCTTTTTGCGAAATAAATTAGTACTGGCGGGTAAAAGTCGTTTGTCTATAGACGGCGTGATGTCAGATTATGGGAAGCATTTGTTCATTTGTTCCGCTCTTGGTTAAGATACTGTGCTCGCATTCCGGAGGAAAGGCGTTCAAACTCCAATGCAGCTGTCGTAATTGACACTTAGAACTGCTGCTTTAAGTTTCTCGAAGTTTTCGGAGTCCTCCGTGTTCCACAGTCACCCTCTATGTTAGCAGCACTCCGCCTGTAATAACCCCAACGGGACATTCGTCTTTAAACAATCTCCCCGTTGTTAACAGGAAGGTGGATGTAAAGGCGCGGAGCGATTGATTCATAAAATCATCTTCTTTGTCCACAGTTTCTTTTCACCTTCAAACAGAAGCGTGGCCGGCCGCTGTGGCCGAGCGGCTCTAGGCGCTTCAGTCTGGAACCGCGCGACCGCTACGGTCGCATGCATGTGTGTGATGTCCTTAGGTTATATATATATATATATATATATATATATATATATATATATATATATATATAAAAACCGAGTCTCGTCTCCAGTCACAATTTTTCGCCAAAAACTTCTCCTTCTCCACACTGAGACGCTGCGACACATTAGATGCAGTTGTTCTCCCACCGTTAAGTATACCTGTGGGCGGCGATTCTCAGATTATGAGTGTGGTTTTCAAGCTCAGTAACAAACAGAAATAGTGACAAATGTTCAAATGTGTGTGAAATCTTATGGGACTTAACTGCTAAGGTCATCAGTCACTAAGCTTACACACTACTTAACCTAAATTATCCTAAGGACAAACACACACACACACACACACACACACCCATGCCCGAGGGAGGACTCGAACCTCCGCCGGGACAAGCTGCACAGTCCATGACTGCGGCGCCTGAGACCGCTCGGCTAATCCCGCGCGGCAGAAATAGTAACAGGGACAGTAATATTTCAAGATGTCCTTAACTTCAATTGACGTTAGTTCATTCGGCCGTAAGCTGAGAAAAGTTGGCCGCTTACCTCAGGGTAGAGGGATGGTGGCGCAGCCCCTGCGGGGCTAGAGTGTGTGTGAGAGTTGTTTCTCCTCCAGTATTGACAACTCGCAGATGTGCACGAACGTGCCAAGCGGTTGCCATGATATAATGTTTGACATTGGAAGTAACGTGGATTCGTGAATGCGGTTCATATTTGTAGAAAGGAATAGGACATTAAGTTAAGGCTGTTGTAACACAATGTAATGAGTAGGAGGACAATGAAATTCAAAAGATTGAGTAAACATCTGCGATCGTGTATCGTATGCCGTAAGACCTTTAAATATAATACAGTTACTTTTAATTGTTTGTTGATCTTAAGTGTCACAACTTTGGGGTCACTGAACTTGGCAGCAATATGAAACACAGAACAGTCGACAGAAAGTGTTGCGAATGGTGCCGACTTTGAACGAATCACTGCTGAAGACGTGGACAGCTTGTCGCGTCCTTACTGTAACTAGTGTATTGGGTGCTCATAACGTACGAATTTGTATAGGTTACCAATCAGTGAAAAGATCGACACATACGCGGTCCAGAGTGCCGGCCCACGCTGTCAATATTGGCTCTTGAGCAAAAACGTTTGACGATTACTGTTCTAGTCCGTCAAAATTTTCTGTAACCAGCGTGCACAAATCTCGGAGTAGCTCAGTTTTTCGGTAGGGGTAATGGCCGTCACACTGCCTTTACCGATCGATAACTGGCGACACAATTCGTCTGTTTTTAGCCGGCGGTCGTCACGGACGATTTGGTCGACACGCTTGGATGTTGCGCTGGCCGGCTGCTCCGCTCCACGTCGCATCAGCCGACTGTTTTTGCCCTTGGTGCTGACGTCTGCCACAGCATCCCCATACATCTTCTTCAGCCTTTGAGGCATGGGATTGGGCGTTTCACCTTCTGCAGTAAGGAATTAGTTAACGGAAAGTTGTCTTACACGCGCAGCAATGTTGGCCATTTTCTAAACAGCTGTTGATGTGGAACGCTGTTACTAGAGTGGGCTGCAGAAGGTGGTTTGCGGAAGTGGGCCATATTACTGCATTTGCCAACATATCGAAGGAGGAAAATATATAAAAGACGGATTACTTTCTGACTGGCCCTCATATACAGGGCTATTACAAATGATTGAAGCAATTTCATAAATTCACTGTAGCTCCATTCATTGACATATGGTCACGACACACTACAGATACGTAGAAAAACTCATAAAGTTTTGTTCGGCTGAAGCCGCACTTCAGGTTTCTGCCGCCAGAGCGCTCGAGAGCGCAGTGAGACAAAATGGCGACAGGAGCCGAGAAAGCGTATGTCGTGCTTGAAATGCACTCACATCAGTCAGTCATAACAGTGCAACGACACTTCAGGACGAAGTTCAACAAAGATCTTCCAACAGCTAACTCCATTCGGCGATGGTATGCGCAGTTTAAAGCTTCTGGATGCCTCTGTAAGGGGAAATCAACGGGTCGGCCTGCAGTGAGCGAAGAAACGGTTGAACGCGTGCGGGCAAGTTTCACGCGTAGCCCGCGGAAGTCGACGAATAAAGCAAGAAGGGAGCTAAACATACCACAGCCGACGGTTTGGAAAATCTTACGGAAGAGGCTAAAGCAGAAGCCTTACCGTTTACAATTGCTACAAGCCCTGACACCCGATGACAAAGTCAAACGCTTTGAATTTTCGGCGCGGTTGCAACAGCTCATGGAAGTGGATGCGTTCAGTGCGAAACTTGTTTTCAGTGATGAAGCAACATTTTTTGCTAACGGTGAAGTGAACAGACACAATGTGCGAATCTGGGCGGTAGAGAATCCTCACGCATTCGTGCAGCTAATTCGCAATTCACCAAAAGTTAACGTGTTTTGTGCAATCTCACGGTTTAAAGTTTACGGCCCCTTTTTCTTCTGCGCAAAAAACGTTACAGGACACGTGTATCTGGACATGCTGGAAAATTGGCTCATGCCACAACTGGAGACCGACAGCGCCGACTTCATCTTTCAACAGGATGGTGCTCCACCGCACTTCCATCATGATGTTCGGCATTTCTTAAACAGGAGATTGGAAAACCGATGGATCGGTCGTGGTGGAGATCATGATCAGCAATTCGTGTCATGGCCTCCACGCTCTCCCGACTTAACCCCTTGCGATTTCTTTCTGTGGGGTTATGTGAAAGATTCAGTGTTTAAACCTCCTCTACCAAGAAACGTGCCAGAACTGCGAGCTCGCATCAACGATGCTTTCGAACTCACTGATGGGGACAAAAAAAATGGTTCAAATGGCTCTGAGCACTATGGGACTCAACTGCTGAGGTCATTAGTCCCCTAGAACTTAGAACTAGTTAAACCTAACTAACCTAAGGACATCACAAACATCCATGCCCGAGGCAGGATTCGAACCTGCGACCGTAGCGGTCTTGCGGTTCCAGACTGCAGCGCCTTTAACCGCACGGCCACTTCGGCCGGCTTGATGGGGACATTCTGCGCCGAGTGTGGGAGGAACTTGATTATCGGCTTGATGTTTGCCGAATCACTAAAGGGGGCACATATCGAACATTTGTGAATGCCTAAAAAAACTTTTTGTTTTTGTATGTGTGTGGAAAGCATTGTGAAAATATCTAAAATAATGAATTTATTGTAGAGCTGTGAAATCGCTTCAATCATTTGTAATAACCCCGTATATGCCGCGATTGTGAATCCACGGGGATTGGCGTGAAGAACTTTGCCCGTCGTACTGTTGAATAGTTGAGGCGCGATGAGAGGAGCCGTCGAGACGACAGCAGGCGAGGCTACGAGACGTGACGGGTCGCGGTCGGCGGACAGCTAACCCCGCAAAGTGGCGGCTGGTCGTATCGACCCTGCGCCTCGCGTCTGTGGGGAGGGGCTTATCCCCGGCTCAGCCGCGGCTCTGGCAAATCCCGCCGTCTGCCGGCGATCACGCCGGATCCGCTGCGCGGAATACGTGTCGCCGGCTAGCCACTGCAGGAATTACCTCACCGCACAGCGCGCTGCAGAGGCGAGAAGGGCGCGCTGCAGCTCGTGTCTGGACCTTAAAATAACGCGCCGCACAAAGCGAGCGAGAAAACTGCGACTCGAGTAGACGAATTATTTACAGAACAGTGAATAAAGCGGTTCGAGCCGCCGTCTTCTGAAAGATCAGTTTCCGTTCCTGGGAAATGTAGGAAATACCGGCTCTTACGATCAGAGCCGTACCCCGACGTGATCCTGTGCCAAGTGCCCCGCCCCCCCTCGCCCCCCCCCCCTCAGTGAAACTTAACTAGCCATCGGTAGCTTTTTCTACATAGAAAATTCTATGATTTCGCTAATAGCCATAGCGGAAATGAAGCGTTGTTACGCAGACGCTCATGTCCATGGTCTGGGTGCCGATGGACGTCGGGTTGCCTGGACTGCCTCCCCCTGTGGCGGCAGTCCCACGAACCGGGGAAATGGCACCGCCAGTCACCTCCCACGACGAGGAAGAGATTGTCGAGGAGGAGGAGCTGCCCCTGTGCCTGCCGTGCAGTGTGCAGCCCTTCCTTAAGAAGTACGCGGCGTCCATTGCGGATAGGTCGTACCCTCACACGGACAACCCATATCCTTTTACGCCGCCAGACGTGCCCAAGCCTCCCCTTCCCCACCGCCACACTCGTGGCCTGTTGCACGACGTGGTGTCTCGGAAGGACCTACGAGCGATCAACGCCCTCCTCATCTTCACCCCCGACGACTGGGAGCACATCTACCAGGTCGCCGAGAAGTGGCTGAAGGAGGAGTGGCGCTCCGGCAGAAGAAAACCTGCCCCTGAGGACGCAGCCGCCACCGCCTACTTCGAAAATCTTCGGAAGTAGCCTGAGGACCATCCATACCAGAGGCCATCGTAACCACCATTGCCTACCATGGAGGAACAGCAGCTTCGCTGCTTCGACTCCTGTCCCATCGGACTCGATGTTCAGTCCGTGATATAAGTGAGTGAGTGAGTGAGTTGAAAAAATATTGTTAGTATTAATTGCCATGCACAGCGATCTCGCGTTTCATTTACGCTTTGTAAATTACAGGGTGTTCATTTGTCGGAATCTTGGCGGTTGTCAAAGACGTTATCCATCTGCATCCCCCTAAGTTTTCTGAAAATTACATACGAAAGAAGTCAAAATTTCGGACCAAGAGTTGTGCGTGGAGGGGCTAGTACGCTCCGCCTTTTCTACTTACATGAAATGAAATGTATTCGGAGTTGCGAATACGAACAAGCATCAGGTATATAAGGGAGCGACGACAATGAAATTCCGTGCCGGACTCGATCCCCGATTTCCCGCTTTACACAAGCGGTCGCCTTAACCGCTTTGCCCAGCCGTGCCAGACCCGAAGTTCCATTGTCGTCGCTCCTGCGTCACATGCGTGCATGTCCAAGGAAACACTGCCTCGTTCTTATTAACAACACAGGCTCTACAATACCGCATTTATCCGCTGATACCAGCCAGCGACTTTCAGTTAAAATGTGTGTAGGAGTACAGATTGTGCCGACGACATACGGAAGTTTGCGTCTGGTCGCGATTCGTGTACGGATAGCCAAAGCAGTTAAGGCGACCGATCGTGTAATACGGCAAATCCGGGTTCGAATCCCGGACCGGCACAAATTTCATTTTCATCACTGTCTTGTACAGATTATGTTTGTTAGTATTTGTAACAGCGAATACATTTCATGTATTCCATAACGGCTGTAGTCGTCACAGTGCCTGTTCCTTCCGACATATATGTATGTCCGTAGGAGCATTGCATCGTTCTCCTTTTAACAAAGGCATTGCAATATCGTGTTTTTCGCTTGCTTCCGCCGCTGTCGCGTCTAGTTCCAGCCTTTAGTCTCCTGAAATCTGGAAGAATACCAATTATCCTCCAGACCGTCCCGACATGCCCCCATGCGAGTTACATCTGTTTCCAGAGCTTAAAGAACACATTAGAGGAATTCACTTTGGTAGTGACGTTGTGGCCCCGTCAACAAAGTCAGAGCCGGCCGGGGTGGCCGAGCGGTTCTAGGCGCTACAGTCTGGAACCGCGCGACCGCTACGGCCACAGGTTCGAATACTGCCTCGGGCATGGATGTGTGTGATGTCCTTAGGTTAGTTAGGTTTAAGTACTTCTAAGTTCTAGAGGCTCATGACCTCAGAAGTTAAGTCCCATAGTGCTCAGAGCCATTTGAACCACTCCCTACAGTGACATTAACAAATTGGTCTCTTGTTCAGAGAAATGTGTTCGTCACCAGGATGTCTTCGTTATGAAATAAATATGTAAACTTGAGGAATAAAGATATAAAATGTTAATAACGTTGTTTTATTTAAAAAGCTTTAAGAGTTCACACGTAAAAAAATTGTGGGCATTTTTTTTGGGCGTGCACTCGTAAAAAGCAGACAGGCAGTAGCAAGAAAAGCAGACAGGCAGTAGCATTCCGAAGAAGAGATTGGTTAACATCGGATATACAGTTCACCGTCTTTTCTGAAGGTATTTGGCTAGAGTGTTGCGTTCTACGGAAATGAATGTGGACTGCACGCAGTGCGCACAAGAAGAGTATAGAAAGCAATTCTGGTGGCTCAAGTTTTGGATACTATGCTTTCATGGTAGTGAAACCTATCCAGAAAAAATACTCATCGACCACAATAATCAGACTCAACTGCTTCATGACGACGTAGCTGTTATGCTATGGTGGGTCCTGCTGAAATATAAAGACAAACTATTAATTACTTACATTTGAGATAAGCTACTGGTCTTTAGAGCCATCACATTGTCCTAACCACTCTGTATTTGCTTCCCATACACGTAGTTATAATTCCATGTTACAGTATATTTCCCCATTATTTTATTTATAAACATAGGCGATTCATTCTTTACTTCGTAGAATACAGAGTAACAGCACAATGAAAAGCAACACTGGTGACAGACGGAACAACTGACTTTCACATTTCACAGCAATGTTGTATTTTGATCGCTTTAAGTTTGGTTGATTTAAATGTAATTAGAGACTGATTACTGGCTCCCGTTGGGTAGGAGCTTTTTCCAGAAACAGTCGCAGTGTAGGCTTTGAGGCATTTAGAGAAACTACGGCCAGTGGGGAGTTTCAACCCCGCTGCTGTAGGATAGGGTATGCCCAAGTCGACAGAAATCGGTATTACAAGTTTGTCAGTAGGATTAGGGTGCCAGGTGGAGAGGGGTAGCGTACAGGCAAATGGTAACATTATTCCGTTCACCGATAGGTAGAGCCGCAAGCAAAATTTTATTCAGATATTAATCATTTAAATCCTGTAGGATCGAGAGTAATTATCAGATTGCTGTGTAGGTGTGACTGTGGGAAGTGCAGCGGCGATGCCCTTTGACCCGCGCTCGCCGGGAAATTGACTGTACCGCTGCGAAAGCCGCAAATACGCGCCGTGCCTCGCCCGTTAACGCCAGCAGATAAGTGATTATGCCGCTGCGCATTTGACGCCGGCGCGCCAGTGCGCAGCCAAATCCCCCAGCCTCGCCAACTCGCCAGCGTATATAACATCGCCATCACCGTCGCCGACAACGGCCGTGCGAGGGCGAGTTTGCGATCCAATTTATTACGGCGCCATCTGGCGGGGGCGGTAAATATGTTGCACGCGGCGCCCTGATCCTCCGTTAAGTCTGGCGGCCTACGCGGGGGATGTGCGATACCGGCGGTAGCTGGACGCGTTACGCCGTGCGCATGCGCGCGCGCGCACGCAACTACCTGCTCCGGGGCTAGGGATTAATCCAGCTTATATTCGAAATTAAACTGTCACGCCGGGGGAGAGGTTTCGCCAAGTCACAAAACGGATTCCGGCCGAGCTGTCAGGGGACGCGTCGTTCCATTAGCAGCGCTACAGCATTTCAGCCGGTTTTAGACGGCGGCGGCGCTACAGGGCGTTAATTAAAGTACGAAGCGGCTCGTCTCGCCTCGCTGTGTCACCGGCGAATCGGGCGGCGGATGCATTTTTCAGCGAGCGGCCCGCGTCCGGGTGATGGCGGCGTGTCATTGATTGCGCCGCTCGCCGGCGTCAGCAAACTGCACGGGTGGCGCTCTCGCGAGGCCGTGTCACGCCAGAGAGCGACACGGCTGTCCGCCCGTGACCGCGCTCCTAATTTTTGATTTACGCCTTTCCGCGGCCGGTGCTCGGCTGTTAAACGAACCGTGGCAGCAGTGCCCACCCGGCTGTGCCCATTCGTTTTCCCAGTACTCGATCTATAAAAATAAAAATACCGACACACAAACGGATTCTTGTCTCTGTGGCACGAACTGCCACCGAAGGCTCGAAACGTTTCCTACTCCATCGCGCGTCGTCTTTATTACGATTCGAAACTTACTGCACCAATGCTAAATGAGGTGCAGCGGTCTTAATTGCGCTTACGTAATTGAACTGCACGTTATCATGACCTTAATTATTTTATTACTTTCCCGACGCATTTCGGCCAGTGTCCATCTTCAAAAAGACATAAAAAAAATGGCTCTGAGCACTATGGCACTTAACATCTGAGGTCATCAGTCCCCTAGAACTTAGAACTACTTAAACCTAACTAACCTAAGGACATCACACACATCCATGTCCGAGGCAGGATTCGAACATGCGACCGTAGCGGTCGCGCGGTTCCAGACTGAAGCGCCTAGAACCGCTCAGACATAAGCCGGCGACATAAAAAAGATTTATAGAATGTATCTCTTACCGACATGTCTATCTGAAGATGGCCAGTAACCGAAACCTATCAGGAAATTAATAAAATATTTGTGGTAAAGGCAGACTGCTATTGCTGCGCCGGCCGAAGTGGCCGAGCGGTTCTAGGCGCTTCAGTCTGGAACCGCGCGACCGCTACGGTCGCAGGTTCGAATCCTGCTTCGGGCATGGATGTGTGTGTTGTCCTTAGGTTAGTTAGTTTTAAGTAGTTCTAAGTTGTAGGGGACTGATGACCTCAGATGTTTAGTTCCATAGTGCTCAGAGCCATTTGAACCATTTTTGCACTCATCTTACTTGTACTCTGGTCTATTCGTGAATCCAGTGAACGATGACCAACGTATCTAGTAGGAGCTCCAACTGGGCTCTTCTGAACGGCGACTGATGCTGCCTTAAGGTACGGTGTCGATACTGCCGAACAAACTGCCGATACACACTCTCTGGAGCCGTGCTGCTTCTTATATGTGTTTGGCGGATCGATGTCCCTTTGCGAACTTACTTACTCGACGTAAGGCAGCAGCATAATATAGTCAATGTTGCGTGAGTCCTCTATGGCATCGGAACGTAACAATGATCCCTATTTAAGGAGGCTAGGCTTGCCCTGTCTGTGTGTGGCTGTGCCTCGGATATTCTGGCGGAGAGCAATTATTATTATTTACGAACGTAGGCTTCAGTGGCTGTTGACATTTCTAATGAAACAATTTTCGGCCACGTGACCGCGACCGACGTTGCGTCAAACGTATAGAGGGCCGCGCGTTGGACACCCCTGGACCAAGCTTGTAGGAGCAACCGAATGGAAACAGTGGATGCTGATAGCGCATTCGGTTCTGAGCGGAAACATTCGATCGTTGTTAAATCGTTCCTGTAGTCTACACTTCGGGTTATCGCCTGTCCGTCGCTGTTATTGCCGTTCCGATATTTGCTTTTTATTGAGCGCCAATCGGTAGCTTTTTGCTCAGGTTTTCGGCCGTGTGTATCAATACGTGTTTTCTTAATGGTGAACGTCATTTCTGCATCAGAATGCCGAAACGGCTCAGTGGCGTGGGAGTGGAAGAAATCATACGACTGGATATAAAGTGAATCTCAAGATAAATTCAGTGCGATAAACAGTATGTGCAAGGACGTATGATATTGTGAAACAATATTACTTCAAGAAGTTCAAAGAAAATTCGACTACATTATTCTCGCAAAAAATACTTCGGACGAGTGACAGTGTATGCTCCAAAAGCAAGTGATTAGGGTCACCAAAGAATTAAAATAACTCGTATCTTTTATTCATTCTGCTCATGTCACCTCAGCATTTTTCGATACACAGTAATCGGTGGTGGATGAAAACTAGCGGGAACATGAGGACAGAACGTTAATAAATTTAAATAAAAACGCACTTCTTCATTTATTTAATCATATAATTCTAATGTAGCACCAGTTATTCACGTGTCCTTAAAGTGAGATATGTTATTTGTCACTAAAATAGTTCGCGTATAACCGAAAAGGCTGAAAAAACATGTTAAAGGGAAAAAAAGCAATCACTCAAACTCGGTGATAAAGTGACAACACTTATATGACTGACGTAACTGCCAGGGACTTTCCAGTCGGTTGTTTCCCATTAAACGAAACCACTCCAACCGGGCGAGTAGGTGGTGAACATCCATAAAGTGACGTGGCCGCAAAGACTACTTTCAATCGGCTGTTGAAACCAGTCGCTTTGCGGTCACTAACACAGATGCGCCGTTGTAAACATCCGGGATCGGTGAACGGTGCGGGTGGCCCGTCTGCGCGCACAGCGGCATCTGATAAGCCACCTGTATCGGCCGGGTGTCGGCTTTTCAATTCTCCCTGCAGCTGCTGCGCCTTCACCTCGCCTGCACAGCACAGCAAAACAAAACGACGGAGGGTGCAGCCGCGCAGCCCGCTGCTGGGGCGGCAGATAGCGAGCGAGTCGCGTTTCATTCGACCGGCCGCTGCCGGCGGCGATTTATCGCGACCGTCCACCACCACCACAGCTGCCTGTCGTTGTTATCTTTCCATTTGAAACGCATCGCTCTGTCCGGACGTAATAAACAGCGGGGCACAATTCGATTACCACGGCTCGACACGGCCCGATTTGTTTATACTTGTAAAATGTGTTATTCTGATTAATTATCGGCAATCCAATTGCGATATTGCTGTATATTTTGTAACGACACTTCCAACTGCTACTATAAATGCCCGTCGCGTGAACTCTCCTCTTTTTATTTCTGCGAGTATGCGTGTGGCAGTCCCCTCACCCTTCTGGCCGCTCGCATGATTCGCCAAACACCGTTATAAAATCAGCGGCTCGTGTCGAATTTATTGCTTCCACCACCGTAGTTTGTACTTATTGCGCGGTGCTGCTAAACAATTCACTTTCAGGGCTATGACATAATTTATTGTTTAACATTCAATTTTACATTTTGTTTCCAGTGTTTGAATTATCTCTGCCCCCCCCCCCCCCCCCCAACCTCCTGCTACAATGTTTACCATTTGTTGCTTCATGAAATTCTCGCTGCAGGGGAAATGAATTACGGAATCAACGAATGACATTTACCGAGGCCGTTTTTTTTTTATTTGTAGTAACAAATATCGGTGCAGTTTTAATTAATAAATCAGTCGGACCAGTGACGTGGAGGTATCATAAAATTAACGCGCACACTAGCAGCGTATTTAGGCTCCTTTTTTTTCCAGCCACAGTTTCCTTTATGGGTGGAACTGATAATGGCCGAGTTTAATGGCTGGCCAGTGTTAGGCAGAGTTAACATGCGTCCGGGACGGTGGAGCGCGGACAGCTGTGTGCTGTTCTGGCTCTTTTCACGCCATTTTGACGGCCTGTGTAAACACATTGTCAGCTCTCGGCACGGGGCCATGCACGGCTGCCCTCGTCCGTGGCGAAAGCTCTCCACTGCCAGAGCGGCCTGCTGCGGCGCTTTCACTTTTTTTTTTAGCATACTCACCACCATAATCACGTACTCGTACGAGACTACGTCTATAGCCAGTAGTTAAAGAGGTAACATCAAACTTGTCACGTTGTTGTAGTTTGTTGTTGTTGTCTTCAGTCCTGAGACTGGTTTTAATGCAGCTCTCCATGCTACTCTATCTTGTGCAAGCTGCTTCATCTCCCAGTACTTACTGCAACCTACATCCTTCTGAATCTGCTTAGTGTATTCATCTCTTGGTCTTCCTCTACGATTTTTACCCTCCACGCTGCCCTCCAATGCTAAATTTGTGATCCCTTGATGCCTCAGAACATGTCCTACCAACCGGTCCCTCCTTCTTGTCAAGTTGTGCCACAAACTCCTCTTCTCCCCAATTCTATTCAATACCCCATCATTAGTTATGTGATCTACCCATCTAATCTTCAACATTCTTCTGTAGCACCACATTTCGAAAGCTTCTATTCTCTTCTTGTCCAAACTATTTATCGTCCATGTTTCACTTCCATACATGCCTGCACTCCATAAAAATACTTTCAGAAACGACTTCCTGACACTTAAATCTATACTCGATGTTAACAAATTTCTCTTCTTCAGAAACGCTTTCCTTGCCATTGCCAGTCTACATTTTATATCCTCTCTACTTCGACCATCATCAGTTATTTTGCTCCCCAAATAGCAAAACTCCTTTACTACTTTAAGTGTCTCATTTCCTAATCTAATTCTCTCACCCGACTCAACTCGACTACATTCCATTATCCTCGTTTTGCTTTTGTTGATGTTCATCTTCTATCCTCCTATCAAGACGTAAGGTTCCCTAATAATACGATCAGTTCTAATTTAGTATTCCTGAATATATTTCATTCAAAATCATGTCTGTGGTAAATTTATATCTGCTATATACTAATAATAAAACTAAATGCATCGTGTCGGTCTGCTTGATCATGCTAATGTCCAAAACTGCTAGATGATCTTTCGTGTCATTTTTAGGGGTACCTTGAGTGTAGCTTGGGGCAGTGTCTAGGCTTTATTTCTTCAAAACAGGAACACGAAAAAAAGATGTCGTAATTTGGTTTTATCTAAAATAGTCTGCCCATGGGCCCCTATTCTGTATCGTTCATACCGATCGGTGCAGTGTAAGCTTCTGAGACCTGTTACCGATCGGTCCTCATGCCGATTTTTCGACAATTGTACGGAGAGGTTTTGGTTTTCGGTATGGTCCTCTCGTTCGGTTCGGTGTAGTTTATTTACACCTAGAATTCGTCATTTTAAACGTATTGAGCTGTTATAGCTTCGGATTTAGTGATTGTTACTGGAGAATCACCAGGAGTTTTGGGAAACAGTATGTCAGAACTAAGGTGCAATACGAGTGGCAGACTGTTGCAATCTGATATGTGTATCGCAGCTCTTTTAGCTCGTACAGGAAGATACAGGCTCTCCAAGACTCTTCATTACAAAGCCAATTGATTATTGTGAGTTCTTTTGCGGTATTTTTTGTGCTGGCGGATAATTTATGGAAATTAAAGGCAGACAATTTGTAAATTTGCTGCAGGCGAACGTCCTGCGCATCTCGAATAACGCCAAAGAACCATCCAAGCATAATCAGATGAACATATACAGTCATCTGTGCCAAATACTACGCCTCGATGAGAACTAGTCCTGGATTAACTCGTGGCTTTCGCTTGAAGTTCAGTATTTAGGAGGTGGAATCCTACCTTGCCCTATCTGTCCTGGTGAAGGTTTCCTCTAACTTACATACAGAAGTGAAACATAACTGTGCTTATTTAGACCTTAAGTTTGGTGAGGAATACAGGTCAGAAATACACAGGATCGGTATTTTTTAAAATACGGCTGTCGGAGCGGGAGAGAGAAGGATTATACGGCGGTTATTTAAGACTAACTGTTGGAAATACCATATTCCACTAGCGCTTATAGATAAAACACTGTTTTTTTGCGTACAACCAAAACTAAGTAGCTAATCCGGAGAAGAGGAGCCTTCAGGTTGAACGTTGTCGCGTTTACCATTTTATAATTGAGGCATTAGGTGAAGACAATGGAAGCAAAGTGCTTGCGTGAGTAACCGAATAAGACACATCAGGTGGCTGGAATTGTGTTGACTAAATAGAAACACTTCACAGGACATTTGTGAAGGAGTAGACTCGTCACAATAGCGCCTATAAACTCACTGTTTACACACCACTGCGTTCTTCTTCGTTGTGCTACACTTTTGAACAAGGAAACCAGTGTGTTTTTCCGTCGCCGCCGAATTACGTCTTCACGACCCTGCTGTGCTGTCAACAGCCGGCCGAAGTGGCCGCGCGGTTCTGGCGCTGCAGTCTGGAACCGCGAGACCGCTACGGTCGCAGGTTCGAATCCTGCCTCGGGCATGGATGTGTGTGATGTTCTTAGGTTAGTTAGGTTTAACTAGTTCTAAGTTCTAGGGACTAATGACCTCAGCAGTTGAGTCCCATAGTGCTCAGAGCCATTTTTTTTTGTGCTGTCAACCAGAAAGGCAAGCAACTGTGGGCAACTGCTGACAAGGGAACCGTCCCATCGCACCCCCCTCAGATTTAGTTATAAGTTGGCACAGTGGATAGGCCTTGAAAAACTGAACACAGATCAACCGAGAAAACAGGAAGTTGTGTGGAACTATGAAAAAAATAAGCAAAATATACAAACTGAGTAGTCCATGCGCAGGATAAGCAACATCAAGGATAAAGTCGGAGCGCCGTGGTCCCGTGGTTAGCGTGAGCACCAAGGCCTATCCACTGTGCCAACTTATAACTAAATCGGAGGGGGGTGCGATGGGGAGGTTCCCTTGTGAGTAATGCAACACCCGAGGGCTGCGGTAACTCAACTCTTCAGTTTTAAACCCTCCGCCTTACATTCATTTACACGTTTATCACAAAAATAAAGTACAGTAATAACTGTGCTGTTGCACAAGAACATACCCCGCGGCAAATTTTCTGCTGGGCGTTACATTCCAGCTAATTAACGAGAACGGAGTAAAAGTTTTCAACCGCCAGGTAAGCACGCCCTGTCTCGTTATTGCGAGTCTTCGGCTGATTACATGTTCGCAGTTATGTGGCCGCGAGTGATTACGGTTAAGGGGTTATTACATAATTAGCTATAAGCATTAAAACTAACTGCTTTCATATTTCATGGGATTGCGTGTGATCTTCTGTAAAATCTTTTTGTGCGCAGACGAGTTTTTTAATCAACCCCCATTCGGCTAACAATGGATGCAGTGGAGTGCGTATGTTTGGGTATCGCAAACCAGAAGCTGATTAACTTTTATCTGAGGGTTGTGGATAATCAAAGGAACTATGTTTTTCGGAGTTAAAGAGTACATCATACATTTCCAACAGGTGCCTGAAGGTTAAGTAATTTTATCACGAATTCCAAAGCGCTATGGTATGAAGAGTAAGGCATAATATTGTACTGAAAATTACATACTTTGAAGCCGCGATAACCTGACAACGGTGTGGTGTGTTCTCATTCCACAATGAAGCACGGACCATCTTCAGAGATACGGGAATAAAGATACCAGGTGACTCTCTGGAGATAAGTAAGGGGTACCAATAGATAAAGTAGTGATACAAATTGTGTGTGTGTGTGTGTGTGTGTGTGTGTGTGTGTGTGTGTGTGTGTGTGTGTGTGTGACGATGAGCTAATGCTTACGGCTAGGTATGGACAGAGAATTTTTGGCATCCCATGTGTGAACGGTGACGTGTGCGTGCTGTACGTCAGCGAATGTCAACGCCCCCGCGGACGTCCGGTAGAGGACAGCGAGACGGATGTGATTAATCAGGATCTCCGTGACGGGCACGTGCGCACGTGTCGAGCGTCAACACAACCCCGATCTGCGCCCAGTCACGCAAGCCTTTCGCCGCGCATAACTTGATCGGCCGGCGACATCCTCCTATGCGTATTTCAACTTCGTGTATAATCGGATGACCCAGCTGTATCCTTGCAGCAATCAGTGTGTCATCCAGTGCAAATACAACAGTTACCTCAGTATCTGTGCTAATTATGTTGCGAAGTATACGTAAATTTAGTACCAGAATGGAATTTTCTCTTTATAGCGGAGTGTGCGCTGATACGAAACCTTATGGCAGATTAAAACTGTGTTCCGGACCGACACTCCTTTCTTCCAGGATTGCTAGTTCTGCAAGGTTCGCAGATCATCTTCTGTGAAGTTTGGAAGGTACGAAACGAGGTACTGGCAGAATTAAAAGCTGTGAGGACGGGTCGTGAGCCGTGCTTGGGTGGCTCAGATGGTAGAGCACTTGTCCGTGAAAGGCAAACGTTCCGAGTTTGAATCTCGGTCCGCCACACAGTTTTAATCTGCCAGGAAGTTCCAAATTAAGTACCAATTTATTCTCACTATTGAAAACCCAGTTGCGACATCTTGTACCATTTGTGAAATATGAGCGATGTTCTCATTGTGTGAAACAGTAAAAAATTGTTCAGTGCTGTATTCTTTATTTACAGTCCGGTCCAATATGAGTTCCCGCTTTCTTCTACTCTTAAAAAATACGTTAAGCGTATTGTTATTTTATATAGGGTACATAGGAAATTCTGGAACATTATTTCGTGAGTGTCGTATTGCACAACAGCCTCTTTTCTATTTTTTCTACAACTCATAGTTTTGTCTCATATCTACGCCATCCTAATAACTTTGTCGGAGCTAGATTCAAGTACTATTCGGGACAGTGGAATTAATTTAAATTTGGCGTACAATAGCACAGCGACAGTGAGTGATCCATATTGTAAATTAAGGAAAAAATAGTCTAGGAAAGTAAGGAGAAAATAGTCTAGGTTGCAAAGACAGCATGAACTGTACTGGCGCGTTTCGCCTTTTTGAAGCGTTTTCATAAATCGTGTAGGAACTTTGTGTAACGCATTAGTCGCAAGTAGTTGAAATTTTGGTGTGCACCTTCGGCGAAGGTAGATGCGCTCATGCAATTTGTATACCAATATTTGTGTCAACACTGGTGGTGGGGGCCCTGTCTAAGCCTACTGCATGCCTTCGCTGAAGGTGCATACCAAAATTTCCACTACTTAACGACTAATGCGTTAGCCACAAAAAATGTTCAAATGTGTGTGAAATCTTATGGGACTTAACTGCTAAGGTCATCAGTCCCTAAGCTTACACACTACTTAATCTAAATTATCCTAAGGACAAACACACACACCCATGCCCGAGGGAGGACTCGAACCTCCGCCAGTACCAGCCGCACAGTCCACGACTGTAGCGCCTCGACCGTTCGGCTAATCCCGCGCGGCGTTAGCCACAGTTCCTATAGGATTGCTGAAGATGCCTCAAAAAGGCGAACATCACAATTGATGCACCATGGCCATAGAATGGGGGGATTTATATAATCTTGTTCATTGTACTGTCGCATATCGTTTGGTTAGTTACAACCGATTCGACAAAACTGTCATATTTAGATATCCTTATTCTCCGTTGTTTAACACCCCATAATTCGTCCGCAGAAGTCGCCTACCGAAAGTATCCAAAAGCTGACGCTGTAGCAGCTGGTCATTTTTTCCAATGAACCTAACTTAGAACATTCTCCCTGCCTTCCCCCCCTGTATTCAAATCTTGCGTCTGAAAACAGCGGAGATTTTTTTTAAGTTGGGAATACGGTACAAGTTTCCTTCTGTCCAACGTGTACAAATGCCGAACTGATTTCTTTCTCTTTGCAATAGGCGTCAATGGCGCTCCTTTCTCGGTTTTGAATGTATTTGTTTGGTATTAGACGAAGCTCGTTCCACCAGATACAATTCTGTCACATAACGATACAAGAAGAACAGCTGTTTGACTTGATTACAAAATATAAAGCAGAACTGTGAGAGATAATTAATGTGCAAAGTATATTTGCATGACTGCACCATTCAAATAAAAGCCACATTATTTTGAACAAATGAAAGAGGAAAATAATGCTTTATTTTTAAAATATTGCACGGGATAATCGTTCTTTGAGGATTAAATTCATCACTTTTGTTGGTGTATGTACAATGAGCACATTAGTGAGGCAACAGTCACAGATTGGGTAGTGTGCTAACTTAAATATCTACGTTGATTGGTATTGTGTAGGTACTCCGTTAATAGTAGCAATTCCTTTATCGTGAATGGCTAAGTTCGTTGGTATTACAAGTTTATAATATTGTGTTGATGAAGTTCTAATGTAATGTTCTCGTTTTTTCCCAATATTTCGCCTTCTCTCTCTCTCCCCCCCCCCCCCCCCCCAATATCTCTCTCTCTCTCTCTCTCTCTCTCTCTCTCTCTCTCTCGTGATCCAGCCGCCCACTTGGGCATTACGTTGACTATCCTGCCACAGGTCTCGTCTTCCCTTTCCGCTGGAGGGCACCGACGTTACTGCTAATGAAGGCAGCGCACCGCCGCCCTCGGAGCTGACGGCAATTGTGTTAGCTCATTACGCCACTAACAGACTCATCGCCACGCCGGCGCGAGCAGTTTGCGTGCTTACGACCGGCATTGAACAATAAAAACCGCCGCCGGCATTAACATTTATATCATTGCGCAGTCGGCGGCCGTGGCGGAATCTAGGAAATGCGCGCGCGCCACGTGAGCTGTTGTGTGCTGATGGCAATGCTCCATTTGTCGGCTGTACGGAGCAGGCAGTAACGGCGTCGCCGCTTTTAACGAGCCTTTGCCCCCGGCACGGAGTCGGAGGCGCCGAGAAACTCGCACCGCGCCGCTAGACCCTCCTAACGCACTGGCTAATAGAATATTATCTTTACGAACCGACGCTGCGTTTCGGTTTCTTATTTTTTCGCGGGCACCGAGAGGGGCTCCTTAGGCAGCTCGTAAAAACGATGCCATTGCAGTTTTTCTTGCTGTGTGAGGCTGAATAGTCGACTTAAATTTTCAACCGTTTTTCCCGTGCATATTATGCTAAACGTTTGCAGTTTAATCTTAGGCTACGAAATAAACGATGGCCCGACTTTGATCCTACCGACATAAGAAACAGCTACGACATATCTTACTTTACAACTTCAAAAAAAATTGCAAGCTGGAGCAGAATATTGGTTGAAGTAGTCGTGGTTGGACGGAAGTAGCTGTGGTCCGTAGGAGATACTTCACACTTAAGTAGGAAGCGCTGTACGTATAGTGGGTAATATTTCTTTGTTGCTGACCTACTGTAGTTTACTGCAGGACGCCATTTTAAGCCGAGTATATCGTAATGCTGAGTTTTCGTGCAATAACGGTGATATTTGCATGATATCGTAACTCGGTCTGTCACTCCCCCCTCTCTCCCCCTCCCCCTCTCTCTCATCCCTCCCCCTCTCCCCCTCCCCCTTTCAGCCCCACCCTCCCTCTCCCTATTCCCCCCCCCCCCCCTAGTCACACTACCTGTTCCAACGACAAATGAAACATGGGAGCCAAATGGTATTGGGTTGCTTAGAGTAGATGCCCTTATTTACAAGCGTTGTCATTTACATCCCTTAGCGTGATATTTTATTTTACTACTCGCTACATATTACCATCAATGTGTCAGTGCGGCACATCTGCGTAAGAAGTGAGCGTGTCGACTGCGTATCAGTGGACGGCCTAAGGATGGTACTCTGTGCCGAAACCGGTAGCTCGTAGGTGAAATAAATAAGTTGTGGTTATAGACTAAAACAATCATTTCCGTTACTATTGGCTGCAATTTGTCGCAAACTTGCCTCGCTTTTCAAGCCACTTTGCTCCTTTTTTTTTCATTTGTCTTTTAGAATTCTCAACTCTGCTAAAATAAGTAAGAGCGGGTATAAAGCTTCCATTCAGTCCCTTGTTGACCAGTCTCGTTTGTCAGTTGACGATAGCAAAATGAAAGCCGAAGTTTTAAATATCGTGTTCAAGAAATCGTTCACGCAGGAGAATCGTACAAACATACCTTCAATGGACCATCGCACATACTCCTTCCTGTAAGGACGACATGGTAATAAGCATCCCTGGCGTAGAGAAGCAATTGAAGGAGTTAAAAGCAAATCAATCACCAGGTCCGGATGGAATCCCAATTCGATTTTATAGAGAGTGCTGTACTGCATTGTCCCCTTCCTAGCTTGCATTTATCTCGAATCTTTCGCTCAGCACTAAGTCCCAAGCGATTAGAAAAATGCTCAGGTGACTCCTATATGTAAGAAGGGTAAAAGAAGGCATCGGCAAAATTACAGACCAATATCCCCGATTTCAGTTTGCTGCCGAATCCTTGAACATACTCTCAATTCGAATATATTAAATTTTCACGAGACTGAAAAGCTTACGTGCACGAGCAGCATGATTTTAGAAAGCATCGCTCGTGCGAAATCAGTTTACCGTTTCCTCACATGATGTACTGCGGACTACGGATAAAGGACAACAGGCAGGATCCATATTTCGAGACTTTCGGAAAACATTTGACACGGTGCTCCACTGAAAGATTTTAACGAAAATACGAGCAGATGGAATAAGTTAACAGATAAGTGAGTGGCTCGAAGACTTCTTAAGGATTGGTACCCAGTATGTAGTCCTCATGAAAGTGTTCATCAGAGACAAGGGTTTCGTCAAGAGTGCCCCAGGGAAGTGTGATAGGACCGTCAGTGTTCTCTATACACATAAATGATTTGGCGGGCGGGGTGGTCAGCAGTCTGCCGTTGTTTGCTGATGATGCCGTGGTGTACGGTAATGTGTCGAATTGAGTGATTGTGGAAGATAAAAGATCACTTAGACAAAATTTCTACCTGGTGCGATGAATGGCAGATAGCTCTAAATGTGGGAAAAGTTAATGCTTATGAGTTGGGAGAAGAAACCTGTAATGTTAGGATACAGCACTAGCAGTGTAGTGTTTGAGACATGACGTCGTTTAAATATCTGGGGCGAACGTGGCAAAGAGATACGAAAAGGAACGAGCATGTGAGGACTGTGGTAAGGTAGGGGTATGAGAGGGGAGTTTCAGGAAAGTGTGGTTCACCTGTAAAGGAGATCGCATTTAGGACACTTATGCGGCCTATTCTTGAATACTGCTCGAGTGTTCGGGATCCGAAACAGGTCGAATTGAAGAGGGACATCGAAGCAATTCAGAAGCGGGCTGATAGATTTGTTACCGACTGGCTCGAACAACACGGAAGTGTTACGGAGATGATGTCCGCAGCTCGTGGTCGTGCGGTAGCGTTCTCGCTTCCCACGCCCGGGTTCCCGGGTTCGATTCCCGGCGGGGCCAGGGATTTTCTCTGCCTCGTGATGACTGGGTGTTGTGTGATGTCCTTAGGTTAGGTTTAAGTAGTTCTAAGTTCTAGGGGACTGATGACCATAGCTGTTAAGTCCCATAGTGCTCAGAGCCATTTGAACCATTTTTTTGTTACGGAGATGCTTAGGGAACTTAAAAGGGATCGCTGGAGGGAAGGCGACGTTCTTTTTCGAGAAACACTTTTGAGAAAATTTAGAGAACCGGAATTTTAAGCTGACTGCCGAATGATTCTACTGCCGCCATCGTACATTGCGCGTAAGGAACACGAAGATAAAGATTGGAGAAATTAGGGCTCATACGGGGGCTTAAAGACAGTCATTTGTCCCTCGGACTGTTTGCGAATGGAACAAGAAAGGAAATGACTAGAAGTGGTACATTGGCTTGCGGAGTATTTATGTAGACATAGGAGGAGGTACTGAATAGAATTTGAGAGAAGAGAAATTTGTGGCACAACTTGACTAGAAGAAGGGTACATCGTCGCAGGGTACATCGTGTCTTCCGATGGAGGCCTACTATTTACAAGTCTATTTTGGATGTGGAGACAGAGTATAACATGAACGTCAGTTCGTCCGTTTTGATTGATGTCTTGAAAGGACAGACTGTTTTTCGAGGAGGTCGTTTTGATTTTACTTTTTCTGTTACTGACAATCCAATCTGTCAATGTTGGTTGACTGTTGCAATAATTCGTATTGATTCTACTACTAAGTCTACAGCTACGTCTTTGGAGCAGGTACCTCCTCGTGATGTTCTCGGTTATCGGACGTTCATGATCACTATGTCTCAAGTTCGTGGTGTTGGAGAAACATCGACAAATTTCTTTATTGATAAACCATTGTGTGTTAGGACAAGGAAGTCTTGTAAACTATTGTATGATGATAATATTTGTATTTTTGTCCGTGGTAGAGGTGTTGATATGAAATGTAAAATAGTTGGTGATATGACTGTATGTAATAGTAGGGCATATTCTGAGGCATCAAGGGATCACCAATTTAATATTGGAAGGCAGCGTGGAGGGTAAAAATCGTAGATAGAGACCAAGAGATGAATACACTAAACAGATTCAGAAGGATGTAGGTTGTAATAGATACTGGGAGATGAAACAGCTTGCACAGGATACGGTAGCATGGAGAGCTTCAACAAACCAGTCTCTGGACTGAAGACCACAACAACAACAACAACAACAACAGGTGTACGTATATTAGGACGCAGTATTCAACCTTGTGGAATTTCCCATTCACAAAAATATGTTTTGTGTACAACTGATGAATTACAAAGTACGTGTTGCAGCCTTCTTTTTGTTAAAAATGACGTTAGTGAACTGTTAGGAAAAGGGAACCCCTTAGTTTAGTGCTGGTGCTTGTTGCAGGCGGGGGTGACGCTGAACCACGACGCCGGCACGAGCGACGACAGCGGCCGGGCGTCGGAGCGCCTCAACGGGGCGTGCGCACCCCTCGAGAGGGACAGCTCGCACGACCGCCTCAGCGACGTAAGTACCACACTGTGCACATCACCTGCTGCAGTGCCCGATAAAGCCTGAAAAATTTCTCTCTGCTCTTGCTCTACATTATCTGCGGAATTCCTACTTCATTCACAAGCTCTGTAGTTAATTGACAACGTCCTGAACAAATCTACGGGTTTTCAGCACACTGACATGCGCCTGTAGAGTGGCGGTGCGGGGGAAAGAAGCTGCTCTTACCTAGCGCTGTGCTGGCACTATACGCGTGTGTACTGTTTGTCACAGTGTGGCACAGCACAGCACGGGACGACAATCGCTTGATAATGGCTACTGTGCACGCGAGTACGCTGCGGCGGTGCACAAAACATCCGTTACCCGAAGTCGACCGACTTCGGCCGAACCAGAGCTATGGAGATTACGTTCAGGGCTTTGTACAAGTAAAGTCGTACGGCATTGTTGGCTGAGAGACTCCGAAGGGCAGGTTCAGTCGCTTACTTGCAAAGGTTTTTCTTTCCCTCGCGCGGAGTCGCAGCTTCTCTTTGCGAAGTGTGAGTTGTGCGTTTAAGCATATCTGGTAAGTGTAGGTGACCGTAATGGATGTGTGTAGGGTGGTCTCTTGTCCGATGGAGGATGATGAAAGAAGGGAGAGGGTGAAAACAGATGCTGGCACTTATCCAACTCCTTTAGAATAGCACCAAGGGGCAGCCGAGCTTAAAGCCCCCATACGACGGACGAATAAGTGTCACTTGCTGTCAATTCGTGTCACACCTCGGAGATGTTTGGAATTTAATCCAGGGCATTGTCGGCAAAGTATGGTGCTGAGGAACTTCACTCAGCTACCCCTCCTCCTATTTGCCGTAAAGGCAAAGGTAAAGCACTAATAGCACGTGGCATAACCAGGCGGTTAACCATCCAAGTAATAGCGCCACCCAACATTGTTTAACTTCTGTCGTCTGACAAGAGTCTGTGTATTCAACGACGCAAGACCTTTGGCTAGGATAAACTGTAAACAGGTCATTATTAACGTGTCCACATAAACAGAATATAGAAATCCCTGCAATAGATTTCGTGAGGTAATCGCACTTACTCTTAAGCCATTACTGTTGTCAGTTCACTCGCCGTAGCCCTATCGTTATTTCATCGCCTTCCCTAAACTCGTAGGCAGGCGGAAGTAATGTCTTCCCAAATTGGTGTAACTATAAAATTTTGTTGTTGTTGTTGTTGTGGTGGTGGCCTTCAGTCCGAAGACTGGTTTGATGCAACTCTCCATGACACACTTTCCTGTGCAAGCCTCTTCATCTCCGAGTAACTACTGCAACCTACATCCTTTTGCTTTCTTGCTGTATTCATCTCGTGGTCTCCCTCTACGATTTTTAACCCCATCCCCCCCCCCCCCCACAACACACACACACACACACACACACACACACACACACACACACACGCGCGCGCGCGCGTTTCCCTCCAGTACCAACTTTGTGATCCCTTGACGTCTCAGAACGGGTCCTATCAACCGACCTCTTCTTTTAGTCATTTTATGCCACACACTTCTTTTATCCTTAATTCTGTTCAGTACTTCCTCATTGGTTAATGATCTTTCTAATCTTCAGTATTCTACTGTAGCATCACATTTCAAAACCTTCCATTCTTTTCATGTGTGAACTGTTCATCGTTCGTGTTTCACTTCCATACAAGGCTACGCTCCACATAATTCTTTCAAAAAAGACTTCCTAACACTTCAGTCTATATTCTGTGCTAACAAAATTCGCTTCTTCAGAAACGTTTTTATTTCCATTTCCAGTCTAAATTTTGTATCCTCTCAACTTCTGCCATCATCAGTTATTTTGCTGCCCGAATAACAAAACTCACTTGCTGTACTTCCTTTAGTGTTTCGTATACTAATACAGTTGCCTCAGAAGCACCTTATTTAATTCGACTACATTCCATTACCCCTTTTTTTGCCTTTGTCAGTGTTCATCTTATGTCCTCCTTTTAAGACACTGCCCATTGCATTCAACCGCCCTTCCATGTCCATTATTGGCAAACCGTGAAGTTTAAGTCGTAGGATCAATATTGCTGTGCGCGTTCCTACATTTCTGCGGAATCCAAACTGATCTTCCCAGAGGTCAGCTTGAAACGTCCCCTTTGTACAATTATACAAGACTGTGCTTATCCTGACACACAATATTTTTAGCGCAACGCAATCTGACTTTCAAGAATCCCTACAAAAGAATGGCCCTGACTAACATTAACCTATACGTTTCACAAATCACTTACCTCACAAAAATCTTGGTTACTCGAACTACTGCAATACAGCGAGCGCCACTACTGCCAGCTAAATAAAAGATTCAAACTACTGAAGGCACTAACTACTGATAGGCATAGTTAGCAAATGAAAGATTTTTAATAGAGAACAAACAATTTATTTACCTTAATAGTCATAATTGACATCCAGTCTTACAAATTTCAAAACTCCGCCATCTCTCTCCCCACATCCACCACTACTGGCGGCTCACCTCCAACTGCGCAACGCTACGCGCTGTTAACATCCAGCTGCCGCTGCCCAACACTACAATGGCAGACAACAATGCAAACTAGCCACAGACTGCACACAGCACAGCCAGTGATTTTCATACAGAGCGCTACGTAACGTTGCCAATAAGGAAACATAAACAGCCTACTTACAAGCTTCTACCAGTTTTTCCATTCTTCTTTAAAGATTTCGTGTTAGTATTTTGCAACTTTGGCTTTCTAAACTGATAGTTCGATAATATTCACATCTATCAGCAACTGCTCTCTTTGAAATTGGAATTATTACATTCTTCTTAAAGTATGAGAGTGTTTTGTTATACATCTTCTTTTTGTTATGGCTGGCTCTCTCAAGGAGATAAGTAATTGTGAAGGAATGTCAGTCATACAGGGGCTACGTTTCGACTTAGGTCTTCCAGTTCTCTGTCAAATTCTTCTCGCAGTATCACATCTCGCATCTCATCTCTGTCACATTTTAGACGTAATTATTTTTGCGTTCAAGTTAGAAGTGAACTTTCAGTTGAAAATGCTTTACCATCTTTCTTACTGTCTTAAAGCCTTTTTATAAGTTGTTGCTTATTTCAAAAGCACTAGTGGGCGCGCCTTCGAGAGCGTCAGAGCAAACAGCCACCATTGTTTTGCTGGAAGTGCTTCTTTTCCTTAAGTTCCAAGAGCGCATGACAGCTGAGTTTAGGCAAACATGTCAGAATTTAAAACGCTGAAAATGACAATGAAATTTAAATTAACTTCAAGTTATATATCTAGGAATGATAGGCAACATTAAAAAGTTATAAAGATGATCTTAGAAGTATGCAATTTTGCATTAATTGGGATCGAAGAAGACTTTTTGCTACCTTTTCACTACAAGAATCCTACGTTTTTACAGTCGTAAATCTGTCCTTTTTTTATTGACCTAAGGAAAAACACTAATTTTTGTCCAGATTTAATTGATCATACATAATAGCACGTTCCCTGCCGTAGGGGGTCTATAAAGACTTGACTAATAGTGTTGACATCAACCAAGCGAGCCAGCCAGCTGCGTGTTTCTTTATGACGGAGGGAAGCTGGGGAGTGTACAACTCCAGTGTCGGAGCACTTAACGAGGCAGTAGGAAGTCGGCAAGCAAAGTAGGCCGTGTGGCGCCGTAAAGAAGCCACTTTACACACGCGAGCGGTGCCGCCAGGTGTTTTGAAATCGTTTATTGAGGCTGGAGTGTCGCCTAACGAGGGAAAACAGGCTCTCCTAGCCATGGCAGCCGTGAAAGTGGACCGTAAACCGCATGCGAGGTTTCTCTCGGCCCGCCGCAGAATGTCACGGGATTGACTGTTAGTGGGTCGCCGGACGTGTTGTCCTTCTGCTGCACATCGGTAATTTAGTTATTTATAAAGCTGTAATTATTACCACGAATAAATAAAGTGGCGAAAATAGGTTTTTGTTTTGTGATCTCTCTGGTTTTCTGGGTGCGATTGACTTATAGTGTGCGTTCTGCCGAGTTGTTTCCATTTTAAGCTCAATTTATGTTCATATGCTTAGAATTTTGCTGTCATGCGTATCGCTGCCTGGACTTCAACCAGACTATGAACTATTGTTTGTAGCTAAGTCCGACTCCCGACGCCCACTACGTCCTTTGTTGCTCTCTCGTCTTTCAGAGCTCGGACTGATACTCCCTGAAACGAAAAATTCTCTCAGCGTCTGCCAACACTAGTGAATGTGATGGCCAGCGGGTTTGTAATCCAATGAACTGCGGACCGCCAAGCGTTATTAAAATTTAAGTAGCCGTCCATGTTTATTTGGTTCTCTGACTTTTTATTTCCATGAACATCTTAATTATGCAGTCCCAGAAACATGGCTTTTGCCCACGATACTGGTCTCATCAGATTTCATTCCATGACCATATTGGAGACTGTGCTCAGTGACAGCTAATCTGTTCAGCTGTTTCAGTCCGGTATGTTGTTGTTCTTGCTTGCGTCTCTCGTAGACTATTATGATAGTGTACCCAACTTACGACATGCCACATTCGCACAGAATGCGATAAACGGCTCTCGGAGAGCTAGATAGTCATATCGAAATATGAAAATAAAATTCACGCTTGCAGTGTTACTTTTAATTGAAAGTAACGCGTTTCACCTTGGTTAGACGTCATCAGATAGTGTAACTGTTTTGAAGTAAAAATAACTTGCAACCGTGAGTATTTTGTTTTCAGCGTAATCATGAAAACCGATTGCTGTATTAATCAGCCAACGATGGAGTGGAGTGAAGACTACCTAGGTCATCTTTAACGTTACAAAGAACACTTCCTATCGTAGTTGAAGGGAACGAAGTGCACTGGATATTGGGTTACCGAGGAAGAGGAGCCAAAAATCACTTATGTGTATATTTGTTTTTATGTAAAAGATGGTGTAGGTCCCCGAAAGCCGCGTGTTTATCGCATTGCATGCGAGTCGCACGGTAATTCGTTTTATGGATGAGTAGCATCTTTTCGTTTCGGCTTCTCTGGCTGCTTGCTACGAAACTGTGAGGCGCAAATTTCAGTGTTTATTAGGACTGTAGACGTTGATCTGCAAACAAAAAAAATTAATTATATAACTTTATTTCTCGTGGCAATAATTAAAACTGCTACTTGTCGTGCTCTGTGTGACAGTGCATGCTACTTTTCCATTACTGTGTACAGTACAGTCTTTTTAATAATGTTCAGATTATGATTTAGTCATACCCTTAATTGCTCCATTGTTTCCTTTTTGTTGCAGGCAAGCAGCCGTTGCAGCTCAGGAAAAGGCTATATCGTAAGTATATACACACGTGTATTAACAAGTCCGTTGATGTTTTCTGTCTATATCATAAATGAATAAGGGAGGTTCGCTGTCTTTTTGACGTACCTGTAGACTACACCGACCGTGAATAATGAACGCAGCCTTTGTTACGAGTCTGTATAGCACAGTACCTTCACAAACAAGACAGACAAATTAATAGCAGGTCTCACCTTGGGCTTAGTCTCATGTATTGTGTCGTTCTTCTCACCGCTCAGTAGTTGCGTTACGCTGGTAGGATTTTAAGAAGAGGTCTGATGGCAAGCTATTCACATTGGACTTTTGTTTTATTTACTTCCTAATATATAAAAGCCGCGCGGGGTAGCAGCGTCATGTCACGGTCCGGGCGGCTCCCCCTGTGGGAGGTTCGAGTCCTCCCTCGGGCATGGGTTTGTGTGTTGTCCTTAGTGTAAGGTAGATTAAGTAGTGCGTAAGCTTAGGGACCAATGACCTCAGCAGTTTGGTCCCATAAGACCTTGCCACTAATTTCCGGCGGGGTCAGGGATTGTCTCTGCCTCGTGATGGCTGGGTGTTGTGTGCTGTCCTTAGGTTAGTTAGGTTTAAGTAGTTCTAAGTTCTAGGGGACTTATGACCACAGCAGTTGAGTCCCATAGTGCTCAGAGCCATTTGCACCATTTGAACCACTAATTTCCAATATATAAAATGCAGTACCGAGCGAGGTGACTTCATGATTAGAACACCGGAATCGTTTTGGGGAGCCACGGGTTAAAAATTTGTACCGTAATTTAAAATTTATACTGTTTCCCTAAACTACCTCACGTGAATGCCAGGACAGTTACTAGTAAGATAATGGCTGCTCCCTACCGTCAGTCCTCTAAGACAGATGTAGAAATGGAAGAAAGCAAGAAGAGTTAAGTAGAAGTGAAAGAAATACCCACCACCTCAGGGCCCTCTGTCTCTGCTCTTCTACAGTAGTAGTGAGCAATCTTGGAACTGCCAGATTGATTATCCTGCAGTTCTCTGCGTCTAAGTATCTGCTATATGTAAAAGGAGATGCTATTAAAATGGGAACAAACTTTGGAGTGGCAGAGGTGTTTTGTAGGCCGCCGTAAGATTAGCGCGTGCGATGACTGCGGGCGTGCGGCACGACCGTGCAGCGAAACAGATTTGGGGCACTTAACGGCCCGGTATCTGCGGCGGCAGCGCTAATGGTACGGCTCCAGCCAGCCGGCTATTAGCAGATTAACGACCCCGGCTAACATTTTATCACTCCTGCGACGCTGGAGGGACATAATCCATATCCCACGGTCGCGGGAGCGCTCCGCAGCCGTTTCCGCCGCCGCAGGTAATTAATGCTCGGGTAATTGGCAGCCGTGGCGGGCACCACGCCCCTTCTCTCATCCACCCCCCCCCGCCCCCGCCCCGCCCCGCCCCTCACCGTGCCGCGCTGTCGCTCAGGTTGATGGAGTCTTCCTCCGATGAGCTCCACGGACTACGGAGGGAAGCTGAGAGCACGTCCGCCGCAGTTTACTGGCTCTTGGTCTTGTGCTGTAATATACTGCCTGCGCTTTTTCGCCTCGACTTGTCTTGACGTGACTTTACTTTCATTGCAGCAGGTTATCGCGTTCAGTAGGAATTACGTGACAGGGATTTTTACCAGTACCACAGCGAAATGAAGAGTAGTCCCCTTCATTGAAATCAAATACTGTAGGACGTACTATACGATGGTCAATTTCCTTTGACAATCAAAACTGTCTTCCTTATCAAAATGCTGCTAGACGCTCAGTTTAATTGGACGCGCGAAAAGGACAATTTGTTGTGAGCCATAATGCTTCCATACCGGATGTATGTTTACTTTACTTTCAATTTAAAATTGAACTCTCCGTTGTTAACCTTGAAGTAAAAATGTTCTGGTATTATTTCAGTAGTCACTTTGAGTTAAAACGTGACCTATTGGCGACCTCTACATCATCTTCGTCGTCAGGAGCAATTACTTCTCTTCACTGCCACCGTGGCTTGCCTTTACGACCACTACGAATCATAAAAAATTGGTCGTGATGTGCAGAGACGGCAACCAATTATTACTATTTAATATTTTTATTTCATCCCTTGGTCTCTCGATCATAAAGGTCATACTTCTGTCTTAAATCCTCTCTCTCATTATCTTCACCTATCACAACTGATTTTGCCGGCCGGAGTGGCCGAGCGGTTCTAGGCGCTACAGTCTGGAACCGCGCGACCGCTACGGTCGCAGGTTCGATTTCTGCCTCGGGCATGGATGTGTGTGATGTCCTTAGGTTAGTTAGGTTTAAGTAGTTCTGAGTTTTAGGGGACTGATGACCTCAGATGTTCAGTGCCATAGTTCTCAGAGCCATTTGAACCTTAGCCGAATCCAAATCAACCATGATACCCACAGATTGGCTCAAGGAATAAATATCACGTAACAGATATTCCATCTTTATAAATAATACAGCACATATGTGTTACCCTGCAACAACTAGTGCTTGCTCCGACGCACTACCATATAACACTGTGAAATACGAGTGACGTTCAATAAGTAATGTAAGATTTTTTTCTGTTTTCTGAAAGCAGATGGTTTTATTCAGGATTCCAATACATAATATTATTCCTCACTCTTTTGTCCGCAAAACTGTTTTTCAACATAATCTCCGTTCAGTGTGACAGCTTTTACGCCACCATAACGGGAGAGCTTTAATGCTCGCAGTCAATAACCTTCGCATCAGCAACCTACTGCTTCCCTCGGAGTGGCTCTTTCTTTCGCCAAAACAGATGAAAGTCGGAAGGTGCGAGATCAGGGCTGTAGGGTAGATGAGGAAGAACACACCTTTGAGTACCCCAATTGGCGGACGATATTGTCAGCACTACCAACGGGGACGTTCTGTTGCCCAGCGAGATGTTTGATTGTGGTCCATCGCATCTCGTATTAGGGTCCGCACGTTCGAACACTGCAGGATTCACAGCTGTGTGCGGCCGGACGGCACGCGGGACATCGGAGGGGTTTGCGCGACTTTGTTCGATGATGGACGGCGCGTCGCCCGAGGACTCACCGTGCTTTTGTTCACTGTCAGGTCTGCCTGCGCCTACGAATATCTGCGACGCTATGTTTCTCCCCCAAAAGAAACTCAGTGACAACTCTGTCTGGAACGTACCTCCGGTACGACGTCACTTTGAAGGCAACTTATACCGCCGCGATCTGTCGGAACTTTAGGTAAGTCTAGTAGCTGAAGCGAGAATATTACATTTTACCCAACCGTAATTGCCGAGAAAAGAATTTGTTGCAATGGCTATTGAACACCCCTCTTATTTTATGCAAACAGTTCGTCGCGAAAGAGAGACAACATATTATTGTTTACATCTAACAGTCGGACAAGTCTCCTTCCAGTCGGATTAAGGCGTTACGAGCTTGTCTGGTACATGGCCACCAAGACAGTGGGATTCAATTCCGGTTTTTAACTCAGTTTTAATTTGCAGTGATTTTACTTTTAACTGGAGAACCATGTCTTTAGTTTCTAATCTGAATTTAATTTTGAATAATCTCATTGTATACTGGGCGAAATAGTCAGTTGTAGCAATAGGTTCGCAGGCACGATATTTAATGTTTGTAGTAGCATTAAAAATAATAATACAAGGGAACCACGACGGCTGTACATTCTTCACGAGGCTTTGTGGGCACCAGAGACAATGATAATTATCAAAATACACTGCCGTCTGGCCCCAATAATTAAAAACTGCGCATCATGACAGCGTCCCATACGCGTCAGCGGACCCGTTGATAAGCATCATCAATAAATCCGCTTTCCGTGCAGAGAGCATTTCACTGCATTAATAAAATACGAATTTGCGGCAGCTAAATATTAATATATTATGGGATAATCTCTCGCAAATATCCGAGTATACGCGCAGTTTTTATGTCCCGCAGCCATCGCAAAATACGGCGGTTTTTTTCTCCTCCCCCCCTCTCTCTCTTCATTAATTAAATTTTGACGAAATTGCGGCTGTGCGCGACCGCGCAAGGGACGCCTTTCTGTTTTAATTTTGCGCTCTACCCCGGCCTGGATGGAGGGGGGAGGGATTCCGGCACAGACTGAAATTAATGCAAAGCGCTCTATTGTTAAAATATTTGTGACGGCGGCTTTTATATTATTCCTGCTTTTCACCGCGCGGCCGAGATACTTTTATTATCGGTTTGAAATCAATCTCGGCTTTCCGGCCACTGTAATCGCATCGCAGTGACGTAAACACGATTCCAAAATAAATGAATTTTCATGTGAGCCCGTTGGTTATTTGGCGCACTCCACAATTCGTCATTACCATTATGGTGCTACAGCGTTTGCGATTTGTGAGGGTTCGCTCCTAAATATGCATAAGTGGATGTACCGCCATGGAGGTTTATATCTGTATACTGAAGCATTTAGTTTTTAACACTCGTTTTAGCTATCCATTTTTTTTAAACTGAATCAACATGTACACTATTTTATTGTTACGGAATCGGTGTCATAGTCACACGGAACGAAAGAGCGAGAATCGGGTGACGTAGTTAAAACTACCACGACTTACAACTAAAATTAATTTCTAATTCTTCTCAGTGTGATCGCGTCATACGTAATGAAACTACCAACGTTTCGGCTGCTATTGCAGACAACCTTCGTCAGTGTGCGTTTTATTAATTACGGCATGGTCACACACTCCAGAAGCATTTGCTAAAAAAAAATGTGTTTCGATAAATGATTCTGTTTGAAGTTACTGTCTGTCTACTCCCTTTTACCATATATAACCCTCTTTTCTTTGGGCAGAAGGGTGAAGTCCTGTGTACACAATTTAAGGCCTGTTTACATTGGTGGAAAAAAAAGAAGTAACGCAACTAGTGTGCTATTTCTTCACATCGGCATTTTTCAAAAACAGTTGCTGAAAATGCTGAATAAAAATCTAAATGACGAGATTGGTCTTTGCGGTGGATGGAGACGAGTGAATGGAAATGTTGTGGAAATCGACGCTCGGTAGGACCAACAGAAACTGCAGCGTTTAGCTTCCCTAGGGAATTTTACTACATCAGCGTGAAAAAAGGTTTATTTCGACATGGAGCCAATGACACTTTAAGAAAATAAGGTATGAGAGGCTAACTGGAATGAAATATTGCATAAAAACATGCTTGCACTACGTACAGAATTGTTAATGAACAATGCAACAGTCGACCAAAAAAGTACTGTAATAAACGCTTTTCATCTGCACAAAGTCCCATTATTAACTTACAGATTTTCAGATGAAGTGTTTTTTCTTTTAATTCTGCTCCAAGGAGGATGGGCCGGCAGCTAGGTTGTTGACGTACAGGATATCAAATAATAAATCAGTACTTAAATATACATGTCTAAAACAGGCAGTATATTTACAGTGTGGAGCCGTTATTTTTATAGACAGGTAAGTCAGTGTCTTTTTCTTCGATACGTCGATACTTTAGCCGATATATTGAGGAACGATAATGATGTTTCCCACAAGCTCAAGTTACGTATTCGTGGATGTTGTAGCATTCGACTTCAGCACACACAAAATGTGAGAACTTGCAGTGCATCGATGCAACAGCTGATTTACGACTAAATCACGATCACAAATGTTGAAGTTACATGAAATTATGACCATTAATACTGTTGTCTAGGCGTCCAGAACAAGATAGGATAAACAAGTTTTCCACTCAGAAACGTTTTTTATGGTGAGTATTAAAATATCATTAAGATTGGAGAAATATTGTGCAAAAGTAAATTGTTATCGGATTTCAAACTGATGCTATGGAATATTGTTATTGTTATCAGAAAGATGTAGCTACTGGAAGCTCAGTAGAATTCCTTTTAGCGGAATATGTGTTACTACCTCTATTTTAAGTCTGATATCCGTCCGTAGACTGCCAAGCTTAAGCAAATAGTGACGTGTGTTTCACGGACCGTATACCTAGTGCCGTGTTGAAGTGGCAGAAGCCTGGCATGAGACATACAAGTCACATCTTTGTAGGTAAAACCTAAGGACGCATCACTGAAGCATGAAGAAGCTGTAGCGTAAACAACTGTAATCGCATATAAGATCTCTATGGCTTGGCACGCAGGTGAAGGAATTTTCTTTTTTCCGCTGACATTTACGGCTTCATATGAAACATAGTCGTCCAGAGAAATAAAAGAAGCTGTTTTGTGATCAACTCTACGTAATGGCAAGTAGCACAAGTTGCCATAGATCTTGTGTCAGCGCTTAATGTGCTCCGTGATGCTGCTGGCGGTGTTCACTCGGATACCCGTCCTGTTACGACGCATTATAAAGATACAGCCGCAGCCTTCGATGTGGCCGTATATCAGTGTAGCAATCGCGTTCCAGTTATGAGCTAGTTCTGGTACTCTTTACGACCCATTCATCCGCTGCAAAGTAGACAAAAAGACGCGCTTACTTCACTCCTTGCGATTCAGCATTTCTCTCTCTATCTGCAACAGGAACCATTTTCCGCACAGTATGTTGCTTAAATCATGGCAGTAATAAAGTCTTACGAAAAAAATCTCCCGATAATAATTCGGTCAACTTCTATGTAAGTGACCTATAAGAAAGGAAACATTGCTACGGTATGTAGATTTCAAGGCTCCAAGATTCGACGGCTTACGGATCAGGCATCCCTTAGAATGCAGAATAATTTTCATCCCAGGTATGAATTGCTGGTGTTGAATACTACAAAAAAAACGTGTCCAAACTCTGGAATAGTTCAGGAACTTAGGAATGTAACTAATAATTTTGCCATTTTGGGTCTGCCATGTATGTGTAAAGCCTATTCAGATATCTCAAACACTCAAGTTTTCTCTAAAAGTCGGAAGACGTGCTAATCACAAGTAATGGGCCAGGTTTATGCAGTTAGCAAACCGATTTCGGCAGTGGTCCTCAATTTCTCATTTGCTTACGACGTGAATCGTGTACTTAGGTCTTATTATTTGATTTTGCTCTCCGTGAAATAAAGCTAGAAAATGATTCATCTAAGCAGGCGACTAGGTCACCTTTCAGCTAATATCTCTCAAGAACGCTCACTGTCCCTTTAAGGGCCGGCCGGTGTGGCCGAGCGGTTCTCGGCGCTTCAGTCTGGAACCGCGCGACCGCTACGGACGCAGGTGCGAATTCTGCCTCGGGCGTGGATGTGTGTTGATGTCCTTAGGTTAGTTAGGTTTAAGTAGTTCTAAGTTCTAGGGAACTGATGACCTCAGATGTTAAGTCCCATGGTGCTCAGAGCCATTTTTCTGCCCCGTTAAGGGTTAATATTACAAAAGCGTCAAAGCACACGTCCAGGAAAAAACGAACCCCCACTTTGTGTAATAATATTATCAGTGCTTATAGTTACGAGTGTGCAGCCGTTTTCAAGTGAGTATACTGTAATCCGTGGAACCTACATATTTGGGTTTCAGTCAACTCGCATGTCTGATTATACATTGTTCAATATAGGGTAGGCCGCTTGCTAAAATTAACAACACGCCACAAGTGTTTCCTGAACAACAGTGACATAACATATCATTAACAGGTCTAAGACAGTACAGAGTCAGAAAATTTGCTTTGGGTGTGGATTCCATAGATTTGGAGTAAATGACGGGAAGGTTAGTGGAAGACATGTCACATCGACCAGTAGTAGTTGGATCGTGGTACGGAAGGCGCGACAGAGGGGGAAAATGGTATGGTCTCAACTGGTGAACGGACGTTAGAGTACGCTGACTGTAGTAAATACCTGGATATGAGAGGTCGAACTAGAAAAAGCGTTCAGCAGTGTAAAATAGTGCAAGATGTTTAAAAATTCTCGGAAAGGAAGGTATAAGCTATAAGGAAAGATAGCTAGTACAGAACGTGCACAAAAAGCCGGGAACGAACAATTAGAATTGGAGATACAAAACGAAGTGCTCGATTTAAAAAGGAGTAAGAGTGGGATGAAATCTTTAGCTCCTACTTTGAATCAGTACATCGAAGAAGCAGTGATGTAAATAAAAGAAAGGTTCAAGAAAAGAATTAAAATTCATATTGAAAGGTTCTAGGGAGTACAGAATGTGGTTTGAGAGTAAACTGAAAGAAAACGTAAGTAACGAGGAGTAGCAGAAATACGATTAGCGAGAAACTAACCAACAAAATTGGGGAAGTGAAAGAATTCTGCTATCTTGGAAGCAAAGAGACGGAGCTAGGAGGTCATCAAAGCTGAACAGCAAAAGCAAAGAGGGCATTCCTGGTGAAGTGATGTGTATTAGTATCAAGCGTTGGCCCAGATATGAGACAGAAATTTCTCAGAATGTAAGTTTGGAGCAGAAGCATTGTATGGTAGTGAATCATGGATTGTGCGAAAACCGGAAAAGAAGAGTGTCGAAGCGTTTTAGATGTGGTACTATAGAAAGGACGTTGAAAATCAGATGGACTGACGGGATTTAGAAATGAGGAGTTTGTATACATAATCGGTGAGAACATGTGGAAAACGTGGACAAAATGAAGGAACAAGATGATGGGACGTTTGTTAAAACATCAAGAAATAACGTCCGTGGTACTCGGATGAAGAGCTAGGCACTGGTTAAGAATTCGTTGTGGACCTCATCACATCAGACAGAAGATGGAGGAAAAAAACGAAAGAGATTGGAGTTGGCACCAAACGTGTCAACTGTTACTCAGTGCATGCACAGCAGGAACGGTGTGAGATGCTGTAGAAAGAAAACGACTGGAAAATCGGGAGTGGCCAGATAAAAAGGGCCTCACCCACAGACCTTTCGGAAGGCTCACGATGGAAGTGACCCTTGTCCGGAAAGGTAGTGGGAGAGGGGAGGGAGTGGTTACTCGGCTGTGATGACTCTAGTCGGCACACATTTGCCTGTAGATGACCACATAATCCGCCGCGCCGCACTGGGACAAAGCCCCCTGGAGACACGAGTACGTACCCACCGCTATCAACAGAGGCGTCCTCAGCTCAAACCGACGCCATCAGCGGCGCCCCCGCAACAACGGGAGAATATTGAAACTTTTACGCGGCCATAAATCCTTGATAACTCGCTATGAAGCTGAATGCGTTTTAGATGCCATTTGCGCCGTCTCCGCGTGCCAGATAGACCCTCTGGTTTCCCCCTCCCCTTTCCCCCACCCCCGCAGGCGCGGCAGTCGGAGAGCCATCCCCTCGTGTCTCGCAGAAGCGCGCAGTTTACCGCGGCTGCCCTTGCCGGAGCCTGTATAACTCGTAAAACTTTAAAGCCGGTGATTATGCTGTTTGTTAGGAATTTTTATAGGTGTTCCCATTTCCAGAGTCATGCATATTTCATCCCGCGGCCCGGTCTGCCGTTCCGCTGCCCCCGATCCCGTCGCAGCTCGCAGCTTCACTCCGTTCTCTTTTTTTTCCTTTTACGTTTGTTTTGGGCCTTCCTCGACCGCGGCGCGTTGGGCTCGGTTAGTGCGCCCTCCAGATAGCTCGTGAAATATTCGCGGCGCCCGCCCGCGGCCATTGTCGGCCCACGCGATCCGGCTAATGTAAATACGGCGCCAGAGACCGCGGGGCCGCATGAATAACCTGGCGACCGCTACCGCTCCCGCTGTTTACCTTACAATCGCGTATTCCCTTATCGCAGCCACTAGTTGGCTGTTTCCCGCGGCCTGTGTACCGCTGTGTGCTGTGGGACATCAACGGCACATTCGGAGTCCGCACAGTGTTCGGGTCTGCGCAGCCTTCTCTTTGTACTTTCTTCTCCCGCTTACCCTTCTTACCCTTTCACGTACCGCTCAGCCACGTATTTTACTTCCTTTACAGGGGAAAAATACATATTATTCGTGTGGTACATAATATCTGTACCCATCTTTCGGCCCCCTTCTTTATATGTTTTGTTTAAATGATATTTCCGCCATTTAACTGTACAAACTTCTTTAATGTGTACATACATACATACATACATACATACATACATACATACAAACATACATACCAATATTATGACTTCGCCCTTACGCCATTAACAAGTAGAACACCGAAAAACTTTTTCTATAAATGCATAGAGAGTGGGAAGTACCAAAATTTAACTTCAGTATGGCATTCCAATGTCAGATTAAATATTACCGAAATAATACTACTTACGTGTTGGGTATAACCAGACTTTGTTGAGTGAAGTCATCGTCAGGATCTATTGAACTGGGTATCCCAGAGTGTAATAAGTACAAAAATCACCAAAATGTACGGCAGACAGGTAACAAACATGTTTTCCAGCCATAGAACAACTGAGCCAGAGAATGAGCAACAGTACAGTAGTTACATGTACAGCCAATGCGGTCTGAAAATATACTATGAAAGTTACTGGTTGGCTGGTAGACAAAGATGAACAGCGAAGGTTGTATGTCCCTGTTGCGTAATCCATGAGCATGGAACGATTATAGATACAAATCAAATGGCTCTGAGCACTATGGGACTTAACTTCTGAGGTCATCAGTCCCCTAGAACTTAGAACTACTTAAACCTAACTAACTTACGGATATCACATACATCCATGCCCGAAGCAGGATTCGAACCTGCGACCGTAGCGGTCGCGCGGTTCCAGACTGTAGCGCCTAGAACCGCTCGGCCACACCGGCCGGCGACTATTTCACGACTGTATCGTGAATACCTGGAATTCGATGAAACATCAAATCTACGACATTGCTGCGGCCGGTAAAAGATCCTGCAAGAACGGGACCAACTACGACTGAAGAGAATCGTCCAGTGTGACAGAAGTGCAACCCTTTCGCAAATTGCTGTAGATTTCAGTGCTGGGCCATCACCAAATGGCAGTGTACGAACTATACAACGAAACATTATCGATATGGGCTTTCGAAGCCGAAGGCCCGTTCGTGTACCCTTGATGACTGCACGACAAAAAGCTCTCCTGGGCTCGTCAACACCTTCATTGGAGTGTTGATGACTGGAAACATGTTGCGTGGTCGGACGAGTCTCGTTTCAGATTGTATCGAGCGAACGGACGTGTACAGGTATGGAGACAAGCTCATGAATCCATGGACCCAGCATGTCAGCAGGGGATTGTTCAAACTGGAGGAGGCTCTGTAATAACGTGGGGCGTGTGCAGTTGGTGTGTTATGGACCGCTAATAAGTCTAGATAGATATATTAGAACAAACAAGTCCTCGGTCACAAATATTAAGTCAAAATTGACCAGGTTTCGAAGCTACTATGAGCGTCGTCTTCAGAATTAAACTAACTGTTCTAAAACATAATAGGTATATAAGACATTAATAAACTAAAGTGTGTACTGACTGGAAAGAGTTTTGTTGCAATCCGTGTTCACTCAGGTACGAGCAGCCCTTAGCGGCTCACCATCTTATCTTATTTACAACTTTTCATGACGTCGCCTTTCCGGCTTAGATTTTTTTAGAGTGTGGCTTGTAAGTACTGCATCTCTTTCCAGTTAGTACACACTTTAGTTTATTAATGTCTTATATCCCTATTATGTTTTAGAACAGTTAGTTTAATTCTGAATACGACGCTCATAGTAGCGTCGAAACCTGGTCAATTTTGACTTAATATTTGTGACCGAGGGCTTATTTGTTCTAATATAATTCTGACACGGTCACTGAACCTTAGCAGCTATGTTCAAAGTTTTTTAAGTCTAGATAGACTCTGACAGGTGACAAGTTCATAGGCGTCCTGTCTGATCACCTGCATCCATTTCATATCCATTGTGCATTCCGACGGACTTGGGCAATTCCAGCAGGACAATGCGACGCCCCACAGTCCAGAATTGTTACAGAGTTCTGAGTTTAAACACTTCCGCTGGGCACAAAACTCCCCAGACACGAATATTATTGAGCATATCTGGGATGCCTTGCCACGTGCTGTTCAGAGATTTCCACCTACTCGTACTCTTACGGATTTATGGATAGCCCTGCAGGATTCGTGGTGTTAATTCCCTCCAGCACTACTTCAGACATCAGTAGAGTCCATGCCACGTCGTGTTCGGCACGTCTGCGTGCTCGCGATATTAGACAGGTGTACGAGTTTCTTTGGCTCTTGAGTGTACATCCCAACATCTAGTGGCGTTACGCTCCTTTCCAACATAATGAGATACGATTTGATGTGTTACTAAGTCAAATTACATGCTTAAGGTTGGTGTGGATAACTACCAGTGACGTTGGAGGCGACGTTTCATTTAAATGCTAAGTGGAACATGGCGAAGTAGCAGGCGACCTCTTTTTTTTTTTGTGCGCCTCTTCGTCTCGTTTGGCTGTTAGGACCTACTTGCGTCAAGTCGCAGCCACGGTGGAGACAAGTTTGCCACATCCGTTCCGGCGGCGCGGCGGTATTCAGGAGAGACCTTGTAACCTCCCCACAACAAATTCGAAAGACTATATTTATTAGAAATGGATCCAAACGTAACCTTCCCGCAAAAATATTAATGACAAAGACAATTAAATAAAAGCTCGCTATCTGACTCAAGTACAAGTTCCCATTAAATAATGAACGCTAATTCCATGATAATGAAACTGTAATGATAACCTAAACTCAATTCAACCGAAAAGTCGGTCTTTGCCCTGTGCGAATTCAGAATAAATTTCTTACCTTATTAAAACTGCATGTCAAAATTCTGCTCTTATTGTTGGCTGCGGCTTGGAGGAAAAACATTGCAATTGCCTTTTTTTTTTTTTTTTTAAAAAAATTTTGTTAAAGGGAAATGGAGGGAATTTGAATGATTGTTTGTAAATTTGTTTTTAAATCCAAATTATTATTGGGGGCGATTTTTGAAAGTTAAATTACAATGAGTGGACCTTACATTATCTGATAAGCGCAAAGCTGCATAAACATTTATTTAATAAAATTATACCTTGTCCTGAATCTTGACCATCGCTGTGCCGACGCCCGCCGACGCAACTGCTACAGACATACTACTCTCCGCGACAGCTACCAACAGACTACTTTACGCGACTGCTCGCGACACACTACATTACGCGACTGCTACCGAGATACAACTGTACTGCACTGCGCTTCGAGCGCAACTGCTCTGGTCAGAGATTCTACAATGCCTCAGCATCGCTGCCGCACAACATACGTGTTTCATAACCCTCCACTGGGGGGCAAAAAATTTGGCAGCGATGGTGAGTCATTTGGACTTGCCATCGTAACAAATTTTTTATTTAATTAATTAACATTTACAAATTATTTGGGTGTAATACATGAATTAAATGTTGTGCGCATGCACTGATTACGAAACATTACAGACAAGAGAAAATATAAGTACTGAGCATATCAGCAAATCCGAAAAATGTATATACAAATTATTTGACAGATAACAAAGTGCAAAGACGAAATATATATACAATGAGTAACAAATGACATAAATCATACAATTGTACAGAAAAACACAAATCATGTTGAAAATGAGAAGAGTGCACAGGCACTGGAGTTCAGTTGAAAACATATTCACATAAGTGCACATGCACTGCAAATTTTTGAACATTTTCATAAGAAATAAACGCAAGTGTACAAAAAATCATCAAATCACAAAAAGTATATACAATATAAATGACAAGAGTGCACACATACTGCACTTCAAAACAAATCGAAAATGTCTTTAGTATTTTGACAACAAATGGCAAAAATCATGTCGACAAGTGACACAAGTGTACTCGCACTAGAGTTCAACAAATCGAGAAAAAATGTATAGGCCATGAACATAAATGGTGTTAGTAAAAAAATGATTTTCACTATTAGGATAGGAAAGGAAAGGATTGCATCATGGTTGTAGCACTTTAGTTTGCACATAGCTGCACTGAAAGTCCATATCTTTCCACAGAATCACAACTAAGTGATACAATCTGCAGTTCCGTTCCCAGAAGTATTTATCAGCGTATCAAGACAGTGAAACGTCGTAGTAGTATTCCATACTATCATTTGGCAGTATACCAGGTACACCAAACAGTGGGACCAGAATAACGTCTTCATCGCTTACGGTGGTGGACAGCATGTCGTGTCAACACCACGCTCTTAAGAGGCGGCACACAGTGCTCCATAACAAAGTCTTGATTAGTGATTACATAAGTAGTTTCTTCGCCTACAGTGGTGGACAGCATGTCGTGTCAACACCACGCTTTTAAGAGGCGGCACACCAACGTAGAATTAGTGCAAAAACCAAATATAGTGCTCCATGATAATGAGGATGGACAAGACAAATGGATGTTACAATAATTTCAGGTAGTTAGGTCAGAAGGTGAAGGACATTAACTAACACACAAGTCTTGATTAGTGATTACATACGTAGTTTGCGGTATCCATACTCTAGTCATTGAACATTTCTGTACCATGTATTTTAATATTACAGAACATGTTCATAAAAAGTCTTAATTATAGGCACTCAGTGGCCAGCAAGTATTGAATAGTATAAAACATTATTCATCATTCAGTATTCTTCATATCATTAAGAAATCATTATTAGAAATCAGTTAATTACAGTCATAGCCTTAATAATCATGGGCATAATAAGTAATTACATTAATTATGGGCACTCAGTGGCCAGCAAGTATTGAATAGTACAAAACATTAGTAGCATTAATAAGCATGGGCATTATAAGTTACATTAATTATGGGCACTCAGTGGCCAGCAAGTATTGAATAGTACAAAACATTAGTAGCATTAATAAGCATGGGCATTATAAGTTACATTAATTATGGGCACTCAGTGGCCAGCAAGTATTGAATAGTACAAAACATTAGTAGCATTAATAAGCATGGGCATAATAAGTACTCTCATTACAATAGATAGTGGCAATTATGTTTTGGTATCATTAAGAAGTCATTATTCAAGTGACATACTATTCAGAGCTGATCAGTGTTATTCAGAATTATCATAAACTAGTGACATTATCTGGGACTGTTAATACATTTTGTTTTTTCTGCTAGCAATGCATTGCTTTGGGTAATTATAAGGGAAAGCAAGAAGAAATAAGAGAAAAAATTGCTTCTAGGTTGTTCCTATAAATGAAAAGATTGTGTAACGTCATTCGTCATGAGTCAGCTGTAGCAAGGTTATCACATTTATAAATGATAGACACAAGTGGGCAAAAAAAAAAATGCAAGTACCAGAACAGGTATAATAAGTAACAAGTTTAGTAAGTATCATAAAAAGCTTCTCCTGAAAGAAAAATACAAAATGGATTATTGAGCTGAAAGAAGAAACGCAGACTATGCTGAAAAGTAGTGAACTTCGAATTAACAGGTAGTGAAATGTGTATAAAAATGTGTTCCATAGCTGTCCTTTCCAAAACCTTCAGTCATCCTACTACGCAATATAACACCTGCTGTCAAAGCAAACTGCAACAAATACTTAAATAACTACATAGCATAAATACATAACTTCAACATTATCCTCATCTGTAAAGAAAAAACTTCATTATTCATATCATCATAACTTCATCATTATCATCACCTGTAAACAAAAACTTCATTATTCATAGTACCATATTCTTCATCATTATTCTTCGTCAGCATTCATTATCATCTGCAAAAATCATTTCATTATTCATCACACAACTATTCCTAATCCCTAGCATATTTCATCACTTAAAACTAAAATGTGTAGTTCTGTCTGACAGCTTGCATCAATCGCTTTGTATTCTGAAAGAAAAAATTAGTTAAGACTGCTATTCTGCGATGTGTATAGTATATTCTTGTTAATGCTTGTTAATTCTGATCCATTTACTCGTCCTCATTAGTTTATTGCATCTTCTTTCGTTTATTCCGTAGGTGAAATTCCCATTTCTGTTTAATTCATTTCCTTTACGCATCATTTATTTCTGAAACTGATGAACAAAGATTAATGTCTTGCATTTAAATCATATACCCATTAAATAATGACTGGTTAATGGTGACACAATTAAGCATACAGCATAACATGACAGAAAACGTAATATCTCAAAGCATAGACAGTGTTTAAAGGCAAAAAGTGTACAGAGAATATCATAATGCAGCAGCAAAAAAGGAAAATGTAAAACAGTCACGATGTTGAGATATCATAGGGCAAAAATGTCAAAGTCAACTTGTGTGTGTTATACCTTAGCTATTTCATAATGTATACAAACAAAACAGGAAAACAATCATACGCAAAAAAAAAATGAAAAATGTGCACAGTCTGATGTGTAACGACAAGAAAAGCGACCTGCTAACCTTACCTTGCCGGGCACTTGCCAAGAAAAAATACGATAGTCATCAATAATTGTTCACATAAATATCTGGAAAATGTATTACAGTGTGATAACTCATTATGTATGTTCATTCAATAAACGCTTTAACATTGGAGATATGGTGATTGCCTTTCGATTTTCTAGTTCTCAGAGTTTCGACGTGTACAACATTGGGGTGAGGAATGCTACGAATCCGATATGGACCTGCGTACAGAAGTTCAAATTTACTGCACTTACCTTTTAATTTGCTGGATAAATAGTGTGTTCGTACTAATATCTTCTGTCCAACGTGAAAGTCTCGGCGTCTACAAACCTGTTTTTGCTGTCTTCTCCGGCGCTCTGCGGCACGTTTGATGTTGTTCAGCGCAATGTCAATTATTTCGTGGTGTCGTAATCGACGAGATGTAGGAAATGTTACTAATTCTTTAATTTTGTTTGGTGGTTCAACGTTTTTCAGTATAACATACGGAGATAGCATAGTGGATTCATTTGGAATGGAATTAATTACATCTTGGAATGAGTGTATGTGTGTGTCCCAATTAACATGTCTTTTGTGGCAGTATATTCTACACAGTTTGCCAATTTCTTTCATTAATCGTTCACAAGGGTTCGAAGAGGCGTGGTACTTGGATATATAAATCGGAGAAATGTTTCTAGCTCGTAACATGCGTGTCCATATAGCAGAACGAAATTGTGATCCATTGTCAGAAATTACTTTCATCACATGCCCTACATGAAATAAGAAATGCTTTACAAATGCTTTCGAAACAGTTTTAGCAGTAGCTTTGCGTAACGGAGTGAAGGTAACAAATTTTGAAGTGAGTTCAACAGCGACAAAGATGTAGCAAAAACCTCTATTAGTTCTCGGAATTGGACCAAAAATGTCTACTGCGGCCATATGTCTTAATTTAACAGGTACAATGGGGTATAATGGAGGAATGTGTGAAGTGGTGTCAGACTTAGCTTTCTGGCAAATTTTACATGACGCTAAAACTCGTCGTATACGTTTTTCCATGCTGGCAAAATAACAGTTCTGTCCCAGTATCAGAAAACATTTTCTTGCTCCATAATGTGCGTAGCTTAAATGAGTGTACCAGATTAATTTGTTAACCAGTTCGTCAGGAATGCATAATAACCAATTGTTGCTGTCTGGATGAGAACGGCGAAACAGAATGTCATTGCGTACAGTGTAGTGGTTCCTAATCGTAACATTATTCTTATCTTGCCAAAGGTGTTTAATTTCTTTCCATACATTGTCTTTACTTTGCTCTCGTGCTATGTCCTGTAATGACGATGAAATAAAATTTTCAAATGCGACTTGTTGAATGTACATGACGCTGAAATTTGCTTTGCAGAAATTGGTTGCTACGTCTTCCTGATTGTTGCTGAGAGAACGCGACAGTGCGTCTGCTATAACATTTTGTGTGCCGGGAATGTGAACTATCGTAAAATTAAATTCCTGTAAATACAGTTTCCATCTACTTAGTCTGTCGTGAGTAAATTTAGCTGAAAGTAAAAATTGTATCGCTCTGTGGTCTGTGTAAACGGTGGTATGTCTGCCATAAAGAAAGTGCCGAAATCTCGTAAAAGCCCATACAACACATAGTGTTTCCAGTTCTGTAACGGAATAATTTCGTTCAGCAGGTGACAAAATACGGCTTGCAAATGCGATGTTTTTAATTACTGTTGAGCCATCTTCTTCAATTTCCTGAAAAATGTGTACGCCTAAAGCTGTGTTAGAACTGTCGGTGGCAATAGAAAAATTTCGAGTAAGATCTGGGTGCGATAAAAGTGGAGCATTCAACAAAGCATGTTTCAAATTCACGAATTCAGAATGTGCTTGCTTATCCCATGACCAAATAGTATTTTTACCTGTTAATTGGCATAATCTAGGTGTATCTAAAGCAGAGTGATGAATAAATTTGCGGAAAAAGTTAATTAAGCCCAAAAAACTGCGTAATTGTTTCTTCGTCGTAGGAACAGTAATGTCACGTAGAGCTTGAAGTTTTTCTGGATCAGGCGCAATGCCTTCTGCTGAAATTACGTGTCCAAGAAATTTTATAGACGTTTTGCCAAAATGCGATTTACTGAGATTAACTGTGAGTCCTTGAGCGTGAAAAGTTTGCAATAGTCGTTCTAAAATCAGATTGTGTTCACACCAGTTAGCTTCTGCGATAAGAATGTCGTCTACGTACGTCGTAATTCTGTCTTTCAGTTCTGTCGGAAGTATTGTGTTCAAACCGCGAATAAAAGCTGCAGAGGAAATAGTTAACCCGAATGGTAATTTGCAAAACTGATAACAGTCACCAAAACAGAGAAATGCTGTGTACTTTCTACAATTCGGATGAAGTTGAACTTGCCAAAATCCCGATTTCAAATCTAATGTGGAATAAATAGCTGTACCGTGAAATTTCTGTAGTAGTTCTTCTAATGTCTGTGGTCGATCTGTTTCATTAATAATAATGTCATTAATGTGACGTGAATCAAGTACGAGGCGAAGTGAGCCATCTTTTTTCTTAACAATATGCAGCGGGTTTATGTACGGGCTAACTGCTGGTTCAATAATTCCTTGGTCGAGCATATCCTGCAACTCTTTTTTAACTTGTTCTCTATGAATATACGGAATAGGATAATGCTTAGCTTTAAATGTGTCGTGCTGTTTGACTTGAAATTCGTACATAAAGCCGGACATAGTACCAGGAATGTTATCGAAAACTGGAGCTTGCTGTAAAAGAATTTTGTGTAATTGCGTTCGTTCGTCGTCTGTATTTGCACTGCTCTGTTTAACTTTGTCAGTAATCATCTGCATTACGTCGTAGTCAGTTTCGTCTGGAGTATTATAGTTGTGTACGTACGTATCTGTGAACAATGCGGAATTACAGTCTATGTTACGTGTTGCGGAAATGACTTCTGTGCGGTTAATTGTTTGCTCTTCCGCGGATAATGAGTGCTGAAATTCTAAAGCAAGTTGTACATTTTCATCCTTTAACATTAAGTAAGAATTCTGAAAATCAACCACTGCGTCGTGTTGTACGAGAAAATTAGTACCTAAAATAACGTCTGTTGTCAATAAAGGAACAATCCAAAAATTTGAGTGAAATGTGTGACCTGCAATACAAAATGATAAATGCGTCTGTAATTTAACGTCTACTCCTTTACTCGATACTGCTCCTTTTACTTTCGTTTTGCCTAAAGGTAATGTAGGATACGTATTCTCTTTGTTACACTCGTTAAAAGTTTCCTCATTAATGACTGACATAGGTGAACCAGAATCGATTACCGCTGAAAATTTCGATGAACCAATTTTAATTTCGATGACAGGATGTGAAATAGTTTTCTGAACAACTGGTTTTTCCTGCAAAAGAGTGTCTCTGATGTCGTCAAACGTAATTACATTCTCGTGAACAACATTTTGCGTGTCAAAAGTAGTGCGGGTGTTATTGGAAGATGCGTCCTGTACAGTATCTAGTCAAATTCTATCTGACGTGTTACTATTATCAGGAGGATGTTGTGGCATTTCTACTATTTGAACAGTTCTATTACTTCTTCCAGACGTATTACGCTCTGGATGATACCTACTGTCGGGTTCATTCATGAGAATAGGTTCTTGCGGATGATTTTGTTGTTGATATGACCGACTGTTGTTAAACGTACGCTGATAATTGTGCTCATCATTTTTACGTCTGTCGTGATACTCATTCCTATACGGTGCATTGCGATAGGAATTAAAATACTGTCTTCTCTGTACGTAGTTATTTCCTTGCTGCCGTGCGTTACTATTTGTTGTATCAGGGACTATACGTGCACGCGGCGAAACATTAAAGCCTGGTTGACCTTGTGCATTCCATTGTTGGTTAGGCATGTTAACCGGTTGACTTTCATGCTGTTGTGGTGGAAAACGTCTATTGTTACCAAAATGTGATTCTTGTTGCTCAAAATTTTGACGATATTGATAATTAGAATTTTGTCTGTTATTAAAGCTTTGGTGGTTTTCATTCCTAAAACGTCTGTTACTTTTCCTATTAAAATTACGTGTCTGATCATAATTGCTATACGTCTGTTGGCCTTGGTTGTTATATGAAAAATTTTTGTTTACGAAAGAATAATCTGATTGCTGCACTTCTAAAAGCTGCAACAGATCCCTGAATGCTGAAATATTTTCTTTCTGTTGACCCGTGAGAAGTGACACTCTTAATGATCGTGGTAATTTAGAGATACATAATTGAATGAGTGCAGATTCACTATAGGGTTCACTTAAATACTGATTTTGTTGCACCATGTGTTCAAAGAATTGATTGACACTGGGAAAATTGGAGTTCTCATAATTTGGTAAGCTAATTAACTGATCTTTAATTCCGCGCTGTGTCGTCTTCGACCAGTACGCCGACAGAAACGCATTCTGAAACTCTTCCACTGAATAACATTGCCTCGCGATCGGCCTCATACGAGTTGCCGGTTCGCCTTCCAAAAAGCTGCAAATAAATTCAAGTTTATGCGTTACAGGCCAAGTCGGTGGAAAAGCAAAGCTAAATTGTTGTATCCAATCTAGCGGGTGAATCTGTGTCCTGTCGTTTTTAAACACTTTAAACTTTCTCACTGACAGAAAATGTTTGTAATCGAAATTATCGTCTCTATGTGATGGAACAGGTTCAGGATTGTAAGAGAATCTATTGAACTGTGGTTGTTCGGAATCAAAGTCGTGTGCTCTTTGTAGATTACCCAAATTATACGCGTTGCGCGAGTCTGGCAAATGTTCGAAAAGTGGTGTCTGCTGTGCTGTGTTATTAACTGAAGTGTTTTTCATCTCTGTTATCTCCTGCTGTAAACTTGACAATTTTCTACGCAAGGTGTTATTAGATGAATCTATCTCATTAATTGTCTGCTGTAGGTTTTGAAATTCAGGTGTTTGAATAAATGGAACCGGTGACGTATCGTCTGATTTGCTGTCATTGGTATTTTCGATAGCATCAATACGACTGGCCAATTCATCATATTTTTCAGTCAGTATTTTTGCCTGATCATCGGTTTTAGTGTCAGTTGCATTAATCTGGTTTTGCAATTTACGTGCAGTTTCGTTCAGTTTTTTAACGTCAGCTTTGACGACATCGGAATCCTGTGTTATTTCTAATTCTTCAAATCTGTCTGTCACTGTCTGAATATCTGCTGTGTGTGTATCTGTTTTTGATTTAAGATCAGAAATTTCATCACGTAACTCCGCGTTCAACTGTTTGATGGAATTAATTTCGTCGGACACTGTGGCAATATTGTTGTCTACATATGTTTTTGCCTTCGCAAACATCTTACGTTTGTCTTCCTGTCTCTGAGCAGTGATTGTTTCCATTACTTGACGTTTTACTTTATTTTGGTCATCAATAAATTTGCGGAAACGCGTATCACTGTTTTGTATGTGAAGACTAAGACGTTCGTTAATCTGAGTGTTCTGTTGTTCGAATTTCGCGTCAATCTTTTCATCCATTGTGCGCGAAAGTTCTACCGTCATTGCTTTAAACTCGTCGCGTAATTGTGTAGCTTTTTCAGAGCATTGTTTAGCGACTCCGCTAATTTCGTCTCTGAGTGTTTCTGTTGCAGTTGTTTGAAATTCCCTTAATTCCTGAGCAACAGACTTAATTTCTTCGCTACTTTTTCGCGAACAGGCCTCGATTTCCTCGCGTAACTGTTCCTTAGTGTCATGGCACTGCGCGGCAACGGCTCTAATTTGTTCACTTAACTGTCTGGAATTGTTATCTAATTTTTCATTTAACTGTCTGGAATTGTTATCTAATTTTTCATTTAACTGTCTGGAATTGTTGTCTAATTTTTCATTTAAGTGTTGTTTGAGATTTTCGTTATCTTGCTTGTTCTGTTCTCTAAGTTGTCTGAAATTTTCATCATTGTTATCTAATCTTTTATTAAACTCTTGTTTGAGATCTTCTTTACTTTCATTAAGTTGTTTACTCATTTGTAGCAAAAATGCCATAATTGGATTCGACACAAAATTATCATTTCTATTCTCCGTACTGTTTAGTGGTGTATCCGCAATTGTCGCGCTTTGTGTGACCATTTGGTCATTCTGCAATTTACAAAAAGGATTATCAGTCGGATGTACACTGTCAGACACTATTTCGGAATTAAATAAATCCGTCGTACTATGTGTATCTTGCTCATTTTCATTAGACAAATTTGTCTGTACGTTACTTGAATTTTCCAAACCGGGTGTGTTAAGCGAGTTCTCTTGTTCATCATTAGGGTAAAAGTCGTCATTCGCGATTGGAACGCACTGACTGTTAGTGAACACAGCATTGTCATCATTACACTGCGTGTCACTAGTACTATTGGTCACGTTGTTTAAGTCGGTAATTTCGTTCATAATGCCTCGCGATACACTATTCACTGTCTTTCGCGGCATTTTCACAATAGACACAAATATTCATAAAAGAAATAAGCACAATACAAAAGCAACACACAAATACAACAGAGCAACGAATTGCCGATGATCTGAGGAAAGAAAGTCACAAGATTAGTAAAAGCGTTGCGCCAAATTATAATTATATTTAAGCAAATAAGAGCAGATATCTGACTATTTTACAAAAGATTCTCACGAAATACGATCCTGGACCGGGTGTCGCCAAGTGTAACCTCCCCACAACAAATTCGAAAGACTATATTTATTAGAAATGGATCCAAACGTAACCTTCCCGCAAAAATATTAATGACAAAGACAATTAAATAAAAGCTCGCTATCTGACTCAAGTACAAGTTCCCATTAAATAATGAACGCTAATTCCATGATAATGAAACTGTAATGATAACCTAAACTCAATTCAACCGAAAAGTCGGTCTTTGCCCTGTGCGAATTCAGAATAAATTTCTTACCTTATTAAAACTGCATGTCAAAATTCTGCTCTTATTGTTGGCTGCGGCTTGGAGGAAAAACATTGCAATTGCCTTTTTTTTTTTTTTTTTTAAAAAATTTTGTTAAAGGGAAATGGAGGGAATTTGAATGATTGTTTGTAAATTTGTTTTTAAATCCAAATTATTATTGGGGGCGATTTTTGAAAGTTAAATTACAATGAGTGGACCTTACATTATCTGATAAGCGCAAAGCTGCATAAACATTTATTTAATAAAATTATACCTTGTCCTGAATCTTGACCATCGCTGTGCCGACGCCCGCCGACGCAACTGCTACAGACATACTACTCTCCGCGACAGCTACCAACAGACTACTTTACGCGACTGCTCGCGACACACTACATTACGCGACTGCTACCGAGATACAACTGTACTGCACTGCGCTTCGAGCGCAACTGCTCTGGTCAGAGATTCTACAATGCCTCAGCATCGCTGCCGCACAACATACGTGTTTCAACCTACAGAGGGGCATTGTAGTCCGGATTCTCCACAGGCGACGCGGCATCGGCATCGCACACGGGCCGGCAATTTGACGCCCGCCCCAAAGAAGGTCCCCCTGGCCTGGCCGAGAGTTATTCTGGCGGCCTTTGTGCAGCTCAAATAGCGCCCTCTCCGGCCGGGAGGGCCCTCTGTGTGCGCGGCCACAAAAGCCTGACGTGTAGCAACACGCCTCTGGGGAGGGGGCGCCATTGTACGCCGGGCGGGCTTGGCTGCGCCGCTGACGGTAACCGCTGTCACTGTGCCCCCGCTGCGCTCTCTCAGGAACTGCCAGAGCCTGCTCTCCGTCACCCTGCGATGGAAGCGACCGGGACAAGGCGATATTGCAGTCCCCGCGGAAATAACTCACGTTGTTGAGATTCAAGACATGAGGGATGCACATTTCAGTTTATTTTTCGAATGATGCACTTCAAAACGTTGCAGAACACACGGGCCTTACCGCGTTGCTTGTAACATCAGCCGGCCGTTGTGACAGAGCGGTTGTAGGCGTTTCAGTCTGGAACCGCGCGACTGCTACGGTCGCAGGTTCGAATCCTGCCTCGGACAGTTAAGTCGCATAGTGCTGAGAGCCATTTAACCCTGCTGATAGTGTTGAAAGATCACAGGGTAACTGGTCTTGTCCTGCACTCTCGGTTAAGTTCTGGACAACTGCGTAACACAGGAGTATAGTTTTTTTAATACTACCCATTACGGATGTGAGTCAACGGTTGCTAAGTTTTTACAGTAAAATTCAACCGCACTTATGTCCTACACAGCTCAACAACGAGTTGCGAGAGACAATGCGCTCATCATCAGGTTGTAAAACTTAGCTTATGAACATAAAACACTAAAAAAGATCTACCAACAATAGTAACTGCGCCTTTCCTAAAGTGAATGCTTTTATTCTGTTTCATCCAATGAAAGCCACAATTATTATTGCTAGTTGACTTTCCAGCGTTTTAACTTCATGAGCTAAGTTTTAGAACCTGATGATAACAGCATTATCTCTCTCTTATTGGGGAATGTACCAGTCGGTACTAGTTATAATGAAGGCCTTCTTTGTACTAGACCGAGTCATTATGAAACACTACAACAACTAAAAAAAAGCTGGATTTTCGACTTCTTTGCAGCGATCCTCTTCAGGGCAGCTAAATTACTGTGTTCTGGGGGTAGTTTTCTTTATACAGTTGCCGTACCTATGAGTTTTATGCAAACTGCAACACCTCCAAATACCACGAGCAAAATTTCATACTCTCCCTCCCCTTTTCACATTGTTAATCACACAGAAAAAATTTACTGAACCTTTTTATAGCAAATGTAATTTAATTACATTTTGTACTGGGGTACGTTTTAGCTGGACGCCATATTTTCCGAATTATTCAAGAGAGATATAGAAATGTGACCTTCAAACGCGATTTTATTAATCAAGAAAGGTATGCAAATGTGACCTTAAAACGCGATTTTCTTGAATAACTCGAAACCCCTCCAGAGAAAACGTATCCCAGTATAAAATTTAACTACATTAAATTTTCTTCAAAGAGGTCCTATTCATTTTTCTGAGTACGTTACAGGTTACATAAAATCCATGGATTGCGTTAGCTGAATCAGCCTGTTCATACAGTTTTATTTCGGTTTATCAGGTGACAACCGACGTCACATTCTGGTATCTGACTGGATAGCCGTGGAAGAGGGGTGTCCGAGCGGTGTGTTGTCTGTGCTACCCTGTCAGATGGACGCCAGGAACAGGGAGCAGGCAGATCGTATCCAGGGGCAGTGTTCTTCTGAAGCAACACGTGAATGTCACACAGCACTTAAAATGTGGCCGTTTTTTACGCTTGTGGAGCTGCTGCCCGCTACTGAAATTGCTTACATTTTGTAACAAAATTACCTAATTGTATGTCTTTCAGATTTACGCTAAGTGTTGAAAGAAAAGAAGATTTTTTTTTTTTTTTTTAGTTCATTGGCATTACAGTTAATTGCTTGTACTCGTGGACGGATGCAGGTTTGCGGACTTTTAATACTGTTCATAATTTAGCACCGCAAACATCGAACAAGATAACACGTACATCTGCATTGTTCACCTGCAAATGTCTAGGCCCGTTGGTTTCCATTAAAATGACAATAGATGCTGACTGAAATCTCGAGCGACTATTCGATTCCTTTACTGCCAGAGTGTGTTTCGGAACGACTCTTAAGATAAATGAAATATTCACAGAAAAAAAAATAGTTTTCTTCAGTAATCTACCAACTGGTAAGGCGGAGTTCCAAAGAAAGTCGCGGTTTTGACGTATCATTCATTGTGTTCATTCTATCGCATGGATACGGTTGAGCGGAATGTGTTGCGAGTAACAGATTGGTCAACAATCGCACGGTTTCAGTCGAGCATTGAACGGTGCTGCTCTCGGGTGAGTAGGCTGGCCAGAGAAAGAAAGCTTGGGGTATTTGTTAGGCGACGCGGGAGGTCAGTAGCAGCGCAGAGGCCGCGAGCGCGTCGTCCGGCGCGGCGCTCACTTAATATTCCGCTCCGGCGTGCCGTAATAACTCGATAATCGCCAGCCGCCCTTCCCGCGCCTTGTTTGCTGCGCAATCGCATTACCGCCCCTCCCCTCCCCGCCCCGCCCTGCCCGCAAGCGTACGTGCTACCGCCACCTCCCCCCCCCCCCAGCACCACCACCACCACCACCACCACCACCACCACAGGTCCTGCTGTGGAGTGCGGGAAGTTTCCAGCTGCGACTCTCCGAACATCGCTCCACGTCCGTATTTTCGCACTCGTTCTTCCCTGTGGCGCCTTCCTCCTTATCTGCCGAAGAATTGGAAGCAACTGGTTCTGGCCATGCACTTAGAAAAAAAGAAAATCGTGAAATGTAAAAAAAAAGGTGTGATGGTTAAGGTCCATTGTCGAAGGTGCGACAGCGACATGCGGCAGCTACACATCCCCAGCGGCAATAGGGGCTGCCTGCTCGCCAATGTAAGCGACGATACGACCAAATTTCGTGCGCGGTCGCCGCTGTTTCCCAAGGCGCGGTCCAATATGAGGCAGACAGCAACGTGGTGGAGAGAAGCGTGACCGAATTGGATCTGACTTTAAACTACTCAGATATTTCGCTACAAGAAGAAGAGAATGGAGGATAACAGAGTAACATTATTGTGGCTCCTCGACAGGAAGAGGAGGAAGAACAACAACAAAAATGTTCAAATGTGTGTGAAATCTTATGGGACTTAACTACTAAGGTCATCAGTCCCTAAGCTTACGCACTACTTAACCTAAATTATCCTAAGGACAAACACACACACCCATGCCCGAGGGAGGACTGTAACCTCCGCCGGGACCAGCTGCACAGTCCATGACTGCAGCGCCTTACACCGCTCGGCTGAACAACAACAACAAAATTAATAGTATTTTTGCGGCACATTACAGTCAAGGTTGTTACAGCATTTTGATTAACAAGTACCCTTGTAATGACGATACCAAATTAGTTTGCGCTTATTTTGCAACTTATAGAAAAAAAGAAAAAAAACTTACAACCTGTTCAAGAAACCTATCAGTGCAGCTGGAAAACTCTCCGTGACGCTAATATTATTCTCTAATACACAAATTTTTGGCTAAATTCATTAAAACAATTTTTTTCTTTTTGTCATATTTGTAATAGGTTAACAACTCGCAACGTATTTACACTCATAGAACATTCTGTAGTCCCTCATTTCGATTAAGAGTGAATGTTTTCAGATGGTATTTGAGGACCTTTCTGTTGCACGCTGTCATATTTCTCCTTTATTGGTGAAGACAGTGACATGTTTAAAAAAAACTGATTATTGACTCTCTTGCAAATTATTTAGGTAATAACTTATACACTGTACTGCATCACTGTGAGATAACAATCCATATTTGCTCCTCCACCATCGACGCGTTTACAGCAACGAAGAGGGAGAACTTAATACAGATTGTATTCATGAAAATGGCCAGCTGCTTTTAAGAAGCTTACAAAATGTAGCAAAAAAATTTAACACTATAATTTTATATTAATAGGAAATACATCATCCCCCTAAGATCGCCAGTCTCAAATAATATCAATGTGTTCTGACATAAACGCCTCATCTTTGACTTTTGTATCCATCACTTAATTAAAATTCTGTTTGCGGGACCCAAATAGTGATGTGTTCTCATAGCCGCATCTATGCTCAGCAGAAATAAATTTATGTCTTGCTTCGTAGGCGCCTGTATGTATTGTTTTCAATTCCGCGGGTGGTTTCTCCCCATAAGTCCCTCATTGTTTTCGCGCAGCAGATGTATCTTGTTCTTGACTCTCATCTCCTTCCTCGTACATAAATTTGTGCGGCTGGGATCAGGACCTTCGTTTATCTGCACGAAATCTGTATGTTCGTCAGAAGCATTTAATGGCGCTCCTATTTCTCTTCTCACGCTCTTCCAAGTTCAGCGATATGGAGACAACTTCTGTGCTGTCTTTGGAACCAGTATCAATGTTTGAAACAATACTGTCGGTCTTTTCTTCCGACTGTAAGAGTCAAATATTGGAGACAGATATGCAACAAAATAATTCCTGTTTTAGTTCCTCAAATGTGTCAATACAGTACTTACAGAAAGTTTGGGTCACGCCTAAATTTCGCTTAACCCTCATATATCCCTTAAGTATCAACATTTCACTCAGTTATGTACATGATCTTCTTAGAGATCTGAATTATAGTTAAAATACAGTTTATAGTTAAAATTGCATACCTCTCGCTCTTTTACTTTTGGCGATTCAATGTTTTTTTCCGTTTTGTAAACAGCTAAACAAACTTGCTTGTCCAACTAAAATGTTTTCTTTTCCTAAAACTGCTAGTTCCACTGCTATGAAAGTTGTACAGAAAATTTGCCTTCCACAGACTCATTATAAATTAGGGGCGAGCAAGCAATGCAGCGACAACATTATCCGAATATCTTCACACTTCCGAAATCAGTCGTTACAAAACCATATTTCCAAAAATCAGCATACTCTGCGTTTGCATCTCCGTGTCGTGCCAGTTATTCCCCGACTATCTCCCGTAAAACCCGCGAATGCTACACAGGCAACGGTAATACTACTGGCAACGAAAGATCACATTGCTCTTCCTCAGAACCTTTGCGATGTGGATATTAAAGACTTCTCTCTGAAAAAATATCCAGTGTACAAACTGGACTCGTTGCATAAAAAGAAAAGTGACATCACTCTCGTAGAAAACCGAAAACAAGCTAGAGACCTTACAGACTGAGCTACCGATCCACACTTTTACCGCTCGCGTCAAGACATCCGAAATAAGCAAGATGTTGCTGATTTCATCGTAATGAGCAGCGTGTTGTGCAAATATTGCTCTTTTGCCCCCCCCCCCCTCTCTCTCTCTCTCTCTCTGCCCGACAGCCGTACCTTGCCGCAGCAGGCGACGATTCTAAATTTTTTCCTCCTGTTTTTGCGATCAGTTAGTAAACTAAAGAGTGTATACTAATGTTTGAACGAGCTGCGTGGCAGAAAGAAACTGGTTTAAAATATTAGCTAACGTTAGAGGGAGACCTGGATCCTGAAATATCAAGTAGCTGTAGTGATAGCAGAGTATACGGAGGCGGGGGTGGTGATAACGCGAAGCAGACAGCCGTCCGACATGTTTGCTCGGCCGCTGGAAGACGTCCGACTGTGCATGTTTTCCAAATAAACAAGCCGTCCGTTTGCTGACTTAGTGATCCTGCCTGTAGCTGCTTGTATGCGTGGAACTCCGCAATATTAGATGCCCCTGGGGGTCCCTTCGACAGAGTACGCAAATACAGGAATTCTGCATCCAGAGCAACGAAATAATGAGCAAAGTTTGAGAGAATTAACTCGCTTTGTTGCTCGTTGGCCTGTTCGTCGTAGTGTAAAGGAATTTAGAACGGTGAGACAGGTTAACGATTTCTTTCTACCGGTTTAACCGTTGCTAGCCATCGCAAACGGGCTACCGTGGCAGTATTTGTCTGAAATTCAGTGCTAGGATTGGATATAACTTCATTATTAATTGCATCTGAGCGTTGAAGTCACGAACCCACGACGTAGACGGATTACTCAACAAAGCGATTTGCAGGCATCGCCAATCAAGACTTGATGATGATGATGATGATGATGCTGTAGCCATGAAACAGAGTTTGGATCACTCAGGTAGGCCGTCAATGTACATTCTCGACACTGTGCAAGATGGTCTAGTTCGGTGCTCCACATTTGCAACTTGGGCCGAGCTACTTACCCCATATGTGCAGATTGTATTCATGTCCTGTTCGGATGCGACTTACATGCTTCCACACCTGCCCTGGGAGTCCAAAGTCTTTGGGTCTCTGTAGACGGTCAACAAGACATCGCACTTCACATGGAGAACTCGTAGTAAATGTTTCACGCCTTTGCCGCGAATGGTGAAGTTGCTATCAGCAAGCAGGCCGAGCTGTTGCAGGCGTGGATTTCTGGAACGACGTCGGTTTGTTGTCAACCTGGGTATATCTCCTTGGATGGGTAGTTGAATATTATCCATTACTGTGGAATATTCTTTGAACAGGGGCCCTTTTCTTCTCAATGGAGGAGGGGCTATGTCGATGACTGGTTGAAAACTTTTACGCACCCAAAGATGACTGGCATGTTTGTTTTGAGCTGAGTGTCTAACTTCTTTATCTGAGTGCTGTTCAACCACATCACAGCACAATATGCAGCAGTAAAAAACAGAGCGCAGAAGTTCAAAGCGTATGTGCTGATGCTTTTCAGTTCGCAACGATGTAAAAAAAAAATACTACACTGTGTCCGAGTTATTTAGAGTGAATATATTTGGAAACTAATTGTACGTTGAATCATTTCACGCGCCTCTGCGCAACTCTGCACATAGAGGCTTACACTTAGCTCTGAGACAAAGCATTTCCGTACTAACAACCTGCATCTGTCGCAACACCTGGGTCTACGGGAAACACCTTCGGAGGGTTTTCTCACGCCGCAGAGACGTGCTTTCGAGAGCTTAGACTCGTAACATCGCTGCTCGTTCGGGACTAAGTGGAAAATATATAAAAACAACATGTGACAACATTTGGTAAAGCGCACTTACAACGCGAGGGTTATCGACAGAAGCGATGCAGTAGGTGAGAATGCGGGCTGTAGTGCGCTGCGTTGCAGAAAGTGAAGAGGGGGTTAGCTGTCTTCATGAGGTAAAAAAAAGTTTTCATGAGGAAAAAAAAGCTGGCTGTAGTGCGCTGCGTTGCAGAAAGTGAAGAGGGGGTAGCTGTCTTCATAAGGTAAAAAAAAAGTTTTCATGAGGAAAAAAAAGCTTGACAGTAGTGCGTGATTGATGATGGTACAGTAGATAGGAGGATCGATCAAAAAATAACGCCCCCTGCGCCATAAAAAATTAATAATGGACATATAACAGAGGAATTAGTACAGATGATGGCCTGAAGTGACAACTAGACAATGCCGTACAACAATCACCGTGACTTTGTACACACTTGTGCCATCGGTTGGAAAAACACAGGGTTTTGCTGTTGACCCTCGGTTCCAAACCTCGTCCATGAAGAAAGTGTAGCTGCGCGGGATTAGCCGAGCGGTCTAGGGCGCTACAGTCATGGACTGTGCGGCTGGTCCCGGCGGAGGTTCGAGTCCTCCCTCGGGCATGGGTGTGTGCGTTTGTCCTTAGGATAATTTAGGTTAAGTAGTGTGTAAGCTTAGGGACTGATGACCTTGGCAGTGAGGTCCCATAAGATTTCACACACATTTGAACATTTCTGAAGAAAGTGTACGGGGACACTGCAATGGACATCAGCAATGTGTGGAGCTGAGTGAAGAAGTTCGGTAATGGCGATACAATCATTGCAGATAAACCGCGCAGCAGCGCCGGCCGACGACATCTGTTACAGATGCGAATCGAGGACGTGCTGATGAAGTGATTCTAGGAGACAGACGCGTCAAATTCACAGCCCACAACGACATCTATGTAACCACACACAAGAAACTTCAGTAGGGGACAATGCTCGCCCCCCACACGTCACTTTTCATTCCCCAAGCGATTGCAGAAATGGGCTAGTCAGTGGTGCATCCTGCAACACTGATTTGCCCCCGTTATACTTGTTGAACCTATGGAAGACAACCTACAAGGCTAGAGATTCAATGACTTGGCTGAAGTTAAAACCGGTTCTGATGCCTGGGTTTAACGACGGCGCAAATGTATACAAGTGCATGGTGACTCCGTAGAAGGGTAGCGTTGTATAGAGGGCAGTTCAGACAATGATCCTTACCAAGTCCTCTGTTACATGTCCAATAAAATTTTAGTGACTTGAGGAACTACTTTTTGATGAACCCTCGTAGTTTGAGGTTGGGGCCGTGTCTGCTGCAGACGGCATGTGGCAGTGACGAATGGGGCAGCCGCCGAAGGCAGGCATCTGGGGCCCTGGCCGGCCGTATATTAAATTCCGCGTGGCGCGTCGCGCGGACCGCGAGTCGTGCGCGGAATGGCACGCCGCCGCCGCCGCCGCCGCCGCCGCCGCCGTCGTCATCTCCTGGCCTGGCCTTTGTTCTGCGCTCCTAATTGACTGGCTCGCCAATTGGCTGCAGTGATAGCACGCCGTTTTGCCGACTGCCGCCTCGCAGGAATTCTCCATCGCCAGCTCTTCGCTGGCTGCCTTTCTCGACGTCCACCGACATCCACACCATCAGCGCATTTCCTATTTGACTCTTACTTCGCAAAAATGGTCTTCTACGCTACGGTAGAATTCTCCATCATCGTTGTAAACATCGTCGTGTCTGCCGTCGCGTCGTCGCCAGAGTTCACCGTGCCACGGACAAAAAGTTCTGACTGCACCAGGAAGGAAAGGAAAAGCTGCTGTCCTTTCCACAGGAAATTCGCTAGCTGTACTATACGTTTGGATGGCTGGACTGACAGAACTCCCATTGTCCAGTTTCCTCCCGTCCGTAATCACAGTGGACCCTGTTGGATAAATTTAGAGACTAGGTATTCCCCGTAGACCAAACGACAACTCTGCTACGACCATCGTGTACCTCACAAAAGGGCCTTAAAATAATATTTAGATATTAGGACGCGTTCTGAGGCATAGAAACAGTCATTTTTTCTCTCGTTCAATGCGCGAATGAAATACGTCGGAAAATAATATTGCTACGAAATATCCTCCGCCAACCACCGTGCAGTTGCTTCGGGCCGCGATTCACCACTGTCAGCACAATGTGTGATATAGAAAATGATACTCCATCTTATCTGTACAGCTATCGACGTCCTCTCATAAGAGCCCCTCCAAGCTTGTTTACGCATAGTCATACAAATCGATGTTGCATCTTGTTTTCTAAGACCATCCACCTAACGTCCATTAACTACACTGAGCTTTTCTGGGACACTTTATACTACTTGCCTGTTGCCCCTCGTCTCGGCGCATCGGCCAGCGAGCATTCGGTGGTTTTACCACCTGCACAGATCGCTAGCAAGAGTGCACCACTAGCTGCACAGGGCGAGGAGTCCGAGAATCCTTTCGACTCGTGCGAGTTACACGTCATAAAAGAAACCAAACGACTTACGTCAGCACTTCGCGCCGATATTTTCGTACACTTGCAACCTACGTCCTCAACTATTCGCTGGATGTATTCCGACCTCTGTCTTCCTGTACAGTTTTTGCCCTCTGCAGCTTCCTCTATTACCATGGAAGTCATTCCCTGATGTCTTAACGGATGTCCTGTCATTCTGTCCCTTCTACTTGTCGCCGGCCGCTGTGACCGAGCGGTTCTTGGCGCTTCAGTCCGGAACCGCGCTGCTGCTACGGTCGCAGGTTCGAATCCCTGCCTCGGCCATGGATGTGTGTGATGTCCTTAGTTAGGTTTAAGTAGTTCTAAGTCTAAGGGACTGATGACCTCAGATGTTAAGTCCCATAGTGCTTAAAGCCATTTGAACCATTTTTTGTACTTGTCAGTGTTTTCCAAATGTTCTTTTCCTTTCCTCTCCGATTCCGCACAAAACCTCATCCCTTACCCTAACAGTCCACTTACTTTCAGCATTCGTCTGTAGTACCACATCTCAAATCCTTCGATTCTCTTCTGTTCCGGTTTTCCCACAGTCCACGTTTCACTATCATGCAATGTTGTGCTCCAAACGTACATTCTCAGGAGTTTCTTCCTCAAGTTAAGGCCTCTGGTTGATACTTGGCCAGGAATGTCCTCTCTGCCAGTGCTAGCCTGCTTTTGATGTCGTACTTGCTCCGTCCGTCATTCCTTATTTTACTGCCTAGGTAGCAGAATTCCGTTACTTCATCAGCTTCGTGAACATCAATCCTGATGTTAAGTTACTCGCTGTTCTCATTTCTGCTACTTCTCATTACCCCCTTATCTCTTCGATTCACTCTCCGTCCATATTCGTACTCATGAAACTGTTCATTCGGTTCAGCAGACCATATAATTCTTCTTCACGTTCAATCAGGATAACGATGTCATCAGCGAATCGTATCATTGATATCCTTTGACATTGAATGGTATGTCCACCCCTGAACCTTTCTTTTACTTTAATCATTGCTTCGTTGATGTACAGATTCAACAGTAGGGGCGAAAGACTACATCCTTGTCTTACACCCTTTTTAATCCGAGCAGTTCGTTCTTTATATCGTGCCCTCTTAGTATTGCCTCTTGTACATGTTGCCGGCCGCGGTGGCCGTGCGGTTCTAGGCGCTCCAGTCCGGAGCCGCGCTGCTGCTACGGTCGCAGGTTCGAATCCTGCCTCGGGCATGGGTGTGTGTGATGTCCTCAGGTTAGTTAGGTTTAAGTAGTTCTAAGTTGTAGGGGACTGATGACCACAGAAGTTACGTCCCATAGTGCTCAGAGCCATTTGAACCATTTTTTTCTTGTACATGTTGTACATTACCCGTCTTTTCCTATCTCTAACCCCTGTTTTTTCTTCAGAATTTCGAACGTCTTGACCATTTCACATTATCGAAAGCTATTTCCAGGTCTACAAATCCTATGAACGTGTCTTGATTTTTCTTTAGTCTTGCTTCCGTTATCAACCGCAGCGTCAGAATTGCGTGTCTGGTGCCTTTATCTTTCCTAAAGCCAAACTGATCGTCTTCTAAGGGTCCTACCCATCTCCATTTCCATTTCATTGTGGCAGTTACGTCTTTCGCTAGTGTGCTCCTGAAATGTATCTTTGTTTTCCCGCTCTCACTGTCAGTGACTCCAAATAAGCACCTCTCCATACTCGATGAGAAACCCTCAAGCTTCCAGTTTCTTCTGTTAGTTCAGTTTCTCAATAAGCAGATGAAGTATAGTGGACGACTAGTATTGCTGTACATGTTTTCCAGTGTGCTAACATAGATTCACACCATACCTTATTTAAGGGCAGCCAGATATTTTGTTACCATTGGGTCGAAATATTTCTCTAAATTTACGAATCTGTTGGAATAATTTTGAACAAAAGACTGGTATAGTCGTTTATAAACTGTTAGTTTTTATGCCGTATTTGTTGACTACCTTTACCCCGAAATGGCGGTCGTCGCCAGTGAATCAGCTTAAAAAAATCTGGGAGGAAGAGTAGGAAAGAGCAGACAGCCGCACGTGGTGGTGAGCTGCCTGGAGGTGGGGCCGTGTGGCTAGTCGCGTGCCAGCCAGCCGCCGCAGCCCGTGCCATTATTTGCGCTCGGAGCCACTCTGGTCTCTCAATTAGAGCAATCAAACAGTGGCCGCCATCGAGAGCCATTACCACCCCCACCGGCACTCCGCAGGCCGACCGCAGCGCCGCTTTCAACACGCCCCCCCCTCTCTTCACCTCTGTACATCGAAATTACCTCCAGTCTCCGCTCCGCGTGCATACGTAATGCTCGTGTCGAAAGGTAGACCGTTCCATGTTCTTCACACTCCCCATTTCCTACATTCAAACTTGCATGACTCGCACGGTAGCCTCCGGTGGTCAAACTACGTACTGTGCACCTAATTACGCATTTTCCCGGTGTATTCGAGTACGTTTGCAAAATAATTCATAGTCCTTGTTATCTCGCTCTGCTCATCTGAATTCCATTTCAGTAATCAGCTCTTCCACCGTAGCCCCTCTCGCTTCCTCGGTAGCCTCTTTACTTTCACTTTCATTCGATCTGCTGCCTGCACTTTAAAAATTCATGCTCTATTTCGACAACTGTGCACTCTGACACACAAGGAGAAAAAAGCAAAAGATTTATTCTGTAGTTATGTTCTTTCTAATTGTTCTCAGCATTTGTTGTAATCATGCGTACCTAAATCATGGTAGAAAGTCCATTACGAGGGAAACAAAATTAGAACGGTGATCTGCGTCATGCGTGAGTAATTGAACGGCGAGAAAGTGAACGAACCCATTTAATACGCCTGTAATGTTTTCGTTAACAGTAACAGTCACTTCGACAGCAAACTGTTCCGAATAAGCAGCCATTTAGTAATATTTTTCCGAGTGTTATAGCAAATGCGATTATAGTCCACAAGATAAACTAGAAAGAATACGGCTGACCAAAAAGTCGCCAACAGTCACGACACAACCATAAATTGTGCAAGGTTTAAGGTGTAAGTGGGAATATTCGGCGTAAGCTATGATGATCGTATCGATACCTCTGTATACTAGAGTCCCCACAACTTCCCAAGTAATAAAAGACCCCAGCAACAATAATGCACCAGCGCCGAAACATGAAAGTAAAAGAGTCCTTCATGAAAAACATTGTCGTAAGCGTTTAATTTGAAGTCTACATTAAAAAGGTACCGCCTGTTTACGATATGCATATATAAGAATTGTCTGCCTTCTTTGCCAAGACGTAATCAGTAATACCAAAGCATCCTTTTGTGACCAACCCTCATACTTTTTTTTTTTTTTTACTGAAACTCAAATCAATGGTAGTTTTGGAAAAAAATTGTGTCCATCTGAGACAACAGCTAATATCTGTCCACGGTGTTCATGAACATTCTGTTCACACTGTATGTTTCTTGCGTAACCAGGTTTCAGGATTCACCAAAGATAAAATAAAAAAATGAGTTATAAATGTGCTTCACAGTAATTTGCTTAGACTACTGAAATGGACAGCCTCCCATCAAGATTTCGGGTCGCATACACATTCAGCGAGTTTTGAACTGTGTACTTTCGACCAAATCTAACACTGCGAAACCATACCTTTGAGCTTTGGCTGTCTCAGGTACAGCGAAGATTTCTCCATAGCTCACAGCTCAGGAACTTACATAGCACTTTCGGCACGAGAGTAAATAAATACCAACAAGGACGCAAAAAACAAATAAGCATCCGTTCGTAAGAAAACACATTACGAGAACTTGTTTTGGTTGGTCGCTTGGACCCAAACTGGACCCAACGGCGCACAGAATGAAAACAGTGGGCCCGATATTGATTTTGAGTGGCGCATGGCCGTTATTTACCCGTAATTCCATTTGATTAGTTTAGGTGAAACACAGGAATTAAAACAAACATGTTTAAAACAATTTGAACTTCGGAAAAATTATACGTTTGCCATTAATTACATTTCCGTTCCCCGTAGAGCGGTGTTCGCATTAGTTTTAACAACACGTAATTATTTTTCTCATTTACAGACGTTATTTCCCGATAAGCTTTTAATCCGCTTCCGGTAGGATTAACTGTCAATGCAACTTTTCCGTTCCAACAAACACGTATTTACCAGCCCTCAGTCTGATAATGCTGTTGGAGCCATGTAATCGGATATTTTTCGTTGTAATTTGATTACCGCAGGTAATAACTGTCGAGAGTGCAATGGAAAAAAAGGTTCGAATGGCAGGAAATGCTGTGTTCTAATGTCCACATGAAGAAAATGTGTAACGTCTGACCTTTCTTGAACTGGTCCTGCAAACTTGCTAACAGTGGCATCAAGGGTCTGTGATAGTTTTCATGTGCGTGTTACAGTCTGTAATGACTTCATTCATACAAAATTGCTGCTTTTTATGGTGTCATGAATGTAGAAGTGGAAATTACTTGAAACGCATCGTTTTACAGGGACTGCTGCACTTGATTGGGTCATTCACTGGTATTAAGCATTTGCCTTTTAAGTAAAATTTTCATTACAGTATGAACCAGGTTGACTGCTTATCATAACAAGCCAATTGGGTTTCGAGTTTGGTAATGACATCGTGATGACGGAGCGAGGTGGTGCAGTGATTAGCAAGGACATTGGACTCGCATTCCCGAGGACGATTATCATAAGTTTTAAGAGGTCGTGGCCAAAAGATGACAGAATTTTCGCATATTATCACGGGAAGGTCCGCTGCTCGTGGTCTCGCGGTAGCGTTCTCGCTTCCCGAGCACGGGGTCCCGGGTTCGATTCCCGGCGGGGTCACAATGGAAAAACACAAATAATTTTAAACCAGGGGAGTATTTTTGTCATTTCACGTCTAGGATCCAAGGACTTCGCCAACAACCGGAAATACGTGACGCCGGTGAACTAGTGTAAAAACAGGATGTAATTCACCCCTGTTTCACGGGAGAATTACTATCTGGTTAACTGAAGCTGATGGACCTTGCAGCGTGTTTCAAAAATACTTTTACAAAACCTTGGAGACAGGTTCCTTACACCAAAACATACCTTTAGAGCTATGGGCACTTTCTCGTTTCCGATACTTACAAGGGAACCTCCCCATCGCACCCCCCCCCCCCCCCCTCAGATTTAGTTATACATTGGCACAGTGGATAGGCCTTGAAAAACTGAACACAGATCAATCGAGAAAACAGGAGGAAGTTATGTGGAACTATGAAAAAAAATTAGTAAAATATACAAACTGAGTAGTCCATGCGAAGATAGGCAACATCTTGGAGAATGGGAGTCCAGGAGCGCCGTGGTCCCGTGGTTAGCGAGAGCAGCTGCGGAACGAGAGGTCCTAGGTTCAAGTCTTCCCTCAAGTGAAAAATTTAATTTTTTATTTTCAGTTTATGTGACAAACTCTTATGTTTTCATCACATTTTTGGAGTGATTATCACATCCACAAGGAAACCTAAATCGGGCAAGGTAGTAGAATCTTTTTACCCATTCGCCAAGTGTACAAGTTAGGTGGGTCGACAACATATTCCGGTCATGTGACGCACATGCCGTCACCAGTGTCGTATAGAATATATCAGATGTGTTTTCCTGTGGAGGAATCGGTTGACCTATGACCTTGCGATCAAATGTTTTCGGTTCCCACTGGAGAGGCACGTCCTTTCATCTACTAATCGCACGGTTTTGCGGTGCGGTCGCAAAACACAGACACTAAACTTATTACAGTCAACAGAGACGTTAATGAACGAACGGACAGGTTATAATTTTGCGAAAATAAAGAAAGTAAAATTTTCAGTCGAGGGAAGACTTGAACCAAGGACCTCTAGTTTCGCAGCTACTCACGCTAACCACGGGACCACGGCATTCCTGAGTTCATCTTGTCCTTGATGTTGCCTATCTTGCGCATGGACTACTCGGTTTGTATATTTTACGAATTTTTTTCATAGTTCCACACAACTACTTCTTGTTTTCTCGATTGATCTGTGTTCAGTTTTTCAAGGCCTATCCACTGTGCCAACTTAAAACTACATCTGAGGGGGGTGCGATGGGGAGGTTCCCTTGTTAGAAATACACCTCTACTGCAAGCTCTTTGCTTTCCATGTTTTTGGAGGAGGTAGTATAGACAAAAAAAAAGTGAAATTCAAAGGAGGACAGATCAAAATATTTTATTTGGACTACTAGTTTTGGACAGGGCCCATTCTGAAGTGCACCTATAGTAACAGATACGGATTCATCATCGTCGTTACATTAAAAAATCTCGTGCCTTGCATATCTGTGCCCAGCACGGTTGTCGATGGTCGTCGTCTAATAATGTTTAACACAAATCATACTGTATTAACTTGTAGATGTCGCTTGTGCATGACAAGAAGGAAAAAAAAATGTCCAGGAAACATTGACTCCAAAATGCATGCCTTATGAGCCATGACCACTTGTTCACTTTCGGTAGTATGAAACACATATCATCTATTGAACAATTGCTCGTAGCTCTTAACACGTGTTGCTCTTAACACGTGTTTTTTTAGAACGCATGTTTAGCAGGCTTTTTTTCCTTGTATTAGTGTAAGGAACTTGTCCCCAGAGTTTGTAGAATTATTTTTGAAACACCCTTCATATTCCAAAGGGTATACTGTGTTTCGACACTGATAAGGTCAGAGTTATACTTTACATTTTCGAATTTGTGCTTTCGAGCATCGCTGCCGAATTATTAAATTATATTTTTCGTAACAACGTTATCAGTTTTTTACGTTTTTAACTTGCTGTCGTTGATTGATGTACACTACTAATGTTTAGAAAGAAGACAGTAGTCGATTTGCTGATTCGTTTAGGACTGAAATACTGGGATTATTGAGGAAATTAATTTTGTGCAAGATTTTATTTGGAGGGTTTGGGAGACTGTGACAACAAGCTGTCGTAGAAACCGTAACTTAATCACATGCGCCTTCTTACCATGAAGTGCCCAACTTCAATATTGCGCACGTGGAATTGCCATCTCTACCGCTGACGTACAACACAGAAAATCAAGACACATTGAGACACAGAGGTACAGGCATTTCCTCCGTTGTCACGTCTACACCACGCACTTAGGAGCGTATGTGTGTCAGTTTCACCCACTAGTCGCGTGTTTTTGAAAAGATGGAGCGTCGCAAAAAAAAATAGTAATTAGAAACGGAGATAGCAACCTTGACTCGTGATGACTGGGTGTTGTCTGATGTCCTTAGGTTAGTTAGGTTTACGTAGTTCTAAGGTCTAGGGGACTGGTGACCATAGCTGTTAAGTCCCATAGTGCTTAGAGCCATTTGAACCATTTGAACCAGAGCAACCTTGACTCTCGAACACTCTTCACCAAGGTTGCTGGAGGTCTAGAGGTGACGATCTTTTAGTATCAAGTCGAGCTACTGAGCTATAAAGCACTCTTGAGGGTACAAAAAAAAAAAGTGTGAAATCTTACGTGACTTAATTAAGGTCATCAGTCCCTAAGCTCACACATAACTTAACCTGAAGTATCCTAAGGACAAACACACACACACACACACACACACACACACACACACACACACACACACATGCCCGAGGGGGGACTCGAACCTCCGCCGGGACCAGCCGCACAGTCCATGACTGCAGTGGTGAGGGTACAACAATCTTCTATATATATATTTCCTATAGTGAGTAATTCGAATCCAGCTCAAACGTGAAGTGGTTCGTACCTTCTACGGAGAAAATTCTCAAGATGTCATCTGGGCTGGATGCTCTTGAAATTTCAGAGCCAGCGATGCATTTTATTCATTGTTTGCTACTACGGTGCACCCAGTGCACACGACTGGCCGTCGCCCGCTCCTTACTGCTTTGATGCCGGTGAACGGTTTCCTGCATTCGCCGTTCACGGCCGAGTGAAGTGTCGCGCCGACGGCGTGCACGGTTCGGTAAGCATCGCGTCTGGGGCGGGGCGCCGCCTCCGCATCTTTTGTTGACGAGTGGGGGCGGGGGGGCGGGAGTAAAGGTGCCGCCGGTGCTCCCTGAGAGAGAGAGAGAGAGAGAGAGAGAGAGAGAGAGGCAGGGCCGGCGATCAATAGGCGCAAAAGTAATAGCTCGTTTTTGCCGGCTCTCCTTTGTGCGCGGACCGGAACAAATTGTTCGCCATTGTAGTACACGGATGGCACCGCGGCGTGGCGGCAGCCTCTGCGCGCTCCCGCGGCGCCGTGATGAATGGATAAAGCGCCAGCCGGCGGCGGAGGCGCGCCCGATGCCGTATTGATTACCATTTTATCCGCCGTCCCGCGGGGGGCCGGCCGTGTTTTTATTATTCCGTCTCGGGCGCAGTCGTGCGCCGCGGCCGGCTCGCTTTTTTTGTGTTCCCTCTCGGCCAGTGACTGTTGCGGCGGATCTGAAGGCATGCGGCGGTGCCCGTTTTGGCTTCCGCTGGGCGTGGGCGGCCTCCCGGCTAATAAACACCGCTGCGAGGCGAGGCGGCTTCCTGCCAGCACCACCTGTTTTTCTGTCATCCGGCGGCCGACAGTGTGAGCCCGAGTGGATAATTTGCCACCGGTCTGCGGTGGGCAGAGCTACCACCACAAGAGCTCTGAATTTGCACGTACATATTCAAAACGATTCCAATGGCTCTGAGCACTATGGGACTTAACTGTTGAGGTCATCAGTCCCCTAGAAGTTAGAACTACTTAAACCTAACTAACCTAAGGACATCACGCACATCCATACCCGAGGCAGGATTCGAACCTGCGACCGTACCGGTCGCGCGGTTCCAGACGGTAGCGCCTAGAACCGCTCGGCCACGTACATATTTCTTACGTGCCTCTTTTTACTCACTCTCTCTCTTTATATATATGGTCTCGACATCAGTTCTCCGCATGCCACGCGAGAGAATGACAAGGATATTGTCAGTATTGTCTACAGTATTTGGACGCAGCTGAATATATTTCAAAAGTGTTAGGTGTCCCCAACATTTGTGCGCATCTTCTCAATCTCACGGTCAATAATACTACCAACATTTCTGGAATGCGCAATAATATTGACCCTCTAGGAGTGAGATTCAGATGGTTGCTCAATAATATTGAGAACATCGAACACTTTGGAAGTACTTTGCGCTGCCTGGAAAAACTGTGCCGTCTGTGGGCAGTATTCACAATATCCCTGACAGCCTCTGGCTACTACACAGACCAAAGCTTTTGGGTTAGGTTCGCTGTTGCTGTTGTGTAGAAACTTCCTGACCAGGAAGAAACAGCATTGCAATTAGAGTGCAGTGAACTGTATAAATGATTCCGCCATTGTGGAAAGTTAGGGCAGATTAGTGCAAAGAAAGAAGGTCAAGAATGATGAATACTATGATATGTTGCTCAGAAAATATAGGGAAACGCTGCGAAGGAAAATTTTTGTACAACATATAATTAATGCGAAGTTATGAATAAAAGTATATACAGGGTGAGGAGAAAAGGTACATGCTTTGAGGGTGATTCCTAATAAGCATATGGCCTCACTTAACCGTTTCCGGGTAAACCAGTGAAAACAACTAAGAACGGGAAACGTGTAGCGTCGTTCTTAGTAACGGTGTCAGTACGTAGTTCACTTGAGCATGGTGCAGTTGTTTACCTCGAGTCTCAATCCGACAGTGCTTGTCGTAGTGCACGGTACTACAGTGTTGTTACGTGGACAACGAATACAGTTTTCTGTAGTGAAAATGGTTTGTCCAATAGGAATTCCAGAGCTGCTGTGCGAGAATACCAACAACGATTTCCGAATTGCAGAGTTCCAGATAGTAGTTGTTTCACGGATTGCGTGAGCGTGGTACGCTTCCCAGCGTAAATGTTGCCTCTGAACGTCCTGTGCAACAAACTCGTAATGAAGTTGAGAACATTCTTCAAGTAGTGTAACGCAGCCCTACTACTAGCTCTAGAAGAATTGCTGCCCAACTTGGTATTCCACAAACGCGAGTGATACGTACAGTACACGAGCACAGTCTGTATCCCTTTCATCGGCAGAGTGTACAACATCTGCCTGAAGGACATGCTGTATACAAGAGCAGCAACATGCATTGAACTTGACTGTGGACTGTTTGAACATCTTCTGTCAGGAAACGTACACAATTAAACAAACCATAACGTAACAGTATCTGAATTTACCGTCACCTGAGAGAGAGAGAGAGAGAGAGAGAGAGAGAGAGATATGTTTATCTCAGTGTATATACAATCATTAAGTGCACTAGCAAGGTTTCGGAGTGCAATAAATAAGCGCTTACTTTCTGGAACTACGTCTCTCATTGTATTGTTTTGTGTTGTTTTGATGATGGGGACATGGGTGTCCGCAGAAATTTATCCGGGGGTGTGGGGGGGGGGGGGGAAGAGGGGGGCGTTATGTTTGGGTATATGTTTTGAGGAGTCTTGATGCCTGTATAGCTATTATTGCAATTTTCACTTGGGGCCCTGAGATAACAGAACACATAATGCAAAGGATAAGTATTTGGAAAATCGTAAGGGAGTCTAATTACGAAGAACGCTTACAAATCCCAGGTTCTACCAATTCTTAAGTATTTTTGTTTGTGTGAGGCCCTCACGACGTTGGATTTACAAAACAGATGGAAAAACCTTGAACATGGCTGTAAACTGCAACTGTAAACCCATAGTCTTGGAAAGGATGAAAAAAATCAGCCATCCAGTTGGGTACCACAGGTTTGTTAGAACCCTTGATCTAGGTTTCGAAAATTATAAAATTATATTCTTGAGAAGAAGATTATCAAGCTTCTTACATACCGTGTTGAAAAGTTACATTAAAATAAAGCAATGTATAAAAATTCACCTCAAAAACACAAGAGCCAAATGGCTTTATTCTAACGTACCTCTTCAACACAATATGTAACAAGCGTCACAATGTCCTTCTCAATAAGACAATTTTGTGTTCATCGAAACCTTGGTCAGTGGTTATGTGTTTAGCAACTGATTGCCCGATTTTTTCACCCATTCCATGACAACAGACGGAAAAGATTGAAAGAGCTGCACGATTTATTATTGGTTTATCTATTTAGCGTGAGAATGTCATAGAAGTGCTCACCGGATTGCAGTGGGAGACATTGGAAGAAGTAAGTTTCCCTGTTGTCGCAAAGAGCCTCAATCAAATCATGATAGCCCACGTCCCGATGCTAATTATGAAACACACTACTTCCTCCAACAAATTCGAGCACATACGTTGGGTTATCAACAGTCTTTCTTCGCTCATGCTATTCACGAGTGGGACAGGGTATGTGTCGGGGGGGGAGGGGGATGCGATTATCCTAGTATGGTAAAAAACTCCGCTCTCCCCCCCCCCCCCCCCCACACACACACACTGTTCGGTGGGTTGCGGAATACATACGTAGATTATTACTCTGTTACTCACTGGGTTCTCCAGTTTGTATAACTGTAAAATGACATACATTTACATTTACAAGTATAAGATAGGCTTTTTTTCTTTCAGAGCCGTTACAGTCCAGAACGGATTCCAGTTGCCTCAAGCGCGGGGTCATAGTGCTACGTGGAACACTTGTATATATTTAGAACGCCTGTTGCGAGAATGCCCTCCGGTGTTCCCTCTCGTCCTCTCCAGCTTCCTACAGGCAACGTCTGAAAACCCCGACGGCGCATTCAGTGGTGGGGATGGGCTGCATTCACACACAGCCGCAGGCTGCATACGGGCCCCACTTGTCACCTCGCCCGCTGCCAGCTGCGCAAACTCCCCGCATTCAGACGTCAGCCCCTCTCCTCAGCGAGATCTCTCCGGCTCCACTTGAGGCGGCCTTTGGAATGCCAACACCCTGCCGCTAAAATTCAACGCTGGTCGACATTCAGCAGCAACACGTTCCTCGCTCGCTCATAGCTGTTTGCATTTTGTCTCAAACATACGCGCCATTTGTTTGGCATCTCATGGTTTCTTTACTTCTCTCACTCGACTTTTTTATTTTTTAATGTCAAGTTTGGTGTTACGGCGCTCCGCGTAACTGTAGTTTCGGCTCTTGACAGAAAGGATCCGCAGCATCTGCCTTGGGCTTCATAACACGGAACAATAAAGGCACTTCAAGGTTCATTATCCATTGAACATGACACAATGAATGGAAATGACGTGGCTGCGGTGTGAAAACTGCAGTTCGTCCAGCCTTGTTGAATTAATACAGAACTGTTCGAATGGGAATTAACAGAACCATCCATTGAAATGACACTGGGTAACCGTACATTAATGGGGTAATACAGTCAAACAAGTGAGGGTGTATTTAGCATTATTATCAGTTCTGATTGACTACGTCACCATAGTACTATAGTTGTTGGCCAGTACGGCAATGAATGCAATGTTCAAAGTAGTGGTATGTATATAAGGCAACATCTAACCCGCCTGCATTGGTGCCTCAGTTTAAAAAATTACCTGAAAATTGTTCCGAAGATTTTGGAAATCTTGACAAACACAGCATCAATTAATTTCTTTTTAGATTTCGTGAGGCCTTAAGAATTATCGTTCAGTTAAAATAAATCAGAGCTACTCCATAATGTTGGTAGATAAAAAAGATACAATAATTACAAATGCAAGAAGATAAGTGCTTGGTTGTGTACTAGAACCGTTCACGAAATATTGTAAGTTTACGTGGTTCATCATGTGTGTAAAACTGAGCTTACATTTTGGCATTAGGTGACAATGCAGTCTGTTGTTCATTCATTACTGGATCAACTGACAGGCGATAAATGACTACAAAGATATTTTCAGTAAAAACACAAACTGCACCTGCAATATTGGCACGAGTACGTGAGGTGAGGTACTCGCTGAGGAAAGGACAATAGCAAAGATAGCAACATTTTCTGATCGCGCCCAGAAGCCCAAATCTCCTTCCCTGCACCTTTTAGCTGTGGGTCAACCTGAAGGCTAGTGTACTCAAATAGTCAATACAATACCGAAGATGTACATCAGAACATACAGAGTATTCGAAAATTCCGTTACAAACTTCTAGGACTAGTTGCGGGGAGTGAGTACATATTTTGCATAGGAACCCATGTCCGTATTACAGACGTTTGGAAACGTGCTTGGCAGGTGGGCAGTCATGGCGGGGGTGATTATGTCGGATCGGCTGACGTCATTTAACGTCTGTCCTATCGCTGTGACCTGGTTCGAGTCTCATTCACGAGTCTGTGAGTCTTAGAGCAACACGCGTGAGTAACGTTTGCAGAATACACCAACACTGTACATCCTTTTTTGATATAATTACACAACTGCTTAGAGAAAGGATACCCTTCACCGTCAGCAGGTGTGATTGTGGTTCTCCAAGAAAACGCCTCAAACCCGAATTTGACGAGGCCGTACTACATCACTTTGGAGACAGTCTGTCAACGAGAATACGAGCAATTCCTATGGCTATTAATGAGTGGAGCTGTAAAGCAAGTGCCGGCCGCTGTGGCCGAGCGGTTCTAGGCGCGACTGCTACGGTCGCAGGTTCGAATCCTGCCTCGGGCATGGATGAGTGTGATGTCCTTAGGTTAGTTAGGTTTAAGGAGTTCTACTTTCTAGGGGACTGATGACCTCAGATGTTAAGTCCCATAGTGCTCAGAGCCATTTGAACCATTTGTAAAACAATTGATGTACTGGGTCACGCCTAATCGGTTACTTGTAAAAGTGGTCGTGTTACGAACATTGTTTTCAAATGAGTGTTGTACGGAACGATATGTTTCCAGTTCAAAATATTATCCACTCACACCCCTCTGCAAATTCTAAAGTTTTTAACGGGAATTTCCGAACACCCTGTAGGAAAGGAAATGGCAGAGATGCTCTGCGCGCCTCACAGATTGATTACACACACACACACACACACACACACACACAATTGGTGAATTGATGTAAGTAGTGCAGTATCCTCTGCAAAGAACAGTTAGTCCTATTCAGTAACTAGGGAAACTTACTTCACATCGAGCATTTGACAGATTAGTTTTACACCAGCCATCCTATATGTATCCCAGATACGTAATTGTAGGTAATACGAGATAAATCATTTCAGAGGTTGGTAGCAACGTCTGGTAGAGGAACATGCTACGCAGAGAAACGGTGTTTTCCAGTAGACCTGAACGGGCGAGAGAGAGAGAGAGAGAGAGAGAGAGAGAGAGAGAGAGAGATCCGCATCTTAGTACCGTAGGCGGCCGCCTTGCGGCGCTGGTGTGTCTGGACGCAGCAAGTTGGCAGGCTGTCGGCTGTGGTCGTCGCCGGCTTATCCCCCTGCCGGTGACTCACGCCAGCTATTCCATCGCGAGTCATTCCGCTTTACTCGGGTCGTAAGAAACTCTTATGCCCCCGGCGGACATCGTTTTTGCAGTACTTGTGATCCGCCCCATAAAACTGAGAACGGCCGGAAATACTGGCGCAGTAACTACTTGTCGTTCACAACTGCGGTTACGGAACAGAAACCCAATGGCGTGGCCGTGGCACGCCATTACGGATGCGCGCTTGCAGATTTGCGGAGCCCATGAATAAAATAACGATTGTCCTGGCGAGGCAGTGTCTGCTCCCGGCTGTTACGCTCTCAGTGCTCCTATAATACCTTTCATAACATGACGGCACGTCCTCAGTCACTTCACATTTCATGGAGTTTGCATGGAAGCTTGGCGCATTTACTCCTAATTCAGGTTCGTTGGGAAAGGCATTCACGTATAGCGGGTCGTCGCCTAGAAGTGAGGATTTCGCATCTCTTTCGAAGATCATAATCAGACAGTGATAGAAAATTGCGTCTAAGAAAAACGTCCTTGCAGATGTTTCTATGACGCCTCTGCGTTTCTCTTACTTAAACGCACCTTGCGGAATTCATTTGTTCCATTTCATCCCTCTTCTTGTTAATGCTCAGGTTTTTAATTCTGCTCCCCCCACGTTTGCGTGAGCAAAGCTATGGGCATTTGTATGGACTACGCTTTTCACTGCTATTTCCTTTGCGTAATACATAGGAATAGCCAGTATCACCCAAACAGAGGCGTGTCTCGTACTAATTTTACAGGCTACACCTCGCAGCTACACGAACGTTCATACTTTGCAATGCTATTAGGAGCCTGAATGGCCGTTCTCCATCTTCTTACACATTGCCGGTCCGTTATTTTCAGCGGAAGAATCGCGCAACAGTTAATGTGCCCCTTCAGTAGTGCAACCTTAAAAGAAATGAAAGTGTTCGATTTTAGTACAATCAACGAATTAGTTTATGGTTTAGATCGTTTCGTTTGTCGCCGCAACTAGATGATTTCTACGCGCTGCATAAACGTACACCGCAAAGCCAAGTATGAGTCACAAGCCTCGCTTAGACTCGCGAGACGGCGTTGAAACAGTCATTTCCCGTTATACCTCTCTTCAGTGTCCTGAGTCCCTATGAATACCTTCAGAAGCTACCATCACTGGATCGGACAATAAAAATCGCAGTAGGTGTCACTAGACCATCACCAACAGGTTTCTCCCATCTCCTCTGTAGACAACAAAACAACACAGTCTAAAGCCGCAGAGGGAGAACTCCACGCTCCAAATTTCTATTGCTGCAGTATTTAATTTATTCTTCTTCTAATAATCTTCGTCAAACTTCCTGGCAGATTAAAACTGTGTGCCCGAGTTCGAGTCTCGGTCGGGCACACAGTTTTAATCTGCCAGGAAGTTTCATATCAGCGCACACTCCGCTGCAAAGTGAAAATCTCATTCTGGAATCTTCGTCAAGTCTGCTTCGTTCGTTACCAGCGCCTCGAGCCATCCGGTTGCTCCGAACTCTGTTCGGCGGTCTTTTATATTACAGTCCATGTCGCTTGCTTACATCCATACCCACCTCAAAAATCAGCAATAGAAGACGACATTACCCACACACGCGAAAGATTGATTGATTGATGGTTGTTTCGTTCGCTGCTGGTTGTTTCATTCATTCGGGGGAGGGGAGCGTATAGCGAGGTCATCGGTCCTATTGGATTTGGGGAGGATGTGGAAGGAAGTCGGCCGTGCCCTTTCAAAGGAACCATCCTGGCTTTTGCGTGGAGCGATTTAAGGAAATAATGGAAAACCTAAATCGGGACGGCCGGACGCGTGTTTGAACCGTCGTCCTCCCGAACGCGAGTCCAATGTGCCAATTCATGCGAAAGGGAACGTAATTCCGAACACTTCTGAACTTTCCACATGTAGAGAACACACTGTTTCCTGACTACGAACTCCGAAATACGCTTCGACACCACCTCCAAACTCGTCTCCCGCACCCTACGGGGACCACCGACTGATTCTTCGATTTCGAGAGCTGCGCACTGCTCCACGACATTTGGCCATTTCCTGCTAACGCTCAGAGTACGTGTGTGAAATTTCGCTGCCTGCCGCCAATTCCAGATGTTTGTTTGCCAGAGGATGGCAGGAAACGTCAGCTATTCTATAGGGTAAAGACCACCCAGTCGGGCCAGGCCACCACCCATTAGCTGGATGCAACCTTCGGGCTGGAGAATAGCCGCAGTCCAACGGACACCGGCTGTGGACTGTGCGGCTGATCCCGGCGGAGGTTCGAGTCCTCCGTCGGGCATGGATGTGTGTGTTTGCCCTTGGGATAATTTAGGTTAAGTAGTGTGTAAGCTTAGGGACTGATCGCCTTAGCAGTTAAGTCCCATAAGATTTCACACACATTTGAACATTCTTTTGGACACCGGCAAACTGACGGTGTCGCTGAAAATAGTCAGCAGTTACCTACGGTCGCGGCCCGTAAATGAAACGTCACAACACATGTAGAGTAGAGCACGCTGTGTTACACTGGTAGACTGGAAACAAATCCGTATCGTGTCCGTATGCTACCTGCCAAAAACCGCATAACCCAGCAAGAGCCCCAGGCTGCGCAGAAATATCTTTGCACAGAATTGTCGCTCCGTCCACGGCGCCGACTGACGTACCTACAAGCTGCTGCGACTTGTATCGCGCGTGTAGTGCTGTCATTTTTCATTATGTTGTACTCGATGCATTTACGATGCCTGCGTCTGAATTTTAATAGAACGTAAAGAAAACATTAAAATGGCAGAAATATGTTGATTTATTGACAGGGATTTCTCAGTTATTATCTGGGGCTTCGATCGCCCTTTAGAGTAGCGCGGTGCGCCCTTCTTTGGCAGTCGCAGGCAGACACGCGTCGTCGCGACTGGCGCTCCCAGGAAGACGTGTGGAGAGAGGGGAGACCACTGGTGGCGCGGCCAGAGTAACGAGTCTGAGGACAAAGCGGGCGGGCAGGGGGCGGAGATGATGACAGAGCGGCTGCGGCGCCGGCCTCCCCCTGCCCTGTAATGGAGACGTGTAATCTGGCGACCCGGACGGGGCCGCTTTGCCTGCTAAGTGATTCCTCTGTCGGAATTGAGTCCCGCCGGGAAACAACGCGCGCGCCTCCAATCTTTTAATGCACGCCGCGCCGCCACACAACACAGACGGGGCCGCTTGGGGCCCCTTACGTGGCTCCGCGAACTGCCGCTCTCCCTATTTCGCCGCGTAGTGTGCTGCGTCGAGAATGCCGCGTTGTGTTACGTATCCGATCTCCTTCAAACCCACATTACACGACCAACATACGACACAAATACACCGGTCCCCTCGGGTCAATGCAACTCGCATGCAGACTGGCGTCCAATGTCCTGTCTAGTCGTGCTACACATGGCGGAGGAGGGAAAGGAACGTTAAAACCTTTCACTGTGTTTCAGAATAAAATTCAGTCGTCCAGTACAGCGAAATGAAAATAGCAGTACAACTGACGTCTGAATTTCATTCTCAAATATATTCTACAGTCGCTGAGCAAATAACAGCTATGAATAAGATCGTATCGCACCGTATTTCAGGTGGGCATTCAGTTTGTCGGCAACTTGATAGGATTCTCGAAACCAAAATTGTGACTTCGATAAAATGCCGTCGTCTTCCCACAGCGCAAGTCAACCTAATCCTGTCGACTTCGTCTCATTGAGCATAGATTTTGAGTTTCTTACCCTCTGTGGCTTGTTTTGTTATCGTGACACGTTGCGTAAGTTCTTCCACAAATCGGCAAATATATTAAAGCTAATAATAATTTAGATTTTACGAGTTTGTATTTATTTTGGGACGACAGTCTCGTTGAATTTTTAATGGCACCCAGCTCGTCGTCGACTGTATTACACACACATTATAATTTCCACGATTGCTGTTTTGACTTTTGAGTATTCTTCAAGTGATTAGGTCAACAACACATCGTTCAGCACTTCGACAATTACAAAAGTTTAAATTGCAGTGATGTAAATAATAATAATAATATAATAATAATAATAATAATAATAATAATAATAATAAATAGAACAGTCAATTGCGAAGTTGGTGTCATTTTAAAGTCTATGGTTACAATCTTGAACAAAGAAACTGTGTGCATAAATAACAACGTGAAAAGGTTAAACAGTTTCACTGTACACACCTTTGTTCAATAGCGAAAAGGGCAGCTGTATTGAAGGACAAAAATACTATTTTTTTTTAACTTCATCTGGCACTTAGAAAGGAAACAACACAGAAAGTATATAACGCTTAACGTTGTCTTAGGTCCATATTTTCTCGATCAAACAGGTGTTGGCGCTTTGAAATGTATGGACGACATTTTTAATTTTTTTAAGTCTTATGCCGTGAGGACAATTCAGCATATAAAATTCATCAAGAACATCCGTTATGAAAATTGCTTTAGCTGTTTCTGAATTTTGCTACCGTTTCGTAGGTAGTTCCGCAATTCTAATACTCTTGGTTTTTTCGGTATCTTAAACCTCACTTTCGCCGTTCAGTGTTGGCTGTTGACGTACCGTCTAGTGTGATCACACCTGTAAGCAAAGATATCACATGCAATTGATAAATTGTAGAAAGTTTTCCAGTTCTTCCTCTGTAAGGATTTTTATTCCTGGTCGACAGCATCATCGTAAAGTACCAGGTTGTACTAGAATCAGAAGTATACTGCAGTGATTAATGAAAGTCTGTATATTGTTCAACACCGCCGGCCGGAGTGGCCGAGCGGTTCTAGGCACTACAGTCTGGAACCGCACGACCGCTAGGTCGCAGGTTCGAATCCTGCCTCGGGCATGGATGTGTGTGATGTTTTTAGGTTAGTTAGGTTTAAGTAGTTCTAAGTCTTAGGGACTGCTGCCCTCAGATGTTAAGTACCGTAGTGCTGAGAGCCATTTTTTAGACAATTTAACTCGTAACTTTAGTTTCGCTGTACAGACGCCGTCAAAAAATAGCTGACCTTCAAAGTAGTGCACGTCTGAAGTTGATAGCGGAAGTGCAGTTTTGGCTTCCATACATATCCGTCACATTGGACGGAACAACTGGACTAGGTTCCAAAGTAACGACGCTCAGAAAGGTTTGCTGTGATGCATTTTTTCCTGCACTAGTTGAAAAAACGGTATCTGACGTTGTATAAGCGGAGGAGATTCGGAGAATAAGTTAATCAGACTGACTGCAAGCGGAACGGTGCATGAAATTGAAGCGGATGGATCGAGATTAATGGAAGCTTCCCACGCTTTACGCTCGTTTAGCCTCGCGTTTTCTTGTCAGAAAAGCTGCTCTGGCTATTCGTTTATTTTGACCTGGTGTTCCTTCTGTGGCTGCGTTTAGACGGCTAATGTTATATTGCCTGCTTACATTTACTGATGTTCACAGCTTTCTCTTGCCAGTAAGGTTAACCTGAGACTTGTTTCTGTATTAACTTGTAGGCACATCACGGGAATCGTGGGACCGACAAAGCAGTCGCACTTGAGTTTGTGTTAGGTCTTCTGGAACTTGGCTTCAAACAAATGACAGCTTAGGCGAAATCTATACTCTCACAGGAGTAAGCGGTACGGAAGCTAAGTGGAGAGCAACGAATGGCGAATCGAACGCAAGCGATACAATTATTATCCATTGTCTTTCGTGGCCCTCTCTATTATTTTAGTAAGAGAATTTTTTTATGTGCAGGTAGTTAGCTGAAAACGCATTTTACTGGACATGGCAATTCCACAACCACATTTTATTTGTATTTCATTGTTTGTGAGTAGTTTCGGGGTCGAGGTTCGTTATCGAACGCTCAGGCTCATTCAAATCAGGCAAGCTGCAACGTGGCATCATCTTGGGCCTGAATCTAACTGTGGGCAGTGATCGAGCCAGGTCGCACCGCATCAGTTTTACTTATTGAGAGATAAATAGGCGCCTAAGAAGAAATAAACACAAATCAAAATACAGTGCGGGCGCGGAACTGCTAATTCCAGAAATACATCCTAAATCTATTAGGTTAGTTAATTTTTTGAGCTTTACGAAAGGATGTACAGCTTAAAATAATTTTTTAATGCAGTTTGATTTCTTGATAAAGTGTGAAGCAGTGATGCTTTGGTTTTTTATTTTCTTTTTGTTCAGGTAACTGCTTGACTCGCAAGGAATGCAGGCGGCGAATTTCAGGGATTCCGTATGCGCCGCACGCTATTCAATTGCGATATTTGGGATGCCGACCTGGAAGACGGATGTGCGCTTTGTGTTTTTCTCTTTGTGTGTTCTTGCGGCTGACAGCGGTTGTATGTAATGCGTTCGGCAATAAAAAGGAGCGAGTCGCTTCCGGCGACGCTGCAACCTGCGCCCTGTCAATAAATCGCGCGCCCAATGGCTGCCGTTCCGCCGACGTCGCAAAGAAATGCTCCCCCAAAACGGCCGGCGGCGGCGGCGGCGGCGGCGGCGGCGGCGGCGGCGGTGTCTCCGAGTATGCGGGACGAGTTCTTGCGCCGCGGTACAATGCCGATGCTACAGCATTCCTCCATGTGGGTGGTTCACGGGCTGACACTCAGCAGTGGAGGGGGGTTAGCAAAACCGCACATGAAACGTGGGGTGTACAGTTATTTACAAATATAGCCGATAGCGTTCTCATTCATAATTTTATCCACCGAAATATTGAAATAACTGTGTCATCTTTAAATGGAACTTTTTCCCCCATTGCCTTTTGGAGGATACCAGGATATGAGAATGTACTGATATGACGCCTCTTAAACTGTTTTATGGTGGCGGTGTTGTAATCCTACAGCTATAATGAACATTAAGAACTGAATTATGCAATTAAGCAGTTGTAACGGTATATTTTACTAGAGATGATCGGTTTCGGTTTAAGATCAGACCACCATCCGTTCCAAAAAAACATCTCAGCTGTGTGAAACTCCCTGGCGGATCAAATATGTGTGCCCGACCGAGTCTCGAACTCGGAACCTTTGCCTTTCGGGGGCAAGTGCTCTACCATCTGAGATACCGAAGCACGATTCACGCCTGGTCCTCAAAGGTTCACATCTGCCAGACTTCGGTTTATTGGGATAATTTTAGGAAATTGTGATTCATCTGTGGAGAAGACGGTGTACAGATATTGCTGCGACCTAATCTTGAGTGCTGTTCACATGTTTGGGATCAGTACCAAGTCGGATTAAAGGAAGACTTCGAAGCAGCTCAGAGGTGGGTTGCTAGATTTGTTACCAGGTAAGTTTGAACAACACGCAAGTTTCGCGGAGATGCTTCAGGAACTGAAATGGTTATCTCTGGAGGCAAGGCGACGTTGTTTTCGAGAAAAAGTATTGAGAAAATTTAGAGAACCAGCGTTTGAAGCTGACTGCAGAACGATTCTACCGCCGGCAACATACATTTTTGTAAGGATAGTGATGATAAGATACGAGAAATGAGGGCTAATAAGGAGTCATATGGAGAGTCGTTTTCCCTCTCTGTATCAGCGAATGGAACGGGAAAGGAACGACTAGTAGTACAAGGGTACCCTCCGCCACGTACCGTATGACGGCTTGCAGAGTGTGTGTACGTAGATGTGTATGTAGAGGTATAACGTCTTCATTGGTATTGTGCTAAAACCCTCGGGATACGACAGGTTGTGAAAAATTAGCTGCCTGAAAATCGAAGAATTATGTTCTGAAAACGGTTGCCTATCATGTAAGTAAGTGTGTAGGAGACGGCTTTTAATTACTGGAACTAATACCTGCGACGGGTCACGAATGGATAAGCTTATTGTAAGGTCAAGTGTGCAGTTGGTACTGGTCGCTGGACAACAGGAAGGTAATGTATTATTAGTGTAAGAACCTCGTAACACAGCTGGATAAACGTGGGAGGGAAGCAAGCGAGAGAGGCCCTTTTCCACTTTGCCGCCCTCATCCCCCTTCCCTCGCGGCGAGAGCGCCGGAGGATTAACGTCGCGACGGCCGAGGCGGGGCAGCGGCGCCCGGCGACCGCCACATTAGGAGTGGAGGGGGTGGTGAGGGTGGGGGCAGGGCAGACGGCTGCCCTCTGCAGGCGCCAAGAGCTCCGGATATCCTGCACCGCTGTGTGTGTGTGTGTGTGTGTGTGTGTCTGTGTGTGTGTCTGTGTGTGTGTCTGTGTGTGTGTGTGTGTGTGTGTGTGTGTGTGTGGGCTTGTCGGAGGGCCCGCCGCGGACAAACAAAAAGAGCAGGGCGCGGAAAAAGGGAGAGCCGAGGATTCCGGAAAACGGGATTGTTGGGAAATAAAGTGGAAAAGCTGATGGGAAGTTAGCAAGCGGCGGCGGCGACGAGACAGTGACAAACGAGGGCGGCGCCACCAGTCGCCTGCGCAGCCCAGGCTCGGAGCCAGAGCGCGCAATTAAAAACTCCCCGCTCCCTCCCTTCATTTTTATACCGGCTCGTGTCTGACTTTGTAAACTCCTTAATGAAATTAGCTTTTACTCGGCAATCTAATTATCAGAATGTTCGCTCACCTGCTCGTCTGCGAGTAAAGGGGGAGAGGCAGGGTTTATAAAATGCAGATCCTCTCGCAGAATTCTTGAGGAGTGCATTTAAATTTTAATCTAATTTCCATTTATGAGACGTTTACTCGAGTGTTTTTATTCCTAAGAAAATGAAAATCTGTACCACTTCATTAATGTTTCAAAAGTGGGTAGTGAAATCACTTCCACGGAGTCTCTTTCGTGCTTATGGAGCTGAGGTGATACGCAGGTCTTTAGCGAGCTGCGTGAGCCGTCGGATATTTTGAATCCTGCAAGAGCAGACCGTGACAGCAGAAGAAAGCTCCAATTCATGCTCGTCTCGGCCTTGTAAAACACGGAATTCGGTCCACACACAGCCACATCTACATCACCATCTGCATCAGTACTCCACAGGCCACCCGAAGACGTGTGACGGAGGGTACTTGCGGCAGCAGTAACCGATCCCCAGCCGGCCGGAGTGGCCGATCGGTTCTAGGCGCTACAGTCTGGAACCGCGAGACCGCTACGGTCGCAGGTTCGAATCCTGCCTCGGGCATGGATGTGTGTGATGTCCTTAGGTTAGTTAGGTTTAACTGGTTCTGAGTTCTAGGGGACTGATGACCTCAGCAGATAAGTCCCATAGTGCTCAGAGCCATTTGTACCATTTTTTTTTTTAACACATAAAGACAAAAACAAGTCCAGCAGCACGCTGTTGTGGGTAAGAAGCTGCTGCTGGAAGCGGCCCCTCACGCTGGGAGGTCCCCACCGGTTTCCGTGACGCTGGCGCTTTTATCGGCGCGCGCGTAGCGGGCAGGCGGCACAAATTACAACTGGCGCCCCCGTGTGCCCAGCCGGCGCATCTCCCGGCAGGTGTCTGCGCCGGCAACGGCTCCCAGTGTTTGCCGACGCCCTTGCTGCGCCGGCCACACACCTCGAACCCTCCACGAGTGGCCTTTTATTCGGGCCGAGCGCTCTCCAAGGCAAAGCCACCCGGGCGCTCGGCGCACGTGCTGAAGAGCGGCGAGGGGAATGGCGGGGGGGGGGGGGGGAGAGCGGGGTGTTACCTGGCTGCGGCCGAGGCGCGGGAAGACGTGCCGGCGCCGCGGCGTTCACACGCCGGCCAGTAGCAGCATTTAGGCCTTAATGACCCGGCGAGGCGAGGCGAGGCGAGGCGAGGGCGCCGGGGAGCGCGCGTTTTTCATCGCCTCGCGGCAAAACAAGCTGTCATCCGTTGACAAGCGCCTGGCGAGATTTATACTGCTGCTGCCGCTCCTCTCACAGACCAGCTGCACCTCGCCGACAGGGACGTCGGTGGTGATCGTGCTTTCCGGCGAGATAATCTAATCAGAGGTACTCGAGAACAGGACTCTGCGTCCGCATGCCGTCAGCAGTGCACAAATAAAAGCCGACGAAAAGCAGTGCGTTTCGTCACCGGATCGTTTAGACGGCGCGAGAACGTTACGAAGACGCCCAACTAAATACAGTGGCGGATTAGAAGAGCTTTGCATCACTGAGAGGCAGTGTGCGATTTGCAGGGGGGGGATGGTGGGGATTCCCCCCCCCCCCCCCCCTCTGCGTCAGACCATTCCCTCCTCTGGTTTTAGTTTATGCATCCCAACCAGGGATGTTTATTTCCCGCGCACTGGAGTAAAACTTTACATATAATTTAAATTTGTGGAGCCGAACACTGAAAGTTTACTATTAATACTATTAATACGTTTGCTTACTAATTTTGAAAAAGTGTTATGTAGTAGTTAAGCATTTCAAAACATTTAGAACTAAATGGCAGGACAACGTACGCCACATTTCCACAGCATACCACAATGTTGCAAGACGTCGCCCCATCGTAAACGAGGCTTTATAGCCAGGTCTGTATTGTATGGTGGATGTGATGTGTTGCGTACGCCGGCCGTGGTGGTCTAGCGGTTCTAGGCGCTCAGTCCGGAACCGCGCGACTGCTACGGTCGCAGGTTCGAATCCTGCCTCGGGCATGGATGTGTGTGGTGTCCTTAGGTTAGTTAGGTTTAAGTAGTTCTAAGTTCTAGGGGACTGATGACCACAGATGTTGGGTCCTATAGTGCTCAGAGCCATTTGAACCATTTGTTGCGTACGAAACTAAAACCTGCAATCAGATCCAAACGTCGTGGAAAACTGTGAAGAGGTGTCAGCCTGCAGCAAGATAACGTTCGCCCACATTCTGCCAAACGGACAGCCGACGCAATAAAGGAGTTGAGATTCGAGGTGCTGGAAAATCCACCATACAGTCCAGACCTGGCCCCAAGCGATTTTCACATGTTTGGACCCTTAACGGAAGCACCACAGGGAAGAAGATTTGAAAGTGATGAAGACGACATTGCTGCGGTGCAAAACTGGTTACAGATGCAACCGATAGACGTATTTTCTGATGAAATAAAAAACTTGTAAAACGTAGGGAAAACTGCATTGAAGTCCAGGGAGGTTACGTAGAAAAATAACGCATGTTCCAGTTTTCTATCATCATAAAATTACAGATTTTCACAAATGTGCCTTTACTTTCTGAATTCCCCCCGTATACCTGTATGTAGATGATTTTGTAAATAAGCTTTACCTATAGTGTACTTTTAAAGATACAACAAGGGATGGCTTTTCTGATAGTGCATACGCGTGAATAGTGAGTTTCGGCATTAACATCTATTTATAAATAACTGTTTAACCATGGGTAACGCCACGGTCGAAGCTAGTAACATATATAATTATACTAACCCCATAAGACATCCCCCACACTGGTAAAAGCACAAATCGCACACTGCTGAGAGGTTAACTGTTTTTATATTTCGAGAACATAACGTCCAAGAAGACTCCGCAAAAGTATTACTTTTTCCCCCACACGAGCCTCGCGAAATAATCACGACGAGAAAATCAGAATAATTAGAGCTCATACTGAAGTTCATCGGCTAGCATTCTTCCAACGACGCAACTGCTACAGGCAAAGAGGGTGTTAGCGGTAGCAGAGGTACTCAACTGCACACGCCACAACGTTGCTTGCGAAGTGTAGATATAGCTAAACATGTGGAAATAAATATGCATGCAGTGTGCGGAAGATAGCTCAATAAACGATGACAATTCTATCGAGAGGTATGAGACTCACCTTCTGTTCGACTACGAGACAATCACCTAACTAACCTGTAACAGCTTGTAGTTGTGAAAATTCTACCGCAGCATTATAATAAAAAAAAACCTACGAGAAGCAACAACTAAAATAAACACTCTTACAACACGCAACGTCCCAAATATATCAGACGCGGTTGAATATAATGAAGAAAGGTTTCTGGCAAATAGCGGTTGGTGAAGGGAGCGTTGTCACACAGTCAAAGAAGTAGGTCTTTCGAAAATTAAAAGAGTCCAACTGCTGTAGCTCTAATCGAGCTATAAAATTATGGGCAACAATTTATATTTTACGCTTTCGTAACTGAAATTCTGTACGAGCTAACTAAAGTGTTAACTTTATTTCCTTCCCTGCGCTGAATGCCTGCGAAAGTGGGCAATTTTCACGTCGACTTTAGGTTTTAGTGACAGAACGCTGGCTACTACGGTGTGTTTGCACCTCCTCATACATTCGCAACCTAGCATAGGTATTAATGGGGATGACGCACGAAGCTGGCTGCTGCGGTGTGTTTGTTCCTGATACAATCACAATCGAGACTAGGTATTACTCCAGACTGACGAATGAGTTTTCTAATTACGTTTCATATTCGGTAAGGAATCGAATGGATGGCATAGAGCGTGAAGTTGAAAGCAGTTAATTATTTTTCCCTTTCGGACTGCAGCATTGAACGCTCTTCCAGGCACTTTATTGTGAATAGCAGAGTAATCCAGTCGTGCCCTGAGGAAGGCCGTTGCAATTCGGCCGAAACGTCGGTTTTAGTTTATTATTGTTGTTAGTTTTTAGCAATGACGCGGCATAATATCCAGTAGAATTTTAATCACCACTGTATATTTATTTTTTTCGGGTCCACGCCTGCGGTCATGGTACACATAGGAGTCCTCGCACCACAATGTACCGTAGCGCCATACCACAATTTACCGTAGCACCAATTGAAGAGCCGGCCGGGGTGGCCGAGCGGTTCTAGGCGCTACAGTCTGGAACCGCGCGACCGATACGGACACAGGTTTGAATCCTGCCTCGGGCATGGATGTGTGTGACGTCCTTAGGTTAGTTAGGTTTAATTAGTTCTAAGTTCTAGGCGACTGATGACCTCAGAAGTTAAGTCCCATAGTGCTCAGAGCCAATTTTTTTTACGATCGCAATGGCCGAAACCGGTAATAGTGAAGTGTAAAAGTTTGTGTGAGAAGACGGACCTAGCACGCCACTAGAGCAGCCAAAAATTAAGTGGCATTGCCCATATCCACTTCATCTGTGAACGGCGAATTTTCTTTTTCGCTCCTATAGTAGCACGTTACAGTATACTGTCGCCCGGGGGTTTCATTGTGTAGGTGTAGTACTTCTGTGGACATGTGGCTGCGAATAAACAGAAGATTAATGGCGTTGCTTTATTTTCCCGAGGTGATAATTGAAACTCTCACTACCTCTTGTACGTAAAACACACGTCAGTTGGGTTTCCGCTACCACCGATGCTTCGGTACTTCGTCAAAAGTTAAAAACAGGTTTTATCTTACCCCGAAACGATGCATACACACTGGGTCCTGACGCCGTTAGACACCGTGATTATTTATTTAACAATATGGTGTGCAGTGGAAACCTTCGTCTTACTTTATCTGGAGGAACGTTCCGCCTATTCATCTCTCACACTGCAGCACAATATAATACAAAAAAATAAATTTACTTCCCTACGTGGAAAGATTGTGAAAGAAATTTGCAGAATAAAGCCAGGAGAGAAACCCAGGCGAAGTTTTACAAAACCATGGTAGTACCAAGTCTCACTTACAAGCTACAGGCGACTGACTTCAGAGAATCAGTAGCCATATCTGCCTGTACACGTTTGTGGAGTATATTCGTGGCTTCAGATACGGATGGACAGCACAGTCGGTAATTCGGTACAGGATACTCCATAATTCTGAAGAACTGGTGATCCGAACTAATGTCTGACAGTGGTGCAATTTATGCGAAAATCTTCGATGTAAAAGTGCTGCCGAAGTGCGGTGTTATAAACTGAGTGCTGCTAAAACGGCAGTTGGGATGTTGGTCGAGGCTCGGGTTGGGGACGGTCTGTGACGGCCGCCGTGTGGCCCGTGGCAGGCGTCGGGCCGGTCGAAAAGCCGCTGCGGTGTGTCGGCGGCCGACACGACGCCGCTGCTGCATTTTTCACGCGGCGACCGCCGAGAGCATTTCAATCAGCTGCAATTACCGCGTCCGTCCACGCCCGCCTGCGAACCACGTCAGTTAGCGCGCCGCCGGCCGGCATCAAACTTTCAGCTCCACTCCGCACACCACGTTTCCACGCCCTCTCCCGCTGCAGGCGCCCGCCGGAAATTGCGCAGTACCGTTCCGATCAATACTACGATTGCACGAAACAGTAAAACTGGTGATAAATGGCTGTTTGCGGTCTGATAAATCTGTTTCAGGGCGTGCGTGTGTGTGTGTGTGTGTGTGAGAGAGAGAGAGAGAGAGAGAGAGAGAGAGAGAGAGAGAGAGAGAGAGGCGGGAGGGGGGGGGGGGGGCAGGCTACAGCGATCAGTAGTACTGTTCCAGCAATTCGAACACTTGTAAGGTAGGCATCACGACAGACATCAGGTGAATTCTGAGACGCACCGCCGGGATCGTAAGAGGAATATGCAGCCCAAGTGTAGCAGAGGTGATTTGAGAACTCGTACGGGAATAATCGGGAGAAAGACAGCTCTGTTCGCACGAAACCCTGTGGGTAACAGTAAAGAATTCGTTTTAGAGGAATGATTTTGGACAGTTTTGCTGCCACAGTCGTGTACCTCGCGTGGGGACCATCTCACGCTAAAGTAACAAAAATTGCAGGCGAATAGGATAGATGACAGAATGAAGTTTCATTGCGCAACGGAGTGTGCACCGATCTGAAACTTCCTGGCAGGTTCAAACTGTTTACTGAGCTAGGACTCAACCGTGGCTCACACAAAGCTGCTGCTGGTACGAAATTCTCTCCGCCACGCCGGTTGCGTGTTTAGTACTGTTGTATTTACCAAATATGCTTTGTGTCGCACGTAACTATTTTGTAGCAAAAGCACCCCCAACCATCGAAAGTACGAGTAGTAACTGTTACGAGATGACTTGCTTGCACGAATCTCTACAACCTCGTGGCAGGACCAAATAGGGTTATGCAACATCTACTGCAAAATGATTGCATCACAGATTAGCAGCAGCTTAAAACAGTTGATAAATACAGGCCTTACACTACGTAACTTGAATATGAAGTTGGTCCGTGGCATTAATTTAAAGTTTATTTCCACTGGCTAATCTGTAACTGTGGTCTAGTCCGAATCCAGTGGCTTGTAGAATTTGCTGTTGGGTTCTTCCTGCCAGCTTCTGTGGAAATAGTCCTGATGTTGTATTCAGGTATTGCTGGTACTCAGCGGATACTCGGTGAAGAGTGCGTGAGTGGACCAGTATGTGGGTTTACACCCACTTTTAGCAAAACATGTCCACTTGGGAGCTATTTGAATAACGTAAGGGGGACGCGTAAAATAATCATTGCCGTGTGGCGCCATCTCTGGACGCTTGGCTCAGCTTCATGCTGCATGGATTGCAGGCAGCTTGGCGCTCTGCATTTTATGGCTGTGTTCCAATCTACATCTATCTTTACATTTACTCTCCGCAAGAAACCTCGGAGTGTATAGCAGAGGGCACTTCGTGTACTCCCCCCCTCCCTCTCTCACCACCTCCCCCCCTCTCCCTCTCTCTCCACCTCCCCCCCTCTCTCTCCACCTCCCCCCCTCTCTCTCCACCTCCCCCCCTCTCTCTCCACCTCCCCCTCTCTCTCCACCTCCCCCCTCTCCCTCTCACTCCACCTCCCCCCCTCTCCCTCTCTCTCCACCTTCCCCCCTCTCCCTCTACCTTCCCCCCTCTCCCTCTCTCTCCACCTCCCCCCTCTCTCCACCTTCCCCCTCTCTCCACCTCCCCCCTCTCTCCAACTCCCCCCCTCTCTCCACCTCCCCCCTCTCCCTCTCTCTCCACCTCCCCCCTCTCCCACTCTCTCCACCTCCCCCCACTCTCTCCACCTCCCCCCACTCTCTCCACCTCCCCCCACTCTCTCCACCTCCCCCCCACTCTCTCCACCTTCCCCCCTCTCTCTCTCCACCTCCCCCCCTCTCTCTCCACCTCCCCCCCTCTCTCTCCACCTCCCCCCCTCTCTCTCCACCTCCCCCCCTCTCTCTCCACCTCCCCCCCTCTCTCTCCACCTCCCCCCCTCTCTCTCTCCACCTCCCCCCTCTCTCTCTCCACCTCCCCCCTCTCTCTCTCCACCTCCCCCCTCTCTCTCTCCACCTCCCCCCTCTCACTCTCTCCACCTCCCCCCTCTCACTCTCTCCACCTCCCCCCTCTCTCTACCTCCCCCCTCTCTCTCCACCTCCTCCCCTCTCTCTCTCCACCTCCCCCCCCTCTCTCTCTCTCTCCACCCCCCCCTCTCTCTCCACCTCCCTCCTCTCTCTCTCTCTCTCTCCACCTCCCCCCCCCTCTCTCTCTCCACCTCCCCCCCCTCTCTCTCTCTCTCTCTCTCTCTCTCTCTCTCTCTCTCTCTCTCTCTCTCTCTCTCACACACACACACACACACACACACACACACACACACACACACACACAGTCTTTCAGCTGACAACGGCAATGAAAGCAGATTTGGAAGTATACACATTTAATTGCCTCCAGTTCAAACATTGCACACTTACACTCTATACAGTTAAGCTTACTGTGTAAGAGACTACGTAATTAGCGTGTAGTTGTATTTTTCTAACGCTAAATCTGTGGACTGCTATTAACTTGGGTATCTCTTCTTTATTTCAGTGTGATAGTGAAGGAGAAGATGACAAGGTAAGTGCTCTCTTCGACGGGTATTCATCCAGTGTTCCGCTGTGGCTGCAACGCGTTCGCCTCGCTGTTGGACACGTTTTGGAATTCATTCTATGTATTGTATTTTGTGGCTTCTGCTGCGTGCGGTACTTCGATTATCTATTTTTGAACGTCAAATCCACCACACCCCCACCTTTTTCACTTCTTACTTTTTGTCGTACGTCGTTAGTTCTCCTATACACTACGAAAAATGGTGTTAGTTCCTTCAAACAGTGATACTTATTAGATGAAACTGTCAGTAAAGCAGTAGCGTCCCGTGTACAGTTCAATCACTGGCAGAGTATTTTTAAATGCATGGCACGCAGCTGTTCAGTTGTATTGTAGCTGTCGGTTTCGGTTTACAACATTACCACTGTTCAGTCTATCAAATATTAATCATGTCACAGCGTATCACATCAGTATGGCAATCTATATGATTGCTGCACCATCTGACGTGCTGAAAAATCTAAAGAACCAAATAGCTCTCGCTGCAGAAGAAATGGTGTGTCCAATTTGATACCACAGTTATAAATGGGGCAGTAATGACATAGATTACCATATTCATATGATGTGCTACAACAAGTGATTCATATTTGATCTTTCTTAACATGATGATAGTGTAAACAAAAACAAGTAGTTATAATGAAAGACAATCAAACAGCTGCTTACGCATTTAAAGAAATACTTAACACGCGTTGACGACCGCTTTTAAAAAATATTCATCCGTCGAAGAGCCTACATTTCGTTACTTTGTTTATTGGAGCTGCCATGTAATTGTGTCATCGCAGTGGATGACTGTTAAAGAGAGTTCTTCTGGCCCATCCTTCAGTTACATTGCAGGTATTGCTCTTCGTTCTCTGTAATGTGCCCATTAACTACTACCCTTGCGCTTTAATAGTCAAACGTTAATTAAATATTTGCACGTGAAATGAGCGAGCTGTAAGATGCCAGAACGGCTGATATCTGGCTATTTCCGTGTACCTTATTGCGCAATATAGTAGCACGGGGCAATCCATGTAAACCTAAACTACTTCAATGGCTCATTATTTCCCTCCGAAAGCTCCAGAAACGGGAACGTTGTTTCATGGGAGAATCAGAAATACCACCCTTTGTTTGCAAGTTGATTGCAGTTTCTTCGCATGATGTCCTTTGTCTGGTATAATTTCGTGCTAGCTCTGCTTGTGTTAATTCGGTCGTAGCATTGCCCGTCGCAGTTTGTGAAACCTATGTGTGTATAGTTCTGGCCCCATGATAATAACGAGAAAATTAGTGATTCGTTCGCAGCTTTCACCTGGCAGAAACAAGCAGTACACACTTCGAGAATAGGTTGCTGTTGTTGAAAACATATTGGAAGACAGACTTACGGCTACAAGACATCGTGCATTCCGGAGAGAATTCAGTGTGCGCGATGTTCCAAGAAAGGCAACAATTTTATCGATTGTAAGGAAGATGGAGACAGCTAGTGTAACAGCGACAGTGGTAATCATGGACCATCATTGATTACAGAGCTTACTGGTAATGTTCGAAGACGCTTGGATAACTCACCAAGGAAATCGCTGGGTCGATTGAGCTAGGCATTTCATATTGCACATGTCAGAAAGCTGCGAAAAAATGGGCATTGCTACCATACACAGTGCACATGATGCAGCATAGCAAGAAACAGATCATGAGAAAGGAATGCTTTACTATCGATGGCTTAGGGGGTTTCTTATTGAGCCGGCCGGGGTGGCAGATCGGTTCTAGGCGCTACAGTCTGAAACCGCGCGACCGCTACGGTCGCGGGTTCGAATCCTGCCTCGGGCATTTGTGTGTGTGATGTCGTTAGGTTAGTTAGGTTTAAGTAGTTCTAAGTTCTCGGGGACTGATGACCTCAGACGTTAAGTCCCATCGTGCTTAGAGCCATTTGAACCATTTTTTCTTATTCAGCGTCCATTCTCTACATAACTTGATTTACAGATGAGGCATGGATCCATCTGCCAGGTCAAATCAACACACAAAACGGCAGATACTGGGCTGATGTATCATCCACGAAACACCACTGCATGATGCAAAGATTGGAGTGTGGCTCTCGGTTCAACAAAGAGTCACACGTCTGACATTTCCATGTAACTTGTAACCAGTTTCTTTGGTGGTTGAATAATCTAAAACTTGTGTTCCGACCATCTCACCTAACTTCCCGTGATTCTACTTGTGTGGGTTATTTTAAAAAGCCTAGACAACGGACAGCTGCAAAACTCCTTGAGGCCATTACACACGAAATAGGCAACACTGGCGGGGATACACTCGACAGAATGCCGTGGGGAATAGGGAGGCGAGTTCAGTTGTGCGTTGATGCTGGTGGAGGGCACTTCCAACATTTTTTGTGAGGACTTTGTATGTGTATATGTATATATGTATGTATGTTTACGTACGTGGATATAATCTCCCAAATGTGTATTATCATCTCCCAAAATTGTATATGTGCCCAATTATTGATTCAAATGTTTGACTCATTAAAGTAGTTTGGATGTATACAGGTCGTGTGAACTAACGTTATGTTCGAACTGTCGAGAAGGCCTTGATGGCCCCGATTGAATCTAACCAAATAAATCGTATGTTACCAGTTTGTCACTTAAGCTGCTCCTCGCAGAAGTGTGTGTGTGTGTGTGTGTGTGTGTGTGTGTGTGTGTGTGTGTGTGTGTGTGCGTGCATGTGTGCGTTAGAACTAGCGCTGATACCTCCGTCTGACATCTTTTGTTCTTAACGCCCGTGTCGCACAAGTTAAGTTTTCGGAGCGTGTCCCTCTCGCTGCGCCGCGCTCCGCAGAATACTTTCGCGCCGTATGCAATATTCATGGCGCGCGCCTTAGCCGGCGGCATTGTTTTCCGCGAGGCCTGCGCGGGATTCGTGCGCGTCGCCCACGCCGCGTCTGTTTTATGTATCTGGCCGCGGCGCCGCCTCGCATCGCTCTCGCGGAAGCCAAGCAAACTGCTGCACCTCCTCCTTGCTCCCTGCCCGCACCCGGCGCGAATGTCGCAGTCTTTTGTGCTGCGGCTGAGATATTGGCTGCGTACGCCTGATTTAAGTCTTCATCTGTGGCGAAAAAGAACGAGACAAACTTTTCTCTCCGTGTGCTATTGTAAGAATTGTCGAGAGAGAGAGAGAGAGAGAGAGAGAGAGAGAGAGAGAGAGAGAGAGGGGGGGGGGTGATGGGGGCTCAGTTTAAAATCGGCGAGTGCTGCGACAACATCCCGCGCCGCCGATGCTATTGTTTCGCGTATTCGGAGCTTGCTTCGCGATATTCTATTCCGACTACATGCAGTAGGTATCTGCAGATTGCACGGAACGAGAAAAGCGAAATCGTCAAATTGCAGCTGACAGCTGGAAGATAAGAGTAGATCTAAATGGACATCCCCATTGTTTTATCTACTCTTTATGGTTGCTAGGGAGACCACGAGGGGGAGTTGGTGCGGGGAGGGGGGGGGGGGGTGAGGTGGGATCTGTCAGAAGCTAAGACTGTCAAAATAACTCCCGTTTTTAGAATGAAATTTTCAATCTGCAGCGGAGTGTGCGCTGATATGAAACTTCCTGGCAGATTAAAACTGTGTGCCGGACCGAGACTCGAACTCGGAACCTTTGCCCTTCGCGGGCAAGTGCTCTACCGAACTGAGCTATCTAAGCTGTGAGGACGGGGCGTGAGTCGTGCTTGGGTAGCTCAGTTGGTAGAGCACTTGCCCGCGAAAGGCAAAGGATCCGAGTTCGAGTCTCGGACCGGCACACAGTTTTAATCTACCAGGAAGTTTCTTCTCCTGCAGATAGCAGCAGTATGGCTGGCAGCAGCAGTGTCTATGGCAACAGTCCCACGTCTTTCTGCCCTATTTGTTATTTCTGTATGGTATTTACAGCCGACATCATTTATACGCTGACCTATGTACTTCAGTCGTGGCCCTCCTCTGCTTTTGCCATTGCCACATCAGACTATGTCCCTGGTGTCTCAAAAGATAATTACTAATCTGAACTCTTATTTTTATAGTAGAGTTCTGTAAACTCTTTTCCTCTCTGTCTTATAGTGCGCTGTATCATTCTTTCTTTGTATGGAGAACATTGCCACATTTTGAAAAGTGAGAGGAACGCACGAAATTGATTTATTGATGGGAATTGCGTATGATGTCATATCCTTCTCTCTCATTTTCAAATAATGGCGACTTGCATCGGAATCTGTTCAGTGCAATTTTGTGTTCGGAGGTCTGTCACGGGAGCATTGGTTGGGTGTTACGGCACGACGTAGAACATGGTGTCAATACATGCCACAGAAATAATATCCTATGCAACCTGCGTCTGGACTGTGGTATACCCTTTATCGGAAAATCTTTTTTGCGTCTGTTTTTTCGGCCATAGAGAGAAAATGGTTCAAATGGCTCTGAGCACTACGGGACTTAACGTCTCAGGTCATCAGTCCCCTAGAACTTAGAACTACTTAAACCTAACTAACCTAAGGACATCACACACATCCATGCCCGAAGCAGGATTGGAACCCGTAGCGGTCGCGCGGTCCCAGACTGTAGCGCCTAGAACCGCTCGGCCACCCCGGCCGGCGCCCATAGAGACACATTTATGCCCAATAGAATAGACGCAAAAGGAAGCGTAAAAACAGTACACAATATTGAATGCTTTTACAGACGTCATCAGTTGCCATACATCAGCCAGACATCAATGTCTCAAGTCTTCTTCGTAAATCTGAAAAGTAGCAGAAAGTCTCAGAAGACGGAACTTCCGGGTTAGAATGACTCAAAAGGTTTTACGGCAGTAACATGTGTTGTTCTCGTTCACTGAACGTCGTTACACAACGAGAAATGAAAACTTGCACTATGCAGTAAGCAAGGAAAATTTACTGCAGCCATCTTATCTGTCGTTGCTGATAATTTTCGTGCTGTTGTTAATTAATTAATGCCTAAAAACATTCAGTAGTAGCCAAGAAGAGTGGACATTGACGGCACAATTTAAGAACAAAAAAGGCACTGCAGCCTCTAAATGGACAAGTATTCATGGGATATGTTTATGTGGCTGTTTTTAATACCTTACATAGAGGCACCCCAATTTAGTTTCCATCAGTCACGCTTTTAAAGTATCACTGTATTCAATTTCCAAACGCGAAATGATAACTTTCTCCGATTTCGCCCTCCTAAGTCCTATCTTTAACCTTTTTTGATCTCGCGTTGTGGACCCGCGTGTGGGAAGCAGCTGCAAATCGCTTGCACGAACAGTTTGTGAAGTCAGCAGCAGCGAGCTAATGGCCGTAATAGAGACGGGCAGTGGCGCGCGGCTTGGACCTCTGCAAAAGATCCGTCCAAACATTTATAGCGTCTCAGAGGGTGGAGGTCGGGTTGCGGAACTTCGCGGCCGAAGCGTTGTAAATACCGCACACTTCGGTGCTCGCGCGCACGAGAGAGAGGAAATCTCCGTGTTTGTTTCTCCGCGGAATGTTAGCAGCTGAAACTCGCCGCCGCGGTAAACAAAGGATCGCGTCTGCCAAACGAAACCCACTTGCCCCGCATCAATGAATGCCAGTTTAAAGTTTTTATCGTTTGAACAGCTGTGCGAGAGCAAAAGAGCCAATAAACTGTTACTTTTCCCGCAATCAAACTCTGGGTTCGAGAGAGAGGTATTTTCTGACTGCCAGGTTTACGAAAGAATATACATTCGCTGTGTTTCCCAGTAGTCTTGTCTTTGCACCATCATAAAAAACTACCTCATCGAAACCAATTACTTTGCATCATCCCTTTAATATATGTCTACGAACTCACAAAGATGTCCCTCATCTTGAAGCAAAGTTCTAGAATGAAGCTAGCATTCCAGAAAGACAAAATTCTTTAGAGATTAATTTTTGTGTGCGATGCGGAACTCGAACCCAGAATCTTTCATTTCATGTGTAATGTTCATACCGACTGAGCTATCCATGCGCGACACACGACCAGTTTTCACACCTTTATTTCTGTCAGTGTGTCTCTCCCCTACTTCCCAAATTTCGTGTACGTTCTTCTGTGTACCAAAAAGGACTAACAGTCATGAAAGAATCGCAAAGAATGTAGAAGTGGCATAAAGGGATATCGGGTTCTATTCCGGGTACGGCAGTTTGTTTGGTGAGACACTGGGGTAGAACAGGGTCTAAATAGCCTCGTGTAGGCAACTGAGGGACTACTTGAAGAAGCAGCTACAGTTGTTTCGAAAGAGTTGTTTAACCACCTGAAAGCGATGTGCAAGAAAATGGTTCAAATGGCTCTGAGCACTCATCAGTCCCCTAGAACTTAGAACTACTTAAACCTAACTAACCTAAGGACATCACATACATCCATGCCCGAGGCAGGATTCGAACCTGCGGCCGTAGCGGTCACGCGGTTCCAGACTGACGCGCCTAGAACCGCACGGCCACAACGGCCGGCAAAGCGATATGCAAATCATGTGGCACTTTATAATGCCGTTCGGTACCGTCTTGGGCATAGGATCATGCGATCCCCTGGATTCGAACTAATTCAGATATTTTCCAATCGACGACCTTTTATTAAATCATGTACAATGGGTTTCTTGTGTGCTGACGTACTTTGTGCTGAAAAAAAGCCCTCGCCTTTCGTGTACCCAGGCATTCTGCAGATACTACCAGTGAAAATTAAATAAGATATATGCTACCGAACGTGTGTTAGAATATGTCTTATAGTAGTTACGGAATCTAAATTATGTGCTGTCGTCCGTCTTCCAGTTTCCCGATGATTCGTCCATGTGTGAAATCTTTCAAATGTTGTCCCCGGGCTATGTAATGAAGAACGCTATCTCAGTGCACCATAACTGCTCACTGACTGCCACACAGCCTGGCCCTTCAATTGCCCTGTGTTGAGGGGCTAGTCCCATCTGGCACTATACTCAAGCTGACCTCACGTTCTACTACGTCAGTATGCTGTGGCACTTTTATCCATTCCCTCTGGTTCCACATGTTGCACCTTTGCATCAGCCTCCTTACGGATTTCATGGTAAAAGGGCGATGAATATCTCTTCGAAGCGGTTTTACACGTCGCCCAAAGGAACGTAATATTCGGGCGACACATCGGGACTTACATAACTGCGAGTACATAGACTCATGATGCCTTTGTCTTTCTGTTGAACGGAGTCAGAAGGGGAAACTGGTTTATCTAAGCTCCCACCCCCACCCCCCCTATCAATAATTTATATCGACACATTATTCCACGAGCAGATGGGGGCGCCACTGTGTTGGAGGGTGAGTTCCTCTGCCGCAATAGAAGCGCAGAGATACGGCGAGCATCCAGTCTCTTGTATATAGCGTTGTGTTGACTACATCTCCCCCTCACTCGCTGAAGACGTGTGTGTGTGTGTGTGTGTGTGTGTGTGTGTGTGTGTGTGTGTCGCGCTGCTCCCCTATCTCGGCGGGCAGTTTTGTCTCGGCGGGTGTGGTTTTTTTTTCCTTTTTTTTGTGGCATCCTTTGCTTTTAACGCTATCAGCGGCGACTGGCGCACATAAAGCGAGCCGGTAATACATATAAAACAGCGGCCCGGGCGGTGGGGACGGCGCAAAAAGCGGACCCTCGGTCCATCCATTGTTCGCCGGCAGGTGCTCGCGGCGCACGGCACGGCTAATGAAGTGGCCGCCACCGCACGCCGGTTGCGTGTTAGTACTCGGATGCGGCCTGCCAATCAAAGCCCACTGTCGCCTCTCTCTCTCTCTCTCTCTCTCTCTCTCTCTCACACACACACACACTCCCTCCCCTACACGCTACGAAATTCTCGCTGTACGTGAAACCACTCTGTGGTAATAATGTCCACATCCCAACGTGTAACCATTAGACTAACTTAAGGACATCACACACACATCCATGCCCGAGGCAGGATTCGAACCTGCGACCCTAGCAGTCGCGCGGTTCCAGACTGTAGCACCTAGAACCGCTGGGCCACTCTGGCCTGCCGTCGTCTTGCTATGTTTTAATTGGTCTGACAATCGATTAAGAGTGTGTGGACTTGTGGTGAATGCGATTTCCTTACGGAACGCTCCAGATTTTCGATCGCCTTCGTTAAAGGCCATGTGTAACAATCGGAAGCTTCAAGTGATTGACCGTTATTTTGGAAATGTATGGTTTCAATTCGAGGAACGAAATAGCTCCGCAGATGCAGATACCACGAACGCAGGAGTTGTTGGAAAAAATTAAACTCATCTGCTAAATAATTTTTTGAGATGACTTCTACATGCCAGCTATTTCATTCTTTCGATAGAAACTGTAAAAAGAGTATGCAAATTATCAGTTATTGCAGTCGTTGTAGCGTATGTTTTGTAAACTTCTCCAGCGGTACCGACGTCGTGAAGTATGCGTACGTGACAGTAAAGAGAATAATGTACATTGCGCTCACGTACTTACAGGAAAATATCTGCGATATATGCGATATACAAAAGTTGACGAAGTGGTTGAGACATACAGCATGTTTAAGGGGCCGGGAATTATTGTTTATTTACTTACGTGGGTTGAGTCCCATAGTGCTCAGAGCCATTTGAACCATTTGAACTTACGTGGTAGCAATGACATTTAACCAGCTCTCTAGGGGCCGGTAGAGGCCGTGTTTACTCAATATTAAATTCTACATGCACTTCACCAATGAAGGTACTGTAGTTCGCTTTGTTAGTGTTTCGACACGGTTGCAGCTTTATGTATTTGAGAAACTAAAACTAATTAGGGAACGGAAATCCTTAAAATTAAGAATTTACGTATGTAAAGAGGGAAGTATGGGATTTAAATCCCTGCTCAACTAGAGCATTGTGCGTTTCCACAAGTAGTTTCAGACCTACAGTCAGTTTCCATGGGCTCATGGCAGATTCCTTATCCTTTCCATAGTGTACCTGATATAGTAGTTTGTCCGCAGGGTATTGACGACACAGGAATAAATTGGCAGTGCGCGACATATTGTTCCATTTTCCTTTGCTCCCAAGTTGTGCAGTGTTTTTTTTGGTACAGATTCAGCTGCTGCACTGTAGAAGAGCCGGTATTTGGACATCGCTTAAGAGCGGAGGGGTGGGGCTGGACGTCCTCTTCACGCCTGTGTCCCGTGACACGCAGCCAGACAGCTTGGCGACGCGTGTTGGGATCGAAGCACCACCGCCCGCCGGCTAATGCGGACACGCGAAGCGAGGGTTCCCTCTCGCGTGACTCGCAGTAAATACCTCTATCGCGCCCGCGGCCGCTTTTTATTTTCCCAGATAGCGTGGCCTCGGACGCAGGCAAAGTGTTGCTCCTAGCCGCTGATAAGGAGTACTTTTTAAAAAACTTTTTTCTTTTTCCTCCACGCTTTAGGTTCGTGAAGCGAGAGGCTTCTCTGCACAAGCACATACCGCCATACACCGTCTGTTCCGTAAAAGGTATCCTTATTCGCCTTGGAATGATACTCAGCATAGCCTTCCAAACCGTGAGCAATCAGGATCCCACAAACAAGTAACTGCGTCCTATTGCCAAAATATTTCTCTGTTAATTATCTCTACATTTCTGATTTATCGAAATTGAAACAACGATAGTGTCCAGAGAATGGAACGACGTAGTTCAGAAATATTCTAAAGCCTTTGACAACCGTAATATCGGTGTCCATCTGTAATCCTGCCCACTCCCCCCTCCGTAATTGGTAAATGCGAAAGTTTGACTGATCGCATGCGCCAAATAGAAACAATAATTTCAGATGCGGCAAAATCGTTTCTGAAGAAACATTACCGGTTGGTTCATTCGAAAAACTTACTACACTTCCTCTGGTCTCTGAATTATCCGAATTTCGAATAATGAGTGTAAAATAGTGGAGTCACTCATGTAAAGTACGAAACGGAAAGTTATACCAAGAAACTGGACTGATACACAACAAAAATCGGATGAAATAATTGAGAAGTACGTAATACAGCCGCCAGCCGACGTGGGCAGTCTGTCTGTTCTTTAATTACGACCATGAGAACAGGAATGATGATATAACTGTTTAAGTAAGTGTATGGCAACAAGAAGTTCGCGAATAATAATTTTGAATAGTGATAAATTCTTGTTACTGAAACTGGAGACTCTTTCGTTGTACGTAGCAATAATTACGCAATTTCATAGTGACGTTTACTTCCGTGCATCGATTTCTTCAAATTTGCCAACGAAACACGTCGAAATATTGTAAGTAATTGGAAAATCACTCAGATGAATAAATAACCACGATTTCACTAAATTGAGACACTGGAATACGAACCAAGCCAACACACAAGAGCACTTTGACAATTCACATAAAATGAAAGTGTGTAAAAGCCTGCAGCCGAAGATTAAAATGTTGATTTGCTAGTAATATAGTATTTAAATTAACTTTGCTTTTACTTTGGTTCAGATTTCAAGAATGAACTTTGCCTCTATTATCATATGACGGAACAATTAACTTCATGAGGCATTATCAACAATTACTTTCAGTTATATTTCCTAATTAGTGACAAAAAAAATTGGCGTTGTTATTCTTTCTTAGTAACTTCCTTTCAGCTTAAGCAAAGACACTTTAATAACAGGAAAGGATTTAGACCCTATGTGCCCGCATCTCGTGGTCGTGCGGTAGCGTTCTCGCTTCCCACGCCCGGGTTCCCGGGTTCGATTCCCGGCGGGGTCAGGGATTTTCTCTGCCTCGTGATGGCTGGGTGTTGTGTGCTGTCCTTAGGTTAGTTAGGTTGAAGTAGTTCTAAGTTCTAGGGGACTTATGACCACAGCAGTTGAGTCCCATAGTGCTCAGAGCCATTTGAACCATTTTTTAGACCCTATGTAGGTAACAATGACATCCGTAATAAATTGATAGGCAATCTGCAGTTTTCGCGTGCAACACTTATTACTACTCTAATAAAGTTAATTTGAAGCAACAGGGTAATGCTTGACAGTGTTTGAAAACGAGAACGAAAATAAAACGATCTTACAGTTCGTCGTAGATGTTCAAACGTTGCATTTGGTGTCGTCGAGACAATGCTCTTGCTGCACCATATATAATGGGCACAATTCAACGTGCAGTGTCCAGTTATGGGACAGGATGGCTTTGTTGCTGCCCACACTTGTCATGCCCTTGTTGCCTTACGTCGGTCTCATTTATCACTAGACACACAGCTTGCGCGTCCATTCTCTCTGGTATATCACACGGCATTCGTGCCGCGCACACGCTCTGGCAGTTGTGACGTCACATTAACCGCGATCAGAGACGATGCTAGCTTCCTAATTTGACTCTTCGATGAACGATACTACATTTCCCTAAAATCCCCTAATGGCGTTTATCCAGTAAAATCACATATTACAGAAATAATTTACGCAGGTTACAAAACATATTCTACTTTCAATTTGCGAATAACGTTTTAATATTTACAGAAAGAAGTAATTGCATGATATTTGCAATATACGAAATTTCCAAGACATTTTAGGTGGCACATCTGTATTAAGGCGTCCCACATCTCATTTCACAGTTTCATTACTGAATAGGTAGGAGTTTAGTTAAACAAGAAGTCAAGACACAGGGCAGGTTCCAGCTTATTACCAGGTGTCGGACAAAGCAGTTGAAAATACTTTGTGGCAGCAGTCCTAACATTCACATTCTGCACGTTCTACGCCCACTTTAGCGAAAAAAAAAATCGAAATTACTGCAACCCTCACAGCATCATAATATCGTGCACAGAATTTTCGGGTGCTGTTAGAGTGGATACTTCATTCGAGAATCACTAGTTGCTTAAATAACTCGCTAGACGAAAAAGGTTCGAACATTAACTGCAAGGTGAAGTACTTTCATATACCAAGAAACTTGTTTTGGGACTTAGGACCACCACCGTCGTTTATCACTTCACTGTACATTTCCTTGCGTTGTTTGCTGTCGATTGGATTCGAAATCGGAGGATAATTTTAGAAATAATGTCACCCACAATATTTGATCGAAATGATATGGCCGTTAGGCAGCTTTCAGCCCTCGCGAAGCTCAGATAGTGAGATTTACAGCAGATAATACCGTAAACAATACGCGAATTAACCACTCATTCACAACTTATTACGTACTACTGACGGTGGTGTCATTGTGTAACCATGATTCAAGAATAGTGTGCATAATTTTGTGATGATTTAGGAATTCTGTCACAATGTCAGCGGAAAGGGGAAGAGAAATATTACATATCCCCGACATAATGTCAGTTGGAACAGCGACCAACATAATCACAAAATTTTCATTTCCCTTACTTTGTAGCTTGTTTTGTCAATTGAGTATTATTTTACCCTCTTCGGTAATGGAGTCTGGTGACTACCTATCGGCTTAGAGCGTGATAGTACTTGGTACCGAAACCAGTTGTTACCTGAGAAAATTACGACTATATACGAGGACGTGATAAAAAGTAATACCACCGAATTTATTATTCTCTTCACATTATCGATTGAGGTGTGACATAATCACGCATTTTTCCGCTTCGCTGACGCAAGTTAAAACCCTCTGCCGCTAGAGGGCGCCGAGTTGTAGCGTAACATGGCGGCGTGTGACTTAACTATGTCGCTGCGTGACAAACAGCATGCTGTAATCGAGTTTCGAATCGGAGTTGGTCCACACACAATGGAACATTCTCTGTTTCAACATTACAAAGCCAGACCACACACGACTGCTGCGACATGACCAACAATCCGACGCCTTGGGTTCGCTATCATCGCTCATTTTCCACAGAGCCCCTGTTTGGCCTTATCCGATTTTTATCCGTTTCTAAAACTTGAACACTTGCGAGTACTTCACTTCGGTTTTGATGAAGCGGTGCAAGTGGAGGTGTGAGGGTTCCGTTAACAAAGTCAAACAGTTTATAATGCCGGTATCAACAAACGGGTCTTTCGGTGGGAGAAATGTGTTCGTCGACAGAGTGACTATGTTGAGGGGTAAATATATAGATATGAAGAATAAAGATGTAGAATGTTAATAACTTTTTTAAAAAGATTTAAGAGTTTTCATATAAAAAAACGGAGGCATTAGTTTCCACCACGCCCTCGTTCTAAATTAGCGTTTTTTAGTCCTTTCGAAGACTGGGAACCCCTTTTAACGTCCACTTTTATCGTGGGACACCTGGCTTCTTTCTATAATACTCTTCTAATGCATTTTCGAATGCAGCATTCTGTAAGTAGATTACTGGAAACGAAGGTTATAATTATTTCTGGTAATATTTATTTACTTCAAAAAACAGTTTCGAAAGTACCCAGACAGTTTTTGAAATAAAGTTGAAGTAACGTAATTAGGGCCTTTAAAATTAAATTTTACTGAGATGTGTGGTTCTGGTACATTTTCACATATATAGTTAGTATTGGGCTTTATGGATGAAAGTTGAATTGACATGACGGATTCGAGATCAAACCAGGGATTTTTTTGCAGTAAATAAGCTGAGACACCTGTTCCACACGTAGGCCTATACATATTTGGAAATGATAAAAGTATCACGACGGTCTTTTGCGACAGTTGAGAATATTCATCTTTTAAACTGTGTAATAATCCCGCTAACTGCATTAATTTAAAATTTTCTTCCAACAGTGAATCAGATGTTAGTTCAACAAGATTGTTGATCGTACTTTGACATTAACAGTAATTGCGTTTCTAATGAAAAATTCATTATGAGATTTAATCTTATGTTCATTTCGAACATGGACGCCAGGATTCCGCAGTTACAACAAGCGCTGGACTGAAGCAAATGAAAATTTTCCCAAAGAGAAATATGCCTATAGCCTGCTGGTACACCACAGCGCAACAGTAAAAAATAGCGGAGTAATGTGGTTCATTGGTGACGTTAATAATGTTGAACTCGAGTCCTTCATCCTTTCCGTCACGCCCTAAACGCTAACGGCGCGCCGCCAGAATGGGCGCAGGGAGGGGGCGAGTTAGCACGAACTCTGCCAGCCCGACTGGCGGAACGTAGAGTGAACCGAGCAGAGTAGCACAAGGCTAAATCAGGCGGCAGCAGCGCGCGCGTCGCGCCTCAATTTGTCAGCCGCGCCGCCAGATATCGCGCCCTGCAAATTGTTTTATCGCGCGCGGTTCCATCGCCAAATTGAGAGCGCGCCCCTCCACCCTAACCCCTCCCTCGAAGCTTCCACCGCCGCTGCCTCTGCTTCTCCTCTCTTCTCTTCTCTCCTCTCTCTTCTCTTCTCCTTCGCCGCCGCCGCCCTTCCCTCCGTACCTTTCGCCCGTTTTATTATATTTCCACACTGAAAATCTTGATCCCACTTTCTCGCCCGCTTGGAGGCGGCGACGTCGCAGCGGCGGTACCAACCCCTCCCCGCCCGTGCGAACCGACGACCGTATTTGTTCTCTCGCGCCAGCCGCGAATAATGTGCTAACAGGCTTTTGAGAGTGCTATGACACTTCTTCTTCGCTGGGCCGCGCGCCCCGGAGGGTGCAGAGCGGGAAAGGTAGGAACCGGCGCGCGGGCAACGCTGAAGAAGGGAGCGGGCGCAGCGTAGCACCGAAACAAGATAGCTTCCATTTCATCCGCCCCCTGGAATCGCAAAGCTTCCTCGCCCTGCCTGGCCTCGTCGCAAAATTGAATCAGATTCGGAGCTGATGTCCGCTGTCGCGGCTTGGCATTTTGGAGCGTGTTAAGCGGAGACCTTGTCTGAGGCCAGGTGTAAGCCTTAAGCGCGTTGCTTTGTTTCTTTCGAACTTGAGACATACGCCACAAATTTTGTTCCGTAGCGTAAAGAAATGTTAAGAAACTACCTTAAGCAATTATTTTGGAGGGTCACTCTAAAATAAATGCACAACATTTTCTCAAAAATCCCACTTTCGATCTTCGTCTTTGTATTTACATTTGTCTTGCTTTTACTCAAATGTAGTTCAACTTTTTCCCGCAAACTGCGCTGTCTTAGCACTCCCTCAGGATGGCTGCTACAACTGATGTTCGTCTAAAGCAACGCGCTCTTGCCGAGTTCGTGGTGTTGTGGAAACGACATAAGACAAACGTCAAAGACTTCTACATGTACATCCATACTCCGCAAGCCACCTGACGGTGTGTGGCGGAGGGTACCTAAGGTACCTCTATCGGTTCTCCCTGCTATTCCAGTCTCGTATTGTTCGTGGAAAGGAGGATTGTCGGTATGCCTCTGTGTGTTCTGTAATCTCTCTGATTTTATCCTCATGGTCTCTTCGCGAGATATACGTAGCAGGGAGCAATATACTGCTTGACTCCTCGGTGAAGGTATGTTCTCGAAACTTAACAAAAGCCCGTACCGAGCTACTGAGCGTCTCTCCTGCAGAGTCTTCCACTGGAGTTTATCTATCATCTCCGTAACGCTTTCGCGATTACTAAATGATCCTGTAACGAAGCGTGCTGCTCTCCGTTGGATCTTCTCTATCTCTTCTATCAACCCTATCTGGTACGGTTCCCACACTGCTGAGCAGTATTCAAGGGGTGGGCCAGCAAGCGTCTAATTCCTTTGTTTTCGGATTGCATTTCCTTACGATTCTTCCAATGCATCTCAGTCTGGCATCTGCTTTACCGACGATCAACTTTATATGATCATTCCATTTTAAATCACTCCTAATGCGTACTCCCAGATAATTTATGGAATTAACTGCTTCCAGTTGCTGACCTGCTATATTGTAGCTAAATGATAAGTAATAGAATCCACTACGTGGCCTCGACATCGAGTGTCCATCAGAGACAGGGGTATCGTCAGGACTGCCCCAGGGGAGTGTGATGGGAGGACTGCTGCTGTTCTCCATATACATAAATGATTTGGCGGACACGGTGGGAGGCAGTCTGCGGTTGATTGCCGATTTGTTATACGGGAAGGTGTCGAAGGTTGATATAAGATGACGTAGACAAATTTCTAGTTAGTGTGATGAATGGCTGATAGCTCTAAATGTAGAAAAATGTTAGGTTAATGTGGATGAGTAGAGAAAACAAACTGGCAGTGTTCGGATACAGCGTTACTAGTGTCCTACTTGTACAGTAACGTCGTTGAAATGTCTTGGGGGTGAGGTTGCAAAGCAGTATGAAATGGAACGAGCGTATGAGGATTGTGGTAGGCAGGGTGAATGGTGGACTTTGGTTTATCGGGAGAATTTTGGGGAAGTGTGGTTCATCTGTAAACGAGACCATATTGGACGCTAGTGCGATCTATTCTTGATGACTGCCCGAGTGTTCGGGATCCGCACCAGGTCGGATTACAGCAAGACATCGAAGTAATTTAGAAGGGGGCTGCTAGATTTGTCACCGGTAGGTTCTGGCAGCACGCGAGTGTTACGGAAATCTTCGATAACTGAAATGGAAATCCCTGGAGGGAAAGCGATATTCTTCCCGAGGAACAGTTTTGAGAAAGTTTAGAGCACCGGCATTTGAAGCTGACTGCATAATGATCCTACTGCCGTCAGCACGCATTTTGCAGAAGCACCACGCATACGAGGAATTGCGGCTCGCACGGAAGCATATAGACAAGCGTTTTTCACTCGCTCTGTCTGCGAGTGTAACAGGAAAGGAAACGATCAGTAGAGGTACAAGTTACCCTCTGCCACGCACAGTACAGTGGCTTGCCGAGTTTGTGCGTAGCTTTAGATGTAGATCTAAACGTGATTGAAGAAGGCATAATGGCGTAGACGCTGTTGATCATAGCACATCGACATCCATACTCCGCAATCCACCATACGGTGCGTGGCAGAGGGTACCTCGTACCACAACAGTGGCGGATAGTTTGTTGGGCAAGCAGATCATTTGGTGAAAGTTGGCGCCCCAGTACGCGATAATTCCCACTCAGCGGCAGAACGAGCATTGCACAGACTCCTTATAATGGTCAGAGGAACCATTATCAGTTCTGAGGCGTATGTGGCAACCCTTAAAAAGATGGGGCCGATGACTTCGCTGTATGGTCCCATCCCCAAAATTAAGCAACCAACCTTAAAAAGACGTCATGCTCGAATGTGTCGGGTTTGACAACATCGACAAAAACATGACGTTCAACTCTTGAGCGATAACGCCCGGCCACATGTCAGTGAGAAAACCCCCAGCCAGATCACAAGGCTTACGTAGACACATGGAAACAGCCACACTGCTGCCCTTACAGGTCACCGTGTGAACACCACCTCTTCGGTAAACTACATTTCTGAAGTGTAATACGAAAGTATTCAGTAAGGAACTACACTGGCGTGTTTGCTACAGGCATATTACAGTTATGCAGGAAGCGACGAACCGACGTATTTGCCTCTTTCCTTTAGTGTGTTACAGTGTCACTCCCTTTGTTATTCTGATAGAGGTACAGTGCGCACCACTCAAATCCGACGCTATTATGGGCCTACACACGCTCAGTATTTATTTTTGGAACAATGCTGACCGTCAGAGATCGGTATTGGCGGTCTGCGCAATTGCAGAGCTTCGAAAATATTGATGCTTGTTCAATATATTGCAGGGTGTAAGAGTAATACTGCACAATACGCGTCAGTTTCTGCTGAGCACGAGAGAAATTAAATTCTCTCTGAACGAATTTCCGCAAAGCACTGAGAAAAGTAAATAACAGAAGAGTGAGAAGTGGGCTACAAGATTTCTATAAAAGCACCGTGTGGTATTTGGAAGAAATGTTCGGGATTAAACACGAGAAACTAGATACAGTACCTCGCTTGGAATTGACAAATAAGTTCAGGTCAAAATGGTTCAAATGGCTCTGAGCACTATGGGACTCAACTGCTGTGGTCATCAGTCCCATAGAACTTAGAACTACTTAAACCTAACTAACCTAAGGACATCACACACATCCATGCCCGAGGCAGGATTCGAACCTGCGACCGTAGCAGTCGCACGGTTCAGGACTGCGCGCCTAGAACCGCGAGACCACCGCGGCCGGCAGTTCAGGTCAGGTCTCCAGTAAACATAAATTTTTATTTTTCTTGGAACACCACTGGCATAGTATCCTGTAATCTTCCAATCAGGATGATGGTTCTATTTCTCTTCCAGCAGTAGTTACAGTGAAAAAATACACAGAAAACGTTACATGTAAAGGATAAATTACACAGTTCTCTTGATGTAATTTGTTATTAGTTGTTACTGTGGTTTACGAATCTGTGCTGCATTTTCGATGGACCGTGATCCATCGGAATATTAACAGAAACATCGGACACTTTTCGCCCGTTCTGCATAATTTCTGCTTGTGTTTTCCACTGTGTGGAACGCCGACATGTTCGCTACGGAGGCAGAGTTGTGACAGTACAGAATTGTGGCGTACCTGTGTCAATAACGTGACCGTGCGAGGGCCGCTTTAAACTTCTGATGAAACCCGCATCTGATTCAGACCTCGTGTGTGTGTGTGTGTGTGTGTGTGTGTGTGTGTGTGTGTGTGTGAGAGAGAGAGAGAGAGAGAGAGAGAGAGAGAACTAGACTGGTTTAGCTGTGTACCGACCAATACAGTAGATGAATCGAGACCTGTCATGAGGTCCAGATGGGCCTATCTGAGTTTACGACCCTATTTGCGTTATATGACAGCTGGTATGAGACGACAAGAAGAGACGGTTTGCGCTGCGCTGTGCCCTGCTGCGCAGCTTGTTAACGCGCAGGCGGAACCAGTTTTCGCGGCAGCCGGTAATAACTCCCTTCCTGCCACCGCAAAAAAACCGCGCCGCCGCGTACTTTTTTGTTACGCCGGGGCCTCATGCTTCCCGGTATTAACCGGCTCGCGTTATGCAGCCGCCTGCCAAGTGTTTTTTTTTTTTTTCGTCTTTCCCTCGCTTAATTACCGGTGGGAAACGGAGCTTCTTATTACGCCTGAAAGCACGGATTGCTTGTCGGTTAAATCTCCAAGCTCGGCTATGCGGAAAACAGCCCGCAAAAACAGCCTTATATAGACGTCAGCCTCGGCAGCGGCTATCTCACGGCTAATCGCCGGCCACGTGCAAACCCAGTGGAGACGAGGCCAGCAAGACAGGTGCAGTTCATACGTCACTCTCTGCTGTTCGCGTTGGATTGGCGCTGTGCGTGCATGAAGTTACTGGACAATTCATTCGTAATGCGTGTGACGAATTCTACTACTGTTAGCTATGCGAACTACGGCCGGTATTACACTATCATATTTCTTTGTCGAAGTTGATGTGTCAAATATTTATGTCAAATTTGATGGTGTAAAAGGGCACTTTGTCAAATCCCGCCTGTCGTCAGATAAATATGATCAAATTCAGGGCCTCGCCATGGGTTTGGTCATAAGAGTCGTTCGTCTTCTGTTCACTGCACTGTGAAATGTAACTGCTTGGGGCGCTGGAATCGCTACATCTATTTGATGCCTCTGTAGTCTGTTGGTAAACGTGGCTTCAAAGTTGTTCTGTTCCTTCGAATCTTTTTAATAAATTTGTAATAATACACCTTTTTTTAGCGCCACGTCAAAGATCTTTGTCGAAATAATGTGACGAATATTTGATCATATTTCTTTGTCAAAGAAATACAGTAGTCTGCTATCAGCCTAATCCACTGAACTGCGAATGGATTAAGAGTCACCTGTCTAGTTAGAATGTCTGCAAGGCTACTTGTTACTACAGAATTACTGTTCACTGCTCAATTTAGTTTTATCTCAGACATTCAAGAACTGTTGTTAACGCTTACACAATGGCAGCTATACGGTTCCTACTGTAGTATTTGGGAATCTACCGCCGCACTAGTAATTTCTTGTTAAAGAGCGGTCATAATTGTTCTTATTACATTGTTACTCCAACCACTCATTAAATATTTTACATTATTTTGTTTCATTTTACTCGTCAACGAGTTTCTATATATCGTATTCACATCTGAAATTGACTTGGTAATAAGTCGAAACCGTAAAGCACTAGCGTGACCTGAGGTTGAAATATATAATTTAGAAAGGTTATAAGACGATGACTGTTTCTCTCTAAGGCTGCCTCCCCGTTGCTGTGCCGCAGTTCACATTTAGAAGCGGACGAGCAGTGGTTGCAGACGAATTTTGGAGTGTCATAAAGCAACCCCAGTGTGCAAAATATTTGATCGGGTGCCACCAAATAATTATGGCGACATAAATGTATGGCTTTCGGGCCAGCCAGTCATGGGGGATCACGCTCACGTCAAACAAACGCATGGGAACGTAGGGCCAGCAACCACAGCGCCCAACTGGATAGCATGACAAGGAAACGTCTAGTAAATAAATTAAGAAAATTGCTGGCAACTGAAACGGAATTTTATTTATAAAGATCCCCAGTATGGTCGAAATTTGACGTCATCCCATTTGTATTTTTGTGTTAGTCACTGGAAGCAGGTTTGGGTTACAGTGCTTGACCTCTTTTTGAGGTGTCCGCAGCTCGTGGCCTGGTGGCTAGCGTTGCTACCTCTAGATCACGGGGTCCCGTGTTCGATTCCCGGCCCGGTTGGGAATTTTCTCTGCCTGGGGACTGGGTGTTTGTGCTGTCCTCATCATTTCATCATCATAATTCGTGACAGTGATTAGATTGGATTGTGTACGAACTGGACTATGTAGAAACTGGGACTTTGTATGGGCGCTGAAGACCGTGCAGTTGTGCGCCCCACAAACCAAACATTATCATCACCATCTTTTGAGGTGTATAGTGGTCCTCACCACGCGCTGACATACTTTCTGGAGCTACTGCTGAGTTTATCTGGAGACTGAAACGGCGTTTCTGGACTACCTGTGAATGTGTACAGATTGCCAGGTTAGTTTAATATTTTTGCGGGTCTAGTACAGTGTTTGTAGAACTGTCAATTATTTACGAATTAAAACCATTAAATTTCTGTAGGTTGGGAGGAAACATCCGCGACTGCTACGGTCGCAGGTTCGAATCCTGCCTCGGGCATGGATGTGTGTGATGTCCTTAGGTTAGTTAGGTTTAAGTAGTTCTAAGTTCTAGGGGACTGATGACCTCAGATGTTAAGTACCATAGTGCTCAGAGCCATTTAGGAAACACCAATTGATTTGCGTTACACGAGCAGAGTTAGCCCTCAATGACATAGGAATGTACCGTAATGGAGCACGTCGAAACCGTACTTTGTATTTGCGAAGTTTTTATTTTCGTTAGCAGAGGGTAAAAAGTTGAGAAAGGTCGAGCGCTGGCGTACGGTGGCTAAGGTCTGTCTCGGATTACGAGGGATACGAAGAAATGGTGCCCGCCGAGCGACGGCAGGGGTGTATTGAAATGTAATAGTCGCGCCGTGCGCGGCAATATGGCGGGGCATAAACAACGCATCTCCGCCACGCGCTGCAATATTGTTTTTTGCTGCGCCGTTGTGGCGGCAAAATGGGATATAGATCACAGGGGCTTATCGCGCGTTCCCTTTCGCCCTGTTCTCTTGCTCCTGCCTCTCTCTCTCTCTCTCTCTCTCTCCCTCTCCCTCTCTCTCTCTCTCTCTCCCTCTCTCTCTCTCCCACCCCCCTGGTTTTTTTACCACTCGTAAGAGGCCTGGCTGGGCCAGAGCGGTGTGGTTCTCTCTCTTTGTGCGTGAAGTGTGATTTGTTACAGCACAGAAAGCGGGCCCGACTGGCTACAAGTGTTTGGCAGCGCGCGGCTTTTCCCTCGTCGGATAAAATAACCCGACAGTTGTTTACGGCGCTTCAGTCCGTGCGCCCACGCCGGCGTTTGTTTACCTTCGGCCTTTGCGACAGCAGATACTGGAAAACGCAGCGCGAGTGATCCACACAGGCCGTCTGCTTTGGTGCCTCCGCAGCTGGCGGTCTGCGAATGTCCAAAGTTGAGCGGCTCTCTTTGCCAACGCCACCTCGTATTTGCGCCGTATCAAGGGATTCTGGGTATTTCGAAATCGCCACACACAGCTCGTTTTGCCCTTTACGCTTTAACGGCAGGTGGTTTGGTTGTGTCACTTATCATTTGCTTCTCTTCGACTGATAATTAAGTTACTTCTCTACAGTGAAACGAAGGGAGAAAAACAATTAGTAAACTCTGTGAAAAAACTGAGATTTTTTTCTTTAAGATCTCGGAGTGTAATACCAATGAAATTTCTGTCTCGTGCAATTCCTGTAGCTCCGCATAACGTCATGCGTGACGTAATGGCTATAACCACCTGTTACCAATACTGACATTTCTGGTAGTGCTCGAACCACCACCCAGTTATTTTCCTAAATATTTTTCGTGGTTTTCCCCTTAAAGCAGTGACACAGGAATGTCGGAATATACCGTCCTCACCCCTCCATTCGTTGCTGCCTTAACCGAGAATGATTCATTATTGTTTTGTCATTGGCGATATTTTGATTGGGTCTTGTCGGTGCTTATTCTTAAGTTTTCGTTCCGCTTTGCAACAGCTGCCACTTTATGAGATGTACGAGTGTGTGAAGCTGCAGCAGTCTTTACGCAGTGAACTGTTTATTATTGTTATTGTCGCTTTGTTGGGCGTTACGTTAAAGGGCTTGGTGATGCGAAGAAAGCTTGCGTTTGGACTCGGAGTGTGTGTATTTCGAGTACGTCTCCGCCCCCAGCCTCCCCTCCCCCACCCCCCATCTCCCTCAAGTCAGGGTTTGTCAACAAGTGAGCAATCTATATTGGTACGCTCAAATTTCTAAAAATCTAGAGAGGTACGCAGTGACAAAACGTCTGGGAATCCATGTTTTAGATACATTCGATGTCAGACGATTCTAGTGGGGTGGCGCCCGACTCGGAGGTAGGTGATTCGAACTGAGCTGATGGCAAAAATTCCCATCGCCAGTATTTCGCCGGCATCGCATAGATAAGTGACGAAGTGTCGTTCCTTGCCACTATAATTTGCATCAGTGCCCGTACCAGCATCAGTGAAAGAGGGTTCCTGACAGGTGCAGTCGACTTGGGGAGGCAGCGTCGCGCGTCTACGAGTCCCGTAAAGCCATTTTCTATACGTCTTTACGGCAATGCACCAGTGTCGTCGCAGTACTATAGACGACCTGCTTCTGCCTGGAGCCCTTTGCGATTTGCAGTTAAGCAAAGAGAACAGCGATGCCAGCTGTCAAGGCCCCATCGTCGAAATTATCAAGACGTCAGAAAAGCTCGAATAGGACAAGGATGGGCCAGGAAGCCGACCATGACTTTCGTCAGAGGAACCATAATCGATCCAGGGAAACCAAAGAAATTTTAAGACTTGACGGCCAGAGGGACGATTCGAAACCCGTTCCTCCCGAGTACGATTTCAAAGCCTTAAACACTGCACTTTCTCGCTACGTTCCAGCACCGAATTTAATCCATTCCTCTGTCGTTATCATCTTGATCACATCATCATCGACAACATCATAATGCTTTACGTAACTCATTCTCATATGAATCATATAGTGCACGCATGTCACTGAAATGAAAGTCCTGGCAGACAGTGGGGAAGCACATAATATACTTCAGTTTAATTTCTTCTTGTTTTCTTTATTACGAAAGTGGAAAACCCCACGTCGTAAATATGAGTTGTTGATAATTTTTGGAGAGGAATAAATTCTTTCATTTTTCCATGCCATTCTTCGCCCAGAATGAGAGGTTCAACGAGAAATTATAGGCAATTTGTGCAAGTGACAGTCAGTTTCATTCCATATAGCTGCTGGAAATGATCAGGAATTTACTCATCCGTGCAATTTTCCTGGTTCCTATAGCCATAGGACAGTGCCACGTTTTAGCTTCCTCCACCAAATTTAGTTGTTTTCCCTGCCACGCTTCCGTGCCTCGGTTCGGGTTGGGCGCCGAGCAGGCAGGCGCTGCAGGCTGCGGTGTGTTCGCCGCTGGCCAGGCGGGGTACTGGGAGGCTGCGTGTGAAGCGCCGCGACGTGCTCTGCACACAAACGGGCCCGCGATCCTGCACGTCCCCTGATTATGTCGCCTCCGCTCCTCGCCGCCTTTCCGGCACCGTGCGAGTGCTACCCGCTGGCTGGCGCTCTCTCCGGAGACCTTCCCAATGACTGCGCAGCGCCTGCTGCTGCCGTTGGTCGGGTAACGCCCGAGAGTGCCAGTCCAGCGCTGCACTGGTCAGTAGTTTAGGAGCAGTACTAAGAATTAAATGATCTGCTGAATGGAATGAATAGTCTGACGAATACGGAATGTGGATTGAGAGTAAGTCGAAGAAAGACGAAAGTAATGAGAAGTAGTCGAAACGAGAACATGCAGCGAATAATTGAGGACGTCGGTTGCAAGTGCTACTCTGAGATGAAGAGGTTGGCACAGGAGAGGCGGCTTCGTGGCGGACCGCATCAAGCCAGTCAGAAGACTGATGCCCTTCCCGTCGTCAGGTAACCCGAGGGAGCGTTTCGTGCGCTCCAGCATTTCCGTGCAGCAGTGTGGAAAACTACTTAAAAACCACAATGAGTTTGGCCGGTATATCGGGTCAAAAAAAAGAAAAAGCTGGTTCAAATAGCTCTTAGTACTATGGGACTTAACATCTGAGGTCATCAGTCCCCTAGAACTTAGAACTACTTAAACCTAACTAACCTACGGACATCACACACATCCATGGCCGAGGCACAATTCGAACCTTGACCGTAGCGGTCACGCGGTTCCAGACTGAAGGGCCTAGAACCGCACGGCCACACCGTCCGGCCGCTTGATTACACTTAGCAGGCTCAGGTGAATGTCGGTTGCAGTAGTTACGCAGAGATGAATGGGCTTGCACAGGACAGGCTCTTCCGGAGTTGCAACAAATCTGTCTTCGGATTAAGAGCGCAACAACAACATTTATCGGATTGTAATTTGACTATCTGCACGCTGTATGCGTTACGTTCTGTTACCATCTGTAGTGAGAGGGTAACTAGAAGGACGCGGTGAAGTTTAGAGAGGAACAGCAGGATTTCAGCGTGAGGCCGTATTCTTTGTGTAGCCCCGAGCAGCGGCGCGCCGGAGCGCGGTTTTGCCGACACGAGTGGTGCTGCGGTAGCGGAGTGTTTGCGGGGTGGTGGTGGCGGTGGCGGCGGTAATGAGCAAGTTAGCAGCGAGGGCCTCTGCGGCCCCACGGCGCCGGAGGCGGGAGGCGGGAGGCGGCGAATTTGTGATTCCGGTCTCGCGCGGCGCCGGGAGCGGCCGGCCAGGGGTGAAATTGTGCGAGGAAACAAGTCCCCCTCCGCCGGTCGGTACAGTCGGCGGCCGCGCCACACTCCGCTCTGGCCTCGCGCTGCCGAATCCCCCTGCGCACAAAACTTGGTATACGATCTTCCACTGCGGAAGTTGATGAATGGAACGGTCTCAATTATTTTCAGCAGTAAATAGTAGTAGTAATTTTCATGTAAGAAACGATGCGTGAAATGAGAAGCCCACATCTACCGGGTGATCAAAAAGTCAGTATAAATTTGAAAACTGAATAAATCACGGAATAATGTAGATAGAGAGGTAAAAATTGACACACATGCTTGTAATGACATGGGGTTTTATTGGAACAAAATAAAAAAAGTTCACAAAATGTCCGACAGATGGCGCTGGACAGCAAAACGTTTTGTAATTACTACCGTGATGGGTGAGAGGTACGCCGATATGTTACAGAATCGCATCGTCCCCAGCCTGGCTGATAAACACCTGCTGGAACGTACGACGTTTCTGGAGGATGGCGCTCCACCCCATATTGCTAGACGCGTGAAAGATCTCTTGCGCGCGTCCTTTGGTGATGATCGTGTGCTTAGCCGCCACTTTCGTCATGCTTGGCCTCCCAGGTCCACCAGTCCTCAGTCCGTGCGATTATTGGCTTTGGGGTTACCTGAAGTCGAAAATGTATCGTGATCGACCGACATCTCTAGGGATGCTGAAAGACAACAGCCAACGCCAATGCCTCACCATAACTCCGGACATGCTTTACAGTGCTGTTCACAACATTATTCCTCGACTACAGCTATTGTTGAGGAATGATGGTAGACATATTGAGCATTTTCCGTAAAGAACATCATCTTTGCTTTGTCTTACTTTGTTATGCTAATTATTGCTATTCTGAACAGATGAAGCGCCATCTGTCGGACATTTTTTGAACTTTTGTATTTTTTTGGTTCTAATAAAATCCCATGTCATTCCAAGCATGTGTGTCAATTTGTACCTACATATCTACATTAATCCGTGATTTATTCAGTTTTCAAATTTATACTGACTTTTTGATCACCCAGTACATTACTAAAACGCTATTCCAGAACCCGGTAGCAATTGCAGCATAGTGTCAACAAAAAATTCGTTTTTCAGTATTCCGCGCAATTATTGGCGCCCTAGAGGGACTCGTCTACCCGATAGAGCACCACAGGCACAATAATAATGTGTCTAATAATGAAGAATCCAAATTTCAAATTTGATTTTGCCAGTATGTTGTAACAAAGGTGGTTCTGTGTCTCGTATTAGCAGGTCCCAGATGGGACAAGTTGTATTGAGAAGTTGTTGTTGTTGATGATGATGATGATGATGATGATGATGATGATGATGGTGATATTGGTTCAAAATGTTGAAATGTGTGTGAGTTCCTAAGGGACCAAAGAGCTTAGGTCATCGGTCCCTAGACTTGCACACTATTTAAACTAACTTTCCGGCGGGAGGTGCCGCGCAGTCCGTGGGAGGACGCCTTAAACCGCGCGGCTGAAGATATTGGTTCAGGGCGCGTAATGACGTGGATATTAGAGCACCTGCAGAATACGAACTAAATGCGTAGATTAAAGTGTTCGTTTGTCAGCAATTACCTTGTGGCAACGACCTATGGATACTTACTAGAGACTTAAAAACTTTTCTGGTTCTGACAATGCAGGCAACCGTTGCTTATCATTGGATTAAATTGGATAATGTAAATCATGCTAGGGAATGGGCTTTCATGACCACCTCTCAAATTTAAATGGAACTACACACAGTATAGTGGTCTTGTGAATACAACCGTTTAGATCGACAAATATATTTCTCTGTTTATACCATCGTTTCGGCTGCTGCGATAATCAGATTCAAAATTTAAAACTTGGAAAAATAAGTTGAGTGTCAGTATCAATAAAACATTTGCCTAAGCTTTATTGATGCGGGTACTGAGCATTGTTTAACGCGCCCTAAGATTTGGTTTGGTGATTGCACGTGTCCAGTAGCCGAATCGACGTGATAAAGAAAATTATTAAGCGACGTAGACGGTTTTATTCACGAGGTATCCATAATGATCGCAGGCTCATTCGGGAAGTTCATTTCATTTATTAATAATACGGTCATGGTATAAAATATTAAATAATTAGCTGAAGAACGTCATGAAAGCTAATTTCGCGGCACATGTGGCAGGCCGACGTTTTACACAAGAACCAAACATTATTCAGATATCATACACACGTCATTTTGAAGAGAAACCCTGAAAGTTTATTCATGTATGTCGCCGTAGTTTACTAATTTGCCGAAAGTCGGCGCTAGTGCCGTGCTGGGGACACATTGAAGATCTGGTGTATGTACCGCCTCTATCACGTGATGTAGCAGAGGTCCGATAGAGAATACGGGATGAGTGCCACAGTCGACGATGTCATGGTGCGACGGGCATGGCAAGAATTCGATTACCGTATTGACGTCTGCCGGGTCACTCATGGTTCGCATATCGAACTCGTAGTGAATATTATAAAACTCTTAATTCGATAATAATCATGACTGACTTGATTGTGTTTTGGCAGCCTATGCAAGCTCTTTAATTTGTGGCACTTCAGTCGAAACTTTCATCGGCATGCAGGGGTTTTATAGCTTTAGGCTCGTCCAAGTCAGTTATCGAAGATAAAGCCAAAGGAGTCTCCATATGCTCCGGTAATGGGTTCTGGTATTTGTTCTTGCCATAGTTCCATTCTGCAATTTCTTTTTACAATAGTTAACTGGGCAACTAGTTCTTGAAATCATTTCTTTGATCTGAGTCAGAACAGACTTGGACAAATCAAATAATTCGTTATAAGAAATGTACTATGACCGCTAGAGATTACTTTGAAGGCGAACAAACTTTTCTTTGTTTCTTTTGTTTTTATATTTTTTGTTTTTCAACATCGTGCATTAATTTTTTTATGCGCATCTATTCGTAGTTTCTTAGTCTTGTACTAATGGGCGGTTTATTGAAACGATCATTCCAGTCTGATGTAACTACATTTCTGATGCATTTACTGACTACTGTTGTGGTAAATCATGTTCCATACGCATAATTTTGTAGTTGGTTACCGATACTTTGAAAATGCGCCTTCTTATTTAACTTCATTTTGTGATAAGTACGAAATTGTGCCGCGATTCGGTAGCCACCCGTCCCGTTTACAATGAGGTTAAAGCACAGTTGCACGTATCTCATTTATTCGCATCCTTGTTTTTCCACGAGTAAGAAAACTCTTTATTCATAGATTCATACCCACTTATTTTGCACGCGGCGCAAAGTCCGTAACATATTCATATTTAGGGCGGTATTCATATTTATAGAGCCATATTTCAGATACGTCAATTTGCATGAAAACCACGTCCTTGGTGCCGACGAGATCCGGCCATGCCGATTGTGCTCGGCGCTGGATTAACATACACGCTGCTGCGTGCAGGACGTCTCGAATCACAGCTCTCGCCGGAAAATAATACTCGCGCAAAAAAAAGGAAAAAATTCGAGGTTTTATCCGGCGGAAAGCAATCAGCGTTTTTTCGTTATCCTCTCCCCTCTTTTTTTCCTGCCGGCTCGTTTCGCGTTGCCTCGGAACAGATCCCACGGCGGGCGGGCGAATTTCTGCGCGTTTTTACAGCGTTCATCAATCATTCCATCAGAGTCCCAATTAGCGTAGCCCCGCACAATGCGACTTCATTCCTCGCAATTAGCAGTGCGTGGACGCTGGGCGGTCTCGGTCGTCTGTGGATAGGAACGCCGCCCTGGCTGAAAAGAATCTCTGTTACGTTTGTGAATGCGGGCACTAGTTAGGCCGTAGTTTCGCTGCGGTTCAACGTCCTCGTATCTAGCTCGGTGGGACGTCAGTCCAGTCAAAAGAGGATGATGATTTGGAAGAATCGCCGCTTCGTACGTGTGGATCATAATGGAACGAATGGCATTCCAGTTACGCTGCTGCGAATCATAGCTACCTCAACTGACGGACGCCGTAGTGAGGAATTAGAATCTCAGATCAGCCGCATAATAGCCACTTTTCACTATGATTTTAAGTAAAAACGAATGGTATAAAGTGTAACATCGTGAGAAAAATTTGAGTTACTCACCGAGGTTGAATTATCCTGAACTGAAATACGTACACGATCCATAACGGTGAATAATAATGGCGTGTAGCTGTATGAGTAGTTCACTTACTCTTTACCAGAAGCCCATTCATCGGGATACGTTAAATTCAGATGTTTATTTCTCCATTACATCAACAACTCCATGATTTGACGCCGTGAGCTGTTAACTGGGGATACGTTGCGGAGCGACTTCGAACAAATGGACTACAGTCTGTGCATTTACCGTATCACCATCATTTCTGGCGGTAAATGCGCGAACTCTACAAACTTCGATAGTTAAGATCGTTACCTCTGCGGATCTTTCATCGTGTACCCATTTCAGAAAATTAGCTTTGTCCACATTTTTCATAACCCCGTGCATTTCATGCATTCACAGCTGTTTATGTGTTATTCTTGCAAGTAGTATGTTACGTCACAGCTGTTTAAGAAAAACGTGATGTCATATTGTTTCTTTCAAGCAGCTGAAACTGCTCAGTAGCGAAAAAGAAAAAAAAGGCTGTTTTAATCCAAGTTACGAAACCAGAGCGACACATTATTCTCATTCTTCTAATAACTCGAAATCGTCTGTGGTACACGTTTCGCAGATTAAATACTCTACCAAATAATAAAGCTCCCTTTGTAGAATATGGAAGATAATTTTTCGCAGTAAATTGTTATTGTACCTTCCCATGGTTAAGTAGCAGAGGTCTTCGGCTCGCGGCGTCACACTACATCGTTCTGTGCTTCTTGGATGCAATAATCTTGAAGTTTTGAGACTAGAGGCTTATTCTGCCAGATACAATGATGAGACCTTTTGTCGTGGAGAGCCTTTGTTAAGGTAATTGCTCAGACCCATGATAGACAGACGAACGAAACGTAACACCAGGCAGGGACGTTGTGGCCGAGCGGTTCTAGGCGCTTCAGTCTGGAACCGCACGACCGCTACGGTCGCAGGTTCGAATCCTGCCTCGGGCATGGATGTGTGTGATGTCCTTAGGTTAGTTAGGTTTAAGTAGTTCTAAGTCTAGGGGACTGATGACCTCAGATGTTAAGTCCCATCGTGCTCAGAACGAACCATAACACCAGGGATGAAAGCGACCTGTGGGCCTCATTGTTTGCAGCCACAACTGCACCTATACGTAAATCAATTTACTTCTACTCGTGGTTGTCGACGGACGAAGAAAACACTGTTTTAGGTACATTCGGTAAAACGTGTGAATAGTATACTCCGACGAGCCTAAATTGTCTTCTTTTTGTATCAGTCAGCCCAAAAAGGTTCGAGACTGGATTAATACAAAACAGAGAAAAGTTATGACTGCGGTTTTAATCCGTCGGGTGTTTTACGTAATCTTCTCGCAGATGAGCACAACGCACGTAAGATTCATACAACTATTCAAAACCGGCAGAAAAGTCCTTCTTCGGGATGACGTTCGATTCGAGCGTCACATTGGCTTAAATGTCGGGTATATCGTCGAAGCGTTTGACCCTTCATGTGGATTTTTGCACTTTGCCGCTCTGTGGTAGGTTTGAACTGATAACTGGAACTCACGTCATCTGTGGTTTTTTTTCTTTTTTCAGAAAAGAACTGCACTCGTTTTGCATTCAGTCGCGGCAGGCGTCCAATCGTAGTTGCTTTTGGTGGGGAGTCAACGTGCCCGGATCGAACTCTGCGTACAACATTCTCATTTAAAACGTTCTGGAATGTCTTGAACAGTTGATTCAGAGATTTTTGCTCCACTACGATTTGTGACACTTTTGTGTTTACACCATATGGCCGTCCTCCCACTCCGTAGCACTCGCTGTTTACAATTGACTGGTCGAATGTAAATCTGTTGTTTACCGTTGTTAGTTCAAATTGCCTCCGTAGTTACTGCGCTACCGTACACGTCAGGAGTAAAGTCTCGAAGTTTTTTGGACGGAGGCTGTATGATGTAGCTACAGTGTATGAAAAGTCTACTTGTCACCGCCTTTGTCAGTGTTACGAGTTCGAAATGAAACTTGAGTAACATGTACATAATGCCTTTCTCCTGCTCCTTATGATTAAGTTTGCTGCCTACGTTATTGCTTAATTGCCGGCGACTCGGTAGCTAATTGGAAAGCTGCCATACTGTTGGGCTCATTTCCCGGTCGGTCCTAGGATTTTTTACAGACACTTATTACTCATTACACACCTGGCAATAGGTGGTGATGTGGAAATGTCGAGTTGAACCGTGGTTCGGAGTCAACGTTAAACGGAAAGTACCGCTATAACCGTCTCGATAAGTCAGTTCAATGGAAGGCAACGACATATCATATCCTATACAGGACCGTACTCAGTAAAGCACCGTGGCTTTTAAACCACCCTTCAGGTGGATGACAGCTTTACCTATTTTAGTCGTCTGCTGTTTATGTGGAAACGCGTGACAAATTTACCAACGGTATACGTTGTGTGCAGCAGCCGGAGATACCGGTCACGTCCGCTCGGTTCGGCCACAGTCCAGCTCAGCACGGAGGCCTTCGCCGGTCCGTATGCATCGCCGCCGCCTGGCCACATTCCGTATACGGGCCGCGCGTAGCTTTTAATGCCGGTCGGGGCTTCCGCGTGCGCTACGCCGCCGGCATACCCGCGCCCGGGTTGGCTGCCTGCCTTATACAAAGAGGAAGTCGCCGGCGCCGCATCCCAATGCACCGCCGACTCCGCATCGGCGTTTTTGCAATCGAGCGGCCACTCCCTCGCAGTCCGGGGAACAGGCTTTCTGTCTAGTACGTCACCGATCCGATCCAAAATTGTGTAAATGGAACAGCGGGGCCACACGAGTGAGCTTCGTGGTTCTCAGTCTGTAAATGGGCAAAAGAAGCCACCATTCGTTTGAGAACAATCGAGACGAAGCAGCTTCCATGGCCATGAACATAACGCGCTGAGATCCGCTTTCTTGGTAAGAACGTACCACACACATCTCCGCAGACGTTTATATGAAGCCGACTCAACGGACTTACACGGTCCAATGACAACATTAGTGTGAGCACATGTCAGGACCCTGAACAAGCACCTTCAGCAGCACCAGACGTGCAGGAAAAAATGGTTCAAATGGCTCTGAGCACTATGGGACTTAACTTCTGAGGTCATCAGTCCCCTAGAACTTAGAACTACTTAAACCTAACTAACCTAAGGACATCACATACATCCATGCCCGAGGCAGGATTCAAACCTGCGACCATAGAGGTCGCGCGGTTCCAGACTGCAGCGCCTAGAACCGCTCCGCCACCCCGGCCGGCAGACGTACAGGAAAAGTCAGGAAGGTTCTGGAAGCGACAGAGGGTGTGGAGCCACGTCGATTCTAGTACCATGACCAGCAGCAATACGTTTCTCGGCTGAGGATCCATAGCGTGAACATCCCAATGGAAGTGGTCCAACAGATCCGCTGTTGGGTTTAAATCTGAGATGTTTGGTAGTCTTCGAACGAAGCACGTACTCTGCGAGCTGTGTGGCACGTTGCGTCGTTCTGCTGGTAGATGCCACCGTGCAGAGGAAAAACAAACTGGGTATGGTTCCCAAGATAGATGCATACCTGTGTTGATCCATTGCTCCTTCAAGAATGAAGGAAATGCCACGGAAACATTCCCCAGGCCATAACTTTTCCGACGCTTGTTGCAGGGTGTTCTGTTTCACACCCTTCACGCCGCACACGCAACGGCCATGTGTCCGATGGAGCGTAAAACGTGATTCAGCTGAAACGACCAGATGTCGCCGCACAGTGAACGTCCATTTGCGGTCGGCGTGCAAATTCCAGCCTTCGTCGCCGATTAACAGCAGTCAGCAAGTTCAAATGGTTCAAATGGCTCCAAGCACTATGGGACTTAACATCTGAGGTCATCAGTCCCTTAGAACTACTCAAATCTAACTAACCTAAGGACATCACACACATCAATGCCAGAGGCAGGATTCGAATCTGCGACCGCAGTAGCAGCGCGGTTCCGGACTGAAGCGCCTAGAACCGCTCGCCCACAGCGGCCGGCAGGCAGCAAGCGTGCATGAAATAGTCACCTGCTGCGGAGTCCCATACGCAGACACTGAACGGTCGTTCAGGAGACAATGTTGGTAGCCCCTTGGTTCATATGGGTGGTCAGTTGCTCAACAGTTGTTCGTCCGTCCACATCTCCGCAGCCTTTGTTCACCCATGTCGTATATGGTCTGTGGTGCACCAGTTCACTCTGCACCGCTTTTGGATAGCGCCATCTTGCCATGCACGGCTGCACGTGAACATTTTACAAAATTACCTGTTTTGGAAATGCTTCGTCCGTTGGCCCGGAAGCCAGTGATCATGTCCTTTGGGACGCCAGCTACATCGCTCCGTATCCGCATTACGACAACGACTGAGTGCGTTTTTCACGTCCCCCCGACACGCTTTATAGCACATGCCTTCTGTAAGTTGACATCGAATATAGGCGATGGTCCCTGTAAGTGTACTTTGACGTTCAGACAGCTACCACCACCCTTCGAGACGATGAGTGACCTGATAACTTTGGTTCACAGGGCAGACAGGCGAGAGCAGTCGACAGGGTGAGTTTATATACTTCACGGGAGATTTTGAAGTAAATCGAAATTCTCAACAACGTGCCGGCCGCGGTGGTCTAGCGGTTCTAGGCGCTCAGTCCGGAGCCGCGCGACTGCTGCGGTCGCAGGTTCGAATCCTGCCTCGGGCATGAATGTGTGTGATGTCCTTAGGTTAGTTAGGTTTAAGTTGTTCTAAGTTCTAGGGGACTGATGACCACAGATGTTAAGTCCCAAAGTGCTCAGAGCCATTTCTCAACAACGTATGGCGCTACAAATAAAATCTAAGGAGGACGTAGGGAACGACGAGGAAGATGTAGAAAGGTATAAATCCGTAGCTTCCCAGTCGTATGTGGAAGCTTGTCGTCAATTATATGACTGTTCCTCACCAAGCACGAAATGAAAGGGATTTTTCCCCCTCCAGTGAAGATGGCAGCACATTCGGTTCTGTCAAAAATGCTTTAATGCTCCGCAAGCTTGCGGTTTATAAGCTCCCCTGCGAGTGTGGCCTTCCGTACATCGGACAAACAAAATTGCAGTGCGTGATAGATGAACGGAACTTTATAGGTACATCCGGCTGTTGCAGCCCGATTGGCAGTGGATGCGAAATACCCACGTAATGATATCGTTTAGACTTTTGTGTGGAGGAGCTGCCCGCACGGAGGTGACGTTTAATGAATGAACTGGGAGAGTGGGCAAGCCAGTGCCTGGTATGCGCTGCATGGCGGGAGCAGGTCAGCCGAGGAATGTGTGTGGGGAGTGGGCGAGGGCAGATTCCGTGGCTCTTTGCCCGCAGCATTCCGCAACTTGCCGGCTGCGCACTTTGTCACACGCCGTAGCGAAGCGGCGGCGCTTCCGTAAACGGTGCTGCGGCAGCTCCTTCTTGTCAGCGCCGTAGAATGGAATGTGGCTCTCGATATCGCTCAAGTTTCTATACTCGGTAATAAGAACATAGGGGGGACATACTCAAAGTTGCAATACTTCGTAAGATTTTTATCAAAGCTCAAAGTTTTCAAGGCAATGTGACTAAATTTGGCACGGTTGTTCAGGGATGTTAAATGGATACAAACGTACGTTTTCATGCTCATTGAAGTTGTTGTACGTTCTTAATTATAAACAGTAGAAATTTTTTCATCAAGATGAGTACAAATGCTCCTTTTTTTGAAAAATCTGTCCGGACGAATTTAAGTATTGTTGTACAGAGTTTGATATTCCATTAGTACAGATATCTGGGAACAGAATATTGATATCTTCTTTTGCTAGATTTTTACAGCTTTCCAAATTTCTGTGAAAAAAATACACCAAATATTAGGGCTTTTCTTCTCATAAATACTTTACTATTAAATAGTAAAAGGAAAAATCCTTCCACAGAATGTTTCACTATAGGATTGACTAATTGCATGCCAAATTTAAGTACTATAATGTCAGCGGTTTGTGAGAAAAAGGTATACAAAGCTGCCAAAATGTAAGTTACGGAAACCTCACAGGGTTTGTATTACGCCTTACCTTATCTGGGTGGACTAGAGCTAACCATATGCGTTCTCGTCTTCACCTCAAGCATTCTCTTTGCTTGTCATCTTCGGTTAACCTCATTTTCAAACTGAGTAAGAATAAGGTCAGCTGCATCAATTCTCCTGTTATCGATTTCCTTCAGTATCGACCGTGTGAAAGCGCCTGGATCAACGCTAGCCTCCAGAGTCCGTAGTCAGCCAAGACTAGCACAGTTAAAAACTAAACAAGCATCATATGCAGCAACTTCATCAGCAGTTACGGAAACAAATGTTGTCTTTGGGCACAGTTTTCCTATCAGAGAGTTGTAAATTTCTTTTGGATTTTGAGTTTTTCAATGCACACACTTCTGTAGAATTTCTGGATCTACTAAACACCGAAATATTCCCCACAATGTGGCTGCGTAAAACTGGAAGAAAGCACAGCAGCAATAAATAACATGAGGAAATACAGAACAACAAAGCTTTTGTTAATTGTTATTTTTACCACACTTAGGAGTGGAATTGGAACGTAATATTCAGGAACTGAAATTTCAGTACCATCTACTAAACGAAAATCCAATAAAAATTTTTCACAATTTCAGTCGCTTTCGCGTGCGTCTCCCGTTTAAGTCAACCGGACGCAGCGCAGCCGGTGAGGCTGTTCCTCTGGCTGGAGCAACGTGGCTACGTGACGAGCGACGGAGAAGCTGGAATGGAAAGAACCCAGGTCAGAAGGGCGACGAGAGATGGGCGGATGTCACTTCACGCGTGCTTGTATGAGCGGCGAGACCAGCGCTGTTGGAGATTCGGACAGCAGTTTGCCTCAAATGTTCGACTTGCGTCACTCTGCTTTCAGGGCGTGGCTTCGTTTCTCGTGGCAATTAGTTGCACAGGGTAGATACAGACTTGCACTACATACATAGCCAGAGTGTGTTAATGCACCGAGAATCCGATAGTAATATCTTGTCCTACATAGTTGTTCAGCCTATTTGTCCGAGTTGATCATTCTTTTCCACCTAGTTTCCGAATCTGAAAATAGGCTGGTTATGTTCTGAGGTAATGGCACAAGTCGGACGCAATTTGAATCGCGCGCCAAAAACACAATAACCAATCAGAGACTGCTCGACATCTATTGAGCATCCCAGAGTGCCCCAGAGAGCTAAAACACTAAGAAGAATCGCTTCTCGGCTTTTGGCAAGATCAATGTGTAGTATTTGTGGCCCTTAAAAGGGCCGTTTATTGAGAACTGCTTTCAATGATTATATAAAGTACAATCACCCACAATGCGACAATCTTCCAAAGAAGAAGGACCACTAGCCTTCACCCATAAGTGAATACTACAATCGGAATTTATCTTACAACGTCTACGACATGAAAGTTTCTTCTTCCTCCAGTTTGGGTAACGGATGGCTAACTGTTGCTTTCATTGCTTGTAACAATGCAGGTAGAGCCGGTTTGGAATCCTTTGAAAGTCGGGAAATCTTAGCTTACCGTACTATACCTGTTTCTGGGATTATTATAGCTAGTGAGGGTTCCTACCTTTTTCCGCACGGGAGTTTGTCTTTGTCATGTCGTAGACGTTGTAAGATAAATTCCGATTGTAGTATTCACTTATGGGTGAAGGCTAGTGGTCCTTCTTCTTTGGAAGATTGTCGCATTGTGGGTGATTGTACTTTATATAATCATTGAAAGCAGTTCTCAATAAACGGCCCTTTTAAGGGCCACAAATACTACACATTGATCTTGCCAAAAGCCGAGAAGCGATTCTTCTTAGTGTTTTAGCTCTCTGGGGCACTCTGGGATGCTCTCTGGGGCACTCTGGGATGCTCAATAGATGTCGAACACGGTCTCTGATTGGTTATTTTGTTTTTGGCGCGCAATTCAATTTGTGTTGGCGTCGGTCAGCGCTAACCCAGATCCGCTCGCAGGGCACGACAAAGTTCAAAAAGTTTCGCGGCTTAGTCTACCGTCGTTCCTGCGGTATTTGGCATGAAAATATCTTTTCGAATACGGAGAAGAACCGCGCGCGAATTAGCTGCAGTTTTTCTGGAAATGATTTCGAACTTCAGGAACTTAGCAAAAAACAGAAATAGAGAGCTGCTATTCTTGTTCCATTTGCAACAGGAAGGATTAGTCCCACAACACAACAGACGGTCACGAAGCGTGACAGCGAAGGTGGAAGTATGGAAAATTTGGAAATTTGTGTTAAGGTGTTCTGGGACCAAGCTACTGAGATTATCGGTCCCTAAGCGCACACACACACACACTACTTAAACTAACTTAACTGATTAAATGTTTATGTTCGTCTCCAACTAGACTGTCAACATTATCTACACTGACGGTTACGTAAGTATGATTTCAATAACTCCAAAATCAAGACCACATTCTACTTAGAATTTTATACACGATCCTCTAAAATTCCCATTACGACCTTGTAGGGCTTGTACTGGGGGCTAAGTAGATAATATTTTGAATTGGAAACCACATCCGGAAAAGTATGGTTCAAATAGCTCTGAGCACTATGGGACTCAACTGCTGAGGTCATTAGTCCCCTAGAACTTAGAACTAGTTAAACCTAACTAACCTAAAGACATCACAAACATCCATGCCCGAGGCAGGATTCGAACCTGCGACCGTAGCGGTCTTGCGGTTCCAGACTGCAGCGCCTTTAACCGCACGGCCACTTGGGCCGGCCGGAAAAGTATGGTTTCCATGTTACAACCGTTTAAAACTTGTCTATAACACGACCACTTGTACGAGTAATTTATCAGGCGTGATCCAGTACATACCTTATTTTATCATTCCACTCATTAATAACCAAGGAAGCACACCCAGTTGCTTGTGTACTCGTTGACGGGTTCTCTTCAACATAATGCATACGGCCTCTTCCAGTTCGGACGTGCAAAGTCTTGCAGAACCACAGTTTCTTCTGCTGTCTGTGAAGATACCCATTTCTCGAAGTCATTGCGTAATTTTGGCGAAAAGGGTACGCGATGGAGTTTGATTTTGTGGATTACTATCTTGATAATGGCGACGAGCAGCTGTTTACATACCATGAGCATCGCCATACAGAAGGATCATGTCGGTGTATTCTGCAAAGTGTGCGCAACCAAGTTGCTACAACACTTTTTAGACACGTGACTGAGGCTCGAATCCGGTGATAGAGAACGTCATGTGACATCAGCCAATCCGACGTAAGCATCTCTCCCCCTCCCCCCCCCCTCCATTATTACTCAGCTGCATACCTACCTAGCAAACAGGTTTTCAAATGGCTACGGCACGTTTCTGGACATGGGTTGGAACTCCAAATATTATCCACTCAGTCCCCTCTCCAAGTCCCAGAAGTTTGCAACGGAAATTTTAGAGTACATTGTGTAGGCTGACTAAAACCGACTAATGAGGAACGCGCCCTGTGTAGACAGCTTCGAAACACAGAAGCGACCTCACTACTCTGTCTAGAAATTACTTTCACCTAGACACCACGTAGTTAACGAGAGTAGACATTTAATGAAGTTAAAGTATCGGCCAGCCTCGCGAAACGCTCATGAGCCAGTTTTGGACTAGTTTTTGGAAAGGCAACGCGTATGTCCCGTGGACACATTGCACAGTATTTTTCGCGTATAAGTGATTCGGTGTTTAAAGGTGCCTCGGAGAATGTTTATGTGCGATCTCGCGTGCGTGCAGCTTACAACGGCCATTGAAACCGTATTGCGATAATTTCATGTACTCGCAGTGGTGCTCGATAAGTTACGATCAGATTCTTCGAACTTAGATTTACGTATTGATGTTAGACTGGCTCTAAAGATTGTTTTTTTTTCCTTATTTTTAATCAAAATGAGGTGACACCTGTTTATTTTTAGACTTTCATTGAAGTAGCGTTGAGACTTGCTCACTTGCCAGTCTATCATTCTCAATTTATGGTATGCGTATTAGAATCTGCGACCAGCGGAGAATAAAATCAATGGGACCATAGCAACAGCTCTACAAGACCCGAAGTAAGCAAACCTCGTCCTGGTGAGTTAGGGAAACTGCAAGTAGTTTGCTGGACCTTCTCATTACCAGCTGGTCTGCGTAGCCCAACACATGCAACAGTTCACCACAATATCCGACACAGTAATGTCACGGCAGAAACATTCCTGATATCCCATCCTAAGTGATTAATTAGACTGTGGGGTAAGAGTTGGAACCGCTGCAACACTCCACCGCATTTATATTATTAGATAACACACTTGTAGCCTTTCGTCTGGCAACGTGCAGGATGCCTTGACGGTCAACGCAGATAAATAATGCAAGCAGGCACCTGTAGGTAGGGACACGCGGGGGCGTGAAGGGGGCAGCGTTCTCGCCATTGTCCTCGCCGCCCGGCGGGGAAGAGACCGCAGCGCCTGATTAAAATTCAGCGGCGGCCGCGCGTCTGGGCGCGTGTCACACAGCCCGAGCCGGCGCCGCGGCGGCGAGAGCAATCATTGGGGCTTCTAAAGCATCCAACACAACCCCAGGGGGAGGCGGCGGCCAGCGCGCCGCGTGACTGGAAAGCCGACGCCGCGCCGGCCGTACAGCCGCGCCCGCCGCCACTGGCGCCTCTGGCGGCTGCCGCGCAAACTAAACACTCGCCTAGCCCACTGGCTCCGGCCCAGAAGCAACGAGTCATTCTGTGGGAAACTGCATTTAGGGAAATCAGAGTCAACAGTGCAGAAAGCTGTTACCTCGACTGCCTGTCCACCGATATCTCTGCGTACATACATTACCCGCAAGCCACTGCACGATTTGTGGCGAAGGATACTTCTTACTAGCACTAGCGATTTTCTGTAGTATTCCATTCACGTATTTAGCCAGAGAAAAATGCCTATACACCTCTGTAATCTCTCTTAACCACTTCTCACGACTCTTACGCGAGACATACGAGAGCGGCAGCAGAATAGTGTCACGCTCCGCTTCCAGTACAGGTGCTCTAAATTACCCAACCGTTTTTCGTGAAACAACGTCCAAAGGTCTTCACCTAAGACCCGGGGAATTTTTGTCAACACTTTCGTTTCTGCTTTATCGACCTGTTACGATCCGTGCAGCGCGTCTACGTCTCCTACCATGCCTGATTGGTAAGGACTTCAAACTCTGAAGGAGAAAAAAAAACTCTAGTAATGCTTGCAGTAGACTGTTATGTGCCATTTCTTTTGCAGACGCACTGCACTTCACCGTAACCCTTATAACAAAACCGAGTCTTCCGTTCGCCACCCTTCATCCCTGACGTGCTCAGTAAGTTCAAACTGATCTTGGGATCGAATACGGCCGGTTTTTTCTCTCATTATTGTTCATTTAGTCACTATCCTACGAACGCTACGGTCGCAGGTTCGAATCCTGCCTCGGGCATGAATGTGAGCGATGTCCATAGGTTAGTTAGGTTTAAGTAGTTCTAAGGGACTGATGACCTCAGACGTTAAGTCCCATAGTGCCCAGAGCCATTTGAACCACTATCCTACATTTATCCTCATTTAGGGAGACCTATCAGTCGTTACACTAAGCGGAAATTTTGTTAAATACTTTTTGCATTCCCTTATGTTCGTCCAGGGTGCGATTTGTGCTTCTACCAGTGGGGGGGATGTCTTAGGGGGTTAGTAGAATTATATATGTTACTAGCTTGGACCGTGGTGTTGCGCATGGTTAAACAGCTATTTATAAATAGATGTTAATGCCGAAACTCACTATTGACACGTATGCATTATCAGAAAAGCCATCCCTTGTTATATCTTTAAAAGTACATTATAGGTAAAGCTTATTTACAAAATCATCTACATGCGGGTACAGATATACGAGGGGAATTCAAAACGTAGAAGCACATTTGTGAACAGTTGTACTTATTCTGATGATAGAAAACTGAAACATATTAATAGTGTTAATAGTAAGACTTATTAAAAACTTTCAGTGTTCGGCTCCACAAATTTACATTATATGTAAAGTTTTACTCCAGTGCGTGGGAAATAAACATCCCAGGTTGGGGTACATAAACTAAAACCAGAGGAGGGGATGGTCTGATGCAGAGGGGGGAAATCCCCCCCATCCCCCCTGCAAATCGCACACTGTGTTCGTCCAACGATCATGCTTTCCTGTACACAAAAGTTGCGTCAGCGAAAAATATTAGAGAGCTGCTGGTTCTGTCTGATAAACGTTTCTTGTGTTTCATATCCAGTTAGTTTTCTCGCGGCGCAGTCGGTGTTACTTACGTTTCTGCAAAACATTCGCCGTTCGGAGATCTGTTACTTAAATACTTATCGGCCAGTCACAAGCGAAGATAGTTTGTTGACACGGTGTCCAAGGTAACTTCAACGCTATGTAACAGTGCTGCGTATCTAAATATTATCGATTGGTGATGCTGCGTAGCAGTAACAGTTTCATGAACGACGTAGTGGAGGAAGTATCGGCAGCTGCTAAGTGTGTAACTTCACAGTGCTACCAGTACAGATCACTTTAGGGTAGAAAACACCACCTTAGCATATACTGAGGTGATGTTTGATAACCTGACAATGGTCTTATATATTCGGTTAACTGTTCGTGTGTTTTCCAACACGACCGCTGTATGTTTTCAGTTAGTTTCGTTTTAGGTCAAGTATGATGCGAGATAACAAGAGACTGCAAGGAACCGGGTTTTCGTAACCATGAATTCTTTCACAATTTTTTTGTTATGATCTCGAGTACGAAGACTGGTTTTGATGCAGCCGTGTGCGCCAATGTATCTGGTGCAGTCCTCTTAATCTCCTCATATCTGCTACAACCTACATGCTCTTGACCTGCTTGCTGTGTAGTCAGGCCTTCGTCTACAGGTGTTTTGCCAAATTGAGGAATCACTGATGCTTCAGTGTGTGTCGTGAAATGTTAGGCAGTTGAATTTTCACTCCTGGAGCTCCTCTTATTTGGGAAGCAGTAGCGTAGATGCTGCCCATTTGTACATCAAAATTCCCTGCATCTGTTGCAGGAACTCTGCCCGTTTCCAGCCTTGAATGAAATGATGATAATGGAATGCCGTGTGGCTAGGGCCACCCGTTCGGTAGACCGTTCCCCTGGTGCAAGTCTTTCAAGATCACGGCACTTCGGCGACTTGGGTGTCGATGGGGATGAAATGATGATGATAAGGACAACACAACACCCAGTCCCTGAGCGGAGAAAAATCTCCGACCCAGCCGGGAATCGAACCCGGGCCGTTAGGTATGACATTCCGTCGCGCTGACCACTCAGCTACTAGGGGCGGACATGATAAAGATAGTGCAAGGAGATGGCTCTTTCGCGTATTTTTATGTGAAGTGGCAATTCGTTACGTTTTTGTTACACGTTTTATGCTCTCAAAAGATATGATGTCTCTCCGAAAACAGATAGCCTCTTGATCAGATAATCCGCAGTCGGCAACTGTGCAGTGTGTGTTATCCATCTAAGGGTTACGCTCTTTTTCGTAACTGTCCTCGGTCATTATTACGACCTTGGACTGGCGCATCGGGGTGTTGGGCATGCTGCGCTTTCCGCCGTTACCCGCTGTTCTGACTTCACTGCTCCATCCGCCCAACTGCCAGAATCCAATTAATACCCGCCGCCTTGCGGCCGACCACCACAGAGGGAGGGAAATTGTCTCATTTCATTCGTGTCAACGCGATTGGAATTCCCCCAATTACGCCATTAGGGGCGGCGCGTAATTGGTCCGGCGTCAGATCTCCATTACCGCGCCGTCTCGCGGCACGCGTTAAAAATTAATTACTGCGCCGCTTGCTGGCCGGCGGGCCAGTGGCTCGTTATCTTAATGAGAACAACGGCGCGCCGCCCATTGTCGCTGCAGGCGCCTTCTGTTTCCGGGCAGGCGAGCACGCTTTGCTTTCATTCCCCGCGTCTGGCCGGAGGGAACGTTCGCTTTTTACAGCCGCACTGGCAGCGAGGTTGCTCCACAGAGTACGTCCTGGGAGACTGGGTGGGACATGGTGGCAACACCACTCCTCAAGCTGTGTGTGTGTGTGTGTGTGTGTGTGTGTGTGTGTGTGTGTGAGCGAGCTACGGATGGGAATGGTTAGCAGTGGTACAAGGGATGCTCTGCCATGCAGTGTATGGTAGCTCCCAGGGTATGTATGTAGATGGAAACCACGAAAAAGCGAAATGAATAGACCAAACTGACCGTCTTACTTGTCAGTCACAACACAGGGGCCGCGTTTACTGTGTATCGAAACGGGTTTCACGCAGAGTGGTTTATAATTTTAATGATTGCCAACAAGTCCGTGCGAAGCATTAAATCGAAGTTCTCACGTGTCCGGAAAAAAAAAAAATGCGGACGCACAACTAGTACGCAAGCAGCTGTAGAAAGAATATGCAAGTCTGTTGTCCACACGGATCAGTGCTGGATCCAATTATGTGTTTCAACTTTGTGTAATGAAATATTTAAACATCCACAGAACCAACAGTCCTAGCTTATGTAATGGCACTCAACACAGGGTCAGAACAGAAAGGCCGCTTATAACGAATGATGAGGACAGATTCCAAAGCATTGTTCCTTCTCCAAACGAAACGTTCAGTGATAACAAACCAAAATCTAAATACTAACGCTGGCGTAGTGTCTATATCAGCTGTAGCTCCCAACTTTCGTGGGAAAGTGGAAAATGAGAAAAATTGATATGTCTGAATATCCCAGATGGCCTCCCTGTTCGCTTGTAACGCCATTGTATATCTATACTAACTAACCAATCATAAAAATATTCGAAAAGAAGTGTGTACAGCTCGAAGTACAACACGTCCGAAATTCCAACAGAATAAAAAGAGATTCTAATGCGTGAGGAGCTGAATGAATGGTAGTAAGTGAGGAAAAGTCGGTCAACGACTGTAAGGAAAGTATACCGCGCCCAAAAGAAATTGGGAAAATATAAAAATAATAGAATATCAAATAATATTACTAGGCTACATATTCCTTTGACTGACTAGTTACGAATCAGTAAGCATAGATGAGAAAGGGTGCGTAACAGGTAACATAAAAATGGTTCAGAGCACTATGGGACTTAACATCTGAGGTCATCAGTCCCCTAGAACTTGGAACTACTCAAACCTATCTAACCTAAGGACATCACACACGGCCATGCCCAAGGCAGGATTCGAACCTGCGAACGTAGCTGTCGCGCGGTTCCACACTGAAGCGCCTACAACCGCTCGGCCACAGTGGCCGGCCTGGAAACATAACCAAAGGTTTTTATGCTGGTGTTCTGGAACGCGTAAAACTAGTCTGACGATATTTACGTGGAAAGACATCAGTTGTCAAAAGTGTTTATCGTTTTTGATACACTTGATGATACAGCGCTTGTGGCCGAAGAGTTGTTAACATGTGAGAACTGTGAATATGAGAGCCATTGCGAATGAACTGTTTAGTTTTCATATTAGGTAGTTTTTCAGTCTGCACATCGGGATATTTACGTTTTTATGTCAACGGACAGTTCGTGTAAATGTACTTGGAGTGGATAGGTGCGACTGCGCGCTTGCACGTCCCATGTTGACGCAGTGTAAGCAACAGTGACATATTCTTTCTGCGGGATTTCCACTTGCGATTGTCGAAGTGTCAACAGACCTTTTATGCTCTTTCAATATTGTCGTCTCCTTGCACACGCCGGCGATTCTCGCCGCGTCCTACGCGCCAGCGTAGAAAATTGAAAAAGCAGCCCTTCAGGTGTTGACGCTTATGTTTAGCAACAGACAGTTAATACGGTTGATAATTGGGGAGCCGCTCGTAAAACTCATAACTGTGAGTGGTCGTCACACGAAGACGGGAACTCGAATCTCCTGTGGCACTGACGTCTTTTGTGGCCACGTTAAAAAGTTCTCACGCGGCTCCTCTTGCCGCGTCGCTTCGCTTGAGTTACGGCTGTGATAACATTACTACCCGGCAAGCGAGCGTACCTCGCTTAGAACCTGCTCCGAATTCAATTACCTCCGCAGCTCGTATAAATCCCTCGTTGCGGCGGCAACGCCAGTCGGCAACATACGTGGTGCCGTCTTCAGCCGCATCCGCCTAGCTCCCGTTGTGTGTGTTTGTTTGTTTTCGGAAAATAAAAAAACACTGGCGCGTCCCAAACACTTTTACAGCTAGCAAGACGTGTTCATTCCGTCCCCTGTATGTTGTACACTCTTCTCGCCCGTGTCGCGGTGAGTGGTTGGAGGGGGCGGGGGGGGGGCACAAAAAGTTTTGAAATGGCATTCGTGCTTTAAGTCGTAAAAATAACGCGCGTGCGAGTTGTTTTTTAAAGCAGAGCGCGGCGCGCTTGTCTGGTTTCCCGGAGGCAGCTCCCCTGTTTAGTTTTCTTTGTTGCCACCCGCGGCGCTCGCCACAGTAGCGTTCTCAGCGGGAGGCTGCCAGTATCTTCTCGTGCCTCCCCTCGCCTTCCTCTCTCTTTTTTTGCCCTCCGTTCTCCCCTTCGCGGCCGCAGCCACCCGGTACTCGCTGGCGTTCTCTCCGAGCCGCGTCGTTCCCGCGCTCCCCTTGCTCCACCTACCCCATCCTCCTCCTCCTACTACTACTCGTCCTCCTCCTCCTCTACTTTTTTCCCTTTTTACTTCCCAGTAACCGAGATGATTCGCTTGCCGGGGGGAAACACATCAGGCCTGTTTACTGCCAGCTCTAAAGCCCCGAGTTACCCCCGCTGTTGGCGGCAGGAATTATGGGAAAGTGAGCGCAGCTTTTATTACCGGCGAGTGACGCGGCTGCCTGTCTGCCCCCCGTGCGGCAGGGGCATGACCCCTGCACCGCGTGCTGCCGAGGCCGCAACCGTGCTGCAATACAAGCGCCCGTTACACACACACACACACACACAGCACTGACAGCTGTTGTGTGCCGCTGTCTTTGCCTCGTGACATGCCAATTAGCCACTCTTAAATGACAGCTCGCACTCTCGTTTTTCCAAAAAGAGAACGTGCGCTTATAACTATTGGGGTGTGAATTAAACTACCGTCACCAGCTCCGACATGCATGTAACACTGCGCGCTTTATCTTGGCAACTGGGTTGTGAAACGTTAGCAGTCGAAGCTGCTAGTGCCCTCACGGTGCCATCCCCCACAATAAGATAGTACTGTGTCCAGTAGCACTATTGTACCGAGTGTTGAATGCTTTTTCTCATGTCGCTGGTAAGTAACCGGTACCATTATAGTGGAATCTGGCGTTTAAGGCCCAAAGTTGCGATATTGTCCGAACAGTTACTATCTGCAGGCAGCTGCCACAGCGCCCCACTCTGCATGTCTATAGGAATGCGCCCTAGCACTTTGGAGAGAGTTCATTTAGAAGAATTTCGAGCGTAGGAAACCGGCCTTGTATGACGTTACTGGCACATCTATAATTGACGTATCTTCAGGCATAATACACACTAAAAAAAAAAGAATCAAGGTTCAAGATCTATTTTTCATATATGCTTCTGCTCTTTTACAGATCAAAAATTATTTAGTGAAGATGATAGAAAGTCTTAATGTCGTCCCCCCCCCCCCCCCCAAAAAAAAAAAAAAGTGCGAGGTGAGTTATGGAGCAGTTTCTTCCACTTGGGTATCAGAAGCTTCTTGCTAACGCAACGAACATGACGTATTTGTAACAGAATTACAGCAAACTGCGAAACCTAACAAGTACACGCATGTCAGTGCGATCGTATTGGATCAGCCATACGGGACAGCAGCTGTTACGTTCGCTAGTGTTTCTTTCGAAATAATTCAATAAATTTCTACAGAAGGTAGCACCAGTCAAGGGATAGGTACCGACACGTCCGTACATTGTTCTCATACGAAATGAGTCCAGTTTTCGAACGTGGCTCGAAGGTGGCTCCAGCGTCGAGAAAATCGCGGCCCGACTTACACTCCGACGCGGTCTACCACTGGATGATGAAGATAATGTTTACTTCCTCCCGGGCACATCCCACTTGCATCATCTGTTAGTTAAAAGTATGCACGTTCTCCTTTATAGAAGGGTATCAGGGAAGGGCTTTGTTGAGCGTGTCCCGAGCTGTGCTAGGGCTTGGTTTCCAAATTGGTAAACTCTCTCACTAAACGAAAATACTTAAATTCAGTGACAGGTCTCTGTAGTATCTCTACTGTGCCGCTCATTATGGACTTCGTCCATAGAACTTTCTAACGCACTTGAAACAAACCTTACACGAATCTCCTTCTGCCTCGGCTTACTGAGATGAGTCCCCCCGCCCTAATGCAGCAGAAGTGGCAACACAGGGGAAGCCGACTAACAAGTAAGTCTCGCTCCCATAGGAGCGCAAGTGAAAGCAGGCCAGCACGCTGACAGATGGCAACTAGTTTAAATCGGTGTTATTGAAAGTTCGTTTGAGTCGCATCTGTAGCATTTTACCGTTCTTTACCAATACTTGTCCCTGCTGCTTTTGTAGACGCTCGTTACGGAGCGTAAAACATAGGCATGTTGTCTACCACTGGATGATGAAGATAATGTTTACTTCCTCCCGGGCATACCCCACTTGTATCATCTGTTAGTTAAACGTATGTACGTTCTCCTTCTATAGACGGAGTAGTCATACATGCCTAAATGGGTATCAGGGAAGGGCTTTGTTGAGCGTGTCTAGCGTGTAACATTTTATTATGGTTGCAGCCCACCTCGATCTACGTCCAGAAGAAACACAAACTGATTGGAAAATAGTTTCTGCCCAACAAATGGATAGACCGTGCTAATCAGATAAGAAAACATTACGAAATTCCCCCCCCCCCCCCCCTAAAAAAAAACTAGCTAAAAAGCCTTTTTCTCTCTTTCCGCCCGTGAAATTGTTTTGAAGGTAGTTTTCCACATACTACCAGGATTCCGACGTCTACCTTTGAGCTTCAAGGCACTTCAGGTTCGCGTTATCACAGAGAAGTAATGCATGTTTGATGTTCGCGCTTAAAGAATGTCTGTGCTTGTCCCATAATCAGAGTCATCACATATTAACTGTGTTAGAATTTCGAAACACCCTGTGAGGTAGCATCCCACGGTAAAAACGAGGACCTTCAGCACTTTGTTGTGAAATGGGAAGGTGAATAGCAGCTTGATTATTGGTGACTTTTGGCGTTTCTCGCAAGGTTTAAGGTATGTGTTATCAGTGAGTTTCAGTGTTTCCTTTCTCTCATTCTGTCAAAAATCGCAACAATAAAAAAAAGAAGCAGTAATGTGCATCCGTTCACCATAGGTACACCGAACAGTTATGTTACATTGTGTGCATTATTCATAAACGATCAAATCACACAGCACTACTGTGTAACTGAGAGACTACTCTGAGATGTTTAGAGCACGTGGCGATGTCTCAGCATCTCTCCAGCCCAGTTCCGAGAGAGAGAGAGAGAGAGAGAGAGAGAGAGAGAGAGAGAGAGAGAGAGAGAGACAGAGACAGAGACAGAGGGGGGGGGGCGGGGGGAGCTACATTATAACCGCATTTCCAATCACAGATTTGGACTGTTTATGTAGTTAGGAGTTAATTGGTAGGAGGCGCGGCCCGGTAAATTATTTAATTAAAACGTCGATGAATTTAATCACCTTGTTTATACGTTAAAAGTAATTTTCCCCAGCCAACTGGAACCACCAATAGCTCGCCAAGTAGACGACTATCGACTGGTGGGGTGGTATCGACTGGTCGGCTGGGGGGTGCAGTTTTCAAGATCAGCAGTTATTTAGTTCATAAAATATACAAGGTGACGTAAATCCGGGGCTCTCAGTTCCATATTCGAGCCAAGGCAACGGCGGCGCCAACCAAGGACCATCAGCTGGCCAGTTGGTCGAGCCGAATTGCTCCTCGGCAGAGAGCCGCAGCAACCGTCTGAATTACCACCCTCCGGCAAGTTAGCTACAGGGACCTTTTCCTTTCAGTGCGGCGCGTCTTAGGAAACAAAATAACTGAGATATGCTCTTTCAGCTTCAGTTCGTTGCAGTTTTTGGTAGGCGTCACTTAATGACTAGCTGTAATGTCGTAGTTGCCGCCTTTTCGCGTTGCATGTGTTGGTTTCCACCACCTTGGAAAGAAACATGCACTGTTACGTTCAGCTTTTGTCACAGTACTGGCGGTAGAGCTGTCTTAGAAAGCCGGTCTGTGATTAAGATGCAAATTTGCGATTTTCACCGCGAGAAATCAGCGTTACGGCTCCATCAGTTTTAGAGCGGTAAGCTATGTTGCGCTGCACCTGTCTGCGTACTCGCATTACATGACTATTCACAGCTCAGTATGTCTGTTCGTGCTTTTAAATTCTAGAGATTAATCTGCTGTCTGCTGGTCAAGCAAGCCTTCGCATCACCAGATAGACCAAGTTTGTGGGCTGGCAAATTCCCAGTTCTTGTAAGAAGGCTGTTCACATATCTGCATTTTATCAAGAATATTAACTGATTTAGCTAGAGTTGTGTCTGTTACTGATCTGTAGTCTCCCCATGTTCTCTTCATACTCATGTTGCTAATGTTAGCAGTCTACCTTCCTGCTGTAGAACTTGCCCCATGTCTGCACGGTGCAGGAAGCAGAAGATTCACTGGTGAGGCCTTTGTAATCTGATGGTAGGGGAAACAGTGACAATCAGAACTCCTCGCTTCTCCCATTCCGTCAATACACATACAATCTACAAATGCTTGTGCACAAAGGGTCAGTTATCTCCCAGCTACCACGGCTACACAGAATTTACTTTGTTTTAACGTAGTGTGATTCCTTAATGATGGCTTTTGACACTTAATTCTGCCACTCGCAGATGGATTTAACAAGGGGCAGTGGTGAAGTGTGGCAGAGTTATGTCGGTAACTGTTGCTATTTCCCATAACTTTTCGGAAGTCCAGTTACGAATGTGTGCTGTGGTTAGCTGCGGCCCCACTGGTGGACGCTGACGGCCGAGAACGTCCCTACCCCAGCCACCGGCTGCGTCCGTTTTCGCGTTAAAACTTATACGACGCGTAATGGATGCGCCATTACGGCCTCGGCCCGGGTTTTTATCGGTTCGCCTCGTAAAAATGCCGCCCGCACTAAAAAAAAGCAGCTTATTAGGAGATTATACGACGGAATAACTCCCCCGTAAATAAATACATAAACAAGTTTAATGACACGGTTGGGGGTGATACGACGAGCTTTTTGTGAGTCGTGCCTAGCTGCAATGGACTCGTCCAGATGGGCCCTTAAAAACGGTAATTAAGCAATAGCGGTCATTCCGTAGGCCGTAAGAAGCGCCGTTGGCGTTTAAATGTTGCTTTAACGTGAAAAGTGGCGCGTAAAAAAGAGTGAAATTAACGTTAATCTGTATTAAAATTGCGTCAACGCCACGCGATCGCGATCGTAATGGTGTGTTATTAACCGGCATCTGTGTTTAGCGGCGATCCGCCCGCCTCGCCGAATGACATGTCGCGTAATTTCCCAGCTGCGTGGAAAACACCTCCCTGCTTAGCTTCTCGTCAGGAATTTGTTGTTTAGTTTCAGAGGTACCTCCAGTTTACGCCGTAATATTGTAAAGCACGCTCTTGTTTTACTGCGCTTTCCCCGGCAATTTTACGTCCTCCGCTTATGTACGAACGCATAAAGAAGCGGTGCGGCAGGGTGTTCGGGTAATATTAACTTACCAAGTCACTTAAAATTATTATTATTTACGGCTTGGCGTCCATCCCTGTTAACATTATCGCGTGAATGTAGAACAGAGGGCAACTTGGTCAGCCGCATAAAATAGAAAGTTTGTTGGTAGCTTTAAGGTCACCTTAGTGCGCTTATCTCAGTCCTTAATGACCCACGACCTCTGGCGGCCTTTTAAAGGCTACACAGTTTATAGAATACACATCGTCCATTACTAGCGATAGTGAATTTATCGCTCGAACTGGTTGCTTCCAGTAAGTGGATCTTCGCAATGTTTTAATCTATTACTCATCACAGTTATTAAACTTCTCACCCGATATTGTCCCTCGGAAATAGCTACTGATGCTCATTAACTGCGGATGGTTAATTCATTTTGACTGCATTTTGTGTAAGATACTCCAACAAAGTTTTCCATTTGTTATTTTGCGCGAAGCGGCTTCTGTAGTTAATACAGCATAACTTTTTGTGACTACCGAGCTACTGAAGCAGTTTCCTTTTTTAATAAAAAAATGCTGTTTTAGTGGCGTTTGATAGCTTTTAATAAGTAGAGAAGTATTCCCAAAGTTGCTAACATATTCGGTGGGACGTTTGTCAGCGTTGCTAGCATTTTGCGGCATTCCTCTTAGTTTTGTTAAGTGCCACATAGTCCCACGCGCAAAATTGCTGAAATGCCGGTAATTTACAGATGGTCGTAAGACTGAAGCAGTGGCCTTGACTGAGCTTATTTTAAGAGCATAATAATTGAGAAACTGTTGGAAACCGCATTCTAGCTTCACCCGAGGTACCTGGGTTGTTTGTAAATCACAGTGAAGATTGCCGTAAAGCGTGTTTTCATGCATCATCGGACGGTAGAGGACTAAGTCACCGACACTGATTATTATGGGGCTCAGTTACTTGGCTAGCGTACTCTGAAGAATTTCAAGCTGGACTGTCGTATTTGTAATGGCGCCGTAAAACATTTTAATTTTCTACTCGCTGCCGCTAAGCGTGTGTTTTAGGGTCCCGCGCTGCGCTGTTTACTATTTGCTGACGAATGCTTTGCTAGGATCACTGTGTTTCTCATGTGGGTAGACAAAATGTGTGTATGTGTGTATGTGTGTGTGTGTCTCTCTCTCTCTCTCTCTCTCTCTCTCTCTCTCTCTCTCTCTCTCTGTGTGTGTGTGTGTGTGTGTGTGTGTGTGTGTGATGAAATTGTCAAGTCGGAGCAGTGTTAGGAAGTTCGGAGGGAATTTTTGCATTAATTTTAGAATATAAGTATAATTTATAAAAATTAAGACATAACAATGCAAGCGTCTGTTTTGTATTTGTGTTTATTTGGGTATTTTGCAAGCACTTTCTTTTAACAGTGATCATTCACTTCAGTCACTTTCCCTAAATCGCGTTAGGCAAATGGCGAAATGATTCCTTTGAAAATGACAAGCACATTAGCTTCATCTGTCCTTGATTACCCTCTAACATCGTCGACGACACGAGGTTATCTTCCTACTTTTTTTCGGGATGACCCGATTATTTGCTTCCTGCTTCCTTCAGACAGACGCAGACGGGTCCATGCAAAGTTCGGATCCTAACCCAAATCTGGGGCTGTTGGCAAATAGGAACATTGCTGCATTTAAAAGCCATTATCATTTTCTCACAATTTAAGGCGAAGTGTTAAAAAAATTGATTAAACATCTGTGCAATAACTTACTCATTTTGTAGGTTTTCTCTGATAATGACGACGCTATTAAAGTCGAATGGGGGCAACTCGGTTTCAGTGGTCTTTACTGTTGAGTCGAGACCGCCGTTGCTCAAAATAAATAAATCATTGGAAGCCCATATTCTTGCAGTTGGAACAAAAATAACTCTGCGTGTAGTGACCTAGATACTGAGGGATCACAAATGTGGAAACAGTAGCTGCATATCGCCGTTACAGACCGCGTGCAGAAGCAATTTCGAGCACAACACAAGTACAGTATCACCTCTGTTTACGCTGTGCGTGCGCGTAGTTCTACGGACTAGCGCTTGAGGCCGAAAGGGCGTGGTATCATTTCACTGACTGTGTGTGTGTGTGTGTGTGTGTGTGTGTGTGTGAGTGTGTGTGTGTACCTGCCGCCCTCGGACGCAGCCTGTACTGCTATAGTGCCGAAAGATCGACCGGCCGGCGCGGTGTCCAGAGGCGAGCCGAAGGAAATAATGGCGACGGGCTCCCAATATTTACTCTACAAACAATACGCGGCGTTGTGCCGACATCCATAATACGGGCGCGCTTTATGGACGCGGGCCCGCTCTGCTGCGCAAGTTCGTTAAAGATCGTTTTACACGACAATAAACTTGATATATACGGCGATCCGGGGCTGGCGCCGCCGCTTCAACTTTATTGGCGTTGCAGGCTGAATACTTAGCCCCGGGAAGTGCGCCAGCATTCGGTCAGCAAACAGTAAAACCTTCAATTCGAGAAGCCCTTTCGACAAATATCCAATTTCTCCCTGGCTGCTATTCCAGTTTTATTTCTATTGCAGTGGAACTTTTAACATCTCCAGTTCATCTTTATCACCGAACGAGGGAAATAGAAACATTACGGCCGGGATAAAAATGCATACGTTGTTTTGTTACACGCCTTTGAGGTCTTTTCGCTGAGAGCATTCAGTAAAACAATATTCCGCATGTGTGACTGCTTGTTTGGCAATACGATTATTCTATTTTTCTTCCTTCAGCTACGGGCATCGATTTCGTACTTAACTAAGATAATTGGGCCTGGTTTACCGAGCGGCATTGGCATAGCGAAAAATGGTGTTTCAAACTGAATATCCTGGTTTTAAGGTTTTGTAGCATTTATTACATTCAACGTACAATTGTAAATAACACGTAAAATGAAAGAGCAACTCAACCATTTTTTCTTATGGGTGTTCAATGAAAGCACCATTTGCTACATGGTACACATCGAGTCGATGCGTGCGAATTTTCCAGCGAAATGTTACTGCACGACTATGAAGGCTTACTGGATCTTGCCGTCTGCAGTGATGAATCCACACTTCACATAACTGGAAATGTGAGCACAGTTAATTTGCTCTCCTTGAGAGTCAGCGAATCACTACGATATGGTACAGTTGCCACGAGACGCTCCTAAATCGGATGTTTATTGTGCCATATCCAGGCGTAAAGGTTATGAGCTTTTCGTTTTCAGTGGAGCAAATGCAACTGGTGTTTGTTATCCTGATGTGCCGTAACTGTGGCTCTTTCCTCAACTGGAAGCGCCTCATCCGCAAATCTTTATTTGGCAGCAAGATGGTGTGCCGCAACACTAGCGTAATTCGGTACGTGATTGGTTAAATGACGTTGTACCCGACCTGGATTGTCAGCAACGGGCCGGATGACAGATCTTGTTTTACGTGACCTCCACGGAAATTTGGAAATTTGTGGTAAGGTGTTACGGGACCGAACTGCTGACGTCATCGGTCCCTAAGCTTACGCACTACTTAATGTAAATTAAACTAACTTATGCTAAGGACAACACAAACACCCATGCCACGTTCAACCGATTTGACGCCATGCGAGTTTACCTTCGGGGGGTTCGTAAATGATCATGTGTATGTACCTCCGCTACTCTTTTATCTACCCAACTTAAAAAAAAGGATTGAAGCTGTTGTTGCAACAATTATTCCAGACATTTGTTCAAGATCTGTAAGAAATCGCCTAGCGACTCGATGTGCGCCTTGTGACGAGTGGTGCTGACATTGGACACTTCTAAAAAAATTGTTTGAGTTGTTGTTACATTTCATGTCTTATTTACAATTCTAAGCTGGCTGTACTAAATGCTACAAAGCCTTAAAACCCGGTTCCTCATTGTGAAGCACCTTTCATAAGAAATAGCTATTCGCTAGGCTGTATTTTTTTTTGCTTTGCCTTTTTTAATTTGCATTTTTATCCTCCTCTTTCTGTATAAACTCGCCCGTTAACATTACCGTAATGCGTCCGTACGGTAGCATTGAGATTCTAACTGAAATCGTATGGACCGTCACTAAATTGCAGGTGTGCAACCTCCATCTCTAACAAGATGATAGGAAAGAGCAAAGTTTTTCGAGTATTTCGCTGATTATTTCAATGCGAAAATTGTAAAAATTTCATCCCCTGTTAAAGCTCCGTGTTTCTTAAAGGTACACAACAGAGAGAGAGAGAGAGAGAGAGAGAGAGAGAGAGAGGGGGGGGGGGGGGGGAGGGTGGCTTCGGAACATTTCCTGATCTGAGTAAAAACTATTAGTCATTCAACTAGTGTTTCTTCTGGGCAATATATCGAGATGGGCTGTAACTATAATGAAATGTTAGAAGTTCTTGCACTATACTGTCTAACACACAAAACGTTAAGAATTGGGTTTAGAGAAATTTTTTCACTACTTTTTTGTGTGATTGTAGGAACTGAACATTCCACATTAAATTCTAGCGTGTATACATGTTCAAAACACGGTGACTGTAAATGGCGGATTATTTTTGCCGCAGAAAGCAAAAGTTTTCATAGCAAAATGTGATGAGATTGGAAGTTCTTTAAAGAGTTGCTAAAATCTGTCTCAGCTGTCGTGTTATTTCACGATGATCAGAGTAGCCGTATGTTCAACGGAAAAGCTATTTTGGCAGAATAGCTTTACTGCATTTCACCCCAATTACCTGCTGAAGAAATGCCGAATATTGGACAGTAAACTATGAACATCGTCTAGTATCCAGTTTGTCGAGGATAGTTTGAAATTCAGATTATAATACTGTCTGTGTGTGATAGACGTAAAGCAGTTTTATTACCATTTTTACTGGTTATTTCGCCTCGTACACTATCGATCCAATACGCAGTAAAAAAAATGGCTCTGAGCACTATGGGACTTAACTGCTGAGGTCATCAGTCCCCTAGAACTTAGAACTACTTAAACCTAACCTAAGGACGGCACACACATCCATGCCCGAGGCAGGATTCGAACCTGCGACCGTAGCGGTCGCGCAGTTCCAGACTGTAGCGCCTAGAACCGGTCGGCCACTCCGGCCGGCAATACGCAGTAAACGACATACCAAAAGAGATGAAGCGATCTTCGTGCGTTTATAATGAAACCCTCGTCTTGAACACAAAATGCTTGGTCTTGCGTTTTGACATTACACCTTCGACATTGGCAAAGTGGGGAAACGAGTGAGGAAGAATAAATATTTCGTGATCGAGACGGAGAGTATCATCAGAAGTGCGGAACATGACCGCCACACCTCATACAGCTTTCGTGCGATATGTATCGAAGATCTCGACGCAGCATCAGCTGCTAACAATACACGGTCCCGCACTGTCGAACGCGGCCGCCGTTATGAAACAGTCATTAACCCAGCCCAAAACCACGCGCATACTTTTTATTTTGAAGTCCAGCCTCATTTGTCGCTCCGCGAGGCTTTGATGCGGAGCAGCCGTTGACATTTTAATAATGACTGACCCGGGGAAAAAATATATGGGCCATCCCAAACAGCCGCCTGAAATTTAATTTCTGTTTTGTCAGTAAACCGAGCCAATACGAAGCCGCCGACGGGCCAACGACAGAACACCGCAGCTGATGAACGACTCTCTCTCTCTCTCTCTCTCTCTCTCTCTCTCTCTGATTAAACAGATCTCTCTGCTTGCCACTTTGTGTTTAGACCGTAAAGTAACGTTGAGTAACTATTTTTGCTGATACATGTGTAGCAAACAACAATAATATTCGTAATGCTCTACTACTGTAATGCACATAACAACACAGGCAGTATCACACACTGGCGGATCATTCACCGATATTGATGTAACGGCTAGCTATAACGAGGAACTGGTCATACTGATTTTAACACGATCGTACTGACGTGAACGACAAAATCATATCCAAATACTGGGATAATAAAATAATTTTAACGGTTCATCTAGATGACAATAAATAAACTAAAGCCAGCCCGTCATACGGAACTGTGATACGGAGTCGCGAAAAAATTATCTATGCGATTATGCATAGCAGCTTGAATGTATGCAATATTTATTATATGTGACGACAGTTGTTTATAGGATGCGAGGAGACCTCTTGAATACGACAGTACTGGAGTACTGATCATTACGAAGTGTTTTTCTGTGACTGCAGCAAAGATGTGTAATAGAGTTCGGCCGGCCGCGGTGGCCGTGCGGTTCTAGGCGCTACAGTCTGGAACCGAGCGACCGCTACGGTCGCAGGTTCGAATCCTGCCTCGGGCATGGATGTGTGTGATGTCTTTAGGTTAGTTAGGTTTAATTAGTTCTAAGTTCTAGGCGACTGATGACCTCAGAAATTAAGTCGCATAGTGCTCAGAGCCATTTGAAACATTTGTAATAGAGGTCCAGAAAACAAATTTTGTCCGCTGTGGAATTTCGTTCCAAGTCAGAAGCTGAATTGATAGAATGGCAGACATACTGTGTGAATTTATCTGCTTACAGTAAGAAGGGGATGAAGTATGCTAAGGCCTCAACCGAAAAATTGTCTCTGTTAAGTAGCGGTGGAATCCGTAGTGCTTTCTTAATCGAACTGGGTGCATTATTGTCATTGCATGCACTTTGACGTCTGAAGGCGGGCGATAGGAAAATCGGCAAAGTAAACTTGTTTCAGCTGACTCTGTTCGTTACAAGCTCATTTGCACCTACGACTGTATCCGCAACCAACTTTACGGGGTGTGGCAGAGACTGCTTTTGGTGCCAGTATAATTTCTCATTCTTCTTATTCCATTCACGAATGCTGGCGGTAAGAAAGACTCCTGACAGGTTCCCTTATAATCCGTTACTCACTCCGATTTTCCCGTTGTGCTCATTTTGCTAAACTGTGAAGGGGTGGTGGTGGTAAGTTACTACGGGACCAAACTGCTGAGGTCATCGGTCCCTAGGCTTACACACTACTTAACCTAACTTTTACGCTAAGGACAACACACGTTCCAATGCTCGAGAGAGGACTCGAACCTCCGGCGGGGGTAGCCGCACGAGCCGTGGCTAGACGCCTCAGACCAAGCGGCTACAACGCGCGGCTGTGTGTGAAGGAGTACAATTTGCCCTAGTTTTCTGGAACGTACGCTCTCGCGATGCCAGCAGTAAACCTGTCCGTGATGCATAACTCCTCTCTTGTGGAACACAACTAGCTCTTTATTCACACTAACAAGGGAACCTCCCCATCGCACCCCCCTCAGATTTAGTTATAAGTTGGCACAGTGGATAGGCCTTGAAAAACTGCACACAGATCAATCGAGAAAACAGGTAGAAGTTGTGTGGAACTATGAAAAAAAAGCAAAATATACAAACTGAGTAGTCCATGTGCAACATAAGCAATACAGGGACAATGTTAGATCAAGAGTGCCGTGGTCCCGTGGTTAACGTGAACAGCTGCGGAATGAGAGGTCCTTGGTTCAAGTCTTCCCTCGAGTGAAAATTTTACTTTCTTTATTTTCGCGAAGTTATGATCTGTCCGTTCGTTCATTGACGTCTCTGTCCACTGTAATAAGTTTAGTGTCTGTGTTTTGCGACCGCACCGCAAAACCGTGCGATTAGTAGACGAAAGGACGTGACTCTCCAATGGGAACCGAAAACATTTGATCGCAAGGTCACAGGTCAACCGATTCCTCCACAGGAAAACACGTCTGATATATTCTATACGACACTGGTGACGGCATGTGCGTCACATGACACGAATATGTTGTCGACCCACCTACCTTGTACACTTGACGAATTGGTAAAAAGATTCTTCTACCTTGCCCGATTTAGGTTTTCTTGTCGATGTGATAATCACTCCCAAAAAAGTGATCGCATCGGACGGACAGATAATAATTGTCTGAAAATAAAAAATTAAAACTTTTCACTCGAGGGAAGACTTGAACCATGGACCTTTCGCTCCGCAGCTGCTCACGCTAACCACGGGACCATGGCGCTCCTGAGCTCACACTATCCTTCTTGATGTTGCCTATCTTCTCATGGACTACTCGGTTTGTATATTTTGTTTATTTTTTCATAGTTCCACACAACTTCTTCCTGTTTTCTCGATTGATCTGTGTTTAGTTTTTAAGGCCTATCCACTGTGCCAACTTATAACTAAATCTGTGGGGGGTGCGATGGGGAGGTTCCCTTGTAAGTAATGAATGCTATCGACAGAGGTTCTGAAACTGATTCAATATTTGTAGATGTCGTGAAGGCTTTGACGCCATAAGACTGCATGCCAACGGAGTATCGTCTCAGCTGTCCGACTGGATGCGAGATTTCCTCTCATAACCGTCACAGTTCGTAGTAATTGACGGAAAGTCATCGACCAGAAGGTAGTATCTCGCGTTTCTTAAGGAAGTGTTACAGGCCCTCAGCTGTTCCTAATCCACGTAAACAACGTAGGAAACAGCCTGAGCAGTGCTCTTAGATTGTTTGCAGATGAAGTTATGTGCCTTCTAATGAAGACATCAGAAGACCAAAACCAATTGCAAAATTATTTAGGGAAGATATCAGTATGATCCGAAAAGTGGCGATTGACCTTATATAGGCCTAATGGGAAGTGCGAGGTCATCCACATGGAGTGCTACAAGGAATCCGTTAAATATCGGTTACACGAAAAATCCCAAAGGCCGTCCATTGAATTAAATGTGTACGGATTACCATTAGCGAGCAACTTAATATGGAAGGATCACACAGATAATATTAACTGGAAGGCCCACGAAATACTGCCTTTTATTGGCAGAACGCTTAGAAGATGCAACAGGTCTATTAAAGAGACCGCCTTCACTACGTTTGTGCTGCGCGGGATTAGCCGAGCGGTCAAAGGCGCTGCAGTCATGGAGTGTGCGGCTGATCCCGGCGGAGGTCCGAGTCCTCCCTCGGGCATGGGTTTGTCCTTAGGATAATTTAGGTTAAATAGTGTCTAAGCTTAGGGCCTGATGACCTTAGCAGTTAAGTCCCATAAGATTTCACACACACACACACACACACACACACACACACACACACACAACGTTTGTGCGTGTTGTTCTGGGGTACCGCTGCGCGTCATGGGGTCCATACCAGATACGGTTGACGGAGAACTAGAGAGTGTCACGGACATGATACGAGGTGGGGCTCGCAATCATTAAAACAAAAAAAAAAATGTTTCTCCTTGCACAGGATCTTGTCACAAAATTTCAGTCATTAGCTTTCTCCTTTGAATACGAAAATATTTTATTGACAGCAGATCACATACAGAGAACTGATCATCGTAATATAATAACGAAAGTCAAGAGCTCACACGAAAAGAGTATGGTATGGCTCTGAGCACCATGGGACTCAACTGCTGAGGTCATTAGTCCCCTATAACTTAGAACTAGTTAAACCTAACTAACCTAAGGACATCACAAACATCCATGCCCGAGGCAGGATTCGAACCTGCGACCGTAGCGGTCTTGCGGTTCCAGACTGCAGCGCCTTTAACCGCACGGCCACTTGGGCCGGCACGAAAAGAGTGTGTTGGTTTTTCCCGTGTGCTGTCGGGTAGTGGAACGGCAGAGAAATAGTCTGTAGGTTGTACGATGAATCAAAATGGCTCTGAGCACTATGGGACTTAACATCTATGGTCATCAGTTCCCTAGAACTTAGAACTAATTAAACCTAACTAACCTAAGGACAGCACACAACACCCAGCCATCACGAGGCAGAGAAAATCCCACCCCGCCGGGAATCGAACCCGGGAACCCGGGCGTGGGAACCGAGAACGCTACCGCACGACCACGAGATGCGGGCTACGATGAATCCTCTGCTAGGCCTTTAAGTGTGAATTGCGGTGTGGATGTAGACAGATCGCCTGCCATTGGAGTTGAGAAGTTGGATAATCATCTATGTGACTTGTGACTTACCCCACCCCCTTGCACACTTGATGAACGAACCCATGAGTAATCTTCTCTCTCTCTCTCTCTCTCTCTCTCTCTCTCTCTCTCTCTCTCTCTCGGTATCTTACGTCTTAATCTAAATAGACATATACATCCATACTCCGGAAGACATCTTAGGTGTGTGGCGGAGGATTGTTTGTGTACGAGTGTCACTTCGTCCCTGTTCTGTTGCAGTCGCGTTTGGTTTGTGGTAAGAGCGATTGCTGGTAACCTTCCGTGTGAACTCGAATTTGTCTAATTTTATCTTCGTGGTCCTTTAGCGAGATACAAGTAGGAGGAAGCAGTATGTTGGTTAACTCGTCTAGGAACTTTAACAAATAAAAATAAAATAATAATAATTTGTAATAATTATTATTATTGTTGCTTGGACAAGTAATTCAAAGATTAAAGTTTGTTTCGCCTTTAATATTGGAACTGAATTTCTTAATGTTTCATAAAATCTTACGTAGCATTCATTGTTCATTGAGGTCACACAATAAAGTAAATGGAATTTACGCCGTGAATTTATCGAGCTTCGGACGTCCGAAAATGTACGCAACGTAACCAGGGCACATTATGTATTTTTTGTAGACAATATGGCTAACTGTGGAGCCACACAAAATGTTACGTCCTTCTAGGACACACCGATCGAGGTGGCGCAGTGGTTACACACTGGACTCGCATTCGGGAGGACGACGGTTCAATCCCGTGTCCGGCTATCATGATTTAGGTTTCCCGTGATTCCCCTAAATCACTCCAGGCAAATGCCGGGATGGTTCCTTTCAAAGGGCACGGCCGACTTCCTTCCCCGTCCTTCCCTTATTCGATGAGACCGATGACCTCGCTGTCTGGTCTCCTTCCCCAAACAACCTAACCTTTCTAGGACAACGAATGACATAAAGAGTGTAGATGCCTACTGGCTGCGACAAGAGAGCGGTGTTAATTCCTTTGTTTTGCTTTCTCTTGTCTTAAAAAATCGATACATATAATGTAAGAACAATAAATCAAATATCGTCTGTGCTCGAGTGCAAATGGTTCCTTAAAGAACGTACACTGCCGGCCGGAGTGGCCGAGCGGTTCTAGGCGCTACAGTCTGGAAGCGCGAGATCGCTACGGTCGCAGATCCGAATCCTGCCTCGGGCATGGGTGTGTGTGATGTCCTTAGGTTAGTTAGGTTTAAGTAGTTCTAAGTTCTAGGGTACTGATGACCTCAGAAGTTTTTTGTGTGGGCGTTATTGACATTTTCTAGGGATGCTAACATTCATTCCATTAGAACTAAACATTTCCACAGCATTGTGGAGGTAAACGTACCTTGATACGAGGATTTAGTTAACTATTTTTTATTTACGCTATATTGCTAAATCCTTTCAGCGGCAGGTAGGTCTATAGCAAGCCGGTAATTTGTACCACCGACCGTCGATGTTTCAGCTCGTGAAAAGTGGCCTCGCACTTGCCACGGCCCGAGTTCGAGGTGGGTGGAACTGAGGTAGGGGGCGGGTGTTCCGGCACCCCCGCTTGGCACCGTATGTGCGTGGGGTAGTAGCGAGTCGGCAGCGGCGGCACCTAGCGCTTATCTGGCTCCTAATGAGGCCCCGGCTAGATTAACCGGATAATCGACTTAACAGGCAATAATCCGGCACGGTAATGGGCCGCGCCGGCTTGTTTGCCTTCCGACTTGTAATTAAGGAGCTCGCCGGCGCGGCGAGGCGCGGCGCGGGGGCGTTATTAGCGCGCTGCGCCGCAAACCGCCGAGAGCGCGGAGCAGCCGTTTCCGTCGCGACGCCTTAGCGCCGCCCGCCTGCTGCTGCCGGCGTCGCGGGAGGGAATACGGCATAGCGCCGCGCCGCGCCGCGCTAAGCTGCGCGGAAGTAATTGGGTGCAGACTGGGAAACTACGCGTGCACTCCGCTTTCTGCCGACATTCTTGCTAATCAGTGTGTACTGACAGCAGGCACGCATGCGACATGTCGGCACAGGCTTGTGCATAATTTCTTGAATGACAACCGTTTGGCTGCTCTTGTAAATACACTCCTGGAAATTGAAATAAGAACACCGTTAATTCATTGTCCCAGGAAGGGGAAACTTTATTGACACATTCCTGGGGTCAGATACATCAGATGATCACACTGACAGAACCACAGGCACATAGACACAGGCAACAGAGCATGCACAATATCGGCACTAGTACAGTGTATATCCACCTTTCGCAGCAATGCAGGCTGCTATTCTCCCATGGAGACGATCGTAGAGATGCTGGATGTAGTCCTGTGGAACGGCTTGCCATGCCATTTCCACCTGGCGCCTCAGTTGGACCAGCGTTCGTGCTGGACGTGCAGACCGCGTGAGACGACGCTTCATCCAGTCCCAAACATACTCCATGGGGGACAGATCCGTAGATCTTGCTGGCCATGGTAGTTGACTTACACCTTCTAGAGCACGTTGGGTGGCACGGGATACATGCGGACGTGCATTGTCCTGTTGGAACAGCAAGTTCCCTTGCCGGTCTAGGAATGGTAGAACGATGGGTTCGATGACGGTTTGGATGTACCGTGCACTATTCAGTGTCCCCTCGACGATCACCAGTGGTGTACGGCCAGTGTAGGAGATCGCTCCCCACACCATGATGCCGGGTGTTGGCCCTGTGTGCCTCGGTCGTATGCAGTCCTGATTGTGGCGCTCACCTGCACGGCGCCAAACACGCATACGACCATCATTGGCACCAAGGCAGAAGCGACTCTCATCGCTGAAGACGACACGTCTCCATTCGTCCCTCCATTCACGCCTGTCGCGACACCACTGGAGGCGGGCTGCACGATGTTGGGGCGTGAGCGGAAGACGGCCTAACGGTGTGCGGGACCGTAGCCCAGCTTCATGGAGACGGTTGCAAATGGTCCTCGCCGATACCCCAGGAGCAACAGTGTCCCTAATTTGCTGGGAAGTGGCGGTGCGGTCCCCTACGGCACTGCGTAGAATCCTACGGTCTAGGCGTGCATCCGTGCGTCGCTGCGGTCCGGTCCCAGGTCGACGGGCACGTGCACCTTCCGCCGACCACTGGCGACAACATCGATGTACTGTGGAGACCTCACGCCCCACGTGTTGAGGAATTCGGCGGTACGTCCACCCGGCCTCCCGCATGCCCACTATACGCCCTCGCTCAAAGTCCGTCAACTGCACATACGGTTCACGTCCACGCTGTCGCGGCATGCTACCAGTGTTAAAGACTGCGATGGAGCTCCGTATGCCACGGCAAACTGGCTGACACTGACGGCGGCGGTGCACAAATGCTGCGCAGCTAGCGCCATTCGACGGCCAACACCGCGGTTCCTGGTGTGTCCGCTGTGCCGTGCGTGTGATCATTGCTTGTACAGCCCTCCCGCAGTTTCCGGAGCAAGTATGGTGAGTCTGACACACCGGTGTCAATGTGTTCTTTTTTCCATTTCCAGGAGTGTAATTTATTTAACGAGTGGTTTCGTAGCTGGAAGCCCCATTATCAGGTCCACAACTGTGGCCCCCATACTTCCCGCTTATCTGACGATCTGCCAACTGTATCATTTATTGTTACACAAGGAATCTTCGGTCCTGTGCGTGGCGCAATTTTAGTGTCACGATTCACCAAATCTAAGTAGATAGTATGGCTTCTAGGCTACGAAGCCAGTCATTAAATAAATTATTTACAGGAACAGCCAAGCAGTTATTATTACGGTTGCTGTTGTCTTTCATACAAGATTGTTGTGCATAACTTTCCGGCTGTTTTCCGATAGTGTGTTCATGAAATCCAAATGGTTCAAATGGCTCTGAGCACTATGGGACTTTGCTTCTGAGGTCATCAGTCCCCTAGAACTTAGAACAGCTCTACGCGCTGTTAACAGCCAACTGCCCAACACTACAATAGCGACTATTTCAACAATGCCCACCAGCCACAGACTGCACGTAGCACAACCAGTGATTTTCATACAGAGCGCTAGGTGACGTTACCAACATAAAAACCAAAACAGCCTACTTACACTACTTAAACCTAACTAACCTTAGGACATCACACACACCCATGCCCGAGGCAGGATTCGAAACTGCGACCGTAGCGATCGCGCGGTTCCAGACTGTAGCGCCTAGAGCCGCTCGGCCACCCCGGCCGGCTCACGAAATCCATTCATATAATTAATTATAATCCATTTCTCTGAAAAGTCTATTTACATGTATATAAACCGTCCTGTCAGTGTAAACACACTAGACTCCAAAACTGCTAGACGAATTTTCATGGAGTTTCCACACGTACCGTGACCGTAAATACGGGTATTACAACACACAGGTTTAATTCCATCAAAATCGGAGCACGGAAAAAGGAGAGAGCGTAAATTAAAGTTTAAGGAGTCTGCTCAGCTAGTAATTGCGATGTGTGCCTTAGTGGCGGCGTAGTACACCAGAGGAAGAATAGATGGCGCCGTTTTTCTTACCTCAGTAACACAAGCATTTTGAGATTTCGCGTCAGTGGCAGAATTAAGCGTCGCAGTCTTACCACGACGGAGACAGTCAGTCAATTTACTTGCCTAGGGTACGCAGATTTACTGATTTCGCTTTTCGGATTAAACACTTACGAAATTGCTTTGTTTATTTCGATAGATTTATTTCATATGTGAGTTCTTTGCTGGGAGAATACAATTTGTTGACAAAGGGTTCCGTTTCTACCTGTTAAGCAATCGAAAGAAGTGCAAACGCATTAGTGGGCCAAAATCAACGATTTCGAAAGTTTTACTCTTTATACTAAAGAAAAACGAGTAGCACATTCAAGTGCTTCACAAATTACACAATAGAGAATGCGTAACTCGCCAGTCTTCCCGTTACAACTTGATATAAGCTGCGTACAACGAACACCTCATGGATCAATTTTTTTTCTGCTGATGAAGAGACAATTTCACATCTGCATAAAGGTTAAAACACAGCTGCCGCATATTGATCGAAGAGCAATCCCACGATATCGGTGAATGTAAAAGAAGCGCACTAAAAGTTAATGGGTGCGTTACTCTTTCAAAGACCATACTTTATGGGCCCTTCATTTTTGCAGAAGAGACGGTTACATGAAAAATGAGCCTTGATGTGCTGGAATGATTCCTGGAACCACAGCTTCAGCAAGAAAGCGTTGGTGATAAGGTTCGGCTCCAACAGGATGGATCACTTCCTCAGTTCTCTCTGACAGTAAGGAAATGCCTTACTCGAAGATTCGCCAACAGATGGACAAGCACATGTTCACAAGATCACTTTCACCTGACGTGACATCTTTCCAGTTCTTTTCGCTGCGAGCTACATCAGTCAAGGGTGTTCAAAACGAAGGACAGAGCCCCTTCGATCTAGGAGCTCGAACCCGTGACCACAAGATATGCTTCAGAATGTATTAAAGTATACTCCTCCAAGGTGGGAGAAATGTTTCGCAGTGGACGGAGGCCTTATTGAAGTGCGATGAAAATGTTTACATAGGTTGTCAATAAACATATATGCGTATTATCTAACTACATCTATTGCTTCATAGAAATGGATCGAGAGTTTAATGACCATCCTGAGTAACATTTTCCTCCTAATCCATGTTGATAATTTGCGAATATAATTTGTGTAAGATGGTTTTCTTGTTTATCCAATCTGTCTATTTTTGCTTATTCTATCTCTTGTGGCCGTCTTGTATGGAGCTCCCGAGTTGCGCGACCGTCACGATTTCTCGTAGAAGACTTCTTTTTTTTTCTTGAGATAGGCGAAATTTTTACGTCTGGGAAAACTTCATACTGGAGAACTGACATACACGTGCTTTGCGTAGCATAAGTGGCAACACAGTGTTAAATATACCTGAATCAAAATAATGAAGCGACTATTCGCTGAACATGGAAATGAAAGGTTTTCTCGGTTCTTCACGTGCAAGCGCGAATAGTCAACTGACTACCCGTGCGTATCTTATTTGCGTTATATTTCATTAAATATTTTCCTCCAGACCCAGTGAAACAGTACTCTCAGAATCGTTTTTCTTCTTCTTCTTCTTCTTCTTCTTCTTCTTCTTCCCTAATTTTGGAGAGTTAAGTTGACTACATATCAAGGAAATGACACACTGGGCGTTTAACAGAAACGACGAGTGTTGTTTTTTTTTTCCAAATCCTCCCACACCCGCAGCAGGGGCACTAAATTGGAAGCCAGACCTGTTCCATGACACTGACAAATCAAGCCGGGAGTGGGTTAGCTAATTAACAAGAATTCTCCGCTAGCGTGCCCGTGCGAACCGAAACGGCGGAACGATTTGCTGAAAGACCGCCTCTCCTAACAAAACCTGCAGAGAATATCTCCCCAGCATTTAGCATCGGTAATTATGCGGGCGAGGCAATTTTAAGCTGTTTAAATCTTTAGAAAGGAGCTTTGCTCGTCTTCTTTTTCTCCCGCGTCGCATTTCAAGTGGGCGGATTTCGGCCGCGGTAGTTTCTTTTCGCTTCGCCTTTCTGGAAGTCGTCCGTTTCAGGGGCACTTTTTTTTTTATTCCTCCTCCTCTTTTATTTCGCTCGTTCTCCTTACCGGTGAGTGGCGTCGCAGAGTAGCGATGTATTTAAAAGTGTTTTCGGTCGGTCAGCCGTGTGCTAATGAATGCGTGACGGGCGCCACTTTAATTTGATACTTATCGCGGGGGCGTGTAACGAGCTCACGGGACCGGGCCGCGCCTCTCTTTGTCTCGCCGGAGGACCGTCACCGCCCGCCCGCCGGATTCAATTCTCCGTTTGCATGCTTTCGAGATCAATATTACGTCCTAGCAGCCCCTTATTAAAGTTCTGTCTGCTGCCACAAAAGCTTTCTGCCGTCGCTTCTTTTATCCGCGCAGCAGGAGAGAGAGTGAGAGAGAGAGAGAGAGAGAGAGAGAGAGAGAGAGAGCTGAGCCGACGGGGGGAGAGACGAAGGACGGATGGGTGGAGGAGGGAGATAAAAAGACGGGTTGGAGCGGGACAGGAATGGTGGTGGATTATGATGAGGTCGCTTGAATGAGAAACGAGCGCCACAATGTGGCCGCTTTAATTGGACGTGTCCCGCGAGTAATAAGATAGTAATTTATGGTGCAGTCGCGGTTTGCCTCGGATACTGACGAACATTCATCTGCAGGCTTGTTACCGTTCTTGTAAAGTACGACTGAGGCCGCATTAAAATGTCCGCCCGTCGTGAATCGGTAATGGGGTTGCGTCTTCCAGCTTAGCTCTCTTACTAACCAATCCACGGCACACACAAGAAGCGTCTTTCTAAATTAAGAAGGCGAGACTACCTGCTGCCATTTAAGTGTGGTATTGGTTGGATCGCCAATGCGTTAATCTCAAATAAGCCCACATACCTCCAAAGTAAAGAGTCGGAAGCGCCCCCCCCCTCTCTCTCTCTCTCTCTCTCTCTCTCTCTCTCTCTCTGTGTGTGTGTGTGTGTGGGTGTGTGTGTGTGTGTGTGTGTGTGTGTGTGTGTGTACTCCCGGCCGAAGGAGCTGGTTTGATCCTCACTATAAAGGGTGATTTTATGTGGTGCGCAATCTGGAGATCTCGAATTCGTCAGACACGATATTTAGTTCGGTTATTCGATGATGATGAACAGTCAGTACTTCCCACGAACGTGGGCAGCTTTCTTCACGTTTACGTCGCATAGCGTTCTTCACGTTTTTCTGCCACCATGCACAAATATCCTTGAACAAAGTATTTCAGTATCATTGGTGTACAGTCATCGTTTTACGGTGTGTCCCTTAAATTGTAGCTGTTAGTTACTCCAGAAACGAACCACCTGTTGAGCGTATGTTGAAGATTTCAGAATCCAAGGCAATCATCACGATATATTTCAGAGTTAGCTGTTTAGTGGGCCGTAAATACTACGGTGTAATTTCGTAAGACTACATTTCTTAAACCTGAACGAAAGATGTCTTCCTCACAAGGCTATAACTGGTTACGTGCAAAAATACTCACTGACGGTAAACTGTAGAGAAAGAGAGAGTGACAGAGGCAGAAAGCATAGACCCACAAACGAAAGTCAAGTGAGTTAATAATTAGTGCAAAATATTTGATAGCCTTTTCTGACATACATAAAAAACATTCACTTGTAGCAATAAAAATATTCAGTGAGGAGTGTACAACAGTCGACAGTTAATGAAAAAGTCTGTCTTTCCAACGTCGTTCTGTACTTTTCGCACCCACATCATCATCATCATCATCATCATCATCATCATCATCATCATCGAATCAAGTCGTTTCCTTACTTCGCTGTCACGGTACCCTCCCCCCTCACCCTCTCCCCAAAAAAAAGTTACGACGCAATTCTGCAAAACTGGAAGAATGCTCCTTTTTATGTAATTCTGTTACAATAGAAGAATTCTCCATATTCTTGTTGTTGTGGTCTTCAGTCCTGTGACTGGTTTGATGCAGCTCATTTTCCATTTGCTGACGCGAAAGTCATTCGGTCTTGCCATTCCGGGATTACGCTAAACAGCATTCCCGTTGCTCATTCTTTCTGTATTCTTTGTTGGGTACAGGTAGTTTTTCTTTTCTGAGTTACGCTGTTCTTAGACTCCATTACAGGGCACGTATTATATATATACTTCCTACAGCGGTCCCTAACACGTCGTTCCATTCAAATGAACTCTTCACTCCGCATCTTCTCTTGAGGATTTCTTACAACACTATTGAGTGAGCCATCGTTTTATAGTACGTCATTACTTGTGTGTGAATTCCTAAGGGACCAACTGCTGAGGTCATCGGTCCCTAGACTCTTACACACTACTTAAACTACCTTACGCCAAGGACAACACACGCACACACACACACACACCCATGCCCGAGGAAGGACTCGAACCTGCGGTGGCAGGGACCGCGCAATTCGTGACATGGCGCCTCTAACCGCGCGACTTATCATTGTTGTTCAAATGTGTGTGAAATCTTATGGTACTTAACTGGTAAGGTCATCAGTCCCTAAGCTTACACACTACTTAACCTAAATTATCCTAAGGACAAACACACCATGCCCGAGGGAGGACTCGAACCGCCGCCGGGACCAGCCTCACAGTCCATGACTGCAGCGCCTTATACCACTCGGCTAATCCCGCGCGGCACTTATCATTACTTCTGCCTGTAATTTCCCCCGCATGAAGTTTTGCAGTCGGACACCCCTCATAGTAGTTACATTTTTAATTATAATGATTTACATATGATGAAGCGTAGTCGCTTGGTTTTGATTTGCCTTTGTAGCAGGGAAGTCCTAAACTACCTGCAGTTACGCTTTCAGTGAAGGTCATTTCGGGAGGGTTACGGAACTCGGCTGTAATCCGGTAGGCTGCAGCCCTCAAGCTGGGAAGCAGGCGGAGAGCGAGGCTTTTGTCGGCATCCCGCGTGACAGGCAGGGGAGCAGGGGTCGGCCACGAAGGCCAGAAGGTCCCGGAGGGGAGGCCTGCGCAGTTTGTCGCCAGGTGGCACGTCTGCCGCCGCCGCGGGTTAACACGCACTGTTGTGGCAGGTGTCTGCTCCCCGCGCCGCCGCCGGCCGCTGCGCGCGCATCCTTCCCCCACTCCCGCTCCCGGCCTGCGGCTGCCGGCCTACCGGTGTCCCCCCCCCACCACCACCGCCGGCGCGCCACTGTCTGTAGCAAGTCGCCGCGAGTCCGGCAGTACTCGAGCGACCTCTGGGGGCGTTACGCGGGCAGCACGCACGCGCGCGTCGAGGCCTAGCGAGCGCCGTCACTGCAGCAGCCAGGAGCCGCGGCTGGCAGGCTTCGCCTACCCGCGCTGCCTCCAGACCGCAACAGAAATCAATACTTTTTACCACAAGTCGGCGCCGCCGCTGCCACTCTCACCGCCGGCGCAAAGACAGAAGGGGCACACGCGCCAGCGTCTCGTTCTTCAGCGCCGGGACTTACCACGGAACTGTGATCTGTCTTTGTTCCGCGACTGTACGGTCCGCTGTCGCCTTGCGTGTTGTGTTAACACTGTGTTACTACTCGCGCCGGTCGTGGAATGTAGTGAGCTCATTTTCGTGCCTCGGGTGATCCGACACCCGCCGTGTGTGCCTGGAGAAGTGGAGTGTGCTGTTTTATTGGATACAAGTGTCACATACAACTGCAATACTGAGGCTACAGGAGCTACCGAAGGGCGTGGGGGGCGGCGGGGGAGTGAAGAGGGAGGGCAAGAAGTCTAAGAAGAAGGACCCTCATCTGCACTCCTCGCCCGTCAACACGGAGAAGCAGGTAATTTAGCGAAGTCACCAGTTGCGGCGGCATGCGCTGTTGTCGTATCATTACTATTCCTTCAATAAAATTCAGTCCCTTTCCTTGTTTATGTGGGGGTCCTCCTGGATGTATTTCTCGCAGGTGTGAAACTGTCGACCCATAGTGGAGTGGATAGTGCTACATACAAGAACGTCTTTGGTGTGTCTCGAATACCTTTGTCCACAGAGTGCAGTTATGTAGAAGGTTCGGCTAATTGCAGCTAAGAGCACCAGCTGTTAGTTTTGTGATGACATGCTTCTAAATACCTGTTAAAAGGAATACATGCCCGGAAGCATCACCGTCGCGCCGTTCACACGCGGAGAGTTTCCATGAAACTTAGGCTCCGATTAAGTTCACGGGTATGCGTCCAGCTGGTCTGATGCACGTCAGATTGCAGCGTGGTAGGTGCTGCAACATCCTAGCCTGCTGCGAAACGCTAGCAAATTTGGATTGTCCGGTTGTCGTACTATGGAATTACGAAATAATTTTGTCACGCACCATTGTTCTTAGGCGAAAGAAAGATTTCCTTGACATCTGGTCGTGTGATTTTAAAATGTTACAGTACAATAATCCAAAATGTTATCAGTAGGTAAGTGCAGCTAATCTCGTAATCACGAAATGGTTATTGGAAACGATAATACAGCACTGTGTGTGTGTGTGTGTGTGTGTGTGTGTGTGTGTGTGTGTGTGTGTGTGTGTGTGTGGAAGATCGAAATAAACATCCGTTGTCATACGGTACTGAGTTCAAGAATTACAGTTTTTGATTGTTGCAGCCAGAGAATGTGGAATAGCCGGCCGGAGTGGCCGTGCGGTTCTGGGCGCTACAGTCTGGAACCGAGCGACCGCTACGGTCGCAGGTTCGAATCCTGGGTTCTAAGTTCTAGGGGACTGATGACGTCAGAAGTTAAGTCGCATAGTGCCCAGAGCCATTTGAACCAATGTGGAATACCCGTGAGTAATGGCTAAATTGCTAGTGCCACGTGGGACATGGCTGCGAAATGCTGTAGCGGCGTGGGGAAAAGAGTGAGGATCGGTTGGATACACCTGCTAGCTTTCACGTCTTTGATCCCTTGTTCATGGAATTGCGGTGATAATCACGGGTACTGCCGAATAAACGTCGCCTCGAAGATAGGCTAACCGCAATGCAAAGTTCCAGTTGTGACATCTATGTGTCGATCAAAGGGGGAGTGTTCACGTGGGTTTTGTAATTGGAAATACGCCCCAGAGATTCCTGAATCCTAACGTAGAAGCCTCAACGCAAACAGCAGTCCTATGCCAAAAATAAACAGTCTTTGGCGAGATAATAAAGGCATTCTGGGCGTCTAAGAATACTTACACACGGGCGTTTGCCACTCGTTTGCGAAGAGCTTCCGAAACGAACCGTAAAGCTAAACGCGGCGTGAAACTGCGGCCGGCGCGTGGAGGCGGTGTAAACATACGACCCACCGGTGGGGCCTATTTCTGTCCTGCCGCCGTGGCTGCCTGCGAGTGTCTTTTACGACCAGTCGGCCGACGGGGAGGCGTTACATATTTTTATTGGGCGCGACAGCAGGTTCCCCCGCGGTAATATTGATTTGCGCAATTTAGCGCGTCACGTTTAAAGTGATTTAGCCGGCGTGAAGGAGGCGGCGGCGTCGCTCGGGGAAGGCGGCTGTCGTATTTTTAGAGCGGGAATATTAATAGTCCTTTGCCGCCTCGCCAGGGGCCGCGGCTAGTGAAGCCGTACTGGCGGAGGTGAGGCGCATCTGTTGGCAGACATGGCTGCCGGCAGGAATTTGGGAGCTGTCGGAGAGAGGTGGGCGGCCCGGCGACTGATGTCTCGACCAGGTGTGGGGCGCTCTACAAGGCTGGGCTAGCTAATCCGCTTTCGAGCCGTGCCGGCGCAGCGGGCTCCAGACAGTGTCACGCCGTCGAAACCTCGGCGCGCCGTGTGTCACGGCGTCGTCACCGCGTCGTCACCGCGTGTCGTACACACACGAGACAGAGCAGCTTCTGTACCCCAGTTAAATCAGCCAGGCTCTGAGGCTGTGATCGGTATATAAATCTATTGACGGAAATCTCGTCTCTGTTTGCGGGAGACTACAGTTCTCGATTTATCTCTTGAAGATATCTCCTGCAAGTGCAGCCCGAGCGTCAGTGATTACCTTTATATAACGACCGCGGCCTAGCGTGGTTGTCTTAGCTGAAGTCGACACAGTCTGTGGGCCTGTACAGAATTGTAGCTGCCGTTATGTTGGCGTTTGTGAATTTTGGCAACTTCCGGCAAACTCTGATAATATCCCTCTGTCCTAACGACTTGTGTCGTCGTCGAGCTTCACTGTTTTCACGATTGGGTAGATGTATTTTTTTTTTAACCTTGTAGTCGTCTGCCCTACCTGTTGCGACGCTCATCAGTTAACCTATTTGTGAGTCTGGTGAGCTTGGTTCTGTGTACCGTATTTCCGTATTTAAACTGTTAGTATCGCATTTTCTGGGGCAAAGTTTGGGCCCCAGTTCACTATTTGCCTGACGGTGCATGGAAAATTGCTTGAAAACAACATTCAGCTTGGCTGGTGTGCTAGGCTAAGATGTCGCTCACCTCATTGTGTCGCAAGCTAGTGCTATACGAGCAGGTCGGATGTCTCAACAACAGGAATGCGCTTATTCATCTTAGTAGCCATGTCAATTGGTTAGGGTTTGCACACACAGTTGTTGTTGTTGTGGTCTTCAGTCCTGAGACTGGTTTGATGCAGCTCTCCATGCTACTCTATCATGTGCAAGCTTCTTCATCTCCCAGTACCTACTGCAACCTACATCCTTCTGAATCTGCTTAGTGTATTCATCTCTTGGTCCCCCTCTACGATTTTTACCCTCCACGCTGCCCTCCAATGCTAAATTTGTGATCCCTTGATGCCTCAGGACATGTCCTACCAACCGATCCCTTCTTCTAGTCAAGTTGTGCCACAAACTTCTCTTCTCCCCAATCCTATTCAATACCTCCTCATTAGTTACGTGATCTACCCACCTTATCTTCAGCATTCTTCTGTAGCACCACATTTCGAAAGCTTCTATTCTCTTCTTGTCCAAACTAGTTATGGTCCATGTTTCACTTCCATATATGGCTACACTCCATACAAATACTTTCAGAAACGACTTCCTGACACTTAAATCTAGCCGGCCGAAGTGGCCGTGCGGTTAAAGGCGCTGCAGTCTGGAACCGCAAGACCGCTACGGTCGCAGGTTCGAATCCTGCCTCGGGCATGGATGTTTGTGATGTCCTTAGGTTAGTTAGGTTTAACTAGTTCTAAGTTCTAGGGGACTAATAACCTCAGCAGTTGAGTCCCATAGTGCTCAGAGCCATTTGAACCAACTTAAATCTATACTCGATGTTAACAAATTTCTCTTCTTCAGAAACGATTTCCTCGCCATTGCCAGTCTACATTTTATATCCTCTCTACTTCGACCATCATCAGTTATTTTACTCCCTAAATAGCAAAACTCCTTTACTACTTTAAGTGTCTCATTTCCTAATCTAATCCCCTCAGCATCACCCGATTTAATTTGACTACATTCCATTATCCTCGTTTTGCTTTTGTTGATGTTCATCTTATATCCTCCTTTCAAGACACTGTCCATTCCGTTCAACTGCTCTTCCAAGTCCATTGCTGTCTCTGATAGAGTTACAATGTCATCGGCAAACCTCAAAGTTTTTACTTCTTCTCCATGAATTTTAATACCTACTCCGAATTTTTCTTTTGTTTCCTTTACTGCTTGCTCAATATACAGATTGAATAACATCGGGGAGAGGCTACAACCCTGTCTCACTCCTTTCCCAACCACTGCTTCCCTTTCATGCCCCTCGACTCTTATAACTGCCATCTGGTTTCTGTACAAATTGTAAATAGCCTTCCGCTCCCTGTATTTTACCCCTGCCACCTTCAGAATTTGAAAGAGTATTCCAGTTAACATTGTCAAAAGCTTTCTCTTAGTCTACAAATGCTAGAAACGTAGGTTTGCCTTTTCTTAATCTAGCTTCTAAGATAAGTCGTAAGGTTAGTATTGCCTCACGTGTTCCAACATTTCTACGGAATCCAAACTGATCTTCCCCGAGGTCCGCTACTACCAGTTTTTCCATTCGTCTGTAAAGAATTCGCGTTAGTATTTTGCAACTGTGACTTATTAAACTTATAGTTCGGTAATTTTCACATCTGTCAACACCGGCTTTCTTTGGGGTTGGAATTATTATATTCTTCTTGAAGTCTGAGGGTATTTCGCCTGTCTCATACATCTTGCTCACCAGATGGTAGAGTTTTGTCATGACTGGCTCTCCCAAGGCCATCAGTAGTTCTAATGGAATTTTGTCTACTCCCGGGGCCTTGTTTCGACTCAGGTCTTTCAGTGCTCTGTCAAACTCTTCACGCAGTATCTTATCTCCCATTTCGTCTTCATCTACATCTTCTTCCATTTCCATAATATTGTCCTCAAGTACATCGCCCTTGTATAAACCCTCTATATACTCCTTCCACCTTCCTGCTTTCCCTTCTTTGCTTAGAACTGGGTTGCCATCTGAGCTCTTGATATTCATACAAATGGTTCTCTTCTCTCCAAAGGTCTCTTTAATTTTCCTGTAGGTAGTATCTATCTTGCCCCTAGTGAGACAGGCCTCTACATCCTAACGTTTGTCCTCTAGCTATCCCTGCTTAGCCATTTTGCACTTCCTGTCGATCTCATTTTTGAGACGTTTGTATTCCTTTTTGCCTGCTTCATTTACTGCATTTTTATATTTTCTCCTTTCATCAATTAAATTCAATATTTCTTCTGTTACCCAAGGATTTCTATTAGCCCTCGTCTTTTTACCTACTTGATCGTCTGCTGCCTTCACTACTTCATCCCTCAGAGCTACCCATTCTTCTTCTACTGCTCTCTACAACTTCCGGTTCTTTCAGTTTATCCAGGTCCCATCTCCTTAAATTCTCACCTTTTTGCAGTTTCTTCAGTTTCACTCTGCAGTTCATAACCAATAGATTGTGGTCAGAATCCACATCTGCCCCTGGAAATGTCTTACAATTTAAAACCTGGTTCCTAAATCTCTGTCTTACCATTATATAATCTATGTGATACCTTTTAGTATCTCCAGAATTCTTCCAGGTATACAACCTTCTTTTATGATTCTTGAACCAAGTGTTAGCTATGATTAAGTTATGCTCTGTGCAGAATTCTATAAGGCGGCTTCCTCTTTCATTTCTTCCCCCCAATCCATATTCACCTACTATGTTTCCTTCTCTCCCTTTTCCTACTGACGAATTCCAGTCACCCATGACTATTAAATTCTCGTCTCCCGTCATACATTTCATCAATTTCTTCATCATCTGCAGAGCTAGTTGGCATATAAACTTGTACTACTGTAGTAGGCATGGGCTTTGTGGCTATCTTGGCCACAATAATGCGTTCACTGTGCTGTTTGTAGTAGCTAACCCGCACTCCTATTTTTTTATTCATTATTAAACCGACTCCTGCATTACCCCTATTTGATTTTGTATTTATAACCCTGTAATCACCTGACCAAAAGTCTTGTTCCTCCCGCCACCGAACTTCACTAATTCCCACTATATGTAACTTTACCCTATCCATTTCCCTTTTTAGATTTTCTAATCTACCTGCCCGATTAAGGGATCTGACATTCCACGCTCCGATCCGTAGAACGCCAGTTTTCTTTCTCCTGATAACGACGTCCTCTTGAGTACTCCCCGCCCGGAGATCCGAATGGGGGACTATTTTACCTCCGGAATATTTTACCCAAGAGGACGCCATCATCATTTAATCATACAGTAAAGCTGCATGTCCTCGGGAAAAATTACGGCTGTAGTTCCTCTAGCTTTCAGCCGTTCGCAGTACCAGCACAGCAAGGCCGTTTTGGTTAATGTTACAAGGCCAGATCAGTCAATCATCCAGACTGTTGCCCCTGCAACTACTGAAAAGGCTGCTGCCCTTCTTCAGGAACTACATGTTTGTCTGGCCTCTCAACAGATACCCCTCCGTTGTGGTTGCACCTACGGTACGGCCATCTGTATCGCTGAGGCACGCAAGCCTCCCCACCAACGACAAGGTCCATGGTTCATGGGGGTGGGGGGCACACACAGTACGAGGCAGATATACAGCACAAACACTGCTTAGGTGTGTATGTATGAGTCCGGCGAAAAATGGACAAAGTTCATGTGTACATCTTTATGGTCGCCCACTTGACACTTAATTTTCAGATACATGTAAGAGAGGAGATAAAAGTGAGGCCGTTCAAATCCAGTAAGATCTTTCCGCGAAGGGGTAGGGAGTACCGTTTCTCTCTCCGCAGTTGTTTGCCCATTTCATTTCGTAGTTGTTTTCAGTTATTGTGTCGTGTGTATCGAGTCAGTCTAAGCTAGAGTGTTGAAAGCGTCGCCCAGTGTTAGCAGATTTCTGTTTTGTTCTGCTTACACAATCACCCATCGAACAACTCGTGTGTGTCCAGATAAAACCTGTATTTCCTAGTAGTGACTGTTCAGCTGCTTTAAGACGGACACGGGACCGTAGGCAGTTAAGTAGGCGTTGTTGCCGTCAGTATAGTGAATTGAGTGTAGTATTCGACTGATTTCAGGGTGCTCCAACCTTGCGACGCTGTACGCTGTTTGGAATGACTCCAGCCAGGTACAAAAACGAAGTTGACAGTCATTAGAAACAGGGAATTCACGACTCTTACAGTAGAGATCAGGCTACGCTGTACGTTACATTGAGTGCGCCCAAGAAGTCATCTCTTTGTCTTAGAGTGTACGACACAATAAAACGGCAAGTCTCTCTAATTTTGCGGTGTTAACTCTTCAAAGTTTTGGGAGTTTGATAACGTTAAACTGTCGTGTTCTCCTTACCCAAAGTTGAGAGACTTTCCGAAGATGTGTATAGTTACTCCGTAGGGAGAGCCATACGAACATACGGATAACCCTTCTATGTCTGGCGTATGTTAAGGTGCAACAGCATTTTATTTTGGAAATTACTGTAGTTTGCCTAAGGCAGCGTGTGGTGTCGGACTCACGGAGGCTGTTTATTTTCTTTTTATGAACTTCGGCTCTTCCCCATTGGACCACCACTGTTAGATTGGCGATGGATAATTGGATACAGTAACTAACGGCAAAAAATTAAGTCCCCACATAAAACAAATAGTAGGAAAAGGAGACGGCAGATTGAGATTCATTTGGAGCGTGTTACACAAATTTAATTCATCAACAAAACACCCATTCGACCGACCGTGGAGTCTGGCACCGTTACCAACCAGAATTTATAAAAGAGGTAGACAAGATCCAACGAAGAGCTGCGCGTTTCGTAACGGGGATCCTTTAAAGGCAACGCAAGGTGCTTGCGGGTTACAGGTGTAGATATTTTGTGTGTGTTCGTACTGAGCAATGCAGGAAGGAGAGGATTTCGCCGTGTTCTTCTCGTGCCATCCCATTTGAGTTGAATTTTGGCAACCCCGCGAAACAGGTCAACATAATGGCAACTCTGGCGAATTTTGTATGAGCTAAACTGCAGTTTCTGGATGGTACCAAAAAGTGTCTGTTGACGCCACTCGTGCAGTGCAGCCTTCGTGTGGCCGGTGACTCCGGCCCCTCCCCTATTAAGACGTTCGCGCGGTGTCGATGGGCGAGTTAATTCCAGTGTCGGCTCGTGGCTGCGCGGCAGTCGCCGTGGGCGGCGTATTGTTCCCGCTCGCGTGCGTGGGCGCGGCTCCGGGCGTGACTCATAAAAGTGTCGCCGGCCGAGATGTGTGTGCCGGGCTGGGCTGACCGCGGTTCCGGCGCCCCATTGTTGGCGGCCGTGATTGATGGAGCGGGCGAGCGCGCCTAATTTGCGGCGGATTGTGTTGCCCCTCTGGTGACTCAGCACGTCGTAAATGCCGGGCCGCCACCGCAGCCGCGGGGGCCAATTAATACACGAGGGCCGCCGGGGGCCGCACAAAGCCAAGTGCGCTAAGTGTTGATGATGGCTCCCCACCCCCGCCTTAATCAACATATGTAATAGCCCCTTGCCAGGGGTGGTCCCAAGACCAGAAGGTTGGCGACGTTCTCTGCGAGGGGTTGCTCGGAGCAGTAACGCTGCTACTTCCGTGGGTTCCGCTCGGACGAACGAGGACATCGTAAAATTACCGTGCGTCTTAAAGAGCAGCTATGTCAAACCTTTTAGCTCACCTACGCCACTTTGTAAAGGGACGGACAGTATTGGGTCCCACGTGACATAACGCTAACAATACACGCTGAGAAAAAAGGGTAAGAGCCGGCCGAAGTGGCCGTGCGGTTAAAGGCGCTGCAGTCTGGAACCGCAAGACCGCTACGGTCGCAGGTTCGAATCCTGCCTCGGGCGTGGATGTTTGTGATGTCCTTAGGTTAGTTAGGTTTAACTAGTTCTAAGTTCTAGTTGACTAATGACCTCAGCAGTTGAGTCCCATAGTGCTCAGAGCCAAAAAAGGGTAACACACACACACAAACACACACACACACACACACACACACACACACACACACATACACACACAGACAGAGAGAGAGAGAGAGAGAGAGAAAACAGGATGGATTAATAAGAGAGTAGCATCGTGTGGCGGGTTTCAGATTCAAAATATTAAACTTCTCATAATTTACATAAACGGATTTATTTTTCGATCGTGTGATGTACACTTCTTGGCCCGGATTGATACTTCTTTTGGGCCACAAACGGGCCGTAGGTTGGACATCCCTGGCACTATTTTCGTTGTAGACATAGTAGACATCCTTGGCACAAAATACGCGTTTCCGATGTTTAAACCTTCGTCATCAAGTGTATTTGTGAGAGACGATACGATATTATATGTATATGCTATGTTTGCCTTTTCGGGGTAACCTGTCGCAGTATGTCCAGTGGTTACAAGCGCCTTGCCCTTCCTTGACACATCAAATACATCATCACATGAACTTCGCCGGCCAGAGTGGCCGAGCGGTTCCAGGCGCTACAGTCTGGAACCGCGCGACCGCTACGGTCGCAGGTTCGAATCCTGCCTTGGGAATGGATGTTTGTGATGTCCTTAGGTTAGTTAGGTTTAAGTAGTTCTAAGTTCTTGGGGACTGATGACCACAGCAGTAAGTCCCATAGTGCTCAGAGCCATTTGAACCATTTTTAACATGCACTTCGTAAACATGTTGAAAAAGTGCAGGTGGTGTAACACGATTTCGATGTCAACACGGGAGGAATGTGCATCTGCGAGGTCTGCACATTTGTCGTATGTCACATTACAATTAAGTAACTTGTACTTGTTTTTAATGAAAGATAGTCTGGTGAAACAGCATTTACTGTACACGCTTTTAAGGACAACTGGTTTCGACCTTCTTGATAATTGTTAGGTACATGTTAAATGACAATTGTATTACAACCACCGTATGTGTCCTGTGTCGTCACTTATTTCAACAACTGTCACTGTCAAAACTCTTATCACTGTGCCACTGTAGTATTGAATAGTGTATGGGCTTACGTGGTAGCCTATCTATGATCTGAAAGTGGTTACCCCAGCCACTATACAGTACTGCTGTGACTCAACGATTTCGATGTATAGACGATGATCCTACTTACAGCAGAGTTTACTGAATAGTCTGTCCGAGATAATTAAAAGAGCGTGGAGGATGTTTTACAGTTTAATTTAAATAAGGCAATAGTAAAAACCCTTAGTGGTGTTTTATTTTCTCCACAGATATTTGTTATTTAGAACGATGTATATTTTACCATAAGAAAAATCTGAAAAAAAGTGAAAGAAAACATGTACAAAGTTGAAAAGAACGACAGTTAAGAGTAACGCAGAGAAGATGACCTGAAGTTGATCAGAGCGCGATAAATTTTCGAAACAATTGATTTTAAATATCCGAAATAATAGTGGTATCCGGCTTCTAAACGGTGGGATGGCGTGGAAGCTTAACCAAATTGTATGACATCGCAAATGTCAGAGTAAACACGGTATTTGTAATGTTAGAAAAAATATGATCCAGCTGTCATCAGTTCATCATTATAGAGAACTTAATGGCGTAATGCGTACTGTATCCTGTTTGTGGCGGACGCAGCAGACTAGGAATTTTTCGGTATTGTACATGGGCATCGTCCCCAGATGCAAGGGAGCTTGTGGGAGGGGGTGCGTTGACGCGGAAGATGCGGCGTCTGGCGCTGGCCGTGAGGAATTGTATGGCCACCCCTGGCGCAGTGCAGCTGGCCGCGGGCGTTGCCTGCCGGGAGCGGCTCCCGCTGCTAGGGGTAACAATTACCCGGTTGTCACGCGTATTCCCATTCAGCTGCGGCGCTCGCCTCTGGGAATTAACTTTGTTCGGTGGCCTCTGCGATGTTTACGCGCCGCGGGAGTATCTATCTGTCCCGCCGTCGGACCGCCCACCGGGGGCATTAGTGCTCCACGAGTGCATAACGCCCACAAAATCTTGAATGCATAAGTAATTTGACGGGCTCCCTGCGAGGTCTAAAAAAGAAACCTTCATAAAAGTGCGGCCCTGTGTGGGAGGTAAGGCCCAGAAAAAAACTGCTCCGTCCGTAGAGGGAAACTTGCCTACTTTGCATTTCAATTTACGCTCCAGAATTTACCGGTAATGGACACAAACCTTCTTTTGAGTCGTGCTTAAAAAGCTGAATATTTGAATGTGTAAGAGGTGGCGCGTCTTTTGGCGTTATTACACACAGTCACGAGGGCGCCGAGTTAATACGGGGCGGTTGGAGGCGCGTTTCCGTTATGGAGCTTTCATTCTCGTTCCGCGTATGTGCCTGCCACGATTTTGTGCAAATGAAGCGGTTGCTGGGAGCCGTGTTTATGTTCCATGCCAGCGCTCGGTTTGGTCCAGTGATCTTAGCTACAGGTGTTACGTCTGACTACTGTTATATACTTGGATCTTCTGGCGAGTGTCTTCGTTTATTCGAAGGTACTGTGCAAATGCGAAGATAACGAGCGGTGGTGGTTGTTGGGATGTTTAAGGGGGACTAGATAACGAGTATTATTCACGCGGAATACGTGCTTTAACTGTCGATAGGTCACTGGGAGCGGTCTATTTGAAGACAGTTCGACAGAAGTGCGTGAGGAAAGCGCTAGAGGCGGTGTATCGCTGTATAATAGAGAGCAACGGGTTTCCATCGTTGTCTGTTGAATTGTGGCGAACCTGCCTAGGTTCTGAGGCATCGCGGTATGTGTGGTGTAGAAGTTGGGTGGTCTGTGTTATTCCTTCAGAGTGAAAAAGTTGTGTTTAGCCAAACGGATATATTGTTAGAGCAGGTGCTGCAAGATACAGAAGACAACTCGGTGGTCACGTAACAAACGTTTAGACTTGGTTTTATAATCGTACTCCCCTTCTCAAACTACTTAACAGTTAAAAAACTCTCGTAGAAGTGTGTCTGGAAGGATGGTGCTGAAATTGCTTGTCAGGGTTCAGCTTTCATTTGAGGAGCGCCGAAACAAAAACCGATAAATCAGAATTTCTTGTTAATACAGAAGGTACAGCTCAAACACGCGAATACAGCAAAAGTGGATCTATCGAGTTTCGTTCCGGTGCTCCTCATTTATTTCTGCAGTTAGGGCTCTCCAAGATACTTTCAGGGTTTGTTTACTGTACACATTCCTGCGTACGTTATCCACGATCTGTAGATAACAGTATTCATATTTATAATGAAATAATCATATTTATAATGACGATCAACAGGATTGAGAAGCCTTCTTAAAAATTGCTGAATATGTTTTCCGTAAAAGAACGTCGTTGCAAAGTGGAGTAACGTCTAAGTAACAGAGATGATGGCAGAAATGCAGGAGGAGTAATATATAAGGAAATGAGATGTTCTGAGGAACTGCGAGAAATATTGGGATATGAAGTTAGTAGATAATATGAAAGAAAGAAATTTATGGGAATGAGAAAATGTGGGAGAACAACGAAATGCGTTGGTTCGTTATTGGACGGGAGGAAGACAGCATATTCGCCTTAGTAGTAGCGCTCTTAAGTTTTTTATTTTTGCTTCTTTTTTCAGTCAAAACACCAGAACGTTAATGTCACTTTTTACTCGATTGGGCACATTCTCTCCAATAGTCACGGAATGTTTCCAGGTGTTTAAAATAACACTGGAGAGGGTGGAAATTTGTTTTCATTTATTTACTTATTGCATAATTAAAAATCTATTGGCTGACCATTGTGGCCGAGAGGTTCTAGGCGCTATAGTTTGGAACCGCGAGACCGCTACGGTCGCAGGTTCGAATCCTGCCTCGGGCATGGATGTGTCTGATATCCTTAGGTTAGTAGTTCTAAGTTCTAGGGGACTGATGACATCAGATGCTAGTGTTGTTAATGCTTCATACTAGTGGTTCAATAAATGAAGTAGTCTTCAGCTCTCCATGCTACTTTCTCCCGTGCTAGCATCTCCGAACAACTGCTGCGATTTACATCCTTCTGAATCTGCATGCTATATTCATCTCACCGCTGTGGCCAAGCGGTTCTAGGCGCTTCAGTCCGGAACCGCGCTGCTGCTACGGTCGCAGGTTCGAATCCTGCTTCGGGAATGAATGTGTGTGATGTCCTTAGGTTAGTTAGGTTTAAGTAGTTCTAAGTCTAGGGGACTATTGACCTCAGAAGTTAAGTCGCATAGTGCTCAGAGCCATTTGAACCAGTTTGAACCAGTTTGAAAAATCTATTACACAGTATTGTAAGTAGGCCGTATGTTTACCTTGTTCATCTTGTATTAATATCTCTCTCTCTCTCTCTCTCTCTCTCTCTCACACACACACACACACACACACACACACACACACACACACCAAGGCTCGATATTGCAGCCGCCGATGCATACTTACCGCGAGTGTTGTAGCGCTGAAGACGGTGAGAACTCCTGAAGGTAAAACAAACAAAAGCAGCAGGGAACAGGTATAACGGGGTACTTCATCCCACTTATTCTTTCAGCGGAGACGTATTAGCGGAAACGAGGAGTGTGAGGCGCACACAAGTAGGAGGGGAGCGGCGGCAGCTGTTTGTTTGTTGTGAGACGGCTGTTGTTGCTCGGTGGCGCTGTCGCAGGCGCAGCCGCTTTCATCTCTGGGGATTAGTGTCGGTCGACGGAGCCGCTTTGAAACGGAGCCCCGAGCGGGCCTGCGGGTTCGCCTCGCCTCGCAGTCCCTGCGATCGCTCACGCCGAACCAATCTCTCAAGCAGATTCTTTTTAACGCACCGCGCCGCAGCCTTGACATCAAAGGGATTTTTGCGCCCGCTTCTTCCCCGTCTGTTCCCGCCCGAGGGGGGACTGGCGCGCTAGCCCGAGGGCTGGTATCATTTAGTGTCAAAAGGTATCATCTTTTGAAGCCTCCCCGGCGCCGCGGTCGCATTGTGTGTGTGTGTGTCTGTGTGTGTGTGTGTGTGTGTGTGTGTCTGGGGCGTCGCTTGTCCCCCAGCGGCGGGGTGCCAACCGGCCAAAGCGGATTACAGCCACGTTCTTCTGTTGCTCGGTGTCGGCTGCAGCCACACTGCACCTGTAGGTCAGTGGTACGGTTGTGTCGTAAACACGTATTTGATGGATAGCCGCACTGCAGCGGACAACGCGGGTGTAGCCCGTGCATTGGGCAGCTGTGCGTTTTGGAATTAGGTTGGGCAATAATCTTGTGCCGTATTTCTACCTTGTTCATTTGTATTCATTCTCCTGTTTGCAAATCAGTACGAATTAGGTTACGCTTACAACCTTCCTGGCAGGTTAAAACTACACTATCCGTGCAGAAGTACATCGACAGTTTTAGTGGACATTTTTATGGGGTGTCTCTACCCATCGCCTTTATGACCACTTGAAATCTGCTGGGGACATTTTTAATGAAGTGTCTGAATGTCTTTGGACGAACGGCAGCCATTTCCTAAAAACCCGGCACCAGAGAAGGCAGTGATGTTGGGCACTGCGATCTGGAGCAAAGTCGATTTTCTCTTGCCGAAGGTGCTTCATTCGGTTTAGTCGGGACGCTTGGTAGGACAGCCCACTGCAGGAGTGTTGTTGACCACAAACCAGAGGCTCACAGGTGATGCTTATGATGATGCATTGTCGAGCTCATAGAAACAATAATCGACTGCAAACTGTACGCAGCTCACAATAATCTAAAATATGTTCATTTCGCGTTTTCTGCCTGCCAGTGTGGCCGAGCGATTCTATCCGCTTCAGGTTCGAATCCTGCTTCGGACATGGATGTGTGTGGTGTCCTTCGGTTAGTTAGGTTTAAGTAGTTCTAAGTTCTAGGGGGCTGATGACCACAGATGTTAAGTCCCACAGTGCTCAGAGCCATTTGAACCATTTTGAGGTAGTCGTGTGAGACAAAGTAGTCAGACACGTAAGTTAGGTACCATATTCCTGAGTGCAGTTTGTAGTTCGACTTGAGCAACATCCTCATTGGTTGTGGAAAGCCGAAATAAAAATTACGTTAGAAAATTGTTGAGACAATTTATTTCCTGCTGTTGTGCAGATCCACGGACATAACGTCGACTATACGTGGACCAGAGTAACAAAAGTTATTGACCGTTGAGCATCTACATCCATACTCCGGAAGCCACCTGACGGTGTGTGGCGGAGGGAAAGCTGTCTGTTCGTCGTTATGCGCACACACACATGACTCCGGAAATAGCACTCACGCTGTTCGGTGCTGGCTAGGTCTGTGTTCGTCGGTAATGTGGATTATTGAGTTCCGTTAACAAGATGTTTAATAGTTTCCTTTCTTAAACAGTTAGACTGCCGTTTTAACACATTCCTTAAAAGCAAACATCCCAAACTAGAGAAACGCAAGAAATAAAAGCAAATCAAAATAATTAATTTTATATTGCTGATGACAGTTGGAGCCTGGTAATTGGAAACGTTGAAAATGCCAAGATAGGATATATTTGCCGTGGTTAATAAAATGAAGTAGACAGGGACTACTACAGACCTTGTGCTGAAAAACACCTCCACTATATTTAGAAGTGTGTAAGTTCCTTTGTTCGTGACACGAGGAACGCTGAATGTGCCGAGCGTGTCTCACCGCGATAGTAAACATGTTCTAACATGTTACTCGCTCATTTTCCTTCAAGCAACAAGCACTGGTACGTCATTTCATTTATTTTTGACGTGATTGCATTGTGTCAAGTGGTTTGTGATGGCAAAAGAAGGCAAGGTTAGAAACATGAAGAATAATCAGCTAAGAATTCAAGCGAATTCGTATGTAAAAGCCGAAAGGACACCTGTTGCTCAGAGCAACGTGTTGTGAGTAGAAGTCATTTGAATTTAGCTACAAGTGTGCAACATAATGAAAGTAAATAAAATTATAGTGTAATTTTGGTTTTCAAACTCCGTGGTCTTCCAGTCGTAGGAAATACTCCTCTCCTTCCATCGTCAACAAATTTAAGTCCTGAAAAAAAGGAGGAACTGAAATACAGGACATTTTATTTTAAGTCGCGTCAGTGACGTCACTGATAATTCACTGTCAATGCTCGGACGTGAGTGAGTTAATACTGTGCGCAATCAGTGATTCCTTGCTAATTAGGCATGATTCTTCCATCTTTACCTAAACTTTCATCTTTGTTTTTTTTTTTATTCCAAACTTACTACAGTTCTGCCACAACTCCTCTGTCAGACGTCACAAACGATGTTAAAATATCATAATTAGCATTCCTTCACTTAAAATCAATCGTAATGTGACTTTCTCATTTTTTTATAACAATGGAAAATCCAGGATGGAATGTAACAAAGCCGGCCGCGGTGGCCGTGCGGTTCTAAGCGCTGCAGTCCGGAACCGCGGGACTACTACGGTCGCAGGTTCGAATCCTGCCTCGGGCATGGATGTGTGTGATGTCCTTATGTTAGTTAGGTTTAAGTAGTTCTAAGTTCTAGGGGACTGATGACTTAAGATGTAAGTCCCATAGTGCTCAGAGCCATTTGAACGATTTTTTTGAATGTAACAATATTATGAAAAGGAAAGTTGCTACTCACCAAATAACGGAAAAGCTGAGTCGCAGATCGGCACAAAAAAAAAAAAACCGTCGCAGGTAAGCTTTTGGCCAGCAAGACCTTCGTCAAAAATAGACGAGACACACACACATACACATACACATATACATATATAGACACACACACGACTGCAGTCTCCGGCAAAGTGTGGCATCAGTTGCTATAGACTTCAGTCATTTTTTTGACTAAGGCCTTGTTGGCAGAAAGCGTATTTGCGACTGTGTTTTTGTTGCGCCTATGTGCGACTAAGCATCTCCGCTCTGTCTGTCTTTCTTTCTTTCGCTTACGCCATAGTCCCGCAGCGATTGCAGGCTCGGCGTGGTTACAACGGATTGGGCAATGTTAGTGTTAGGGATGGCCGGATGCCCTTCCTGCCGCCACTCCGTACCCACCAGGACGGAATCAGTGTACCCCGCTGTCTGCGTCGAGTGTAAATCGTGAAATAGTGCGGACGTGTTTCAAATGTCTGCGACGCGTGTAACTGAGGCGGAACGTGGGGACCATCCCGGTATTCACCTAGCGGGATGTGGAAAACCGCCTAAAAACCACATCCAGGCTGGCCGGCACTCCGGCCCTCGTCGTTAATCCGAGTCCAGGAAGGAGCGCATTAGGACGCTCGGCTTCCCTGGCGGGTAAGCGTCTCTGCTCTGTGATGAGTAGCAATTCCCCTTTTCGTAATATTGCCATATTTTTTTCTTCTTTTCGTACGTTTTGTTATTTCAAACTTTCAGTGTTTCCAATTTCCATTATATACAAATATTTGCCGTCGGTAGCTGCTCGTAACCGGCAGCTGAGGTAGCATATTACTGTGCACGGGACAGAAGGTGTGAAGAAACTCGTGCTCTGATTGGCTGCCGCTATGGTAGCTGTCCTGTAAACAACTGCCAGTCACTTAGTTATTTCTCCTCGAGGTGTACCGGAAATAACACGATCCACGCCTACTCGTCAGAAATAGATAGCGTACGGTCAGTAACTGAATGTGGCGGTCGTCTGCCGTGAGGCCGTGTGGCCGTGTTTTTACGCTACGCTGGCAAGCTCTTTTATGGGAAGAGCGAGTGGGTCCTATTGCACTGCCGGTGAAGTCCGGTGTGGAATTGCATAACGAGCGCAGCGCGCTCCCCTCGCCTGTAGGCGCGAGGCGAGGTGAGAAGCGAAGGCAGGCGGGCGGGCGTGCAGAACCTGTTCCGGCAGCGCCACGCCCCAGACTGGCCCAGCCAGTCGGCCGTGACCGTGTCCGGTTGCCGGTTCCGCGTGCCTCGCTGCTGCACACGCCGTGGGCGGCTGCGCTCCTACGGGAATTGGTGGTTGCCAGAGGACTCAATGAACCACTTTCACAATTGTTTACCGTTCCACTCAGCAACGAAATACACCCCTTAAGAAAAAAAGCAAAAAAAATGTTCAAATGTGTGTGAAATCTTATGGGACTTACGTGCTAAGGTCATCGGTCCCTAAGCTTACACACTACTTAACCTAAATTATCCTAAGGACAAACACACACACACACACACACACACACACGCCCGAGGGACGACTCGAACCTCCGCCGGGACCAGCTGCACATTCCATGACTGCAGCGCCTCAGCCCGGCCGTGGTGGCCGAGCGGTTCTAGGCGCTCAGTCCGGAACCGCGCGACTGCTACGGTCGCAGGTTCGAATCCTGCCTCGGGCATGGATGTGTGTGATGTCCTTAGGTTAGTTAGGTTTAAATAGTTCTAAGTTCTAGGGGACTGATAACCACAGATGTTCAGTCCCATAGTGGTCAGAGCCATTTGAACCATTTTTTGCAGCGCCTCAGACCGCTCGGCTAATCCAGCGCGGCAAAAAAGGAAACCACGCACTTCGAAGGAATTGTTCGAATGGGACGGAAACCGGTACATGCGATGTCCATGTACAGACAGACAAATCATTACAATTTCAGAAAATTGGATGATTCATTCAAGAGAAAGTGCTTCACAAATTGAGCAGTTCAGTAACGCGTTGGTCCAACTCTGGCCCTTACGCAAGCAGTTATTCGGTTTGGCATTGAGGGGTATCCTAGCAAATTCTGTCCAATTGGCGCTGTAAATGGTCAAAAATTCCGAGCTGGCTGGGGAACCCTGCCCATAATGCTCCAAACGTCCTCAGTTGGGGGCAAGGTCCGTCGACCTTGATTGCCAAGGTGGGTCTGGCAAGCACTGGAACTATAGCCGTGTGCGGGCGGGCGTTCGTCTACATCCATACTCTGCTATGTGGCGGAAGGTACCTTGAGTACCTCTATCGGTTCTCCCTTCTATTCCAGTCTCGTTCGTGTAAAGAACGATTGTCGGTATGCCTCTGTGTCGGCTCTAATCTCTCTGATTTTATCCTCATGGTCTCTTCGCGAGATATACGTAGGAGGGAGCAATATACTGCTTGACTCCTCGGTGAAGGTATGTTCTCGAAACTTCAACAAAAGCGCGTACCGACCTACTGAGCGTCTCTCCTGCAGAGTCTTCCACTGGAGTTTATCTATCATCTCCGTAACGCTGTCGCGATTGCTAAATGATCCTGTAACGAAGCGCGCTGCTCTCCGTTGGGTCTTCTCTGTCTCTTGTATCAACTCTATCTGGTACGGATCCCACAATCGTGCTGAAATGGAAGCCCAGGATGGCTTCATTTTTAATAGAGCCTTGTAATAAGGCACAGCTAAGATCGCAATTGCTTCGCACCTTTTTCTTTTCCAGTTTGTGTAACATCAGTCGTCTGACTGGTTTGATGAAGTCCGCCGCGATGTACTCTGTTGCCCCAGTCACATCGTTTCACACTAGCAGTAACAGCCGACGTTCTCATATAACTCCTCCATACAGAGTGTTCAAAAAGTTCGTGATCGAGACAGAAACAAATGTACTTCGTAGAACAACCATGTGCTGGAAATGCAAATTGTTGGAGTACTGGGTATGCAGGATGTTATTGTGTACGGTTGAGAAGAAAACGGTGTTAGAAGTTTTCCTTGTTTTATTGTTCTCATCACTATTACATTACAATAAATATTCAAAATGCGCAGCGTTAACCTCAGTGCATTGGCGTAGCAGGGAGTCTCGTGTTGGCTGGAAACTGCGTGGTGTGTTCTGTATTTGTGTCGATGTTGCAAGAAATCTCGCAATCCATTCTGCCTCCGAATCAACAGAGTAGAATATACCTCGGTTTTCATGTAACCCCAGCGTCCAAGAGCATGACATCACATCATACTACGTTTCTCAAACTAACATTTGGTGCAACAATGTTGGGCACAACGAATTTTATCTGCTCCACTTGTGTTTTACCTGTGCATCCTGAGTGGTCACGCAATATGCGTTTCCGGCACACTGTTGCTTTACGAAATATATTTGTTTTTGTCTTCATTCCTGTTAGTTTGAGCACTGAATTTTTGAACGCGCTGTTTTACTCTAGTGTATATGTTCCCTAATTTCGGCTTTTACCAGTGCCATATAAGCTATCCCTCCTTTTAGATAGTGTTTTCTTAATGTCATCAAATAATTCGGCTGCCAGGCATCCACTGATTCAACTTGTTATCGTCAAGTGTACTTCAATATTGTTCTTGGAGATAGTTCGTATACTTCGATTACAACAAACTGGATTTGATGATGGTCACTGGCTGCTGTTTGTTGGAATATAATTACTATATTGGCTGAGCGTTATAATAAATAGCCCGTGTGAAGGATGTCCACAAAGATATACCAGGAATGAAGTTAGTGTAGGACCTACGAGCACAGTGTTGGCGATGTCAGAAGTCTGCAATTAGGGTGTTGCCAGGTATACACTACTTCTCAGTAATGATTTACAAACGAACTTTTCAGCTGCTGGTGATAACACCTCAGCAGGAATATTAATGGTGGCGAGAAAGGCGGTAGTAGCAGGTGGTGTGTGTGTGTGTGTGTGTGTGTGTGTGTGTGTGAAGGCTTTATCTCTTTGCAGTTCCCAGCGGCTGGCGCTGCGCTGTTTGCCCCCAGGGGGCGGCGCTGTGTGTGGACTGCGGTCGTATTTCATGCCGTCGGAAGCGGCGCCAGGAAATGAGCGTGGAAGGCGCGCCTCCGCCTCCGCCGCCCCCGCCTCTTGGCTTAGGCTGGCTGGCCGCCTGCCTCCCTGCCGGAACCCCGCCCTGCTCGCCTCTTCCCGGCAAGTGGACTGCTCCGCCACTTCCGCCTCCTCCACTCCTCTCTGCTTCCGTGGCCGCCGCCCCGCTGACCAACATGTTTACGTCTCCTCTGGACGACGCTTAATGTCTCTAAATGGACTAAATCTCCTGGAAGAATGACTGACACAGCACGGAAGTGCGTCATCTCTCTCTCTGAGAAAGCGTGTGTGTGTGTGTGTGTGTGTGTGTGTGTGTGTGTGTTTGAGATACGTAGTATGATGTGATGTCATGCTCTTGGACGCTGGGGTAACATGAAAACCTAAGGACATCACACACATCCATGCCCGAGGCAGGATTCGAACCTGCGACCGTAGCGGTCGCGCGGTTCCAGACTGTAGCGCCTAGAACCGCTCGGCCACTTCGGCCGGCGAACCCGTCTTCTCAGGAACAGGTATAGACTGGTAATTTATGTCGCATACTAAAGTCTACGATCCCTTGGCGGCGTAAAGAAGTTAAGCTTTAAGTTAACGCAGTAAAAAGATACGGCCATTTATGTCACATATTTCGATACTCGTAAACTCACCGATCTAAACCCATGCAGTACTTCCCACTGGCCTAGAATCATGAAATTTGGTATGCAACAATGTTTCACAGAACGAGTAAAGGGAAAAAATCTGAAAATTGTTAATTTGTAATTGTATCACACAAAAAATTATTTGTATTTTGTTATCCGTCTGTGTGCCCGTCAGTAGAGTTTTTCGAAGGAATTACAATAGCAGGGGCGAAATTACACAAAGTTTAAACTTAAAACTTTTTGGAATGGAATTCTCGGGATCGATATCTTGTCAGTGTCGTATCGATAACAGACAAAAGTCGTCGAGATTCTAGATTGCAGGGTCGGACTAATGATCTACACAGATTATTTTGTACGGGACTCTAGCCCTACTCGCACTTCGCCGGTTCTGTATTTCAAATACTGCACTGTTCCGTAATGTCGCATAAGCGTGTAACTTTTAAGTCTCTGACCTCTCTGTTTCTCGTGACGAAAAGCAATAAATCACAAGAAAGGTAATTACAGACACTGCAGGCACAAATACCCGAATGTAACAAAGACATACAGTCTTCAAATTCGTAAGTGATCTGAGAAAATAGTATTTCTGCAAAAATAAAAAAAGTGTGAATGGTACTCGATAGCGTTTTTGTATTTTTCCATTCTTGAATCCGACTTTCTAGGTTAATACTGCATGAAAACACGTCGTGGACAATCTGACTTAGCGATCTTCTTTTTTAAAAATAATTTAAAAATTTCACCGAAGGTATGTCCTCTGGTAGATCGTACGCACATGTGATTTGGTTATTTGTCAACAGCATGTGAAATGTAAAGTGCCTGTGTAACTTCAACTCACGAATATTCTTCACCAAAACAGGTTAGGAACGCCACGGTTTGGACAGGCGTAAGCATTCCTTGACGACGTTATTTAGAACAGGTTGCATTATGCGCGTCGTGTTATATAATTAAAACTGCTAAAAGTAAAAGTTAAAAGAGTTGCCAACTCTTTCGGTTTTGCTCTGTTAAGGTGTACATCATCGTTCTTGAGAGATTGTACTTGTATATGATGAGCACTGAGTCTAAATTGGAAGAAGAGTTCAAGGCAGCTATTTCAGATCAGAAATGGTACATCTGAGTGAATGTAAAAGATGGAGGCTCGATGATGAGCAAGACGCGAACTGTGAAAGTGAGATAGGCGCATGTTGTTTGTAGTCGAGGCAGCTGAGAAGGGAATCCTCGCTGATTGGCTGAGCTGGCACGCGTTTAGCCCTCCCTATTTGCACCGAATTTGGAATTTAACCGCTCGGCGATCTGTTACGCAAACATTGCCTGCTCGCTGTCGGCAGGGTTAGAGCAGACATTTCAATTTGAGTAGTTAGGCGGCGAATGGGGAAACAATTACTAACGCTGGCTCTGCAAATTGGAGACCGGGATTAATCCACGGCGCGCGCGCAAGCGGGCGGCGATAATTGCTGCGAAAGTAATTGGTTAGTTTTATGTAATGAGATGCGCGGCGCGCGCGTCTGTGTGTGTGTGTGTGTGTGTGTGTGTGTGTGTGTGTGTGTGACGGGGACTGCTACTGCTCGTGTGACGCATTGTGCTATTTGTGGCAGTGATAACCGCTCGCCCACGACGCACGGCCGTCAGCCGGTCTGCGGTATCCCAAGTTGCTAGTGGTAATGGTCCGAAGACTTGCCAAATGGTTACGTAGTTTATCTTCCGGAAGTAGAAATCGGTTTTGCGTACAGTCTGGATTGTAGATTGCGCCGTATAGTAAAATGTGCAAACGTTTCGACCACTACTTGAACACCAATATACTGTTTTCTTGTTTTACGAGGTGCATTCAAGTTCTAAGGCCTCCAATTTTTTTCTCAGGATTGGAAGAGATAGAAACATGCGCATTGTTTTAAAATGAGGCCGTGTTCATTGTCAATACGTCCCAGAGATGGCAGCACCGTACGGCAGATGGAATTTTACCGCCAGCGGCGAGAATGAGAACTGTTTTAAATACTTAAAATGGCGACGTATTCCTTACTTTAACAGCGTGCAATCATTCGTTTTCTGAATTTGCGTGGTGTGAAACCAATTGAAATTCATCGACAGTTGAAGGAGACATGTGGTGATGGAGTTATGGATGTGTCGAAAGTGCGTTCGTGGGTGTGACAGTTTAATGAAGGCAGAACATCGTGTGACAAAAAACCGAAACAACCTCGGGCTCGCACAATCCGGTCTGACGACATGATCGAGAAAGTGGAGAGAATTGTTTTGGGGGATCGCCGAATGACTGTTGAACAGATCGCCTCCAGAGTTGTCATTTCTGTGGGTTCTGTGCACACAATCCTGCATGACGACCTGAAAATGCGAAAAGTGTAATCCAGGTGGGTGCCACGAATGCTGACGGACGACCACACGGCTGCCCGTGTGGCATGTTGCCGAGCAATGTTGACGCGCAACGACAGCATGAATGGGACTTTCTTTTCGTCGGTTGTGACAATGGATGAGACGTGGATGCCATTTTTCAATCCAGAAACAAAGCGCCAGTCAGCTCAATGGAAGCACACAGATTCACCGCCACCAAAAAAGTTTCGGGTAACCGCCAGTGCTGAAAAAACGATGGTGTCCATGTTCTGGGACAGCGAGGGCGTAATCCTTACCCATTGCGTTCCAAAGGGCACTACGGTAACAGGTGCATCGTACGAAAATGTTTTGAAGAACAAATTCCTTCCTGCACTGCAACAAAAACGTCCGGGAAGGGCTGCGCGGTGCTGTTTCACCAAGATAACGCACCCGCACATCGAGCTAACGTTACGCAACAGTTTCTTCGTGATAACAACTTTGAAGTGATTCCTCATGCTCCCTACTCGCCTGACCTGGTTCCTAGTGACTTTTGGCTTTTTCCAACAATGAAAGACATTCTCCGTGGCGCACATTCACCAGCCGTGCTGCTATTGCCTCAGCGATTTTCCAGTGGTCAAAACAGACTCCTAAAGAAGCCTTCGCCGCCGCCATGGAATCATGGCGCCAGCGTTGTGAAAAATGTGTACGTCTGCAGGGCGATTACGTCGAGAAGTAACGCCAGTTTCATCGATTTCGGGTGAGTAGTTAATTAGAAAAGAAAATCGGAGGCCTTAGAACTTGAATGCACCTCGTACCTGGACAATCCTTGAACAGGAGCGTAATAAAATTTATCATGTGACGAGAAGTCGGGACTGGTTATTTACTGTACGATGTTATCGAGTCGGCTACGTAGTTACACAATGTGATGTTTTCTAAATTTCAGAAGCATTTTTCCAGTGTCCTCTAGTAGGATCTTGTTGAAACTCTGCGTTTCGCCCGCATCCGTGGAGGTCATCTACAAGGGAGGTTGTAGCTTTCTCAAAGGTCTCGTGACAAATTTAGGAATCTTTTGGAACGATTTTTAGCGCCTGAAGTGACGAAAATTTGCGAATGGTTAACAGAAGCTCGGTTCGTGAATATAACCATGCCCCTGCTTTCGCTTAAGCGAAAATTTCATCCTGCAGTAATTCCGTTAGGTTTAGAATCTTTTGAATATTCATATCGCTGTTTATTTACAACTCTCGTTAATGATTTCTCATCAGGGTTAGCTAAGCACTTTGTTACAATATGTAGCTGAATGTCGTAATATCTCAGAGATAGCTGGCCCTACATAATACTTGCCGCTTGGGTTGTGAGATACAATTTTATAGTCTAATTGTAGAACACTGGACTGGTCATTAGTTCCAGATATAAAGATTCAGCCGAATCTTGTAGCGTTCACTTCCTATAGTGACGGAACGAGAGTAGTAGACAATGTTTCTGCGCTGTTTTTTACGTCATCCCATTCAGTATGGACGACAGTGCGTTGTACAATAACTTAAAAAAACTGAATCATTGGAAATTGAAGCAGGATATATGAAATTATAGAAGCGTGTTGTAGTTTTAAAAAAAGGACAGTCCTTGCCAGATGTCGTCTTTCTTCTTTATTCCAGGATGCTTCGTACGATGTACTGAATAACAATTAATTTGAATTTGAATGTGGATGGGTAGGTCCATATTTTACAGTTTCGTTTTTTCCTTCTTGTCATACATTAGGACCCACTTTCACTCGAATAGCAGGATACAGATTAAGTGGGCTTTGCGTTCTCAGAACTGTGGTATGCGGAATTTTTCCCAGCTGAATAAAACCTTCACTTACAGGATTATTGTCTGTTAGAGTGGTATTTAGGGATCAGAGGAATTAAAAGTATCAGATTCACTTCCCCTAAATCCGTCTAGTTACCTCATTTGCTTAAGTATTAAAAAAGGATTTCAGAGTGTGACCAATTTGGAAAGTGCAGCCTGGGCGTCCAAAGACATTAATTAACGGATAACCTTCGTCACAGGATTACGAGGCAGCGTTACTGTTCTTTATCTGCTTCGTTATTTTGTGACGCCGCGTCTGCGTGCGGCAGCCTTTATTTCATCTCAGAAACTCAAATTCGAGGAATCACGCCGCTAATATGTTACGCTTTGAGCAGCGCAGCCAGCTCGTTATTTTCGGCACACCCTTTGAGCTGTTGTTTCGCCTTTTTTCCCGCCATAGCAGCGGCGCGCGAGAACCGCCTTTGGTGAAAGCGTGGTTTGCAGATTAATGGGATGCTTATTGCCGAAAGTTAAATTACGGAACTTTGTATTTCCTGCGGGCTGGCGCGGCCTCTCCCGCGGCAGTAATCCGCCAGCACTGGTTTCCCTCTGCCGCAGCAATGTTGTTAGCCTGCTGCTGGAAACAGATCGCATTGCTCCCAGCTTCGTTTTTGCTTTCAAAATGAAACTACTGCACTTCCTCTTCTGGCAGACGTAACAGCTCACGTTACATCGCTGTCTGTGAAGACCATCACGCATCGACTCCTATTGTTACTACCTTTGCGAAGGCAGAAGTGTGACCGCGCATTAGAACTGCGTGTGGACGTGGGTGCAACCATTTACTGTTTCCTTTAACAGGCAATGCAAAGTGAGTTAGATGTGTTGTTGCGTTGTGAGATGTTTATGGATTGCTCACTATATTAAGGGAGATGATTTTACACGAAAGGGAAGCGTCCGAGGTCGAGTTGAGGTGGGACACAGTTTTAATGCGTTGCTATATGTCAGAGTAGTTGGAATGTGTATGAAAAGTTTCCTCGGTGTATTGTACATCAGCAATACTCTTTCAAAGAAAGCACGTACAGGTACGTATATTACCATATATACAGAGTCTTTCAGCTCTGCCTACTCACGTGTTTTATGCAACCTTCAACGCCTTGTAAACCCGCGCACGTTATTTTCATATTCTCTCTCTCGAAATGTTAAAATATGTGGGAATCCCTAAGGGATCAGACTGCTGAGGCATTGGTCCCTAGACTCACACACTACTTTAACTAACTTATGCTAAGAACAACACACACACACGCGCGCGCGCGCGCGCACACACACACACACACACACACGGGAGGACTCGAGCGTCTGGCGGCAGGGTCCGCGCAATCCGTGACATGGCGCCTCAAACCAGGCGCCACTCTCTCGCACGCTACGCGCAAACTATTAATCGTACAGAAAAATAAACTGGACCTATTGTAGGAAATTTAATGTAATTAAGTTTTGTACTGAAATATATTTTCGGTGTTGGCCGCGTTTTTCGAGTTGTTGAAGGAAAACGTTTTTTAAGGTCGCCTTCGTACGTTTTTCTTGAATTCTTAGAAAACTGTGGTCTCTGGCGAAAATGTATCCCAGTACAAAATTTACTTACATTAAATATCCTAAAAAAAGGGTACTGTTCATTTTTGTGTCGGACGAATAGTTTGCACGTAGCGAGGGAGAGATTATGAAAACCTTGAGCGTGGTATTTGAAGGCTTTGTGGGTTGTATATAACCCGTAGGTAGGGGCAGGTGCCGGCCGAAGTGGCAGAGCGGTTCTAAGCGCTTCAGTCTGGAACCGCGCGACCGCTACGGTCGCATGATCGAATCCTACCTCGGACATGGCTGTGTGTTTGTCCTTAGGTTAGTTAGGTTTAAGTAGTTCTAAGTCGTAGGGGACTGATGACTTCAGATGTAAAGTCCCATAGTGCTCAGAGCCATTTGAACCATTTGAATCATTCCCTCTTGCCATTGTTGCGTTCGCAAACTTCACTCTTACATTCGTGATGCCGTTTCACTGCTCGAATGGCACTTGCGGACAAGACTCGTCTGTCTGTTCGGCCTTCAGGCTGAAACCCACAAACAAAAGGGGGACATAGTACGGTCCCGCGGGACCCATTCGACTGGTAGGGCTCGGCTTCCGTGACGGGCCTGCAACACCCTGGGCTGGCGGTCATCAGATAAATGGACCACCCTGAACAAGTCCACATTTGATTTTGTGCGACCTGACGTTTGCTACCGATGAAGTTGACCATTCGCTGCGCAATATAATTAGGTGGTAGCACGGCAGGTGTGTCTCTCCGCAGTATGAACGTAGTAGAGCCTAGTGTTAGTCGGATGACTTATCGCTTTCCTGTAGTGTTCTTTAGATACTCTCCTTAACGGATGCGTCGTTGGCATCCCGCAACACATATTGGGCCGCCCGCGGTGGTCTCGCGGTTCTAGGCGCGCAGTCCGGAACCGTGCGACTGCTACGGTCGCAGGTTCGAATCCTGCCTCGGGCATGGATGTGTGTGATGTCCTTAGGTTAGTTAGGTTTAAGTAGTTCTAAGTTCTAGGGGACTGATGACCACAGCAGTTGAGTCCCATAGTGCTCAGAGCCATTTGAACCATTTGAACACATATTGGGATATGCCCCCAGTGAGCACGACAAAAATGAGGCGTTTGTTTACATATTCCGGTACTGGAGTGACTGGTCGTCGCCTTCGCGATTTCCCGCCGCCGAAGCACGCTTACAACGCTGTCGCACTCGAGTATTTAGGGCATGCTTACGTGTGCCGCTTGGTCCATTTGACGGTGCTTGGCTGCTAGAACTGAGCAGGCACCAACCAGGCTGGGCGCCGAAGCGGAAACTCCGCCAGAGACGGGCAGCATGCGGGCGCCAGTGCCAGGGGGCCAGCGTGTGTGCCAGGACGCTGTCGGGAATAATTCCCGGCCGGCGGCGTGTGGCCCGCGCCATTACTTATCGCTGCCATTCATTAGTGGCGCCAGCTGCCTGCCACTATTTATAAACGCGCCGTGGCAGCGCGCCCGCCGCCACTGCTGTCCGGGAATCCTAATTTATCAGTTCGGCCACGCCACGCCGCGCTGCACCTGTGGGCAACGCATTCCAGCCGACGTCGCCTTCTCTTTCATCCTCGGGGAATAGTAAAGAAGAGTGCCCGGCTAGGTGGACGGGTCCGCGAGGTTACACGTGTTAAACTCTGGCGATACATTTAGATCTCGTGTTATCATCATTACTGTCTCAATTACCGTCACCGCCGTCATTACGCAGAAAGAAGGCGCTGGGCGACACTGCTTTGGACGCCAGTAAGTCCGGCAAATATATTGACCCGCGGTGTTGATATCTTGTTCAAATAGTTCAAATGGCTCTGAGAACCATGGGACTTCTAAGGTCATTAGTCCCTTAGAACTTAGAACTACTTAAACTTAACTAACCTAAGGACATCACACACATCCATGCCCGAGGCAGGATTCGAACCTGCGACAGTAGCGGTCGCGCGTTTCCAGACTGTAGCGCCTATAACCGCTCGGCCACCTCCGCCAGCTGATACCTTGTCATCAGATCTGAGAGACTATGTGGTTTAAATGAAATTGCACACAAAAATACAGCCAAGCGTATCACCCTTAGCACATGATAGTGAAGGTCACAGAAGATCAGTCTCGCATTTGAGCCCAACAAAATAAAAATTTAGTTAGGCTAGCCTAGTTTCAGTATCACAATTTATAAGTTCATATGAAATTGCGTTTGTTACCTCTTCGCGACCACCACAGTTGTTTCGCTGTGTTACCGCAAGATCAAGCTAGCACTACGTATGTAATGAAGCCTTGGTTGATCAGTAGGTATATTTCAAAGAAAGCCGTCACTCAAGATTGAAGCCATTAGAGGTAAAACTACGATACGGTGAAAATTTTCCATACACATAATCGTGTATTTAAGATGCGTATTCGCTTATTAGCTTCTATCACGGCCAGGTTTCTGTCTGAAACAAGCTGTGTTGATATAACTACGGCGATCGGGGCGTTTTACTCCCAAGGAACGTGCGCCTGAAGACTAAATACGGTGCCGTGTGCATCGCGACACATGCCCTATCAAAATTACCATAGTCGCCATTAAAAATCTTCACACTCACTTCTAATAGGATGAAAAGTATTCGAAAAGAGACTGCATAGTACTGAAACGTTTAATGTCTGTAGTACAATGCACGGTGCGTGTTACTGACATTCACTCTTATTTCCGCTTCAGTACACATTGCCTTCCTAGCCATATCTGTAACCTTAGAAGTATTTGAACTGAGCACCCACGGGATGTTTGGAGACCAGCTGATTGTACATTACCCTTAAGGGAGTAATCGGTAAAAGTATTTACACAAAAGGTTTTTTACAGCTTTAGCACCTGACAGGCAGCACGTAAATGTGTGAATTCATTTTATTTTTGTCGTGCGATATCCCGCTTCATATACTCTATATTTTTATATCTTTTTAATTTAACGGAATTTACCTGTCAAAATTTGTGCCAGCCAAGAAAAAGTCTTTGGATAAATCTGTAATCGCTATTAATGTAGTCTTGCATTTCTGCAAGTTGGTGGATATGAAATTTGGTAGAGCGAGTAAAGCTGCCACGCAGAACTAATACAGTTAGTAAATTCTCAAACTAGGTACTACTGCCGCAGAGAGAAATTGCATTTACTGTGAATGAAAGAAAGAATGATACGAGGGGTGCGAACCAGTGTTACTTCTTGTACATACGGTGGTGCAGCACGGACGAAAACGATTAAATTTGCGAAAAACTTAATGATGAGCTCATAAACTGATCATGAAGTACAGCCTGTCGTTACAGACATACATTGATGGAGTTGTTGATAACAAGTCGAGTGTCGAGGATGTGTGTGTTGTTAGGCAGATCAAGAGAATCAGTCAGACTTCTCTCGTAGAACATCGTGAAGACAATTTCCACACAGTTGTGACAACTTCACTTTTGACGTCATTTATTGCACAGTCAAAAATACCATATTATTTCTGCCTGCTTGAAATTGAAAGGTAGAGGTTATTTCGAAATGAGTTCCTGCTCCAAACCGTGATAACTGTTTGCATCACAAGTACTTTACTTGTGTAATAGTCCATAAGAAAAATGTCTAGTTACATTTTACTGCGTAGCTGCGGCGCATCGTAAATTTGCGCCTGAAGTGAGCACGTCGTGCCCTTTTTTTTTTATTTAAATTGGAGTAGGTCAGTTGAAATCGTTTTCGTCCTCGGTAATACGCCGGTAGAAAGCAGAGCAAAGCTGTCGTTTTTATACGTGCGAAAAGTATACTGCAACAAGAGTGTGTGGCGAAGACGCGTCAGATGCCGAGGTGTTCAGCAGGTCTGCGCAGCGTGGCGTTGCTGAAGTGCAGTTGCCGGCAGTTACGGCTGGCCTTGCGGTTTTTCTTTTTCTTTTCTCCCTTCTCCAGTCCCTCTTCCCCTCCCACCCGGACATTAAAGTGTATGGCTGCGTCCCTTAGCGGTAATAGCTGCGATCAGAGGCGGGCAGTTTTCGGACGACAGTTTGCGGCGCGGCGGCCAATTTCCTGGAGGACCTGCCGATATATCCGCCGCCTCTCAAAATATTGCCGCTCCTGAGACCGCCTCCGGCGGTGTAGCCCACTTCCCTGTTCCTGCACTAGTACGTCTGCTTGATGACCCTCAAACACGCAGCGGCGACTGTATATATAGGTGAGCTTGAGTGTGCGGAGAATACCAAATTTCTTGCTCTACCTCTCACTCACCACCGACAACGTAGTGGCCGATAGCCTTCACTTAAAGACCTAGAGCAGCGGTGTTTGCGTACAGTTTTCAGTGCTAACAGACAAGCAACACTGCACGAAATAACTGCAGGAATCCATGTGGGACGTACGACGAGCGCATCCGTTAGGACAGTGCGGCGAAATTTGGCGTCAATGGGCTACGGCAGCAGGCGACCGGCGCCAGTGCGTTTGCGAACAACTCGGTATCGCTTGCAGCGCCCTCTGCTGTGCTCGTCACAGTAACGGTTGTCCCCTAGACGACTGGAAAACCGTGGCCTTTTCAGACGAGTGCCGGTATCAGTCGGTAAGAGCTGATAGTACGGTTCGAGTCGGCTTAGACCCCACGAAGCCACGGACTCAGGTTTTCAACGAGGCACTGTTCAAGCTGCTGGGAGCTCTACAGTGGTGTGGACTGTATTTACATGGCTCTGTTGCAACTGAACCGATCATTGACTGGAAATGGTTATTTTCGGCTGATAGGAGAATGAGTTGCAGCCATTCGTGGACCTCATGTTAAGAATGACATTGCGCCATGTCACCGGGCCACACCTGTCCGCGAACGATGTTTGAAGAACATTCTGGACAATTCGAGCGAATGATTTGGCCACTCAGATCGTCCGACATGAATCCCATCGAACATTAATGGGACATAACCGAGAGGTCAGTTCGTGCAAGAAACCCTGCACCCGCAACACGTAAGCAATTATGGACGGCCGTAGAGGCAGCAAGCGCCAGTATTTCCGCAAAGGCTTTCCAACGACTTCTTGAGTCCATGGCACGTCGAGTTGCTGCATCTACTCCGGGCAAAAGGCGGTATCCCCTGACTGCTGTCACCTCAGTGTGTGTAAGGATGTCCTCAAGGCTTTTACTGCCGATGCCTCATTAACATATGAAGGGTGACATATTGGTCAGAAGTCTTCGATGCGCCGAAACGACATCAGTAGTACAAACCTGCACGCGGGAGAAACAGCGCTTTTAGATTGGCCCTCCACTTCTGTCTTTTCATTGGTCGCTTGCTTAGAGCTCATATGGTGTGGTGGGGATATTGCAAGATTTCGTGTTATTTGCGTTTTTGGCTCCACTGGCGTGGTGTTGCGAGGATTGTAACAAAGTGTGCGTGCTAAGTCGAAGTGAGAGAGGTACGTCTCTAGTCGCAATGGATAATGGAGTGGCTGAAATCGGCTCAGCAATCGCCACTGTTGTTTCTAGGTACCACGGAGACAGTGATACAAAACATATTTTCTTCCGTTTTGTTTGCATAGTAGCGTTCATTGGAAGAGAGATGGCGTAATTTTAGCGCAGTTTCTGGCTCACATTCAAAGAGAAACGCCGTAATTTTTGGTACTATATGTAGAATGTGCTGTGGCATAGTTTGTTCTCCCAGATACTGGGTTCAGGTTACCGTCACAGACTTCACTGGTGCTACATTGCATCTAAGTATACGGTTGTATCATCCCACAGTCCCTGTGCACATATTAACTGAGACGTAAAGGTGATAAGTGATCCTCTAAAGTCGTAGAAACTGTCTATGTGATCCTCCTACCGTAGTCAGACTCTATTTCGTGACAACTAGAAGTGGCAAGTGTTTGGTTGCTTCTATACACAACCGCGTATAAATAATTTTTGAAGATTTCCACGAGCCACAAAAACGGCGAGTGTGCTTCGACCGGGTAGCTGAAGAGGACCTGCAGTTGATGCGGATGGTGTCTGAAATATCGTTGCGTTTTTTTAAAATCCAGACTGCGTGTATTTTAGTTCCCTTTAAAAAGTTACACGGAGACAACGACGGCAAGTCGCGGATATGAATCCTGTCCTACTGGAAGTGAATGTGGTGGCTGGAGTGCGGCGCCAGTTGTCCGTCAGTAGGCAGACGTTACTGCTGTCCGCCGGAGGCAACCCAGACCTCTGAGCGGCCAGCGGTGACAACCCAGCAGACAGGCGAGGAAATGCGCCCAGGCGTGAGTGCCGGACGCCGTGTTAATGCGCGCCGACGCACTATAAAAGTTTTTACTCCGTCATTACGGCAGCGGGCGCGAGAACCGTCCTCTCATTCTGCCCCCTACCGACCCTTCCCTCTCTCCACTCTTCTTCTTCTTCCTCCCTTTCCTCCTCCACTTCCTCCCATCACCTTCCTCTAGTCGCTCGTCCCCTCTGCAGTCACGCACACAAACCCCCTCAGATTGTCTAGGAAACTGCCGCGGTCCATAAAACGGCTTCCTCCTCTTCCACCCCGGCCGCTTCGGCGATGAAATGGCTTTCGCTTTAAGCGTCCACCCAGCACACCATTCACATAAAATGCTCAAATTGCGGCGGTTTATGTATATGTGCGCTCCGCGTGCGGTGCAGCGCGGGGGTGTCTTCCCCCTACTCTCCTCCCACTCCTGTGTGTGTGTGTGTGTGTGTGTGTGTGTGTGTGTGTGTGTGTGTGTGTGTGTGCGTGTGTGCGCGCGCGCGGCGTTGCAAGGACAACAGCGGAGGAGACTTTTAACGAGCGGTCCAAACGCTGGAACGAATGGCGTAAAACCCGCGTCCGCGCCGTTCCGAAACGTTGCGCTTTTACGAGACGTCATAAAAAAAATAAAACTAAAAAAAATAGCGAAAGAAAGAGAGGAGAGACAGGCACAGCACGTTTGTGGAAAGTGACAGTGCGGCCACGGGAAATGCTAAACACACGTAATGATACTGCGAAAAGAAAATTTACGCGGCGCAATGGTGTGGAAGAGAGACAGTGACTAACAAGCGGATCGCTTGGAAGAGGAGCAGGAACGGGCAGTGAAAGCAAAGATCGTCGTCGCCTCCCCACGCATTTTGGCGCTTCACACCCGGCACCAGCAAGTGTTATTCTTGCGGATCCACTTCTCCCTGCACCTTTTTTTTTTATTTCTGTGGCTGCCTTTAGCGCTCTCGTGTGAAACATACCGCGCAGGAACTTTTACAAATTTCGCCCGCGCGCCATTATCATAAAAGTGGGCGGTCGAAATGCGCGTCTGACGGTTCGTGGCTCCCCACGTTCGTTAGCTGTTTCCTCTCCTCCTATCCCCCACCCTTCTCCGCTATGTGTTTCCTCGTTGCGACACTGCAAATGTGCAGTACCCATATTATCTCTTCGTGTTGTTTCGTCATGTTCTGGCCAAGTCGACGCACCACAAAACACCAGTACGCACCCACTTTCTGCCTGTGTCTACCGATATTTGCTTACGCAGCCACCATGAAGGACTTTATTGCAGTCAAATATGGAACTCGTGAGAAACAAATTACACGCAGCTACAAAAATGATTCCGATTCTGTTTTATAAATCATTGCAAACTCTTAGCACAAATAATATTAAACGCAGTAACCAAAATTGTTATAAAAGCACTCTTACCTGTATTTGGAATTTCAACATCGACTCTCATTTAGGTCGAGCAGGAAAATCTTACGTCAAATAGGAAGATGTGGCAGAATTGCAGTTACGTAGAAACGAATATCTTATTAACACGGTAACGACCGAAATAGCTTGCTAAAATCAGGAGAGAAAACTGGCGGCAAAACTCGATTTTTATTGCCAGAATGAAAGGCTTCGTGCAGATAGACGGTTTTCACTAACATGGATACAGACGTCCCCGTGTGCCAAATGGAAAGAAATTGGATTTTTCAGTATTTTAGCTGTGCGTATTTGCGTATCGCGATTAAACGAGACGTTACTAATTGAGCGAAACTGAAATGATGTCTCACTGAAGAACCTGTGTAGGCCATACTACGTTCAGTTCCTCTGTGACAATGTTATATTCGTAGATCCGTTCGAGTAATCGTCGTATACTGGTAACATTTCTATAGCAAACAAAGCTGTACTGATCCACAAGACGGACTAAGATGGGATACAAACTGTTCCGTATCTTTGCCGAAAGGTTTTCGATGAGCAGTGGTTGACGAAGGGATAAGTACTTTGTTGCGCGGTTAGTACTCTGGACGTTATTATCTGTCTTTGTGCTGAAGGAACTGTCAACATTTTGAATGGAACGATATAATTTTCTAACGGCACTCAGTTCTTGCAATGAGAAATAAAGCACAAGTAAACTTCTACAGTGAAGCTATCCAGGGGAGCCAATTAGCTGTTCTTAAGAGCACCTAACTGAATATATATACGAGCAGCAGGTGTGGAATGTTCTCACGGAGGGAATAACTCCGGCAGGCTGTCTCGCTGTCAGGGCGCTCAAACTTCTACCACTTGTCCTAACACACTGCCGCTGCCGCCCTCTGCCATTGTTTGGAGAAACAACACGTGAAGCAGCCGCCAATTTGTTTTAACAGCTGTCAAATGAAAGCTAGAATTACAAAGCAGTTACTCCGCCTTTCAGGTGACACGCCTCGTACCGCTGGCGCAAGTGCCGAAAAGTGAAATATTTGAACGGCCAACAGCTGTCGCAGCCAGCCGTAACGGCTTATTCCGCTACGGCTGCATGGTTGCTAAATAACACCGTTCCGACGCTGTTTGACGACGATGGTTTCTCTTCCGAAGCTTCTTTCGAGAATACTAGGATGCTTCGAAGCATTCGCAGGTAGACAGTTCGAGTTCTGATGTTAAGATCTTAACGGAAAAAGCTATGCCACAGTTCACATTCACCATGTAGTTTGTTAAAAAATACTTGACATCATGCGCAATTAACACTGTTTACGATATTTGTATTTGATGTGTTCGTCTTAAACTGTGACTTCCAATCTTTGGTACGTACGAAAGCGATCCCCCATTTTTTCTTACTTCCGTCGTTTATCTTATCTCATGGAAGTAAACCACTGGTACATTAGTCCGCACATTTTCATTGACGAAAGAACATTGCTTAGCTTTTGACGCAACAGTGTGAGCGATATCGAAGCCTTGTTTGGCTTAAGGTATCTGGTGGCGTGAAGAGCTAATCCGAGAGCTAAAGCAAAGCCTTTGTTTTTGTGTTATTCAAGAATATAGATAACATGAGCAGTGACTTGAAACAGATGCGTGATGAATGTGATGCCAATTGTATTGTAAGAACCCTAATAACGTACCTTGCTGTGATTCTGTGTGTCGGATTAGCGTGGATAGTATTGCAGATAACCAAAGAAAACTCTGCTTGCCTTACCTTTCTACTGTAAATTCACGGGAATACATCTTTCTTTTGCGCAGCAGAGGGTACCGAAGCACAGTATATTCATAATACAATTCTAATTTGGCCATTACTGACAACAGTCGAACATGGGTAGCATATCAGCATTTTTAGTCAGTTCCGCAGTCTTAAGTCCGGAAGTGCTGAACAAAATTTAAAATTTGTTTTACCAATCGACATAAAGGATTCCAAGGATTAAAAGTCAATTTTCCAATTTTACAACTTATTTCTCTGCTGCTGATATACCGCACGTTGGATGCAACAAGGACCAGAGTCACGACAAACTTACTAGTTTTGGATGCATCGTGGTTTTTTAAGAAAAAGACACAGCCTGCCTCCTAAGCATACACCGTTGTGTAATTTGCCGAATGTGGCCATTATGATGAGTTATACTGCACAAACATGCCTTCCCAGTCGAAACGGCAACAATTGAAAGGAAAAAAAAAGTTTATTTCAGTCTATCCATTGGCAGCCAGTCTGCTGAAAGTTATCGCGACGCACACATGCCTAAACAGACATACACGCACGTCTTAGTAGGTGAAAACCCTTTCGTGGTTAAAAATACTTTTACACACATTTGAAAAGGAAAAAGGCGGAAACTGCTTTCCTTCATGTCAAGTAACAAAAAAAAGGTTTAAGTTGATGGAGTTTGAGAATCAGTGTAATGGGACAGAGGTGCCCGACAAAGCAAATTTTAAACTTATATTTTAAAATTTACATTTGTTTGCAGAGTGTTTTTCCCGGGATGGGAAATAACGTAAAAGTATAATAAATTACCCACTTACTCTCATGACAAAGAAAACATGAAATAGCGCGTATAGATTTACAACATAAAAAAATTTAAGATGACTTTGACGTATCACATCACTGCAAAGTTTCATGTATCATCCAACTTACATCCTAGTCAGTTAAAGGGGGACCTTCAGTTCAACGTGGTCGCCGAGCTAAGGTGCAACCAGGCATTTTGTACGTTGGCGGACATGAGATGATGATGATGATGATGATGATGATGATGATGATGATGATGATGATGATCCATACTCCGAGGAGCGTAGGGGAAGATGCGGGAGACCCGCACCGCTGTACTAGGCAAGGTTCTAGCGCAGCTGGTTTGCCATTGTCTTCCTCCGACCGGAATGGTGATGATGAAGACGACACAACCACACCCAGTCATCTCGAGGCAGGAAAAATCCCTGATACCGTCGGGAATCGAACCCAGGACCCCGTGCGCGGGAAGCGAAAACGCTACCGCAAGATTACGAGCTGCGTACAACGGACATGAGAAAGATGTGCTGAGTGACTGATGAAAATCCTAGTGGTGTCAGAAATTTCACCGCATGCCCTTTGGATTTGTAGCCTGGCGCTTTACCAGTGAGCCACCGAAAATATATATGCACAGTATACTTCAAAAGTTGTAACTCAATCGTAAACAGAGACAAACGTCTTTTCAATTGGAATACATGTTTCTTTTCATTTGTGACAGTCTGACCTATATTCGCGTCGATTACTAATGGAAGCGTGCCGAATCTTTACCTGGCGTTTACTAGTTTATCAGAAGCCCAAATGGTCGAACAGGGCAACACGTCAGCCCCGCCGAGGCGAGAAACTGGAGATAAAGCCGCGCAGATGGGGTTGTCCCCGCGTCGGACACGGACGGCGTCAGGGGTGAGTGGCGGTCGGCGCGGCGGTGTGAGCCGGCGCGCGAGACACGTGTCACGGAGTAGCAGCCGGGCAGGCCCGGGCCGGGCCCCGCGTGTAAATCCGTGCGCGCGCCCGGCGCCACGTTACAATGCGCCAGAGGTGCGACGCGCCGCATCAAACATGCAGCGCGCTGCATTATTCATGGCCAGCCGGCCCGGCTGACACGTCAGCCGCGGCATCGCGGCCTTTACTGGCGGCCAGTGCGCTCTGTCCCGGGCGTCTGCTGCGCTCCCCTGAGGCGACTCAGCTGTGCGCGAGCGCGTGCTCGCACGCACACGCACACACACACGCACGCACACACACACGCACACACACACACACACACACACACACACACACACACACACACACACACACACAGTCAGATGGGACTTCTGTCAGACGGGGCACACTAGTGCTTCAAAAATGGCTCTGAGCACTATGGGAATTAACTACTGAGGTCATCAGTCCCCTAACTAACCTAAGGGCATCACACACATCAATGCCCGAGGCAGGATTGGAACCTGCGACCGTAACGGTCGCGCGGTTCCAGACTGTAGCGCCTAGAACCGCTCGGCCACTTCGGCTGGCGGGGCACACTAATCTAGTGGGATGACATTAGCCTATAAATTGTGTAGTTACTGGCGCTCCCGTGTGAGGGATATACCAAATAGCTAAGAATTTTCTTCTCACATTGTATGTGTCCCGGGCGACCCCATTCAGCCTTCTGATAACGGACCTAAAGAAAATACATTGAGACACTACGAATAGCTATACATTCTAAAAGAGAAAGGAAAAAGAAAGGCGCAGCTTGAAGGGTGTGATTTACACGTACAAACAAACAAATGAAACTTCCTGGCAGATTAAAACTGTGTGCCCGACCGAGACTCGAACTCGGGACCTTTGCCTTTCGCGGGCAAGTGCTCTACCACCGAGCTACCGAAGCACGACTCACGACCGGTACTCTCACAGCTTTACTTCTGCCAGTACCTCGTCTCCTACCTTCCAAACTTTACCGAAGCTCTCCTGCGAACCTTGCAGAACTTGCACTCCTGAAAGAAAGGATATTGCGGAGACATGGCTTAGCCACAGCCTGGGGGATGTTTCCAGAATGAGAAACAAACAAATGACTACAATCTTAGAAAAATTGGATGATTTATTCAAGAGAAAGAGCGTCACAAATTGAGCAAGTCAATAACTCATTAGTTTTCCTCTGGCCCTTATGCGAGCAATTTTTGGACTTGGCGTAGATAGACAGAGTTGTTGTATGACCTCCTGGGGCATATCGAACCAAATTCTGTCCAATTGGTTCGGTAAATCTTAGACATCCTGAGCTGGTTGCAGGGGCTTGCCCACAGTGCTCCAAACGTTCTCATTTGGGGAGAGCAGCGGCGATCTTGCTGGCCAAGGCATGGTTTGGCCAGCACGAAGACAAGCAGTAGAAACTCTCAGTGTGCAGGCGGGCGTTATCTTGCTGTAATGTAAGCCCTGGGTGGCTTTCCGTGAAGGACAACAAAACGGGGCGTAGAACATCGTCGACGTACGGCTGTGCTGTAAGGGTTCCGCGGGTAACAACCAAAGGGGTCCTGCTATGAAATGAAACGCACTCCAGACCACCATCACTCCTGGTTGTCGTGTGTCGTACGCCGGGCAACAGACAGGTTGATAACCCACCGCTGTCCGGAGCGTCTTCAACGCGTCTCCGGGCTGGAATATCGTTGAGTGGAATAGAATTGCCTTCAGTGATGAGTCACACTTGGAATCGAGCCCCGATGACCAGAGAATACGTGTCTGCAGTCGCCCCGGACGGCAGTGGGATACCAACCTGTCTGTCACCCGCAATACGGCACGCCAACCCCTTTCTATTGCCATTCATGCCAAACCATCCAGGATTTTCTCTTTAACGAGATCATGCACCCTTGTACACGCCGAGAGTTTGTACTTCCTGTGTTCGTGTTTGCTAAACTCTACCTTGGCCAGCAGGGTCACTGGACGACTCCTCAATTGAGAACGTTTGGAGCATTATGGGCATGCCTCTCCAACAAGCTCGGGATTCAGTGGATTTCACGCGCCATAGGGACACAATGTGGCACGATATCCCTCAGGAGGACGCGTAACTGACTTCCTCAATTTGTGAAAACTTTTTTTTAATAAATCATCCAAATTTTCTGAAATTGTAATCATTTGTTCGTCTGTACGTGTACGTCACATCAACCGACCTCCATCCCGCTCTAATACTTCCTTTGTGGTGCGTATTTTTTGCGTTAATTGTTTGAAGATATATCGGAAATTTAATAATTAATGAGCAAAAATATGACATGCAATTACACTCGGAATGCCGCTATGTACATCTGTAATCGTACTTTTATGATGGTCTACTATCTAGTTTCCCGTTTTCTTGAACAGAGGAACCCCCATTTAAAAAGTGTTCATCTTGCAGCACCGGACACAGTGCACAGATGTTGATATGTCGTGGTCGACAACCGCCGATATCTGTACAAGTGGTCACATTGTCATTCCCAAGGCTTCAGTGCAACAAGTGTGTGCTGTGCAAGGGGAGAGAGAGAGAGAGAGAGAGAGAGAGAGAGAGAGAGAGAGAGAGAGAGAGAAAGTAAGACAGTATTCCACACAGAATTTGTTTCTTTAATACACTGTGTCCCAGTAGCTGCAGAGGGTTGGCGGTTGATTTGGGGGGGGGGGGGGGGGGGCGCGGACAAGACCAAACAGCGAAGTCATCCGTCTATCGGATTAGGAAAGGAAGTCGGCCGTGCACCTAGAAAGAACCATCGCGACATTTGCCTGAAGCGATTTAGGGAAATCACGGAAACCTAAATCAGGATGGCCGGACGCGGGATTGAACCGTCATCCGACCGATTGTGAGTCCAGGGTGCTAACCACTGCGCCACCTCGCTCGGAGGTGCAGACTTTGGTGTTGTTGTAGCCCATAGTATATCAGATGCCAAGCGGAGAATGTCAGCAATAGCAGTTTGCTCGGCCGTCGTATGCGTATGTGACGCTTCTACGTAATACACTGATCCTCCGAAGTGCTGATTCTCTCGCCAGTGTGTGACAGGCTACACTTTTCCTTTACGTTTCCTAGCCGTAATTGTAGATAGTGGTCGAAAAAACGCGTTCCACGCCATATTTCCGGCGATTACGACCAGTCCTATTGGTAATCCTTCTGCATTAGGCAAAAGGGCCTTAGACTTTGGCGCCACCTTCTTATCACCACCACTTTTCCGATTCACGGTTGGTCATAGAGCAACGTGCGACTGATCTGTCTTTCACTATAAACATTGCGATGAAAAGTGACTTAGTGATGGACTAACATCTTTGAAAAATTTGTGAAATTCCCACTTAAATAGTACTAGTCGCAAACGGAACTTGATTGCTCTTTCGTCTTATAAGAAAAATGCATAAGCAGCGTTTTTTTCTCCTTACATTCTGAGTGATTTAAAGATGTGATGAGACGTCTTAAGAAATTCTAGCTTCAACGGGTGAGATGAAACCCACAGTGGCACCTAAGGCGAAACCTTAGAAATAGATGAAGAAACGAAAGATGTTGGACAGTTGATTCTCCGCACTTTCGAGGGCAGTTGTAGCGCCACTGAGGAAATCTTGGAACGGTGTGTCACGTTGGCCATTGAGAGCAGAGAAACCGTGACTAACTCTGTGAAGACCGCACATGAAACTACATCCCAGGTACAATGTAGAAAGTGTGGTGTTGCCAAACACGTCTCGCCCCCGAGGATACACTTCATATAGCCTGCAGGTGCAGTCAAGACAGCGTTGTAAAATACCGCAGAGCGAAGCGAATAAAGCGAGCTGCGAGGTTTCCGCCATTCGTTCCACGCCCGTCGCGGTTCCCACTGGCTGAGCTTGCTAATGGATTTCTGTTGCACGTGATCAGTAACCGGCACATCGTAGCAACACCAGATCTTACTTGACTAATGGTGAGACCAATTGCGATTTTACATGCTGTTATCGTAGCGTTCATTTTGCTGCGGATGTGTAATTATCGCATCGGAAAAAGCCGACAGGGCTGTCGCGCTGTTCTAGACTTTCGACATTACCAATATCTTTATACTGTCATTCGGTGACTTACTTAAGGAAATAGTAAACAAAAATCGTAAAGGATAAAGTATACTTTTTAAGAAAACTTATTAAACACTGTGTAAAAACGGGAGCAAAAAGCTGCGGCTATGTGATTTCTTTTGGAATTAACAAGCATCGCCATGAATTAACTCACCAGGAGATAGGTTGTATGAAATGGCAAATTCCAAGGAATTTATTCGTCGATTTCAGATACGTGTTTTAAGAGAGTATTTTCTGCTGCTTGTCAGAATAGACAGAAACACATCTAACACTCTATTTGGGAGTACAGAGAATGGAGAGAAATGTGTGTGTGTGTGTGGGGGGGGGGGAGGGGAGGTATACTACAGGGCTCTGAATGAAATCAGAATTTTTATTTAATTTTGAATTACTGTGCGCTGCAGACTTTAAGGCTTTACACAAGATGATGCCGGCCGGGGTGGCCGAGCGGTTCTAGGCGCTACAGTCTGGATCCGCGCGGCCGCTACGGTTGCAGGTTCGAATCCTGCCTCGGGCATGGATGTGTGTGATGTCCTTAGGTTAGTTAGGTTTAAGTAGTTCTAAGTTCTAGGGGAATGATGACCTCAGGTGTTAAGTCCCACAGTGCTCAGAGTCATTTGAACCATTTTTTTGTACACAAAATGTTCCAGAAGGAATGGTCACTATTTGGGGATATGATAGGAACAATCATTACAAGCATAAAATTCTATTACACATGGGCTTAAATGCATATCTTAAGAGTTATGATGAGCACTTACTCATCTTCGATATTGTGAAACACATCTCTTCTACTAAACAAGTGCTCATATCTCTTCAGGTACGCATTTTGGAGCCCTCTTTACTAGACTTTTGTTTTTTGTTTCGAATGTTCGTTCCTGTCATATCGCTAAACAATGACGATTTCTCCTTGACCATCGTACAGTTATATTACGGGCGTTATTGGTGAAGACTGTAATACGAACTCTTTTGAAATGAGAATTTGTATACCTGTTGGTTACAAACTACTAGCCATTTCCGTGTAAAGACCAGCCACTCACTGCTTTTTGTCAGCACACCATCAAAAAAAGTTTACAGAATTCACAGAGCTGTTGCTTCTACTGACGCGTAAATGTATTACGCATTTTGTGAAGAAAAGAGGCTAGCGGAAATGAGAGGAGAAAAGTGAAACTTATAGCCGGTTCAGTACTTTGATATTTCTGACCATGTAAAGCCCACGGCTTTTCTTCTCTCTTGTAAATGTGTGCAACGCCGATAGATTGCCCGCCGAACACACACACACACACACACACACACACACACACACACACACACACACACACCAAAAAGTGCCAGTTGCCGCATATTATGTAGTTGCAGGGTAGGTAAATGCGCGGATAAGCAGCTATCCTGCGGTGGGTCCAAGTGGCGATGCAGCGGTGCTGATAGGTGGCAAGTCGCATGTACCACTCGTTATGCGCCGCTTACGCGCGTGGCTGAAACAGGTGAAGCTGAAAATTTAATAGCGTGCCCTCGGTGCTGGCTGGCGAGTGATGTTGGCAGATAGGGCGGCGGCTATCGCTGGCTCGCATCTCGCAGCCGGCGGTATCTGGCATCGCTCCCACATACCGCCTCTGTAATGGCGCGGCTTACACCTGTCCGTGCCGTTGCTGCCGCTGCGGGTGGAGTACCGCCACGCTTCGCGGAGTCTGCTGAGGGCGTTTTTGTCTTACAGCTGACGCTATCTGGCTTCCATTGCCGACTGCGGGCGCCACAGCCCTTGTGTCACATCTTGCTGCACTGGCGCACGTTCCTATCTGCTTAGTTTCGCAGGGCGTGCCGCACAAAGGCGGTTTACCTTCTGTCTTCAGTACAGAAATTACCTCTCGCTTCCGTAGCTACGCCTCAAATATGTTCAATTAAGTGACAGGCGCCTTCACAATAAGTCCTATTTGCATACATACATCATAAAGTCAATGTGAGAAAGATGGAGTCATGGACTGTGCGGCTGGTCCCGGCGGAGGTTCGAGTCCTCCCTCGGGCATGGGTGTGTGTGTTTGTCCTTAGGATAATTAAGGTTAAGTAGTATGTCAGCTTAGGGACTGATGACCTTAGCAGTTAAGTCCCATACGATTTCACACACATTTGAACATTTTTGAGAAAGATGGAACTGCGACCAGGAAAGGTGGTGACTTGGATTAGACGTTATCTACATGTTCGCTATCCATTGCAACAATCTTTTCCGAACGGTGGATACCTTAGCAAAGGCGTTGGTTGTAGGAGACTGCATTTTGGATTTGAGTAATCAGGAGGCTTTCCGCCTCGAAAACGATCTCGCCGTCATTCTGCAGATACGTCTCAAGCAATGGTTTCTTCATCCAAGGGGAATAAAAGGGGGGAGGGCATAAAATGGGATAAACCAATGAAGGAGCGTAGGTGACAGTATCCTGCACAGCTGGGGCGTTGAGCAGTGACGAAACCCAACGGTCCCTTTGTCGTGTTAAAAATGCTGTGCGAGATCGTGGAAATTGATCGCGACTGGTTTTCAGTTGTTCCACGGACGTGTCGATTGTGATAAACGCCGGTCTTCGTGCACCAGTGATCCCACTTGGCTTAAGACTTCCGATTATTGAGAGAGAGAGAGAGAGAGAGAGAGAGAGAGAGAGAGAGAGAGAGTAATATGGTCTGCCACTTAGTCAGACTTTCTCACCGCACAGGAAACCCTGCTCTACCTAACCAGTGTCTTATTTGTCGGTGCTTTGTTGTCGTACACCTCCACTAACTCGGCAAGCGTTGGTGTTGTTGTAGCGTTGGTTATCTTCTCTAAAGGCGTGTTAGGGTAGTATGGCGCGGGGATATCAATGTGTACCAGTACTGCAGTCATTTACTTGCATACAACGGCAAATCAATTACATAAAAAAATTTCCAGATGACAAACGAAAAATCGGTTACCCGTTTTGTCTTTGATACTTCGTTTTGGCGTAAAGCCTCCTAGCTTCCACTCTAGCCATGTCAGCTGATAATTTCACTTCGCGCAGGTATTCATCCCGAGGAAGGATCACCACGGATTTATCTGGGCTCGGTTATTTGGGGTGGGGGGGTGGGGGGATTGACAGTTTATTACTGATCCTCTCTCCCTCCACCTCTCCTGCTCTTCGAAATATTAACCTGCAGTGACCTTCACTCTTAAAGAACTGCAGACGCCTAAGATTTTAAAAATAAATGATTTGTTTACATCGACGGTGAATACATAGGTTCATCCTACTTTCCAAGAGTTTCAAATAAATACATCACCAGAAAACCATTGGCCCAAAAACTAGAGAAGTAACTGTGTCATGTAATTGTTTCAAGAACTGTAATAGCAATAAAGTTTCGCATTTCTGACAACTTGGTCATTCATGCGTTATAAATTGGAAGTGGGCACTCATCATTACAGTCATTTCACGAAGTTCTAAGATTGTGAATACATGTCTGCAGACAGCGATTGTGCGAGTATGTAAAAAGAGGAGAGGGAGAGAATGCTGTGTCTATTCGTCGTTTTTTCCATCTACATACCGGAAAGACAGTCTTTCTGTTGATGTTTCTCAGTGGAGCGTCTCTTAGCCTTCTCCTCGACATCCTGTGGAGCTGCGAATTGTGTGGGATTTGTTGTTGTTAGCTGGTATAGTTTGCCTGTGGATGGACACCTTTGCCCCGTGGAATGATTTTTACCGGGAGTCAGTCTGCAAGCCCTTTGGGACTGCAGTATCAAACGGATCGTGGAATTTTATTTAGCTCTTCTTGCCATTATCGAGACTCGGTACTTACGATACTGAATTCCGCGAAAGTTGGCCCAAAAATTTGGAAATTGATGTATGTATAGATATAGAAGGTTTCAGCAAAATGTTGCTGAGGGGTGGTTATGAGCCTCTCGTCTCCACGCTCGAACCGCAGTAAATGAGACGCGCCGGCTGGGGGTTCCCCGGGCCGCAGTCAGCTCGCAGACAGCAGACTTGCGACGCGGGCCGGCATAGTAATGGGGACTGGGCGCCGCCACGGCGGCTCTCCCGCTATTCCCGGCGCGCCGCCGCCGCCGCCGCCGCCGCCGCCGAAGCCACTGGCGCCGTCGACAGCCGCTTCATTAGCCACACCACACCACACCACAGCGCACTGCGCAGCGCCAGCCGAGATTGCCCCGCGCCCACTGCTTCCACCATTCCCACGCCTTGCATCTGGCTCGGTGCCCACGTGGCTGCACTTGTTTTTACGAACTCCCATAAGCGGCAAGGTACCGAACTCTCGAAACTTGATCAACGGTACATTTATGTGAAGAGGCATTTCTACGGAGGGTGGGGCCCTTGGTGGGACAAGCGACTTTTCACATGCTGCTATAAGAATTTGTTTACTGATCTGTAGCATACCCCGAGGTTTATGTTAGATCGGAAGGTGGTAGCTTGGTTGTGAATTGGCGAAGCCACCGAATGTGAAAGCAAAGAAGCTAGGTTAGTTTGTCTTGGGCTTCACAGAATGTCGACACATTCAATGCCCGCAGAAGTGTCACTCCGAACAACGGTCACAAGTTCCGACTCGAAAATATACCAGGAGCTTTTTGAGGTCAAACCTGTCTTGATTTCCTGAAACAATAGTATAATTCGTAAAAGTATGTGGAACGGTTATTATGTGTATATTGACAATTCAGTGGAAAAAGGGAACAAATGATTGCGTCTAAGCGTTTAAATACCTTCCGCGATGGCCTGAAATATAGTTTGCAATTTTATTGCTTCTTGTCAGAACACATCATCATCGACACGGGCAGTCGTTGCAGATGATATGTACCCGGAAATGAGGTGCAAAAAATGGTTCAAAAGGCTCTGAGCACTATGGGGCTTAACTGCTGAGGTCATCAGTCCCCTAGAACTTAGAACTACTTAAACCTAACTAACCTAAGGACATCACACACAGCCATACCTGAGGCAGGATTCGAACCTGCGATCGTAGCTGTCGCGCGGTTCCAGACTGAAGCCCCTAGAACCGCTCGGTCACAGCAGCCGGCAATGAGGTATAAAATTTCGAAAATGATTGCTGTGTACAGTTGGGTTTCACTCAATGGCAGTACCATCAAAAAGGTACAAATTAGGCAGCTTAACTAAAATGACGACTTGCGTGCGCTCTGTGTATCATCATCCTCGAATTGACAATGCCTTAACAACTCCTTTTTTTTATATATTCAGATCTCTGTGGCTTCATGATAAATATTGCAAAAAATACGGAAACTGCATAAGACATGTTAAACTGACGCACCTATTTTAGTACATTTGCGGGTGTTTTTCCGATAAGTTTCAGCGCCAACAAAAACAAGCCGTTGCCTGATTTTCACTCATATTTCCAAGAGCTTTTGAATGCCTGTAAAGAAACTTACGCAATATTGTTCCTTTCAAAAACAATGCTTGCTTCAACATCTCTGTTGGTACAAGAGTTACAAGATTAAACGTGCAACAGAGTTGACACTCTGCTTACTATCATTTGCCGGAAACCTTGTTTCGATGTTTTGAATCGTCCACGAAATAAAAGGAGTGTTATTTATTATGCGACTTTATTTATTTCCAAAACAACGGAGGGACTAGGATGGATTAAAAATAACATGAAAAATGTTCAAATGTGTGTGAAATCTTACGGGACTTAACTGCTAAGGTCACCAGTCGCTAAGCTTACACACTACTTAACGGAAATAATCCTGAGGACAAACACACACACACCCATGCCCGAGGGAGGACTCGAACCTCCGCCCGGGCCAGCCGCACAGTCAATGACTGCAGCGCCTTAGACCGCGCGGCTAATATGAAAAACATAAATTGCTACTCTCTGCATACATGAGACCTTCAGACACAAACACGCAGAGAGAAAAACACTGCTAACATTTGTAGCTTTCGGAAAAAACTTCTCCTTCCAAAATGGAAAATTCGTTCACACGCATGAGGCCTCAGCGCCCGGACACTGTGGTTTTGTGTGTGTGTGATTCGTGCGGTGAGGCACGCCTGCCACTGCTGGCTGTTGGCATGCATCTTCCCTTTCCTGGGGCGGCTGCGCCCTCGTATCGTGTAGCACTAGTGGCAGAGTGGCGGCTCCTCGCGCCAGATAGGAATCGAGTGGCGGCGGCGGCGGCGGCTGCGACGAGGGAAGAAGGCGGGAGGCGCAATTTCGCCGGCTTTAGTTCCAGCTGCGGGCCGTGGCGCGGCGGGTGAGCCGTAACGAACACCGCCACTCGATCTCCCCGGGCTCCGCCAAAGCCCCCGGGATTGCTCGGCAAACCGTACAAGAGCGCCGCGCCGCGCCGCCGAGCAGCCGCTTTTCACCGCCTCCGGCCGCCGCCCCCGCACCCGCCCCCACCTCCGCCTCCACCGCCGTCACGCGTCGGCCTCCTCTCGCCGGCCGCTTAGCGCTTCATTTTTCCCCTCTTGTCCTCGCTCGCCCTCCTGGCTAGTTACGCGAGGACACTTCGCCTCTCGCCTACACAGCACGTTTTTTTCCCTAACCCGACCTACGAATCACTCCTGTGAGCGTGCAGTTTCTCCCTCCTCGCTACTCCTCCCCCTGTCTGCTGTGTGTATGTGTGTGTGTGTGTGTGTGTGTGTGTGTGTGTGTGTCTTGGTCATTGTAACGTCTCTCCGTTTTTACCATTGTGTCTTCTATCGTCGTCGTGTTAATTCACCATACGGACCTCGTGGTGCTGTTACGCAAGTGTTAGAACGTTTTGACGAAGCGCTGCTCAAGAAGTTTCCTTCTTTAAAGAAGACATCTGTAGCTCGCTCACAACGTCTTGGATGGTCTGGAGATGGCAAAAGTCGGTCCACGAGTGTTTTTCGTCCAGCCACTGCCAACCTAAACAGTCTTGCCTCCTATGCTCCCTGCCCCCCCCCCCCCCCCCCATAAACTAAGTCGTACGTTGTGAACGAACTGTAGCCTACAATACATTAATCCGAATACGGGACAGTAGTCTCCAACCAAAAAGAAGTTGCATCAAACAATGGAAACGAGGCAGAGTGGAAGTGTTTCCTGCATTTTGGCAAATTTGCTGGTAACTCACAATAGTTGCAGACTCGGAAAATAAACGAATAGAATGCTGCATCTCGGTGATACACTCCCAAAGGACAGTAGATGAGCCGGCCGCGGTGACCGAACGGTTCTAGGCGCTTCAGTCCGGAACCGTGCGACTGTTACGGTCTCAGGTTCAGATCCTGCCTCGGGCAGGAATGTGTGTGATGTCCTTACGTTAGTTAGGTTAAGTAGTTTTAACTTCTAGGGGACTGATGACCTCAGATGAGTCCCATAGTGCTCAGAGCCCTTTGAACCATTTTGACAGTAGATGCTTAATGGAAGCGAAGGATTGCATTGGCAAAAGAGGCATATTTTAACAAGCAAACATATTAGTATAGACGTCGGAGAATCCTTTCGAAGTTATGTGTATGGAATACACTGCTTTAAGTGAAAGTTGGCGTCTGGTTAAACTGGAAACAAATCGACTCGAAGCTGCTGAAAATCACAAAAACGATCTGAACAGAAAGAAAATCCCTCGGGGAAGTCTTAAGGGGTGTCATCGAAGAGAGAAGATTAGTAAAGGAAACAGAAGAATAAAATAGATTCGACACATCATCCGATACAGCATTTTCATCTTTAACGTTCTTGAAGGGAAACTGGCGGAAAAGAAAGAAAGAGTACGGCCTAGCACTGAAGTGGTTCCTAGTACCATAGGAAGGCTAAGAAGCAAGTGGACCACCACCCTGTTGCTGAGCACGCTGCCAAACATGACGTCCTTCATTTCAATGACTGCTTCACAGGCTGTGCCGTATATATATATATCTCCTTCCACCAACACCAGCTTTTCTGAATTGTGCGGGTGGGAACTTTCCCTGCAACATATCCTACGTTCCCGTAACCCTGCTGGCCTCAACCTTCGTTAGTCATTGTCTCAGTACCGTAGGAACCAGGGAGTTTTTACCGCTTATTCAGTTGTGTTTCTCGAAGAAGTTCCAGCTTCGGGAAAAGCAAAACTCTATGCTCTGCCAGCTGCATTGCTACCATCTGCTTACGCGGTCTTCGAGAGCGCAGTTCCGTGTAATGTAACCGTTTTCTCCACGTCTTGAAGATCGACTTACCGATCAGAGTTTCTCATAAAATAAACGAGCGTCGGCAAATTAGAGGCGATCCATTCGCGCATGCTGTGTGCGGTACCTGCAATGCACGCAATAGCGTGAACATAAAACGCTACTCCCGACATTCCCAGCAGAGCGAGAGCACACCAAATATCAGTCACCCCATCACTTAGTTGCATGCATGTCCAAAGGAACTTTGCATCGTAATCAGTATAACACAGTCACTACAATATCGTTCCTAAGAATGGTTCACGAAATCGGCGGAAAAAGGAGCGACATACGAACTGTCAAATCATCTCAAAAGTACTGTTACGCATCTCACTCTACATTCGTCACAAATATTTCTTCTGTAACAGCATTGAGCAAAATACCAGAATTTTGCTTTCAACGCCTCCTGTTTGAAGTTCTTCTTCCATACGGCTTCATTATTTGAAGCAGCTTTTTAGCGAAATAGTGACAGCACTACCTGAAATGACAACTCTTCACGATAGTGATAGTGACAGTAATAGACGTCACACCGCCCCGCCTTTCCCATAGCGTTACTTCAGATAGGGGAATGAGTAGGGCGGCGAAAAAAAGAACGGCAGAAGGGCGGTTATTTCTCGCTACAGCTCTTCATTCTCATCATCTAGTAATTAAAACCTGGCCGTATTTACAATGTAAATAATCTTTTACTTTTAATTTGCGAATATCTTCAGAAAAACTCCGATATGAAAATTACAAGTACGAAAAACTAGCGTAGCTAAAATACACACGGATAAATAAGGCAGAGAAAAATTAATAAGGCGTTTATTTTTAAGGCATGTAGCGGCGTTGGGTGGCTCATGCCTATTAATGGTGATAGCCACAGTGCCCAAGAGCGATCCACAGTAGGAAGATGTTTTTAAAGACCAGTAAACACCGGTTAATAAACAAACTTTACTTATCGGCTGATTAACTTGGGCAAGAACGCATTTGCGTATTGAAGAGTACCAGAATGAAGAAAACTCCTCTAAGTCACTATCAGTCCCAAAACAACAGCGGAAGGTCAGAGATTTAGAATCTCGTTTGGTTTGTACCTGCGGAGTTTCGCGCACCGTGTGCCGGTTCATTGTGGATAGGCTGGGCGAATTCGTTCTCGTTGCTGCGTGGCTCGTGTCAGAAGCAGCAGCAGCGGCGACAATCACACCCTGGAGAGGGAAACACGCCGTCAGTGTCGGCAGGCGGCCGCCTCGGCATCATAAAAGCGAGCCGGCCTGCTTTGTATTCCCCGGCCGGAGCGCACTTTTCCCAGGAGTCCTCCTCTTTATCCTATCAGCCCCCAGGACGTGCCGGCTGGCTTTCGGAACCGGGGTTATCTCATGAATCTTAATATCGCAGCGGCGCCCGGCGTGCCGCGCAACTGCTATATTTCACACAAAGAGGCTCACGGCTACCGTGGGGGGACGCCGACGCCGACGCCGACGCCGGCGATCTGCGCCCGAGCTGGAAAAGGACGCCAAATCCCCCAGGGGCCGGCAAACTCCGCCAGAGGTGACCGACCGCCTGTGCCGCTGCCACGCACTCACTTCCACTAGCGACATCCACACTACAGCCCGGTCTACACACAACAGTTTGTCCTCAGACTTGCACGATCGTGCCAGACTTGTCAAATGTGGACGGAAGTTTGGTAGTCTTGCACGAACTGAATGACGTTTGACAGTGTTGCAAAAGACTAATGGGCTGGAACTTTGTGTACATGCAAGATTGCCGACAAGTCTGTGCATGTAGACGCACGTTAGTCTTGTCGTTCAAACTTAGCTCCGCTTCCAGTCTACTATCATTAATCCTAGAGGTTCCAACTGTTACTTTAGTGCGTATTGTGGCGAAAGAAATTGTCAGATAACTTACGACACTGGGCTGACAAAATTTTCAAGGAGTCCGTACCAAGGTTGTCCTTACCTCTGTCCTGTAAAATCCGAGTTTTACTGGAATCGACACAAGAAAAACCCGCCAGTTGCCGCTTTAGTTAGTAAGTTCAAGGAAGTTCATCGTAAAGGAGCAAAAGAGTTGGACATGAAAGAGGTCAACTGATTTAGAGCAGTTTACCGCAAAGAGGGTGCGCCGCTTCCGTCTGATCTGGAGCTGGAACGGAAGAAATTTAAAAACCCTCTTTGTGATACGTTGATTTACTTTCTCTCATGACTGTCGAAGACCGACACCTGAGAAGATCATGGTCAAACATAGAAGGCCATTGGCTCTAACGATGTATTTGGTGCTCGCGGAAAATACATGATCTTACAGAAAACCAACATGGAATTATTGGAAAGCTCATTGATGATGTTACTTTTTAAGCTGAACTGGAAGCGTGGACAAATGACTTTGCCTTTGTTAACTGTGCGGAGAATTTAATACAACAGCGTTCTCCTTATATCAGGAAAATCTACCCAGTGGCACAAGGGTTATCCACAACCCAGTCATCCAGTTCAGCCTACTTACAAGTTTAAGTAGTAATACAGGATGTGTCAAAAAAATATCATAACAAGTAACTTATGTTACTTGAGGTAAGTGCGTTAACAACGTACTGTTGGAAACAGCCAACTCTCTAGTTTTAAATGGTTCTCGCTAGGTAGCAGCAGTGTGTGCCCGTTTCAGTTCTAGTAAAAATAGTGTGGGGAGTGTGTTCTATGTATGGCGCAGTGGGGGTCAGTAGTAACTGTTCAGCCTACCGTACTAGATATGGTATGGATCCTCGTACAGCACAGAGCTTTAGACGATGGCATGAACACGGATGCTACATTGGCACCTGAAAGTTCGGGAATTTTTGAATCAGAGGATTACTGAATGATGGATCGCTCGCACTGGATAAAGTGATTCAGCCTTACATTACTAACCTCCAAGCTCATCGGACCTGACTGCACGTGATTATTTCTTGTGTTTCTTTTTTTTTATTTTACCAAGAACAATGAATGAACTGAGACATCGCATAACAGCAGCTGACGGAGCTGTAACTCAAGACATGCTCGCTGCAGTGTGGGAAAAATTTGAATACCCCAACTACATATGCCGTGCCTCTTAAGGGGGGCATATTGAACACCTATGAAAAGGTATGAAAAAAAAGAACGTTTTGGGCTTCCCGTTCATCAAAAAACAAAGTTAATTGTATATGTTTATTATTTTCAGAAATATGGACGTGCGATATCGGATGATTCCATTTTGCTACACCTTGTCTTTTTTTCTTGCGTTACGGCCTCTGTAGGACCACGGGTAGCCCCTTCGTGGACTGCATTTTCCTCCCAGAGCCTCTTCATTCTTTCTCTTCTTCTCTCCCGCTCCTCTTCCGAGATCTTCAGTTTCCGTTTCTCCTGGCGGCTCCACTGGTGACATTATAATCTTTTCCTGTATTCTTCTCTGTCATTGATCTCCGGCATATTTGTCGGTGTATATTTGTTCCTCAAATTTTCCTTTCCTTCGACCTTGATCCCCAATTCCAACCAGTCCTTCCGAAGTTTAGCAACCCAATTGGTTCCTGTCTTTCCCTTTGTCCTCCCTCTTGTTTCCCACACTCTCTTTGTCATTCTGTCCATACGCATCCTAACTACATGCCCAGCAAACCTTGCCCTTTTGAGTCTGATTTCCCCGGATATTGTTCTCATGTTCCGGTACAATTCTTCCCTAGGTCTTCGCATCCACCTCTCTCTGGACCTAGTATTTTTCTCAATATTTTTCTCTCTTCTTTCTCTAGCTGTTGTGCCCCATTTCTTCCTAGTGTCATCGTCTCAACAGCATATAATACTGCATTCCTGACTGTTGCCTTGTAGTGGCTTATCTCTGTCCCTGTGGATATATTCTTTTTATTGTATATCTCTCTCGCCATGCAGAAGGCTGACCTCATCTTCTTTATCCTCCCTGTTATTCCCTCCTAGCTCCTGTTCCTTCCTGTTATAAATTCTCCCAGGTATTTAAATTTGCCCACCATTTGCACAGTGCCTTCCGATGTTTCCCAGTCTCCAGTGGTGTTTAATGTCTTGTTATAGGCGATTTTCAGTCCCACATTTCTGGCTACCTTACTTAAGTTGTCGAGTTGTGTCTTTGCGTCTTCTTCCGTCTCACTTACTATTGCTATGTCACCTTGTATAATGAACATCGATCATTCCTCGAGCTTACCAGGAATTTCCTAATTTCGGTAATGGTACCTAAAATTACGCAGATGTAATGTGTAAAATACTTTCCGTTAATTTAAGGTCTCTGAGCTGCAGCCATTCGCTAGAACCCGTAATGTCGCGGTGAGTCGTGGTGGCTGATAGTTGCTCTCGTGACACCATCTACTTTTTCACTTTCTGGATTTACAAGCTTTAGCAGTTTACAGTACTGTGGTGTGCGTACTGTAAGACCTTCTGTACACACACCATCAGATTATTTGACTTGTCGCTCTAACGAAGTAGGCGAGTGTCAGCTATATGTCTCGTGGTCTTATCGTGGCGTGTTTATCTTCTGCCGTTAGGTCAGACGATGGAAATGCCACTTGCACGCTTAGAGTAGCAGATTGACGGTGACCAACTTTAAACAGAACTTGATTAATTTTCACACACATTTATTAACATAATAATAAACATAAAAATAACTTGGTTCTGGATGCTATTTGCAATTGACAATCTGAAGTTCCTTTGGTCTTGGTACGTTAATCTTTTTCTCACATATCTGTGATACTTGACAAAGTGTCTATTCATTTATCTTCATGGCTATGTACAGGAATATGATAATCTTATTAGGCGCAGACTGAAACTTGACTATAGACTGGTACAGACTAATGCAGACTGACTAATCGGAGGTCTGTACACTCGTTATAATACCTCGCGCGTTCAGGTATCACTGCGCGAGTGTGATCCGCGAGGAGAAAAGGTTCTACGTTAGCAGCAATCTGATTGGCTGCGTTAATACGTGGATCGGCGGAAGCAGAATTTGGTCCGTCTGTAAGACAGCGCCATCTCGTAGTGCGGAGACGGACGAGCGCTGCGCCTGCGCTGTTGTGCTTAGCGGTGCGCGCTCTATTGGGAAAGTTGTGTAAGCGCTGACTACGCGGAACTATGGACACAACAAGTACGATTCGGTGTCCGTACGTAAGTAACCGTGGTTCCTGATGGAGTTCTCGCAGAAGATCCTCAAGTGAGAATGTCCCTCTCTTCAGCAACAAATCCCGGGACCACCGTGAACGACGTGTAGAGCGGCGACCCTGGAACGCGCTGCTGAGGCGTGCTGTTGGCACGGCGGCGAGGGATTTATATTCTTTTGTCCCCGGCGGCGCGCGTGGCTATCTGGGTCACGGGTGGGCGCGCACGGCGCGGATCGTTGCCGCCGCCACTCGCTACCCCCGCTGCTGCTGCTGCCAGCTGCGACAGCGCCGCAAACAGGCGGCGATCTTTATGTGCGCTGCGCACGCCACGCGGAGCCCGCTCGAGGGCCCAAATTGTTGCATTTCCGCTGATAATGCGCGCGCGCGATGCTATCTGGCGGCGGCGGTCACGCGAGCCCTCGCTGCCGCCTCGCCACTTGTCCGCCACCGGCCTTGGCGCCACTGCGCTGGCGTCACGCCACGCCACCTACTCACGCTCTCTGCAGGCGCGTGGCAAGCTGTCACACGAGTCGCTTCTATTTCCTGACCGCGACCGCTCCTAACGATATGCAAACGACGCCTTCCTTTTATTCCTTATTTATCCGCGCCGAGATCGTGGCAGTAAATTTACCTCGGCGAGAAAATAAACTACTTGTCGTCGCCTCCCTCTGTAATAAGACGATCGCTGTTTTATTATTTTTGCAGTATACTTAGAGGCCGACCGGCTAGTGAGAACCCCACGACGTCAGACGGTGCCGCGCACGTCACAACACGTGTCGCTGCAGACATCGGGAGCCAGCAGCACTCTCCGCCGGGAAGCGAGTAACTATTTCAGACCAGTTTAATTCTTGGCTATGCGTTTAAATGCATGCAAGTTCCCGATAGCACACGATAAAGATATGACCTTCAGTGGGTTACCGTTTCAATTATGTACTGATTTCCCATGGGTCCTGCGCGGGAACTGGCGGACAAGCCGAAATTATGACATGACAAGTTCGTTGCGGTGCCCGGCTAGTGTAACTGACGACTCAGCTCATTTGGGGAACTCTACCGTGGGACATTCGACTCGACATACTCGCGACGAGTATGGATACGTGGAGTAGTGGTTCACGCATGATTCGGGAAATACCAGTCAAGTTTTTCTGCTTTCGCTTTGAATTTGACATGTGCTGTACGAAATATTTCGAGGCCAAGAATGAGGGGCTTAGGAATAACACAGGCGCCTAGACATCAAAAGCACGCAATATAATTGGTGTGACCCCTTAAAAAGCTCGATATCTTGTTACCATTCGTCATATGACACCGTGAAAATTTATTCTTTCTTCCAGTATCTGCATTGCTGCAGGGAGTTTCCGCTACAGTGAGATCATTTTATGGCGGCATTTTATAGCTTAATTAGGTAGTGTAGTAGACATTGCCATGCTGGACATGTTTGAATTATATATTTTTTATTTTAGACATTTCGAGCAAGTCTCTTAACACATACCGGCTGGGTCAGGGATTTTCACCTGCCTCGAGATGGCTGGGTGTTTGTGTTGTCCTCATCATTTCATCATCATTTATGAAAGTGGCGAGATTGGACTGAGCAAAGGTTGGGAAATTGTACGGGCGCTGATAACCGCGCACTTGAGTGTCCCACAAACGAATCATCATCATCATCATCTTCTTCTTCTTCTTAATACATAGGCCACGCTAAGACCATTCTGCCTCTACATGATTCCTCTGCAATTCACAATTAACTACCTGGTAGAAGGTTCATCGAACCACCGTCAAGCTATTTCTCTACCGTTCCACTCTCGAATGGTGCGCGGGAGAAACAAGTACTTAAGTGAAACTTCATGGCGGATTAAAACTGTATGCCGGACCGACACTCGAACGCGGGACCTTTGTCTTTCGCGGGCAAGTGCAGCACTTGTCCACGAAAAACAGAAGTCCCGAGTTCGAGTCCCGATCCGGCCACAATTTTAAACTGCCGGGAAGTCTCATATCAGCGCACACTCCGCTGTAGAGTGAAAAATCTCATTCTGAAAGCACTTCAGTCTTTCTGTACCAGCTCTGATTTCTCTTATTTTATCATGATCATTTCTCCCTATTTGCATTGGCGGCAACAGAATATTTTCGCAATCTGAGGAGAAAGTCGCCGATCGAAATTTCACGAGAAGATCCTGCCGCAACCAAAAACGCCTTTCTATTATTGATCGCCATCCCAAATCAGTTATCACGTCCGCGGCACTCTTTCCCCTATTTCGTGGTAATACAAAACTGCTGTCCTTATCCTTTTTCTATGTCCTCCGACAGTCCCATGTGATGTGGATCCCACACCACACAGCGTAACTCCAGAAGAGGGTGGACAAGTATGGTGTAAGCAATCTCTTTAGTCGACCTGTTGCATTTTGTAAATGTTCTACCGATAAATCGCAGTCTTCCGTTTGGTTACCCCCACAACCATTGCGCAAGAATGGTGCGTTACCACTTTGGCCCAGGACTCGCACTCGCTAACGTGCGTGATGCTGATCGGGAGGGAAGGCCATCGACTTCGGACGCAGACGATAGTGTCCAAGCTGTCGGTAACCCGAAAGAACATCCGAAGGCAAAGAGATTTTCCAGCTATGAGGACGTTCACACGGCGGTTCTCGAATAGCCACGTGACCAAGGAGTGGATTTCAGCCGTCTAAGAACTGACCGATACGTGCACGCAGCCTCAAAGTTCAGCTGTTCTGCTCACACTGTATCTAGAAGTCTTCACATAAGCACTTCAGCGCAAACGTTTCATTTGGCAGTTAAGAACGCGACCAGTTACGGAGCAGCCTACTGGAAGGGCAGGGGGAAATTATTGCAGGGCTGAAATAGTTGGCTAAATCACTGGTCGAATATATAGAAGTATGTTTTGATAGGGCACTTATTAAATTAGGACTGTGAAACTGGTTTGTAAGTGGGACACGATGTATTCGAAGACGCCTCTGCAATGAAACAGAACTTGAAGAGGGTAGAGATTATTGTAAGTAACAAAGACCCTGAATAAATACACCAAATGTTAAAGCGGAAAAGACTCGAGGCAGTGTACCTTGCTAGGTGGGACAAACAGCTCACATAGTGTTGCCCGGTACGGTAACGCTATTAATGCACACAATTGACGTGTCCGTTGTCCTCCGTACAGCGCACGGAATGTTTTTTTGTCAAAACTGCCGCTGTTGCCTTTTTGACATCTGTGTAACGCATAGTGTACACATTTACTCAACACGCGGGCGCCTCTAGTGGAGTAGGCAGTGAGTGGTCTGTGAAGGGAGTTCGGGCGCACCTGCACGCTGCACTTCAGTGGCCTTTTTTGTTCGGTGCGGGCCACAAGAGGGCGCTATTGTGACGCGTCAGCTGTCAGCCGCTTGTCGCCGTAATTCCCTTCCGGCTGACACGTGTGACGGGCACAATACGTGTTTGGCGAGTGCATATGTCGCCTGCGGGCGCCCCACCGTTCTCGTCCGGTTTGTTTCCCCTACGCGCGTTTCGGAAAGCCATGTTACGCGTCAGCTCAGCAGACTGGTGCGGCGGAAGAGGTACACAGGTTATATAATTCTGTATTTAGTGCGTAAAGCGGGACCTGCGCTAGAGAAAAGATGGGAGAAAGAATAAAGAATTCAGCAGGTGGTGTTTGACGTTGACAACAGCAGTCTGAGAATACCACTAGCTATATCAGAAACAACTGGTCAGTTGAGCTGTACAGTCAACCCTCGCGACCTGAATCAAAACGAAACGTGCAGGCTTGTTTCGGTCTGGCACGCAGTTGTTGTAATCGCCTAGGAACTTCTTCAGGAAGCACTTGAATGCAGACTAGAATATGCAGCCTGACAAAGTTGGTGACTCTCTTACAACAGTAACACGAGGTGTGTGAGAAAAGAAAATGTGGCTGCCAGTACTGCGAGCGACCTGGGTACGCTGTGTTGTTCTCCTTCTGTAGATCGGTGTGTTCCTCCCTTCCAGGTGCTCAGTTCGAGTTTCAGCTCCTGATTAGTTTTCACAGCACAGTAGCTGCGAGAGGAACGACGTTTGCAGTCTTAAACGTACGGCGTTGACGACAGCCGGAAAATACGACTCGCCGACTTCTGTGCGCGTGCGCCCTCCGGCCCTGCCGGTAAACGCCGAGCGCTGGAAATTACGACAGGCATGCGAGAGCCTAACGAGTTGCGTAATCATTTTCCAGCGAGCGTGTAATGGGGAAGATGGTCGCCACTATTATCGGAAAATGATTGCGAAGGCCAATTCCACGAAATGTGATGGCGTTTTAAAAAGGTTAGAGGCCTTGCCGCGCGCGAGATGCAATTTTACGGCCAATGAATTTCGCTATAGCCCTGCCGCAGCGCGCAGGGTGAGCCAGCTTACGGGCCAGTTCTCCGCTAGATGGAAAATGTTGGGGCCTCGCGATGACCGTGCCCGAAACTAGGAGGGGGGGGGGGGGTCGTGCTCGTGCTTAACCCGCAGATTGGACTGCGGTGCTGTAGGCAAGGTGATTAAATATACCGGTGGCAACAACTTGTTTACGTGCATTTACACGTCCGTATCACTACACACACACACACACACACACACAGAGAGAGAGAGAGAGAGAGAGAGAGAGAGAGAGAGAGAGACGGCAACGGAACAAGAACTCACTCTCTCCAGCATTCCGCATGGTATGTTGTCGGTGTAAGCGCAATTGAAAGACTCGAGGTACAACGGGTACCCCTCTCCGTGTGGTTGTAACGCCGGGAGAATTACAGGTTGCCGACAGAACTAGCAACTGAGGTTCCATTATTCGTAATAACACTGGGAAAATAAGTCTTACGACCCATTTTCGAAAGTTTATGTGCACGGCGCGATAGGTGTATTATCTTGCAAAACACATGACTGCGGTAATTCCCAGCGTCGTAATTACTCGTATATACAGAGCTTCGTCTGGGGTAGTGTGCGATTACGGAACTCAAAAGGCGACACTAAGCAGCCAGCGTCTTGGCCATCGATGCGAAATACGCCTCGTAAGAACAGGTGGAATCTTACAGAACTAACCCGACAGAATGGACTCCCTGAAACGCTGTTATTATTTCGCTAGGAAGATCTGCGGCAGACAAGTTTGTCGGTTTCAGTGTATAGACTGAGGAAAGGTTATAAGCCCTTGTCACTTGTGCCTTCGGACTACAAAATCTTCTTTTAAATTCCAGTTGTGTTCAAGAAACAAATGGTTCAAGTGGCTCTGAGCACTATGGGACTTTACTTCTGAGATCGTCAGTCTCCTAGAACTTAGAACTACTTAAATCTAACTAACCTAAGGACGTCACACACATCCATGCCCGAGGCAGAAATCGAACTGCGACCGTAACGGTTACGCGGTTCCAGACTGTAGCGCCTAGAACCGCTCGGCCACCCCGGCCGACTGTGTTAAAGAAATCTGCTATTTACTACATGCGTTTTGTCCAACTGTGGACTTTATGTCTGTCTACAGGCCACTGCAAACAGAGCGCATCACTTCGCGCCATTCATCCTTGAGGCAACTCTGCTGTCTATTGTCGAAATATCAGAACTCTGTTCATAAATTTTTGCTTAACATACGTCTAAATAGACATTCATTATTTATATCTGTGTGTGTTTCGGCTTGGGAGGATTGCTAGTCTGCTTATGTCGATTATGCTGTGATGCCGTATTTAGGCCCGCAATTGCTTGGCTTCGTTTATGGTGATACGAAACATCCATTGCACATAAAAGGAAATATAAGTATTGACACTTTGTCACCTATATACTTGCTAAAACACGGTCCGTGCATCGGCTATTACCAACACAGGACCAGAATTTATGTTAATGTACAGTTTTCACGGAATATATTCTCTCTACAAATGTTTAATTAGAAAACATTGACTGGGTTCTGAATAGATACTTAATGGAAAAGAACATTCCTTCCTGGATATTTTAAGGTGATGCAAGCGATTATTTTATTGTAGAAACATGTAGGAAAAAAGTTTTACTTCTTTTAAACGCCGGCCCGTTTGGCCGAGCGGTTCTAGGGGCTTCAGTCTGGAACCTCGCGACCGCTACGGTCGCAGGTTCGAATCCTGCCTCAGGCATGGATGTGTGTGATGTCTTTAGGTTAGTTAGGTTTCAGTAGCTCTAAGTTCTAGAGGACTGATGACCTCAGATGTTAAGTCCCATAATGCTCAGAGCCATTTGAACCATTTTTTCGTTTAAACGGTTCTCTACGACCATTCACTCTGATATTTAGGTTTTGGTCCGCATAATAATTATTTTTTATAAGAACGGAATATGTAAGCATGCAAATGAAGAAAAATACAGTTCGTTAGTTTTTATTTTGTTTTTAGAGAACTGGTCACAGATTGAACCGTGTTTTGACATAATAGGACGTGCCCCACGTCTTCGGTAACTTTTCATCACGTCTTTAAAAGATTTTCTATGTTAGTGAGCTTAGTGCCACGCTTTTTTCAGTGGAGCTCAGCATATGTGTAACATTAAGCGGAAAGCTAGTCTGGAAGCTAGCTTAGTGTGTACAACACAGTTTAGTAATTGCAAATCCAGCTTCGTCCCCTCTCCCGCGGAGTCCGACTGTTCTTGCAGCCGGTCGCTGTTCGCTGTTTGCGCTCGGGCTGTTGCCTCGCCGCACAGCTGTGGCGGGCTCCCGCGATAAATGGTAATTGGTCGCCCGCTGGCTGCGGGGGCGCACGCCTTGTCCTTATTAGCCAGACGGTGACGTCAGCGGTCGCGACTGAATCAGCGGGTCGTGGGGTTCTCCCTTCCACAGACACTTCCTGAAGGGCGAACAGCTGGCCGCTGCTGCAGGCAACAGCATTCTACGTCGATTCAGATGCACCACAGACAGTATCGTTTATATTTCGAACGATATTTCTTGCGAAGACCTCGTGTTTGTTACGGTATATTGATAGATTTTGCGTTCTGGAACGTCTGATTACAACTGAATGAAAAAAAATTTTCGTGCCATACGCGTTTCGCCTTTATTTTCTGCAACGCATCTTTATTGGCCTGGGATATGTACATATTTTTACTATTTAGTTTACCTTTTGGGTGAGTGCGTAGGGCCTATAGGTTATAAACAGCTCTGGTGGTTGGTTTTTCGTATGATGTAGTAAAAATTTTTTTAATTCTACTGACAGGTTGGGTGGACAGTGTTCTACATATTACGTTTCTGTTCCATTTTTGGTGCCGTTCCTCTTCTTATAGTTGCCACTTGGTTTTTTTTTTTTCCACATTTCACAGCATTAGGAAGTGAACACTTGTTTTAATGCAATGTTTCGGTTTGTGTTGCCGCCAATTTTTTAAGTATCTGTGATCTATCTCTGTGTCTCCAGAAGCTGAAGCGAGGGTTAGGTTCTTTTTTACTGCTTGTGTGTGAGAGACGATTTTTCTCGGAGAATTGGATTTGGGGTAAAGTCCTGGATTATGGATCCAAAGGTCTTGAGTTGGATCCCGCACAGTTGTGAGGCTGTTATGTCACTTATCACTTCTTTGCCTGCTGCTTTTTGCTGAGTTGCATCGTGGTTGACGCCAAACTATAGGCCGTGTAAGGCAGCAGTATCCTGCCTAGTAGAGGACTGCTATTCAAACCAACTCTCGGCTTCATAACACCGTTATTTACTTTTAATCAGAACGAAGTGAGAATATCAAAAGCCAAATATTAAGTGACAAAAAGAGAAAGTTTTGTTGGTGTGGTACGAGAGGTGTATGTAAGTGTGGGTGTTTGCCCCCCTCAGGTTATGTGCAAGCGAAGTAATGAAGCACGTGCAAGGTTGGAAACAACCAAAATTTTGACCGAACACATACGTTTGATACAGTTCTAAATTCGTTTTATGCTTGTGTGAAAGTAAGCACATTCTGAATAACAATGAAATGAAGTGGAAGTCCACCTTAATACCGAACACTCTCTACTTAGGTAAACTGGTATGTTACAGAAATAGCAGAAATAATAACAGCAGCCTGTTGAAAACAACGCTGGTACCAGAGAAGTGCTCTGTGGGAGGCGAGACAGCCATGATTACCAAATTTCAAAGGAAATACTTACAAAGACCGTAGCAGGAGGCGATTGCGTGCAAGTAAACTCGTCGTAGGAATCGTTATACTTGCCTGAAGTTATTGCGTTGAACAGAAACTAGGTGCTGAAGAATGATAAAGAAAAACAGCTTCAGAAAGCTAATTTACGTTGCCATACTGGTAAAAATTTCATTTTTCTTCTTCTTCTTCTTAGCTCCGTCTTTAGGCCACAAGTGGCCCTTCCGGGACCGTCCGGCCGCCGTGTCATCGTCCGAGGAGGATGCGGATAAGGAGGGGCGTGTGGTCAGCACACCGCACTCCCGACCGTTAGGACGGTATTCTTTGACCGAAGCCGCTACTAATCGGTCGAGTAGCTCCTCAATTGGCATCACGAGGCTGAGTGCACCCCGAAAAATGGCAACAGCACATGGCGGCAGGATGGTGACCCATCCAAGCGCCGGCCACGCCCGACAGCGCTTAACTTCGGTGATCTCACGGGAACCGGTGTAGCCACTGCGGCAAGGCCGTTGCCTAAAAATTTCATTTACCATTTTTATTGTAATTCCTATGTATATCGTTTTTGGCATCAGGTGGGGAAAAAAACCACGCAAAATATACATGTAGACATGTTAAAAGCTAAGGAATCTGAATATGTACCCTCAGGGGCTAAAATGTAGCAGGTGGTTTCTTGTGGCATTACCGCAGTCACTGAATGTAAAAAAAGTGGTGGAATGCCATTTTTTTTAATACAGCAGTACACTGTACAGTATCAGTAATTACGGACGTAAAAGTTACCTAGTAGCTCATTCTGTGTTTATGTTTGCATACGAGTAAGTCGAATAACTTAATGTTAATGATAGGTTTGCTATGCCGCAGATGAAAATATAAATTCACTGGCATCACTTATCTCGCAACTTGTTTGCCGCGTCTGGCGAACCGGTTCTCACAGCAAGTGTTTCCGGCCTACCGCTCCTTATGTAGTCTGCTGTGTACCTAATAGACAGTTTCGGTGTGCAATCATTGTAAAACATCTACAAACGAGTCACTAAAGAGGTCTGTCCTGTTGTAACGGGTCCGCCTCAGAAAGATACTTCCAGTAGAATAGCGCCGTTAATTGGGTAGGCGAGTTGCTGTTAGCGTTGTACACAGGTTAGTAAACAAAAACCTTCTTACAAGGCTGTGTGGAAGCACAGTGTCTGTAGAGAATGTTAATGGACATTTCTTGTGAGGAAGAGCTAATAAAGCCAGGTGCATTGATGAGGACACTGCGACAGCTTTTTTATATTTTGTTTTTCATTTTAGAAGTGGACTCTTCTGACGCATAGTAAGGCCATTTATAGATTGGAGGCTACCTACATCCAAAGTTCCAACTATAGTTTCAAGTAATATGAAATACACGAATGCAATGAAGGAATTCGGTAGTGTTTTGTGGAGCTGCTAAATTAACAAGACAAAAACAGTAGCAAGGGAGCATCAAAAGTAGCCAATAATGACAGTTCATGGCTTCTGTGAAACATGTCTGGTAAGACCAAAGAGACGATTACGCACCTTGATCAGTCCTTGAAAACACAGTGGAGGGTAGAGCTTTCCGTTAAAGTCAAAATGTCCAAAACTGTTATTTTGTGTGGTCGTAGAGCCTAGATTAGAGCATCTGGGAGCACCGTATTGTGTTCAGCTAGTACTGCAGGTCTCTCTCTCTCTCTCTCTCTCTCTCTCTCTCTCTCTCTCTCTCTCTCTCGGGAGATTCTGCTTGTCGGAGACGCTTAATCTTTGCGGCCTATTGAGCCGTCTTGCCACGGCATTGTTATTTTCAGGTTACCTGTTGGCGAGTGACATACGAGCGATACCTTATAAACTGGTTGCCCGTCCCGTTGCCGACGCGACTTTTTTCGTATGCTGCTGGCCATCCGCCCGTCGGTTCTGCGTAACTCCCCACCATTTTGCGTCCATCACCGCTAGCCTTCCTTCTGTTCCTATTCCTCCCTTCTCCTCCTACCCTTCTCCCCTCCTCCCCTCAATTTTTATCTCCGTCCCCTGCCAGCGAATAAAAGTCAAACTTGCTGCCTACCATAAAGTTTTACCGTCGCTTTAACAGCGACCTAATACTCGACAAGTGCACTGCATCATTTTAAATGATGAAGCAATCTCCGCCCAATATTGCTGTCTGCGTCGTAAAAGAGAGGGTGGAAAGAGGCGGGGTGAGAGTGGCTGTGGTAGCTACGGTGATGACGACGGAGGAGGAGGAGGCAGCAGCGCTGGGCGGGAGGGGGGATGGAGAGTGGCGCAGAGAGCGATGAGGGTGGGGGGGGGGGGGGAGATGAGGGAGGGGCGGCAGACGAAAGAGGCGACACTTCCACCGCTTCCTCGCCAGTTCCTTCTCGCGCGGCTCTTCCCTCGCGGCCCACTTGCGCTCCGTCTCCTCCTCATAAAAGAGAATGTGCCTGACAAAAGAAGCAAGAGGTATTCCCTGGTAAGATAAGGAACAGAGGGACACTCGGCGGCGGGGCCTGAAATCAATACGTGTCCCCCTCGGCCTCAGCCCCCGTCTTTCTTCTCTTTCCTTTTTTCTACCCCTCCTCCTCCTCCCACGCCCCTCCCACTCGCCATTGTGAGCGCCTGAGTAGCGCGCTCTGCCTCTGGCGCCTATGCGAGACGAGCGACCGACGCATTCGAAATGCACGGCAGACGGCCGAGGCGCAATCCAGCCAGATCGCCGCCGACGCACTGAATCCAGACTGCTCGTCACGACAGCCCAGCCTTCATTTCTAGGAAAGGCATCGCGTCCTTTCACGTAGATGAAAACAGGCGCGACTGCATCGGCACGCACTCGTCCGTTGGCGGGTAGCAACAAACAAGTCAGACACATGAAACATCTTTCGACTCCCGTTCATCGACCTTCGGGTGGATACGGGCACTACAGCTGCTGGTGTATCTTATGTATAATAAAAACAACACAATCAGCCGTGTTCTACTGGTTTTAAAAATCACGATCGGTTTCGGTGTTACAGCACGCCATCTTCAGACATTTAGACACGGCAAACATATCGTTCGTCATACTGTGCAAAATACATCAGAATGTTTATAGCTACTGTACCACACAAGCTCGTAGTAAAATTGTGTGCTTATGGGATATCGTCTCAGTTACGAGACTGGATTCGTGATTTCCTATCAAGAGGTCACAGTACGTAGTTGACGGAAAGTCATGGAGTACAAGAGAGCCGGCCGTTGTGGCCGTGCGGTTCTAGGCGCTACAGTCGGGAACCTTAGAAGTTAAGTCTCATAGTACTCAGAGCCATTTGAACCATTTGAGTACAACAGAGCCGGCCGAAGTGGCCGCGCGGTTCTGGCGCTGCAGTCTGGAGCCGCGAGACCGCTACGGTCGCAGGTTCGAATCCTGCCTCGGGCATGGATGTGTGTGATGTCCTTAGGTTAGTTAGGTTTAACTAGTTCTAAGTTCTAGGGGACTAATGACCTCAGCAGTTGAGTCCCATAGTGCTCAGAGCCATTTGAACCATTTTTAGTACAACAGAAGTGAGCCGCGCGGGGTAGCCGCGCGGTCTTGGGCGCCGTGTCATGGTACGCATGGCTCTCCCCATCGGAGGTTCGAGTCCTCTCTGGGCATGGGTGTGTGAGTTGTTCTTAGCGTAAGTTAGTTGAAGCTAGATTAAGTAGTGCGCCGCGCAGGATTAGCCGAGCGGTCTAGGCGCTGCAGTCATGGACTGTGCGGCTGGTCCCGGCGGAGGTTCGAGTCGTCCCTCGGGCATGGGTGTATGTGTTTGTCCTTAGGGTAATTTAGGTAAAGTAGTGTGTAAGCTTAGGGAACTGATGACCTCAGCAGTTAAGTCCCATAATATTTCACACACATTTGCACATTTTTTTAAGTAGTGCGTAACCTTAGGGACCGATAACCTCAGCAGTTTGGTCCCATAAGACCTTACACAAATTTACAAAACAGAAGTGATTTCTGACGTTCCCAGAGGTAGTGTTACAGGCCCTTTGCTGTTCCTTATCTATGTGAACAATATGGGAGACAATCTGAGCAGCCGTCTTAGGTTTTTACCAGATGACGCTGTCGTTTATTGACTACTACAGTAATCAGAAGAACAAACATAAATAAATAAATAAATAAAAATTGCAAAACGATTTAGAAAAGATCTCTCTATGGTGCGAAAATTGGCAGTTGACCCTAAATAACGAATAGTGAGACGTCATCCACATAACCGCTAAAAGGAATCGGTCAAAATTCGGTTGCAGGCTAAATCAGTCTAATCTAAAAGCCGTAAATACAACTAAATACCTAGGAATTACAGTTACGAACAACTTCAATTGGAAGGAACATACAGAAAATGTTGTGTGGAAGGCTAATCAAAGACTGCTTTTTATTGGCGGGGCACGTAGAAAATATAACAGATCTACTAAGGAGACTGCCTACACTGCACTTATCCGTCCTATTTTAGAATACTGCTGCGCGGTGTGGGATCCTTACCGCATAAGATTGACGGAGCACATCGAAAAAGTTCAAAGAAGAGCAGCACTTTTTTGTATTATCGCGAAATAGGGGCGAGAGTGTCACTGAAATGATAACAGGATCTTCCCACAAAATTCCAATCACCAACTTTCTTCTCCGAATGCAAAAACACTTTGTTTTGATGGCGACCTGCGTAGGGAGTAACGATCACCATGATAAAATAAGGGAAGTCAGAGCTCGTACGAAAAGATGCGGTTGTTCGTTCTTTCCGCACGATGTACGAGATTGGAATGATAAATAATTGCAAAGATGGTTCGATGAATCCTCTGCCATGCACTTAAAAAAGAAAGAGGTGGTAGTCAGAGGGAACAATGTCTGGAGAATAAGGCGGATGGGCTACAACTTCCCGTTTCAACGTTTCCAAGTATGTTTTGACCGGTTTTGCGACGTGGTCGAGCATTGTCATGCTGCAATATAATGTCTTTCATTGTAACGCGGTCGCTTGTTGTTTCTTCTCGGCTTAAACGCATGAATTCCGTTTCACAACGATCTCCCGTAATTGCTTGTCGGTCACAATAGCTTCGAAAACCTGTCTTCCCACGCCATGCCAGTCTTCTACGTCGGAATCACCGTTCTTCAAGCGTCGAAACCGTTCCCGTGCACGTTCTTTGACTACCAGGCGCCTCACCATAGGTGTCAACTAAGCAGTTTATGAGCCTCAGCCGCAGATTTCTTCACGTCAGAGCAGAAGATTTAAACTGGCCGCAAATGACGAGAATTTGGCTCGTAAGTTAACATATTCAGTCTAGAATAATTTATGGAGCAACACATATCGACTAACATTTCGATGTTGCCATGTTTACAAAGGCATGAACTTATTGTTTGACATTTAACGATCCACCACCTGCTCCACCGCTTGCCGCTAGTGCCACCTATAGCAAAACGGCGGAAGCAGAGTGGTAGACCCAATAAAAAAATATGTCGACACGTTACAGCCTCCCTCTTCAACACATTTGCCGTGGCCAGAAGTACGACTAGTCAATGACAAACCAAAGGCCTTTTTCCGTTGTATTGGATCTTCGCGACTGTTTTAGAGACAATCTAGTCTTCGTCTGGGCACCAGATTATTTACCTTGTGCCTAAGTTGTCTGTGTGTGGAATTCCTGCTTTCAGTTGTTTTGAATGAGTCCGATTTATTGTTTATCCTGCGTGACAGCTCTCTCTCTCTCTCTCTCTCTCTCTCTCTCTCTCTCTCTCTCTATCTCTCTCTCTGTCTGTCTGTGTGTGTGTGTGTGTGTGTGTGTGTGTGTGAGAGAGAGAGAGAGAGAGAGAGAGAGAGAGAAATGTTCAAATGTGTGTGAATTCCTAAGGGACCAAACTGCTTAGGTCATCGGTCCCTAGACTCACACACTACTCAAAACTAACTTAAACTCACTTATCCTGAGAACAACATACACGCCCATGCCCGGGAGAGGACTCGAACCTCCGGCGGGATGGGCCGCGCAGTCCGTGACGTAACGCCTCAAACCGCGCGGCGGGAGAGAGAGATCGCTTTCTGAACGAGGATGTTCCCGCGGCACGCTATTCTGTTCCCCCGGTTTTTGCTGCCTCGCCTTTTTTCTTTTCTTTCTTTTTTTTTTTCTCCCGACAGAGCTGCAGCCGCATAAATACGAGGGCGGCGTGTGTGCTATGGGAGGAGGAGGCGGCGGTGTCGGCGGCTTTGAAGTGGCTAAGAGGCGTGAGCGGTGGCTGTGAAGCAAGGCCTGCGTCCGCCCACGCCCCGCGCCGCAGCCGCCCGGCCAGGTGTACCGTTGGTCGCCCTTGGGCGGCGGCTGCGTCGCTTGGCCTGATTTAAAAAGTCGCAACAAGTAGTCAGTAGGCCGCCGCCTAGCGGTCCAGCTTCCAAAACACGCGTCCCAGCGCCACCGCTACGTCGTCAATACCATTTTTTCTTAATGGACACTCACCGATTGTGTGTTTCTGCTGCTTAGACAGTTGCCCAAACTCGTGAGTTTTTGATTACAGTGATCTATACCTTGCTTACATTCTACAAACTTTCAGCCTCATCTGTGATGTGTCGTGCCTACAATAATGACTGTGTAAGACATACGGGTATTTTGCAGAGGCCGTATCCGTCTCATGCAATTTGTGATCGTCGTACTTCGTATGCTTAGTAATTCGTTGAGCTGTTAATATCGTCATTTGAGCGAGGACCGTTCAATAACAAAAGCAACACACTTTTTTTCCTCAGCCAATTACGGTTGAGCAAATGCAGTATTTGTTGTGGGACATTGCTCAATGTATTCCCGCGTCAGCCCCTATGGTTTACTGAAGTTACGATAGGTGGCGGTGCTATACGTTGCCATCAGAATGGCGTCTGTAACAGAGGTGCGTACCAAACAGAGAGAAGACTTTAATCTTTGGGCGGAAAACCGGAGCATCACCGATATTCGTTGGCGCTTGTGGAATATCTGCGGAGGCCTGGCAGTGAACAAAAGCACGGTGAGTCGTCGGCGACACGTAAATCTCTCCGATCCTCCGCGCGCCGGCCTAACGAAATTGAAGAAACGACTTCAGCTTGTTCGTCGCCACAAAAATGAAAAAATATTTCTCCGTGACAACCCAAGGCCTCAGACAACTCTGGGCGCCCGAGAGGAGCTCACAAAACTCATTGGACTGTCCTTCCTCATCCACTCTACGCACTTTCCGCCTTCCATCTGTTTGGCGCAGTGAAGGATACGCTCTGCGGGAAGTGAGTGATGTGGAGGTTGTTGATGCAGTAAGACGTAAAGTGGCGTAAAGCCGTCGCATTGAACGAAGATCACGTCCATAAACTGGGTTTTGTAGCCAAAAGAGTGGGGAATAGTACGGTGTTTGAAATTCTGAATAAAACCAATCTGCTTCCAGACAAAATGTGTTGCATTAGTTATTGATGCACATCATATATGCGAAAATGGCTGTTAGTAGTCATACCATATGCGTTTAGCTTTTTGTTCACATAAGCGTAATTGTTTCTGTATTTGCGACATTTACGCTGGCGGTTTAATTACCGCTCAAAAAAAAAAAAGAGGTATTGCGTCACTTCATTTAAATGCAAGTGGCCTTATGTACCAAGTGGTTATAATTAAAGTACAGCTACTCGCAGAGGTCCATAGTGGACAGTAATTATCGTATGATAGCGAACCTTGGTAAATATTCTAATGCATTAATTTGAAACTGACTTACACTGAATAAAAAGATAGATCTCGTTTTGGCCATCAGGTGCAAATCTGGCAAGAAAGACGTAGAGATATGTTTCTGCATGTAATCAATTGGGAACGGGACGTGGGTAGCAAAGGCCAAACAAGTGAGAAACGATAATTTTGATTTCATAATTAACCGCCGCCTACACTGTTTGTTCAATATGAACACCGGAGATGTCGACGAGACTCTGTACAGCGCCAGATTTGCACCTGGCGGCGAAAATTGAAAAACTTTTTTTCAGTGTAACTCGGTTGTGCATTAACGCATTAGCATATGTACCAAGTTTCACTGCGGTACGATAATTACAACCCACACAGGACCTCCGCGAGTTGCCTCAAATTATAACCACCTGGCACCAAGGAGCAGCAAATTCGCCAGACGTTAGGCTAGGTTGTGTGGGGATATTTCTGGGCTCAGTACAAGATTAATGCCTCAAAAAGAGATTAAAGCTGGGTTGTACGCATTCCAGTTCTGTTGCTTGACCACAGTGACAATAGTAAATTAGCCACACTGTCCAACAGTTAATTTTCGTCGCCGATCAACCATTAGAGACATTTCTCGGGACTCTTGCACGTTTTGCATACATTTTTTAAATGGGTAGAGCGAGGCCTTTTTATCGAATAGCTCAAGCGTTTGTAGACACCAACTCTATTCTGCATCTTGATAATGATATTCGCACTGTAAATGCAGTCAACATTTTATTTTCATTTTATCCCCGATGTTGGTGGAAAGACACCACTCACGTTCAAGGTTTCCTTTTCATTGGTATACTTCCTTGAAGATTTCATTTGTGTCTGAAAGATTCACTATTCACTACAATTTTTTTCTGTTGTGGTTAGTATCAGAAAACATTTTCTCAACCTCATCTGACAAGCGTTCCTGTCTGTGGCATCCGTGCCCGCGGCAAACAGGAAAATTCCTTTGTGAAGTGGGAGATAGCTGTTTTTGAACGATTCTTCACTGCCTCGTGTTACCTCCATTACGCTTATCGGCGGATTTTCCCGGCAACAATGAAATGAATAAAAAATGACGGCGGAGCGTTGCGCGTTGGAAGATTATTTTCATGCCCCTTCCTATTGGGGGAAATACCGTACCGGCTTTGGCTTTTTATTTTTCACAATCAGCTCTCCATTAACGCAGATGACGTCTGTTTAATTTATTTGCCAAACACGTTTGATACTGGAGGAAATTTGCTTTCTGTTCCGTCACTGTCTGCTGCATAAATGTGTTTGCAATATAAATAAAAAGGAGTCGGTGCGCTGAGGCAATATCGAGCATCTGGCAAATATTTAATGTGCTGCCAGTCAACTTGCTTTTAACGGTAATTGCTTTTAAATAACAAATGAGCGAATTTCTGCGCAGTCGCCCCGCCGGTTTTAGGGAAAATCCTTTTTTTGTGTGTGTGTGTGTGTGTGTGTGTGTGTGTGTGTGTGTGTATAGGCTTAACAGAATGACGCTGTCGTTGGGGACGTTTGTTATTTCTCTTTTGCGGAAGGCCACAGATTGTAAGGGTACTACTGTGACAATAAATTGTTTGAATGAATTTCGCAGTTAAAAGCGAGTAGACGTGAAGCGGTCGTTAATGGTACCATTTCAACGAAGGTGAGAAACGCAGCTCTTTACGAGGAGTACCTCCTTCGAGTCGCCACAATTTTCTCACCCGTGCCAACCTTTTCATCTCAGAGTAGCACTTGCAACATACGTCCTCAATTATTTGCTCTATTTATTCCAATCTCTGTCCTCCTCTGCAGTATTTACCTTGTACGGTGTACAGCTCCCTCTAATATCATGATGTTGTGTGCTGTCCTTAGGCATTCACCAACGATCAGTTTTCAGCCCGATCCTCGCCACGGATAATGCAGTGTGACTGACTCTAGAGAATGACCATCAGAATTGTCATCGTTATTTTGGTCCTCAGTTGTTGATGACACTTCCTTGCACATGGAAAAATGCTTAACCAGGTCGTACCGACATTACTTCCATTCACCCAGTAGAAGATGCTACTGAGTATGTGGTTCAGTGTAAAATTAATCTATGTTGCTTTCTGAGTTAATAATAGATACCGATCAAACTGTGATGCTGGATCTGCTAATGTTCTGAATATACAGACTGTAAACTACGTGTCAGACACGTTTATCGGCATTTTTAAATTTTCTACTGCCAGTGCAGTATTGTCATTTGTAGTCCAGCACGCAATTAGATAGTTGAAAACATAACGATAACAACTTAGATCATTATAGTGAATGGTGTAAGCAGCTTCAAGTGGGAGTATGTTGCAGTACTTGGGTAGACTAATATGGAGACCTGTGCCAGATCAGCCTTCTGGCTGGGTAGAACGTCATCAAAATAATGACTAGTGCGGCCCTTCGTTGTGGATAAACGCAATATAAACAGTACGCAGTCGGATATACCGCAGTTTTCAGTTTTGCAGCAGCAGGATGTAACCTTGGCCGAACGTGAGAATTGTACGGCGTTTTGGTCCTACAGGTATAGATATTTACGTAATTTCCCAAAATAACCAAGTGCAAACGCCGGAGTGGCTTCTATGATAAAGGTCACTTCCTGAATCCGAATGTGTACTCCGTCTTTGCTGACCTCGTAGTCATCAAGTAATTACTACAACCTACATGAAAACATTGTGACAGTGGCGTCAAGTAAACAAATGTAATCCTGGTAAAACTACTGTTATCAGTGCTGTGGCACTAAACGAATATGTTTCACTGTTAGTAAGTTTTACTTTTGAGTGTTCGGCGTATGTAACAATTGACGGCAGTGACAATGTGTTTTTTAATTTTATTTGACGCCAGAGTAATAATATTGCCATATACATATGACGGTAGTATCTGTTCCCGAAAGAACAGTTACCGTGGATGACCATGCAGCTTTGCTAGAAATGAAATGATAATTAAAAGGACACCCTAGCTGCAAACAGTACATCAACGCCTGTTTGCAGCTAGGGTGCCCATTTAATTATCATTTCATTTCTAGCAAAGCTGCATGGTCATCCACGGCAACTGTTCTTTCGGGAACAGATACTACCGTCATATGTAGTTAAAATATGGCTTCCCGGCCATTGACCTTCTTGTGCGAACGCACACGCTATGCCCGAACTCGTACGGGACTTGGTAGATTAATCTGCCACGAGTAATGAGTATGATGGGCAAACATCTATTAGGCGCACTACGAATGTAGTAATGTGGACATGTTGGGAATGTGGATCTCACGGGGAACGTGCAAGGGATAAGTCCCTGCAGACGCACTATCCTCTGTGCCCGCGGTTGCTCAGATGGATAGAGCGTCTGCCATGTAAGCAGGAGATCCCGGGTTCGAGTCCCGGTCGGGGCACACATTTGCAACATGTCCCCAATGAAGTACATCAACACCTGTTTGCAGCTAGGGTGTCCATTTAATTATCATTTCATATTGCCATATAGCTGTTGTAAATAAATCAATTTAAACTTAAGATGATCTGAACATCGAATCCGGTAGTAAGTAAAGCATTATTTATCAGCAGCTCTTGCTGGTTTAAATATGACATTTTTCAAATAAATTTGTGTGTATCTGATACGGCAATAATAAAAGAACGGCTTTGCAATAAAGTCCTTTTTAATGGACTGTAATGCCAGTAAAACAGCCAGTAATGCAACGGTTACCAAACTTTGCCTCCGACGGAACAGTTACAGAATCTTGGTACTTTGATGGAACACCTTGTTTATTTTGAAGAGTCATAAAATTGATAAAGGTTTAAGACACGAGAAAGACTTCCTTATTCATTGATTTTTTCCACTGCAAATAACACAGAAATCATAAAAATTTTAAAAATTCGAAAAAATGTAAGAAAACGGCACCCTGTTATTGGTAGTTTTACGCGGAGCTCTTATTCACTTCTCGCGGGACACCAGTGTTCCGCGAACAGTTTCGGAAATGTTGCCGTTTGGAGTGAAACTGCAGGCGTATGATGGCCGCACTTACGTAACTCTCAGTAATTAGCAGCGGTTGAGGACGCGTCCACTGCTCCGGTAGTGGCGTTTTCTTGCCGCCCCTTCCCCCACGACGATGGTTAAACAGTTGGTGCTGGCGCCTTGCTAATAACGCTAATGAGCGCGAGCGGCCAACCGCACACCGCAGATGGTGCAGCGATCGCGCCAAATCCCCCCCCCCCCCCAACCTCCAACGCCCCCACCCTCTCTCTCTCTCTCTCTCTCTCTCTGGGTTCATTTAATTCCGTGGTAGGGGCGCCTCCACCGCTGCCGCTATCTGATCGCGCCGCGCCGCAGACACTTGCTCGTCTCATTTGGCGCTGGATTGCGGATCCAATTACTGCGCTAATTCGCACGGCGACAGTCGTGCTAGCCGTGGCGTTCTGTTCGCAGGGCCGGCGCCCGTTTGCCTGCCAGCCCTTTTCCCTTTGAGCACTCCTCTGATTTGTAACTAACGCAGCCGCGGCCTCGTCTTTCCAAATGCGCTGCCGCTCGCTGCCTCCCCTGTGAGGCACGGACTTTCATCGAATCAGCGCTCTTTCGGGCGGAAATTTTGCTCTCTGCCTCAACATTCAGACCGTTATACTGGTACTAGTCATCCGTTGGTAATTTGCGTCTCTCCGCATACTTGGTACGCCTTCCGGTTTATCGAGTTGATACCTCTCATCATGAAATAGAATTAACAGCTTTGTGGTTTTATTGTGTTTTGTTTTTTTACTCTTTTCATGTGCATCTCGTAGGGAGTAAGACTGACAGTTAGAAGGCGCAGCCAAAAGATCTTTACATTTGTATTGGTACAGCTTATTTCAACGGTTTATGTAAAATGCATTCCAAATTGCTCTTTACTGTTGATTTCATGGTAAAAAAGTCTGTCACAGAAAAGAAAAATCATCTGAATTTTATGTATGATTTTACGAGTTTAAAATGGAACTCGGATGAACTGAAGTGGTACTGTTGTTATTTAATGGTAGGGGGTCTTCGAGCTAATGACTTGTTCTCCGATTTTTTGTCTGTCTTCTACTCGGACAATACACTGGGTTCGTCCCCGTTGTAGAGAAGTGACGTTATTAAAAAAACACCTTATTTGTGTAGGGTTTGGAAACTTGTCGCATATTCAGCATGGAAATGGAACACTGAATGATTTTAGTTAATGACGCCAAAGCATACACAATGGCAGTCTAAGAGCACAACTAAGCTAAGGACAAGATTTAAAACGTGAAGTCTTGTTCGTAATCTAATCCTGTTACATACTGGCGATATGCTGATCTATATTTTGCAGTTTGGGACAAATTTAGACCTAACAGTGATATTGAGTGGGGATCTGAACCTTCGGTACTTTAGTAGTCGACAATGTAGTGACAGAAACTTAGTGATCAGCTAAATGGTTTCTAGAACGTTCACTTCTTTTACTGTATGTTCCGCGTGTTCTCTCAGACCGTGGCCGTAAGTAAAATATTTGTCCTGTATCTTCCGCCATTAAATTTTTCTTATTCGCCCTTAAAACCATCTCGTTAGTCCTGTACTCAAGATAACCCCTTCGTAATTAAATGAAATTGTAGTCTGTAGCGTCATCATTTCTGAACACGCTACATTTGAATAACGTTGTAATGCCTTTCAATTGTGACACAAGTTTCTGTAGAAAAGAGTGGACTTTTAACTTCCGCTTTAAAACACATTTAACAATACACGAGTATCGGGGAGGCAGTCTCTTCACGGCAATAGAACACAAATGTCTTAACATTAACTTAATGTGGCGGTTATTTATAGATTTGGATATTTTTGAAAAATCGTAATTTGTCTCAATTGATGTATGCCACTCTATTGAAACCACCACTTTGGGCTAAGCAACAAATTACACTCAGGTTTTCGAAAAGGGCAAACAACAGACTACAATCAGGTTTTCGAAAAGACGTCAATTACACGCCTCGCGTGCAATCGTGTTCATTAGTATCTAGCAGAACGCCGTACATATACTTGGTGTGTGTGTGTGTGTGTGTGTGTGTGTGTGTGTGTGTGTGTGTGTGTGTGTGTGTTAAAAGGAGGGGTGTGGAGACAAATCGACACCTCCGTTGGCAGCCGCAGCGCGGTTCATTTATCATTAATTAATTCTTGCTGCGTGGGCGAGAGGCAAGTTGGCACGAGCCATCTGGTGCTGACACGTTAGCTGTTGGCGTGTGAAATGACGGCTGAGCGCCGCTCGCCGCTTTGCATCGGAGGGCCCTCGATTACATGTCAGCGCAAATAACTTCGCTACCCCCTTTTTTTCTCTACCCGCAGTTTTTCCCCAACCTTTTTTTTATTTTTTAATTTTGCATTTGTATTGTGGACGCATCTGCGCTCGTGCGTTCGCGAACGTGTATTCTCGCCGCGCGTCATTCGGGCTTGTTTATAGAGATTCATTTTTGTTGTGCCTATTTGCGGCCGGATAAAAAATATGGGCGCTGACAGCGGTTCATGTTTGTTTCAAAACACGTCCGCTGGCTCGCGGACGGATCGTTGCGAAGAATTGTTGATGGGCTGGTTGGTAGGTGGAGGGCGTTCCATTATACTTGACGGACGCCGGAGGAATAAAAAAAAATACCGCGCACAGATAACGCAATTATTAGCGCGTGCGTAAAAAAGTGATGGCGGCGCTCGTGTGTGTGTGTGTGGGGGGGGGGGGGGGGGGCGGCAATTGTCGACCGGCCCTGTGCGGCACCAGAGTACTCGGGTGAAAAATGTAACGACACAATTACATTAGTTCTATTCCTCTGTTTAATTAATTCCAGTGCGCACTGGATGAAGTGTCTACGAATTGCGAGCTAGTTGTCGACACGCTGTGATCGACTTTGTTTTACTTGCCGCTTCATTGGATGATATGGCGCAAGCGTTCAAAAGGAGCAGGGTTCAATTCCCTTCTCGGACGAACTTACTTTAACTGTGTCAGAGTTCCCTAAATCATTTGAAGCAATTGTTTGCTCACTTGTAGAGGTTAAGGCTATTTTCCTTAACTGTCCTGGCTCTGAAAACCTAATGCCTCGTCTATGACGAACAGTAAATTGATTACAAGCGAAACACCATCCACCTTCTCTTTCGTTACTTGCCGCCTTGCCTTGGTAACTGTGTTTGAAGAAGACGCCATGGTGTTCGTTCTTTCCGCGCGCTGTACGAGGTTGGAATAATAGAGAATTATGAAGGTGATTCGATGAACCCTCTGCCAGGCACGTAAATGTGATTTGCAGATTATCCATGTACATATAGGTGTATTCGAACGAACCGTTTGGAACAGAAATTGATGGCGACATTTTACTTTGCTTTACAGTCCAGGGGCAACTGCCTGTGATTGTGGTACTTCATTGCGATCATGTCTTTCACCTTTTTGTGGAATTTTGTGACAAGTTCCTGTGGGGCCAAACTGCTGAGGTCATCGGTCGCAATGCTATGAGCACGAATCGTGAGTTGTGCTTGGATAGCTCAGTTGGTAAAGCCGTTGTCCACAGAAGGCAAAGGTCCTGCCTTCGAATCCCAGTGTGGTACACAGTTTTAATTTACTGGGAAGTTTCTAAGGTAGAACATTTTCTAATGTTTGTGACTGTTCTCCAAGCAAATGATGGGATAGTCAACAGTTGCACTGTTGCACGTCTGTACCTAAAATCAGTCTCTAACGAGCTTTATGTTCCACAGTGTCTCTGTAAGTTTTCTCCGATAAGATGAAACAGCCGGAAACGTGGTGTGGTGGTATTTGGCCACAGCTGCTGGATTTTGGTTTGTTCGGTCGTAGGTTTCGTACAGCCAAATACTGATCTTAAACCTCCTCTCTCCGAACATTTCTGTTCAAATCATGCTTTGTTTGTAGACATTCTTTGGGGGCGCCGTTTTTTTAAAAATATATGTGTGCGTTATTAGCTCCCAGCAGTATTTCACGACGGGATTGTTGTATTTAACTGTTCTCGGACCACTAGTCGCTTTAATTCTCTAAGAAAATTCGAGCTCTCGACCATCACCTATGTCTGGATAGCAACTTAAGAAGGCAATGGTGGATATTGTCGAAAGGTCAGACTTGGGCAACGAATTAACGGGACAAGTGGACCGAGCATAGCTTGCACGTTTTCGAGTAGTATAGAAATTAAGAATGTATGAACTATACGACGTTAATGTCCACTTATGTTTGTAACTCTTTCGTCAAAATAAGAGCGTTTTGTCTACTGCACTGTAATTGGATGAAAGGTACAGAAAGTACTTGTGGTAATGAAACTGTTCGGACCTATATCAGGTAGACAGCTGAAAAGATAGTAATCTAACTAGGAAGACGGCAAACACTTAGTGTAAGGCAATCATCGGAGCGAAGCGGCGAATGCACATTGTGTTGTGCTAATCGATACTGGTGTTTTCTTCGTGTTAGCCGTTGCCTGGATAACCTTTCAAGCAACTTTCAGAGCGTAACGGATACCCGACAGTCGTGTAAACATTTCACTTATTTTACCATAAGTTTGCGAGCGCTATTAAGGCTTTTACTGCCAGCCGTCAGTGGTAAAGAATAAAAAGCGGCCTTTTTTTTGTTGCCTCTCAAAGCCTAGTCGTGGCTTCCGAAGCGTTGCAACAGCGGAATGTGTTGCAAGCCAGGGAAAACACTCGGTGATCAAGACACCGGCTGTGGTCAGATGTTCACTGTGTTGCTTTTATTTTTTTGCTACGTGCGCCGATGCTAGTAACAACGCAAAAGGAGTAATTTGACGACAGCAAAATTGCCGGCTTACACGAATTGATCGCTGTTTTTCCGGTGTCGTAACATCCTGGCGATTGCCGTGTTGCGCGTTAGCTGCAGGGCCTCGGCGAAACCGGAGCTGGCGGCTTGGTCGGCCGCCCAGCACGAGTCGAGATTAAATCGCAATTATATTCGCCGCGAGCGCGAAATCCACCTGTTGTTCCAGCCGGCCGTAAAGCGGTTAACGATTCTAATTAAAACCTGCTTATTGAGTTGTCGAGCGGAATTGAAAATTAGGCGCCGACTCGGCAGAACGAGAAACTGTGCCGAGAAATCGCCAGCGGTTCGGCCCCTTTTTAAGCGTCGTCTTAATATGGAAGCAGTAAAACGCGATGAACGGAGTAAAAAGCATTATCGCTGAATTCGATTTGACGTCTTGGTAGTGGTGGAACACAGATGGGATCGAAATGCTGCGGTTTTTTTTAAATCTAATGATACGTCCAAGGCTGCATGAGGAATACGTCGTTACTCGGGCTGGTAGACGGTTCAGGATACGAGAAATAATAACGGCTTATACTCATGCTCATGGACTGCGATGGTAATTAGAATTCCGGAAGCGTGACTGGCTTGTGGAGAAACTCAAAAGTACGAGTTGGAAGAAGAGATGAGTGTGTACGAGTTGGAAGAAGAGATGAGTGTGCAGAAAATATCTACGTAATTGCGTTTCCATATCTGCGATCAGTATGAGTAGTGATTTAAGAACAGTTTGAATACCGTATTTGATGTGACGACTGCGGAAATCAGTTGTAATTTTATTACAACTATTTCTTTTATCATGTTAATGTAAAATCTTTTTGTCTTCATCAGAAATGAACGTGTTCGCTGCAAGCGCTGTAATGTTTTGGCTGGATATTTGGAATTCATGCACAATTGGAACTTATTTTCTAGAAATAGCGTGAATTTGTCGAAAGACTTTCACTAATATTATTTCATATTTACTCCGTTTTATATAGTCTTACGATTATTTCTGGGCCGGCCGAGGTGGCCGAGCGGTTCTAGGCGCTACAGTCTGGAACCGCGCGACAGCTACGGTCGCAGGTTCGAATCCTGCCTCGGGCATGGATGTGTGTGATGTCCTTAGGTTAGTTAGGTTTAAGTAGTTCTAAGTTGTAGGGGGCTGATGGCCTTAGAAGTTAAGTCCCATGGTGCTCAGGGCCATTTGAGCCATTTTTGATATTTCTGGTACGTTGAGCTAGCTGAAGACGTTAGAAAAAAATTGCGTGCAACGAGTAAGGCGTATTTTGTACATTAATTTCGCTTCTTTTCGTTACATTGACAAATTCCGATGACCAGATGTTCTCCTTGTCACAATAGCAGTTCCCTGTAAAAGAACTGTGTTCGTAAACCACCTCTCCTTTTCTGCGTGCTGTTTATTTATTTAAAATTAATTCTTGTCCTTGGACCGCATCAAGGCTGTTTTTGCAACGAAATTCTACGGTATGTCGGTCGGTACTTGCCAGAACATGACAATAAAACGAAACACTTCCGTGATGTTTTGCAAGTACTATTTTGTTTAATAACGAAGCGGCTTTCCACTTCTTAGGAGGCCATCATTGTCACCTGATGGAGGCCTCAGAAGCGGAAATTCGGTTCGTGGCTTACTATGCACCAGGAAAGTGTTTCCTTTGTAAGACCTCAAGTAAATTATCCGGCGATGCTTTTGTTGTGGATACGAAGGCAATTCAGTGCTATTTATTTGGTAGATGAGAGTAACTATTACTGTTACTCGTCTGTTGGAAACAGACGACTAACTGTTTTTATTATCTGAAAGTTGAGGAAACAAGTAGCAGCTGAGGAATATCGGCCGCAAGTATTGGGAATATGCAGGCACGCTTTGTCAGTAAGAAGAAATGGAAATTCCCTGAATCGTGTGACGTAAAACTGCTGTCCTCAATTGTCAGTAGTTAGCTTTACGACTGACCAGGGAATATAGCACCCGGTTCTCTGACACACACACACACACACACACACACACACACACACAGATAGAGAGAGAGAGAGAGAGAGAGAGAGAGGTGAATGAAAAATAGATCACAGTCCGATCAGCACGCAGGGAGGTCCCAGCCAACAAAGAAATAGGGGGAGAGTTGGCTTCCTTTTATTTCGCAGGCCAACCCCCGCCAGCTACGGCGGTGGAGCCCGGGGAGCGGCCGGGGGAATTAAGGGAAAACAGGGCGCGCTTTGAAACAAGGTCGCCGAAAATCCGGCAGGGCTGCAGTGCCGCAGACACCGACGGACAGGCGATTAAGCGGTTTATGATGCGGCTTTTATTAGAGTCTGCGCGCGGGTTAATATCACTGGGGCCAGTGCCCGTTTATTGGATTACCACATCATCAGGCGCTTTTTGCTACTCGCCTTTGTGGCGGCTGCTTCATTAGTTTTCATTACGCCCTGCTACCCTCCTCGCCCTCCCTCCTCACCCTCCCGATAGAGCCAGACTCGTCCGCCCGTGCCCTCCCCCGCTGCCTTTGTTGCACCGGAGTTTCCGCACCAGCTGTGTCAAAACCTAGAGCACCCGCCCATAACGTGTAACAATAACAGGCCGGCAATAACAACGGGCGAGCCGGGAAAGGGTGCGCGAACAAAGCTGCAATCAGTTGCCGGCGGGTTTGTAATCGGCGAGAGTTATGGGCCGCTACATGACGGAGAGGTAATCCAAACTGTTCACGTGGCACCACCGAACATTTTCATCACATCTGCACGTTACTGTTTACCGAGATAACTGTTGGTTTACTGCCTTTAATACTAGTTTACGATGGCGTGTGTATTATTCTCGGATCCGGTTATCTGTAGCAGCATTTTCCGATAATGAGATTAAAGAGACATCGAAAATTGACTTCGTTTTTGCAGATGTTACAAAGGCATTAGTCTTTCTGGCATTCGTGGAAAAGACTGCATAGATTTGTTTGTCAACTTCTCATGCTGGTTACCTTTTCAACACGTTCTGTTACATTTACTTCTGATAGCTTATAATAAAATAATAATGCTATAGCAGATTGTTCCGTAGATAGAGTTTGTAATCTCCCCCCTCCTTTCTAAATTGTGTTATTATCCACAATAGCCGGCCGAAGTGGCCGCGCGGTTCTGGCGCTGCAGTCTGGAACCGCGAGACCGCTACGGTCGCAGGTTCGAATCCTGCCTCGGGCATGGATGTGTGTGATGTCCTTAGGTTAGTTAGGTTTAACTAGTTCTAAGTTCTAGGGGACTAATGACCTCAGCAGTTGAGTCCCATAGTGCTCAGAGCCATTTGAACCATTTTTATTGTCCACAATAAGCGAAGCCTCTTACAAAAAAAAAAAAAAAAAAAAAAAAAAAATTGGGAGGAGCGAAGATAACAAACTGTCTAGTTTATTTACCTTTTCGTGTAGACTTGGCTCCAGTTCTTTTTGTCTAGCAGGTCTGATTCTTGAAGCTGAAATTCTCACATTTTAGGTCCTAGTGGTTGAATGATCTAAAAAATTTGAGGATTATTGTTGCAGAATTTTTGTTGTTACGTTAATATATTTTGACACATCGTAGTACATCATACAGTCTTTCGCATTTTCACGTTAACAAAGCCGAAATTACATTGATCGCCCAAAATACAAAAATACGTCCGATCACATCGGAGGCATGCTTGCTACAACTTCACTTCATGGTAATAAACATATTCCAAAGCGTTTACGATTTTACTTGACAAATGAATTTCTGTTAACTTCGATTATTATTTCATAAATTAATGCAGTACTAGACTGCGTAATCAATAATAGAAATTTCAAGTGTACCAAATAATTCGTAATTTCAAATGTTTCCAAAAAAATATTTAACTGTACACTCAGAGCTAGTACTTATGGATTGTGACATCGAAAATAAATCCTTTTCATAAATTTTAACTTAAAATATAACATTGTGTATAAATTATATAAAAGTTTGCAGAAAAGCAGCTGAGATATATTGACCTGCCCAAAATTCGAAAAATAATATTGGTATCGACAGCTACTGTTGAGGAAAAGTAAAGCTAGAGGATGATGGCTCAAATGGCTCTGATGTCATCAGTCCCCTAGAACTTAGAACTACTTAAACCTAACCAACCCAAGGACAGCACACACATCCATGCCTGAGGCAGGATTCGAACCTGCGACCGTAGCGGTCGTGCCATGCCAGACGGAAGCGCCTACAACCGCTCGGCCACACCGGCCGGCCTAGAGGATGATGTCCCGTTATAAGTTACTGGGCAATAATATGAGGTGGTTCTGCATTTGCTTTTAAAAACTGCGCCTTGTGGTGCCACACACAAAATGTTTCCCTCCCCTTGTTGTTACCCATACATGTTACTGCTACTTTGCACGTTGTGTGTGTCTCACTTTCTGTAAAAATGGGATATACATTTAACGGGTTTAGAGAACACTAGTTTAGGCGGGAACTATAATTTGTGGGCCAGCTCTGAGCTGTCATCGAAGGTTGTTTCCACCGCACGTACAGCGGCGACGTTGACCGCCAAAGCAGCGGCCGACAGGGAGAGACGAGGAGGGCGCGTCGACAGCGGGCTGTTATGTGGACGCGGATGGTGACGGCTGCAACGGGGCCGCAGGTGGGCCTAATTATTCCTTGTGTGGCTACGGCAAACAGCGTGGCGTCACTCCACAGTGATACATGGCCGGCGGCAGCTCACTGTCCCCTTCCAAATTATTCCGCGCGCAGTCGTGCTATTATTTACACATTGTAAACTCGTTAGGCACGAAAACCACTTGCCACTGCCCTTTTTATTCGGAGTTTTATTTATAATACTGTTAATCAATTATTCCGCTTATTACAAGCTGACGTTGCCTGTAGTTCAGACATCATTACATTGGCATCAATTCTTCAGGGGGAGAGACGGAATCATAACTTTCTGAATGATATGGAAGTACGTAGTAACGCTCTGTGAACCGCCTGATAACTGTCCTGTTGGCATCAATATTCGGAAGTGAAGGATACATAGGTAAACACGATGGGAGACGATATAACTGAAAAAGTAATCGATCAGCAGAGCTATATAAAATGCACTGGTAATTGCGATCACTTCTTTGCGATTTTGTTGATCATAAACTTCCTCTAGCTAAAAGCGGCAACAGGCAAAACGTAATTTCTAGCCATTCGTACAGAATTTGCTGGATCGCGCCGAACCTTCGTTTGTATTACAAGGGACCAAATACTTGGCTGTTTCGAGACTCGAACCTGCAGCCTTGCTGATGTCGCTACATCTACATTTATACTCCGCAAGCCACCCAACGGTGTGTGGCGGAGGGCACTTTACGTGCCACTGTCATTACCTCCCTTTCCTGTTCCAGTCGCGTATGGTTCGCGGGAAGAACGACTGTCTGAAAGCCTCCGTGCGCGCTCTAATCTCTCTAATTTTACATTCGTGATCTCCTGAGGTATAAGTAGGGGGAAGCAATATATTCGATACCTCATCCAGAAACGCACCCTCTCGAAACCTGGCGAGCAAGCTACACCGCGATGCAGGGCGCCTCTCTTGCAGAGTCTGCCACATGAGTTTATTAAACATCTCCGTAACGGTATCACGGTTACCAAATAACCCTGTGACGAAACGCGCCGCTCTTCTTTGGATCTTCTCCATCTCCTCCGTCAACCCGATCTGGTACGGATCCCACACTGATGAGCAATACTCAAGTACAGGTCGAACGAGTGTTTCGTAAGCCACCTCCTTTGTTGATGGACTACATTTTCTAAGGACTCTCCCAATGAATCTCAACCTGGTAACCGCCTTACCAACAGTTAATTTTATATGATCATTCTACTTCAAATCGTTCCGCACGCATACTCCCAGATATTTTACTGAAGTAACTGCTACCAGTGTTTGTTCCGCTATCATATAATCATACAATAAATGATCCTTCTTTCTATGTATTCGCAATACATTACTACATTTGTCTATGTTAAGGGACAGTTGCCACTCCCTACACCAAGTGCCTATCCGCTGCAGATCTTCCTGCATTTCGCTACAATTTTCTAATGCTGCAACTGCTCTGTATACTACAGCATCATCCGCGAAAAGCCGCATGGAACTTCTGACACTATCTACTAGGTCATTTATATATATTGTGAAAAGCAGTGGTCCAATAACACTCCCCTGTGGCACGCCAGAGGTTACTTTAACGTCTGTAGACGTCTCTCTATTGATAACAACATGCTGTGTTCTGCTTGCTAAAAACTCTTCAATCCAGCCACACAGCTGGTCTGATATTCTGTAGGCTCTTACTTTATCAGGCGACAGTGCGGAACTGTATCGAACGCCTTCCGGTCAAACGACGTTGGCGGCTGGTGGATCATATGCACTTCATATGAAACAGCATTCGAAGAACATCGAGATTTTGTGGCCGTTCGTTCCTACATTCCACGAGGAAGACTGTTTATATACAGAGAGGCAGCTGTGGAGTAATCGCGATCTGTCGTGTGATGCCCTCGATGGAAAAGCGTGACTCGGGAGTACACGTCACACCATGCAGTAGTCATCTGCTGGAATCCTGGATCTCTTCCCTCTACCGGCTCCCGTGACCGTCGCTTTAAAACGTCGGATGCGCAAATTGGTCACAGCCTCTTGCACGGAAGTTTTTCACGCTTCCAGAGCGTTACGAGTTTCACTTTTACCCCAATGTTTTTCAGTGGAAAGGCAGAGGAGAAGTCAGACAGGATCGAGGAATAACTTAGTTCAGTATAAAACTGGAGGGCAGCGTGGAGGGTAAAAATCGTAGAGGGAGACCAAGAGATGAATACACTAAGCAGATTCAGAAGGATGTAGGCTGCAGTAGGTACTGGGAGATGAAGCTTGCACAGGTTAGAGGGGTAGCATGGAGAGCTGCATCAAACCAGTCTCAGGACTGAGGACCACAACAACAACAACAGCAACAACAACAGCAAACCGTATAAAACGATGCGTCACGTCTTCATTGCTCCGAATTTGCCAGGAGATTGCTCTGTCGTAGCGTGATACCTGCACGCCTGCTGTGTAAAGTTTTCAGTAATAAAATACTTATAAACCACTCGATGAATAGTGTTTCGTAAGCTACTTAGCCGGCCGGTGTGGCCGTGCGGTTAAAGGCGCTTCAGTCTGGAACCGCGTGACCGCTACGGTCGCAGGTTCGAATCCTGCTTCGGGCATGGATGTGTGTGATGTCCTTAGGTTAGTTAGGTTTAAGTAGTTCTAAGTTGTAGGGGACTGATGACCACAGAAGTTACGTCCCATAGTGCTCAGAGCCATTTGAACCATTTTTAAGCTACTTAGGCTTATTTTCTGAGAATGTAATTAGGTTTATGTCTTTCTATTCGTTAACTAGGTACGTGCTTACAAGCTTGTGAAAAAGAGACACTAAATTTTAGGAGTGCCGTGCTGGACAAGGAGTCCTATAGTGATCGACATTCTGATTACGGTTTTCCATGTTTCTGTAGATTCATTGCCATCAATTCATCGTTCTCTCTCTCTCTCTCTCTCTCTCTCTCTCTCAACAATTCCGCCTTCCCCTTCCCATGACCTTTAACTTTTCTGTCGTACACTGCGTGTTATGTTATATAACGTCAGATTCTGTGGGATAACCTCCGCCTCTCGTCACACAGATGGTCACCATTGTTGCTGGAGAAACAAGATGTGCATTCGTATGTAAAAGGTTAAGTATCTAGCGGGAACTGTTCTCACATTTAAATATTTGCCTAGTTCGTTGACATCGGATCTATATCCAGGAATGCCTTTTTTTAAATGTACATCCACGGAATAGTGTGTGGCGAAGGGTACTTTCACTAACGCTAACTGATCCCCCGTATCCTGTTCCACTCGCGAATGGCGCTTGGGAAGAATCGTTGTCGATAAGCCTATGTATTGGCTGTAATGTCCTGAATTTTCTCGTTGTGGTCATTTCGCGAGCTGTATATGGGAGGATGAACTACGTTGTCCGACTCGTCCTGGAAAGTGCTCTCTCGAAATTTCGATAGCAAGCCTCTCCGTGATGCACAACACCTCTCTTGCAATGTCTGTCAATGAAATTTGTTGAGCATCTCGGTAACGCCAACACTGCGAAGCAAGTGTACGAAATAAGATTTCTCTCTTTGCTTTCAAAGATACGTTCTGTATTTTTTGTCTTTATAATAGATTTTGTTATCCTCTGCACTATTATATACACAGTTTTTTATCTCCTCTCGTTTAGAGCCTTCCTGTTTTCTCCTGCCCTCTGTTCTTTTGGAAAGCAATCCGGACGATGCCAATTTTCTGAGGACTCTGATCGTACTTATTGCATCCGGTTGAATAAACTCGTTTCCCCGTTCTGGCTTACAGCTTTCTTCGCCGTTGTATTAACGCGTTCTCCACCGTCGTAAAACTGGTTACTCAACGGCGGAGGTCGTTGATAATAGCGCAGGTCGTTCCACGCCGCCTCCGTGGTGCGACCGGCGTGACAGCCGATTCGCCTGTCATTACGGCAGACCTCGTTTGAGTCATTAGCTCGTGACTGCGGCATTTCTCTGCGTGCGGAGAGTGTGGGCAGTGGTGGCAAACAGGCCGCCAAAACTGGGTCGCGAAGGCCTATGCGGGTTGACATTTACCACCGGTGCAAAGTGCCGAACACGCCTACGATTGCTATCCGGCGCGTGTAAAGAACTGCCTGTCATTAGACGCGTACCATTTCCTGTTCCAGTCTTTGTCCTTGTTTCGTATCTATCTTGTCTTTTTTTCTGTTTTATTCTCCTCCTCTTCCAAACTCCTTACTCATAAACCTTTCTGCGGCGTTAAAAGGTGCTATAAAATTACGTCTTGCACAAGCAGGTACGCCGTCAGTTTTTGTCAGGTGGGACTGAGAAACTGTGTTAAGGTGCAAAACAAGAAGCCCGAGGTAATTGCCGCCTCACGACCTATAATTTGCAGTGATTACTGTAATAGACCTCTCCTGAAGACTTGCTCCGGTGTTTGTTTGAGAAAGTTTCGAAATGGTGATAAATTAGGGCGCTTGTAAACGGCTTTTGGTTTCGACAGTTATTACGGCGGCGGTACTAAAAGGTTTGTAGTAGCTGAAATGTATTTGTGAACCGGTCGCTGACTCATAAGCAGCAAATAAAGTCTAGCTACAGTGGGCACGAAATGGGTTGATCAGAAGACAACGTACTGATAAGCGCAAGGATATTTTGAAGATCAGGATTTCAATGAAAACGTATTTTCACTCTTTCTCTTATTGTATCGCATAGTTTTTCGGCAAACTTTACGGGTATATCACATTACTCCTCTATCCGAGGTATCTCGTTTTGCTGTAAAGAACGTACACAAAATCTTGCTAGATACAAATGTCAAGAATATAAACCATAAAATGCTCGGCCCACTGCGAACTGCCACTTGTGGAAACTCTTGTTTCAGAATCGTGAAATGTTTAGAAAGTTTTAAACGTGGGCATTCCTTGGGACTACCTATATGTTGGGAATTTCAAAATAATCCTTAGAAATTCACAGTAAATGAAGATACATAATCCATCACAATTTGAGAAGAATGGTAATGTCTATTCCTATGTCACGAGAACAAAAAATAAGTTTTATTACCCTTTACTAATGTTGTCAGTGTCTCAGAAGGGAGTTAAGTATGTATCAACAAAATTTTGTGATCATTTTCTCAGTAAAAATTTGTCTATCAGGTATCAAAGCAAGTTCTTACATCTAGATAATGCGTTCTACTCTCGAACTCCTGTTGTTGAGAAATCAGTACGATTCTCTGTTTCTTTGATTGTCATTGCTTACGTAAACAGCGAATTAGTGTCGAACGCTAACCGCTGATACAATGGAACGGGTTCCAGACCATCGGTGGTGCAGCGTGCCGTAGTGCACCATACTTCTAGTTCTGTTTGGCGATGCCTAGCTAATGTCGTTTATCTCTCCACAATGCCCCTCTCGCTTTACTATAGTAGAGTTGTTTTAAACATATCTGAAGAGTTCACCGCAGACCAAAATCAGTAGTCAACGACAGTTTTTGAGGTCATCGAAGTTCACTGCGGGCATACGGGGGATGTCCTGCACTTTCGAAGCGTGGTGTGTTTTACTGCGAATATTTTAGTCGTAGATTTTCCAACCATTTTTCTAGCAAGAACATCCCTTTACATTTTATCCAGTCGTAGGGCAACCACATAGTATACAGGCACGTTTAAATGGATTTTACTTTTATTTTTACGTTGCTTTATTTCTATAAGGTTTCCGCAGCAAATGATTAACCTTTTCGCCCTATTTTATGAATTTTAATCTCTCACTAAGGTTTTTGTAAGAAAGCCAGAGGAAGACAGACACGGTTGTGGATCGTCCTAACAGCTTTTCTTTATCTCTACATAAACGAGTCTCGGAGCTCTCGTAAACCGGCATATTTGCGACTAAATCCAAAACATTGTCTTTAGAATCTTGAAATACTTCTTTAAAAATCTGAAATCATTTTCTTCGAGGACTGTTTTTCCTGCAGTTACGTTCTCGTTTCTTAATTTGCTTGTCTGCGTAGTCAGGAGAGCAACAATGTTGTTATTCAGCCATTATTTCGCCATTGGCACTATTTAAACGGCCTCTGCACGTACTCTGTTCGGACGGAGTTAATGCACGACCATTTCGTATACTTACATTTTCTCTGCATCCGGTAGTGATAACCATCCTTGAGAATGCACAGCTTGCCTTTCGTTTTTTATTTCCAGAACTTGAGTAACCTACGAAACTACATGGAAACGAAGGGTGTGGGCGAGGTAAAAGCCTGACTAACGGTGGGAACACTTCAGCTGCTGGTGAACGACCAGCGTAAATCGGCAGTGGGGGAGGCTCCGGCCGGAAAATCCAAGGTGCAAAACTGGTTGATTCGAAGTTCCAAGGTTCAAATGGCTCTGAGCACTATGGGACTCAACATCTTAGGTCATAAGTCCCCTATAACTTAGAACTACTTAAACCTAACTAACCTAAGGACATCACACACACCCATGCCCGAGGCAGGATGCGAACCTGCGACCGTAGCAGTCCCGCGGTTCCGGACTGCAGCGCCAGAACCGCTAGACCACCGCGGCCGGCCGAAGTTCCAAGGTACCTGGGGCAACTACAGTAGGGTCCGAAAGTTTACATAGCTATGGGGACTCCCAGGTTGACTTGCTGAGCAGTTGGTTTCTAGGAATATTGGGCGCAGATTTGATACGTTTTTGTATTGGTTCAAATTTCACTGAGCGCAATTTTCGTTTATCTGCACGGAGAGATTCGAAGATGCGACGAAAATTCTGAAACATAAGGTGAAGTTACTACACTGTGATACAATTCAGAAAGGCCCAGTTTCTAATCGCGATCAGCCCGCCCTCACTCAGAATCCGAAGCGTACTTCTTTTCGTGTTTTCCAACACCCCGGTATGGTTGTTTCCAACTTGCCTTCGTTCCTTCCTCTATTTATTCTTCTTCAGTGAGCTCTCGAAGATAAATATGGAGGCCGAATATATGCAGTGGGAGGGCCTGCAGGGCAGGTAGATTCGCGGATGGCACACGGCGTAGCCAGGATTGCTAATAAATATTATCCAGGAGTCGGCCGCGCCGGGGACTGGACTGGTAATTGGGCCTACGCGCAGGACTTGATTGCGGCCATAAATCATTCATAAATCGTAAATAAGGGCGAGCGCGCGATTAATCTCCACGCTACCCGCCGGGGCAGTAATTCGCGTTTTCGCTATTTATTAACCCCCGCCGGCGGCGCAAATTATCATTACGGCGGAACCCGCCACTGCTCCATTATGGCGGCGTATTAGCGCGTTATATGCCGGCGCGGACGCTCCACGCTAGCCGCGCCCAATTGAATGAGTCGTCGCGCCACGCCATAAAGGGTTAATTATGCCGGCTGCGTCTCTTCTCTACCCGGCCACTGGCTGCTGTCGCCCCCTGCAGCAATCAGCATCCATCAAGCGGGCCTACTTTGTCCAGACAGACGTCTCAATTACGCTTTCATAAACATCTGTTCACTAATTCGCGAGCAGCGCTGGATAGGAGTCTGGCAACAAATAATGTGGCGTTAAAGTTGTCACTACTGAACTGCCCTGGGTCACCACTCCCTGCTTCAGTCGGAAACTTGACGTGTAACATCCCAATAAGCCACTTAAACTCCTTAGCGTCACCTTGTACAGGGAAGTATCGATTGAACAAGTCCACTGTTATCAGTTACGTTTTATTTTATTTTTGTTACGCCGATCAGAGGTCTTAACACGTTTACGACGACAAGTATCATCGGTGGCTCACGCTAGACACTATTATCGGGCAGCGTGTACCACCAGTGGCCCCCGCTCGACTGTACCAATTACTCTACCAGCAGTACGTGAACGTATGATGGGTTACCAAGCAGCTAGACGCAACGAAAAGTTGTGAATACAATTTCGTGTGACCCTTCAACGAGAGAGCTTTCTGAACGAATGAGATATCACATCATTTATGACTCATTTAGTGTAAAATTATTGTCTGTGATCTCTGGTTGTTTTAAAAGAATGGACTTACGCCAGTTGCAAAATAAAAGCTAAAAATATTAAAACAGTACAGTATGGCGTTTGAATACGGCTATGGCTCAAGCAAAGCAGCACCGTGAAATAAGGAAAGAATGAGTACACGCACCGCCCCAGAGTGAGAAAAACAATTCTTCGTGCCGGCGTGATCGTGTTAAACATCCATCGTCAGGTAGAGTTATGGGGAGTAATGCGATTTGCTTGTTTTGTTAAGACTTTTGAGTAACCTTTAGCATTGTCTCGTAGAAGAAGGCAAAAACAAAAGAGTACCACAGGTTATCCCAGAGTAGGAACACAGCGTATACATTTCGCATTAATCCCCGCAAATCCGCCTGATGATGGAGATCCAGATATCTGAAACACGTAGTGGAAATAAAATAAAATAAATTTTGACGGGTGTCAGTAAATTTGTTGTTTCACACAATATCCATAAATCACGGCAAAACCTAAACAAATGCTCACATGTGAAGTGAAGAACGTATTTGTATTAACCATACATCTGTCAGATTCGATACTTTAGTGCTTCTCAGTTTCTGACAACACGGCAGAGGCTCAAGTCTACGAGCGAAATCTTCCATTCGAAGCCAGTATTTCAGCGCAGTTTCAACTTCTAGGGACGTCTAGGCTCCGAACTGAGTATACTACTGTTGCTTTAGGCTGCATTCACCAGTATTCGTTTGGTTTCGAAAGTTATGAATACCTATACTTTCCACTTACTCTTTTGTCTAAACCGTGCCTACGAGAACACCCTAAGCTTCGTGGAGCCGCACTTCGTTTTCATTTTTGATTGTAGTACTTGGAAAATTAAAATGCGTGCAATGAAACTAAACTGAATCACAGTACGTCATAACAACAGTTTTATACAAATTGAAATACGTGAAATGTTATGATTATGTGCTTAAATGTTTCAGCATATAGCATGATGTGTTCACCTTTAATTTAGTTTCATTGCACATGTTTTAATATATCGAGAAATGAAATGAACTTACTTACAATATTATAAATTCCGAAACATTTTTCGGTTGGACAAATAGTATTCTGCATCAAGGTGGTACCTCAAATCGTACGTTATTTAGAAACAAGTGCGAGCTTCTCTGTGTAAACGGTAGAATACAATGTGAGAAACATCACGTGCGCTGGTTTTGCACCCTTTTCTTGTTTCTTTACGTATGGTAAATGCTTGACTTTGTCTCCTACAGTTTTACATGTGTTAAGATCTTTGTGCCGCAGTCTGCTGTGGAACACTTTTGTGACGTCTGTTATGAGGAGTTTTCACATCGTGGTGCCTTGCATTGTGCTGCGCTCGTACATCCTGCATACGCCAATTTCAGTGCTTCGTCGAGTGTGACGAATTACTCTGCCCTCCCTCACACCGTCTTCGCTACACCTCGTGTTTCTACACTTATCTTCCAGCCTGCAACACACTTTTCATTCCCGCGGATATTTAGCACCGCGTAGCTCGCAGACGTGGGACGTATTACGCGGCTTCAATTTGCGATACCCTTTTTTTCCCCGCCCGTTCGTGCCGGCGTATCTATGTAAATGCGGTCGCGCCGCGCCACGACGCGACGTCCGCGAGCAGATAAGTGCTGTTGTTAAAGTCCCTGCGGAGGCAGTTGGCAATTATATTGCGCTCTCGTGTCGCCCTCGAATGAATATGTATGGGGAGCTAATAACGCCGTCACATACATTATGCAGATAAACCCGCCGCAAGAGGGCGCGTTCCGTCACGCCCACGCTAGCTGACGCGGTCGCTTTGCCGGCGCTGGCTCGCGTGCGCAGGCAGTAAGCTATAACGCGAGTTGTGTTGGTGTATAGTGAGGGCCTGCTGTGAAGGTAGACGAAACGGAAACCTCCTAGGCGGATTGACAGTGAGAGGAGCAGGCGGCAGAAGAGACGGAGGCAGAGGAGCAAAGAAACCCGCGCCCCTTCCTCTCTCCCCTCTTACCACACCTGTTTCACAATCTTCCTCTTGCCGCGTTCTATTCCCAGTGAAGAAGCTTTAGGTGAACGGCAGGTTCTGCACTGCACTGTCTTTGTTCGTGTGTATCTGTTGCTGTTATTACTGCTACCCTTTTTTAGGACTACGTTACTTGTAAAACGATGATCATGTTTACTTCCTCTCTGTTCAGTTTTTGGTTTCTTATTTCATGCTGTCGTTGAACATCGTTACTTCTACGGAAGATTCTTATTATGTCAAAATGGTTCAAATGGCTCTGAGCACTATGAGACTTAATATCTGAGGTCATCAGTCCCCTAGAACTTAGAACTACTTAAATCTAACTAACCTAAGGACATCGCACACATCCATGCCCGAGGCAGGATTCGAACCTGCGACCGTAGCGGTCGCGCGGTTCCACACTGTAGCGCCTAGAACCGCTCGGCGACCCCGGCCGGCTTCTTATTATGTCGATAAAAATAATAATTGTCCATCTTGTGCAACTGGATGTTATTATTTATGCCAAACATGTTTCACTGGCCCGGTATTGCGCGTCACCGGTGATTTTTATGTCATTTATTTTTGGTATTGCGAAACAGGGATCATAATTATTCTTACATACATATAAACACAGCTGAAGCAGCAAGTGAATAAGAACGGCTGCAAATGGTAAAAAGACGAAGATTCTTATCTCTTAAAGTCTTGTGTATTTGGTTCTCTGTTTAACTTCTTGCTCATATGTGCTAGTTTCCTCGAAATAGTGTACTTCCGTTATTATAATCGTTTATTAGGTGTGCCGCATGAGAGGGATTCGGGCCGGCCACTGTGGCCGAACGGTTCTAGGCGCTTCAGTCCGGAACCGCGCTGCTGCTGCTGCGGTCGCAGGTTCGAATCCTGCCTCGGGCATGGATGTGTGTGATGTCTTTAGGTTAGTTAGGTTTAAGTAGTTCTAAGTCTAGGGGGACTGATGACCTCAGATGTTAAGTCCCACAGTGCTCAGAGCCATTTGAACCATTTTTAGAGGGATTCTTAATATACTCAAATATTTGTGACTTACCCGCGGCAGTTATTAATCATGGAGTAAAATTCGCCTCTGTAAAACGGACATTATTGAAGGCTACCGGTTCAGTAAGATCAATCCTCCATTAGACCATGGACAATTATAGATAGATGGCATAGTATGATTTTGCTAGTGTGTGGTATCTGCTTGAAACGGTTCGCTGTAAAATTTCTGGAGATAGAGGGGTAACTTTAAGCTGGTAGCTTCTGACGAAAGCGAATTTTATGAGCTGTGAATAGACGATTTGTTTACGGAAAAGGTTGTTTTGTACATCGTTACAAATTGAATATTGTTAGAAGTACAGTTATGTGTCCCAAATCTATAGTGGCGTAAAATTAATCGGCTACTATATACAGTTCGGGTACGTTCCTTGACGGTGGACAGTAAAAAAATTAAAAATAGGCCCTAATAAATATGTCCAGTAGTTACTGAGTCAGGTTTCTCGAAAGACATATCAGCGAGAAACAGACGATATTTCGATAGTTGAAGTCTCCCCACCTATTCCGAAACATATATCGTATGTCCTAAAAGCCGGACGTGCGAGAAACTGCTTAGCCTAATGACGCTTCCATTGATTCTTTTTCCATCATTCTTACTTCAGAATAGAAATAGAGGAACTGATGTTAATTCCAAGTATCGTAGATCATTTTCCGAGAAAAAATTACTCGAGTATACGCGAAAAACTGGAATGTGTAGCTCTTGCGTCTGGCACGGTTGATCAAGTAGTTCGATTTCCGATAAAAGATTAGTCGAGCAGTTGAAAGTTTGGGTGTTGCGTCTGGCACGGTTGACCAAGTAGGTTCTTTATTCTCTGTTCTCTCGTTTTTGTTCGCGCATCGACGAGGGGTGTTGTGGAGGGGTCGGTAATTGGCTGTATTCTCGCGTGGTGAAGAAAATCGCCTCTACCGCAATGCTGGATGGGCGTTGCCGGCGGTAATTAAATCGTTTGATTTTCATCACACAAAGCGGAAGGGTCCCCTCCGCATACTGCCTTTAATGTAGAACAGCCTCAGTATAGTTGCAGGTTGAGATTAAAAAAACAGCGGATTACGGGAGGCTAAACTGGAGGTTGCCTGGGGGCGCGGGAGAAGTGGCTTAAAACTTTCATTATACACAGCCAGCTGTCTAGCTGTAGCCTCCCTCGTTTATTCTTCTTTTTTTAAGTTTTCTTGTAACTTTCAGAAGTTTTGACTTGCGGTAAAGGACACAGTTAACGCTCAGGAAAAAGGAGGAAATCCGTGTAAGGCTTGGAGAATTAGCGGAAGGGCTCTGTGGAATAACAATTAAAACCAACCCCTGCTCCGGCGTCTCTCTGCTCCCTGCCCCCCCCCCCCCCGTCTCTCCCTCCCCCTCTCTCCCTCCTTCTCTCTCCCTCTCTCTCTCTCTCTCTCTCTCTCTCTCTCTCTGTGTGTGTGTGTGTGTGTGTGTGTGTGTGTGTGTCAACAAAGGCGGGTAAGGAAAGTGCAGGTTGACGGAAGCGGGCGGGAGAGCTATAACGGAGCTAGTAGCGGCGCAGGGAGCGCACGTATAATGAGTCATTAAAATGCAATTAACATGGCGTTTCTCTGGGCGACCTGGCTATTAATTGCAATTTATTTAATAATCGGAGTAATTTGGCGCTGATTGCGCTCCGCGACAAGTGGCGGGCGGTTGTTGATTCTCTGCCTCTCCAAACTTGGCGCGTAGCGGCGCTCTTCATTGATATTCGGGTGGGCGAATTTACGGCGCCGAGCAGAGCGCGCTAATTCGCCGCCGGGCCGTCTGATGTAGCGAGCTGGCTCGTAAATGTAATGCGATTACGCAGCGGGCCTTGAAATGGCTGCGGAGCCAGATTATCGCCGCTAACGGATGTTTCGTGCGCCGAGGGCGCTCTAAGAGAAGGTGGTTGGGAGGCGGGGGGAGGAGGGAGACATTGCCATCGGCCGCATGCCCGATGGATGGATGGATGGATGGATGGATGTGCTGCTTTTGCCTACCAATAGAGGCCCGTTCTACAATGAGGATATCACTTCCTCACTCCTGGTTTAGCGCTCAAAAGATCTTACAGATATCCCGTCATTTTAAATGTACATTCGGCGAATACACTGAGGCGAACTAAAGTCTTGGGATAGCGATAGGCACACGTACAGATGGCAGTAGTTCCGCATACACAAGGTATAAAACGGCAGTGCATTGGCGGAGCTATTGTTTTTTAAAAAAAATCTTCTTTTCGGTTCGCATCTTTATTCTGTTGCCTTTAATGTGGTAGAGTCTGAATATCGTTCTTTTAGCCTTGTTGCAGATGTCTGTGACATGGTCTCGAAGTCATCTTGATGCCAAGGTACTTTACAGTGTCTGACGATTTTTATCACTGAACCGGATGTGGAGGTTAGGTGGTGTCCTTCTGTACGTAAAAAGTATGGCCTGCGTCTTCTCAGCGCTGATGGTTATCGAACCAGCGAACAAAATCCCCCATCTTGACCAATACCAGAAACTTCAGCATAGCAATATTGCACATTAAATACAAACATCATAACACTCACACTCCAACACTAAATATACACGCACAATTACGACATTCTCATCCCATCATTTCGATACCATCATCATCAGACAGAAGGCAGGGATCACATCATATACGATCCTTTGAACACAGGGGTCCAATGCCCATCAGGTCACCTCCCCCGGAACTATTGTTTGTAATCAGGTGATTCCTAGGAAAAGGCTTCCGACGTGATTATGGCCTCATGACGTGAATTAAATGACTTTGAACGCGGAATGGTACTTGGAGCTAGACGCATGAGATACTACATTTCGGAAATCGTTAGGGAATCTAGTATTCCGAGATCCACGGTGACAAGAGTGTGCCGAGAATACCAAATTTCAGGCATTACTTCTCATCGCGGCCGAGGTCCTTCACTTCACGACCGAGAGCAGCGGCGTTTGCGTAGAGTGTTTCCAGATAAGCAGCACTGCGTGAAGTAACCGCAGAAATTAATGTGGAACGTACGACGAACGTATCGCTTAGGGCAGTGCGGCGAAACTTTGCGCTCACGAGCTGTGGCAGCAGACGATCGACACGCGTGGCTCCTCTAACAGTGCGATATCTCTCTCCTGGACCCTAAACGACTGGAAACCCGTGGCTTGGTCAGATGAGTCCAGATTTCAGTTGTTATAGCTGTTGGTAACATCCGAGTGTGGCGCAGACCTCACGTAGCCATGGACTCAGGTTGTCAACAACGCACTGTGCAAACTGATGGTGGGTCGGTAGTGGTTTGGGCTGTGGTTACATGGAGTGGACTGGGTCCTTCAATCCAACTGAACCGTTTGTGACTGGAAATGGTTATATTCGACTACGTGGAGACTTCATGTTCCCAAATCGCGATGGAATTTTTATGGATGACGACGCGCTATGTCACCGCGCCACTGTTTTCGCGATTGGTTCGTAAATCATTCTGGCCAATTCGAGCGAATTATTTGGTCACCCAGATCACCTGAAATAAATCCCATCGAATATTTAATGGACAATCCAGAGGGCAGTGCGTGCACAAAATCCTGCATCCGCAACACCTAACCAGTCATGGACGGATGTAGAGGCAGCATTGCTCAGTATTTCTGCAGAGGACTTCCAACGGCTTGTTCAGTGCATGACACGTAGAGTTGCTGTACTACGCCGGGCAAAAGGAGTTCCGACGTGGTATTTGGAGGTATCATGTGACTCTGTCTGTCTGTCTGTCTCTCTCTCTCTCTCTCTCTCTCTCTCTCTCTCTCTCTCTCTCTCTCTCTCTCTCTCTCTCTCTCTCTCTGTGTGTGTGTGCCGGCCGAAGTGGCCGTGCGGTTAAAGGCGCTGCAGTCTGGAACCGCAAGACCGCTACGGTCGCAGGTTCGAATCCTGCCTCGGGCATGGATGTTTGTGATGTCCTTAGGTTAGTTAGGTTTAACTAGTTCTAAGTTCTAGGGGACTAATGACCTCAGCAGTTGAGTCCCATAGTGCTCAGAGCCATTTTTCTGTGTGTGTGTGTGTGTGTGTGTGTGTGTGTGTGTGTGTGTGTGTGTGTGTGTGTGTGTGTGTGTGTGTGTGTGTCAGTCAGTAGTAGGGTTGACACCTTGTGCTGAATTTATAGCTCTTACTTTATTTACAATCGATTTCGGTGCTACATTATACCATCTTCAGCCCTCTCTGTGGCACCAGGTTACCATGTGAGTACCGAGTACTCATTTGGATACATCTCATACGGGCGCAAAAAATCGATGCTCACCATGCTAACGCTTCTCTTCTGCTTATCAAGTTAATGGCGACGGCAGGTGATTACCTGGTACGATGGAGAGGCTTGAAAATGGTATAATGTAAAAGCGAAATCGATTGCAAATCTAATTTTGTATGGAAGTGTTGTCCCAACTACATAAACGATACACTAACGCTTGTCGTAACATGCTCTATCGGAAGATTGATGTATGTAGATTACAGTAATTTATGTTATTTTCAGTAGCCCGTCGAGTGATTCGTGGCGTAATGTGCACAAAATTTGTCGAATGTCGTTATATGTCGATCTGTAGAAATTAACGCGCTGGCATGGGAGACACAGAGGCAAGCCCTCAAGGATCGACCCGCGATGAGAGTTAACGGCAATGGTCTGGTAAACCGTCAGCTTGAGTGTGGTTATTAGGTATATTTCCACTAACATGTAGGCAAATGCTTGGCATGTTCCCCCAGTCAGAACATGCAGCACTCAAACAGTTGATAGATGATGACACAGAGAGCAAAGTTTGCATGATTCACTAGGTAACTGACGGCTGATGCGATAGGGAAGGTATCGAGTACAAAGTGAAATAACAATAAATCCACTAAATCATAAGAAAAACATCGACGCCTCTATGACAGGATAACTGCTAGGGAAGAGAGAGATTGTGTGTGTCAGTCTAACTGGTAGGAGCCTCATCCATGTGGAGACTGAACATGTTTTGACGTAGTCTTAGGGAAAGAATCATTCCATGGACTATTGAAAGAGGTGCAATGTTTTATGCTAGAAATTGCCACAGAAATATGATTATAATGCGTTTGTGAGTGAAGTACTTGAGTAAAAACCGTGTGTACCCACAGCAAACGCAGGCATGGCCTGCGGAGGACGCAGCGTCCATTGTAGTTGATCTGCAGACAAAACACGAATTATTTGATTTATTTTTGACTAGTCTCGCTGATCAAATGCGAGCTATCTCTGATATTGCAACACTTCAAAGGTTTAAAGCACCGCTTGGCACCGAGTACGCGACCTGTGGCGTTCTCTATGTAACATTGAAAACGAAGTGGTTAGTTTTGTTGTAATGCAACACCCCTCAGAGTTCGTAAAGGTAGTCTCTTCCACACTTTGTAGATTGCCCCACTAGGCAACAAAGAAGTTTACGTACTTTGTGGTTCAGCGTGGATTCGCCGTGACGCACAGAGGCGTACGTCAGGTGTGCGGCGCCGCCACACGGACAGTGCCAGAATTAGCGTGTGATCCAGCAGGAGGCTCTCAGTTTTCCCTGGGCGCGCCGCCTCCGCCGCCGCCGGGGTTTTTATTACAGGCCTGGCCCGCCGAGGTGTCATTAGCCGTATAATGGAGGCGTGCCGCCGCACCCCCTCCCCCTCCCCACGCCGCGGCGCACCTTTTGTTGGCTGGCCCCTGTAATTTGGCGTGGTCGCCTCACCTCGACTCGCGTGCGTCCGCCTGCGCCGCGCCGCACTGCGCATGCGCACTGCGTGTCGTGCGCTGCCGTTCTCTGTGAAACTCCCACGGCGCGCCGATGTTATTAATAACGGGCATTCGCAAGGGGCTGCAACTGTGCTGTTCTAAAAACGCGCCTAAGCGACGCACCACGCTGTCTATTGCGCCCCGGTACTCGTTACTGCACTGCCCAACAACTTAATATTTATGACTAAAGCCAGTGCTCAGTGCAGTGTAAAACAAACAAACTCACTACGCTACGCATAAATTCACCCACAGTAGGCATTGCGGCAGTACCGCCTAACCGTCTGTGTTCTAGATAATAGTCACAATTCAGCGAGAAAGACCGCAAGTTTCTACAGGTACGCCATACTCTGCGGGAGCCATCATAAATGATTAGATCACATAAAGCTACTAAATTGGGATGGTTTTGATTGCTGCGTTTCATCCGCTGTTGCAGGTAGTCCCAAACATTCTTCGCGGGATTAATATCGGGTGATATAGCAGGGCCAGTTGAGATTCATCAGACCAGGAACGTCTGCATGCAGCGTTCTCAAAACGGCTGTTGCCGTCTTGAAAGAAACACCGCAGTGTCAACAGCACGCTCTTCACGAAGATGTAGTAGAAGCTTATGCTACCCATCTTGGACTGTGGTTAGAAAAACTGCAGCTGATTGTGACAATAAAAGATACTTGGAAACAATTACCTGTGTACGTCACTTTTTTTTTCTCACGACGTCTTTCGACGGCATATACGCAGTTCGTCAGGTGAATCCTTAGGTGTGTGTAATGTAAACCAGTGATTCACCTGAAGATTGGTGTGTAAGCGCTCGAAAGGAACCGTGGGGATTGAAAATTAAAAGTGACTGACCCAAAAGATTGTTTTAGTTAATCTGTTAATGTAGTAGAAGGCTACAATAAACGTCCCGGTTCATGTTGACGGCAACTCGAATCATTGGACCCAAATCATTGTACGAAGATGATGGTGAGGTCCCATACTCCGAGGAGCGTAGGAGACGATTTGGGAGACCCCCCATCGCCGTACTAGGCAAGGTCTTAGTGGAGGTGGTTTGCCATTGCCTTCCTCCGACGAAAAACACACCCAAAACATCACAGGATCACCTCCGTCCTGAATTACATACTCGACACAGACACCTCTTTTGGATGTCGGTGCACTCGACATCTTGCATTATTTGGTGGGGAAAAGAAAAGGAACACACACACACACAATCGCGACCACACCACACGACTTTAGTCACCTACTGCGTTTGGCCCGTTGAGATCGCGCAGCTGTGTACCACTGTGAGCAGTGGGCTTGCGCTAGGTACCAGAGTTCAAATGGCCATTGCAGTGCAGTTGCCTTCGCTTGTTGAGACGGATCTTCAGTCACTCACAGCAGCAGTTCCTGCTGCAGTGAAATCGCTATCGCCATTTGAGCGTCAGTTTTTTATCTAGCTCTCGTAATTTCGGCTGTAGAGCCATCATCACCGTTGCACTTGAAAATGCCTCTACCGCCGAAATCACGAGACCGAAATAAATAAATAATAAAAACTGGTGGCATTAAAATCTTAAAAAAAAATCCTGCCATGTTCGAAATCGATTGTCACTGAAAAGGCGTGAAAAAATGGTTCAAATGGCTCTGAGCACTGTGGGACTTAACTTCCTGTAGAACTTAGAACTACTTAAACCTAACTAACTTAAGGACATCACACACATCCATGCCCGAGGCAGGATTCGAACCTGCCACCGTAGCAGTAGCGCGGTCCCGGACTGAAGCGCCTAGAACCGCTCGGCCACAAAGGTCGGCTGAAAAGGCGTGAGATTAGTACGTCGTCTGTGTCGGTTAGGATCTTTTCACGACAATTTTATGGTTTCGCACTTCAGTCGAGAATCACTCTGTGGACTGCCGGTCTGTTGAAGACTCCCCCCCCCCCTCGCGCTCTCTCTCTCTCTCTCTCTCTCTCTCTCTCTCTCTCTCTCTCTCACACTCTCTTTCTTTAGGAACGCGTAGATATATGAAGTTGAAATTACTGCCACATACTGAACTCTATGGTCCCCTTTGACGTTTAAGCTTCTAAGTGAATACAGTCATAAGATACAGCCACATATGTCACATATTTTGATACTCGCAAACTCACTCTTCACAGTCCATATCGGCAGATGAACTATTTATACACCTATGTCGGGCCTGGTGGTGCAGCGGTTTAGCTTGTGCCTGGAAACCGAGAGGTCGCGGGATCGAATCTTTGTCGGGCCACGAATTTTTCAGTCTTCGTTTTAAGCTGGCTTTCACCTCTCAACTATGAGAGATGTCGTCAGAAGCAACAAATGGTTCAGAGTCCACTATAAATTGTAGGTCCCCTTTCCCTGGTTGGATAACTGGGCTAGGTTAGAGATACAGAAGTCGCCGAAGTGGCGTTCAGTAGAAAGATTTGCACCAGGCTACTGAGCCTTAGGAAATTATCATCATCTATGTACATCATCAGTTTTCTAAGCAACACTCAGAGCACGAGGCCTGCTCCACTATCCGATTTTTCGTATGCCGTGAACAGAAAAGGTAAGTACCCTCCGCCACACACTCTGTTTAAGGTGGATTGCGGAGTGCCGAGGCAGATGTAGATTTGGCGCTTCCGCATTCGGTCTCGTGGTAGATCTGTAGCTTACTGTCACTTCTGAATTTTGGTTTACACAGTGCGTCGCGCTGAACGTCAGTGAAGGCACTAACGTTCCTGGAAATTTGACACGAAGTTCTGGCCCAGCCTTCAGGAGCGGTTGTCGTAAACGCGATTAGGCGGGGCTAACTTGGAGAGGTGTTAAGAGAATGATTGACGGCAAGATCCGGCTAGTGGCTGGAGCTGTCAGCACCTATGCCGGGGAAAACCCATCTCGCTGGACACGCCTTTGTAGCACGCTAGAAGGAACGCGTCTTCTGCCTTTCACTTCTTCTGCTTGCTTGTTTGTTCTAAATGGGTTTGTTTGGAGAGGTGCCGTGTTACACGGCGAGCAACAACTGACATCAAACGACTTCTCTAATCGGCTGACTGTGTGTGTGTGTGTGTGTGTGTGTGTGTTTCTTTACCCAAGCCACGATGTGTGTTAAGGCCCCGTAAAGTCGGTGTAAATATTGATCCTATCTCAGTGTCTGGGAAGCACGCCTGGGTATTTACTTTTTTATTGTGAGCGAGAGCTTTTTACTGGCACGGCCCGCGTGTGTAAACACCGCCGCCTGCTTGGGTTCCTGGTAGCAGCGACTGAAGCCATCTCTCTCTTTCTCTGTTGCAGGGGTCCGATGCAGGCTCTGATCTCTTCACCACCACTCGGAAACGTAAGTAATCCTGCACGCTTCTTGCCGTAATTGGTTAATTAAGTTTTCAGTCTGCGCTCCTGTCGTCTTGAATGGTATTTGCTGTGTGTACATCAAGTTTTTGTTCGTTTGTCAAGTGAATTATCTGTTGCATAGCCTACAGAGGAGTTACGTCGGCCATAAGCAGTTTGTTTTCGAAGATCACTACCAGTCACAGGGTTTATTCGCCCAACAAATAAACTTTTTAAACTCAGTATTTTCATCACCAGGCAGTAACATTCACTATAACCGTGGCCTGAAACTTAACAGTAGTTAAGATTACGTGCTTTTATAGTTAAAGTAATTGCATTGATTGACCGTTCCGTCGACTCCTGGTAGAATATTTTATACATTATGAATGAAACGCACGCAGCACCGGTGCAAATACTGTAGAATATTACACCAATGTTGAGTGTGTCTCATTCATAATATTAAGATAATCCTTCAGTTTTCGTTGCAGTCACTTGCGCAACTGAAAATTTCGATGTGTATTGACACCAAGTTCATTTCACCAATTTTGTAACAAAAGCATTTGAAGCTTTCTGAAATTACTTTATGATTGTGTATAGTTTTCTGTTGTTTCCAGAATGAAACTTTGACATAGCAATGAAGTCTTATTTTTCATGATACATTGACTCTTGCTTTTTAGGCTAGTGTGTGCTAGTTTGACGTATTGATTGAGAGTGTTTGGATTCGTACTTACGGTTCATGTGTAAAATATAAATTAACTCTGTCAACTTCCTTGTTTTGTTGTAAGAACTCGTCACTATCAGCCCAGACCATAGCATAACTGCACTTAGTTTCCACACAGGTTCGCCTTTCACATGCAATGTAGCAATACACTCCACAATCACAACGAATATAGGGTAATTTGAGGCCACAGATGTGGATAGGTCTATGTAGACAAACAAGCGATACCCGTTTGGCATGAAATATAACAGTTTCCGGTTTCACAAGTGAAGGTGCAAAAAACTCATTGAATTCTTAAACATGCAATTGAAGACCAAAAAGTTAGGGACAAGCGAAAAGGAACTGTATATTTACAGCCATTTCTATAACACCATACGGTACCACACTGTTTATGCTAGAAGGTACTTGATGCCATTATTAATTGCTCATCTTTCTCTTATCACTATTTCTTTCATGAATAACGTCTGCCCATTACAGTAACTGGTACAGATCTGCTCTGAACTACTCTAAAAATGTATATTGTTGCAGGTAAATTCTCGGTAATGAGCATGCTACATCAGCTATTATATAAGCTATTACAGGTAAATGTAACTAGCGAACTGTGTGATTTGTTAGTGATGTATTGAGGAATATACGTGAATGCAGACTTGTATCCCAACTGTAAATCGTAACAACTGCTGTGGTCATTTCTTAATTTCCTTCGGCCAGTACCTCACTAAGTTACACACCTGGCAGTTAAAAGAGAGAAACAAGTTAGTCTTACTGCTGCTCGTATTGCGCTGGGACGTTTGTGTTAGATGTAATTACTTGCAGCTTATCTCGTTTGATGTAGTGGCTCTTTCGTTGCTATTGTTTTCCTTCATTCCTTATCTTAACTGGCTTGCGTGTCAAGCTGACCGACGAAGAACTAAAAACACATTCCGCATGATTGTGTCACAGATACTTCAGTATCTTGTAATTAGATGTCTCCCTTCGCAAAAACATGCGAGACTGTTGATAGGTGTAGAGGAGGTTTTACAATGCGAAATCGGCCTGTTTGAGTGAAGATTCGATGAAATCTGGATCTTGTCTGTGACGCTGTAGGATCGTAATAAGGCGATAAGAAAGGGGACGACAGTAACTTGGCGCTTCGCTGTTGGCGGAAAAGCAAAATATCGATGGTAGGACGGGGGTTTGAATCGTGCTCCTAAACTCCAGTCTGTTAAGCGTTGCATCACCCTACGGTGTGTTATTGACATTGGCTGAAGTGTCTGCATATGTAAGAGGTGAATCCGAACTCTAGCGGCAAAATCTCGGAGGTTGCTCAAGTATCCTTGGCCTCTAGTGGCTCCTTACAGAGTAAGGGCATTCCGGTTGATATCTTTCCAGGCTGCACTTCAGATATCTCTGTGTCTTGCTGGGAGACAAACTTGCTCCAAGTCACTTCGATACTGCGTGTCGACAACAGTAATGCCCACTTTAGTCTTCATACTTAAATATTTCTTGCGTTCAGTACTGCTCGCTTGTGTCTCAGGCTCGATTTTCCAACTGTGTGAGTTCTACGTTAACAGCGACAAATAGCAGCATGGATAGCTTCACTGATGAAGAGTTGCCCGGTTTGCACCTCCTGAATGCGATCACTGAATGCAGTAGAAAACTGGTACACCGACGCTACACTGTGAACCTCATCGCAGCAACGGCTGCTGCCTTATAGTACTTTCGTATCCGAGGGTTTTTACGTGACAGTGTTTCGTGTTCTGTGTTTCAGTGATTACGTAACATAGACTTTTTCACTGTTGTGTAACTATTTTCTCGAAACGAGGGTAATGGGGGTAACAAATCGAATAAAACATTCCTACGCTACTTTCCTTCGAGCAAGTACCACAGCAGTTAAAAATTTCTCAAAAGGCAATATTTCCGCCATCGACTTCAATTACAGTTTGTTTCCCTGTATTGGATTATTTCGTCTATTATGCTATTTTACAGTGGTGACTCGTCTACATCCGTGTCATAATTAACGTCCTTATTCTCTAACGAGCCACTGGACGGATCCCTTATACCAAAATACTCCTAAATTTACCCTGTTGTTGCCTTCGTCGTCGTCGTCGTCGTCGTCGTCGTTGTTGTTGTTGTTGTCTTGAATCCGAAGACTGGTTAATGCAGCTCTCCACAGTAGTCTATCCTTTGAAAGTCTCTTAATCTCTAGATAAATACTGCAACCTACATGAACACCCCCCCCCCTTCCCCATTACCATACTGGCGATTCCTTGATTCTTCATGTGTCGTATCAACCGATCCCTTCTTTTAGTGAGCTTGTACCATAAATTCCTTTTCCCCCCAGTTCTAGTACCTCCACATCAGTTATTGTTTCTTCTACATACTACATTTCAAAAGCTTTTGTTAGGTTCTTGTCTCAACCGCTTACCATCCCCGACTTTTGTAGAAGACTATACTTCAGACAAATACCTTGGAAAAACTTGCTAATACTTAAATTTATATTCGATGTTAACATATTTCTCTCTTTCAGAAACTCTTTTCTTGTTCTTCGCAATCTACATTATATCCTCTCCGCTTCCCGCGCGTCGTATACGACACGCGAACCTTGTAACATTTGTCAGCATACAGAACATACGCTCCGAAAATATGCGCATCTTCCGCAATGTTTCGGTAGCTGCCGCAGAAAGTTTCATAGCTCTGCGTCGTTACTTACTGAAGTTAGCCATTATTTCTCTGATATCCACAGTGGAGGAATCCAACCAATAATTTTTGAAAACGATTACTTACTTGGGCTGGTGATCACCTGCGGCAGAAATATTTGGTGGATAAACAAACTTGCCAACTAGTGGAACTAAAGAGGATAAATCCTGACTATACTCAGTGATTTTGCTGCCCATCTTCTACTTGTAGTGTATCATTTCCTAACTTAATTCACTCACTCCGTCAGCATTGCCTGAGTCAATTCAGTTATATTCCATTACCACTATATTACTTGTGAGTGTCTTCGCTTTATAATTTCTTCTCAAGAGGCTATCCATTTCATTGAACTGCAGTTCCTTTTCTGTCTCGGAGATAACAGTGTCATCCGCAAACCTCTTCGTGTCCCTGAACTGTAACGCTGTTTATAGTAACTATTAGCCTTTTCCCAGCAGCTTTGCCCATACACCCATTTGACACATGTATTGAACACATCTCCTCACCCTCTCCGTGTCCACCCTGTCCTCCCACCTTTATCTGTGTATCTCTTCCTCCCCACTCTTTCTGTCTCTTCATCTCCTCCTACCCCTCTCTTTGTCCACTTCCTCCACCTCTCTCTCTCTCTCTCTCTCTCTCTCTCTCTCTCTCTCTCTCTCTCTCCCTCCCTCCCTCCCTCCCCACTCCCTCATTCTGGTCATATCTTCCTCCGCACTCCCTCATTCTGTCCATTCCCTCCTCTGTCCATCTCAACCTGTCAACAAGTATGCTCGTTGACGTATATAGCGCCTGCATTTCAGCTCAACAGGGCAGGACTACTCCCAGAGTGTGCCTTTCATGCAGGCCATGCTACACATAAGAGACTTAAAAACCATTTGTTTGCCCCCTGACATACAGGTCGTCGTGCACAGCAGGTCGATTAAGCAGACCAAAACTGCTCCAAGACAACACATCTGTCATGCAGCGCAGCCTACATGTCGATACCTGGAAAAACACAGTTTTGCCCGTATCTCCGCGCCTATTGGAGCTAGGAAGTGATAAACCCCACAGTGCCGATACCCGTGAAGTCTGCTGTTCCTGTGCCAAATTCGGTTGAAATCGATTCAGGGGTTCGGGAGGAGATTCCAGACATACACTCTGCTTTATATACGAAACAGATCACTGGACAGTTACGTTTCCAGCAGTCACATTATGTATCTCAACGCCCTCGGCACCAGCCTTTTGCGTACAACGTTATCCGGCTCGTAAGCTCTTAGGATGGCTCCAGAGTGGGAGCGCTAATTTATTCCGGCCCTCTGTGCCAAGTGAGGCCGAAATGCGCGTCTTCTGGCGGACGCTGGCGCGAGTAACAGGCGGCTCCCGTGTCGGAGGCGGAACTGGCCGCCGTTAAATCACTGATGACTGTTTAGAAACTCCGGCGGGTCGCCCGGGGCGCGCTGGACGCGGGCCAGCTGGCAGCGGCTCCGGAGATTCCAGACACAATTTGTTACGGCCGGGCCCGATAAAGTCGCCCGGCTATCTGTCCTCCACAGCGCTGCGCCGCGCCTCGCCCGTAAAAAACCGCCGCCGCGCCGACGGAAAGCATCTGGCGCTTCAGCGGGGCAGGAAAGTGCCACATAATGGGCCAGTAGTGGCGGCGAATACCGCTTTGCTGTCGTCTTCCGGTTCAGCTTTCCATGCCAAGCACCTGTTCCCCTGGCACGTCTCGCATTCGCCAAGGTGTTTGGAGATTTGGGCTTCGGAATCGAAAGACACAGAATTCGACTTGACGACACTGCTACGGATAGAGGTCTGCACGGATGAGAAAAGTAAGTCATCGTACCCGCAAGCCACGTTTCCGATCCGGAAAGTCTTTCATACGCATTTGTCGATATTCAAATTTCGTTAATCATTTTACCCGTTCGGTGCGCCGGAGCTCTAACGGTATGATTGTAGTTGCCCCAGATTTTCGTGTAAGGAAGTCGGACCTCGTAATTTACGGTCACCTAAGAGGGAAACTGTAGTAGTACTGAAGAAAAAAAAGTTGAACGCTATTCGCCGGGAGCATGAGGAGCGGGGTATGTCGAAGCAGTAACCGCCATAAGCGCAGAAAACGGTAATTGAAAAGGAACTTTGTTCGTAGCATTTTCAGACAATTGCGATTGTTGAACTTTTATTTTGAAAAAACAGCGCCTACTTAGAAACAGACGGGCAGAACAGAAGGCGAGAATTCCTACAACAGTTATTTTTTACTAGTGTATTGTAACTCATTGAGAGAACAGTGGATAGATGGTACGTGTAATAACATGGATATTACACCGTTTTCTCCTCCAGGGAACTAACCACGTCTCCAGGGAACTAACCACGTAAGTAAGGGCTTATACTCGTAAGTTGTTTCCCAATATCACAGAGCAGCCGGCGGTGTTAGAAAACTGGTGGTATCGACTGGTTGATAATTTGTGTCCCTTGAAATGATCTTGGCATCGAACAGGCACGACAGAAAATGGCTACCCTTTCGCATTTTGTTCTGAAGGAATTTCAGAGAATTCTTGCATTCGTACTTGACCAAGTACTGGTCCGACGAGAACGACGTCATTAGATAGAGACAGCGAGATGCAGTTTTAGGTCTGACGGTCAGAGCGAATGTGCAGTTACAGGTTTCGCTGGCAGAGCGACGGCGACGAGAAAGTGTGCCTCGAAGGCATCGTCGGAGAAAAGTAGATGGGTAAACTTTCGGCCGTCAACAGCGTAGTTAACGCGCTTAGCGAACCGTGAAGAAGAATCTCTCTCTTTCTCTCTCTCTCTCACACACACACACACACACACACTTCTATGCTAATCACATTAACGCTTTCTCGGCGATCCGTAGCTGGAGGGTCCGAAAGAGAACTTCCATTTGCGTCGTCGGTTCCGGTCTTTTCGGCCACACCTGACTTCCCGGTTTTATCCTCCCGTGTATGCGTGATAGTTTACACAATAACTATAACAAACACGATTTGGGGCAACTTTCCAATTACGGAGTAACTTCACACGCACATAGTCATTACAAAGGAATATAACAGACCTTTCCAGGAAAGGCGATAGTACTGACGATAACCGTGTTGAAGAAGCAACTTTGAATTAAATGCCTTGCTGGTCATTCTATGGTCGGAACTCTCCACTTTGTTTTTTTTTTCTTTGCATCAATTATCTGACTGCCCTCTACAGCTCCCTCTAGTATCATGGATGTCATTCCCTCATGTCTTAACAGATATGCTATCACTCTGTCCTTACTCCTTATCAGTGTATTCCACATATTCCTTTCCTATCCGATTCTGCGCAGAACCACCTCATTCCTTACCTTATCAGTCCACACAATTTTCAGCATTCGTCTGTAGCACCACATCTCAAACGCTTCGATTCTCTTCTGTTCCGGTTTTCCCACAGTCCATGTTTCACTACCATACAGTGGTGTACTCCAGACGTACATTCTCAGAAATTTCTTTCTCAAATTAAGATCTATGTTTGATACTAGGAGACTTCTCTTGATCAGGAATGCCCTTTTTGCCACTGCTAGTCTGCTTCTGATGTGCTCCTTACTCCGTGCGTCATTGGTTATTTAACTGCCTAGGTAGCAGAATTTCTTAGCTTCATCTGTTTCGTGACCATCAATCATGATGTTAAGTTTTCAGTCAATGCCAAGCCGAATAGCTGCTTGCATAAGGGGCATAGGTGGACCAACGCGTTGTTGACTTTCTCAATTTGTGACGCTCTTTTTCTTGAATAAACGATCCAGATTTTTTAAATTGTAATCATTCTTTTGTCTGTGCATATACATTACATCTATCGATTTCTGTCCCATTCGGGTAATTCCTTCTCGGTGCGTCGTTTGTTTTGTCTTACTGTGTACGTCGGTTAATTGCCTGGGGTTGCTGCATCAGGGTTAGTTCACGCGACTCGAGTTACCCTACAAAACTCGGTTTAAAAAAAAAAAGAGATATCCTCTTCCTGGCAGTATTTTAAATACCAGAAAATGAGGTAAGGATGCATATTTTTTGCCTTCGTTTGTGTCTCGTATGTGGCATCCCCGTGTGTCGTGGCATACCTCATTGCGAAGTAAATGAGGTTTTGTGAGGACGAAAAGGAGAGTCGTCGATAACTGGAGAAGATTGGAACGAAGCAGTTACGGTTGAGAAATAGGAGCTTAATAAGTAAAAGAAAAAAAAAGACTAAAAATGTGATAGTATTGGCATTTTAACAGACAGACGATGGACTTTCAAATGGTCAAAATGGTTTTTTGGTACCTTTGAAGCTAAAGTTACGTGTTAAATCTATTTTCTTCAGAGGCGCTTTTATTCGTGTACATTGGTCACAAGTCTTTAACTAACTGCAGCAGATTGCAACATTACGACTTCTGTCGATGAGACTTTTTGATTTGACTTCCACATCCCGAAAACTAATAGGAAATTGGCGGTCAGATTGCAGCCTTCCCTGCCCGCGAGCCTTTTTTGAGCAATTACGAGGCTCCGTGTTTAGTTAGCAAATTAGCAGCGGGCGCTCAATTACCGCGGCCTCTCACCGGCGTCCGCGCGTCTCGAAAAATAGGCAAAAAGGGGTCAGCGAGGTGGCTCCGGGACTGTCTGGCCCTCCTCTCTGAAATTAGCTTCCTCCTGATCGCGGCTAGCGTTCTCTGCCGCCCCGTCGCGACGTTCCTGGCAAGAAACGTGGGCGCCGTGAGCTACCGGTCAGTGTCCCACAGTCACGTGCAGAGTTCATACGCACAGCCATCGTCGGTAGGTTTGTGTTATTGTTGTGGTCGTCAGCCCGAAGACAAGGTTGATGCGCCTCTCTCATATAGTTGATTCTGTGCCGGTGTATTCATTTCTGCATTACTATTTCAACTTATATACAGTTGAACTTACTTAATGTAGTTAAGCCTAGGTGTGCCCCGTACTGCCCCGTACTTCCCCGCATTACCAAAGTGCTGATTACCCGTCAGTAATGTTACACGTAATAGTGCGGTCAGATCTCCTTTCTGGCGCCATAATGTCATTTCAACCATCGAATTTAACCATCGATATAGATTTGCCGTCAGAGCTATCTATATGTTTTGCAAGTTGTAACATTCTGAAGTATTGCACAAGAAAAGACTTCTAGAGCAGTTGTGCTTGTTCATTTGACATCTCATTCAGAAATGAGTAATGGGGTTAGCTGCAGAGACGACATTTGTGTTCCGTTGCAGATGAGTTACCGGGCAACCCACCACCGCCCACAGCGGCCCTCAACAATGGTACCGGCTCACCGGGGGCAGGTGGCCACCGCAGCCCGAGCCCGTCGCCGTCGCCCACCCCCACTCCCACCCCCACTCCGATCGTCGCCGCCGCCTCCAACGCCGCCATCTCTGCCGCCTCGGCTTCGGTCATGTCTGCGCTGTCCCACCCGCTCCACATACAACCGCACCACCAGCCGCCACCGGTGCCCATGCAAGTGTCGCCGCCACATCCACAGCAGCAGCAGCAGCAGCAGCAGCTGCAACAACAGCAGCAGCCAGCAACACCAACATCTCTTCTCCAGCAGCAGCAGCAGCAGCAGCAGCAGCAGCAGCAGCAGCAACAACAACAGCAGCAGCAACAGCAACAGCAGCAGCAACAACAACAACAGCAGCAACAGGCCCAGCAGCATTCACAGCAAGCACTGCCACTGGCAATGCAGCAGCAGCAACCCCACCAACAGCCCCCGCCCCCACGATTATCTAGCCCTCTTCTCCCACCTCCTGCGCCAGTGCACCCGCATCACCACCAGCAACAGCAGCCACCACCACCACAGCAGCAGCAGCAGCAGCAGCAGCAGCAGCTACCACAGCACCAGCCACAGCAGGCTGTGCACGCGCCTGTGGTCGCGACCTCGGCTGCGGCCGTGTCGTCTCCCTCTGCGCTGCCCTCGAGCCTGCCCGGCACGGTGGCTGCGGCTGCGGCACCGGTGTCTGCTCACGTGGCAGTCCCCGTCGCGGCTACCACGGCTGGCGCCTGCCACGGCCCCCTCGGCGCTCCCGTACCGTCGGCGACGGCTGCGGCGGTGCGCAGTCCGTCTCCTGCCGGTGTCACTGTCATCCCGGGCGGACCGCACGCGCACGTGGGCCATCCACTGTCTCTGGCGCACGCCCACCTCCACGGCCATCCCCACGGCCTGGGGCACGGCCATCCCCACGGCCACACCCACCTACACGGCCACGCCCACCACCACCACCACCACCACGGCCTGGTACCCGCTCCGGGACTGTCCTCGGTTCCCGCGACGGCGGCGGTGCCCCCGACTTCGGCTGTCGCTCCCGCGCCACTGCCGGTGCTCGCCAACGGCAGAGGTCCCGGTCCGGCTGTGTCGCCTCCCCAGCCGCAGGCGGCACTTCCCGTCGTCACGACGGCGGTGGGTGCCCTGCCGGGTGTCGCGGGCCCGCCGCTGCTGGGTTCGCTGGGGCCCTCTGCTGCCGCTGCTGCTGCTGCTGCACCGGTCGCTCCGGGTCCGGGACCGGGACCGGGTCCCGGACCGGCCCCCGTGCCTGCCCACGGCCACCCTGCGGTGCCTGTGAGTGCTGCTGCTGCTGCTGCCCACGCCGCTGCCGCCGCAGCTGCGTATCATCCTCCGCCGCCCTCTGCACTGGCTGGCTATCCCGGCTATCCTCTGTATGCGCCCTACGCCTCGTCACTGCAGCACAGTCCCTACTTGGCGCCACCCTCGCCACGTGCCATAGTCTCTGCTGCAGCTGTCGCTGCAGATGCGGTATGTAAACCCTCCCTTGTTTTCTAATTCTGAATATGTCGACTTAAATTTCATGAAGTACAGGCATGTTTCGACTGTGGAAGTACACAGGGAAGCCCTAGAGTATTAAGAAATGCATCTTGGGAACAGACCCATGAAGGGTGGTTTCTATACTATTAGTAAAGATTTAAAAAAGAAGTAGCTAATAGTTTACTTTGCAGTTTAGCATCTGCTGATTTCCCAGTAGTTAAAATAAAAAAATCTTGCCAAAGATCCCGTGCGACCATAATCAGTGCATCAGACTGGTGGTACCTTGCTTAAGAATCTCTATTGGATGCTATTGGATCTCTCTCTCTCTCTCTCTCTCTCTCTCTCTCTCTCCTATCTATCACACACACACACACACACACACACACACACACACACACACACACACACACACACACTCACACTGTAAATGTGCCCGACACCAATTACTGATGGCCATATTTATTATTCCAGAGAGCAGCAAGATCACCTTGCTCAGCTACTTCCAAGGTGCCGCATCATAGCATAGCTGCCTCAATACCCGTAACTGCTGGTGAGTTCATTGCTTTGTATTATTTTGTTACTATTGTTCTTATTTTGTTTCACATTCAGTCTTCCATTATTATAATTCCACATCACACAAACTTCATTTTATGTTGCTGTTCTTTGTTTCAGCATCAGCTCCAATTGCCACCACAACAACGGCACCAGCAGTGGCAACAGCTACAGCAGTGGTAACAACAACTACCACAAGTCACCGTGATATTCTGACGACTCCTGTTGTAGGTCGCAGTCATTCGCCACGAGGCCACAGCCCAAACCGAGAGAGGGACAGCTACAGGTAGAGTTCATTCTGTTTGTTTGGCAATTGCATAAAGTTGCAACATTTTACCTCACCCCACCTTCTCTTTATCTCTCATTCCTCTGCCTTTCCTTCTCTTCCTTCTACTGTCACCTTCTCCTCCTATAAATAATGTTAATGTATGTTGTCTACCCATTAACTAGGTGTTAATACCACTCTATTTTCTTTCCTCTTCTTTTCTGTATTTTCCTTTCCTGTGTTACTCATCATCCTGCAATATTTGCAATCTGCAGCCAGTCAATTTCCTTTTTAGTGTTTTATTTTTACAAAACACCACCATCTTATTTTCTCATTTTTCCTCTCTGCCTGTATCTTGAATTGAAAATTATACTATGTGGTTTATTACAAGTGTAGCTCCTTTTCCATGTGTGTTATATGTGCCATACTTATCATCTTATTTTGCTTCCATCTAGCATCTTTACAATTAAACCTTTACTCCTTTCTTAAGACAAGAGTAAGTAGATGTTTTTGTACTTGCATTGTTAGCATTTGTTTCTAGTTACTCTTTTATTTGTTAAATTATAGGCTGATTAAAATAAGTTGTTAGTTTGCATCTTGGAACTGAGTTACTCCAGTCATTTGAGCTGTTCAAAAAGACTACAACCTTATTTTTTTAAATGTAAAACCAGCAATAGTATTGGGGCACATGGACACTCTGAGGTTGTAGGCATATGTAATGGGGATGCCTGCTCTTTTTCATGACCTGGAAAAACCAGTTGCTGGCTAGCTGTTGAAAAGTGAACAAATGTAAGTAGTAGTCTTTGGATTTTGTGCTGTGGGCGAAATGACAGAAAAAGTCGAATAACATTATTGCATCAAATTTTGTTTGAAGCTTGGCGATTCTCAAGTTGAAACAATCTGCAAGCTCAAGAAGTTTTTGAGGATGAAACAATGGGTACCACGCAGCTAAAAGACGGGTACAAATGCTTCAAAGATAGCTGCTTATAAGTGAAGAGTGTAGTACATTCAGGTAGGCCCTCAACATGCACAAATGAGGTCGTTATTGATCACGTAAGGACCCTAGTGATGCGGTATAGCTGAATCGTGATCGAAGAACTTGAAGATGAGATTAAAATTGATATTGGATCTATTAACATTTGGACGTCGAGAGGCTCTCAACAAAATTTGTGCCGAAGGTTGCAAACGACCGAGCTGAAGAATCTTTGTTTGGAGATCGCACGTGCTGGTTGGATTTATGAGTACGACTCTGAAACAAAGGCACAGTCATCGCATCAGAAGCACCCATCGTTCCTGAGACTCAAAAAAAGCAAGGCAAATCTACAGCAATGTAAAAGTCGTGCTGGCCATATTTTTTGAGTCCAGTGGTGAAGTCCATCACGATTACACCCCAGAAGGTACTAAAGCAAATAAGGAGTACTACCGAGAGGTTCTCTATCACCTTCGTGAAGTAATGAGATACAAACAGCCGGATTTGTAGGCAGTGAGCGTCATGCGCCCGCTTGAGTTTCCTGGCCAGACTCGACACAGCTGTGGATTTTCAGTCTCCTTTATTCCACTGACCTAGCACTTCTAATTTTTCCCTAAACTGTAAAAAAGACTCTGAAAGGGACCAGATTTCAGAACACGGAAGACATAATGCAGAATTTGATGGAGCAGCTGCGCACCAGACCAAAAGAGGCTGTGCAACAATGCTTCCAGCAGTGGCAGGAGCATTAGGAGAGGTGCCTATAAGTTCAAGGGAACTACCTTGAAGTTGACTAGTGCCAAACAATTGTATCTGAATAAAGACTGAGTTTATAAAGAAAAGTTAGTCACTTTTTGAACAGCCATTGTACCTCGCAACAATTTTATGTGACTGTTACCAATACACACACCACAACCAAGTTTCACTTCACTTATCCTTCACACTCGGAACAAGTATCATTGAACAGTTGAAACACTGAGTGCTGCCTGCTGGTGGTTAGACTGCAACCAAAAAATGCTGGGAACAAATGTTGTCTGTTTGCTAGCACAATTGATCATGTGAAGAGTAGGTGACAACTGCCGTAGAGACATTATAGTGGTAAATGACAGACGCCAACTGACAAGTTATTTTAATCATATTGTCGTGAAGTACTTGTATCGGGTGGCCTCTTTCAGTCGACTAATGGATATACCGTGGTTTTCTTGCAGCAGCAACGTGAGCAGCCTGAGCCGCGGCAGCATCACACCGGTGAGTGCTGGTGCAGCACTCCCGAGTGTAGCTATCACCTCGTGTAGCTCGTCGCCCTTCAGCTCAGCTGCACAAGTGTCTTCTAGTCTTGCCTACTCCAAGGCTCCAGCCTGGGTCAGGTGAGTTTCTGCAACTCCTGTCGTAATTGTTAGCACTCTTCGTATTAGTATAGCCACAACTGTACAAACAGTTTTTGGCCAGTATTTAATATTAGGTGAATGACAATTAATGGACAGCAAGATAGAGATGTCCAGTTGAATTATGACATAACGTAACATTCTTTCTCACAAGAATTGTACGGTAGCATATGGGAAGTAAGCCAAAGTTGTTTGAACAAAGTGGATCATCATCTCTCAATATGTAGTCACTGTGCTCTAATTTCCCAAATGTCTGGCAGGTGGGACGGCTGAATTTGCCTTACACTGTGGCCATTACAATCTCCAGATCTCCGTGCCCCCACATGCAGAGAGTTAGAATACAGCGGCATGTACTTGGTAGCCGTGTCATCGGGCGTAAATGATTTCAAGGTGTGAGTACCGAAAGCTGGTCACACAGTAGAGCACTATGCATTACAAGTGGCGAGAGTTTATAAATTGGTATGTGATACTGAGAATGCCGAGTCTCATTGGAGAAAGCAGTATCTGACTCTGTTTGGATCATTAAATAATTGGCAGTAGTGTCTGATCAGTAAATGTAGTTGAATGACACATTGACTCTTGTCAAGGCCCAACAAAATTCTGATCACTCAAAATTATTGCATACTGTTGATAAAGTTTTCAATAATTTAAATGTAGATACAAATACAGCAATGTTAAAAAAAAATTTACTTGCTCAAAAATTAAGTGTAGGATGTGGTAACCATTTCCTTTGATTTAATTACCTTATACGTTTTATGGTTTAAATGTCTAAATTGAATTTTTTTCTTGAACTAAAAGTCAAATAATATCCAAAATAAAACACAATAAAAAATAGATTAGTATATACAATAACTCTTGCAGCAAACAGTTACATCGAGAATACAAGAAAATGTCAATCTTTCAAAGATCGTGGTTCCTTGAGCAACCAGATCTGAAAATGGTGGTGTAACTAGTTCAGGTGTATACTCCATTGCTTACCACATTTGTGTTACTGGTTTTTACATTCTGGTTAGTTTTTATTCTGTTTCTTTTACCTGCATCATTTGTTCTGGCTCCTTTTCATGTGGTACTTAGTCATGAAGATTCATCTTACCCATGTTGAGTGTTTGATTTGTGTCTCTTAGCCTTTACCTAATGCCTGGTAATGACTTAAATGATCCTCTTGTTTTTTGCCATTTCTGCAGTGATTAATGTCTCACACACTAAGAATTCGTGAGCAGTTTGATGTCACTGTCTGTTTTTCTCAATGTGTTGCTGTGCCAAATATGGTACATGCTAAGTCAGTTAATCTGAGAAAACTTATATTTTAAATTTGCAGTTTACTGGTTTTGCACATGAAACCTTTAAAGGAATTAAGACTCGATTAGATTTCAGCGTAAAAATAAATTCTAAATCCTCCACATAATTAAAATACGAGGGGCAATCAAAAAGTTTCTGTTCGAAGGCCGCACAGTCCAGAATCAGTATGCTGATCGGGAAAAAATCGAGAGAGCAATCGTTGCACCAATGCACCAGGTTGAAGATTCCAGTTTGGTAAAACACCTTCTCCTACTGCTTGAAAAAGTCTGTAATTGCCTGCTGCACATCCTCATCCAACAGAATAGTCAACCTCTTCAGGCAGTTTTTAGGGGACCAAAGGCAAGATAACGGTGTGGGGGAGATCAGGACTGTAGGATGGGTGGTAGTGTGTCCACCACCTTAGTTGATGTAACTTTTGTGTTAGAACATTTGTGATACGCGTACCTGTGTTTTCGTGAAGCAGCAGTACTGAGAACTGATCTTAGTACACCATTACTCAACAGTGGTTTTCCACAGACAAGCTGGCTGCCCCATACGTATTCTTCAGTCTCCAATGGATATCTACTGGTGTTTGTCCCTTGGCAGTCGAGATTTGAATAACAGTATGTCTGTCCTGTTTGGATGCATTTGGTAATAATATCATCACAGTTCACATTTCCACTGCACAAACATTGGAAAGACATGAATACCACAAGTATTACTTGCTTATATACCTGCCTTGGAGTTCTGCTATGTAGCACGTATGTTGCAGCAACGCCCTCGGACAGAAACTTTGTAATAGCCCTGTGTATAATCACAGATGTGATTAATCTTTGTTGCTTCAGATATTGTTTTAAAAAACACGCATGTAGGAAAGTGTCATTTATATAAGAAGAGTCTATCCATTTCATATCGTGTTTGTTAATTAATGCACCAATCTTTTTTTTCAGTTCGAGCGGGCCTCAGCTGTCCCCGGCAGGCACGGTGCCGAGACCAACTCCGCCCCCTGTGCCACTGGCAACGGCTCATCCGTTACATCCTCCCACACACGGTTTTCCACCTCCTATGTTTGCACCACCTCTCCCTCCTGCCGCTGCATCTGCAGCTACTTTAGGTCTCCCAGCCGTTACAACAAACCCAAATCCATTTTCTGCAGAGTCTCTCTTTCAGTCAAGTAAGTGTCCATGTAATGATGCCATTAATGCTATCAAAATTTGTTAATTTGTAGTACCAAAAGTATGCAATACATGTGGTCAGTTACAAATAATATTGCATTGTCTCTGTTAGGGTAAGATCCTTTATTTACAATTTCTTGCATATGAGCAGTTAACATTTTTTCCTTTCTTTTTACTGTAATATCCTAGTGAATAGTATCTATTATCGGAGAAAACGTGGTCTAAGGTAGAATTAAAAATTTCGTTGGTACAATACTTATCTAAAGATAGGCTACATTATGTGAATATCAGAATAATTTTTAACTTAAAATTAGAACTGATGTGATGTGTTTCTTGCATGATCACCATTTAAAAGGCGATGAAGTTTCTTCTGGTACATCACGGGTTGCTTATGGAATGTAGATTGCTCCGCACCGCACCTTTTATTGTTTTTTGTGTTTATTTTCGGTAGGGAAACATTGGAAAACAGCTGTAAGGAGTCAGTATTTTTATTATTTTCACGGGTGCTTGTGAGATGTAGTTGTTTGCCCTTGACATTGTGTAAATCTTTCACAATGTAGTGGATATATTTTATTATCTGTGAATAATTGTGCAAGTTTTGAAGTTATTACAGTGGGAATAGCAATCACAGGCAATGAATAATAAGTAAATAATGGGACCCATTCCATCATATGTAAAAGTGTCCCCTACAGAGTACATGTGAGGTGACCAAGAATGTGTTACATTACATTTTTGTTTAATATGTTTGCTTCTTCTTTTTAGTACTATAATTCCGTGTTTTTGTTTACAGATCAAGCAGATCTTTTGCGCCGAGAGTTAGACAACAGGTTTCTTGCATCACAAGATCGATCTCTCAACGTAGGTCCGCCACCATATTTACGAACTGAGATGCATCATCACCAACACCAGCACACACATGTTCATCAGCATACAACAGCACCTCTGTTGCCACCTCCTCCCCCGGGTCCCACGCTCTTCCCACCTCCTTTGGTAAGTCTCGTGTTGATATGTTATTTCAACTTTTTTGGCCTAGTTACCTCCATTATGTTCATATTAGTTTGAAAATTTATACTTTGGTTATGAGAAAAATACTTATTTCTGCTTCTTTGATCTAGTTACTTCTGTAATGTTTACATTAGTTTGAAAATTTATAATTTTTTATGGAAAAAAGGCCCAAAAAGATGATATAATGACATTGTGTACAAGTCTTTCCTTTTCTCAGTTTGTCGTTGCCTTTAACTGTCTTAACTTCCCTTTTTGCTAAAGTTAATGCAGTATTTTAAATATCTGGGCTGTTTCAGTTTAAGGATATTCCAAAGCTTGGGAGTGTCGACTCGCCATTCTACCGTCAGAACCTTGGTCTGACAAGTTACCCTGGTTTCTCACCGGGACTGTTACATCCCAGCCTTGGAGGTTCAACACCATTTGCACCTCCCAGTCACCTTCCCACTTTCACACCAAAGGTATGTGCTTAATATGTGTGTTTTGCATCTTATATAAGCTTAAATAAATCGCCTGCATGCAGTGATACTCCATTTATGTCGTCATGCTGTGGCTTGGCTTACTGCTTTGCCATATTGTGTTGGTTCCCGAGAGGCTCATGACTAGCACTGCTTATGGAGAAATATATCTAGAGATTCATCTTCAATAAAACCAAGCAAATAAGAACTATGTTTAAATTATATGTCAAAATTACTGTCATAGATGTTTCTCAATTGTAAACTTGTCTTCTTCTTTAAGTAATAGTCACCAGCAACCAGTTAGTAATGCCCTCGCTAAAATGAACTGAGAGACAGACGAATTTATTAAATGAAAATAATCAAAGATGAATTTATTCAATAGCTACCATCCCTTATTTATTCATTTTTAAAGAGGGGGAGACATGCAAGAATGTTGTAATACATAATGCAACTTGTGTACTACAATAAATACTCTTAAGCACTGCTGTATGTCATTTCACATTAATCATTCAGTGTTGTATGCTTTTTGTATTTGCTGACTGCTGTAGTTCGCATACCTGTGAAAAATTTGATAGCATGTCCCTCATAGATGATTGCTTGTCTATGTGGGTTCCATTAATAAAACATTTTAACTGTTATCCTTATGTTAATACCATACCATACCATTTATGCCAATGTTAATAAAGTGTATAAAATAAATGAAATCTAAATGGATCCCTAAACCTTGATTGTGCCATTATCCTGTAACATTATATTTAAACCTGTCCATACTGCATGAATGCATTTCCCTGTTCTAATAAGTAATGCTTTGTTTTCTTTTCTTTCCGCAGCAGATGGGTGATCCCTCGAAACCCAAGCCAGTGGTAGGTGCTCACCTGCTTACATAGCTGTAGTTAGTTGTTCTACACATCCTCTTCCTAAAAGTAGCAAGTCCTGTAACTATGCATGCAGTGCCACTCTGCTGTCACACAAGTATTTCCTAATAATGGTTATTGACATAAATATTGCAGTGGTCATTATATTACATGATATACCCAAACTTGGAGTTCAAATATTCACTTAGTCTTAGTCTTGTGTTTATAAGAGTTGTCCCTAAACCTTTAGAGTCATAATTATGCAAATGTTACTTTGAGATCAGAAAGTAATGGTCAGAAATTAATATTTAACTTTTTCTTGACATAATCAACTTCCCTCTTACAGCAAAAACTTTAGCTTTAACAGCTGTCCATAGTAAAGGTAGCCAGTCTCGGTTCATGCAGTAAAACAGAATCCATTAACAGAGCTGAACCATGCACTTTCTCCCTGCGCACATTGTGATCAGGGTAATTGATTCTTCAACAATGCTATCTACATTGTATTCTTCGAAGGGTTCATTTAATCGATAAGTTAATGGTATGATGTTTCTGAACTTTCTCTTGATCCAGCACAGTCCCAGCAAATTCTGAAGTTCGAACAATCCTCTGATAAGAACCTCGGGCAGTAAGTCGAATGATCCAGTTTCCCAGTAGTGTCAGTCCTTGGCTGTAAATTTCTTTTGTGCATTAGTTTAATTTCACAGACTGTACATATTGATGCACCATGATATTGTGTCTTTGTTTTCATTTAACCCCATTAACGTAATGCCCCGAGTTACTGTTTTTATTATTAGTATACTCGGGCAACATAAGAAGACACCCTCGAAAAAATAAAATTCCACTTTCATCCATTTCAGCACTGATACATGTTTGGCCACTAGAGAGCATCTGGTACTACATTTACAGTTTGGCTATTGCATTTTGATAGAGGTGGTTGCCACTAGATATTTTCTATACTGTGTGCAGGTTTGGGCAGCTAACAACAAAATGCGTGCTTTCAGACTCTATCCTCTATTGTTGTTTAGGCAATGCTTTCAAAAAGGATTACTGACTTTGACATTGAATTTAACGGCCCAGAAAGTGAAAGAGAATGTGATGTTACTTCATTAGAGACTAAAAGTGATGACAGTTTGTCAGCTGAGTGGCAGGTACTTGCCTGTGGTGTGAGATAAATACATCCACTGTGCTTCAGCCAGCTCCTCCCAAGATTTATTTTCCCAGGAAACCATTGTGAAATACTTCGTTAGACTTCGCAGTTACACATAAACTAAAAAATGACTTCAAATTTCAGGATATTTTAGTTAAAGTCCAGTGCACGAGTAAACTTCTGGTTTTCGAAATTTTGTAACTTTAAAAGCCATCTTTACATGCCTATAAGTAATGTCATTCATTATAGGATTTTCTCATTAATAAAAACAAATATTTTTTGAACATAATTTGAAAAAAAAATGAAGGGGTTAACAAGTAATTCTCCATCTTTGACAACCGTTCTTGAAGTGTAAAGTAGTAAATTGTCTGTAGTCACAGTGATTGTGACTTGTTTTAAAAGATAGCATGCCTTTGTTTGTTACAAAACATAAGCAATTTACAAAATGGTTACTTTTTAAACACCTTATAACCACGGGGAATTTTCATTACTGGCCATTTATTCTGTGTATCAAAATACTCATTTTAGGATTCTGTGTAATTATGCCCCTAAAGTGATTGATCTTTTAACAGAAACTGGGTAATATATCATGCCCTACTGCTCTATTTTGAAATACAGTATTATTAACTTACCAGGCTGAAAAGGTCTGTTATTAGTTAGTTGATCATTTTGTTTCACTTATAAAACTAATGTATGCAGCACAATAATGTCTGGTTAGTTAGTGCAGAAGCTTTTACTGGAAGATTAAAATATACGTGATATTTTGAAGTACTGTCTGTCTGTATTAAAGCGCCTGTGACTCCCGACAGACATCTTCTTTAAGTGCTTGTGGATTGGGCATTCAGAAATTGTTCTGGTAAATGCTGATGTAAACTACACGACTGTAACTGAAAAATGTAACTGGGGCAGAAGGAGAACCCACCAACCAACAAATGTGTGCATGATTTAATGCTTCCAGTTTTAGGGTCTTCACAGCTTTTATGTCTGGATAATGAGGTTTATGACATTATTTTATCTAGGGATTTTTTAAAATAATTATTTCTGCAAAGATATAGACATGTTTGGAAAAGCAGTGGTTCTTATTTAATTTGCCAGCAGAAGTGAATACATTTGCACCAAATGTCCATAAAAGAACCCATTAAAAGTTAAAAAAACTTGAAGTCATTATTTCACAGCAGAAATATTTGCTATAGTGCTTAAATCAAGAGGTGGAGAGAGATTCTGTGTTTCTTGTTAACAGTAAACAAATTAGGAAACCTGTAAGAGGACTGTTTTGTTTATCAGTAAAAAGGTTAACATTAGACCAGGCCTGATTTAGGAAATGAATGTAACTTTTAATTATTTTCGTTGTTGTTCTCAGATGAATATGTTCTCACATTTCTTGTGCAAAAAAGAGAAGTGTTTCTGTTTTTACTGCTTTATGATTTCATACTGTAAATGAAGTAGCAGGAGCAGTCACTGTTGACTTTTCTTGAGACCACAAATTACTCAGTTAGCGACTTGTTGATTTCAATTAGTGATTCATGAGAGCAGCACAGAATGTAAGTTGTGCATAATTGCTGTGTATTTATGTATTGCCTGATGTTGCAGAAAACTGGACGTTGGAATGCAATGCATGTTCGCATTGCCTGGGAAATATACCACCACCAGCAGAAGCAGCAAGCTGAGGCGAAGGCTGGAGCAGGGAAGGCAGACTTGCTGCGACCACCGAACCATTTGTTTCCACCTACGAGGCCTCACGACCTGCCTCCATTTGCAACAACTCTTGCTGCCACCCACAGAACACCGCCTTTTGATGCGGGTCCTCACCCGGCCACTTTTCTTAATCCACCTGCTTCACATCTAGGTATGTTGAAATTCTACAGCTATGTGAATTGAGCTGTATACCTGTAAACAGCAAGAGATCAGTTTTGAAATTGGTTGGATGTTTTAAAAAAAGTGTATACTAGCAAGTCGGCAAATATTGGAATCAAAATTCATCATGATCAGTTGGATATTTGGTTTTAGTTTACTTATCATACATGTTAATTTGGAATAAATATGACAATTGTACCAAGTAATCGAGATATTTAGGGACTGGACAAAAATACAGACAAACTTTGAGAAATGCATGCTTGAACATAAATGCAGATCTCGCCAGGCCTAGAGGTTGCACTGTTGTATTTGATCATGAACGGCACCTGTGCAGTCTTCTCAATATGTTGCGAGCATCAGTCGTGGTCAGAACAGTATTGTGTGAAGTTATGAGTGTGTTATGTTGAAGCTGAGCGAACTCGTATGTGGGTAAATTGTTGGTGCTTTTATGGTGGGTACTTCCGTATCCAAGGTGTTAGAAGTGTAACAAAAATTTATACCAAATACAGGAAAAGTGGAATATCATTATCTACCAAGTCACAACACTGATGAAACTGTATGTTGAGTTATCATGACAGGCGGTCATTGAAGAGGATTGTGATAAAAAATAAGAGGATGCCAGCAGCAAATGTCACTGCGGAAATGAATGTCACATTTGTGAACCCTGTTTGCACCAAAACATAATGAAGGGAAGGAGGGAATTGTGGAAATTTCTGTAACAGGAAAATGTGGTGCCGGAGTAATAAAACCTGGACTTCGGAGTGATGCAAGAATGTAATTTGATCCGATGAGTCCTGTTTCTCAGTGTTTCCAACTCCTGGCTGAATTTATTTCCCAGGAGTGAATAATGATGGGTGTTCAGTGATGATTTGGGCAACCATGTCGTTTTGTTCCATATACCCCATGAATACTCTGCAAAGCTGCATTACTGCCGAGGATTATGTGACCATTTTGACTGATCAGGTCCATCCCATGGTACAATGTTTGTTTCCCAGAGGTGGTGCTGTGTTCCGAGAAGAAAGGGCCGCATTCACAAGGGTTGCACAATCCTGGACTGGTTTTGTGAGTGCGACCTGTTCACATTGCTTGCATAATCCAGAACTGGTTTTGTGAGCTTGAGGATGAACTATTGCATCTCCCCTGGCACCACAGTCATTAGATATCAAGATTATTTAGCCTTTGTGGTCTACTTTGGAGAGAAGGGTGCAGTTTGTTATCAATCTCCTTCATTGTTGCATGAACTTGCCACTATTTTGCAGGAAGATTGGTGTAAGATTCCCTTACAAACCATACAGGATTTGCATTTATCCTTTCTGAGACAATGGTGTTCCTGCACAATATTAGGCATGGTAATGTGTTGTGTTTGTGGTGTTCCCATATTTTTTTCCACCCCCCAATATCTTACATTTTGATAAGAGAGATACATATAGTTTTATTTCGTAAAGTTTTTGATAGCGGTTTAACATTTTGAAATATGTTGTAATGGAGAAATGTAAACAAAACACAGGTGAAGGAAGGAAGGTTGCTGTCTGACAATTGTATAGCTTCTTTTGATTGTAACTGACAGGTAAATAAAAGTGGGTTAGATGAGTGCTGTTTGTTGAGGGTTCAAATAAATCCCTAAACATTAGATTTCTGTCATCAGACTAATTTATAATACTACATGGTTAAGTAATGAAACTTACAAGCATCTCATTAATGCGTTGGTTTCTACATTCTAATTCTGTATATTTTGAAAGTATGTATTGACCTGAAAAGAGACTTTGTGAAAAAATTGAAAAACTGAAAATTGGAGAGTAGTTCATATATGCTGTGGTAAGGACTCGAGTGCAATGAAATGTTACTGATAATCGTGGTTGTTCGCTTTGAAGCTGACAGAGCGGAAAGCTCTGCTAAAACTTAACAGAAAGAAACATTCTAGCTGCCCAGTGTAAATATGATATTTGGCTTCATGTAATGTTGAGATTGTCATACTTCTGTTAGCTATAATAGCAAATATGATACATTATTAGATAATTTATACTGAAGGAAAGAGACCTGTGATTAGATTTTAAATTAGGAATTGAATCTTCAGCATTTTGGGATAGTTACGCCTTTGTTGAAGTGAATGAGGAAAAAGTAGCTTAGGGGAAGATAAGAGGGACATTTAGGGGTATAGAGAAATGAATTTCTCTTTCAAAAGTTTCTTGAACATGCATTGTGTTTGTAGTTTATTATTGTTTTTGTGCTTTATTTATGTAATCTGTAAGAATGCAACACTTTTGTTTTCAGCGAGTGGTGTATCTCCATTTGGTCGCTATCCAGCTACGTTTGCTGGTCCTAACTCAGCATTTCCTGGACTTGGGGCATCAGTATTTCCTCCTCCTCCAAGAGATCTTCCACCCCTTGGAGCTCTCGGACCAGTCCACGATCACTGGAGCAGGTTAGTAGTTGGTTCATTGGCGGGGTTGTGTGGAAACGGTAATTGCTTCAAACAAGATAGAGAACATTAGATTCAGTTTTATTCTGGCACCAAGAGGCCCTCTTCACATGAAATACATGTTGAATACATGTTGCTTACATTCTACATTTTTTGACAAAAAGTGATGTACAGAGTTAGCTTTGATTCTCCCCCTTCCACCCCCCTCCCCATCCCATTGGCCAATTAATTGTGCAAATAGTGTAACAAAGAAGTTGTGATTTTGTCTCGTTGTGAGTATTATGATAGGAAGTCAATAGCATAGGTTCACATAATGAAAGTAATGTGTTCCTTGAAGTATCTGGCATTGCACTGTGTAACAGTATTTACAGATCTGTTGATGTTCTGCATTATGTAATGTCCACAAATAATTACATAATCCTTGGTTGTGAGATAATAAATTTGTTATGTATTAGTAGTAAATTCTTTGATTTGCTTACTCTTAGTCTGCTTGTTAATTGAAACAGTATTTCCATTTGCACATAGTTTTTTGCCATTTCTGAAACTCCAGTTGCTTATACAGTAACCATTTTCTCATTGTCAAATAACAGAAAATCCAGGATGGAATGTAACAATATTATGAGGAGGAAAGATTAACATTATTATGAGAATATGTTCTTGTTGTTAAAGATTATTAAAGATACACTGTACATTATACAGTTCCTTGTAGACTATAATTAATGTCTAAGCACATTTTATAGTTCTGTATTTGATATTAGATGTAATACTGAAAACTGATTTTTAATCTGTAATTAATTGTAGTAGAATTTTCATAGTTTTTATTTTTCCAGGCAGGGTATGAAACCATTAGTTGTCAGATCTCTTCTGTTGTCTTTCAAACTCTATCGTTAATACAGCCCCAGTGAGAAAAAATTACTTTTTCTTACAAATCTCTAACTATGCTTTATTGTTACCCTTGTATTAATGCTTCGTAGATGTTTTCATGCTCTGCTTCATGAACTGTGCCCATCATCTGTGTTTTTACTACTGATGTTCTTACTGAAGATCATGTTTCCTTCCTATACCTCAGCAGTTCATCAACTTTCTGCCACCAATCTTTTGTGTTTGATTCGAGTGCATGAATAGTATAATTTGCTAAAGTGGTGCCATTTTTGTTGTTCAAACACTACTCATATGGTCTATTTAGCTCATACAGTGATCCCATTAGCTTGTTGTTTGGTAGTTTCCTCTTTTGCTACTCTCTTCAGTGGATGCTCTGGATACTTTAGTAAGACTTTCCTTTGACAGTAATGGTACGCCAAACAGTATTTACTATTGCATGTTTCAATATCCAGAATCTCCTCTGCGTATATGTTACATAATTTTAAGAAAGGAAAATTTTGATAATCTTGTTTTGTCATGGTGTTTTGTATGTCATCTGTTCTATGTTTGACTGGCCAGTCAGTCTTTATCTGTGTGAATTTAAAATTTCTGTGCACCTAATTTTCTCATAAGCACAATGAGAGAGCAAAACTTCTGTGTCAAGCTCACGACAGTGATGTCACTTATAGCAATATTGTTTTCTAGTTGAGGAGAATCCAAGACATTCTTCATGTAGAAGAGATTTCTCGATTTGCTTTACTGTCCCCTTCTTTCTAATTTTGTTTGTTCAGGAGATTGCCCTTTGCCACATCAGGAATGATTCCTGTACTTTGCAAACATTGGTACATTTTTCCTCCCATAGCTGTACAGTTTAGTTCAGTTAATTACTTACATTGTATGAAGCCAGTAATTAAAGCTCAGACATAAGTGTTACAAACAGAGGAGGCTCTCCATGCAGTTTTATTTCTGTAAGTATATGTAGTCATGAAACAACTGGAATCCTTACTGTCAAACATGTTCTCCAACACATACATGTGTTTTCTATTATCATTTAAAGATGTTCAAAAAGGAAAATACTTGGAATTATTTCTCTTTCTGTTTGCTTACAGGTTACAGCGAACAACAGCTGGTTTCCCAGTAACTGCAGCTGCAGCAGCAGCTGCTGCTGCTGCTGCTGGTCCATGGGGTCTGAAACCAGAACCAAGCATGCTGGAGAGGAGAGCAGAATTGGAAGAAAGAGAACGTGAAAGGGAACGCTGCCGTAGAGAGAGGGAACGTGAAGAACAGCGCGAACGAGAGAAGCAGCGGAAGTTGGAAGCCGAACGGGAAAGGGAACGTGAGCGACGCGAGAAGGAACGACGTGAACTGGAACGTGAAAGAGAGCGTTTGTTACAACAGCAGCAGCAGCAGCAGCAACAGCAGCAGCAGCAGCAACAGCAGCAACAACAGCATCAACATCAACAGCAGCAACAACATGCCAAACAGGCAGTAGTGCGCGACAGATCTCCCATACGTAACGGCACATCTGCCGCTGGTGCTGCACCTGAAGAGGCCATACGGGTGAAGGAGGAGCCGCGACCCAAAGAGGACGATGTAGTACTTTTGGGAAGGACAGGTTACCACTATCTGACAGCGAGGCACGCTCCGCCTGGGTCGTTGCGCCCCCCGCCACCCATAGCACCTCCACATTTTGCTCCTGGGCCTGTACCTCCAGGCTGGCCACCAGCTGATCCCTTCAGAGACAGTGCATACCGGTTTGACCCTGTTCAGTTACGTTTCAATCCTCTCGTGGCCGCCGCTTTCCGTGCCGAAGAAGAGGAACAGCAACGTGCGAAACTGTTCCAGTCTTTCCCACAGCCACACCAGCGTGCAAAGGCATCCAGCCCCAACAATCATCACTTGCACCATCGGACATCACTGCCAACCATGGCCCACAAAGTGGCTTGCCCGAGCTCCCCTGCGGCACCGCCACCCCATGTCGTAGACCTGCACAAAAAAGAAGAATCGTCTCAGTCACGATGATAATATGTTTAGGAAGCAATTGTATCAGCAGTGAGGCATTCTAATTTATTACCGTACCTTTTGTATTTTATTCCATTTGTTGTTGTTCTTTTTTTACCCCTAGATAGGTTCCTTTATTCAGTCAGCTGCTGATGCAGGCATTTCCTACGCAGTCTTATTGCTGCGACAGGACATGTATAAATTGTTAAATCACATGTGAGCGACATTGTACAACTTGAGTTGTGTCTGAGTGCTAATTTATTTTATTACGAGAAGAGAGTATGCGTGTAATTTAATAGTAATATAATGTTGTGTTGTAGATATTGGATACGTCCCCTCAGGTAACATAAAGGGAAAAAAGTTTGATTTGCAAAAATAATGTTCTGCCGACCGATTCTTCTGAGGTAGGGATCTTGCAGATGTGATGTACTATGAATTCGATGATTGTTTTTCTAAATATAAGGAAGAATAAATACTTTTTTTAGTGAGTGAGCAATCTCGGCAATTATATTTTTGATCAAAGAAATAGTTATTTTTTTCTTTATGACTTAATATGTGTCTTTCAGAATAACTTGTCAGAGTAATTTTATGAGATAAAATTCTATGGATTCGGAACATTAAGAACAGAATTTCACTTACCTTTATAAAATGAAGTTAAATCAGTTATTAGTTGCTTCAATAGGTGCTGCCATGTCTCGTGTCGTCCTGCAACATTTTGTAATCTCGAGAGTTATAATACAGAGCATTTATGGAGGCTGTGGTCCAAGTAGTGTGTGCAGTTGAAAATTTCTGTGGCCAAATTTTATCTAAGTGTTTGGTGAAAACAGTTGAGAAATACTGACTGTGTATTTGTCATAGTATAATTGGTAATATGCTTTGTCCTTAGAAAGTGAAGTGGGGTGGCAAGCCCATTATTATAATTTTCGTGTGTTCTCGCATTTTGTAAATTCACATGCCTGTAAAATGTACAGAGATAAGAGAAACATGGAATTTGGGCCGTCAGTGTTCTTGAAGGGAATTTAAAATTCCTGAGGCCAAACTATCCCTTTGTTGTTGTTGTATTTTTTTTAAACAAACGATGCTTGTAAAAAAGACTTAGAATTGATGTGAACATCTTGTAATTTTTTCGTATGTCAAAGCAAAATATTTGTAGATAATTTTAATTCGTTGTAAAGAATTCTTTTTGGTAGACAAATCGCAGATGAAGTCGGCGGTTTTGAGTGAGCAGTTTTTAATGTGATCCTTTGTAAAGGGATCAGTCAAATGATGTATAGCGTTTCTTTAACTAGAAACATAAAGAATGTTTCAAAGCCATATTTTTTTTTATTTTCTTCCCCCTCTCCCTCAACATTCATAGCAGTGATAAAACTCCATTCTTTTGTTGCGGAATTCAGTAACAGTAATTGGCAGTCTCAAGATTATTGTGTTCGTTCAGATCACAAGATTGCAGTTGTAGTTGTTTAGCGCAGCAGAATAAACACACACTCTCTCTCTCTCTCTCTCCTCTCTCTCTCTCTCTCTCTCTCTCTCTCTCTCTCTCTCTCTCTCTCTCTCTCCCCCCTTCTCCTTTTTCGTTGTCTGCTCCTCTCCTTTCTGTCTCCAGCATTTTTTCTTTCAGGAGGTTTGATAGAGTGCTTAGTGTAGTACTTGACCAACATGCATGGAAATCAGTGATTTGTAGTGTTTTGTCTACTATGTTGTCTATTCATCTCGTCTTGGGGATTCTAGCTAGAGAAGGAATGTTCTTAGAATTATGATGTGTTACTGTCTCCTTCACAGTCACCAGATGCTGTATTTTAAACTGTGAATTACATCTTGCAAGTTAACCCTTAAGTGGTAGAACACCAACATTTCAGTTAACAAATGTTGAAACACTTTTATATTACTAGAAAATTTTAAGTATAAGATCCACATACACGACTCTGTGTAAAACTATGTTTGAAGGAAGATACCAGATGGTATCCTCTGTAAAATGTCTTCAGTACATTTATCACAACATATTACAGCTTAAATACCCACAAAAAGTGCACAAAGTAGAAAAAGGTGACTCACTAAACTACTCCGAGACTTTAGATCCATTGAACTATCTGGAGACTTGGAAAGATAAAAATAGGGTATCAACTATACCATCAGTTGGCAGCTAGAACTCCCAGAATTTATTGTACAAGGATGCTGTCACATCATATGTTGTAGGTCTTCCCGACAAATTAATGATTAGGAGCAGTTACTTTTAGTGACACATAGTGTTGTGTAGCCGGCTATACTGAGGGTATGGAGAGCCAGGCCCCTGCCAAAGGTGCAGGCACATCTAGCATTATGAAGAACAGATGTCTGTTAGTAACATGGTTTGTGTGGTGGCAACAGTGCACTCGGTTCACGCAGCTGCCGCCTAAATACTCACACATATTCAGCAGTGGAGCTCTTGCAGCAGCTTCGTTGCGTTGTTGTAGTATACAAACACTGATGACTGGTGCTGAAGCAAATGTACTACTTGACTGAAGGTATCTCATTTTTGCCAACTGAGGAGTGGGGTGAGACTGGTTGAGCCAGAGCACTTTAAAGTACTGTAACAGAATAATAGGTGCAGTGGAAAACAAATTCCACATGTATAAAAATATCAAACAATGGTGAATCCAGGATGGAATAAACATAATATGAAAAGGGTAGATTACTACTCATCATATAGCAGAGATGCTGAGCTGCAGATAGGGACAACAAAGAGACTGTCAAACAGCCGAAAGCTTAATTGTTTGACAGTCTTTTTTGTTGTGCCTATCTGCGACTCAGCATCTCTGCCATATGGTGAGTAGTGGTTCATCATTTTCATAATATTGTCATACATAAAAAAAATTAAACTGACATTAATTTCCTGTCAGGAAATTGCTTAAATGAAAAATCTGTGTCTTGTCTTCAAAAATATGCAGCTGATTTTGGTGCCAAATGTAGCAGCAATATCGATACAGCATAGCCAGTTAAAGTAGTAGATGCTTTCAAGTTCTAGGTGAAAGAGCAGATAGGGTTGCCAGGGACTGCAGTATCTTGGGTGAATGCAAACTGTTAACTCTGACATCTTATCCATAGGAAATGACACAGCTGTTATACTTGAGTTTAGTGACTCAATGAGTTTTCAGGGCTTAAAATAAAGAAATCCAAAGTAAGCCAACATAATTCTTGAAAGGGATATTATCTCAAATCTTAATTAGGTCCTTTTTCTTCTATTTGCAATAAGTAATGTATGCACTTTTGATAATTTATGTAGAACAGGTGCAATCTATTTATTTATTATTATTATTACTGTTGTTATTAGTACTATTGTAGCAGTAGTAGTAGTTGTTGTTGTTATTATTTGTGTTTGGTGCTTGCTGGATCACGCAGCACTTTTGGATTCATTTTCTTGACGTTTCATATGGCTCTCATTCTCTCTCTGTTGGTTATTTTCTTCGTTCAATTTACTTGGTTCCTGTTTTTCGTGGACCCTCATTCTACCCAACAGTTTTTATTTTGACTAAACAGATTCTTCTCTACTACTTTCACAGTTTCTCTCTGGGCTTTCTTGAAGTCCTCTTTAACTTGTTTGATCGGTAGTATACTCATTAGCATTCTTTGAACATGTCCACAAAATTTAAATCCTTTTTTTCTAATATCTGTTGGCAGGCTAGACAATTTCTCTGTTGCTTTAGAGGATTTCAATCTCTGTTGATCCTCTGTTTTGTCCAGGCCAGGAAATTTCCTTATAATCCTTCATTCAGGATGTTTTGCTATTTCTGTTAAGAATTAAAAATTTGCTGGTGTACAGAGCTTCAAGTTTGATGACTGGCATAATGTCTAATCTTTGTTCATATGAATATGCATGTTTGGTTGTGGATGTCGTGCATTCTCCTGCCCCTTCTTTTCAGTTTTTGTAATCGATCTCACTGACATAATTGATGTATGTGACTGTTTTGATTTGTGTACTTTGAGTTTATTTCTAAATGTTAAATTTAGTGCAGATTAACTTAGTTTTTTATTTTTAGAAGTATTTGTAGGCCAATCTTTTCGACAAGTTCTGTGACGTCTGCCTTATTGCTGTGATTTCACTATGTACTAGCATCATTAAATCATCTGTGAAAGCTAAACAAGGGATATTAATGTCATCTTTGTTTGTCAAATCAGAATAGGTTTCCAGAAATTTTGATTTTTAAATTCTTTTTCCCTTTCCTTAGGGACTTTATCAAAGATTAGATACAAGATGTATGGTGACAGTCCATCTCCTTGGTGAACAAGATGTTCTAATACTTTACAAGTAAATTTTACTTTGGACATTGTGTACGTGGTTGGTTAATAGACTTACTGCCTTTGGATTTAGCATCTGTCTTTCTAGGATATCAACCAGAAAAAATTGGTCAGTCAAGTTGTTTCTTCCTGACATTCACAAAAGTGTAAATGAATGAGCTGTTTCGGGTTACTGCATTATTTAAGTATTGTTTTTAGATTGAAGGTCTATTCTATGCATGAGCACCCTAGTAGAAAACTTGTATAGTTTTCACCAGTCTCAGTGTTCACACTGTGCTTGTGCTCTTTGAAGTAATTGTGCTGAGAATAACTGACTTGTGACGAAGGAGAGGGAGCTCTCTGTAGTTATTTATGGTCTGTGCTGTCAGTTTTCTTGTCGGGTGAGTGAATGAGTACGTACTTCCAGTCTTCTGACATTTTTTTTGTGTGCCAAATATCCACAATGATTTGTTTAAGCTCCTCAAGTGTGTTATTTTCCAATGTGCTTCAGTAATTTTGCAATTATGCAATCTTCCCCATACATCCTGGTGTTTTTGATTCCGATGATATATCTGTAGACTGCATAATTGGTGGGAGGTTAAGATTCTGGGAGTGATGAACAGCAATCTTCCTGGGAGATCTTAGAGGTTGTTTTCGAAAATTATGTAGCTTAGAGAAGTATTGAAATTGCTCCCTCAAGTTGTCATGATTTGTCACAGCGGGTTTACTATCCTGCTTTCTAAAACAAATTCAGTGGTGTGTATCCATGGATCTTCCCACTGAATTTCCTATAAAAGTCATGCATGTTGTATTCTGTAAAGTTATTTTCAACAATTTAATATTTTTCTCCTGTGTCTCTCCTCTTTGTGTGAGTAATGTCATGCTTTCTGATCTTTAAATACATTTGTTTAGTCACTGATGATTCTTTTCTGTTATATTTCTGTTAGGCTCTTGTTTTGTTTTTACCAAGTGACTCCACGTGTTTAGTCTCGCCAAACTTGTTTTGTGTTCTGCTTCTGCAGTTTAGCTTTTTGGCTGTCTGGATAATCTGGGTTTGGAACTGATTCCAGATGACTGTCTTTTCTTGGATATTTTTTACACTTGGATCTTTTTTACTCTATTTTTTTTGGCTGTGTGTACTCTGCAGTATGCTTATTTGGGATAAATTCATGCAAACAAGATAGTGATCCGAGTCTATATTTGCATCCCTGCAGGTTTATACACTAGTCAGCTAGAACATTATGACCATCAAACTACTATTGATATAAACCCGTCCATGGGATAGCAGCAGCACCTGGTGAGGGATGACTGCTAGTCAGACATGCATGGTGCATGTAGTATCAGTGAGCATGGTGTCCTCGTGTAGAATAGGGAAGGTACGTGATCTAACTGAGTGCGATCGAGGGCAGAATGTGATGGCCCGGAGGCTCGGTATGAGCAGGTTTGGAAACTGCACGACTTGTCGGTTGTTCAAGGAGTGCTGTGGTGAGTATCTTCAACACATAGTGAAACCAAGGTGAAACTATGTCGAGATGATGTGGGGTTCGGCAGCCACCCCTCGTCACAGATGTCGGATGTCGTATGCTGGGCAGACTGGTAAAACGGGACAGGTGGTGAACTGTGGTGGACCTAACATCAGTCTTTAATGCTGGGCAGAGTACAAGTGTGTCGGAACACAAAGTGCACCAAACGCTCATAACGATGGGTCTCTGCACTGACTAACCGTGTGTGTGCAAATGTTAACACCGTGGCATCGGAAACTATGAAATGGACATGTGACCATTGGCACTGGACGTCGACACAGCAGCACAGCGTCGGACGTTGGCACAGCGGCACAGCGTTGCACGGTCTGATGAATCCTGATACCTCCTCCATCACGCTGATGAGTGTGTGCAAATCCATTGTCTTCCAGGAGAACAGCTCCTTGACCCACGTATTGTGAGACGGAAACATTTTGGCGGCAATTCCATTACGCTCTGGGGAACATTCGAGTGGACGTTCACGGGTCGAGTGTAGCTCTTGCGAGGCAGAATGGTGGCCAAGGAGTGTCATCTGTGAGTTGCAGACCTCGTACACCCCTTCGTATTTTGATCATATTGACTGACGGCAGTGGTATTTTTGAATAAGATAATGCACCATTACACAAGGCCGGGAGTGTGATTTAGTGGTTTGAGGAATACAGTGGTGAATTCTGGGCCCCCAGCTCACCAGATCTGAACCAGATCGAACACATCTGGGATGCGACTGAACTGGGCATCAGAGCTCCTCACGCACTTCCCCAGAATTTATGGGAATTAGGTGACTTGTGTGTGCAGATGTGGTGCCAGCTGTCTCCAGCAACTTACCAAGGCCTCATTGCTGCATTATCTGTGCTAAAGGTAGACTTAAGTGGCTATTAGGTAGGTGGTCATCACATTCTGGCCAATCAGTGAACACAGTGAACTTCTTTCTGAGACCAGTATGTGATAGCAGTGGGATGGGTTTGATTCTCATCTAACAGTTGAATGGGTTATCTTCAGGGCTTTGCTTCTAAAAATTTTTCCTCAGGGAGGTCAATGTGATTTTCAAAATTCTTTTGTTGACACAATGCAATGAATCTGATGCCATTCCTGTTGGTTAATTTATGTGCTGGAAAATTGCTAAAATTTTTTTAGTATATTTTACCTCCACCAAGTTACGCAGTGACATCACTTAGTGGGATTCTTATATCAATTCTTTGTCATACTAAAACCAATATACAGTAGCTCTGTGAACATTACAATAATGTATTTTTTTTAGAATTTTTATACTACTTATGATTTATTTACTACAGTGATACATTTAATGTGTAGTGTGCAGTATTTTATATAAATATAGTTCAGTTAAATAATAGTTTTCAAGTATAATAATAGCTAAATGCAGAAATGTAGTTTTACGGAGGGGGGTGGGGGGGTGGGGGGTGCAGGTGCAGGTGCAGGTGCAGGTGCAGGTGCAGGTTTGATTTGTCACTGGCAGTCTAACAAGGGTGAAGGATCACTTCGGTATGGCTCTGCGTGTAACTCAATGTGGGTTGGATATGTGTAGAAGATTCGTATCCCTCTGCTGTCAGTGTTTCTGACTGGAACTATCCTTTAACATGCACCAGTTGCCTTATCTGAACACAGACTGGATGTTACCATCTTTCTGTTATCATATATCTCCCTTTATGATAATTTCTTATTTGTTTTCTGTATACAGTTTTATTTCCTGACCCAGTTTTCTTTTTCCATCTCCCATTCTTTTTAATTATTGTTCTTGTCTGCACATTTTTCTTCCTCTGTGAGCTGACAGTTTTCCTCAGTTGTTAATCCTCCAACCCTGCAGCCGAGTGGTGGGCAGGGCAGACTGTCATGCCAGGAGCTCGGATTTGATTCCTGACCGTGTCAGAGATTTTCTCTGTTCACAGACTGGGTGTTGTATTGACTTCGTCGTTATTTCATCCTCGTCGACATGCGAGTCACCCGTGTGACATCAGCTAAAAAGCCTTGCAACAGAGGGACCGGCCTACCTGACGGGAGACCCTAGCCGCACACCCATTTCATTTCAGTTTTTAAGCACCTTTTACTTGAATCTTGCTTGTTACAGTTAGTACTTATTACTTTTTATCTAGAAATATTTCTACAGTTGTGATTACTGGCCACCACCTAGTCGCACATCTGAATGTTTGAGATTTGGTGCCATCACTCCACTCCCTCTTTAGCCGTATCTGCATCTCATATTTTGCAGATTTGATTTTTAAGTAAGTGTATAAAATTTCCAGAAAATTAAGCATAGCTCAGCAGTTAATTTGGTATTGAATATAGTATGAAAGATTTGTTGTATTGTAAATTTTAATGATTCAAAAATTACTGTTAGGCTCATACCAATAAAAAAAAAAAATAAAAAATAAAGAAATGAATGTCTCAGATTTTACCAATTATACTAGTGAGTATTCTTGACACAAATGAGGACAAGCTTGATTAGTTCACTATTCAGTATGTACTGAGTGGAAATGTTGTGTGGTGTAGAATATTAAAATCACCCACATAACTTTTAGTGTAAATGTGAAATTATCAGGTGACCAGATGTTCACAGTGACATTGTCGAGGCAGTGCATACTGTAATACTTGAAACCCCATTTCCTTTGCAAGTTCTGGATTTAAGAGAGTGAAGACAATACACTAGAAACACTCTAGACATAATGTGTAATATTCACAGTATCACATAGGCAATTAAATTGTGAGAATGAATTTACTAGAATCAGTTGTATTTGGTGATGAAGGAAGTATTGGAAGAGGATTTACTTTGTTGTCTGTCTCATGTTTAGTGGCACTATGTTGAAGTGGGCAGACGAAGTAGAGAAAATACATGGATTTTTGAAAGGGAAAACATGAACAGTATTCTTTCAAACTGATGTCTTATTACTCCCAAATGCTTGATTTTATAAGCCTTTCCTTCATTGACACACACATATTTATATTGTAGCTGTAGTTGTTACTGCTAATGAAAAGATATGTGACTTTCATATCCTAACGGTAGTGGCCTCTATTTCTCCAGCACACAAGCACTGGAGGGAATGACAAGTTTAGGACTGCTGCCTCTGTCCTGATTTTCACCTTGCTGTGTCCTCATTTCTTCCATTGCACTGGGTTTATCAAATGTACTGTCTCTATGTTTGCACTCACTAAAACATATTACGAAAGTCTGGGTAACATTCCTGTGACTGTGATGTGTTATGATTTTAAGCTGCAGTGTGTGCTTTTGGCCAGACAGCTGTACAATTTTTTACACAATGAAAGATGTCTTTTTCCCCTTTTTTGTGTGCAATTTTTGGTAAAATACATTTCAAATTCTTTCATCTTGATGATTTAAGAAGGTCCTGTTGTCATTGCCTTCCTCCCTGTGCACTTGTTAAATAAATTTGTCACAATACCAAATATTTTTCTTTCTCTTTTTCAAGACTTGTCTCAACACCTACGTCCAAACTCCAATGGGTAACACCTTATTTGTTAAGTGCATAATTTATCAATTGGATTTAACAGTTAACAATATCAATGTGTGATGTCTGTTCAAAAAATTCCAGAACTTTGTCCACAAAATTTTATATACTTACCTTTTACTTTTAGTGCATGGTCTTCTTTGAAATACTCTGCTCACAATTGATAAAGCACTCCCAATGACGTTTCCATGTCCGGAAGTGGGCTTGGTATGCCTCTTGCTGGATCATGTGAAGCACTGTCTGCGAATTTTCTTTTATCTCATCTATCATTGCAAATCTTCATCCTTTCAACAGGCTTTTCAACTTAAAAAAAAAAAAAAATCCACAGGGGCCAGATCTGGAGAGTACGTAGGATGAAGCAGCACAATGATTTTCTTTTTGGGCAATATTCATGCACTGACAGAGATGAATGTGCGGGTTTGTTATGATGCAAGAGCCCTGAATTGTTTCACCACATTTTCTTGCAGGTGTTGAAACATGTCCCAGTAGTACCATCAATTAACAGTTTGTCTCTGTGGCATGAATATGTGATGAACTAATCCTTCAAAGTCAAAGAAAACTATCAGCATGGCTTTGACATTTGATGTGACCTGACGAGCATTTTTTGGTCATCGAGAACTTTTACCGACTCGCTGTGAAGACTGAAGCTTGGTCTCAACATCGTAACCATAGACCCATGTCTCATCACCAGTTATGATTCTCTGACGGAGCATCTTGTTCTCATTTGTGCAATCCAAAAGCTCTTCACAGACTGTGAGGCGAAGGTCTGTCTGGTCTTGACTCGTGAGCCGTGGAACAAACTTGGTGGCAACATGATGCATTCCTAGATGCTGTGTCAGGATTTCATGACATCATCCAATTGAAATGTTACATTGTTTTGCATTCTCTCGGACAGTCAGTCTTCAATTTGCATGCATAATTTTGTTGACGTTCCTGATGTGAGTGTTGCTGGTAGACATGGAAAGGCATCCTGAAGAAGTCACTTTGACTTCTGTCTGGCCATTTTAAAACTGTGTGAACCATTCATAACATCAAATACTGCTTAAGCGCTCATCAGCATAGGGTTCCTGTATCATTTGGTGTACCTCTGTAAAGATTTTCTTGCGTTTCACATAAAATTTAATGCACTGCTATTTTGAAATTCACAAACTGTGCGACACAACACTTAATACAGCACTGAAGAATAACTAAAAGACATAAAACAATGAAGCTTCCTCCAGTTACACATTAAACACAGGTGTATGCAAGGAATGCCAATCGCATTTCGCTCTGGCATGCCACTGGTGTGAAGTTACAGTGGTTCCGGAACAGACCTTGTATATGTCGTGTTTCCATGTAACATATCTCTTTGAACAATGGAAAATCCAGGATGGAATTTTGACAATATTATGAGAAGGATAGATTGAACTCACCATATAGCAGAGATACTGAGTCACAGAAAGGCACAACAAAAAGACTGTCAAACAGGTAAGCTTTCAGATGAAAAACCTTCATTCACACACACACGCACGCACGCACGCGCGCGCGCGCGCGTGCGCGCGCACACACACACACACACACACACACACACACACACACACACACACACACACACGACCAATGTCTCTGGCCTCAGCAGCCAGATACAGTGGCCATCTGCTGGCCTCGGCAGCCAGATACAGTGGCCATGTGTGTGCGAGATGTGTTTGCTTGAGTGTGTGCGCGCACATGTACGCACTGTGTGTGTGTGTGTGTGTTTTCTAATTCAAATGAAGGTCTTTTCGTTTGAAAGCTTACCTGTTTGTGACAGTCTTTTTGTTGTGCCTATCTGTGACTCAGCATCTCTGCTTTATGGTGAGTTGCAATTTCTCTCTTTCATGATATTGACGTATCTCTTTGAAATTGTGCCGTATTTCTAAATCTGTTTTGTCACTCTAAACTGATGAAATGAAATAACAGCAGAGTGGTGAAAGGTTTTAAATCATAACAAATACCTATCATCTTGTAAATCAAGGTAATGTATAATGCACTGGAATAAATAAATGAGACCCACTGAAGATAGCATACAGGTGTGGAAATATGTCTTGGTAAAAAAACTAAAGAGGAAATATTTGATGTTTTGCAGGGATTATTCCAAAATCCTTTTTTTGTAAAATTGACAAACTACAGTAACATTTTTCGAGTCAGTGAGTTCCGACATAAATTTTTGTAACATGTCCTTCAGTATGTGCATTTGGTTTGTAGTGTTCCTGATGATGCTCTTTATATTGTGGAAAAATTAACAACTTTGATTTGTTAAATTTTCTGCCGTTAAAAGTGTTCTGAAGTGAGACTGGAATTTGTGTTTTTTGCAGGAAATTGATTCAGAAAACATCTAGTAGGCTGCAGTTGAGCTGTTTCTTAAATGGTAAAACATTACACGTAGAAGATGAGGTTCTGAGATTTGGTTCTCATTCAGTACACAAGTTCTCATCTGCCTGGAAATTCCATTACACTGAACACTGCTGCAGGCTGAATGTCATTCTTTGTCTTCCACTGACATATTTTGCTTGGTGATTGTATTAGCTTAAAAGCTGTATGACACAGCAAATAACTGCCACCTTTTCCTAACTGTCTTTTCGCTGTCATTGTTCCCCAGATTTTCATTATTCATTGTTCCACCAGCTCTTTAAAATTATTTTTCTTAAGAGAAGTCATTACCTTTCATCCATTTTGTTGTTGGATGTACCCAGACATGAGATGTAATAGTGAAACCGATATATGTGTTAAACAGTCAGTTAAATGAAAATATGTATCTATAGATTAGATTAGATTAGATTAGATTTACTTTCTTCCAATTGGTCCATAGTGAGGAGGTCCTCCTGGATATAGAACAAGTCAGAAAAACAATGATACTTCACAAATATTTACAACTGAAACAAATAAACTAATGTAGCTTCCACTGGTCCAAAGTGGAATGATCGTCATTTTTTTTAATGGACGCTATATGAAAGAATTATTTTATTAACACCAATGCACTGAATTTAAAATAAAATAAGTTTTTTTATTTATAAGGTAATAAAAATAATACTTATTTACAATGAACACATTACTGCACTGAAATGGTGCAGAAGTTAGATTTTACTTACATACACACACACACACACACACACACACACACACACACACACACACACACACACACACACACACACACACACTTATTTACAATAAACACATTACTGCATGGAAACTGTGCAGAAGTTATATTGCACTTATACAAATCAGTTGGTTCTACTGAGAAATTCACCAACGGAGTAGGAGTAGTTGGCCACCAATAAATCTTTTATGCTTCTCTTAAACTGAATTTCATTGGCTGCTGGCAAGTTATTGAAAACGTGTGTTCCTGAATAATGCACACCTTTTTGTACAAGAGTAAGTGACTTTAAATCCTTGTGAAGATTATTCTTATTTCTAGTATTGATTCCATAAACTGAGCTGTTGTTTTGAAAAAGTGATGTATTTTTAATGACAAATTTCACTAAGGAATAAATATATTGGGAAGCAGTAGTTAGTACCCCTAGTTCCCTAAACAGGCTTCTGCAAGATGTTCTTTTTTATTTAAATTTTTCTTTACTATATAAATTTGTAACAATTAATTTCACAGCACACGTGGTCATATACATAGAGAGTTAGAATAAACACATTTATGGTGTTCAGACTCCTTATCTTGTAACAAATTTGATGAAAGAGAAACAATAATTAGTACTAAAGGATTTTGGCTTTGTCAATGAAAGCTACTTTGTTTTAAAAAGTTGTTTTGTTTTGTATGCGTATATTTTGAGGAATGTGCTTTGTTGATCAGAACATGTTATCTTGCACTTACGCTTTGATTGTGAAAGCTGTAGTTAAATAGTCCAGGTCTCAGTGTGAAACTTAAGTTCATAGTGATTTTGATGCCAGAGTATGACATTGACAAATGGAAGTGTGAATGCATGAATGACGCATATTGTTTTTAGTATAACACGCAACAACATTACACAAACTTCAGTGGCTCAGAATTATCTCTCAACTTCTGCTCCAGCCTTTTGTACATAGTTTGATCCCACCATTTGAATGTGTATAAGAGTTCTGTTACGCCAAGAGTTAAATCATCATTCTTTTTTTAAAGTCCATTGTGTTCAGTATCAATAACATTTCAGCAATCTTTTTGTGACAGTCCTTTTATTTCTGTTTCCTGTTATCTGATGTCTTCGCAGACCATCTCTTCATTCATCAGTTACTTCTTTTCGTGCTGCCTACAGGGGAAGTGACTTTCCAAAATTTCTGTAGGTGCATCTCGTTGGCGAAACAAGGTGTATATATTCAGGATGGTCTCAATATTTTTAAAAATGATTACCTTTTATTTGTTTGTTGCTAATGTATTACAGGAACTGACACATCACACATATTTTGGATGAACGTGGTTGTCACTATGTTCAGTGCCAGTAATATCTACCTGTGATGATGACAACAAACATGTGACAAATTTACCCATAGCGACTAGCAAACACACTGTTTGAATTCGAAAGTACATTAAAGAAGCAATACTCAAAATAGTGTTTAAGCTTTTTACATGTGTCCAGTTAGTGTGTCATGTTTGAAAATCGCGAAAATTTTTGCCTGTGAAAGAGCTTTTGCTCCACCTCTTCTTTGTACTATTATCACAGTAACATCCCATTTTTCTGAAAATGAGAACTTCTTGGTCTACAATCTAAGCTCCCAGTAATTGGAAGCAACTGTGTCTCATAGAACAAGCAAAACAATAACAGACCGGATTATGTGAAAACAACTTTGCTGAAAATGTAAACCACACTGCTCTTATCTGATTGAAACAAAAGAACGAAAAAATCAACTACAGTACTCAGGTAGTTGGTCACGATTGACTTCCTTGTAATTTGGTTTATTGTTTGTTACTGCTCAGTTTCAATAATTAGTTATTTTAAAGCAATTGTTGACAAATGAAGTGGGTGTATTGTAGTGTTATTTGTAAGAAAATGTCAAAGCAAGCTGAAAAGATGTAATTATATGCACAGTGTACTTCTACTGTTATTGTGGGGAGTGCCTTTCTCTTGGCCAGACACAGGCAAGGAAAGGGCCAATTATAGGGTGCTAAAGCCCCAGAACACCCATGTAGTCGGCAAACATGACTACCTATCAAAAACTTCTTTTCTGAATCTATCGAGTTGTTCAAGGATTCTTGTTGTTCTTGTACTAAGAGGTGTCCTTTTTTTAAACAGATTTGAATTAATTCAGTCATTAATTGTGTTCTCTAGGACCCATCAAGAAGGAGAACTATGAAGATGCAGAGCTGACATTAACAGAATGGAATAGTTCTTGGGAACTTAATCTGTACAATCTATTAATAATGAACTATAGCTGAAGTGTTTAACAATTTTTATGTTTACAACAGCTAAATATAACATAATATAAATGTACAATATAAATTAGTACGAAAGCCACTAGTTCGAAAATGATGCCTGCATCGATAATGAATTTTCTTCTCATTGAAAGTTTGGTGTAGAGTGTACCTTCCTATTTAATTTCCCATTGTGCTGATGTTCTCTCAACTCTTTCTGTGACCAATTTCATATTTACTGGATAACTGTCAATTTTATTACGTTGACTTTCACATGATGTTTGTAGTCCTCAACATAAACCAGTGTGGTTCAATTCTATAAAATGAATGTGGCAAAAGCAATAAATTTTAGCCTAAATTACTATCCTCCTGTTGCAATACAAGTGTAATACTGAAGTTGAATAGTATATCAGCTTTTCGTCATTTTTTTCACTGAAGCTTCTTTTTTTGTGTGGCTTGCATTGTGATCAAATTTGTGTAAGCTTTAGATTCGATTGCTCTTCCAGAATTATGATGTCAGAATGAATTTATGTGCTCAAAAATGTGGCAGTCAAATTCTACGGACAGAAATGTCAGAAATCAGCCCTGTACTTGTGAATGTTGTTAACTAACGAACTTACTTGTTAAAAGATACACGTGTTTCTCATCTTCATATTGACTATCTAGGATCAAGTAACCACTTTAATTCCTCTTCTTTCTTTGTTGTGTCCTATTTTTTCCAGTACACCTTCATCTTCTTCCCGTGTTGTATTTTCATTTTTTGTCCATGTTGTTTGTGATTTCTTATTTCTTTTGCCTTGAAAGCCTTCTAGATTTAATATTTTATTCTTAAAATATGTTTCTTTTTGCTATAGCAGATTCTTTGAAGTTGCTATCTAGTTATTTTTTTATTTCTGTAATCCAAGCTATTGTTAATTTCTATTTCCAGAAACACAGGAATATTTGTTTCATTAGCCTATTCATTTCGTAGGAGTTCCCAAAGAATATTAATCTTTGTTTGTTTGTTGTGAAAAGGATAGGCTGCTGCTCACTATATAGAGGAAACGTAGAGTCAGGGCCGATTCCAGGAGTCGGTCAAGGGAGGAGGGAGCTAATGGGGGGGGGGGGGGGGGGGTGGAGATGGGAGAGGGTTTGGGGGAATGGAATGTGGCTTAACAAAAGGAGAGTTGGGGTCCTCTACTGACAAATTGGTAAAATTTAGTGTTGCTTAAAGTAGTTTTTGGTAACTGTTTTGGAGTTCAGGCTAAAAAATGTGTACTAATAAATAACAAGATGCCTATTTTAAATTGAATGATATTTATTGGTTTAGGTAGTAAGCTATTTGCCTCTCTTATTCTTATGTTAAAATGTGTTTGGAATACATTGCAACCTATATTGCTACATAATTATATAAAAAAATGATTGAATCTGTTGGAATAATATATTCGCTTATTTCTGAAGTCATTTTATCCAGTGTAATATTATTAATACGATACTCCATGGGGGGGGGGGGCTATAGCACCCATAGCCCCCCCCCCCCCCCCTTGCCACCACCCCTGTGTAGACTCACTGACAGGCACAACATAAAGACTGCTGTACAGTTTAGCTTTTGGCCAAAAGAACTTCTGAAGAAGAAAGCAAAACACACACACACACACACACACACACACACACACACACACACACACACACACACACACACTCATCATTCACACAAGTGCAACTTGCTCTCTCTACCTGCTGGGACTGGACTGACTTCTGACTGCTTGTGATGGGAGCACCAATATGGCAGTGGGAGGTAGGAGGCGGCATGGAGTGGGGAGGGGTGGGGGAAAATGGTAACGTTGGTTGGGAGAATGTGTAGTGCAGCTTGGGGGAGTGTGCAGGGGCGTGATGGGGACAATGTAGGGCTGCTAGTTGCAGTCAGGAAGTTTGGTGGGAGGGAGAGAGAGAGAGAGAGAGAGAGAGAGAGAGAGAGAGAGAGAGAGAGAGAGAGATAGAGAGAGAGATACTGAAGGGGAAAAGGACTAGTGGGTGCGTTGGGGAATGGAAGGCCGTGCTGTCCTCGAGTGGGAGCAGGGGATGGGTTAGTTAAGTGGGGACAGGGACTAGCGAAGGCTGGGGCCAGGCGGTTTACGGGAGTAGGAGATACTCCCACAAGCAACTCTTTCCGTTGCAGTGGCCATAGACAGTGACCATGGGTGTTTGTTGCAGTTTGTGGATGTGTGTGAGCTTTATGCTTCAGAAGAATGCTTCTTGGCCAAAAACTAGAATGTATAGCAGTCTTTTTGTTTTACTTATCTGTGACTCAGCATCTCCTCTGTATGGTGAGTAGCAATCTGTCATTTTCATAATGTTGTTGTTATTCCTTTCTGGACTTTCCATTGCTCAATCTTCATTTCAACCATTACTTCTTCTATTTTCTTTATATTTTCATAGACCTCCTCATTATTTCTCAGTTTCCAACCATCTGTAGATTCAGATTCAGATTCTTTATTAGTCATTCAGCATAGTTACATGCAATAGACTTCGTCAGTTCACTTAACCTATTAATTTTACAAAATAAATTTTTACATATTTAAGTTGATATTGGGCATTTCTAAAAATTCTTCTAATGAATAGAATGGATTAGTTAACAAGAAGTTATTAACATTATCTTTAAATAATTTGTCAGGCTTGATTGACCCATTTTTAGACAATTTGTTATATATTTTAATTGCCATATACTTATGACTATTGTTAGTTTTAGCTAATCTATTTTGTGGCAACAGCAGAGAAGTACACGTTCTTGTATAGTAGCCATGCCTTTCATTTGTTACACTTAAATTAGGTAGTTCAGCAAGTATGTAGTTAACACTGTCAAGAATATATAAATTAATTACTGTTAAAATTCTATATTTAATGAACAATGGTTTACAATGTGTTCTATTATCTACCTTAGCCATTACTCTGATTGCTTTCTTCTGGATCACCATAATTTCATTTATTTTTCTGCTGTTTCCCCAGAGTATTAACACATACCTTAAAACAGATTGAAAAAAGGCGAAGTACGCTGTCCTTACGTACTCAAATGTCACACAACACATCAGTCTCTTCAACAAATATATAACTCTTGACAACCTAACCACTATGTGATCAACATGAGAGTTCCATGTTAGACTGTTGTCAAGTACAATACCTAAAAACTTTGCCTTTTGTTTTTCTATTTTTGTAGTCTTTGATAGACTAAACCACATATTCTGGGTCTTTTCCTCATTTAATAGCAGACCATTGGCATTAAACCATGATGTTGCATTTTCTTTTGCCAATTTCATATCACTTACAAGGTTATCAAGTACATGGTTTACAGATAGAAAAGTTGTGTCATCTGCATACATATATGTCTTTACATCTATATTTCCTGGTAAGTCATTTATGTGTACAAGGAAAAGAAGTGGTCCCAATTTAGATCCCTGTGGCACTCCATGTTGAACCTCGAGTATGTTCGACAGATGACTTCCTGAACTCACCACCTGGTTCCTTTTATTGAGGTATGATTTGATAAGTTTTAAACTTTTATCACATATTCCATAGTACTCAAGTTTAGAGAGCAGAAGTGAGTGGTCAACACAGTCAAAAGCTTTGCTCAGATCACATAAGGTTACCTGTGCATGCGCATGGTCCTCAAATGCTGCTAGAATGTCTCTGACTAAGAGCTCTATGGCATGTATAGCTGACCTTCCTTTTCTGTAACCAAACTGTGATGCACTTAACATACCATTTAGTTCTAGGTACTCATACATCTGCTTATATATTATGCCTTCAAACACTTTTCCTAGTACTGGAATTAGTGAAATTGGTCTGTAGTTTGCAGGATCTGATTTGACACCCTTCTTAAAGACTGGAGTTACCTTGGATAGTTTGAGAGGATCAGGAAAAAACCCTTCTATGAGACACAGGTTTATAGAATATGTTAATGGTGCTGCAATGTAATGTATGATTTCTTTCAATAGATTGTTTGACATATTAAAAATATCTGTACTGTATGAATTTTTCATTTCTTTGACTATTTTAAGAACTTCATGTTGGGATACCTCTTTGAAGTGTTTCAATGATGATCTGGCCCTATTATGATTTAGGTTTGCTCTCTTCAGATAATCTATACATGTTACATCGGGTTTACTGATCAGCTTTTTGATATCATCAGCACAGCTTACAAAATATTTATTGAATGTATCTGCTGGTATTGGGACTGTCTTGTCGAAGTTTCTGACTTCACCTTTAACAGTATTAATTAATGACCAGGCTGTTTTGCATTGGTTTTTACTATTTTTTATGAAATTTGTGTTGTATCTTAGTTTCGCCAATTGCAACTCTTTCTTATACTGTTTCTTAGTGATTTTTTCGAGATCCTTAATTTCATTAGAATTGTTTACTTTGGCAAGGCGCTTCAACAGCAGTGGCTTATTTTTTAGATTCTCCAGTTCTTTGGTGTACCAAAATTTACCCTTTCTTGTTTTATGGTATTTCTTTTGAACAAGATGGGCTTTTAAAATATCTGTTAAGTAATTGTGGAATGTTTCATAAACTGTTTGGGCACTGGAATCACAGTTTTGAAATAATTTGTCCCAGTTTGTTATGCTCAGCTGGTGTGTTAGTTTTATGAGATTGTGTTTTGTTAATATTAAGGTATTAGATTTTGTTAACTTTTGTGCAGCCTTGCTCTCATCCCCTTTTATAAAATGTCTTAACTCTACCGTTAACATGGAGTGGTCTGAGAAAACAAATTCCTTTACCTTGGTGGAGTACATATCACGAGCACAGTTGACAAAAGCATTATCCAAGCACGCTTGTAGTCTTGTTGGTTCTGAATTTACATGATGGAAGTTGTGCTGCCTTAGCATATTCAGTAACTTATTTACACTGGGTTTGTTACATGTTACATCAAAGCTTGAATTAAAGTCTCCCCCAATTACAGTTACATACTGTTTCCATTTTGTTATGTAGCAGAGTACACTGTCTAAATTATCTAAAAAAGTTTTATCATCTGAGTCAGGGGAATGGTAGATACATACTATGATAAGTTTCATCATATCACATATGATCCCGGTAATTTCAAAGTGTTTCTCTGCACATGCCCAACTAAGATCTAGTTCTCTACACTCTATTTCATTTGAAACATAGATAACAGTACCACCATTACGGTACTGAGATCTGCAAAAACTGTTTCCATATTTATAACCTTCTGGTACATAGTATTGTATTTGTTCTGGTTTAAGCCAATGTTCTGATAGACATAAGAAAGAATACTTATTCTGTGGCAATGACTCCTCCAGAATTTCAACTTTATTTTCAAGACCCTGAATGTTTAAAAATAGGATGTTGTTGTGACTTATCTGTGAGTTAGCAGGCTGGTTTTTCACATTTTTATTTTCTTCTTGGCTTGAAACCATAAAAAATTATCACTGAATGACACAGATGTATTTTTCCTTTGGCTCCTCCTTAAGCATTGCTGTGTTGCTGCTCCAGTCGTTGTTGGTTCTGCTGCTGCTGCTGCTGCTTCTGCTGATAATGATGGTGCTGCTGCTGTTTCACTTATTTCTGGTGTTTGTTGTTCTACAACTGCTGTGCCTTTCTGTGAATTATTAACATTTGGAGTGTTCACTTGCATTGATAAAATTTCACATTTGTCTTGGAGGGGTGCAGCTTCACTGACATCAGATTTCACATTGGATTCTACAGGATACACACACTTCCTGTCCATGAGAGGTATGACTTTTCTATCATCACACCGCACATTTGAGATTTTATTTACAAGTTCTAAAATTTTTGTTACTATTACGTTTTTTCCAAGTACATTTAGATGGGAACCATGTGCTGTGTGAAACCTTTTCCCTAAATTGCTGATGTTCACAAATGTTACATTTTCAAACCGCTTGCAAATATTTTGCATCTCTTTATTTGCAGTTTCAATTTCTTTATTTACACAGGACCATTCCATCAAGTCGTAACGGTGTGGCACTGAAAAAACAATAACATTTGTTCCTCTCAGCTCATACAGTTTTCTTTTTAGCGAGATTAAGAGATCGTTTTTTTCGTTCCTAGCTATATCATTTGATCCCGCCAGGAAGATGGAAAAGTCCTTTTTGCTCAATGAGGAAATTTTTTCTTGACTCATTGACGTAGCAGCACTGAATTTTGCTCCTGGTTTTATTGTACAGTTAAAACTAAACTTCTGACTACTTGTACGCCGAAATTCAGCGGCTGTATTTCGTCCTTGGCTGTCGGCATACAGTTCAATTTTACCGGTACTTGCTGTTCCGAGATTGCCTGTTTCCTGCCTACCTTTGCAGTAAGCGAAGTCTTGTTTGGCACTATTTATTGTGTCTTGTTTGCTAACACATGTCGATATTGTCTCAGTAGAGCAGCTTAGCGGTGGAAGATTTTTCGTGAGCACTTTCGCATATGATCTTTTACTTAAGTGCTGCTGAAATATTCCATGTTTTACCTTATTCACAAAGTCGTTTGTAGCTTGTACTGAGCCCATTATTTTTCTAATAATCCCTCTTTCAAGTACCTCTGTTCTGTTCAGCTTGTAGTTCACAATAAAGAACTCTCATACACATAAACATTCTGGTCTTACCACTGTGGTATAGTGCTGTAGTTTGGTTTTTCTAGATATGTATGTCTTTATGTAGATGTTTTTGTCAAACCATAGGCTTTTTACATTTATTAACCCTTACATCTATTACAAATTTTCCTAGTCCATTCTTCTGTGTAGTTTCTCCAAGACATTTAAATTTAACAACTCACTCATTTCTGTGTATTTTGGTGCATCAGCTGAAGATTCCAAACCAGCTCTATCTGCCATTTTTTCCAGAAATTTATTTGACTAACTGCCTTTGTTAGAATTTCTCAAACTAGTCCAAAATTGTGTGCAAAAGCCAGGCAGTTTACTTTAATTCCTTTTACTTTCCTTTGTAGAATTATTACCTCAGTTTTGTGTTTTTTTAGCTCCAATATCAGATCTTTACAATTTTTTCCAAAGTGCGGTGAAATGTAAAAGGTGTCTAACACACATTTTTATCTCAAATGCCTCAGCTACTTCTTTCATAAATTTAACTTTAGATATTGTATTTGTTAATGGTGATGAGGATAATTGTTTCATGTTACTGTGCTCTTTTTTTGTCTGCCGTATGGCAATGACAATAATGGTTTTGCTGTGGTTTATCAGTGCTCTCATAGTTTGTGTGGATTGTCAATACATTGTCTGCTCAAGATTCTCTCTTTCTAACACCTGCTCAAGGTTTTTTGGCTGCAATTATAGTTCCTACTCTCATCCATCACCTGGTCACCATCCTCTCCATACTAGGGCTGATGCTGCCATGCCATGTCATATTTTGCCTGGATCTTGTAGCCATGTCTGGTCAGCCCTCTTCCTGAGGATGGCGGTGCCTGGACAAGTCAGGAATGATGAGCCTTTTTCTTCACATGTGTTTCAGTACTTCTTGGCGCCTTCATTCATTTTTCTGGTGCAGGGTTTCCTCTTTCTGTCAGTTCTTTATGTGTTTTTCAAACACTTGCATTTTTCTCTTATGTGCTAGTTTGGCTTAATGGGGTGGTGTCCTCTGTTAGTGTGTTGTGACAGTCTGTATTCAGATCTTTCTACAGTGTGAATGTGTCCACCTGTGCACCAGGCATGGGCTCTACAATTCTAGGTTTCTATAACTGTTTTCAGCTGTGTGGTTGTCTCAATGTTTATAAGCATTTGTTTGGAGTTAGTCTTCCTGTTTTGTCAGTAGGTTTTCTCAGAAATATCACAGTTCGTATTAATTAATGGAAAGTCACTGAGTAAAATAGAAGTAATATCTTATGTTCCACAAGGAAGTGTTACAGGCTCTCTGCTTTTCTTGATCTACATACATGATTTAGGAGACAATCTGACCAGCTCTCTTACTACATTGTTTACAGATGATATTGTCATTTACTATCTTTTGAAGTCAACATATGATAGAAACCAAATGCAAAATGATTTAAACAGGATATCTGTATTGTGCAAGAAATGGAAATTGACTCTAAATAATGAAAAGTGTGAAGTCATTCACATGAGTACTAAAAGAAATCCATGAGATTTCAGTTACATGATAAATCAGACAAATCTAAAGGCAATGATTTCAACTAAATACTTAGGGATTACAGTTATGAATGACTTAAACTGGAATCATCACATAGATAATGTTGTGGGGAAAGCAAACCAAAGCTGTGATTTACTGGCAGAACACTTAGAAAATGCAACAGGTCTACTAAAGAAACTGCTTACACTGCACTTGGTCATCCTTCTGGAGTACTTCTGTGTGGTGTGAGACCTGTATCAGATAGAATTGAGAGAAGACATCAAAAAAGTTCAAAGAAGGACAACTCGTTTGTATTGTTGCAAAATAGGGGGGGAGAATGCTTGGGTATGACACACAAATTGGTATGGCACTCTTTAAAATGAAGGCATTTTTCATTGCTGCAAGATCTTCTCATGAAATTTCAGTCACATACTTTCCCCTGAAAGTGTGAAAATATTTTGTTGAACCCACCTACACAAGAAGATTAGATTAGATTAGATTAGTTTTCGTCCCATAGATCCGTGCTGAGGGGATCCTCGTGGATGTGGAACATGTCAATTTTTAAAAAAATTTTTTTAAAAGCTGAAATAACAATACTAATAGTACGAATATATACAATACATCATTTGTTTCTATTAAAAAAATCGTCAATGGAGTAGAAGGAGTTGGCCACTAGTAAGTCTTTCAGGCTCCTTTATTATCAACATAATAAAATAAGAGAAATCAGAGCACACAAAGAAAAACTTAATTTTAGTTTTTTCTTTTGCGCTACTTGAAAGTAGAATGGTAAATAAATAGCCTGAAGCTGGTTTGAGGAACCCTTTGACATGCACTTAATTGTGAATCATGTAGATGCAGATGCAAGTTCTTTGAAATGTTCTCTTTTCAGCATATTTCGAGCAGTCTGTTCATATGTTGTTCCAATACACGTTTTTTTTCCCCTTTATGCTGTTGGTCTGCATTGTTTTCAGTAGTCACTTGGTATATTTCTCATCTTTCTGTATACGACGCCTGTTCAATCACCAGAGGCACCCTTGCCTCTGGACCTTCCATTCTGGGGTCAGGTAGTTCTGGATCTGGTACAGAGCATCTCTCTGCTCACTCGGGTCATACAATCTTCCTCACTGTGTTCAAGCTGGTGTGATCAGGACCAGCGTTCAGATGAGGTATCCAGGAGTTTTATGTGTGACAAGCTGGGCCACCTTCCATCATGTTGTTTGCCATGTTGTCATGCCATTAAGCTTGCCATTTTTGTTCAGAGTTCTCTGATGGAAGTTACTGTGGTACGGATCCAGCCCATGCTTGTGACGTCATCAGCGATGATCCTGTTGTCATCGGCACTGTCTTGGCTAGCCCTCACATACTAATTAGCCCTGTTGAAGCTGATGCTCTTGCCAGGCCTGTTCCACTAGCCCTTGTCGCTAGCAGCGTTGAGGCAGCCCTCATCTCTGCATACCGGTGGCCAGCCCCACTGTCCCTGCAGGTGCCGCTGCAGCCATCCGTACGGGTGATTCTGCAGTGGTCTGTGGCCAGCCCGGCCACCTCTGCTGGCTCTGCCAATCCTGTCATGTATTCTTTGCATTGGGTTGTGACTTCTTGGACATTCCACTGCTGCCAGCCCTGCCAATGGCTGATCTTTCTGACCACCTGTCAGACTTTTCCCATTTCCCTGTATGGACATGATGTACTTCTTTCATTGGGATCTTTTTTGTGTTCATTGACTAATTTTCTTGTTGTTTCATTGCAGTGTGCTCCGGTGGCTGCTCAGTGACTGTGCTTCTCTGAGATGGTTGCAGCATCTATCTTAAAGGGGGAGGAGTGTAGTATAAACAGGCCTGGACTCCTGCATGTTTGCCCACCACATTCATGGATGTGGTTTGTGGGCCAGGCATGGCTCCTGCTTTACCTCAGGAGGTTGTTTGTCAACAGAAGAGTCACTGAGCTATTTACTGCCAAGCTGTCTGGGGATGCAAGCCATGCTTATATGTGATGCTCAGGTTAGGGTATCTAGTGCTGCAATTGCAGGCACCTATTTGTGTCTGTGTGTCACGTGTCCATGTGACCCTGCACTGGCATTGGTCTGCTGAGAAGTATTTAGTTTGCCACTTAGCCCCTTGAAAGACAGTTTTTCTCCAGGCTCCAGACCGACCATCAGCTATTTTGAAACTACACTTTGGAACACAGTGCTTGTCCCTGCAGTTGCTTCTACCACTCAGTCAGTGTTGTCTCAAGCCTTTAGCATGATCATCGGCCACTGGACATCTGTCAGTTGCGTCCATGCTTGGATCTGTGCTTCAGTGGCCCACAACCTCACGGCCATGTGGTACAGTGCTGCTGATTATCCACAATACCTCCTGGTTCATCACCACTTCTGACAATTGTGGATTCATCATAGTGGTCACCCTCTACATATTATCAAGATGGACTTTTCAGCTGTACTGAAGTAAAGAACTTTGTCCTCAAAAGCTGTTCTGAGGTGGTTCATGATTAACAAAGAAAGTTGTTAATGGGATGTGTGAATTCAGTCAGTACCAGTCACACCACACTGCCAAGGATATGTCAGCTACCAAGTTTTCAAAACAGCACACACTGCTGAAGAATGAAAAATTAATTTGGGAGACAATAATTATCATATAATTATATACTTACCAGCTGCTGAAATATTGTAACTATAACAATACGTGCAGATGTACAAATTTAAAAGAGCAGTTTAACCTAAGGCTTTTGGAGTTGTTACATAATTTCTTCATGAGCATGAACAGAAGGGATGTAGTACTGTTAACTGTGTGCCTCCAGATACAAAATATGAAAGAAGGAAGTGAGATTAGAGTTTAACATACTGCTGATGTTATAGTCATTATAGATAAGGATGTGGGAAGGAATCAGCTATAGCTTTGTTTAAGGAATGGTCTCAGCATCCATGAGAAGCAATTTAGGGAAACCATGGGAAACTTAAAAAGTGGAGGCTGGACATTTGTTTGAATATTGTCTCTCTGAAATGCTGGAGCCATGTCACTTGGTGTTCTTTTGGAGTGTTTTCAGTTCTCTTCAGCACCTCCACTATGCTACATGGCCCATTCACATTAATGTGCCCACTGCCTATTTTTGCACTCCTGCAGGTGGCAGGACTAGCAGCGGAGGGTGTATAAAGATTGTCGAGGAAAGTTGAGTCGTTGTCATAATGCAGAAATGCAGCAATTTATCTGATAGCAAGAGGACACAATCATTGGCTTCTGGGCCATGTGTGGACATATTTTTGAAATGGATAAATTTGTGAACTGTTTGCATGCTACTGTGATTAAAGTGTACTATGCATAGCAAAATGGTGCTATTCAGAACCAGCACCAAGGCAACTGTGGTGCACTATGGGCCATAGGCAGCTGCGGAGATAAGTGCATGTGAAAATATGTGCAACAGTTGAGTGACTGACTGGCCAGATGAACTGAGGGCTACCAATAGTTTCCCCTCAAAGACCGTTTAGTGAAAGTTGCTGCACATGGGCATCTGCAGCAGGTACATACCTCATGCACCATTGCTGACTGCTGTTCATTGGGGGGCTGAAGGCTCAGATTTGCACCTGACTACCGCAGCTGTATGTCCACCAAGTGGCAACAAGGTGACCTATCCAGATGAATCGTGTTTTACGCTCCATCAGTGAGGTGGCCATTGGTAAGTATGATGTGAAACATCTGAAAGCAAACACACTGCAACAACTGTTAGAAGGCTCCAGGCTGGAGGAGGGAGTGTTATGGTCTGGGGAATGTTTTTGTGGTTTTCTCTGGGTGATATCATCATTCTGGAAGCATAATGGATCAACAAAAGTATGTGTTTATCCTTGGGGACCATGTTTAGGCTTTTGACAGGTGGTCACATTAATGTGGCTGGACATTGTATTTACTTAAAAAAACCTGAAATCTAGAAACCATATAGTGGAGATTGTTACAACATAAGCTTTCTGCCAACAAGGCCTTTGCCAAAAATAGACAACAGACACACACATAAAGAAAATGCAACCCTCACATGCAAGGCCACAGTCTCCAGCAGCTGAAACCAGACTACGACCAACAGCAACAGCAGTGCATAATGGGAGAGGCAACTGGGTGGGGTGTGTGGGGCAGAGAGGGGGAGGGATAACAGGGTAGGGGTGCGGGATGGTAACGTGCTGCTGGCGGGCATATTGGGATGGGATGGAGAGATGTTAGGACAGCTAGGTGCAGTCGGGAGGGGAGACAAAACGGGGCAGAGAGGGGTGGCAGTGGAAAAGGAGAGAAGTAAAAAGATTGGGTGCATTGGTGGAATAGAGGGCTGTGAGTGCTGGAAAGGGAACAGGGAAGGGGATAGATGGGTAAGGACAATGACTAATGAAGCCAGAGATCAGGAGGATTATGAGAACACTGGGTATATTGCAGGGAGAGTTCCCACCAGGACAATTGAGAAAAGGTGGGAAGGACCCTTATGACACAGGCTGTGTTGGGCAGTGTGCTCAGCAACAGGGTGGTCCAGTTGTTTATTGGCCACAGTTTGTGGCATTCATGTGGACAGACAGCTTGTTGGTTGTCACACCCACACAGAATGCAGGACGGTGGTTGCAGCTTAGCGTGTTTACCACATGACTGGTTTCACAGGTAGCCCTCCCTCTGATGCGATATGTGATGTTTGCGACCAGACTGGGGTAGATGGTGATGGGAGGATGTATGGGAAAGTCTTGCATCTAAGTATGGATATGAGCCATAAGGCAAAGGGGTGGGAGCAGCGGTTGTGCAGGGAAGGATGAGGATATTGTGTAGGTTCGGTGGACAGCAGAATACCTCTTTGGGGGGAGGGGGGGTGGGAAGGGTAGTGGGCAGTACGTTTTTCATTTCAGGGCATGACGAGAGGTAGTCGATACCCTGACGGAGAATGTAATTAAGTTGCTCCACTCCTGAATGGTTATGGGTGTTGCATAAATGCAAGTGAATTTTTAATTTGTGTCAGTGTTATGAGAAGAAGTAGTTGTTGGCTGACTACCACATGATCAGAACACATTTTCATCAGTAATCCATTCATCTCGCTAATATAAAATGTATCTGTTATACGTCATACAAAAAGACTTGTTTAAATCAGAAATAGAGAATCCCTACTTAAATAAGCATCAGAGAATCACGAAGGGCACAAAGAGCCATTGTAAAAAAGAGCAATTTCACAACAAACAAGAAACAGCATTAGTTCTGAACATCATCATATTATTTGGTGTTTGGAAATGACTGCGGAAGTTTCACATTAACTGCAATCCATTTAAAGTTATCAAGATGTTTGTTTGGAGTCTCAAGGGCCTGTTGTGATGCTTATGTTACAAATAATTTGTTACTTAGGAATATTTGAAGAGTATATATCACAAAATAAATTAGACTCTTTGCATTACTAAGGAACATTAGCTATGTCCTTTACATTGTGTCAAGTTTCATCAGAGTTGACCAGTCCAAAGGAACAGGTGGTAAGCTTGCTACAGACTTGTAACTGTGTCTATTATAAAGGAAAAACATGACTTGCAGATACTCTGTGTGCAGTGGAAGGAATAACTACAGATGTTGACTCAAATGGTTTGTACTTTTAAGGCAACTACCACTAACTAAACATATTTGGTACATTTCTTTGAATCAGTTTCACTTCTTTTGCATAAAAAAACACTTTCTGCCAGAGTTCAAGAACACATCTATTGTAAACTGTTTTCACCACTACTAAATTTATTAGTTTTGATAGAACTTTTGCAATCTAAGGACACACCTCTAGACTCAAAATCAGTCACGCATAAAAACTTGATATGGCAGAAAGATGGTTAGTAATATGAACAGATCTTGTTCCTTTTGTGTCAAGATATTATATTGCAAACAACAGTAATGCTTTTGCCCAATTAGTTGGTTGTTTCCATACTTCCCATTTGTTACGAGGTATTTTTTTCCTACAAGTTTAATATAAAGTGTCTTTAAACAATAACCATGGACTGGAAAAAGAACAAAACAATCATGTTTTATACAGTTTTAATCATCTTGTATACAGTTTATTTATTTACTTGATTTCTTCCATGAAAATCTTTCAAACATATCTTTGTTTATGTATACATAAGAGATTTTCAAAACACATTTATTATTCAATTCCAGTTGATTCTGTTCAGGTTTAACATTTCCTGTTTTGCTTTTCATTAATTAATTCATTCACACATGTCCAATATCATTGTAGAAGTGATCCACAGATGAATACAACAACAACAATATAATGTACAGTAAATCAGGGCTGTGGAATGGGTACAGTTACACACTAACAGGCAGAAGCAACCACTGCAGGCTACTCGTGTAAAGTATAATAACAACAAATTATGGATAGTGCTAATTTGCACAAAGTGTTACATACAAGATCAATGTGTGGATTACTTCAAATATGTGCAATAGAAGAAAAGAGTCACCTTGAGAGAAAACCACTCCCCCTACTCTTACACCTGTTAGCTTCTGTTATTATCTAATACTTTAACATGTTTACTACTATGAGGCTGCCGGCAATCCCAGCAGGGACTAATGCTGTGTGCCTGTGAAAGCACACATAAATGTTAAGGTTTTTTTTGTATGGAATACATACAGAAATTTTATAGTACATGTGGGAGAACTATGTACAGTACAGCTTCAACATGTATTGACATCCAGCCACTGAAAATGCACATTATTCCATACATGAACCTCAGCTTATTCTCTCGATACATCTATATGCAGACTGATAATGTTTTCTTTTGAAAAATATTTCGAGGCTGTTGACCCAAATGAAAAAAATGAAAAAAAAAGTCTGCTTGTGTCTGTATATATGTGGATGGATATGTGTGTGTGTGTGTGTGCGCGCACGTGTGTATACCCGTCCTTTTTTCCCCCTAAGGTAAGTCTTTCCGCTCCCGGGATTGGAATGACTCCTTACCCTCTCCCTTAAAACCCACATCCTTTCGTCTTTCCCTCTTCTTCCCTCTTTCCTGATGAGGCAACAGTTTGTTGTGAAAGCTTGAATTTTGTGTGTATGTTTGTGTTCATTTGTGTGTCTATTGACCTGCCAGCACTTTCGTTTGGTAAGTCACATCATCTTTGTTTTTAGATATATTTTTCCCACGTGGAATGTTTCCCTCTATTATAAAAAAAATAGTGTGTGTGACTCCTAGTGTGTTTTTCATAGCTCTCACTGATATTCCATGAAATTCACAGTCTCTCAGATTTTTCAATCTGTGGTGGATGAGATGACCAGATCTTAATAAACTGAGTGTCAGATCCCAAGCTTTGTTTAAATTGAAACCTTTGTTTCAGTTTAAGAGGTTTTCTGACATCTCTGTTTGGTGGACTCCTTAATTATGATGCCCCAGAAAGTTGGTGTTTGCACCACAATATTGGTTCCATTGTATTACATTTCATAATTAGATTTGAGGCAGTGTACAGTGGCAGCTGAGGTCGCTGATGTTCCTGGAATCTCTGTGCCACATAAGACTTGCCACATTTACATGGCACACTATAAATATCTGACCTTCGCAGATCTGGATAAGTTTAATATTACAAAGAAGACTATTTAATCTTTGTTGAGGGCAGCAAAATGCACTGGATGCCATGTTTTTGTAGGATGATTATTGTGACCTCCTGCTACGATGTGAACTTTTGAGTCATCAGCCTTCAGACTGGTTTGTTGCAGTCCACCAAAAATTCCTGTCTTGTGCCAACCTCTTATATCAGAGTAGCATTTTCACCATTCATCCTCAATTATCTGTTGAATATGTTCCAATCTCTGTCTTTGTCTGCAGTTTTTATCCTCTGTAGCTCTCTCTAGTACAGTGGAAGTTATTCCTTGATGTCTTGACGCATACCCTGTCATCTGTTCCTTCTTCTTGTCAGTGGTTCCCATACGTTCCTTTCTTTGCCAATCTTTGGAGAACTTCCTCATTCCTTGTCTTACCAGTACTCCTAATTTTCAAGCATCTTCTGTAACACCACATCTCAAATGCTTATTTTACAATTTTCTCACAGTCCATGATTTGCTAACATACAATGCTGTGCTCCAAGGTAGCAGGAAGCCTAAAATTCATCTACTTCATGATCACCAGTTTTGATGTTAAGCTTCTCGCTAGTCTGTTTCTGCTGCTTCTTATATCTTTTGTCTCTCTTTGGTTTCCTTTTGGCCATATCCTGTCCTCATTAAACTGTTCATACCACTCAACAGATCCTATAATTCTTCTTAACCTTTGCTGACAATAGCAAAATCATCACAAATTTTATCTCTAATATCTTTCTGCCCTGAATTTTAAGCCTCCTCTTGAACCCTTCTTATTTTTCTGTCATTGTTTCATCAATGTATAGGTAGAACAATGGAATAGAGGGGAAAGACTGCGTCCCTGTTTTACACCCTTTTTAATCCAAGCACTTCATTCTTGGTCTCCCAATCTTAGTGTTCCCTGTTGGTTCTTGTATATTACCCACCTTTCCCTATAGTGTAAACTTTTCTCCTTAGAATTTTGAACATCTTACACCACTTTACTCAGTCAAATGCTTTTATTGGTTGACAAATCCTAGGAACATATTTTGATTTTTCTTCACTTTTGCTTCCATTGTCAAGTGCAATGACAGGAATGTCCCTCTGGTGCCTTTACCTTTCCCAAAGCCAAATTGATTGTCATATAATTCCCTTTTTTTCAGTCATCAGTCTGCTGACTGGCTTGATGCAGCCCGCCACGAATTCCTCTCCTGTGCCAACCTCTTCTTCTCAGAGTAGACCTTGCAACCTATGTCCTCAATTATTTTCTGGGTGTATTCCAGTCTCTGTCTTCCTCTACAGGAAAAAAAAAAAAAAAAAAAAAAAAAAACACAAAGTGTGATGTGAAATCTTATGGGTCATTAGTTGAAATCTTATGGGTCATTAGTCCCTAAGCTTAAACACTACTTAACCTAAATTATCCTAAGGACAAACACACACACCCATGCCCGAGGGAGGACTCGAACCTCTGCTGGGACTAGCCGCAGAGTCCATGACTGCAGCGCCTTAAACCGCTTGGCTAATCCTGCGCAGCTCTTCCTCTACAGATTTTGTCCTCTGCAGCTCCCTCTAGTACCATGGACGTCATTCCCTGATTGTTTAACGGATGTCCTATCATCCTGTACCTTCTCCTTGTCAGTGTTTTCCCCATATTTCTTTCCTGTCTGATTCTGCGCAGAACCTCTTCATTCCTTACCATATCAGTCCACCTAACTTTGTCTGTAGCACCACATCTGAAATGTTCCAGTTCTGTTCTGATTTTCTAAGACTCCATGTTTCACTACCATACAATGCTACACTCCAAACGTACATTCTCAGAAATTTCTTCCTCAAATTAAGGCATATGTTTGGTGCTAGTAGACTTCTCTTGGCCAGGATTGTCCTTTTTGCCAGTGCTAGCCTGCTTTTGATGTCTTCCTTGCTCTGTCTGTCATTGTTTATTTTGCTGCATAGGTAGTAGAATTCCTTAACTTCATCTACTTCATGATCATCAATCCTGATGTTAAGTTTCTCACTGTTCTTATTTCTACTACTCCTCATTACTTTTGTCTTCCTTCTATTTTACTCTCAATCCATATTCTGTACTCATTATACTGTTAATTCTATTCAGCACATTATGTAATTCTTCTTCACTTTCACTCAGGATAGCAATGTCATCAGTGATCATATCTTTGATAGTCTTTCACCTTGAATTTTAATCCCACTCCTGAACCTTTCTTTTATTTCCTTCACTGCTTCTTTGATGTACAGATTGAACAATAAGGGCAAAAGGCAACATCCCTGTCTTACACCCTATTCAATTCGAACACTTTGTTCTTGGTCTTCCACTATTATTGTCCTCTCTTGCCTATTGTACATACGAGTTTTGTTCAAAAAGAAACAGAACTTTTGCTGCATAAGCTTTATTGCTTATTGTACAACATTTTAAGTGCCATCTGCCTCAAAATAGTCCCCTCTACCGGCAATATGCTGTTTTCATCATTTCTCCCAATTTTGGAATGCTCCCTGGAACACATTTTGTGGGATGTCACGCAGATTTCTCATTGCATTGTTCTATATTTCCTCTATGGTTTGGAAATGGTGTCCTTTCAACATGTTTTTCAGTTTGGGAAATAGGAAAAAGTGTGCTGGTGCTAGATCTGGTGAATACAGTGGATTTTTGCTGGATAGTGACAGACAAAGTGACACCTGGGGGTGGCACATTATCAGCATGCGACATCTAACTCTGGTTTTCCCACAATTCAAGCATCTTCCTGTGCACATCATCCCTCATGCACACTAGGACTCCCTGGTAGACTTCCATGTTTCCTATCTGGGCATGTGGCACAAATTCATGATGGATAATGCTTTTGTAGTCCAAAAACAGAACCATCACCACCTTGATCTTTGGCCATTTCGTGTGCTTTTTCTGGATGAGGTAGCCCTTTGCCCACTTACCAACTGGTATGATTACATCTTTGTTTCAGCATCATAGCCATACAACAATGTCTCATTGCCTGTTATGATGTTCTTAAGAAAGTTTTCATTGTCACTGACAGTGGAAAGCAGTCCCTCACACATTTCAACATGGGTCTGTGCCTGATCTTCAGTCAACAAAGGTGGTACAAATTTTGCACTGACACAATGCACTCAAGTTTTTCACTCTAAATGTGATGGCATGATCCTACGCTGATGCCCAACTCCTCAGCAACTTCCCGAACAGTTAAACGATGATTTCCATGAATCACAGCACGAACACTACCCACATGGCCATCATGTGTTGATGTGGAAGGATGTCCAGACTTAATCATCACAGGCTGACATTCTGCCCTGTGTGACTCATACATTCCTCCCTGTACGCTTGACCAAGCATTTGAAATGTCTCTGTGAAAGTTTTGCCAAGTTTGCAGCAGAATTTCACACACACACACACACACACACACACACACACACACACACACACACATTGATATTCAAGCTCCTTCATTGCACTAATCTGATGAGTAGGCTGTACATGTGCCTTCTTCAGCAGCTGTGGTTCGCTTGCTAATTGTTTGAGCGATACAATGCAAATGGCAGTTTGTTGTCTAAACCTGCTGCTAGGCATGCCCTGTATTTGCAGTATGCTCTCTCTGTTGGTTGGCATGCTATTTCAAAAGTTCAGTTTCTTTTTTACCACACCTCGTATTATGTATTGCCCATTTCTCCCTATAGCTTACCCCCGTTTTCCTCAGAATTTCGCCTCTAGCACCATTTTACATTGTTGAATGCTTTTTAAAGCTTGACAGATCCTATGAATGTGTCTTGATTTTTCTTTAGTCATGCCTCCATTATCAACCACAACATCAGAATTGCCTCTCTAGTACCCGTACCTTTCCTAAAGCCAAACTGCTGGTCGTCTAACATGCCCTCAATTTTCTTTTCCATTCTTCTGTATATTATTCTTGTTGGTAACTTGGATGCATGAACTGTTAAGTTAATTGTGTGATAATTCTTGAATTTGTCAGCTATAGCGGTCTTTGGAATTGTGTGGATGACATTTTTCCGAAAGTCAGTTGGTATGTTGCTAGACTCGTTCATTATACACACCAACATGAATAGTTGTTTTGTTGCCACTTCTCTCAATGATTTTAGAAATTCTGATGGAATGTTATATATCCCTTCTGCCTTATTTGATCTTAAGTCATCCAAAGCTCTCTTAAATTCTGATTATAATACTGGATCCCCTATCTCTCCTAAATCAACTCCTGTTTCTTCTTCTATCACATCAGACAAATCTTCCACCTCATAGAGGCCTTCAATGTACTCTTTCCACCTATCCACTCTCTTCTTTGCATTCAACAGTAGAATTCCCATTGCACTCTTAATATTACCACCCTCACTTTGAATTTCACCGAATGTTGTTTAGACTTTCATATATGCTGAGTTAATCATTCCAACAATCACTTCTTTTTCGATTTCTTCACATTTCTCCTGTAGCCATTTCATCTTAGCTTCCCTTCACTTCCTATTTATTTTGTTCCTCAGTGACTTGTATTTCTGAATTTTTGAATTTCCCTGAACATTTTTGTGTTCCCTGCTTTCATCAATCAACTGAAGTATTTCTTCTGTTACCCATGGTTTCTTTGCAGTTAACTTCTTTGTACCTAAGTTTTCCTTTCTAACTTCTGTGATTGCCCATTTTAGAGATGTCCATTCCTCTTCAGCTGTTCTGCCTATAAAACTATTCCTTATTGCTGCATGTATAGCCTTCGTGAACTTCAAGGGTAACTTGTTTTTCCTTAGTACTTCTGCATCCCACTTCCTTGTGTATTGATTCCTCCTGACTAATCTCTGATACTTCAGCTTACTCTTCATCTCTGCTACATTGTGACCTGAGTCTGTATCTGCTCCTGGATATGCCTTACAATCCAGTATCCGATTTTGGGTTCTCTACCTGACCATGATGTAATCTAACAAACATCTTCCTGTGTGACCTAGCCCTTTCGAAGCATACGTCCTCCTCTTGTGATTCTTGAACAGCATATATGCAATTACCAACTGAAATTTATCACAGAACTTAATTAGTCTTTCTCTTCTCTTATTCCTTGCTCCAAGCCCATATTCTCCTGTAACTGTTTCTTGTACTCCTTCCCCCACAACTGCAGTCCAATCCCTCATGACTATTAGATTTTCATCTTCCATTACATACTGTATTCCCTTTCAATGTCCTCATATATTTTCTCTATCTCTTCATCTTCAGCTTGCGAATTTCACACGTATACCTGAATTATTGTTGTTGGTGGTGGCTTGCTGTCAATTCTGGTGAGAACATCCCTTTAACCGAACTCTTTACAGTAACACTCTCTCCGCCCTAGCTTCCTATTCATAATGAATTCCATTTTCTGCTGCTGTTGATATTAGCCTGTACTCAGCTGACCAGAAATCCTAGTCTTCTTTCCCTTTCTCTTCATTGCATGGCTCAATCAAGACATAGTATGAGACAATGAAGAGAAATGAAAAGAAGACTAACAAGTTCCCTTATCAGATTTTCTAGCTTCACTACTGCATTCAAGCTTCAGACATTCCATGCCCCAACTTGTAGAACATTATCCTTTCATTGGTAATTCAATCTTTTTCTCATGGCCACCTTCCCCGTGGCAGTTCCTTCCTGGAGATCCAAATGGGGGACTATTCCGGAATCTTTTGCCAATGGAGAGATCATCATGACACTTTTTCAATTACAGGCTACATGCCCTGTGGATACACATCATGTATCTTTAATGCAGTGGTTTCCATTGACTTCTCCATCCTCATGCCATTGATCATTGCTGATTCTTCTGCCTTTAGGGACTGTTTCCCACCCAAGGACAAGAAAGTGCCCTGAACCCCTTTCTGCTCTTCTGCCCTCTTCGACAAGGTAATTGGCAGAATGAGGGTGACTTCCTATGCTGGAAGTCTCCAGCCCCCAGTGCTGATTGGTAATCAAAATTTAAGCAGTGGCAAGTTTCAAACCCAGGACCAAGGACATGTTGATTATGAATCAGAGACACTAACCCCTTTTTTAAATTTTTTTCCTTGTTTAATTTTTTCTTTTTTTTCTTTCTTCCTTAGACCTCTTCCACTTCAGATGTTGGCCCCTATCACCCATACTACCCCCAAAAATCTGTCTAACCTAAAAGCAAAAACAAAGCTAGTGCCACTGCCACTTTCACCTTAAAAGCTAACTAGGAAGGTTGTTTACCACCACTTCAGGCTCCACCCACAAACAAAAATAATTATTAAATATGCCTCTGAATGTTTTGTTAAAAATAGAAAAGGATAAAGGAAGGGGTACAATACTAGTATTATATTGTATTTGTTTTTAATTTTGTTGTTGTTATGTTTTCATCTGTTATAAGTTGTTCATATATTTCTTTAATTTTTTAAATCTTCTTTGGGGGATGTCCACAGCAGCTAGATGGCAGGATGTCCAGGTTGTCTTCTCGTTCAGCAAGGGTGGAACACCCAATAATTACTGCTGATGTCTCTTATCAGTCCATCATGTGCTATATCTCAATCTCTTCTCACATCCAGTACACCCCAATGGTCTAGAGGGGCATAAACAATGACCCCAAGTAATTCGCAAAGAGCAAACCATATGATGCTTTGTGCCATAAAGCTGTGTAGTTGCTTGTTAAATAATGACAAAATTCTAGCAACCCTGCAATGCTCTCACTAACAAAGTATGGCAATGCCACACCCTTATCCCATTCTGTGGCATTATGATGATTAGCAGGGTAGTAAGTAACATTGGGATGGATCAGTTCGTTGGACTCTATGGACCGAGGCGTCCATCGCAGCAACAATGCCAGCATGCACCATGTGATGATCCAGCAGTTGGCAGCCATACCACTAATGAAACGGTGCATGTTGGTGTCAACAGTGGCGCATCTGGGGCAGAGAGGATCCTCAGCACGATGTATAATGTATAAACGTTGTCAGGTGGGGAATTTTTCAGTTGTTATCACATACCACAGCACCCCGACTGTGGTGGAAAGGAAATGTGAGTGTATGTTACTCCACACTGGCCTCCACCAACTGCCAGATGTCAACATTCAACTGCATTAGCAGGCAGTGTCAGCTGAAAGTACAAATACATGGTTCTAGGATCCCACATGGTTGGTAAGGCATTCAAAAGATAACTCATGTCGACCAGATAGGTGTAAATGTGACACAGTGCTGCCATGATCTGTCCAACAGGAATTAGCGACTGGAGGGGTCTGCAGAAAGAAAGCGCACCCCCTGTTGTGTACGTTTATCATTCCAATGCTGCCTGCATGTGTGGGCAATGTTAGCATCTTATAATAATGGTTCTTGAACCCCCTACCATTGCTGATGAAATGACATAAGGCCGCATGGAACTGGGCAGCTACCATAGAAGCCATTGGGAAAATGTGTATGTAATGACTAAGTTTTGGAGCTAGGTAGACATTGACAAAATGTACCCGTGTGATCAAGTCAAGTGTTTGAAAGTTACGGAGACAAACTTGCATGCGGATCACATTAAGTAGTCTGCGATATGTATCTGCTGCTGTACACTGCATGATCCCGTGGAAGGTCACTCCCAAACATTTCATAGCTGGGACCTTGGTAATGGGCACTGGCATACTCAAGATCAGTCCTCTGCCCATCTCCATGAAGTTTGACTTTCACAAGTTGATGCAGCTCTTGACCACCTCACTGTATCACTGAAGCCATACAATCGTCATACATGTATCTTCTGCTGATGTCGCCAAGAAAACTACATTGTCCACATAGGCACAACATTTACAATGCATATTCCGGAGGCAATTGCCCTCCAAATGCTGTCATAGACCACGAAGTGGAGACTCGAGAGCGACGGCGAAGAGAAAGGCTGACATTGGCCATCCTTGTCACACTGAGCAATGAATAGTGAAAGGTGGCGAGTGGTAGCCACTGACCAGAACTGTGAAAGGGGCCCTGTGGCTGAGACGGAGAACCACACTAGTCGATACTGGGGATAGTCCCATCTTCTCTAAGACAGCCTGCAAAAACTGGTGCTCAACTTGGTCAAATGTGTGGTCTAGGTCAACTGTCAGGAGGGCGCCTTCTAATCGGCATGCCGACATGAGTGCTACCACATCTCTATAAGAGCTTAACGCTGTGTGTATATTACTGCCACCTCCCAGACATGTTTGGTTGGCATGAATGGAATTTTTGACAATAGTGAGGAGACGAGCATGAAGAATGTGGGCGAACAGCTTGTAATCCAAATTCACTAACATCAAAGGCCAGAAGTCTTGCAGTCTGCACAGCCTATTTGGTTTTGGCACAGGGATGATCATGCCTTAGAAAAATTCGGGGGGGGGGGGGGAGCACACGAAAGTCTGGATCCAGGAATTTGCAGCACATCTGCTGCCAAGCTCCTCCCATAAGGACAGAAAAGATGCTATAAAATTCAAGCAGAAGACCATCAGGCCCTGCGATAGGGCCATGCGCATTTCTTCCTACGTGACGACCTCCAAGAATGTGGCATCTCCTTGCTCGCTACCTGAAGGTGACAGGTAGTGCAGGATGTCCTCAATGTCACTATCATGCCATTGATCTGCTAGAGAGAGCGTGCGGTAATAATCAGTGATGGTACAGGAGATGGCGTTGTGTGTCTCTGCATGTTGCCCGTCCACCAAAATAATTGCCATGCTGAGTCGTCTCTTACGATGTCTCCATTCTCTGATGATGTGATAAAGAGAAGCATGTTCCTCTGGGATGGAACTTGCAGTCTCGCTTGATACCGCATGCCATCCAATCTGTCAGCTGTGATCTGTAGAAGCCGTGCCTGTGTCCAGTGGATGGCCGTTTGGTGCTCTGGCGAAGGAATTTGCGATGCTAAGTTCTCTCAATTGGAGCCAAAGCATTCTGTCTCATCCATATGCCACGAGCATGTGGTGAAGAGCTGGCTTAGTACAGTATGTCCACCATTGTGTCATGGAACTGTAGGTATGATGCCGTTGCTCATATTTGTACCAGGTAGTAGTGACAGCTTCCCCCATGAACCAAGGACCTTGCCGTTGGTGGGGAGGCTTGCATGCCTCGGCGATACAGATGGCCGTACCGTAGGTGCAACCACAACGGAGGGGTATCTGTTGAGAGGCCAGACAAACATGTGGTTCCTGAAGAGGGGCAGCAGCCTTTTCAGTAGTTGCAGGGGCAACAGTCTGGATGATTGACTGATCTGGCCTTGTAACATTAACCAAAATGGCCTTGCTGTGCTGGTACTGCGAATGGCTGAAAGCAAGGGGAAACTACAGCCGTAATTTTTCCCAAGGACATGCAACTTTACTGTGTGATTAAATGATGATGGCGTCCTCTTGGGTAAAATATTCCGGAGGTAAAATAGTCCCCCATTCGGATCTACGGGCGGGGACTACTCAAGAGGACGTCGTTATCAGGAGAAAGAAAACTGGCGTTCTACGGATCGGAGCGTGGAATGTCAGATCCCTTAATCGAGCAGGTAGGTTAGAAAATTTAAAAAGGGAAATGGATAGGTTAAAGTTAGATATAGTGGGAATTAAGGAAGTTCGGTGGCAGGAGGAACAAGAATTTTGGTCAGGTGATTACAGGGTTATAAATACAAAATCAAATAGGGGTAATGCAGGAGTAGGTTTAATAATGAATAAAAAAATAGGAGTGCGGGTTAGCTACTACAAACAGCATAGTGAACGCATTATTGTGGCCAAGATAGACACAAAGCCCATGCCTACTACAGTAGTACAAGTTTATATGCCAACTAGCTCTGCAGATGATGAAGAAATTGATGAAATGTATGACGAGATAAAAGAAATTATTTAGGTAGTGAAGGGAGACGAAAATTTAATAGTCATGGGTGACTGGAATTCGTCAGTAGGAAAAAGGAGAGAAGGAAACATAGTAGGTGAATATGGATTGGGGGGAAGAAATGAAAGAGGAAGCCACCTTTTAGAATTTTGCACAGAGCATAACTTAATCATAGCTAACACTTGGTTCAAGAATCATAAAAGAAGGTTGTATACCTGGAAGAATTCCGGAGATACTAAAAGGTATCAGATAGATTATATAATGGTAAGACAGAGATTTAGGAACCAGGTTTTAAATTGTAAGACATTTCCAGGGGCAGATGTGGATTCTGACCACAATCTATTGGTTATGAACTGCAGATTGAAACTGAAGAAACTGCAAAAAGGTGGGAATTTAAGGAGATGGGACCTGGACAAACTGAAAGAACCAGAGGTTGTAGAGAGTTTCAGGGAGAGCATAAGGGAACAATTGACAGGAATGCGGGAAAGAAATACAGTAGAAGAAGAATGGGTAGCTCTGAGGGATGAAGTAGTGAAGGCAGCAGACGATCAAGTAGGTAAAAAGACGAGGGCTAATAGAAATCCTTGGGTAACAGAAGAAATATTGAATTTAATTGATGAAAGGAGAAAATATAAAAATGCAGTAAATGAAACAGGCAAAAAGGAATACAAACATCTAAAAAATAAGATCGACAGGAAGTGCAAAATGGCTAAGCAGGGATGGCTAGAGCACAAATGTAAGGATGTAGAGGCTTGTCTCACTAGGGGTAAGATAGATACTGCCTACAGGAAAATTAAAGAGACCTTTGGAGAGAAGAGAACCACTTGTATGAATATCAAGAGCTCAGATGACAACCCAGTTCTAAGCAAAGAAGGAAAAACAGAAAGGTGGAAGGAGTATATAGAGGGTTTATACAAGGGCGATGTACTTGAGGACAATATTATGGAAATGGAAGAGGATGTAGATGAAGATGAAATGGGAGATAAGATACTGCATGAAGAGTTTGACAGAGCACTGAAAGACCTGAGTCGAAACAAGGCCCCGGGAGTAGACAAATTCCATTAGAGCTACTGATGGCCTTGGGAGAGCCAGTCATGACAAAACTCTACCATCTGGTGAGCAAGATGTATGAGACAGGCGAAATACCCACAGACTTCAAGAAGAATATAATAATTCCAATCCCAAAGAAAGCAGGTGTTGACAGATGTGAAAATTACCGAACTATCAGTTTAATAAGTCACAGCTGCAAAATACTAACGCGAATTCTTTACAGACGAATGGAAAAACTGGTAGAAGCGGACCTCGGGGAAGATCAGTTTGGATTCCGTAGAAATGTTGGAACACGTGAGGCAATACTAACCTTACGACTTATCTTAGAAGAAAGATTAAGAAAAGGCAAACCTACATTTCTAGCATTTGTAGACTTAGAGAAAGCTTTTGTCAACGTTAACTGGAATACTCTCTTTCAAATTCTGAAGGTGGCAGGGGTAAAATACAAGGAGCGAAAGGCTATTTACAATTTGTACAGAAACCAGATGGCTGTTATAACAGTCGAGGGGCATGAAAGGGAAGCAGTGGTTGGGAAAGGAGTGAGACAGGGTTGTAGCCTCTCCCTGATGTTATTCAATCTGTATATTGAGCAAGCAGTAAAGGAAACAAAAGAAAAATTCGGAGTAGGTATTAAAATCCATGGAGAAGAAATAAAAACTTTAAGGTTCGCCGATGACATTGTAATTCTGTCAGAGACAGCAAAGGACTTGGAAGAGCAGTTGAACGGAATGGACAGTGTTTTGAAAGGAGGATATAAGATGAACATAAACAAAAGCAAAACGAGGATAATGGAATGTAGTCAAATTAAATCGGGTGATGCTGAGGGGATTAGATTAGGAAATGAGACACTTAAAGTAGTAAAGGAGTTTTGCTATTTAGGGAGTAAAATAACCGATGATGGTCGAAGTAGAGAGGATATAAAATGTAGACTGGCAATGGCAAGGAAAGCGTTTCTGAAGAAGAGAAATTTGTTAACATCGAGTATAGATTTAAGTGTCAGGAAGTCGTTTCTGAAAGTATTTGTATGGAGTGTAGCCATGTATGGAAGTGAAACATGGACGATAACTAGTTTGGACAAGAAGAGAATAGAAGCTTTTGAAATGTGGTGCTACAGAAGAATGCTGAAGATAAGGTGGTTAGATCACATAACTAATGAGGAGGTATTGATTAGGATTGGGGAGAAGATAAGTTTGTGGCACAACTTGACTAGAAGAAGGGATCGGTTGGTAGGACATGTTTTGAGGCATCAAGGGATCACAAATTTAGCATTGGAGGGCAGCGTGGAGGGTAAAAATCGTAGAGGGAGACCAAGAGATGAATACACTAAGCAGATTCAGAAGGATGTAGGTTGCAGTAGGTACTGGGAGATGAAGAAGCTTGCACAGGATAGAGTATCATGGAGAGCTGCATCAAACCAGTCTCAGGACTGAAGACCACAACAACAACAGTAGTGACAGCTACACACCAAGCCTCTTCCCAGGGAATGTCGATGTTAAGAGTCCAAGGCCCTCTACTACGGTTCGTCTGTTGTTGTGGCAGAGTCACAGTGCAGATGAAGGCCTAATGGTCAGTGAAAGCAGTGACATACAGCTCGGTACCAACAGTCGCTGCCTGAAGACCTCAGGAGATGTAAATCCTTTCCAACCTGCTGGCTGAGTGGCTGGTGAAGTGTGTATATCCACGTTGGTCTCCAAGGATGAGTGTCCATGTACCATGCAAAGCGAGATCCCTGGCCATAGCTTGAAGGGCTGGACATGGGACATATCTGATCCTCAGTGCATAAGATGCTGTTTTAAGTCCCCGCCCACCACTCTGTAGCACCTTGAAAAAATGAAGCTACCTCAGTGGAGTATTAGTGTGTTTGCTCTTGATGCTTTGCAGCACCAGATGGGGCATACATATTCACAAGGCAGATTGCGCTGATGGTGAGCGCAATGCCTCTCGCTGATGGAAAATACTGAATACCCATTGCTACGATGCCAACACGTTGTAGTATGGACATACCACCACCACCATGAGAAATTGGGTTGACATAAGATGCATATCCATAAATATCCAGGCACAGATCAGACCGTATCTCTGGAAGGAACAAGATATCAATGTCTGCCATCCGAATCATGTCCTTTAACTGTTGGGTTTTGATTGTGGAACTAATGCCGTTGACATTGACTTTACCTATCTAATACACCTGGGTTATTGGATAGTACAATGACAAATCCTGTAATCGTTTAAGCCAGTAAGTGCCACATTGCCCATCCGACTGACCCTACCACCTGCACCATATATATTACTGATCGGGAGAGACAAGGTCCGTCCGACGATCCGCCAGTTACGGGCATCAGGTTGTCACTTGAGTCTGATATCATTCTTTCCACCTCCATCTTGGACACCCAGTCACCAAGCTGGAGGTGTGGTACATTAGATGACACATGACATTCATCTGGTGTCTTAGCTACAAAATCACCAGGGGGCTTTTCGGTGAGTTGAGCATCATCAATGTGGCTTTGTCCTTGGCTGGACATTGCCAGCAGTGAATCAGGAAGTGTTCAAGTGGGGTCCACAACCCAGGCCACAGATGGATTTTCCTCATCCTCCTGCAACATGTCACCATCTCGCGAAGCATTTACTGCAGACAGCCTCCTCTTCTTTCGTTGCTTGGATGACTTCTGCTTGCAGGAACGTGTGTCCACATCATGTATATCATGACAAACAGTAGGCACCTCCTGTATCTCCGTGTCTGAGCTTGAATCGATCTTCTGGTGCTCTCATTCCTCACACAGCTGGAGTGCAGACATGGTCACTGCTGTCGAGTACGCGGACGGTTCTGGTGGAGGCAGTGTTGTTGTGGGCTCAGAGACCGGTCCCGCGAGGGTCACTAACTGGAACGGAACAACATCTGCATCTATCATATTCCTCACTGCCTCAACATATGTAAATGGCAGCGTTGTTGGTTGTGATGTAGGAGGAGGAGGAGGAGGAGGAGGATATTAGTGTTTAACGTCCGGTCGACAATGAGGTCATTAGAGACGGAGTGCAAGCTCGGGTGAGGGAAGGATGGGGAAGGAAATCGGCCGTGCCCTTTCAAAGGAACCATCCCGGCATTTGCCTGAAGCGATTTAGGGAAATCACAGAAAACCTAAATCAGGATGGCCGGGGACGGGATTGAACCGTCGTCCTCCCGAATGCGAGTCCAGTGTGCTAAACACTGCGCCACCTCGCTCGGTGTGTGATGTAGGCGTCGTGTCTGCACACGGTATCTTCATGAGGCGTCTCTGCAGCATTCAGAGCATAGATGCCCTTCCTGCCCACAACCTGAACAAGTCCGTGGTTGACTGTCATAAATGACGATCGCTCGACAGCCACCAATGGTAACAGACGATGGAATGTGTTTGTGCAGTTCGATTCGCACCTGATGCCCTCCATTCAGAACAGGGTATGTTTTGAACATATGCCACTTTTCTTCCACATGACTTAGTACTTTCCCATAAGGCCACAATGCCAGAACTTCAAACAGTAGCTCACAGATTCATATGTTCCAAATGCTGAGTCCTGCTTGGTTGACATTCACTACACTCACGTTGCCATCCGAGTGGTAGAAATGATATCCATCGGTGGAACGGTGAATCAGCCGTTCATACACTGCTTCATCAACAAATTTCAGGTAAACTGTGCTGGATATGATCGAAAGATGTATGCCAAGAAGTTCCCATGGACTGACATGCATTACTTCATGCAGGAAACGCTCTAATTTGTATGCTTTAGGTGTTGTGTTCTGGGAATGGAACATTAATTTGATCATGGCCTTACTGTAGAAAAGTGCCACCATCATTCGAGGTGATCTGTTTACACTACAATACCACTATCTGCGTGAGTAAACAATGGCCCACTTGTGGAGCGCTGCACAGAGTCCCTGCGCATGTCCGCTTCACAATACGTCTAAGAGTTGACTTGACTCCCAGGCCACAGATGCAGCATCTGTTAGATCCTCAATATTCTTTTCCTTTCTTGTGTGTATTATTCTTGTCAGCAATTTGAATGGCTGAACTGTTAAACTGATTGTGCTATAGTTCATGCACTTATCTTATCTTGCTACCTGCTGAATTATGCAAATGATATTTCTCCAAAAGTCTGATGGTATGTCATCAGTCTCACAGATTTTGCACACCAATTTGAATAATGTGGGTTGCCACTTCCCAAAAAAATGTTAAGAATTGTGATGCCTTACTTGATCTCAAGTCTTCCAAATCTTTTCTAAGTTCTGACTCTAATACTGGATCCTCCATCTGTTCCATATTGACTCCAGTTTCTTCCTTCTGCCACATCATCAGATAATTCCTCCCTCCTCATACAGGCCTTCAGTACACTCTTTCCCATGTATCCACTCTCTCCTCTGTGTTGAATAGTGGAATTCCCATTGCACAGTTAATGTTGCTACCCTTGCTTTTAATTTCACTGAAGGTTGTTTTGACTTCTCTATTTGCTGAATCAGTTATTCTGACAATCATTTCTTCTTTGAGTTCTTCATATTTTTCCAGCATCCATTGTGCCTTGGCTTGTCTGCACTTCCACTTCATTTCATTCCTATGTAATTTATATTGCTTTTGATCAAGCAAAGTATTTCTTTTTTTTCCCCCCAAGGTTATTACCTTCCTTTTACCTATGCCTTATTGTCCAACAACTGTGATTAACCTTTTTTAGAGATGCCTGCTCATCTTCAACTGAACTGCTTATTGTGATATTCCTTATCACGGTATCCCCATCCTTAGCGAACTTCAAATGTATTTCATTATTCCTCAGTACTTCAGCATCCTGCTTCCTTCCACACTGATTCTTCTGGACAATTCTCATAACATCAGTCTTCTCTTCACATTACTAAATTATAATCTGAGTCTATATCTTCTTCTGAGTATGCCTTAAATTGAGTATCTGATTCTGGAATCTCTGTCTGACTATAATGTAATATAGCTGGAACCTTACCATTTCTTGAGGAGTTTTCCAAGTGTAACTCCTCCTGCTGTGATTCTTGAACTGAGTATACACAATTACTAGGTGAAAATATATCTAAAAAGAAAGATGATGAGACTTACCAAACAAAAGCCCTGGCAGGTCGATAGACACACAAACAAACACAAATATACACACAAAATTCAAGCTTTCGCAACAAACTGTTGCCTCATCAGGAAAGAGGGAAGGAGAGGGAAAGACGAAAGGATGTGGGTTTTAAGGGAGAGGGTAAGGAGTCATTCCAATCCCGGGAGCGGAAAGACTTACCTTCGGGGGAAAAAAGGACAGGTATACACTCGCGCACACACACACATATCCATCCACACATACAGACACAAGCAGGCATATTTAAAGACCAACAGTTTGTTGCGAAAGCTTGAATTTTGTGTGTATATTTGTGTTTGTTTGTGTGTCTATCGACCTGCCAGCGCTTTTGTTTGGTAAGTCTCATCATCTTTCTTTTTAGATACATTTTTTCCACGTGGAATGTTTCCCTCTGTTATATTCATATCAATTACTAGGTGACATTTATTGCAGAACTCAATTAGTCTTTCTCCTCTCTCATTCCTACTACCAAGCCAATACTCTCCCATAACTCTTTCTTTTACTCCCTAGCCTACAACCAAACTCCAATCCCTCATGAATATTAGAGTTTCAGCTCCCTTTACAAACTAAATTACCCATTAGGTAGCCTCATATACTTTCTCTCTCCATTTCCTTATCTTCTTCTTGTGACATTGGCATGTATACCTGAACTATTGTTGTCTGCTTTGGTTTCCCTTTCACTGGACCCATCACAGTGATTCACTTTCTGTCCTACTTTCCTGTTCATTACAAATCCTACTCCTACATTTTTGGCTGCTGCTGATGTGTCACTAAATTTGTCTGACCAGAAATCCTTATTTTCTTTCCATTTCACTTCTCTGACCACCACAATATCTAGATTAAGAATCAGTACCCAGACACAAGCAGACAAGCAATGTATGCTTGTGTCTGTGTACATGTGGATGGATATGTGTGTGTTTGTGCAAGTGTATAACTGTCTTTTTTTCCCCCTAAGGTAAGTCTTTCTGCTCCCGGGATTGGAATGACTCCTTACCCTCTCCCTTAAAACCCACATCCTTTCGTCTTTCCCTCTCCTTCCCTCTTTCCTGATGAAGCAACCGTTGGTTGCCAAAGCTTGAATTTTGTGTGTATGTTTGTGTTTGTTTGTGTGTCTATCAACATGCCAGCACTTTCGTTTGGTAAGTTGCATCATCTTTCTTTTTAGATATATTTTTCCCATGTGGAATGTTTCAATCTATTATATTCATATATGTAATAGACCACATATAATACACAGATAAATCTACATGCACATATTTCTTATTTTGACCTTAATTGTATAAACTATTTAAATTTTTCACATATTTACATTGTAGATAAAAATTCACTCACTGCAGTTTTGAATTTATGCATGCCAGTTATTGCCTTAATTTTTTTAGGTTGTTTGTTATACACATTTTTTCCTGCTTGCAAGGGTCCTTTTTGTTTTAGTGTTGTATGTGAAAACTGTATATGTAAATCTTGATTATTCCTTCTGTTGTATGAATGGATATTTTGGTTTTTTGGAGCAATCTTGCTATTTTCATCTACGATTTTCCTTATAAACATTATTGTTTCTAGGATATATAGGCATGGTAATGGAAGAATATGAAGCTTTTTAAATGAGGGTTTGCATGAAGATCGAGGTGCTGAGCCTTCCATGACTCTTATAATTCTTTTTTGTGCAATAAAACAGCTTTTGCTGGGTGGTGAATTTCCCCAGCAAATTAAACCATATCTTAGTAGTGATTCTGTTTGGGCATAGTGCACATTTTTTATGGCTTGCATTGATGTGCATCCAGCAAGAATTTTTATACTATAACAAATGGTATTTAATTTACTACATAGGCTGTTGTGTGTGTTTCTGCCATCTTAGGTCATCTTTGATCCAAACTCCCAAAAATTTGGTGCTATTTACAGTTTCAAGTCTTTTTCCTAACAATTCTATGGTTGCAGTTAAAGGCTGTTTATTCTGCACTGTGTGTAGATGCATAGTGTTTGTTTTATGTGTGTTGATTATTAAGTTGTTCATTGCGAACCATTCTGATACATGTGACGTGCTCTTTTTTATTTCATTTTGGAGCTCTTCTGGGGTCTTTCGTTTGATAAGTATATTTGTATCATCCACATATTTAATGTACTTATAGTTAGGGCTGGATGGTTCCAGGTCATTTACAAACAGCAAGAACAAGATTGGTCCCAGTATGGAACCTTGCAGCACACCGTATTTAACACACTGTTTTTCTGATGGATAGGAAGTTAAATTTTTTCCTTCTTTGTGCAAGACTTCAACTATTTGGTGTCTGTTTTGTAGATATGACTTTACCCCCTCATAGGCTGGGCCTCTGACACCAACATTTTCTAGCTTTCTAAGCAATAGACTGTGGTTAATGATGTCAAATGCTTTTGAAAGATCTAGGAATATTGCTGCTATGTGTTCTTTTTTATCTAATGCATTTAAAGCTTCATTTAAGAAATCAATAATAGCTGTCTCAGTGGATTTACATTTTCGGAAACCATGCTGTGTAGCTGAGAAAAGTTTATTTTTTTCAATGAAATCTACGAGTCTTTTATAAAAGATTTTTTCAATTGTTTTAGAAAAAACAGATAGAGAGACTGGCCTATAATTAGTTATATCTGTTTTTTCACCCTTTTTGTTCAATGGCTTCACTTTAGCTATTTTTAACCTTTCTGGGAAGATTCCCTGAGAAAGTGAACAATTGCATATGTCTACCATGGGCCTAACTACTAAGGGTGCACATTTTTTAATGATATGGTCTGGTATGTTGTCAGTACCAGAGGAAAATTCTGATTTTAGCTCCCCTATTGTTTTAGTATTTCCTGTTCATCTGTTGGATATAGGAAGAGAGACTTGTTGCTAGGGATAGTTTTAATCTAATTTGCGGTGACAGCATATTGAAAGTTTTGCTTCACCAGAATCTCAGCTGCCTCAGAGAAATATGAGTTAAAATTATTTGCTATCTGCTGGGGATCAGATATTACAGAAGTGTTTTCGTTCAGTTTGATATTATGGTATTCTCTCCGTTTTATTCCTGTTTCATGCCTTACAATGTCCCATATGGCTTTCATTTTATTTTGTGCATTTGCTATGAAGGAACTGTTTGCCATTCTTTTTGCTTCTTTTATGACTTTAGTTAAAATCTTTTTGTAATTCTTAAAATAGGAATCAAATTCTGGGGATGTTGTGTGCTGTCTAGATATTTCATGAAGTAATCTCTTTTTCTTCACAGATATTTGTATCCCTGTTGTGATCCATTTTATTTTCAGATCCTTTTTTGTGCCTGTCATTTTATGGAGTGGAAAGCAAAGTTCAAAATAATAGCTGAAACTAGTTAGGAATTTGTTGAACTTATCATTTGTACTTTTACATTCATAGATGTCTTCTCAAGTTTCTTTACACAGATAGTTAAGGAAATGTCGTATATTCTGGTCATTATACTTCCTAGATGTAGTAGTTAGACATTCAGTTGAACTAAACGGTTTCCCTAATCTTATACTAATTTCTTGGGCTGTGTGGTCTCCAAAGCCTGTATTGTGGGTTTGTGTTGTATGTTTCAAGGGCACATTTGTAAATATTTGATCAAGGATTGTGGCTCAGGTTTTGTGATGTGTGTTGGTGTTTCTATAGTAGCCTTTAAATTGAAAGTTGCTGAGAGGTTTAGTAAAGCAGTTTCTTGATTGCACTCACCTGCAAAATCAATGTTGAAATCCCCACATATAATTAGTTTTCTATTTTTTGTGTAGTCTTGTGTAAGATATTTTCAATGTTCTTTAACATGATGTTAATATTGCCAGTTGGCGCCCTGTATAGACAAATTATAGCAATTTTTTCGTCAATTTCAATTCCATTTATCTGAATATCTTTCTCTATAGATAATTTTTCTACATATGGCACACATTTAAAATTTATGGTATTTTTAACATAAATGCAACTACCACCATGTTTATACAATTTCCGATAAAAATAACTACCCAATACAAAATCTGGAATGCATAGCATATGAAGTTTCTCTTTGTCAAGCCAATGTTCAGTAAAACATAATACAGAGGTGTTTTTCATATCACTTTCCAACAAAATTTGAAATTCGTTTACTTTGTTGGATAGCGATTGTACGTTTTGATGAAATACCGTCAGGTTTGGAGTTAAACACAAGTTCTGAAACTTATTATCCTTAGTGCTTATATTTATATTGGAATTTCTGCCTGGAAGATATTTTTTATTTTCAATTTTCACTTTGGATTTCTACCCCCTCCACACGGTATCAGTTTCCCTTGTTCTTAATGATTTTACAGATGTCTGTAACCATTTTACTGAAATTCATTGAGCCTAGTCTGTTTAAATGCACGCTATCCTATCCCAAGCATTTGTCACTTAAAAATTTGTTGGGGTCAACGAATATTGTACAAGAGGTTTTAGAGTGAACATCAGATGTCATCCTTATACATGCTTTGCGCAAGAAACATTTTCTTCCTCAGTGGTGAGTTGTAGCAGAATATGATACCATAAAACATTAGTGAATGAAAGTAGGAAGAGGAAGTCAACTTTTCCACATTTTCATCTCAAAAATTTGATATTATTTGCAATGCAAAAACAGCAGAGGACACATGTTTAAGATAATCTGTAACATCTGGCTTCCGGTTCACATTCTTATCGGTATAAATACCTAAAAATTTAGAATATTATGTTTCATTTACATATTGGCAGTACCAATCCCGGGAGCAGAAAGACTTACCTTAGGGGGAAAAAAGGACAGGTATACACTTGCGCGCACACACACACATATCCATCCACACATATACAGACACAAGCAGACATCTGTAAAGACAAAGAGTTTTTGCCTTTACAAATGTCTGCTTGTGTATATATATATATATATATATATATATATATATATATATATATATAATGTGTGTGTGTGTGTACCTGTCCTTTTTTCCCTCTAAGGTAAGTCTTTCCGCTCCCGGAATTGGAATGACTCCTTACCCTCTCCCTTAAAACCCACATCTTTCCCTCTCCTTCCCTCTTTCCTGATGAAGCAAGTGTTGGTTGTGTAAGCTTGAATTTTGTGTGTATGTTTGTGTTTGTTTGTGTGTCTATCAACATACCAACACTTTTGTTTGGTAAGTTACATCATCAGAAAGACATTTTTGATAAGAGCTGTGTATCTCATGCCATGTATCTGCCTAGCAGCTCTCTTTTGTAGCACCAGTATCCTGTTCAAGGGCATATCAGCAGCACACCCCCACAGCTCTATCACATAACTTATAAATGGTGTCACACAGAATGCTGTTTTTAGCATTTTATCACAAACTATATTGGACAATTGGCTAAGTGAGTACAATGCACTGCTTATTTTACTGCAGACATTGTTAATATTGGTTTCCCATCAAAGATTGCCATCTGAGTGCAGAGTAAAGAATTCACGGTCTTCATTGTCTGTATATGAAATCCCACAGATATTTACTATACATCTGTGGCATGAATTGCCTGCCTTGAAGTCCAGTAGCAGTGATTTTGCGTAAGACTTTGATTACTAAAATTTTTAGTCAGTTCAGGTATTTCATATTGTGAAAAATATGTTATGTCCTCCTCATGGTCACAGTAAAACCGAAGAGAGGTGTCATCAGCATGAGTAATTGTACGGAATTATTAGGATGTTTAATAAATTTTACATAAAAAAAAAAGAGAAATGGCCCCAGTATTGATCCCTGCAGCACACCCTGCATTACTTTTTCATCATAGACTGAGTGTTGATTTTCCTCACCCCATTTTGGTGATTTGTATTTGTGCATTGTTTACAGTTTTTTAAGTACATAGACAGGAGTGCAGGGGATCTTTGTATGATATTGTATACCCTCAGTTTCTGCAAGAGAAGCTCATGATTGACCAGATCAAAAGCCTTTAAGATATATAAAAATATTCCTATGGTATACTTTCCTTAATCTAGGCAGTTATAGACTTGGTGCAAAAGTCTGTAACAGCTGTTGCAGTATTGGGATCTTTTTGAAACCCATACTAGGTTTCTGCAAGGAGATTGTTTTTAGTGAAAAAGCCACTAAGCTGTGCCAGCATCACAGACTCAAAAACTGTACTAAATGCAGGAGTCAGAACTATTGGTCTGTAGTTTAATGCTTCCTCCCTTGACCCTTTTTTATGTATTGATCTGACAATGCTCCTTTTCAGTGGATTATGAAACATACCTTCTTTGGAGCTACAGTTGATGAGACATGTAACTGATTTAACCACAACGTTTGTGGATTTTCTAATAACTGTGCTGTTAAGACCATCGAAACCACTTGAGTGTTTATTTTTTAGGTGTATAATTACTCTGATTAATTCTTGTTCTTTTATTTCCTCAAATTCAGAGCCCTTCTCTGTTGTATAGCAGTATATTGTGATGCATGATGGAAATGGTTTGTTGGTTTTGTATCAGCTGACCTTAATGTCTGATATTTATTGCTTCTCCTTTTGTGTTTGTACATCTTTTAAGATACTTGTTAAGGAGGTTTCAGGGGACAGGACATGGCTTACATTTGCTGACTGTGCTATTGTTGTTAAACTTTGGACTTGATCCCTAAGATTTAGGAATTCGAATTTTAAATATTGCTTTACACTGGTATTTTTTCTTTGAAAATGTGCTGCCCAGGTGATTTATACAATATATAGAGGTCAAGGATACCCTGTTAAACTTGAATAAGTTAGCTGGTAATTTTAGTTTAACTATTTTTTCCACTGATTGAGAATTTTTTTAACTGGAAAACAATGCCTCAACAGATTTGAACAGAATTCTCTCATTTATTATTTGATCCTTCTGACTGGTAGACACTGTCCCAATTGTCTATAGCTAGTGTATTTTTGAATTAGATTACAAGTATGTTCATAGTCGTTAGGTGTCACTACTGCTGAATTATTTTTGCAGTTTCTGGAGGGTCCACATTTAAGTAACCAATTTTCTGACAATAATGATCAGAGAAGTGGACATTCATGTTACTGAACTCAATACCATCTTCCTCAATTTGCTAATTACTGCATAGTCTATCTTACTGGAGGTTAAATTTGTTATTCTGGTCGGGTTTGATTTGGGGGGAGGAGACCAAACTGTGAGGTCATTGGTCTCATCAAATTTTGAAAGGATGGGGAAGGAAGTCGGCCGTGCCCTTTCAAAGGAACCATCCCACAATTGCCTGAAGCAATTTAGGGAAATCACGGAAAACCTAAATCAGGATGGCCGGATGCGGGATTGAACCATTGTCCCAAATGCGAGTCCAGTGTGCTAACCACTGCGCCACCTTGTTCGGTGTGTTATACTGGCGTCCGAAGTTACTACATTCACAAGATTATATGAATTCAATGAATCTGATAATTCATAATTACTAATATTACAATAATTTTCTTCAGTATTTAAATCAACCAGTAATATGAGGTTATTGGGTACAACTTGGCCAGTATCATACTGAAGCTGTTGAAGAAATGAATCAGGTCTATTTGGTGGGTGATAGACACCCACCACTTTGTGTATCATTGTGCTATTAATGAAGCCTTCATAACGTGTCATAGTGCCAGTTAATTTGAGTGATCCTACTGTGCAGTACTGTTTAAGAAGTAAGAGGGTTTTTTTTTTGTTTTGACACACTGCTGGAAAAAAAAGTTAGTACACCTGGAAAGATTGTGATCCAATAATGACATGTTCCATCTGACAAATAGTGGATGTAATGATAATGGTTTCAACACTGTCCTTCAACAGATAGCACAGTGGCATGGCTACCAGAGTACCATCTGTGTCTACCCTTTTATAGGGAATGCTCACAGCCAGAAGGCTCAGTCAGTGCAAATTTGTGAAGCAAGCAGGCAACCATGCCATGGAGATGCACTCAGGCTTCCTACACCCAACTAAGTGAGTTTGAAGGGGATAAAATTATAGCTTTCCAAGTGGCAAGATAGTCCTTTCGAAGAATTGTCACACAGGTTGGAGTTCTGCTTCAGCTATGCAATTATGCCAGTATTAATGGTCATGTGAACATTCTCACATCTGTAGTTGAGGTGTCCACACAGCATAGGTGTCCCACAGTCATTGTATTGTAAGAGCAGCAGAGGTAAGCTGTACAACTACCACAGCACAGATAAGAGGGCTTGTGATCAAAGACATGTCGACACAAACTGTTGTGAACCAGTTATCAGCAGTGGGACTACGGGCATGCACACCTCTAGTCCATCTTCTGCTCATGCCACAGCATCAATGTGCACGGTTTGACTGGTGCTGTAAGAGTATCACATAGAGTGCATTCAGCCAGGACACACTAGCCCCAACCCAGGCCTTATGGTATGGGGTGCAGTAGGCTACAACTCTCATTCACCTTTTGTGTTTGTGGAGGGGACATTAGCCATCCCTTGGTACATGCGGAATGTTATTAGTCCCATTTTTTTGCCATTCTTTCATCAGGAAGGTGATGTGTTGTCCCTGCAGGATGATATTTACCTACACACAGCCTGGGAAACACAATGTGCATTGCAAGAATTGCAGACACTTCCCTGACCAGCACGATCTCTGGACTTGTCTCCAATCGAGCTTGTGCGGGATAGGGTGGGATGAGAATTGACTCTTGCGGCTCACCAACCAACAACCCTTACAGAACTATGTAAGCAGTTAGAGCAGGCATGGCATAACGTATCCCAGGGCTGTATTTGCCATCCATATGATCGACTGGATGCCAGAGTCAGCACCTGCTTTGCTGCCTACAGAGGCTAAACTATGATCTAGTATTGGTGTTTCAGCAGGGACTGATACCTGGCACCTCTGAGTTGTTTCTGTTATTGATCTGTAAATGTAATCATTTCATATACTCCACATGCAGTGTTACAACAATAAATCTTGAATGAAATGGAAATCTCTAAATGCCTGTACTAACTTTTTTTTCAGGTAGTGTAAATGAGCAATTGCATACTTCTGTAGGTAGTGGGGGAGTGGGTGTGATAATTACAATGATAAATAATCATTTGCACTCCCATCACTTACTATGATAGCTTTTATTTTTTGTGGCACAGAACGCATACTATAGAGAAATGATCTAGCAAAGATACAGCTGTTCTTGCTGCGGAAGGGCAGAGATATTATTGGGGGTAGAGCCAGTCCCCCACCTTCCCCCCCCCCCCCCCCCCCACACACACACACAAGTGCGGAGCATGGTGGCTGGTGTTTGTTATGATGCATTGTCCTGTTGGCAATGGTGAGGGCTGTCATTTTGTAGTTCGCCATGTTGCTGGGTGGCCATAAAGGGCGGCTGGCCTGTGACAACAGCAGCGGTGGTGATGGCGTGGTGGCAGTGTCCATTGAGGGGCTGATGGCTGGTGGTGTGTCATCCAGTGGGGCTGTTGGTCTGGCGGCGGCAGTGTCCAGAGTGTCAGTCATGAGCAGGTGGCCGTCCGAAGAAAGAGTGGATTTCAGACCTGCTGTGTCGATTGTAGGTGGGCAGGGTGTGGACTGCTCTAATGACCTTGAGACTGTGCTGTAACACGACTGTCTATTGTCGAACTTGGCACTAACTACGAGTGGCGAGTCCTGCAGTGTTATGGAAATGTCTCCTGGAAGGTAGTCTTGCAGGTCCAGACTGACTGTGAAATGGCTGCAGGGGCCTGGAGCTGGGGCTGGCGGAAAGTAAACACCGGGTGTGTCCGCTAAAGACCCTTCTGGTTTTAGGTGGTTCAGTGACACTGTTGTCATTTTTACAGCTTGTAAGATATCAAAAGTGCTTGGCCCTTGTTTCAACATCTTGTACAGGCCACTGTATGCAGGGTGGAGGATGGGTTTGATGGCATCAGTCCTGAGCATGATGTGTGTACATGATTGGAGGTCCTTGTGCACAATGATGGTCGGTTTGGCATTATGGGATGACAGTGGGATGGTTTGGTGTGGTGGCATGGCAGTGGGATGTGGATGTGATGGATGTGGTCCCTGACACATTTTACTAGATCCGGCAGGTTGTTGTCCACAGCTTGGTGGTTTGCGATACAAACTCTGCTGGGTGTGTGATCGGATCCCCGTAGAGCACCTTTGCCAATGAGGTGTTCAAACTTTCTTTGTAGGCAATGTGTCTGCCCAGCAGAACCCAGCGGGAGGGCCTCGTCCACTCCTGGTCATAGCATATGAGCACTATATTAAGGGGCAGTGCCACCATCCCACCAGTCTGTTGGATTGAGGATGGTAGACCATCGTGTGTAACTGGTTGCACTCACAGAGGTGGTAGAGCTTGGAGAACAGGGCCAACTCAAATTTCTGGCCCTTGTCAGTTGTCAGGAAATATTGGCAGCCAAAGCATGCAATCCATATTGTGATGAAAGCTCAGGTGACAGTGTCGGCCAAGATATCAGTCAGAGGTGTGGCCTCCACCCATCAAGTTGTCCTGTATATGGCTGACATGTACTTTTATCCATTTGAATCTGGGAGTGCCCCACCAGGTCTATGTGGACATGTTGGAAATGGCCCTTTGGGATGGGGAATATCCCAAAGGACAGCTGAGTGTGACGTCCTGTCTTGGCCCATTGGCATTGGATGCAGGTTCTCATCCATGCAGCACAGACCTGTTTAATGTTAGTTCAAAAAAATGTTCCATTATGAGTTTCAGGGTGAGAGAAGTTTTGGAGGAGGTTGAAAACTGTCCTGAAGTTCTGTGAGATGACTGGTTGTTGCCTACCATGGGATACATCACACCAGACTAGTTTGGTTTTACCTGCAGTGGTGCACTACTTGAGCTGGAGGCATGTTCTGTGTCTAGATAGCTGGTTTTGAAGGTCAGTGTCAGTTGCTTGCGCCTACCCTAGTTGGTCAAGGTCAAGTGTGCCGATGTGGCGGCGAGTCATGAGAGGTAGTTAGCCACCATGTTTTATGCTCCCCGTACATAACGGACGTCCATAGTATATTGTGAAACCAAGTACAGGCGGTGGAATCATCAAGGGGAGGTATTGGCTGGTGGGTTTTTAATAGCTTCAGGCAGAGAGCAGTGGTCTGTGTAGATAGTAATCAGCTGGCCCTCAAGTCATCTCGGAAGTACCGAACACCTTCGTACATCACCAAAAGCCATGGTCGAAGGTGGACTATGTTTTCTTGGAGTCAGTAAGTTTCTGAGAAGAAAATCATAGGGGTTGGGTTGCACCAGCGACGTCCTGACCACACTAGTCACCCGGTCGCTGGCATTAGCCGTTATAACCATTGGGTGGTAGAGCCAGTGGTTTCATGTCCCCATACTTTTATGATTATTTCAAGCTTTAAGTCTATGTATGAGGTGATACTGTGGATCCAGGTGTCAAGAAACACGGTTTCTCCTGCCTAATGGCTGGTGGCTCTCATACAGAAACAAAGCAAGTTGTGTTTCATGTACTCTGTGCTTGTGGAATTTGTATTGATTTGTACAAAGCAAAGGTTTTTCACATTCTCTGTGTATGCTGCATTGCTGATAATTATTTTTTTTTTTCATCCTGCATTTGAACTACCTGGACCAGCCATGTAATAGTCTTTGTGAAAGTGATAGTGTTCCACTCAGTCCATTTAGCCACAACCATTGACTACTACTGCACAGATCTTATGCTATGCAACTGTTGCCCATGCAGCAACACTTGGTGGTGGGGCCACATGGAGGTCTTTTGCTCTCTTTCTCTGTGTAAATGGCATTTGTGTTATACTTAGAAACTGTTATGCATGGATTTTAAGATAGGAAATTATAAAAGAAAAAGAAATTGATTTAAGAAGTGCAATAAAAGAAAATAGAATAGATTGTGTTGTAGATGTTCATTCACCTACGCTGTCCAGGGAGGAGGCCTCGGACTGTGACCTCAAGTCCAACATCCCTATGCAGTCTCCTCCCAATGTTACTTACTAAGGTATGTTAATATGCTAGCCTTCTTAATTCTGTGTTCCACATAGTGTTTGCATGCTATGTGATAGAGGGTCACTGTTGATGTGTATTATGTATGCTGTGTATTGTGCCTCCTCATGTGTTTTATCATGTGCATAATCGTATCCTAACTTTCGTTATAGTAACAGTTTTATCATGGCACCTGGTACAATAACTGTCCACGGTTATACGGTAACATATAGCTGTCCGGTTTGATGTATGATTAATGTTCCTATATTTGGGTGTCTACATGTCACTTTTCATGTGCTATGTCCTCTTTGTCAGTGCTGGAGATGTCTGTTCTGCATGAGTCCTCACCTGAACAAACCCAGTCATCTCTTTGACATCTACTATGGTGCCTGTAAGGGCTCATTTGTTTATAGGTCGTGTGTTCTATCTTGGAGATGTGGACTGTTAGTCCATTTAGTTGTCCCGATTTGAGTCACTGTGTGGTATTGTAGTATTTATGTTGTGATTCCAGTAATGTTTTTCTGTGTGTATGTGAGTACCACTCACAGTACGCTTGATGTGTTCAGAGGATCCACATACACCACATTTGCAGTTGCCATCTGCAGAAATTGGGTCATGGTACCATCATTGTCCCTTAATGTGGGAGATTTTATCTTTTCAGTCATTATTTTATGTGGTTGACCCAGGTAGCAGTGTGTAACTGCATTGCTATGTGTTCCTCCTGTACGTATGTCTCCTGCAGTTCATTCTTGAGGAGGTTTTTTGTGATCTGTAATTCTGTAATCTGATTTGTCTGTCTCTGGCTGTGATTGTACTCTATGCTATAGATGCTCTGGATATGGGCCATGACCAATCAGGAAATGAACCATGGCATGGGCAGGATTTGTGTGATTCATCCATAACCATTCCCTGGTGTTTCAGAGAAAATTGTTCACTTTAAAGCCTTTATCACTTTGGCCCCACTCTCATTGCCAGCCACCCAGCCACCAACTATGTAGTTGATCTGGGTTTTATGTCTTTCTGTGATATGTTCCTGATTTTGCCATATCTCTCTGTCTTAAACCAGTTGCATGCAGCTTGATACTCGAACATTATTTTGGTTGGAAAGACATCCCATACCACTCACAGTGCCTCTGTTGAGGTGGTATGAAATGCCCCGAACAGCTCTCCTGTTGGTCACTAGAGCAAGCCTATATGCTCATACACTTTCTGCGAAGATCACCACTGATTCATAGAGAGTGCAGTGATATGCACTGATGTGAGTGATTTGTAATTGGTACTATGTGTGGCTTATGTGTTCAAGTTTGTAGCCGGCCGCAGTGGCCGAGCGGTTCTAGGCGCTTCAGTCTGGAACTGTGCGACTGCTACGGTCGCAGGTTCGAATCCTACCTCAGGCATGGATGTGTGTGATGTCCTTAGGTTAGTTAGGTTTAAGTAGTTCTAAGTTCTAGGGGACTGATGACCTCAGATGTTAAGTCCCATACTGCTCAGTGCCATTTGAACCACTCAAGTTTGTAAAAGTATTTTCTCTCCTTTACTGGTAATTATGCACATGTGTTGGGTGAAACTGTGTTTTTTGTCACTGTATTCTACCAGGTATTATGTGGAATTTCTCTTTTAATGTTTATGTCACATGTTTTAATTGATGGCTGTCACTGTAATGTATGCTGCCTTGTGTGCTGTGACTGTTAATTTGTTTGTGCTGCACCAATGTTGTATTGTGTTCGGTATACAACTGGTTTTGCTGTCTATTGATTACTGACTCTTCACAGAAATCACTATTAACAGGCCATCATACGCCATGATGCCATCAGAGTGTGAGTTCTCATCTATGAAATGCAAGAGGAGTTCAAATGCAATGTTCCAAATGATGGAACTACAAATCAAGGCTTGGGGTCATATTTTTGTAATCTTCTTGATTATATTCCAGTTTCCACTTTGAAACTTTGTTTATACAATTATTGAGGAAGGTATGGTATAGGGGTGCAGATAAGTGGAGGTCAGAAGTAGAACAAACAATGCAGTTCTCAATGTTCCTTTAGGTGGTTACGGAGGAGCCATTCCTGCACCTTAGCTAGGGAGTTTGAGGCATGTAGGGGTGTAAGTCTTGGGTTCTGATAGGCCTTTGTGAGCTGATTTTGTGATGCTGACAGTATTGGGTGTCATACACTATTCAGGCACACAACATCTAATAGAGCTTTCAGATAAGGTGTTACTAGTGGTACTGGCACCCTTTTTCCAGGCAAATGGATATGTAACATTTTCAGTTATGTATTCCCTGTACAGTTTGTCTCCTAGTCTTTGTTGTGGTATTGTGTCTGTCATAGGGTCATCATCTGGGAGTAGTTTATTACACAGAAATTATGCCCTTGGATCATGGTACCATCATTGTCCCTTAATGTACGAGATTTTATCTTTTCAGTCATTATTTTATATGGTTGACCCAGGTGTCGGTATGTAACTGCATAGCTGTGTTCCTCCTGTACGTATGTCTCCTGTAGTTCATTCTTGAGGAGATTTTTTGTGTCTCTGTAATCTGATTTGTATGTCTCTGGCTGTGATTGCAATCTGGTAAAATCTCCTTTTCCATCTTATGGCCTATCGTAAACTGGTTATTTCATTGCTACAGAGTGCTGCAGTCCTATTTCTGGATGCTACACTTGGGATAACAAAATGTCATCTGTAGTATCTTGGTTAGTTTATGTGCCTTATAGTGAATGTTGCCAGTAATGTCCGACCAGAGGATGGGAAGGAAAGACTTTCCTTCTCATCCTGTCTATTATGATCCAGGGTTCTGTGTGACTTTACCAAACTCTATCCCTTTTCCTAAACCCCACCAGCTCTTTTCATTCACCCCTCTTCCTTCCCATTCAACCTTCTTTCTTCCCCTTGAGCCCTTCTGCAAGAAGAAGGAGCCACTGACTCTGAGAGCTTTCAGATGTAATACCTTTATATATATATATAGATGATGTGACTTACCGAACGAAAGCGCTGGCAGGTCGATAGACACACAAACAAACACAAACACACACACAAAATTCAAGCTTTCGCAACAAACTGTTGCCTCATCAGGAAAGAGGGGAAGGAGAGGGAAAGACGAAAGGATGTGGGTTTTAAGGGAGAGGGTAAGGAGTCATTTCAATCCCGGGAGTGGAAAGACTTACCTTAGGGGGAAAAAAGGACAGGTATACACTCGCACACACACACATATCCATCCACACATATACAGACACAAGCAGACAAAAGTGTATTCATCTCTTGGTCTCCCTCTACGATTTTTAGCCTCCATGCTGCCCTCCAATACTAAATTGGTGATCCCTTGATGCCTCAGAACATGTCCTACCAACCGATCCCTTCTTCTAGTCAAGTTGTGCCACAAATTTCTCTTCTCTCCATTTCTATTCAATACCTCCTAATTAGCTATGTGATCTATCCATCTAATCTTCAGCATTCTTTTGTAACACCACATTTCGAAAGCTTTTATTCTGTTCTTGTCCAAACTATTTATCGTCCATGTTTCACTTCCATACATGGCTACACTCCATACAAGTACTTTCAGAAACGACTTCCTAACACTTAAATCTATACTCGGTGTTAACAAATTTCTCTTCTTTAGAAACGCTTTCCTTGCCATTGCCAGTCTACATTTTATATCCTCTCTACTTCGACCATCATCAGTTATTTTGCTCCCCAAATAGCAAAACTCATTTACTACTTTAAGTGCCTCATTTCCTAATCTAATTCCCTTAGCATCATCTGATTTAATTGGACTTTATTCCACTATCCTCATTTTGTTTTTGTCGATGTTCATCTTATATCCTTCTTTCAAGACACTGTCCATTCCGTTCAACTGCTCTTCCAAGTCCTTTGCTGTCTCTGACAGAATGACAATGTCATCAGCAAACCTCAAAGTTTTTATTACTTATCCACGGATTTTAATTCCTTCTCCAAATTTTTATTTTGTTTGCTTTACTGCCTGCTCAATATATAGATTGAATAACACCGGGGATAGGTTACAACTATGTCTCACTCCCTTCTCAGTAACTGCTTCCCTTTCATGCCCCTTGACTCTTTATAACTGTCTTCTGGTTTCTGTACAAATTGTAAATAGCCTTTCGCTCCCTCTATTTTACACCTGCCACCATCAGAATTTCAAAGAGAGTTTTCCAGTCAACATTGTCAAAAACTTTTTCTAAGAAATAATTCAAAAGCCAAGATCACTTTGATACTGTTTACTGGATAACCTGTTTCAACACACCAAAGGTACCATTATCTGATCTCATGTATCGTTATGTCCAAATGGTTTACAAATGTTAATCTACATTCAGATCCGATGATGGCACCTTTAGTGTGTTGAAACCGGTTATCCAGTAAACAGTATTTAAGCGATCTTGGCTATCTTACACCTAGTGATATATGCCCTTACATTCTTACATTTGTCCTCTAGCCATTCCTGCTTAGACATTTTGTACTTCCTCTCGATCTCATTCTTTAGACGTTTGTATTCCTTTCGCCTGCTTCATTTACTGCATTTTTAAATTTTCTCCTTTCATCACTTAAATTCATTATCTCTTCTGTTACCCAAGGATTACTACTAGCTCTTGTCTTTTTACTTATTTGATCCTCTGCTGCCTTCACTATTTCATCCCTCAAACCTACCCATTCTTCTTCTACTGTATTTCTTTCCCTTGTTCTTGTCAACTGTTCCCTAATACTCTGTCTGAAACTCTCTACAACCCCTGTTTTTTACAGTTTATCCAGGTCCCATCTCCTTACGTTCCTAGCTTTTTGCAGTTTCTTCCGTTTTAATCATCAGTTCATAATCAATAAATTGTGACCAGAGTCCACATTTGCCACTGGAAAAGACTTACAATTTAAAACCTGGTTCCTAAATCTCTGTCTTACCATTATATAATATATCCGAAACCTTCCAGTGTCTGCAGGCCTCTTCCTTTATTAGTGATTCTCAAACCAAGTGTTAGTTACACCTTGACAAATCTCACCCGTTGCGCAAATAAAGAAGAGGCCAGGCACGAGGGGAAGAAAAGCAGGTCCTTCAGCAGACATAGCCCTGTCTCCATTCAAGAGAGCTCCGACGATAGCAAAAACTAACCAGAGACAAAGAAGCAGAGGTCACCAAAGCCTAGGAACCATGACTCATCTGATGCTGAAGATAATGTTTTTAGAGTAAGAGATGGTTCATCCACCCTCAGTAGCGTTCTTGACAACAGTGTACCCATTAAGGAAGATGGCAATTGTCTATTTTGCTCAGGCAAATTTTCGCAGGACAAGGCAGGGGAAGAACGAGTAATGTGTCTAATGTGTGAAATGTGGGCGCTCACTGAATTGCAGGTTACCGTAAGAGACGGTATGTGTGTGATTTCTGCAAGTGAAATTACTTAGAGTAAGGAATTTAATAACTGAAAATGGCATATGTCGTGAGTTTTCTATTGTGCTATTATGTTTTCAAAAAATGGTTCAAATGGCTCTGAGCACTATGAGACTTAACATCTGTGGTCATCAGTCCCCTAGAACTTAGAACTACTTAAACCTAACTAACCTAAGGACATCACACACATCCATGCCCGAGGCAGAATTCGAACCTGAGACCGTAGCAGTCGAGCGGTTCCGGACTGAGCGTCTAGAACCGCTCGGCCATCGCGGCCGGCTTTTATGTTTTACAGTGTTTTCTTTGACACTGAATTATTAGATTTTCCACTGTTTCTTTTATCTTTAACAAACTTGTAACGAATAGACTATTCCATATTTATACTGTATAATCTGAAGTGTCGAAAATGTCAAGCATTGTGTTAAGCCTAATTTAGAATTGTTCATAATGCAGTATGTATTTGAAAATAGAGGAAGCATTGAAATACACTGAAGCGCCAAATAAACTGGTATAGGCTTGCATATTAAAATGCAGAGATATGTAAACAGGCGAATACAGCGCTGCGGTCGGCACCGTCTATATAAGACAACAAGTTTCTGGCGCAGTTGTTAGATCGGTTACTGACGCTACAATGACAGGTTACCAAGATGTGAGTTTGAACGTCGTATTACAGTCGACGCAAGAGCGATCGGACACAGCATCTCCGAGGTAGCGATGAAGTGGGGAGTTTCTCGTACGACCATTTCGCGAGTGTACCGCCAATATCAGGAATCCGGTAAAACATAGATTCTCCGACATTGCTGCGGCCAGTGAAAGATCCTGCAAGAACGGTACTAACGATGACTGAAGAGAATCGTTCAACGTTCCAGAGGTGCAACCCTTCCTCTAATTGCTGCATATTTCAATTCTGGGCCATCAACAAGTGTCAGCGTGCGAACCATTCAACGAAGCTTCATCGATATGGGCTTTCGGAACCGAAGGCCCCCTCGTGTATCCTTGATGACTGCACGCCACTAAGATTTATGCCTCGCCTATGCCCGTCAACATCGACATTGGACTGTTGAGGACTGGAAACATGTTACCTGGTCGGACGAGTCTCATTTCAAATTGTATCGAGCGGATGGACGTGTACGGGTATGGAGACAACCTTATGAATCCATGGACCCTGCATGGCAACATGGCAACTGGTGGAGGTTGTGTGGGGCGTGTGCAATTGGAGTGATATGGGACCCCTGTTACGTCTAGATACGACTCTCAGAGGTGACACGTACGTAAGCATCCTGTCTGATCACCTGCATCCGTTCATGTCCGTTGTGCAGTGCGACGGACTTGGGCAATTCCAGGAGGACAATGCGGTACCCCAAACGCCCAGAATTGCTACAGAGTGGCTCCAGGAACGCTCTACTGAGTTTAAACTCTTCCTCTGGCGGTCAAACAGCCCAGACGTGAACATTACTCAGTATATCTGGGATACCTCACAACGTGCTGTTTAAAAGAGATCTCCACCCTTTCTTACTCGTACGGATTATGGACAGCCCTGCAGGATTCATGGTGTCAGTTCCCTCCAGCTCTGCTCCAGACATTAGTCGAGTCCATGCCACATCGTGTTGCCGCAGTTCTGCGTGCTCGTGGGGATCAAAAAAATGGTTCAAATGGCTGTGAGCACTGTGGGACTTAACAGCTGAGGACATCGGTCCCCTAGAACTCAGAACTACTTAAACCTAACTAACCTAAGGACATCACACACATCCATGCCCGTGGCAGGATTCGAACCTGCGACCGTGGCGGTCGCGCGGTTCCAGACTGAAGCGTCTAGAACCCCTCGGCCACACCGGCCGTCTCGTGGGGGTCCTACACGATATTAAGCAGGTGTACCAGTTTCTTTGGATCTTCAGTGTATATCACGAAGTATGTGCTACAGGTGTTTTGTTTGCTTAATGTGAAAAACTGAGAAATTTATGAACGAAAAACAACATGGCATTCCACATTTGTACCATTTACTCCAGCATGAAAAGTACATCTGTTCTCCATCCTGCTCCGTAACGAAGTGGCCGAGTTATTTTTGCTGACAGTCAATTAACTGTGTTACAATGCGAGACGTTGTGGTTAACGACGTGCCTAGCTTTAGGTGGTTGAATAGAGTTGAGTCCTGTTACATGAAAGCGACGTCTGCTTGCCCTGGGAAACTAGGCGCCAGACAGATGGGTCCGCTACGACTGGCCATTTTAATAGCGCGCACTCTCACCTCCAACGTGGCTCCGTGCAACATCATGTCGACCACATTTCTAGTGTAAAAAACTCGCTGGCCTCTAGTAGTCAGCTTAAGCCACTTCCGTATTACTTCTTTCCGCTATCTCCTCGTCTGGCCCTTCCACATTGCTGAATCCTAATTTGGTTAAACAGACTGTGTGTTCCCTCTCAGTATATGCTTGTGAGATGCGTCCACATAAAGGTGCAATCGATTTGACGCCTGCGTTTAGGATGTCTAGTTCTGGCAGAAACTAGGTGCTGGTTGATGACTTCATTTCTGACTGTTATTATTGCCCTGTGCTCTTACTGCATTTCAAGTGTTTCTAAAGATACTGCTGATTGGGAAGATAAGAATCCATGTTGGTTGTCATTCGGCTTGTCTCAGACTCAACCTATGCAATGGCGTCAGCCGTTGCAAAGACTCCTTTATTATTGAGAAATGTGAACTGTGTTACGTCACGATATGTGGAAACACTAAACTGGGAAGCAAAAGCGGAAAATTAGTAAAATCGATCACTCAAGCGGAGTCCTTAACTGTTTAATCAAATATTGTGCAATTACGAGTTTTCGCGGCGCAATGACTAATCCATTAAATTTCGGGCGTGCAGCCGCATATATCCTATTCCTTCTCGTGTTTTTTCGGCTCTGTATCTTTTGGCCATCTTCGAAGAGGACCAACAGACAACCTCTGTCGTCTTCAACCCGCGGCATGTGCCACTGTGCATGCTGTCACATATACACAGGCGCCGGAGACTTTGATCGGCAGCAAATACACTACTGGCCATTAAAATTGCTACACCGCGAAGAAGACGTGCTACAGACGCGAAATTTAACCGACAGGAAGAAGATGCTGTGTTATGCAAATGATTAGCTTTTTAGAGCATTCACACAAGGTTGGCGCCGGTGGCGACACCTACAACGTGCTGACATGAGGAAAGTTTCCAACCGATTTCTCATACACAAACAGCAGTTGACCAGCGTTGCCTGGTGAAAAGTTGTTGTGATACCTCGTGTAAGGAGGAGAAATGCGTACCATCACGTTTCCGACTTTGATAAAGATCGGTTTGTAGCCTATCGCGATTGTGGTTTATCGTATCGCAACACTTGCTGCTCGCGTTGGTCGAGATTCAATGACTGTTAGCAGAATATGGAATCGGTGGGTTCACGAGGGTAATACGGAACGCCGTGCTGGATCCCAACGGCGTCGTATCACTACCAGTCGAGATGACAGGAATCTTATCCGCATGGCTGTAACGGATCGTGCAGCCACGTCTCGATCCCTGAGTCAACACATGGGGACGTTTGCAAGACAACAACCATCTGCACGAACAGTTCGACAACGTTTGCAGCAGCATGGACTATCAGCTCGGAGACCATGGCTGCGGTACCCTTGACGCTGCATCACAAACAGGAGCGCCTGCGGTGGTGTACTCAACGACGAACCTGGGTGCACGAATGGCAAAACGTCATTTTTTCGGATGAATCCAGGTTCTTTTTACAGTATCATGATGGTCGCATTAGTGTTTGGCGACATCGCGGTGAACGCACACTGGAAGCGTGTATTCGTCATCGCCATACTGGTGTATCACCCGGGATGGTGGTATGGGGTGCCATTGGTTACACGTCTCGGTCACCTCTTGTTCGCATTGCCGGCAATATGAACAGTGGACGTTACATTTCAGATGTGTTACGACCCGCGGCTCTACCCTTCATTCGATCCCTGCGAAAACCTACGTTGCAGCAGGATAATGCACGACCACATGTTGCAGGTCCTGTACGGGACTTTCTGCATACAGAAAATGTTCAACCACTGTCCTGGCCAGCACATTCCCCAGATCTCTCACCAATTGAAAACGTCTGGTCAATGGTGGCCGAGCAATCGGCTCGTGACCATACGCCAGTCACTACTCTTGATGAACTGTGGTATCGTGTTGAAGCTGCATGGGGAGCTGTACCTGTACACGCCATCATAGCTCTGTTTGACTCAATGCCCAGGCGTATGAAGGCCGTTATTACGGCCAGAGGTGGTTGTCCTGGGTACTGATTTCTCAGGATCTATGTACCCAAATTGCGTGAAAATGTAATTACATGTCAGTTGTAGTGTAATATATTTGTCCAATGAATACCCGTTTATCATCTGCATTTCTTTTTGGTGTAGCAATTTTAACGGCCAGTAGTGTAAGTTTGTATAAACTGAAACTGTGCCGGCATGGTCGATCCATGCTGAAATATCGATGTTTCATTATGAATTGCACAGTAGCAACATCTTTGCAATTTTATTAGAGGAGGTGCCGACTTCCATGTTTGGCGAAGCTGATACCACTCTTTGCATTAACACTTTCACGTCGTCTACCCCCGGTAGATCCTCCCATCCTGTAGTGTGTACCGCCGATCGCTAGCTCTCAATTCCATCCATTGTGTTACGAGCAATACACTAACGTATGATGCATTTACCCATCAGCTAGGCGCAACGTAGACAATTTTGTACGACCCTTCAAACTGGAGAGCTTTCTGAACAAATGAGATATCAAATACTTTGTGATTAATTTAGTGCAAAATTATTTCATGTGTTCTCTCGTTGTTTTAAAAGAATGGACTTCGCCACTTTCGAAATGAAAGGTCAATATACATTGACGAAAAAAAAAAAGAAAATCGCAACACCAAGATGGAGTTGTGCGACGTAAACGAAAGTTAGTAGGCATGTTTCTATATCTGAAAGATGATGTCTATTCAGATTTTGTGTTAATCAAGATACAAGTCAGGTTTGCTTTAAACACACGCCGTAACGGTCGTGAGCGTTAATTACCTTTGAGAGTGGACGTGGTGAGTTGATGTCGTTCAGGAATGCCTTTGAGGCGACACAAAGACGCCTTAATCAATATCTCATTGCGTTTGAACGAGGTCGTGTAATAGGGCTACGAGAAGCCGAATGTTCCTTCTGCGATGTTGCACGAAGACTTGGCAGCAATGTAGCCACTGTACATGAATGCTGGCGGCGGTGGTCACGGGAATGTACGGTCGCAAGAAGACTGGGCTCTGGACGACCACATGGTACTATCAAGAGGGAAGGCCATCGTGTTCGGCGTACGGTTGTGGTGCATCGTACTACGTTTGCAGCAGCATTCTGAGCAGCACTTGGTACCACAGTGGCATAACGAACTGTTACAAACAGGTTACTTCAGCGACAGCCTCCGAGGCAGACGACCTGTAGCGTGCATTACACTGATGCCAAACCACTGTCATTTGCGACTTCAATGGTGTCAAGCGAGAGCTCGTTGGAGGGCAGAGTGGAAGTGTGTTGTGTGTTCTGATGAAGGCTGGTTCTCTCTCAGTGCCAATGATGACCATGTGTTGGTTAGGAGGAGGCCAATTGAGGGTGTACTAGACACACTGGCCTACACCTGGAGTTATGGTCTGGGGTGTGATTTCATTTGACAGCAGGAGTACTGTCACGGTCATCCCACGCACCCTGAATGCAAAATTCTATGTCAGTCTGGTGATTCGATCTGTTGTGCCGCCACTCATGAACAGCATTCCAGCCGGCCGCTGTGGCCGAGCGGTTCTAGGCGCTTCAGCCCGGAACCGAGCGACTGATACGGTCGCAGGTTCGAAACCTGCCTCGGGCATGGATGTCTGTGATGTCCTTAGGTTATCTAGGTTTAAGTAGTTCTAAGTTCTGGGGGACTGATGACCTCAGATGTTCAGTCCCATACTGCTCAGAGCCATTTGAACCATTTGAACAGCATTCCAGCGGCTGTTTTCCAACAGGATAACGCTCGCCCACATACCGCTGTTGTAACATGCTCTACAGACTGTCGACATGTTGCCTTGCCCTGCTTGGTTAGCAGATCTGTCTCCGACGGACCAAGTGCAACATGCATCCCACAAACCGACATCCGACACCTGTACAACACAACGCGTACACGTTTACATGCTTGCAGTCAACATTCTGACGGTTACAGCGGTTATTAACGTACCAGCATTTCACATTTGGAGTGGCTTATCTCGCCACCTGTGATCTTGCAATGTTAATCACTTAAATACGTTACCTAGACAGTTGTATTCCCGAAATTTTGTTAATCTGCTAATGTAGTTTCGGGTTTGCGATTTTTCTACGTCAGCGTATTACAACAGTAGCCTAGGGTATTAGAATAAGACCGCTGCTCCACAGCGACAAATAGGAAAAGCAGCAGCGCCAGATGCAGGAAAGCATGAATACGTGCGACGCCCCACAGCGAGAAACACAGTTCTCAGCGCCAGCGTGAACGTAATAAATAAATTCCTCGCCAGACGACTTTTCACTGCTTCTTTCATCAGCGAGTCCCAAAAAACTGAAGCCGACGACAGAATTTCGATATTTTCGTACCGCATAGAGTCATCGATATTGATGCAGTGGTGTGCCACAGTTATTTCCCGACCTCCAACGAATACAGCAGCACTTTCGGGGTCCGTCGAAGTTGATCTGACGCTGCGAAAGGCGGGGGTTTACAAGATCCCCTGCGAGTGTGTCTTTCGTACATTGGAACGACCACTCCTGCAGTCCACGAAAGACGCACGGAGCGATACTCGGCGGTGCCGGAGAACTGCATCGGCGTCAGTCACTTCATGTGGTACAAAAAAAACGAAATTCTAGCGTCGACTTCAACTTCTTGGGACTGCGTAGGGCATGCATTTGAAAACTGCTTCCCCAAGAAAATAGTTAAATATACTCGTAAGAAACCTTGTAACAAACCATGGCTTACTAAGGGTATAAAAATATCTTGTAACCGGAAAAGGGGAATGTATCTGACAGCAAGAAAGAGTAGTGACCCAGAAACTATCAAACATTATAAAAACTACTGTGTTATATTAAGAAAAGTTATTAAAAAATTCAGAAGTATGTGTATCATGTCTGAAATCAGCAACTCTGATAATAAAATTAAAACAATTTGAAATATTATTAAAAGAGAAACAGGGCAACCAAGAGCACAGGAAGACAGTATTACCATCAAATTGAATGAAAACCTTATGAACAAAAAGTCAGAAGTTGAAAATATTTTTAATAATCATTTTCTAAATGTTGTGGATATAGTAGGATCCAGGTGTTCATTAGAAGATGCTAGGCTGTTAATGGAAGAGGCCATACCTATGCAATTTGATAAATTCAAATCTCACCCACTTCTCCCTCTGAAATTAGGAAAATAATAAACTTGCTTCAAAGCAAAAACTCACATGGAATTGATGGCATTTCCAGCAAAATACTAAAAGCTTGTTCTCAACAGATAACTAAGATTCTCAGCCACCTGTGTAATAGCTCTCTGGAACAGGGCATTTTCCCTGATAGACTGAAATATGCTATTGTTATACCTTTGCATAAAAAGGGGGATAGATCTGATGTCAACAATTACCGTCCAATCTCCCTTCTAACAGCTTTATCCAAATTTTTTGAGAAAGTAATGTATTCAAGAGTAGCTTCACATATCTGTGAAAATGAAGTACTAACAAAATGTCAATTTGGTTTCCAGAAAGGTTTTTCAACAGAAAATGCCATATATGCCTTCACCAATCAAATTTTGAATTATCTGAATAACCGAACACCACCCATTGGGATTTTTTGTGATCTCTCAAAGGCTTTTGATTGTGTAAATCATGAAATTCTGCTAGACAAGCTCAAATATTGTGGCATGAGTGGGACAGTGCACAATTGGTTCAATTCGTACCTAACTGGACGAGTGCAGAAAGTTGAAATAAGCAGTTCTCATAATATGCTAAGATCAGCACATTCCTCAAACTGAGGAACTATCAAGAATGGGGTTCCACAAGGGTCAGTCTTGGGTCCTTTGTTGTTCTTAATATATATATATTAATGACTTGCCATTCTATATTCATGAAGAGGCAAAGTTAGTTCTCTTTGCTGATGATACAAGTATAGTAATCACACCTGACAAACAAGAATTAACTGATGAAATTGTCAATACTGTCTTTCAGAAAATTACTAAGTGGTTCCTTGTAAACGGACTCTCACTGAATTTTGATAAGACACAGTACATACAGTTCTGTACAGTGAATGGTATGATGCCATTAATAAATATAGACCTTAATCAGAAGTATATAGCTAAGGTAGAATATTCCAAATTTTTAGGTGTGTCCATTGATGAGGGATTAAATTGGAAGAAACACATTGATGATCTGCTGAAACGTTTGAGTTCAGCTACTTATGCAATGAGGGTCATTGCAAATTTTGGTGATAAACATCTTAGTAAATTAGCTTACTACGCCTATTTTCACTCATTGCTCTCATATGGTATCATATTTTGGGGTAATTCATCACTGAGGAATAAAGTATTTATTGCACAAAAGCGTGTAATCAGAATAATAGCTGGAGTCCACCCAAGATCATCCTGCAGATATTTATTTAAGGATCTAGGGATATTCACAGTAGCTTCTCAGTATATATACTCTCTTATGAAATTTGTTATTAACAACTAAACCCAATTCAAAAGTAATAGCACTGTGCATAACTACAATACTAGGAGAAAGGATGATCTTCACTATTCAAGATTAAATCTAATTTTGGCACAGAAAGGGGTGAATTATACTGCCACTAAAGTCTTTGGTCACTTACCAAATAGTATCAAAAGTCTGGCAGATAACCAACAAGTATTTAAGAAGAAATTAAAAGAATTTCTGAATGACAACTCCTTCTACTCCATAGAGGAATTTTTAGATATAAATTAAAAAAAATATTAAAAAAACACAAAAAAATAAATTTGTTATATTAACTTAAGTATGTTGTTAAATTAACTTAATTATGTCACATATTGGAAAATTTGACTCGTTCCACATCATTACGAAATATCGTATTAATGATCCATGGAACTAGTATTAATCTAATCTAATCTAATCTGAGTTAGTTGAAATTCGTTTGTCGTAGAACAATTAATAGAGACAGTGGTTTCAAATTGAACAAATCATGGAATCCGGCGCTTTCTTTAATAAACTTGTGAAGGCACCCCTACACTGCACTTCATAATCGATGGATCGACCGTGTAACCACAGATTCAATTTATGCACGCGTCTCTGGCGCTTGTGTGTGTGTGGCTTCAAGCGCAGTGGCGTGGGCCGCGGCTCACTTTGAAACCTGCCGGCCGCGGTGGCCGTGCGGTTCTGGCGCTGCAGTCCGGAACCGCGGGACTGCTACGGTCGCAGGTTCGAATCCTGCCTCGGGCATGGGTGTGTGTGATGTCCTTAGGTTAGTTAGGTTTAAGTAGTTCTAAGTTCTAGGGGACTTATGACCTAAGATGTTGAGTCCCATAGTGCTCAGAGCCATTTGAACCATTTTTTCAACCACTCTGAAACCAATCAAAAGGAACACGTCCGAAACATTAGAAGAAGAAATAGAATTTATGGTTACTTGTTTGTTTGAGCGCAAATGATCATAAGGAACTGCGTAAGTGGATCAAAGACTCGTGGCGACTGCGAGAGAGAAAAAGATTATCTCTGACTCTTGATATAAAAACTCAGTGGATATAATGTGAAACATTACGCATATTATACTTCAGATTTAGAAACTGCAGAGAGTATGATCGCAGCGGAACTATATAATTAGCAGCATTGTTGGAAGCTGCCATTTATGGATACTGAATGTAGATTGATTAATTATGACAACATTTCATTTCATACAAGAGGATGTTGTATTATGTAATGTAGCTATGAAGACCATTTACGCAAAATTATAATTTCATGAATGGGAAAAGGCACGTTTCATTCGTTGGTTATTTTAACTTCTCTCTTGTCTGTGGTTCTGGACAATATTTGGTGTGTCGTAACTCGCAAGAAACTTTGTATCCTGGGAAATGAGTAAAGTCTAAATCACGGTCGTTTATGCTCTATGATGAGAGATTAAGTTCCGAATTTTATCGAAATTAATACACAACTTGGACACTGATTCCCATGCTGTAGAGTGAGTGCGTCTTAGCATCCCAGACGGCTTCCCCATGGCGTACGATTATGCCTCTGACTATTTTAACAATTTTTAGAGTCGACTATCGCCGAAATCTGTAGAGCCACAGAAATTTTATTCCAGGTGCTGACTTCGACATCGAGACGGACAGAGTATGACTAAGATAACTGCCTAATCTTTTTGTTTTATAGACTTGAGAATTCAAACAGGAATTAAATTTATATCTGAGAGTGTGGGAGATATTTGTGTTAAAATACTGGGGAAACGACTTCTCTCGGCCAAAAGTTTCTGTTCGAGTAACTAAATATTATTCAGTAATAATAATTTAACTTCAGTTTAATGGGGAGAGCAGTTAAATTGGCGACCGTGACTCGGTTAATAGTTATTAATTCTCAGTAATTTAATAATATTGGACAATCTCTTTTTAATTGGTAGCAACCAAATTTAATTTGCATTTAATCGTTATGAGGCTAAAATACGAGAATCATCTACTTCCTCTGCCCAGATCAGTGATCGATCTCGAACATCAGTTAAATAAATCTATAGAACGAAAAGAACGAAATGTAAGTGTTTTGGGCAACGCTACGAAGGAGCATTCGACATGGTTGATATATACAATGACGTGAAAAAAAAAAAAAATCGACTCACAATTTGAATGTAGTCCTTAAAGGCGCTGTAGAAACTAAGAGGCTAATCAAAAAGCAAAATTCCGACATAGTGGTGAGAAACGACATGTGGGACTTTTTTGTTGAGGTGGGAATGAGGTAAGCATGCTAGAGGCATACAAGAGGATGAGAAAGCAGCTTCATTTTAGGTACTTGTCCTGGGGTCCACAGACTGTATTACGGCCCTGGATGAATCTGGCTCAAAATGCTCCACTGCTACATCCAAAAAACAATGTTACTTGGGTTCGCCAGTCGCGCTTTGACCAGCAAGACAGGATTGGATTTGTGCGTTCCAAAATCAGTGATTAATGCCTTGCAGGAGCCTAACAGTACTCCAAAACTGGGATCCAGTCACTGAGCTGGAGAATATACAATATTGACGATCAGTAAACCGCTTCCAACTTGCTCCTAGCAACTTACACTGTGTAAAGCGTGGGGGTTGGACGTCACGTTGAGTAGTGTTTGAGGGCAGGTCGACGTCAGCATGCTGAGTGGGTAAAACAGTATTGAATAACCAAACACTTACTGTTCAACAATATATAAGTGTTGTGAGAACGTTCCATGCTGCCCACAGACAGGAAGGTAAAAACAGTGTACCCCCTGCCAACAATGCACTGACGCTAGCGTGTGGTCCATGTGGGTGGTGCAGTGATGACAGGGATGGTCCGAAACTGGTGAGGTGGTGAAGTAACTGTGAACGTCAGCTGTGCTGGCAGCCTGGGTTAAGTGTGAGAAGTGATGCTGAGTCATACTGAGGCCTCTGGACAGAACAGCAACCAGAAGCTGTGGATTTGGTAAGGTCTTACAGGACTAAACCGCTGAGGTCATCGGTCGCAGCTGTGGAGTCTGACCCAGAGACTGATGCCCTGTGATGATGGATGGGAGAAAATGAAGTAATTAGCCGTGCAGTCAGTGGCAAAAGTGAATACAGTCTGCACTTATCGTATAGCATTAAAGAATCGACTATACTGACTCTTGGGACGTGCATATTACAATATAAAATGAGTTGTGTGACAGTTTGGGTAAAAACTGCCACATACTATCGCCTTCTCGTCGTTTTCAAAATGGATGGCGATGAAGTTGTGCTAAGATTAGTCTGTGGCAGAAGCTTATCAAAAACATTTTTGCATTATCATTGACTGATGACTTTCATGCCATAGATAGAAAACGTTAACCTGGTGTCAAGGTGTTGTTGTTGTTGTTGTGGTCTTCAGTCCTGAGACTGGTTTGATGCAGCTCTCCATGCCACTCTATCCTGTGCAAGATTCTTCATCTCCCAGTACCTACTGCAACCTACATCCTTCTGAATCTGCTTAGTGTATTGATCTCTTGGTCTCCTTCTACGATTTTTACCCTCCACGCTGCCCTCCAATGCTAAATTTGTGATCCCTTGATGCCTCAAAACATGTCCTACTAACCGATCCCTTCTTCTAGTCAAGTTGTGCCACAAACTTCTCTTCTCCCCAATCCTATTCAATACCTCCTCATTAGTTACGTGATCTAACCACCTTATCTTCAGCATTCTTCTGTAGCACCACATTTCGAAAGCTTCTATTCTCTTCCTGTCCAAACTGGTTATCGTCCATGTTTCACTTCCATACATGGCTACACTCCATACAAATACTTTCAGAAACGACTTCCTGACACTTAAATCTATACTCGATGTTAACAAATTCCTCTTCTTCAGAAACGATTTCCTTGCCATTGCCAGTCTACATTTTATATCCTCTCTACTTCGACCATCATCAGTTATTTTACTCCCTAAATAGAAAAACTCCTTTACTACTTTAAGTGTCTCATTTCCTAATCTAACCCCCTCAGCATCACCCGATTTAATTTGACTACATTCCATTATCCTCGTTTTGCTTTTGTTGATGTTCATCTTATATCCTCCTTTCAAGACACTGTCCATTCCGTTCAACTGCTCTTCCAAGTCCTTTGCTGTCTCTGACAGAATTACAATGTCATCGGCGAACCTCAAAGTTTTTACTTCTCCATGAATTTTAATACCTACTCCGAATTTTTCTTTTGTTTCCTTTACTGCTTGCTCAATATACAGATTGAATAACATCCGGGAGAGGCTACAACCCTGTCTCACTCCTTTCCCAACCACTGCTTCAAGGTGACAACATAAAAAACACACTTACAAGCTTTCTCACCTCACACATATACAGGGTGTTTCCGTAAGAGCGTGCAAAAATGTAACAGGACGTTGAGAATGCCCCACTGAACAATTTGAGGTAGGGAACATGGAGTCGGAAAAGCCAGCTCAAGAAGGTATGGAAGTAAACTTACCTACCGCTTTGTCTAGCATTAAAACTAACATGCTTATACGTACTGCGCATGTCTATTTACATGTACCTACATTCTTATTTGCTGCAAGGAAACAAGAAGGAAGAGCCTCATTACCAGAAAGCTATGATGCAGGTTCTGTTTATTTTACTTGTCCGTAAGGTGGCTCGGTTGTATTTACATTGTCGCATGACAGAACATGCTACGAATCAACGACAGACCGGTTCATTACTCAGTGATATTCAGAGACGTGTAGTACAATACGATGGAGCAGTAGTGGTACAGTATTTCCTGGTCGCTGGATTGAAAGGGGAGGTCCTATTCCATGACCTGCGAGGTCGTCTGACCCGAATCCCCTAGATTATTTCCTATGGGGGTATCTAAAGATACTTGAGTATGAGACCCCACTGCAATTTTTTGCCGCAACTGTAGTTGCCTATGATGTGATTCGAAGCACACCAGATGTTTGCTACAGTGCGTCAGAATTTTGTTCGCCGATGTCATGCTTGCAGTGGGATTTATAGCCGTCAGTTTCAGCAAATTTTATAAGATACAGAGCAAATGGTACGTTCATTGTGCCAGTGACGGTATTTGCAGTTAACTAATGCAAATAAAGTACACAGTAATGAAATTTTTTTCCTGTTATCTGCTTAAGCTAGCTTTTCCGACCCCAATTTTCCTACCTCAAACTGTTCAGTGGGGCATGCTCTATGATCTGTTCAATTTTTGCACGCTCTTACGGGAACACCCTAGCAAGGGTGTATTTATTTGGAATACATATAGTAAAAGGAGAAGTACCAGCTAACACAGCACTACTCTCATATACAAACACTTGAGTCACTGTACCAACAGATTGAGGTACATTTGATAAATAACTGTTGTGATTGTGAATGAAGCACTGTTGTTGTTGTGGTCGTCAGTCCTGAGACTGAACAATATCAAACACATTAGTAACACAATTACAGCATCTCTTGAAACGTCCCCTTAGAAAAATTATTGAATTACTGTGCTGATAAATCTCTTACATTATTTGATTTTCAAACAGCTGAGCAAAACTGAACGTACTCAGACATTTCGCTCTTTACCTATTCTGATCAACACTAAACTGACACACAATATTATTTTAGCGCAACGCAATCTGACTTTCAATAATCCCTACAAAAGAATGGCCCTGACTAACATTAACCCATACCTTTCACAAATCACTTACCTCACAAAAATCTTCGTTACTCGAACTACTGCAATTCAGCGAGCGCTACTACTGCCAGCTAAATAAAAGATTCAAACTACGGAAGGCACTAACTACTGATAGGCATAGTTAGCAAATGAAAGACTTTGATAGAGAACAAACAATGTATTTACCTTAACAGTGTTCAAAAGTCATAATATATATAGCAGTTCATGACATCCATTCTTACAAATGTACTGTTTCTGATGGACACACGTCCAGATCATCCGCTCTCAAAAATCCGCCATCTCACTTCCCCACATCCACCACTGCTACCGGCTCACCTCCAACTGCACAACGCTACGCGTTGTTAACAGACAACAGCCCAACACTACAATGGCAGACAACAATGCAAACTAGCCACAGACTGCACACAGCACAGCCAGTGATTTTCATACAGAGCGCTACATGGCGTTACCAATAAGAAGACCTAACCAGCCTACTTACACTCTTCATAATAAAATAACATAATATTACAAATACACACAAATTGCGACACCGCTGATAGTGTGAATCAGGATTACAACGTAAGTATTGTCTTAGAACAATAAAATAAAATCAGGTAACAAAAGCAAGCGATTTGCAACAACAGTCATGGTGCGTGTCAAAATTATTGTGTTATTGAATAACTGTTCGTTAGGCGTACAGGCCAGTATTTGATACTGCCCCTGGAGGATCAAAAATAAAAGTACAAAACTAATAGATAACTAGGTTTCACTGTTCTCGGGCAAACACACTGTTCATCACACAAAGTGTTCATATGAAAAGTTCAACACATGAAATACGTAAACGAAAGAATTAATGTTCATAGTTTTTGTAGTTCTTCTCGTGGCAGGGCAACATGACTAATAAGTCCAAGTAACTGATAGTAAAAGTCGATCTTAATTAATGGGCTGGGTAGAAAAAAAAGTTATTGTCCGTAGCCTGCTCATGACAGCAAATGGTCCCTTTCCATATTTCATATAGTGTGTATCATAATGAATTTCACGAGTTTCATGTCCTAATGTCTGACAAGTCTTCAGATAGTTAGTCAGCAACAGTAAAAGTTTATGTCCTCGACTCACACATAATTTGATGTTACTGATGGCGTCATAATAATGTTCATTCTCATACACAAGCAATGAAGTAGTACTATGTCGCCTAAAAACATCAACATGAATACACTTGAATTACATGATACAACGAATAAATGTGTAACCAAGTAACAGTTCATAGCAATTGTCAAATGAGTACTGTTCATACACTACTGGCCATTAAAATTGCTACACCAAGAAGAAATGCAGATGATAAACGGATATTCATTGGACAAATATATTATACTAGAACTGACATGTGATTAAATTTTCACGTAATTTGGGTGCATAGATCCTGAGAAATCAGTACCCAGAACAACCACCTCTGGCCGTAATAATGGCCTTGATACGCCTGGGCATTGAGTCAAACAGAGCTTCGATGGCGTGTACAGGTACAGCTACCCATGCAGCCTCAACACGATACCACAGTTCATCAATTGTAGTGACTGGCGTATTGTCACGAGCCGATTGCTCGGCCACCATTGACCAGACGTTTTCAATAGGTGAGAGATCTGGAGAATGTGCTGGCCAGGACAGTGGTTGAACATTTTCTGTATCCAGAAAGTCCCGTACAGGACCTGCAACATGTGGTCGTGCATTATCCTGCTGCAACGTAGGTTTTCGCAGGGATCGAAGGAAGGGTAGAGCCGCGGGTCGTAACACATCTGAAATGTAACGTCCACTGTTCATAGTGCCGGCAATGCGAACAAGAGGTGACCGAGACGTGTAACCAATGGCACCCCATACCACCATCCCGGGTGATACACCAGTATGGCGATGACGAATACACGCTTCCAATGTGCGTTCACCGCGATGTCGCCAAACACTAATGCGACCATCATGATACTGTAAACAGAACCTGGATTCATCCGAAAAAATGACGTTTTGCCATTCGTGCACCCAGGTTCGTCGTTGAGTACACCACCGCAGGCGCTCCTGTTTGTAATGCAGCGTCAAGGGTAACCGCAGCCATGGTCTCCGAGCTGATAGTCCATGCTGCTGCAAACGTTGTCGAACTGTTCGTGCAGATGGTTGTTGTCTTGCAAACGTCCCCATGTGTTGACTCAGGGATCGAGACGTGGCTGCACGATCCGTTACAGCCATGCGGATAAGATTCCTGTCATTTCGACTGGTAGTGATACGAGGACGATGGGATCCAGCACGGCGTTGCATATTACCCTCCTGAACCCACCGATTCCCGATTCTGCTAACAGTCATTGGATCCCGACCAAAGCGAGCAGCAATGTCGCGATACGATAAACCGCAATCGCGATAGGCTGCAATCCGACATTTATCAAAGTCGGAAACGTGATGGTACGCATTTCTCCTCCTTACACGAGGCATCACAACAACGTTTCACCAAGCAACGCCGGTCAACTGCTGTTTCTGTAAGAGAAATCGGTTGGAAACTTTCCTCATGTCAGCACGTTGTAGGTGTCGCCACCGGCGCCAACCTTGTGTGAATGCTCTGAAAAGCTAATCATTTGCATATCACATCATCTTCTTCCTGTCAGTTAAATTTCGCGTCTGTAGCACGTCATCTTCGTGGTGTAGCAATTTTAATGGCCACTAGTGTATATTTAGTATCAACTTATAGAAAACATACAGACAGTTCACTGTACGGACCTCTCACATAGTCGTTGTGATGACTCAGATCGACTTCAAACCTCCCTGACGGATTTGACGTCCCCTGCAGTGTCCTTTTGTGAACAGACCGTCTGCTGACATCAATGTTATCCCAAGCCGGTTTACAGCCCGTGATGTCGTGTGGCGGCAACCCTCAGTGCATGGTGCAGGGTTGTACAAGGCTATCATCTGGTCGAGCAGGCCTAGCACAATGACCTGGAGATGCAGTGAGAATGTGCCGACAGATAGGCAGTTCTCGAAAAACACCTCCAACTGGGGTAGTGAAGGCGGCACTCCCTCAACAGGAGTCAAATGGTTCAAATGGCTCTAAGCACTATGGGACATAACATCTGAGGTCATGAGTCCCCTAGACTTGTTGTTGTTGTTATTGTGGTCTTCAGTCCTGAGACTGGTTTGATGCAGCTCTCCATGCTACTCTATCCTGTGCAAGCTTCTTCATCTCCCAGTACCTACTGCAACCTACATCCTTCTGAATCTGCTTAGTGTATTCATCTCTTGGTCTCCCTCTACGATTTTTACCCTCCACGCTGCCCTCCAATGCTAAATTGGTGATCCCTTGATGCCTCAAAACATGTCCTACCAACCGATCCCTTCTTCTAGTCAAGTTGTGCCACAAACTTCTCTTCTCCCCAATCCTATTCAATACCTCCTCATTAGTTACGTGATCTAACCACCCTATCTTCAGCATTCTTCTGTAGCACCACATTTCGAAAGCTTCTATTCTCTTCTTGTCCAAACTGGTTATCGTCCCTGTTTCACTTCCATACATGGCTACACTCCATACAAATACTTTCAGTAACGACTTCCTGACACTTAAATTTATACTCGATGTTAACAAATCTCTCTTCTTCAGAAAAGATTTCCTTGCCATTGCCAGTCTACATTTTACATCCTCTCTACTTCGACCATCATCAGTTATTTTACTCCCTAAATAGCAAAACTCCTTTACTACTTTAAGTGTCTCATTTCCTAATCTAATCCCCTCAGCATCACCCGATTTAATTTGACTACATTCCATTATCCTCGTTTTGCTTTTGTTAATGTTCATCTTATATCCTCCTTTCAAGACACTGTCCATTCCGTTCAACTGCTCTTCCAAGTCCTTTGCTGTCTCTGACAGAATTACAATGTCATCGGCGAACCTCAAAGTTTTTACTTCTTCTCCATGAATTTTAATACCTACTCAGAATTTTTCTTCTGTTTCCTTTACTGCTTGCTCAATATACAGATTGAATAACATCGGGGAGAGGCTACAACCCTGTCTCACTCCTTTCCCAACCACTGCTTCCCTTTCATGCCACTCGACTCTTATAACTGCCATCTGGTTTTTGTACAAATTGTAAATAGCCTTTCGCTCCCTGTATTTTACCCCTGCCACCTTCAGAATTTGAAAGAGAGTATTCCAGTTAACGTTGTCAAAAGCTTTCTCTAAGTCTACAAGTGCTAGAAATGTAGATTTTCCTTTTATTAATCTTTCTTCTAAGATAAGTCGTAAGGTTAGTATTGCCTCACGTGTTCCAACATTTCTACGGAATCCAAACTGATCTTCCCCGAGGTCCGCTTCTACCAGTTTTTCCATTCGTCTGTAAAGAATTCGCGTTAGTATTTTGCAGCTGTGACTTATTAAACTGATAGTTCGGTAATTTTCACATCTGTCAACACCTGCTTTCTTTGGGATTGGAATTATTATATTCTTCTTGAAGTCTGTGGGTATTTCGCCTGTCTCATACATCTTGCTCACCAGATGGTAGAGTTTTGTCATGACTGGCTCTCCCAAGGCCATCAGTAGTTCTAATGGAATGTTGTCTACTCCGGGGGCCTTGTTTCGACTCTGGTCTTTCAGTGCTCTGTCAAACTCTTCACGCAGTATCTTATCTCCCATTTCATCTTCATCTACATCCTCTTCCATTTCCATAATATTGCCGACAAGTACATCGCCCTTGTATAAACCCTCTATATACTCCTTCCACCTTTCTGCCTTCCCTTCTTTGCTTAGAACTGGGTTGCCATCTGAGCTCTTGATATTCATACAAGTGGTTCTCTTCTCTCCAAAGGTCTCTTTAATTTTCCTGTAGGCAGTATCTATCTTACCCCTAGTGAGACAAGCCTCTACATCCTTACATTTGTCCTCTAGCCATGCCTGCTTAGCCATTTTGCACTTCCTGTCGATCTCATTTTTGAGATGTTTGTATTCCTTTTTGCCTGCTTCATTTACTGCATTTTTATATTTTCTCCTTTCATCAATTAAATTCAATATTTCTTCTGTTACCCAAGGATTTCTATTAGCCCTCGTCCTTTTACCTACTTGATCGTCTGCTGCCTTCACTACTTCATCCCTCAGAGCTACCCATTCTTCTTCTACTGTATTTCTTTCCCCCATTCCTGTCAATTGTTCCCTTATGCTCTCTCTGAAACTCTCTACAACCTCTGGTTTTTTCAATTTATCCAGGTCCCATCTCCTTAAATTCCCACCTTTTTGCAGTTTCTTCAGTTTCAATCTGCAGTTCATAACCAATAGATTGTGTTCAGAATCCACATCTGCCCCTGGAAATGTCTTAAAATTTAAAACCTGGTTCCTAAATCTCTGTCTTACCATTATATAATCTATCTGATACCTTTTAGTATCTCCAGGATTCTTCCAGGTATACAACCTTCTTTTATGATTCTTGAACCAAGTGTTAGCTATGATTAAGTTATGCTCTGTGCAAGATTCTACAAGGCGGCTTCCTCTTTCATTTCTTCCCCCCAATCCATATTCACCTACTATGTTTCCTTCTCTCCCTTTTCCTACTGACGAATTCCAGTCACCCATGACTATTACATTTTCGTCTCCCTTCACTACCTGAATAATTTCTTTTATCGCGTCATACATTTCATCAATTTCTTCATCATCTGCAGAGCTAGTTGGCATATAAACTTGTACTACTGTAGTAGGCATGGGCTTTGTGTCTATCTTGGCCACAATAATGCGTTCACTATGCTGTTTGTAGTAGCGTACCCGCACTCCTATTTTTTTTATTCATTATTAAACCTACTCCTGCATTACCCCTATTTGATTTTGTATTTATAACCCTGTAATCACCTGACCAAAAGTCTTGTTCCTCCTGCCACCGAACTTCACTAATTCCCACTATATCTAACTTTAACCTATCCATTTCCCTTTTTAAATTTTCTAACCTACCTGCCCGATTAAGGGATCTGACATTCCACGCTCCGATCCGTAGAACTCCAGTTTTCTTTCTCCTGATAACGACGTCCTCTTGAGTAGTCCCCGCCCGGAGATCCGAATGGGGGACTATTTTACCTCCGGAATATTTTACCCAAGAGGACGCCATCATCATTTAATCATACAGTAAAGCTGCATGTCCTCGGGAAAATTTACGGCTGTAGTTTCCCCTTGCTTTCAGCCGTTCGCAGTACCAGCACAGCAAGGCCGTTTTGGTTAATGTTACAAGGCCAGATCAGTCAACCATCCAGACTGTTGCCCCTGCAACTACTGAAAAGGCTTCTGCCCCTCTTCAGGAACCACATGTTTGTCTGGCCTCTCAACAGATACCCCTCCGTTGTGGTTGCACCTACGGTACGGCGATCTGTATCGCTGAGGCACGCAAGCCTCCCCACCAACGACAAGGTCCACACACACATCCATGCCCGAGGCCGGATTCGAACCTGCGACCGTAGCGGTCGCGCGGTTCCAGACTGAAGCGCCTGGAACCGCTCGTCCACCACGGCGGTCTCAACAGGAGTCGCTCAGGGGAAAGTGTCTCCTCGTGTCACTACTGTGTAAACGCCGCATCGGTCTCCCCTTACAGCTGCCTCTTTGGTCAGGCGTTCGCCTTGCCATCTCGAGCGGTTCGTATCGTTCATGTCGATTGCACTGCCCTCAAAAAATGTTACATGGAAATATTAGACATACAGAAACAAAAGTTACGTAGTAAGCACGACGTTCAATTCCCTTGCTTAAAGAAAACTGCTCATGGCATTCATTAGAGCTGTAAAATATTTATGTAGACTCATTACCATACCTGAATTTGTGACCTCACATTACCTCTGTTTTCAAGTTAGAATACTCATCACCAAATCATTACATTCATCGATGGTATTCGTTTTGCTGCAACATATTTGACAACACTATAACAGACTTCTTTCAGATGACTGTCACAAAATGGCTCTGAGCACTATGGGACTTAACATCTATGGTCATCAGTCCCCTAGAACTTAGAACTACTTAAACCTAACTAACCTAAGGACATCACACACATCCATGCCCGAGGAATGATTCGAACCTGCGACCGCAGCAGTCGCGCGGCTCCGGACTGAGGGCCTAGAACCGCGAGACCACCGCGGCCGGCGATGACTGTCACGTCCCCTGGAAACAGTATACACAAAATAAGAAGCAAATCCCACATCTTCGGTTGATCAGACTCACTCACCTGTAAGTTGCATGGTGTGATAGCGATCTGTCCTTCCCTACATACCCATTCAGTGCCTCATGCTACTGGAGTACTTAAAAACAATAAAAAAATCCTTACAGTCTTGGTGCTCCATTGCGTCTGTCAAAATATGACAGTCTGGGCGCTCCGTCGCCACCGGCAATTATTGCTCAGTGCTTCTCATTACTGGCATCAAATATCAAAAATAATATGCAAATCATCTTTGTAGGCTAAACTTATCCAATGTCTCATCCGACTCTTTCATCATTGTCTTCTTCCAAAACTGTCTCACTGGGTTAAACCTTACCAGGAATTCTCTGTTGATCCACAGCGAACATGGGACAGCGGCTCAGGTCCCCTTCGATGTCCTGGTAACCTGTTCCTATGGGCACAGCTGATTGTACGTTCACGGATGGCGGTGCACGGTCACAGTTTATACAGCAGAGTCTGAGACTCTGTTAATTGATTTCTCTTGTCCCTTCCGCGTATCTTCTTCTCTCATTAATGCCTCCATGGCCCTCGTACTCTTCTTCAACAACTTTCAAGTTCTCTCTTCTTAAACAATTTCACAAGAGCTTCATTTCTTTAAACTGGAATGACACTCTCATTTCCTCTTGATCTTTCGAGTTTACAGGAATGGTCCAATCCGTACTCGCATCGCTACATAACGACAACTTCTCTACCTGTTTTTTGACTTGTGGCACCTCGACAGCAGAATTTGTCTTCCAACTCTTTAATGACGTCAACGCCCTTGCCTAATTCATCGGCTCTGCCCCTTCATTTCTTGAATTACCGAGAGTAATGCAGGACGCGCTCAAGTGGTGAGCTGCATCAACTCAGGATTACGACGACCAATACAACGTTTTGGACAGTTTGAAAAAAAAGTTTCTTGTAAGCAACGTTAAATCTTGACTGTGTAAAATCTAACTTGTTTATGTGATCTACTGGCCATTAAAATTGCTACACCACGAAGATGACGTACTACAGACGCGAAATTTAACCGAGAGGAAGACGATGCTGTGATATGCAAATGATTAGCTTTTCAGAGCATTCACACAAGGTTGGCGCCGGTGGCGACACCTACAACGTGCTGACATGAGGAAAGTTTCCAAGCGATTTCTCATACACAAACAGCAGTTGACCGGCGTTGCCTGCTGAAACGTTGTTGTGATGCCTCGTGTAAGGAGGAGGAACGCGTACCATCATGTTTCCGACTTTGATAAAGGTCGGATTGTAGCCTATCGCGATTTCGGTTTATCGTATCGCGACATTGCTGCTCGCGTTTGTCGAGATCCAATGACTGTTAGCAGAATATGGAATCGGTGGGTTCAGGAGGGTAATACGGAACGCAGTGCTGGATCCCAACGGCCTCATATCACTAGCAGTCGACATGAAAAGCATCTAATCCGCATGGCTGTAACGGATCGTGCAGCCACGTGTCGATCCCTGAGTCAACAGATGGGGACGTTTGCAAGACAACAACCATCTGCACGAACAGTTCGACCACGTTTGCAGCAGTATGGACTATCAGCTCGGAGACCATGTCTGCGGTTACCCTTGACGCTGCATCACAGACAGGAGCATCTGCGGTGGTGTACTCAACGACGAATCTGGGTGCACGAATGGCAAAACGTCATTTTTTCGGATGAATCCAGGTTCTGTTTACAGTATCATGATGGTCGCATTAGTGTTTGGCGACATCGCGGTGAACGCACATTGGAAGCGTGTATTCGTCATCGCCATACTGGCGTATCACCCGGCGTGATGGTATGGGGTACCACCATTGGTTACACGTCTCGGTCACCTCTTGTTCGCATTGACGGCACTTTAAACAGTGGACGTTACATTTCAGATATGTTACCCCCCGTGGCTCTACCCTTCATTCGATCCCTGCGAAACCCTACATTTCAGCAGCATAATGCACACCGGATGTTGCAGGTCCTGTACGGGCCTTCTAGAATACAGAAAATATTCGACTGCTGCCCTGGCCAGCACACTCTCCAGATCTCTCACCAATTGAAAACGTCTGGTCAATGCTGGCCGAGCAACTGGCTCGACACAATACGCCAGTCACTACTCTTGATGAACTGCGGTATCGTGTTGAAGCTGCATGGGCAACTGTACCCGTTCACGCCATCCAAGCTTTTTTTGACTCAATGCCCAGGGGTATCAAGGTCGTTATTACGGCCAGAGGTGGTTGTTCTGGGTACTGATATCTCAGGATCTATGCACTCAAATTGCGTGAAAATGTAATCGCATGTCAGTTCTAGTATAATATATTTGTCCAATGAATACCCGTTTATCATCTGCGTTTCTTCTTGGTGTAGCAATTTTAACGGTCAGTAGTGTAAATTAAGGTAAACTGTGAGGTAATGGGTGAGTTGAGGAGCCCTGGAAATATTCTAAGTACAGAGTTGTCGAGTCCGCACGGGCCGCTGTGCAAGCCGGTGCCCGGCAGCAAGCACATGGTGCCGAACGTTAGCCGGACGAGAGGGGTAGCGCCAGCGCGTGGTTCAGGCCGGGCACGTGGCTGAGAATTCCTTGGTGACGCTGTGTCAATGAGAGAGACTTGTATGATGAGAGTGCCAAAGGTGGCGGACTTCGTGAAACCATCATGGCAGATATTTCACAGTTCATATAGACATTGATAGTAGCCATATGAATCGCCGGCCTGAGTGGTCGAGCGGTTCTAGGCGCTTCAGTCTAGAACCGCGCGACCGCTACGGTCGCTGGTTCGAATCCTGCCTCGGGCATGGATGTGTGATGTCCTTAGGTTAGTTAGGTTTAAGTAGTTCTAAGTTGTAGGGGACTGATGACCTCAGAAGTTCAGTCCCATAGTGGTGAGAGCCATTTGAACCATTTGAACCATGTGAATCATGATACCTCAAAAAGAAACCTAATAAAGTTTAGTATCTGACGGTAAATTATACAAGTAACACCTAGCAACGAATTTACAAAATCTAAGCGGTTCATCCGATTTCGCCGATCGCCGTGTCTGTAGAAAGCTATTAGTGTAAACCTAAGTTGATATGAATTACAGGCATGTAACTTGAATAGTACATGGTTTATTGGAGGTCAAAGTGGCCGATTACTATTCATCGCGTCAGCCCATAAGTACTCCACAGTTACACGAAAAAACGGTAGCAGAATGCTTATAAATATATTTATTCATCTATGTTTTTGTTTATATCCGATTCATATTCATGAAGAAATTGGCCAATTACGTACTGTGTTTTGGAAAGCACAGAGACGTTAGGCTACTGGCTTACTTTTGCTTGCTATTACTTTCATATATGTCTATTTAATTTATTTATGTATTTAATAATGTGTGTTAGAGCGTGTTAGCCGGCCGCAGTGGGCGTGCGGTTAAAGGCGCTGCAGTCTGGAACCGCAAGACCGCTACGGTCGCAGGTTCGAATCCTGCCTCGGGCATGGATGTTTGTGATGTCCTTAGGTTAGTTAGGTTTAAGTAGTTCTAAGTTCTAGGGGACTAATGACCTCAGCAGTTGAGTCCCGTAGTGCTCAGAGCCATTTGAACCATTTTTAGAGCGTGTTTTTGGTCCAGCCGTAGGAACATTTATTTAATTTCAAGGTATTTAAATGTAAATCCAGTATTTCGAAAGTGTTTTATGTTTGTGGGTGTGCGTTGGCTTGAAGACATGGCGGGAGTGCTCTAGCCAATCACAGCGCTCGTGAATGGGGAAACTCGATGGAAGTGGGAGAACAGTACAGCCACGGGTTGTTACACGATAGACCCCGGAGTGGACGAACGAGCACAAGGCCTAATGCTGCTGAGACAGTTCAGGAAGAAATGGAGACTGTAGCGGGTTCGTCTATGCACGGGAAAGTCAGCGCTCGTGCAGTCGCACGTCGCACCGGCATTCCATGCACTACTGTTTGGTTGGCACTTAGGCGTACCCTCCGATGCTATCCGTACAAAATCCATCGGCATCATGAACTGTTCCCTGGCGATTTTGTGAAGCAGAGGGCATTTGCGGTGTGGGCGTTTTAAAAGATGGCGGAAGATGACGATTGGTTGAGTAACGTGTTGTGGACCGACGAAGCTCATTTCACGCTCCGAGGGTCTGTGAACGCCCACAACTGCAGAATTTTGGCTATCGAAAATCCTAGAACTGTCGTGGAATCCCCATTGCACGACGAGAAAGTCACTGTATGGGTTGGATTTACCACATCTACCGTTATCGGTCCTTTTTTCTTCGAGGAAATGCGTGATTCTGGTTTTGTAACTGCTACAGTGAGGGTGAGAGGTACGCCGATACGTTACAGAATCGCATCATCCCCAGCCTGGCTGATAAACACCTGCTGGAACGTACGATGTTCATGCAGGACGGCGCTCCACCCCATATTGCTAGACGCGTGAAAGATCTCTTGCGCGCGTCGTTTGGTGATGATCGTGTGCTCAGGCGCCGCTTTCGTCATGCTTGGCCTCCCAGGTCCCCAGACCTCAGTCCATGCGATTATTGGTTTTAGGGTTACCTGAAGTCGCAAGTGTATCGTGATCGACCGACATCTCTAGGGATGTTGAAACACAACATACGACGCCAATGCCTCACCATAACTCCGGACATGCTTTACAGTGCTGTTCACAACATTATTCCTCGACTACAGCTATTGTTGAGGAATGATGGTGTGCATATTGAGCATTTCCTGTAAAGAACATCATCTTTCCTTTTTCTTACTTTGGTATGCTAATTATTGCTATTCTGATCAGATGAAGCGCCATCTGTCGGACATTTTTTGAACTTTTGTATTTTTTTAGTTCTAATAAAACCCCATGTCATTCCAAGCATGTGTGTCAATTTGTACCTCTCTATCTACATTATTCCGTGATTTATTCAGTTTGCAAATTTATACTGACTTTTTGATCACCCGGTACATCTACTATCGTACTCATCATTTAAAGTCGTTAAGATAGTACCTGCAGATTTTATTTAATTGAAATCTTTCATTTATAAATTTCTACGTCACATTCGCAATTGCCGAGTTATAGGAACGTTTGACCATTCGATTCATGTGTCTATTCATATTGTATACTGTCGACTCAGCAGTATTTGGCCTATAATGCGGCAACTACGTATCCCAGACCCTAGACAGCGAAACCAGCCAAAATTTTTAATATTTCAACTCTGTCTCAGAGGGTACGTAGTTGAGGGCCATCACCACCCCACCACATTTCATTCTTTAATTTGAAAGCCTGAAAAACTAGCCAACATATGTTGTACACAATTTTTACTAGAAAAATGGAAAAACTTGTAGAAGCCTACCTCAGGAAAGGTCAGTTTGGGTTCTGGAGAAATTAAGGAAGACACGAGGCACTGCTGACCCCACGATATCTCTTGGAACGGGGTTGGCCGCAACAAGGCAGGCCAAACTGAACACCTGCCGGATGTGCAGACGGTGCGCGGACCGAGGCGTGGTCTACGAGGTGTACAGGTATGAAATGAGCGTTAAGATACAAATGTGTCGATGGGGAACATTTGTTGTGAACGAGCCTTAATTTTTTTTTGTTTGGTTGGAAAGACATCTGTCAAAGATATTTAGTATACATTAAGTCATGGAACAAACATCATCGTATGTTTTCATCGTGTTAACAATGTCGAATTTTGTACCAGAAAGTGATGATCTGCAGAAAGCATTAATTTTTTGTCTTCATTTGAAAAAAAGTGCTGCAGAGTCGCATCGAATGCTTGTCGAGGCATATGGTGATCATGCTCTATCAGAAGCAACATGAAAAAGGTGGTTTCAACAGTTCAGAAATAATGATTTTGATGTAAGAAATGAAGAACGTGGAAGACCGCCAAAAAAGTTCGAAGACGCCGAATTGCAAGCAATATTTGATGAAGATGATACTTTGAGTCAGAAGCAAATGGCAGCAATGCTAAATGTTGCACAATAAACAATTTCTGACCGTTTGAAAGTTATGGGAAAGATCCAAAAGTGTGGAAAATGGGTGCCACATGAATTGAATGAAATATGGTAAACCGAAAAACCATTTGTCAAATTTTGCTTCAGAGACATGAAAGAAAATCTGTTTTGCATCGAATTGTTACTGGCGATGAAAAATGGATTTATTTTAAGAATTCCAAACGGGAAAAATCATGGGTTAATCCGGGACAACCATCAACATCGACTGGAAAACCAGATCGATTCGGCAAGAAGACAATGCTCTGTGTTTGGTGGGATCAGAAAGGTGTGGTGTATCATGAGCGTCGAAAACCCGGTGAAACTGTGAATACTAATCGCTACAGACAACAAATGATCAATTTGAACTATGCACTGATCGAAAAAAGACCAGAATGGACCAGAAGACATGGCAAAGTAATTTTTTACACGACAATGCACCTGCACACAAAGCAAAACTGGTTCAGGATACAATCAAAACATTTGGCTGGGAGCTGCTACCCCACCCGCCGTATTCACTAGACTTGGCCCCTTCCGACTACCATTTGTTTTCATCAATGGCACACGCATTGCCTGAGGAACACTTCGATTCCTACGAAGAAGTCGAAAATTGGGTGTCTGATTGGTTTGTTTCAAAAGACGAAAATTTCTATTGGCGTGGTGTCCACAAATTGCCAGAAAGGTGGAAATGTATAGAAAGCAATGGTCAGTACTTTGAATAAAATGTTTTTACTTTTCGATTCAAAATTAGTGTTTCATTTTCACAAAAAAACGCTCATTTCATACCGGTACACCTGGTATCTCATCTTTACTCGGTCCTTCTCGAAAGTACTTTGTACAGCGCGACATTTCCTTTAGTATTATGGTGCAGCATTTGTCAGTCGGCACAGTTCTCTTCAGTTCGGCAGAATCATGGTGTCGGCGCTGTTTGCCCTTCGCTGTCTGTCCGTGGTATGAAGGACGTTGACAGGTCGAGTGGCTGTTTGTACAAATAGAGACAGTCTACTGATCTGTCGTCACAAGCCTTTAAAAACGAACGGCAACTACGGAAGAGAGGGATGAGAATACTCAATATCTATCATGCAGTCGCGTAACCGATGGGTGTACAGTTTTGCTAGGAAACGCCATTACAATACTACGTAGTAAGAATTTAAAGCTTTAGTTGAAAATGAAAGAGCAAAAAATTACAGTGATCGATAGAAGGGATTCATTGTTGTGTACATCAAGAAACACTTTGTGGTAAATTTTCATGAATGGAGCACGTTTTAGAGTTCTTATTTTTATTCTCTCTATTATTTAATGAGCGTTTTATTAATATGATTGCGTATTATTATTAATTGATTTTTTAATTATGGTTTGGTTTAGCGATTCCTTTTTACTCTTTGCTCCTTTTATTTGAGTCCTTTTAGTTATGTTTGCGGTGGTTATGAACTCTATATTGCTTACTGTTCTCCGTAAGTTAAAGAATACGGTAATACCATAAGCGTTTCGCAGCAACAGATCTTGTTGAGTCTCCTTGCTGGAACTTCTCCACCTGAAATCGCTGAAGATAATTTATCGCTCTACGGAAATCGATAGGTACAGCCAAGTGTGCCGGCCGGGGTGGCCGGCGCGGTTCTAGGCGCTACAGTCTGGAACCGCGCGACCATAACGGTCGCAGGTTCGAATCCTGCCTCAGGCATGGATATGTGTGCTGTCCTTAGGTTAGTTAGGTTTAAGTAGTTCTAAGTTCTAGGGGACTGATGACCACAGCAGTTGAGTCCCATAGTGCTCAGAGCCATTTTTTTGAACAGCCAAGTGCTATGCTGTGTCATGTGTATGGAATGTGGCATCCAACTTCAGTTTGTGAAATTATTTAGCTCTTCGGAGAAATATTATCGACGAATCCCAAAACCGTGTAAAACTGCAGGTTTCCACCATCAAACCACACAACACTTCCGAACGACTTGCGTCTTTATAATCATTGAATATTTCTTTTGAAATGATTAAGGGTTATGAACTCTATACACCTGATACTCCTTTTGTGCTTTTATATGTATTTATTTTCTTTAATATCATAAAACATAGATTACTGCCTTAATGGCGGCTTCCAACAATCTCCTCTCAATCCGACATAGAGCATCTCTCTTCCAATGTCCAACATGGAATAATTATCTCTTTGCCGTAGCTTAATACAGTCTGTATATCTTTGTTACAGAGTTCGCACGGAGATGCTTAAATTCCACAGAGTATTTATCTCTTGCCCAGGTATTTTACATTTATCGTCGTATTAATAGTCCGTCGCACTGTATTTATTGATTATTACATAACAAAACGCTACAACGTGAAGGTATTGGTGATAAGAATACTATAATTTCTGAAGTAGCATGCGTTAGTCCACTGTCAGTTGCAACAGGTTTTCATGGAACTGAACGTAGAATGTGGAGACTTCAAGTATTACTAAAAATTGCATTGGTTAAGTCGAGCGGCATTCCTGGAACGATTTTTCGATTTCAAAACCCGGTGTTGTTAAATTTATCAACGAAAAGAAGTGCAGGAACGGAAATTACAACATATCAACTGTATTGCAGACCTCAGATTCTGAGAAAAAAACAAAGTCCAATTTCCTAAGCTCACTGTCGTTAAAGAAAACGTGAGCTTTGGAGAATTCATTGTGGCTTTAAAATAATTACAAGGATAGTTTCCTAAACGTTTTGTGGACACTGCCAATCATACATCTGTTTTCGTGGTTTTCGAGACCGTTTGCTGCAGTGTAATTCCCATTTTAAAGAGAAATCGTTTTATGTTAAAACTGTCCAGGATGTCTAAATTGTTTTCCCTAAATAGAGTTCCCACGTCTCCATAGTGAGGCATGCTACAATATCTCGATCAACACGTATGTGAGAAAAACATTTTTTCGATTGATACTAAATAAGTCAAGATTCCGTGGCTACCTGAGAGCGAAAATCTGTGGAACTGTCTGTCCGTATGCCCACAGTTTGTAGCAGATAAAAATTATATTACGTCTGTAGTATGCCAAAAATAATTAAATATCACTGGAACTTTGTTTCGTCTGTGGTATACGTTGTTCGGAAATATGAAACTAAGTCGTATGACATCTAAACACGACGTGTTCCAGGTCTGCCTCTTTTCCCCTCTTCCTGCTCAGACAGCATTGTATGTTGGTCTGGGATATGTGCAGCCAGGCTCAGCACTATGGCACTGAACCAGGCCATGGCTCGCTAACCGAATTCTTGGCTACCATTGTCTTAGAAGACAGGTTAATCAAAGCATTTTAAGACCTATGCACAAAACTTTTAACAGCGTTGACTGGAACAAAGTCTTTCAAATTTTGAAGGCAGCAGGTACAAAATGCAGTGAACGAAAGTTATCTTCAGATTTTACGGAAACCAGACTGTAGTTATGAGAGTCGACGGACATGAAAGAGAAACTCTCGTTGAGAAGGGAGTGTGACGTGGTTGTAACTTACCCCCGTTGTCAAAACAAAGTGTTCAAATGTGTGTGAAATCTTATGGGACTTAACTGCTAAGGTCATCAGTCCCTAAGCTTACACACTATTTAATCTAAATTATCCTAAGGACAAACACACTCACCCATGCCCGAGGGAGGACTCGAACCTCCGCCGGGACCAGCCGCACACCCCGGATGTCATTCAATCGGTATACCGAATAAGCAGTAAAGGAAACGAAGGAGAAATTCGGAAAGGGAATTAAAGGTTAGGGAGAAGAAATAAAATATTGGTGTTCGCCAGTGACACTGAAATAATGTCAGAGACAGCGAAGAACTTGGAAGAGCATTTGAACAGAACGGAAAGTGTCTTGAAGAAAAGAGGTTATTAGGTGATCATCGACAAAGTAAAACAAGGGTACTGGCATGTAGTCGAATTAAATCAGGTGACGCAGCAGGTTTTAGATTAGGAAGTGAGACATGGAAAGTGGAAGACGAGTTTTGCTGTTTGGGCAACAAAATACATGATGGTTGCCGAAGTAGAGAGGATGTAAAAAGCAGACGGGCTATGGCAAAGAAAGCATTTCCGAAAAAGGGGAATTCGTTAACATAGAGTATAAATTAAGGTTTTAGAAAGTCTTTTCTGAAGGTAATTGTCTAGAGTGAAGTCACCAGAGACAAGGGTATCGTCAGGAGTGCCACACGGAAGTGTGATAGGACTGCTGTTGTTCTTTGTATACACCAGTGCTTTTTTTCTAAAAAAAAGTTTGAGGGTACTCCGACATGGGATATAGTGCAGCGAAAATTAGTTATAACTGAAGCATGGGATACCACCCGTCGGCTTTTAGCCATGACGTCATCAACATGTCGAACTACAAAAAAAATGGTATCTGACTCTTCAGTTGACTTTGCTCAAATGAAGCAGGCGATACCGAGAAACACACAAACATACAAGAGAATGTAGTATCGAACACTTCAGTTTACATCACCTTAAATGAAGCATGCGATTCGAGTGTACGCATATCCGTTTAGCACTACCATCGCCCAGTATTAGCGGGCGAGGGCACTACAAGTTTGTCGAACTGGCTGCCAGCGATTCAGCTGTCGAGAACGGTTGCCGCAGCTTCGAAATGCTTGAAACACTCAATGACATCGATTTCCCCACGAAAAACTGCACGTCCGTGAAATAAATCTTTGGCACTCTTACAAGTTCTCAACATCGTAAAAAAATTACTTTGTCGACGAAAAAGTTTAAGGATACGCATCCCCCAGTGTTCCCCCAGAAAAACAGCACTGGTATACACTATAAATGATTTGGCTGCCAGGGCGGGCAGCAATCTGCGGTTGTTTGCTGATGATGCCGTGGTGTAGGGTAAGGTGTTGAAGCTGAGTGGCTGTAGGAAGGTACAAGACAAATAATTAACACAGATAATGCTTACTCAGAGAGGAATTAGAGTTACAAATAATTGCCAGTTGGTGTATGAACGGCAGTTAGCCCTAAATGTGGAAAAATGCAAGTTAATGCGGATGTGTAGTAAGATCAAATCTGTAATGTTCGGATACAGTATTACATACAGTAATGACCTGCTTGACACACTCAAGCCGCTTAAATATCTGGGCATAACGCTACAAAGCGGTATGAGATGGAACGTGAGAACTGGCATAGGGAAGGTGAATATTCGATTTCGGATTACTGGGAGAATTTTAGGAAAGAGTGGTTCACTTGTAAAGGAGACCGCATATAGGACGCTGGTGCGATCTACTCTTGAGTACTGTTCGAGTGTTTTGGATCCGTACCAGGTCGGATTGAAGGAAGACATCGAAGCAGTTCAGGAGCGGGCTGAGAGATTGTTACCGGTAGGTTCGAACAACACGTAAGTGTTACGGAGATGCTTCAGGAACTTAAATGGGAATCCCTGGAGGGAAGGCGATGTTCTTTTCGAGAAACATTCTTGAGAAAATTTAGGGAACCGGCATTTGAAGCTGAATGCCGAACGATACCACTGCTGCCAACATGCTTTGCGCGTAAGGACCACGAAGATAGGTTCTAGGCACACAGTCCGGAACCGCGCGACTGCTACCGTCGCAGGTTCGAATCCTGCCTCGGGCATGGATGTGTGTGATGTTCTTAGGTTAGTTAGGTTTAAGTAGTTCTAAGTTCTAGGGGACTGATGACCACAGATGTTAAGTCCCATAGTGCTCAGAGCCATTTGAACCATTTTGAACCACGAAGATAAGATACGAGAAATTAGGGCTCATACGGAAGCATATAGGCAGTCGTTTTGTCCTCGCTCCATTTGCGAGTGGAACAGGAAAGGAAATGGCTTGTGTGGTACAGGGTACCCTCCGCCACGCACCGTACGGAGGCCTGCGAGTATCTGTGTGGATGTAGATGAAGTGTGGAAGATAAGGCGTCCCGACAAGAAGAGAATAGAAGCTTTAGAATGTAACTAATAGGGAAGTACTGAACAGAGTTGGGGAATAGAAATTAATGACACAACTTGATGAAAAGAAGGCACTCCGGATACGGTATCATCAAGACTAATGGCTGCTCGAAATACGCAGTACCCCCAAAGACGCAGGGCGACTGGGGTAGTATTATGCTAAGGTGGACAGTCACATGGACTTCCATGGGACCTGTGGTAGCAACGGAAGTGCCAGCCGTGACAACTCTTCCGCTATGGACGTGGCATCTTTCAGCAGGATAACTGTCTGTGTCACAAGGCCAGAATCTTGCTACAGTGGTTTGAGGAGAACGATACTGAACCGGCGTTGATGTCTTGGCCACCAAATTCACCTGATCTGAACACGGACACACATATAGGATGGTATCGGGTGCCAGATTCGCACCCACAGTTCACCGGTACGCTATTTGTGGAAATCGCGTGACCTAGACATCTGGTGCCACTGACCTCAGGAAATCTATCGAGGACTCTCAGAAACCGTGCTACACAGAAGCGCTGCTGTACTGTGTCCGAGAGGTGGAGTAACACGCTCTGAGTGAGGTTGTCGCAATGCTTCGGCTCACAGCGTGTACGGGCGATCGTATGAAATTTTCAACGGGAACCCGTCCGCACAGACGGCGCCTATTGGTCGCGTAGAATAGTGCGTGACGCGGAGAGCGTTCACGGGCGACAGGCAGCGGCGGGCGGCGCTGTTTACGGCGGTCGTTGCCCGGCAACGGGCGCGCGCCCCGGCCTCCTTTGTGGCTGCAGCGGCACACGCCTAACGTGATTGCTGTGATTGCATTAGGGCTAGGCGGCCGCCGGCCGCGGGGAAAGTTGTGGGCCTGCCTTTGAGGCGGCGCCGGGGCGGCCGCGCGTTGCGTGCTAATGACGGGACGCCGAGCCCGGGCGCTGGCGGCCGACTCAGCCGTGACAGGTACGGGGCGACAGCGGATGAAACTTCAGCGGTCGTCCGGAACCGATTAAAAGGCAGGGGTACATGTTACATGCGTGTAAGTCGTACTGGGTAAAAATTAAGAATGTGTCCGGAGCCAATTAAAAAGAGACTGAGATTGTAAGGTGCCAGGACATGGGCACTTACACGTTAGCTTATGTAACATCCACGTGATAAATTTTTGGCTACAGTGCGACGAGAGGAAATTATGCCTCTAACAGTTATAAATATTATCTATTCGACGTATGAATAAACAGTGAAAACTTATAAATATTAATTATTTATATAATATTCTATGATATATTTGGACATATCGATGTGTATCATACAAAGACAATGATAATTGTAATTTCCTTTTATGATCAGCGATTGTCTTCTTTTGTTTTTACCTTTTGTTGGTTGGCTTTTGTAAGTTGCGGACGCATATCAAACTGAGGTCTGTTAAGAAATTGTAATTATTTGTTAATTATTACTTGAAAATAGAGTTCATTATTATTATAAATATGAGTGATTAATTATTTGTAACTCTAATTCCTCTCTGAGTAAGCATTATCTGTGTTAATTATTTCTTTCCGCTGCAAGGAGCGCAGCCATTGATGATAGCGATTTGTATCGCGTTTTTGTCTGTGTTTTCCTTAGAAACAAATCAAATGTTTGTTTGATGAGGTGTAAATAGTGCACAATATGAAGGTATAGTTGAAAGAGTTTAATAATCATTTCAGATACTTACTTATTTGGTTTAACAATAGAAAGTCTCTATCAATTGTCTGCCGCCATCTTAACAATTATCTCAGTGGCAAATTCAAATTTAAATCACGCAACTCTGCAGCCATAAATGCCGAAGGTGATACAAATGTGTAAAAATAAATGTACACCGGTGGTCCCGAACTCATTTTAATGAAAATAATTCGAATCAGATTGGTTCTTAAAAAACAGTGCTCATAGCACGAACGTTATAGCAAACTTTTCTAGCTGATGTATCGAGCCGAAATTAATTACGCACGAGTTGCGAAGAATATTGTTTCAGGTAACATACGTCGTTATCAGGAGAAAGAAAACTGGCGTTCTACGGATCGGAGCGTGGAATGTCAGATCCCTTAATCGGGCAGGTAGGTTAGAAAATTTAAAAAGGGAAATGGATAGGTTAAAGTTAGATATAGTGGGAATTAGTGAAGTTCGGTGGCAGGAGGAACAAGACTTTTGGTCAGGTGATTACAGGGTTATAAATACAAAATCAAATAGGGGTAATGCAGGAGTAGGTTTAATAATGAATAAAAAATAGGAGTGCGGGTTAGCTACTACAAACAGCATAGTGAACGCATTATTGTGGCCAAGATAGACACAAAGCCCATGCCTACTACAGTAGTACAAGTTTATATGCCAACTAGCTCTGCAGATGATAAAGAAATTGATGAAATGTATGACGAGATAAAAGAAATTATTCAGGTAGTGAAGGGAGACGAAAATTTAATAGTCATGGGCGACTGGAATTCGTCAGTAGGAAAAGGGAGAGAAGGAAACATAGTAGGTGAATACGGATTGGGGGGAAGAAATGAAAGAGGAAGCCGCCTTGTAGAATTTTGCACAGAGCATAACTTAATCATAGCTAACACTTGGTTCAAGAATCATAAAAGAAGGTTGTATACCTGGAAGAATCCTGGAGATACTAAAAGGTATCAGATAGATTATATAATGGTAAGACAGAGATTTAGGAACCATGTTTTAAATTGTAAGACATTTCCAGGGGCAGATGTGGATTCTGAACACAATCTATTGGTTATGACCTCCAGACTGAAACTGAAGAAACTGCAAAAAGGTGGGAATTTAAGGAGATGGGACCTGGATAAACTGAAACAACCAGAGGTTGTAGAGAGTTTCAGGGAGAGCATAAGAGGACAATTGACAGGAATGGGGGAAAGAAATACAGTAGAAGAAGAATGGGTAGCTCTGAGGGATGAAGTAGTCAAGGCAGCAGAGGATCAAGTAGGTAAAAAGAGGAAGGCTAATAGAAATCCTTGGGTAACAGAAGAAATATTGAATTTAATTGATGAAAGGAGAAAATATAAAAATGCAGTAAATGAAGCAGGCAAAAAGGAATACAAACGTCTCAAAAATGAGATCGACAGGAAGTGCAAAATGGCTAAGCAGGGATGGCTAGAGGACAAATGTAAGGATGTAGAGGCTTGTCTCACTAGGGGTAAGATAGATACTGCCTACAGGAAAATTAAAGAGACCTTTGGAGAGAAGAGAACCACTTGTATGAATATCAAGAGCTCAGATGGCAACCCAGTTCTAAGCAAAGAAGGGAAGGCAGAAAGGTGGAAGGAGTATATAGAGGGTTTATACAAGGGCGATGTACTTGTCGGCAATATTATGGAAATGGAAGAGGATGTAGATGAAGATGAAATGGGAGATAAGATACTGCGTGAAGAGTTTGACAGAGCACTGAAAGACCAGAGTCGAAACAAGGCCCCGGGAGTAGACAACATTCCATTAGAATTACTGATGGCCTTGGGAGAGGCAGTCATGACAAAACTCTACCATCTGGTGAGCAAGATGTATGAGACAGGCGAAATACCCTCAGACTTCAAGAAGAATATAATAATTCCAATCCCAAAGAAAGCAGGTGTTGACAGATGTGAAAATTACCGAACTATCAGTTTAATAAGTCACGGCTGCAAAATACTAACGCGAATTCTTTACAGACGAATGGAAAAACTGGTAGAAGCGGCCCTCGGGGAAGATCAGTTTGGATTCCGTAGAAATGTTGGAACACGTGAGGCAATACTAACCTTACGACTTATCTTAGAAGAAAGATTAAGGAAAGGCAAACCTACGTTTCTAGCATTTGTAGACTTAGAGAAAGCTTTTGACAACGTTAACTGGAATACTCTCTTTCAAATTCTGAAGGTGGCAGGGGTAAAATACAGGGAGAGAAAGGCTATTTACAATTTGTACAGAAACCAGATGGCAGTTATAAGAGTCGAGGGGCATGTAAGGGAAGCAGTGGTTGGGAAAGGAGTGAGACAGGGTTGTAGCCTCTCCCCGATGTTATTCAATCTGTATATTGAGCAAGCAGTAAAGGAAACAAAAAAAAATTCGGAGTAGGTATTAAAATTCATGGAGAAGAAGTAAAAACTTTGAGGTTCGCCGATGACATTGTAATTCTGTCAGAGACAGCAAAGGACTTGGAAGAGCAGTTGAACGGAATGGACAGTGTCTTGAAAGAAGGATATAAGATGAACATCAACAAAAGCAAAACGAGGATAATGGAATGTAGTCGAATTAAATCGGGTGATGCTGAGGGGATTAGATTAGGAAATGAGACACTTAAAGTAGTAAAGGAGTTTTGCTATTTAGGGAGTAAAATAACCGATGATGGTCGAAGTAGAGAGGATATAAAATGTAGACTGGCAATGGCAAGGAAATCGTTTCTGAAGAAGAGAAATTTGTTAACATCGAGTATAGATTTAAGTGTCAGGAAGTCGTTTCTGAAAGTATTTGTATGGAGTGTAGCCATGTATGGAAGTGAAACATGGACGATAACCAGTTTGGACAAGAAGAGAATAGAAGCTTTCGAAATGTGGTGCTACAGAAGAATGCTGAAGATAAGGTGGGTAGATCACGTAACTAATGAGGAGGTATTGAATAGGATTGGGGAGAAGAGAAGTTTGTGGCACAACTTGACTAGAAGAAGGGATCGGATGGTAGGACATGTTTTGAGGCATCAAGGGATCACAATTTTAGCATTGGAGGGCAGCGTGGAGGGTAAAAATCGTAGAGGGAGACCAAGAGATGAATACACTAAGCAGATTCAGAAGGATGTAGGTTGCAGTAGGTACTGGGAGATGAAGAAGCTTGCACAGGATAGAGTAGCATGGAGAGCTGCATCAAACCAGTCTCAGGACTGAAGACCACAACAACAACAACAACAACATACGTCAGTGTTGTGCGCGGCTGATATTCGGTGTTTTTAATGATCATTTTGCTGAAGATAACTGCTTCCATCTTAATCAATAATTGTATAGAATTTGTTGTATGAACTGTGATTTAGTGACACTTACACAACTTACAGACAACACTTTAACACGACGCTAACTTGGAGTTCTTTAGCAAGGGAGTGTGCTCCCTGCCGCCGTTGGATAAGCAGCTGCAGCAGCAAGTCGTATACTCCTAGCTCACTCATTTCTTACATAGTTTAATTCTTAATTTCTTTGCGTGTTTTTGGTACTTGCATTGTTTGATACATAAATTTCGGGCGTATTATAGTATTTGAGAGTTGTAGCATCGCGTTTTAGTACATGAATAGTGTAAAATCGCATAGTCTCCTTCCGCTGTCGAGCAGTGTGTCAGCAGTGCGCAAGTAGCAGCATTACTGCATTTACTAGGCAATCTTGTATTTTAATAACCGTTTAAATTTTGTCGATTTGTTTGCGCTCTCTGTAGATTAGTTCAGACGTTCTTTGCAAAACAGTTTTTAGCACGGATAGGGACTGCAACTGCTGTGTTCGGATGCAGGCTGAGTTGGCATCCTTTCGCTCCCAGCTTCAGGCAGTGTTGGCTTCGGTCACACAGCTTGAGGCTATTGCCAATGGGCATCACTGTGGGGGTCCAGATGGGGGTTTGTCGGGGACGGCCAGCTCGTCCCACGCATCCCCCGATCGGACTACGACTGTGGTTGCCCGGGATACTGCCCGCATTGAGGCTGATCCCTCACCTGTGGTAGAGTGGGAGGTCGTCTCAAGGTGTGGCAGGGGGCGAAAGACATTCCGGAGGGCTGAACGGAAGGCCTCTCCAGTTTGTCTGACGAACCGGTTTCAGGCTCTGTCTCAGGCTGATACTGATCTTCGGCCTGACATGGCTGCTTGTCCTGTTCCAGAGGTTGCCCCTCAGTCTGCAAGATCCGGGCGGTCGCAGAGGGTGGGCTTACTGGTAGTTGGGAGCTCCAACGTCAGGCGCGTAATGGGGCCCCTTAGGGAAATGGCAGCAAGAGAGGGGAAGAAAACCAATGTGCACTCCGTGTGCATACCGGGAGGAGTCATTCCAGATGTGGAAAGGGTCCTTCCGGATGCCATGAAGGGTACAGGGTGCACCCATCTGCAGGTGGTCGCTCATGTCGGCACCAATGATGTGTGTCGCTATGGATCGGAGGAAATCCTCTCTGGCTTCCGGCGGCTATCTGATTTGGTGAAGACTGCCAGTCTCGCTAGCGGGATGAAAGCAGAGCCCACCATCTGCAGCATCGTCGACAGGACTGACTGCGGACCTTTGGTACAGAGCCGCGTGGAGGGTCTGAATCAGAGGCTGAGACGGTTCTGCGACCATGTGGGCTGCAGATTCCTCGACTTGCGCCATAGGGTGGTGGGGTTTCGGGTTCCGCTGGATAGGTCAGGAGTCCACTACACGCAACAAGCGGCTACACGGGTAGCAGGGGTTGTGTGGCGTGGGCTGGGCGTTTTTTTTAGGTTAGATGGCCTTGGGCAAGTACAGAAAGGGCAACAGCCTCAACGGGTGCGGGGCAAAGTCAGGACATGCGGGGACCAAGCAGCAATCGGTATTGTAATTGTCAACTGTCGAAGCTGCGTTGGTAAAGTACCGGAACTTCAAGCGCTGATAGAAAGCACCGAAGCTGAAATCGTTATAGGTACAGAAAGCTGGCTGAAGCCAGAGATAAATTCTGCCGAAATTTTTACAAAGGTACAGACGGTGTTTAGAAAGGCTAGATTGCATGCAACCGGTGGTGGAGTGTTCGTCGCTGTTAGTAGTAGTTTATCCTGTAGTGAAGTAGAAGTGGATAGTTCCTGTGAATTGTTATGGGTGGAGGTTACACTCAACAACCGAGCTAGGTTAATAATTGGCACCTTTTACCGACCTCCCGACTCAGCAGCGTTAGTGGCAGAACAACTGAGAGAAAATTTGGAATACATTTCACATAAATTTCCTCAGCAGGTTATAGTCTAAGGTGGAGATTTCAATTTACCAGATATAGACTGGGACACTCAGATGTTTAGGACGGGTGGTAGGGACAGAGCATCGAGTGACATTATACTGAGTGCACTATCCGAAAATTACCTCGAGCAATTAAACAGAGAACCGACTCGTGGAGATAACATCTTGGACCTACTGATAACAAACAGACCCGAACTTTTCGACTCTGTAAGTGCAGAACAGGGAATCAGTGATCATAAGGCCGTTGCAGCATCCCTGAATATGGAAGTTAATAGGAATATAAAAAAAGGGAGGAAGGTTTATCTGTTTAGCAAGAGTAATAGAAGGCAGATTTCAGACTACCTAACAGATCAAAACGAAAATTTCTGTTCCGACACTGACAATGTTGAGTGTTTATGGAAAAAGTTCAAGGCAATCGTAAAATGCGTTTTAGACAGGCACGTGCCAAGTAAAACTGTGAGGGACGGGAAAAACCCACCGTGGTACAACAACGAAGTTAGGAAACTACTGCGAAAGCAAAGAGAGCTTCACTCCAAGTTTAAACGCAGCCAAAACCTCTCAGACAAACAGAAGCTAAGCGATGTCAAAGTTAGCGTAAGGAGGGCTATGCGAGAAGCGTTCAGTGAATTCGAAAGTAAAATTCTATGTACCGACTTGACAGAAAATCCTAGGAAGTTCTGGTCTTACGTTAAATCAGTAAGTGGCTCGAAACAGCATATCCAGACACTCCGGGATGATGATGGCATTGAAACAGAGGATGACACGCGTAAAGCTGAAATACTAAACACCTTTTTCCAAAGCTGTTTCACAGAGGAAGACCGCACTGCAGTTCCTTCTCTAAATCCTCGCACAAACGAAAAAATGGCTGACATTGAAATAAGTGTCCAAGGAATAGAAAAGCAACTGGAATCACTCAACAGAGGAAAGTCCACTGGACCTGACGGGATACCAATTCGATTCTACACAGAGTATGCGAAAGAACTTGCCCCCCCTTCTAACAGCCGTGTACCGCAAGTCTCTAGAGGAACGGAGGGATCCAAATGATTGGAAAAGAGCACAGGTAGTCCCAGTCTTCAAGAAGGGTCGTCGAGCAGATGCGCAAAACTATAGACCTATATCTCTGACGTCGATCTGTTGTAGAATTGTAGAACATGTTTTTTGCTCGAGTGTCATGTCGTTTTTGGAAACCCAGAATCTACTTTGTAGGAATCAACATGGATTCCGGAAACAGCGATCGTGTGAGACCCAACTCGCTTTATTTGTTCATGAGACCCAGAAAATATTAGATACAGGCTCCCAGGTAGATGCTATTTTTCTTGACTTCCGGAAGGCGTTCGATACAGTTCCGCACTGTCGCCTGTTAAAGAAAGTAAAAGCCTACGGAATATCAGACCAGCTGTGTGGCTGGATTGAAGAGTTTTTAGCAAACAGAACACAGCATGTTGTTATCAATAGAGAGACGTCTACAGACGTTAAAGTAACCTCTGGCGTGCCACAGGGGAGTGTTATGGGTCCATTGCTTTTCACAATATATATAAATGACCTAGTAGATAGTGTCGGAAGTTCCATGCGGCTTTTCGCGGATGATGCTGTAGTATACAGAGAAGTTGCAGCATTAGAAAATTGTAGGGAAATGCAGGAAGATCTGCAGCGGATAGGCACTTGGTGCAGGGAGTGGCAACTGTCCATTAACATAGACAAATGTAATGTATTGCGAATACATAGAAAGAAGGATCCTTTATTGTACGATTATATGATAGCGGAACAAACACTGGTAGCAGTTACTTCTGTAAAATATCTGGGAGTATGCGTGCGGAACGATTTGAAGTGGAATGATCATATAAAATTAGTTGTTGGTAAGGCGGGTACCAGGTTGAGATTCATTGGGAGAGTGCTTAGAAAATGTAGTCCATCAACAAAGGAGGTGGCTTACAAATCACTCGTTCGACCTATACTTGAGTATTGCTCATCAGTGTGGGATCCGTACCAGATCGGGTTGACGGAGGAGATAGAGAAGATCCAAAGAAGAGCGGCGCGTTTCGTCACAGGGTTATTTGGTAACCGTGATAGCGTTACGGAGATGTTTAATAAACTCAAGTGGCAGACTCTGCAAGAGAGGCGCTCTGCATCGCGGTGTAGCTTGCTCGCCAGGTTTCGAGAGGGTGCGTTTCTGGATGAGGTATCGAATATATTGCTTCCCCCTACTTATACCTCCCGAGGAGATCACGAATGTAAAATTAGAGAGATTAGAGCGCGCACGGAGGCTTTCAGACAGTCGTTCTTCCCGCAAACCATACGCGACTGGAACAGGAAAGGGAGGTAATGACAGTGGCACGTAAAGTGCCCTCCGCCACACACCTTTGGGTGGCTTGCGGAGTATAAATGTAGATGTAGATGTAGATGTAGAACTTGATCAAATCTTTAGCCGGGAGAAAAATTATTTAGTAATTACTCAATGTTATAAAATAATATTATCATTTCCATTTACAAATTAGTTAAATACCAAACCACTGAATAACCCAGCAAACGCCACACTTACCAACATTAGTATTAATAATAAAGGGATGGCAAGGGCATCAGATCATGACTCTATTGAATTATGATAAATATGAGGGACTCTCGAGCAGTATTCCCTGCATGTGTATATGATTAAGCCGCTACCTTAAAGCGTTGGTGAAAAGTGTCGGAAGTTGAGGATTGTACAATGTAAAGTCTGCAGATGGCCGTAGCTCGCCGGGCCGCCGTGGGCGGCAGGTAGCGGTCACCGGAAACGCGGGACAGTACGGCGCTTTTGGGGATAGCCCGGCATCCGGAGCCACCTGTGCTGGGCAACACGTGGCGAAGACGGGAATTTCGTTTGCCTAGGGCCGTTATGACCTACTCGATCATTGGGTAGATCTCAGAAATGCCGCTGGAGGGATTTCGGCGATGATAGAGCGTTCGACTTTGGCCGAAACTGGGTATTCTTCCGCCGCGTTTTCATACACGTGGGAGGCGGGGAGAATTGTGGAGAGAGACTTCACCTTCAGCCATCGAGCGGTACGGACTTGGAGACGGCGTCTTGGCCATCGTCTTCGAAGGGAGATATACGGTCTGTATCGCACCAACGCGTGTTCCGTGCAGAGTTCTGCGGTTAGAGCTCTTTCTGTGCTCAGAAGCGAGATTTTCACCAACGCTTAACCCCTTCGAACGACGTACCTAATATTCTTCATCTGGTAGTTATCCTCACGAGGTGCCGAGTATTTATCAACGCAGCTGCGGGTGATAGGGGCGCGTAATTGCAAATTGTTATTGTGCCATTCTCAGGAGTGTGTGGGTGGACAAAGAAATTCACTTTTTTTTGTTGTAAATTTTGTCAGTTGTGTGGCATATCAAATTAAAATGCCAATATTACAATCGAATTATCGACTTCATTGTAGCTAACATTTACCCTGTCCCAGTAAGCTTTACATGTACTCTAGTCACTGCACAACTTGCCCAGACGGGAAGGAAAGAAGGTTTGCCGTCTTCTATGTAAGCGACGGACAAATAAGCTTACAAGGTAGTTTCCAAGAAGCGGTGCATATCGAAGGGAAGATATACAAAGACATTTGTTTAAATTTCAGTACCTATTAGTTTATAAGTTTATTTGTCCACCACTATACACAGGAGCTCTAAGATTATTGTGCATGTTGGTAAAGTTCAGTGTAGGCACCGTTTGTAGCTCGACAGATATCGAAGCGGTGCTCCACTTCTCCCTATATGATCATAACCATGACAGGTGTTATTGCCTCTGCAGCGGCATGTACCCGTTGTCTCAAATCCATCGTATCTAGAACTCTTGTTCTGTAAACAATGTTCTCGATGTAGCCCCATACACTGAAGTCCAGCGGAGTCAGATCGGAAAACCGAGGTGACCCTTTTCGATTCGATATTCAGGAAACATCTCGTGGAGGAATGTGGTAACATCTCCGTCATGATAGTCGAAGGGGGGGGGGGGGGGGGAGGTGGGAGAAGGAGGCACCATACGGCATGTTGAAAAAGAGAGAGAGAGAGAGAGAGAGAGAGAGAGAGAGATAGAGAGAGAGAGAGATAGTGATATATACTCCTTCCCTCTTTAATAGTTTCTCTCCTACATTCCTCCTCTGTGTTACCACAGATGACGTGCCACTGATCTCATTTGTACTAAGATTGCAGCACACGTGAGGTGCCTACTTGCTTCCACCGCCCTGAGTGGAATGCATAAGTTCTAATAAATCTTCACCAGCCTCCAGTCTACATTTACATGGATACTCTGCAAGTCACATTGAAGTGCCTGGCAGAGGGTTCATCGAACCACCTTCACAATTCTCTATTATTCCAATTTCGCATAGCGCGCGGAGAGAATGAACACCTATATCTTTCCGTACGAGCTCTGATTTCCCTTATTTTATCGTGGTGATCGTTCCGCCCTATGTAGGTCGGTGCCAACAAAATATTTTCGCATTCGGAGGAGAAAGTTGGTGATTGGAATTTCGTGAGAAGATTCCGTCGCAACGAAAAATTCCTTTCTGTTAATGTTTGCCAACCCAAATCCTGTATCATTTCTGTGACACTCTCTCACGTATTTCGCGATAATACAAAACGTGCTGCCTTTCTTTGAACTTTTTCGATGTACTCCGCCAGTCCTACCTGGTAAGGATCCCACACCGCGCAGCAGTATTCTAAAAGAGGACGGACAAGCGCAGTGTAGGCAGTCTCCTTAGTAGATCTGTTGCATTTTCTAAGTGTCCTGCGAATAAAACGCAGCCTTCCGCACAACATTTTCTATGTGTTCTTTCCATTTTAAGTTGTTCGTAATTGTAATACCTATGTATTTAGTTGAATTTATGGCTTTTAGTTTAGACTGATTTATAGTGTAACCGAATTTTAACGAGTTCGTTTTAGCACTCACACTTTTCGTTATTTAGGGTCAACTGCCACTTTTCGCACCAGTCAGATATTTTTTCTAAATCGTTTTGCAGTTTGTTTTGGTCTTCTGATGACTTTATTAGTCGATAAACGACAGCGTCATCTGCAATCAACCGAAGACGGCTGCTCCGATTTTCTCCCAAATCGTTTATATAGGTAAGGAACAGCGAAGGGCCTATAACACTACCTTGGGGAACGTCTGAAATCACTTCTGTTTCACTCGATGACTTTCCGTCAATTACTACGAAATGTGACGTCTGTGACAGGAAATAGCAAATCCAATCACATAACTGAGACGATATTCCATAAGCACGCAATTCACTACGAGCCGCTTGTGTGGTACAGTGTCAAAAGCCTTCCGGAAATCCAGGAATACGGAATCGATCTGAAATCCCTTGTCGATAGCACTCAGCAGTTAATGTGAATAAAGAGCTAGTTGTGTTTGACAGGAACGATGTTTTCCGATCCCATGTTGTCTGTGTGTCAATAGACCGTTTCTTTCGAGGTAATTCATATTGTTCGAACACAATATATGTTCTAAAATCCTGCTGCATATCGACGTTAACGATATGGGCCTGTAATTTAGTGGATTACTCCTACTACCTTCCTTGAATATTGGTGGGACCTGTGCAACTTTCCAGTCTTTGGGTACGGATCTTCGTCGGGCGAACGGCTGTATATGATTGTTATGTATGGAGCTAGTGCATCAGCATACTCCGAAAGGAACCTAACTGATATACAGTCTGGACCAGAAGACCTGCTTTTATTAAGTGATTTGAGTTGCTTCACCACTCTGAGGATATTTACTTCTACGTTACTCATTTTGGCAGCTGTTCTAGATTCGAATTCTGAAATGTTTACTTCGTCTTCTTTTGTGAAGGCATTTCGGAAGGCTGTGTTTAGTAAATCTGCTTTGGCAGCACTGTCTTGTTATCGCGCAGAGAAGGCATTGATTGTTTTATGCCGCTAACATAGTCTTATATAGTTGTTGTCTCCTGCGCAGAAAACAGCACGTAGGTCGTGAATCCGTTATCTTGAGGCCGTAAGAAACTCTTAGCGAGGAACTGTTATTTTAGAAATAATTACATTTCGAGTCAGTTTGTTTATACGGGATGCCACACTGATATACAGTCTGGACCAGAAGACCTGCTTTTATTAAGTGATTTGAGTTGCTTCACCACTCTGAGGATATTTACTTCTACGTTACTCATTTTGGCAGCTGTTCTAGATTCGAATTCTGAAATGTTTACTTCGTCTTCTTTTGTGAAGGCATTTCGGAAGGCTGTGTTTAGTAAATCTGCTTTGGCAGCACTGTCTTGTTATCGCGCAGAGAAGGCATTGATTGTTTTATGCCGCTAACATAGTCTTATATAGTTGTTGTCTCCTGCGCAGAAAACAGCACGTAGGTCGTGAATCCGTTATCTTGAGGCCGTAAGAAACTCTTAGCGAGGAACTGTTATTTTAGAAATAATTACATTTCGAGTCAGTTTGTTTATACGGGATGCCACACTGATATACAGTCTGGACCAGAAGACCTGCTTTTATTAAGTGATTTGAGTTGCTTCACCACTCTGAGGATATTTACTTCTACGTTACTCATTTTGGCAGCTGTTCTAGATTCGAATTCTGAAATGTTTACTTCGTCTTCTTTTGTGAAGGCATTTCGGAAGGCTGTGTTTAGTAAATCTGCTTTGGCAGCACTGTCTTGTTATCGCGCAGAGAAGGCATTGATTGTTTTATGCCGCTAACATAGTCTTATATAGTTGTTGTCTCCTGCGCAGAAAACAGCACGTAGGTCGTGAATCCGTTATCTTGAGGCCGTAAGAAACTCTTAGCGAGGAACTGTTATTTTAGAAATAATTACATTTCGAGTCAGTTTGTTTATACGGGATGCCACACTGATATACAGTCTGGACCAGAAGACCTGCTTTTATTAAGTGATTTGAGTTGCTTCACCACTCTGAGGATATTTACTTCTACGTTACTCATTTTGGCAGCTGTTCTAGATTCGAATTCTGAAATGTTTACTTCGTCTTCTTTTGTGAAGGCATTTCGGAAGGCTGTGTTTAGTAAATCTGCTTTGGCAGCACTGTCTTGTTATCGCGCAGAGAAGGCATTGATTGTTTTATGCCGCTAACATAGTCTTATATAGTTGTTGTCTCCTGCGCAGAAAACAGCACGTAGGTCGTGAATCCGTTATCTTGAGGCCGTAAGAAACTCTTAGCGAGGAACTGTTATTTTAGAAATAATTACATTTCGAGTCAGTTTGTTTATACGGGATGCCACACTGATATACAGTCTGGACCAGAAGACCTGCTTTTATTAAGTGATTTGAGTTGCTTCACCACTCTGAGGATATTTACTTCTACGTTACTCATTTTGGCAGCTGTTCTAGATTCGAATTCTGAAATGTTTACTTCGTCTTCTTTTGTGAAGGCATTTCGGAAGGCTGTGTTTAGTAAATCTGCTTTGGCAGCACTGTCTTGTTATCGCGCAGAGAAGGCATTGATTGTTTTATGCCGCTAACATAGTCTTATATAGTTGTTGTCTCCTGCGCAGAAAACAGCACGTAGGTCGTGAATCCGTTATCTTGAGGCCGTAAGAAACTCTTAGCGAGGAACTGTTATTTTAGAAATAATTACATTTCGAGTCAGTTTGTTTATACGGGATGCCACACTGATATACAGTCTGGACCAGAAGACCTGCTTTTATTAAGTGATTTGAGTTGCTTCACCACTCTGAGGATATTTACTTCTACGTTACTCATTTTGGCAGCTGTTCTAGATTCGAATTCTGAAATGTTTACTTCGTCTTCTTTTGTGAAGGCATTTCGGAAGGCTGTGTTTAGTAAATCTGCTTTGGCAGCACTGTCTTGTTATCGCGCAGAGAAGGCATTGATTGTTTTATGCCGCTAACATAGTCTTATATAGTTGTTGTCTCCTGCGCAGAAAACAGCACGTAGGTCGTGAATCCGTTATCTTGAGGCCGTAAGAAACTCTTAGCGAGGAACTGTTATTTTAGAAATAATTACATTTCGAGTCAGTTTGTTTATACGGGATGCCACACTGATATACAGTCTGGACCAGAAGACCTGCTTTTATTAAGTGATTTGAGTTGCTTCACCACTCTGAGGATATTTACTTCTACGTTACTCATTTTGGCAGCTGTTCTAGATTCGAATTCTGAAATGTTTACTTCGTCTTCTTTTGTGAAGGCATTTCGGAAGGCTGTGTTTAGTAAATCTGCTTTGGCAGCACTGTCTTGTTATCGCGCAGAGAAGGCATTGATTGTTTTATGCCGCTAACATAGTCTTATATAGTTGTTGTCTCCTGCGCAGAAAACAGCACGTAGGTCGTGAATCCGTTATCTTGAGGCCGTAAGAAACTCTTAGCGAGGAACTGTTATTTTAGAAATAATTACATTTCGAGTCAGTTTGTTTATACGGGATGCCACACTGATATACAGTCTGGACCAGAAGACCTGCTTTTATTAAGTGATTTGAGTTGCTTCACCACTCTGAGGATATTTACTTCTACGTTACTCATTTTGGCAGCTGTTCTAGATTCGAATTCTGAAATGTTTACTTCGTCTTCTTTTGTGAAGGCATTTCGGAAGGCTGTGTTTAGTAAATCTGCTTTGGCAGCACTGTCTTGTTATCGCGCAGAGAAGGCATTGATTGTTTTATGCCGCTAACATAGTCTTATATAGTTGTTGTCTCCTGCGCAGAAAACAGCACGTAGGTCGTGAATCCGTTATCTTGAGGCCGTAAGAAACTCTTAGCGAGGAACTGTTATTTTAGAAATAATTACATTTCGAGTCAGTTTGTTTATACGGGATGCCACACTGATATACAGTCTGGACCAGAAGACCTGCTTTTATTAAGTGATTTGAGTTGCTTCACCACTCTGAGGATATTTACTTCTACGTTACTCATTTTGGCAGCTGTTCTAGATTCGAATTCTGAAATGTTTACTTCGTCTTCTTTTGTGAAGGCATTTCGGAAGGCTGTGTTTAGTAAATCTGCTTTGGCAGCACTGTCTTGTTATCGCGCAGAGAAGGCATTGATTGTTTTATGCCGCTAACATAGTCTTATATAGTTGTTGTCTCCTGCGCAGAAAACAGCACGTAGGTCGTGAATCCGTTATCTTGAGGCCGTAAGAAACTCTTAGCGAGGAACTGTTATTTTAGAAATAATTACATTTCAAGTCAGTTTGTTTATACGGGATGCCACACGATTTTTATTAGCAGAGCACGAGAAACCACAGAATTACATTCCGCTTTAGAGTCACAAATATTTTCTATTCTTCAACAAATTAATGAACTGCGTAGTTTCCGTAATTACTATCCCACTGTTCTCAACTACATATCCTATAACCATACATTTTTAATAAAGTCTTGACAATGACTGCGACAGACAAGATGTCTGGCCGGCCTCGGTGGCCGAGCGGTTCTAGGCGCTTCAGTCCGGAACCGCGCGACTGCTACGGTCGCAGGTTCGAATCCTGCCTCGGGCATGGATGCGTGTGATGTCCTTAGGTTAGTTAGGTTTAAGTAGTTCTAAGTTCTAGGGGACTGATGACCTCAGATGTTAAGTCCCATAGTGCTCAGAGCCATTTTGAACGAACATGTCTGTTCTCCGAGGCCACCCAACCAGCTCTCACATTCACCAACTAGAGATTGTAAATTAAGTCTTAAGCGATACCGCGACAGACAACGCGTCTGTCCTCCGATACTGCTGAACCAGCTCTGATCTTACAGCCGAACCACTTCGCCTGCCGTCCGAGTTAGGCGCGATCCGAAGATCACTGAAATGCTTCGTCTGCCTTTTCGTTTAGCAGTTGTTTATTCATCTTCTGGTTATTAATACTTGTGAAATAATGGAATGATAGCACGCTATTGAGAGATTCTTTAAACTGAACTGCAAATAAATACACCGTTTAGTTAGTCTAATATTAATAGCACAAGATTGTCATTTTGGGGCGCAACTTCCGAATGCAGCAGCCAGTCGCGGAGGAGGACCACAATTTAGGAGGTCTTTCTCACGATACACATACCGAGTAAGACATCTGTCATCGGTACCTCACACCACATTACTTAATCTTGCCACCGCTCGCTTCTCAACTGCTCTAAGAAGAACTTCGTCTAGCCGAATATGATGGCTGTAAAGCCAAAAATATTGCAGCCAACCTGCTGGAAAATGACATCGGAAGGCATCTGTGGAACTGCATAGTTCGCCAATATGTCGAGAAGGCTCAGCGCTGTTAACGAAATGATGATCACATCCTGGATAGTGTCTCTGTTGACTGCGTATTTACCCAAACATGGAACGTCGAGTTCTTTAGTTAGAAAGATTTGTTTGTGTACACCTCTAGCCCAGATACACTGTGTAAGTAGGCTGTTTAGGTTTTTTTATTGATAACGCCACCTCAGTATGAAAATCACCGGCTGTGCCGTGTGCAGTCTGTGGCTGCTTTGCATTGTTGTAATACTCAACCATTGTAGTGTTAGGCAGCTGGCTGTGAACAGCGCGTAGCGCTGGGCAGTTGGAGGTGAGCCGCCAGCAGTGGTGGATGTGGGGAGAGAGATGGCGGAGTTTTGTAATTTGTCATGATATCAAGGTAAATACATTGTTTGTTCTCTATTAATATCTTTCATTTGCTAACTATCCCTATCAGTAGTTAGTGCCTTCCATAGTTCGAATCTTTTATTTAGCTGGCAGTAGTGGCGCTAGCTGTATTGCAGTAGTGGGAGTAACCAAGATTTTTGTGAGGTAAGTGATTTCTGAAAAGTACAGGTTAATGTTAGTCAGGGCCATTCTCTTGTAGAGAATTTTGAAAGTCAGATTGCGTTGCGTTAACAAAATATTGTGTGTGGAAAGTCAGATTGCGTTGCGCTAAAAAAAAAAAAAAATTGTGCGTCAGGTTAAGGACAGTCGTGTAAAATTGTTAAAAAGGGGACGTTTCATATGTCGACCCTTAGCCTAGGATACCTCACTGGAATCTTCTGATTTTTTTTTTCGTGTAGTTTGTGTAATTAGTGTAGATTTTGTTTATTGCTAGCGCGTAATTGTAGAGAGAATTTCCATTGTAGTTGTAGTTTTTCATTGTTGTACAGTAAAATAGTTGTGGCATGCATGTAGATTTGCACCAAGTATTTCGCAGCTGCAATTAACTAGATATTATTTTCAGTGTTATGTTAATGTGTTCTCTTATTTTTGCTCTTGAAATTGTGTTTTTCTGTGTTGTCGTGTGAAACACTGTGACAATAATGGCGTGTGAAAAACGTAACACTAGGCTCCAAAGTAAATTGAGAAATGACAGCGAAGACGAAAGCAGTATGTTAGCGCCGCAGAATAATGAATTAACTAATGTTAATAGTAGTAATTTGGTAATTGCGCATAGGGAAATGGAGCGGGTTTCAAACAATGGCGTGGACAGTGAAACAATTAGTGAAGAGGGAAGCATTATCGATCGATCGGTCGGCAATAGCTCGCCTCAGGAAGCCGAAATGACACGACACGATCTCGCAAATACTGTAGATTCAGGTTTTGGGTCATCACCGTTTTCTCAAATGAGTCAAGACACATTTTCTGCTTGTCAAAATGTGAATGTTGCCGGTGAAAATGCACTGCCGAAAAGCACTGAGGAACATGTTCCAGACACCAGTGCATTGTTATTACAATTAATACAACAAATGGGACAAACACAACAAAAGCTTGAAAAATTAGACACAATGGAACAAAATCTTCAAAAGTTAGACACAATTGAGCAAAATCAGAAACAAATGGAACAAAATCTTCAAAAGTTAGACACAGTGGAACAAAAACAGAGAGAAACACAGCAAAAGCTTCAAAAATCAGAAACAAATGGAACAACACCAGAGACAAACACAGCTACAGTTAGATGCAATGGAACAAAATCTTCACACCACGCTTGAACAAACACGTGAAGATTTAACTACTGAGTTACATAACATCGAATCGAAATGACGTAAAAACACAAATTTGTGAGCATTTCCAACCTATTTTTTCGCTGCATGAAAATGCACTACAGAATCACGAAGCAGCCATAAAAGAACTGCAAACTACTGTTCACGAAAATCATGAGACCTTGCAAGCTAAATTTGACTCAGTTGCATCTACTGATTCGGTTACGCAACTTGCAAAAACTCAAGAAAACTTAAAGGACACAGTAGATTCGATTTCAACACAAATGGACACTCTGAAACTTGGTTCAGAAAAATACACTGAGGAAATAAGTACACTATCGGAGAAAGTAGCCGAACTTTCGGATCAGTTCACTAATTTATCTACGAAGGTAGATGATAATCTGAACGACACAAAACCGGTAGTCTTTAATGACACAGAAGAGTGCGAACAAATTAGGAATCTGAAACAAAATCTGAATCAACACAAAAGAGAAATCCGCAAAGTACAAGATCAGCTGACACAGGTAATACAAGAATTACGTATTTCAGAGGACACTCGCGCCCCAATACGGGAAGAGGGACATAGAAATACGGAACAACCACAAAATAATAACACAGGACACTTCGGAAGTTATGAAAGAAACTGGCAAGGTGCACCGAATTTTGAGATGAAACCGCCGACACGACCTAACAATGACCGATATGCTACTCGCCGACACAATGATTTTTACTATAAGCTGTTAAAAAGAAAAAAAAAAAAAAGAAAGGGGGCAGAATAACTTCAGACGCAACAGTTCGGCGCGCAGTTACGATTCCGGGAGAAATTCTCCGCCACATGACCGACAAACAAGAAACTATGTAAACTACCGATATAACGACAGACCTGAATTTCATCAGAACTGGCGGGATTATAACAGAGCTGGGCCCTCTCGGCAAGGCGAATTTCTTGAGGTTCGGTCTCCGAATCCCATTAACGACGCGCGCCAACAGACAATGACCCGCACCGCAGGGAACCGCGTGCGCCGGCTGGCTCCGAGAAAAATATCATAGACGCTAACCTTGAGAAAAATTCCAGTATTCTTTACCGACGTATACCGCACGATAATTGCATTCAAGTTCACACTCTGAGTACTAGGAAGAGTAAAGGTTTACACCACATTTCACACGTAAAACTGTTTATTGAGAGATAATGTGCCTTTTTAACTTGAGATTTTAATGCAACATTTTGGTTTACACAGAGGTTAGTTTATTTGACAGCTACACGACTATATCACGACGCTACTAATGTGTGACACAGTTTACCTTGTTGCTTTTGCGGTGTATCTGTTTTACATCTGCACAGTTTTTCTGAATTCTTCTGGAAAGTAAAACATGTTTTAGTAGTAGCTTTTGTGGTATAGCAACAATGAGGCAGCCTTTTCCGTAGCACAACAATACGTTACAGGACAGTACTTTCCTCATCACGGCAATAAGCGTAATAACTAAGATATCTATACGCAAAGCATTTCACTTTTGTGTATCATGAGGTAAGTACAGTGACTTTTGTGGAACTCAGCTTTCGGAGGACGATATCTACGACACTTACACAGAGATTATCTTACAACAAGACGCACAGTTTAGCACTACAGGACACGTATTTGAGTGATTAATTTTGTACTTAAAACATTTATTTTTAAAGATTTTTAAATTGCAAAGAAAGTTTTCCGAGATATATTTCATTCCATTGCTGTAATCTGTAACACCTGAGGGTATAATTACATTAATCCTCAGGGGGGTACACGTTTACTTTGTGCACCATGTGTGTGGCAACCACAAGGAACCCTAGCTAATATGGTATTTGCTTATACAACTTTACACATCGGTACCATATTTCTCTAACACATAATTACACAGCTATCTGATCATTTAACTGAGAGAGATAAACATTTTTTTTACTACATCAGTGACACATGTTTACGCAATTACACAATTGAATAACTTCACACTTATGAAATTGTATTTTGTCTGTTCATATTTTTTCGGAACCATTGTGATACTATGAGAGCTTTGAATGATGTATTTGGTATGGGATCATGATTTTTAAGGTACGTTTGAGGTAGATAACACTTTTGAAATGAGCAGAGAATTTTTTTTAGGTTTTAAAATATTCAGGAAGCTACGACGATTTTGTGATTTGGCTGAGGTTTTATGATGTTATGACGACAATGTGTATTATGCTGCTGAGGTATGTTTATGGTCAAGGAGCTGATGCTATATGAGTTATTTGATTATGTTATGTATTTATTAACAGGAAATATTGAAGAAGCGTCGACGAATATGTATATGTGTAATAAGGTAAGGAGTAATGAATAGTGATTAGGGCACTCTGATTTGTGGAAAAGGATGTTGGAAACCAAGAATCGTACTGTAAGAGTTATGAAATGCGTGAATGTATCACAATGCCGACGAAAATTTTTTTGGACACTGTTATATCAATAAGATTTTGTTTCTACAGATTGGTAACGCAAATTCTCACCCTGTGAATTTTTGTAATATAAGACTGCCATTGTAGTGAAAACTGCTGTCGTAAATATTTCCGTACGAAAGTTAAGTGACCACCTGCACGTAATGCGTCGCGGGCACACAGCTGAGTCAGACGTCTGAAAAAAAAAAGGGGCCATTATTGCGAGCCCCTTTTTCAGCGGCACAGGTAAAAAAAAAAAAAGGGAGGCCATTACCCTTCCTTTGTAGAGAGCATCGCAAAAACGACAGGGTCGAACTTGAAAACGATGAGAAACATTTCACGGCTATTGTCGTGCTAATTGAGAGAAATGCCATATGGCTAGTGAATGACGTTTCACGCCTTGCTTAGCCCATTTTGTTTAATATCTAGTTTCTAGCTGCACTGCAGCATTGGTAAAAATAAAATTTTATAGATGTATTAATGTAAATATTTTCTGTCTACAGATCGAGTAAATAAAAAAAAAAACGAAGGAGCATAAAAAAAATATTTCACTTCACAGGAATTGCATACGGAATTTTCTTTTCAACTACTGGGTAATTTTTTTTGGTAGAATAACTTTTTGTGGTGCACCACTTTAATTACTTAGACATTAAGATGTGATTATACATTTCCCTTATCTGCATTGTTGTCTTTACTGTAATATTTTTCTGCTTGAGCGTTGTCATGTTTAGATATAATTTATTGCTTTTGCTTCTGCTGTTTGCCAGGCATAATGTTACTGAATTTGACTTTGTATTACGCTGTTAAGCCAGTTTTACTAATGATTATTTTATTGTTTGCTGCGCATTGCCTCATATTAGTTGTAATGTTGAATTGCTTGGTAATTTAGATTTACTGTAGCTTGCTTTGCCAGTTTGAAATTTTTGTCATTGATGTTGATTGTTTTATGTGATGCTGCATTGCCTCGTCCCTTGGTATATATATCTGAGCTCAGTAGATTTAAGTTAGCTTAAGAGGGGGTAGACTATATAAGAAACTAACTATGATGAATTGGAAGCAATGCATTGACAAGGTATATAAAAAAAAGATTTGGGCCTAAATGAGTATTGTACAATGAGCCATATTTATTTTGAAAGACTTATGGTTGGAATACAGAAAAGAGGTACAGATAGGACTTTTTGGGAATAATGATGAACACAGGGAGATCTCCAAGAACAAAAAAGGTTTTGTTCGCACAATACTGCAGTACCAAAAGTTACACTGAAAACGAACCCTATCCATTCCTTTTGTGTCAGCCCTCTATGTGTTTGTGTACCCTTGTGTATTTGTGTTTTTCCTGTCTTTATGTGTTTAGCTGATTAGAGCTATGTTGTAGAATTTTTCTAATACTATGTTATTTACTTGGTAAATTCTGTTTTGTTGCTCATATGTGGAGGTGATGTTTCAAAAGTTATTCTGATCTTTATGTAAGTACTTATGTCATTATTTTTGTAACACTGATGTATATGTTTATTTCTATTCTTTTGTAAAGCCCCTATTACTACGAATGTTATCTCTACTATTATGTTTTTAATGATGTTTTCTGTACCCTTGTAATTGTATTCTTATGTTATAAAATTGTAATTGACACCAGGTCATCAAATTAAGTAACTTGTAAGTTACATTTCACTGCACACGTTTCTGTTGGTCATAGTATATGGACAATATGTGAGAAGTAGGGAGTGATAGTGTTTGCATGTGATTTAATGATTCAGCAAGGGACTGGATAACAGCATTGCTGGTTCTGAGGACAATTCCAAAAACTTTGTGAGTGCACAAGTGGTGGTTATGGACTTGCTACATTATCCGCAAGACTCTTCGATGGTGATTGTGCACCTGCACAGTCACAACAGATGGTTGCTGGCCATCTCTACAAGGACTACAGTGGGTCTGCACCTCTGGTGGCCCACCAGTACCGTCATTTCTACAAGGACTACAGTGGGTCTGCACCTCTGGTGGCCCACCAATACCATTATTTCTACAAGGACTACAGTGGGTCTACATCTTTGATGATCCATCAATACCATTATTTCTACAAGGACTGCAGTGGGTCTGCGCCTCTGGTGGCCCACCAATACCATAATCTCTACCAGGACTACAGTGGGTCTGCTCTGTGATGACCTACCAAACGATATTCTTCAAAACTTCGATAGACTACGCTGTGGGTTTGCTCTGTTGTGGCCCATTACGTGTCAGCATGTCAAGAGTCAGCACTGTCTTTCCGTTGGAAGGACAACGATACTTCTTCAAGACTGCATGGAAATCCACTACGTCTATGTGCATTTTCTTTTACTGCTCAGACTTTGAGAAAAACACTGCAATGTGATGAATGATCAGGACTGTCTTTATGGACTGTGAGAAAATTTTAGCTTTTGACCAACATTGTATCAATAAGTGTGTGCATTTGATTTCTTAGTTATTGTAATTATGAAAAATTTTTTCAAATCTGTATTGGGCACTGCCCAACCCAATTTGTAAAATTTTTTGTGGGGAGCATGGGGGCTATGTAAGTAGGCTGTTTAGGTTTTTTTATTGATAACGCCACCTCAGTATGAAAATCACCGGCTGTGCCGTGTGCAGTCTGTGGCTGCTTTGCATTGTTGTAATACTCAACCATTGTAGTGTTAGGCAGCTGGCTGTGAACAGCGCGTAGCGCTGGGCAGTTGGAGGTGAGCCGCCAGCAGTGGTGGATGTGGGGAGAGAGATGGCGGAGTTTTGTAATTTGTCATGATATCAAGGTAAATACATTGTTTGTTCTCTATTAATATCTTTCATTTGCTAACTATCCCTATCAGTAGTTAGTGCCTTCCATAGTTCGAATCTTTTATTTAGCTGGCAGTAGTGGCGCTAGCTGTATTGCAGTAGTGGGAGTAACCAAGATTTTTGTGAGGTAAGTGATTTCTGAAAAGTACAGGTTAATGTTAGTCAGGGCCATTCTCTTGTAGAGAATTTTGAAAGTCAGGTAAGTAGGCTGTTTAGGTTTTTTTATTGATAACGCCACCTCAGTATGAAAATCACCGGCTGTGCCGTGTGCAGTCTGTGGCTGCTTTGCATTGTTGTAATACTCAACCACTGTAGTGTTAGGCAGCTGGCTGTGAACAGCGCGTAGCGCTGGGCAGTTGGAGGTGAGCCGCCAGCAGTGGTGGATGTGGGGAGAGAGATGGCGGAGTTTTGTAATTTGTCATGATATCAAGGTAAATACATTGTTTGTTCTCTATTAATATCTTTCATTTGCTAACTATCCCTATCAGTAGTTAGTGCCTTCCATAGTTCGAATCTTTTATTTAGCTGGCAGTAGTGGCGCTTGCTGTATTGCAGTAGTGGGAGTAACCAAGATTTTTGTGAGGTAAGTGATTTCTGAAAAGTACAGGTTAATGTTAGTCAGGGCCATTCTCTTGTAGAGAATTTTGAAAGTCAGATTGCGTTGCGTTAACAAAATATTGTGTGTGGAAAGTCAGATTGCGTTGCGCTAAAAAAAAAAAATTGTGCGTCAGGTTAAGGACAGTCGTGTAAAATTGTTAAAAAGGGGACGTTTCAACTGTATGTCGAACACGCGACTCTCGAGGCGGCAAAAGTGGCTACCGTTTATACCGTTGACGAAAGCGACTACAACACCCTCATTGGCACTGTAGCGAGAAGGAAGTGCTTCTCTGAGCGGTATCACCAACCTGGTGTCTTGCTGCTTCGGTAAGTCCCTCGTCGCAAAGTAGAAGCGCTCAATCAAAATGGTTCAAATGGCTCTGAGCACTATGGGACTCAACTGCTGAGGTCATTAGTCCCCTAGAACTTAGAACTAGTTAAACCTAACTAACCTAAGGACATCACAAACATCCATGCCCGAGGCAGGATTCGAACCTGCGACCGTAGCGGTCTTGCGGTTCCAGACTGCAGCGCCTTTAACCGCACGGCCGCTTCGGCCGGCGAAGCGCTCAATCACCAGGTTCCATGTAGGTGGTGATCCTGCTGAAGTGGGGTGTTTAGGGATGCCAGTTGTTAATCGTCAACAACGTTTGTACTATTGAGAGGCACCCACATGCCTTGCACATACTGTGGCATCAAGCAGTCAGGCCTGCCAGATGAGTGGTCTGCCAAGCGAGTGGATTCATTCTTATTTATCGAGTAACATGAACTCTCGTACTCACAATTAAGTTACAAATTATCCTCCTGTATGAATAATACGCAACGGAAACGCACATCTGACTATCAGTGATTTACAGAACTCTGACTGTCCACTACGCACTGGCAATACCACATTTTCGTTTTGTCTTTTATTTAACGGCTTTTATCAACACGTGGCCACCGCACTGAATATGAATGGCGCACACATTATAAATTCGGGACATTATGACAACATACAATTCGAAGGAAAAGTCCACCAATCTTTTTATTTTCACTATCTTATTTATTCCGATAAATTCTATAACATAAACACACAAATTCTATAACCTACAACAATAACACATGAGAAGTTCCGCCCAGTGGGCATGGCTTTACATTGGTGATTCTCTACCTACACTATCACTTTCAGCTTTCCCACTTCAATTAGTATTTATCCCAGTTTCACACGACACTGCCCCACTTTGTAATTCTACTTTCCTACTATGAACTCTGGAGATATATGCACGTCTTCCTGTGCAATGCAAGCCAAGTGGCGTTGCTGGATAGACGGCCGACTCACCTTGCTTCTCTCTCAGAGTTAGAATCTAGCGTCACACGGAATCATATCACGCAAAGTAATATTAAGAACATATTCATCACACACGCGAGTCCTCAACTGATACCATGGACGAGTACTTCTCTTTATCCTTTGTCTCATACACAGTTTGAGACTCACACAGTACTCACCACGTGGAAGTACTCGTCTCTAATTTCAAGTCCTGCACACGCCATTTCTTAAATATTTCAGCTTATGGTACACACGCTATTTCTTAAATATTTGAACTTATGGGACACACGCTCTTTCTTAAATATTTCAACTTATTGTACACACGCTAGTAATTCAGCTTAACTTAAGCACACGGAAGTATTTCAACTTATTGCTACACGTGGTTTCATTGTACCGTTGGTCACTTCCGAAGATTACTACAATCCCATTAATATTACCTGCCTGACATTTAATTCTCCCCACAAAAGTTCTTGAAATAGAGAAATTATTATTTCAAACTACTCTTAAATATTCCACATGCATACCATGACTCTACTCTTTTGTCTTTACGGAGCACAACTAAAACAGGTCTTAACAGCACAAGATCAATGTCCCATTTTAGTTTCTTGCGTTCATACAATAATTTGGCACCAAACGACAACTGTCCTCTTTAAGTATACCAAGTGTCCCACATGCAATTCATAAACCACACTTAACAAGTCACTGCCAAAAGTTTATGGATCCCACCGATCAGTGGTCAAGACAAAACAAAACAATCGTCCTGTCTGCTAAAGACAAAATCTTTTCCACCACTCACAACATGGGAACACCAGTCCTTCACTTTCCACCTTATGGAGACATACGAGCAGTCATCTTGTTTCACGGCTCCACAGTCCAGTACTAGTTAATAGTTGCTGGTAAAAAATGCCCGCCAGACTCTGCCCCGCGATTCTGCCGTGGCGCCGCCGCGTGAGCCGTTGAGCAGAAGAAACCACCCGCTGTTGCCTCCGCGGGATACTTTCCCCAGTCGTAAGGGTGGCGGAACTTATGAATGGCCAGTGGTACGTGCGTGTCGCCCCAGGCCGTTGACCTGCTGTAGCGGGCGCGTGGAGTGTACCCCGACCGGCAGTGGAGTGGGGAGTGCTGCGGCTCTGTCGCCCGTCGCCATGGCGACGTCAGCTCGGCCCCACTAGCGGTATGGGCGCGTTCTGCATAGCACCTTAGCGCTACGACACTCAATCAATCAGACCCTTCCGTGCATCTCGCAACATTACAGACAAAAGGATATTCTTACATTATTTAAATACTCATTGATTACATGTATGATCTATTAGATACATTTGTAATAAAAGAATCTTTGTTCTAAAAACACAAAATTATACACCCTAGTTTTCTACACATACAACATCAACATTTATCTCTTTTCTATATACAGCCCACACTTGTGCTATTAATTGTACCTGTCGTCCCTCATACAAAACATGAAAGTGTAAAAAAAAAAGGAATAAGAAACATACAACTCATAATTACAATATCAAATAGTAGACTACTCTAACATCCTATCACATTGAAAATATTAGAAACTGTTAATTCTAAAACTACAATATACAGTGAACCTTTGTGCTTGTGACAGACTGAAATTAATACACCTTGAAAGTGTTCTAACAAAAAAATAAGAAATAATCTACACAGCTCACAATTACCCACCACATGTTATTAAATAGTAAACTACTTTAACATCCTAACACCATAAACATTTTAGAAACTGATGACTCTAAATCTACAACATACAATGCACCTTTGTGCTTGTGACAGACTGAAATTAGTATCTCTTTATATATTTTACATTTTATTATATATAACAACATTTCTAGGACACGTATGTACCATCCACACGTCAGATCCTGACCTGCCATCGAGGTTCATCCCAATCAAACAATAAAACACAATAATGTTTTAGTTATGGATCGGTAGCATCCCCTTTACAAGAGTGTGCGCATTGATCACACTACTCTACGACTCTCACTCACCAGACATCACATTTTCCTTCTCATTCAACCCATTAATACACTAACAGAATAGGTCTAGAAGTCAGCTAACCTTAACACCACCACACTCACGACAACATACCATACCTTTGCTCCCTTATACTCAACCACATAACACATGAAGCTGTTTCGGAGATAGCTTTCCAGTCTCCGAATTCGTCCTTTCACCCTGGCACCTCTCTCCATCGGCTTACCTCTGCATTCACTTTACCGATTATTCATCCTGCTAAGTATCAACTTAGAATTGCGACATTTCATCTAAGAACAAAAAATACACAAATTATTCATCCTGCAAAATAACTGTACACATTCTTGGTACCGTTTTGATTAGTTATACTGGTACCAGGCTTCAACAACAACAAAAATTATTTTTTTTCATATAGCAAATGTTATGGTAAGAATTAGATTTACACTTATATTACATCTTACGTCAGTATTCCACAACGTTCACCATCTGGATCTCATACTCCCTTTATGTCCTTTCACGTTGTGCAGTTGTCCTCATCTCTTCATTCGTGTTTTGGCTCTCCGTCCGTCAATTACTCCATCATTTCCTGGTCTTCCTTCGCCATTCGCATCAATCTAGATTGCATCATACACAGGCCTCTCTGTAACATACCTCTAAGACATCTCCACATTATTAGTTCTACTCACCTTTATTTACCACTGTTTCATCACGTCGAATCTCTCTTTATTAATCACACTGCTTCACGTCGCTTCTCTCCTTAAATATCACCTTCATCCACTACTATTTATCACATCGCTTCTCTATCTACCATCTTTATCCACTCATTAATCATCACGTCATTTCTGCTTGATCCTTATTCTTATGACAAAAAAATACGTACATACACCACTCTGTCGACTCCTGTTCATGACTCATTCGACCAATCTATTCCGTCATACTTCCTGACATCCCACCTGAAAATTCTTATGTTCGATTTGACCCTGCACAACGTTACACACCACAAATAAATACACTGACTATCTACCATAAATTGCCTACTTTCGATCTATCCTTAACTTTTCCATAATTTGATGTTAGAAATGTGATGAAGCCCACACGATTGTTTTCCCTTGATCGTCTCAATCAGTACAGCATTTTCATGGACAATCCGCCTCACTCTGAATGGTCCACTATACACAGTAAAGAATTTGCTAGTTAGGAATCTAAGCTTACATGAAAATTAAATGTGTGCAGAGAAAACAAGCTGGGAGAAATGGGCAGCCCAAGTGTTAGAAACTTAGGTGCTGGTAGCCGGTTTCCCTAACACCAGATTCCAAACAACCATACACAGCACCTCATTATAACTGTCACCACGACAATGACATACTATATATCAGATGGCAGCTAATCTAAAAACTTCGATCACATTGCTGATATTATTTGTAACAGCAGTGTAAATGTACCCCATGGCATACAGATCACAATGTTGACTTTTTACATTACGTGTTAAGTACCTGCAATAGTCAAATCGCACTAATTAAACTGGACTCATTGGCATTATTACATAACATTTTAGCAACTGGTTTCTTTGAGGAAACAGTCCTTTTACTTTACTGTTCGAAATAAAAATTTGCAAATTTTGCTCTGAGAAACCAGCCTAACAGATGCCATTACTGGTGTTTTATTCTCTGATCAGAAGTATGGTATTTGCATTCCTACATATCAGTAGAGTATGTCTGCTACATAGACAATTTTCAGTGCCAGCTGCATGTGTTTTAAAGCAAGTTGTTAAGGGCTGATATGTTGGATTAGTTTCTCCTATCCTTCAATCTATTACGACAAGAAAGAAATGCCAGGATTCCATGCTCTCCTGTCATTCTGATAGTTTCTGCCATTCCTATCCTCGACTCTGTCTGACCTATGAGTCGTGTCTCCGTTCACGATATTGCTCTCATTACCCAGTTCCTGTAACAAGTGCTGAAATGACGCGGAATCGTCTAAGCCTCTGCCTGCTATCACTATATCTCTGCGCAATTTCACTGGCAACTCCGTTATACAGATCCTAATGAGCTCCCCAGTTTCGTATTGCACATCCAAATACCTATTTCGTCTCAGCATTTCCCGATAGCACGACACTGGATCTCTTATACCACCTTCGTTACAATTTGGCATCATCAATATGTTTTGCTTAACCTGGTCCTGCTTACTTTTCGACCAGAATGCATTTAAAAACTTGTCACAAAATATCTTGTAGCTACTACAGTCTTTAATAACTTCCTGCATTTTCGCTCTGGTCTCGTCCCTCAAATGGTTACACACAAACTTCATTTTGAGGAGCGGTCCCCACGATGAAGGTAATGAATCTTGTAATTGAGACAGCCACAGGCATGGATGTTGGTAATTTTCAGGATCCGGAAAACAAGTGTACGTTTGTACCGACACGAAGTGCCTCCTACATTCTTCTTCCGCATTTATGTTTTCCGACCTTGGACTATACCCAGTTGGGTTTGCCACCTGTTTTATCCGACACAACGGTTCTTCTAACTCTCTGAGTTCGTCTTCCTCTTTCTGCTTATTTTCGTTTTTCGAATTTATCTCACTCTCCCTCTGCAATCTACCTAGTGGTGTTTCACCTTCGCTTCTGCACGCTAATTGCAACTGTGCTAGTTCTTCCCTATGTTTCCTATTTGTTTCTAATTGTGCCTCTTTAAACTGTAATAGTGATTGTATCTCCTCCTGGTCGGCATAAACCTCTCGCTGCGTACTGTCAGAGCCTGTTTCGCCTCTTATACTGATCTTTTCTACATCTGCGCTAATCATATTCATTCTGACCAGTACCTCCGCAACTTCATCCCTGTGTTTATTTAGCGCCTCTTCCTGCCGGGTGACTTGAGCTTCCACGCTGTCTAATGCCCCTAGTTTATCTGCAAGTAAGTCCTCCACTATCTCATTGATTCGCTCATCCGGCAACACGTCCCTACGTTCTGTAATATCGCTCTCTATTGCACTTATTCGTACCTCCAAATTATTGGCTTTTTCTATCACTGCATCACATACTTGCTTCAACGCATCCAGATTCTTCTCCCCCTTATCTAACCAATTATTAACTGCGGACAGACGCTCATCGATAACTGTGTGTAGCTTCCTCATTGCCTCTTTATTTCCCTTATCCATTGCCTCCAATCTTTCCTTATTTGCTTCCAATCTTTCCTTAGTCTCCCTATCTCTCTCCTTATTGTCTCTATCCATCGCTTCCAATCTTTCCTTATTATCTCTATTTTCCTCTGTAAAAACTGCAGTAGCACATTGTCATTTGCTGCTTTCGGTGCGCTCACCTCGTTCGCCTGAGAAACTGTAACTTCGCTAAGGGTAGCTGCACTTTCACTGCATACCTGACCTACTCCCGGCTCGCCCACGTCGTCGGGAAAAGCCCCCAATTGTAGACAAAGCCCGCCGCTTAAAGGATCACCTAGCTGCGGTCCGCTGAACAATTCAGCCCCTTCCGAGTGTTTGCCGTTCTCGCTCATTAGCCCATGGTTGACACCTACTTCCTGCTGCACTGCTACGTTCACCCCAGAATCACTATTCTCCATGGTGGCTACACTTTTCGACTGCGACCTAGTAACTACGGACATTACGCAAAAAAATTATACAAGGATCATCCAGCCTTGGACTACGTAGCAAACGATTACATAAAAAAAATTAAAGATCCTCACCAATCCAGAAAGAAATTGCAAGCAAAAAAAAAAATTTTACTTCTTAGCACTATCACAATACATTCCATTAAAAAAATCTTAACAGCAAGCCCTAACAGTAGCATCCTGGCAAAATATCCTGGTAGGGTCGAAATTATGAGAGGCACCCACATGCCTTGCTCATACTGTGGCATCAAGCAGTCAGGCCTGGAAGATGAGTGGTCTGCCAAGCGAGTGGATTCATTCTTATTTATCGAGTAACATGAACTCTCGTACTCACAATTAAGTTACAAATTATCCTCCTGTATGAATAATACGCAACGGAAACGCACATATGACTATCAGTGATTTACAGAACTCTGACTGTTCACTACGCACTGGCAATACCACATTTTCTTTTTGTCTTTTATTTAACGGCTTTTATAAACACGTGGCCACCGCACTGAATATGAATGGCGCACACATTATAAATTCGGGACATCATGACAAAATACAATTCGAAGGAAAAGTCCACAAAAATGGCTCTGAGCACTATGGGACTCAACTGCTGAGGTCATTAGTCCCCTTGAACTTAGAACTAGTTAAACCTAACTAACCTAAGGACATCACGAACATCCATGCCCGAGGCAGGATTCGAACCTGCGACCGTAGCGGTCTTGCGGTTCCAGACTGCAGCGCCTTTAACCGCACGGCCACTTCGGCCGGCCCGGAAAAAGTCCACCAATCTTTTTCTTTTCACTGTCTTATTTATTCCGATAAATTCTCTAACCTAAACACACAAATTCTATAACCTACAACAATAACACATGAGAAGTTCCGCCCAGTGGGCATGGCTTTACATTATGGTCTCGTAATTATTTAACGCTACAGTGCACTTTCTGGATAGGATGGTGGATCTTTTATTATATCTCACACTTCGACTCTCACAATCATCATCACGAAACTTTCCTCCAGATCTAGCGGTACAGAAGGAACAAGCATAACCCACTAATCTTTTGAAACTACCTTGCTACTCTCCCATGCAAACCACACATACCCAAATTACATGACATACACCACACTACAACATGGAATACAATACAATAAATAGTAACAACACTATCACTTTCAGCTTTCCCACTTCAATTAGTATTTATCCCAGTTTCACACGACACTGCCCCACTTTGTAATTCTACTTTCCTACTATGAACTGTGGAGACATATGCACGTCTTCCTGTGCACAGCAAGCCAAGTGGCGTTGCTGGATAGACGGCCGACTCACCTTGCTTCTCTCTCAGAGTTTGAATCTAGCGTCACACGGAATCATATCACGCAAAGTAGTATTAAGAACATATTCATCACACACACGAGTCCTCAACTGATACCATGGACGAGTACTTCTCTTTATCCTTTGTCTCATACACAGATTGAGACTCACACAGTACTCACCACGTGGAAGTACTCGCCTCTAATTTCAAGTCCTGCACACGCCATTTCTTAAATATTTCAACTTATGGTACACACGCTATTTCTTAAATATTTCAACTTATTGTACACACGCTAGTAATTCAGCTTAACTTAAGCGCACGGAAGTATTTCAACTTATTGCTACACGTGGTTTCATTGTACCGTTGGTCACTTCCGAAGATTACTACAATCCCATTAATATTACCTGCCTGACATTTAATTCTCCCCACAAAAGTTCCTGAAACAGAGAAATTATTATTTCAAACTACTCTTAAATATTCCACATGCATACCATGTCTCCACTCTTTTGTCATTACGGAGCACAACTAAAACAGGTCTTAACAGCACAAGATCCAGCGGTAGAGTGCTGAAACATGGCCATTCTTCAGGTCCTCTCGCACCTCTGTCGAGGTGGGGGAAGACCATGCTACCATATTGGTCAGCCACATTTCAGGCGCTCCAAGCTCCGGTAAGTTTCATCTCTTTGGTTCCACCAAAGGTGGCCAAAGGATCGTCTCAAAGTTGATCATATATTCACATTCACTATCTGCGGTTAGCAGACGACCATACATTCATTCATTTCACAGATCTCACCAAACTGGATGTAGGGATTTATTTTGTGGGAGTGCACATGTGATCAATTAAATAAATAAATTGTCATTCTTTCCCACACTGGTATCCGGCTTCACTGTATTAATTGAAATTGAGTTATTATTAGAAAAAAAATGTGTTGTTCTGACAAAAATAATGAAGTATGTTGTACCTATTTTCAATGTCGGGCGGTACTGTACCCTTTCACTATACTTCTTTTAATACAGGAATTGACTTGTCACACACGTCACAGAATCAGCATTTGCAATATGGCGGCTCTGGACTACGCCATTATATTCGACCCTTTACACACATTAATCCCGTTTTCTGACTTTACATAATGATAGACCCTGCCCACGACACGTGGCTTTCTTATAACTAATAACTTCACTTTATATCTTGTTTAACATCTGAAACATGCACTCGCGACCGTTCTTTTAGAGCCACCCCGGTTACTCGACCGTCCGTTTTGAGTGGCTCCTCGCGCCTAACTCACCCTGTCTTCCCGAAGGACAAGAGAGACCACCCCACCTTTCTCCCTCAGCCAGTGAGGACACTTCTCTCGTTCCCTATATATATATATCCAAACTTTCAGCCAATGGGCATTCAGATCGCTGTTGCTAGGCGGATCTGACGTCACGTTAGCTGACATTCTGACGGAAGTTTGTCTTGGAACATTGTCTCAGATTGTAAGATTCTACTCCCGAATAGTCGGATCTTGTCCCTACTAAGGTTGCACAACATTGCCTCCTATGATTTCATCACTAATGCTCCTTGATGACGCTTAATTGTTAAATGTACATGTAGCCTGGCTGCTACTAAGCATTCCCGATCGCATATATGTGCGTAATACTTGGCTTAAACACGTAAAGGGAATGCATATAAGCATTACACGACGAACTTCCGAACGTTTCGTAACAAAGCTATTTACGAAGGAAACTAGCAATTTCGCTTACTTTACACGTCAGCCACATCTTCAGCGTGGACAATTCCCGGGTGGTGCGGATAGCCGGGAGCAATCCTTCTTTTCCATAGTCTTGATATACCTCTGAGAAACATCGGGAGAGCCTCACACGCAACAGTTTTGCCAGACAGCCGTAAGCTGTGGAGGTATAAATCCTGGAAAATACATAGTTCGACTCAGTTCCCGATCGGGCCTATCTCTTAACTGAGGACTTCACAGATTTCCACAGCCGCTCAGAATTCTGGGTGTGGACCGACGGATCGTCGGAAGACACAAATTCGCGATCCTTTTTCTTTTTTCGAAGTCGGTTATAGCTTTGGTGCCTGTAAAAATGAGGTGCTTTATAAGGGGCACTTACGTTTTCTTAGCCCTAGAGCGTACTCGAAGTACAAAGCACTTCCTAGACATCCTTTCAGTACCTTCGAAAACCCATGCATTTTTAGAAGACGTCCTTTCCCGTACTTCCGAATGCCGACATGTGACTCATCAAGATCTACAACCTTCGGACACGTCCATTCCTGACAATAACGTTGCATACTTCACGACATTATTCATTCGCAGTTCAGTTTCCGACGCAGTGGCATTCAACGTGTGTTGGTTCAAATGACTCTGAGCACTGTGGGACTTATCATCTGAGGTCATCAGTCGCCTAGAACGTAGAACTACTTAAACCTAACTAACCTAAGGACATCACACACATCCATGCCTGAGGCAGGATTCGAACCTGCGACCGCAGCAGTCGCGCGGTTCCGTACTGAAGCCCCTAGAACCGCTCGGCCACAGCGGCCGGCGCAACGTGTATTCTTTACCCAGAACGACTCTATAACGATACTCTTCACGGTGGTCAGATTTTAGCTATCAAGCCATGTGCTTTTCCTGATGGAAGTCCTTTTTTTGCGTGTTGTGCAGTACAAGTGAACAGCGAAGCCTATATCGTCGGTCTTCTTAGAGAGGGGCACACACGTTTCCCCATGTCAGTCGACGCAACTCCTCACATCGTAGTTTGGCAACGACCCATATTCCCAACAGAACTGTAAATAACTGTCTACACTACACAGTCACGGAATTAACTTTGGCACGTGAGTATATTCGAACTGGATACTACACCGGATTTAATCAACACTCTAAACAACGTTACACGAAGTTTCGTTGTCAATGCAGAAAACAATATCCATATCTCCCGCCTCGAGTGTCGCGCATTCGATGTATACCGGCCGAAGACAGGCCGCGACCTCGATATGCAACGCTTCTTGGCAAATGCACGAAGTTGCACTCACTGCTGCTTTCTGTCCTGGAACTCTGAAGTCTCCTGTCTTAACACTGATCATGTGTGCAGCTTCGAATCGACACCCAGAGTATTCTCTAAATGTCATCTCTTGTCCCTGATCTAGCAGAGTCCATGCCGCAAAACGTCATCCTCCAATTTAAAGGCTGCGCCAAACTCTTGCCAATGAGCTATTGTTAAGGCGCTGTCTCTTCTCCCACCAAGGACCTGCGTAAAATGTCCTCTAGCCAGCAGGCTTCCCACAGCCGCCATTTCTATAGGTTTCTATGTCATGTTCCCACATGTGCTATCTTTATATGTACAAAATTTCCAGAGGGTCAGCTTCTAGCCTCCCACTCTCTATAATTTTTTAAGAATGTCCAGTGAGTTCATCTCCCATTTTTATGATGGAATAATTCTCCAATCCACTGGGCCTTAGCATCGGGTTGGTGCAACTCGTTTTCGCTGGGAAACAGAAAACGCCTTAACCGAAACTGAGTGGCATAGCTTCCTTTGGGAGAGCGGGAGACAGGGATCTGAACAAATTGTTCCCAACACCACTTATTTCCCAAGAAGTTACTGATCTGAATACAATGACTGAGCAAGGTAGCGCAGTTATTAGCATACTGGACCTGTATTGGGGACCTCGACGGTCCAAACCCGCTTCTTGTCACCCAGATTTGAGTTTTCTGTTATTTCCCTAAATCCCCTGTCTGCGATTGTTCCTTTGAAAGGGCTGTTTCCTTCTCTATCCTTCCCTAATCCGAGCTTGTGCTCCGTCTCTAATGGCCTCGTTGTCGATGAGACGTTAAACACTAATCTCCTCCTCCTACACCTCATGGGAAAAATCTGCAGAGACCTCCATAATGGCAATCAGAAGAACAACGTGGGTCGGCTGCATGCCTGCACCCTGTCTGATACTGGACACTACCCCTTCTCCTGTCAGTAGGGCCTCAGGTGTCAATCTCTGTCCTTTAAGCCGCCATGTCAAAGGCCAACCAGTCCGCCAATCCTTCTGCCAAGTGAGTCCGCCCAATACGTTTGCCTTTGTGTGGGGGATTTTACAGAGGTCGGGTGCATGATCTCGGTGCATCGGCTCTACCGGCGCACCACTACCTACTAGCCCCAATCGCTACCTGCCACTCCACATTCCGCCTTTTTCCTTTTTGTTTTGGCTTGGTGAAAGCTGCCACGGAACTGGGCACAGGTGGGGCTCGCCATTCAGTCACAGTGTGCCCACATACAGTCAGGAAGCTCGGCAACCCACTCAGTGGGGGTTGGGAGGGGAGGGGACGTTAGCCGACTGGTCGGCCTGCGAATTGGTGACTTTAGGGAGAACCACTGCAGGGATCTTACCTTGTAGCCCCTCCTGTGGCTTACTGCTGGACCCCAGGGCCATGGCTCACAAGTGGTACCTACTATTTTACTTACAAAATTTCCCAATCAGAATATAGAAGGTTAAGAGGAGGTTTACTATTTTTGGCCCGAAAAAAGCATGTTCTTTGAGAATTTTTTCTCGGGATGTGTTATAGATATCAATGTAAATTTGGTCAAAATGTTTATTGATATTTCCTCTACAAACTGGAATTATTTCGACCGGAAATGTCAAATAGTAAAGACTGAAGTGCCGTCGGAACGAAACAAAATTTCAATGTAGACCTCCACGCGCGGTATGTCACAGGTCATCCGGCTCGTCTGAAATCAAAATTGAGTTGACGTTAGCGAAGTATATAAGATTCTTTAGGAGTTTTACCTCGCTTGTTATTTGGACCATAGGAAACAAAATGGCAGCCATTTGAAAAAAAAATGGTTTTTTCATCGATTTTTCGACTTCGTCAGCCAAGTGAAAATATTTATAGTTGATGGATCGGACTAAATGTGGTACAACTCATAGACAATTTAGTTAGCTTCGTCGGAAACAAAGAATCATGCCAATCGGTTTAGTAGATTTGAAGTTACCATACCGTGCGATAAAAAAAAGTCATTTCGAGAAAAACGCGTTTGAAGTTTTGACTACGTATAAATGCAATATTATGCAACTTACGTTCAGTCTGCTATTCCGGGTCCATAAACTAGTCCTTCCTCTTCCTCATAGAGGACGTTCTGCTCGATCTGGGCCGCTCGTACGGCCGGTGACAAGCGGTTTTCGGCCGCTTGAATCCGGTGGTCGTCCGAATGCTTGGTGAACTGCGTCGAATAGAGTCCCAGGGTGACGTCCATCGTTGTCATGGTGTTCAGAATTGCTGAATACCCTTCGTTGAAGCTGCTCACTGACAAGAAAAGTTGCAATCTCCACAGTCTTCGCACCAGAATGCAAATGCTTGGGGGCTAACTTCCAAACACACGCGTTCAAACTGTCATTTGAATTTTGTGTGTTTCCTCCGAAGCACCGCTACAATAACTCGTCCTCCGGAAGAAAAAAACTGGTGCGTGAAAAAGGCCGATTTCAGGCAGGTACATTTTTTTGTTCAACCGCGAATAACAAACATTTCCGTTCCGTATTCGAAAATCCAGTTCAGGGGTGGATTCTAAACACTTTTATGGATCCAAAAATGCAATTTAAAAAATCGATTTTTTGAACCAAAAGATAGTAAGCCTCCGCTTAATAGACAGGAAAAGATACCTTGACCTCTACCATCTTCATTAATGAAATTTTAAATAACAAAAGGAGATGTTTCAGGCCACTGATGTCTCAAGCCACTAGTGGACTAATGCCTCTCAAGATATAAATGTATTTATGTTCAGTGGATTTAGATACTACAGTATTTAGACTTGCTACAGTAACCTTGTGGACACTAATCCCTGTATGCATAATGACGCTCTGTATATGCTCAGGATTATTTGATGCTAAGAGGTCAAATATATTATCTCAACCATTTCAGGTGGGCTTTCGAATTAAATGCAAAAAATAATTTTCACAGAAAGCGTTTAGTACAATATCGGACGAATTTTAATGCCTACCACTGACTTTAAACTATTATTTTCGCCAGCATGTCGAGTATAGATTGAATTCAGCACCAACTACAATTGTATGAGGATACCTATTTGAAATCAGACTCCAGTTTTCCTCGAACCTATCAGCAACTATACGAGTATAATCGGAGTGGAAGGAGGGCGATGAAAGCAACTAATTATTAATTTATTTAGGATGCCAAGTAGAACCTCTGTCAATTTTAACTCACAGGGGCTATCTATTTAATTTCCACTACAAGATAAACTACTTCCATCAGCAGTAAACACTCTACCACCAACTATATTTAATCTCTGCTTCCTGAACTTATCTGGCTTTAGCCAACTTTCAGTGCCTATAACAATTTGAGCGTCAGTGCTTTCTTTTATGGGTTAGAATTCTGGTTCTGTTCCAACGCAGCTGCGACAATTTGCAGCTACAATACCTACCGTTGGTAGGTGTTGTGACGGTACGTCACGTAAATGGGCATTTGGAGAAAGGGAAAAGAAGTTTTTTAATGAGATGTGTGAACGATAAATTATCGAAAGACTAAGTACGTCTGTGCGATGTATAACAAATAGTAAAGGATGTAAGTTAGCACTCCGTCTTCAGGACACAAGTGGCCCATCGCGACCATCCGAGGATGCGGATAGGAGGGCTGTGTGATCAGCACACCACTCCCCCGGTCGTTACGATGGTTTTCTTTGACCAGAGCCGCTACTATTCGGTCGAGTAGCTCCTCAGTTTGCATCAAGAAGGTCAGTGCACCCCGAAAAATGGCAACAGCACATGGCGGCCCGGATGGTCACCCATCCAAGTGCCGACCACGCCCGACAGCGCTTAAATTCGGTGATCTGACGGGAACCTGTGTATCCACTGCGGCAAGGCCGTTGCCAAAAGACATAAGTTATTATTATAAAAATACAAATATGGATGTAATTAACAAAACAGTTTTTTGTGTAATGCCTGTGTAATATAGGCCATGAAGATCAGAGACAATGCTTTGATTGAACCAGCTCTCCTGTCTAGCGGGAGGCCGCCAATGTAGTGCTGTCTGATAATTAACGTAAGTTTTATCTGTATTTTTGAAAAATATAATAGAAATTGTTATTAAAAATTGCATATTGTTGACTTAGTTGTCACCTCTCATAATGGCAACCATTAATTATAATTAAAAAAATTTGTACAGAACCTCGTAGTGCAGGGAGCTCATCTCCCCTAGCAGGTTTTAGTCGGCCATTACGCTGACTGTATTATTTAATTAAAATTTCTAGTCATAATATTAAATGTAAATGCTAGAGACTTCTCAGTCTTGATCTTTCATTAATTTCAAAGTTACAAAGACAGTAGTGATAGATTTCATTTATCAAAATTCACAGCACTGAATGAGTTCAGTATGTTTCATTTTGGCCGCCTAACGTCAGATGAGTTCTCTCCGGTTTTGCTTTGCAAATAATGAACAAGAAATATTGAAAATCATTACATTCCGCAATATCTCAGTTAATCTTTATGTAGTTTGGTACATAAATAACCAGTAGCTCCTGAGACCCATATTAATAATTACAGTTTGCGTAAGAATAGGCATATTTTCTTTTCTAAATAGCAGCGCTCACGCAAACTATTAGAAGGCGTTGAGTCGCGCGTTGTGTTTAAAAAAAATATTATATCGTACGTACTTCGGGGCAGCCGATGTCCGTACGAGTGTTATCGCGATGTAAGTTAATTAAAAGTCTCATGCTAGCCCACAATATTTAAAGCCACCCCAACCAAAAATCAAAAATATATAATCATAAAATTAAAAATATATAATTATCCTGTGATAAGTGCCGCACACGCACAGACATACACACTTATACCGTGATAGTGTACTCTCGTCCTGTGTTTGACCCTCATCCTTTGGGACTGATCACCTTTCTATGCTTTCTCGAAATCCTTTAACCGAGAAAAAAAAAACCGCTCAGTACACTTCACGTAGCTGCATTACGTATGTAGTCGCCTTCTGTGTGTAACAGACCGCACATCGATTAAGTGGAATCTGTCACCTCTCCAGACTATGGCGCAAGTCAAGGAATCTGCAACGTACACAGCTGCAGAACCGTCTGAGCCCCCTGGTATACAACAGAGTGCACACCGGATTTATTCCTCTCACTGGCAGCCATATCCATAAGGGGCTGCATTACATAGCTAACATTTTAGTTCCTAACAAGATCCAATAATCTCACTCTCTGTGAATGTCAGGATCTTCTAGGCCGACATGCTTCCTGCATGTGTAGTTCAGAATGACACGTTGGCTTTATCTTACCCATTTTAATAAAGAGGTAAACATATACATGATTTGGTTCACAATAGAATAATTTCAGTATAAATGCTTATACATTATTCCATCCTCAGCCAATATTTACATACATATACATTGCCAGAAAAAATAGTAAATCTGGAAAGAAGATATCGATTTTGATCTGCTGAATGGATATGCAACTTGGGGACAGCAATGATAATGGTTTCAACGTCGACCGCCAATAGATAGCATAGTGGCAGAGCTACTAAAGCGCCATCTGTGTCTACTTCTTAATACGGAATGCTCAGAGCAAGGAGGCTCGATGTGGTGCAGACATGTAAAGCAAGGAAGCAACCATGCCATGCAGATGCACTCGTGCTTCCTACAACCAAATAACCTAGTTTCAAAGGTGTCAAATTGTGGCCTTCCGAGTGGCGGGATGGTTCTTTCAGAGAGTTGCCACACAAGTTGGACGTGCTGCGTTGAGAGGTGGCATGAGCCCCCTCTCATATTTCTATCTTACTCTGAGTAATTCGATTGTCCTCTCTAATTGCATGCGGTGAAAAGTTGCTATTCCTTCACACACGGACTTTCCACACAGCGTCTCTCGTCACCTGGGTGGTCCGGTGACAGGCGAGTTCTGCTGAGCTTGAAAGGGTTAAGCCGACGGGTGTGAGGGAGTGTAGTGGATGCTTTCCAGATGCCGACATTGTCATAAGAGTGGGAGCGACACGCCCAGAGGGGCCAGAAGGGGCGGCTGGGCTAGAGATTCCGTTACTTCGTAGAAACTTAGTGAAAACACTTTCTGGCGGGCTACCAGCGAGGTGTGGGAATGACTTGTGTTCCCAGGTAGACTTGGCGCGCAAATTCCCGCGTTTTCTCCAAAATCGTAACTGTGATTGGCTTGTTCAGGGCACAGCTCCGTGACGTAGCAAAATCGGCGCAGAAATTGGCACCAAGAATCTCCATTGGTGGAATGGTAGTGCTTCGGCAATAGAGTGGAATTTTCCGCCAGTTTTTGAGTTGCTGATTGGAATGTTTAACCACGGCCACTGTCGCGGGGGCGGGAATGTTCTGTGTTCGGCTTGTACAGGTGCTCTTGAGACAGTAGGCTCTCGCCTTTCGGTCGGAGTAGGTTACAAGACTGAGCTCTCGCTGCTCTGGACAGCTGCCTTCCGTTGGCTGTCTAGTATACTTTCATTTAATTGTAACTCTTTGACGAAGTTGCTGAAGTTTCTACTTCAACGTAACTTTCCGAGTACAGTTGGCAATTGAGCGTTCTGCGTACAAGCGGCCAATGTTGTCCGCCTTGAGAAGTTTTGGCTTAAGTTAACTGTACTGGAGTTACTGTGTGACTTCTCTTGTTAAAATCACTCACTGTACCGTCCGTGATTGTGTAGCGTGCCTTCTTCGTCTCCCTCAGAGGCGTATTTTTGTTGCTAGGAAGTCTTTAGTCTGGAACAACCAGACCAGGAGAATTTGTTTCGGGCTATACTCACGACATTATCATCACCACGACGGGACGTCGAAGCAACCAGCCATCTCCTCCAGTATGCCAGATCGCGTCCTTGCAGTTAAGAAGACAGCTTGGTAATGTATGTCCGCAGCAGCGGCAAATCAGGGAATTTTGCTAGGTGATAATCAGAGCTCAGCAGATCGCGCCTGTTCGTCTTTTCTAACTTTCTTCTGTCTTGGGTTTTCATTGTCTGAGTTATCACTACTGTAGCAGCAATTAATGTTGGGTTGGCTGGGTGTTTCTCTTAAGATTTGAGTTGCAAGGAATTGGCTCCAAATACACTTGGTCATAAATGTCACAATCTAGTTTATGGACAACTTCACCTTCACAGCATTTATTTGAGTATCCAATTTGATGTATTGTAAATGTTTTGTGTGTTTTGTTTATTATTTTCAGTTTAGTCATAATAAATCAAATTGTTATTTTGGACGGAACTTTCATTCTGTTAATCGGTAGAGCAACCCTATCATTTCTCACTACATTAATGAAACTTTCTTTAATTTTTATCCAATTAAATTATTGCAGGTGGCAAACTCTTTTCTACTCCACTTGCAGGGTCGATTACAGTCAGTTCATGTTTCTTCTTGATCTATGTGCAACAGCAAAAGTAGGAGTTAGAAAAGGGGGGGGGGGCTTAGAGCATCATTCCTCGCAGCTTCAGTTGTGCAATGATGTTTGTCTCAGTGGTCACGTGAACATTCTAACACCTGTAGATGAGGTTCTGGACGTCCACACAGCACAGACGCCCGCCAGGATCGTTGTATTTTAGGGGCAGCAGTGGGAGATCGTAGAGGTACCGCAGCACAGATAAGAGGGCTTGTGAATCCAGACGTGTCGACACAAACTGTTACGAACAGGTTATTAGCAGTGGGATTATGGGAACGCACACCAGTAGCCGGTCATCCACTCACGCCATGGCATCGACGCGCATGGCTTGATTGATGCCATCAGAGGATCTTCACCGATGAAAGCAGAAGTGATGGCCGTTTGTGCGTATGATGTATACCTGGTGAGCGCTGTCTCGTAGAGTGCATTCGTCCAAGTCACACTGGTCCCTTGTGGGCTAGGGTGCGACAAGCTACATCTCTCGTTCACCTTTGCTGCTCGGTACGTGCGGAATGTTGTTAGACCCTTTCCTTTACCGTGCGTGCAACAGCAAGGTGATGTGTTGTTCCAACAGGATAATGCTCGCCCACACACTCACCCTGAAAAGTGTTCTGCAAGACGTGCAACTTCCCTCCAACAGTGAACGGCAGTCGGCTGATGACGACAATAACGACAAAACAAAATCTCCTCAGCATCAAATTAATCAAGAAAATTTGGGTGATTACTCTGGCACTTAATCACTTAAGTCGCTGAGTTTGATCTCAGTATCGGCGTTGATAATAACACTAAGGATTTCAACTGAATTAATTCACTAACGAACTGCTTTCAAATAGACTAATTAAAAAAAAGCCGATACAAAAAGTATCTGAACTGCGTGACTGAATTTCTTTGCATTCTCTTAGCCCGCCCGGGCGTGCCGCGAGCATTCGAGTGTGCTGTATCGAATTCCGTTTGCATCTGAATCGTAACGGCTTTCCAGTAGGAGTCACGGGCCCCGAGGCGAGTGGTGGGGACTGCACCGGCGGCCGAGGTCCAATTAAATGACTTAAACGCGCCACGAGCCGGCCGCAACCCTTCTGCGTTTCTACGACTCGCGAAAGACCTGAATATTTAAGCAGCGTTCGCCAATATTAGAGGACAGAATCCCATTATCTTTACTGCATTAACCAGAGCTTCCTCCGCTCGGTTCAGATTTTTAATGAACATCGCTCTGCGGACGGGAAATGGAGGGGTGGGCAGAGGAGAGGGGGGGGGGGGAGAAGAGGGGAGGGGAGGAGTGAGAAAGGGGAAAGGATGGAAGGTGGGGGGCGGGTGGGGAGAAGAAAGCTGGGGTAAAAAAGGGAGCGCCAGGTTCGGAAACTTCGTTAACTCTCAATTTTGCTCGTGTCTCGGCCCCTGCGTCGAGTCTCCCCGGCAAGCGCTCTGTTTCTAAAATTTAATTTCTGTAAGAGCGCGTGGCAGTCGGCTGTTTGTTCCTTGGCGCAGTCACACAAAGTGAGTAGGGTAAAAAAAAAAAAAAAATGTCACCAGTGATACGGTTAGCGGGCGGTCCGGAATATAATGCGCAGATTAGCCCCTTGCACGTCTCACTGTAGCCCTGAAGCCGGCCCTTCTGCTCAGACGTGAAAAAGAGAACCCGACTAGGGTCATGCGCGCCCTTGAGACGAAATTGCTGTTTGCCGAGTTTCGATTCCCCCTGGTATTTCTACATCAGCAGTTTCTTCATAAATTCAGTCATTTCTATAAGTACACAACCCTTCTGAATCCTAGGTGATAGTTAAAGGACGAACCACCTGCAGCTTCCACACCCACGATTTCGAACTCTTCATAATAATAATAATAAAAAAAAAATCTCGGACTGCCACTCGACCGGTAACTAACATGGAAACCCCACCAGCCAACCATCGAAAAGAAAGCTCACAGTAAACTAAAACTTCTAACTGGCCGTACACTGGGTTTCGCTGCTCTACAGCTATGGTAGGGTGCAAATTAATTGGGACAAGACTATTAAACTTTATCTGGCACATTTATTACTATATGTGTAACATATTCAGTAGCTTACTGAATATTAATAGCTAAAGTGTCCACCTTTTGCTTTAATAAGCTTATGAACACGCTGTGGCGTTGATAACAAATGTTTCGTGGTTGAATTCTTTTGCTGAACAGTACCTTTTACCAAAACGCCTTTTCACAGGACGCCACAAATTCTCTATGGGATTTAATTCTGGTGGATTACCAGGCCAATGATGCACATGTATGTCGTTTTCTTCCATGCACATGTAGATTGATCATGTTGAAATGTTCATCCACCATCTCCAAGGGTCTGCAGGAATTGCACAATCCTGTACCTAAGGATTTTCGTGTGCTTGATTGAATTGATTATGCGATCATCTGGAACTAATGCCCTAGGGCCACTTGAGTGAAGAAACCCCAAAACATTGTTTGGGAGCGTGTTTTACAGTTTATTCAAGATGATCAGCTCTCACTGACTGACGGCTGCTTCGTCTGACAACACTTACTCAGTAACCTGAACAATAAAATGTGACTCATCGCTGAAAATCACACGCTTCCAGCCTTTGGAGGTCCAAGATTTATATATTTTGGCCAATGTCAACCGTTTTTTTCTGCATGGCAGGTGTTAACGACTGTTTCGTTATTGGCTTTTGCGCCTTCAGTCATAATCAAGAATCCAGTGCCGTGCCGTTGAAGTCAGTTTCAACCTCAACATCCAATACATCTTTCTGCAGGTGCTTACTTATCTTGTGAGGATTAATTCTATAGTTTCTAATAGAGTTTTTGAGTTCTAAGGGTGGTTTCTCACTTTCGTCATCGGCCTTTTTTCTTCAGAGACAATGAAGCAGTATCCCAGACAATCTCCTAATTCCTCAGAGCTATAAGCTGTAGCTATAAGTGTATTTCTCAGATGAAGTGGGCACTAGGAATTCTAATTACAGGCTTCACGTTTTGCTAATCACTTTCTGGTTGCCAAAATTGTAGTTAGAGAGCCAGTGTTGAGAACGGCGAAAGACAGCATAAATAACATTCTACATTTTAACAACAACATAATTTCGACCCGCCGCCCCACATATGGTTAAACGGCAGGGAAATGCATAATTTCTACATTAAATAATAGGAACATATAAAAACAAATAATTTCCACCAGCCGCCCCACACACAGAAATAATACATACGAGCACTCAACTGAAATGGAGGGGATTTACAATTGTTCACAGTCAATGCAACAATAGTCCTTCAAGAGTCCAACAATTGGGTGGATAAAGTTGGTTGTAGCTAACCAACGTCAGTTCCATGTAAAATATGAGCTTGTCCCAATTAATTTTCACACTACTGTGTAGAACCTAGATCCGATCCATCCTGTCCCGTGGAAATGTTGCACAGACATCCGCTCCATCGAAGTTTTATTACTCTCTTTAAATCCTTGCACGCCATGCACTTAGCCTCGTTTTCCGCATCCGTTTACCCTGCCCCACATGAATTCTTTACCATCTCATCAAACTGAATCTCTTCTCACACACATTGAACACCTACAAACGTCTATACTAGTGGTTCTCAGCAGGTATGCCGTGGTACGTAACTGCGCCACGAGATTAGCTAGGTGTGCCGCTATTCTTCTGAGGGTTTGTGATATTACTAATAAAATTATCTGAAGCAGTATCTCTGAACATTTATTTTTAAAAAGAACAGCAGAATATATGTAGTAATATTTCAGACCTTAAACTTATTGACATGTTATTTGTTGGTCTACGTCTTACAAGTTTTGTGTTATCAGTGAGAAACATGAGCCTGTCGTTTCTTACACAAAAGTTCAGTTCGTAGTGGAACTGAAGACAAACACAGACGCATTTCCTATTCAGCTGAGAAAAGTCTCTCACGTTTCTTGCTTTTTAATGTTGGTTAGTGCCGACAATCCCAACTCACACAGATAGATAGTGGAAAAATGCAAGAGAATGCTACCTGCTTTCACTATCATTATAGGGTACTCCTTCTTTGCTAACATTCAAGGTTCGCCATATTTCGGTTGAAGTGTTTGTTCTGTCTAAAGCTCTACGAGATGCTCTTCTTCCTCCGGAGACAGGTCGCTGGTCGATTCTAGAAAGATAGCATAAAGATTACGCCTCCAATCACATTTATCGTCAGTGATGGACGGAAAATATTGTGGCATGTTATTCTCAAGAACCATGATGTGGCTTAAAAAGAGTCCGAGGGTTATGTAACCGTGTGGAGCTACCTCGAAAGTAAGAGGAAAAATCTTAAGATATTTGTCGTCCATGTAGTTTCCATATTAAAAGAAACCGATGAGTTTATCGCTTGACATCAGCACATTTTTTTCCTTTCATTGCATGCTCTCGTTCAGGTAATTTAAGTGGAGAAAAATGTCAGCCAAATAGGCTACCTTTGACACCGTTGCTCGTGATTTGACTGAACTGAAAAAATCTGGCCTTTCGACGCTAAGTAATTTTAATAGCTCTTTTCTCAATTCGAACAAACTTTTCGGGATTTTGTCTTTTGACAACCAGTGGACTCAGTATGCTCAACCGAAGTGTCATGTCGAGATCCCGCTTCATGGTACAATAGTTTGAGGAGATTTGTCTTAAGTGAATTAGACTTAACGAAACTTACCATGTTAATGATTGAATCTACAACATTTTTACGTTATGTTGGAATAGTCCTCACTACCACATGAAGCTATGTGTTGAACCTACGGTCGGGAAATCTCATTTCAATCTTGCAAAAAATTGCTTTGAATCTTCCTGTCATTTGCACTGTCCATGCAAAAAGAAAGACAACTTTTCTAGAACAGTCCGTTTTGTTTCAAGGCGACGGATATAAAATTATAGACATCTGAACCAGTTGACGTTGAGAGCAGTTCAGTACATGAAAGGAGCTGTTCAGTAACCGAAACGTCGTCAACAAATCTTATGTAACTAAGTAGTTGACATTTATTACTTGTATCAGTTCACTCGTGGAGCTGTAGTGAAAACACATGACCATCGCTTAGATTTTCATGGACATTACACGGAATATCTCAAGACATGTCATCACATCGTCGGGAAATAGTATCGTTTGGCAATCGAACCAAAGATAGTTCCTTCTCGGCGCCATCACCTAACATCGATATCAGTGTTTCCTTATATGCAGAAAAAATGACATATGAGATTGTATTTTTGCGCTACTACACTCCTGGAAATTGAAATAAGAACACCGTGAAGTCATTGTCCCAGGAAGGGGAAACTTTATTGACATATTCCTGGGGTCAGATACATCACATGATCACACTGACAGAACCACAGGCACATAGACACAGGCAACAGAGCATGCACAATGTCGGCACTAGTACAGTGTATATCCACCTTTCGCAGCAATGCAGGCTGCTATTCTCCCATGGAGACGATCGTAGAGATGCTGGATGTAGTCCTGTGGAACGGCTTGCCATGCCATTTCCACCTGGCGCCTCAGTTGGACCAGCGTTCGTGCTGGACGTGCAGACCGCGTGAGACGACGCTTCATCCAGTCCCAAACATGCTCAATGGGGGACAGATCCGGAGATCTTGCTGGCCAGGGTAGTTGACTTACACCTTCTAGAGCACGTTGGGTGGCACGGGCCAGTGTAGGAGATCGCTCCCCACACCATGATGCCGGGTGTTGGCCCTGTGTGCCTCGGTCGTATGCAGTCCTGATTGTGGCGCTCACCTGCACGGCGCCAAACACGCATACGACCATCATTGGCACCAAGGCAGAAGCGACTCTCATCGCTGAAGACGACACGTCTCCATTCGTCCCTCAATTCACGCCTGTCGCGACACCACTGGAGGCGGGCTGCACGATGTTGGGGCGTGAGCGGAAGACGGCCTAACGGTGTGCGGGACCGTAGCCCAGCTTCATGGAGACGGTTGCGAATGGTCCTCGCCGATACCCCAGGAGCAACAGTGTCCCTAATTTGCTGGGAAGTGGCGGTGCGGTCCCCTACGGCACTGCGTAGGATCCTACGGTCTTGGCGTGCATCCGTGCGTCGCTGCGGTCCGGTCCCAGGTCGACGGGCACGTGCACCTTCCGCCGACCACTGGCGACAACATCGATGTACTGTGGAGACCTCACGCCCCACGTGTTGAGCAATTCGGCGGTACGTCCACCCGGCCTCCCGCATGCCCACTATACGCCCTCGCTCAAAGTCCGTCAACTGCACATACGGTTCACGTCCACGCTGTCGCGGTATGCTACCAGTGTTAAAGACTGCGATGGAGCTCCGTATGCCACGGCAAACTGGCTGACACTGACGGCGGCGGTGCACAAATGCTGCGCAGCTAGCGCCATTCGACGGCCAACACCGCGGTTCCTGGTGTGTCCGCTGTGCCGTGCGTGTGATCATTGCTTGTACAGCCCTCTCGCAGTGTCCGGAGCAAGTATGGTGGGTCTGACACACCGGTGTCAATGTGTTCTTTTTTCCATTTCCAGGAGTGTAGTTTGTTTACTGAGTTGGTGGGGAGGCTTGCATGCCTCAGCGATACAGATGGCCGTACCGTAGGTGCAACCACAACGGAGGGGTATCTGTTGAGAGGCCAGACAAACATGTGGTTCCTGAAGAGGGGCAGCAGCCTTTTCAGTAGTTGCAGGGGCAACAGTCTAGATGATTGACTGACCTGGCCTTGCAACATTAACCAAAACGGCCTTGCTGTGCTAGTACTGCGAACGGCTGAAAGCAAGGGGAAACTACGGCTGTCATTTTTCCCGAGGGCATGCAGCTTTACTGTATGGATAAATGATGATGGCATCCTCTTGGGTAAAATATTCCGGAGGTAAAATAGTCCCCCATTCGGATCTCCGGGCGGGGACTACTCAAGAGGACGTCGTTATCAGGAAAAAGAAAACTGGCATTCTACGGATCGGAGAGTGGAATGTCAGATCCCTTAACCGGGCAGGTAGATTAGAAAATTTAAAAAGGGAAATGGATAGGTTAAAGTTAGATATAGTGGAAAATCAAATAGGGGTAATGCAGGAGTGGGTTTAATAATGAATAAAAAAATAGGAGTGCGGGTAAGCTACTACAAACAGCATAGTGAACGCATTATTGTGGCCAAGATAGACACGAAGCCCACGCCTACTACAGTAGTACAAGTTTATATGCCAACTAGCTCTACAGATGATGAAGAAATTGAAGAAATGTATGATGAGATAAAAGAAATTATTAAGGTAGTGAAAGGAGACGAAAATTTATTAGTCATGGGTGACTGGAAAAGGGAGAGAAGGAAACATAGTAGGTGAATATGGATTGGGGCTAAGAAATGAAAGAGGAAGCCGCCTGGTAGAATTTTGCACAGAGCATAACTTAATCATAGCTAACACTTTGTTCAAGAATCATGAAAGAAGGCTGTATACATGGAAGATCCTGGAGATACTAGAAGGTATCAGATAGATTATATAATGGTAAGACAGAGATTTAGGAACCAGGTTTTAAATTGTAAGACATTTCCAAGGGCAGATGTGGTCTCTGACCACAATCTATTGGTTATGACATGTAGATTAAAACGGAAGAAATTGCAAAAAGGTGGGAATTTAAGGAGATGGGACCTGGATAAACTGACTAAACCAGAGGTTGTACAGAGTTTCAGGGACAGCATAAGGGAACAATTGACAGGAATGGGGGAAAGAAATACAGTAGAAGAAGAATGGGTAGCTTTGATGGATGAAGTAGTGAAGGCAGCAGAGGACTAAGTAGATAAAAAGACGAGGGCTAGTAGAAATCCTTGGGTAACAGAAGATATATTGAATTTAATTGATGAAAGGAGAAAATATAAAAATGCAGTAAAGGAAGCAGGCGAAAAGGAATACAAACGTCTCAGAAATGAGATCGACAGGAAGTGCAAAATGGCTAAACAGGGATGGCTAGAGGACAAATGTAAGGGTGTAGAGGCTTATCTCACTATTGGTAAGATAGATACTGCCTACAGGAAAATTAAAGAGACCTTTGGAGATAAGAGAACCACTTGCATGAACATCAAGAGCTCAGATGGAAACCCAGTTCTAAGCAAAGAAGGGAAAGCAGAAAGGTGGAAGGAGTATATAGAAGGTCTGTACAAGGGCGATGTACTTGAGGACAATATAATGGAAATGGAAGAGGATGTAGATGAAGATGAAATGGGAGATACGATACTGCGTGAAGAGTTTGACAGAGCACTGAAAGACCTGAGTCGAAACAAGGCCCCAGGAGTAGACAACATTCCATTAGAACTACTGATGGCCTTGGTAGAGCCAGTCCTGACAAAACTCTACCATCTGGTGATCAATATGTATGAGACAGGCGAAATACCCTCAGACTCCAAGAAGAATAAAATAATTCCAATCCAAAAGAAAGCAGGTGTTGACAGATTTGAAAATTACCGAACTATCAGTTTAATAAGTCACAGCTGTAAAATACTAACGCGAATTCCTTACAGACGAATGGAAAAACTGGTAGAAGCCGACCTCGGGGAAGATCAGTTTGGATTCCGTAGAAATGTTGGAACACGTGAGGCAATACTGACCTTACGACTTATCTTAGAAGAAAGATTAAGGAAAGGCAAACCTACGTTTGTAGCATTTGTGGACTTAGAGAAAGCTTTTGACAATGTTGACTGGAATGCTCTCTTCCAAATTCTAAAGGTGGCAGGGGTAAAATACAGGGAGCGAAAGGCTATTTACAATTTGTACAGAAAGCAGATGGCAGTTATAAGAGTCGAGGGGCATGAAAGGGAAGCAGTGGTTGGGAAGAGAGTGAGACAGGGTTGTAGCCTATCCCCGATGTTATTCAATCTGTATATTGAGCAAGCAGTAAAGGAAACAAAAGAAAAATTCGGAGTAGGTATTAAAATCCATGGAGAAGAAATAAAAACTTTGAGGTTCGCCGATGACATTGTAATTCTGTCAGAGACAGCAAAGGACTTGGAAGAGCAGTTGAACGGAATGGACAGTGTCTTGAAAGGAGGATATAAGATGAACATCAACAAAAGCAAAACGAGGATAATGGAATGTAGTCGAATTAAGTCGGGAGATGCTGAGGGAATTAGATTAGGAAATGAGACACTTAAAGTAGTAAAGGAGTTTTGCTATTTGGGGAGCAAAATAACTGATGATGGTCGAAGTAGAGAAGATATAAAATGTAGACTGGCAATGGCTAGGAAAGCGTTTCTGAAGAAGAGAAATTTGTTAACATCGAGTATAGATTTAAGTGTCAGGAAGTCGTTTCTGAAAGTATTTGTATGGAGTGTAGCCATGTATGGAAGTGAAACATGGACGATAAATAGTTTAGACAAGAAGAGAATAGAAGCTTTCGAAATGTGGTGCTACAGAAGAATGCTGAAGATTAGATAGGTAGATCACATAACTAATGAGGAAGTATTGAATAGTATAGGGGAGAAGAGGAGTTTGTGGCAAACTTGACTAGAAGAAGGGACCGGTTGGTAGGACATGTTCTGAGGCATCAAGGGATCTCAAATTTAGCATTGGAGGGCAGGTGGAGGGTAAAAATCGTAGAGGGAGACCAAGAGATGAATACACTAAGCAGATTCAGAAGGATGTAGGTTGCAGTAGGTACTGGGAGATGAAGAAGCCTGCACAGGATAGGGTAGCTTGGAGAGCTGCATCAAACCAGTCTCAGGACTGAAGACCACAACAACAACTGAGTTCACGTTAAGTACTGCTTTTTGTAAGTGAATAGACTGTGGAAACTAAATCATGGAATCGAACTCAAGCTCTACAACTACTGAAAATCCGCGGCCGCATTTACGTGGTTACCTACCTTAATTTTGTATCCAGATCGGGAGAACAAATACTTTTCGATCGTAAACTGCGCTTGCGTAAAATGTTGACAAATAGGGCTCACACGTCGAGCTTTATCAATTTGAAACAATGCATAAGGAGAGCACATGGATCGCAGTATGTACAGTTGGAAGAAACAATGACGTCAGGACAGGGTTGAGGAAAGCCAAAAAGAAAAATCAGTCGCGTGCATTCAGACTGTGATGTCGTCCCACGTACGACCACACCGCCGCCTCAGAGGTAGATCCGCCGGATGCGATTCTCTCGATAAACGGAACAGAAGAACGGCTGTGTTGGCCAAAGAGTACACAGCCAGTCGCACCACTTATGCTCGCCGCGAGGCGCCGCTAGGCCACTTCATGTGCAGCAGGAGAGTAGTGCAGTCGTGGCAGTCTACAGTTCGTAGCCGCGCTCAGTGGTCAGCCAGCGCCGATGTTAGTCATCGTCTGCAGCTGAGTCATTGCTGCCATCAAGTCTTTGTAGCTCCGTTGCAAGTTAGTCTTCAGATTTACCGGGTTCGACATTCAAGATTACGAGAGACGAATTCGTCACTGCAAGATTTGTGACTTGTAAATTATGTCATTCTACAGACGCTTAGTCTAGTCGCGTCTTCTATAGTTGTCAACCAACTGATCATGGACTACAGCAAAGTTAAGTAATAAATACTTTCTTATTTTGTACTCCTGTTAATTAATTGTGTTTTTTTGTTGTAGTTACGAAGCAGTCTTGGCATAGTAGAAACCACGTTTCCACCTCCTTGGCTACCTCATATTTGCCACCTGATGTCGATGGACTCGATTATGGTGGAAGATCGAGAGCCATCACAGACATTGACGACGTAGCCAGTAGTGATAATCAGGTTAAGAGGATACGACAGAGAAGCATTCCAGAATCTTTTCCCACTGCAGCAATTGGCAGCGATGTGTCTCAAGATAGTTTGAACCAATGAATAATAAACGAGTTAACAATTAATGATTAACGTCAACATTCGACAAATCTCCTGCGAAGTAACGCTTTAACGTTTAACGAAGATAAATTAGCGAAATTATCTTTCTGATTAACGTTGCCAAGCTATGTTTATTAGTATATGGTCACAAGTTGCAGCATGTTTTCAATATGTTCTTCCGACTCAGGAACATGCTGCATCTGTAACGCGGAATGGTCGGCAGCTGCTCATAGCATATCCAGTGTAATCAGAGAGCTACGTTGTTGTATGCTGCCCTTCAGATCAGAAAGTGTCCGGATAGACTCGATCTTTCAGATATCCCCAAAACCAGAAGTCACTTTGATCTAGGTCGGCGGATCTGGTCGGCAATACATATTGAATACCTAGAGATGATGCGGTCGTTACCGATGGTTTCTCGGAGCACATCTTCCACCTGGCAAGTGAAATGTGGTATCGCCCCTTCTTGCACAAAAGTAGTGGCGTGGACACAGCTGTGTTGTTGCACAACTGGAGTCACGTGTTGCGTAAGGAAGTCCTTGTAACGTGCATACGTCACGGTACTCCTAACAGGTCAGCAAGATGTCATCATCTCGAAGAAACACGGATCGACGATGAAGAAGCTTGTTAAACCACACCACACAGCGCATAAGCAGGGTGCAGTGGATGTTCCTGCACGGCGTGCGGCGGAGTAGAACTGCATATGCGATAGTTCTGTACTTTCACGGCGCCATCCAGAGTAGAATGTCCCTCGTCCTTCCAAAGAATATTCGCTGGCCAAATGTAATGCATTTCCATGCGTGCCAAAAAACGAAGAGCAAAGTCTTAGCGTTAGGGCTTCATTCTGAATCTTATAGGGGTACCAGTTGAAAATGTGCCTCAAACACTCTTGAACTGTTGATCAGAAGAGAGACAATTCTTGTGATACAACTCGAGCACTGGTTGCAGAGTTTGAGGCATGTTCTGTACGGTCGGCCATAGTTAAAGCAACTTCATCAACAACCGCCATGGGAATGTACCGTCTCTCTTTCCCTGCTGCACCATCAAATTCACCCTTTTCTTCAAATTTCTTGATCGCATTCTTTAGCCCATTTTTTGACATGGGACCTCTTTGCAGCTGTGATATTCCCGCAATGCTACTGCAGCCGTTCTTATAACCCTACCACCTGTGAACGATCTTTCTTCTCAAAAGCCATTACGTTTCGTACGGAAAACTTCCGCCTTCTTAATCCTTTGCACCCGCAGATCACAAAATAACTCAACATTGTCTCGACAAACAGCATACTGACTTGGAAATCAGGGAACAATTAACGTCTGGACTGCTCAGAGCGCCTTATTTTCGCCTTATTGCAGGAAAGTGGAGTTATTATTGTTTTAAGCATACTCCGCAAGCGCAGTGATTAATGGACGTACTGACGACGTTTCAGCGTCCTGCGAAGTATACAGCCCGCATTGCACCACTCAGAACACCATCAATTTAATTATAACCATCTGGAAGTTGCTTTTACAGAAGAAGTTCAAAATATCCATTTCTTGCTTGATTACAGCTCTCACATCGATGTCTGGTGGCCTTGCGAACACGATCCCAACGTTTCAGCGTCCTGCGAAGTATACAGCCCGCACTGCACCACTCAGAACACCATCAATTTAATTATAACCATCTGGAAGTTGCTTTTACAGAAGAAGTTCAAAATATCCATTTCTTGCTTGATTACAGCACTCACATCGATGTCTGGTGGCCTTGCGAACACGATCCCAACGTTTCAGCGTCCTGCGAAGTATACAGCCCGCATTGCACCACTCAGAACACCGTCAATTTAATTATAACCATCTGGAAGTTGCTTTTACAGAAGAAGTTCAAAATATCAATTTCTTGCTTGATTACAGCTCTCACATCGATGTCTGGTGGCCTTGCGAACACGATCCCAACGTTTCGGCGTCCTGCGAAGTATACAGCCCGCATTGCACCACTCAGAACACCGTCAATTTAATTATAACCATCTGGAAGTTGCCTTTACAGAAGAAGTTCAAAATATCCATTTCTTGCTTGATTACAGGTCTCACATCGATGTCTGGTGGCCCTGCGAATACGATCCCAACGTTTCAGCGTCCTGCGAAGTATACAGCCCACACTGCACCACTCAGGACGCCATCAATTTAATTATAACCATCTGGAAGTTGCTTTTACAGAAGAAGTTCAAAATATCCATTTCTTGCTTGATTACACGTCTCACATCGATGTCTGGTGGCCTTGCGAACACGATCCCAACATTTCAGCGTCCTGCGAAGTAAACAGCCCACACTGCACCACTCAGAACACAATCAATTTAATTATAACAATCTGGAAGTTGCTTTTACAGAAGAAGTTCAAAATATCCATTTCTTGCTTGATTACAGCTCTCACATCGATGTCTGGTGGGCTTGCGAACACGATCCCAAAGTTTCAGCGTCCTGCGAAGTATACAGCCCGCACTGCACCACTCAGAACACCATCAATTTAATTATAACCATCTGGAAGTTGCTTTTACAGAAGAAGTTCAAAATATCCATTTCTTGCTTGATTACAGCTCTCACATCGATGTCTGGAGGCCTTTCGAACACAATCCCAACGTTTCAGCGTCCTGCGAAGTATACAGCCCGCACTGCACCACTCAGGACACCATCAATTTAATTATAACCATCTGGAAGTTGCTTTTACAGAAGAAGTTCAAAATATCCATTTCTTGCTTGATTACAGGTCTCACATCGATGTCTGGTGGCCCTGCGAATAGGATCCCAACGTTTCAGCGTCCTGCAAAGTATACAGCCCGTAGTGAACCACTCTGAACACCATCAAATTAGTTATAACCATCTGGAAGTTGCCTTTACAGAAGAAATTCAAAATATCCATTTCTTGCTGGATTACAGGTCTCACATCGATGTCTGGTGGCCTTGCAAACACGATTCTAACGTTTCAGCGTCCTGCGAAGTATACAGCCCACACTGCACCACTCAGAACACCATCAATTTAATTATAACCATCTGGAAGTTGCTTTTACAGAAGAAGTTCAAAATATCCATTTCTTGCTTGATTACAGCTCTCACATCGATGTCTGGTGGTCTAGCGAACACCATCCCAACGTTTCAGCGTCCTGCGAAGTATACATCCCGCACTGCACCACTCAGAACACCATCAATTTAATTATAACCATCTGGAAGTTGCTTTTACAGAAGAAGTTCAAAATATCCATTTCTTGCTTGATTACCGGTCTCACATCGATGTCTGGTGGCCCTGCGAATACGATCCCAACGTTTCAGCGTCCTGCGAAGTATACAGCCCGCACTGCACCACTCAGGACACCATCAATTTAATTATAACCATCTGGAAGTTGCTTTTACAGAAGAAGTTCAAAATATCCATTTCTTGCTTGATTACAGGTCTCACATCGATGTCTGGTGGCCCTGCGAATACGATCCCAACATTTCAGCGTCCTGCAAAGTATACAGCCCGTAGTGAACCACTCTGAACACCATCAAATTAGTTATAACCATCTGGAAGTTGCCTTTACAGAAGAAGTTCAAAATATCCATTTCTTGCTGGATTACAGGTCTCACATCGATGTCTGGTGGCCTTGCGAACACGATCCCAAATTCCATGAGTACTGTGCGTTTCCAAATTACCTGCTATAATTCGGTTTGAGTCTGAAGGGATTCCGTTTCAGGCCATGGAGATGAAAACACCTTTGATTTAAAAGGCTCCCTCCCCCAAGCAGGGTTGAAATCAGGTGAGCACGGGGGCCAAGCAACTGGGCCACCTCACTTATCCATCTGTCAGCCTACATTCGATCCAAGTACTGGCGAGTGTATGACTGAACTGTGTGGTTGCGCCATCAGGCAAGAAGTGAGTTTCTTGACGAATAGTTAATGGAGTGTCTTCGGAAACAAAGAAGTATGATTCTTTCCAAGAGGTTAGTGTACCCATGCCCAGTAAGCCTGTTTACAAGTAAATGGGTTCCAACTAGCCGATTGCCAATGATACTGGCTTATACGTTGAGGGAGAAATGCACTTGAAAAAAAAAATGCTTGTTGGTTTTCATAATCCCATACCTGTTGATTGTATGGAAATTTGTAATGCCATCTCATGTGAATTTGTTACATCCGTGAATAATACTGATTGTAAAACAGGAAGGTTCTGACTTGTAGCACATTCCTTCAAGGACCACTGACGGATCATTTCTCGTACAGGGGAATATGCTGGTGACATGACATGTACACGTTGCAAACGATAAGAATACAAATGTTGCTCTCTCAACAGTTCCCAGATAGCCGTATGAGGGGCATTCACTTGCAACATGAATATATGTGTGCTGGTAGATGGAGTCATACGCACAGAATCCTTTAAATTTGGAGTTGTAGATCTTCGTCGCTCTTCTAAACCACGAGGTGTAAAGTTCCCGGGAGCGCGCTGTGGCGATGAAGACGCTCAAATGTTTTCCGGTCTGGGCGTCTTCGTTGCGGTCACCTCTCCTGATGCAAACAATGAGCCAACGCAGCATTGCCGTCCGACTAACCATGAAGTGTACTTCTGTGACCTCCAGATCTGAGTACGCATTGAACGCCAAACGCAGTACTCCCGTATATTAATCTCCTCGGAAGAAACTGTCCTGTTAGTATCATCTGTCACAGGAACTACCTTCGGGAAGAAGTTCAGGTGAGTGTCACTGTTTTGAAGCCCATAAATCGGAAACCAAGCAGTTTGGTACAAATGTTACAGTGAACTTTTTTCATTGTCTACATATCTAAAATTATGCCCGCTGTCATTGAAACACATTGTATATTCAATAATAGATGATAATTGTTGGTTTATCAAGGTAAGCTGAGTGATCAGCGCGTCTTACCGTCATGCAGAGGAGACGAGTTCAGTGCCCAACGCTGCCAAGGATATTCCTTGGTGGGAGGAATTTTACCCAAATACAGTCAGGCTCGTGGTGCCAGCTGAGGTGCTTCTTGATTGGAAAGTGTGCACCCAGTGTCTCGGGAGCTGACGACACCGCCGGAGCAGCGTCGTGCTGACATCACGCCCTCCATACAGCATCCGACCGACGCCACTGGCAGTCGGCACTGAAGATCGGGGAGCTCTGAAAAGTATGATGACGACATTCTTGCTATCTCTCACAGAGTAGAGTGGCAGTTATCCAGACGTGACTAGACAATGTGCTGGCGTACGCCTTCGCCAGCACACCGGTCGGCACTACGAAGCATTGTATAGCAGGCGTTGAAGTAAGAGCGCCTATGACGAGAGAAGACGAAGACACGCCCCCAGGGCAGCGTGCTTGTAGGCCGTCGTCGCTGACCGAGCTGTCTCAAATCTCTCAGTACGTCGCGTCGGGACTCAGTTCGCATTGCACCTCGATACGTCGCACTGTGTTCCAATCCTCCACAGTGATAGTCGCCACCTCGCATCTTAGCTAGCTGTGAGGGAACGTTAGTCACTGTATACAGGGTGGTCCATTGATGATGACCTGGCCATATATCTCACGAAATAATCGTCAAACGAAAAAATTACAAAGAACGAAACTTGTCTAGCTTGAGGAGGGAAACCAGATGGCGCTATGGTTGGCCCGCTAGATGGCGCTGCCATAGGTCAAACGGATATCAACTGCGTTTTTTTTAAACAGGAACCCCCACTTTTATTACATATTCGTGTAGTACGTAAAGAAATATGAATGTTTTAGTTGGACCACTTTTTTGCTTTGTGATAGATGCGCTGTAATAGTCACAAACATATGGCTCACAATTTTAGACGAACAGTTGGTAACAGGTAGGTTTTTTAAATTAAAACACAGAACGTATGTACGTTTGAACATTTTATTTCGGTTGTTGCAATGTGATACATGTAACTTTGTGAACTTATCATTTGGCAATACGTGTAACGACATTCCTCTCAACACCGAGTAGTTCGCCTTCCGTAATGTTCGCACATGCATTGACAATGCGCTGACACATGTTGTCAGGTGTTGTCGGTAGATCACGATAGCAAATATCCTTCAACTTTCCCCACAGAAAGAAATCCGGGGACTTCAGATCCGGAGAACGTGCGGGCCATGGTATGGTGCTTCGACGACCAATCCACCTGTCATGAAATATGCTAATCAATACCGCTTCAACCGCACGCGAGCTATGTGCCGGACATCCATCATGTTGGAAGTACATCGCCATTCTGTCACGCAGTGAAACATCTTGTAGTAACATCGGTAGAGCATTGCGTAGGAAATCAGCATACATTGCACCATTTAGATTGCCATCGATAAAATGGTGGCCAATTATCCTTCCTCCCATAATGCCACACCATACATTAACCCGACAAGGTCGCTGATGTTCCACTTGTCGCAGCCATCGTGGATTTTCCGTTGCCCAGTAGTGCATATTATGCCGGTTTACGTTACCGCTGTTGGTGAATGACGCTTCGTCGCTAAATAGAACGCCTGGAAAAAATCTGTCATCGTCCCGTAATTTCTCTTGTGCCCAGTGGAAGAACTGTACACGACGTTCAAAGTCGTCGACATGCAGTTCCTGGTACATAGAAATATGGTACGGGTGCAATCGATGTTGATGTAGCATTATCAAAACCGACGTTTTTGAGATTCCCGATTCTCGCACAATTTGTCTGCTACTGATATGCGGATTAGCCGCGACAGCAGCTAAAAACACCTTCTTGGGCGTCATCATTTGTTGCATTTCGTGGTTGACGTTCCATGTGTGGCTGAACACTTCCTGTTTCCTTAAATAACATAACTATCCGGCGAACGGTCCGGACACTTGGATGATGTCTTCCAGGATACCGAGCAGCATACATAGCACACGCCCTTTGGGCATTTTGATCACAATAGCCATACATCAACACGATATTGACCTTTTCTGCAATTCATAAACGGTCCATTTTAACACGGGTAATGTATCACGAAGCAAATGCCGTTCGCACTGGCGGAATGTTATACATTTGTGACTACTACAGCGCCATCTATAACAAAGCGAAAAAAGTGGTCCAACTAAAACATTCATATTTCTTTACGTACTACACGAATATGTAATAAAAATGGGGGTTCCTATTTAAAGAAAAGCAGTTGATATCTGTTTGACCTATGGCAGCGCCATCTAGCGGGCCAACTATAGCGCTATCTGGTTTTTCCCTTCAAGCTAGACGAGTTTCGTTCTTTGTATTTTCTTCGTTTGATCCTTATTTCGTGAGATATTTCGCCCGGTCACTATCAGTGGACCACCCTGTATAATTTTGATGTGGACATGAACAAGATTCAAGAATTAGTACAAGTTATTTGATTAAAGTTAACCTCAGAACTTCAGATTGGACATCATTAAAGCTAAGTACTTAAATGGTTCCTGTAATAAAGTGTATTTTAACCACGTGTGTATGTTGTGTTGTAGTGAGAGGAAACTGACCACCCACCTATCATACCACCTGAACCGTGCTGCGGCTCGCGTTGGTTCTGTTTGTAGGTTTCCGTCCTCTGTTGGAGGCCAGACCATATCGTTTAGTTGATACGGTTGCGGCTGTTTGTCTTCTTCTCGTGCTGACTGGCGCGACTTGGTTTCACAAGCGTTGCCTGTCCGCTAGTGGCAGCAGCGGTGGTTATCCATATGTAGTAACTGTGAACCTATCTTTGGGGCGACGTCGTTGTTCTACTGGGTGTTGTCAGTGGGCACTTCGGTTGGGGACTCAGGAGGAGCGAGGTCCGCACAGTGCGAAAACTCGCCGGGTCCACTGACAGCGCGCATGGACTGCCGGATGGAAGGCCTGTGGTCACGAGGGTGCACGATTTCGTCGTAAACTGGATCCTGCAAGCTTTAAGTTGAGTGCTTTGCATTCAAGTAAAGAAACCTCCACCATTGTGAGATCTTGCGGATCTCCAGTGACTTGGGTTCATGTTCTGCTCGTAGTGTTGCCGAGGCGAAGCGTTGCGAGTGGAGTCCTTGGGGAAGGCGGATCTCATTAGCTTTCCTAGACTTCTAATTACTATTTATTGCGTTCACTTTGTTACCATATATTAAGTTCAACCAGAGGTATTTTTCCTGCCTCGTGGCCGCTAACGCCCCAGTTACCTGCCCTGGGGGATGGTGTATGTAACGGTAGTGTACGTTTCCTCGACTTGCCGCTGCTGTCCGGTGAGGAGTGCAGTTTTGATAGCTTTCTTGATTGCAGGTTGGTTGGAGATTCTTCTACTCTGGTGTTAGTGATTCCTTTCTCCCTCTAGGCGCTCTAAGCACAGTATTCTGTGGGCGGAGTCCAGACTGCCGGTTCCGGCTTTGGCGTATTTTTACGTCTTTGCATTTGATTTATTGGACGTCAGGTAGCCTCAGCAAGATTATCATTAGTCTTTCGTTAGACTGCCACTAGTCTGAGTTACCTTCTTGTGAAGTGAATGCAACTCTTGGCTGCCTATCTCTTCGCTCACGAAAGTGTTTTTTGCCGGACCTACTCGGAGGTCGATTCTGGTGCACCGTCTGTGACTGGCCGTTGTGTTTTATTATTGTATTTGCTGTTTTATTATATGTTCCTACATTTTTTTATACAATTGCCATTCTTGGATTTACAGCAGGTTTAAATGATTGTGCTACCAAGTTTACCATAATTTTGTCTCACCTTTTTGGTGATCAGTTGCTTGTCCTTTTAAATTAACCTTTGCTGTTGTATTTGCTGTTTTGCTCTATGTTTTTAAAATTTTTTATATAATTGTCATTCTTGGCAGATTTAAATGATTGTGCTACTAAGTTTACATCATTTTGTCTCACCCATTTGGTGATCAGTCGCCTGTCTTTTTAAATTAACCTTTGCTATTGCATTGCTGTTTTACTGTATGTCTGTCGAACTTTTTTATAATTGCCGTTCTTGGCGTTAAAGGCCTCCAGCCGTGACTGTGGTTACTTGCCTTAAAATTCTAATTGAGATCACATTGGCTTGTTTTTAAAACATTATTTGCTGTCTGTATTTTATGCTCATTTGGTAAATTGTAACGCACTGAAAGCACTATTAATTACACAGTTGTTTATTTGCTCATTAATAACGTGCGATATCTTATTTATTGCTGAGTCTGGAATTACCGATCTAAAATAAATGTATGTAATTGCAAAAGGGAACCAATAGTAACTGATTGCGGCCCCGTCCACAATCATAGCCGTATCCTGCCTTCCTTGACTTCCAGGTTACACCACCCTTACCTCATACAGTCAGGAACCACAAACAATTTCAAGAGGGCACAGACAGAACAGGCAGTATTTTGGATAACCACGTTGCAGCTACGATTTGTTATCATCGGCCTAGTAAAACACTGTAAATTAAAATTACACTCCCGTTTGGATGTAGGTCGGTGACTGTTACTTACTGTGAACGCCTGTTACTTTAGTCACTCGTAAATTATGTAGCTCATCCTAACAATATGGGTCGAATTACACGTATAGTGTGCTTTAATGTCGAACTAACGTATGCCGTCCCTCTTACTTCGCCTCAACCTTAACTCTGTTACCTGAACAGGACAGCGGAAACACAGACTCCTGTCAGACGAAAATATTTTCTGCTCCACTTCATCACGCGCTTGCTCTTGGTTATTGACAGTAAAATATTGATGTCAGGAGTTTAAAAATCGACTTCTCAATAACGTTTTTGATATATCTTAATATCGATCTTAAAGACAAAATACCGACCTTCGATGTTGGCCAAAAAACGGACCTTTTTGTGAACATATGTGACGACGACACTTTTGCGACTTGTCAAACACAGCAATGGCGAGGGAGGGGAGGAACAATAGTGTGTTGAACGAACTAAAGCAGGGACATTGGCTATTGTAACCAAGCGTAGACAAACGCTTTTCATTGTTCATTCAGCTCGTGCTTCATGGTGTTTCAGTTACTAAAAATGATACTTCGACTTATGTAAGTATATTCTCCGTTTAGGCAACATGACAACACATTTGATTCACGTAAAAATAAGAACTTGTATAATGTAAACCAACATGTCGGCAATTAAGGCTTTTCAGACGTTTGTGTTCTGCCAGTTCTCGAAAATTTTTACGCTTTTCTTTTATTACTTTGACAGATAATTATTAGAATAATCTTTTTCAACTGTCTTTCACTCTAACGGGGTCTGTGTTAACATTGAAGATGGTTACGAAATGATACTAGTAGTATAGGCACGTTTTATTCGCTGACCACCAATGTCAGCTGTTGTTGATAATTTATTTTGCCTTTGTTAACATTTACACCATTACAAAGTAGTGCAAATATAGGCAACTTACTTTAATTGTTCGGAAATGTAAAACTGTGTACTTCACAAAACGGAAAAAAGGTAGCCTATGAATGTAACATCAGTGAGTCACGGGTTGAATCGGCGCTCATACAAATACCTGGATTAACACTTAATGGGGACATGAAATAGAACGATCATATAGGCTCAGTCGTGGGTAAAGTAGGCAGCAGACTTCTGTTTATTGGTAGAACACTAGAAAAGCAATCAGTGCGCAATGCGAATTGCTTATAAATCACTAGTGCGACCTATCCTGCAATATTGCTTAAGTGTGTGACACATGTACCAAATAGGACTAGCAAGGGATACTGAAGGTATACAGAGCATGGCAAAACGAATGGTCACAGGTTTGTCTGACTCACGGGAGATGTTCACAGAACCGAACTGGCAGACTCTTGAAGATACATGCAGCTATCCCTAGAAAATACGCTAACAGAGTTTCAAGAACCGGCTTTAAATGATAACTCTAGGATATACGACAATCCTGTACATATCGCTCTCATGGGGATCGTAGTCATAAAATTAGATTAATTACAGCAGGCGGAGAAGCATTTAAACAATCGTTCTTCCCGCTCTCCATATATGAAACGGGAAAAGCCCTAATAGCCGGCACACTGGGATGTGCCATCGGCAATACACTTCACAGTGGTTCGCAGAGTACAGAAGTAGATGCAGGAGGAAAACAAACTACAAAATGGAGGAGAATCCCAAGCTAGGTTAAAAGTGGAGTGAACAATAAGAATTAATTTATACCTGATCAATATTGAGACTATTAACTACAAGGATCACAGTCTGTAGACAAAAAGTTGTGGGATATGTAATGTATTGCTGTGTAACTGATATTAGATGTATTGCATGTTGCTTTTTACGCCATTCTATATATTCATCATTTAACGTCGATGTTAAAAATATCGATGTTTTCCGTCAATTTTTATGGAACATCGATGATTACAGGTCGACAATGAAATCGAAACCAGCATCGAAGATCCACCACCATCCCCAATCCCTATATTAAATCCTTTTCTTTAAACGTCTCCCTTAGAACAACGCTAATGGCCGCCCTTGTTTTGACCGATGCATTACCTCATTACAGGTGAGTACCCTCCTTTCCCGAAAGACCTTGACCGTATCACAAAGTCCCCAATGTGGGCAGTCTACCTGCCTTTCAAAGGCTTAGAAGGCTTAGAAATCACCGTGCCAAAATCTTTCACTTCTGGATCCTTACTTATAATTACGTTATGGTTTCGTTATTAATGTCTTTTTTATCATAACGGAGATTACTTTGTTGTGTGTATTCAAGTGTCCTCCAGATTACTTAAAGCTTCGTGAGGAGTAAGACCGATGACTTAAGTAATTTTACTACGCTTTACGCAAGATGAGGTTTTTTTCTGGATAGTAATACTCACATAAAAAAGAGTTTTGCATCACCCCGGTTCCTAGAACTCGTGAAGATAGACGTTGATTGTGGATATTGTATCTTTGATTTGTGTATTTACTTAACGGGATTGAAAAGTGAATAGAAGGGCTAAAAACGTGATACATACAAATCACTATAAAATACAAATAAAAAATCAAATATAATGTTATTGTGACGTATGTGCAGCGATCCCGTTCGACCAGAACGTTACGAAACTGAATTTGTTTTTGGTAGGCGAAGTACTACGGGTGTTTTCAATGCTTTATTTAATTAATAGAACTAGTTATCAGAATCTAAGTATTTTGATGTCGAGCTTCAACTGAAGTGCCACAATTGCTTCAAAAGGCTCTTCTGTAAAAAGAATAAAAGTTAATACGAGCAGTGCTCTCATATTAGTGTTAACAGGATTAGTTAACGGAAGCACCCTTCATAAAACCTGTTATGTCACTATGAATAACAGGTGCTTCTGACTTCCAATACATGTTAGTAAAGCAGGGGATAACTTCTAAAAGGTAAACAAAATACGAAAACGTACACCACACAATGAAAGCTGATAGTATAAATACAACTAAGAAAACGATATGGAAATGAATTGATAATTTCGAGCAGTTACATCAAAACTAATTTCTATTATGTAAATTTTAGTTTACACTTTACAAAGCAGTTTTATCTGTACTTATCGGTTATACGTGGATCCAGAACTTGAAACCGGTCTTACCCTGACGAAAGACGTGGATTGTTCGGTAGAACTGTATCGCAAGTCACGGTCGTCAGCTACGACGAATGTTCAAATTCATATATTGTAGGGGTTAGTTAGTTTGTTCTCTCTACATTGGCCAGCTTACGATTTCATTGGGAACTCCTGGCACGTTCCAAGTATGGGTGAAGTTTACGCAGATGTGTGCGAAAAGTTAGTAAGTTTGTGACCCATTGTGTTTAGTGATCTAGCAAGTTGTTCAGTTTCAGTCACAGTATGTGTCTGTCTAGAATTCTGTAAAACGTACTACAATGTTTCTGCCATCCCTCGGTGTACAAAGGCTGTAGCTGGTTTGGGTAAGCATGTGATAATTATGTGTTTTTAGCCAGTTATCAGGTGTGCCGGTACTGGGACAGATACCAGTCCTGGTATTTGCGTTGCCGCCATGTTAACCCTTCCGAAAAAAAAATGGTTCAAATGGCTCTGAGCACTATGGGACTCAACTGCTGAGGTCATTAGTCCCATAGAACTTAGAACTAGTTAAACCTAACTAACCTAAGGACATCACAAACATCCATGCCCGAGGCAGGATTCGAACCTGCGACCGTAGCGGTCTTGCGGTTCCAGACTGCAGCGCCTTTAACCGCACGGCCACTTCGGCCGGCCCCTTCCGAATAGCTGGATCGGAATCGGAGGTATCCACTGTTATTGATTTATATTTGGGACAGAGCTACCCTTTGTCCAATGTGAAAACCAGTGTGTGTATGTGTGTGTGTGTGTGTGTGTGTGTGTGTGTGTGTGTGTGTGTGTGTGTGTTTCTCTGTGGCGAAAAAATTCAAGAGACTCTGTCCTAAAGCATGTTAGACACTCATTGATCGCTAGCAAAGAGAGCTTCACTGCAAGTTTAAACGCAGCCAAAACCTCTCAGACAAACATAAGCTAAACGATGTCAAAGTTAGCGTAAAGAGGGATATGCAGGAAGCGTTCAGTGAATTCGAAAGTAAAATTCTATGTACCGACTTGACAGAAAATCCTAGAAAGTTCTGGTCTTACGTTAAATGAGCAAGTGGCTCGAAAGAGCATATCCAGACACTCCGGGATGATGATGGCATTGAAACAGAGGATGACACGCGTAAAGCTGAAATACTAAACACCTTTTTCCAAAGCTGTTTCACAAAGGAAGACCGCACTGCAGTTCCTTCTCTAAATCCTCGCACAAACGAAAGAATAGCTGACATCGAAATAAGTGTCCAAGGAATAGAAAAGCAACTGGAATCACTCAACAGAGGAAAGTCCACTGGACCAGGGATACCAATTCAATTCTACACAGAGTACGCGATAGAACTTGCCCCCCTTCTAACAGCCGTGTACCGCAAGGCTCTAGAGGAACGGAAGGTTACAAATGATTGGGAAAGAGCACAGGTAGTCCCAGTCTTCAAGAAGGGTCGTCGAGCAGATGCGCAAAACTATAGACCTATATCTCTGACGTCGATCTGTTGTAGAATTTTAGAACATGTGTTCTGCTCGAGTATCATGTCGTTTCTGGAAACCCAGAATCTACTATGTAGGAATCAACATGGATTCCGGAAACAGCGATCGTGTGAGACCCAACTCGCTTTATTTGTTCATGAGACCCAGAAAATATTAGATACAGGCTCCCAGGTAGATGCTATTTTTCTTGACTTCCGGAAGGCGTTCGATAGGGTTCCGCACTGTCGCCTGATAAACAAAGTAAGAGCCTACGGAATATCAGACCAGCTGTGTGGCTGGATTGAAGAGCTTTTAGCAAACAGAACACAGCATGTTGTTATCAATGGAGAGACGTCTACAGACGTTAAAGTAACCTCTGGTGTGCCACAGGGGAGTGTTATGGGACCATTGCTTTTCACAATATATATATAAATGACCTAGTAGATAGCGTCGGAAGTTCCATGCGACTTTTCGCGGATGATGCTGTAGTATACAGAGAAGTTGCAGCATTAGAAAATTGTAGGAAGATCTGCAGCGGATAGGCACTTGGTGCAGGGAGTGGCAACTGACCCTTAACATAGACTAATGTAATGTATTGCGACGACATAGTAAGAAGGATCGTTTATTGTATGATTATATGATAGCGGACAAACACTGGTAGCAGTTACTTCTGTAAAATATATGGGAGTATGCGTGCGGAATGATTTGAAGTGGAATGATCATATAAAATTAATTGTTGGTAAGGCGGTTACCAGGTTGAGATTCATTGGGAGAGTCCTTATAAAATGTAGTCCATCAACAAAAGAGGTGGCTTACAAAACACTCGTTCGACCTGTACTTGGGTACTGCTCATCAGTGTGGGATCCGTACCAGATCGGGTTGACGGAGGAGATAGAGAAGATCCAAAGAAGAGCGGCGCGTTTCGTCACAGGGTTATTTGGTAAGCGTGATAGCGTTACGAAGATGTTTAGCAAACTCAAGTGGCAGACTCTGTAAGAGAGGCGCTCTGCATCGCGGTGTAGCTTGTTATCCAGGTTTCGAGAGGGTGCGTTTCTGGATGAGGTATCGAATATATTACTCCCCCCTACTTATACCTTCCGAGTAGATCACGAATGTAAAATTAGAGAGATTCGAGCGCGCACGGAGGCTTTCCGGCAGTCGTTCTTCCCACGAACAATACGCGACTGGAACAGGAAAGGGAGGTAATGACAGTGGCACGTAAAGTGCCCTCCGCCACACACCATTGGGTGGCTTGCGGAGTATAAATGTAGATGTAGATGTAGCTAATAGTTATTTAAGTTAATTCACCATCGAATGCTCTCGAGCTAACAGTTTTCATTTTAAGTTAATTTAGTATCGAATGCTCTCAATCTAAAAGCTTTAATTCACGACAAGCTGCTAATTGTGTAATTAGAGATTATCTCATTATTACTTAAACTTACTTTCGCTGCACCTAAAATTAATTTTAATTCAGGCTTAATGCCGAGAACTTGACTACTGATAGCGGAGCATGAATCAATGTTTTTCTTAGGTCGACGTGACGTAACTGCAAAGCGATGCTAATGAGAGTGTTGGTCGATACAACCTGAAGTCACTTCTTACTCATCTGCAATGCAGGTGCAATCTTGAAGTAACTTTTAATTTAATAGTTTGAAATTAATTTTGCTACAAGAGAATGTCCTGAAGGTAGCGAATGCTGCTTCAAAGTCAAAAAAATCCGAAGAGGTCTGAATTCTCCTTGACAGGATGCGGGAATATTCTTAGAAAGGAAAAGATCAAACCGCGTAATTGTGGATGGTTTTAGAAACAGACATACCAGGGATACTATTTGTTGGAGTGAAAACATATTATTTAAAACAGTGAAATCCCCTCTCTCCTCTCCACCCTGTGTAATTTATATAAGGACAGAATAAATTGTGCTCAAATAAAAAGCTACCATTGATTTTCTCGTATAAGTCTCTTTTTGATCTTGTAAATCATCCTTTTCTATTAGAAAGTTACGAGTTGTATCCCGAATGGCAGCTTTCAATATGGCAAAACGGCCGTCATGTTAGGAACATCGCTTGATAAGCTTTCCTCACCTCCCACATCATACTACTTGTTTTTAAATTTCTGTTTGTTCACCTCTTTTTGTTTTAGAATTGTAGCTCCACACTTAGGGACGGTCGTGTATTTTTCCTGAACTCTCCTAACCGACAGCGTTTTCGTTTTTCTTCGTGTGTCCGCTGGTTCTGATGGGCGCTAGGAAGCAGCGCCAACTCTTCGCCGTTTCGTACGTGACGCAGATTTCACATTACCCCGAGGACCTCGTCTAGGACGGCGCGCCAAATCCGTAACTTTCCAGGACTGCCGGTGTCCAACCAGACATCAAGGGTCATCTTTGCGCCACATGAAAGCAAAGCGACCTTTACTAACGGGAGGGGGGGGGGATATTTTTCTGCAGGAGAGTTAGTAGGGGCGCCCACTGATCGGTACACCCTTTGCGCGATAAATACCTGCAGGTGAAACAGAGGCTGGAAATGAGGTTCTGTTTCAGCATTATGTCGATCGGAACAAAAGACGTACTTTATAACGAAATTTTTCTTGAGACATATGATTCTCATCTTTATCTACGATAACGCAGCTGTATTAGCTCTACCACTGCGGAGGTCTAATAGCGTCGGCACGGTAGCTCGGCGTGTTCGGTCAGAGGGTTAGCTGCCCCCTGTAATAAAAACTGAGTCAACGGCTCAATACTGTAATTGAACGGGTGTTGTGGGTCATCCGCTCTGAACAAATGCAACGAACAATATCTAACAGAACGAAAACAAAAAAATGGCTAACCCACCTGCCTAGCAAGCAAAGGAACCCAGGTTCAAGCCCTGGGTGTGGCACAAATTTTCAATTCGTTCCTTGAGTGTCTATCATTATCGTAGACTTACTTTACCTACGAAAATCTCAGTTGGTGCAGTTGTCTAATCGCCCTATTTGCGTTCTTTCTGTTGAAAACAGGGAACGCCGTCTTTAGTGGGCACGTACATCCTCCTATACAAGAAGAACAGTAAATACTGTAGGACTTAGTGGGCTACACCAACTCAAATAAAACGTGTCCAGATTTTATTGGTTACGCAGGTACAGCTATTAGAATATAACCCAACCAAATGCTCACAGAAGATGACAAGCAAAGGCAAATGAATAAATAAAAAGTTTAATTTCATAGCTGTCACTTCAGTACTCAATGTACTTTCAAATTAGACAACACCACGGGTACCTCCTCCAAAGTCGTCTTGGTGTTCTTTTGTGAGGGGTAGTGCTGTTCATAATCCGATAAATTCGGTTTTTATCGTGTTCGATTCGATCAGAATGATTATGCCCCACGATCGTGATGTAATCCAAGACAGAAAGAAGGTCGGCATCGGTCGCAATATCATCTTTTTTTATTGAAGTATAGGTTTCAGATAACAGAGCAGCAATTATCACTACGTTACAGGTTGTTATGTAGTCTCAACGTAATTATAACACATTTTGTAATACAGCTTAGGTATGCACAAGCGGTAGTTCAACTAACCAGCTGTACTAAAGCTTGTTCATGCCTGTTGTAATCGAATGTATGTTGTAATTTCTTTGAGTCTGCATGACTACCTAAAACACACTGATGATAGGTGCACTGTTATCTGAAATATACGAGGGGCGTTCAGAAAGTAAGCTCCGATCGGTCGCGAAATGGAAACGACTATGAAAATCCGATAAAGCTTTGCACAGAAGTGTTGGGTAGTGTCTCTAGTATAAGCCCAGTTAGCATCACGTCGCTCTTCTCATTTCGGAGCTCGCAGTGAGTGCGTAAAGATGTCTAGAAAATAGTGTCTGCCGCCAAGTACGAGGGCCTGGTGAGAAATTTCGCCTGAAGCTATGCAGCTAACATTACATAACTGTCGTGCTGTTTCTTCTTCAAGACAATTCTCAGCCGCATTCTGCAGGGGCAATGAAGATACTCCTGCATCGTTTTCAAATGGAAATGTGAGATTACCCACAATACAGTCCGCAATTGTCTCCCCCTGAGTTTCATCTCTGGTCACATGAACCGCTGTCTTTGAAGACAACATTTTGACACAGACAACGAGGTGTAGGCCAGCGTGGAGAATTGGCGGAAAGCACTGGCGGCTGCCTTCTATGATGAGGCTATTGAAAAGTTGGTACAACGCTATGACAAAAGTCTAAGAACGGCGACTACGTAGAGAAGTAGCTGAAAGGTGTAGCTAATTGTTACAAGTAAAACATTTCTGATGTTCACTGTGGTTTCAATTTGGCAATCAATCGGAGCTTACTTTCTGAACAGGCCTCGTAGATTTGGAGTAAAAAAGACAGATGATATTGCGACCGATGATGACTTTCGTTCTTTCATGATTCCATTCTTATGTTTGCTTTATATTTTTCGCCTTTCAGCCATACCCACAGGCAAAAACCTAAAGGGTAGTATATGTTGTGAGTTGTAAGAATTAACAGCTGTCTATGATCGGTACGTACACGGATATCGCCATGTGCACAAGATACTTTTTAACTGTATCTGCTTTAATTATGACAAACTTCAGTATAACGCGTTGCATTTTATCCTATATAAACGACAAGGCTTGTGGTTCTATGTCACAGTGAACAAGTTTTGTATTAAAAATTTTTTAAAGACCGGAAGATGGCAGTTATATCTGTCGAAACCGGTTGTTAAGAATCAAGGCGAATTTATGCTATCTTGGCTATTGAAAGTTTTTTATCAGCTAAAGGGGTAAGATCGGCGGACGTTGGTGTCCAAGAAATGTGAGCATTTCCTCGCGATCCATCTTCTGGAGAATGTTACATTTGGATGATGTGTCACCTGACCATTCAACATACAAGAGCCCCGTCCCTTTGGCCAAAGGAAGCCACTTCCAATAATGCTAGAAGCTAGTTTTCTCGCAAATGTAGATAATAGCTGCATTTAGGACGATGCGATAACACTCCAGCTCGTATCAACCAATAGTCTTATCATATCACATGACACATTTACAGAGAAGAGTTCTCGACAAGGCACACAGTTTTAATCTGCCAGGAAGTTTCATATCAGCGCACACTCCGCTGCAGGGTGAAAATCTCATTCTGGAAACATCCCCCAGGCTGTGGCTAAGCCATGTCTCCGCAATATCCTTTCTTTCAGGAGTGCTAGTTCTGCAAGGTTCGCAGGAGAGCTTCTGTAAAGTTTGGAAGGTAGGAGACGAGGTACTGGCAGAAGTAAAGCTGTGAGTACCGGGCGTGAGTCGTGCTTCGGTAGCTCAGTTGGTAGAGCACTTGCCCGCGAAAGGCAAAGGTCCCGAGTTCGAGTCTCGGTCGGGCACACAGTTTTAATCTGCCAGGAAGTTTCATATCAGCGCACACTCCGCTGCAGGGTGAAAATCTCATTCTGGAAACATCCCCCAGGCTGTGGCTAAGCCATGTCTCCGCAATATCCTTTCTTTCAGGAGTGCTAGTTCTGCAAGGTTCGCAGGAGAGCTTCTGTAAAGTTTGGAAGGTAGGAGACGAGGTACTGGCAGAAGTAAAGCTGTGAGTACCGGGCGTGAGTCGTGCTTCGGTAGCTCAGTTGGTAGAGCACTTGCCCGCGAAAGGCAAAGGTCCCGAGTTCGAGTCTCGGTCGGGCACACAGTTTTAATCTGCCAGGAAGTTTCATATCAGCGCACACTCCGCTGCAGGGTGAAAATCTCATTCTGGAAACATCCCCCAGGCTGTGGCTAAGCCATGTCTCCGCAATATCCTTTCTTTCAGGAGTGCTAGTTCTGCAAGGTTCGCAGGAGAGCTTCTGTAAAGTTTGGAAGGTAGGAGACGAGGTACTGGCAGAAGTAAAGCTGTGAGTACCGGGCGTGAGTCGTGCTTCGGTAGCTCAGTTGGTAGAGCACTTGCCCGCGAAAGGCAAAGGTCCCGAGTTCGAGTCTCGGTCGGGCACACAGTTTTAATCTGCCAGGAAGTTTCATATCAGCGCACACTCCGCTGCAGGGTGAAAATCTCATTCTGGAAACATCCCCCAGGCTGTGGCTAAGCCATGTCTCCGCAATATCCTTTCTTTCAGGAGTGCTAGTTCTGCAAGGTTCGCAGGAGAGCTTCTGTAAAGTTTGGAAGGTAGGAGACGAGGTACTGGCAGAAGTAAAGCTGTGAGTACCGGGCGTGAGTCGTGCTTCGGTAGCTCAGTTGGTAGAGCACTTGCCCGCGAAAGGCAAAGGTCCCGAGTTCGAGTCTCGGTCGGGCACACAGTTTTAATCTGCCAGGAAGTTTCATATCAGCGCACACTCCGCTGCAGGGTGAAAATCTCATTCTGGAAACATCCCCCAGGCTGTGACTAAGCCATGTCTCCGCAATATCCTTTCTTTCAGGAGTGCTAGTTCTGCAAGGTTCGCAGGAGAGCTTCTGTAAAGTTTGGAAGGTAGGAGACGAGGTACTGGCAGAAGTAAAGCTGTGAGTACCGGGCGTGAGTCGTGCTTCGGTAGCTCAGTTGGTAGAGCACTTGCCCGCGAAAGGCAAAGGTCCCGAGTTCGAGTCTCGGTCGGGCACACAGTTTTAATCTGCCAGGAAGTTTCATATCAGCGCACACTCCGCTGCAGGGTGAAAATCTCATTCTGGAAACATCCCCCAGGCTGTGGCTAAGCCATGTCTCCGCAATATCCTTTCTTTCAGGAGTGCTAGTTCTGCAAGGTTCGCAGGAGAGCTTCTGTAAAGTTTGGAAGGTAGGAGACGAGGTACTGGCAGAAGTAAAGCTGTGAGTACCGGGCGTGAGTCGTGCTTCGGTAGCTCAGTTGGTAGAGCACTTGCCCGCGAAAGGCAAAGGTCCCGAGTTCGAGTCTCGGTCGGGCACACAGTTTTAATCTGCCAGGAAGTTTCATATCAGCGCACACTTCGCTGCAGGGTGAAAATCTCATTCTGGAAACATCCCCCAGGCTGTGGCTAAGCCACGTCTCCGCAATATCCTTTCTTTCAGGAGTGCTAGTTCTGCAAGGTTCGCAGGAGAGCTTCTGTAAAGTTTGGAAAGTAGGAGACGAGGTACTGGCAGAAGTAAAGCTGTGAGTACCGGGCGTGAGTCGCGCTTCGGTAGCTCAGTTGGTAGAGCACTTGCCCGCGAAAGGCAAAGGTCCCGAGTTCGATTCTCGGTCGGGCACACAGTTTTAATCTGCCAGGAAGTTTCATATCAGCGCACACTCCGCTGCAGGGTGAAAATCTCATTCTGGAAACATCCCCCAGGCTGTGGCTAAGCCATGTCTCCGCAATATCCTTTCTTTCAGGAGTGCTAGTTCTGCAAGGTTCGCAGGAGAGCTTCTGTAAAGTTTGGAAGGTAGGAGACGAGGTACTGGCAGAAGTAAAGCTGTGAGTACCGGGCGTGAGTCGTGCTTCGATAGCTCAGTTGGTAGAGCACTTGCCCGCGAAAGGCAAAGGTCCCGAGTTCGAGTCTCGGTCGGGCACACAGTTTTAATCTGCCAGGAAGTTTCATATCAGCGCACACTCCGCTGCAGGGTGAAAATCTCATTCTGGAAACATCCCCCAGGCTGTGGCTAAGCCATGTCTCCGCAATATCCTTTCTTTCAGGACTGCTAGTTCTGCAAGGTTCGCAGGAGAGCTTCTGTAAAGTTTGGAAGGTAGGAGACGAGGTACTGGCAGAAGTAAAGCTGTGAGTACCGGGCGTGAGTCGCGCTTCGGTAGCTCAGTTGGTAGAGCACTTGCCCGCGAAAGGCAAAGGTCCCGAGTTCGAGTCTCGGTCGGGCACACAGTTTTAATCTGCCAGGAAGTTTCATATCAGCGCACACTCCGCTGCAGGGTGAAAATCTCATTCTGGAAACATCCCCCAGGCTGTGGCTAAGCCATGTCTCCGCCATATCCTTTCTTTCAGGAGTGCTAGTTCTGCAAGGTTCGCAGGAGAGCTTCTGTAAAGTTTGGAAGGTAGGAGACGAGGTACTGGCGGAAGTAAAGCTGTGAGTACCGGGCGTGAGTCGTGTTTCGGTAGCTCAGTTGGTAGAGCACTTGCCCGCGAAAGGCAAAGGTCCCGAGTTCGAGTCTCGGTCGGGCACACAGTTTTAATCCGCCAGGAAGTTTCATATCAGCGCACACTCCGCTGCAGGGTGAAAATCTCATTCTGGATTATTGATATTGTCACAAGTGTGAGTGTGTGGGTTTTATTTTGTCAAGTTGCGCAATGGATTGATCCAACAAGTACCCTTTGGCTCCTGCAAGAAACAATTTCCATCTCACACTACTACAGAAGTCAGACAGACGCTCCTAATGTACCAACAAGAACTGCTTGAAAAACATTCAGTAAAAAATATCTTCTGCCGTCGTCCGCTGTAAGGAAAAGACATAAAAACATTCTATATTCTTACGTAAGTAGTGGAATACTTGGGGACTGGAGTATTGCTAGTTAGTGTAAGAAAAACATTAAACGAACGGAAAAATATCATTTATTGCAAAAATTTCTGAGAAATCAAGTGAAACTTTTTCTTATAAAATAATAAATTTCTGGGTTCTTTCTGGAACAGTAGATTGCCTCTTATGGATAAGAATGCTATTATTTTGCAAAGTATGGAAAGGTTCTCCCTTTACTTTAAGAATGTTATTTACTCGGCGGAAAGGATGAGAGCCGTGACTACACAATTTGAATAGCTTTTCTAGGTACGGTCAAGGCTGTCTCGTAAGAAATGTAATGGAGTGTACTGTTATGGGGGACGGATGGGGCTCACATACGCTGTAGCGCACAATACCGTAAGAGCTGTGACGACTGCTGCCTGCGTCGCTCACTGCTGACAAATAACGCAACTATCCCTTTCTATCTCGATTGACCTTCGCCAATCAAACTCTCCCTACGCCTTGATGAAGTCAAGGACTCCTGTCCACCCCTAGTCTAACTATTGGGGTTTTACACCGGTCAGGTAATTGACTCTACCTTATCGAGTTTGGGTTCGAATGAAGCATCTTGATGTGCAGAGTACGGTTGTAAGGACAGAATAAGAAATGAAGGTCAGGAGGCCTCGCCACCTTACACAAGTGAAAGTTTCGTCATCAGAAAACATTATTTAGTGCCTATTTCATGTACTTGTGCGTCACATGCTGTGTCACCCTGATGGTTCTTTCTCCTGCATAAGTACCTGAAGCTGACTATGCCCCTTACGTACTGTAAAAATGAATGTAAGTGTGTGTCTGCGCATTCCATGTCACGTCCTAAACCACTGTACGGATTTCAACCAAACTTGGTACACATATCCCTTACTGTCAGGTAACAATCGGGTAGGAACCACCTACCTGTCATGGTTCAGGAGATATGACGTCATAAACACTGAGATGCGTGAAAAACTGCAGCATCGTGCAAGACGTTTAAATTTATTGCTTATTTGCTACTGACTCTATTCATAACGTACTACGTTGACAATATCTACATTGTCAGCTGATGTAACTATACAAATACATCACTGTCCAACACATAGTTGAAGAGATACGACGTTATATACGTGAAATAATGCCACATCATGCATGAAATTTTAACTCTACATTTATTCTTTACTACTAAGACACTCCTATAGTGGAGTCCACTTAAGCAAATCCCTGACACCTGGCAGCTGCGAAGCACAAACGTCTGTAGGCGAAAACGATAGACAGTCTATAGAGCTATGGAGAAGCGTTGCCATAGCGATGTTTACAAAATCGCATTGTAGACATGCGAAGCCGCGCCCAGCGCACAGAAACTGTCTGGAATCAAGTTTCTTAATTTGGACACTGTAAATATACATTTTTACATTATGCACACTCCTTTGTATGACTGTTTCATAATTTCAGAGGTGTTCTCACGAACAGGCCTACATGGCAATGCATTTTTTCCATACTTCACTACAAATTGTAGTGGTTAATAAAAAAGAAAAAGAGAAGAAAAAAAAAGAAAAGGTTGAAAATATGGGAAGAAAAGGTGAATAAAAAGGGGTTTTAAAATCGTTAACGACCGTGAAAAAAGTGAAAGAATGAAATGCAAATCGGACTTCGTATTACAGAAAAGTTATTGGACTTCGTGATTCGGAAAAGCTTTTGTTGAGGTGGTCCTTGTGGCGTTTCTGAGCAAAAGTCAAACCAATTTCCACTACAAAAATTATTTGAAGAAGAACAGGGAATAACAAAATGTGATTAACAGGGGGAAATGGCGTAGATAAGAGTTCATCCTTTACCATGTTAACATGTCTTCTTTCGTGCGGTGTCCAGGTCTTCAAAAATCTCCTACTTCCTTTCTGCATGAAAACTAGTAGGTGCTCCGAAATCTTGCAATCGTCCAGGAATCACTAATTTATACAAATCAAAATCATCTTGACACTGAATGCAATTTATTTTACGTTGCTACTTCCATCCTCCGAATTTCATAACAACTTCCACAATATGTCTACACATTAATAAGTTTTTTCGTCTTAATCAGACCAAGACTAGCTAATAAGTTTTTACGTCTGCATTAAGCTTCCGTTCTCGAGAGACCATAGACGGATAGAAAACAAAAAAAGAGTTACAATTTTAGTATTTTCTCTGCCGTCGAGCGCTCATACCGCTGCGACGGTATAATTTATATCTGAGGGATCGAATGTAACGCGGCGAAATTCAAAGTCCCGCTACAAAATGCAGTTCATTTTTCGTTGGTGTTTCTAATAGAAAATTGGCAAAATGAATACCAGGCCAATGCCGGGTTTGACAGCTAGCACACCATATATGACAATCACTAAATTCTATGAAAATACTGTTCATACAATCTGAACACGAAGTGCACTGTTCTCGCTGCAGTATCCACAATTTGCACAAAAGAACATGACTTTTTTTCAATAGATTGTGTTGTGGCGTAACAAGACAGCCACGCCACTCGGAAGTAGCCGAAAGGCACGCGTTAACTCACGCAGGCTAGTAGATAGGTCTGAAACAGGATACGTAATGAATGCTATAAAGAAAAGTACGTAGCTCCTGGAATACTTAACTTTAATCCATCCTTGTGGTACATCGCTCTTGACGATACAAGTGAGACTCTTTAGATACAAGCTATGTAATGCTAATGGCGCCTTGCTAGGTCGTAGCCATTGACTTAGCTGAAGGCTATTCTAACTATCGGCTCTGCAAATGAGCGAGGCTTCGTCAGTGTGCATCGCTAGCTAAGTCGTCCGTACAACTAGGGCGAGTGCTAGTTCGTCTCTCGAGACCTGCCGTGTGGTGGCGCTCGGTCTGCGATCACTGACAGTGGCGACACGCGGGTCCGACATGTACTAATGGACCGCGGCCGATTTAAAGCTACCACCTAGCAAGTGTGGTGACACCACAGATTGGTTGAAATGTTTACCACCATTTATGACAAGGTATCCACAAAAGAATGTCCCAGCTTCAGTGGTATGTTTTGAATGATTCCTATTCTGATTTCACCTGGTGCGTCCTGATCAAAGATCAGGATGAAGGCGAGCAGAGTGATCGTTTATTCTGAGTAAGTCTCAATCAAATAACTTGGAAGCTGATGTATAATTAAATCAGTTGAAATGAACCGTTGGGAAGTTGTCTCCCTGATTAATATTTGTTCAAAGTCAAAATAATGATACTCGTCTTAACACATAAAATAAAATATTAAAAGATCAAATAGATTTTAGTTGTTGAGGGTGCTGGTGCGCAGATGGCCTTCAATAAGCCAGACTGAAGGTTTGGGTGGATTGCAGGAAATAACATTAGGATCACAATTTATAAACCTTTCAACATGTACTTACTGATTAAATTACACAAACGATATCGAATGGACATCAGAATTGCAAGCGAATACTGGTGCTCGATGTACATTATACAATACAGTTCGCATTTCATAAATCGTACCTCAGTACCATGGAAGAGTGTAGGATAAGTAAAAGGAGAGGCCTGCTAAAGCATATGCATATGCACATCCATTCTAACAATCCACGCAGAAGGAATAATGCATAAGGATAATTCCGTACACCAAACTTATACGCATGAGGCCAAAGGGTAACTAATTTTAGCAGTTAATCGCGCGGTCAGCGAGGTGCATAGAAACTCCCCACTTCGGAAGTACGAAAAATACGGAAAAATTGCAATAAAATCGAATTGGCACACGATACGAAGTTTATGTTGAACAACTAACTTGAATAAATGATTACGTTGGGTCAAGACCTCCTCGGGTCTCGAGGATGCACATGGTGTCAGCCAGATAACAGACAATGCAAAACATACAATTTTAAACGTTTACAATAGGAGAAGATGAATTAACAGAGCTGCAGGCTCAAGGCGCTACAGGAGAAGCACGTGGTTGCTGTCACCACCTCACATGCTTCTAGGAACACGAAGCTCGTGGAATGAATTAAAATAGAACAACAGAAAAGGAAATTCCAGCATAAGCATACTGAAAACACACGATGCATTGAAAGATACATACAAGCTGAACTGAGTTACAGGTAGACTAAGACACTCTCTCATCTCTAAGCTGCGGTAGGATAAGGAATCGAGTTAAAGAAACGGAGTATTAATAAAGATGATACAACTCATTAACTCAAATAAATTATACGGTATGTTTTGCCATGATTGTGTCTGAACTAAACACATTAGAATCTCAGACTAAACTAAGTCTTACACATTCCAAGTTCCTAACTTAAATTACTGGAGATGACCTTAAAGCACACCCTTAGTTACTGAGCCCCCCAAGTACAGTGCCGTTCCACACTTCCTGACAGTCAGAGACAGTCAGAGAAAATACATCGTAGCTACCTGCACCGGTTTACTCCACAGCTGCTGATCAGTGTCTATTAATGTCTCTTTGACCTAGCAGAACTCCAGTTAAATTCTACACAAAATATGGCTAAAGCGTCACTGCCATTCAAAGAACCCGTGGCGTGAATCCAAGCGTAATGGAAGCACCGCACACAGACATTGACCCACTCTCTCCATCGGACGAGATGAAGAGTAGGAGAAGGGAAATATAGCACAGCACACAGAATACAGCGTGGATAAATAATAATCATCGGAGTACATATACACATAATAGACATATAGGTGTTTGAAACCTAAAACATAAACTGAGAAATCACAAGATTAAATTGGAAGGAACACATAGAAAATGTTGTGGGGAAGGCTAACAAAAGACTGCGGTTTATTGACAGGACACTTGGAACATGTAACAGAACTACTAAGGAGACTGCCTACACTACGCTTGTCCGTCCTCTTTTCGAATACTGCTGCGAGGTGTGGGATCCTTACGAAATAAGACTGATGGAGTACATCGAAAAAGTTCAAAGAAGGCCAGCATGTTTTGTATTATCGAGAAATATGGAAGAGAGTGTCACAGAGATGATACAGCATTTGGGCTGGACATCATTAAAAGACACCGACCTACCTAGGGAGAAACGATCACGAAATCAGAGATCGTACGGAAAGTTATAGGTGTTCGTTCTTTCCGCGCGCTTTAGAAGATTGGAATAATAGGGAATTGGGAAGGTGTTTCGATGAACCCTCTGCCAGACACTTAAATGTGATTTGCAGAGTATCCATGTAGAAGTAGATGTGGATGTATAAGACAAGCTTTGTTTCAACAGAGTATACTGTCGAGTTTTGATCTTTTTAATGTATTTACATGTTCTCTTGTAAATCTGTGGTGTTAAATATTTTAAGACTAACAAATATGTAGACATGTTTTAGTCTGTTGTGCTGGATGTACACAGAGACTTGATTTAACGCCACTACTTTCATTTTCAAACTTGAGCGATATTATGATTACCCGTTACTTTCTGTAAGCTTGTTTTGTACACCCTTATATGCTTCATGTGAAACGTCCCCTTTGAAAAATTATACAAGACTGTGCTTAAACTGACACACAATATTTTTAGCGCAACGCAATCTGACTTTCAAAAATCCCTACAAAAGAATGGCCCTGACTAACATTAACCTATACCTTTCACAAATCACTTACCTCACCAAAAATCTTCGTTACTCGAACTACTGCAATACAGCGAGCGCCACTACTGTCAGCTAAATAAAAGATTCAAACTATGGAAGGCACTAACTACTGATAGGCATGGTTAGCAAATGAAAGATTTTAATAGAGAACAAACAATGTATTTACCTTAATAGTGTTGAAAACTCATAATATACATAGCAGTTCATGACACCCAGTTTTAAAAATTTCACAACTCCGCCATCTCTCTCCCCACATCCACCACTGCTGGCGGCTCACCTCCAACTGCGCAACGCTATGCGCTGTTAACATCCAGCTGCCGCTGCCCAACACTACAATGGCAGACAACAATGCAAACTAGCCACAGACTGCACACAGCACAGAGCGCTAGTAACGTTGCCAATAAGAAAACATAAACAGCCTACTTACATAGCCCCCATGCTCCCCACAAAAAAATTTACAAATTGATTTGGGCAGTGGCCAATAATTATTTGATAAAATTTTTCATAATTACAATAACAAAGAAATCAAATGCACACACTTATCGATACAATGTTGGTCAAAAGCTAAAATTTTCTCACAGTCCATAAAGACAGTCCTGATCATTCATTACAGTAACATTGCAGTGTTTTTCTCAAAGTCTGAGCAGTAAAAGAAAATGCACACGGAAGTAGTGGATTTCCATGCAATCCTGAAGAAGTAGTGTTGTTCTTCCAACGGAAAGAAAGTGCTGACTCTTGACATGCAGACAGGTAATGGGCCACAACAGAGCAAACCCACAGCAGAGTCAGTCGAAGTTTTGAAGAATATTGGTAGGTAGGTCATCACAGAGCAGACCCACAGTAGTGCTGGTAGAGATTACGGTACTGGTGAGTCAGCAAAGGTGTAGACCCACTGTAGTCCTTGTAGAAATAATGGTAGTAAATGTCGTTTTGTGCTCCCTCATTTTTTTGAAAAAAATTATTATTTACTCGATCTTAATAATGTTGAAAACTCATAATATACATAGCAGTTCATGACACCCAGTTTTAAAAATTTCACAACTCCGCCATCTCTCTCCCTACATCCACCACTGCTGGCGGCTCACCTCCAACTGCGCAACGTTACGCGCTGTTAACATCCAGCTGCCGCTGCCCAACACTACAATGGCAGACAACAATGCAAACTAGCCACAGACTGCACACAGCACAGAGCGCTACGTAACGTTGCCAATAAGAAAACATAAACAGCCTACTTACACATGTACACTCTTCTATTATACAGGGTCCTCAAGACCAGTTGCCTTCACAATAAAATAAAGTAATATCTTAAAGTACACGGCTGTTGGTGAATTTTATTGACCTTGCCAATTGTTATAATAATGGTCGCCTGCCTCTTGCATTACTTTATGTCACATTTATGTTACAAAAATTAAAACATTCTCGAAAATCTTGGAATCGCCAGCATCGATATCTTCCCAGTATCAATGTCATAACGTGCAAAAATTGTGGAGTTTGCCTATTCCCGGAATGGAAGAGCTGTCTGTGCAGCGTCCGTCCCATCCGCCTGTCACATCGGCATCCCGCACGACAGTACAGACATGTGGGATGCCTTCATCACGCCGAGTGAAACCAAAGCCGGTGACGGAAGCACAGCCTCGTGTTTCAGCCAACGGCCGCCAGGGCCTGCTACCCGAGCGCCGCGGATCGACAGCAGCGCCAGAGGTCGATTAACAAACGGACTATTTTCCTACGCCACTCACGTGATCGAAAATAGTCCCAGAAGACCCATCCGTCAACTGGCCTTATAAGCAGGAGCACTGCCGACCAGAAGGCTCGCTCTTTCAACAGCAGGTAACTGACCTTAGACGACAAGCTCCGACTGTACCGGACAGCTGTCCATCCTTCGCTCACCTACGGTTCCTCCGCGTGGGCCACGATTTGTGCCTTCCGGATGCAGACCCTACATCGACTTCAGAATAAGGTGCTTCGGTGGAGCCTGCATGTCCCTCCACTCACGAGGGTAGCTACCCTCCACGAGGAGACAAACACGGTAACTCTAGAGACGGCCATTCGAGAAAAGGCACGGCGTCTCTATGACAAAGCTGATGCCCTGCGTGACATACACCACATTGGCACCACGACTCCCCGGCTCTGCCACCGCCATCTGTAACATTATGTGATTATCCTACCATTTTAAATCATTCAATAACCGAGCAGTCTCTCGCCAACAGCTACAGTTAACAAATAACGTCGCGAGAATGTAAAAAACGAACGTGCTGTGACGTTTTTATTGTGGAAGCGCCGTCAGAGATGCAGTGAGCTATTGACTTTGAAAGCCGCTGCGCGAAACGCGGACAAAAGAAGAACACTTTTACACATTCTTTTGATGTACGAGTTATTCTCGATGAAAAGTTACTCACTCTTCTGTCTCTTGTAATTTGTGTCGGAAACGCATGTCTTGCCACCGTATTATTATTGTTTAAAAATATTATTTTAGTGTAATGTAAAAGCGCCATACTGCATAGCAGTAGATTTATGTGAGAAGTATATTGTACGACGTGTGTCTGGAAATGTCAAAGGATTTATTTTAATTATGAGAAGAGAAGTGCCAGTGAAAACGTTATCCATGTTAAATCCTTCAGAGCGTTGTAAGTTGGTTATCTATTGATTGCCATAAATTCAAAGTTAAATGGAACTTGTGTATGGACTATTTATTTAGTATAGAACCTATGTCTCACTACTTCATAACCAAATGTATGTGATTTCCTTTTATGTTTCTACAAATTATGATGGTTCACAGTCACGAAGTGTTTCGTCGAAATCGGACGGAAGTTGCACACGGTGAAATATTTTCTCCGCACCTCATTCTACTGGTAAATGCATGATAAAAATGGTTCAAACGCCTCTGAGCACTATGGGACTTAACATCTATGGTCATCAGTCCCCTAGAACTTAGAACTACTTAAACCTAATTAACCTAAGGACATCACACAACACCCAGCCATCACGAGGCAGAGAAAATCCCTGACCCCGCCGGGAATCGAACCCGGGAACCCGGGCGTGGGAAGCGAGAACGCTACCGCACGACCACGAGATGCGGGCAAATGCATGATAAACTTCGGTCCCTTAGGAAATTCATGTTGAAATATCCAAAAACAATTATATTTTCAATAGTCATTTACCCTCCTCTGCAAAACAACTTCTGAGTGATCAGACGATTCAACAAGAAACAGCCGCACACATTCGGCGAAAATTCCTGACCGGTAAAGGTATTCAAAACGACTACAATAACTAGTTATGTCTATTGGCCTAAAATACAATATATATCATATGTGATTTTCTCTGCAAATATATTTCCATCGCCGATTATAGCTGTATGTTAATTCACGAAAGTAAACATATTGTTATACATCCTGTTTCTCTTACCATCCTCGAGGAATCGGATTCGGACCATGGCTAACGATAGCCCTGTTATGGCCACTAATAATGTGTCAGTCTTGATACGACCACTCAATATGTGACTTCCATTGTACGACCACCAGTATCACTACCTCTTGCCCATTACCTTGAACTTCCACCAACGGAGGGTGGTACGGGACTTCGAGTCCCACCGCCACAACTTCAAGGCGCATTCCAATGGTCTCATCGCAATGATGTCATTGTACGACGGAAAAAATTTACGCTTACACCGAGACAGTAAGACAGCCATCAACCGGTGCCGCTGTACTAAAACCAACCACAAAAAAGGGATATAGGCAGTTAGACGTTCCGCCCGGATTTGTAGGGATCTGCCATTCCGGCCCCGACGTCCACGCGCCTCGTCTGCTGGTAGTCTCGGATCGTCAGGAGTGGTAGCTTTGGACTGTGACTCAAGAGTGTCGCCTAATGGGGGGGGGGGGGGGGGGTCTGGCCTCCCTGGACAGCTTTGTGGTAATGCTGTGCCGACCACTCTCCAGTAGTTCTGTTTCCGCATTTTCTTTGGTGGGTTTTGTTGAGCCAGAGACTTGCGAGGGAAAGAAACTTTTTTGTTATTCTGTAAGTAGGCTGTTTAGGTTTTTATATTGGTAACGCCACGTAGCGCTCTATATGAAAATCACTGACTGTGCTGTGTGCAGTCTGTGGCTGGTTTGCATTGTTGGAATTTGCTATTGTACAGTTGAGCAGTTGGCTGTTAACAGCGCGTAGCGTTGCGCAGTTGGAGGTGAGCCGCCAGCAGTGGTGGATGTGGGGAGAGAGATGGCAGAATATTGAGAGCGGACGATCTGGACGTGTGTCCATCAGAAAGAGTAAATTTGTAATTTTGGATATCATGAACTGATATATATATATATATATATATATATATATATATATATATATATATATATATAATGACTTTTGAACACTATTAAGGTAAATACATTGTTTGTTCTCTATCAAAATCTTTCATTTGCTAACTATGACTATCAGTAGTTAGTGCCTTCAGTAGTTAGGATCTTTTATTTAGCTGTCAGTATTGGCGCTCGCTGTATTGCAGTGGTTCGAGTAACGAAGATTTTTGTGAGGTAAGTTATTCATGAAAGGTATAGGTTATTGTTATTCAGGGCCATTCTTTTGTAGGGATTATTAAAAGTCAGATTGCGTCGCGCTAAAAATATTGTGTGTCAGTTTAGTGATGATCAGAATAAGTAAAGAGAGTCATGTCTGAGTACGTTCAGTTTAGCCCAGCTGTTTGAAAAACAAATAACGTAAGAGGTTTTCCAGCACAGTAATTCATAAATTTTTCTAAGGGGACGTTTCAATTCTTCTGTTAGCGGATCCGAAGCGGAATCTGCACTTTGTTTCTTTCTTAAATTGTGTTTTATTTCGACTACTTTGAGAGGTTCTATGCCCTCTTTTGAATGTCTCCTCTCATTTTCATCAATTTTATTAATGTTCTATGTAATTGCACGGTAGTGACAGACCGAATAAGGTTATTGTAATGAGAGTATTTGTACTGAGAGCTCAAAAAATACTTTTCACTTGTTTCCTAAACATGTTGGGCTAGTTCCATGGGTGGCCTGTGCGAGGCGAGCATCAGAGGACGCGGCACACTGCGTTTCCGGTTGGGGGCTGCACTTCCCTGAATTCTGTGGGGTTCGTACAATAGGCTTAGGGGCCTGGCAGAACGACTGACGTCGGTCGAGTTTCGCTATTGTATGCAGGGCGAGGGAGCAGAGCAATGTTGGCTTCGCTCTTGCGTTGCGGGGGCAGGGGATTCGGGATCTGATCTTCGTCGGAGTCGGACGGTCTTGCGACTTGGTCGCTCGTTTTCGGAAGAACTTAGAATTCTCGGACAGCCTCCGCGGCCAGGGCTTGACACAGAGTTGCTGCACGGCAGAAGTCGGCGCCTACGTCATCAGGACGCTGCCTACCGACGACGTGCTGCAGATTTCAGTACTGGCGCAGTATTTTGCGGCTCCGGCATTGTAGGACCTTATCAATTTTATACTGAATCCCTCAGCAGCACACGCGCTCGCTTTGCTACAAGTCCACCTTGCTTGTTTCTCCATATGATCCCATTTGAGCTCTCACTACTAATTGCGGTACTGCCGAATAGTCGGGAGATTAATATTTGATTCATTAGGACCTCCAGTCATTATCGTCAATCTATTGCATCACAGAGAGTAGGAGCCCCTTGTTCTCTAGCCAACTCTTAGTCTCATAATATTTCTGTATGCCCTATCCTTTAACCTACTGTGTGTGTCGACAGTCATGTGCATTTACGTCCTGATATGTATAATAAATCTCACTGTAATATTTAATCCGCATATCATTTCGTAGATATAGTCAGAATCCTATTTCCTGTTGTTTATTATGATAAAGTTCTCTTTTTCTTAGTAGATTGCGAGTTTTATTAAATTATTGTGAGTGTGCACTCCTTATTTTACCAACTAGCAGGGTCCACCATCATTTCCTTCCGTTACCGTTGTGCGCATAGTTAATTAGCTGGTAGATAAGGAGAGAGTCGAGTGCATGTATCGTTCTCATGCAAGATTCGTCTGAATTAAAGAGGTACAAACTCTTCTCCACCCCGGCACCTCGCAACTTTGTCGACATCAGCAGTGATCTTGTTTATCGGTTTTCCCAGTAAGTCAGATTGAGGAATATCGTTTGCATTTTGTCTCTGACCACGTGAGGCAATACTAACCTTACGACTTATCTTAGAAGAAAGATTAAGAAAAGGCAAACCTACGTTTCTAGCACTTGTAGACTTAGAGAAAGCTTTTGACAACGTTAACTGGAATACTCTCTTTCAAATTCTGAAGGTGGCAGGGGTAAAATACAGGGAGCGAAAGGCTATTTACAATTTGTACAGAAACCAGATGGCAGTTATAAGAGTCGAGGGGCATGAAAGGGAAGCAGTGGTTGGGAAAGGAGTGAGACAGGGTTGTAGCCTCTCCCCGATGTTATTCAATCTGTATATTGAGCAAGCAGTAAAGGAAACAAAAGAAAAACTCGGAGTAGGTATTAAAATCCATGGAGAAGAAATAAAAACTTTGAGGTTCACCGATGACATTGTAATTCTGTCAGAGACAGCAAAGGACTTGGAAGAGCAGTTGAACGGAATGGACAGTGTCTTGAAATGAGGATATAAGATGAACATCAACAAAAGCAAAACGAGGATAATGGAATGTAGTCAAATTAAATCGGGTGATGCTGAGGGGATTAGATTAGGAAATGAGACACTTAAAATAGTAAAGGAGTTTTGCTATTTAGGGAGTAAAATAACTGATGATGGTGGAAGTAGAGAGGATAGAAAATGTAGACTGGCAATGGCAAGGAAATCGTTTCTGAAGAAGAGAAATTTGTTAACATCGAGTATAGATTTAAGTGTCAGGAAGTCGTTTCCGAAAGTATTTGTATGGAGTGTAGCCATGTATGGAAGTGAAACATGGACGATAACCAGTTTGGACAAGAAGAGAATAGAAGCTTTCGAAATGTGGTGCTACAAAAGAATGCTGAAGATAAGGTGGGTAGATCACGTAACTAATGAGGAAGTATTGAATAGGATTGGGGAGAAGAGAAGTTTGTGGCACAACTTGACTAGAAGAAGGGATCAGTTGGTAGGACGTGTTTTGAGGCATCAAGGGATCACAAATTTAGCATTGGAGGGCAGCGTGGAGGGTAAAAATCGTAGAGGGAGACCAAGAGATGAATACACTAAGCAGATTCAGAAGGATGTAGGTTGCAGGAGGTACTGGGAGATGAAGAAGCTTGCACAGGATAGAGTAGCATGGAGAGCTGCATCAAACCAGTCTCAGGACTGAAGACCACAACAACAACAACAACTGCAGACACAGCAGTCTATATACATAATTAAGTTTGTACGGAACCATCAGTTGCCGACTGCTATTTGATCCTAGCCATTATTTTAAAACTAGAGTCTTACACTTCAGACTGGAATAAAAAAAATGAACAGATTACATGCTTTTCCGAGGAGCAGGGACGACACCCAGTGCGCCCTTTGTTGTTGGCCCTGCGCAGCTGGTGTGAAGGCCGTGACGAGTTGACGGGCTCTCGGCGAGATTGCCGGCGCTGCTCCGCAGGGACGTAATTAGGGCGCAGGGCACAGGGAGCGCCCGGAATCCGCCAGCAGCGGTGTGAGCCGCCGGGCGCCAGGCACGCCGGAACACACTCCCAGCCCGACGCACACCGCCTGTCGCTGTGCCGGCGGCGGCGGCGGGCGCTGCGTTCCCACCTGTCTGGCGAACGAGGGGGCGTTATTCCGTCTTAATCATCAACCTGTAACAACCTGTCTTTATTGTACACTACTGGCCATTAAAATTGATACACTACGAAGACATGCAGATCATAAACGGGTATTCATTGGCAAATATATTATACTAGAATTGACATGTGATTACGAGCATTTTAACATTCATAATTTGGTAACAAAAAAAGAAGTGCTGGGGAGATTTGAACACAGATCTCCCACTTTGCAGTTCAACACCGTGACTACAAAATCACGATGCCAAGATTCTTGCAATTCGCTCGATGTTTCTCATCATGAGCTTGGACGGTTCACCGTTATCATTTTGCTTCTTTTTTTCACAGTTCAGTACACCTTCTTCCTGTCTTCATGTTGATCTGTGTTCAGTTTTTGACGGGCTATGGACTCGGATATTTTACCACTAAATCTGAGGGGTGCGATTGGGAGATTGTCTTGTAAGTAGCACCTTGGAACAATTAAAAAGTCAAGCTTGTACGTTCACAAACTCATTTTCCTGGAAAACGTTTTTAATCTCAAAAGAAACGCGAAACGTAAGAAACATCACCAACAATATGATGGTGGTTCTCTGCAGCAAAGCCTGTATGGAAATACTCTTCAGTCACATGAATTACTTATAGCCGGGCGCTAGAAACAATGTAAGAGTCGATGTGGTAAAAGCAGAATTACGCATTCGTGGTGAATATGTATTGTTGTAAGTACAGTCAGATCTCAGCCCAGCAAACCCTTTTGCCAGGCAGTGTTGGGTAGTTTCGTCATTTTAATCTGGCAAACCTAGTCTGATCACGTACAATTGGGCCTACAGTTCCGCGATGTCCTTAGAGAAGGGTTGAATCGTTCAAGGGGTGTCAGCAGTGTCGAACTTTGTCAAGAATGTCGTCCTGTTGCTCGTCGCACTGTAAACTTATCTTCGACGGTGAAATGTGTGGGAAACAACGCCGCAAGGGAAGGGCTGGTTCCATTGACGCCCTTTGTGCCCCACTGAGACCTTTTCGTGTGATGCCACTGGGCACCACACTATTGCACCATTACAGAGGAAGGCTGCAGGCACCGTTGAGCCCAAATTAGAACTCCTGGTTTGGAATGGGAGACAATCACGGGGTTTCAAGAAAAGTGATCCTTTGTGTTATGAGGCGCAGATAATCCGCTAATGGCCATTGAAATTGCTACAGCACGGAGACGACGTGCTACAGACGCGAAAATTTACCGACTGGAAGAAGATGCTGTGATATGCAAATGAATAGCTTTTCAGAGCATTCACACAAGGTTGGCGCCGGTGGCGGCACTTACAACGTGCTGACATGCGGAAAGTTTCCAACCGATTTCTCATACACAAACAGCAGTTGACCGGAGTTGCCTGGTGAAACGTTGTTGTGATGCCTCGTGTAAGGAGGAGAAATGCGTACCATCACGTTTCCGACTTTGATAAAGGTAAGATTGCGGTTTATCGTATCGCGACATTGCTGATCGCGTTGGTCGATATCCAATGACTGTTAGCAGAATATGGAATCGACGGGTTCAGGAGGGTAATACAGAACGCCGTGCTGGATCCCAACGGCCTCCTATCACTAGCAGTCGAGATGACAGTCATCTTATCCGCATGGCTGTAATGGATCGCACAGCCACGTCTCGATCCCTGAATCAACAGGTAGGGACGGTTGCAAGACAACAACCATCTGCACGAACAGTTCGACGACGTTTGCAGCAGCATGGACTATCAGCTCGGAGACCATGGCTGCGGTTACCCTTGACGCTGCATCACAGACTGGAGCGCTTGCGATGGTGTACTCAACGACGAACCTGGGTGCACGAATGGCAAAACGTCATTTTTTTGGGATGAATCCAGCTTCTGTTTAGAGCATCATGATGGTCGCATCCGTGTTTGGCGACATTGCGGTGAACGCACATTGGAAGCGTCTATTCCTCATCACCATACTGGCGTATCACCCGGCGTGATGGTATGGGGTGCCTTTGGTGTCACCTCCGGTTCGCATTGACGGCACTTCGAACAGTGGACGTTACATTTCAGATTTGTTACGCCCGACAGCGCTTAACTGCGATGATCTCACGGGAACCGGTGTATCCACTGCGGCAAGGCCGGTGCCCCACCCGAATATGATAATAATATTAATGTGAACTAAAATGAAACTATTATATAATAATAAACAGCGTGGTAAAGCGGATTGCTGGCTATGTACGACCGCAGAGCCAAAGATAATGCTTCTGGTCTGAGACTGTAGTGTTGGAGTAAGAGAGCGCTTGGCGCACAGTAGTGGGTAGCGGTCTGTGAGCGAAAGATGATAGAGTAGGCAGTTTTTGTGGGGTGCTCTGTCAAGCCACCAAGTTTTAGATTATAATGTAGGAATTATTAGTACATGTATTAGTGGCTAGCAGTGCATGTCGCTGAGCCTGTATCTAGTATATAGTTCTTTTCCACGAGAGACCAGAATATATCATAATCCTCCTCCGCTGCTGCTTTAGAGGTAAGACAGTTTTGTTTAGTTGTTATGTGCACAGGGAAGAAAGTTATCAGTTTTGAACATGGCCAGAGGATTCAGTGTCTAAAGGGTGAATGTACTTCTCTGTGACTCTATTTCTCATCATCATCATCATCATCATCATCATTTAAGACTGATTATGCCTTTCAGCGTTCAGTCTGGAGCATAGCCCCCCTTATACACTTCCTCCATGATCCCCTATTCAGTGCTAACATTGGTGCCTCTTCTGATGTTAAACCTATTACTTCAAAATCATTCCTAACCGAATCCAGGTACCTTCTCCTCGGTCTGCCCCGACTCCTCCTACCCTCTACTGCTGAATCCATGAGGCTCTTGGGTAACCTTGCTTCTCCCATGCGTGTAACATGACCCCACCATCTAAGCCTGTTCGCCCTGACTGCTGCATCTATAGAGTTCATTCCCAGTTTCTCTTTGATTTCCTCATTGTGGACACCCTCCTGCCATTGTTCCCATCTACTAGTACCTGCAATCATCCTAGCTACTTTCATATCCGTAACCTCAACCTTGTTGATAAGGTAACCTGAATCCACCCAGCTTTCGCTCCCATACAACAAGGTTGGTCGAAAGATTGAACGGTGCACAGATAACTTAGTCTTGGTACTGACTTCCTTCTTGCAGAAGAGAGTAGATCGTAGCTGAGCGCTAACTGCGTTAGCTTTGCTACACCTCGCTTCCAGTTCTTTCACTATGTTGCCATCCTGTGAGAATATGCATCCTAAGTACTTGAAACCGTCCACCTGTTCTAACTTTGTTCCTCCTATTTGGCACTCAATCCGTTTATATTTCTTTCCCACTGACATTACTTTCGTTTTGGAGATGCTAATCTTCATACCATAGTCCTTACATTTCTGATCTAGCTCTGAAATATTACTTTGCAAACTTTCAATCGAATCTGCCATCACAACTAAGTCATCCGCATATGCAAGACTGCTTATTTTGTGTTCACATATCTTAATCTCACCCAGCCAGTCTATTGTTCTCAACATATGATCCATAAATAATATGAACAACAGTGGAGACAGGTTGCAGCCTTGTCTTACCCCTGAAACTACTCTGAACCATGAACTCAATTTACCGTCAACTCTAACTGCTGCCTGACTATCCATGTAATTTCTTAAAAGAAAAATTCGGAGTAGGTATTAAAATTCATGGAAAAGAAGTAAAAACTTTGAGGTTCGCCGATGACATTGTAATTCTGTCAGAAACAGCAAAGGACTTGGAAGAGCAGTTGAAAGGAATGGACAGTGTCTTGAAAGGAGGATATAAGATGAACATCAACAAAAGCAAAACGAGGATAATGGAATGTAGTCAAATTAAGTCGGGTGATGCTGAGGGAATTAGATTAGGAAATGAGACACTTAAAGTAGTAAAGGAGTTTTGCTATTTGGGAAGCAAAATAACCGATGACGGTCGAAGTAGAGAGGATGTAAAATGTAGACTGGCAATGGCAAGGAAAGCGTTTTTAAAGAAGAGAAATTTGTTAACATCGAGTATAGATTTAAGTGTCAGGAAGTCGTTTCTGAAAGTATTTGTATGGAGTGTAGCCATGTATAGAAGTGAAACATGGACGATAATTAGTTTGGACAAGAAGAGAATAGAAGCTTTCGAAATGTGGTGCTTCAGAAGAATGCTGAAGATAAGGTGGGTAGATCACGTAACTAATGAGGAGGTATTGAATAGGATTGGGGAGAAGAGAAGTTTGTGGCACAACTTGACTAGAAGAAGGGATCGGTTGGTAGGACATGTTTTGAGGCATCAAGGGATCACAAATTTAGCATTGGAGGGCAGCGTGGAGGGTAAAAATCGTAGAGGGAGACCAAGAGATGAATACACTAAGCAGATTCAGAGGGATGTAGGTTGCAGTAGGTACTGGGAGATGAAGAAGCTTGCACAGGATAGAGTATCATGGAGAGCTGCATCAAACCAGTCTCAGGACTGAAAACCACAACAAACAACAATTTCTTAATTGATATTGAGAGTTGCATTGCCCAATCAGTTCGTAGAAAGTTTTTTTGGTAACAGTAACACAGGGTAAGCATGTGAGGCAACAGGCGAGTTGTGGCACCCTGGAAACATTCTAAGTTCGGAGTTGGCGTGGCCGAGCTGGGGCCTCTCTGCGGGTCGCGGCCCAGCAGCAACCACGTGGTGCCGAACGTAAGCTTAGCAAGAGGGGTAGCATCAGCGCGTGGTACAGCTATGTAGCTGGGAATTCCATGGTGACGCTGAGTCGATGAAAGAGACTTGTACGCCGCGAGTGCCAAAGATGGCGGACTTTGTGAAACCTTAATGGCAGATAGTTCACAGGTCATATAGAAATTAATAGTAGCCAGATGAATGATGATACCTCAAAAAGAAACATGTACATTACCATTATTTGTACGACGATTCTGATGGTGTTATCAGATTTTCAATATCTTTATTAGATTAAAGTTTAGTAACTGACTGTAAATTATACAAGTAACACCCAGAAACGAATTTCCAAAATCTAAATTCTTTATCCGATTTCGTCGATCGACGTGTATCTAGAAAGCTATTAGTGTAAACCTAAATTGGTATGAATTACAGGCATGTAACGTCAGTAGTACATGAGTTATTGGAAGTCAAAGTGGCCGATTACTATCGATCGCGTCAGGCCATAAGTACTCCACAGTTACACGAAAAAACGGTAGCAGCCTGCTTATAAATATATTTATTCATCTATGTCTTTGTTTATATCCGATATATGCTATTCATGAAGAAATTGGTCAATTATTTACTTTGTTTTAGAGAGCATAGAGACATTAGGCTACTGGCTTAATTTTGTTTCTATTCCTTTGATATATGTTTATTTAATTTGTTTATGTATTTAATAATGTGTGTTAGAGCGTATTTATGGTCCACCTGTAGGGATGTTTATTTAATTTAAAGTTACTTCAATGCAAATCCAGTATTTCGAATGTGTTTCATTATGTCTGTGAATGTGCGTTGGCTTGAAGACATGGTGGGAGCTCTTATTGGTATATCTGAACACTTCTTAAATAAGGAGATAATTCAGAGGCTTCCCTTACCAGGATACAGGTTGGCTGGCAGCTTTTCTAGGAGCTCTTTGCGGTGTGGGGGAGTAGCCATGTATGTGAAAAACGGTATCCCATTTGAGTCAATTGATGTTTCAAAGTACTGCACTGAAATTGTGTTTGAATGTTGTGCAGGTGTGGTTAAATTTAGTGGAGCTAAACTTCTTACTGTTGTTATTTATAGATCCCCAGACTCCGATTTCACAACATTTTTGCTAAAGCTAGAGGAGGTTCTTGGTTCACTTTATAGGAAATACAAAAAGTTAGATATATGTGGTGACTTCAATATTAATTGTATAAGTGATTGTGCAAGGAAAAGGATGCTGGTAGACCTCCTTAATTCATATAATCTTATGCAAACCGTATTCTTTCCAACGAGAGTGCAAGGGAACAGTAGAACAACCATAGACAATATTTTTGTTCATTCGTCATTATTAGAAAGGCATTCTGTTAGCAAAAAGGTGAATGGCCTTTCAGATAATGATGCACAAATTTTAAGTCTAAAAGATTTTTGTGCTGCAACACATGTTAAATATAGTTACCAACTTTTTAGGAAAGCTCATCCAGTTGCTGTACAGACTTTTGTAAACCTTATCAAAGAACAAGAGTGGCAAGATGTTTATAGTGCTGATACAGTAGACGATAAATATAATGCTTTCCTCAAGACTTTTCTCGTGCTCTTTGAAAGTTGCTTTCCGTTAGAACTTTCAAAACAGGGTACTAGCACAAACAGGCAGCCTGGGTGGCTGACTAAAGGGATAAGAATATCTTGTAGAACAAAGTGGCAATTATATCAAAACGTTAGAAACAGTCACAATCTAAATGCAGCAGCCCATTACAAACAGTATTGTAAGGTGCTTAAAAAAGTTATTAGGAAGGCAAAAAGTATGTGGTATGCAGATAGAATAGCTAAGTCTCAGGATAAAATTAAAACCATATGGTCAGTCGTAAAGGAAGTGGCTGGTCTGCAGAGACAGGTCGAGAATATAGAATCAGTGCGTAGTGGGGATGTCCGTGTTACTGATAAGTCGCATATATGTACAGTACTTAATAATCACTTTCTGAATATAGCAGGTGAACTAAATAGAAACCTAGTCCCAACAGGGAATCATATAGCGCTCTTAGAAAAAAGTGTTCCGAGACTGTTACCTGAAATGCTCCTCCATGATACTGACAAGAGGGAGATTGAGTTAATAATTAAATCACTAAAGACCAAGAACTCTCATGGATATGACGGGGTATCTAGCAGAATACTGAAGTATTGTTCCACGTATGTTAGCTCAGTACTTAGCCATATCTGTAACTTTTCCTTTAGGAGTGGTCGGTTTCCTGACCGATTAAAGTACTCGGTAGTGAAGCCACTTTATAAAAAGGGAGACAGGGATAATGTTGACTATTTTAGACCTATTTCTATGCCATCGGTGTTTGCTAAAGTTATCGAGAAGGTTGTATATACAAGGTTACTGCAGCATTTAAATTCACATAATTTGCTGTCAAATGTACAGTTTGGTTTTAGAAATGGCTTAACAACTGAAAATGCTATAGTCTCTTTTCTCTGTGAGGTTTTGGACGGATTAAATAAAAGGTTGCGAACGTTAGGTGTTTTCTTTGATTTAACGAAGGCTTTTGACTGTGTTGACCACAAAATATTACTGCAGAAGTTGGAACATTATGGAGTAAGGGGAGTAGCTTACAATTGGTTCGCCTCCTACTTTAAGAACAGAAAGCAGAAGGTAATCCTCCGCAATATCGAGAGTGGTAATGATGTTCAGTCCCAATGGGGCACTGTTAAATGGGGCGTTCCCCAAGGGTCGGTGCTGGGGCCACTGCTGTTTCTTATTTATATAAATGATATGCCTTCTAGTATTACAGGTGATTCGAAAATATTTCTGTTTGCTGATGACACCACCTTGGTAGTGAAGGATCTTGTGTGTAATATTGAAACATTATCAAATAATGTAGTTCATGATATAAGTTCGTGGCTTGTGGAAAATAATTTGATGCTAAATCACAGTAAGACTCAGTTCTTACAGTTTCTAACTCACAATTCAACAAGAACTGACATTTTAATCAGACAGAATGGGCATGTTATAAGCGAGACGGAACAGTTCAAGTTCCTAGGCGTATGGATAGATAGTAAGTTGTTGTGGAAAGCCCATGTTCAGGATCTTGTTCAGAAACTAAATGCCGCTTTATTTACCATTAGAACAGTATCTGAAATAAGTGACATTTCAACACAAAAAGTAGTATACTTCGCGTATTTTCATACGCTTATGTCATATGGTATTATTGTTTGGGGTAATTCTTCTGATTCAAAAAGGGTATTTTTGGCTCAAAAACGGGCTGTTCGAGCTATGTATGGTGTAAGTTCGAAAACCTCTTGTCGACCCCTATTCAATAGTCTGGGAATTTTGACATTGCCCTCACAGTATGTATTTTCTTTAATGTCGTTTGCTGTTAGCAATATTAGCTTATTCCCAAGAGTTAGCAGCTTTCACTCAGTTAATACTAGGCAGAAATCAAATCTGCATGTGGAATGCACTTCCTTGACTCTTGTGCAGAAAGGAGTGCAGTATTCTGCTACATCTATTTTCAATAAGCTACCACAAGAACTCAAAAACCTTAGCAGTAGCCCAAACACTTTTAAGTCTAAACTGAAGAGTTTCCTCATGGCTCACTCCTTCTATTCTGTCGAGGAGCTCCTGGAAGAGCTAAAAAATTAAGCAAATTCCAGTGTTACATTCTTGATTTTCTTTATTTAAACTAACGACTTGTCGCCTGAATATGTTTCTTATATTTCATTTCATTCTGTTTCTACAATCGTGTTATAATTTCATGTATTGACTCGTTCCATGACCATGGAGACTTCTCCTAAATGTGGTCCCACGGAACAATAAATAAATAAATAAATAAATAAATAAATAAATAACCAATGACAGCGCTCGTGAATGGGGAGACTGGATGGAAGTGGGAGAACAGTGTGGGACAGGACACGGGGGAGTCTGGGACAGCATGGAGGGACGGACGCATGGTCGCAGCAGAGATTTGGAGAGTGTGGAGCGGGAGACAGAAATACTTCGGAGTGCCAACTGAGAACTTGTGAGATTTCCGAGGTTTCTACAGTGAAGACATAGTGTGCATTTGGAAGTGAATATCTCGTGAGCTATGTTGATATTCGTAACTAATTACGTGCAGTAGGAATCTATTGTTTCCTTGTTATTCTACTTATGTTTTATTTAATTGCTGGACCATCGACACCAGTAAGTGTTTGCAGAAATATACTGCATTCTTAAAAGTACTTCTACTACCGTACTCATCATTTAAAGTCGTTTTAGTCGGCCGAAGTGGCCGTGCGGTTCTAGGCGCTGCAGTCTGGAACCGCGAGACCGCTACGGTCGCAGGTTCGAATCCTGCCTCGGGCATGGACGTGTGTGATGTCCTTAGGTTAGTTAGGTTTAACTTGTTCTAAGTTCTAGGGGACTAATGACCTCAGAAGTTGAGTCCCATAGTGCTCAGAGCCATTTGAACCATTTAAAGTCGTTTAGATAGTACCTGCAGATTTTATTTAATTGCAATCTTTCATTTATAAATTTATATGTTACATTCATAATTCGCAATTGCCGAGTGATGGAAACCTTCGACCATTCGATTCATGTGTGTATTCTTATCGTATACTGTAGACTCAGCAGTATTTGGCCTGTAATGCGGCAACTACGTATCCCAGCCCCTAGACAACAAAACCTGCCAAAACTTTTAATATTTTAACTCTAAGTCTGAGGGTACGTAGTTCAGGGCCACACCACACCATCACATCATTTATTGTTATAGAAAGCCTACAAGCACACCAGCTGCAGTTACAACACGCTAGACGACAACTCCAGTTTTGTAAATAAGTTATTCAAACTTGCAACCAGTCACTTTTTCGAATAATTATATTTTATTCCACGAACCGGTTTTCGAACCTTTTCAGGTTCATCATCAGATGGTTTCAGGAAGTTACATTATTATTGCTGGGTGCCGGCTCTATGACAAAAAGATGGAACACACTTTAATGTATCGCCATGACTCTAGCTTATCTGTCAGTACGGATGTAAATTTAGTTTTTTACTTACTGCGACAGTATAGGCTGCTTTTTTCAGTTAGTGTCCATCTGTGTGCCTCCATTTTGATGTCTAGTTGTTATATCACTACACACACTTCCACACAAACTATATTAATTTACACTCTGACAGCGAGACTTTTCCAGCAACCAGCATGCGCTTTACAACTGTTTCTTGTAACAAAGATCTTGACAGAAAGATATGGCATAGGCCTACTTTTAACAGAGATGTAATTTGCTCTTCTTTACGTGATTAAAATATTTGCCCTTATATCACTTTAATACACGTAAAATGGAGGCAGACAGATGGACACTAACCGAAAAAAGCAGCCTATACTGTCGCAGTAAGTAAAAAACGAAATTTACATCCATACTGACAGATAAGCTAAAGTCATTGCGATACATTAAAGTGTGTTCCATCTTTTTCTTATAGAGCCAGCACTCAGCAATGATGTAACTTCCTGAAACCAACTGACGATGAACCTGAAAAGGTTCGAAAACCGGTTCATGGAATAAAACAGAATTATTAAAAAAAGTGACTGGTCGCGGTTTTGTATAACTTATTTACATTCAATATACAGTCACGGTTCTAAAATATCCGTAATGGATAAGCATAAACTCCAGCTTTGTATGCATTCTCTCATGATGTAGTCATTCAATGAATTACAATTCAAGATTTTTTTAAAGAACGTTACACAACTTTCCGTAATTTGCCGGAATTGCTTGACCTGTCCATTGATATCTGGTGCCGTATACTTCTGGAATCCTGTCAAGGACTTGTTGATCCATGCCAAGAAAAATCTGTTGTGCTGTGTTTGAAAATTGGAACAAAGCGTTATTAAACAGGTGGTCGTAACGTTTTGCCTCGTTAGTGTAATGCAATATACAAATAGAGTCACAATGGTAAACATTCAATGGCCCCGCGAAAGTATGAACCAGAGTTCTGCACTGGCGCAAATTACGTGCGCACACAATCAGCTCTGCGAGCTGATACCACACCACACGCCGATGCTACGTGGTCAAGAGCTGCCACCCTTTGCATTCAAATCCCGTCTCCGTCATGATATATGATACCTCCCAGCTGCCTCTCACGGTCGTTTTCCACGTTTTTACTATTTAGAACTGCCTAGGGGCTGGACAGACATATATTTCGTCTTCAATAATTTTCTCTGCCAACGGCCTTGCCACTTTGGGAAAACTGGTTCTCGCCCAACCATCAAAATCAAGCGCTCTCGAGTGTGGTTAGTACTTGGATGTGTGACATTTTGTTGACGCCGGGTATCATTGGCTGAGTGACACTCAAGTCACCAAAGTGGCGTCCAATTGAAAGACGTCGACGATACGGCGTTGTTATAATAATTTTCTCTTATAAATTTTTATTCCTATGGGAGACTGCCAGTATGGCAGATAATCGGGTAGTGTGGACTGGTACTGAATTTCTGCCTTTCCTTTACGTGTCTGTGGCCTTCCTCCTGCCCCTAACTTTACAACATTTTCCGGCCGAAACACATGCGGTAAGTTCGATCTCCGATGCTGCCGTAGTTAAAGGGACAGGAAGATATTCAACAAAGTTCGCTACCATTTGTCTGGACAGTATGCAACACAACAACTCTGTGGATGATCATACACCGCCGACCGGAGTGGTCGAGCGGTTCTAGGCGCTACAGTCTGGAACCGAGTGACCGCTACGGTCGCAGGTTCGAGTCCTGCCTCGGGCATGGATGTGTGTGATTTCCTTAGGTTAGTTAGGTTTAATTAGTCCTAAGTTCTAGGCGACTGATGACCTCAGAAGTTAAGTCGCATAGCGCTCAGAGCCATTTGAACCATTTTTTTGATGATCATACATTTTCTACGTGTTTTGCGAAGTTTGCTTTATTAGTTGTGCTGAATATTATTCTTATAAATATGTTGTCAAGTTGCAAATGCTATTTGTTATTTAAGAAAGAGAATACGCGTGAAATGTTAACATTTTGTAAGCAGACACGCTGGCAGGGAAAAGCTACTGTCAAAGAGTGTAATAAACTGTAAATGCATTATCGCTGGGCGTGTGAGCGCGCCAAAAAAGTAGCAGATGGGAGTCGTGAGGAGACGATTGGTGCCGTTGGTTGTGTGTATTCGCTGGTGTGGCTATGCAAAAGTGCGGAGACAAAAAGTCTGTTTTCGAAGTGTGGAGCAGTGAAAACTAAATTGGTTGTTTTGGAGGATGTTTAATATGGGAAAGCTATGGCATTTATTGGACACAGTACAAATGCAGCAAGAGCAATTCACATAACATCAAGAGTACTGAGGGCCCTTGTTATTGGCTATGGTATGGCAAGAAGATCAACCTGTGCCCTTTTTACCGCTAAATGAATCCACTCGACAAACCAACTGCATCATGAAGTGAAGTAAGGTCTAGACTTTTTATAACTAGATGTGTAATAGACCGACCAGCGTAGTTGGAATTTCATTGCTTGAATCACACTGTTTTCGTGCATATTGTCACTTAAATAATTTTCCTAAATCATTATCCAAGTATTATCCATCATATCCCTTTGTATGAACCGAGATAATCAGAAAAATGAACTGAAAATGAAGTGAACATTAATTTATTAGATTATCAAAACATAATTTTTTCAACTTTTGTACAATTACGTAGTAATGAAATCTTTGGTTTTAGTATGAATAACTGCAGAAATAAAATGATGCAAATTCATTTGCTAAAAAACAGAGTAACTTTCATAATACAAAATTTGTAGTAAAATTTAATGTAACTTGGGCTCTGAATTTCACTGTCAAAGCATAGTTCTAATTTACAGCTGTGGCATAATTTGTAACTTTTATTACAAAGAAATATCAAAGTAACTGCTAGGTAAATGACAGTCCTTACCAATGAGTTAATTCAAATAATCTTTCTGCTTGCCACAATTACGACAGTCAGTATTACGCTGAGTAATGTAACAAAAAGTTCCTGTCCTTAGCCAGTAAACATTCTTACTTTAGTTGATCTTTGAAAATTAATATGGTATGTTGCATGTGTTTGCTATTCGCTTATAACTGACTACTGTGACATGTGTGCTGCGAAGTACTTGAAACTGTGCGTTAGGTACTGTTCCTACGTCATGACGCCAATAACTATTTTCATATAAGAATGCTTACGAGTATAAAGTTCAGTTTCAATTTAATTATTCTTGTTGCGGTAAGGAACTGGCGACCATTGGTTATTTCATTAATGAAGTACTTTGAAAACCTTTCTTCCAAATTTTCCACCAACTACTATTACTTAAAAAACTAGTTTACCCAATTTGTGGCTAATCGTCTTTGCTAAAATACTGAGCAGTTCTCTCGCTTTTGCATTATTCTTCGGAGTAGATGCTTTTTCCCCACAGATTAAGGACTTTAGGTACAGGGTCATATAGAAAAGCCTAATTAGCCGGAGAGCTAGGAGGGTTATAAATAGACTGGAAAACCAGCCGAATTATGAACACATATTTAAATCAAAAAGCATGAGTGAAAGTGAGTGGAGAAAGTACTAACTGGACAGAACTAGAAAAGGGAGTAGGATAAGGCTGCTGTCTGTCTCCTACTCTTTCCAGTCTGACTGATGACTGCCGACTGCATGACAAGGTGGTAAAAGTTGTAGGAAGAAGAATAGGATGTTTGAGGTTTGCAAACTACAGGGCTATTACAAATGATTGAAGCGATTTCATAAATTCACTGTAGCTCCATTGATTGACATATGGTCATGACACACTACATATACGTAGAAAAACTCATAAAGTTTTGTTCGGCTGTAGCCGCACTTCAGGTTTCTGCCGCCAGAGCGCTCGAGAGCGCAGTGAGACAAAATGGCGACAGGAGCCGAGAAAGCGTATGTCGTGCTTGAAATGCACTCACATCAGTCAGTCATAACAGTGCAACGTCAGTCATAACAGTGCAACGACACTTCAGGACGAAGTTCAACAAAAATCCACCAACTGCTAACTCCATTCGGCGATGGTATGCGCAGTTTAAATCTTCTGGATGCCTCTGTAAGGGGAAATCAACGGGTCGGCCTGCAGTGAGCGAAGAAACGGTTGAACGCGTGCGGGCAAGTTTCACGCGTAGCCCGCGGAAGTCGACGAATAAAGCAAGCAGGGAGTTAAACGTAGCACAGCCGACGGTTTGGAAAATCTTACGGAAAAGGCTAAAGCAGAAGCCTTACCGTTTACAATTGCTACAAGCCCTGACACCCGACGACAAAGTCAAACGCTTTGAATTTTCGGCGCGGTTGCAACAGCTCATGGAAGAGGATGCGTTCAGTGCGCAACTTGTTTTCAGTGATGAAGCTACATTTTTTCTTAATGGTGAAGTGAACAGACACAATGTGCGAATCTGGGCGGTAGAGAATCCTCACGCATTTGTTCAGCAAATTCGCAATTCACGAAAAGTTAACGTGTTTTGTGCAATCTCACGGTTTAAAGTTTACGGCCCCTTTTTCTTCTGCGAAAAAAACGTTACAGGACACGTGTATCTGAACATGCTGGAAAATTGGCTCATGCCACAACTGGAGACCGACAGCGCCGACTTCATCTTTCAACAGGATGGTGCTCCACCGCACTTCCATCATGATGTTCGGCATTTCTTAAACAGGAGATTGGGAAACCGATGGAACGGTCGTGGTGGAGATCATGATCAGCAATTCATGTCATGGCCTCCACGCTCTCCCGACTTAACCCCATGCGATTTCTTTCTGTGGGGTTATGTGAAAGATTCAGTGTTTAAACCTCCTCTACCAAGAAACGTGCCAGAACTGCGAGCTCGTATCAACGATGCTTTCGAACTCATTGATGGGGACATGCTGCACCGAGTGTGGGAGGAACTTGATTATCGGCTTGATGTCTGCCGAATCACTAAAGGGGCATGCCTAAGGGGAATGCCTAAAAAAACTTTTTGAGTTTTTGTATGTGTGTGCAAAGCATTGTGAAAATATCTCAAATAATAAAGTTATTGTAGAGCTGTGAAATCGCTTCAATCATTTGTAATAACCCTGTACATGGTCCTCCCAGCAACAGGTCAAAAAGAATTACAGAATGTAGTGGACACCACTGAAGTTAAAGGGAAGATTTATGGAGTGAAAATAAATACAAAGAAAACAAAAGTAATGGCCGTGGGAAGAAATAAAAAGGTACACTTAATTCTGAATGAACAGGTATTAGAACATGTGTATAGCTTAAGATACCTCAGAAACAGAATAGAAACCGACTGGATGAGTAACACAGAAATTAAAATCAAAATAGTAAATGCGAAAGAGTCACTGCATAAGAAAAGGAGAATTTTCTGCAGCAATGTGGACATAGATTTAAGGAAAAGGCTTGTAAGATGTTTTGTTTGGAGTGTCCTCCTGTATGGCGATGAAATATAGACACTGAGGAAGAAAGATGCAGCAAGACTTGAGGCATTTGGGCATGGAGGAGGATGGAAAGAATAAGTTGCATGTATAGAGTGAAACATGAAGAGCTACTGAAAAGAGTGGGAGGCAAAGACAATTACTCAGTGTAATAAAAGTAAGGGAACGAAACAGGATTGGACATGTATTAAGAATGAAAGAGCGGTCTATAAATACAGTCTTAGCAGGGTACGTGGAAGGAAAGAGGAGGCGCGGAAGGAAGAGATTTCAGATCCTGGCTGATGTGATGGGCAATGAATCGTGTGAATTGGAGACGTGCTAATATAGCAGCAAACTGATAATGAAGGGGCGAAGAAATTGCAGTTAGAGTAAGAGGTGCGATAATCACAAAAAGCAGTATTCCATCATTTAACTGATTATCTCTTTGTATCATTGTACTGAGGACAACATCACTATCCTCATTAGATAGTCATACAGTTGTACAATGAGGTGACAAATGCCTTGGGATACCTCCTACTGTCTTGGGATACCTCCTACTATCTTGGGATGCCTCCTACTATCTTGAGATACCTCCTACTATCTTGGGATACCTCCTACTATCTTGGGATGCCTCCTACTATCTTGGGATACCTCCTACTATCTTGGGATACCTCCTACTATCTTGGGATGCCTCCTACTATCTTGGGATACCTCCTACTATCTTGGGATACCTCCTACTATCTTGGGATACCTCCTACTATCGTGCCGGTCCTCCCTTTGTCCGGCATGGTGTAGCAAATCGACGTGCCATCGACTCAACACGTTGTTGGAAGCCCCCTCCAGTAATATTGAGCCGTGCTGTCTCCATAGCCGTCCGTAACTGCCGGTGCAGGATTTTGTGCACAAACTGACCTCTCGATTCCGTCCCATAAATGTCTGACGAGATTCACGCCGGGCGATTTGAGTGACCAAACCACAGGCTCCAATTGTCCAGAATGTTCTTCAAACCAGTCGCGAACAACTGTGGCTCGGTGACTTGGCGCATTGTCACCTATAAAAATCCCATCACTTTTTGGGAACGTGAGGTCCATGAACGGTTGGAAATGGTCTGTGGCTAAGGACACATAACCATTTGCAGTCAATCATCGGTTCAGCTGGACCAGAGGATCCAGTCCATCGTACGTCCCATATTGATTTATGGGTACTGTTGCTTGTCTGTTAGCACTGACAACGCTGCTGCTCTCGTCGTTACGTGAAGGCCGTCGGTCGCTGCATTGTCCGAGGTGAGAAGTAACGCCTGAAATTTGGTATTCTCGGCACACACTTGACACTGTGGATGTCGGAATTCCCTAACGAGTTCTGCGATGGAATGCCCCATGCGTCTAACTGCGACTACCATTCCGCGTTCAGAATCTGTTCGTTCCCGTTGTGCGGCCATCGTCACGTCGGAAACTTTTTCACATGAATCAGATGAGTACAAATGACAGCTCTGACAATGCACTGCCCTTTTATACCTCGTGTACACGGTACTACCACCATCTGTATATTGTCACGTAGAAGGAGGTGTAATTAGATGAGTGACGAACACTAACTTCACTTAACGGAAGTTTATTCAGCACTTGCACATACAAGAGCGAGGAGCAAACTGCCTGCGGCCAGAACACATACGGTTATATCTACAGTTACAGAACATTGCAGTACAATGATTCTTGACATTTGTGGATACTTCTAGAATGTACTCGAACCGCATATACAAATTAAAATTTTACAGTTTTGGTGAGTTTAGAACTCACGACCCCAAGTGCACCAGTCTAGTATCATAACCACTACACTGCAGTGACTATGCTACTCACAAGGGAACCTCCCCTTCGCACCCCCCTCAGATTTAGTTATAAGTTGGCGCAGTGGATAGGCCTTGAAAAACTGAACACAGATCAATTGAGAAAACAGGAAGAAGTTGTGTGGAACTGTGAAAAAATAAGCAAAATATACAAACTGAGTAGTTCATGGGAACATATGTAACATCAAGGACACTAGAATCGCAGGAGCGCCATGGTCTCGTGGTAACGTGAGCAGTTGCGGAACGAAGGGTCCTTGGTTCAAATCTTCCATTGAGTGAAATTTTTTATTTTTTATTTTCAGTTTATGTGACAAACTCTTATGTTTTCATCACTTTTTTGGGAGTGATTATCACATCCACAAGAAAACCTAAATCGGGCAAGGTAGAAGAATCGCCAAGTGTACAAGTTAGGTGGGTCGACAACATATTCCTGTCATGTGGTGCACATGCCGTCACCAGTGTCGTATAGAATATATCAGATGTGTTTTCCTGTGGAGGAATCGGTTGACCTATGACCTTGCGATCAAATGTTTTCGGTTCCCATTGGAGCGGCACGTCCTTCCGTCTACTAATCGCACGGTTTTGCGATGCGGTCGCAAAACACAGACACTAAACTTATTACTGTGAACAGAGACGTCAATGAACGAACGGACAGATAATAACTATGCAAAAATAAATAAAGTAAAATTTTCACTCCAGGGAAGACTTGAACCAAGGACCTCTCGTTCTGCAGCTGCTCACGCTACCACGGGACCACGGCGCTTCTGAGCTCACAACGTGCATGATGTTGCCTATGTGGCCCATGGACTACTCAGTTTGTATATTTTGCTTATTTTTTCACAGTTCCACACAACTTCTTCCTGTTTTCTCAATTGATCTGTATTCAGTTTTTCAAGGCCTATCCACTGTGCCAACTTATAACTAAATCTGAGGGGGGTGTGATGGGGAGGTTCCCTTGTCAGCTGCTTCTGCGACAATATGAACATATCGCTATCACATGACTTGTCATCTCAGTGCATGTAATAAAATATCTGTCAACCCAGTACAGCTACAGCGTGACGTTCAGAAAAAGGTAGTAATCGCTTATACTTTGCCGACTCCGTGACGGGACTTCACAAACTTGTAGAAACCGCAGTCATGGAGAGCCACGAAGTATTGTTGTTAAAACGTAGAAAAAAATAGAGTGACACAATTAATTATTTTATTTCTTTGCAGATAAAACTTTGTAGTCGTGGTACACGTAGAAATCTTCGCGGCACGGTACCGCAACAAGCCGCTACAGCAGCCAGAACAAAATGGTTCAGTTGAGTTGGTCATCCTTCCAGTAATACATTTTCTGTATTTGAAGCGGAACAGCCTATGGTGAGTTGGTGGGAGATAGCTTGTTATGATGGACAAGTTCACTTGTAAATCATCCTAAAGTAGTCAGACACTGATTGCAGCGTACCAGTCAGTTACAACTACCTGTAAGTCAGTTGTTACTAGGAATTCTTAGACTTTCTTTTGTCTTGCACAGTGGTAGTCAGCTGTGAACTTGTCTGCTTCATACTACCCGTAAGTCAGCTGACACTAGCAATTCGAGGTTGTATGTTGTTATCTGAAAAACAGTGAATGGAAAGTTAACTACAGAACCGAGTGTATTTGTTTTGCAAACTTGGTGAAAACTCGATTGTAATTACACTGGTATTTATGATTTGTTTGCGGAGCGTTTTCAAAACATCCAATTTCTATGTCGACAAGGTATTCGCAAATGAAAGATCTGAAGAGGTTGTCTCGGCAATGGAGCTTGCTCGTTTAGGTAGGCCAAAGTCTGTTACTACACAAGAGAATCTTACCGTTTCGCGCAATGTTCTGCGGAATCACCGACCTAATCTCAAAGAAAGCAGAGGGGGGGGGGGGGGGGGGTGTTGAATAGCAAGAACGATTCAGAAAATGCTGAAGGTGATACCCTATAGGTCCACTTTTCTTCATGGCCTAAATGACATCTGTAGAATCCGACAAGAAGTTCATCGTAAGTTTAGCGAAAGCATTCTTTGAAGGGGCGAAGCGACTTTTGAGGTGAATGAGAGATTGAGCAGGCACAACTGTGTCTGCTGGGATTCTACAGATCTCACGTGGCGTTGGAGACGGAGTTGCTCTCCTAGCTTAAATGTTTTGGAAATTTGTGGTAAGGGTCAATGCGACCAAACTGCTGAGGTCATCGGTCTCTAGGCTTGCTCGCTAATTAATCTAACTTAAACTAACTTACGACAAGGACAAGACACACACCCATGCCCGAGGGAGGACTCGAACCTCCGACGGGAGGAGCCTCACGAACCGTGACAAGATGCCTCAGAACCGGCGGCTACCCCGCGCGGCTCCCGGCTTCAGTTGCATGGGCAGGGGTTTTCAGCGGTGGGCGAATCGGGCTTTATTTTTTGAACGATACTGTCGTTTCCGTAAATTAACCAGATATGTTTCAGGAAGCGTTGTTAGAAATGGAAAATAGTCGAGTTTTTGAGCATCTGCTGTCGGTTAAGGAAAAGATGCTATTGCAAAAAGATAGAGCAACAACGCATTGTGGAGTTAGTGTAAGAGCCTTTCTATTCGTAAACGTTAATGAATGGGTTGACAGTCGGGCTACTCTTGAATGCCCTCCACGTGCTACATATACCACACCCATGTTTTTTTTAAGTATGTAGTGTACAAAAAAAAATAAAAAAAATAGAGGTTCATCCCGTCAAGATTTTTGATGTTTGCGTTCGAAGGAACAAATCTAATTAGAATTCGCATACTCGTAGTCCCAGAAGGTCTGGGCAAAAATACTAAATCAGTGTTGACAAATTGCAACCTTTGCCTAGAACAGTATGGAAACTAGTGTGTGCACCATGTGTAGTTTGACTGAAATCTACGTTCATTTATGTGATGACAATAAATTTGTATTTTCATTTGGTTAGTAGTATTACTGCACCAAACGCATTTTGACAACCAGATTAGAGCCCAGTCTGTATTGAAGGAGATCGAGATGGAAGTTAACCATTGTTAAAGACGTCAGTATTAAATACACTACTGGCCATTAAAATTGCTACACCACAAAGAAATACAGATGATAAACGGGTATTCATTGGACAAATATACTATACTAGAACTAACATGTGATTACATTTTCACGAAATTTGGGTGCATAGATCCTGAGAAATCAGTACCCAGAACAAACCACCTCTGGCCGTAATAACGGCCTTGATACGCCTGGGCATTGAGTCAAACAGAGCGTGGATGGCGTGTACAGGTACAGCTGCCCATGCAGCTTCAACAAGAGTAGTTACTGGCGTATTGTGACGAGCCAGTTGCTCGGCCACCTTTGACCAGACGTTTTCAATTGGTGAGAGATCTGGAGAACGTGCTGGCCACTGCAGCAGTAGTGGAACATATTCTGTATACAGAAAGGCCCGTACAGGACCTGCAACATGCGGTCGTGCATTATCCTGCTGAAATGTAGCGTTTCGCAGTGATCGAATGAATGGTAGAACAACGGGTCGTAACACATCTGAAATGTAACGTCCACTGTTCAAAGTGCCATCAATGCGAACAAGAGGTGACCGAGACGTGTAACCAATGACACCCCATACCATCACGCTGGATTCAAATGGTTCAAATGGCTCTAAGCACTATGGGACTTAACATCTGATGTCATCAGTCCCCTAGACTTAGAACTACGTAAACCTAAGTAACCTAAGGACATGACACACATCCACGCTCGAGGCAGGATTCGAACCTGCGACTGTATCAGCCGCCTGGTTCCAGACTGAAGCGCCTAGAACGGCTCGGCTTCAACGACCGGCATCGCGCTGGGTGATACGCCAGTAAGGTGATGACGAATACACGCTGCCAATGTGCGTTCACCGCGATGTCGCGAAACACGGATGCGACCATCACGATGCTGTAAACAGAACCTGGATTCATCAGAAAAAATGACGATTTGCCATTCGTGCACCCAGGTTCGTCGTTGAGTACACCATCGCAGGCGCTCCTGTCTGTGATGCAGCGTCAAGGGTAACCGCAGCCATGGTCTCCGAGCTGATAGTCCATGCTGCTGCAAACGTCGTCGAACTGTTCGTGCAGATGGTTGTTGTCTTGCAAACGTCCCCATCTGTTGACTCGGGGATCGAGACGTGGCTGCACGATCCGTTACAGCCATGCGGGTAAGATGCCTGTCATCTCGACTGCTAGGGGTACGAGGCCGTTGGGATCCAGCACGGCGTTCTGTATTACCCTCCTGAACCCGTCGATTCCATATTCTGCTAACAGTCATTGGATCTCGACCAACGCGATCAGCAATGTCGCGATACGATAAACCGCAATCGCGATAGGCTACAATCCGACCTTTATCGAAGTGGGAAACGTGATAGTACGCATTTCTCCTCCTTACACGAGGCATCACAACTACGTTTCACCAGGCATCGCCGGTCGACTGCCGTTTGTGTATGAGAATTCGGTTGGAAACTTTCCTCATGTCAGCACGTTGTAGGTGTCGCCACCGGAGCCAACCTTGTGTGAATGCTCTGAAAAGCTAATCATTTGCATATCAGAGCATCTTCTTCCTGTCGGTTAAATTTGGCGTCTGTAGCACGTCATCTTCGTGCTGTAGCAATTTTAATGGCCAGTAGTGTAGTATGTACTGTCCAAATACAAAGAGCTATTTTCTTGAAACGCGTGCACGCTCTAGACGTTTAGAGTGCTTGGTCACAAACGCACGACGGTAATTCCGTTTCAGAAACAGTAGGTTGCTACCGCGCGCCCGAAAGCGTACTTACGGGAGGACGTAATTTGGCAGAGAGGCGAGTACGGCCCGCGCACGCAGCTGGGCCGGCAGACAGCGAGGGACAAAAGGCGGCGCCCGTGCTGCAGCGGGCTCCTTAACTCTGCGCAGACTGGCTGCCCCTGGCTGCTGCCGGCGGGTGGTTCCTTCCCCCACCCTCCCCCGCAGTTACCGCAATGTGTTATGCTTACGCTAGCGGCGGGGAGTACGAGCGGCCGCTGCGCTCGCACATTATAATTAACCAATTTGGCGGCATTGCGTTAGTTTACAGAAGTAGAAACCGCGCCGCGACAAAGGCGGCCGAATTTACGGCGAGTTATGGCGTAAATGGGAGGCCTAACGCGGTTAGGGCGCTAGAGAGCACGCCGAGCTAACCGCTGCACGGCACCGGCAAGAAGGCGCCTCTTCTCAGGAACCGTGATGCGGGGACACAGCCGTGCCCCGTGCCGTGGGAGTAACCTTCTTGAGGCTCGATATGGACCAGACCTTACTGGGTCGCATTTGGCCGTGACGTATTTTTACATTTATTAAAAGTGTTGGGTTGTTGTTGTGGTCATCAATCCAGAGACTGGTTTGATGCAGCTCTCCATGCTACTCAATCCTGTGCAAGCTTCTTCATCTCCCAGTACCTACTGCAGCCCACATCCTTCTGAATCTGTTTAGTGTATTCATCTCTAGCTCTCCCTCTACGATTTTTACCCTCCATGCTGCCCTCCAATACTAAATTGGTAATCCCGTGATGCCTCAGAATATGTCTTACCAACTTATCCCTTCTTCTAGTCAAGTTGAGCCACAAATTTCTCTTCTCCCCAATTCTATTCAATACCTCCTCATTAGTTATGTGATCTACCCATCTAACCTTTAGCATTCTTCTCTAGCACCACATTTCGGAAGCTTCTATTCTCTTTTTGTCTAAACAATTTATCGTCCACGTTTCACTTCCATACATGGCTACACTCCATACAAATACTTTCAGAAACGACTTCCTGACACTAAAATCTATACTCGATGTTAACAAATTTCTCTTCTTCAGAAACGCTTTCCTTGCCATTGCCAGTCTACATTTTATATCCTCTCTACTTCCACCATCATCATGTTTTTTGCTCCCCAAATAGCAAAACTCCTTTACTACTTTAAGTGTCCCATTTCCTAATCTAATTCCCCCAGCACCACCCGACTTAATTCGCCTACGTTCCATTAGCCTCGTTTTGCTTTTGTTGATGTGTTGGGACTGATGGTAAAAATATACACTGCCCGACAAAAGAAGTGAAGCACCCACATACGTGCCAGAAGCTGGCTGTGCTGTGAACACGTCCTGTGACTTATGTGCGCCGTGGATATGCAAATTAGGCTGAAACTGAATCTATCACCCTAGGTCAAATAAAATGATCGATTTCTCGCATTGAGTTAACAGGATACGCGAAAAATCAACTGCCGCGCCCGTCGGAACACTGTATTTGATAATATATGAGAAAAAGTACCACCACAGCTGTACCTTGAGAATGTCTTTATTCCATCACACGACTGGTTTCGGCGGCACATTACCGCCATCCTCAGGCTCCACCACTGCCAAAGAAATATTTGATTTTCTTGGTGAATTTACTGTGTGATGGTGATTATTAGGAGTCTATACTCGACAGGATGTTGTCTCCAACACGATAACACAGTGTCGAGTATAGATTCCTGATGAAAACTAGCTCAGTTGTGCTAGTAACGACGACCGCACAGTAAACTCACCAAGGAAATCAAATATTTTTTTGGCTGGGGTGAAGCCTGAGGACGGCGGTAATTCTGCCGCCGAAACCAGTCGTGTGATGGAATAAAGATATTCTCAAGGTACAGCTGTGGTGGTACTTTCTCTCATATGGATGTGTGTTATGTCCTGAGGTTAGTTAAGTTTAAGTAGTTCTAAGTCTAGCGGTCTGATGACCTCAGATGTTAAGTCCCATAGTGCTTACAAGGGAACCTCCCCATCGCACCCCCCTCAGATTTAGTTATAAGTTGGCACAGTGGATAGGCCTTGAAAAACTGTACACAGATCAAACGAGAAAACAAGAAGAAGTTGTGTGAAAGTATGAAAAAAAATAAGCAAAATATACAAACTGAGTAGTCCATGTATAAGATCAGAAACATCAAGGACAGTCTGAGCTCAGGAGCGCTGCGGTCTCGTGATTAGCGTGAGCAGCTGCGGAACGAGAGGTCCTTGGTTCAAGTCTTCCCTCGAGTAAAGAATTTTAATTTTTCAGGCAATTATCAAAATTCAGGCACTCACACACAATAAACTTCGCTCTACAAAATTCCAGGGCATGGTCAGATTTGCTTGGACATATGCAGGATTTGACGGTCTACACACGGAAAAATTTGAAAACGTTAAAAACATATGTTTTGACAGAGCACAGGGAAACTGTGCGACTCTGAAACTGTTGCATTCATTTGTTGCAGTTTATGTGACAAATTCTTATGTTTTCCATCACTTTTTAGGGAGTGATTATCACATCCACAAGAAAACCTAAATCGTGCAATGTAGAAGAATCTTTTTACCCATTCGCCAAGTGTACAAGTTAGGTGGGTCGACAACATATTCCTGTCATGTGACGCACATGCCGTCACCAGTGTCGTATATAATATATCAGATGTGTTTTCCTGCGGAGGAATCGGTTGACCTATGACCTTGCGATCAAATGTTTTCGGTTCCCATTGGAGAGGCACGTCATTCCGTCTACTAATCGCACGGTTTTGCGCACCGCAAAACACAGACACTAAACTTATTACAGTGAACAGAGACGTCAATGAACGAACGGACAGATCATAACTTTGCAAAAATAAAAAAATTAATTTTTTACTCAATGGAAGGCTTGATCCAGGTACCTCTCGTTCTGCAGCTGCTCACGCTAGGCACGGGACCACAGCGCTCCTGAGCTCACACTCTCCTCGATGTTGCCTATCTTGCTCATGGACTACTCAGTTTGTATATTTTGCTTATTTTTTTCATAGTTCCACACAACTTCTTCCTGTTTTCTCGATTGATCTGTGTTCAGTTTTTCAAGGCCTATCCACTGTGCCAACTTATAATTAAATCTGAGGGGGGTGCGATGGGGAGGTTCCCTTGTTAGAGCCATTTTGAACCAAAGCGTTATCAACACCTGACAGAGTCTGGAAGAGGCATTTGTGGGTCGCCATTTGCTGGCTGGCTGGCTGAACCGTGCAATACCCAGATTTGTGGGGAATTCGTATGTTATTTTTGTTATGATTTTTTTGGGGCGCAAAACTTTTACGGTCATTAGCGCGATTACGTATCTGACAATGCCCCATGGTTGGACTACATGTAAACGTGAAGGCAGGTCGTCAAGGTTATGGGTGACTAAGCGTAGCCATCACACTGGAGGATCGCTATAATGTGCACCAAACGTATCATAGGTTCACACTTGCGCCAACCGAGAAGAATTAATGGGCCCCCTCCAACATTCCTTGTCCTCCTGTACCATTAGGTGGACAGTTGCGGCAGCCAGATTAGGAAATTATAGCACCAAAAACTATAGAGGAAGACAGAGATTGGAATACGTCAAACAAATAATTGAGGACGTAGGTTGCAAGTTCTACTCTGAGATGAAGAGGTTAGCACAGGAAAGGAATTCGTGGCGTGCCGCATAAAACCAGTCAGTAGACCAAAAACACCAATTTTAGGCTGCCGTCAATACCACAACGCAAACGGCTGTCTTTACAGTAGCTCCGCGAGCGGGAAGCATGGACTTGGGTTGAATGGCATCGCATTATGTTCAGCGATGAATCGCGGTTCTACACTTACCAGGATAACCATCGACGAGTATGGCGGCAACCTGGTGTTTTAGGCACACGCATTGGTGTTTTAGGCACACACACGGCAGTATTACTCCTGGCATCTTAGCGTGGGGAACCATTGGGTAAGTCTCCAGGTCTCTCCTGGTAGTGACTGAGAGAACTCTGATTTTTGCTGCCGGTAAACGTTATGGGATATAAAATCGTGGTCTATGAAACACTTCTGTTCCTAACGTTTTCTCCAGAACTGCGTTGGACATCTTCAGAGGCATTGCCCCTCCACTGAGTGTTGCCTCTGAAGATGTCCAGCTCATTTCTGACAAACTTTAGGAACAGAAGAATTGCGTGGACCACGAGCTTATACCCCAAAATGTTTACCAGCAGCAGTGTCATCTGGTCGGGAAAGCCTTCATTCTGTTAGCAGACCTCTGACTGCACAACCGTACGTCACAGACATCCTGCGTCCGCATATGTTACTTCTCATGCAACAGTATCGTGGTGTCATTTTTCAACAGAGCGATGCTCGTCTAAACACTACGTGTCTCTATGAATTGTCTTCGTGATGATGAGGTACTACAATGGCCATTAAGATCCCCAGATATGCCCCCAATGGTAAACTTGTGGATCCAGTTCAGATCTCAACTGCATCTCAGTGTCAGTATCCAGGGTATGAAAGATGAGTTGCAACGGTTATGTGCCAGCTTGCCTCAGAAGAGGACACAACTGCTATATGATTGCCTAGCCAACCGAATCAGTGCATGCATTCAAGGCAGAGTGGTTGCAACGTCATTCTGTAAGTGGGCTCATATGACAAGTTCCTTGTAAACTTTACTGCATTTTGTGCGATAATCACTGAAATGACATCACATACCCTCTCAATCCGTGAAATTTAATTTCGTTTCCTTGTCCTTTTCTGGGTGTATCACTTTTTTTGTGAGGCACTGTAAATAAAAATAAAAATACTACACAGGCTGAAGAGCGGCAAGATGGGCGCTGTCAGCTCTTCCCCTCCCCCTCCCCCTCCCCCTCCCCAGGAGCGGCGATACCCAAGAACCTATACCAGCGTATGTGGTGGAGAGTGTTTCTTGTATCACAAACGTTTCCCCCCTTTTTTCGTTACCGAAATATGTCTGACGGTAAGCCTCAATAGGAGCTCGAATTTCCTTGATATACTCGTCACGGTCACACAGTGGAATGTAATAAATTGCACCACTCTTTCCGGTATGTTTATTTTAAACAATACGCAGGGTGAAGCGAAATCCGCGCACTGGGGCTTTGCAGCGCGACTCCTAACATGCCAGAGATAAAAAAAAAAATGTCTGCCAGAAAATTTCCTCCGGCGAGTACATCCAGCAGAAAAAGGTCATTAAAGAGTGACAATCTGGCAACACTGTAACCACATGTATAGTAACTACCTCTGTTAACAACTAGTAGCTGGGATTTGCTGTTGGTGCAGTGGATAGAGTTTTTGGTTAGCATGCAGGAGGTCGAGGGTTCGATCCTGGGTTCAAGCACATGATTTTTATTTGGTAAATGTTGTCCAAGTGGTACGGTATTTGGCGTCTTAGTCGTCAACAGCGATTGTAGCGGGTCCTCTGGAAAACATTTGCACTTACAAACGACAATTGTAGAAATGGAAGCTTGGTCAACTATGAAAGATGTGGGCTCGAATTTATTCACACCACTTCCTGTACTAGAAGCGAAACCTGTTTTCTTTGTACCTTACTCTAATGGTCACATAGATTAGTACCAACTATTATTCTTATCTCATTCAGGTCCATTACATTTGGTTAGGGCCTTACATTACCAATAGGACTAGCAACATGCTTTGCGAATAATGTCCAAACTTGGTTACTACGAGGGCAGTTCAATAAGTAATTCAACACATTTTTTTTTCTGAAACAGGGGTTGTTTTATTCAGCATTGAAATACACCAGGTTATTCCCCAATCTTTTAGCTACACAACACTATTTTTCAACGTAATCTCCATTCAATGCTATGGCCTTACGCCACCTTGAAATGAGGGCCTGTATGCCTGCACGGTACCATTCCACTGGTCGATGTCGGAGCCAACGTCGTACTGCATCAATAACTTCTTCATCATCCGCGTAGTGCGTCCCACGAATTGCGTCCTTCATTGGGCCAAACATATGGAAATCCGACGGTGCGAGATCGGGGCTGTAGGCTGCATGAGGAAGAACAGTCCACTGAAGTTTTGTGAGCTCCTCTCGGGTGCGAAGACTTGTGTGAGGTCTTGCGTTGTCATGAAGAAGGAGAAGTTCGTTCTGATTTTTGTGCCTACGAACACGCTGAAGTCGTTTCTTCAATTTCTGAAGAGTAGCACAATACACTTCAGAGTTGATCGTTTGACCATGGGGAAGGACATCGAACAGAATAACCCCTTCAGCGTCCCAGAAGACTGTAACCATGACTTTACCGGCTGAGGGTATGGCTTTAAACTTTTTCTTGGTAGGGGAGTGGGTGTGGCGCCACTCCATTGATTGCCGTTTTGTTTCAGGTTCGAAGTGATGAACCCATGTTTCATCGCCTGTAACAATCTTTGACAAGAAATTGTCACCATCAGCCACATGACGAGCAAGCAATTCCGCACAGATGGTTCTCCTTTGCTCTTTATGGTGTTCGGTTAGACAACGAGGGACCCAGCGGGAACAAACCTTTGAATATCCCAACTGGTGAACAATTGTGACAGCACTACCAACAGAGATGTCAAGTTGAGCACTGAGTTGGTTGATGGTGATCCGTCGATCATCCCGAACGAGTGTGTTCGCACGCTCCGCCATTGCAGGAGTCACAGCTGTGCACGGCCGGCCCGCACGCGGGAGATCAGACAGTCTTGCTTGACCTTGCGGCGATGATGACACACGCTTTGCCCAACGACTCACCGTGCTTTTGTCCACTGCCAGATCACTGTAGACATTCTGCAAGCGCCTATGAATATCTGAGATGCCCTGGTTTTCCGCCAAAAGAAACTCGATCAGTGCCCGTTGTTTGCAACGCACATCCGTTACAGACGCCATTTTAACAGCTCCGTACAGCGCTGCCACCTGTCGGAAGTCAATGAAACTATACGAGACGAAGCGGGAATGTTTGAAAATATTCCACAAGAAATTTCCGGTTTTTTCAACCAAAATTGGCCGAGAAAAAAAATGTGTTGCATTACTTATTGAACTGCCCTCGTATTTGTATGTGTTATCACCATGGTTCCATTAACTGTTTCAAGTGTGTATTTCTTATTTGTCTAACCATGTATTTGTTCTGTTCAGCGTTACAAAATGTTTCAAATTTAGGATACATGTGACATAAGAAACGGTGTATATTACAGTATGAAATGTTAGAATGAAATTAGCTAACAAAAAAACTGTACCACAACCCAGGATTGAACCCTCGACCTCGTGCATGCTGGCCCAAAACTCAATCCATTGTGCCAACTGTGCATCAGAATTAGAATGTGCTGTCTGAGGTAGTTACCATATGTGTTCTTACAGAGTTGCCAGACTGCCACTTTTTCTGCTGGATGTACTCGCCAGACGAAATTTTGTGAGACATTTTTTCTATCGCTGGCATCTGAGAAGTCGCGCTGCGAAGCCCGAGTGCACGGATTTCGCTTCACCCTGTATATCTCCCTGTATTTCACAAGTCCTCTCTCCAGGCTTTTGTCACTCAAGTTGGATGAGAAGCTGTGACTACATGCGCGACTCTATCAATTTTAATTAGTAAGGGGCGCATATTACTGCAGGAGACCAAGAGTTTTGTAAGCTACGCCTTTCGTTGGTATACTATATGTCGTTAAAATCTTTCAGTAATAATGAGACTGTCACCTGACTTTACTACAACTAGTTTAACGTGGTCGTTACACTTTAAAACATTCTAGAACCCCTTTTATAGATGTTTAAAGATTGAGACTGTTTTCAGTAATTAATCGCCATACATTCAGTCGTTCCACTTGCCACTTGGGTTGCTAATATTTGTTCAAAGTACTCTCGTTCATGCATTGTGCAATGAAGTTTTGATGTGTGAAGAAACATTGCTCACAGAAGGTACAGATAATTCTCAGATGTAAATTTTTCTTTGTTGTTGATTTTGTTTCGCTAAATATTTAATCAATAATTAACGTCAATGGTTTTACTTTGTAGTCAAAGGTTTCTGCAGTGAGAGACTGACACAGTAACAGTGTATAATGCGAGATTTTTATGAAGAGTGTTAATACCTGTATCTATTTTCATTATTACATATGATATCACGTGTCTGTTTGGCATTGCGAGTGGGGAGAGAGTTTTCTATTTCTGATAAAGAGTTTTTTATTTGCTGCACTCATTCTGGCTGTCTTGATGGTCAGAAATGTGCCAGTAAGACAAGAAACGATGGAACTGAGCGAAATCTATTACTGCAAGAGAAGTGTTTGTTTAGGCTTCTTCGAGAATATGGATTGTAACAGGAACAGCGAACGGGGAAGCCCTTAGCTGGCACACTCGTGAAGGAGACGCCACCCTGCACAGTCACGTTGCTGCTGTTCTCCAGTAGTCTGGTATGTTTACTATGTCACGCCAAATTCCCGAGAAGGAGGACAATTAACTTTTCACTATTTTTGCCACTAAAGGTCTCCTCTCAGATACATTTTTTGAATGACATTTTGTTAATGGATTCATGAAACTGATAACTAATGTTCCTTAGTGGTGCTTCTTATGAATTCATGCTGCCCTTAGCAGACTGGTTAGTTAATATTTTGTTTAGCTTACTCATCATGTAAATGCTTCAGCTTGTAACAATTTATTACAGATGATTTCTGTATTTGTAATACTTTGTGAACTATTGTGCCAAGCAATTAGCCCTCCCTGCTTTGTTCTCTGTGAATTCAAATTCTGTCACTGTGGCCACATCAAGGCCACATATATCTTAAGTAATTGTAAATCTTATTTCAACTTTCTATCATGATAGGAGGTGGGGACACAGTCACATGATATATACATACACCCCTGGAAATTGAAATAAGAACACCGTGAATTCATTATCCCAGGAAGGGGAAACTTTATTGACACATTCCTGGGGTCAGATACATCACATGATCACACTGACAGAACCACAGGCACATAGACACAGGCAACAGAGCATGCACAATGTCGGCACTAGTACAGTGTATATCCACCTTTCGCAGCAATGCAGGCTGCTATTCTCCCATGGAGACGATCGTAGAGATGCTGGATGTAGTCCTGTGGAACGGCTTGCCATGCCATTTCCACCTGGCGCCTCAGTTGGACCAGCGTTCGTGCTGGACGTGCAGACCGCGTGAGACGACGCTTCATCCAGTCCCAAACATGCTCAATGGGGGACAGATCCGGAGATCTTGCTGGCCAGGGTAGTTGACTTACACCTTCTAGAGCACGTTGGGTGGCACGGGATACATGCGGACGTGCATTGTCCTGTTGGAACAGCAAGTTCCCTTGCCGGTCTAGGAATGGTAGAACGATGGGTTCGATGACGGTTTGGATGTACCGTGCACTATTCAGTGTCCCCTCGACGATCACCAGTGGTGTACGGCCAGTGTAGGAGATCGCTCCCCACACCATGATGCCGGGTGTTGGCCCTGTGTGCCTCGGTCGTATGCAGTCCTGATTGTGGCGCTCACCTGCACGGCGCCAAACACGCATACGACCATCATTGGCACCAAGGCAGAAGCGACTCTCATCGCTGAAGACGACACGTCTCCATTCGTCCCTCCATTCACGCCTGTCGCGACACCACTGGAGGCGGGCTGCACGATGTTGGGGCGTGAGCGGAAGACGGCCTAACGGTGTGCGGGACCGTAGGCCAGCTTCATGGAGACGGTTGCGAATGGTCCTCGCCGATACCCCAGGAGCAACAGTGTCCCTAATTTGCTGGGAAGTGGCGGTGCGGTCCCCTACGGCACTGCGTAGGATCCTACGGTCTTGGCGTGCATCCGTGCGTCGCTGCGGTCCGGTCCCAGGTCGACGGGCACGTGCACCTTCCGCCGACCACTGGCGACAACATCGATGTACTGTGGAGACCTCACGCCCCACGTGTTGAGCAATTCGGCGGTACGTCCACCCGGCCTCCCGCATGCCCACTATACGCCCTCGCTCAAAGTCCGTCAACTGCACATACGGTTCACGTCCACGCTGACGCGGCATGCTACCAGTGTTAAAGACTGCGATGGAGCTCCGTATGCCACGGCAAACTGGCTGACACTGACGGCGGCGGTGCACAAATGCTGCGCAGCTAGCGCCATTCGACGGCCAACACCGCGGTTCCTGGTGTGTCTGCTGTGCCGTGCGTGTGATCATTGCTTGTACAGCCCTCTCGCAGTGTCTGGAGCAAGTATGGTGGGTCTGACACACCGGTGTCAATGTGTTCTTTTTTCCATTTCCAGGAGTGTATATAAATCAGCATGTATGTATGTGTATCTGAGATCTGCTTCCAAGCCCCTGGACCGTTTTCATCCAAATTTGGCACACAAACAGAAAACTTCACCAATGTCTGCACTATTGGGTTTATAACATCAATAGGAGCAGGGATATGGGCAAAAGCACGTTTTTTTCAGCCCTTTCTGGGAATAGTATTGGCCTACCTTATCGACCTGCTTTGCAGGGCAGCCTGCATGTCAGGGGTGAGAAACGGTTTTATAGCGCCTGACACACAGGCTCCGCTGCATGACAGGTGTATTGTATGGGAGTAATATCAGCCTGACCTATCGACCTGTTTTGCAGTGGCTACTTGTACAGATGGGCGGACTGGTGGAGGCTGTGATGGCTAGAGGAGGGGATGGACAAAGAGAGGGTGCATGTGCGGTTGATGGGGTGAGAGGAGGGCAGGAGGAGATGGACAGAGAGATGGGGAAGGAGGGGAGGAGCAGAGAAGAAAGGAGCAGATGGATAAGGAGATGGGGAGGAATAGGTGGACAGGGAGAGGGTGCATGCATGGTGGGTAGGGAGAGAGGATGGCAGGTGGGGATGGATGGAGAGATGGGGAAGGAGGGAAGGGACAGGAATGAAAGGAGCAGATGGATAAGGAGATGGGGAGGAATAGATGGATAGGGAGAGGTGGCCTGAGGAGATAGATTGGGAATGGGTGAAGGTGGAGATGGACAGAGGTTGAGGAGGATATAGACAAAGAGAGCGGGAGACATGGTTGGAGAGAGGGGATGGAGGAAGCGGACAAGAGAGATGGGTGGAGGAGATGTGTGCAGTACATGTACAGAAAGTTTATGTGAGCAAACCAGGAAGAAATGCTAGCCATAAATAAAGTAGCCTCTGGTCCAAGAATGACTTTCAATTTCAGTACTGCTTCGTCGATTTATCGGCAACCATCCTCATTTTCAGACACACCTTTCATACACAAGGTGAATCCAAAGATGGGCCCAGGCTAACTTATTTATAATTTCAAATGCTTAAGAATTTGTTACGTTGAAAACATGGTCTGTTCATAAAATTTTGGAGAGTAATTTGTATTACCAAACTGTAGTTAATGAGGCCTGGATTAGTGCGTTATTTATGAAAATAGAATGCTCTCTTGTACTGCGTAGATGTTTCAGTTAGGTTGGGTATGATTTTAGTCGATTAACGGTGTGCAAGCGAAACCTATCTGCCACACATGTGCGTACGAAAGGACTGAACGTTAGGAGGTGTGTCTAATTGAATGTTACCTGTATGTTATGTCATTGATGATTCGTGCGATTTCTGAATGCATACTATTGTTTAAATGAAAGTAGATGTCGTATCTTTCGTTTCCAACATGAGATTCCCTTTTTTCTCTACTGCATTTATACTGGCATGCACTGTAGATGATGTGTAATGAACACGTGTGCACTTAGCTAAACGTAATCTGAATATGAATTAGGAGGGCGAGGACAATGTGGTCGTATTTTCCCTTTCATTGATCTAACTTCGAAAGCAATATATTTTGCACTTGTTCATTAAATGCCATCTTTGTCCTCCTGTCAGTCCTTCATGTTGAATCGGACATTGTGTTTATAAACTGAGTTACTATTTTAGCAAGAAAAATAAAAACTTTTGTTGGGATTTGCAGGTAACAAGTTCACACAGAAAATCTTGAGATTCGAAGATACCAAATCTTAGACTCTGTGATCTGAACTAATCTAGTCCATTGCGTGACTGCTTGTTATAGAATATAGCACTCCATTACTTTTCTTTCAGCATTATGCTGCAGCTGAAACAGCCTAACAGCAACATTACAGGTAATTGGCAAATTGTCTTCTAATCCCTCACCGTGCTCATAGGGTATTACGAGTGTGCTGAGGCACAGAACGATACGACAGATGGTGTGGATTGTTTTCATGCGGTCAAAATTGGGTAGAGGCCACCTGCATGAAGTGGTTCAGAGATATTTTAATGTGAACTGTGGACTGGATAACTTTCCTTCTATGCAGCCAAGAGATCTTGTCTAGCCAAAGGACCAAGTGAACAGCTTACCCTCCATAACCGAAAATGCTGTAGACGAAACGTACTTCTCATGGTTGAGGAATGCTGACGAGGGACCCTTTCCGAAACTCGTCTACAGCTCTCGACCAGCAGAAGTAATGGGGGACTATGACTTGGGGCCCCGTTAGACAGGGAGTGGAGTTGTGGGTCCAGAACAGACGCTCTCTCTGCAAGTGTCTCCAGACCTAACTCTCTTGATACACTTAGCCGTAAAAGCCTCTTCAGCCGGTTCACATCTTCCCTAGGTGCGTCCTGTGTAGCCCAGACAGGAACTAAATCTGAGATTCCGTTTAACAGAATTCTCTGTTCTACACACAAATACCCCTGCCAGATGCCGGGTCCTCTACCTCCACTCTCGCCTCGTATTCCGAATTTTTAACCGGTGTGCGCTTTTGGTTTAATAATACTAAAGCAGTTCCATAGCGGGTCTTGGTTTTGTCTTTTGTGATTTTAGTGGAACTTACTAGTTAGCCTTTTGGAGGATGAAACTGTTTTATGTTCCTCTTGACATTTCAATCTTAGATGCAATATTCAGTCTTAGTAAAATATAATACTCAATCTTAGTGAAATGTAATATGAAACTATTAGTGAGAACCACTTGAAGGTTCCGTATTAATCAGGTACACTTAACGGTCAGTATCAGTCACATGCGCTTGTACCTTCTCGGACCGTCGAATGCAACTTTGCAGCAGTAAAATAAGAATGAACTTAGGAAAAAGACTGTGTCCAACGCATCAGCTGCACACAAAGATGCGAGGGAGACACCCTAGTCCATGATAACAAGTTAGGTATGTACAAGGAAAAGTACACTCCTGGAAATGGAAAAAAGAACACATTGACACCGGTGTGTCAGACCCACCATACTTGCTCCGGACACTGCGAGAGGGCTGTACAAGCAATGATCACACGCACGGCACAGCGGACACACCAGGAACCGCGGCGTTGGCCGTCGAATGGCGCTAGCTGCGCAGCATTTGTGCACCGCCGCCGTCAGTGTCAGCCAGTTTGCCGTGGCATACGGAGCTCCATCGCAGTCTTTAATACTGGTAGCATGCCGCGACAGCGTGGACGTGAACCGTATGTGCAGTTGACGGACTTTGAGCGAGGGCGTATAGTGGGCATGCGGGAGGCCGGGTGGACGTACCGCCGAATTGCTCAACACGTGGGGCGTGAGGTCTCCACAGTACATCGATGTTGTCGCCAGTGGTCGGCGGAAGGTGCACGTGCCCGTCGACCTGGGACCGGACCGCAGCGACGCACGGATGCACGCCAAGACCGTAGGATCCTACGCAGTGCCGTAGGGGACCGCACCGCCACTTCCCAGCAAATTAGGGACACTGTTGCTCCTGGGGTATCGGCGAGGACCATTCGCAACCGTCTCCATGAAGCTGGGCTACGGTCCCGCACACCGTTAGGCCGTCTTCCGCTCACGCCCCAACATCGTGCAGTTCGCCTCCAGTGGTGTCGCGACAGGCGTGAATGGAGGGACGAATGGAGACGTGTCGTCTTCAGCGATGAGAGTCGCTTCTGCCTTGGTGCCAATGATGGTCGTATGCGTGTTTGGCGCCGTGCAGGTGAGCGCCACAATCAGGACTGCATACGACCGAGGCACACAGGGCCAACACCCGGCATCATGGTGTGCGGAGCGATCTCCTACACTGGCCGTACACCACTGGTGATCGTCGAGGGGACACTGAATAGTGCACGGTACATCCAAACCGTCATCGAACCCATCGTTCTACCATTCCTAGACCGGCAAGGGAACTTGCTGTTCCAACAGGACAATGCACGTCCGCATGTATCCCGTGCCACCCAACGTGCTCTAGAAGGTGTAAGTCAACTACCCTGGCCAGCAAGATCTCCGGATCTGTCCCCCATTGAGCATGTTTGGGACTGGATGAAGCGTCGTCTCACGCGGTCTGCACGTCCAGCACGAACGCTGGTCCAACTGAGGCGCCAGGTGGAAATGGCATGGCAAGCCGTTCCACAGGACTACATCCAGCATCTCTACGATCGTCTCCATGGGAGAATAGCAGCCTGCATTGCTGCGAAAGGTGGATATACACTGTACTAGTGCCGACATTGTGCATGCTCTGTTGCCTGTGTCTATGTGCCTGTGGTTCTGTCAGTGTGATCATGTGATGTATCTGACCCCAGGAATGTGTCAATAAAGTTTCCCCTTCCTGGGACAATGAATTCACGGTGTTCTTATTTCCATTTCCAGGAGTGTATGCCACGTTCACTTGAAAAAATTCGACATGTAGCTGCTGATCCAGCCCAGTAGAAGTACGTTGCATGCAAAGGTATGACCGACTTTCGCTTGTCTATCTTATTCTGGCTTGTGGTGTATGAACTACAGAAAAGCAGCGATAGCTTCGTAATATGGCTTTTCGTGTTTCCAAGTCTCTCGGGCATGCAGCCGCAATGATTAATCTTTGCAGAACGAATTTTCGACGGCGTAACGTGCTATCATCATCAGGTTACTCCTGCTGACTGACATCCTAGAGCACTGGGTGCGATACATATACCGGTCGTCTCCCTCCTCCACTGACCCTGTTTACGGACCGCATTATGTGCTGGCAGCGGTGGCGGGGCTAGCTTGCGCTCGGGAGTCGAGTGTCGGGCCTCCATCTGCGCTCCGCCTTCGTTGAGCCCGGTATTCCGTTTCCGCTACATCTGGAGAATTTTCAGTGCCGGAATGCACGCCTGAATAACTTGAAATCCATTGTCTTTATTGATGAGATTCTCGTGTAGCAGGATTTCGACCGCCTCCTTGTATACACAGCCCCAATAGTGGGAGGGGTTGTGCAAATTTTTTGTATCTTTGTACTTCATTTTGTTGTTGCTTTTGAGGCCGTGTTCACAACTGCTGAAGCTGTGAGCTGCTGGACGTTGTTGTGCCATTTGTGTCCCGTGCAGCTTTCTTCGGCATTCCGATGCTTTATTCGACGTATGCATTGCCGCACTCGCGTAGTATGTAATGCACTCCCGATATCCGGAGTCCCAGGTCGTCTTTTACTGTCCCTAAAAAGGATTTGGTTCTTTGCTGTGGGTGATGCACAAATCTGATGTTTTGGGGTCGTAAAATGCTACCGATTTTTCCGGATACGTTCCCCGCGTATAGAATGTTGCCTACCGTTTTCGGTAGTCTTCATCGGGCGTTGGCTGTGGTGTGGTCTTTTGCTTGAAGGCTCTCCGAATTTAATGTTCGCTTTACCCGTTTTTTCTGGAATACCTCCCTCAGGTGGTCCGGTTCCGGTTTTGAGCTTTCTCCGTCGGAGGTTACACGAGCTCTGTGGACCAGCGTGTCTAGCACCCCTTCCCTTTGTGACGGCTGGTGACACCTAGCAGCGTGAAGACAGTGGTCCGTGTGGATTTTCCTCCTACAGACGCTGTGTCCGAGTCTTCTTTCCCGTTTTATCGCTACCAGAACAGCGAAGACAGACAGCTGACCATTTTGCTCCACCTTCATGGCGAATTGAATTTGGTTGTGGATAAAGTTCAAGTGTTGCAAGAAAACTTGAAGCTCAACGTATCGTCAACGTATCTGTAAAAAACAGTCGGTTTTAATGGTGTTGAGTCTAGTGCTTTGTCCCCAATGTCTTCCTTGTGCATATCGGCCGCCACGGGTGACAGAGGATTGTCCATGGGGAAGCCATCAGTCTGTTGATGGTATTGTCCGTAATTTCGTAAAAAATGGTACATAACTTTTCGATTCCTTTCAGCGTTATGTGTACTGGGAGAGCATCACTTCTTTTTCTAATAAGAAAAGTTTATATTCTAAATAATTTTGGGGCTGCGATTGGTAGCTTCCCTCATCAAGATTTTTATAGATTACCACATGTCCAAGCGGTTTTCTTTTTTTTTTTTCTTTTTTTTTTTTTTTTGCCTATGATAGCTTGACTCATAAAGTTCTTATGGCCACACTTCTACATGGGCTCTGACAGCATCTGAGTATTTTCTGTCTCTACTGTTAAAGGTGGCGTAATATAGAAGCGCCGCTGCTGTCAAATTGGCATATATGCAGGAGAACACACGATGATTTTCGTTGTTTCATGGAATACGATCGTCGGCGGCCTATTAAGTTCAACTGCCGATCTGAAGCGTCTACGGTCTAGATCTACCAGATGTAAAGAACTCCATAGAATGGCACGGAAAGCTTAAAGAGACCGACAGTGTTGGTAGCAAGGCAGGAATAGGAAGACCTGACGTGTGTGACGATACTGTTGATACCGCGCATTCAGCGTTTAAGTGGAATCGACAGAAACCTACGCATCCAAGGAAACAAGCATCTCTTAGAGCACTGTGCTCAATGTTCTACACAAACGACTCCATCTCCAAACACTGCTGCAGTTTCTCCAAGCTTTGATGAGAGGCGCAGACGTAGTCACTCTGCTAGGAATACGCTGTAACACATCGATGAAAAAATGTCTAACTTGACAAAGTTTATTTCTCTGATGAAGCGACTTTTCACATCGCCTAGCAAGTAAACAGGCATAAAGTCCTGATCTGGAGATCGGATAACCAAAATATCGTGGAATAGCAGCTGAGATACAGTTCGAAAATCAATGTTCGATATGGCTTTTACATCTACATCTACATTCATACTCCGAAAACCACCTGACGGTGTGTGGCGGAGGGTACCCTGAGTACCTCTATCGGTTCTCCCTTCTATTCCAGTCTCGTATTGTTCGCGGAAAGAAGGATTGTCTGTATGCTTCTGTGTGGGCTCTAATCTCTCTGATTTTATCCTCATGGTCTCTTCGCGAGATATACGTAGGACGGAGCAATATACTGCTGGGCTCTTCGGTGAAGGTATGTTCTCGAAACTTTAACAAAAGCCCGTACCGAGCTACTGAGCGTCTCTTCTGCAGAGTCTTCCATTGGAGTTTATCTATCATCTCCGTAACGCTTTCGCGATTACTAAACGATCCTGTAACGAAGCGCGCTGCTCTCCGTTGGATCTTCTCTATCTCTTCTATCAACCCTATCTGGTACGGATCCCACACCGCTGAGCAGTATTCAAGCAGTGGGCGAACAAGCGTACTGTAACCTACATCCTTTGTTTTCGGATTGCATTTCCTTAGGATTCTTCCAATGAATCTCAGTCTGGCATCTGCTTTACCGATGATCAACTTTAAATGATCATTCCATTTTAAATCACTCCTAATGCGTACTACCAGATAATTTATGGAATTAACTGCTTCAAGTTGCTGACCTGCTATTTTGTAGCTAAATGATAAGGGATCTTTCTTTCTATGTTCAAATGGTTCAAATGGCTCTGAGCACTATGGGACTCAACTGCTGTGGTCATTAGTCCCCTAGAACTTAGAACTACTTAAACCTAACTAACCTAAGGACATCACACACATCCATGCCCGAGGCAGGATTCGAACCTGCGACCGTAGCAGTCGCACGGTTCCGGACTGCGAGCCTAGAACCGCGAGACCACCGCGGCCGGTTTTTCTTTCTATGTATTCGTAGCACATTACACTTGTCGGATTGCATTTCCTTAGGATTCTTCCAATGAATCTCAGTCTGGCATCTGCTTTACCGATGATCATTGAGATTCAATTGCCATTCCCTGCACAATGCGTCAATTCGCTGCAGATCCTCCTGCATTTCAGGAGGATCTGCAGCGAATTGACGCATGTTGCAGGGAATGGCAATTGAATCTCAATGTAGACAAGTGTAATGTGCTGCGAATACATAGAAAGAAAGATCCCTTATCATTTAGCTGCAAAATAGCAGGTCAGCAACTTGAAGCAGTTAATTCCATACATTATCTGGGAGTACGCATTAGGAGTGATTTAAAATGGAATGATCATTTAAAGTTGATCGTCGGTAAAGCGGATGCCAGACTGAGATTCATTGGAAGCACAACACAATTATTGGACGCTTCTTTTTCACTGAGCCTATTATTACGGCAACAGTTTAGCTGGACGTGTTAGAACTTCACGTTGCGCCTCAGTAACAGTGAAAATGTTTGTACAAGATGATTCACTGAATGAGATTTTCACTCTGCAGCGGAGTGTGCGCTGATATGAAACTTCCTGGCAGATTAAAACTGTGTGCCCGACCGAGACTCGAACTCGGGACCTTTGCGTTTGCCTTTGCCCGCCAGGAAGTTTCAAGATGATTCACTGCCACACTGGAGGTTATTTGTTCGCCAGTTCTTCGATGAAACTTTTCTGTACATGTGAATCCACAGAGCGATCCAACATCAAGGCCACCACGCTCACCAGCGGTAACCGTTCTTCACTTCCTTTTGTCGGGTTATGTTAAGGATAAAGGTTCATTTCACCATGCCCTGATGTGAAAACTGTTACTGCACGACGTAGTTCCTTAGAAACAAATTTTTGTAACCAGGAAAATAATTTATGCTTACCTTGTACATCGTTTGCCCGTCCGTACACATTTAAATGCCATCATTTATATGCATCTACATCTAAATCAAGGAATGGATCTTCTGGTCCATTCCCTCTCCTTCAAAATAGGTCAAACAATCTCTTCATTGGTCTTCCTAAAGATCTTTTGACCGAGCGAGGTGGCGCAGTGGTTAGACACTGGACTCGCATTCGGGAGGACGACGGTTCAATACCGCGTCCGGCCATCCTGATTTATGTTTTCCGTGATTTCCCTAAATTGCTCCAGGCAAATGCTGGGATGGTTCCTTTCAAAGGGCACGGCCGACTTCCTTGCCCATCCTTCCCTAATCCGATGAGACCGATGACCTCGATGTCTGGTCTCCTTCCTCAAAACAACCAACCAACCAACCAACCAAAGATCTTTTGCCTCTTGGTTTGTATTGTATTATGAGTCTAGTGATTCTTGTATCTGGCATATGGTGTATGTGTTCTTTCCGTCTTAACTGATATAGTTTCATTCTGTCAATTATGTTATGCATATACAGTTCAGCTCAGATCTCATCATTTCTCATTTTATCCAGCAAAGTATATCCAGCTATGTATCTAACGAAATTCATTTCACATGCTTCTGTTTTCTTTTCATCTCTCGTCTCACGAGTCCAATTTTTGCATCCGTGGAGCAGTGCTGGTGTAGCCATAATCTTACAGAATAAATATAGTATTTCTGTGGACTTTCTTTCCCATTGACCTTCGTGGAGTTCCGCGGAAGTAGTTAAATAGGTCTAACTTATTTTGTATTTCATTGTGTGCCCTGTGTGCAATACTGCACCCTAAATATTTAAATGTATTAACTTACTCCATGATGTGCTTGTCAATTTCAATCGTAACTCGCATGGGTTTGTGTCCTGATTTTTTTCTTTGTGATGGGGATGTTCAGATTCTATTCTCTGGCTACTTCACTCGCCTAAAGACGGTTTCTGGTAAGTCATTTTCATTCTGACTAATAATTACTTGGTCGTCAGCAAAAAGTACTGTACTATCCACATAGTTAATTTTAAAATGCTGTATTGTCTATAACCAAGTTCTTGTTACATCGTCGATAAACATATTAAAGAAAGTGGGTGAGGGTGTTAAACCTTTGTCAATCTCCTTGGCTTATTTCAGCCACATTATGTCTGCCGCATGCTATTTTTATTTGTATTTTGTTATTCATGTATAAACCCTGTACAGCTCTTATAAGATGTGATGGAATTCCTCTGTTTCTTGAAATTTCCCACAGTTTGTTTCGATTTACTTTATCAAACGCCTTCCCACAGTGAATGAAGGCAAGAAAAATTAGTAAATAGAATTCACAATGCTTTTATATTAGTTGTGTCATGGTGAAAATATAGTCCGAACATGATCTGACTTTTCGAGAACTATATTGGGCATCGGATAATACAGTTTCAGCGACTGGCGATAGTAGGTTCGTTGAAATTCAAGAGTACAATTTATAACATGGATTCAAAAGCTAATGTCTCCGTAGTTCTGGCATTCAAGTCTGTTTCCTTTCTTATAAATTGGGCATATCTGGGCTACGTTCCATCTTCAGGTATATAACCACTCCGTCAGCACAGATTCATAAAATCGAGTGTTCTTATTTTTGCAGTCCAGTACTATGTGGTTATTTTTAAGATGTTTCCCAACTTTCTACAGCGTAGACTTTTCCACCGTGATTTCTGCTCACTTTGGCCAGGTCAGGCCAACCATTACATCCAGCCCACACTAGGAAAGAGCAAGTCAGAAATGAATATACCTAAATTCTCATCACAGATTCGGACAGTTGATGCAATTACAAATCGAATTTCACAGGCCGATCTTCTTCTGTATTTCCTGTGTGGTCTCTTACAGTTCCCATCTTCTTCTTGGTCAACGAGGAACTCTTTTCCCTTTTGGTTTAAAGTTCTTTATCTGTGGACCCATTCGTTGTAGATGTTTATTCTATTTCTTTGTGTTTTTATCCAAATTATCTTTCACACTCCCCATTTTCAACTCCTTTTGTACATCTTCATTTCGTATTTTACCTATTTTTTTACATCCCCTCATCGCCCTACAACATCTCATTTCTATCCCTTGTATTTGATTTTCTCGTCTTTTATCCAGTATCTTCGATTCATTTCCACGTAATAGGATTGCCAATGCGATTGTTTTTCTAATACTTGTGTTTCTTTCCGTATTTCATGCTTTAAAGGTCTACTAGTTGTTGCAGAGATATTTCCAAATCTATTCAACTTACTCTGCATATCTTTTTCGTATTCACACGATAATTTACATCCAAAGTAATTAATATATTTTACCTGTTCAGTTACTTTTTCAGTATCTACCTTATTAGTTCTCACTGAATATTTTCCACAAAATCTAATTGACTCTGATTTATTAAAGATATCTTCATATTAGATTCTGAATATATTTCAATTAGTTCATAAATTACATTTTGTAAATGAGCTTCTCTTGAATAAATTTTTGTAGGGAGCAATTTTAGCTTCAGACGTTTGTTTGAGTGTACCCTAGTGTTTATCCTAGAATTACATCTGTGAAGCGCATCTTCAGTGTAAATATTAAACTGTGTAGGAGATAAACTATGGTCTTATCTCACCTTTTTGTTTGTTTGTATTTGCTTTGTATATATGGATTCTATATCTAAGATTACTGACGTTTATAAAGACCTTTTATAGCTGATATAAGCTCTAAAGTTTCATCTCTGTGCCCATTTATTTTCCATAACTTTTCTCTTACCCCATTATTTCAAAATCTACAAAAGCATCATGTTGCTCTTTCATAAACTCCCTGCTTTTCAATAAGCTGTTGTGAAATAAAAACTTCATCAGTCGTTCATCATCCCCTTCTAAATCCGACCTGTTCTCACACTAGTGAACATTTTGTTATTGTTTTCGGTTTTATGTCTAAAGTCATTTCAAGGAATTTGTATGTTGTGTCAAGTAATCCTATCCTTCTACGGTTTTCACATGTGAAGCGTCCAGGATAAGAACGAGCTAAGTCCAGCTTTATAAATTTTACAGGACATTAAAATTTCTTTTTAAATCTTTTCTTGATCTTATAGTTATGTAACAATATACACTTATTTCTACAACTTGCAAATCTTGAATAACATTCTATAAATATATAACAATATTACCACATATTTATTCAAGCTTTCATTGCTACATGTTAAGAAGTTCAGTAAGAATAACTTATCCGATCAAAGAAGGGCCTGAGTCCATGATTTCAAGGTAGTATAAGCATTGCTTATTCCTTTAGTAATTGAAATATGAATCAAACTATAGTTAAAAAGGAGTTCGAGATTGCCTGTTCTGGTTGTGAGAACTTCAAGCAACAGGAAGACTGTCATAATAGTCTTGCGCTTCTGTCTCAATGAAATTTTTCAAAACCTGCAGACCAAGGTATTACTCATGAGAGATGATTAGCCTGAAAATATAAAGGAGAACATTTTATAATTTGAAACTACAGGGTGAGTCACTAACTATTTCCGCCTAGAATAACTCCGAAAGTTTGATAGTAGCTGAAAAGTTTCTGGAACAAATGTTGCATGGGATAACGGGGGCCATGAACCATGGACCTTGCCGTTGGTGGGGAGGCTTGCGTGCCTCAGCGATACAGATGGCCGTACCGTAGGTGCAACCATAACGGAGGGGTATCTGTTGAGAGGCCAGACAAACATATGGCTCCTGAAGAGGGGCAGCAGCCTTTTCAGTAGTTGCAGGGGCAACAGTCTGGATGATTGACTGATCTGGCCTTGTAACATTAACCAAAACGGCCTTGCTGTGCTGGTACTGCGAACGGCTGAAAGCAAGGGGAAACTACAGCCGTAATTTTTCCCGAGGACATGCAGCTTTACTGTATGATTAAATGATGATGGCGTCCTCTTGGGTAAAATATTCCGGAGGTAAAATAGTCCCCCATTCGGATCTCCGGGCGGGGACTACTCAAGAGGACGTCGTTATCAGGAGAAAGAAAACTGGCATTCTACCGATCGGAGTGTGGAATGTCAGATCCCTTAATCGGGCAGGTAGGTTAGAAAATTTAAAAAGGGAAATGGATAGGTTAAAGTTAGATATAGTGGTAATTAGTGAAGTTCGGTGACAGGAGGAACAAGACTTTTGGTCAGATGATTACAGGGTTATAAATACAAAATCAAATAGGGGTAATGCAGGAGTATGTTTAATAATGAATAAAAAAATAGGAGTGCGGGTTAGCTACTACAAACAGCATAGTGAACGCATTATTGTGGCCAAGATAGACACAAAGCCCATACCTACTACAGTAGTACAAGTTTATATGCCAACTAGCTCTGCAGATGATGAAGAAATTGATGAAATGTATGACGCAATAAAAGAAATTATTCAGGTAGTGAAGGGAGACGAAAATTTAATAGTCATGGGTGACTGGAATTCGTCAGTAGGAAAAGGGAGAGAAGGAAACATAGTAGGTGAATATGGATTGGGGGGAAGAAATGAAAGAGGAAGCCGCCTTGTAGAATTATGCACAGAGCATAACTTAATCATAGCTAACACTTGGTTCAAGAATCATAAAATAAGGTTGTATACCTGGAAGAATCCTGGAGATACTAAAAGGTATCAGATAGATTATATAATGGTAAGACAGAGATTTAGGAACCAGGTTTTAAATTGTAAGACATTTCCAGGGGCAGATGTAGATTCTGACCACAATCTATTGGTTATGAAATGCAGATTGAAACTGAAGAAACTGCAAAAAAGGTGGGAATTTAAGGAGATGGGACCTGGATAAACTGAAAGAACCAGAGGTTGTAGAGAGTTTCAGGGAGAGCATAAGGGAACAATTGACAGGAATGGGGGAAAGAAATACAGTAGAAGAAGAATGGGTAGCTCTGAGGGATGAAGTAGTGAAGGCAGCAGAGGATCAAGTAGGTAAACAGACGAGGGCTAATAGAAATCCTTGGGTAACAGAAGAAATATTGAATTTAATTGATGAAAGGAGAAAATATAAAAATGCAGTAAATGAAGCAGGCAAAAAGGAATACAAACGTCTCAAAAATGAGATCGACAGGAAGTGCAAAATGGCTAAGCAGGGATAGCTAGAGGACAAATGTAAGGATGTAGAGGCTTATCTCACTAGGGGTAAGATAGATACTGCCTACAGGAAAATTAAAGAGACCTTTGGAGAAATGAGAACCACTTGTATGAATATCAAGAGCTCAGATGGAAACCCAGTTCTAAGCAAAGAAGGGAAAGCAGAAAGGTGGAAGCAGTATATAGAGGACCTATACAAGGGCGATGTACTTGAGGACAATATTATGGAAATGGAAGAGGATGTAGATGAAGATGAAATGGGAGATAAGATACTGCGTGAAGAGTTTGACAGAGCACTGAAAGACCTGAGTCGAAACAAGGCCCCGGGAGTAGACAACATTCCATTAGAACTACTGATGGCCTTGCGAGAGCCAGTCATGACAAAACTCTACCATCTGGTGAGCAAGATGTATGAGACAGGCGAAATACCCTCAGACTTCAAGAAGAATATAATAATTCCAATCCCAAAGAAAGCAGGCGTAGACAGATGTGAAAATTACCGAACTATCAGTTTAATAAGTCACAGCTGCAAAATACTAACACGAATTCTTTACAGACGAATGGAAAAATTGGTAGAAGCGGACCTCGGGGAAGATCAGTTTGGATTCCGTAGCAATGTTGGAACACGTGAGGCAATACTAACCTTACGACTTATCTTAGAAGAAATATTAAGAAAAGGCAAAGCTACGTTTCTAGCATTTGTAGACTTAGAGAAAGCTTTTGACAACGTTAACTGGAATACTCTCTTTCAAATTCTGAAGGTGGCAGGGGTAAAATACGGGGAACGAAAGGCTATTTACAATTTGTACAGAAAGCAGATGGCAGTTATAAGAGTCGAGGGGCATGAAAGGGAAGCAGTGGTTGGGAAGGGAGTAAGACAGGGTTGTAGCCTCTCCCCGATGTTATTCAATCTGTATATTGAGCAAACAGTAAAGGAAACAAAAGAAAAATTCGGAGTAGGTATTAAAATCCAGCGAGAAGAAATAAAAACTTTGAGGTTCGCCGATGACATTGTAATTCTGTCAGAGACAGCAAAGGACTTGGAAGAGCAGTTGAACGGAATGGACAGTGTCTTGAAAGGGGGATATAAGATGAACATCAACAAAAGCAAAACGAGGATAATGGAATGTAGTCAAATTAAATCGGGTGATGCTGAGGGGATTAGATTAGGAAATGAGACACTTAAAGTAGTAAAGGAGTTTTGCTATTTAGGGAGTAAGATAACTGATGATGGTCGAAGTAGAGAGGATATAAAATGTGGACTGGCAGTGGCAAGGAAATCGTTTCTGAAGAAGAGAAATTTGTTAACATCGAGTATAGATTTAAGTGTCAGGAAGTCGTTTCTGAAAGTATTTGTATGGAGTGTAGCCATATATGGAAGTGAAACATGGACGATAAATAGTGTGGACAAGAAGAGAATAGAAGCTTTCGAAATGTGGTGCTACAGAAGAATGTTGAAAATGAGATGGGTAGATCACATAACTAATGAGGAAGTATTGAATAGGATTGGGGAGAAGAGAAGTTTGTGGCACAACTTGATTAGAAGAAGGGATCGGTTGGTAGGACATGTTTTGAGGCATCAAGGGATCACAAATTTAGCGTTGGAGGGCAGCGTGGAGGGTAAAAATCGTAGAGGGAGACCAAGAGATGAATAGTCTAAGCAGATTCAGAAGGATGTAAGTTGCAGTAGGTACTGGGAGATGAAGAAGCTTGCACAGGATAGAGTAGCATGGAGAGCTGCATCAAACCAGTCTCAGGACTGAAGACCACAACAACAACAACAATATGACGTTGGGTTTTTGTTGCTAGGTGGGGTCGCGTCAGAGATATGAAGGTCAACTTTTTTTTTTAATGGGATGCTATAGTTTGGTACTTGTGATAGTGGCTATCGAGACGAATCCTCGATGTGTAACAGTAAGGTTTTTGAAGGTCAACGAAGGTAAAAAGGTGGCATGAACGTCCATTTACAGAAGGTGTTCGAAGGGATGACTTTTGGTATCAATGCAGTGCTGCAATCTTATCGTCATGGATTGAGTGGTATTCCTTATCACTTCGGTACTTATCGAAGCACATACTGTGACAATTCTCTCTCGTATATCGTGCAAACACCAAATACTCGCCGAATAAGGCGTATCCATCTAATGTGCCATTGACATGTAAATACCGTTCGACTGTTTCGCAATACAACGGTAATAGGAACAGTATGGTCGAATCAAGCGAATGTGAATGGTGTATTCCTTCGAAGAAGAAGTCGATATGCTTCTTATTTACGGAGAATGCCAACGAAATTCAGTGAGAGCTAGAGACTTATACGCTGAAAGATATCCTCAACGTATTCACTACACGTCGTACATTTAAAAATGTGTATCATAAATTGAAAACAACTGGATCTTTAACGCATCGGGAACATATCCGACAAAGGACAATTACTAACGAGGAAACGGAACTTGTTACTCTAGCCACTGTGGTTCGAAATCCTTGTGTTAGTTCGCGTCAAATCGCAAGGGAATCTGACATGAGCCAGAGTAGTGTTTTTCGTGTTCTGCATCGCCATAAATATCATCCTTACCATATCAGTCTCCACCAAGAATTAACTGGTACGGATTGTAAGCGTCGCATTGAATTCTGCCTATGCGTCACGAATCACGGAAATGTTAATTTGCATAACATACATTATTCGGCAACTGAAAATCCATGTTGGCTGCGGCAAGTTGCACACCAAAAACCGTGGTCGGTGAATGCATGGTGTGGGGTTTTGGACAGAATTAAAGGCTCCTATTTCATCGAAGGAAATCTTAATGGTAGGAGGTACACTACACTCCTCCAAGAAACATTAGGTCTGTTATCAGAAGAAACACCTTTAGGAACAAGGAACAGAATATGGTATCAACACGAAGGGTGTCCGGCACATTTTTCGCTGATGGTTAGAAATGAGTTGCAGAGACAATTCCCAAATCGTTGGATTGGACGCGGAGAAGATGCGTCGTGGCCGGCTCTTTCCCTACACTTGACGCGACTGGATTTATTCTTGTGGGGATTCATAAAAGACATTGTTTATAAAGACGTTCCAACTACACCTAAAGATATGCGAGAGAGAATTGTCAGAGCATGTGCTTCGATAAGTGCCGAAGTGATAAGGAATACCACTCAATCCATGATAAGAAGATCGCAGCACTGCATTGATACCAATGGCCATCGCTTCGAACACCTTCTGTAAATGGACGTTCATGCCACCTTTTTGACCTACGTTGACCTTCAAAGACCTTACTGTTACACATAATTGGATACGTCTCGATAGCCGCTATTGATATCTCTGACGCGACCCCACCTAACAACAAAACACCAACGTCATATTATGGCCCCCACTGTTCCATGCAACTTTCGTCCCACGAACGTTTCAGCTCCTATCATACTTTCGGAGTTATTCTTGGTGGCAGTAGATAGTGACTCGACCTGTATATCATAGTAAAAAAAAATCAACAAGGGTTGGAGATTATCCTACAGTCTTACCGGTATAATACAACTCTGGGAAATCAAACTCTAGTCCATCTGATCCTTCAACTGTATGAGCCGCTTTCAGAGCACCAGTCTCCCACGCTTCATTATAGGTCGTCCTGAATTTTACAAGCCTTGAACGAGTTCTGTCTGTGACGAGTTCTTTAACTGGCTGTGTAGGAGAAGGACACTTCTGCTTGTACAAGGGCTTCAGGAATGCTGTCCATGCTGTCCACAACATTAAATGGTGAAGGATTTGACTGAACTGATGCAAACACCTGTGTTCAGTCTTTGGGAGCGCCTGTTTGAGCGTTCTTGTTTATAAGTACCTTGTTTTTGTCACATTCCAAATAAGAATGTCCTGTTATTGCAAATGTTACTTTTACAGTCTCAAATCTTTTCCCTTCTGTAGCTCAATTGTGCAAAAATCGAATAAGTGTGTAGTTCTTATTTTGTCCAGAACATTAATCACAAAGTATGTCCAGATATGTCACGGCCAAGCCAAGGTAATTGTAACCAAATGAATGAGTCATTGAACAGACTTCATCCCTATATTTTTTGGCAAAACATTCAGGGTACAGCAAAAATGATAACCAGTGTATGTTGAAAGCATACATAGATAATTGACATTTATAGTACACAACATTAGATGTAATGTTGGGTAGCGGCAGATTCTTTCTAAAATCCATACGTTTGCTTTCATTACCGTGGTCTTTTGACTTTTCTCCTTAGAATTTTTCTCCCTCTCATAAAATGTGTTGGCTTGCGGTTTGTGATTATCGTATAAAGTTTTCAAATTCTTCAATTGAGTCTCAATATCTTTTACTTCTACTACTTCAGTGCACTTTTGTTTTTTCAGTTCCAGGCATTTCACTTTGGCTATATAATCGCCACAGGTACTACATGTATATCTGCGGATATATGCAAAGAAAATATTGAAGTTCTTATTAAATATGGGTCTATATGTTTCATAAAATACCTTAACTTTGGGTAAGCCTCTTTGAATAAACTGAATATTTTACTTATACATAGTTCCTCAGGGAGGTATACTTTACCCGTATGTTTTAACCCATAATGACCATTTCTAATCCGAAAGGAGGCAATATGTTACTTAATGGTATTAACTGTTTCATCTCTTAATTTCCAAGGGCTGTTCCCGTGTTTTCCTCTCTTATTAATAGGGACATTCCCAGTATTTCGAAGACTAGACACTAGACACTGAATCTTGCTTTTCAATATGATGTGGATTGCCACAAATGCCTTATAACAAACTAAAACTACCTTCACCCCAATCCCTATTTCTCCTCGAACTCTGTACTTGCAGGTCGCATTATTAAATCTTGCTTCCCGTTCGTCTTTCCCAGGCCTTCTACGTTGTATTGGAAGTACAGGAATGAGAGCACATAGATAAGCATTCTGCAAGTCTACAGATTCCATCATGTTGAATTCTTTGAAAATACTTTTTCTTGTCTTTTTAGGTACGTTGTCAAAGCACTGTAGCCTACAATAGCTGTTTTCTCATATCTCATGAGACACTAAAGCGGTCATGCATTTTTCTTTTCTTCGTTAGTTGCTGACCTCTTTCCATACTTTCACTATAGACATCAATAATAGTCTCACGTTCCATATCCGTCTTTTCGCAAAACTACAAACACTTTAGTGCAGTATACGAAGAAAAAATGGTTCAAATGGCTCTGAGCTTTATTTGACTTAACATCTGAGATCATCAGTCACCTGGAACTTAGAACTATTTAAACCTAAGTAACCTAAAGACATCACACACATCCATGACCGAGGCAGGATCCGAAACTGCGACCGTAGCAGTTGCGCAGTTCCGGACTGAAGCGCCTAGGACCGCTCGGCCACCGCGGCAGGCCTATACGAAGACCTGCAGAGAACAGCTTAATGTACCATCAAAGCACATAATTACAACAATGCTTGACAACAACTGTTTGTCAGGATTTTAACCTATATCATGATTTAAAGACCAGCGCTTAATGGACTAAGCGTTTGATTTCCCTGTTTCATATGGACTGTACTCTTTCTTTCCCTGTAGTGGACTTTTTCATGCCTCATTTATAGTAAGTCTGTGCTTGTTTTTGCTTATGTACTACAGTAGGAAATATTGGGTCTGTTCCATACTTTCATATATTGATGAAAACTCAAAAAACGAAAAAATGGATTTGGCTCATTGTTTTCCTGGGTCTTATTATATATTAATCTCCTTTCCTATATATCGACGTTATTGTTACTTTCTGTCAATTTCGTGGTACAGCCGGCCGGTGTGGCCAAGCGGTTCTAGGGGCTTCAGTCTGGAACCGCGCGCCCGCTACGGTCACAGGTTCGAATTCTGCTTCGGGTATGGATGTATATGATGTCCTTAGGTTAGTTAGGTTTAAGTAGTTCTAAGTTCTAGGGGACTGATGACCTCAGATGTAAAGTCCCATAGTGCTCAGAGCCATTTGATTTTTCGTGGTACATGTTTTTGCTTCCAGCAAATGCAAATGATGGTGTGGTGATAATCCCTCATATTTAATTAACTCTTTCCTAATTACATTTAAACCTGTTGCATTTTGATTTTTTGTGGTTTCCAAAGTTGCTGTGAGTTCTTTTATGCTATGTCAGTTAGGGTTTTAATTTCATGTCAGCATCATACTGCAGGTTTATATAGTATTTAAGCCAATCTTCTTTCATAAGATTATTCAAACGAATTTTATGTTTTTTGTTTTATTTAATGTTTTCCAAATTTTATATGCCATCTGTTGATGTCCATGAATATCATGTTCTGTACGATTATTACTAATGTATCTCTCCCAGGCTTGCTGGTGGGCTCTCATCACTATTCGTTTTGTTTAATTGCTTCTTTGTTTATAGCTTTGTTTACAGATGTGTTTAATTTTGAGATTAGGCTCTCAAATCGGTTTTTGTATGCTGTTTGTTTTCTTGAATTGCTTCCGCTATTTCTGTTTACCAAATCTGTAATCCATTCCATCGGAGATATTTCTTTTTCTTTCCCAATGCCCTGTTTACAACCTTTATAATTCTTTTTCAATACTTGAGCATTCTTTTTCAGTGGTGCCCCGTGTAGCTAATTGTTCTAATTTTTCTTAATCTATTCTGATATAGTCCCTTAATACTTTAATCCTGTGTTAAATATTCTTTATAAAGCTCTTACTGCCTCTTTGTACTAAAAGGATTCTTCTGCATCCGTTTAGCCAAAGTGTCAGTTTGAAAAATTGCAAGATAGTGATTAATCCCAATATCAAAGCTTCTGTATACTCTTGTACCTTTTACTTGATCTTGTATTCTTCTATTCAACATTACATAATCTGTAACTGATCTATATCCTCTACTGGTCCAAGTATATTTGTGAATATTTTTATCTAAAAAAGCTTCTCGTTATTTTTAAATCATTAAAATGGAAAATCTCTAAGTTATTGTCCAGTCTGTTTGCAAGTTGTTTCTCCGTGCATCCAAACAACATTAAGTATTGAATTGTGTGCTGTGCTCGCGTTTAGGTCACAAAACAGAACAACTTGATGTTTTTGATCATACTGGTCCATAAATTCTTGAAGACTGTCATAAAATGAAACTCATTCCTCAGTCTTACCTCCGTCCTGTGCATAAACTGCTATCAGAGTTAGGTTTTCTCTTTCTGTTTTTATCGTCGCTGTTCTTTCGTTTATGTATTTATTATTCTTGATACTTTTCCCATTTCTTGTTTATTTATGATGGTATGCTTTTACTTGCTCTTTCTTTCTGTCGTACTCTACTATATAACACAACATATTTTTCAACGTATGTATTATCTTTTAGTTTCTTCTTAGTTTCTGAGATACCTGCAAAATCTATCTGCTGTGCTGAAAATGTCTTCGCTATTTCTTCTTCTTTGTAACCAATCCCTCTTGCATTCCCTGTAGATAATCTCAGTTTTTCAGATGTTTACTTTCTCTTGTCTTTCTCTCTAGCTGGAATCGTCATTGAAAATTCTTCATGTTTTCCTAGGCGAATTTGGAAAGCGAGGTTACTGTGAAATGTCCTTGAATGGGTTATCAAGCCAGAGCATGTAAGTCTAGTGAGGGGTCTACCTTATTCAAGCTTAGCAATCAAAATTCTATCTCTCCTTAAATGACTATGTGTGCAGCACTTCCTCATCATTCGATCTTGCAGTTATACCACTGATTGTCCCTTGTCGGAGCCTCGATAGCTTGACAATGTACACCACGTCTAGGTGAGGTTGATATTTGAGTGAGAATGGCTTTACATTCTCATCATCACCGCATTGGCACACCATGGCTCGATTACAAGTATATGAAACAAGTAAGAATATTTTATATGCAAATCCTTCCCAGTAAATAAACAATACACGAAGTTCGGAAACTACCAACATGTTGTGGAAGGTTGGGGCTATTAGACAGTGATGACAGAATAATTTGGTGATTACCAAAAATCACTTTTATATAGAGTAAAAATATGGCGCTAATCGTTAGTAAGAACTGTTTCCATTCAAATTTTGTTCGTGGCACATTCTGTCGTGAAGGCAGACGTTTACTAAGCGTCCTCTTGTTGGTACCATGTGGAGATGGTAACACTACAGCTAAAAAATGTCCTCGCCCTACCTTAAACTCTTGACTAGATCGGTACAGCTTTCCTGAAGGTTTGGCAACGCCAAGTCCGGGCTGTGTCGTGGGTGGTCAAAGACTTCCCACCGAAAACAATGCAGGAGCGTCTTTATTGTAGTTGCAGTGTGTGGTCCGGCATTGTCGTGAACAAGGACAAAGTCTGATGCCAGCATTCATCTTCGCTTGTTTAGAATAGTCCTTTGTATTCGATTTTCTCGAATCGACTGATCCAACTGCTGAACAATATCATCGGTTGACGCTCACTTCCTTCCCTGACCACCTGCGTCATGAACATTTGTATGTCGAGCTTCAAAGTTCCTGCACTACTTCGACACGTTGCTATTACACATGGCAGTTACGTTATGTGGGCTGCTTGAAATCAGGCGGAACCACTCAGCATGAAGATATCTAATGACAGCACGGACTTCGCAGAGACTGTTGTACTCAGTATTTTTACGTGCTAACTGTGCGCCCAGCACTGAAAAGTATGACGTGACGCGATCGATGTGCGTACTAGAGACAGGGCACAACATATCTGAGCAACGATTTACCAGATTTTCACAGTGATTCTTATTTCCTGTCTATCGGAATTTGCCAAAAAATAGCCCTCCTATAAGTCCGAAACGTCGTGAGAATATTACATCAAAAGACGTCAGTGTTGACACAAAGAACGCCTGGGATCGACAGTACCTACACGGTGTCGCTAAGATTGTAAGCGGCGCAGTCTATGGTGCCCCTTGCAATGGATCTCTGTAACTCTCAAGGCCAGTTAACAGCTCATATTCTCTCACAGTACAGTTTTGCACTAAGTGTGTTTCAAATTCGACTGACTGTCTTTGTTTCTTCAGCAAGTAAACTCGCCTGCTGCCGTCTTGTCGTTCTTTCTCTAACGTGCTATGGGCTCGAGTAAGCCAAATTTTCTGTCTCTTCGATATCTATTTTGTTCTAACAAGTAAGAGGGATAATTCCACTAACGATCCAGTATTTTGTTTTGGTGGTTCCCAAAGTGGAAAGACTTCCTCAACTTTCAAACGTACTGAAGAATATAGCAAAAAACAGTGCTCAATTTTTTTTAATGAAATAATGAAATGATGCTCGAAATCATTCAAAGGCTAGACAGATGTTTCTCTGATCTATTTCATTTCTTTTTTATTTCATTTCTTTCTTTTAGACAAATGATTTTACAAAGCGTTTAACCATCTCGTCTGTCCCAGTATATTCATACAGTAAGCTTCGACGGAAACACGTATAGTAAGACAAGAAGTCCAATACTGCCTCAGTCATGGTGACAGAAGAAATTATCTGGAGATGAGATATTACTTGCGTGTTAGAAGGGAAGCAAGCGATAGTTAGGGAAATACTAAGCCCCTAGAGTTACGGCTTGCATCATCTCAAGTGTTGTACATCATACACTTCGCTCGAACTGCTTCGTGTCGCAACAAAGAGCTATAAACGGCGACTCTTTATATGCTGCATTGTCTCCTGGATCTCAACGTCTGATGAGAATCCCGCGTATCCACACATTTCACGGTTATTCGCTAACTCAGAACGCAACCAATTCAACAGAAGTCGTAAAATAAATTAAGCATCCCATTTCAGCGTAGACAAAGCGCGTGTTAACGGCTCCGCTTCACCGCCAGCCGTCCGAATGGATGTCAAAATTCGCTCTTTGTAAAAATGTCTCGCGTCGCGACGTAACATTTAGCAGACGGCAGCCGTCAGCTGTAATTACAGGGCAAAGCAGCGCACGTCGTGATGGTTGGGAGAGCCGAGAGGAGGATAATTAAATGACGCGGCAGCAGGGGCGCGTGGGGGCAGGTAAGCTGCTAACCACAGGCCAGGGACCACAGGCTGCGGGTATCAAAGGCACCTGGCTGCTGCCTGGGTCTAGCCACGCCCACGTGTCTCCTCCTTTACAGCTAAGTTCTTTGCTGCAGGACACTCTTACACTACCACGTCACCTTATTACGTATAGCCACCTGTTAGTACCCAAAGTAACCATCTTTTACTGCGCTCACAACAGATGGGCAGGAAGAAGCATAATACCCTCTACTCAGTGAGTCCCAAGTAAGATACAGTTACTTTTGCAGCAAGAAGTGCAGAAAGCTCCTCTAGAGGACCACAACTTTTAACTGATGTAGACCACACAGTCTGTGTGCGACATACTTTTCTATTCGATATCTTGGAAGTCTTAGTTACACTATGTGGGACAGTCATATTTAATTATTCTGACATATGGGGAAGTCGATATGGCAACAAAATACGTCTTCCTCTTCCTCACTTCAATGAGTAGGTCCCTTGCTTTTCAGGTCTGTGTCTTCCAGGGCCTTCCGAGATCTCATGCCCTATCATTCAGATCTTTCTTCTCGTCATGTTCCTTTCCTCGCACTTCTGCGGAGAACTTCAACATTTCTTATCAGTGCACATAATTTGTCAACATTCTGCTGTGGCAACATCACAAAATCTTCGATTCTCCCGTTCGCAGGTTTTCCCACTGCTAGTGAACCATTACCATACAATGCTGTGCTCCTAACGTAGGTTGCCAGAAATTTTTTCATCAAATTAAGGCCGATGTTTGACACTAGTAGACTTCTTTTGGCCAAAGGATATTCTCTTTGCCTTTGGTAGTCTGCTATTTGTCCTCCTTGATTGGTCTATCATGTGTAACTTTGTTTCTGATGGAAGCAGAATTCCTTCACTTCGTCTACTTAGTAGTCACCAATTTTGATGTTAAGTTTGTAGCTAATCTCATTTACGTCACTATCTGTTACTTCGATCTTGCTTAGATTTACTCTCAGTCCGTAACGTGTGCTCATTACATTGTTCATTCTATTCAAGACGTAGGCTAGAATGTTGTACCTAGAGCCTAGTGCACCTAAGAACACACTTTTTTTTGGTCCGTACTGCATTCTAGTGACTGATAACATGAAGGAATGCGCAATAGAGATCACCATTTTGTGTTTGTTGCTGGTAGACATGAGGTCGTGTTTTGCGTAGCATTTGTAAATATTTTGCACGAGTAAGTGCTGTATAATGCAGCGTCATTATAATTAATATTCCATCTTCCAAACACCGTAAAAAAGAATTTTAGCTCAGAATGATGTCAAATTAGAACAGAACATTATCGAGGAAACGTTACGGAAACAAAAAGAAAATTGAACGAAAATACTGTCGATAGATGGTGCTGTGAGCGTCATAACGTAAATGGGTTCGGCTGTAAATGACAGATGAGTCTCAACACGACAGTGATGGTATGAGTTACACATGAAACCAAGTGTAGTGTGCAACGTGCAAGACCGCACAAGTTTCACAATTAATGGTTGTGGCACTGTTTGCCAGGTACGCCAATCCAACATAGCAACAGTGTACTTCTTCAGATGGGAAAAATTAGTTTTTAATTGTTCTGAGACCAAAAACTGCACATAAAGCAGCAATGACATCGGTTTTCACCTGTTATGAGACTGGTGAAAGACATGTTCAACATGCTGTCCAACGTTTTCTGTCACAAGGACGTAGCCAGAGTGGGGGGGGGGGGGACTGAGGCACCGGATCCTCCCTTCCTCCCTCCACCCCTCCATCACCTACATGAAGTTACACACGACCTAGTTGCCGTGTAGTTTAATTGAAAGAGTTTTTGGTTTTCAACCATAGGACGAAAAGGGATACACACAATCGATACTCAACGAGGCATCCGATAATATATCGGTAGCAATCGCCCATCCCCAATTGTACTGTCTGTGCCGGCCGCGGTGGCCGTGCGGTTCTGGCGCTGCAGTTGGAACCGCGGGACTGCTACGGTCGCAGGGTCGAATCCTGCCTCGGGCATGGGTGTGTGTGATGTGCTTAGGTTAGTTAGGTTTAAGTAGTTCTAAGTTCTAGGGGACTTATGACCTAAGATGTTGAGTCCCATAGTGCTCAGAGCCATTTGGCCCATTTTTTTTTTGTACTGTCTGCCATCGGGTTCCCCTAAATGGCAGGCAGCACCGCATAACGGCCACGCTATGAGGGAAACAAACCAACAGCCAAACAGGCGAAGACATCAGGTAAACACGCCGAAGATTCCAGTCGATCAATAGGAACCTTTCCTTGCAGAGGTCACCGCGACATATCCGGCCACGGATTCCTACGCCGGGTTTCTATTGGCTCCAGCTCACTATATAGGCCCGGCCGGTCGAAGGCAGACCAGTCTTCGTCCGCTGCTAATGGCAACCGCTATAGCAGAGTCTCCGAGAAGATATCACCGAAGCCGCTGTACTGCACCGCCGATCGAAGTACCAGCCGACCGAGAGGAACCACATCTCCGGCTAGATCGACGGACGTCTACATCTATTGTACAGCCAGCTATCGTATTGTAGAAGAAGTTACGTTCAATAAACTGTTGGAGAACACAACACCAATTAAACCAAGACCAACTCTTGTACATTGTAAACCTTACTTGAGCTCAGTTGTTGTTTTATCAATCAGTTCAGTTCTTACTTGCAGTTGAATTTAATGTAGGAGCTGCCGCTTATTGTTTTTATGTTGGGTGCTGTTGTCATAATTTCTAATTATGAATAAGTTTGTAACAACAAAGAAGAGGAAAACTGATTTTTATTCGTTCACTAGAGTTAGGATGAGTTAAAATTATGTATGCACTACTACCATAGCCTAATTTCCTATCAATAGGTGTTTAATGTTAGCATTGGAGACGTTATTTGGAGACTGGTAAAACTCTGGGGTAGCAATAATTCAGTATTTCACAAGGCAGCAGAACGGTGAACAACATTACAAACGACATTACATTAAAATCAGTGCATAAAGTACACTTGGAATTGCCTGTGTTGTCCGAATACCGCGCTGATCAACAAAAATATCCCCCAAACGGTGATGGTTGCAGTTCCTTAAAAGATTTGCTCAAATGCTATCCATATGTAGCCAAAAAGGCAAAATATCGCCCAAACTGGTCACCTGGTTGGCACTCAATTATGAAATCCATTTCTTTTCGTCATTAAGAGAGGAAGTATTCATTGCACAAAAGCGTGGAATCAGAATAATAGCTGGAGCTCACCCAAGATCACCTTGCAGACATTTATTTAAGGAACTCAGGATATTCACAGTACCTTTGCAATAAATATATTCACTTATGAAATTTGTCATTAATAACCCATCCCAATTCAAAAATAACAGGGAAGTGCATAGCTACAACACTAGAAGAAAGGATGATATTCACTATTCTGGATTAAATCTCACTTTGGCACGGAAAGGGGTGAATTATGCTGCCACAAAAATCTTTGGTCATTTTTCCAAATAGTATTAAAAGTCTGACAGATAGCCAACCAACATTTTAAAACAAATTAAAACAATTTCTGAATGACAACTCCTTCTACTGAATAGATGTATTCTTAGATATGAAGTAGTAACTTTAAAAAAATAATTATTTTGTGAAAAGAAAATTCATGTTAAAGTGACACGTTCCACATCATTGCGAAATGTCGTATTCATGATCCATGGAACAAGGATTAATGTATGTACTTGTGGAACAATGGGGAGAGGTTTGTGGAGAACAGTAGCAGTATTTGATGGTGACAAAGTCTATAGTTCGTTTATTTCTAAAAGATCTTTTCGGCAGGCTGCTTGTCTTCATCCGAGCCGACTGCGCCCTTCATTAGCCGCCCCCCCCCCCCTTTTTGTTAAAAATCTATTTACGCTCTTATAATGCTATAATAATTGAAGCCAGGAATTTGGTGCACAATTAAATCTAAAAATATGCATGCATTCGTGCACCGTCAAATGACCAGACATGCACAATTAAAGGAAAAACATATAATATCTGAGTTCTTTATTTTTTTGTAATGCATTTTATTTAATTTTAAAACAGTACACAACAAACAGTTTTTCCAAATTCTCCAACGACCGGGTAGATCTGCGCGTCGAGGCACTGAGCTAGCAACGCTTTTTTCGGTAGGCGACGTGGTTCGAATCCATCCACCGGCAACCTTGAAAATGGGTTTTATTTAGGCGAATGCCGGTGTTGGTCCGTTACTATAGGTCACAGCCAATTCCTTCCGAATTACTTTATTTCTTGACAGATTCCATTTCTCGTAAAACTGCAACCTCATTGCTTAAATCGAAAGAACTGCATCGAAGGCAAACAGGCTGCATTTTCGTATCTCTTCAGAGGCTCCCAACACTAAAAGCCACACGATAAATCGCTATGCATGCGACAGCATGCGCTTCGTAATATGTTCCAAAATTCCGGGCATAAAAACGGTATTCTTCTGTGGCTCATACCTCGGGTTCTGTTGGTGTTTTGGACAGCCGTTGAGCTAGGGAGCATTTGTGTACCCAGCAGAAGAATCATCTTAGTGTCAAAATGTGAATATTAGGCACTTACTCCTAATTGGGCAAGTGGAATACATCGGTTGGTTCTAGTTGCATTTGATGTGTTCTACGGTAGACCTTAACGGACTTACGTAGGCATCACCACTTCATGGGCGGTTCCTTAGAAAATTCCAAAAATGGGTTGTTTCCAGTTTTTCGTACCAGATCCGAACTCCGGATTCTAAGACGGCTATGCACAGCAAATGGCTGAAATTTTTACAATATATTCCTAAGCTCCCGATGTCGAACATGCTTAAAATTTTGTTGATATCTCTATCCTTTTCCGAGATACAGAGTTTCAAAATCACCGTACTTGTAGACGTAAAACTAAACTAAACTCCTTCCGAACAGGCCATGAAGGCCCAAAGGTACCGACCGACCGCCGTGTCATCCTCACCCACAGGCGTCACTGGATGCGGATATGGAGGGGCATGTGGTCAGCACACCGCTCTCCCGGCCGTATGTCAGTTTACGAGACCGGAGCCGCTACTTCTCAATCAAGTAGCTCCTCAGCTGAGTGCACACCGCTTGCCAAAAGCGCTCGGCAGACCGGATGGTCACCCATCCAAGTGCTAGCCCAGCCCGACAGCGCTTAACTTCGGTGATCTGATGGGAACCGGTATTACCACTGCGACAAGGCCGTTGGTAGGTGTAAAACAGACACGTAAAAACCGGTTTGAGACGAAAACGTAGTTTATAAAGTGACATAGCACGGAGAAAAATGCGGCACTGTTATCAGATTGATTGTTAGAACCCTATGTTGTAATACTGATATGAAAAATTTTGTGCACGTAAATTCAGCTTCAAATAAGTAAACTTCCAAAATTTTACTGACCCATGTTATGTTGCTGTTGTTGTTGTTGTAGTCTTCAGTCCTGAGACTGGTTTGATGCAGCTCTCCATGCTACTCTATCCTGTGCAAGCTTCTTCATCTCCCAGTACCTACTGCAACCTACATCCTTCTGAATCTGCTTAGTGTATTCATCTCTTGGTCTCCCTCTACGATTTTTACCCTCCACGCTGCCCTCCAATGCTAAATTTGTGGTCCCCTGATGCCTCAGAACATGTGCTACCAACCGGTCCCTCCTTCTAGTCAAGTTGTGCCACAAACTCCTCTTCTCCTCAATTCTATTCAATACCTCCTCATTAGTTATGTGATCTACCCATCTAATCTTCAGCATTCTTCTGTAGCACCACATTTCGAAAGCTTCTATTCTCTTCTTGTCCAAACTATTTATCGTCGATGTTATGTTAACCAGGGACCTAGAAACGACGGAGAGGCTCCGTCCCCGCCGCAGCCGCAGTGGTCCTCAACCCAACGACGACTACCGCAGTCCACTTCACCCCTCCGCCGCCCCACACCGAACCCAGGGTTATTGTGCGATTCGGCCCCCGTGGACCCCCCAGGGAACGTCTCACACCAGACGAGTGTAACCCCTATGTTTGCGTGGTGGAGTAATGGTGGTGTACGCGTACGTGGAGAACTTGTTTGCGCAGCAATCGCCGACATAGTGTAGCTGAGGCGGAATAAGAGGAACCAGCCCGCATTCGCCGAGTCAGATGGAAAACCGCCTAAAAACCATCCACAGACTGGCCGGCTCACCGGACCTCGACACAAATCCGCCGGGCGGAATCGTGCCCGGGACCGGCGCTCCTTCCCGCCCGGAAAGCCGTGCGTTAGACCGCACGGCCAACCGGGCGGGCTACTGCCCCATACAGTTCTTTTCATATGAGTGACATGCCTTTCTAAAGCAGGGAAAAGAAGGAAACCAGCGGAAAAGTACTCCTATCGGAGCGCAAAAATGGTGAATACGCTCGCGTTTAAAAGACTCTGAAAAGTTGGAGTACCAGCTACCTTATCCTACCTTACCCAGCACCTTTAAAATTTTTCCAAAAAATTTGGTGTGCAAACGTATTCGAGGTTTTATAATTCTGAGTGATAAGGAGATAGTGGCAGTGGGAGAGACGGAGAAGTAAGAAATACTATACGATAGTAAACAGTGATTATGGTACAAAAAGAGCGTAGGAGATGATACGGTGTTAGAGAAAGAGAGGTACGCAGTGGCAGTGGAACATAGTTCACAGTGACAGAACAGTGCTAGGGAAGGAGTGAAGGAGACAGTGCCAGAGGAAGAGGAATAAAGTGACGGAGAAAGTGGAAATACGTGACACTGGTAATGAGAGACAATGACAACGAGGAAGAGAGACATAATGATGGTGAGAAGAGACAGCAGCATTGCGAAGAAAATAAATGTGATAGTAGCAGTAAGAGAGAGCGAGAGGGAGACAGTGATAGTGGAGGAGACAATAGTAGTAGGACGGATCAGAGGAGACTGAGACGGGAGACAGTGACAGTTAGACAGAAACAGATAATCACAATGAACTGGACTGAATAAATGAGTGAGAATTGACATGTGGGAGTGGACGGGTATGTGCGACTTACAGAGGTGGAGCAGTGGGTGTGAGCGAGCTGCAGTTAGGGATGAGCTGTGAATTGCATTTTACAGAGTGTGGAATATGTTCGTATGCCAAAATGTTTGGGAACATTTTTGTAGTTGCAGAGTAAGAAAGTGTGAGACAACTGGTACCTCATTTTTCAGTCTGTCTTTTAAACAGGACCATATCCCCCCCTTTTTCGTGCTCCGGCTGGAGCATTTTTCCGCTGGTAAATAATACTTCTATTTCTCCTCATTTAGGCTGATGCGTCTGTCTGCAGAAACGATTTTACTGCACTACAAGAAGTGACAGATGAATACTTAAAAAATAAGGAAACTTGGGAAAGTGTAAGGTAGAATAATTTCAGATCTTTTACATTTTCGCCATCAAAAACTGTTCTAGCTTCCCTGCCGAACACGACAATATCGGATATGTTTAGTCCAACAACCCTGTCAGTAATAATCACAGTGCACCAAAAAATTCACGGTCGTTGATTCCTGATCACTTTCTCGTCTCAAGTCGAAATCAAAGGAGAGTGCAAAACAACCTTGGAGCCTGAAGGTGTATTAGAGTATGATTGCCTCTTCCAGAATGAGATTTTCACTCTGCAGCGGAGTGTGCGCTGATGTGAAACTTCCTGGCTGATTAAACTGTGTGCCCGACTGAGACTCGAACTCGGGAACTTTACCTTTCGCGGGCAAGTGCTCTACCAACTGAGCTACCGAAGCACGACTCACGCCCGGTCCTCACAGCTTTACTTCTGCCAGTATCTCGTCTCCTACCTTCCAAACTTTAAAGAAGCTCTCCTGCGAACCTTGCAGAACTAGCACTCCTGAAAGAAAGGATACTGCGGAGACATGGCTTAGCCACAGCCTGGGGGATGTTTCCAGAATGAGATTTTCACTCTGCAGCGGAGTGTGCGCTGGTCCCGAGTTCGAGTCTCGGTCGGGCACACAGTTTAATCAGCCAGGAAGTTTCACATTTTTTCAAGAAAAACTTTTCTTGCTTACTTTTATAGGCCAACTACTATTTGTATAGAGACCTCCCAAAAGTGAATTATGTACATAAAATTAAAAAAAAAAACATTTGTTTCCATTATAAATAAAAAACAAGTTCTTTTAACGTCTCCCGATCCAGACTGTATACCAGTTAGGTTCCTTTCAGGGTATGCTGATGCACTAGCTCCATACTTAAAAATCATACACAACCTCTCGCTCGACGGAAGATCCCAACGAAAAGACTTGAAACTTGCCCACAGGTCACAACAATATTCAAATAAGCTAATAGGAAAAATCTACTAAATTACAGACCCATATCATTAACGTCGATAGGCAGCAGGATTTGGGAACGTATATTGTGTTCGAACATTATAAATCACCTCGAAGAGAACGGCCTATTCACACATAGCCAACAGGGGCATAGAAAACATCATTCTTGCGAAACACAACTAACTCTTTACCCCAACGAAAAATTGAGTGCTATCAACAAGGGATTTCAATTTGATTCCGTATTACTAGATGTTCAGAAGGTTTTCGATACGGTACCTCACAAGCGGCTTGTAATCAGATTGCGTACTTGTGGAATATCGTCTAAGTTATACGACTGGATTCGTGATTTGATGTCAGGGACGTGACAGTCCGTAGTAATTGACGGAAAGTCATTCACAAAAGCAGAAGTAATTTCTGGCGTTCCACAAGGTAGTGTTAAAGGCCATCTGCTGTTCATTACTTATATAAACGATTTGGGAGACAACCTGAGCAGTCGTCTTAGGTTGTTTTCAGATGGCGCTGTCGTTTATCGTCTAGTAAAGTCGTCAGAAGATCAAAAGAAACTGCAAAATGATTTAGAAAAGATACCTCTACGATGTGAAAATTGGCAACTGAACGTAAATAATGAAAAATGTTAGGTATTTCACATGAGTGCTAAGAGGAATCCGTTACACTTCAGTTACACGATAAATCGATCAAATCTAAAGTCCGCAGGTTCAATTAAATACTTTGGAATTACAATACGAACAACTTAAATCGGGAAGGACATATAGAAAATGGTGAGGGGAAGGCGAACCAAAAACTGCGTTTTATTGGCAGAACACTTAGAAGATGCAACAGGTCAACTAAGGAGACTGCCTACAGTACGCTTGTCCGTCCTCTTTCGGAGTACTGCCGCGCGGTGTGGGATCCATACCAATTATGATTAACGGAGTACATCGAGAAAGTTCAGAGAAGGGCAGTTCGTTTCGCATTATCAAGAAAGGGGGGATGGAGTGTCACGGACATGATACAGGATTTAGGTTGGACATCATTAAAACAAAGGAGTTTTTCGTTGGTTGTAATCACCAAATTTAATAGTTTAAATAGTTTATAATCGAAGTAATGAACACGGCATCTTTCAGATAACCTCAGAACCAGAAGTGACAAGCATTAAGATCAGGTAATCGTGACGGCCAGGCTGCTGGGAAATGACGGCTGCTAATTCTAGCCCTTCCACAAAGCCTCTGCAGCAACTGCTTCAATGGTTGTTCATTATGCGAGGAGCCCTACGGTAAACGATGCCGTTGACACGCACCAATCGGTTACCTTTGCAGAATGAAGCGGTGCTTGTTACTGTGCGATCGCACCTTCCGTTGCCCATATTCTGCAGTCGTGTTTATTGACATGTCCTTGGAGACGGAAATGGATTTCATCTCTCCACAGAATGTTTTGTGACCATTCATAGTCCACTTTCACACCAGCGAGAAATTCTAGAGCAAACGTTCACCTTACGGGCAGGTGAGCATAATGAAAATCCTGGTCAATTTTTTATCGATAGCAGTGCAGGATGTTTCCTAGAATATTATACACCGTGCTCACGGGCATGTTCAAAGTTCTGGCAATTCCCAGTGCACTGCAGGTTTGCACAACACCGCTCGATCCGTCCTACCGTGTTGTGGCTAAATCTTCTACTTACGTCGGATCAATCATTTTCCTCCCTCTGCCACATTGCACTTCAAAAGACCCTGTAATTTCGAAATTAGTTATCGTTTCTTGTAGGCCCTTGGCAGACATCGGACCAACGACTCTTTCCATACCCTTGAGTGTGTGGAACTTCTGCAGAGCTGCTGGCCAACAGGCAACATTCTTGTAAAAAAAGATTTACCTGCAGCGAGCGATCCTGGATTGAGACAGTAATGCCGCGCGTGTCAGACGGCAATTGAGGGACAATCATATACTCCACGTCTTTTATTTGGAATTTTCTGCAGCTTACAGCGCCACGCAGTGGTAAAATTTTCCTTTTTTCTCCCAAAACGTTTCCCCATTCTTAGATAACATTCCGTTCAAATTTGACATCATTCTGAGCAACGATTCTTTTTTTTTTTTTTTTTTTTTTACAGCGTTTCTAAAGTGAAACTTCAATTATAATCAGTTTATGTTAAAGCTATTTCGAATATACACTCCTGGAAATTGAAATAAGAACACCGTGAATTCATTGTCCCAGGAAGGGGAAACTTTATTGACACATTCCTGGGGTCAGATACATCACATGATCACACTGACAGAACCACAGGCACATAGACACAGGCAACAGAGCATGCACAATGTCGGCACTAGTACAGTGTATATCCACCTTTCGCAGCAATGCAGGCTGCTATTCTCCCATGGAGACGATCGTAGAGATGCTGGATGTAGTCCTGTGGAACGGCTTGCCATGCCATTTCCACCTGGCGCCTCAGTTGGACCAGCGTTCGTGCTGGACGTGCAGACCGCGTGAGACGACGCTTCATCCAGTCCCAAACATGCTCAATGGGGGACAGATCCGGAGATCTTGCTGGCCAGGGTAGTTGACTTACACCTTCTAGAGCACGTTGGGTGGCACGGGATACATGCGGACGTGCATTGTCCTGTTGGAACAGCAAGTTCCCTTGCCGGTCTAGGAATGGTAGAACGATGGGTTCGATGACGGTTTGGATGTACCGTGCACTATTCAGTGTCCCCTCGACGATCACCAGTGGTGTACGGCCAGTGTAGGAGATCGCTCCCCACACCATGATGCCGGGTGTTGGCCCTGTGTGCCTCGGTCGTATGCAGTCCTGATTGTGGCGCTCACCTGCACGGCGCCAAACACGCATACGACCATCATTGGCACCAAGGCAGAAGCGACTCTCATCGCTGAAGACGACACGTCTCCATTCGTCCCTCCATTCACGCCTGTCGCGACACCACTGGAGGCGGGCTGCATGATGTTGGGGCGTGAGCGGAAGACGGCCTAACGGTGTGCGGGACCGTAGCCCAGCTTCATGGAGACGGTTGCGAATGGTCCTCGCCGATACCCCAGGAGCAACAGTGTCCCTAATTTGCTGGGAAGTGGCGGTGCGGTCCCCTACGGCACTGCGTAGGATCCTACGGTCTTGGCGTGCATCCGTGCGTCGCTGCGGTCCGGTCCCAGGTCGACGGGCACGTGCACCTTCCGCCGACCACTGGCGACAACATCGATGTACTGTGGAGACCTCACGCCCCACGTGTTGAGCAATTCGGCGGTACGTCCACCCGGCCTCCCGCATGCCCACTATACGGCCTCGCTCAAAGTCCGTCAACTGCACATACGGTTCACGTCCACGCTGTCGCGGCATGCTACCAGTGTTAAAGACTGCGATGGAGCTCCGTGTGCCACGGCAAACTGGCTGACACTGACGGCGGCGGTGCACAAATACTGCGCAGCTAGCGCCATTTGACGGCCAACACCGCGGTTCCTGGTGTGTCCGCTGTGCCGTGCGTGTGATCATTGCTTGTACAGCCCTCTCGCAGTGTCCGGAGCAAGTATGGTGGGTCTGACACACCGGTGTCAATGTGTTCTTTTTTCCATTTCCAGGAGTGTATTCTTAATTCTTCAGGTACGGAATTATATGCTCACTCAAATTCTACATATTTTTGGAACTATTCATATAGTACGTGGGCAGTTAAAATATACTTCTTCGGTAGTGCACCATCCCGTACCTAGAAACGCATCTTTTACAATGGAACATGTAATAGTTGCAAACGAAATGATTTTCTTCAGTCTCTTAACAGTTTTACTTGTCTTGAAAATGTAAATTTCTGTTAACTGCCAACAGCTTCTATTTCAGACTTTATTTAACTTGTAAGTGGTCTTTGATAACACTCCTGGTTAATTTGATTTCACTTACTTGTGTGTAGTAGAGAAATAAAGCAATAGATAGACTATTCAATACAGTACTGTTAATGTGTTTCTTGATTGCTACGCTTTTAAATTTCAGTGGAATATGTTTTCCAGGGTACATGACCTTGTTGTGCCCTGGAATATGTATTCACATTTGGAGAAACCTTAATTTTCCGGAGAATTTTTTAATTCCAGGAAACGACTGCCCACAACGTTTAAAAAGGAATAAGAAAATATACTTCCGGAAAAAATAAAAACATCCTTTTAGAGTAATAAATGAAAAGCACCAGTTTGCTTTTGTTCTACAATATTGCCTTTATTATTAACCGGTTTTCGGCTTACTAGGCCATCTTCAGACATTTACTTTTAGAGGTTTTTAATTCAGTCAAGATTTATTGTTGCAACCTGCATATGGAGTACATGAAATGATTACATTTACAGGTCAACAGCACAAGTGGTTCTGAGGGTGCTGACTCATGCTGAAACATCCAAATTAGTACGTGGGTCAGCCTCCATGGGTGGCAATGCAGGTGCTGACTGTGGCTTCCACTCGTTCTTACAGATGACGAATACTGTCCTGGAGTACGTCTGCTCGACCTGTTCACGTAGGTCTGTTAAGGTTGTTTGTTGACCAGTAGCACGAGTCACTTCTCATCCCATCATATCCTATACGTGCCCGATTGGAGAGAAGTCTTAGATAGTGCTGGCCAGAGAAGTTTCTGCAATTCTTGCAAAGCAAGTTGAGTTTCAAGGGCAGTGAGTGAGCGTGCATCATCCTGTTGGAACAACACAACACCTTCCTGTTGCAAGAGTGGTAGAAGAACGGGTCTAACAATACTCTACATGTACCGAGCGCTGGTTAGTGTCCTCTCCTGAAACACGAAAGGTGAACGAGAGTTGTATCTTATCGCACCACACACCATGAGGCCTGTGTTAGGGTCAGTACGTCTTGGACAAATGTACCGTACGATACAGTGCTCACCAGGTCTACGTCGCACTGGCAAACGACCACCACTTGAGCCCGAGTAGAATCTGCTTTCATCGCTAAAGGCCACTGTCACTGCTACATCTTCTGATTCTCTGATGGCACCAGTCAAGCTGTACACGTCGATGTTGGGGCGTGAGTGGAGGACTGGTTAGAAATACGCGTGCGTGCCCGTAGTCTCACTGCTCATAACCGGTTCGCAGTAGTCCGTGTTGACACTTCTGGGGTCAAAAGCTCTCTTATCGGTGCTGCGGTAGCTGTACGATCTGCCACTGCTGCCCTTACAATACGACGATCCTGACAGACGTCTGTGCTGCGAGGACGTCCAGAACCTCGTCTACGGTTGTGAGAATGTACATATGACCACTGTTACCAGCATCGTTGTCCATCTGACGCACCACGTCCAACTTGAGTGGCAATCCTTCGATAGGACCACCCCGCCACTCGGAATGCTACAATTGGGTCCCGTCCAAACTCGCTCAGCTGGCTGTAAGAAGCACGCGTGCGTCTCTGTAGCTTGGCTGCCTACTGGCCTCAAACTTTTGCAAAACAATGAGCCTTTTGGCTGCGAGAATTCCATATTAAAAGGTAGATACAGATGGCGCTCCAGTAGCTATGGCACTACGCTGTCGGTTGGCGGACGACGTTGGAACCGTTACCACTACATCTGCTATCCTACAGTGCCATATGTCGTCATCGGATCAAAATCGACATCATCTTTCCAGAAAGTGTACATTAAATTTCTTCACTACTGGCCATTAAAATTGCTACACCACGAAGATGACGTGCGACAGACGCGAAATTTAACCGACAGGAAGAAGACGCTGTGATATGCAAATGATTAGCTTTTCAGAGCACTCACACAAGGTTGGCCCCGGTGGCGACACCTAAACGTGCTGACATGAGGAAAGTTTCCAACCTATTTCTCATACACAAACAGCAGTTGACCGGCGTTGCCTGGTGAAACATTGTTGTGTTGCCTCGTGTAAGGAGAAGAAATGCGTACCATCACGTTTCCGACTTTGATAAAGGTCGAATTGTAGCCTGACGCGGTTGCGGTTTATCGTATTGCGACATTGCTGCTCGCGTTGGTCGAGATACAATGACTGTTTAGCAGAATATGGAATCGGTGGGTTCAGGAGGGTAATACGGAATGCCGTGCTGGATCCCAACGGCCTCGTATCACTAGCAGTCGAGATGACAGGCATCTTATCAGCATGGATGTAACGGATGGTGCAGCCACGTCTCGATCCCTGAGTCAACAGATGGGGACGTTTGCAAGACAACAACCATCTGCACGTTCGATGTTCGACGACGTTTGCAGCAGCATGGACTGTCAGCTCGGAGACCATGGCTTCGGTTACCCTTGACGCTGCATCACAGACAGGACTGCCTGCGATGGTGTACTCAACGACGGACCTGAGTGCACGAATGGCAAAACGTCATTTTTTCAGATGAATCCAGGTTCTGTTTACAGCATCATGATGGTCGCATCCGTGTTTGGCGACATCGCGGTGAACGCACATTGGAAGCGTGTATTCGTCATCGCCATACTGGCATATCACTCGGCTTGGTGGTACGGGGTGCCATTTGTTACACGTCTCGGTCATCTCTTGTTCGAATTGACGGCACTTTGAACAGTGGACGTTACATTTCAGATGTGTTACGACCCGTGGCTCTACCCTTCATTCGATCCCAGCCAAACCCTACATTTCATCAGGATAATGCTCGACCGCACGTTACAGGTTCTGTACGGGCGGTTCTGGATACAGAAAATGTTCGACTGCTGCCCTGGCAGGCACATTCTCCAGATCTATCACCAATTGAAAACGTCTGGTCAACGGTGGTCGGGCAACTGGCTCGTCACAATACGCCAGTCACTACTCATGATGAACTGTGGTATCGTGTTGAAGCTGCATGGGCAGCTGTACCTGTACACGCCATCCAAGCTCTGTTTGACTCAATGCCCAGGCGTAATAAGGCCGTTATTACGGCCAGAGGTGGTTGTTCTGGGTACTGATTTCTCAGGATCTATGCACCTAAATTGCATGAAAATGTAATCACTTGTCAGTGCTAGTATAATATATTTGTCCAATGAATACCCATTTATCATCTGCATTTCTTCTTGGTGTAGCAATTTTAATGGCCAGTAGTGTATTACAGCTCTGGCTACAGGCAAAAGATTGAAAAGTGTATCGAGATACAACCTCTCCCCCCAGTCCAGTTCTACGTTACTCAAGATTGCAATGCCATCGTGCAGTTGCAGGCAGCCCACGTAGCGAACACGCTGCTCCTTTTGTGTGACGACTACGCTGGTCATTATCGGAGACGGACCCGCGATGTGTCGGCGGATTACGTCAGCTCGGACCACACGTGGGGGCGACGTCCTCGCCGTCGTGGTGCGCGGTGACGCGGGACGCGCTGGCAAATTATACGCAGCGTGCCATTAGCGGCAGCCTGCCGCCTAGGGGTGGCTCCTATCAGTTACGGCGATCGTTTATTCATAAGGCCGAAGAAACCATTAGTGAGTGCGACGGCCCATTAGCCGCGGGTCGCTAGTCCCTACCTGCCGCCGGCTTATCAGAGGACCACACGCGCTAATCCACGCCTGCCATTACGGCCGCAGAGCAGACGACAGCAGGGGAAACTGCGCGGCTGCCAGAACTCTGAAAAGGCCGATACCGGCAGCGGCAACCTAGGAGCGTAAGCGGATTTCTGGAACAATGAGAAATGAAGGATTTTAGTGCATGGGCGAAGGACGCCATTAACACAAGGTTATTCCCTCAAGAGATACAGAAAATGGACACGCATTAGAGCAGCGTTGTCCAACCCTTTAGCGTATCTGGGCCACAATGGAAGAAGACGAGTAGTGTTGGTCGACATATAACTGTGATATTAACAATAACCGCTGTGAAAAAGAAGACAGCTGCAGGTTGTAACACCTCCCATTATTTATCACGACCTGACCTGATCGAATAGCAGCCCAATAATTACTATTAATGTGACCGTGTACCTAATGGGGCTGGCAATCGGAATTGACTGCTACGGAAGTTGTTACTTTCCAGTTCGTCCTTCTCAATACTGTAATAATGAAACGTATGGTAACAAGAAAAACACCAACACAGTTTCACTAATTACGAACCTATATTCGTCTCAAAAACACAAAGGGCCGGCCGCGGTGGTCTCGCGGTTCTAGGCGCGCAGTCCGGAACCGTGCGACTGCTACGGTCGTAGGTTCGAATCCTGCCTCGGGCATGGATGTGTGTGATGTCCTTAGGTTAGTTAGGTTTAAGTAGTTCTAAGTTCTAGGGGACTGATGACCACAGCAGTTGAGTCCCATAGTGCTCAGAGCCATTTGAGCCAAAAACACAAAAAGGAGGAGACAGCCACTGCCTTCGTCATACATATCTAATTACGGCTAATCTCAGCACAGGCTTCTTCATTTTCCATTATCATCACACGCTAATCCATCACTGCATCCAACACTGCAATCCAACACTGCAATCCAAGGTGATGCCGGCGCGGTAGACGCGAAACCAAAATATCGTCACTAGAAATGTCACTGACCACTTCCGTAATGATACTTCTTCACTTTCCCGGTATTATTTCTAGTACAAAGGGGTCTAACCATGGCGATGGCGACTCCCTTTGTCGTTAAAGCCTTGCATTACAACAACTGGCCTCCACACACCTCTACCCGCAACATGGCACTCGCTCAACTCCACACTCGCTCTCGCAACACGACACAATCGATTGTTCGCGGCCGGCCGAAGTGGCCGCGCGGTTCTGGCGCTGCAGTCTGGAACCGCAGGACCGCTACGGTCGCAGGTTCGAACCCTGCCTCGGGCATGGATGTGTGTGCTGTCCTTAGGTTAGTTAGGTTTAACTAGTTCTAAGTTCTAGGGGACTAATGACCTCAGCAGTTGAGTCCCATAGTGCTCAGAGCCATTTGAACCCATTTGATTGTTCGCCCTATCGACCTGTGCCGAGTGCAAATTTATAGTAAGGGCTTACGGACCCCTTACAAGGTTCATAGTTAATACATTTGAGTGGGTAGAAATTTAATTATTTTGTGTATAAGTAATTACAAATCATAGAACTAATGCGATATTTGACTTTGAATTTGAGAAACTAATATAGTATTACAAGGATCGATCGGAATAGTTGCAATTCTCAGGATGTTGTCAAGGTGTTCGTCTGAGATTTTTGTTCTATTTTTACTGTTTGTGTGCTCTGCTCTTGAAAATGACTGTTGATCTGCTATGGTAGAAACTGCCCATTACATGAGCAATGGACATGACATCAAATTAAACATATTTTAACACAACTGCGGTACAGTTAGACAGCAAACATGAGCAATAATTGTCATTCACTTGATGATTTCTAACTTCTACCGACTTTTAGTGATTAAATATATAGTGAAAAAGGGTCTTTCTCACAATTATACAGAAATATCACAGGACCTCCTTATATTTGTATACATTAACTGCATTGTACATCTCTAAATCATTTGTTGCGCATTTGCTACTAAAGTAACGTCAAGATAACAAATCAGCACTTCTGACAGATTGGCCGATAATGAGAGCGACACTCTTGTGATTCAAATATAGCACGAGAAGCAATGTTAAAAACGGAATCGATCAATTAGAGAACAGCATCCTGCGGTGGGACTTTCAGATTGAAGATATTCAATTTATCATAACTTTACATAAACGGAATTTTTTGCAATTAGTTTTTTATCGATCCTGTGATAAATGCTCACGCCTTGCGCTGCATTGATACTTACCTTGGACTGCATGCGGCCCTTGGGCCGTGGGTTGGACACTCCTCTGTTAAGAGGCTAGAGCTCCTCTCCAAATATCTAAATCGCATTACAGGTACTCAATATAGATCTGCTTGTACAGCATAGGTTCCGGACAAGAAGGTGGGCCAGACACAGACCACAACCGCGCGTTGGCTGTTGCACCAGTCAGTCTGAGTGTGATTTTAGGTGGTTTTCCACGATACTTTAGACATAACTGGACCTATTCCCCATTTCCGAGCTAGAAAATAGTATACACAAACAGTTAAGTACCCTGAGGGCGCCGACTACTGGGAACATTCTGTCGAGTGCAGCTGCACTCGGTGGGGTGCAAGGTCGTGACAACGGGCCATGGGGCACAGTGGATACACTGCTGAGCAAAAGAAAAGAGCTTCTTCAACTTTCATTTCAAACTTTGTTGCCGGCTGCATGAGGCCACACCTCACTCTGTGGAGGCTGGTCGGCACTGGTTCGTGGCCGGCTGCTCTGTCTGGCGAAGAGATGCTGACAAGTGTAAACCACCCACTGCCAGCTGCTCCCGTGGCGACGTCAAGCGAGAAATTAATTCGACAACCAAATAACAGACTGTGCTGTGCCATTCGTGCCAAGTTTATTTTCAAGACTTATAATGTGTTCGTAGACAGGCATGCGGTGGCGGCGTTGACGATACACCCGTCGACGAGGCATAGTGCGTCAATGCGGTTGCAGATAGAGCTCACATAAGGCTAGGCGCAAATTGAGACGCGTATAGCGCGTGTGGCGCGACGCAACGCAGCGCGCGTCTTTGTAACATCACAGGTTCAAATGTGACCGCGCAAATTGCGACGCGACGCGACTGGGACGCGACACGCGCCTGCGCCAGGTCGCGCGGCGTTGTGGTTGAGGCACAGTTTCTCGCGCCGCGCGTCGCGCTTGCCTCGCTAGCACCGGGGGAAATATGAGGCGGGGAGCGGAAAAGTAGCACGGCCATATGCTCACATCGGAACGGCGCATATCAGCAGTGGTAGTATTGCCAATACGATAAATTTTGCCTTACTGTGTACTGAATTTTATTGCCTTTGGGTAGTGTTTCGTTTTTCGCCATTTAAACGCTCCAGCTTTCTTCGTTAGCTCGTTATAGTTTTCTGTTATTTATATCTGCATAGTTTTGTTTTCTTTTTCTTCTGTCAAGAAAAATGTATACTTCAGTAACTGATGAGCCATTGGCCGCTGGAATTGCACCATATGCCTCCGCGATGTTTTCAGATCGCAAGAAGGGACAGAGGGTAGTGAATAAGGAAGCAAGGAATATTATAAAATCATGTGATTAAGAATCAAGGCAGGAAAGTAAAGCAAGATTATATTCTCGCTGCCTAGTAAGCTAGCGTATCTGTAGGATCTGTTACAAAAATTTAGAAAGGGATAATCTCCACAGGTGTGATCCCTTTGTGCTTGCGGTAAAAAGCGTCCAAGATCTGAAGTATAGAAGTTTCACTGTGATTACTCTGATATGGATGTAACAATGTAATACGACACACTGTACTACATGCATGTGAACGACATATTTCCACTGCAAGCTAGAAACAGTCGAAAAGCAGTCACAAATAACAATATTTTAATTGGTTCGCCTTGATTAGAAAAAGCATTTCAGTTGTTGCATGGACATTATCAGCATTAATAAACTAATTATACAACAACAGGCTACACAAATGAAGAAAATAGTCAAATGGTTCAAATGGCTCTGAGCACTATGGGGCTTAACTGCTGTGGTCATCAGTCCCCTAGAACTTAGAACTACCTAAACCTAACTAATCTAAGGACATCACACACATCCATGCCCGAGGCAGGATACGAACCTGCGATCGTAGCGGTCACGCGGTTCCAGACTGTAGCGCCTAGAACCGCACGGCCACTCCGGCCGGCTGAAGAAAGTAGGAATATCCTAAAAGAGTGTTATGATTAGATATATTTCATTTGTTGAAATGTGCTGCTGACAAAGGCAGATCTACTTTCATGACAATGTTTTTCGAACTCCATCTCACAAGGCACGCATGGCTAGCTTGTGCATTCCTGTCGCGCGCATTATCCTTCGCTGCTGGCAATACACTGACCATTGTGTTGTGCGACAGATCAATTGTTTATTTTTCTCAATAACAACTATTTTATTCGCGATCACGCATTGTCAGTTTGGCAAGCCCTAGGTGAGTAAACAGTATCTGGCATGTGCCTATCATTCCGCCTGAAGGAACGCTCGTCATTATTTTAATACTGCTCAGATGAAGAGAAGGAATAAAATCCTTTGGTAAATTTCCATTCCAGTCGCTCAGTGTTAAAAATACGATCGGTTACGGGGATTACACCGAAATTCCAACTGAATTGCCAATCTGTTTTTGTGTGAGTTGTTAACCTTTTCTCATTCGAAGAAGCGTCACCATTTATGAGTAAAGGCCACATTTCTCTTGGTGACTGGTTTAATTGTACTTCCTTTGTCACAGTGTAATTTGCCAAACTCATCTCACAGCAGCTATTGAAACAGAATCCCGAAACGGAGGGCCTCATTAAACAAGTAATTGGCAATCACAGAGCTCAATAGCTTACGAAAAACCTCATAGTATCGGTTTGCAGTAACATAAAAGAAATTTCATGTTTATTTTCATACTAGGAAGCTCTTGTTTCGCTAGCTGTCGATAACTCTTAAAAAATTACAGTCACTGGAGTGAAATAAATAAAAAAAGAAGTATAAGTAGTGATATATCGCCATAGATAAGGAAGTTCCGTGTCTTTAATCATTGGCAAAACACTCTCCTCCTTGTGTGCTATCATTCGCCAAACTTTCGTTGCGATGTCTCGAGCGGTTAAGGAGATACGAGAGATGTTGCGAGTATTTCATTCTCGTGGGCGTGAGATCGGAAGTGAGCGCGTTACATGGGATCCATTTTCTCGAGATCGGAGGCAGATAGAGATCTCCTCCCAAGTCTAAACAAAAATTCAGCATGTTGGCTAAATTTCATACGCAGCAACATATGGTGTAATACGCACCAAATGCAAAATCACAGCGACCCCTAATTTTCCTTGCAAACTTTTTGAGTTTTGCGTAGGGTCTTACTAAAATGTGTACATCACAGTAAGAATGGTCATTAGCGAGGTGATCGGAACTTCGTCACGAAGCTGCCATATAACGCTACAAGTAAGGCAAAAATCATATATTTTCAGATAATAGTTTCTGTAAAATCGTTTGAGAAAGATAAGAGGTTGCGCGCGCTTCGGTTCAGTCAGCGCAGAGTGTCGCCAGTCGGCTCGTGCGAAGTATGGTGTACGCGTCGCAATATGCGCTGGACCCGCGCGACCCGTGCGGCACGTGCGTGTCGCGCTGTAGTGTCGTGTCACGTCACACGTGCTATACGCTTCTCAATTTGCGCCTAGCCTACAGCGTACGCGCGCTGTCAGTTGACAGCGCGCGTCTGCTGGTGCACCGGCCTGGCGCAGAGCCAGGCGGGTTGCGTGAGCCGCTGGCTAGGCGCTTAGCGGGCAGTGCGGCGCTATGTTTAGAATTTTTTCAAACTGTTGCATACTTGAGCCCCCGTTCACTAGATGTACATCTAGCGGTTCTCGGCTGACGCCCCCGGTTACAGGAGTCAAGGATGACACTTTATTAATAATTATAGTACTATGTTACATCTCCAGTTAGAGTTACATTTTCTGCAAGTACACCGAGTCCTTTAATTCAAGTGGCTCTGAGCACTATGGGACTCAACTGCTGAGGTCATTAGTCCCCTAGAACTTAGAACTAGTTAAACCTAACTAACCTAAGGACATCACACACATCCATGCCCGAGGCAGGATTCGAACCTGCGACCGTAGCGGTCTCGCGGTTCCAGACTACAGCGCCAGAACCGCGCGGCCACTTCGGCCGGCCTTTTAATTCATACATGTACCTTTTCATCATTACTAACTTTTCTGCAGGATCGGGTATACAAAGTAAAAGGCATATTACTATACACAAAACTAGCCGGAGGGCGGCTGGCGTCCCTAGCAGGCCGCAGTGTGTTGTGCTACGCCGGCTTTCCATTCTGGGAACTACTCTTTCCTGCGTCTCGACACCGCACGCATTTACCGCGGCAGCGCGTGGTGACTCCTGTGCTTAGGATGCGACCCACTGATCTGTGCCAGGAGTCGGATGGCTGCTGGATCGTACAGCAGATCAGCGGCACTGAGGAACCAAGTCCGTCCAGGAACTCATTGCTGATGGCAGCTCATCCCAGCTGGACTCGAACTCATGGCCGCCACTGACGATGCGCCGTCGTCTCGTCGTCCAGCATGACCCTGCGTCGTGGTAATGGTGCTGGAATTTGAAGTGACTCTGTCTCAAAATTCTGAACTATTTATGTGCCTGTGGCGCACATACGCTTGGCATAATGACATCGACCAAGCTGTTACAGCTGCGTGGTGCAGTTTCCCACTGAGCACAGATGGCACGTCTCGCAATCTGCCTGCATACTGTGGTGCTCTCTGTAACTACGCCATTGCGCGTATTGCGGTTCGAAACGCGGAGAGAAGCTCTATCCACTGATCTGTGTCATTTTTCTTTATGTCTTCTACATCTACATGTACATCTACATCTACATGGATACTCTGCAAATCACATTAAGTGCCTGGCAGAGGGTTCATCGAACCACCTTCACAATTCTCTATTATTCCAATCTCGTATAGCTCGCGCAAAGAACGAACACCTACATCTTTCTGTACGAGCTCTTACTTCCCTTACTTTATCGTGGTGATCGTTTCTCCCTATGTAGGTTGGTGTGAACAAAATATTTTCGCATTCTAAGGAGAAAGGTGGTGATTGGAATTTCGTGAGAAGATTCCGTCGCAACGAGAAACGCCTTTCTTTTAATGATGTCCAGCCCAAATCCTGTATCATTTCTGTGACACTCTCTCCCATATTTCGTGGTAATACAAAACGTGCAGCCTTTCTTTGAACTTTTTCGATGTAGTCTGTCAGTCCTATCTGGTAAGGAACCCACACCGCGCAGCAGTATTCTAAAAGAGGACGGACAAGTGTAGTGTAGGCAGTCTCCTTAGTAGATCTGTTACATTTCCTGCAGTCTTTGGTTAGCCTTCCCCCACAACATTTTCTATGTGTTCCTTCCAATTTAAGTTGTTCGTAAATGTAATACCAAGGTATTTAGATGAATTTACGGCTTTTAGATTTGACTGATTTATCCTGTAACCGAAGTTTAACGAATTACTTTTAACACTGATGTGGATGGCCTCACACTTTTCGTTATTTAGGGTCAACTGCCAATTTTTGCACCATTCAGATATCTTTTCTAAATCGTTTTGCAGTTTGTTTTGATCTTCTGATGGCTTTATTAGTCGATAAACGACAGCGTCATCTGCAAACGACCTAAGATGGCTGCTCACATTGTCTCCCAAATCGTTTATATAGATAAGGAACAGCGTAGGGCCTATAGCACTACCTTGGGGAACGCCAGAAGTCACTTCTGTTTCACTCGATGACTTTCCGTGAATTACTACGAACTGTGACATCTCTGACAGGAAATCACAAATCCAGTCACATAATTGAGACCATATTCCATAAGCACGCAGTTTCACTACAAGCCGCTTGTGTGGTACAGTGTCAAATGTCTTCCGGAAATCCAGAAATACGGAATCGATCTGAAATCCCTTGTCAATAGCACTCAACACTTCATGTGAACAAAGAGCTTGCAGGGTTTCGCAGGAATGATGTTTTCTAAACCCATGTTGACTGTGTGTCAATAGACAGTTCTCTTCGAGGTTATTCATAGTGTTTGGACACATGTTCCAAAATCCTGCTGCATATCAACGTTAACGATATGGGCCTGTAATTTACTGGATTACTCCTTCTACCTTTCTTGAATATTGGTGTGACCTGTGAAACTTTCCAGTCTTTGGGTACGGATCTTTCGTCGAGCGAACGGTTTTATATGATTGTTTAGTATGGAGGTAATGCATCAGCATACTCCGAACTTGTACTTTTCGCGCTATCGTCTACCTAATCCATAGATGTACTCACGAACAAACCTGTATAATACCAGTAATTGCATCTTGAGTGATGGTCATGGTCTGAGGAATGTTTCCAAGCCTAAAATCTTGCTCTCATAACACCGGAGGCAATCTCAGAATATGACAAGTCTCTTTAAATATTTATAGAATTTTGGCGTGGTCATTTCGCCAGATGTAACATACACTCCTGGAAATTGAAATAAGAACACCGTGAATTCATTGTCCCAGGAAGGGAAAACTTTATTGACACATTCCTGAGGTCAGATACATCACATGATCACACTGACAGAACCACAGGCACATAGACACAGGCAACAGAGCATGCACAATGTCGGCACTAGTACAGTGTATATCCACCTTTCGCAGCAATGCAGGCTGCTATTCTCCCATGGAGACGATCGTAGAGATGCTGGATGTAGTCCTGTGGAACGGCTTGCCATGCCATTTCCACCTGGCGCCTCAGTTGGACCAGCGTTCGTGCTGGACGTGCAGACCGCGTGAGACGACGCTTCATCCAGTCCCAAACATGCTCAATGGGGGACAGATCCGGAGATCTTGCTGGCCAGGGTAGTTGACTTACACCTTCTAGAGCACGTTGGGTGGCACGGGATACATGCGGACTTGCATTGTCCTGTTGGAACAGCAAGTTACCTTGCCGGTCTAGGAATGGTAGAACGATGGGTTCGATGACGGTTTGGATGTACCGTGCACTATTCAGTGTCCCCTCGACGATCACCAGTGGTGTACGGCCAGTGTAGGAGATCGCTCCCCACACCATGATGCCGGGTGTTGGCCCTGTGTGCCTCGGTCGTATGCAGTCCTGATTGTGGCGCTCACCTGCACGGCGCCAAACACGCATACGACCATCGTTGGCACAAAGCAGAAGCGACTCTCATCGCTGAAGACGACACGTCTCTATTCGTCCCTCCATTCACGCCTGTCGCGATACCACTGGAGGCGGGCTACACGATGTTGGGGCGTGAGCGGAAGACGGCCTAACGGTGTGCGGGACCGTAGCCCAGCTTCATGGAGACGGTTGCGAATGGTCCTCGCCGATACCCCAGGAGCAACAGTGTCCCTAATTTGCTGGGAAGTGGCGGTGCGGTCCCCTACGGCACTGCGCAGGATCCTACGGTCTTGGCGTGCATCCGTGCGTCGCTGCGGTCCGGTCCCAGGTCGACGGGCACGTGCACCTTCCGCCGACCACTGGCGACAACATCGATGTACTGTGGAGACCTCACGCCCCACGTGTTGAGCAATTCGGCGGTACGTCCACCCGGCCTCCCGCATGCCCACTATACGGCCTCGCTCAAAGTCCGTCAACTGCACATACGGTTCACGTCCACGCTGTCGCGGCATGCTACCAGTGTTAAAGACTGCGATGGAGCTCCGTATGCCACGGCAAACTGGCTGACACTGACGGCGGCGGTGCACAAATGCTGCGCAGCTAGCGCCATTCGACGGCCAACACCGCGGTTCCTGGTGTGTCCGCTGTGCCGTGCGTGTGATCATTGCTTGTACAGCCCTCTCGCAGTGTCCGGAGCAAGTATGGTGGGTCTGACACACCGGTGTCAATGTGTTCTTTTTTCCATTTCCAGGAGTGTATTTTCCGACTCGTCCAAAAGGTACTCTCGAAATTTCAGTAGTAAATCTCTCCGTGATGCACAACGCTTCTTTTGAGGTGTCTGCCACTGGACTTTTTAAAAATATATTTATTTATTGCCTTTCGTAACGTGCCCATACGGCTCTCTCAACACAGAAAATGTTGTATACTGATGTGACAAAAGTCACTGGATACCTCATAACATCGTGTTGGACCTCCTTTTGTGCGGCACTGTGCAGCAACTCGACGTAGCGTAGACTCAACAAGTCTCTAGAAGTAACTATTCAGCGATGCTGCCTCTACAGGCGTCATTCATTACGACAGTGTTGTCGGCGCACGATTTTACGCACGAACCTCTCGATAAACGTCCGGCGGGATTCATATCGGGCGATTTGGTTGGTCAGATCATTCGTTTGAATTGTCCAGGATGTTCTCCAAACCAACCGTGTGCAGCTGTGACCCGCAGACACGGCGCATCGTTAGCCATAAAAATTCCGTCGTTGTTTGGCTCAAAGTATCCGAAGATAGCTATTTACAGTCGATGATCGGCTCAGTTGGACCAGAAAACCCAGTCCGTTCCACGTAAAGACAGCCCACACCAACATGGAGCCGCTATCACCTTCACAGTGGCTTACTGACGACTTTGATCGTGGCTTCGCGGTGTCCACGACACGCTCGAATCCTACCATCAGCTCTTACCAACTGAAATAGGTACGCAAGTGACCAGGCCGTGGTTTTGCAGTAGCGTAGGGTCCAAACGATACGGTCACTAACCAGGGGAGGCACTACAGGCAAGGTCGTCCTGTTCGCAAAAGCACTGTCGTTGGTCGTCTGCTACCAAAGCCCATTAACTGCAAATTTGCAACTTCAACAGACATTTGCGGCCAAGACTTCTTGAAATTAGACATGGCAAAAAAGAACAGTCCCCTTTCAAATTTACTGTCGAGTATTAAAGCAAATCTGAATACATTTGCTACCTCAGAAAAGTGGGGTGCACCCAGTGACACAACAACATTTTCTGTATCTTGAAAACTGCAGAAGTTAATATTTCACAGTGAATAAATATTTTCACAAAGAACTTCGGAGTTAACAAGTTTTAAACGCTTTATGCGTTTACAGCAAACGGTATCTCAGATGATAGCATTGCACGATAGCTGTTATCCTAGAAAGCTACTCTCCCGTATCTATTTTATTTCTTGTTTTATTACAATTTTTATAGCTTCTTAATAAGCTGATGTTTGTCAGGCCGTCGTGTCTTCCACATGAATACCTCACATTTTGTCCTGAGTATTTATTTAATGAACAGTTCACTGTTTTGACAGGGAAAGTGTTAATTACAATTGATAATACAAAATCATGGTAATTTAAGACGTGGTCAGCCACACGTGTTAGCTGGCTCCACTTTCGTAAAACAGTGCCAAAAGACGCTTCTGACGAGCAGGCCTAAATAACTCTTTAAACAATAGCTAAAGACAATCTGTTGTCATTTATCATGAGTGCACTTGTACAAGAAACTGGCGTATTTATTTATAGAAAAACTTTCATTTGTATTTATTGTAAATGATCTGAATGTGACCGAATGTCTATAACATTTCTTTATTTAAGCAGTGTTGTAAAACATTAGTTAAGACCGGGAATTGGTCAAGTTGAATCAGATCATGTTTGCATTTTCGTGGGGATAGCCATCAGCCATTCAGAATCATTTATCGTTCTTTTCGAGAAACACTGTTGAGAAACTTTAGGGAACCGGCATTTGAAGCTGACTCCCGAACGATTCTATTGCCGTCAACATACATTGCACGTAAAGACCACGAAGATACGGTACGAGAAATTAGGGGTCATACGGAGGCATGTAGACAGACGTTTTTCCCTCGCTCAGTTTGCGAATGGAACAGGAAAGGAAATGACAAATAGTGGTTCAAATGGCTCTGAGCACTATGCGACTCAACTTCTGAGGTCATCAGTCGCCTAAAATTTAGAACTAATTAAACCTAACTAACCTAAGGACACCACACACATCCATGCCCGAGGCAGGATTCGAACCTGCGACCGTAGCGGTCACTCTGCTCCAGACTGTAGCGCCTAGAACCGCACGGCCACTCCGGCCGGCACAAATAGTGGTACAGGTTACCCTCCGCCACACACCGTACGGTGGCTTTCGGAATATCTATGTGGATATAGATGTAGGTGTAGAGTTGGAATGTTCGTTCAGGAAGAAGGCGGATCCGTTTGTAAAAAGATGTGATACTGAGTCGTGTAGTTGACAGAATCTGGCAGTGAACAGCCGCTACAATACTCTAACTTTTGAAAGGACTTTATATTTCGACAAGTCTGAATGTGCTCCTGAGTAGGATTCTAACGTTTTCCGCTTGTATTAAGTAACTGAGAATAGACAGAATTTGGTTATTATTCTTTCATCTCGTTTGTCAATTTGTAAATCATCATGTTAAACTCTGAACGGTTTTGATCTGGTGAATATTTCGTGTATTGTGACTACATAGTGGATTTAGTTTTCACGTATCTTTGATGACTGTTTAGTTTGAGCATTTTGCTACCGTTCTTGTAAGGCCCTCAACATAACTTTACTACATTTGATAAGGGTACTTTCTGACTGTATTTTAACTGAATATTGTAGGACCACTTCCCTTCCTTGAATAAACATTGTTCAACATGATTCTCTGTCGTCTCCATCAATTACAGACGTAAGAACAGAACCCTCGTTATTAAATTATTCATTTAACTTTAATTTTGTATTTCTGTGTATTTTATTAAATCGCAATTCTAACCCGATGCATAGACTACTTGACGGAACGATCTGGTTATTATTCCCAGCGAATTAGCTGCGGGGTATGGAAACAGAAGTGCGCGGCTCTACAACCGTCCGTAGACCAAGTACCTACGGTGCGATTAACCGCAAGTAAACATGCAAGTGGTTTGTTCGCATGGGATGCTGTTTAGAAAAGCAACTCAGCAGCAAAGAACCATTAGGTATTGTCGCAGATGATAGAGGAAATAGAGAAGATCCAAAGAAGAGCAGCGCGTTTCTTTAGAGATTCATTTAGTAAGTACGAAGCGTCACAGAGATGATCAGCGAACTCTAGTGGCAGACGCTGAAAGAGAAGCTATCTACTGTACATCGTGGTGTGGTTTATCGTTAAAGTTCCGAGAGCGTACGTTATTAGAAGAGTCAACAAATATATTGGTTCCTTCCACGTATATTTCGCGAAAATACGGTGAAGATGCAGCAAGAGAGATTGGGGCTCACACAGTAGCTTACCGGCAAACGTCCATCCTGCGAGCTAATTGTGGGGCGGTGGGTGGATTAAGTTATTCGTCGCCATATTTACAAGAGCCTGAAAACTATTTTTGCCGCCAGCCGGAAAGCGATGGAGAACATACTGCTCATATTTTCCAGTCTGCAAGTCCACATTCTTCTTGTGCTCACTGGAAGAAAATATTCGACATGCTATCTACATAGCGGTATCAGGAACTACGGCTATCAATAAAAGTTTTCAGTTCTAGCTGATTATTATATTCAGTAAAGTCCTCATGCACAAACATAATAGTGTTCCACGTGCTACCTACATAGCCGTATCAGGAACTACGGCATAAATAAAAGTTTTGTGTTCTAGCTGATTAATATATTCAGTAAAGTCCTCATGCACAAACATAATAATGTTCCTGATAATATTAATAAAGTCCCTATCAGAAGCAACACTATTAAAAGTTCAGAGGCGACCTCTACAGTTAGCTTCAAGTGAAATGGTCTATCAGCCTGATTTATAATCATCAAAGTTAATTCCTCGCCTTAAAAATGGAAAATAATCTCTCAATTTTCCACGCGGTTTTGTCAACATTACGGGTGGCACACAAACAGTTACTTCCGTGAAATTTATTCGATCCAGGACGGCGTACACTCCTCCCGAATTCACTTCCTACTTTTACTGAAAACGCGGTTGGCAGGTGCCTAACACTGACGTCATCCGAGGCCAAGCGCATGCCGACGTTTGACTGACGTGGACAGATTTATACCTCGGTGCGAAGTGTCGCTTCTGACTGCCTCTCTGACCGTATTTATATATAGGCGCCGCGGACCGCCGAACGGAACATTTGCTGTCAACAGCCCTAGACACAAGTAGCAACATATAAATGCCCCTTTTTCGGACATGAATTAATTAAATGTCTCTGTTGTGTAATAATTTACAATCCTCATAACTTTTATATACATGAAGTTAGGTTGATTCTAGTTACTCAGAAAGTTTTAGCTCGACTGCATTTATACTTTGCCAGCTAGAATTTTTAAAACGGAACCGATAGTAGAACATGACCTCTGAACTATCTCATTAAGAGTACTTGTATTGACTTTTATATACATTAAAGTCTTGAAATTTAGCCCAGTTGTATTATTTAATGAATGTAATCAAGCACTGTAATTAGGACTTTCTATAAAAATTACAAACGGTACTTAACCTATTATGAATAAAGACATTTCTGTTCCAAATTTGGTTTTTAGTAAATATCTTGAAAACTAAGACACGTAGCTTAATGGAGTCGCTTATTTAACGTTTTTATAACAAACTGAGGCTACATACGAATTTTCATCTTTCTGAGTCTAATATTTAGCGCCTTCAAATTTTCTTAAAAACGCCGAATTTGCTTTCTAGCTACTTTGTTAAGCACCACTTCTTTATTCTTAAAATAATATATTTAGCAAAACTTATTCGCTGGATCATTCTGAGGCTACGATTTTAACATTAATGTACTGTAGCATAACCTGACAAAGTTTAGAAAAGTTATTTTAATTTTTAATTTCATTCTTAGATTACGGCGAAATACTTTGTATGCTATGCATTGGCGCGTTAAGATGACGTGGCGCCAATACCAATGAACTGGGGTAATTCCTGGCACACTCGCTCGCCTCTGATCTCTCACAGTGATACAGTGCTTGTTTCGACACTTAATCACGTCTGGAACAGGAAAGTGGGAAAATTTGGTCCGTTACTCAGTAAGCTCTGGTATCTCACATGGAAGAGGCTCAGTGGAGTCATCACAGTTTAGTATTTAGTCGAAGCACTCTGCTCATCGCCGTTCAGTTTCATTCACGAGGACCTTCCCGTGTGTGTCGTTAATAAATATTTCTTTTTATCTTATTTTCTTTACTTTTCGTACATTTGTCTTGCCCTGTGATGGATATGGTCCTCTCCGGATTTTACTGCATACGAGTTTTTTTGTATCGTCAACTGCGGACTACGTCGACGCGGCCCGCTACGAATTCCTCATTTGTGCCAAACTCTTCGCCTCAGAGCAGCACTTACACTTATTTGTTGGTAGTTTCCAATCTCTGTCTTTCCCTACAGTTTTTACCCTCTACAGTTCTCTCTGGTACGAAGGAACTTACTCATTGACGCCGTAACATATGTCCTATCATCCTGTTCCTTCTCACTGTCAGTGCTTTCCATGTGTTTCTTTCTTCGTCGATTCTGCAGGGAACTTACTCATTCCTTATCAGTCCAGCAATATTCCTCTGTGGCACCGCATCTCAGACTCTTCGATTCTCTTTTGTTCCAGTTTTTCGCACAGTCCCTGACTCACTACCATACAGTGCTGTGCTCCAAATGTACATTCTCGGAAATTTCCTCCTCAGATTAAGGCTGATGTCCGATTCTAGCAGACTTCTGTTGGCCAGAAATGCTCTGTTGCGTCTGTGCTAATCTACTTTTTCCTTAGTCCTTGCTTCGTCCTTCATGTTATTATGCTTCCAAGGTAGAATTCCTTAACTTCATCTACTTTGTCGTTCTCAATTTCGATGTTAAATTTGTCGCTATTCTCTTTTCTGCTACTCCGCATTACTTTCGTTTACTCTCAGTACGTATTCTATAGTCAGTAGCCTGTAATTCAGCTTCTCTTTCACTGAGGATAGCAAAGTCACTACACGCTCCCGGATAATTCACAAACGATCCTTCCTTTTTTGGGACAGTTGTTATGGCCTCTCTGTGCCTGCACCGTTGGCGGGGAGGGCTACCTCCCCACGCTCCCACTACGCCCCCTGTGCAGACGTAAACACGGCTGGTGGCAGTGGCACGCACAGTGGTGGCCGGCAGGTGCTGCCACCTGGCGGCAGAATACGGCAGCAGCGCGCCGCCGCGCCGTTATCTGTCGCGGAGTAAATCCCCGTGTTTACGAGGCGCGAAGCTGGAGCGGGCGACGTGTCCCGGCATAACCGCGCCAGACACTCTCACTGCCGGAATTAAAACTTTGCGCGCGCACGGCCAGCCTGGCGGAGGACAAAGGGCGTGGCTCGGCCTCCTTAACAACGCCAGCCGCGTCCTGACTGGCGTAGCAGCCAAAGATGGACTTCATTTGATGTCGGTCTCTGTGTTACTGGTAGCAGTCCGGGAGTTCATAACTTGTCGCAGCAAATTGTACTGCTGCCCATTAAAATTGGAAAACCATGAAGGCAGCTTACAGCAATCGTCGATTGATGACAAAATTTTCTGAGTCGTTAGGCCGTGACGTATTCCTCCTCAAACTTCTTCACGTTTCGGTCTCTCTGCTCGAATCTTCTTCAGAATTCCACTGGCGTCCCTGGACGGCTGAATACTATCAAAAGGCAGTGCTCTTTCGGCTGCTATTGCCGCACCGTCGTCGTTGGGTTAAGTACTGGCAGCTGATAGCGGTAGGAAAGGGGAATCAAAACTTTTATTGTTGTTGTGCCACCTGAATTGTTTCCTCGCTCGTCGTGGCTGGGTGTTTACTTCCGTGATAGCGGGTAGTCACGAAGATGGGAGCCTTTAGCCTTTATATTTATTGAGACTGTACTCATACTGCTTTAATTCGGCTGATTCACGGACTTCCCTTCTGTAAGTACTACTTTCTCTGTCATAAAATCCGTAACCTGATCACGCTCTTCTTGATACTCCGCTATGGCTGACTTTACCTTTTGTCTTAAAAGTGTGTGGTCCCTAACGCGTTCTTTCACTGTCCTGTCAGTTTTACCGATTTACCACAACCACACGTCATTTTATGCACACATTCTCACAATGAGAGGCAATCGGGCACGTCATTTGTAGTGCGGATAAGTTGTTTTAGCGTGTGTTAACGGAAAATCGTAGTCCTTAAAACAGTCTTTCGAAGAATTCTGTCTATGCGATCGGTTATTCTGGGATGAAAAACCACGTTTATTTTCAAGGTTGATAAAATTTGAAACAAGTGGGGAAAATTTGTTTTATTCAGTGAAAACTTCAATTTTAAATCTTATCTAATAACACAGAATTCAAAATAAAATTTTAAAAACATAATTGGTGTCGTCGAAATGTAGCAAAACATATTATTAATAGCTTTTCGTGGAGCACTTACTCACTTTCCGCGGAACACCAGTATTCAGCACAACACAGTTTGGGAAAGCCTTCTCTAGACACAAATTGTCGTGTCGTGTTCCCTGGATTGTCCACAAACCGCCACGGAACACATACGCGGCTGGCGGGTTGCCGTACGCGTAGGCGTTTTCTACCGAAGCCCAGAGAAGCACGACTATCCCAGCTGTGGTCGTACACGCCGTGCTGTGCACATAGCAGACCACAACAGCAACTTTTTCCAGCTGTGTACTACTCAGTCACGATACTATTGCACTTGGCCGTTATAGTAGAGAAATGCAGAGGTGAGTAGGAGCAACTCATAGCACTGTCAATCCTTTCACGTCAGTTGTGCACATAATATCAACCCCGATAACGCACTGACTCACGATATGCAGACTGAAGGCACCTCACCCCAGGTGCATGGTCGACTGATACATGCTAGAGGACAGCCGGCCAGGGTGGCCGAGCGGTTATGGGCGCTAAAGTCTGGAACCGCGCGACCGCTCCGGTCGCAGGTTCGAATCCTGCCGCGGGCATGGATGTGTGTGTGATGTCCTTAGGTTAGTTAGGTTTAAGTAGTTCTAAGTTCTAGGGGACTGACGACCTTCGAAGTTAAGTCCCACAGTGCTCAGAGCCATTTGAATCATTTTTTGCTAGAGGACAACAGCAACATCAACTTTCCTCCGTGTACAGGCGAAACTTCAGCGGGCTCCACAAGAGACACCGTTATCGCCCGCCAGCAGCGCGCGCAGCAAATTTTTGTCGCTTCATTTCTTCTACGCATCACGTGACATTCGTCCACGTCTCGCGTAACCTGCGCGGCAGCTCATCCGCCGGATCACATAAGGCACAGCCAGGTCGCAGCTAGGCACTCGCTGTCGCTCCGGGCTCAACGCCAGCTGTTCGCTGCAGCTCATCTAGCGGTAGCGATCTTTGACCGGACGCTGACCAACGCATCGACTTGCCCGAAACTGACCGATCCGGACACCGACCAGGACAACAGCCGGATCATTGACCAGAGCCTCAAACGGGTTCAAAAATGGCTCTGAGAACTATGAGACTTAACATCTATGGTCATCAGTCCCCTAGAACTTAGAACTACTTAAACCTAACTAACCTAAGGACAGCACACAACACCCAGCCATCACGAGGCAGAGAAAATCCCTGACCCCGCCGGGAATCGAACCCGGGAACCCGGGCGTGGGAATCGAGAACGCTACCGCACGACCACGAGATGCGGGCCCTCAAACGGGCATCGACCAACACAGATTTGGACTATCGTGAGAAATATATTATTCTGATATCATTAAGTACACTGCTGGCCACCGTAAATGCAACACCAAGAAAAACAAGAGATAGCACAACAAAATTTATTTTGTAGATAACATGTTGACCAAGTATCAAATGATTACGTTTACAGACGTCTGTGACATGTGGTTCCTGCCAGAATCAGTAGCCAGAGTAGCCGCCATTGTTGGAGATCACCGCTGCCACACGTCTCGGCATTGAGTCAAAGAGACGTTGGATGTGTTCCTGGGGTACAGCAGCCCAAGCAGCTTCCACACGTTGCCAAAGATCATCTGGTGTGGCAGCTGGGGATGTAATCTGGGTCACTCGTTGAGCAACCACGGACCACATGTTTTCTATCGGCGAAAGATCCGGAGAGCGAGCCGGCCAGGGAAGCAATTCAATCTGGTTATTGACGAAGAACCTTTGGACAATGCGTGCCACGTGTGGTCGCGCATTATCCTGTTGAAATATGTCTGTGGCCGAGCCCTGAAGGTAAGGAAGGACAACTGGCTCCAGCACCTCGGATATGTAGCGCCGGCTATTTAAAGTACCGGCAATGCGTACTAGAGGCATGCGAGAGTAATATCCAATACTGCCCCATACCATAATACCCGGTGCAAGACCAGTGTGGCGGTGCATAATGCAGCTGTCCAGTATCCTCTCCCCACGGTGTCTCCACACTCGAATCTGACCATCGTGGTGCTGCAGACAGCAGCGTGCCTCGTCAGTAAAGACAACGTCATTCCATTCTGCCGTCCACATCCGTCGGTCATCACACCATTGGCGACGGAGACGTCTGTGGTTCTGCGTCAATGGTAGACGAAGCAATGGACGTCTTGCGGACAGACCACTCTGCTGTAAACGGCGTCGAATGGTACGCGCAGACACTGGATGATGCGTTACAGACGCAATGTGCTGTGCTATGGTTCGGGATGCCACTGAGCGATCCGTCACTGCCATGCGCACAATTTGCCTATCAGCACGTGCAGTGGTGCACCGAGGTGAATGCGATCGACCACGTCGGTCCGTTGTACCCTCCTGCATCCAACGGTCACATATCCGTATTACGGTTGTTTGGTTTCGTCCAACACGACTAGCGATTTCTCTGTATGATAATCCACAATCTCGGTAAGCCACTATCCTTCCTCTGTCGAACTCGGAGACTTGATCAAAAGATGTTCGCTGTTGTCTACGAGGCATAACTGATCGTCTTGTGAAACAACCACAAGGTAAACACACGTGCCGAACGTACACTCGTCGAAATCGCCAAGCCTTAAATGGCGCTATGAGGTGGCGCCACAGGCGCGCGTGATGTGCGTCTGCGCTGAAATTCTAATCAGTTGCATATCTCATCGCTGCAAACTCATGGTGTAAATTTCACTTGATTCGGATGCTTCCTTCAGGGTGTTGCATTTACGGTGGCCAGCAGTGTATATTTTCCAGGCGTAATAAATGTTGATTCTCTTCCGTGTACGAAGTCGGATTTCATCGTCCTGACGACGCGATATTTCGACGGTCCAACTGGCAGTTATCTTCAGGTGAGACTGTAGGTGTAGAACCACGCAGGAACTGAAGTAACAACAGGTACGGCGGCTCCTTTATACTCCGGGAAAAGACCGCTGTCTGTGCCCGAGAAGCAGAAGGGCTGCCCTCTGTGAAGCGAAGAATTACAGCGATGCCGTCGGTTTTGACAGAAAACCTGTACACCGCTGGTTAAAAAAATAATCGGCTAGGTCTATGAATACTTATTAGGGTATCGCTTAAAAATTTGTTGTAAATAGGTTACAAACTCATCAAGATTTTTGCTAACAGTATTTCCATATTATACATTCACATATTAAATCTTGTATAATATATAAGTACACACTCACACACACACACACACACACACACACACACACACACACACACACACACACACAAAATGTTCAGATGTGTGTGAAATCTTATGGTACTTAACTGCTAAGGTCATCAGTCCCTAAGCTTACACACTACTTCACCTAAATTGTCCTAAGGACAAACACACACACCCATGACCGAGGGAGGACTCGAACCTCCTCCGGTGGCTACACACACACACACACACACACACACACACACACACACACACACACACACACACATATATATATATATATATATATATATATATATATATATATGTGTGTGTGTGTGTGTAGCCACCGGAGGAGGTTCGAGTCCTCCCTCGGTCATGGGTGTGTGTGTTTGTCCTTAGGACAATTTAGGTGAAGTAGTGTGTAAGCTTAGGGACTGATGACCTTAGCAGTTAAGTCCCATATAGGTTAGGTGAGGTTAGGTTAGGTTAGGTTAAACGGTATAAGGCGCCAAAATTATACAGATGGTACATCTCGGTGTGCTTGACAAAAAAGTCTAATGTCATTTGCTCGTATCATGTACTTTATTTTTGTGTTATTAAAACCTAATGTTCGTAGGATAGATAGTATACGCATTTCTGTTTACGTAGTCAACCGACAGTACACGGCGTACCGAGCTTATTGCCTATAATGACGGGGCGGCCAGAGAAAGGCAGACCAGAGGATTGAAATCATTAGACGTGTACAACGACGTGGTGTGATAATCAGGTGGTACCGAAAAAAGGAATGTAAACGGTTTTTGGGTTGTCAAGAATGTGTAATTCGCTTTACGTGAATTGAATACAGCCAGTCTGTTTCTCAACAAGTCGATAACGAAGGTCGTAGTCCTAATGACAAGCTAATATCAAACATTACTGCAAATTCAATAAATCACCAAGTAGATAGTTGTGCATTAATTACAATCAACTGTTTCACGTTTTTACGGCAATACCATAACGAATACTAAATTCATATTATTTTCCTTCTGTACAACAACATCGTAACGAAAAGAAAACCCATTACTTCGTTTCCTCTTACACCAATGTTCGAAATGACTACCATTCGCTTCTACACATGCTTCATTACGGCGAACCCAATTTCGCCACACTCGTTCACACACATGCACATTGGCCTTTATGGTATTGGCAGCATCTAAAATCTTCTGCGTCAGTTCGTCCACATTATTTACTGGCTGAGCGTAAACAAGTTCCTTCATATGGCCCCAAAAGTAAAAATCCAGTGGATGTAAATCAGGGTTGCGTGCTGGCCATCGACGTGGACCCGAACGCCCGATCCATCGTCCTGGAAATCGACTATCCAAAAATCTGCGTACTCTGTGACCAATGTGGGGTGGAGCACCACCGTGGAGGAACCACATGTTATGACGTATGCCTAACGGAACGTCTTCTAACAACGTTGGTAACAATGTTTCCTCTAGAAACGTTCGGTAATAGTTACCAGTCAAACGTGCAGATATAACATAGGGCCCAATAATGTAATTATCGAGCATACCCGTCCACACATTTACGGAAAATCGTCACTGAGAATGTATTGCTACTACGTGGCGAGGATTGTGTACACTCCACGTGTGCATGTTATGGAAATTAGTTATTCCGTCGCGAGTGAAACACGCTTCATCTGTGGCGAGTATTTTGTTGACAAAATCATGCTGCGCACTGTGTAACAAAAACCACTCTGAGAATTCACGTCGTGGAGGGAAATCTTGTTCTTCCAATGCTTGTACGCGTTGAAAGTGGTAAGGCCGCAGACGCTCCTCTTGCAAAGTGCGATGAACGACAGTGTGCAGTGGGGTGGCGGGTGGAATTAATTGTTATATAAATGTTCCTATTATTTATGCTGTCTTTTGGCGTTCTCAACACTGGCTCTCTAACTACAACATTGGCAACCAGAAAGTGATTAGCAAAACGTGAAGCCTGAAATTAGAATTCCTAGTGCCCACTTCATCTGAGAAACACACTTATAGCTGCAGCTTATAGCTCTGAGAAATTAGGAGATTGTCTGGGATTCATAATCAAAAACGATCCTGTAAAAACGTTCGCTATATTCTGAAAGTCACAGATAAAAAAAAAAGAAATCCACACAATCCAACTACCAGAGCAGTTCAGAGTCTAATGCGCTGATGCAACTATAACTGTCCAAATTAAATGTTAAAGTGAATGCTCGCCATAATTTGATGATAATGTTGATCGAACGCCACGCTAAATAATGGTAGAATGTTTGTCCCGCGGCGGCACGTGAAAATACGACATACGCAAACTGAAGATAGATCATTAATGTATTCCCAGAATTAACACTTCACTCGAAAACGATTTCATGGTTACGCGTATCCCGAGTAACTTATTACGGCATCCGAGGCTGTTTATAGCAATGATACCGACGCGACGCGACTCCCGGCACAGGTGGTGTGCTATTCAGCGTTTGGAGAGAACTGGGGCCTTCCTTCCTCGCGCAGTGTTCTTATATATAAAGCCGCGGTGCGGACGGCTAAGGGAACGCCTGATCAAAATTGCTCTCCCGAGTAGCCACTGGACTAGTAATGCACCGCTTCAAGTTATTGAATAAATGATCGCTTCCTTTGCTGATGGCTGATGAAGCTCTCAATTTAAATGTGCAATCAGCACACAGGTAAGTAATCATAATAAAAGTCTGACGTGGCTAAGTCAAATATTTTGGGCGAGAGAATTAATTTAATTACACCACACGCAGTAGACGAGCTCTGAACTTCCCATTTGGAGATACGGTATCGCCATAGATTTATAGTTATTCATTTGAAACTTCTCACGTCTTTATGATTATAGCGAATCTCCCTTCTACTTAAATTTAAACATCCTAGCCTTATTTATTCGCCTACTTAATCTATCTTGCTTCCTTAATTTCTAAGACAAAAACCAGAAAATAATGAATTTCAACAAAGATTTTAATTTGTGAGATCCAAAATACTGTTTCTACTAAATTATTATGAAAAAGGAATCTAAATATAAATTTTTAAGTTTCTAGCTCTTTTCTGATGCGCCAATGATTTTTGCAGAATAACGTCCAAATTTAGAAAATGGTTAAAGTTATTGAACTGGAATTCAACACATATTGATTTAGTGTTAATCCTGACATGCTAGAACCGTTTCAGGTTATTTACTTGATTTTTAAAGTATTGCGCAACATTTATGACGTCAGAGCTAGTTACAGCGGACTAGGCTGGCACACACTGGAAAGACTGATGAGAATTCTATACGGCGTGAGTATGCTGCTTCCCTACAGTGCGATATACCCACGTGGCGGGCGATGCTTCTAGTACTCTGAGAAGGATCCTCCTGGATGCGGTCCAGAATTATTTCCTCAGCTTCCAATGCACGATCGGCGCGTTGTGGGCCTCTGCCTTCTGCGCGGGGCAGTAAAGAGCCAGTATCTCTCGATCTAAGGAAATTAAATACGTACTCCTCAGTTGTATTCTGTCATGATGTAACAAAAACTGAAAGCATATCAGAACAGAAGATACGTTTCGCATACGGACGAAAATTTACAAAGGTGCAGATAACTACTGTACTTTATTAAGATATAAATGCATAATAATCGCATACAAGTAGAAAATTACAATGACACGAACCTTTGGTGCACAGCAGCAAATGTCTTTCGTGCAGGAAGTCGTCGTTGTGGGAAGCGTTCTCGATAAATTCGTACAGCTGCCCTCGCAACACCTTTTGCCTCGCCATAAATTAAATGCATATCGCATAGTTCAGCTATAGTAAATCTCCTTTCCATCCTAACAGTTAACGGAGTTGCAATAACATCTGCACAGGTTACTCGCCTACTGTCGTCGCTCGGTGTATTACAATGACGCAGCCACTCAGGCCGCAGTTGCCTATGTGTTTACGATTTACGCTCACGATGTCAATACGCGCAGCGGGCAATAACAGGAACTGATTGCTTACGTACGTGCACGGCCAAGTATCTGCTTTTCCAAAACCATTATCTGAGACGAACTGTTTTTTTCTGGGACAACTGTAGGAAATACTCAATCGTGTTACTAGACTTTTTTGTCAAGCACTGCGAGATGTGCCAAAACTTTCAGGAAACATTCCTCACACACAAAGAAAGAAAAGATGTTATGTGGACATGTGTCCGGAAACGATTAATTTCCATGTTAGAGCTCATTTTAGTTTCGTCAGTATGTACTGTACTTCCTCGATTCACCGCCAGTTGGCCAAATTGAAGGAAGGTAGTGTTGACTTCGGTGCTTGTGTTGACATGCGACTCATTGCTCTACAGTAAGAGCATCAAACACATCAGTACGTAGCATCAACAGGTTAGTGTTCATCACGAACGTGGTTTTGCAGTCAGTGCAATGTTTACAAATGCGGAGTTGGCAGATGCCCGTTTGACGTATGGATTAGAACGGGGCAATAGACGTGGCGCGAGTACGATTGTATCGAGACAGATTTCCAGAACGAAGGTGTCCCGACAGGAAGACGTTCGAAGCAATAGATCGGCGTCTTAGGGAGCACGGAACATTCCAGCCTATGACTCGCGACTGGGGAAGACCTAGAACGACGAGGACACCTGCAATGGACGAGGCAATCCTTCGTGCAGTTGACGATAACCCTAATGTCAGCGTCAGAGAAGTTGCTGCTGTACAAGGTAACGTTGACCACGCCACTGTATGGAGAGTGCTACGGGAGAACCAGTTGTTTCCGTACACTGTACAGCGTGTGCAGGCACTATCAGCAGCTGATTGGCCTCCACGGGTACACTTCTGCGATTGGTTAATCCAACAATGTGTCAATCCTCATTTCAGTGCAAATGTTCTCCTTACGGATGAGGCTTCATTCCAACGTGATCAAATTGTAAATTTTCACAATCAACATGTGTGGGCTGACGAGAATCAGCACGAGATTGTGCAATCACATCATCAACACAGATTTTCTGTGAACGTTTGGTTAGGTATTGTTGGTGATGTCTTGATTGGGCCCCATGTTCTTCCACCTACGCTCAATAATAATAATAATAATAAGCTCCGTCTGTAGGCCACAAGTGGCCCTTCCGGGACCGTCCGGCCGCCGTGTCATCTTCCGAGGAGGATGCGGATAAGGAGGGGCGTGTGGTCAGCACACCGCACTCCCGACCGTTAGGACGGTATTCTTTGACCGAAGCCGCTACTAATCGGTCGAGTAGCTCCTCAATTGGCATCACGAGGCTGAGTGCACCCCGAAAAATGGCAACAGCACATGGCGGCAGGATGGTGACCCATCCAAGCGCCGGCCACGCCCGACAGCGCTTAACTTCGGTGATCTCACGGGAACCGGCGTAGCCACTGCGGCAAGGCCGTTGCCACCTACGCTCAATGGAGCACGTTATCATGATTTCATACGGGATACTCTACCTGTGCTGCTAGAACATGTGCCTTTACAAGTACGACACAACATGTGGTTCATGCACGATCGAGCTCCTGTACATTTCAGTCGAAGTGTTCGTATGCTTCTCAACAACAGATTCGGTGACCGATGGATTGGTAGAGGCGGACCAATTCCATGGCCTCCACGTTCTCCTGACCTCAACCCTCTTGACTTTCATTTATGGGGGCATTTGAAAGCTCTTGTCCACGCAACCCCGGAACCAAATGTAGAGACTATTCGTGCTCGTATTGTGGACGGCTGTGATACAATACGCCATTCCCCAGGGCTGCATCAGCGCATCAGGGATTCCATGCGACGGAGGGTGGATGCATGTATCCTCGCTAACGGAGGACATTTTGAACATTTCCTGTAACAAAGTGTTTGAAGTCACGCTGGTACGTTCTGTTGCTGTGTGTTTCCATTCCATGATTAATGTGATTTGAAGAGAAGTAATAAAATGAGCTCTAACATGGAAAGTAAGCGTTTCCGGACACATGTCCACATAACATATTTTCTTTCTTTGTGTGTGAGGAATGTTTCCTGAAAGTTTGGCCGTACCTTTTTGTAACACCATATATATATATATATATATATATATATATATATATATATATATATATATATATTGTAAGTAGGCTGTTTAGGTTTTTTTATTAGTAACGCCACCTCTGTATGAAAATCACTGGCTGTGCTGTGTGCAGTCTGTGGCTGCTTTGCATTGTTGTAATACTCGCCATTGTAGTGTTAGGCAGCTGGCTGTGAACAGCGCGTAGCGTTGGGCAGTTGGAGGTGAGCCGCCAGCAGTGGTGGATGTGGGGAGAGAGATGGCGGAGTTTTGTAATTTGTCATGATATCAAGGTAAATACATTGTTTGTTCTCTATTAATATCTTTCATTTGCTAACTATCCCTATCAGTAGTTAGTGCCTTCCATAGTTTGAATCTTTTATTTAGCTGGCAGTAGTGGCGCTTGCTGTATTGCAGTAGTGGGAGTAACCAAGATTTTTGTGAGGTAAGTGATTTCTGAAAAGTACAGGTTAATGTTAGTCAGGGCCATTCTCTTGTAGAGAATTTTGAAAGTCAGATTGCATTGCGTTAACAAAATATTGTGTGTGGAAAGTCAGATTGCGTTGCGCTAAAAAAATATTGTGTGTCAGGTTAAGCACAGTTGTGTAAAAATTGTTTAAAAGGGGATGTTTCATATGTCGACCCATAGCCTAGGATACCTCACTGGAATCTTCTGATTTTTTCTTGTAGTTTGTGTAATTAGTGTAGCTTTTGTTTATTGCTAGCGCGTAATTTTAGAGAAAATCTCTTTTGTAGTTGTAGTTTTTCATTGTTGTACAATAAAACAGTTGTGGTATGCATGTAGATTTGCACCAAGTATTTCGCAGCTGCAATTAACTAGATATTATTTTCAGTGTTATGTTAATGTGTTCTCTTATTTTTGCTCTTGAAATTGTGTTTTTCTGTGTTGTCGTGTGAAATACTGTGACAATAATGGCGTGTGAAAAACGTAACACTAGGCTCCAAAGCAAACTGAGAAATAATAGTGACGACGAGCGTAGTTTGCCAGCACCACTGTGTAATGAATTAACAGACGTTCAAAGTAGTAATTTGGTAATTGTGCATAGGGAAATGGAGCGGGTTGCAAACAATGGTGTAGACAGCGAAACAATTAGAGAACAGGGAAGCATTATCGATCGATCGGTCGGCAATAGCGCGGCTCAGGAATCCGAAATGACACGAGACGATCTCACAAATACTGTAGATTCAGGTTTTGGATCCTCACCGTTTTCTCAAATAAGTCAAGACACATTTTCTGCTTGTCAAAATGTGAATGTTGCCGGTGCAAATGCACTGCCGAAAAGCGTAGAGGAACAGATTCCAGACACTAATGCATTGTTATTACAGCTAATGCAACAAATGGAACAACATCAGAGACAAACACAACAAAAGCTTGAAAAATTAGACACAATCGAACAAAATCAGAAACAAATGGAACAAAATCAGAGTCAAACACAGCAACAGCTTCAAAAGTTAGACTCCACGGTTGAACAAACACGTGAAGATTTAACTACTGAGTTACATCACATTGAATCGAAATGTCAAAAAGTCTGTAATGACGTAAAAACACAAATTTGTGAGCATTTTCAACCTATTTTTTCGCGGCATGAAAATGCATTACAGAATCACGAAGCAGCTATAAAAGAACTGCAAACCATTGTTCATGAAAATCATGAGACCTTGTCGGCTAAAATTGACTCAGTTGCATTTACCGATTCGGTTACGCAACTTGCAAAAACTCAAGAAAATTTAAAGGACACAGTAGATACTCTGAAACTTGGTTCAGAAAAATACACTGAGGAAATAAGTACACTATCAGAGAAAGTAGCCGAACTTTCGGATCAGTTCACTAATTTATCTACGAAGGTAGATGAAAATCTGAATGACACAAAACCGGTAGTCTTTAATGACACAGAAGAGAGCGAACAAATTAGGAAACTGAAACAAAATCTGAATCAACACCAAAGAGAAATCCGGGAAGTACAAGATCAGCTGACAGAGGTAATACAAGAATTACGTATTTCAGAGGACACTCGCGCCCCAATACAGGAAGAGAGACATAGAAATACGGAACAGCCACAAAATAATAACACAGCGCATTTCGGAAATTATGAAAGAAATTGGCAAGGTGCACCGAATTTTGAAATGGAACCGCCGAAACGACGTAACAATGACCGATATGCGACTCGCCGACATGATGACTTTGACTATAAGCTGTTCATTACTACACGTAAATTCAAAACGTTTAAAAATTCTGCCAACGACATTCATCAACAAGCGTGGCTCCATCAATTCTCTCATTGTTTTCCTCCCAACTGGTCATTGGAGCACAGGTTAGAATTTATGTGTGGCTATTTAGAGAATGAACCAGCTGTAAGAATGCGTTCGGTCAGTCACGATTGTCATAGTGAAGGAGAATTTTACCATGCCTTCCTCTCAGCATATTGGTCTCAAGCCACACAAGACCGAGTAAAACATAGCATCATAATGATGAAACATTTCGAACAATATGAATTCTCCAGTCTTGTGAAATATTTTGAAGACATGTTGCACAAGAATCAGTACCTGTCAAACCCATACAGCCCCTCAGAACTCATCCGCATTTGCTTAATCAAACTGCCTGAACATTTGCGACACATTATTTTGGCAGGACGTTGCAAAGACGACATTGAAGCATTTCAAGGACTCTTACAAGAACTGGAAATTGACACTGACAATCGCGGAACCCACGAGCACAACAATTACAGATCACATCCGTCGCAATTCCGCGATGAAAGAAATAATAACTGGACGCGACAAGGCTATTCTCACAACACAAATCGTGACCGAAACAGACACCACCCGTATAACAACCGTTGGCAGAGTAGTAATAATTACAGGGAAAGATCACCTCTCCGCGGTAATGACTATCACAGAGACAATCAGAGAAACAGACAATATGGGAACGAAAACAATTATTATTACGAGGGACAGAATAACTTTAGACGCAACGGTCCAGCGCGCAGTCACGATTCAGGGAGAAATTCTCCACCACTTAACCGACAAGAAAGAAACCACAGAAACTACCGACATGACGACAGACGATGTGATCGTAACGACAGACCTGAATTGCATCAGAACTGGCGGGATTTAAACAGGGCAGGGCCGTCTCGTCATGGTGAATTTGTAGAAGTTAGGTCTCCAAACCCCAATAATGACGCGCGCCAACAAAGAGACAATAGGCAGTGACTCATACAGCTGGCAGCTACGAAACGCACGTGTGACACTAACGACGCAGCTGCCGTAGCAAGTAATTACGTAAAAATGGAAGACATTAGGGACATCTTACTCCAAGAACACGACGTAAAACATAACAACATTGCATATCCTGTGATTCACATTACAGTAAATGACGTAAAATTTACGGCAGTACTTGACTCTGGCAGTCCCATTTCAGTAATTAGTGAAACAGCTTTTAGAAAATGCAACATATCGAACGATTGCCCCACACTTCCGTTACGTAAGATTAAATTACAAGGTGCAATCTTTGGAAAAAGTGTAGATGTACGCCAACAAACCTACTTAGAATTCTTTTGTCAAAGCCACAGCTTCTCTATGAACTTTCTTATTGTTCCATTATTGTCGACAGAAATTATACTGGGAGTAGACTTTTTGAATAAATACAAAGCAATCTTAAGCTTTCACGATGCTGAAATAAGTTTAGAAAAAGAAGGTAAGTCAGTAGCTTTGAATTTTGAAGATTGGCTCTCAAACCATGACGAAGAAATTAATCGGCTTTACCTCCTGTTAGACAACAGTTCGGAATTTTCGACGGAACTTGACACTAACAATCACTCTGCAAGTACTGACAGGGGTGATATCGACGGCGCATTTGATACTTATGAGTTAATTCAGAATAAAATTCAAACAATTGAGAATTGTAATGACACTGATAGGCAGGACCTTTTTGAGATTTTACAAGCACATTCCACAGTTTTTACTCATAAAACAGGAACCATCAAGGGATTTCAATACCAATTTCGTGTTCGTGAGCATACTAAATTTTGTGTTAGACCATACGTAATTCCGTCGCATTATAGGGACCGTGTTAGAACAGAAATACAATCTATGCTTGACGAGGGCATTATTGAGCCTGCAGTAAGCTCATACAACAATCCATTACATGTTGTTGAGAAGAAAAATGGATCAATCAGGCTTGTCTTAGATTCGAGACAAATTAATACTATCATTATTCCTGAAACAGACAGGCCGCAAACGTTGGAAGAACTTCTTCAAAATTTCAATGGTGTAAATGTGTTGTCTTCCATTGATCTCAGATCCAGCTTTTATCAGATCGAACTTCATCCAGAATGTAGAAAATACACAGCTTTCCTTTGTTTCGGCGTTTGTTATCAGTTTCGGAAACTTCCTTTTGGTTTGAACATTTCTTCAGCAGCATTCATTCGCGGGCTAAATTCCATATTACCTGAGTTCTTAAAACGTCACATCACCTTATATGTGGACGATATTCTAATAGCAGAAGCTTCATGGGAACAACATAATCGCATCCTCAACAGTTTGTTACGTATTTTTGCAGAATCTGGAATTACAGTTAACTTGGAAAAGTCTGAATTCGGTAGGTCAAAGGTGAGGTTTTTGGGACATATTATTTCTTCTGAAGGCATTCAGCCGGATCCTGAAAAGTTAGCAGCAATCAGAGCCATTCCAGTTCCATCCACAAAAAGACAAGTCCGCAGTTTTCTAGGTCTCGTAAAATTTTACCGTCGTTTTCTGAATATGCAAATCCTTGTTACACCAAAACTTTGTTCTCTCACTGGAAAAAATACTATTTGGAACTGGGACGAACAAGCACAGTTGGAATTCAATTCTTTGAAAGAATCGCTACTTAACGCGCCAATTCTAGCTCATCCAGATCTGTCACAAGATTTCTGCCTTAGCACGGATTCTTCTAAAGTCGGTCTTGGTGCCCATTTATTTCAAGAAGCCACAGAAAATGACACTACTGTTCAGAAAACCATTGCTTTTGCTAGCCGAGTGCTAACAAAATCTGAAAAAAATTATTCCGTTACTGAATTAGAAGCTTTAGCTATCGTTTGGGCATTTAACAAATTCCGTTTCTTTCTTTCTGGTAAGCACGTAAAGGTATACAGTGATCATCGTGCATTACAATTTCTTATGTCCTCAAAATTAAATCATGACAGGTTAAAACGTTGGGCATTGTTTCTGCAAGAATTCCGCTTCACAATAGTCTACATTCCCGGCAAGGAGAACATTGTTGCGGACGCACTGTCACGCGCACCGGCTGGGCTTGAGAAAAGTAACACAGAAGGCAACCTCGAGAAAAATTTCAGTATTCTTTACATTCAGAAAGTCGCCTTTGAAAACTTCATCACCACATCTTTAAAGGACATTGCTCATGAACAAGATAAAGATCCGATTTGGAAAGACATCAAAAGCAAATGGCATGAAAAGACACACACACAGATTCGGCATTATTATCTGGTTAGAAACAACATACTGTTCAAACGCTGCACTGTTGATGACAAGCTATGGGTACTTTGCATTCCTGACGATTTTGTTAATAAGCTCATTTGGTACATTCATTTCAGCTACGCACATTTTGGTCCACGAAAATGTTATCATATTCTTCGAACGACTTGTTATTTTAACAATATGGAAAAGAGAATTCGAAGAGTCTTGTCTATTTGTAAACTTTGTCAAAAGGCGAAACCATCTACTGTCTCACATCGTGCTCCGTTGTTTCCTATTATTCCTTCTAAATTAAAAGAATTTGCTGCAGTTGATCTATTGGGACCCCTTGTCAGAACATCGAATGGATTTTCGTACGTTCTAGTCGCTGTTGAACTTACTTCCAAATTTGTTTCTTTCACTCCGTTACGTAAAGCCACTGGACGATCTGTATCCAACGCCTTTGTTAAAAATTTCTTACGTGAAGTTGGCCACGTTGCTAAAGTCATTTCAGATAACGGACCGCAATTCAGATCTGCTGTTTGGTCTCGCATGCTTCGCAACCATAAAATCAAACCTGTTTTTATTTCATTGTACTCACCACATTGTAACCCCTCCGAACGGATTATGAAAGAAATCAATAAGCTTTGCAGACTTTATTGTCACAGAAATCATCAGCATTGGGACAGATATTTACACTTATTTCAAAACGTGCTGAACGAAATGCCTCATGACTCCACTGCTTTACCACCTACTCTTGTACTGAAGAATGAAAAACCACCGAACAGAATCAGAGAGCTTGTACCTTTCCCGAATACACGTAAACTTCGACACAAAGACATAATTGATTTGGCTCTTAAAAATATAAAATCTGCAGCAGATAAAAGGAGAAAACTACACGGTGAAGCAAATGCAAAGAAATTGTATATTGGTCAGAAAGTTCTCATTAAAGCTCATTCATTGTCACATAAGAAGAAACACTTGAGTCACAAATTCTTTCTAGTTTACAATGGACCTTACAGAATCCGACGTATACCACATGATAATTGCGTTGAAGTTGAAACTCTGCGTACTAGGAAGAGTAAAGGTTTACACCACATTTCACACGTAAAACCGTTTATTGAAAGATAATCTGTTTTTTTTTTAATGCAACATTTTGGTTTACTTGCAAATACATTATGGATTCAAGGTGCTTTCTGAGAGGTACCAGGTGACACAGTGGTTAGTTTATTTGACAGCTACACGACTATATCACGACGCTACTAATGTGTGACACAATTTACCTTGTTGCTTTTGCGGTGTATCTGTTTTATATCTGCACAGTTTTTTCTGACTTCTTCTGGAAAGTAAAACATGTTTTAGTAGTAACTTTTGTGGTATAGCTACAATGAGACAGCCTTTTTCGTAGCACAACAATACGTTACAGTACAGTACTTTCTTCATCACAACAATAAGCGTAATAACTACGATATCTATACACAAAGCATTTCACTTTTGTGTATCATGAGGTAAGTACATTGACTTTAGCAGAACTTTGCTTACAGAGGACGATAACTACGACAGTTTCATAGAATTATCTTACAACATGACGCACAGTTTAGCGCTACAGGACACGTATTTGAGTGATTAATTTTATACTTAAAACATTTATTTTAAAGATTTTTTTTTTACAAAGAAAGTTTTCCGTGATATTTCATTCCATTCCTGTAATCTGTAACACCTGAGGGTATAATTACATTAATCCTCAGGGGGGTACACACTTACTTTGTGTACCATGTGTGTGGCAACCACAAGGAACCCTAGCTAATATGGTATTTGCTTATACAACTTTACACATCGGTACCATATTTCTCTAACACACAAATTACACAGCTATCTGATCATGTAACTGAGAGATAAACTTTTTTTTTTACTACGTCAGTGACAGATGTTTACGCAATTATACCGTTGGATAACTTCACACTTACGAAATTGTTTTTTGTCTGTACTTTGTAAACTGTTCATATTTTTTCGGAACCATTGTGATAATATGTGAGCTTTGAATGATGTATTTGGTATGGGATCATGATTTTTAAAGTACGTTTGAGGTAGATAACACTTTTGAAATGAGCAGAGAATTTTTTTTAGGTTTTAAAATATTCAGGAAGCTACGACGATTTTGAGATTTGGCTGAGGTTTTATGATGTTATGACGACGATGTGTATTATGCTGCTGAGGTATGTTTATGGTCAAGGAGCTGATGCTATATGAGTTATTTGATTATGTTATGTATTTATTAACAGGAAATATTGAAGAAGCGTCGACGAATTTGTATATGTGTAATAAGGTAAGGAGTAATGAATAGTGATTAGGGCACTCTGATTTGTGGAAAAGGTTGTTGGAAACCAAGATCGTACTTTAAGAGTTATGAAATGTGTGTAAATGCGTGAATGTATCACAATGCTGACGAATATTTTTTTTGGACACTTATATTTATAGGATTTTGTTTCTACAGATTTGCAACGCAAATTCTTGACCTGTGAAATATTTTTATATGAGACTGCCATTTTAGCGCAAACTGCTGTTGTTAATATTTCCGTACGAAAGTTAAGTGACCACCTGCACGTAATGCGTCGCGGGCACCCACCTGGGCGACAGCCGCCCGAAAAAAAAAAGCCATTAGCCTTCCAGCGGCACAGGTAGAAAAAAAAAAGGGGAGGCCATTATCCTCGCTATTGACGTTCCTTTGTAGAAAGCATTGCAAAAACGACAGGGTCGAACTTGAAAACGATGAGAAACATTTCACGGCTATTGTCGTGCTAATTGAGAGAAATGCCATATGGCTAGTGAATGACGTTTCACGCCTTGCTTTGCCCATTTTGTTTAATATCTAGTTTCTAGCTGCACTGCAGCACTGGTTAAAATAAAATTTTATAGATGTACTAATATAAATATTTTCTGTCTACAGATCTATTAAATAATAATTTTGTAATCCACATTCTTAAAAAAAAAAAAGGGGAGCACTTGGAAAGGAAAGGACAATAAGAAGGGACTAGTAACAGTAACTGCACACATAATTTTCTTCTCAAGTATATGGTAATATTTTTTTTACAATAAGTTGTTGTGGTGCACCACCGTAATTACATAGTCATTAAGATGTGAATATACATTTCCCTTGTCTGCATTGTTGTCTTTACTGTAATATTTTTTCTGCTTGAGCGTTGTCATGTTTAGATATAATTTATTGCTTTTGCTTCTGCTGTTTGCCAGGCATAGTGTTATTGAATTTGACTTTGTATTATTCTGTTAAGCCAGTTTTACTAATGATTTCTTTTTATTGTTTGCTGCACATTGCCTTAGATTAGTTGTAGTATTACAATTGCTTTGCTAATTTCTTAATGCTGCTTGCTTCGCAAATCTGCGTTTTTTTATTGTTGTTTATATTAATTGTTTTATGTGATGCTGCATTGCCTCGTCCCTTAGTTTAGCATCTGAGCTCAGTAGATATAAGTTAGCTTAAGAGGGGGTAGACTATATAAGAAACTAACTATGATGAATTGGAAGAAATGCATTGAGAAGCCACAAGAAACAGATATGGCAAAAATGAGTATTTTGCACTGAGAAATAATTATTTTGAAAGAAATATGAATAGAATACAGGAAGGAGGTATAGATAGGACTTTTTGGAAATAGTGAGGAACGAAGGGAGATCTCCGAAAAGTAAAGAAAGTTTTTGTTTGCAACATACTGCAGTAAAAGAAACCCTGTCCTTTCATTGTGTTATCCCACTATGTGTTTGTGTACCCTTGTGTATTTGTTTTCTTCCTGTCTCTGTGTAGTTTCATAGAATTTTTTCTTCTTCTAATACTAAGCTACATTCACTATGATGAGGAATACTGTTATCCTCAAATATAATTGGCATTAATAATATGTTATTTACCTTGTAAATATGCTTAGACATTATTTATTTTGTTTTATTTTAATGCTCATGTGTGAAGTTGATGTTTCGAAAGTTATTCTGATCTTTTATGTATGTACTCATGTCATAATTCCTGTAACACTGATGTATATGTCTATTTCTATTCTTTTGTAAAGCCCCTATTACCACAAATGTTATCTGTATTGTTATGTTCTTTACTGATGTGTTTTGTACCTTTGTTATTGTGTTCTTATGTTATAAAATTGTAATTGACACCAGTTCATCAAATTAAGCAACTTGTAAGTTACATTTCACTGCACACGTTTTTGTTGGTCATAGTATATGGACAATATGTGAGAAGTAGGGACTGATAGTGTTTGCACGTGTGTTAATAATTCAGCAAGGGACTGGATAACAGCATTGCTGGTTCTAAGGACAATTCCATAAACTTTGTGAGTGCACAAGTGGTGGTTATGGACTTGCTATATTATCCGCAAGACTCTTCAATGGTGATTGTGCACCTGCACAGTCACAACAGATGGCTGCTGGCCATCTCTACAAGGACTGCAGTGGGTCTGCACCTCTGGTGGCCCACCAGTACCGTAATCTCTACAAGGACTACAGTGGGTCTGCGTCTTTGCTGACTCACCAGTACCTATATCTCTACAAGGACTACAGTGGGTCTGCGTCTTTGCTAACTCACCAGGACCATTATTTCTGCAAGGACTGCAGTGGGTCTGCGCCTCTGGTGGCCCACCATTACCATAATCTCTACCAGCACTACTGTGGGTCTGCTCTGTGATGACCTACCTACCAATATTCTTCAAAACTTCGACTGACTCTGCTGTGGGTTTGCTCTGTTGTGGCCCATTACCTGTCTGCATGTCGAGTCAGCACTGTCTTTCCGTTGGAAGGACAACACTACTTCTTCAAGACTGCATGGAAATCCACTACGTCTGTATGCATTGTCTTTTACTGCTCAGACTTTGAGAAAAACACGGCAATTTTAGTGTGATCAACGATCAGGACTGTCTTTATGGACTGTGAGAAAATTTTAGCTTTTGACCAACATTGTATCAATAAGTGTGTGCATTTGATTTCTTTGCTATTGTAATTGTGAAAAAAATTTTTAACAAATATGTATTGGCCAGTGCCCAACAAAATTTGTAAAATTTTTTGTGGGGAGCATGGGGGCTATGTAAGTAGGCTGTTTAGGTTTTTTTATTAGTAACGCCACCTCTGTATGAAAATCACTGGCTGTGCTGTGTGCAGTCTGTGGCTGCTTTGCATTGTTGTAATACTCGCCATTGTAGTGTTAGGCAGCTGGCTGTGAACAGCGCGTAGCGTTGGGCAGTTGGAGGTGAGCCGCCAGCAGTGGTGGATGTGGGGAGAGAGATGGCGGAGTTTTGTAATTTGTCATGATATCAAGGTAAATACATTGTTTGTTCTCTATTAATATCTTTCATTTGCTAACTATCCCTATCAGTAGTTAGTGCCTTCCATAGTTTGAATCTTTTATTTAGCTGGCAGTAGTGGCGCTTGCTGTATTGCAGTAGTGGGAGTAACCAAGATTTTTGTGAGGTAAGTGATTTCTGAAAAGTACAGGTTAATGTTAGTCAGGGCCATTCTCTTGTAGAGAATTTTGAAAGTCAGATTGCATTGCGTTAACAAAATATTGTGTGTGGAAAGTCAGATTGCGTTGCGCTAAAAAAATATTGTGTGTCAGGTTAAGCACAGTTGTGTAAAAATTGTTAGAAGGGGACGTTTCAATATATATATATATATATATATATATATATATATATATATATATATATAACACAGGATTTAATGAGTGTAAGAGCAGATACTTCTGTTGGTGACTGAGGATCATGTGCTCAACAACAGTACATCATTATTTATGTCACTGAAACTTCCTGGCAGGTTAAAACTGTGTGGCAGACCGAGACTCCAACTCGGGACCTATGCGTTTCGCGGGCAAGTGCGAGGAAGTTTCATATCAGCGCACACTCCGCCGCAGAGCGAAAATCTCATTCTGGAAAGTATTTATGTTATTTGCCGACTAATAATTATAGCTATTACGAGTTGTATGTTTTCAGGTTAGGTGGTACTTCCAAATAATGTGGCAACAGAAAACCATTAGTGCTTTTTCCTCCCTGAGCAGCAGGTCAGGTGCTGAATTGTGGATGTGTCGACGCAAAATGTTTGGTCTATACTGACAGGTATGGCCCACATGGTGGTGCATTTACGATAATGTAGAAAACATCAGGTAGTAAATTATGTGATGTGTTTGTGAGCAGCCGGCCGAAGTGGCCGTGCGGTTAAAGGCGCTGCAGTCTGGAACCGCAAGACCGCTACGGTCGCAGGTTCGAATCCTGCCTCGGGCATGGATGTTTGTGATGTCCTTAGGTTAGTTAGGTTTAACTAGTTCTAAGTTCTAGGGGACTAATGACCTCAGCAGTTGAGTCCCATAGTGCTCAGAGCCATTTGAACCATTTTTTGTTTGTGAGCAGACTGCTGGACGCAGAGAAAGATACAGCCGAACCACCTACGTGTACATATTAAGGTACCAGATTAGAAAATGTCTGCGCTTTTACTGTTCCATCCTGTATATATTAAAAATACAAAAAATTATGTCCGTCCAGGTGTTTATTAAAATATTGTGTAAAATTTAAAGTAAACTGCTCAAGAAGTACTCGAAATTTTTGCAAGAACTTTAAAAATCGAATTGTCCTTACATAGTAGCATAGACTAGCGTGTCAGCGCAAACAAGGAGTGGAGGTTACTTTTTGTGAGTAACGAATGATTACACAGCGGGTTTCGCATTCAGAAAACACTATTCAGTGTTAGTTGTTAGTGGTAAGATATTGCTAAGCCTCGTGTAATCAGCAGAAACGCACACAAGCACATGTCCAGAAATCGACATGTGCAGGATAACGGCGTGTCGACACTGCAGCTTATCGTTTCGGAACGGCGCTCAAGTTGATGTCGTGTTCCTTGACTTCAGGAAGGCATTTGACACCGTCACGCACTGCTGTTTAGTAAAAAAAAAAAAAAAAAAAAAAAAAAAAAAAAAAAAAAAAAAAAAAAATTCGAGATTATCCAGTATCGGAGCAGATTTGCCACTAGATTCAAGACTTCCTTGCAGACAGAACTCAACAACTGCTCTTAACGGAACAGAATCGATAGATGTAAAGGTAATTGCCGGAGTACCCGAAGAAAGTGTGATAGGACCGTTACCTTTTACAGTACGTACAAATGATTTAGAAGAAAGCGCTGGATGCTCTTTAAGACTGCTCGCAAGTGATGCGATTGTCTATAACAAAGCAGCAACGCAGAAGACAGAACCGATTTGCAGAATGACCTCCAGAAATTTGGTGAATGGTGCGTGCTCTGGCAGTTGACCCCGATCGTAAATAAATGTAATATAATGCGCATACATAGGAAAAGAAATCCACTACTGAACAGCTGCAGTATTGATGACAAACCGCTGGAAACAGTACCTACACTGAACTATCTAGAGTTACTATCGAGAGCACCTTAAGCGGAAGAACACACAAAACAATTAGGAAAAGCAATGCCACACTGAGACTCATACGAAGAATCTTAAGCAAACGTAACTCAACCACGAAGGAAGCGGCTTATAAGGCGGTTGTTCGACTTATACTTAATGTTTGTTCATACATCTGGGATCTCTATCAAGTAGGGTTGATAGAAGAGGCAGACGAGATCGAACAAGGAGCGGCGCGTTCCGTCATGGGATCGTTTAGCTGACGCGAGAGCACTACGGAGATGCTCAACAAACTCCATTGGCAGACGTTACAAGAGATGCGTTGTGTATCACGGACGGATTTAGTATTGTAATTTATAGAGCACTTTCTGGGAAGAATCGGACAACGTACTAATCTGCCCCACATACGTCTCACGTAATGACTACGATCAGAAAACTGGAGAAATTAGAGCCAGTACAGAGGCTTACCGACAATCATTCTTCTCACGCGCTACTCGCAAGTGAAACAGTGTTGGACGACGGCTCATTACGTGTTACTAAAGCACCCTCCGCCACACACCACTAGGTGGCTTGCAGAGAATGATGAAGACGTAGATATTGCTCATCATAGTCATCGGGCTCTCACACCTGTCATGTGAATATACCGTAGAATCGATGGGCTGAGGAAGGTCATCCTCAATACCATGCGTGATCCCAGCAGCTCGACAGAACTAGCGCATGGGAGGGAACGCATGTTGTTCACTTGAACAAGCAGGATTATACAGACAATTCAGCTAGGGTCGTTCAGTCTCGCCAACTACCCTGAAACATGAAACGGGCTTGTTTGCAGCAAGACACATGTCCATACAGTCGGCGCGACAACTTTTGGGGCACCATAGACAGTATGGCGACCAATGTTATGGCTTCCCTGGACGATGCCGCTGAGAGGGGTGTGCCAACAGTGATGTGCTCAATGGCATCAACTGGAGTGGCATCACATCGGTACCGGTTCTGCGTAGAGCATCATTGTGGACGTGTCCATATGTGGAAGCTCACTGGAAAAGAAATGTTGCCAGACTCCATTCAGCATCGCCATATGGGTCACTTCATCTGCCACGATGGTACTCGTCTACAACACGGCCACCTCTGTTTCGCAGAGTCGGTTATTTGGACAGCAGAAGTTGCATTTATGTGGGGTAAATGTCAGTGGCTGTGCCCTATCTTTGCGTCTCCGCGACAACTTTCAAGAAGATAATTCAAGACCTGATTTTCCAAGTACAGAAGATGTTTTACTATTGCCCTGCGCTCCAGATCTCTTATCCTCGAAAACATCAGGCCATGGATTGCTGAGAGGCTGTCACACCATAACTCGCCAGCTACTATGATTACTAAAGCAGCATAGTATGTCTTACCTGTATCTGTTAGTTCAGTTCGATTCAGTACACATCTGGGCTAGAGCCATTGTTGCTTCCAGATGTGGCAGCACTATGTGCTGCATTTCGCACGCTTTACACCCCCAAATCAATAGATTTAGTCACGTATTCTTCCTAGTATACTGTATAAGAAAAATAATTAAAACTTCGTTATTTACTTGTGTAATAACTGTAATGGCCAGCAGTGTATATAACCACGTATGGTAACTGGTATGCAGATGAGGGTGAGAAGTTATTTTTTTCCTTCTTGAATGTACCAGTTTCGATGAAATTCCATCGGTGATTCGAGATCTCATGAGACTGACCCAAATAAGCGGTTGTTTTGTGAAGGCTGAATTGTACGACCAATTACGTTATCTCTTGATCTTTCATATCGCACACTTATACTTACCCTTGACAAAAAATTGCTCTGAGCACTATCGGACTTAACTTCTAGTCATCAGTCCCCTATAACGTAGAACTACTTAAACCTAACTAACCTAAGGTCATCACACACGTCTATGCCCGAGGCAGGATTCGAACCTGCGACCGTTGCGGTCTCGCGGATCCAGACTGTAGCGCCTAGAACCGCTCGGCCACCCTAGTCGGTTTACCCTTGACAGATATGAAGCGAAATTTATTCAGCTAGTCGAAAATGTGTCGGTTTACTCCAATAATATAATAATTTTTTCATGTACTGAGAAACAAAATAACACATGGGTAAAAACAAATTCTAATTCAGATTTTAATTTACTTATGTAATAAACTCCTAGAGAAGTGTAGCACCATCTTCGTGACACGCAGATTTTGGGTTTTTTTAAAATTCTGTAACCTGTTTCTCAATTTTTCTTATCTCAGGAAATCGCTACTGCAGCCACCTGATTCGATTATTATGGTTTCCGGGCCCGTGTATGAGTATAGAGGAAAAGTTAGAGGTACCCACTGCTGCAGCTTACTACTACATAGGCTACTATTCCTGCGCGGTTAGACATGCCCACTGATACGGCAGTGCCCATAAATAGCAAAGCTCTGAACTCGTCTGGAAGACCTCGTGATTATCTGAAGGCTTCGAGGCACGCCATTAACGTTGAAGCTGACGCTGACACTGACATGCCTATTCCTAGACATCATGAAGTGTGGGCTAAATACTTGATTGCTATTCTTGCAAATCTTCTTGATGTGGTGACTTGGTGGATTGGCCTCTGGTGATCTGTAAGGATGACTTTCCTATTTCGATAGGCAAAGCTAGTGGGTTTTCAGGACGTGATGGCTAGCTGGATGACAAGTTGATGGATGAATGATGGTGATATGATATGGGTGGGTGTTTCAGTGACGTAGTTTTAGTACTGTCCTGGTTGGACTAGTCGTCTGGCCTTGTATCCAAGTGCGCTAAGCTTCTGGCACCATTCCTCCTCTGTTGGCAGGGACAATATGCTTGCTGTTTCCTGTGGATGGATGTTGCATGTGAAGTGGGTGATATAACCAAGCTGTTTGAGCAACTTGATGATGTGGAGGCATCACTTCAACATTTCAGAATTCGTCTCGTCATGTAGATTGGAGTCGAAGTATATGAATATGCCTGCCCCGTGGGAGAGGTGGCGTGGATGAAGAGCTGTGATGCTGCGGCGCGTTCGTCGTTGTTAGGGTTCTGCGCTGGACCTGGAGGCCCGTGCCAGCTGGCGTCGCTTAGGGCGGGCTGATGAGTCATCCAGACCACCTCTTCTGCTTGTTGTGGCCATTCCGTCTGTTCTCTGAGAGCAAATCGTACTGGGTGCCAGCCCGCATGAGCTGGCATCGCTCAGAGCGACCTGCTGAGTCATCAGGACCGTCTCTTCTGCTTGCTGCGGCTACTGCATCTCTGCGGGCACCTCGACACAAGATGGCGAGGTGGAGGCCTTATTCTGTAGACGATGGCAGCGCTTCTCGCGGCTTTTGAAGTCTTGGCGTGGCTTTTAGCGTGTGTGTCGGCGTCTTCTTCAGCTGAACTAGTGGCTGGTGGGTTGGTGGTAGCCACGAGGACCAGCACCTTTCAGGTGTTCGCAGGTGTCGCTATAACAGCAGCAGGCAGCACACCCATCCTGATGAATGTCGAAAACGTGGCACCGCGAATGATGAAAACATGCCACTGACACTAGAGTGACTGGCATTTATGTTTTACTAATTGGATCGCTCCTCGGACTCTTTCTGCAAGCTCACATCGGCTCCTCTACACTCTGATCTTTGCTTCTGGCTGGCTGTCCACATTGTGAACTTGATCGTCTTTGCTGCCAATGAGAGTCATCATATATTACTTTCTAGCTAAGCGGAGTACCATAGAAAGACCTCTGTAACAGAGGTAAAAGCACATCTCCATTCTTAGATTAGTTCACGAGCGTGTGCTGTGTCCTCAGTCTCAAATGGGATAAGGCAGGTTTTCTAAACTGTTCGGTCTGTGCCTCAAATGGCCTTATCAAACTTAGACACTGAGCATTCCGAATTTACATCAAGACGGGTTATCAGCAGGGCACTTACCAGTCGACTTGGCGTATACTATAATGGCTTTGAAGGTCCTAGGGATGTCGGTGGCCTGTTATGTCATCCTCTGCACTTCGGCATTATGCAGCTGCGCTATAGAGGAGCATGTGGTCAGCACATTGTTCTTCTGACCGTTTTGCCGACTTTTCGGACCTTGGAGCCGCTGCTTTACATACAAACAGCTGCTCAGTTAGCATCACGAGGCTGAGTACACTACAGTTCTGTCCTTCAAATGGTTCAAATGGCTCTGAGCACTATGGGACTCAACTGCCGAGGTCATTAGTCCCCTAGAACTTAGAACTAGTTAAACCTAACTAACCTAAGGACACCACAAACATCCATGCCCGAGGAAGGATTCGAACCTGCGACCGTAGCGGTCCCGCGGTTCCCGACTGCAGCGCCTTTAACCGCACGGCCACTTCGGCCAGCTCTGTCCTTCCACCGAGGAAAAATTCTTGGCGTTACTGGGAATCGAACCTGGGCTTCCTGTATGGCAGCAATCTACACTGACCACTCAGCTACGCAGGCGACTTGTGGTACGCTACAGAGTGTCACTCGAACCTTCAATCGCTTTCATGAGACACAAGTCTGTTTCAAAATTTTGATTCGTAGGCGCGCCTTGAAGATAGCAATAGAACTGCTCACTGGGTTTTTCTAGACAACTGAGAGAGTTCTGTCATCCCGGACAGTACACAACCGTCTGCAAACAGTCAACTATGGTTCCAAGAGTCCGTTACGAACAACAGTGCAAAACCGTCCGTCGCCGTGGTGCCTGAAGAACATCCGCAAGGGAATATCGGGTATCGAACCTCGATAAACTGCGTCATATTTTCTTCACCATCGAGTGCAACGTTTATTTGACACCTGATGAACGCGGTGGCGGCCAGGCTCCAATTCAAGTGCCACAGGTTCAGCACGAAGTAGAGCCAGTCATGTTTCGGGCCGGGATCATTCACAGATGTTGGACGCCTCTCAACGGTATTGAGATTAATCTGGGGGGCGTGCACTACCCTTCACCCTACTGTTGGTCCACAAATTCCGGCATTGGTTCATCTTTGACGACAATGATGCACGAGAATATCGCGCCCACGTGGTGAACAATTTCCTCCAGGAGACAGGAATCAATCGAATCGGACTGCCTGAGGTTTCGCTAAATGTGATCCCGGTTGAGTACGCTGAGGTCGCGCGGAATGGCCGCGCGGTTAGACACGACATGTCACGGATTGCGCGGCTCCTCCCGCCGGAGGTTCGAGTCCTCCCTTGGGCATGGGTGTGTTTGTTGTCGTTAGCATCAGCTAGATTAAGTTAGTTTAAGTAATGTGTAAATCTAGGGACCGATGACCTCAGCAGTTTGGTCCCTCAGGAATTCACACCCGTTTGAACATTTTAGTATGCTGAGGACTACTTGAAACTTGCTGTGTGTTGCCGTAGGAAAAGCAAGGAAGCAAGGCGAGCTCCCCTTTTTGGCCCTGATGAGCCAATCGGGATCAACCGACCGCCGTATCAACCTCGGCCAATGGCGTGATTAGCTGCAGTGCGCAGGGCTGTAGCCCGGCCGTTGTCGGCTTCATTGACCTTGGGGTCGCTACTTCTCACTCAAAGAACTCCTCAATTGCATCTCAGGGGGTGAGTGTACCCCGTATCAGTCCTCCCGACAAGGGAAAATCCCTTGCAGCACCGGAAATCGAACCCCGATCCTTTACACAGCAGCCAACCACACACGCCGGCCACTGTGCTACGGAAACGGAATGCCGAGGAAAGTCCAAACTAGGGATGATGGTTATCTCTGAAATAACCGGTTTTCTCCACGCCATTTTACCCTGACTGTTAAGACCACTCAAAAGAAACGCTTTCTGAAATAATCGATTTTCGGTTTCTGGTTCGTATGGTTCCCTGTAGTAAACATAAAAATCGAGCAAATATTCGAAAAATTTTGACTCTGTCTATTTCAAGATACGTAAATGAAATATAGGGCGTATCGAAAAGAATGATCCGATGAAAAAAAAGAAAAACATAACTGTTACGTTATTTGAGATATGTGCGTGAAGACTGTACCGTTGGAAAGAGCAAACACTTGAGTTTTATACGGTTCCCGCTAGGTAGCAGCAGTGTACGCCTACTTCAGTTCTAGTAAAAATGGTGACCGGACAACAGAAAGCGTTTTTTGTTCTACGTTTTGCGCAGTGCGGGTTAGCAATAACTGTTCAGCGTGACTTTCGTACTAGGTACTGTGTGGACCCTCCTACAGTACAGAGCAGTAGACGATGGCATGAACAGTTCAGAGAAACAGGTTGTTTGTGTTAAGGCAAAGGATTACTAAACGATGGATCGGCCGCACTGGACCAAATGATTCAGCCTTACTTTACTGACATCCTAGGTCACCAGACCTGACTGTATGTAATTATTTCTTGTGGGGCTTGTAAAAGATTGTGTTTATGTGCCTCCATTACCAACAACAGTGAATGAACTGAGACATCATGTAACGGCAGCTGTGGTAGCTGTAACTCAAGACATGCTCGCTGCTGCGAACATTGAGATATGCCGTGTCTCTCAAGAGGGGCATACTAGACATACACTGCTGGCCATTAAAATTGCTACACCACGAACATGACGTGCTACAGACGCGAAATTTGACCGACAGGAAGAAGATGCTGTTATATGCAAATGATTAGCTTTTCAGAGCATTCACACGAGGTTGGCGCCGGTGGTGAGAGCTACAACGTGCTGACATGAGAAAAGTTTCCAACCGATTTCTCATACACAAACAGCAGTTGACCGGCGTTGCCTAGTGAAACGTCGTTGTGATGCCTCGTGTAAGGAGTAGAAATGCGTACCATCACGTTTCCGACTTTGATAAAGGTCGGATTGTAGCCCATCGCGATTGCGGTTTATCGTATCGCGACAGTGTTACTCGCATTGGTCGAGATCCAATGACTGTTAGCACAATATGGAATCGGTGGGTTCAGGGAGGGTAATACGGAACGCCGTGCTGGATCGCAACGGCATCGTATCACTAGCAGTCGAGATGACAGGCATCTTATCCGCATGGCTGTAACGGATCGTGCAGCCACGTCTCGATCCCTGAGTCAACAGATGGGGACGTTTGCAAGACAACAACCATCTGCACGGACAGTTCGCCGACGTTTGCAGCAGCATTGACTATCAGCTCGGAGACCATGGCTGCGGTTACCCTTGACGCTGCATCACAGACAGGAGCGCCTGTGATGGTGTACTCAATGACGAACCTGGGTGCACGAATGGCAAAACGTCATTTTTTCGGATGAATCCGGGTTCTGTTTACAGCATCATGGTGGTCGCATCCGTGTTTGGTGACATCGCGGTGAACGCACATTGGAAGCGTCTATTCGTCATCGCCATACTGGCACATCACCTGGCGTGATGGTATAGGGTGCCATTGGTTACACGTCTCGGTCACCTCTTGTTCGCATTGACGGCACTTTGAATAGTGGGCGTTACATTTCAGATGTGTTACGATTCGGCCGGCCGGTGTGGCCGAGCGGTTCTAGGCGCTTCAGTCTGGAACTGCGCGACCGCTACGGTCGCAGGTTCGAATCCTGCCTCGGGCATGGATGTGTGTAATGTCCTTAGGTTAGTTAGGTTTAAGTAGTTCTAAGTTCTAGGGGACTGATGACCTCAGAAGTTAGTGCTCAGAGCCATTTGTTACGATTAGTGGCTCTACCCTTCATTCGATCCCTGCGAAACCCTATATTTCAGCAGGATAATGCACGACCGCGTGTTGTAGGTCCTGTACGGGCCTTTCTGGATACAGAAAATGTTCGACTGCTGACCTGGCCAGCACATTCTCCAGATCTCTCACCAACTGAAAACGTCTGGTAAATGGTGGCAGAGCAACTGGCTCTTCACAATACGCCAGTCGCTACTCTTGATGAACTGTGGTATCGTGTTGCATGGGCAGCTGTACCTGTACACGCCACCCAAGCTCTGTTTGACTCAATGCCCAGGCGTAACAAGGCCATTATTACGGCCAGAGGTGGTTGTTCTGGGTACTGATTTCTCAGGATCTATGCACCGAAATTGCGTGAAAATGTAATCACATTTTAGTTCTAGTATAATATATTTCTCCAATGAATACCCGTTTATCATCTTCATTTCTTCTTGGTGTAGCAATTTTAATGGCCAGTAGTGTACATGAAAAGGTATGAAAAAAACGTTTTGAGTTTCCCGTTCATCAGAAGACAAAGTTCATGGTATATGTTAATTATTTTCAGAAATATAGACGTGCCATATCGGTTGACTCTTTTCGATACCCCCTGTACAGTATTACATTAAATAGGCAAGTCAAAAAAAAAAAAACTTGATGTGTCCATAGTTCGCTGCATTTCATGGAAAGTGATACGTGCCTCTGTACTACAAAAAATCTCTATTATTCGATTTCTGTTTCTAATTCTTTGGACCTCTGCTCAAAAATAATTTTGTAATCGAGGATCATACGACTATTTGGGCACTGGGAACTGTCAGTTCTAAAGGGTGAAAACTGAGGCTGAAGAACTCTTTTTTTCTTGTTAATTTGTCAGTTCTCATGAGCTACAAGCAAATAAAGGCGTTTTGTGTGTATATAGGCAGCATATTAGCTATTTTACTTATTTATTGTACACTATAAATGAATTGTTGATAAGTTTTTAGTTTATCACTGTTACCATAATTTCCTTCCTTTTCTATTATTTCATAAAAACGGCAGAAAACTTTTAACCTTTTAAAACAAATGAAACATTGTACTTAGTTGCTACGTCACTGTGTAAAAATATTTCCAGCCTAGGGTTGGTGCTATTCTGCAATACTGTGAATGTCTGGCGAAGGCAGTGTGAAGGTACCGTACAGACCAGGAGGCGGGGGAATGTCTGGCACTGTGTACTTACACGTGTACCTAAAGCCGCGGTACATGGCAACAGAGACAGTATAGTCTCAGCCATGTTGTACCAGTTCTTGAACCACGTGTTTGTTGCTCATTTCTGTCAGCATTGTCATTAAAAAAGCACCGATCGCCTTTTCCATTTTCTATAATAACGCAATATTTCAAACCAATGCAAACTTAGGGGAATAAAAATTACTCCTTCTTTTAAAAAAAGGTTTATCTAAAAAGGAAAAATATTAGCACTGCTTCTGTGGCTAATTGTTATTTCGTTTTTTTACTCGGTTTTAGTAAAAATAAAAAATAGCTATTATAACTGAGAACAAACAAAAACCGAAAAATACCGGTGTCGGTTTTTCCCCTCCCTAGTCCAAGACCGCTACAAAAAATGGTTCAAATGGCTCTGAGCGCTATGGGACTTAACATCTGAGGTCATCAGTCCCCTAGACTTAGAACTACTTAAAGCTAACTAACCTAAGGACATCACACACATCCATGCCCGAGGCAGGATTCCAACCTGCGACCGTAGCAGCAGCGCGGTTCCGGACCGAAGTACCTAGAACCGCTCGGCCACAACTGCCGGCAAGAACGCTACAAAGCACAGGGTTGCGCCAACGGGGTACTGGATGTTACCGGGAGAAATTTTTTTCACAGATATACCAAGATCTGCTCTTTCTAACAGACTGCTTTTATTTTGATCTGTGATTTAAATTCAACAATTTAAGGAAATGATAGGTTCAACCATGCTTATGATGTTCATCATCTTGAATAGAGATTGCGTTAAAAGCGTCGGAAGAGCAAGTATCCATCTTCAAACACTATCTCAAGAATCACAATACCTCAACAGATAAAAAAAAATATCGCTTGAAAAATTAAGCTAAATGTTCAGTTAAAACTTTGAAACAAATTTTACCCTGATTTTGAGCCATTTCCCGTACATGGTTCCCTGATAACGCAATATGACTCGCAAATTTAATGACAATTGTAGTGCTTTCGCAAGCGCAATGGGGCTTTCACTGAAAAGTTTCTGAAAGAGACAGATTACCAAGTCTTAACCAGGAATGGTTTAGCATTAATAAACGACGTGTAATGAGCCTAATCTTATAGGCGAAACTCGTGCTAGACAAATGTGTTTGCCATCCATAGGATCTGAAACTAAGCGCACTGTACAAGAACATTTTAATCCTGATAAACAACACAAAATTTATATAGACAGACTAATCTGATAGCGTCGTTGCTCCGGAATGCGTACGTCAGTGAACTGCATCGTTTTGGCTTACCTGACAGGTCGAAATCTTACAGCATAGCGACGTAAGAAAAGTGTATTTTTTATTGAAGCAGAACCGTTAGATGTGAATAGTTAGCAAGAGGAAATCCAGTATTGGTGCAAATATATGTTGTATGTTCACAAAAGCAAAACGAGGATAATGGAATGTAGTCAAATTAAATCGGGTGATGCTGAGGGGATTAGATTAGGAAATGAGACACTTAAAGTGCTATTTAGGGAGTAAAATAACTGATGATGGTCGAAGTAGAGAGGATATAAAATGTAGACTGGCAATGGCAAGGAAATCGTTTCTGAAGAAGAGAAATTTGTTAACATCTAGTATAGATTTAAGTGTCAGGAAGTCGTTTCTGAAAATATTTGTATGGAGTGTAGCCATGTATGGAAGTGAAACATGGACGATAACCAGTTTGGACAAGAAGGGAATAGAAGCTTTCGAAATGTAGTGCTACAGAAGAATGCTAAAGATAAGGTGGGTAGATCACGTAACTAATGAGGAGGTATTGAATAGGATTGGGGAGAAGAGAAGTTTGTGGCACAACTTGACTAGAAGAGGGGATCGGTTGGTAGGACATGTTTTGAGGCATCAAGGGATCACAAATTTAGCATTGGAGGGCAGCGTGGAGGGTAAAAATCGTAGAGGGAGACCAAGAGATGAATACACTAAGCAGATTCAGAAGGATGTAGGTTGCAGTAGGTACTGGGAGATGAAGAAGCTTGCACAGGATAGAGTAGCATGGAGAGCTGCATCAAACCAGTCTCAGGACTGAAGACCACAACAACAACAACAACATGTTCACACTCAGGGAACCTTTTAATGCAATGTAAACAAGACCGCAGAATGTGACAGAAAGCTATTACAACGTTCAGAAAGATTAACAACAGGATAGTCAACATCATGTGGGCGATTAAAATCGTCCGTTGTGCACAAGACCAAAAGATAACATAATGAAACCGTTCTCCTTGTCTTGATTGAAACGCCACCAGTAATCGCAGATGTATAAATACACCTGGATATCTACATCTGCTAGGGAAAATTGTACAGAAATCACCATAAAATAAGTCTCATTTTTGTCACCTTTTGCCGGCCGCGGTGGTCTCGCGGTTCTAGGCGCGCAGTCCGGAACCGTGCGACTGCTACGGTCGTAGGTTCGAATCCTGCCTCGGGCATGGATGTGTGTGATGTCCTTAGGTTGGTTAGGTTTAAGTAGTTCTAAGTTCTAGGGGACTGATGACCACAGCAGTTGAGTCCCACAGTGCTCAGAGCCATTTGAACCATTTGTCACCATTTGAATAAATATACGATGCAACAATCTAGTGCGTATAAGCATGACTTGGAAGCAAGACGAACTGCAAGACACGTAAGTGGCACATTTGTGAAATGCACGGGTTGGGCCAAGAACTTGCAGCTATCTCCCCAAAATACGTAACGGAGCGTGTTGAAGCAACAGATCTGAATCCTCGTCCGTACATTACTAAAGCTAGCACCGGAGTGGCTTCCTGCTGCGACCACGTTGTCTCGAACTGAAATTTTCGCGACGAGCACTCTGGTTGGCTCCCATAGCCTGAAGTCCCTGAGCTCCACAAGACGTGTAACGCTAGGCGTATCTCATATATAAGCTCACCGGTCAAAAAATTTTGTCACCCCAGTGCGCACGCGCAGATAAATCGTTCAACTGTTACAGATAGCGCAACGATCGAGTTACGTGCTTAACCGCCCGAGCATTGCGTCTACGGGAGCATAAGGAAGTAACGACCAGTGAGACATTTAGAGGATGTCAGTTATTGAACTATATGAAATAAAATCGCCATAAATTCTGAACGGTTTGCGTTAGGGCGTTCAAACTGCACGGTTGGCCGCGGGCCATCTTTTTGCAAATGAAAATGTCACGGTACAGCGTGCCTGAGCGTATAGTGTTTGTGAAGGCCTGTTATGCGAGTAATAACATCCCAACTACGGCTCTAAGGGGGTTTGCGACCGAGTTCAAGCTGAAGACAACCGGTCTAAGTGTGCTAACAATCAAGAACTTGATTCGCAATTTTAAGAGAACAGACAGTGTTCGCAATTACAGTGTTGGCAATGTCGGTCGTCCAAAAAATGTGTAAACGCCTGAAAACATCGAAAAGACAAGCGCTGTGTTTCAAACTAGCCCCTGGAAATCGATCAGACTAGTTCCACAATAGACGGGAATCAACCGGGAGACACTGCGACAAATTGTTGTTGAAGACCTGCACATCTTACCGTAAAAAATTCAAAACCATCAGCCATTAAGCCCAGGGTAATGGAACAGCGGCTGTTTTTCGGCAACACTATTGTTCACAGAATTGACGAACAGGACTCAGTGTGAATATGATTTCGTTTAGCGACGAAGCGCGCTTTCTTTTGGATGTGTTCGTCAATAAGCAAAATTGGAGCATTTATGGGACCGAGAATCCGTATTTCGCGATCGAGAAGTCTCTTCACCCTCAACGGTGGCTGTGTGTTGTGCAATGACCACTCATGAAATAATCATTGTGATAAATATAAATGTCGTGTGACTAGGGCCTCCCGTCGGGTAGACCGTTCGCCAGGTGCAAGTCTTTCGATTTGACGCCACTTCGGCGACTTGCGTGTCGTTGGGGATGAAATGATGACGATTAGGACAACACAACACCCAGTCCCTGAGCGGAGAAAATCTCCGACCCAGCCGGGAATCGAACCCGGCCCCTTAGGATTGATATGCTGTCGCGCTGACCACTCAGCTACCGGTAGCGTACAGCATTGTGATACTCCTTGACGATACCGTGAGTACCGAACGGTACTTGTAGGTTTTGAAAAATGATTTCATCCCTTTTATACAAAGTGACCCTGATTTCCATAAGATGTGGTTCATGGAAGACGGAGCTCGACCCCATCGAAGCAGGAGGGCGTCTGATGTCCTGGAGGAGCACTTTGGGGACAGCATTCTGGCTCTGGGGTACCCAGAGACCACTGGCATGGGCCTCGACTGGCCGCCGTATTCTCCGAGTCCGAGCCCATGCGATTTCTTTTTGTGGGGCTGTATTAAAGACAAGGTGTGCAGCAATAATCCCAAAACCAATGATGAGCTGAAAACAGCCATTCACGAGGTCATCGACAGCATCGGTGTTCCGACACTTCAGCGGCTCATGCAGAATTTCGCTAATCGTCTGCTCCACTTCATCGCCAATGATGGTGGGTGTATGTCATAACCTAAATCTGAATCAGTAATTAAAACTTCCGGGCTAAGAGGCCGTGGTCCAATAGTAGAAATACTTCTCCCTGACGTTTCGTTGCCAGCTGCGGGCAACATCATCTGAGGTGTGTCTACGACTGGCTACTAGGCCGTGGAGGTCCTGTTTATATAGAGCGCGTAGAGGGCGCCACCACTCGTCACGTGTTGTCAACAGTAAAACTATCTCTGGCTGGCGTCATTACTCTCGATCGAATGTAATCGATTGTCACATCTTTGGAACCACAAAAAGAAGTATCAATACTCGCCTAACTGAACATAAAAGGAACTGTCGACTGGGACACACGGACAAATCGGCTGTAGCGGAACATGTTTTTGAAACGGGTGATCATGAAATAAAATTTAGTGAGACGAGCGTGCTAGCTAAGACATCGCATTATTATGCACGTATGTATAGAGAGGCTGTAGAGATTTTTAAACACAACAATAATTTTAACAGGAAAGAAGAAGGCTTGAAGCTAGATAACGATTCTGTACCAAAGATGTGACAATCGATTACCTTCGATCGAGAGTAATGACGCCAGCCAGAGATAGTTTTACTGTTGACAACACGTGACGAGTGGTGGCGCCCTCTACGCGCTCTATATAAACAGGACCTCCACGGCCTAGCAGCCGGTTGTAGACTCACCTCAGATGATGTTGCCCGCAGCTGGCAACGAAACGTCAGGGAGAAGTATTTCTACTATTGGACCACGGCCTCTTAGCCCGGAAGTTTTAATTACTGAAGACGCCGGCCGTGAAAGCCTACACGCTATGACTAAATCTGAATATCTTTAGTGACGTTTACATGGTGAAGAAAGTGTGTGCACGCCGTAGTTTGTTACTAATTTACATTTTTTTCATTATGGTGCGTAGACATGGGTAAATGTAAGGACGTGACAGAGAGCCAAAGTAGGGCAGCCGTGTTTGGCCGCCAATGATCGTACGACATTGTTGGCCGGGAGGCCCTATTCAGGGAAGTTCGGCCGCCGTATAGCAAGTTCTTTTTTAGTTAACGCTACATCGGCGACTTGCGAGTCAATGATGATGAAGAACACACAACACCCAGTCCCCTGTCGGGAATCGAACCCGGGCCCCCTGCGTGGTAGGCGATAACGCTACCGCTACGCTACGGAGACGGACATACGGTGTATGAAGTTGCTGGAATTGTTGGTATTTCGCGGAGGACTTTTCAACGTTTCTACAAGTAGTGGTGTAACCCACGTGGCCACGAAACACGACTTCAGAATTGTGGTTGGAAAAAGATCCGACTGAGAGGGACCGGAGTCACTTTGCGCGGCTTGTGAATCAAACTTGCTTACAAACTCGACAGGAATTGATGCAGGCAACATGTCCGCGAAAGAACATTGCGAAAGGAACTGCATGTAGTGAACATTTGGAGTCAGTCACCTCGCAAGAGATCATTGCTCACAGTGGCATATGAACCTGCGCTACTTCATTGGGCTGTAAAGCGTCGAACGTGAACAATAGCTGACTGTCGGAACATAATGCCGTCTGACGAATCACGTTTTTGCCTATATTCGTCGAGTGCGCCGAAAACCAAATGAAACATTTAATCGTGAATGTGTGCCAAAAAAATGGTTCAAATGGCTCTGAGCACTGTGGGACTTAACTTCTGAGGTCATCAGTCCCCTAAAACTTAGAACTACTTAAACCTAACTAACCTAAGGACATCACACACATCCATGTCCGAGGCAGGATTCGAACTTGCGACCGTAGCGGTCGCGCGGTTCCAGACTGTAGCGGCTTGAACCGCTCGGCCACCCCAGCCGGAAATGTGTGCCAGGCAAGGTGGAAGTTAGAGGTGGGTCTATGATGTTTGGATGGTATTTTTCGTATCATGAATTGAGCCCGCTCATTAACTTGACTACTAAAATGAGTAGGCATTTTATTTAAACTTTATGAATGATCAGGTGTCGCCTTTGAGTCAACGTCCACATGATAAGAATGCTGTTGGCACCCCTGTTTCTCAAGACGACAAGAGCGAAGTTCATCGGACTGGAAAAATATGCGACTGGTTTCCTGAACACTCTTTCACCCTTTTACAACTCGACTTTCATGCAAAATCACCTGACTTGTACCCCGTAGAAAATCTGTGGGACATTTTGGAACAGCGGGTGAATCGCGAACATCAAATGGTTCAAATGGCTCTGAGCACTATGGGACTTAACATCTATGGTCATCAGTCCCCTAGTACTTAGAACTACTTAAACCTAACTAACCTAAGGACAACACACAACACCCAGTCATCACGAGGCAGAGAAAACCCCTGACCCCGCCGGGAATCGAACCCGGCAACCCGGGCGTGGGAAGCGAGAACGCTACCTCACGACCACGAGCTGCGGACCGCGAACATCAGCATTCCCGCAGTTTGGTGGAATTACGCCGTCAAATCCTCAGCGATCGGCTTAACCTGGACGCGACATACCTGCACAATCTTGTGGACTCACTTCTTAAAAGAATCCAGCGGTTATCAAGCCCAGGGGCAGAATTACATAGTATTAAATAATACTTGTAACGATTTGTCTGGGCTGATAAATTTTTTGTTCGGTGAGCTTAGCTGCGACTATGAGCCAGCCATAGCAGCGTAAGACGAAGCGGAAAAAGCCGTCGAATTTCGAGCGGCGTGCCTATGCACTTGTGAAACAGTTATACAAGGGAAGAGCCTATGTGTGTATGATTCATAAAAAATATAGTAAAATTTATAGGCTAAACTTAATTCCCTTGTCAGTCCTCTTGTGAGGCAAACTGTGCCGCATCCTAAGTCTGTGACTGGTTTCAGAAGATTTTTTCGTACCATAACCATCGTGTACGTCACATGCGTGAATCTGCAGTTCATCTGAGCTACCAAAGTTTGAAAACACAGTTTAAAATACTGTGTGGTCACTCTGGAGATGGTGGGTGACTAGACAACTGCAAAATGTAGTCTAAAAACGCATTTTTTGAACCGGTTTGGTCTTTTACTCGTCGAGATAGTCTGATTCGTGAGATAGTGTGTATCTGAATATGGAACGTGGTGTTACGAAATTTTTAAGTTTTAACGTAAACAGTATTTAAGGTAATTAATGATGTAAGTGTGGTTGAGTCGAATTATTCTCTTAAAATACCTTTACTTTGTAGCAGTTAGCAAGTAATCGCCTTTTCATTTTACGAAGAAATTTTATTTCCTATCTAAAAACTAATATGTGAAAACGAAAAATGATATAATATTACACGACACCCATTGAGGATGACTTGTTAAAAAGCCTAAACCACTCTGTATGAATAAAAATTCATGCGCAGTAGGTTATTCTTGCTGAAATGGACATCACGAGAAACTCGCCAGATTTTGATCAATGTATTGTTTTTTTGATTTCATAGAGCTTATTCTTTAATTACCTGTTCCAATTGACTGTAAAACCAAAAACGTTCACAGATATTCGGTTGGAGCAAATATTTTTGTGAGCAGTTTACAATCACCTTATCGCTCTGTAAAGTGCACAGGAGAGTTGAATGGAGAGTTGAATGTTGTCACATAACGGTTCTTTACTGAGACAAATTTTTAGCGAATCTTCTAAAGTATACAAGACGTAGCTCTTAGAAATAAAAGACATTCTGTGGAAGAAGAAATGTGATAGACATATTATGAACTTCCTTTTATTTCTGTGAAAATCAAATTTTATGACAGAATCATAACCGATTCCAGCTTACATTGGACATCTTCGGATGCTATGACAGGAAAAAACAGAAAAGCCTAAACTAATATCGCAAGACCTACAAATTTCTTTGCCACGCATTACTTGTGAGTTAAGTAAAACCAAATTGAAATATATGTGGTTCATACTCACTGGCCATAGGTAGCGTTTTATGAACAAAACATTATTACATGCGTTGTCAAATCAAACTTAATAACACAAATATGGGAATTATTAAGATGTAACCAAGTGCACTTTGCCATTATTACTTGTGGCGGCTCCCTTAACTAAAAAATTAAATAATATAGTAGTAAAAAAGCATTCTTTGGATGGAAAGTGAACAGCGATCGTTTTAAATACACTACTGGCCATTAAAATTGCTACACCAAGAAGAAATGCAGATGATAAACGGATATTCATTGGACAAAAAAATGGTTCAAATGGCTCTGAGCACTATGGCACTCAACTGCTGAGGTCATTAGTCCCCTAGAACTTAGAACTAGTTAAACCTAACCAACCTAAGGACATCACAAACATCCATGCCCGAGGCAGGATTCGAACCTGCGACCGTAGCGGTCTTGCGGTTCCAGACTGCAGCGCCTGTAACCGCACGGCCACTTCGGCCGGCATTCATTGGACAAATATATTATACTAGAACTGACATGTGATTACATTTTCACGCACTTTGGGTGCATAGATCCTGAGAAATCAGTACCCAGAACAACCACCTCTGGCCGTAATAACGGCCTTGATACGCCTGGCCATTGAGTCAAACAGAGCTTGGGTGGCGTGTACAGGTGCAGCTGCCCATGCAGCTTCAACACGATACCACAGTTCATCAAGAGTAGTGACTGGCGTATTGTGACGAGCCAGTTGCTCGGTCACCATTGACCAGACGTTTTCAGTTCGTGAGAGATTTGGAGAATGTGCTGGCCAGGGCAGCAGTCGAACAGTTTCTGTATCCAGAAAGGACCGTACAGGACCTGCTACATGTGGTCGTGCATTATCCTGCTGAAATGTAGGGTTTCGCAGGGATCGAATGAAGGGTAGAGCCACGGGTCGTAACACGTCTGAAATGTAAAGTCCACTGTTCAAAGTGCCGTCAATGGGAACAAGAGGTGACCGAGACGTGTAATCAATGGCACCCCATACCATCACACCGGGTGATACGCCAGTATGGCGATGACGAATACACGCTTCCAATGTGCGTTCCCGCGATGACGGCAAACACGGATGCGACCATCATGATGCTGTAAACAGAACCTGGATTCATCCGAAAAAATGACGTTTTGCCATTCGTGCACCGAGGTTCGTCGTTGAGTACACCATCGCAGGTGCTCCTGTCTGTGATGCAGTGTCAAGGGTAACCGCAGCCATGGTCTCCAAGCTGATAGCCCATGCTGCTGCAAACGTCGTCGAACTGTTGGTGTTGATGGTTGTTGTCTTGCAAACGTCCCCATCTGTTGACTCAGGGATCGAGACGTGGCTGCACGATCCGTTACAGCCATGCGGATAAGATGCCTGTCATCTCGACTACTAGTGATACGAGGCCATTGGGATCCGGCACGGCGTTCCGTATTACACTCCTGAACCCACCGATTCCATATTCTGCTAACAGTTGCTGGATCTCGACCAAAGCGAGCAGCAATGTCGCGATACGATAAACCGCAATCGCGATAGACTACAATCCGAGCTTTATCAAAGTCGGAAATGTGATGGTACGCATTTCTCCTCCTTACACGAGGCATCACAACGACGTTTCACCAGGTAACGCTGGTCAACTGCTGTTTGTGTATGAGAAATCGGTTGGAAACTTTCCTCATGTCAGCACGTTGTAGGTGTCGCCACCGGCGCCAACCTTGTGTGAATGCTCTGAAAAGCTAATCATTTGCATATCACAGCATCTTCTTCCTGTCGGTTAAATTTCGCGTCTGTAGCACGTCAACTTCTTGGCGTAGCAATTTTAATGGCTAGTAGTGTATTAAAATTCAATAAAACAGTCTCGTCTGCAACATGTTTGTTTTGGTTGGCAACCAGTTTCGGTCTATAATTTAGACCGTCTTCAGGTCGTAAGCACGACGATGGCGGCTGGTGACGGTGGATGGAGCAAGATCCGTAAGGACAGTGCAGTTGACATCCATCTTCTTACGGATCTTGCTCTGTGGACCACCACCAGCTGTCATCGTGGTGCTTACAGCCTGACAACAACAACAACACCGTCCGAACAGGCCTTGTAGGCCCAACAGTACCGACCGGCCGCTGTGCCATCCTCAGCCCTTAGGCGTCAGCGTGTGCGGATACGGAGGGGCATGTAGTCAACACATCGCTCTTCCGGCCGATATCAGTTTTCGTGACCGGTACCGCTACTTCCCCACCAAGTCACTGGCTCCTCAGTTGGCCTCACAAGGGCTGAGTGCAACCTGCTTGCCAACAACACTCGATAGATCAGGACAGTGACCCATCCAAGTCCTAACCAAGCCATGTAGCGCTTATCTTCGGTGTTCTAATGGGAACCTGAAGACGGTCTAAATTATAGACCGAAATCGGTTGCCAACTGAAATGAACATGTGGTGCGATCGAGACTGTTTTATTGGATCTTAATAATAAAAAAGATTGAACAAAGGTTCTAACGTAAGCTCTGAAGTTCAAGTTGCTTATTTGTGCATAAAATAAATATCTCCTGAACACGTTAATTTCAAATAAAATCATGATTGGGGCGCTAGAACGAGCATTTGAATCGGAAGTTTGCTAAGCTCCAATGAATACTAAATAGCAAAATTAAGAATAAATAATTGCCGTAGCTTCACGCAGAAATTAATAAAAAAGAGTTTTTACTTCGTGCAATTAATTAAAAGTAAAAAAAAACTTCTCTGTCGTGCATGTTCATTTAGTAAAATAAACAGTTGACCACTGAACTTGAAACCTAATTATATTCTGTAAACAATGACACTACGTCTCATGGGAATGCATTTTCTGTCTTTTAGGCTGCGAATTAATTAACTTCAACAGTCCTGGCTTGGTGCAAATACATAACACGTCAGTCCAAAACAGACAGAGTGCGAAGACTGGCGAATACGTAGTCTTAAATCTGACCGTACGCCGGCCGTTTATATTTTCGTCGCAACGCCCGCCACCAGCGGGTAGTCTGCCCCAGTGTTACAGGCGTTACTTCGGAGACAGTCATGCGCCGGGAAGCACAAGTACTACGTGTGTATTGAAAACATTACTGATGACTGACAATAGCAAGCCAAGTGACACGCTGACCTCTCGCAGGCGACACCAGACGGACCAGCCTCGCCTACAAGTAGTGCGCGCATCGACGACAGCGACACAGCCATCGCTGGGACCAGGTTGCGTCCGCAAGTCACGTGTTCGTGAAGTCATTTGCGATATCCTCTTGCCTGCGGCCTACTGAAGATGCTGTTCGATCGCTAGCAAGCAGCATACGCTCAAGCTCCGGGCATTACTCCAGCTGTCCATTTGCCAGAGATCTCGCTGACAAGTGAGTCCAACTTCGGGAACCGAGTGTAGACCGCAGCACGACTTTCTCCAACTGCCACCGGAATGACACTCAACAGCAACCACTTGGGGCTACCGCTCATCTCCCTCAGAACCTTCACTTCTTCGGCGCTGGAATTTCTGCGACTGCGTGCCACTGGACTGGTAGTGCTTCCGTGAAACTTGTTACTTGCAGTGACCACCGCTACCAAAGTCACTAGGGGCTTTCATTATGTCATACTTGAACCAGATCAGGACAATGTTTCAGTTGTGTTCTCAGCCCCTGCCTTATGGTGAACTTTTTTCTGTGGTGTGCAAACAGAAGTGTAGGTAAATGTTACCTGCGAATTGTCTGTCAATAATCAGTGGTTTGCACGCATGCTACGAAGAACTTAGAACACGCATTGATCAGCCAGAACATTATGACCACGTACATAACAGCTGATATGTCCACCTTCGGCACGGATAACAGCTGCGACGTGTCGTGGCATGGAAGCAATAAGGCCTTGGTAAGTCGCTGGAGGAGGTTGTCACAACACCTGCACACACAAGTCACCAAATTCCTGTAAATTCCGGGGAGGGGGCCAAGAGCACTGACGCCACGTTCAATCACACCCCAGATTGTTCTACCGGGTTCAGATCTGGTGAGTTCAGGAGCCAGCACATCAACTGGAACTCGTCACTGTGTTCCTCGAACGCTCCTGGCGTTGTGACACGACGCATTATCTTGTTGAAAAATGCCACTGTCGTCGGGAAACATGGTCATCATGAAGAGGTGGTCTTCAACCAGTGTACGATTCCCCTTGGCCGTCATGGTTCAGTTGAGCCATGGATGCCCACGTGAATGTGCCCCAGAGTGTAATCGAGCCGCCACCAACTTGTCTCCGTCTGCAGTACAGGTGTCAAGGAGTTGTTCCTGTGGAAGATTCGCACCCACCCATGATTAAGAAGGTATCGGGATTTATCAGACCATGCAACTCTTTGCCACTGCGCCAACGTCCATTGCCGATGGTCTCGTTCCCATTTCAGTCGTAGTTGCCGATGTCGTGGTGTTAAAATTGGCACATGGATGGGTCGTCAGCTGCGGAGGCCCACCGTTAGGAGCGTTCGGTGCACCGTGTGTTCAGACACACTTGTACTCTGCCCGACATTAAAGTCCGATGTTATTTCTGCCACACTTCGCCACTTGTCCTGTTTTACCAATCTGCCAAGCATACGACATAATCTAATGAGGGATATCAGCAAAATCCCATGGCCTCTGGACGTGGTTTCACCTTGGTTTCGCCACGAGTTGAAGACACTCTCCACAGCACTCCTCGAACACCCGTTAAGTCGTGCAGCTTCCGAAGTGCTCGTGCCGAGCCTCCAGGCCACCACAACCTGCCGCTGGTCAAACTCAGATAGATTGTGCGCTTTCCCCAGTCTACACACAGACAGTACTCTCACTGATACTACATGCAGATTACGTGAGTAGGACTAGCAGTCGTTCATCGCCAGGTGATGCTGCTATCGCCTGGACGGGTTTATATCGATAGTAGGTCTGTGGTCGTAATGCCACCTTCCAGACGATCATTACGCACCCCAACGTTCCCAAATCAGTCATCTGGGTTTTGAACTCCCCGGAACCTGAAGCTGGGTGCTGTCTCAGTAGTTCTTTTACGAAGATATGTAAAAAATGTTTTTCGCAAATCATTAATAAAAAGGTTTTTCCACACTTTCTTTCATTGTCTCGTCACTCAGCAACGATTTCAGTTTAGTATTTATCTAACCAATTGAGCCGTGCTGCGGCTCACATTGGTGCTGTTTGTAGGTTTCCGCCCTCTGTTGGAGCCCAGACGGTATCGTTTAGTTGGCACGGTTGCGGTTGTTTGTCTTCTTTTCGAGTTGACTGGCGCCACTCAGTTTCGCAAGCGTTGCCTGTCCGCTAGTGGCAGCAGTGGCGGTTATCGATATGTAGTAACTGTTGCCCTATCTTTGAGGTAACGATGTCGTTTTTTCAGGGTCGTGTGAGTGTGCGAGTTCGGTTGGGGACCGAGGAGGAGCCAGGTCCGCACAGTGCGGGAATACGCTGGGACCGCTGGCGGCACGCATGGACTGCCGGATGGAAGGGCTGTCGCCACGAGGGTGCACTACATCGTCGTAATACGGATCCATCAAGCTTTAAGGTGAGTGCACTTCAATCCAAGTAGAGAAACCTCCATCATCATGGTATCTCGCAATTCTCCAGTGACTTGGGTTCATGATGCTGCTCGTAGTGTCGCCGAGGCGTGGAGCAGCGAGTGGAGTGCTTGGGGAAGGCGGATCTGATTATATTTCCTCGACTTCTTATTACTATTTACTGCGTTCAACTTGTTACAATTTGTTAAGTTCAACCAGTGGTAATTTTTCTTGCCTGGTGGCCGTTAACCCTCCAGTTACCTGCCCTAGGGGCCGGTTGGTGATTCTTCTACGCGGGTGGTAGTGATTCCTTTCTCGTTACAGGCACTCTAAGCACACTGTTTTCTGGGGACGTAGTGCTGACAGCCGGTTCCGGATTTGGCGTATTGTTCCGTCGTTGCATTTGGTTTATCGGACCTCAGGTAGCTTCAGCAAGATTATCATTAGTCGTTAGTTGGACTGCCACTAGTTTGAGTTACCATCTTGTGAAGTGAATGCAGCTTTCGGCTGTCTATCTCATCGATCGCGAAAGTGTTTGTTGCCGGACCTTCCCAGAGGTCGATTCCTGAAGCACCGTCTGTGGCCCCTTGGTTCTTGTAAGACGTGTGTGCTCTAAAAGGAGGTCTGATGGTCAGTAGTAACGGTCCTTCAGTCCACGTCTTCTGAGGGTATAATCTGCCTCAGTACCCTTTAAGGGACTTCTACATCTACATCTACATTCATACTCCGCAAGCCACCCAACGGTGTGTGGCGGAGGGCACTTTACGTGCCACTGTCATTACCTCCCTTTCCTGTTCCAGTCGCGTACGGTTCGCGGGAAGAACGACTGTCTGAAAGCCTCCGTGCGCGCTCTAATCTCTCTAATTTTACATTCGTGATCTCCTCGGGAGGTATAAGTAGGGGGAAACAATATACTCGATACCTCATCCAGAAACGCACCCTCTCGAAACCTGGCGAGCAAGCTACACCGCGATGCAGAGCGCCTCTCTTCCAGAGTCTGCCACTTGAGTTTGATAAACATGTCCGTAACGCTATCACGGTTACCAAATAACCCTGTGACGAAACGCGCCGCTCTTCTTTGGATCTTCTCTACCTCCTCCGTCAACCCGATCTGGTACGGATCCCACACTGATGAGCAATACTCAAGTATAGGTGGAACGAGTGTTTTGTAAGCCACCTCCTTTGTTGATGGACTACATTTTCTAAGCACTCTCCCAATGAATCTCAACCTGGCACCCGCCTTACCAACAATTAATTTTATATGATCATTCCACTTCAAATCGTTCCGCACGCATACTCCCAGATATTTTACAGAAGTAACTGCTACCAGTGTTTGTTCCGCTATCATATAATCATACAATAAAGGATCCTTCTTTCTATGTATTCGCAATACATTACATTTGTCTATGTTAAGGGACAGTTGCCACTCCCTGCACCAAGTGCCTATCCGCTGCAGATCTTCCTGCATTTCGCTACAATTTTCTAATGCTGCAACTTCTGTGTATACTACAGCATCATCCGCGAAAAGCCGCATGGAACTTCCGACACTATCTACTAGGTCATTTATATATATTGTACTTATATACTGGTCCTTATGTTTTATTATTGTATTATTTATTACAATACTTCTTAATGCCTACATTAAAGGTTAAATGTGTCTAGTTAATAGTTATGGTCGACTTCTGGAATAAATCTAGCAGTGTAGTGTTCAGTGGATGTTACGGGCTGTGTTACAAATTTTACCATCATCTTACTTCACCCGTTTGGTGATCAGTTGCTTGTTTTCTTAATTAACCTTTGCTATTGTATTTGCTGTTTTACAGCAGGTTTCTAAATTTTTTTATATTATTGCCGTTTCTGGCGTGTGAGGCCTTCAGCCGTGATTTTAGTCATTTGCCTTAAAATTCTAATTTGGTATTTGTATTTTAGCAGTAAGCCTTAAACTTCTTTACTGCCATTCCTGGCGTCTGATGCCTTCTGCTGTGTTTGTGGCGACTTCTCTTTAATATTTCAATACCAGTAATTTGTAAGACGCGGCGAGTTTTAAACAATTCTTAATTTATTGCCATTCCTGGCGTGTAAGGCTTTCTGTGCAGATCACAGTGGCTTGCTTTTAAAACATTTTCTGGTGTATCTGTATTTAATGGTGATTTGCTAAATTGTAACTCACTGAGAAGCTATTATTTACACAGTTGTTTATTCCTTCATTGATAACGAGTGGAATTTTTATTTATTGTTGAGTCTGGAATTACTGGTTTAAAATTAATTGTGTTACTGTGAAAGGCAACCAATAGTAACTGATTACGGCCCCGTCCACAATCGTAACCAAATCTTGCCTTCCCTCGACTACCAGGTTTCACCAATATTTGAAATTAATGTTTAACTGTAAGGTAAAATAATATGTAAATTGACCATTACTGACTTTTTGTTCTAGATGAGCATTTCTTATGTATAGAGTTATCTTTAAATGTGTAAGAGCCTGGGGTTCTGTAGTAGGTAACAAGAGACATATTCAGTCCCATTCAGGAGGGAAGCAACTGATTTACTTCTGAGGTTCAGCTTACACTGCAAGCAGGGCGGCGGGTAGGCCTTGAAACCATGGTCCTCGATGGGAATGAACTGTCGGACTGTCGCATGGGGCCACCAAGGCTCATCGCGGCCCGGGATTGGATGGACAAAACCTGGTAAACGTTCCTGGCTGGCAGTGCATCTGCGTCAGGTGCTACAGCGGCAGACTGGCACAGCTGTACCAAGAGCAGGGTGCGCCCTGGTCTGCTCCAGCAGCGGCTGGTGACGGGGGTGGCAGCTTAGAAGGGTTGAAGTGGGGGAGGGGGTGGGGAAGGGGAGGGAGAACGAACCGGTGTCTGGTTGGCGGAACCTGGCGACGGTGGATGCGAAGTGGGTCGGTGTGGGTCCCTCACCCCACCAGACCTCATTTTGACCCATATGGGATGGTACCATAGGATGAGGGATAGTGATGGATGCACCAGCGGACAATGGTAAGGCGATGGTTCTTCGGTCGGCCACATTGCAGTAACCCACTCCCCAGCGGTCACCAAGTCAATGCTTCTTGCTTGCTGGGCAGCCAGTAATTAAACGTGCAAGGGTCAGGCATCTCGATGCACAGTTCCCCAGGTGTGATGTGACCCCCCCCCCCCCCTGCCATAATGATGCTGGAGTGGCCTGGAGTTTGGTAACACCGCTGACTACTGACCGAGTGGCCATACCAATGTACCGAGGATGAATGCAACAACGAAATGCTGCGCCACTTGATTAATGGAAGCAGATTACGGCAATGATTGCTAGCAATGGCCAGCACAATTACGGTCTAAAGATTATGACAGTGCCTCATATAAAATAAGGCCTTGCCGCAGTAGATACACCGGTTCCCGTGAGATCACCGAAGTTAAGCGCTGTCGGGCGTGGTCGGCACTTGGATGGGTGACCATCCAGGCCGCCATGCGCTGTTGCCATTTTTCGGGGTGCACTCAGCCTCGTGATGCCAAATGAGGAGCTACTTGACCGAATAGTCGCGGCTTCGGTCAATAATACCATCATAACGACCGGAAGAGCGGTGTGCTGAACCCACGCCCCTCCTATCCGCATCCTCCACTGAGGATGACACGGCGGTCGGATGGTCCCGGTAGGCCACTCGTGGCTTGACGACGGAGTGCTTTTTTCATATAAAATAAGTTCACAAAGAAGACACTGCATTACTCATTTTATGAAATACAATGAAGCATGTTTCATGAAATATGAAATTTCTTGAAAAAATTTCTTCTTCAAGTAAGATGAAGGTCGCCTTACATTCAAAGCAACACAAATGTTAGGCTTCAACAACCCGCCGCGCAAAGTGGCCGCTTGGTTTGAGGCGCCATGTCACGGATTTGCGGCCCCTCCCGCCGGAGGTTCGAGTCCTCCCTCGGGCGTGTATTGTTCTTAGCATGAGCTAGATAGTTTAAGTAGTGTGGAAGTCTTGGAGCCGATGACCTCAGCAGTTTGGTCCCTTAGGAACACACACACACATTTGAACAACAATCCAGGCCTCTTCACCATGACCTGCTCTTTCCTCCAGTAGCTATTTATAACATATATAAAGCACATTTCAGCTCTTGTTCAGGGGGGGGGGGGAGGGCAGTGAGTGAATTGATATTATCTTCGTTTTATTCTCACGCTTTTTTTCCTATGATTTTTCCTCCTTCATAAGGAAACAAAATGTTGTTAGAACTGCGACTAACGGGGTTAAACAAGTTTAATGTTGCCAACAATGACTTGTAACAGTAAACTTGTTTTTCATTCGATATCAGTGACAGTCACGGTAAGGCTTAACCTAAATGTAGGCATTTAGAGTTAAAGAGAGTAAAATGATATGTGCTATCAGTTGCACATGGGTTTTGGAATGTAGATGCTCAGACTCAATGTATAAACTATAGCAGCCCAAAAAAGCCATATTTGAAATACTAAAATTAACTGAAATGAAATAAAATGACAGTTTTTTTGAAGAGAACGCAATCGAATTCCTTCCGCAATTCGAGCCTGTGATCTTTCTTTAATGACACCGATGTCAACGCGACGTTAAACGCTTATCTTCCTTCCTTTATTTTGTACGTAACGTTACAACTGTGGAAAAACTGAAGGTGAAAAACAAATACTTTCAAGTTTCCTGTGTCTCTTAGTCTCGTATCGTTGATGGTGAACGTTGAGTGGAACGGTGTAAGTCTGCTGGGAAATTAATCTGCGTACAAGTTTCCATCTGCTGTGGCGTTGCTGTACCAAACTTCAACTACAGTTTGAATGGATTATGTGGACTTTTTTGGTGGCAAAGTGTGAAACGGGAGCAGCACAAGAGTTGTGATTGAATAGAAGAAGGAATTAATTTTTCGAGATGGGAAAGAGGTGCTGCAAACCCTAGAGTTCCTGGAAATTAGCAGCAGACGTTCTTGACACTGGGTGGAGTCATTTCATGATGTCTCCAGCGAAACATAAAGCAGCGGTCACCATCCCCTAGACTGTAGGTGCACGCTGAGTTGACACACGAACCAGTAGATGTAACGTGTCCCACCGTTGAAAGCAGCAGGCTGGTGTTTAGAAATCTCTTACGAGGAGTCTGCCACTGGGATCAAGTGGGTAATCTGCAAAGGTCTTGCACCTGCAGATTTCTAGGAGGCGCTGGGAGTATTCAGCAGCAAATTCTCAACATGCTGCAGCGAGTCACTGATTACCACTCACTGGAGGAGATCAGTTGTCATCTGCTGATAACGTTGGACATGGTCGGTCGTATTTGTAATGAGTTAAGCACACAGAACAAAGAATTAGCTACCCCAAGAAGAGGGGATTCGTATCACCAGTAAATAGTCGTCATATGCAGGATCAGAAGCAGAAGATAAGCTGGTATAGATACGGGACACTGATCTTTATCATAAACAAATATAATGTATTGCGTGTGGTGAATAAACACCCATTATTGTTTGATCAGACGATTTGATATCAATCACTGGAAACTGCAGCAAGCTTAAAACATCTTGGAGTAATCGGCAGGAGAGATACGAAACAGAACGACAGTCTGGGAAAAGTATTGCTATTTCAACAGATTGAAAAGTAAAGAAAATTATGGGAAGTGTCTGTGCCGTGGCGCTCGTTACTGGCGCGCCAGTCTCTTGGATGTCCATTATCGATCCTTCGATGTTTCTTAGCTTTGCTTGGCTTGTTGTTTTCCGCATTCGCGGGGCGAGTGGCAGTGGACGTTTGCTCGGGCTATCTGCCGAGACGCCGCGAGGTACGAGGTGGGAAGCAACCACGTATATGTGAAGTTGGTCGTACGCGGTCTGCCGGTTCAGCATGGAGGATATGTGTTGGCTGCCTGCTTGTCTGCTCTGCTGATTTTGCTCGCCGTGCCTTGGGTTGCTGCCTGGTGTATCCTACACGAGCCATACCGGACGTCCAGCAGAAGCCAGCAGAAGTTAAGCAGCGTTGTGTTTCTTTAAAGAAAAGGAGCAAATGTATATTTTGGTAGCCTCTTAAGTGTGGCCTTCGCGTTTACACTGCCTTTGGGGAGAGCTAATTCCTTTAAATTTAGATAGTTGGGGTTCCCTGTCCCTTATAATCTTTTGGGGGTTTTATTTGAATTTTCTCTTTGGGGTTCCTTCCTTGTGCTTGGTTAAATTTTTACTTGTATAGCGGGAAGTGACTCCTGGTTAAAACTCGGAGAAGGTGTTTGATGTTACTGCCGCTTCCGGCATTGGTATTTTCAATTAAGTGTTGTCATCCCTTCGAGCGACCTGGTGTCACTCCAAGTTAATTAATGCTGGTTTATGTGTACTTAATATTGAATTGGCCATTTGAATTAATATTTTGGAGAGCAGTATAGCACTAAGGCAACCTCACTGTATACCACCTTGTGCCCCAGTCTAGTACCTTAATTTTCAGCGGCACGAGTTAGCTCCACTACCGGTTTTACTGATGTGCTCCCTTCAAAATCTTGCCTTGTATAAGTTTGCCCCATGTGTGTCTGGGATCACGGAGACGAGCTTTAGTGTGACTTCAGTGCTAGTCAGTTAATGAAATATTCACTTTGGCTTGGCTTCCACTGAAGAGTTTGAGTGGAGCGTAGTGTGTTTGATTTGTTATTCATTTAATTACTGTAAGTTTGTTTATTTAATGGGGAGCAAGACATTTAAAGACTGTTGGTATTAACTCCCCTAGTTACGGGGTGTTGCTAATTCATTCCAAATGGCCTACTACTTATTCAATGGCAAGGCTGTTGATTAGTTGGTTACTGTGAGTACAAATTCACGCTATTTATTTGTTACCGAAAATGTTGAAGTGTCTGTGTCGTGATTCAATCACTAGCTACGTGTTTGAGCTAAATTGATATAAACCTTACATTGCCTGCTTAAAATTTGTTGCCAGCAGAAACCCTTAAGACAACTAAGTTTTGTCACTGCTTATGTTAACCTTTACTGGGAGCAAGATTTCATGTAGTTAAATTTTGTTTTAAAATGTGCGAGGTTCCGGGGCTGGCAGTGTATTTAACACTAAATTCTTCTAGAATCTTCATTTATAAAGGATGCCCTAAGCCCCCCTATTCTAACTCCGACTTTTTGCTGTTGCACATGGTTTAAAAAGAAACGCGAACTGACTGTAATCGACCCTGCAAGTGGAGTAGAAAAGAGTTTGGCACCTGCAATAATTTAATTTGATAAATAAGTTAAAGAAAGGGAAGTTTCATTAACGTAGTGAGAAATGATAGAGTTGCTCTACCGATTAACAGAATGAAAGTTCTGTCCAAAATAACAATATGATTTATTATAACTCAAAATAATAAACAAAAACACATGAAACATTTACAATACATCAAATTGGCTCAAATTGGATACTCAAATAAATGCTGTGAAGGTGAAGTTGTCCCTAAACTAGATTGTGACATTTATGGTGAAGTGGTACGTGGAGCCAATTCCTTGCAACTCAAGTCTTAAGAGAGACACACAGCCAACCCAGCATTAATTGCTGCTACATTAGTGAGAACTCAGACAATGAACACCCAAGACAGATGAAAGTTAGAAAAGGCAAACAGGCGTGCTCTGCTGAGCTCGGATTATCACCTAGCAAAATTGTCTGCTTTACTGGAGCTGCGGACGTACATTACCAAGCTGTCTTCTTAACTGCACGGACACGATCTGGCATACCGGAGGCGATGGCTGGTTGCTTCAACGCCCCATCGTGGTGATGATAATGTCGGGAGTATAGCCCGAAACAAATTATCCTGACCTGGTTGTTCCACACTAAAGACTTCCTAGCAATACAAATGCGCCTCTGAGGGAGATGAAGAAGGCTTTCCACTCAATCACTGACGGTACAGTGGTTGATTTTAATAACCGAAGTCACACAGTAACTCCGATACAGTCAACTTTAGCCAAAACTGCGCAAGACAGACAACATAGGCCTCTTGTACGCAGAACGCTCAATTGCCAACTGTACTCGGAAAGTTACGTTGAAGTCGAAACTTCAGCAACTTCGTCAAACAGTTACAATTAAATAAAAGTATATTAGACAGCCAACGGAAGGCAGGCTGTCCAGAGCAGCGAGAGCTCAGTCTTGTAACCTACTCCGACCGAAAGGCGAGACCTGACCCCTCAAGAGCACCCGTACAGGCCGAACACAGAACATTCCCGCCCCCACGACAGTGGCCGTGGTGAAATGTTCCAATCAGCAACTCGAAAACCGGCGGAAAATTCCACTCTATTGCCGGAGCAGTACCATTCCACCAATGGAGATTCTTGGCGCCAATTTCTGCGCTGATTTTGCTACGTCACGGAGCTATGCCCTGAGCAAGCCAATCACAGTTACTATTTTGCAGAAAGCGCGGGAATTTTCCCGCCACAACTGCCTGGGTACACAAGTCATTCCCACGCCTCGCTGGTAGCCCGCCAGAAAGTGTTTTTGCTAAGTTTCTGCGAAGTAACGGAACCTCTAGCCCAGCCGCTACTTCAGGCCCCTGCGGGTGTGTCTTTTGACAATGTCGGCGTCTGAAAAGCATTCACTCGACTCCCTCACACCTGTCGGCTTAACCCCTTCAAGATCAGCAGAGCCCGCCTGTCACCGGACCACCCGGGTGACGAAAGACGCTGCGTGGGAAGTCCGCGTGTGAAGGAATAGCGACTTTTCACCGCATGCAATTAGAGAGGAAAATCGTAAGATAGAAATATGAGAGGGGGCTCATTCCACCTTCCAAATTGTATTTCTCTGATGTAATAAACGAGTGATAAAAGAAAAAAGCAAAGGGGCCTGGTGCTTCCTATTGTTTCCAGTTTGTAACACGTATCAGTGTCATTTGCGTTATGCAAATATCGTTAAGGAGGACATATTTCCGGTAACTAGATTCGGGTCTGTTCCATGTGTGAGGTGTCTTACAGATGTGCTATTTGGGAGACGCCGAAGTGCTGCAGACAAGTGAAGAAGCTTTTTTTGGACTTTTTTCTGCGCTCTCTGTGCCTTTGTGTACACGGTGTTGTCGGAAAACACCAATTAAAAGTTTTGAGGCGAGACGCTCCAGTGCTGTTTGTGGTTGAATGCGCTTTCTTTGTCCACTTGCCTGTCCGCGCTGTGTGAACCCACGTGTTAGCTTAGGCGAGCGAGCACTGACCAATTTGTCAGCGGCTAGCAGAGAGCGTGCGGGCATACGAGCGCAGGTGTCCGTGAATCTCTGATTGCAAATTATTTCTACTGTGATACGTTTTCACGACGACCAGTGTGGTACGGCGCCCGTATCTGGGAAAACCACCAAAATAAGTCTGTAGAAACGCTACGAGATTGTGAAACAATTGACAGAGACATTGTCTCATTGAGTATCAATAAACATTAATGGGGCAAAATTGAGTCCTCATGTTATGAGTCCTTCAGTTGTCAGTGATTTTTATTTTATTGTTATACACATATGCAGAAATTTTATAACAGCGATGTGGTTACTGTCATTCCGGAATCTACGCTCAGGTTACAAAACTCATGGGGCAGCGATATGCACATACAGGATGTTTATAAATTAATATCGGGGTTTTAACGCTTTATAATATTTATTACATTAAAGTTACAGTTATAAATGATATGTCAAATGAAAGAGGAACTCAAACAGTTTTACTAAGAACCTTATAAATGTTCAATGTGAGCACCATTTGTCACATGGCACATATCAAGTCTATAGCCCAAGCGCTGGATAGGCCGCAAGGGGCCCAATGACAGGGCTTGCTTTGCATGGCCTCCACATTCACCCGACCTAACGCCATGCGATTTTTTCCTTTGGGGCTTCATCAAGGATAGTGTGTGTGCCTCCACTACCAGCAGACCTCCCTGAATTAAGAAACCGGATTGAAGCAGCTGTTGCTATAATCACTGAAGACACACTTATCAACGTTTGAGAGGAACTCGTCTATAGGCTTGATGTGTGCCGTGTGACAAATGGTGCTCACACTGAACATTTATAAGGTTCTTGGTAAAACTGTTTGAGTTGCTCATTCATTTGACATGTCATTTATAATTGTAACTTTTAATGTAATAAATATTATAAAGCCTTAAAACCCCGATATTCATTTATAAACACCCTGCATACAGATGGCGGCGAAATCGTGAACAGAATATATGACAGGGCAGTGCATTGGTGTAGCTGTCGTTTGTACTCATGTGAGCCATGTGAAAAGGTTTCTGACTCGATTACGGCTGCACGACAGGAATTAGCAGACTTTAACTCGGAATAGAAGTTGGAGCTAGACGCACGGGACAGTTAATGTTGGAAATCGTTATGGAATTGAGTAATTCCGAGATGCATTGGCAGCACTTTGGCGATTATGGACTTCTATAGAGGCAGCATCGCTCAATATTTCTGCGGAGGACTTCCAACACTGTGTAGTTCCCAGAATATCAGATTTAAGGTATAACTGCTCAGCATGGGCAATGCAGTGGCCGATGGCCTTCAGTTAACGACCGAGAGGAGCAGCGTTTGCTTAAAGTCGTCAGTGCTAACGCACAAGCAACACTGTGTGATACAACCGCAGACATCAATGTGGAACGTACGACGAACGTATCCCTTACGACAATGTGACATCATATGGCGTTAATAGGCTGTGGCAGCAGTCGATCAATGCGCGTACCTATGCTAACAGCACGACATCGCCTGCAATGTCTCTCTTGGGCTCTTGACCATGTCGGTTGGACGCTATACAACTGGAAAACCGTAGTCTGGTCAGATGAGTCCCTATTTCAGTTGGTAATAGCTGATGTTAAGGTTCGAGCGTGTCGCAGACCCCACAAAGCCACGAATCTAGGTTGTCCACAAGGCACTGTGCAAACCGATGGTGGTGCAATAATGGTGTAGGCCAGGGCTTCACAACATACGTGCTCGCGGAGCAAGCTGTGAGCAGCAAGGCGCGAGCACGGAGCAGCGCGAGCACGCTACCTCCACTACCGGACCAGAGTGGAGAGTGGGGAGAGTCACGTGGGGCACACAACAGCTGCCGCCAGTCAGTGTAAATCCGCGGCCACCTGCAGGGATATCACTCTACATCTACATCTACATTCATACTCCGCAAGCCACCCAACGGTGTGTGGCGGAGGGCACTTTACGTGCCACTGTCATTACCTTCCTTTCCTGTTCCAGTCGCGTATGGTTCGCGGGAAGAACGACTGTCTGAAAGCCTCCGTGCGCGCTCTAATCTCTCTAATTTTACATTCGTGATCTCCTCGGGAGGTATAAGTAGGGGGAAGCAATATACTCGATACCTCATCCAGAAACGCACCCTCTCGAAACCTGGCGAGCAAGCTACACCGCGATGCAGAGCGCCTCTCTTCCAGAGTCTGCCACTTGAGTTTGCTAAACATCTCCGTAACGCTATCACGCTTACCAAACAACCCTGTGACGAAACGCGCCGCTCTTCTTTGGATCTTCTCTATCTCCTCCGTCAACCCGATCTGGTACGGATCCCACACTGATGAGCAATACTCAAGTATAGGTGGAACGAGTGTTTTGTAAGCCACCTCCTTTGTTGATGGACTACATTTTCTAAGCACTCTCCCAATGAATCTCAACCTGGCACCCGCCTTACCAACAATTAATTTTATATGATCATTCCACTTCAAATCGTTCCGCACGCATACTCCCAGATATTTTACAGAAGTAACTGCTACCAGTGTTTGTTCCGCTATCATATAATCATACAATAAAGGATCCTTCTTTCTATGTATTCGCAATACATTACATTTGTCTATGTTAAGGGACAGTTGCCACTCCCTGCACCAAGTGCCTATCCGCTGCAGATCTTCCTGCATTTCGCTACAATTTTCTAATGCTGCAACTTCTCTGTATACTACAGCATCATCCGCGAAAAGCCGCATGGAACTTCCGACACTATCTACTAGGTCATTTATATATATTGTGAAAAGCAATGGTCCCATAACACTCCCCTGTGGCACGCCAGAGGTTACTTTAACGTCTGTAGATGTCTCTCCATTGATAACAACATGCTGTGTTCTGTTTGCTAAAAACTCTTCAATCCAGCCACACAGCTGATCTGATATTCCGTAGGCTCTTAGTTTGTTTATCAGGCGACAGTGCGGAACTGTATCGAACGCCTTCCGGAAGTCAAGAAAAATAGCATCTACCTGGGAGCCTGTATCTAATATTTTCTGGGTCTCATGAACAAATAACGCGAGTTGGGTCTCACACGATCGCTGTTTCCGGAATCCATGTTGATTCCTACATAGTAGATTCTGGGTTTCCAAAAACGACATGATACTCGAGCAAAAAACATGTTCTAAAATTCTACAACAGATCGACGTCAGAGATATAGGTCTGTAGTTTTGCGCATCTGCTCGACGACTCTTCTTGAAGACTGGGACTACCTGTGCTCTTTTCCAATCATTTGGAACCCTCCGTTCCTCTAGAGACTTGCGGTACACGGCTGTTAGAAGGGGGGCAAGTTATTTCGCGTACTCTGTATAGAATCGAATTGGTATCGCGTCAGGTCCAGTGGACTTTCCTCTGTTGTGTGATTCCAGTTGCTTTTCTATTCCTTGGACACTTATTTCGATGTCAGCCATTTTTTCGTTTGTGCGAGGATTTAGAGAAGGAACTGCAGTGCGGTCTTCCTCTGTGAAACAGCTTTGGAAAAAGGTGTTTAGTATTTCAGCTTTATGCGTGTCGTCCTCTGTTTCAATGCCATCATCATCCCGGAGTGTCTGGATATGCTGTTTCGAGCCACTTACTGATTTAACGTAAGACCAGAACTTCCTAGGATTTTCTGTCAAGTCTGTACATAGAATTTTACTTTCGAATTCACTGAACGCTTCTCGCATAGCCCTCCTTACGCTAACTTTGACATCGCTTAGCTTCTGTTTGTCTGAGAGGTTTTGGCTGCGTTTAAACTTGGAGTGAAGCTCTCTTTGCTTTCGCAGTAGTTTCCTAACTTTGTTGTTGTGCCACGGTGGGTTTTTCCCGTCCCTCACAGTTTTACTCGGCACGTACCTGTCTAAAACGCATTTTACGATTGCCTTGAACTTTTTCCATAAACACTCAACATTGTCAGTGTCGGAACAGAAATTTTCGTTTTGATCTGTTAGGTAGTCTGAAATCTGCCTTCTATTACTCATGCTAAACAGATAAACCTTCCTCCCTTTTTTTATATTCCTATTAACTTCCATATTCAGGGATGCTACAACGGCCTTATGATCACTGATTCCCTGTTCTGCACTTACGGAGTCGAAAAGTTCGGGTCTATTTGTTATCAGTAGGTCCAAGATGTTATCTCCACGAGTCGGTTCTCTGTTTAATTGCTCGAGGTAATTTTCGGATAGTGCACTCAGTATAATGTCACTCGATGCTCTGTCCCTACCACCCGTCCTAAACATCTGAGTGTCCCAGTCTCACGAATTATTACTGCGACAAATGAAACAAATAAAGGAGAACGTACACATGCCACATAATTTTATTAGCTTAGTGTATGCCTCTATATTCGCATTAATTTGTGAACTGTTACACAGTAAAAGGTGTCACTGAAGTGTGGGATTCTCGGTTAACTTGTACTTTTTGCCGTTTACAATTGCATCTATGTTCGGATTAATTGTTCTTGTGCATTTTAGGTGCAGCGTGCAGTTTAAATTTCGATCAGACAATGCGTTTCTCAGGCGTGCCTTGTTACATTTCATTGCAGAGAACAGTTGTTCACAAACACACGTGGAACCGAACATTGATATTATTGTAGCCGCCAGTTTGTGCAAACGAGGAAATCTATCCTGAGGGAAGTGTCTGTAGAATTCCAAAATGTTTTTCTTGTTCTGAAATTTGTCTCTGAATTCTCTGTCACACTGCAGGTCAATAATTTCTTGCTGCAGCTGAGGACGAATCTCTTAAATATTCGCTGAATATGGAGAGAACAGATCAAAATCACTGTCTAGTGCTGACAGATCTTGAAAGCGCCGATCAACTGAACTATGTGAATAACGTTCACAGTCTTTGTGAACATCTTGCATGGATGATAATTTAGGAAAATGAGCTAGGTTTCCTGTTTCCAGCTGACTCACCCAAAGTGTCAATTTCATTTTAAAAGCTCGTATTTGATCTATGAAATGAGTAATTAGCAGAACTTTACCTTGTAGTAAAATGTTCAAAGCATTCAGATGGCTAGTTAAATCTGCTAAGAACGCGAGATCATATTCAAACGTGCGCGCGCATTTACCCTCCCTCCCCTCCCTCCCTACTCCGCGACCTTGCACCTGCTCGCGAGCACGTGCCTGAGCAGACGCGAGTACTCGCGCTCAAAACCGGCCAGTTGTTAAGCCCTGGTGTAGGCTGTGCTTATATGGAATGGACTGGGTCCTCCGGTCCAACTGAATTGATCATGGACCGAAAACTACTTAGCGAACATTTGCAGCCATTCATGGATTTAATGTTCCTAATTGACGATGTAAGTTTTGTGGATAACAATACGTCATTTCACCAGGACACAGTTTTTCGCGATTGGTTTGAAGAACATTCTAAACAGTTCGAGCGAGCGAATCTCATCGAACATTTGTGGGACATAATCGAGAGGTTAGTTCGAGCTCAAAATCGTGCACCAGCGACACTTTGGCCATTATGAACGGCTATAGAGACAGTGAGGCTCAATATTTCTGCAGGTGACTTTCAACGACTTTTTGATCCACGCCAGCCATGCGGTATAAGGCGCTGCAGTCATGGACTGTGCGGCTGGTCCCGGCGGAGGTTCGAGTCCTCCCTCGGGCACGGGTGTGTGTGTTTGTCCTTAGGATAATTTAGGTTAAGTAGTGGGTAAGCTTAGGGACTGATGACCTTAGCAGTGAAGTCTCATAAGATTTCAGACACATTTGAACATTTTTTTTTTTTTTGGATCCATGCCACGCCGAGTTGCCTGCACTACACCGACGCCATATTAGGAGGTGTCCTTTGACTTTTGCCACCTCAGTGTATAGCAGTTCCATTGCGTTATTGCTGATAAATCGCTGTTACGAGTAACTACAGTGAATAGCGCAAGGGTTATATCTTATTGGAGAGCGGACCATCTTTGTGGTTGGATACAGAGCTTCCTTGCAGTTAGATCTCAACATGTCGTTCTGAAAAGGTTCAAAGTTGGCCTGCTCCAAAGATTTTAAGTGATCTAGCCCTAATACCGGCGGCTTTGTGAGGCTATTCGGGGCCGATGCTGCTGTTTATATAGGGCCAAAAAGGTCGACTGGGGAAAAAAATGTGTCTAACCGCAAATATTTGTACATTGTTAGGAGGGAGTGGCATGAATAATATACTAAAAATCCTGACCGGTGGGGTACGAGCATAAGGGCCGTGGGTAGGCGTCTAAAGGACCCTTTTTAAGGTTTCTCTTGAATATCTCGAAAAACTGGAGCGTCTAGATAAAGCTGTCAAGAGAAAAATTGTGGCCATTGACGGCTCGTGTTCATGCCATTTATTGCTTGTCATCTTCTATTGCGGTACTGCCGACTCGTTTTCTTATTCCATTTACTGGCGTCACTAACTTCCTGCCTTACTTGCCCGTGAGCGGCAGCAGCAGCGCATATCGATAAGTGCACGGTCGTACCATCTCTGGAACGACCGATAGTATTTCCGGGTCGTCGTGTGTCTGATTAGTCGGTTGGAGACGGACCAGCAGTGTAGTCGGGACGCAGCAGCAGTGAAGTCGGGGACGGAGCTCCGGTGAGGCGCCGACAGCCAGTGCTCTCCGACCGCTGGTAACACACATGAACTGTCCTACGGAGGGAGATTGGAGCTGGACGACCATTGGTTGGTCGTTCGGTTGGTCGTCTCATCGGCAGACGTATATTTGGTCCTTTCACCATTTCCGGACCTGGGCAATCGGTCGGTTGGCGTGGAGCAGCGAGGAATTCTCCGCGGGATGTAGTTTGGCCAGGGCCGCTGGCGGTCTCTACGCGTGTCGGAGTGTGTGGGGCTTTTCCCATTGCTATGAGGTCCGTGGCTCACCGACCCTGGACACGAAGGTTGAGTTTTGATTTAATCTACCAGCAAGCCGAGACTGCTCATATTTTGTCGTTTGGAGTTCGCTGTCGAGTGTTGGGATATTCCCGCGAGCAACAGCGTGGTTTTCAAGTTGAAAAATTCTAGCCACACACCGGTGGAGTTTCACAGTATTTGGTTATTTGAATTGAAGTGCATCAGTGGAATCTTCTGCCTTGTGGCCGTTAACTTTCCGGTTACCTGCCCTGGCCATTGAAGTAAATTTCAGTCAGTGTAGTTTCCTCATAGTGTTGTTGCTGTCCAGCACGGTGTGTAGTTTGACAGCTCCATGTGTGATTGGTTGTGGTCGCCAATTTCTTCTACGTTGTTCTGTTGACTCCCTGTTGTGCGCTCGTCGGGTGAGGTGGAAGTTATCCTGTCGTTGGGTCCGCTGACCTTCGGTCGGTTGGGTTGTCGTCGGATCGTGGATGGTTGGCCCGACTGCCTGTCTCACCTAAGCGAGCGGTAGTGTTTGAATTCCAGGCCGACCCTTGAACTTCTGACCGCCTTTGGGCGTACTGCCTTTTTTTTGTTTGTTCTTGTTGTTTGCACTTCTATGGCTTCTAGCCGAATGTTTAAAAATTGAGGTTGTTTTGCCCTAAGGCGTAAGGTCCTTTAGGCCATCAGGCTAATTTAAAGAACTGGTTCACGAAGACCTTTGGCATTTTAAAGGTTTTAATGTTGTTGAATTTTAAGTTTTGGGCCTTCAGCCGATTCTGAGTTTGAGTTGTTTTGCTCTTAAGGCCTGCACCCTAGTTCAAAGAACTGTTTTAAGATAAGGCTTTGCCTTTTAAATTTCTGTTTTGGTTGAGTTTTGCCTAATTAAGAACTGTTTTACGTAAGGCCTTTTTTTAAAAAAATTAATGTTATTTAGCCTTAAGTGTTGGGCTTCCAACCGATTTTTGGATTCAAATTGTTTGCTCTGAAAATCTCAGATTCTTTGGGCCTGCAGCCTAAATAAAGCACTCTTATAACATAAGGCTTGCCATTTAAATTTCTAATTATGCTTGCGTTTTAAGTTACTGGCCTTCAGCCCTTTTTTAAATGAAAGTGGCTTTCAGCTGGTAGTTAAGTCCCAAAGATTAAAGCTGTGCGTTAAAAAAATTTTTTTTTGGGCTCTTGTAATGTGTGATCAAATAATAAAGTTGTATGTTCGAGTGTAACTGACAGCCCCTTATTTTGGCACTTTCCAAAATTTAAACTACCTGTCCTGTCCTGCGGGTTAAGCAGGGCGTCTCAAATTGCATACACAAAAACCGACTTAAGTCATACATACAACTCCAACGTACACCTAATGAGAGGTAATAGTTCTAAATGAAGTGGCTTAAGAACAAATATCAAATGTTTCTACCACATCTAAGTGTAGTAGAGTCGTACTAAGGGATGCATTGTGTTCTGGTGTCGTAACAGGGTGGAAAAGATGGAGATGGAGGCTAAAGGCGTGGGGGAAGGTAAGTCGCCAGGTTGTGGCCATGCACCTCTCTCCTTCACAGGTATGCAAAATGAAGAGCGAGCAAGCAGTTCCGCATTCGCTCTACAGCACTACGTCACAAACAGCAACTACAGGGTGTTTCACAATGTTATACCGACCCTGCTGCAGCTTGACTTACGAGTCATTGGCAAAACACTGGGCAAAACTGCTTTAACACTACACGGAATACATATATGATTTACTAACAATACTAACGCAAGGATCGGGTATGGGGAGAATCCTTGTAAACTTCTGAACACTGTTCTACAAAACTAGAGAGAAGTTGACCCTTACTCAAATGGTTCAAATGGCTCTGAGCACTATGGGACTTAACTTCTGAGGTCATCAGTCCCCTAGAACTTAGAACTACTTAAACCTAACTAACCTAAGGACATCACACACATTCATGCCTGAGGCAGGATTCGAACCTGCGACCGTAGCGGTCGCGCTGTTCCAGACTGAAGCGCCTAGAACCTCTCGGCCACTCTGGCTGGCGACCCTTACTCATCCCACGGCTGCTGTAGTGTTCTTGCGGGAAAGGAAACTTTTCCAACCACGAGGTCTGTATGCTTTTTCAATTTACAGATAGACTTTACCTTCCCAGGATTTCCTGTCCACTTCTGCAATGTGCGCAGACAAAATAATTCGAAGAGCTCATGTTTATATAGTGTGGTTATTTTCGGTTTATTAGGTGAGTATTTTTTTGCAGTTCTTAAATGAGCTATTATGTAAAAAAGCTTAAACCTGGAGTAGTCAGTTACCTGTCACAATAAAGAGCCTGCCCCAAATGAAACATGCTGTCAATGTGTACTCGAGAATATCGTTCCATTGTCCCCATTATAAACAGCTGGAATAGTTTTTGTAGCTTGAGAGTATCAAATGCATCGCCCCAGCCTCAGCTCTCCCAACATGTAAAGAGGCCCAGAGGCCAAAATTGACTTTCGCTGTAACAGAAGTAGGTCACCTAGCTGTCATCGATATTTCGACACAAGTGAAGCAATTCATTACAGCAGGTTACTGCTTTGCATTCAAACATAGTTAGTCCTATTCCATCAGACATATTGATGCTCAGTCTGCAAGATATACCGTGGGTGAGTGGTATGTGACTCCACTCAGTGCAGCCCACTCTACAAGTGCCAGCAATTCCTGAATGGAAGAGATTTATGCAGTCTACCAGTGACGCGATTAACGCTGAGATAAATGTAGTATGAGTCCTATTCGGAAAGTAAGGTCAGATCGGTCACAAAATGGAAACCACTGTGAAAATCCAAAATGTTTTATTTGCAACAGTAGTTACACCTTCCAGCTACTTCTCCATGTAGTCGCCGCACCGATTTAGACATTTGTCATAGCGTTGTACCAACTTTCCAATACCCTCGTCATAGAAGGCAGCGGCCTGTGGTTCCTGCCAATTCTCTACGCTGGTCTACAGCCCGTTGTCTGTGCAAGAACATTGTCTTCATATGCAACGGTTCATGTGAGCAGAGGTGAAACTCAGGGTGAAAATTACGGGTTCTATTGTGGCTGATAAAATACTACCCATCGAAAACGCTGCAGGAGCATCTTCATTGAACCTGCGGAGTGCCGCCGAGAATTGTCATCCAGAAGGAAACGCATGACAGATATGTTATGTGGGCTGCATGGCATCAGGCGAAATCTCACACCAGGAACTCCTCATACTTGGCGGGAGACACTGTGGTTTTAAGCATCTTTACGTGCTCACTGTTTACTCAGAACTGAAAAGAGCGAGTGATACGATCGACGGGCATATTAGAACCACTGTCCAATGCATCTGTGCAAAGCTTCATCGGATTCTCACTGTGGTTTCAATTTCGCACTCCATTGGACGTTACTTTTCGAATAGCTCTTGTTACTTCCTGGTCATTCATTAATTCACTACCAAGTGATTATAACATTGTTACACACCCTTGCTGTATGATGTCAACGACCTACAGAGGCAAGGTACCATGTTAACCAATCCAATACCTTTCCCACCACCACTTCGCACGTCACTGACATCATCACACAACAAATTAAGGACTTCTCACCCATTGTTTATGGGAATGTATTTAACGTAGAAGGTCACCTAACAACTGCAAATAAGTACTCACCTAATAAAGTAAAAATAACTTCTCTATACTGGGTGAACATTAATAAAACTGATAAACTACAGGGACGGATTCCTGACTGGGAACAGAGGAAACAAGGTCCTACGAACATGCGTCAATCCTGACCATTATCCTGCAGTCGCTTACCCTACATCGTGTAGCCCGAATCAGGAGAGCGCAATGTTCAAAATTTTTTGTCCTTCAAAAACAAAAGTCGTCTCGGATTTTCAGACCTGACTTCGAGAATTTCTTCTTTACTCTGAAGACTTCAGATCTTTTCCGATACGATACAGACTTTAGGATTGATAATTCCGACGTCTAGTGTCTCGCTGTATGACTTCTTGTCGGCCCCTGGTAGCTGAATGGTCAGCGTCGCGGATTGTCAATCCTCTGGGCCCGGGTTCGATTCCCGGCTGGGTCGGGGAATTTTCTCCGCCTAGGGACTGCGTGTTGTGCCGTCCTCATTATCATCCTCATCGACTGCAGGTCGCCGAAGTGGCGTCAAATTGAAAGACCGGCACCCAGCGAACGGTCTGCCCGGCGGGGGGACGTAGCCATACGAATAAATAAAAAACTTCTACCAGTATAATTTTCTGCCATCTGCACGCCTAATGGCTCTTCAGCAAGACTGATCACTATTTCGTCTGTGTTCCATCTGCTGTTTTCTGGTGTTCCGCACAGTCGTTGAAAGGAGTCTATTCTATGTTCCTTCCTTTTATTATAGCCCATGCCGTACTATCACGGAAGAATGGAGAAGCGATTTTCTTCCTTTTAGGAGCATTACGGAAGGACCTTTCCGCTCGACACCAGTCCCTCGTATGGACTTCAACTCGGCGGTCAAGAAAACTGCTTATCGTGACCAGAACTGTGAATGGCGCGTATCCCGACATCATGCGGCCATATAATCCCTGTTCGCGGCCATGGTTGACCCCTGTTTAGCTTAGCAGATGTCATGTGATCTGTCTCTTCCGCACTGATGTTACCCCACCCTGATATACTGGTTGAAAATCACGGCTTTTGGACAGTGTGATCAGAAAAGACTAAAATATGTTTGGTCGGTGTTCGGAAGAATCTGTAGAGAGGGAGAATATTCCGTGGTTTCGGGAATAGGATTCGTTTTCGGAATTACGAGGGTGGGGAGGCCAGTGCTGGAGAGACGAGGTCTTCCATTGTGAGCGCCCGTATGTGACGGTCACTCGATATCAGCTTTGTTGGTACGGACAGACTTGCTGTCTCTGCTCTCAGGAGAGTTTATAGTTAGAACAGTTAGGCACTGTACTGTTGCGAACCTATACGATTCTGGACTTCACCTCCAAGTTGGAAGTCGTCGTGGAGTACACAGCGTTCAGTTACTGAGAGCACTTCCTATGCCTAGAATTACGTTGAGACGTTATCTGAACTCCGACCTTGTGGCTGGGAGTTCGCGTTTCTCATCTGTAGAACATTTAATAGAGGACCACCTTCTGCAGTCCTAGTGTTTGAAAGAGTTTATTTGTGGCTGTAGTTCTTCCATCGTCGCAGACGAGCACGAGAAACATCACTTCGACGCACCGGACGCAGTACATACGGTGATATCGCAAATTGCTTCTCCCCATTAGGGCAATAAAAGCTAAATAGCTGTGATCACGTTAGTTTATTTCCACTGAGGTTCCACACCACCGTAGATCATCTTTGAAAGTAGAGTCTTCTATTGTTTGGTACGTAGATGATGTAAGTCATTTCGCGTTATTGCTGTTAGACCGCGCAGTCATAATAAGGGGCAGAATTGGTCAATTGACTAGTAATTTAGTAAACGTAAACTTTGTAATGTAAAGGTTTTTTTAATCTACAATAAATATATAAGCAGGAACAACGTTTATCATTTAGTAGGATTAGTGCCTTCATCATTCATTTATGTTTAGATTATAATTTATAGAATTAAGGGATCCCAAGATCTGCTTCAGGGGGAAGTCAGACAGGGTCAAATCTTCATTTTAACGTTTATTATTCTCCGTTGCGCACATTCATTTTACACCCGCCTGGAGTAGCATCTTGCAATTTAAAGCAGGCCTTGCGGAAGATTCGGTATAACTGCGTAAAACCGCCTGTAAGTGCCCCCTTGTGACGTAGTGAGTTAGACCGTGTTCTTTAGTTTACGGGTCAGACTATAAGAGAGTCCACTGGGTCCCGATGGTATGTCATATTCTTTACACTACTACTGAAGCACACCGCCTACCATCTCACATTGCCCGCATGCAGCGTTAATCCCCACATGCATGTAACAAACGTCGAAGGATTTCAGTTGGCTCAGTACGTTCAGTAGAGAGGAATTCAGTGACACATTTCTGTTTTAGACACACTTAGATTTCAGACGCCATTTTAGATAATTCCCCTGCTGCTGGGACCCGTCGTGGGATATCGAAACCGAACATGAGGAGATTAAAAAATTAGTACTACACCAGCATAATCTGGCTCGGATGCTCGAAGGCCACACAAAATACATCTACATCTACGAGATTACTCTGCTCTTCACAATAAAGTGCCTGGCAGAGGGTTCAATGAACCACCTTCAAGCTGTCTCTCTACCGTTCCACTCTCGAATGGCACGCGGAGAAAACGAGCACTTAAATTCTTCTTTGCGAGCCCTTATTTCTCTTATTTTATCGTTATGATCATTTCTCCCTACGTAGGTGGGTGCCCACAGAATGTTTTCGCAATCGGAGGAGAAAACTGGTGATTGAAATTTCATGAGAAGACCCTGTCGCAACGTAAAACGCCTTTGTTTTAATGATTGCCACTCCAGTTCACGTATCATGTCTGTGACACTATTCCCCTATCTCGCGATAACTCAAAACGAGCTGCCCTTCTTTATACTTTTTCGATGTCATCCGTCAGTCCCACCTGATGCGGATCCCACACCGCACAGCAATACTCCAGAATACGGCGGACAAGCGTGGTGTAAGCAATCTCTTTAATAGACCTGTTGCACCTTCTAAGTGTTCTGCCAATGAATCGTAGTCTTCGGTTTGCACTACCCACAATATTATGTATGTGATTATTCCAATTTATATTATTTATAATTGTAATCCCTAAGTATTTACCTGAATTTACAGCTTTCAGATTTGTGTGACTTATCGCGTAATCGAAAGGAGTACTCATGTGAATAACTTATCACTTTTTCTTATTCAGGGTCAATTGCCACTTTTCACATCATACAGATATCTTATCTAAATCATTTTGTAAGTCGTTTAGATCATCTGATGACTTTACAAGACGGTAAATGACAGCATCATCTGCAAACAATCTATGACGGCTACACAAATTGTCTCCTCTGTCGTTGATATAGATTAGGAACAATAGAGGGCCTATAACACTTCTTTGGGGAACTCCTGATATTACTTCTGTTTTACTCAATGACTTTCCGTCTATTACTACGAACTGTGACCTCCCTTCCAGTCGCACAACTGAGGCGATATTCCGTAGGCACGCAGTTTGGTGGCATTAGTTTCGGAGCGACACACGTGGATGTCCTAACGACTGTGACATGTCACACGCTTGTATGTTGGACGCCAGGTTGTTTCTTTGGATCGCTAGAGGATTGCCGCTTTAGGCAGATACTAGATCGTACATTATGGGCAAGGACGCTTCCAAGCAATTTTTCACGGCGCTGGCACGGTTCATTCTGTCGACGGGATGCAACACGGCCCGAGCACTGGCGCGGTGGTCCGCCAAAACTCGCGTTTAGCGAGCCTCGCAGACAGCCCGGGATTTATCATATATGTGAAAACGTATGCCAGGCGCATTATGCAGTCAGCGCCGTGATGAAATATTCACCGCCGCTTGAGGGGACGGCCTCGGCGGACATAACTCATTCGCAAGGAGCCAGCTGCAGCTGCCCGGAAAACGTTCCGTCCTGGGGGGCCAGCTCCGTCTCTCTCTCCCTCCCTCCCTCCCCCCACCACAACACCCCCGTCTCCCTCACTCCGTTATGGAAAAAAAGGAGAACGAAACGCTAGCCCTTGAGCGGCGCCGACAGCGCGTGTAACACGATAATGCCAGCCAGCGAAGGGTGCGTAACCATTTCCACGGCCGCGAGCGATCGCCCCATTGTGTGCTGTCACTCAAAGCTGCCTCGACCACTGCAGTACGCAGTACGTCTTTCCCGGTCTGGCATCACTCTGCATCCCTCGTACCAGCAGACACCTCACCTCGTATTCACTTGTTCCTATTTCCCCACGACAGGCACGCGTAGTCTCTATAAAAAAACTAATACAAGAATTTATTACCGGTATCAGCAAATGCCCGTCATCGTTAGCTGGCTCGAGTCATGCTTGTCTTTGGTCAAACCTCGGTTGCAGTCCTGTGGTTTTATTTCTGCTGCGGTTATCGCGATAATGTTGGTGTCCTCTCCGTGAGTGGCAGCAGCAGCGTGTATCGATACTAGAACTACACCAAAGAAGTCTCCGTCACGCGTACACTGGCCGGGATCGCTGGCGGTCCGCACGCGCGGTTGAAGTGTGAGGTGTTGCTTGCGAGTGCTACGAAGTTCGTCGCCCACCGATTTTGGACATGAAAGTTGAGTCCTCACTTAACCTACTATCGAGTCTCAACTGTTTACATTTCTTCGTTTGATCCTGGTTGTCGCTTTTGAGACATTCCCACGAGCAACAACGTGTGTGTATTCAAGTCAGCCGTCTTCCTGTGGGATTTACCTTAATTTATTCCCTGTTACTGAAGTTGACCTAGTAGATAGTGTCGGAAGTTCCATGCGGCTTTTCGCGGATGATGCTGTAGTATACAGAGAGGTTGCAGCATTAGAAAATTGTAGCGAAATGCAGGAAGATCTGCAGCGGATAGGCACTTGGTGCAGGGAGTGGCAACTGACCCTTAACATAGACAAATGTAATGTATTACGAATACGTAGAAAGAAGGATCCTTTATTGTATGATTATATGATGGCGGCACAAACACTGGTAGCAGTTACTTCTGTAAAATATCTGGAAGTATGCGTACGGAGCATTTGAAGTGGAATGATCATATAAAATTAATTGTTGGTAAGGCGGGTGCCAGGTTGAGATTCATTGGGAGAGTCCTTAGAAAATGTAGTCCATCAACAAAAGAGGTGGCTTACAAAACACTCGTTAGACATATACTTGAGTATTGCTCATGAGTGTGGGATCCGTACCAGGTCGGGTTGAGAGAGGAGATAGAGAAGATCCAAAGAAGAGCGGCGCGTTTCGTCACAGGGTTATTTGGTAAGCGTGATAGCGTTACGGAGATGTTTAGCAAACTCAAGTGGCAGACTCTGCAAGAGAGGCGCTCTGCATCGCGGTGTAGCTTGCCCGCCAGGTTTCGAGATGGTGCGTTTCTGGATGAGGTATCGAATATATTGCTTCACCCTACTTATACCTCCCAAGGAGATCACGAATGTAAAATTAGAGAGATTCGAGCGTGCACGGAGGCTTTCCGGCAGTCGTTCTTCCCGCGAACCATACGCGACTGGAACAGGAAAGGGAGGTAATGACAGTGGCACGTAAAGTGCCCTCCACCACACACCGTTGTGCGGCTTGAGGAGTATAAATGTAGATGTAGATGTCGTATCTTCTGCCTTGTGGCCATTGACGTTCCGGTTACCTGCCCTGGTCAAAAATGGTTCAAATGGCTCTGAGTACTATGGGATTTAACTGCTGAGTCATCAGTCCCCTAGAACTTAGAACTACTTAAACCTAACTAACCATAAGGACATCACACACATCCATGCCCGAGGGAGGATTCGAACCTGCGACCTTAGCGGTCGCGCGGTTCCAGACTGTAGCGCCTAGAACCGCTCGACCACTCCGGCCGGCTGCCCTGGTCGTTCACGTAATCTTCGGCAGTGTATTTTCCTTGTCGTGTTGTTGCTGTCCAGCATGGCCTGCAGTTCGACAGCTGAGGTGTTGTTGGTCGTTGTGGGCTCCAATATTCTGTTTGTCGTGTATTGAAATCTTGTGGTCGTTTGCTGGTTGCATGGAGAGGAACTGATTTTGTTGATTGGTCGGTCGGCTGGATTGCCTCCAGATTAAGAAGTCGTTGAACAGGCTGCCTTTCTCACGTAAACAGGCGTTAGTATTACAATCTCAGGCCATGAGCCCAGTATTAATATCTCTTAAATTAATATTCTTGTCTTGCCCTTAAGGCATGAGATTGTTATTCTCTATAGGAGCCTTCAGCCGAATTTTATATGAATTGTTCTAAGATACGGCCTTCTCTCTTTTAAAACTCTTGTTTCTAGGGCTTATTCCGTTAAATTATTTGCTGATGTGCGTCCTTCAGCCGCGTTTTAATATCTCTTAAATTAATGTTCTTCTCTTGCCCTTAATGCATAAGATTGTTATGCTTTTGTATGGGGTCTTCTGCCGAATTTTGCATGAAATGTTTTAACATAAGGCCTTCTGCCTTTTGATTGAAACTCTTCTTATTGCTTAATATGTGGCCTCCAGCCACGTTCCATTAAAATGAAATTGCTACGGCCTTCAGCCTGTTTAGATTGAAGATTTAGAAAATATTCTTGGGTGAAACCTCCTGGAGAACCTTGTTTTTCAGTTTCTTGCTGAGGCCTTGTGTCTTGGATTTTGAGTGTGGCCTTTAGCCGATCTAATGTTAATCAAAGGAGGTCGATTAAGGTTTGAGTGTTTTGCATCCCTGTTTTAATATTGTGTATTGATAAATAAAGTTTGTACGTTGAGTGCAACTGACAGCTACTTATTTTGGCCCCTTTCCACAATCTAATCCGCTCTGTCCTGCTAGCCCAGGCATTTCCGTTTCGACATCACATATAAACTTTATTTAGGGCAACGGCCTTACCGCAGTGGATACACCGGTTCCCGTGAGATTACCGAAGTTAAGCGCTGTTAGGCGTGGCCGGCACTTGGATGGGTGACCATCCAGCCGCCATGCGCTGTTGCCATTTTTCGGAGCACTCAGCCTCGTGCTGACAATTGAGGAGCTACTCGACCGAATAGTAGCGGCTTCGGTCAAGAATACCATCATAACGACCGGGAGAGCGGTGTGCTGACCCACGCCCTCCTATCTGCATCCTCCACTGAGGATGACACGGCGGTCGGATGGTCCCGGTAGGCCACTCGTGGCCTGAAGACAGAGTGCTAAATAAAATATAAGCTTTAGTTACATGCATACTGAGCCTCATGAAAATTTTGACCATAGTTCCCAGTCAGCAAGTTCACAGTCCTGTCCAGCCAACTGAAAGAAATGATTCTATTCTCTGTCTGACCAGCGGGATAAGGACTATGATTATAAATGAAGATTTTGAGTTCTAATTGATAAATATATTTAGTCAAGTTTCACATGCACAACGCTGTAATATTAATTATGTTCATTCTGACAGTAAATCTCTCTGTTCTAAACAGTACTATGAGCAATTCAGAGGCGACCTCTACGGTAAGTTCCTACTAAAGTCTGTCGCCCTGGCTACTGATAATTAGCATGTATTATTTAGCGCCACTTATTTTTTTCTTAAAACGATGTATTTAGGTAAAATATTGACCTAATCAATCTGATACTTGACAGTTTAAACATTATTACACTGTATCATATGTTGATAAAGTTTGAAAAAGCAACTTAAAAATTTAACTTCATTCATAATTATGGTGCAATACTTGTGTGCTACGCACAGACGCGTTATGGGACGTGGCGCTACTGGTCGTGAACTGGGGTAAGTCCTGGCACACTTCGTCGCCTCTGTATTTCTCTTACACTACATCACTTGTTTCGCTACAATCTCACTAAAAGGCCTTAAAAATTTAACTTCATTCATAATTATGGTGCAATACTTGTGTGCTACGCACAGACGCGTTATGGAACGGCGCGCTACTGGTCGTGAACTGGGGTAAGTCCTGGCACACTTCGTCGCTTCTGTATTTCTCAGATACTACACCACTTGTTTCGCTACAATCTCACTAAAAGCACCTAATTCCTAGTAACTTATTGCTGAATGTACTAAAAATTTAACTTCATTCATAATTATGGTGCAAAACTTGTGTGCTACGCACAGACGCGTTATGGGACGTGGCGCTACTGGTCGTGATCTGGGGCAAGTCCTGGCACACTTCGTCGCCTCTGTATTTCTCTTACACTACATCACTTGTTTCGCTACAATCTCACTAAAAGGCCTTAAAAATTTAACTTCATTCATAATTATGGTGCAATACTTGTGTGCTACGCACAGACGCGTTATGGAACGGCGCGCTACTGGTCGTGAACTGGGGTAAGTCCTGGCACACTTCGTCGCCTCTGTATTTCTCAGATACTACACCACTTGTTTCGCTACAATCTCACTAAAAGCACCTAATTCCTAGTAACTTATTGCTGAATGTACTAAAAATTTAACTTCATTCATAATTATGGTGCAAAACTTGTGTGCTACGCACAGACGCGTTATGGGACGTGGCGCTATTGGTCGTGATCTGGGGCAAGTCCTGGCACACTTCGTCGCCTCTGTATTTCTCATACACTACAGCACTAGTTTCGCTACAATCTCACTAAAAGGCCTTAAAAATTTAACTTCATTCAGAATTATGGTGCAATACTTGCGTGCTACGCACAGACGCGTTATGGGACGTGGCGCTACTGGTCGTGAACTGGGGTAAGTCCTGGCACACTTCATCGCCTCTGTATTTCTCATACACTACACCACTTGTTTCGCTACAATCTCACTAAATGCACCTAATTCCTAGTAACTTATTGCTGAATGTACTAAATTATCAACACATTGCAGTTCATCTAATTGGCATCTGTCAAGTTGGGGCCATTTTATATATGACGGGAAAACAACGTGCCTGCGAGAGCAATTGTTGCTGCCGCCCTAATTACGCCACAGTGGAGCAAGCTGGTAAAACGATGAATCGCTATCGAGTACGCGCTTCTGTCGATTGAGTCAATGACCGTTATTTTTTAATTTGAAATACAACGAGATTCTGCGTTTTAGCCCTTGTCTCCATTTATAATATTACACTGATGAGTCAAAGAAACTGATACACTTGCCTAATATCGTGTAGGGCTGCCGAGAGCACGTAGAAGTACCGCAACACGACGTAGCATAGACTCGACTAATGTCTGAAGTAGTGCTGGAGGGAATTAACACCATGAGTCCTGCAGGGCTGTCTATATATCCGAAAGAGTACGAGGGGGTGGATATATCTTCTTAACAGCACGTTGAAAGGCATCCCAGATATGCTCAATAATGTTCATGTCTGGGGAGTTTGTTGGCCAGCGGAGATGTTTAAAGTCGAGAGTGTTCCTGGATTCACTCTGTAGCAACTCTGGACGTGTGGGGTGTCGCATTGTCCTGCTGGAATTGCCCAAGCCCGTCGGAATGCACAATAGACATTAATGAATGCAGCTGATCAGACAGGATGCTTATGTATGTCTCACCTGTCAAAGTCGTATCGAGACGTAACAGGGTTCCTATAACACTCGAACTTCACACGCCCCACACCGGCGCCTCTACCAGCTTGTACAGTCCCCTGCTGACATGCTGCGTCCATGGATTCATGTGGTTGTCTCCATACCCGTACACGTCCATCCGCTCAATACAATTTGAAATGAGACTCGTCCGACCAGGCAACATGTTTCTAGTCATCAACAGTCCAATGTCGGTGTCGACGGGCCCAGGCGAGGCGTAAGGCTTTGTGTCGTGCAGCCATCAAGAGTACACGAGTGGGCCTTCGGCTCCAAAAGCCCATATCGACGATCGTTGAATGGTTCGCACGCTGACACTTGCTGATGGCCCAGCATGGAAATCTGCAGCAATTTGCTCAAGTGTTCCACTTCTGTCACGTAGAACGATTCTCTTCAGTCGTCGTTGGTCCCGTTCTTGCAGGATCTTTCTCCGGTCGCAGCGATGTCGGAGATTTGATGTTTTACCGCATTCTTGATATTCACGGTAGTCTTGAAATGGTCGTACGGGAAAAATCCTCACTTCATTGCTACTCGGAGATGCTGTGTCCCATCGCTCGTACGCCGACTACAACACCACGTTCAAACTTAAATATTGATAACCTGCCATCGCAGCAGCAGTAACCGATCTAACAAGTGCGCCAGACACTTGTTGTCTTATATAGGCGTTGCCGACCGAAGCGCCGTGTTCTGCCTATTTATATATCTCTGTATTTGAATACGCATGCCAATACCAGTTTATTCGGCGCTTCAGTGTATCTGCAGCTCTAATTTCAATCACTTCCTTTAAGACGATGTCCCAATAGAGAGGAGCAATCTGTCTCATCATAAATAATTCTGTGCCCCTCTTTTATACCGTGATCCGACAAAGCAGGTTTCTGAAGTAGTAGCAATCGTACGTGGCGACGGTGCTTTACATATCTGTCATAAACGGTGGTGATCGTCTAGCCAGTAAGTAAATGGTGTTCAAAACTTGAAGCCAAAAGTAACTTTCACATTATATGTCACTTCCGGATAACGTAGCTCGATGAAAATTATACGTAAAAAGAGCTGATGCTGTATAGTGCGAAAGGCAATTGTAAGAAAAACCCAAAGAGACGAACAGAAATGAAACTTTTATTCAAAGACAATAGTTACAGTGAAGTCACCGTTATTCATTATGGGCCCTTGTACTGTCATTAAATTTTCATACTTCTTGATTTATCCATCATCTAGTAAATTGCAATTATTAAAGAGAGGAAGTAAATGGTTGAAAAGAAGTTAGCACGCTCCCTGGTCTCGTGCCGTCTGTTCGTCATCCTTTGATTGCCTGACATGCCTCTCGAGAAGTTAACCTTTGTCATCAGAATTATGTGTTGTGCTTGATAAATACTGAAATTATTTTGATTTAGGGGACGGTTCTTGTATAAGAAGCCGTCTTAACGTTTGATGCGGAAGCTGGGCTATGAATCTGACGGAGACGGCGAGAAGAGTAGCAGCAGCAGCAGCAGCTGTCTGATACAGAATCCGTCTTTCAGCCTCTCTAACATGCTGCTAAGAAGCGAGCTATATCTGCGTATTTTACCTGGTAGACTAGTGTTTAGCAAATTACTTTAAGTGAGGCTGATTTCTCGTGTATTTTTCTGTCATCAGAAGCGCCACGTCTCGTTCTGAAGTTTAAATATCGTGTTAGCACACAGCATATCATGCGTAGTTTAGGTAAGTGCATTAGAGTTTGCATATTTATTTCCTGCAGTAGCCTTTTGGTACGCAGACTTTCTAGTAAAAAGTACCTGTTGATACGATTTTTCAGTAGAGAAATTTTTATCTGTACTAAGAGGTTGCATGGGGGCTTAATTATTGAAATTAAAATAATTTTAATTTTTTAATTTTCGTAGCTGTCTGTCCGGTTACGAAGTCTCGTAAACGGTTGGCCTTGACTAGTATTATTACGCTATCTGACTGCATAGAACAACAACAAAGAATGAAATGGAAATTTTCATTAACACAATTAATTAATTAAGTCCCCAGCAACTATAAAACCTACGAAACCAAAGCACAAGTGTAACTGTTCTGTGTGTGGAAGTATGACTCAACGTACGCATCTGGCACGGTTCTTCTTCAACAACACAAGAAATTTTAAATATCATTTATACTGAATTAATTAAAGAAAATAGAAATACCATAATTACTCAAGAAAACCAGAATTACACTCTAATACAAGAACACAAGCCAGATGCTTTGTTGACTGAACCTGTAATGACGCATTATTCAGGACATTGAAATAATGAGAAAGAAAAGAAAAGTAGTTTGTTACCTTAATTTATATTGATGAAAAGCACTCTAGACATTACAATCTCTCCACACCGACTCGCTACTATCACATCTCAACAAGAACTTTTCAGTATCACATCTCAGCAAGCACTGCCTACTAGCTCATCTCAACAAACACTCCTCACTACGACATCTCAGCACTGACTACCACGAGTTCTCCCAAAGCACTGCCCACTACGAGTTCTCAATAATCACTGCCAGTGGAGGCGGCGGAACAATACTCTCTAGCGCGATCTCTGGCGCTGTGGCTCAGTGTAGCCACCTTTCAAGGTTACGGATCTTGCGGACTCAAGCTGTAGTGTTTTATTATTCTCCTCGTTGTATAATGCATCGACCCCAATCACAGTAGCGCCACAGTCGGGTAAATTTCTCTGCTAGTAGTTTCTAAGCAAATTCTGACTGCTTTGTTTGTATTTTTTGAGATATTACACCCAATTTTTACACAGTACGATATGGCCAGGATCTGTGATGTTGCGAGCGGACAAAATGAGAATTGACTGCTGTTCGTAACAGGTGGAAACTGTGTGGACTACGTTGGCCAGCCTGCTGGCTAATGCTCAAAGTTGCGGCGACATCGGAGCTCCGTTGACGAGACCTGCGACACCGCTGGTGCCGTTGGAGTCCCCGTGTGACCTGGCTGTCGCTGCGTCTTCCGATGCCCAACTATGTGAGTCAGTGGGAGACGGTGCTAGGTTCGCATACCGTTGGGCGGAAGGCGAGAGATGGAAAATGCAACACGGCAGGCTCTTTACGGTTTAGCGACAGGTACGAGGTGCTACCCAGCTTTTATAATACTTGTCAGGCAGCACGGGATGCATCTTATACTGGGCCAGTAGCAGATTCGCATGGCCGGTCTGGACAGATGCAGAGGGTAGGTATGCTAGGCGCTGGGAGCTGCAACATTAGGTGGGTGATGAGGCGTTGGGTTGGGTTGTTTTGGGGAAGGAGACCAGACAGCGAGGTCATCGGTCTCATCGGATTAGGGAAGGAAGGGGGAGGAAGTCGGGAGTGCCCTTTCAAAGGAACCATACCGGCATTTACCTGTAGCGATTTACGGAAATCACGGAAAACCTAAATCAGAATGGCCGGACGCGGGATTGAGCCGTCGTCCTCCCGAATGCGAGTCCAGTGTGCTAGCCACTGCGCCACGTTGCTCGGTGGCGCCTAGGAGAAATAGCATGAAGGACGGGGAAGAAAGCCAGTGTGCACCATGCATGCTTGCTGGGGGGTCTCGTCCTTGACGTGGAGGAGGCCCTGCCACCGGCTATTGAGTGCAATGGGCGTAACCGGCCGCAAATGGTGGCAATTGTCGGTACGAATTACCCCTGCCGCTTGGGTTCTGAGGCCAAACTAAGCTCCTTTCGGCGAATGGCTGTTTTGGTGAAGGCAACCAGCATCGCTAAGCTGTCTATTTGGAGCACCGTACACAGGGACGATAGCCGTCTTCTGGTTTGGAAACCACACGCTTAGGCGACACAGTGATGGTATCGGATGCGAATTTCTCAACCTCCTTATTGGGTGGAGATGTAGGATTCTCCTTAATAGGTCAGGCGTGCAGGCGTCAGGCGTGCAGGAAGCGGCTACTGCGACAGCGGACTACGCGTCGCATGCACAAGGAGGTTTATTGGGTTAGAGACCCCCCTCCCCGCGCCGTTTGGGATCAGAGATCAGTTGCCTGCCAAAACCGAAGTTACGTCAGCCACAGTGTTCTCAGAGAATGCTTGTCCTCGCAGATCAGATACAGAGAACGTTAATAAGATATTAGTACACTGCAGAAGCATCCAAGTCAAGGGCCCAAAATTAGTATCGCTAATTGAAGCTCGTAATGCCCAAATGGTACTTGTAAAAGAAATTTGGTTAAAACTGGAACAGTGACGAAATCCTAAGTAGGGATGGATTAGACGCCAGTGGTGGCGGCGTATTTATTACAGTATAGAACTCGATAATACCCAGCGAGGTTATCACCGATGACGAATGTGGATTACTCTGGGTGCAGTTAAGCATCAAAGATCGGTCAAAAATAGTAATCGGGCGCCTTTATAGACCGCCTGGGCCAGGAGCCGTAGTGGTAGAGCGCTCCAGAGAGAGCTTACACGATAGTTAGAAATTTTCCTGATCGTGCTATTGTAATGTGGGGTGATTTCAACTTGCCAAGTACAGGAGAGTCATGTTATCAGAATGGTGCCAGAGATAGGGATTCTTGTGATATTATTCTCAATTTTTTTTCCTAAAAATTAATTTTAACAGATGGTCAGAGAACGTCTTAGATCCCCTACAAACAAACACTCCTGAATAAATTGGATCAGTTAGCACGGAGCATGGTATCTGTGGTCATAAGCTGTGATGGCGACTATGGACACGTGGCCACGGGTTTTACGAGCAACGTTAAGAGAAATAAGAAGATATTTTTGCTTCGCAAGTGTGACCGGATACAAATTGGAGAGCATCTGCGTAGACCGCATAAAGTATTCAGTGCCGACGACGAAGATGTGGAGCAGTATCGCAAAAAATTCAAACACCTCGTTCAATAGGATTAGACAAGGATGTTCCGAGCAGGGTGATAAGGATGGGAAAGACCCGCCGTGGTTTAATAGCGGTGTAAACAAAGAGAGCTTCATCACAGATTCAAGAGTAGTGAAAACCTAGGTGAACGAAATGGAAATGAGCGTAAGGAAAGCAATGAGAGCAAGTAAAATTTTGTCGACGGGGCTGAGTAAAAATAGCAAGAAGTTTTGGTCTTACGTAAAATTAGTATTCGGTTCAAATCATCTATTGATTCACTCACAGACCATACCGACGCCGATACGATTAGACAATACGATTTTGACCATATAATTGTCGGTAAAGCGGATGCCAGACTGAGATTCATTGCAAGAATCCTAAGGAAATGCAATCCGAAAACAAAGGAAGTACACTTATTCGCCCACTGCTTGAATACTACTCAACGGTGTGGGATCCATACCAGATAGGGTTGATAGAAGAGATAGAGAAGATCCAATGGAGAGCAGCGCGCTTCGTTACAGGATCATTTAGTAATCGCGAGAGCGTTACGGAGATGATAGATAAACTCCAGTGGAAGACTCTGCAAGAGAGACGCTCAGTAGCTCGGTACGGGCTTTTGTTGAAGTTTCGAGAACATACCTTTACCGAGGAGTCCCTCCTACATATATCTCACCAAGAGACCATGAGGATAAAATCAGAGAGATTAGAGCCCACACAGAGGCATACCGACAATCTTTCTTTCCACGAACAATACGAGACTGGAATAGAAGGGAGAACCGATAGAGGTAATCAAAGTTCCCTCCGCCACACACCGTCACGTGGCTTGCGGAGTATGGATGTAGATGTAGATGTAGATAAGGAAGATAACAGAGAGAGTAGGCCGAAATATTGAATTCGTTCTTGCGAAACGTGTTTCACCACGAGAGATCGTAACACATTCCCTCCTTTCAGTCGTCGTACGAACGACTGGATGACAGGTATTGAGATTCTGTTTTCAGGAAGGGGCGTAGGGCAGATATACAAAATGGCTCTGAGCACTATGGGACTTAACATCTGTGGTCATCAGTCCCCTAGAACTTAGAACTACTTAAACCTAACTAACCTAAGGACATCACACACATCCACGCCTGAGGCAGGATTCGAACCTGCGACCGTAGCGGTCACGCGGTTCCAGTCTGAAGCGCCTACAATCGCACGGCCACACCGGCCGGCGCAGATATACAGAATGCTAGACTTATATCGTCGACATCAATATGTTGCTGGATTATGAAACATGTTTTACGCTCAAGAATTATGACGTTTTTGGAGAATTAAAATCTCCTCTATAAAAATCAACATGGTTTCCGCAAAAAGGGATCCTACGAAACCTAGCTCGCTCTGTTCCTCCATGAGATCCACGGCTGCCATGTCCATTGCTTCAGGAAGGCATTTGACACCGTCCCACACTGTTGTTTAGCAAAACAGTACGAGTTTGTCGAGTATGGGAGAAGACTTGCGACTAGACGGAAGACTTCCTAGCAGATAGAACTCAACACCCCGCTCTTAACGGGTCTAAATCAGCAGATGTAAAGGCAATTTCCGGAGAACACCAAGGAAGCGTAACAGGACCCTTCTACACACATCAAAAAAGGTTTTGCATCACACCCGTTCCCAGAACTCCTGAAGATAGACGGTGACTGTGGATATTGTATCACAGACACAGTCCCTTTGACTGTTCAGAGATGTCACTAAACCCGCCCAAAGATGTTCAAAAAATGCATTCAATTGGCTCTGAGCACTATGGGACTTAACATATGAGGCCATCAGTCCCCTAGAACTTAGAACTACTTAAACGTAGAACCGCTCGGCCACACCGGCCGGCCCCAAATATGTAAACAACCACCCATGAGCAACGCCTAGTTAGACAGAGGTGGTCCGACAGCCGATCGGTTCCAGTCATTCCACCAGGACGGAAGTACACGGCTCGTGTTCCGTAGTTCAACCATGCCTAGACTGTCAATATCGCGGTTCGATCGCGTCCGCATTGTTATTTTATGCCAGGAAGGGCTCTCAGCAAGGGAAGTGTCCAGGCATCTCGGAGTGAACCAAACCGATGTTGTTCGGACATGGAGGAGATGCAGAGAGACAGGAATTGTCGATGACCTGCCTCGCTCAGGCCGCCCAACGACTACTACTGCAGTGGATGACCGCTACCTACGGTTTATAGCTCGGAGTAACCCTGACAGCAATGCCACCATGTTGAATAATGCTTTTCTTCCAGCGACAGGACCTCGTGTTACGACTGAAACAGTGCGCAATAGTCTGCATGATGCGCAACTTCACTCCCGACGTTCATGGCTAGGTCCATCTTTGCAACCACGACACCATGCAGCGCGGTAGAGATGGGGCCTAACAACATGCCGAACGGACCGCTCAGGATTGGCATCACGTTCTTTTCACCAGTGAGTCTCGCGTTTGCCTTCAACCAGACAAACATCGGAGACGTGTTAGGAGGCAACCTGGTCAGGCTGAACGCCTTAGACACACTGTCCAGCGAGCGCAGCAAGGTGGAGGTTCCCTGCTGTTTTGGGTTGGCATTATAAGGGGCAGACGTACGCCGCTGGTGGTCATGGTAGGAGTCGTAACGGCTGTACGATAGGTGAATGACATCCTTCGATCGATAGTGCAACCATATCAGCAGCATATTGGCGAAGAATTCGTCTTCATGGACGACACTTCGCGCCGCCATGGTGCACGCCTTGTGAATGACTTCCTCGAGGATAACGTCATCGCTCGACTAGAGTGGCCAGCATGTTCTCCAGACATGAACCCTATCGAAGATGCCTGGGATAGATTGAAAAGGGCCGTTTATGGATGACGTCGCCCGCCAACCACTGTGAGGTATCTACGCCGAATCGCCATTGAGGAGTGGGTCAATCTGGACCAACAGTGCCTTGATGAACTTACGGATACTATGCCACGACGAATACAGGCATGCATCAATGCAACAGGAGGTGCTACTGGGTAATAGAAGTACCGGTGTATACAGCAGTCCGGACCACCACATCTGAAGGTCTCACTATATGCTGGTACAACATGTAATGTGTGGTTTTCATGAGCAATAAAAAGGGAGGAAATGATGTTTATGTTGATCCCTATTCCAATTTTCTGTGCAGGTTCCGGAACTCTCGGAACCGAGGTGTGTAGCTTAAGATTTAAATGAATCTGGTAGAAGTCGTCGGATGTTATTTAAGACTGTTCATAGATGATGCGCTGGTCTATAACAAAACAACAAGGCCAGAAGACAGTATATACTCGCAGGTCAAACTGAAGAGGTTTCATGAATGACGTGAGCTGTGGCAGTTGACCCTGAACGTAAATAAGTGTAGCATATTGCACATACATAAGAAAAGAAAGTTGCTACTGTACAAACTACACTACCACTGAGGGACTGCTAGAAAATATTTGCGAAGTTAAGGGGGATTTTGATGAAATTGACCAAAAATGTCAATATTCGATTTATTTTTTTATTTGTTATTACGACCCATCGACAAAAAGTTCCGAAAATTTCAGTGTTGAAATTGCATTCGAAGTGCCTGAAAATTAATTAAAAGTGTGAGCGGCCTCCCTGCCACGCACTTCAATACCAGCTCAGTGAACAACGATTCTGTGTATTACTTTTATCCAAACGTGTGCGTGATACTTCTGGAAGGCCGTGACACATACTTTTTGGTTTTATAGATCATCTTTGGCCGATGCTGCACTTCTCAGAAAGTGTGTTCGTGGCAAAACCGAAAATCCAAATGAGTCTCTAAATTCACTCATATGGAAACGATGCCCTAAAAACACATTTGCATCTGCTACAGTTGTCAGAATTGCAACTTATAATGCAGTTATTGTATTTAATACTGGGAACGTTGGGAGGATGAAGATGTTAGAAAGAATGGGCTTCAAGATAGGAAATTTTACTCAAGACATCCTGAGAAAAAAAGATTTAAAGCGCGTCTCTGCAGCTGAAGAGTCAGTTGAAGACCTGGTAAAGGAAAGAAGGCAGACAACAAGAAACCAGAAGAGAAACCTTGAAGGGAAAGACGACCCAGAGTAAAAATGTGGTGCCTTCTGAAGAAGTGACATAAGGAAAAAAGTTAGGTTGAACTTTAAATTGCGTTTCCTGAAAAGTTTGTTTATAAAGTTTATGTACCTTTACCTCAGATTCTATGAATGCTAGAATTATGAAATTTTGTACACATTTCTGTAAACATAATAAACGTTGTCGCAAGAGCAAATTATGAAATTATGATTGCAAGCTGAAATGCGGGGCAAAGTGCTTGGAATTTTACATGAATTTAAAATTGTACTTGTGGAATTATAATTAAAAACTTATGAAAATTCTCCTATTTCACCTATTCCAAAAAACTCATGAGAGAAGCTTACAACATATAAAGTGATGAAACAGAGAAATTTACAACACCCAGTCAACCCGAGGCAGAGAAAATCCCTGACCCCGCCGGGAATCGAACCCGGGACCCCGTGCTCGTATTTTTCTGGGACAGTTTCATTTCGCCCATCGTGTAGTAATTACACTCCTGGACATTGAAATAAGAACACCGTGAATTCATTGTCCCAGGAAGGGGAAACTTTATTGACACATTCCTGGGGTCAGATACATCACATGATCACACTGACAGAACCACAGGCACATAGACACAGGCAACAGAGCATGCACAATGTCGGCACTAGTACAGTGTATATCCACCTTTCGCAGCAATGCAGGCTGCTATTCTCCCATGGAGACGATCGTAGAGATGCTGGATGTAGTCCTGTGGAACGGCTTGCCATGCCATTTCCACCTGGCGCCTCAGTTGGACCAGCGTTCGTGCTGGACGTGCAGACCGCGTGAGACGACGCTTCATCCAGTCCCAAACATGCTCAATGGGGGACAGATCCGGAGATCTTGCTGGCCAGGGTAGTTGACTTACACCTTCTAGAGCACGTTGGGTGGCACGGGATACATGCGGACGTGCATTGTCCTGTTGGAACAGCAAGTTCCCTTGCCGGTCTAGGAATGGTAGAACGATGGGTTCGATGACGGTTTGGATGTACCGTGCACTATTCAGTGTCCCCTCGACGATCACCAGTGGTGTACGGCCAGTGTAGGAGATCGCTCCCCACACCATGATGCCGGGTGTTGGCCCTGTGTGCCTCGGTCGTATTCAGTCCCGATTGTGGCGCTCACCTGCACGGCGCCAAACACGCATACGACCATCATTGGCACCAAGGCAGAAGCGACTCTCATCGCTGAAGACGACACGTCTCCATTCGTCCCTCCATTCACGCCTGTCACGACACCACTGGAGGCGGGCTGCACGATGTTGGGGCGTGAGCGGAAGACGGCCTAACGCTGTGCGGGACCGTAGCCCAGCTTCATGGAGACGGTTGCGAATGGTCCTCGCCGATACCCCAGGAGCAACAGTGTCCCTAATTTGCTGGGAAGTGGCGGTGCGGTCCCCTACGGCACAGTGTAGGATCCTACGGTCTTGGCGTGCATCCGTGCGTCGCTGCGGTCCGGTCCCAGGTCGACGGGCACGTGCACCTTCCGCCGACCACTGGCGACAACATCGATGTACTGTGGAGACCTCACGCCCCACGTGTTGAGCAATTCGGCGGTACGTCCACCCGGCCTCCCGCATGTCCACTATACGCCCTCGCTCAAAGTCCGTCAACTGCACATACGGTTCACGTCCACGCTGTCGCGGCATGCTACCAGTGTTAAAGACTGCGATGGAGCTCCGTATGCCACGACAAACTGGCTGACACTGATGGCGGCGGTGCACAAATGCTGCGCAGCTAGCGCCATTCGACGGCCAACACCGCGGTTCCTGGTGTGTCCGCTGTGTCGTGCTTGTGATCATTGCTTGTACAGCCCTCTCGCAGTGTCCGGAGCAAGTATGGTGGGTCTGACACACCGGTGTCAATGTGTTCTTTTTTCCATTTCCAGGAGTGTATATATATTTCAGTCACAGTTTCATATCTTGTGACAGAAATTTTGCCTTAATACCTGAAGATTTAAAAGAAATAATTAATTCAGCACGCGCTTCTTTACCAATCAACACATTCAAATTGGAGGAAAAGGACTTTACTGAATTCTACACTGCTGCCGATGAAGTCCTTAACACAACAGCGCTACGAATCGGATTTGCTGAACAAATGAAAATCACCTCTCATGGAGTAGAGCTCATCAAAAGAATGTTCAGCGATAAAATCAGTGCCGGGTGGGGTGACCGAGCGGTTCTAGGCACTACAGTCTGGAACCGCGCAACCGCTACGGTCGCAGGTTCGAATCCTGCCTTGGGCATGGATGTGTGTCATGACCTTAGGTTAGTTAGGTTTAAGTAGTTCTAAGTTCTAGGGGACTGATGACCCATAGTGCTCAGAGCCATTTGAACCATAAAATCAGTGAAAAACATATTTTATTAAAATGACCTGTTTCGGCCTAAGCTTAGGCCATCTTCAGACACAACCATCAGCTGAAGTCGACGACGTGTGGAACGGTCAGTTGACGTCAGTCGCTGAAACTGTGAGCAGTGTATATTTATGAGTAACGGTTTTTGTTTCGTCCACAGCACTTATCACTACAGATCACAAGTTTCATTTCGTTAATTGCCGTCATTGACGGCATTTTTAGTACAGTTCAGAACATTGAATAGCCATGATACTATGTTGTTAGCTCCATGAGACGCTTCACCTTCATGTCACAATTAAATTATTGCCTTGCTGTTGTCATGGGCACGAACAGAGAGGTTGTAATATGAAAACTGGTGTAAGTATAACATATTAAACATATAAGTTGCAGTTCGATAGCTAAGGGACAATTGTTATTACCACAACACTACAATCAATATTGGAGTTACATCGTCCTCGCGTTAAACTGATGTAATTCAACGCTGATCGGCAAGCACGTTTAGAATGAAGAAGACCGTGGAGCTAGAGCCAGCGTCTTCTATTCGTCACTTTTGTGAGCGTACAAGCTGTGGAGGGAGATTAATGGTTCAAATGGCTCTGATCACTATGGGACTTCACATCTTTGGTCATCAGTCCCCCAGAAAATAGAACTACTAGAACCTAACTAACCTAAGGACATCACACACATCCATGATTCAAATGGTTCAAATGGCTCTGAGCATTATGGGACTCAACTGCTGTGGTCATCAGTCCCCTAGAACTTAGAACTACTTAAACCTAACTAACCTAAGGACATCACACACATCCATGCCCGAGGCAGGATTCGAACCTGCGACCGTAGCAGTCGCACGGTTCCGGACTGCGCGCCTAGAACCGCGAGACCACCGCGGCCGGCACACACATCCATGCCCGACGCAGGATTCGAACCTGCGACCGTTGCGTTCGCGCGGTTCCAGACTGTAGCGCCTAGAACCGCTCGGCCATACCGGCCAGCGGAGGGAGATTAGAGCGGCAGTTTTCCGCCGCAGAGCACGCGGCTGGCTGTTGCTATGGAGCTGTGGCGAGCGGTTAGCGATTACGCGGCCTTGGAAAAATCCCAAGTAGAAGCTTGGCAGGGGAGCGAATGGCCGTGTTTGCGTGCTTGGAGGAATTTATATGCCAGAGAAAAATTGATAAAAACAGAACTAAGAGCGACACATACGTGCGAGTTGGTACTCATGGACAGAAAAATACGTAAAGCTAAATTGTCTAGACGCGCTACAAAAATACATAGTAGTTTAAAAGTTATTGTTGTCTTGTAAATTTATGGAAGTTCAAAAGCAATTCTTTGGCAGATTAATATAAACAAAGTGTTTACGGATGCGGCTAGTAGAGCTGCATCGAGCAGTCATATCCGATTTAGCAGAATATGTACCATTTTTGAATGAGAAGTCTGAATATGGGATTCGACTGAGAGAAACTGTGTTTTTGGTAATAAATAAGTTTAAAGAGACGGAACTAGTGGCAGCATTCTAAAGTTTAAAGAGGTAGGTGGTAATTAAGTATATATTTTTATTTATTATTGTTTAGTATCAGAAATCCGGGAAAGCAAAATCACGCCACAAGAACATTATTTGTGAAAAAACCGTGGCAGATACAATAAATTGGATTTTAGATTGTTATTGCCCCGAAAATTTCCGTATTTTTCAATGTACGATATGTGTTTTTTGTTTAGTTTTAGAATATTCATAATTCTTTTTGTCAAACATTGTTTTGAGTTAGGCAGTCGTTTCGAGAGTGCATGGGGCGGCCATATTTGACGGGAGTTGATTGTGAGCCACGCGAAGAGCCGGACGTGCCGCCTATCTGTGGGTAGTAGTGGGTTGGTAGCCACGTTCGGGGACAAGTATGTATGTAGCGGCGTTCGAAACCGATCAAGTTGAGTGCAATATAATGGTTTAGAACGGCAGACAAGAGTGTATTTTGCGAACTGTGAACAGACTGTCGAGTGCAGTGATCGCGACATATGAATTTAATAGTGAAGTGTTGTGGCATCAGTTATTAACGCCCACCCTTACGTAAAAGCCCCTCAGACTGCATTTTAAGTATTTAGTCAATATATTGAAGACTATTCGTGGAAAAATAGAAATAAACTACTTGTTCAAATTATAAATCAACGTGAGTGACGCAATATTTTTAAATTTCGCCGCAATACGTGCATGTACTGTTTTCTTATACTTTTATTTGAGCTTGAAAATTGACTTTACGACAGGTGTGATCTGGCACCCTACGACGAAAAACGTAGCCAAACAATGAGACCAGTCACATCTGTGGGGCACTCAGTTGAGTGTTGAATATATATATATATATATATATATATATATATATATATATATATATATACTCCTGGAAATTGAAATAATGTGCGGGACCGTAGCCCAGCTTCATGGAGACGGTTGCGAATGGTCCTCGCCGATACCCCAGGAGCAACAGTGTCCCTAATTTGCTGGGAAGTGGCGGTGCGGTCCCCTACGGCACTGCCTAGGATCCTACGGTCTTGGCGTGCATCCGTGCGTCGCTGCGGTCCGGTCCCAGGTCGACGGGCACGTGCACCTTCCGCCGACCACTGGCGACAACATCGATGTACTGTGGAGACCTCACGCCCCACGTGTTGAGCAATTCGGCGGTACGTCCACCCGGCCTCCCGCATGCCCACTATACGCCCTCGCTCAAAGTCCGTCAACTGCACATACGGTTCACGTCCACGCTGTCGCGGCATGCTACCAGTGTTAAAGACTGCGATGGAGCTCCGTATGCCACGGCAAACTGGCTGACACTGACGGCGGCGGTGCACAAATGCTGCGCAGCTAGCGCCATTCGACGGCCAACACCGCGGTTCCTGGTGTGTCCGCTGTGCCGTGCGTGTGATCATTGCTTGTACAGCCCTCTCGCAGTGTCCGGAGCAAGTATGGTGGGTCTGACACACCGGTGTCAATGTGTTCTTTTTTCCATTTCCAGGAGTATATATATATATATATATATATATATATATATATATATATATATAGGGTGAGTCACCTAACATTACCGCCGGATATGTTTCGTAAACAACATCACATATTGACGAATCGATTCCACAGACCGAACGTGAGGAGAGGGGCTAGTGTAATTGGTTAATACAAACCATACAAAAATGCACGGAAGTATGTTTTTTAACACAAACCTACGTTTTTTTAAATGGAACCCCGTTAGTTTTGTTAGCACATCTGAACATATAAACAAATACGTAATCAGTGCCGTTTGTTGCATTGTAAAATGTTAATTACATCCGGAGATATTGTAACCTAAACTTGACGCTTGAGTACCACTCCTCCGTTGTTCGATCGTGTGTATCGGAGAGCACCGAATTACGTAGGGATACAAAGGGAACGGTGATGGACTTTAGGTACAGAAGAGACTGGAACAGCACATTACGTCCACATGCTAACACCTTTTTATTGTTTTTTTTTCACTGACGCACATGTACATTACCATGAGGGGTGAGGTACACGTACACACGTGGTTTCCGTTTTCAATTACGGAGTGGAATAGAGTGTGTCCCGACATGTCAGGCCAATAGATGTTCAATGTGGTGGCCATCATTTGCTGCACATAATTGCAATCTCTCGCGTTATGAATGTCGTACACGTCGCAGTACGTCTGGTGTAATGTCGCCACAGGCTGCCACAATAAGTTGTTTCATATCCTCTGGGGTTGTAGACACATCACGGTACACATTCTCCTTTAACGTACCCCACAGAAAGAAGTCCAGAGGTGTAAGATCAGGAGAACGGGCTGGCCAATTTATGCGTCCTCCACGCCCTATGAAACGCCCGTCAAACATCCTGTCAAGGGTCACCCTAGTGTTAATTGCGGAATGTGCAGGTGCACCATCATGCTGATACCACATACGTCGACGCGTTTCCAGTGGGACATTTTCGAGCGACGTTGGCAGATCATTCTGTAGAAACGCGATGTATGTTGCAGCTGTTTGGACCCCTGCAATGAAGTGAGGACCAATGAGGTGGTCGCCAGTGATTCCGCACCATACATTTACAGTCCACGGTCGCTGTCGCTCTACGTGTCTGAGCCAGCGAGGATTGTCCACGGACCAGTAATGCATGTTCCGTAGATTCACTGCCCCGTGGTTTGTGAAATCCGCTTCATTGGTAAACAGGTAGAACTGCAACACATTCTCTGTTAATGCCCATTGACAGAATTGCACTCGATGATTAAAGTCATCACCATGTAATTGCTGATGTAGCGACACATGAAACGGGTGAAAGCGGTGACGATGCAGTATGCGCATGACACTACTTTGACTCAGTCCACCGGCTGTCATAATGTCCGGCGTACTCATGTGTGGGTTCATGGCAACAGCAGCTAACACACCAACTGCACCCGCTTCTCCTGTGACGGGCCTGTTACGGACCCGTTTGCGTGCTACGACCACACCTGTTGCATACAGTTGGCGGTAGATGTTTTGCAATGTGCGGCACGTTGGATGCTCTCTGTCCGGGTACCGTTCTGCATACACCCTGCAGGCTTCAGCTGCATTTCGTCGACACTCGCCATAGATGAGTATCATCTCCGCCTTTTCAGAGTTCGAATACACCATGGTCACAGTTCCTACAATACTACACTATCTCAGACGTCTGGCAACACGGTGTACTACACTTGGTCTGCGTGCGGAGACGAATGCAGAATAACAATAGCGGCAAGCGCTACATGCGGACACTGCGACAGCTAGACCAAACCACAACAGTGCACTACAGCCACACTCGTAAACACGGTCGTCATCGTAAACATGTCCCTGCAGATGCTGCTCGCCTACCGTGGCCCGTGTTTGTTACAACACGCAACTGAACGTCGGAGGTTTCAAACGTCAACTTTAGGTTACAATATCTCCGGATGTAATTAACATTTTACAATGCAACAAACGGCACTGATTACGTATTTGTTTATATATGTTCAGATGTGCTAACAAAACTAACGTGGTTCCATTTAAAAAAACGTAGGTTTGTCTTAAAAACATACTTCCGTGCATTTTTGTATGGTTTGTATTAACCAATTACACTAGCCCCTCTCCTCACGTTCGGTCTGTGGAATCGGTTCGTCAGTATCTGATTTGGTTTACGAAATATATCCAGCGGTAACGTTAGGTTGGTTGGTTGGTTTGGGGAAGGAGACCAGACAGCGAGGTCATCGGTCTCATCGGATTAGGGAAGGAAGTCGGCCGTGCCCTTTGAAAGGAACCGTCCCGGCATTTGCCTGGAGCGATTTAGGGAAATTACGGAAAACCTAAATCAGGATGGCCGGACGCGGGATTGAACCGTCGTCCTCCCGAATGCGAGTCCAGTGTCTAACCACTGCGCCACCTCGCTCGGTGGTAACGTTAGGTGACTCACCCTATATATATATATATATATATATATATATATATATATATATATATATATATATATATATATATATATATATATATATTCGTGCTATAGAACGTGGGGGCTCGAGCGTAGTGCCCTGCAGTACAGTCGTACTGTTACGATTCGTTACCTTCGTCATATGATAAAGCCCTTTTAGTATAATACACTCGCACAGATGTAGCACCCATAGAGCGAATAATATCAGTTGTGAAAAAAAATGTGGTACTTAGCCCGATTAGGATGTTAGGTCCTCAATTGCATCACTGTGTGCGTTCAACTCTGGAAACAAAGCAGAACATAATAAACACTCCAATGTTCTCTAGACATAACCAGCTGAGGGCCTCACTCTCATTAGACATATGTAGGAATTTCAATCATTGTAGACATGTCACCTGTAGCAACGATAACTGTCAATGATTTACAAATGTTTTTGTTCAGTCAAGTACAAAACCAATAACATTTACATTTAAGGGGGTAGTGCTCTTTGAGAATTTCAAAAAAAGAATGATTTTCGGGCTTCAAATATTTTCTTGGATGTCTACTTTATTGTTAGTGTTCATCCCAAGTACGGAAAAACCTCTGTTATCGAGTTATAAGCAGTTTATAAAAAATGTTTCCGAATACCATTGACGGTGGGAACAAAATACAAGAGATGTGATTTCAACGACGGCCTAACCGGCGTTAAATTATGAGATTTCTTGGACTTGAGATCGGACTACCCTGTTACAGCTGCTTGAGAAAAGCGAACGAAAAACTTGTATGGGGAGCAGAGCAGTCTATAACAGAAACTGCGAAAGAGACCCGCAGGACCAACATAGCCACAGAGAAGATGGAGGAGGACCCATTCTGGATCTGTTAGGATTTCTGTATGGTCCAGGGACCACTGACTAGAGATGTTTAACTTAACTATCGTAGGAAAAAATGTAACCCAAAACATTAAACGCATTTTTCTCGAAGCAGTGTTTTTCAGACTGGCGGCCAACATAATTTCGGAGGGGTGCATATGATATTGATCGTAATTTGATATCGGCATTTGAAACTGAATTCTCTGTTAGCGTACGTAGTCGTTTTGCGATGTCTAAAAAGGTCTGTTTTCGGTGCACGTTTTTGTCTCGATATTGTAGGCGATGCAAATGTCATTTATTTCAACACGTCATCGTTTTGTTAGAACGTTATAATAGGTACATTAACATTTATGTGCAGCCGGTTGGCTTTTTAATGTTATATTGAAACTAGTGTAACCTCCCCACAATAATTTAAAATAAATAATACAAATAAATATCCTCATTCAGTGTAACCTCCCCACAAAATTTTAATAAATAACATGAATATGATTCTAATTTAGTGTAACCCCCAAACAAAATTCTTTCACAGTGTAACCTCTCCACAAAATTCATTTACATTTAATCTCCCCACAAAATTCGTTCCCATTTATAACCTCCCTACAAAATTCTTTTCACATTAACCTCCACACAAAATTCTTTCTGATTTAATCTAAGCTCAAAATTCATTCACATTTAGCGTAACCTCAAAACAGAAAAATTCCTAAACCTCTCAACAGTAAAAATTATAATTATGTCGTTCACATTCAGTGTAACGTCCCAATAAAAAATAAATTCAGTAATCTGGTAATAAAACAATGTAACTAACCTCTCAATTAAATTGTCGCTCACTTATGACTTTTCAATAATTCACTGTGAATTTAACCTGGTAAATTTTGGACGACAGCAGTGCTGTGTCATGGCCCTGAAAGATCATTCTGAATAAAAAAAGGAAAAATTCTTACCTCAATGAAGTCGCCGGATATATCTGCTCTTACAATAAATTTTTCCGGCACAGCTCTGTGCAATGCTGGCCGATATATCTCTCATTTATGAAAGGAAGCAACTGATTTTTTTTGCAACAGTCGGGATGATCATGGATGGGAGAAATTAGTAAATTCTGTAAATTGAAATGAATGGCTGTTAAAAGTTACTTTTTATGAGGAAGATTATTATTACGAGATTTTTAAAACATTTACATGGCACTTGAGATAACATTACTACATATGCGCGAGGCTGCTTTTTTACCTTATACAATAATACTCAGGCTCCGGCATCGCTGCACCGCGACCGGTCCAGCCAACACGATACACCAGACCAGACCAGAGCAGACTCCAGACTAGCAACAACTTACTGCTACAGCTACATAGTTCCTACTGCAGTCAACACTGCTCTCTGGTCAGAGACCTCGCATATCGCAGGCAGCACATGAGCAATACATCGAAATTACATCTGCTCGGACCTTTTACACTAGTATACGGTTGCTGAATAATAGCCATGTTCAAAATTGTAATACAAAATTATTTTGTTACAGGCCAAACAAGAGGCTCTGTGAATTTCCGCCGTTGGCCAATGTCCCGGTTGCGAGGGGGCCCTTCGATCTGGTGCAGCGGTTACAGGGAGCATCCGATGTGTGCACAAAAACGACTTCCTAAAGAAGAAAGAGGAAGAAATAAAACTGTATCATCAGATTTAGCATCACTTTTTATTTTACTTGAAAAAATAGTCACGAAAATCAACCAATTTTTATGATTTCAAAGAGGGTTACCTTCTTAAAGATACCAGCCACCATAAGAGTAAGTCATTTAGAAATGTTAGGGTTGTTGAAAATTAGGATATTATTCCAACAGTTTAACAGAAGAACTCATTGGAGAACTGGGAATAAACAGATTATTTGTATTGAGTGACTATACAACAGGAGATGAACATCAAATTATGATTGTGAAATAAGAATAATGTAACATCGGGTTGTTGCAGGATTCACGAACATATTCTCAGTTCGAATATAATGAATTTCCTTGAGACAGAGAAGTTGCTGTCCATGCATCAGCACGGCTTTAGAAAGCATCGCTCCTGCGAAACGCAACTCGCCCTTTTTTCACATGATATCTTGCGAACCATGGATGAAGTGTATCAGACGGATGCCATATTCCTTGACTTCCGGAAAGCGTTTGACTCGGTGCCCCACTGCAGACTCCTAACTAAGGTACGAGCATTGGGATTGGTTCCCAAGTATGTGAGTGGCTTTAAGACTTTTTAAGTAATAGAACCCAGTACGTTGTCCTCGATGGTGAGTGTTCATCGGACGTGAGGGTATCATCTGGAGTGCCCCAGGGAAGTGTGGTAAGTACGCTGTTGTTTTCTATCTACATAAATAATCTTTTGGATAGGGTGGATAGCAATGTGCGGCTGTTTGCTCATGATGCTGTAGTGTACGAGAAGGTGTCGTCGTTGAGTGATTGTAGGAGGATACAAGATGACTTGGACAGGATTTGTGATTGGTGTAATGAATGGCAGCTAACTCTAAATATAGATAAATGTAAATTAATGCAGATGAATAGGAAAAAGAATCCTGTAATGTTTGAATACTCCATTAGTGGTGTAGCGCTTGACACAGTCACGTCGATTAAATATTTGGGCGTAACATTGCAGAGCAATATGAAGTGGGACAAGCATGTAATGGCAGTTGTGGGGAAGGCGGATAGTCGTCTTCGGTTCACTGGTAGAATTTTGGGAAGATGTGGTGGATCTGTAAAGAAGACTGCTTATAAAACACTAATACGACCTATTCTTGAGTACTGCTTGAGCGTTCGGGATCCTTATCAGGTCGGATTGAGGGAGGACATAGAAGCAATTCAGAAGCGGGCTGCTAGATTTGTTACTGGTAGGTTTGATCATCTCGAGAGTGTTACGGAAAAGCTTCAGGAACTCGGGTGGGAGTCTCTAGAGGAAAGGAGGCGTTCTTTTCGTGAATCGCTACCGAGGAAATTTAGAGAACCAGAATTTGAGGCTGACTGCAGTACAATTTAACTGCCGCCAACTTACATTTCGCGGAAAGACCACAAAGATAAGATAAGAGAGATTAGGGCTCGTACAGAGGCATATAGGCAGTCATTTTTCCCTCGTACTGTTTGGGAGTGGAACAGGGAGTGAAGATGCTAGTTGTGGTACGAGGTACCCCCCCGCCACGCACCGTATGGTGGATTGCGGAGTATGTACGTAGTTGTAGATGTAGATATACAGGAGCAAGGCTATTTACCTAAAAAGAAACATTGTTTTAATTTACATAACCCATTTAATTTGTTTGTGGAGGAGAAATGTATGAAGATGACTAATTTTATTGGAAGCTGACAGCGTCCGTGTTAAAAATTACCGACCTGGACTGCACTGAAATTGAAAAAGAACGTTTTTATTGATGTCGTCAGATTTTCGAATGTGTAACGGTTGCCTAACTCCAGTAACTAGGTCAGCGAGTGAATGTTTACCACATTTTTATTTCACACACACCGAGTAATGTTCAGTCGCACGCTCTGGAAACATGACGTCACCAGCTGAGTGATGGCAGCAGTGATGGCTCTCCGCGGCGGCAACAGGCATGCCGGCGGTATAGTGGGCGAACTGCCAGATAGGCAACCCTGCGTGCGTGCCCGTTCGCCGGACTGCCTGCCCCGCGGGCGCGTGGCACGAACAGAACTGACGGGTCGTAAGTCGCGCGCGGTCGATAGATCGCCGCGTCAGATTCTGTACGGCCGCGACCGCTCGCGCCACAGCCTGAGTGAGCTATCTGGCGGCTGGCGGCTGGCGGTCGCGCGTGACTCGTAAAGACGCAGGCTTACTGCCGCCCAGACCCGCCCGGTTGCGTGGCAGCGCCAACATAACGACGCGGTCAACTGATTTTTCAAATAACGGCGTTAACAGGTAGCGCCGGTCGAGGCGGGAGAACCTCACGATATCAGAGCGCCGGGGCGTACTCTGGCTGAAAAACGCCTCGCTGACCATCGTCCGATGTCGCGTCTGTATATCACTACCATTTACACATGTTTTGTAAACTTTACGCCTCGCAGCTAACCAGAATTTTTTCACAAAGGCGAAACTGTGTTGCAGGAGATATTCTTGTTAAACAGTAAACACCGATTCTTTAAAGAACCGAACTCCAATGTGTAAAACAGCTTTAAACGTTTGGTTGCTTTACAATTGAGTTAATGTGTTACATTGAAGCCCCAAAGAACCTGCTATAGACATGCACATTCAAATACAAAGAGACGTAAACATGCAGAACATGGCGCTGCGGTCGGCAATGCCTATATAAGACAACAATTGTCTGGCGCTGTTGTTAGATCGGTTACTGTTGGAGTAATGTCAGGTTATCAAGATTTAAGTTACTGCAGCTACAATGGCAGGTTATCAAAATTTAAGTGAGTTTGAACGTGGTGTTTTAGTCGGCGCACGAGCGATGGACACAGCACCTCCTAGGCAGCGATGAAGTGGAGATTTTCACGTACGACGATTTCACGAGTGTACATCAACATTCTACTGTTGATGACAGGAACATGTTGCCTGGTCAGACGAGTCTAATTTCAAATTGTATAGAGCGAATGGACGTGTACGCTTATGGAGAAAATCTCATGAAGCCATGGACCCTGCATGTCATCAGGGGCTGTTCAAACTAATGAAGGCTCTGTAAAGGGGTGGCGCATGAGATATGATACCCCTGATACGTCTAGATACGCCTCTGACAGGTGACACGTACGTAAGCATCTTGCCTGATCACGTGCATCCTGCATCCATTCATGTCCGTTGTGCATTCCGACGGATTTGGGCAATTACAACAGTACAATTCGGCACGCCACTCGTCCACAATCGCTACAGAGTGGCTCCAGGAAGACCCCTCTGAGTTTAAACACTTCCGCTGGCCACAGAACTCCATAGGCGTGAATATCTTTGAGCATATCTGGGATGTCTTGCAGTGTGCTGTTCGGAAGAGATCTCCACCTCCTCGTACTCTTACGGATTCATGGACAGCCCTGGAGATTACATGGTGTCAATTCCCTTCAGATCTACTTCAGACATTAGTCGAGTCCATGCCACGTCGTGTTGCTCCACTTCAGCGCGCACGTGGGGGCCCTACACGATATTAGACAGTTGTACCAGTTTCTTTGGCTCTTAAGTGTAAATATGAAGGCCAATCGGGAAGTAAGTTCCGATCGGTTGCAACCACTTTAAAAAGACGACGAAACTTTGCACAGATGTGTTGGACAGTGTCTTTAGCATACCCGTCGATCGCCAGGTCGCTTTTTTCAGTTCTGCTAGAAAATAGCGTCTCCCGCCAAGTATGAGCAGCAGGTGAGATTTCGCTTGATACCATGCAGCTCAACTAACACAACTGTCATACTGTTGCTCCTTCAGATTATAATTCTCGGTCGCACTCTGCAGGGGGAATGAAGATGATACTGCAGTTTTTTCGCTGGGAAGTGTTTGATCACCCACAATACAGCCCATAACTGGATGCCCCTGAGTTTCATCTCTCATGAACCACTGGCTTTGAAGACAATTTTTTGGTACAGTCAGCTAGCTGTTGGCCACCGTAGAGTATCGGCGGAAAGCAGAGGCGGCTGCCTTATAAGACGAGAGTACTGTAAAGTAGGTACAACGCTACTACAAATGTCTAAGTCGGAGAGGCGACTATGTTGAGAAGTAACTGGAAAGTATAACTAACTGCTGCAAATAAAACATTTTTGATTTTCACAGTGTTTTCTTTTTTACGACCGATCGGAACTTACCTAACAAATAGCACTCGTATTTGATGTTAAGCATGTAAGCGAGAAAAAGTTTAGAAAATGTTTGAAATTATACTTAAAGTTTGTGGGAAGTAGCTAAGTGTTATCGTTATGGAGCACTGGACGAATACAAAGTGTCTCAAGCTTTTGAGTCAAATTGAAACACGTGATAGTGTGTCGACATCCGATTGCATGAAGATACGGAACCAGTGCTCGGAAATTCAGATTTATTGTGTTGTGGACATACTGAGCATACATGGCATAACGCAACGTAACTCATAGCAACTGTTCAAAGTGAGATTTTCTCTGCCTCGTGATGACTGGGTGTTGTGTGATGTCCTTAGGTTAGTTAGGTTTAAGTAGTTCTAAGTTCTAGGGGACTGATGACCATAGATGTTAAGTCCCATAGTGCTCAGAGCCATTTGAGCCATTTGTTTAAAGTGACGACCGCCTGTCTGAATGCATGCCTGGCAATGTCGCATGACGTTCTGCCGCACTCTCTCAAAGATCCCCATCTGTTGTCTGTTGTACCAGGAGACAGGCAGCTTGGAACGTAACAAGCAGGTCTTCATCCGTGTCTACTGGGCTTTTATACATCAACGTCTTGAAATGACCCCAGAGGCGAAAGTCCACGAGTGTGACATCCGGCGATCGCGCTGACCATGGGACAGAACCTCTCTTTCCAATCCGACGGTGAGGGTATACGTTGTTCAGATGCTCACGGACGTGTACAGTGTCGTGCTGAAAACACCACCTTCCGCGGTCAACAAGGGCTATAGTCTCCAAGAACTGTGGCAGCACATCTCGCAGTAACACCAGGTAATGTGGACCAGCCAAGTGGGTAGGCAGCAGATAAGGTCCTGTTAGGTGATCGTGTACAATGTTCGCCCATATGTTGACAGAGAATCGTTACTATAGGCCACAGATGTGGAGTTGGGATTGTCTTCACTTCAGACTGTCTGTCACGGGTTACGAAAACACCATCACTGGGGAGTCGTCCCTTTCAACAATTACTATGAGCTACGTTGCTGTGATGCGGTGTACGATGTGTATGTCCATGAAGTAATGAGTACTCATTTCTGACCATTGGTTCCGTATCTCAATATAATAGGTTGTGGATCCAAAATGTTTGAGGCGGCATGTGTAATCTGCTCTCCATTTTAAAGAGCTGCAAAGTTTTTCACTCGCGTCTGTATTTATGACGTCATATCGCCTGAACGTAGTGTTGTACAATGCTATGATTTTGCAGATAAATTCGGTGGTATATGCCGATACCGTCTGCGAACTGTGTTGCGATTAGAGTCGGTAGTACAAAAGTACTAAACTGAAACGTCAGGTCTGATTTTGAAGTTTACTGCATGAACAGCGAAAATATAGTAAGCGACAAACCTTGTCCCTTCACAAGTACGCTGCCACAAGTTAAAAAATGTTCAGATGTGTGTGAAATCTTATGGGACTTAACTACTAAGGTCATCAGTCCCTACGCTTACACACTACTTAACCTAAATTATCGTAAGGACAAACACACACTCATGCCCGAGGGAGGACTCGAACCTCCGTCGGGACCAGCCACAAGTCAAACGCACAGTTTGTTACTGCAATACTTGTCTTTTTCTGTTAAAACGTAAGATTTTACCGCTTCATGAGTGGATTATTATATTTTAAATTCGGTCAATAATTACTCCAAATACTGAAAATTGAGGTTTTCTTACACCTGGGAGCCGTTCGATAGGCAACCTGCAACTGATATTGGGTTCCGTGTTCTGGAACAGTCGCTTAGTATCATAAATATTTTCAGGCATTCTTCCTCGGTTGCGACTTCAGTCATGCACATCATGTAGGCGAGAAATTGAATGTTATTTATTTATATAGTTGTCTCTGTTTTTTCTTGTTTCGGTTAAGCATGTTCTGTTTTCATTAAAATGTCTACATTTGTTATTTCGTTGTCCGTCCCCGGTAGCTGAATGCACAGCGTGACGGATTGTCAATCTTCTCCGCCCAGGGACTGGGTGTTGTGCTGTCCTCATCATCATCCTATCATCCTCATCGACTCCAGGTCGCCGAAGTGGTGTCACATTGAATGACCGGCACCCGGCGAACGGTCTGCCCTAGCCATACGATTAAATAAATAAAAATAGATTTGTTATTTCGTTCTTTTCTTACGTTATATCTGAAGCCTGTACCTAGCAAATTTGTTTCCATTTCACTTATCTGTTCGGCTGTGCAATTCATTATATTTGAGTAAAATTTGTGTGTCAGAATGTCTTGACTCTCTGCATCTGTATGTCAGTTCTCCTTCAGCAATTTTCTCATGAGCACATTTAATTTCATCTCTTGTGTAGTCTGCTGTTCCGTTGATACTTTCTTTATTATCCATTCTGCTATATTTGTCATATGCGCCGGCCGGAGTGGTCGAGGGGTTCTAGGCGCTACAGTCTGGAACCGCGCGACCTCTACGGTCGCAGGTTCGAATCCTGCCTCGGGCATGGATGTGTGTGATGCCCTTAGGTTAGTTAGGTTTAAGTAGTTCTAAGTTCTAGGGGACTGGTGACCTCAGAAGTTAAGTTCAATAGTGCTTAGAGCCATTTGAACCCTTTTTTCATATGCCATAGCGCAATAATACAATGGGATCGACAGCGGAGACACGATTAATATCCGGATGGTCGTCTCAGGATTGCGTGTTCAGGTCGATGGTTGCGTACTACCAGCTCCTCCAGCGGTCGTGGAGCCAGACGTGCTCACTTAGTAGTAACATTCTTTGTTCACTAAGACTCTCTTGCAGAGGTTGATGGTTGCAACTTGATGGTGTGTGAAGACCACCAGGCAGCAGCTACTAACTCAGCGTAGCGAAGGCTGGTATACTTACCTGCTGCAGTGATAAGATATGGAGCTTGAGGATTGCCCAAAGCCACCTGTCCACAGGCCGACCAGTCAGCCAACCCTACCTGTCGAGTAGGTCTGCCCTGACAAGGTCACCTTTGTGTGGACGATTTTATAGCAATGGGGTCTGTGGTCCGGCTGCATCGACTCTACTGCTAGACCTGACCGCTATCTCCCAATACACTCTCTAGCCTTTTCCCTTCTTTTTTGGCATAGTGAAAGTTACCACACAACTGTGTGCTGCTTAATCTGCCATGCAGATGCAGTGTGCCAAGACAGTCGGGCGACCAGCTCAGCGCAGGCGGTTGACTGACTAGTCAGCCTGTGAATGGGTGGCTTAAGTGAAGTGACAGTAGCCGGCCGCTTCAACTTACCATGCCTGAAACAGATGCACATCATTTTAAAGGTTAGGTATAGCACCGCCACCTTTTGTAACTACATAAAACTGCAGGGACTGAAGCGGAAATATTCCATGATGTCCTGCAACAAATTCAGCAATTTTTTTCTACCAAAACTGGCCGAGAAAAAAAGTGTTGCGTCTCGTTGTAATCTTTTCTTCAACTCTATGTGGTGATAGTTCCTTTAAAGTTTTTCTGTAAGCTTGAGGCCGGCCGGAGTGGCCGAGCGGTTCTAGGCGCTACAGTCTGGAACCGCGCGTCCGCTACGGCCGCAGGTTCGAATCCTGCCTCGGGCATGGATGTGTGTGACGCCCTTAGGTTAGTTAGGTTTAAATAGTTCTAGGTTCTAGGGGACTGATAACCTCAGAAGTTAAGTCCCATAGTGCTCATAGCCATTTGAACCATTTGTAAGTTTGAGACAGCCAACCAGCTACGAGAGTTGACAGGGGATCCAAAGGATAGTGAGGCAGGCAGTCAATAAATATGTTTTCACTGAAAACGAGGAGTCAGCCAAGTACAGGCCACGTGGTTCAGGAACAGAGCACTGTTTTTTCGATAGATGTGAAAACACCAGGAGTTACCAAGCAGGGAGCAGGGCTATTGAGAGAACTCAGCACGCTGTAACTTTCAGAAAGCGAGGATCTTAAAGAACGTACCTCGAAAAGAGAAGCTGTGCTATTTACAGGAGGAAAACGGAACGCGCTTGGGAAGTCCATGCGCTGGAGATTCGAGGCCTGCATCACAGTCCGGAGATATACACTACTAGCCATTAAAATTGCTACACCACGTGGATGACGTGCTACAGACGCGAAATTTAACCGACAGGAAGAAGAAGCTGTGATATGCAAATGATTAGCTTTTCACAGCATTCACACAAGGTTGACGCCAGTGGCGATAACTACAACGTGCTGACATAAAAAAGTTTCCAACCGATTTCTCATACACAAACAGCAGTTGACCGGCGTTGTCTGGCGAAACGTTGTTGTGATGCCTCGTGTAAGGAGGAGAAATGCGTACCATCACGTTTCCGAATTTCATAAAGGTCGGATTGTAGCCTATCGCGATTGCGGTTTATCGTATCGCGACATTGCTGCTCGCGTTGGTCGAGATCCAATGACTGTTAGCAGAATCGGTGGATTCAGGACGGTAATACGGAACGCCGTGCTGGATCCCAACGGCGTCGTATCACTAGCAGTCGAGATGACAGGCATCTTATCAGGATGGCTGTAACGGATCGTGCAGCCATGTCTCGATCCCTGAGTTAACAGATGGGGACGTTTGCAAGACAACAACCATCAACACCAACAGTTCGACGACGTTTGCAGCAGCATGGGCTATCAGCTCAGAGACCATGTCTGCGGTTACCCTTGACGATGAATCACGGACAGGAGCGCAAGCGTTGGTCTACTCGACGACGAACATGGGTGCACGAATGGCAAAACGTTATTTTTTCGGATGAATCCAGGTTTTGTTTACAGCATCATGATGGTCGCCTCTGTATTTGGCGACATCGCGGTGAACGCACATTGGAAGCGTGTATTCGTCATCGCTATACTGGCGTATCACCCGGCGTGATGGTATGGGGTGCCATTGGTTTCAGGTCTCGGTCACCTCTTGTTCGCACTGACGGCACTTTGAACAAAGGCCGTTACATTTCAGATGTGTGACGACCCGTGGCTCTACCCTTCATTCGATCCCTGCGAAACCCTACATTTCGGCAGGATAACGCACGACCGCATGTTGCAGGTCCTGTACGGGCCTTTCTGGATACAGAAAATGTTCGACTGCTGCCCTGGCCAGCACATTCTCCAGATCTCTCACCAATTGTAAACGTTTGACTAATGGTGGCCTAGCAACTGGCTCGTTACAATACGCCTGTCACTACTCTTGATGAACTGTGGTATCGTGTTGAAGCTGCATGGGCAGCTGTACCTGTACACGCCATCCAAGCTCTATTTGACTCAATGCCCAGGCGTATCAAGGCCGTTATTACGGCCAAAGGTGGTTGTTCTTGGTACTGATTTCTCAGGATCTATGCACCCAAATTGCGTGAAAATGTAATCACATGTCAGTTCTAGTATAATGTATTTTTGTCCAATGAATACCCGTTTATCATCTGCATCTCTTCTTGGTTTCATGCGATTGTTAACAGTATTGTGTGTGATTCACGAAATTTTGTCACTTTTTCTAATTCCTTTGAAGTTTCAAAGAATATATACACAATTTTGTCGGTTCAGGTTAATTTCAGAGCAGTTTCTCGTGAATATTAGAGTTTTCAGTTCATAAAGAAAGTGGGACCGTGACCAGTTGAGAAGTATAACAAAGAGTGTGGTTTTCCAACTAGAATTTTGGATGACTCCACAGTTCAGATTTTGATAATTATTTTTCCTGTAGTTTGAGGTCATCACAGCCGCTGCAGGTGGCGATGATCTGTCGCTTTCCTCCACGTAGCCTAGGGATGGGGAAAACCTACCGGTTAAAACCGATATCGCTGTTTTTCGGTATTTGTTTGCTCTCGGTTGTAACAGGAGTTTTCATTTTTTACTAATAACCTGGTGAATAACTGTAATATCAATTGGTCATAGAAGCGGTGCTAAAATTTTTCGTTTTTAAATAAACCCTTTCAAAAGAACGTGTAATTTTATTGGTAAGATGTACATCGCTTGAAATAATGCGATATTATGGAAATGGGGGAATCGATCAGTGTCATTTTAATAATAATGCCGACTGAAACGAGCAACAATCGTATGGTATAAGAACTGGTACCCCCACCCCCCCCCCCCCCCCCCCAAGATCCATGGACCTTGCCGTTGGTGGGGAGGCTTGGTGCCTCAGCGATAAAGATAGCCGTACCGTAGGTGCAACCACAACGGAGGGGTATCTGTTGAGAGGCCAGACAAACGCGTGGTTCCTGAAGAGGGGCAGCAGTCTTTTCAGTAGTTGCAGGGGCAACAGTCTGGATGATTGACTGATCTGGCCTTGTAACACTAACCAAAACGGACTTGCTGTGCTGGTACTGCGAACGGTTGAAAGCAAGGGGAAACTACAGCCGTAATTTTTCCCGAGGACATGCAGCTTTACTGGATGGTTAATGATGATGGCGTTCTCTTGGGTAAAATATTCTGGAGGTAAAATAGTCCCCTATTCGGATCTCCGGGCGGGGACTACTCAAGGGGACGTTGTTATCAGAAGAAAGAAAACTGGCTTTCTACGGGTCGGAGTGTGGAATGTCAGATCCCTTAATCGGGCAGGTAGTTTAGAAATTTTAAAAAGGGAAATGGATAGCTTAAAGTTGGATATAGTGGGTATTAGTGACGTTCGGTGGCAGGATGAACAAGATTTCTGGTCAGGTGAATACAGGGTTATAAATACAAAATCAAATGGGGGTAATGCAGGACTAGCTTTAATAATGAATAAAAAAATATGAATGCGGGTAAGCTACTACAAACAGCATAGTGATCGCATTATTGTGGCCAAGATAGATAAGAAGCCCACGCCTACTATAGTAGTACAAGTGTATATGCCATGTAGCTCCACAGATGACGAAGAGATTGATGAAATGTATGATGAGATAAAAGAAATTATTCAGATAGTGAAGGGAGACGAAAATTTAATAGTCATGGGTGACTGGAATTCGATAGTAGGAAAAGGAAGAGAAGGAAACGTAGTAGGTGAATATGGAATGGGGTTATGGAGTGAAAGAGGAAGCCGCCTTGTAGAATTTTGCACAGAGCATAACTTAATCATAGCTAACACTTGGTTGAAGAATAATAAAAGAAGGTTGTATACATGGAAGAAGCCTGGAGATACTGACAGGTCTCAGATAAATTATATAATGGTAAGACAGAGATTGAGGAACCAGGTTTTAAATAGTAAGACGGTTCCAGGGGCAAATGTGGACTTCGACCACAATCTGCTGGTCGTGAAGTGTAGATTAAAACTCAAGAAACTGCAAAAAGTTAGGAAAGGTGGATAAATTGAAGGAACCAGAGGTTATAGAGAGTTTCAGGGAGAGCATTAGGGAACGATTGACAAGAATGGGGGAAAGAAATACAGTAGAAGAAGAATAGGTAGCTTGAAATAAAATAATGAAAGCAGCAGAGGATCAAGTATGTAAAAAGACGAGGGCTAATAGAAATCCTTGGGTAAGGGAAGAGATATTGAATTTAATTGATGAAAAGAGAAAATACAAAAATGCAGTAAATGAAGCAGGCAAAAAGGAATACAAACGTCTCAAAATGAGATCGACAGGAAGTGCAAAGTGCCTAAACATGGTTGGCTAGACGACAAATGTAAGGATGTAGAAGCATGTATCACTAGGGATAAGACAGATACTGATTACAGAAAAATTAAAGAGACCTTTGGAGAGAAGAGAACCACTTGTATGAATATCAAGAGCTCAGATAGAAACCCAGTTCTAAGCAAAGAAGGGAAAGCAGAATGGTGGAAGGAGTATATAGAGGGTCTATACGAGGGCGATGTCCTTGAGGATAATATTATGGAAATGGAAGAGGAGGTAGAAGAAGATGAAATGGGAGATATGATACTGCGTGAAGAGTATGACAGAGCACTGAAAGACCAGAGTCGAAACAAGGCCCCGGGAGTAGACATCGTTCCATTAGAACTACTGATAGCCTTGGTAGAGCCAGCCTTGACAAAACTCTACCATCTGTTGAGCAAGATGTATGAGACAGGCGAAATACCCTCAGGCTTCAAGAAGAATATAATAATTCCAATCCCAAAGAAGGCAGGCGCTGACAGATGTGAAAATTACCGAACTATCAGCTTAATAAGCCACGGCTGCAAAATACTAACACGAATTCTTTAGAGACGAATGGAAAAACTGGTAGGAGCCGACCTCGGGGAAGATCAGTTTGGATTCCGTAGAAATGTTGGAACATGTGAGGCAATACTGACACTACGACTTATCTTAGAGGATAGAGTAAGGAAAGGCAAGCCTACGTTTCTAGCATTTGTAGACTTAGAGAAAGCTTTTGACAATGTTGATTGGTATATTCTCTTTCATATTCTGAAGGTGGCAGGGGTAAAATACAGGGAGCGAAAGGTTATTTACAATTTGTACAGAAACCAGATGGCAGTTATAAGAGTCGAGGGGCATGAAAGGGAAGCAGTGGTCGGGAAGGGAGTGAGACAGGGTTGTAGCCTCTCCCCGATGTTATTCAATCTGTATATGGAGCAAGCAGTGAAGGAAACAAAAGAAAAATTCGGATTAGGAATTAAAATCCATGGAGAAGAAATAAAAACTTTGAGGTTTGCCGATGACATTGTAATTCTGTCAGAGACAGCAAAGGACTTGCTAGAGTAGCTGAACGGAATGGATAGTGTCTTGAAAGGAGGATATAAGATGAACATCAACAAAAGCAAAACGAGGGTAATGGAATGTAGTCGAATTAAATCGGGTGATGCTGCGGGAATTAGATTAGGAAATCAGGCGCTTAAAGTAGTAAATGAGTTTTGCTATTTGGGGAGCAAAATAAGTTACTATTGTCGAAGTAGAGAGGATATAAAATGTAGACTGGCAATGGCAAGGAAAGCGTTTCTGAAGAAGAGAAATTTGTTAACATCGAGTATAGATTTAAGTGTCACGAAGTCGTTTCTGTTGGTGTTTGTATGGAGTGTAGCCAAGTATGGAAGTGAAACATGGACGATAACTAGTTTGGACAAGAAGAGAATAGAAGCTTTCGAAATGTGGTGGTACAGAAGAATGCTGAAGATTAGGTGGGTAGATCACATAACTAATGAGGAGGTATTGAATAGAATTGGGGAGGAGTTTGTGGTACAACTTTACAAGAAGAAGGGACCGGTTGGTAGACATCAAGGGATCACCAATTTAGTATTGGAGGGCAGCGTGGAGGGTAAGAACCGTAGAGGAAGACCAAGAGATGAATACACTTAACATATCCTGAAGGATGTAGGTTGCTGTAGGTACTGAGCGATGAAGAAGCTTGCACAGGATAGAGTAGAATGGAGAGCAGCATCTAACCAGTCTCAGGACTGAAGACCACAACAACAACAACGTCAAGAAGAAGTGGTACAGCATTACTGAGACAATGATGTACCTGTTACCACGTGGCTACCATATGGTACGCGCGTACATGCAGTGTGCAAGACCTGCCTCATCTGGTCTATATGGTAGTTTCTCATTATCGTCGTCGGACACCATTTGTATTACAGAACGGCGCTATCCGTGAGACGGAAGTTTCTAGGAATTGCAATATCACTGGAGTACAATCCTTAGTTTGCTTTGAAAGATTAAGAATTGTAGGATCCGCAACAAACATGAGACACAACGAAATTAGAAAACTCATTCATAGTTTACAATGAAAATAGAAAGCACCTGATGTACTGTCTGGGCCTACATCTCATGCCTTTATCTGATTGTAGCTCTTGAAAACGGATGAATTAACACGAGAAATAGAGTTCTTCAACCACAGTTTTCACTCCTCAGCACTGTCTATTCATAGTGTCCACATAGTGGTACGATCCCCGTGAGATCCCCGATTACTTCTTGATTTTTGAATTGAGTTTCAAAACGCTAGAATCAGTAGGCAATACCGCTGATTTTTGTAGTAGTCAACCACTTATAACTTCTCGAGAAATGGAGCAAACGGTGGGCGAACATTTTTCTTTTATTCACCTAAGTAACTTAATAGTTTGATTATACGTATCTTGAAACTGAAGCAGTCAAAATTTATAAATCTTTGTTGTATTTCTAAGTTTGTTACAGGAAATATTAGGAATAAAAACCGATAATCGGTTATTTGAGAAATCGGATATTTTGAGCGTTTGTAATAGTCTAGTTATACTGGTAGTGAAAAAAAACGAAATAACTAAAAATCGATAGTTTCAGTGATAACCGACATCCCTGACACAGCCGTGATCAGAATATTTTCGGGAGTAACATTATTTCGAGCTGCCAACAGCGGCGGGGCGGGTTGCTCTCTGACTATCCATTAACAAACAGTCCACCTATCTGGACAAGTTTCAGGTTGTTTGCTCCTCCACTCTGCGATGGTAGAGACAGGTTTAGCCGACAAAAGCTCCGTTGACCAAAATTCGACTAAATACCTACCACGCAAAGGCCACATACTAGTAGCTCCGGTCCACAGGCAGCAGCTGAAAGTTAGTTCAACTATCGAGTGTCCTGGATTCTTGCATGACTCGTTTGAAAAAAATATCTAAAATGTCCTTTATGTGGTTTATAGTCTTTAAAACATAAAAAATGGCTTTCAACTATGTATTTAATATCCTGAGGTCAATTAAGCATTTTTACTGAATTTCTCCGTTACAAGTTCAGACCCGAAAGCAGCCAGAAGATATTCAGTCCGATCCGATATTTTAAACGTCATAAACAGTCACGGACCCACGACTACTTGCGAGTTAACACATTCAGTCGCTCAACAGTATTCCTGTAAAGAAGTGCTCGCCATAATTTCTCGTAATCTGCACGAGACACGCCATGCGGAGTTTATGTACGACGTGAAATGTTCACACGCGAATAAGTCGTAAAATAAACCACTCTCAATGCTCAAAATTTCACAAAAGACTCAAGCTTGTAATCGATCTTCATTAACGATACGAGAACCGATGAAACGTGCGAATTTATTCATTTTCGCACAAATTTGATCTGTGCCGTTTAACATAGGTGTTAACGAGAGGCGGCTGCCGAGTGACTATCTCGACTCATAGATCTGAGACACAAAAACCTACTCCGACCCGAGGGAAACGCTGAATTCGTATTGGGTAGTATGCTAAACAGCTCATCAAATCATCTCGATCACATCTCTACTCGCGGTGTGTTTAATGTCAGCCGTTCAGATTACCACAAGTAATTTAGGCTAAAAATCTCGTGATTCCGAAAATAAATAAAATTTAATGGAAAAAAATGCTACTCCTTTTCATGGAATAAATTACTAATAAATTTAATACTCAACGCCCAGTCTGTCTGTCTTTTAAAAAGTCGAGCTCTGTCGGACATACGTAGCAAATTCCGCTATTACGTAACAATTTTCTCACGCATACATCTGCACAGTTTTAATAAAATACCGAATACTCATTTTACATATGTCCTCCATTCATTTCTCACTCTCTCCAAAACTCTCACACAACCAAAAAACGATGAAATAATAATTTCCCAAAGTATTTCAATTACTTCAGAAATCTATGGTAATGAAACTAAAGGAAATTCCAGAAAATTAGGTTATGTGAACCATTGGTATAACAGTTGTAAATTGTCTTAGCTGTGAGACCTTAACTTTTCCAGGCGAATTGAATGTTCAAATAATTTACGGGTTTGCTGCCGGGTGACGTCCTCGACCACCGCCGATATTTCGGCAGGAGCACACCCTGCCATTCTCAAGGCACAACTGCAAGGAGGAAGCAATGTGCAAGGGAGTTTGATACCTCGATTCACATAGGAGAAACAAGGAACATACCACAAACAGAACAAGGAACCGCAAATTCAACACACAACCAAAGATAAACAACATCAGAAACTGAGCTATCACATCTTGAAGTCACCTTTCATCAGAATGGTTGTAGTGAGAAGCAGATTAAACGTGAGTTGCGCTATCAGCCTTCTGTGCAACTGGTGAGTGACGATAGCAACGAAGTGGCACCTAAGTCTACGGCCTTTTTGCCTTACGCAGGAAGCATTTCAAACAGGATTAGCCGTATTTTGCGGAACTATGATGTGAAATGTGTTTTTCGACCAGTTTCTAAGATTAAGGCCCTGTTGGCGTCCGTAAAAGATGGTCTTGGTTTGCGTAGGGCTGGTGTCTATCGTATTCCTTGCAGTTGTGGCATGTCATATATTGGTCAGACAATCATGACTGTGGAAGACCGGTGTATTGAACATAAGCGTCACACACGCTTACAGCAGCCTAGCAAATCCGCCATTGCAGAACATTGCCTTGACACCGGTCATCCTATGGAATACAACAATACGGAGATTTTGGCTTGCACGTCCAGCTATTGGGATAGTGTCATTAAGGAAGCTGTTGAAATGAAACTATCAAGCAACCTTATAAACAGAGATGGTGGATTTTGTCTAAATGATACTTGGAATCCGGCTCTGTCTCTCATCAAAAAACAGAGGGACAGAATTAGGGCTACCTCACCTGCTGATTAATAGTCACTATCGATATTTCTAATGTTGGTTATCTTTGGTTGTGTGTTGAATTTGCGGTTACTTGTTCTGTGTGTGGTATCTTCCTTGTTTATCCTCTGTGAATCGAGGTATCAAATTCCCTTGCACATTGCTTCCTCCTTGCAATTGTGCCTTGAGAATGGCAGGGTGTGCTCCTGCCGAAATATCGGCGGTGGTCGACGATGTGACTCGGCAGCAAACCCGTAAATTATATGAACTGTCGTAGCTGTGTTGGGAAAGTACCAGAGGTCCAAGCGCTAATAGAAAGCACTGATGCTCAAACTGTTATAGGCGCTGAATGCTGGCTAAAGTCGAAGATAAGTACAGCAGAAATATTTGAGAAGAACCTAATTGTGTTCCGAAAGGACAGGCTAAACACAGTTGACGGTGGCGTGTTTGTTGCTGTTGGAAGTAGTTTACCTTGTCGCGAAATTGAAGTATATAGTTGCTGCGAGTTAGTATGGGCAGAGGTCATTCTTGACAAATGGAATAAAATATTAACTGGATCTTTTTACTGACCTTCCAATTCAAATGTTACAATTGCTGAAGGCTCAAAGAAAACTTGAGTTTGATTTCAAACCCGTACCTTGCTCATACAATTATAGTTTATGGTGACTTTAATTTACCCTCGATATGTTGGTGAAAGTACATGTTTAATTCTGGAGAGACGCATAAAACATCACCCGAAATTGTGTTAAACGCATTCTCTGAAGATTATTTCGTGCAGTTAGTTCATGAGCCCACGCGAATAGTAAACGGTTGTGAAAAAACCTACTATTTCATAAATTTACAATGAATAAAAAATTACTGAAAACATTTACAATAACTCAGTTGGCTGTTGTCATGAAATGCACAACCTGTTCACCATAACCTCGCTATGAAATCGTTTGGTTTTGTACATTGACAATCATAACGGTACTGCCTCTGTTCTGAAATTTTATATGAACTGATATAAGGATATTTCATCACACTTACAGTTTGTTGTTGTTGTTGTTGTTGTTGTGGTCTTCAGTCCAAAGTCTGGTTCGATGCAGCTCTCCATGCTACTCTATCCTATGCAAGCCTCTTCACCTCCGAGTAACTACTGCAACCAGCAACCCTCTGAATCTGCTTGCTGTATCCATCTCTTGGTCTCCCTCTACAATTTTCACCTTACACGCTTCACTCCAGTACTAAATTGGTGATCGTTTGATGTCTCAGAGTATGTCTTACCAACCGATCCCTTCTTTTGGTCAAGGTCTACCACGAATTTCTCTTCTTCCCAATTCTATTCAGTACCTCCTCATTAGTTAAGTGATGTACCCATCTAATCTTCAGCATTATTCTGTAACACCACATTTCGAAAGCTTATATTCCTTTCTTGTCTAAACTGTTTATCGTCCATGTTTCACTTCCATACATGGCTACACTCCATACACATACTTTCAGAATGGACTTCCTGACACTTAAATCTGTACTCGATGTTCAATAAATTTCTCTTCTTCAGAAACGCTTTTCTTGATATTGTCAGAAACTCATTCACTAATTTAAGTGTCTCATATCCTAATCTAATTCCCTCAACATCACCTGATGTATGTCGACTGCATTCCAGTATCCTAGTTTTGCTTTTGTTGGTGTTGATCTTATATCGTTCTTTCAAGATTCTGTCCATTCCGTACAACTGCTCTTCCATGCCATTTTCTGTCTCTGAGAAAATTACAATGCCTAGACTTTAATTCCTACTCCAAATTTTTCTTTTGTTTCCTTTACTGCTTGCTCAATATACAGATTAAATAGCGTAGGGGGTAGGCTACAGCCCTGCCTTCTCCATTTTCCTTCTCAACCACTGTTTTCCTATCGTGCCCCTCGACTCCAATAAGTGCCATGAGGTTTCTGTGTAAATTGTATATAGCCTTTCACTCCCTGTATTTTACCCCTGCACGTTCAGAATTTGAAAGCTTTCTATAACTCTACAAATGATACATTCCTAAAATGAACCTTCCCTTTGTATTTTGCAAAAACTCTGCCTCAGCCAACATCTCCACACTTAATCCGAAAATAATTAGGAAATTCTGGTACAATTGGTTCACCTTCAATCTTTACAGGTAACATTACCTCGTGAGTTACTGTTTTCTTGCTTTTACCTGTGGCTACTGCAATGTTTATTCTGGAGACGGACATAATAACTATTTCTTTTCGATTGGAGATAACATCTACAACAGTTTTTGACACTGCTCATACAACTGAACTAGTATCAAATAAGCAAGGAACTTTTTCACCAAAACCTGCAGTCTCTATTATCGGTTGTCCTAATGATTCTTCAACAGTTTCAGGATCTGGTTCTTCCAATAAATCCCGCACTACCTCACGTCTGTCGAATCCTATACCTTCTGCCGAAATAATTTACATATTTATGGAATTTTTTCCTCCTTATTATTGCAGTTTTAATTAATCTGTCTGTCAGTGATAAGCCAAACACTTCTCCAAATATTCACCTTCTCTAACCCTCTCAGATCCTACAACACTTCCTTCTGTGTTGTCAGAATTTTCAAAATAACCTCCAGCTTCATCTACTTCTGTAACTGAATCATTACCGGATGAGCTTTCTTCCTCTCTACATACACCTTCTACGACATCTGGAACTGCTCCATCACTAGCAGACAGAATCTCCCCTATTCTACCTAAAACTTCATCTGCCGGTATATCTTCCTCCTCTGCTACGCTTTCCCCATACACAGTGCTTTGTTCCACGTTCTTTATAGAATCCTCTTTAGTACTGCAGTGCTCACCTAGACTAAGATCCTGCTTCACAGTCTCATCAGATAACTACTGTTCCTTGATAACCTGGTTCCTAGATTCGCGATTTTCATCCAATCTTTCAAAAAATTCTGCCACTTTTCCCTGAAAAGTAAATATGCTCTCTTCCTCTCTTTCCTCCGGTATGTATGTAGTACCTGTACCTCTACTGTGTTGCGTTGGGCCGGCCGTGGTGGTCTCGCGGTTCTAGGCGTTTCAGTCCGGAACCGCGCGCCCGCTACGGTCGCAGGTTCGAATCCTGCCTAGGGCATGGATGTGTGTGATGTCCTTAGGTTAGTTAGGTTTAAGTAGTTCTAAGTTCTAGGTGACTGATGACCTCAGATGTTAAGTCACATACTGCTCACAGCCACTTGAACCATTTTTTGTTGTTGTGTTGGTTGTTGGCTTACAAAGGCTTTGCTAGCGGATTTAACCTACCTTTTGGCACTCTGCGAGCGCTAGCACCCTTACAGACTGCTATTAGTTTTTCTCATCGCCTATTCTGCGATTAGCCGTAGCGTTCCATTCACGCAGCTCTCAGGAATGTCTTTCTTCTATCTTTGCTGATTGCTGATTTTGATAACTGTCGTTCCTGTCCCTGTCGTAATTTCTATATCCAGAAAGTCCCCTCGTCCTCCGGACCTTCCTCTGTGATAGGTCGCTGTACACCTGTTCTGTTTACTTGAATTTCATTTGCCTAGTAGGAGCCCTACAATCTCTATTACTGTCCTCCTCTTCTTTCAAAGGATTCTCTGCTCTTTCCAAGTAATCACCGAACTTGTTAATGTCCTCTCTGGGTGCAGAAATGATTTTATTCCGCCAGTACAAAGGTAATTTGTTTACTAACCCCATTATATTTTTTTCTCTGTCTAACTTGGTAGTAACGTAAGACAAAATAGTTATGCATTTCTGCATGAACCACTTTAAAGTGCCTTACTTTGTGTTAAACTTTTCATCTGACCAAAAGCTATTCAGTATTTCCATCTGTTTTCTTTTCTCCAAGTGCTCCTCAAAGAAAGCATGTTTAAAACATTCCATGTTGTCATACTTGTCTACAGCTAAATTTACACAAACACGAGCTTCTCCCACAAGATTAGATACCACAAAGCCTATTTTCTGTTTGACATTACATGACGTGGGCAACACCTCCTCAAAATCATTTCAGAACTCTTTGGAATGCACACTCTTACTGAGATCAAATCTCAAAAATTGTCTGTGGTTAACACAGGTAATTTCTGATGGTTCTCTAACACTATTTATTATTACATGACCACTAGTATTAGCAAATCTCTGTTCTCCATTTATTATTCTAACGACGTGCTCTTGTAGGTTACCATTTACTGCTTTAGTACAATTTTACGAATTAGTTTCCAAATCAGTTATTCTTGGACACAATTGCCCTCCAAACAGTATACATTTGTCATTTTCCTCCTTACTTTTATCAGCCAGAATTTCAAGATCTTCATTAACCCTTTGCTCCACAGTGGTATTCTTACAATACCACCATTTTATAAGCTTCTGTGCCTTTTCAACATAGTGGTTTTGCCTGGCTACCACTTTCAGTAGCTGCCAGCAGGTGCCATCTAGCGGTGTTTCTTGGAACTACGTCGTAAATTTCATGTCTATTGTTCGCTTAGCATTTCTTCCGAAGTGTGCGTTACTAGCGAGTGACTGTGCCTGCGGCTCTTGATGTCATGTGGAATAAATATCTACATATCTGTTGTTAATACTGCTAAACGTAAGTGGTTTGCATCATTTATTATCCAACACTGATATTTAGAATTTATAAACGCGTTTTGTTTTTCTGTTCAGAATCACGGGTGGTATCGCTACAGTACCAGTATAACCTATGACAACTATCAACAGTATTTACCGAATATAAAATTTACGATGTATCATGCTTTTGATCATTTACAAAGTATCATACAAACAATATGTATAACTTAGTTAAATTATATATGTGTGTGTTACGTAACTGTAATTATTTTGTGGGTCATTGTTAGATATGGCGAAGCTAAATAGAACGCCTTGGAAATTTTGTGAAATTGATGAAGACTTTGTGGAGGAACTCTTCGCAAATATACCCAGTGAGGGATCAGATGATGATCTGTTATCATCTGATGATGAAGAAACTGCAAAAACTAATGAAGCCGTTTCATCACCTTTGATTTTTTATGAGAACCCTGAAGCAATAATTGGTGATAAATCCATCTGTGTTGGTGATTTAGGCCTAGGAGACCAAGTTCCATGCATTACAGTTACTGTAAATCACAATAACTCAGTGTGTAACACTACTGTTGATGTACCTCTAGACGTGAAACATGCTTCAGAGTCCGACTTAGATGATTTGCCACTAATATACAGGATACATAGGGATAAAAAACGGGCACAAGTAAACAACGCAAAACAGAAATTCCGTTTCGCAGGACCGACTGGGCCATCAGTCTCTGATGACATAGAATATCCTGCTGAAATTTTTCGTTTGCTCTCTCCTCACATCCTAGGAGAAAGAACTGTGTACGAAAGCAATGTGTATGCAACGCAGAATAGTGGTGGCATAAATCGAGCTCCCACAAACTGTACTGAAATAAGATCATTTTTGGCAATTAATATTGTTATGAGACTGAAAAGGTTATCTAATTTCAAAGATTACCGTTCGTCTAACATGAAACTCCGAGACTCGTACATAAGCAGTTACATGTCTGTCAACAGGTTTTCATGGCTCCTATCCCACATTCATTTTAATGATTTAACTACACAACCTCAAAAAGGCTCTCCTAACTATGACCAACTGTATAAAGTGAGACCTGTTTTTGACAAGACATTCAGGGATTACTACAAGCCCACCCAACAAGAGTCCATTGACGAAGGAATGATTAAATTCAAGGGCAGATCGTCCTTGAAGCAATACATTCCAGCTAAGCCTATCAAGAGAGTTATAAAGCCTGGTCGCGTGCAGAACAAAGAGAGTATGTGTGTCAGTTCGAAATTTACACTGGTAAATTAGGAGAGGCCACTGAGAAAGACTTAGGAGGACGAGTTGTAAAAGCATCAAGTGGAAGAATAGGAAAGGGATATATTTCTTGAGCAATTTTCATGCACTGGATGAAACGTGTACTACAACAAGACGACAGAAGGATGGAACAGAGGTGTCAGTGAACTGCCCATTGCTTGTCAAAGACTATAATGCCCATATGGGGTATGTAGACAAGAGTGATATGCTGAAATTTTTCTATGGGATTAACAGGAAGAGTAAGAGGTGGTATTTACGTATCTTCTGGCATTTTGTGGATGTAGCAGTTCTCAACTCATATATGACATTTTCTGAAAGAAGTGATGGAAACTTGATGAGCCTGAAAGACTTTAGATTAGCTGTGGTTGATGAACTTCTGCCACCGAACACACCAAAACAGAGGCAAAAGATGAAGCCAACAATGAAAAAATTTAAGCCCAAGATTCTGCAGGAAGTGAAATTTATAGAGAATAAGCACCTACCAGTCAGAGGAACATGGAAAAGATGTGCCAACTGCAGTTCATCATTAAATCAGCAGCGTTCAAGGAGGTTTTGTGAAACATTGTATCTCCGAGACAAGAAAACCTGTTTTTTTATTATCACAGGCAATAAACTATATATAACAATATACTATATATAACAATAACTGCAGTTCATCATTAAATCAGCAGCGTTCAAGGAGGTTTTGTGAAACATGTGGTGTTACATTGTGTCTCCGAGACAAGAAAACCTGTTTTTTTATTATCACAGGCAATAAACTATTTTTACATTTGTTTAGAAGCAGTGATATTGCACTTCAGATTATAATATGATATGACATATGTTTGTGTGTAAGTGTAGGATTTTAAGGCATGTATGCCATAGTGGTATTGTGAGAATACCACATATACTTTTATATTATGTGAAATTAATATATGAAAATAAACTTTCGTATAAACATTAGTGGTCTTTTTTGTTACTTTGTGCTGAACAGTTGCTGATTTTGAGGAAAGTTTAATCTTATGTGCATCAAAGGGTTACACTGTTTTTCAACATTACCTACATAGCCTGTACTTTTTTCAAGTCGACACTTAACTGTTCACCTAACTCTTTACTGCATTCACCAACTTGCTTTATATGGGTAGTTAGCTCACCTTTTACTGTTGCAATATCATTCTTACATTCATGTTTCTCATAGAAAATGTGCTCTCTCACACTTTCGTTAAGCTGCCGTATCTCATTTATTACAGAATCACTTAAGACTGAAATTCCATGATCCATTTCCTTAAATTTCCTCTTTAATTTTTTTAATTTATTATTAAACTGTTCTGTCTGTTGTATAAACCCCTGATTAAATTCAAAAACTAATCCACTTACTTTACATCGACAGCACAACGATTTCATTTATTTTTGTCTTCATTTTATTACCCAGTCCACTTATTTTAATACTCATTTCATTACCTAATCCATTTATTTCAAATCTCGCTCAATTCATACTATTTCCTCTCTTACTGTCATCTGCAAGTACTGAATCATCAAAATCTACACGCTCGTTCCTTTGACTTATTACAGGCTAATCGCTTTTCTCCATGTTGACAAGTGTCCTTCCACATTCAGGCACCAAACGAAGTAAAACACCAGTTAGCTTTTTCTCCACGTTGTCAGCACTGCGAGATGTTAATGTGAGTCCGTCCGCCAAAGACTGCCAGGTGCGGTCCAGTGTCTGGGACCTCACGGCTGCTAACTGCTCCTAGTGCCGATCAGTTACGGACGCTGCTCCCAGCTGATTCCGTGGGCGTTCCTGTAGTTCGCTGAGCTTGGGTCTATATGGCTGAGCTCTCTGCCTGCTGTGTGCTGAACCTTCACTAACATTGTTAGTTTACAGTAATTGCACTGCGCTTAAGTCCTTCTGTCGCTACGGTTCGAAAGTTTACCTGCACACGCGTGGGTCTTTCCGTAACGGGTTGAACACTGCTGATTATAGAGTTCATTTGACACCGAACTTTACTTTTCCCGACAGCTAAATGCACAAAAGGCGGTGGGATGCGTTGGTCTCTCACTATTCATTAACAAACAGTCCACCTACCTGAATAGATTTCATGTTGCCTGTCCCTTAACCCTGCGATGTATATAATGGTTTAGCCGACAAAAGCAGCGTTGACTAAAATTCGACTAAAAACCTATCAAGCAAAGGTCACATAACTCCTGTCCGTGGGCAGAAGCTGGAAGTTAGTTAACTGTCGAGCGTTCGGGATTCTTGCATGACTCGTTTGAAAATAAGTCTGAAATTTTCTTTAAGATGGCTTATTGTCTTAAAACTACAGAAAATGCCTACAAAGTCCATATTTGATATTCAACAGCGTTAATGATTACCTGTATTACAAGTTCACACATGAAAGAAGCCAGAAGATATTTAGTCCGACCCGATATTTTAAACGTCCTAAATAGCCACCGACCCCCGACTACTTGCGAGTTAACACATTCAATCGATCAATGGGCTTCCTGTAAAAACGTGCTTGTTGTATTATAATCTGCACGAAACAAGTCACGCGGAGTTTATCTACGACGTGAAATGTTCACGTGCGAATGCGTCGTAAGATAAACCACTCATAACGTTCAAAGTTTCACAAAATACTCAAGACTGTAGTCGCTTGTCGTCAACAACACGAGAACCGATCAAATGCTTGAATTTCTTCATTTTCGTACGGATTTGATCAGCGCCTTTTAACATAGGTGGTTACTAAAAGACGGCTCCCGAACGACTCTCACGATCTGAGACACAAAGTTCTACTCAAAAGCGCGGGAAACGCTGAATTCCTATTGGGTAGTGTGTTAAGCATAGCCAATCAGATCATCTACACTCTCGGTATTACTAATGTCAGCCAATCATATTTCAGTAAGTAATGTAGACTAGAAATCTCGTGATTCCGAAACTACATAAAATTTAATGGAAACAAAATACGATTCCTGGCTGCTGGTCACAAAATCAAACTCATTAGGACATACGTAGCAAACTCCCCTATTACACAAAAACTTTCTCACACATACATTTACATAGTTTTAATAAAAGCTTTGTATACGCCCTCCATTAACTCTCTCAGTCTCTCCAAAACAGTCACGCAACTAAAACACGATGAAGTAATAATCATATAAAGTATTTTAATTACGTCAGAAATGTGTGGTAGTGAAAGTAAAGGAAATTCCAGAAAAGTAGATGTGAACCTATCCTTTTGGTTATAGACTACTGGCCATTAAAATTGCTACACCACGAACATGACGGGCTACAGGCGCGAAATTTAACCGACAGGAAGACGATGCTGTGATATGCAAATGAATAGCTTTTCAGAGCATTCACACAAGGTTGGCGCCGGTGGCGACACTTACAACTTGCTGACATGAGGAAAGTTTCCAACCGATTTCTCGTACACAAATAGCAGTTGACCGCCGTTGCCTGGTGAAACGTTGTTGTGATGCCTCGTGTAAGGAGGAGAAATGCGTACCATCTCGTTTCCGAATTTGATAATGGTCGGATTGTAGCCTATCGCGGTTGCGGTTTATCGTATCGCGACATTGCTGCTCGCGTTGGTTCGAGATCCAATGACTATTAGCAGAATATGGAATCAGTGGGTTCAGGAGGGTAATACGGAACGCCGTGCTGGATCCCAACGGCCTCGTATCACTAGTAGTCGAGATGACAGGCATCTTATCCGCATGGCTGTAACGGATCGTGCAGCCACGTCTCGATCCCTGAGTCAACATATGGGGACGTTTGCAAGACAACAACCATCTACACCAACAGTTTGACGACGTTTGCAGCAGCACGGACTATCAGCTCGGAGACCATGGCTGCGGTTACCCTTGACGCTGCATCACAGACAGGAGCGCCTGCGGGGGTGTACTCAACGACGAACCTGGGTGCACGAATGGCAAAACGTCATTTTTTCAGATGAATCCAGGTTCTGTTTACAGCATCATGATGGTCGCATCCGTATTTGGCGACATCGCGGTGAACGCACATTGGAAGCCTGTATTCGTCATCGCCATAATGGCGTATCACCCGGCGTGATGGTATGTGGTGCCATTCATTGGTTACACGTCTCGGTCACCTCTTGGTCGCATTAACGGCACTTTAAATAGTGGACTTTACATTTCAGATGTGATACGACCTGTGGCTCTACCCTTCATTCGATCCCTGCGAAACCCTACATTTCAGCAGGATAATGCACGACGGCATGTTGCAGGTCGTCTACGGGCCTTTCTGGATGCAGAAAATGTTCGACTGCTGCCCTGGCCAGCACATTCTCCAGATCTCTCACCAACTGAAAACATCTGGTTAATGGTGTCTGAGCAACTGGCTCGTCACAATAGACCAGTCACTACTTTTGATGAACTGTGGTATCGTGTTAAAGCTTCATGGGCAGCTGTACCTGTACACGCCATCCAAGCTCTGTTTGACTTAATGCCCAGGCGTATTAAGGTCGTTATTACGGTCAGAGGTTGTTGTTCTGGGTACTGTTTTCTCTGGATCTATCCACTCAAATTTCCTGAAAAAGTAATCACATGTCAGTTCTAGTATAATATATTTATCCAATGAATACCCGTTTATCATCTGCATTTCTTCTTGGTGTAGCAATTTTAATGGCCAGTAGTGTAGTTTCAGTTGATACTATAGATGATTATATTACAGTGCCTAACTCAGTTTCAGAATGCCTGCACCGTTATAATGTGTTTTAGGTAAAAATTTATATTTCCAAAAGTACTGAAGTTATTGACCTGAAATTGTAGCAGTATGGTTACGTGATCCGTAGAATTTGGTTCACTAAGTATGAAAAAGATCAATTAATATTTGCCGGCCGGTGTGGCTGTGCGGTTCTAGGCGCTTCAGTCTGGAACCGCGTGACCGCTACGGTCGCAGGTTCGAATCCTGCCTCGGGCATGGATGTGTGTGATGTCCTTAGGTTAGTTAGGTTTAAGTAGTTCTAAGTTCCAGGGGACTTATGACCACAGATGTTGAGTCCCATAGTTCTCAGAGCCATTTGAACCATTTGAATTAATATTTAGTAGTACTAGTTCAGATTGATAGAGAGTATGTGTAACGTATTGGACACAGCATTAGTAAAGCACGCCACTCGCCCGCCCTAATAGCCAGCGTCAGTTGTGACAGCGTGAGAACAAAATTCTGCTGTCCTCCCGGCTCCAAAGTAAGCTACGCTTTCAGTGGAAGATGACAACTCGTAATAAATTGCTACGTTAGACAACTTCTATTACATTGTTTCCTGTGAGGTATAGTTTTTCTAATACAGAAAACGCAAAAGTTTCGCATCACCGAGATCGGGCTGACGAAGAGCACTACACGTTAAACACTGTTTTCTGACCGCTTTGCAAAGTATGTTCCACTACCACAGATTTCTCCCAACAGCGTAGTCACAGAAACTTCTCATGTTCAGTCCGGTGTTGTAATACCGCTCGCAGTATTAGCTCAACGTAATACCGAGTGCGGTGTTCTACCGAGAACACAGGGGCTTAAGGCTCGATACACAAGAGTGACTGACAGGCGCGCGAATGCACAAAGCGTCGGAAATCATTTGAGTATACGCACACGGTGACATCGCAGCGAGAATCGTGCAGCAGAACCACACTGAAGAGCCAAAGAAATTAGTACACCTGCCTAATATCGTGTAGGGCCCCCGCGAGCAGGCAGAAGTGCCACAACACGACGTGACATGGACTCGACTTACGTTTAAAATAGCGCTGGAGGGAATTAACACCATCAATCTTGCAGGGGGTGGAGATTTCTTCTGAACAGAACGTTGCAAGGAAGGCATCCAAGATATACTCAATAATGCTCATGTCTGGGGAGTTTGGTGGCCAGCGGAAGTGTTTAGGATCAGAAAAGTATTCCTGGAGCCTTTCTGCAGCAATTGTGGAGGTGTGGGGTGTCGCATTGTCCTGCTGGACTTGTCCAATTCCGCCGGAGTGCACAATGGACATGAATGGATGCAGGTGATCGGACAGTTGCTTACGTACGTGTCACCTGTCAGAGTCGTATCAAGACGTATCAGGGGTCCAATATCAATCCAACTGCACACGCCCCACATCATTACAGAGCCTCTACCTTCTTGAACAGTCCCCTGATGACATGCAGGTTCCATGGATTCACGAGGTTCACTCCATACCCGTACACGTCCATCCGCTCGATACGTTTTGAAACGAGACTCGTCCGACCAGGCAACATGTTTCCAGTCATCAACAGTCCAATGTAGTTGTTGACGGGCCCAGGCGAGGCGTATAACTTTGTGTCGTAGCAGTCGTCAAGGGTACGCTAGTGGGCCTTAGGCTCCGAAAGCACATTGCGATGATGTTTCGTTGAATGGTTTGCATGTTGACACTTGTTGATGGCTCAGCACTGAAATTTGCAGCAATTTGCGGAAGGGTTGCACTTCTGTCAAGATGAACTGTTCCCTTCAGACGTCGTTGATCCCCTTCTTGCAGAATCTTTTTCCGGCCGCAGCAAAGTCGGAGATTTGATGTTTTACCGCATTTATGATATTCACGGTACACTTGTGAAATGTTCGTACTGTAAAATCATCACTTCATTGCTAACTCGGAGATGCCGTGTCCCATCGCTCGTGCTCCGACTATAGCACCACTTTCAAACTCAATTAAATCTTGATAACCTTCCATTGTAGCAGCAGTAACTGATCTAACAACAGCGGAAGACAATTGTTACCTTATGTAGTCGTTACCGGCGGCAGCGCCGTGTTCTGTCTGCTTACGTATCTCTGTATTTGAATACGCATGCCTATAACAGTCTTTTTTCTTTTTTTGAACTTCAGTGTAGATTGGAGGCTGACCAGTACACACCTAGACAGAAGACAGCAGGCAGAGTGCCTGATATACATTGATAGCGCTTGGGCGTCAGGGTTTCGCACGCACTCCGTCGTCAGGCCACGAGTGGCCCATCGGGACCATCCGACCGCCGTGTCATCCTCACTGAGGATGCGGATAGGAGGGGCGTGTAGTCAGCAATCGCTCTCCCGTTCGGTGTGATGGTTTTCTGTGACCCAGAGCCGCTGCTATTCGGTCGAGTAGCTCCATAATTGGTGCACCCCGAAAAATGGCAACAGCGCATGGCGACCCAGACGGTCACTCATCCAAATGCTGGCCACACCCAACAGTGCTTAAGGGGCTCCGGAACGCCCTATACTTGCAATGTTAAAATAACGCTTATAAATTACATCTTTCCTCACAAAGTTTTTGAGGTAGGAAGTTGAACTTTTTACAGATTATTTATTGGAATATGGGCTACAACTTAACACAGGGATTTTACAAAATTTTAGTTCAGTTATTAAAGATGATTTTTTTCAATTGTAATGAAAATTCACAACATTTTTTTGCAATTTTTTATGTATATATTCAAAAATATACAGTTTTTTGGAAAAAGGCTGTGTTAAATTATGCAGAAGGTACTGTGTAACATTTACTGAAAGATCCTTAGAAAACATGTAATTAGTATGAGAAAATAAAAGTTTTGGGAATCGAGCGACAAAGATTGGATTAACTTTTTAGTGCATTCCAGGTCCATAGGATGGATTATCTTCATCCTCTGCAAACTCCTCCTCCAGCTTCCTCTTGTTCCTCCTCCTGTTTACTCTTGCTTGTATTTCTAGACTCTTTACAGCCCTGTCTGCAGCCCGAAGGCGTTCCTTGTCTAAAGCAAGCATCGCTCGTACCATGTTAGAACCTATCTTCATTCCCATATTTCTAAATACCTTGCACCTTACAATGTTGCCATCATTGAAAGTCGCAACAGCATCATACACACCAAAGTGAAGTGTTTCTATTCCAACAAATACAGTCTTGGGGATTCTCGACCATATAACACTATTTACACTTTCATTTTGGTTTTGAGTTTTTCCGTGAATACACTTTTTCAACAGTTCAGGTGCTGCTAAGTCTCTGAAAATAGGTTTTATCACCTCCATTATTGCATGAGGCAGACTATACTTATGAGTGTACACTTCACTAGTTAGCAATCCTTTGTTATATTTACACCAACTGTCTTCTTCTTTGGGACACAAGCTATGTTGGGGATTTTCATCGGTTGAAGAAGTATGAAAAAAAAAAGACCCCAAACAGCCTTCTTCATTTCGTCGACACTTTGTGTATTTTGCCTAATAGCCATTCCATAATAGTTCTATATTTTGTGAATTACACTGTCAGTTAACCTTCCCTTCCCATCCAACCCTTTACCATCACTGAGTTTTTGTTTTTTGTACGAAGCTTTCAGTTGCCGAAGTCTTGTTCCCATTCGCTTCTGTACGTGTCCAATACACTCAAATTTCTGCACTACAACATCATCACCATAGGGCTTCAGTCCTTGAACATGTTTGAAACTTTTAGAATCACCGTCACCAAGGTAATTAACATATCACACTTTATCACACGCCTCAGAACGCTGGAATATACTGGCAACACCAGCCACTTCCATTCCTCCACTACTGCCACTATAGTTAGCTTTGCAATTATTTTCATGTGTACCTTTATATTTTTGTGGACATCTACAATACTTTGATATTACTGCTACATCTAAAACTTTCCCTGTATACATACTGGTGGCAGATACTACACCATGAAGAGATGTGTGTCCCCGTTTATGCCAGGTACCATCGAACGCTGCAGTCAAACCTCTGTTACCATTATTTTCCATTACTGCCTCTTCCACAGCGTTCTTCATAGATTCTATACAGACATCTTCTACTTTAGACCCTATTAATTTATTATAGGTCGTAAACTTGGTTGGGGGATTTGGAAGATTCATGATGCCACAGAAAATTGTACCTGCAGTAGCACCCTTACCAACTGAACGCAAGGAATAAACAAATCTAATGTTGTGTTCGTAGATTTTGCTACCATTTTCTTCAGTTGCAGTTACTGCAACACTGTTCCAAAAGGTGGTCATGTATGAACACTTATCACATTTCAGTTGTATTTCACTAGCAAGTCCTACGTGCTTTATTATGGAGAGTTCCAGACCAACTTCACTACAATGAATACATCTTACACAGTTTGAAAAAATTCCTTTGAGAACCGACATATCAAATATTTCATTCACATCCGATTCGCCCATAAAACATTCATAGTTTTCACTCATTGAACCAAGCTTCTTCTGTGAAGTACCTTCTTTCCCACTTTGACTGCTATGGACAGGTGTACTTGAGAGGTTAGGTTCACTCACTTGGTTATCGTCTTTATTGTTTACAGTAATAACACATACCTTTGGCTTTCCAACATTTCTCCTTTTCTTAAAAGCCTTCAGAGGATTTCTAATAACTTTACTTTTACTCATTATTATACTTCAACAAAACAGAGACTCAAGAAACAGAATTAATTACGAATATTTTCGAGATAACGACAGAGTAAATAAACATGAAACAATCGACAATCACACCAGCGATATATATTGAACCATCACAGGTTAGCCACAACACATACTTTACCTCACATCACTAAAATGTACCTGATGAACACGGACGTTAATAATAACACCATTTGACAGCAGTTTAACAGCGCCACAGTAGGTCACGCCCATGTAGAACACATTTCAAAAAAAATTAAAAATAGTTGTAGTCTTCGGAATTGAATAAATTATATATCTATTAAAAGGTAATAGTCTGCAGAATCAGAAAACGCAAAAAAGTAAAAATTGAACTTTTCATGATTTCGAGCCTTTCCGGAGACCCGTACTTCCGTGATCTGACGGGAACCGGTGTATCCACTGTGGCAAGGCCGTTGCCTTGGGCGGCAGGGTAGCTTTTATCAAATTCTTTTGCGATGTTTTTGCTGCGCCTTCTAACTTATTGTGTAATTCAATTGTTTCCTCGACATTTTTCAGTCAGAGGGTTTCTTGTGCAGCGAGCGGGATGTTATTTTGGTTCGTGCGCGTTGGCACTGTTTTGGCTTCGAGGATAGCGCCGTAGTGGCTCCCCGCGATGTCCCCGGAGTGACGCGGTGTGGGACAGGCGCCGGGGCAGTCGGCTGTAGAGTGTCTATTGTGACGGTTACTTATGTAGTAGCGTGGGACGACTTGCCATTGCTAGAGAGACGTGCGTCTCGACGGCCTTTATTGGAATCCTGAAGAGCAGGTCAGGAGACACTGTGCTATTTTGGAACTCTGTAGAGAGGACTCTTGTGGAGCCTGGAATGAATTGCTGACACTGTGGCAGACTATTGCGAGAGTTTTGTCAGTTATTCTTACTCTGGTGTCCTGTCGCCATCGCGTTACTTTTTAGCTGGTCTACAGAGCCAAGCTATGTGACTGTGGTTTCCTTCTACCGAGTCCTCCAGAAAGCGGTGAAAATTTTTGTACTGTCACAAGCTGCGACATCGTCGCGAAAAAACATAGCGACCCGTATATGTAATAAGTTTCCTTTAATTTACGTCTATGGTCACAATCTATTCTGTTTAACAGATTACCTGTTTCGGTCTTTAATGACCATCATCAGATCTGTCTCATAAGGACTCATTAGGACTTTGATTTTATGAGACAGATCTGATGATGGTCATTAAAGACCGAAACAGGTAATCTGTTAAACAGAAAAGTATGTGACCATAGACGTAAATTAAAGGAAACTTATTGCTTGTATTGTTCCCGCGCCTTGGTAACATTTGAAAGACGAGCTACGTTTATTCTTACGTCAAAATTTGAATAGTGCTGTGACATCAATTTGGTCGTGTTTTGTTAATGTTCAGATCATTAGCTGTTGCATGCAACAAGTGTGTAAATGCCATGCCTTATGTTTTAGTAATGTTGGATTCCTTGGTAACAAATCTGTGGGTTGGGTTGTTTCGGGGGAAGAGACCAAACAGCGAGGTCATCGGTCTCATCGGGCTAGGGAAGGACGGGGAAGGAAGTCGGCCGTGCCCTTTCAAAGGAACCATCCCGGAATTTGCCTGGAGCGATTTAGGGAAATCACGGAAAACCTAAAGCAGGATGGCCGGACGCGGGACTGAACCGTCGTCCTTCCGAAACAAATCTATGTTTCATGTATCTCTACCCAAATGTTCTTCTTTGTTACCTAATTGTAAAGGTCACCTTGACGACTGATGTTTTGTTAAAAACTCAGGAAGCAGCCATTTGACAGTGGAGAATCTACTTGTGGATTCTTATTTCGAGCCCGGCTCTTAAGTTAAGTAATCTCGGTTTTGAAATCACTTTGCTGACTAACGGCAGCCCTGGACGCTCACTCTCTAATCCTGACCGCTCGACCTCCTGCACCCTGTTGTCACGAGCCGTATGTAACAACCGCCTCCCCCCTTTCCCAAACCCTGTACACATTTACAATTGGTTCCAGAAGTGGGATCATATACATTTTAAATTTGTGCCAGAAGTGCCCGTATCCTCTACACCAACTTGCTTTACATAGGTAGTTAGCTCACCTTTCACTGTTACAATATCATTCTTACATTCTTGTTTCGCAAAGCAAATGTGCTCTTTCACACTTTCGTTAAGCTGCCATATCTCATTTTTCACAGAATCACTTAAGACCGTGATCCATTTTCTCTTAAATCTCCTCTTTCAGTTTTTAAATTTATTGTTAAACTGTTCTGTCTGTTGTCATGAAGTAAGCTAGTTAATGGCAATTATTATTTGGTGTTAGTTACAGAAAATCGCTATTTAATTCTAAACTGTCACTGCTGTTTTCTTGGAACTGTCATTGTTTCTAACGAGATGCATCAGTTGCTGTAGGTACAAACTGCACTACTGACTATTAAAAATGCTACACCAAGAACAAATGCAGATGATAAACGGGTATTGATTGGATAAATATATTATACTAGAACTGACATTTTCACGCAGTTTGGGTTCATAGATCCTGAGAAATCAGTACCCGGAACAACCACCTCTGACCGTAATAACGGCCTTGATACGCCTGGGTATTGAATCTAACAGAGCTTGGATGGCGTGTACAGGTACAGCTGCCTATGCAGCTTCAACACGATACCACAGTTCATCAAGAGCAGTGACTGGCGTATTGTGAGGAGCAGTTGCTCGGCCACCAATGACCAGACGTTATCAGTTGATGAGAGATCTGGAGAATGTGCTGGCCAGGGCAGCAGTCGAACATTTTCTGTATCCAGAAAGGCCCGTACAGGACCTGCAAAATGCGGTCGTGCATTATCCTGCTGAAACGTAGGGTTTCGCAGGGATCGAATGAAGGGTAGAGCCACGGGTCGTAACACATCTGAAATGTAACGTCCACTTTTCAAAGTGCCGTCAATGCGAACAAGAGGTGACCGAGAGGTGTAACCAATGGCACCACATACCATCACGCCGGGTGATACGCCAGTATGGCGATGACGAATACACACTTCCAATGTGCGTTCACCGCTATGTGGCCAAATACGGATGCGACCATCATGATGCTGTAAACAGAACCTGGATTCATCCGAAAAAATGACGTTTTGCCATTCGTGCACCCAGGTTCGTCGTTGAGTACACCATCGCAGGCGCTCCTGTCTGTGATGCAGCGTCAAGGGTAACCGCAGCCATGGTCTCCGAGCTGATAGTCCGTGCTGCTGCAAACGTCGTCAAACTGTTGGTGTAGATGGTTGTTGTCTTGCAAACGTCCCCATCTGTTGACTCAGAGATCGAGACGTGTCTGCACGATCCGTTACAGCCATGCGGATAAGATGCCTGTCATCTCGACTGCTAGTGATACGAGGCCGTTGGGATCCAGCACGGCGTTCTGTATTACCCTCCTGAACCCACTGATTCCATATTCTGCTAACAGTCATTGGATCTCGACCAACGCGAGCAGCAATGTCGCGATACGATAAACCGCAATCGTGATAGGCTACAATCCGACCTTTATCAAATTCGGAAACGTGATGGTACGCATTTCTCCCCCTTACACGAGGCATTACAACAACGTTTCGCCAGACAACGCCGGTCAACTGCTGTTTGTGTACGAGAAATCGGTTGGAAACTTTCCTCATATCAGCACGTTGTACGTGTCGCCACCGGCGCCAACCTTGTGTGAATGCTCTGAAAAGCTAATCATTTGCATATCACAGCATCTTCTTCCTGTCGCTTAAATATCGCGTCTGTACACGTCATGTTCGTGGTGTAGCAATTTTAATGGCCAGTAGTGTATTTGAAAAGACTGCGTACGTGTTATTTATGATGTAAGATGTTAGTGTACTCAAATTTTAAAGCGTTCAGCAGATGAAGTTATGTGATAATTGTTGCTCTTTTAAAAATGTGTTCACTTCATTGAAACTTTGCTGTAACTCCTTTTATAAATTTTAATAATTTTTATGGTAATTGCAAGTTCATTCTTTTGGAATTGAAGTCCTTCAAAATTTTCGAAAGCGTAGGTAAGTTTTCTAACTCAGGCTTTAACTTGTGTTGTTGTTACCTAAGCTACGTGAAATTGATATCAGTTTTGAAACTTCCTTTTCCCGAGTTAGTCAGTGTGTAAAACGTGAGCTTGATTTCATGTGCGTTGTCATCAAACTGTTTGGCTGTTATTCTTGTAGCATGGTGTCATTAGAAACTGCAATATGAAGTAACGTGATCTAATTGTGAAAGAAAACTATGTGCCGGCCGGTATGGCCGAGCGGTTCTAAGCTCTTCAGTCTGGAACCGCGCGACCGCTACGGTCGCAGGTTCGAATCCTGCCTCGGGTATGGATGTGTGATGTCCTTAGGTTAGTTAGGTTTAAGTAGTTCTAAGTTCTAGGGGACTGATGACCTCATATGTTAAGTCCCATAGTGCTCAGAGCCATTTGAACCATTTATTTGAATACTATATTTTGCGCTTTAATATTAAAATCGAATCTTCGTGTAATAAACTGTTTTAAGCAGAATGTGTAATTTCAGCCCAGCACCTTACTACTTCCTCCGCTCTCCTACCACGACAACAATTAACTGGGTGAAATAACAGGATATATTTCAAACTGTTATTGGGATGAAACGTCTCTCTTCACGGAGCAAAGCATTTGCTGACTGGAGCTATTTAAAAGTCTTTAATGGTCACCAATGAGTGAATGTAGCACTAGGACCCAAACACAAATTTAATAACGATACTTCCCTACGCCACTTCTCTCGTTATCTGATTTCACTTTCGACACACTCGAAACGAAGTGGTTCTCTTCTTAGCGCTGCAGTGTAATCCACTTGTGGAAATTTTAAAAAATCTGAAAGTGGGGTAACTTCCAAGCTTCGAGCATATGTATACTTCAAGGTGGATTGTGGGGGGATTCTCTCGGTTTCATGTGCGGGCATCAGTCACGTGCACCTGTGTCACAGGAGTTCTGTGAATCCGGAGATCTACCACTGCAATCCGCGTGACCATTTACGTAAATATTTTTGATACACGGCTCTCTTCTTAGTGATTTTTTCCAGTTTTAGTGCTAGAATAAGTTTATTTTATCGACTAATTATTATTTTATAATGCATAACAACTGAAACAATCGTAAGACTTCATTAAATTATAGCAACATCATGGATCAGAGGCAAGAAGCTCGAATTTTACTTTGAGACTGAGAAAGAGGAAAATATTTCTGATTAGATTTCTAGGGTGAGGGTGATGTTCTGCAAGAACATTCTGGCATTACTCTGGTGGAAAGTCAGCTACCAAACCTCGGAATGGCACAGATGCATTCTGTACGTCATTACTAATATTACGGAAGCAAAGGAAACAGAACTCGAAAAGTGCCTAAGATGTGTCGCTTGCTCCAAAAAGTGCGCGCTTGCAGTCTAGCCGATGACATATGTGGTCGGATAGAAAGTTTTCTAACAGACAGAGAGCAGTATGTCGTCCTGAATGGGGCGACTTCAACAGGAACAAGCGCAGCTTCAGGTGTGCCCCAGGGCAGCGTAATAGGTCCGCTGCTTTTTACGTTTTACATAAACGATGTGGTTCATGGTATTGACAGCGGCCTTAGACTGGTTGCCGAGGTTGCTATACTATACAGGAAAGTAGTATCACACGAAAGTTGTGAACAAATCAATGAGGATTTGCAGAAAAGAAATGCGTGGTGTAATGATTGGCAGTTATTTCTCAATATTAGTAAGTGTAACCTACTGCGTATAACAAGGCGAAAATCCACACTAATGTAAGAGTATAAAATGAATGCCCAGTCTTTGGAAGCGGTAACGTCTGTCAAGTATCTGGGCAAGACTTGACTGCAGATCAGTGACGGGAGTGTGTGCAATGTTGTGAAGACGGCTTTCTTGCAAGGTATATGGCAAAGGATGAAACGTGGGTTCACCACTTTGATCCTGAGGCAAAACAACAATGGAAACAATCTTCATCCTCTACCCTAAAAAAATCCCAGGTGCAGAAATTAGCCGGTATGGCCATGACATCCGTCTTCTGGGATGCAGAAGGGGTAATTATGGTGGATTTCTTGGAAAGGGCGTAACTATCAATGCATTATACTATTGAACCTTCCTGCGCCGTTTGAGAGAAGAGAGAAAGAAAAAAAGGAGCAGAAAATTGGCGCACGGAGTTCTTTTGCGTCAGGACAACGCACCGGTGCACAAAGCCCTCGCAACGCTGGAAGCTTCGAGTGACTGCAGATTCGAATTGTTACTTCGCACCCAAATTATCCAGATTTGGCTCCATCAGACTTTTTTCTTTTCCCAAACCTAAAAAAAGACCTCAAAGGACGACGATTTGACAATGATGATGCTGTGATTGACGCTGTGAACGCTTGGTTGGACTCGAAGTATGAGACCTTTCATTTGAAAGATTTGCAGAAGTTATCTGAGCGTGCCAACAAGTGTATTAGTGAACACAGGTATCATATTGAAAAATAAATTGGTATTATGAAATTTCTGCCGTTTTTTGTTTGCTAGGCTAGAAACGTTTCGGCCCTCCTTGTAGTAAACAGTTTGCCGGTACTTTCTGTTTTTCCATCCTTGGCGTTTTCATTTAACTGTTCCTTATACAACAGCGCTACCTGCAGACTTGCGTTAATGGTCGAACGTGAATTTCACACTGAGTTTCGATATCTCCTGTATGATTCGCTTACAAGCACTCGAATAAGGTTCGTTAGATATTGCTGAATTTTATTTTAGCTAACAGTGTAGCTACGTTTAATTTTTTAGATACAGGAGTTCTCAGACGAAACCGATTTGTGGATTTCATAAATGCATTATACTACGATGTCGTTTTATTTCGCATCGTTCCTTTCGAAACCGCCGTTCCGGTTAGTAAAAATTTTGATAAAAGAGAAGATAATTAACTTTTTCAGAACCTCTATACATTACAGACTGAGCGTGTTCCATTATAGGCACGCCACTCAATCTGATATCCACTCCGGAATCCGCAAGTTCACTGAACGTACTCAGGTAATACCGCAAAATATTTCCTCGCACGCATCCAGCGCGACGACTTAAACGCCCCTCGCGATAAAGGAGGGGCTCTGTATTTTTTAAATTTAATCTCCGCAGTATGGCGCTCTGTAAATTGCTGTAATATGATCAATAAAAATCCAGACCAATTATAGCTGGAAATGGAGGCACACAGGAAAATTCCGTTAAAGAGATTATTGGAATTGTAAAATACAGCGTTAAATTCAATTTCAATAATTAGACGCGGGGAGTGTTCGTGCGGCTTTGATACTGACTCGCGGCCCAATTTCCAGCGGGCAGTCTACGCCGGGCACAAATAGTAATTATGCTCTTAATGGCGGCAGCGGCGTCGGCGACCGAGGACATTAAACAGCGTGACAGATGCTCTCGCCCCCGCATCCACCTGCCACCCACAACAATGCCACCCCCGCTTTCATTCACAGCTCTTTTGTTCCCGCTGTCCTGTACGCGCCCACAGCTTACTGCATTGGAGCATGCGCAGTCAAGTGAGACACAGCTACAGCCGGTACAGCGGAGGCGGATATGTCAAAAATGGAAACCGAAATCTCCTGTAGTTGCTGTCAGAGTATACTTCAACATGCTCCTTACAGGAAAGCACTAGGTCTTTAGTTCAACGGAATTTGACATTGTCAAACATGAGCACGCGATGTATTAGGTTCGTACATAATTTTGCAGTGTTTTTCCGTAAGTTTAGTAAAAAACAGAGACTTCAGTCATCAATAATACATTCTCCCTCAATATTTATAACACTCTGACAACGCGCAGGTTGGAATCCTGCCTAGGGCATGGATGTGTGTGATGTCCTTAGGTTAGTTAGGTTTAAGTAGTTCTAAGTTCTAGGGGACTGATGACCACAGCAGTTACGTCCCATAGTACTCAGAGCCATTTGAACCACTCTGCCAATGCTGAGGTTACTTCTCGATTCCGTGAGCGTAAAAATCACGTGATTTTGAGGCTCGTCGTGGTATGTTCGGAGCTCATTTTCATCCTGAAAGGTAGTTCCTTGAAGGTTGTTCGATAGAGAGCAGAAAAGGTGAATATCTGAGGGTGAAAGGTCAGGTGAATAAGGTGGGTGTGGAATGACTTCCCAACGCAACCCCTAATAGCGTTTTTTGTTAGTCTAGCAGAATGCAGGAGGGCATTATCGTGTACTCGCATAATTGTTGCTGACAACAAACCTCAACAGTGATGGTCACACCACGGGGAAGCAATTCGTAGCACATGGCACTGACGCTATTCCACCAGACGCAATACATTATCTTTTGCGGATACGCGCAGGTCTTCGTATGGGAAGCTGTGCTTTGTTTGGGATGAACCATTCCTTTATTTTCCTTATATTAGCATAAAGACACCATTTCACGTCACCAGTAACGATGTAGGATAGGAATGGTCGGAGTTGCTCACGTGCCAACTAATGACTAGCGAGCAGATATGTATTTATGGCCATCAGCCAAAAAAAAAAAAAAAAAAAAAAAAAAAAAAAAAAAAAAAAAAAAAAAACAAGTGGTTCAAAGGCTCTCATCACTATGGGACTTAACATCTGAGGTCATCAGTCCCCTAGAACGTAGAACTACTTAAACCTAACTAACCTAAGGACATCACACACATCCATGCCAGAGGCAGGATTCGAACCTGCGACCGTAGCGGTCCCGCGGTTCCAGACTGAAGCGCCTAGAACCGCTCAGTCACACCGGCCGGCTCCACCTGCTCATTTTTGTGATTTTGGCTTAGAGCATGTGGCACTTTTTGAACTTTCCCATTGCACATAAATGTTGCATAGAGGTGAAATTATCAAAGTTCATCACATTTATCAGTCCTGTACTACAATGACATGGATCAGAGTGGATTAAGGAGTTTAAACGATTTTCATCAAACCCCGAAAGTCTTCCTGAATCTGGAGAGTCTAATGTCAATAGGATTCTCCATAAAACGAGAAAACCATTTTCTTGCCGTGCTCTGTCCAATCACATTGTCCTCATACACGGCGTAAGTATTACTGGCTGCCTCCGCTGCTGTTACCCCTTTATCTTACTCAAACAGTAGAAAACGTCGGAAATGTTCCGATTTCTCCACTTACCACTCCACGTCCTAGCGTCCACAGCTTCACTCACTAATTCCAAATGACAATATGATACTATTTAAACTAAAATAATACGCTACAGGCCATTAAAATTGCTACACCAAGAAGAAATGCAGATGATAAACGGGTATTCATTGGACAAATATATTATACTAGAACTGACATGTGATTACATTTTCACGCAACTTGGGTGCATAGATCCTGAGAAATCAGTACCGAGAACAACCACCTCTGGCCGTAATAACGGCCTTTATACGCCTGGGCATTGAGTCAAACAGAGCTTGGATGGCGTGTACAAGTACAGCTGCCCGTGCAGCCTCAACACGATAGCACAGTTCATAAAGAGTAGTGACTGGCGTATTGTGACGAGCCAGTTGCTCGGCCACCATTGACCAGACGTTTTCAGTTGGTGAGAGATCTGGAGAATGTGCTAGCCAGGGCAGCAGTCGAACATTTTCTGTATCCAGAAATGCCTGTACAGGACCTGCAACATGCGGTCGTGCATTATCCTGCTGAAATGTAGGGTTTCGCAGGGATCGAATGAAGGATAGAGCCACGGGTCGTAACACATCTGAAATGTAACGTCCACCGTTCAAAGTGCCGTCAATGCGAACAAGAGGTGACCGAGACGTGTAACCAATGGCACCCCATACCATCACGCCGGGTGATACGCCAGTATGGCGATGACGAATACACGCTTCCAATGTGTGTTCACCGCGATGTCGCGAAACACGGATGCGACCATCATGATGCTGTAAACAGAACCTGGATTCATCCGAAAAAATGACTTTTTATTCGTGCACCCAGGTTCGTCGTTGAGTACACCATCGCAGGCGCTCCTGTCTGTGATGCAGCGGCAAGGGTAACCGCAGCCATGGTCTCCGAGCTGATAGTCCATGCTGCTGCAAACGTCGTCGAACTGTTCGTGCAGATGGTTGTTGTCTTGCAAACGTCCCCATCTGTTGACTCAGGGATCGAGACGTGGCTGCACGATCCGTTACAGCCATGCGGATAAGATGCCTGTCATCTCAACTGCTAGAGAAACGAGGCGATTGGGATCCAGCACAGCGTTCCGTATTAACTTCCTGAATCCGCCGATTCCATATTCTGCTAACAGTCATTGGATCTCGACCAACGAGAGCAGCAATGTCGCGATACGATAAACCGCAATCGTGATAGGCTACAATCCGACCTTTATCAAAGTCGGAAACGTGATGGTATGCATTTCTCCCCGTTACACGAGGCATGACAACAACGTTTCACCAGGCAACGCCGGTCAACTGCTGTATGTGTACGAGACATCGGTTGGAAACTTTCCTCATATCAGCACGTTGTAGGTGTCGCCACCAGCGCCAACCTCGTGTGAATGCTCTGAAAAGCTAATCATTTGCATATCACAGCATCTTTTTCCTGTCGGTTGAGTTTCGCGTCTGTATCACGTCATCTTCGTGGTGTAGCAATTTTAACGGTCGGTAGTTAATTTGTGAATAAATGAGTATTTCAAGCTCATCGCGTGCTCCAGTTTTACAATGTCAGATTTCGATGAACTGAAGAGCTACTGTTTCCCCATAAAGAACATGTTGAATCTACACCGACGGCAACAGATACATGTATTACCTTGATCGGACGTGTTGGATTTGACAGTTAACTGGTTTCGAATCTAATGAGCCATCGCGAGAACAAGCACCTTGCTACGAAAGTAACGCATAAAGTCGTTATCTAGCGGTCCTCGTGGTCACGCGTAGTTAGTTAACCACTAAACTAACTAACTCCGTCTACAGGCCGCAAGCGACCCATCGGGACCATCCGACCGCCGTATCATCCTCAGGTGAGGATGCGGATAGGAGGGGCAGGGGGTCAGCACACCGCTCTCCCGGTCGTTATGACGGTTTTCTTTGACCGGAGCCGCTACTAGTCGGTCGAGTAGCTCCTCAATTGGCATCACGAGGCTGAGTGCACCCCGAAAAATGGCAACAGCACGTGGCGGCGGGATGGTGACCCATCCAAGCGCCGGCCACGCCCGACAGCGCTTAACTTCGGTGATCTCACGGGAACCGGTGTATCCACTGTGGCAAGGCCGTTGCGTTAGTTAACCACTACGAATCCTAAATCAGGACTTGACGCGTTAGTTTCGTAACAAGACGCCTGTTCTGATGATGATTATGACCTGTAAGAAGACAGGATCTGAGAGTAGTAAGGTGCTGAGCGTAAAAAAAATATAAAAAAATATTTATTTATCACAGAGGTTTACCTTACAAGTATCAAAACGAGTAAAACTGATTCGCCAGAACGGGAGAATTTTTGATTACAAGAACCAGTAAACAGAAAACGAATCTTTAGACTCTGACAGATGTAGCAGAATTTAACGGAGTTCCTATAATAAACAGTAACAGATAGCTAACACGTAAGGCACTATTCGCATCTGCGAAGCAGACACTGAAAACATAAATACAAAGTAAGTTTTAAAGGCAACGAATCACACCTATCTGTGAAGCAGATGCAACAGTACTCTCAAAACCTATCAAAGTACTTGAGTAAAACCGTTAATGAGCAAAATTTAAAACGAACAACGAATTGTCCTCTTCTGTGAAGCACACAGTGAAACTTTTAGTCCAAAGTTTGTAAAAGAGAACCGTTTGTACACTTCTTTAAAGTAAAGTAGAATGTTTTACGACGAGTACTAAAACAAACAGGTAAAACAATCAAACGCAAAAACAACTATAAACTTCTGCCAAGCTTTCAGAGAAGGATATTAATAAAATACGAGGGCTATTTGATAAGTAAGGAACGATAGGTCGCGAAATGGAAATCACAGTGGAAATAAAAACTGTTTTATTTGCAACAGGTAGCTACAACTTCCAGCTACTTATCTCTTTAGTCGCCGATCCCACTTAGACGTTTGTCGTAGCGTTGTACCAAATTCCCAATACCATCATCGTAGCAGACAGCCACCAGTGCTTCCCGCCAATTCTCTACGCTGGCCTACAGCTCGTTGTCTGTGCCAAAATGTTGTCTTCATAGACAGCGGTTCATGTGACCAGAGATGAAACTCAGAGAGAGACAATTACGGGCTGTATTGTGGGTAATCAAACATTTCCAGTTGTCTTGAAGAAGAAAAGGCATGACAGTTATGTAATGTTGGCTGCATAGCTTCAGGCGAAAGTTCTCACCAGGCCCCCGTACTGCGTCTAGGTATCTTTATGTGCTCCCCGTGTGCTCAGAACTAAAAAGAACGACGTAACGCGATCGACGGGCATATTAGAGACACTGCCCAACACACCTGTGCAAAACTTCGTCGGATTTTCACTGTGGTTTCCATTTCGTGACCGATCGTTCCTCACTTTCCGAATAACCTCGTATTTTAAAGAAAAACAAATTACGCATGTCCGTGATGCGGGCAGTGCAGCATTCTGTAGCACAACTTAAACTTTTAAATTATTAACAAAAGCATCTCTTTTGGGAGTCCAGGCAGTTGCTCGATTCGGAACAGATCCCTTCGATGATGACTAGGGACGCAGTGAAACTAAGAAGTATTGAAAGACAAGCCGTCATACGAGAGTGACGCATGCTACTTTTTGTTGAATGTAAAGCTTAAACCTTTACACGAAGAGTTTCGTCCCAGGACGAATTAAGCTGTGACGCTACAATGAAGCTTTTTTTATTTTTTTAACGGAATTTCATATGCAGTTGAGTATCTGACAATGACGCAAATGCTCCGGAGAAGAAAGAATCGTGGTTTATCTCAGGGATGTTTCGATGACAGGCTTTAACGCCATTATAATTTGTTAACAGCGTCGAAATGCCAGAGGAAAGCTTGTGTAACACTTTTTTCATTCCATGCGCTATTGAGATCTGGTGGATTATAGAACTCCATTCCTTTCAGGAAAATCCCAATGAGTTGGAAAAAGGCTGATGGGTTCCCAAATGGTTAAAATGGCTCTGAGCACTATGGGACTTAACATCTGAGGTCATCAGTCCCCTAGAACTTAGAACTACTTAAACCTAACTAACCTAAGGACATCACACACAGCCATGTCCAAGGCAGGATTCGAACCTGCGACCGTAGCAGCAGCGCGGTTCCGGACTGAAGCGCCTAGAACCGCTGTACCCCAGCGGCTGGTTTCCCGATTGGAAAAGTTCGTGATGGGATATCCAGTTTGGCATTTTTCATACAACGAAGGAAAACCTTCTGATAACCTTTGTTTGAACTAGGTGTGTGTGTGTGTGTGTGTGTTTGTGTATATCTGTATAAGATAACTTATTCGACAGGTATTGAAGAGTGAGATCTCCTCTCATACTACAGCCTGAATCTATTCAATCAGATCCTGGAGTTTGGAAAAGGGATTCCTTATGTGCCCGTAACTAGAGCGTATATCTGTGGCTGGATATATAAGGTAATCAGTTGATGGTACGCCGGCCGGTGTGGCCGTGCTGTTCTAGGCGCTTCGGTCGCAGGTTCGAATCCTGACTCGGGCATGGATGTGTGTGATGTCCTTAGGTTAGTTAGGTTTAAGTAGTTCTAAGTTCTAGGGGACTGATGACCTCAGATGTTAAGTCCCATAGTGCTCAGAACCATTTTTCTAGGCGCTTCAGTCTGGAACCGCGTGACCGCTACGGTCGCAGGTTCGAATCCTGCCTCGGGCATGGATCTGTGTGATGTCCTTAGGTTGGTTAGGTTTAAGTAGTTCTAAATTCTAGGGGACTGATGACCACAGATGTTAAGTCCCATAGTGCTCAGGGCCATTTGAACCATTTTTGAAATTGATGGTACGTAAATACCTACCAACGGAGTAACTGGCGTTTCTTTACTTCTAGATTTTTTGTGGTCTATTAATGAAGGGAGGGTGGATAGTCGTAGAATTTTGTTCTCTTCAGTCAGACTTTCCAGCAGGCTTCCAATGGTGCAAGAAGTTCCTAATTATGAATTTGTGGGAGCGAATTTCTAGCTCCAGCATTCGCCTGATAACCCCCAAAAGCTTTGGTGGGAACCAGGTAACTGGAACTACACTGATGCAAAAAAAAAAATCGCAGCATCGACAAATAATTAATGTAGAGCAATGAAATTTCAGGAATACATTTGTCAAGATAAGATATTTTAGTGATACATATTGCAAGACGTAAGCGCGAGATACGTCATCGCAAATACGGAATGTTGGTACATTAATAACCGGTGTAACCACCGGAATGTCGAATGCGAACATGCAAACGTCCATGTATCATGACGTACCGGTGCCACATGTCAGTTTGCGGGACGGAGTTCCACACCACAGCAACGATTAATGTTATTTGTGCTTTGGAGTTTTCATCCTACGATGTCTCGTATGCGCTCAGTTGGTGACAGATCTGGTGATGGAACAGTTCAAGTCAACATGTCGACACTCTGCAGAGCATGCTGGGTTACAACAACAGTTTGTAGCTGAGGGTCATCCTGTGGGAAAGCACCCACTGAAATGCTGCACGCAACAGGTCGATCCACCGGACTGACGAACAAATTGTAGCCTGGATGCGTGGGATAACCACAAGAGTACTTCCGCTGTCATACGAAATCGCACCCCAGACCATATCTTCAGGTGTAGGTCCAGCGTGTCTAGAACACAGACAGGTTGGTTGCAGGCCGTCAACCGGCCTCCTCCTAACCAACACATGGCTATCACCGGCACCAAGGCAGAACCAGCTTTCATCAGAAAACGCAACAGATCTCCACTCTGCCCTCCAGTGAGCACTGAAGTTGCAAATGGCGGTTGTTTGGGATCACTGGAATGCACGCTACATGGCGTCTGTTTGGAGCTGTCGAAGTAAGCCATTTGTAACAGTTCGTTGTGTCATTGTGATGGCAACTGGTGCTCAAATTGTAAGTAGGCTTATGTGTTTGTATGTTGGCAGCGCTGTGTAGTGCTCTGCATTAATAACTCTGACAGCTCTGTGTGCACTCTGTAAGAGACTCTGTGGCTGGTCGGACTCGAAGTTGGAGGTGAGCAGCCAGCAGTGATGGAAGTTGGGAGTGAGTAGTCAGTAGTGGTAGAGGCTAGAGCTTAATAATTACCAGTGTTGGAGGTTAGCAGTATTAGCGCGAGCGGACGGTCTGAATGTGTATCCGTCATGGTGATTAATTAGTTGTCACTTCATTAAGGTGAAATCTGCTAAATACATTGTTTGATCTGCAACAAAATCTTTCTTTTGCTAATCATTTGCCTATTAGTAGTTAGAGCCTTCAGTAGTTAGAATATTTTATTTAGCTGGCTTTATTGGTATTTGCTGCATTGCTGTAGTTGGTGTAATGAAGATTTTCTGCGAGGTAAGTGACTTATATGAATTGTAAAGGTTATTGTCAGGATTTCTATTTATTCAGAGCCATTCTTTTGTATTAATTATTTGAAGTCAGGTTATCAGTTCTGAGCAGTCACATTGCGTTTGAGTTGTATTTGTCAGGAATAATTCTGTAGGTCAGAAATGAAACGATGAAGACAAGCAAAGTGTGAGTACGTTCAATTTCACTTAGCAGTTTAAGAACATTGAGTAAGCATTTAGCAGTTGAAGTGGGGAAGAAATTAATTAAGAAGTTTCAAAATTGCTGCCGCAGAAGCAGTACGATGCGCCAGAACCATACGCCGAACACGGTGGTCTTTCGATAGTGCCCCTGGCCGTCCGGAGGCAGGTCTTCTCGCGAAAGTACTTTCTCGTGACCACCGCTGCGAGCGTCATGTACAGTGGTTACGTTCCTGTCAAGTCTTTCTGCAGTGAAGCACAAGAAACATCCAGCTTCTCGTAGCCCTATTACACGACCTTCTTCAAACTCAGTGAGGTGTTGATAGTGGCGTATTCGTCACCTGAAAGGAATCCTCGACTGTCAGTAACTCACCATGTCCAATCTCAAAGGTAACTAACGAGCATGATCGTTATAGCTTGTATTCAAAGCACACCTGATTTGCATCTTTATACTGGCAGCCTAATTGGAGCAGACATCATCCTTCACATGTAGAAACACGCCTACCATCTTTCGCTTATGTCGCACAACTCCTTTTGCTGTCGCGATTTTTTTTTCATCGATGTATTTTTAATTTATTTCTGGGGCAATGTAGTTTTTTTACCGTCCCAGGCCAATTTTAAGATACTGTGTGCATGTTGAAACTGGGATACAGTTTCGTGTTGTCATTGGCACTTTTTTCTCGGAATGGAAATGTTATTTTTTATTAATTCTCTTATCCTAGGAAGGGAGTAATCTCTTGGGGACCCAGTCCATTGTAGAGTCTTGGTACCGGGGCAGTGGGTTACCAATGGCAGGGGATTACCATTTCTGGATTGCACCTTAGAACCTAGGAAAACCTGCTGAAAAGCTGTATTGCAGGTTAGGTGGATTGGTGCTATTTTTAATTTATGTACTGGACAATATGTCCCAGACAAACTAGGCAAGTCTATTTTACGTAAAAGTGCATTTATTTATGTGTGTACGGGGTAAAGATGAGAATTTGCTTACCGTGTTCTGTCTACTGTTATTATAAATGCTTTCTTTTTCTGCGCTTTTCATTCTTCACCCAAGGCGTAGAGAAGGCTGTTTTAGATCCACCTCATTATAGAGGCGCGATTCTTTTCAGAAAATAACAGGCGAGATGGTAGTGGAACAGAGAAATGGTTCAAATGGCTCTGAGCACTATGGGACTCAACTGCTGAGGTCATCAGTCCCGTAGAACTTGGAACTACTTAAACCTAACTAACCTAAGGACATCACACACATCCATGCCCGAGGCAGGATTCGAACCTGCGACCGTAGCGGTCGCGCGGTTCCAGACTGTAGCGCCTAGAACCGCTCGGCCGCTAATGCAGTATTATGCCATGCCGACTATTAAGGATTATGAACACACCTGTCCGGAGGATGACCATGAAGTGACAGAAACCAGGAATGCTTCAGCACACGGCTTACGTCACATTTGTAGCAGCTACTCGAGAAGAGACCGACTCTGGTGCATATAAATACTTCCAGTCCAGCTAGACTACCCACTGACTAGGCGAGTTATCGAATCGGTGTATGGTATAGTGTGAGCTTCCACCGTAAGGTCACCACCACTCAGCTGGTATCATGACAGAACCACCTGCCTGGGGGTGGAGCCGCTGAGCCACTGTACGCCCGCTGGTGCCAGACTCCCAGTGGTGTTTGCAGCCAAGATGCCTGCACTCCTGTCACTCGCCGCAGCTGAGGAAACTTGCCAGCAAGTCCTGTCCATTAGCATAACCGCCCCAGTCTGCTGGGCCCGCATCTGACGCAGTTCCGCACTTAGCTAGGAATGCTAGATTAGCAAGGACGGCCGGCTGCAGGAGTCTTCACGACAATGCTTCGTTATTGTGGTCCGTGGGTTCGACGGCCGCCACCCTGTATCCGCGTGTCCTGGATTTGAGTCCACTATTATAACCTGTTGAGGAGTAAATAAGAGGTTTTTTCTGTCGTCGGGCTGCTTGTGACTTTTTACGCCCACCAACCTCCAACAGAAAACCACCTCACCCTTTATGCAAAGAAAACCTCCAGAAAATATTGGTCAGATCTGGAAGACAGATATTATTTTCAGTTTATTTCTGCGACACATATTGAGTATGTGTTATACAAGTATGTTGTAGTATGGAGTCATATCAACAAGTCACTTGTTGGTGTCTGCACCTGTTCGCCATTGCTGGGTGCCACTGTTGGAGCTATTTAAATACTGCTGATGAAATGTTATGAGACTGCTATTTGCACTTGTTGACCATTGCTGGGTGCTACTGTTGGAACTGTGAACTACTCTGAGAAGTGCTACTTGTTTATTGATCTATTGACAAGATTTTGTGTGAATATTTGTATAAACTGATTTTTTGTGTATTTACTGTTTATGAAATGTTATGAGACTCTTACCTGCACCTATTCGTCATTGCTGACGCTATTGATTGAATTGTTTAACCACATGATACTTGTGTAAACTATTATGTAAAATCACATGTATGCAAGCATTTGTATTCCTTACTGTATTTTATATATTAGGTTATTGAAGGGTCAGTGCAAAGCCAAAATTTATCTAGTTATGTGATATTTACTTATTAATATTATATTTTATATTTGTCTGTATTTTTTTGGACGAATTTGGTGGTATTTTCACCACCAATGCTGTCAAAAATACCATCAAATTCTAGCCCGTGGAGGAGGGACATATGAAAGGTGGCTACACTGAGTCACAGCGCCAGAGATTGCGCCAAAGAGTATTATTCCGCCGCCTCCACTGGCAGTGCTTGTTCAGAAGTTGTGGTAGTTAGTGCTTGCTGAGAGGATATTGATAGCTGTACTATTTGAGGCCATGTCGTGTGCAGTTGTTTTGATTGGCTAGACAGCAGATGTTGTTCGAATGGAGATGTTGTAATGATCAGAGTGTATTTTTAGTCAATATATATGAAGGTAAAAAACATTTCTTTTATTTTTTTTTTAATTTCCTAACTAACAATGTCTCTTGGTCACAGGTTCAGTCAACAAAGCATCTGGCTTGTGTTCATGAATTAGACTGTAATTCGGGTTTCTATGTGCAATTATAGTATTTCAGTTTTATTTAATTAATTCACTGTAAATGGAATTTAAAATATCTTATCTTATTGAGGAAGAACCGTGCCAGATGTGTACGTTGAATCACACTTAAACACACAGAACAGTTATACTTGTCCCTTGTTGTTTCGTAGCTTTCATAGTTGCTGGGGACTTAATTAATTAATTGTGTTAACGGAAATTTCCTTTCAATCTTTGTTGTTATTCTATGCAGTCAGATTGCGTACTAATACTAGTCAGGGCCAACCGGTTACGAGACTTCGTAATCGGACAGACAGCGACTAAAATTAAAAATATTTGCATTATATTTAATTAAGCCCCCATGCAACATGTCAGTCTGTTTTAAAGAACTAAAGCATGACTGTTCCTCAACTAAGTGTTGCTGGCAAACCTGTTCGAATAACTGAAGGGTTTATTGGCTAATGCTGTCTTAAAGGAATGTTACTTGCCAAGCTGTTGAATAACTAGAGATTAATGTTTTCTTAATTGAGTTTAGTTATGAACTGATTGAAATAACGGCAGGATTAATATATTTTTTTTAAATAATCGCTGTGTGATTGGAGCATTGACTGTTTATGAAGTCAATGCTTCCTTGAAATAAGCTCAGTGGATTCGAATTTTATTCTGTTGGATTATGGTCATGTTGAATTTTATTAATGTTGTCGATAAATGTGACAGTGCAAAAGTGAAACCCCGATTCATTCAATCTCTCCACTCGTTTATCGTAGTGGCCCAATAATCTGCTATACCGTAGGATTGCAATTAAAACCGAGAATGTGATCTCTTAGTCGGCCGGTGTGGCCGAGCGGGTCTAGGCGCTTCAGTCTGGACCCGCGCGACTACTGCGGTCGCAGCTTCGAATTCTTCCTCGGGCATGGATATGTGTGATGTCCTTAGGTTAGTTAGGTTTAAGTAGTTCTAAGTTCTAGGGGACTGATGACTTCAGATGTTAAGCCCCATAGTGCTCAGAGCCAATGTGACCTCTTAGGCTGCAATGTGGCGCACGGCAACCAAATATCAGAAACGTTAAATTGTGAAGTCCATAATGGCCTCAATGTGTTCCTCGGGAATCTTCGTGTATACGATTTATAATGCCACATCACTGAGCGTCGGAAACACGTGATGCGGGACCGCCACTGACCCTAGTCTCAACCTCATTTTAGATATTCTCGATGGGTGGTACGTCAGGCGCACACATAGGCCAGGGAAGTAGTGCTACCTCTAGCCTTCCGGAGAAAGTTTGCTAATTTCCCTTCAAGTATTAATTACTGCATCTGAAACATGAAGTTACTTGGTTAATTTTTCGTTTGTTTATAGCTACATGCCTGCCGTTGTGGTACACACTGAACTCCCCACGCTATAAAACAAACGCTAGCCGCTAAATGGGCCAAAAAACGGCGCATCAAGTCTAACAAATGGAGTGTCGTGAAATAATTGTTTTCGACAACAACGGAAACGTTGCGACTGTGTCAGCGTTCTTTAGTGATCTTTTACAGCTTTCTAGCTGATCGAACTAACTGACCTGATTTTACGTCTTTTTTGTTTCAGGGCTTTGATTGTTATGTCCTCCTGTCTCCCCTATTTACCCGTCTTTGGTCATATTCAGTGCTGCCACACACCTCGGCTCAAAATTTACTCCATTATTATTATTATTATTGTTATTGTTAGGACCACCATTATTATTGCTCAGCCTAAATTTAAGTACTACTTAGCGACCTGGCACCGGGGAACTGAGGTTCAATTCGTCGGGATTCATTATTTTCAGTCAGAGCTAGAACTCCATTTCTAGCGAATTGGCCATCGACAGAACCTAAACGTTTATCTATTTATATACTTTCTCAGACAACATATGCACGGCTAAAAATTTTAATGTATCAGGTATCAACAGCATAATTAGGGTTCCACAGGTCAGGTGTTATTGAAAGCGTTGTTGGTTACCACGGAAAAGAACGTGTCGTTCGAAGTAGGCCGTTGTGTTTTAAATAGGTCGAGGGTTTCCGTGCGGCAGGCTTGTAATTTATTACACAGCGTACACAATGTTTTTCCCTTATAGAGCACAATGACCGTAAACAGTTGGTAACATGCAACGAATTTCACGCGGCCTCACAGTTCGCGCTGCAAAATTATGACGCTGCACGCTCATGCCGTGGTGAATGTATTTCGGGTGTCGCCACTTCAAACTGGCAATACGATAAGTAAAGACTTCTACCCATTGTTTCCTACCATCCTTCTGAACTGTAATAAAATAAATACATATTTACTTAGCTATTTATGTTTTCATCTCATTCAATAGAAATCATTTCTAATCACAATGTCAGTGATGAATGACAGAGGTATGTTCATGTTTCCATCTCATTCAACTAGAAATCATTTCTAATCACACTGTAAATGATGAAAGACCAAGGTCTGTCTTTCATCACTTACAATATGTTTGGAAATGATTTCTATTTGAATGAGATGGAAACATAAATAGCTAAGAAAATATGTGTTTATACTCGCTTGCTGATGGCGTGGTCCTCCAGGAAGGCTTTCGATAAACGTCTGCACTGTAGTTTAGCGAACAAAATATGAGTTTACCAAGATTACGAGCAGATTTGTGACTGCCATCAGGACTAATTTTCGGACAGAACTAAACACGTCGTTCTCAACGGAATAAAATTGATAAATGTGAAGAAAATTTCGAGAGTACCTCAAAGAGATATTCTAGGAGCATGACTTATTACAAAATGTACACTACTGGCCATTAAAATTGCTACACCACGAAGATGACGTGCTACAGACGCGAAATTTACCCGACAGGAAGATGAGGCTGTGATATGCAAATGAATAGTTTTTCACAGCATTCACACAAGGTTGGCGCCGGTGGTGACACCTACAACGTGCTGACATGAGGAAAGTTTCCAACTGATTTGTCATACACAATCAGCAGTTGACCGGCGTTGCCTGGTGAAACGTTGTTGCGATGCCTTGTGTAACGCGGACAAATGCGTACTATTACGTTTCCGACTTTGATAAAGGTCGGATTGTAGCCTATCGCGATTGCGGTTTATCGTATCGCGACATTGCTGCTCGCGGTGGTCGAGATCCAATGGGTTAGGTTAGTGTTTTTTAACGTCCCGTCGACAACGATGTCATTAGAGACGGAGCACAAGCTCGGGTTAGGGAAGGATGGGGAAGGAAATCGGCCGTGCCCTTTCAAAGGAACCATCCCGGCATTTGCCTGAAACGATTTAGGGAAATCACGGAGAACCTAAAACAGGATGGCTGGAGACGGGATTGAACCGTCGTCCTCCCGAGATCCAATGACTGTTAGCAGAATATGTAATCGGTGGGTTCAGGAGCCGGCCGGTGTGGCCGAGCGGTTCTAGGCGCTACAGTCTGGAACCGCGCGACCGCTACGGTCGCAGGTTCGAATCCTGCCTCGGGCATGGATGTGTGTGATGTCCTTAGGTTAGTTAGGTTTAAGTAGTTCTAAGTTCTAGGCGACTGATGACCTCAGAAGTTAGGTCGCATAGTGCTCAGAGCCATTTGGGTTCAGGAGGGTAATACGGAACGCCGTGCTGGATCCCAACGGCCTCGTTTCACTAGCAGTCGAGATGACAGGCATCTTATCCGCAGGGCTGTAACGGATCGTGCAGACACGTCTCGATCCCAGCGTCAGCAGATGGGGACGTTTGCAAGACAACAACCATCTGCACGAACAGTTCGACGACGTTTGCAACAGCATGGGCCATCGGCTCGGAGACCATGATTGCGGTTACCCTTGACGCTGCATCACAGACAGCAGCGCCTGTGATGGTGTACTCAACGACGAACCTGGGTGCACGAATGGCAAAACGTCATTTTTTCGGATGAATCCAGGTTCTGTTTACAGCATCATGATGGTCGCATCCGTGTTTGGCGACATAGCGGTGAACGCACATTGGAAACTTGTATTCGTCATCGCCATACTGGCGTATCACCCAGTGTGATGGTATGGGTTGCCATTGGTTACACGTCTCGGTCACCTCTTGTTTGCATTAACGGCACTTTGAACAGTGTACGTTACATTTCAGATGTGTTTCGACCCGTGGTTCTACCCTTCATTCGATCCCTAAGAAACCCTACATTTCAGCAGGATAATGCACGACCGCATGTTGCAGGTGCTGTACGGGCCTTTCTGGATACAGAAAATGATCGACTGCTGCCCTGGCCAGCACATTCTCCAGATCTTTCACCAACTGAAAATGTCTTGCCAATGGTTGCCGAGCAACTGGCTCGTCACAATACGCCAGTCACTACTCTTGAACTGTGGTATCGTGTTGAAGCTGCATGGGCAGCTGTACCTGTACACACCATCCGAGCTCTGTTTAACTCAATGCCCAGGCGTATCAAGGCCGTTATTATGGCTAGAGGTGGTTGTTCTGGGGACTGATTTCTCAGGATCTATGCACCCAAATTGCGTGAAAATGTAATCACATGTCAGTTCTAGTATAACATATTTGTCCAATGAATACCCGTTTAACATCTGCATTTCTTCATGGTGTAGAAATTTTAATGGCCAGTAGTGTATTTATGTTTTCATCTCATTCAAATAGAAATTATTTCTAATCACAAAGTAAGTGATGAAAGACAGAGGTCTGTTCATGTTTCCATCGCATTCAAACAGAAATCATTTCTAACCACACTGTAAGTCAGGAAAGACAGAGGATGTCTTTCATCACTTACAATGTGATTAGAAATGATTTCTATTTGAATGAGATGGAAACATAAATAGCTAAGTAAATATGTATTTATACTCGCTTGCTGATGGCGTGGTCGTTGAGGAAGGCTTTCGATAAATGTCTGCACTGTCGTTTAGCGAGCAAAATATGTGTTTATCAAGATTATGAGCAGATTTGTGACTGGAATCAGGACTAATTTTCGGACAGAACTAAACACTTTGTTCTCAACGGAATAAAATCGATGGATGTGAAGAAAATTTCGAGAGTACCTCAAAGAGATGTTCTAGGAGCATCATTATTTACAAAATGTATTACCGATCTAGGGGTACTGCTGTATGCATCGTGAGTCTAATCGTCGTCGATGGTATCGTCTATAGGAGTTTGAAGAGAAATACATGAAGGCAGAGCCTGAACGTTAGTATGTGTAACGTATTGTGCACCAACAGGCGAAGAAATCTAATAGTTAGTTATCACCGTCAGTGAGAAATCGCTGTAAACAGTAACTAAAGTGAAACAAAACATTTTCTGGAGCCGATTTCTAAAAGGTGTTACTTCCTTTTTACACTACTGGCCATTAAAATTGCTACACCACGAAAATGACGTGCTACAGACGCGAAATTCAACCGACAGGAAGAAGATGCCGTGATACACAAATGATTAGCTTTTCAGAGCATTCACACAAGGTTGGCGCCGGTGGCGACACCTACAACGTGCTGATATGAGGAAAGTTTCCAACCGATTTCTCGTACACAAACAGCAGTTGACCGGCGTTGTCTGGCGAAACGTTGTTGTAATGCCTCGTGTAAGGAGGAGAAATGCGTACCATCACGTTTCCGAATTTGATAAAGGTCGGATTGTAGCCTATTGCGATTGCGGTTTATCGTGTCGCGACATTGCTGCTCGCGTTGGTCGAGATTCAATGACTGTCAGCAGAATATGGAATCGGCGGATTCAGGAAGGTAATACGGAACGCTGTGCTGGATCCCAACGGCCTCGTTTCACTAGCAGTCGAGATGACAGGCATCTTATCCGCATGGCTGTAACGGATCGTGCAGCCACGTCTCGATCCCTGAGTCAACAGATGGGGACGTTTGCAAGACAACAACCATCTACACCAACAGTTTGACGACGTTTGCAGCAGCACGGACTATCAGCTCGGAGACCATGGCTGCGATTACCCTTGACGCTGCATCACAGACAGGAGCGCCTGCGATGGTGTACTCAACGACGAACCTGGGTGCACGAATGGCAAAACGACATTTTTTCGGATGAATCCAGGTTCTGTTTACAGCATCATGATGGTCGCATCCGTGTTTGGCGACATCGTGGTGAACGCACACTGGAAGAGTGTATTCGTCATCGCCATACTGGCGTATCACCCGGCGTGATGGTATGGGGTGCCATTTGTTACAGGTCGCGGTCTCCTCTTGTTCGCATTGACGGCACTTTGAACAGCGGACTTTACATTTCAGATGTGTTACGACCCGTGGCTCTAGCCTTCATTCGATCCATGCGAAATCCTACATTTCAGCAGGATAATGCACGACCGCATTTTGCAGGTCCTGTGCGGGCCTTTCTGGATACATTTTCGAGATCTCCCACCAATTGAAAACGTCTGGTCAATGGTGGCCGAGAAACTGGCTCGTCACAATACGCCAGTCGCTACTCCTGATGAACTGTGGTATCGTGTTGAAGCTGGGGAGCTGTACCAGTACACGCCATCCAAGCTCTGTTTAACTCAATGCCCAGGCGTACCAAGGCCGTTATTACGGCCAGAGGTGGTTGTTCTGGGTACTGTTTTTTCAGGATCTATGCATCCAAATTGCGTGAAAATGTAATCACATGTCAGTTCTAGTATAATATATTTTTCCAATGAATACCCGTTTATCATCTGCATTTCTTCTTGGTGTAGCAATTTTAATGGCCCGTAGTGTATTAACGATCTAGGGGTACTGCTGTATGCATCGTGAGTCTAATCGTCACCGAGGATATCTGCTATAGGAGGGTTGCAATGCCATAACTTTGAAGCGAAATACATGAAGTCAGAGCCTGAACGTAAGTATGTGTAACGTACTGTGCACCAGCAGGCGAAGAAATCTACTTGTTAGTTATCAGCGTCAGTAAGAAATTGCTGGAAACAGTAACTACAGTGAAACAAAACATTTTCTGGAGCCGAGTTCTAAAAGGTGCTACTTCCCTCTTAGAAAACGTGTGTTGTGCGTCATAATCACAGTATGTGCAATTAACCAAACCAGAACGTGAAACTGACAGAAATGCATAATGTCCAATCAGTTATACATACACTGATAGGCCAAAACATGATGACCTCTGCCCCGCCGCCACGTCGGATGGCGCCTGGTTGGTCTTGCGGGCACGTGACGCGGTAACAGTGGAGCAGGCACAGACGGGGTACACCCTAGCGAAGGTATGGGCTGTAAATGGGGAAATCCGTTGAGATAAGCAATTTTAAAAAAAAGGGCAGATTATTATTACGCACAGCCTGTGAACGGGTATCTCGAAAACGGTGAAGCTGGTCGAATGTTCACGTGCTACTATCGTGAGCATCTACGGAAAGAGGTAGAAGGACACTGAAACTACCGCTAGTCGTTACATTGTTGGACGCCCACGACTCTTTACAGAACGTGAGGTTCGAAGAGTTGTCTGCTCTGTGGAACCGCGCTACCGCTACGGTCGCAGGTTCGAACCCTACCACGGGTATGGATGTGTGTGATATCCTTAGATTAGTTAGGTTTGAGTAGTTCTAAGTTCTAGGGAACTGATGACCTCAGAAGTTAATTCCCATAGTGCTCAGAGCCATTTGAACCATTTTGTCTGCTCTGTAGAGTAGGATAGATGGTAATTTGTGGCACCTCAGCCTGAAACAGCTCAACGCTGGTGCACGCACAAATTTTCGAAGCACACCCTTCATCGTACATTGTTGAACAAGGAGCTCCGCAGCAGACCACCCCTCCGTGTTCACATGATGAGCCAAAAAATGTTCAAATGTTTGCGAAATCTTATGGGACTTGACTGCCAAGTTCATCAGTCCCTAAGCTTACACACTACTTAACCTAAATTATCCTAAGGACAAACACACACACCCACGCCCGAGGGAGGACTCGAACCTCCGCCGGGACCAGCCGCACAGTCCCTGACTGCAGCGCCTTAGACCGCTTGGCCATGATGCGCCAACAACATCGTAAATTACGACCGCAGTGGGCACGGCACCATCGGGATTCGACAGTCGATCAATGGAAACGTGCCGGCTCTTCGGGTAAATCACGACTTTGCCACACTAGCTCGATGCTCGTCTCCATGAACGCCGTCATCGAACGACGGCTCGAAACGTGCAGTGCGCCACGTACTAAGGCTGGTGGGAGCAGTATTGTGCTATAGGAGATATGCTCCTGACAAGGGAACCTCCCCATCGCACCCCCCTCAGATTTAGTTATACGTTGGCACAGTGGATAGGCCTTGAGAAACTGAACACAGATCAATCGAGAAAACTGGTTCAAATGGTTCAAATGGCTCTGAGCACTATGGGACTTAACTTCTAAGGTCATCAGTCCCCTAGAACTTAGAACTACTTAAACCTAACTAACCGAAGGACGTCACACACATCCATGCCCGAGGCAGGATTCGAACCTGCGACCGTAGCGGTCACGCGGTTCCAGACTGTAGCGCCTTTAACCGCTTGGCCACACCGGCCGGCAGAAAACTGAAAGAAGTTGTGTGGAACTATGAAAAAAATTAGTAAAATGTACAAACTGAGTAATCCATGCTAAGATAGGCAACAAAAAGGAGAATGGGAGTCAAGGTGCGCCGTGGTCCCGTGGTTAGCGAGAGCAGCTACGGAACGAGAGGTCCTAGGTTCAAGTATTCCCTCGAGTGAAAAGTTTAATTTTTTATATTCAGTTTATGTGACAAACTCTTATGTTTTCATCACTTTTTTGGGAGTGATTATCACATCCACAAGAAAACCTAAATCGGGCAAGATAAGAGAATCTTTTTACCCATTCGCTAAGTGTACAAGTTAGGTGGGTCGACAACATATTCCTGTCGTGTGACGCACATGCCGTCACCAGTGTCATATAAAATATATAAGACGTGTTTTCCTGTGGAGGAATCGGTTGACCTATGACCTTGCGATCAAATGTTTTCGGTTCCCATTTGAGAGGCAGGTCCTTTCGTCTACTAATAGCACGGTTTTGCGGTGCGGTCGCAAAACACAGACACTAAACTTATTACAGTGAACAGAGACGTCAATGAACGAACGGACAGATCATAACTTTGCGAAAATAAAGAAAGTAAAAATTTCCGTAGAGGGAAGACTTGAACCAAGGACCCCTTGTTCCGCAGGTACTCACGCTAACCACGGGACCACGGCGTTCCTGAGCTCACATTCTCCTTGATATTGCCTATCTTCCGCATGGACTACTCAGTTTGTATATTTTACTTAATTTTTTTCATAGTTCCACACAACTTCTTCCTGTTTTCTCGATTGATCTGTGTTCAGTTTTTCAAGGCCTATCCACTGTGCCAACTTATAACTAAATCTGAGGGGGGTGCGATGGGGAGGTTCCCTTGTGATTAGGATGGGACCTGTGGTAGTAATCGAAGACATACTGGCGGCTGCGAACCACCGCATCCCTCCAGGCTTCATGTCTTTCTTGACGGCGATGTCGTCTTCCAGCAGTGTCCGCCCCCGGTAGCTCAATGGTCAGCGTGACGGATTGTCAGTCCTCTAGGCCCGGGTTCGATTCCCGTCTGGGTCGGGGAATTTTCTCCGCCCAGGGACTGGGTGTTGTGTTATCCTCATCATTATCCTATCATCCTCATCGACTGCAGGTCGCCGATGTGGCGTCAAATTGGAAGACCGGCATCGGGCGAACGGTCTATCCGGCGGAGGGTCCTAGCCATACGATTAAATTTAAAAAAAATCTACCAGCAGTATAATTGCCCTTGTTCCGGAAACAGAATCTTGCTACAGTGGTTTGAGGAGCACTATAGTGAACTCATCTTGATGTCTCAGTGACCAAATTCACGTTACGTAAACGCTATCGGGTGCCATCACCGAGTACGTGAATCAGCGGCCCGTTATTTACGCGAATTACATGGCCTGTGTGCAAAAATCTAATGCCACATCCTTTCAAACGTACCAGCAAACTGCCGGTTCCCTGGTATGCAGAATCAGTGATATAATTAGTTTCAGAGACGGAAAGTTATTAAGCAGGTGGTCATGGCTCATCAGTATAGGTGGTATAAATTAATACTTACAAAAAAATCAAATATTAGTGACGTCATAGCATATTGTATTATTATGGTAATCCATTTAACTACTGCCCCATCTGAATCGCTAAACATCGGCAAAACCAAAAAAGTATCCTTGCGCCAGAGGTGATGTATGCAGTTTGAAATCATAGTTATAACTACTCGTCAGCTAGGTGAAAAGAAATCAAAAGTATCCAATCATAGATATTTGTTATGAAGTGAAAAATAAAGCAAATAGTGTTAAAATTTATTATAAAATGTTACATGAAGTATTGACTCGAGATAAAAAAACAATAAAAATGTCACCATAAAATTACGTGTCACTAGTAAAAGTGTATGTAAAAAGAGAAACAGTGACACCTCATAAATCATGGTGTAAACATGTGACCGTCCTTCCCAGCAAGCTCAGAAATATTTCCTTTGTACATAAAAAGGCCTTCTCTTGCTGCACTGTATTTTATTTCTCTCAGATGCGTGTCACCTTTTTTACTTTAAGGCATCATCAGTGACATCTAGAATGATACAGTTTTGTTTTTATATGTGTTATTTGTAGATTATAAAACAGTTCACGTCTCATTTTTATGAATATGAGTGATTACTAAAACCGCGAAGAACTGTTATCAATCACTCAATACGTAAATAACGAGACGTGAAATCTTTCATAATCGACAAGTAACACATATAAAAACAAAACAGTATCATTCTAGATCCGAATGATGATGCCTTAATGTGAAAAAAGGCAAAACGCGTCTGGAAGAAATAGAATACAGTGCAGCAAGAGAAGGCGTTTTTTATTTACGAAACAAATAATAGAGAATAGCATACAGATGTGAGCACTAGACTTTCATGAAAGGAAATTACGCTACCGGAAACTACGTTGTCGATTTTGATCCGATGACGGATATTACTGATGTACTTATAACGGTTTCAGTGTCCTCCGCCGATAGATAGCGTAGTAGTATAGCCAGCAGACCACCATCTGTTTCTACGCTTTAATAGGGAATGCTCACAGCCAGAAGGGTCAGAGTGGGTCAAGCGTGTGAAGCAAGCAGGCAACCGTGCCACGGCTATGCACTCGTCTTTCCTACAGCCAACTGAGCTGATTTGGAAGGGATCGGATTGTGGCGTTCTGAGTGGCGGGATGGTCCTTGCGGAGAATTTCCACACAGGTTGGAAGTGATGTGTCAGTTACACAATGATGTTGATATCAGTGGCCACGTGAACATTCGCACACACGTAGGTTAAGTTGTGGATGTCGACACATCACAGACGCCCGCCAAGATTGTTTTATTGTAAGGGCAGCAGTGGCAGACCGTGCAGCTACCACAGGACAAATAAGTGGGCTTGTGAGCCCCGAAGTGTCGACACGAACTGTTGCGAACCGATTATTAGCATTGGGCCTAAGGACACGCATATCTGTAGCCTGTCTTCCACTCACGCCACAGAATCGTCATGCACGACTCAGTCGATGCCGTCAGGGGGTCACTTGGTTTCCGGCGATGAAGGCAGAATGTGCCTGTACGCAAGTGACGGTCGTTTGGTCTCGTAGAGCGCATACATGCAAGACACGCTGTTCACAGCAGACGCTTTATAGTCTGGGATGCCATAAGCTACAACTCTCGTACATCTCTGGTGTTTCTGGAGGGGACGCTAAACAGTGCTCAGTACGTGCAGAATGTTGTTAGGCCCGTTGTTTTGCCGTTTTTGCAACGCGACGGTGATCTGTTGTCCATACAGGATAATGCTCACCCACTCATTGCTCCTGAAACTCAGGGTGCTCTAGAGGACTTTCCTGATCAGCACGATCGCCGAACTTTTCTCCAATCGTGCACGTGTGGGATATTGTAACCTCCCTCTTACTGATCGGCCTATCCTGCTTGAGATATAAAATATGACCGTGGATCGCGTGTATGCCTAATGGATTTTTTCTAATTGTATAAGGCTGTCTTTCCCGAAGAAGTGATACCGATAAGTGGGAGGAAAGTGTACAACCGACCCTTGTGATGGAGAGTCTACTAAAAATAAAAGTAATTAAACCGAACAGGGCTATAATTCGGAAAAAATGAAAGTTATCTTGTGCATTCACTCACGAACAACATTGGACAGAAAAGGGGTACCATGGTCATGAATCCAAAAGTTACACTAATGAACGAAAAGGAAATAATTAACGGTCGCCAGCCCACTAGGATGATTTAAATCCAAATTCCTGTACAAGATGATGGGAAAGAAAAGCATATATTATTAAACACTGACGTCGCATCTAAAGATTGCCACGTTTTTTTTTGACAATAATTTTAAGTGAGTATCTAGTGATAAAGAAAACTGAAGAGTCACCTTTACGTTATGTCTGGCATTAAATTTTTAAACAGGCTATCGATTAATGATTTGAAAATATACAATTAAAGTGTATTTTAGTACTGAACTTCGTTACGAGAACAATGACTTTCAGTGACCTCAGCATAACGTCGTCAAAGAAATTTAGAAAAGAAGCAAGCACTTTTTACTTTGCTATTACTTATTTTGCAAATTGGATTTCGTATTATTGTCTGTACAACTAAGCCTTTTTTACTGACTTGAAAAGAATTAAATATACTAGAATACGTACCAAACCAAACAGCCATGTGCTCCAAGCTATATGTAAAATAAATAAAACTTCCGCACTCCTAATTTGTGCATTTCTTTAGATTTGGATTTTTGCAGTGATTGATACTCAAAGTTGAAAATTGAAATTGATTTACTTTAGTCATATACTGAAGCCTCTGTTGTACAACAGTTAACTGAAATTAGACTAAGGCTAAAATTCTTAAAAGTGAAATTATTCATTAATAAACTGGTTGTAACTATTCAATTTTTTTCTTAAGACACTCAGTTAGCATATTAGGAAAAAAAAAGGAACAAGGATCCTGTTTGGTAACAATGTCTGGGGGGCAATGAGGACACAATGGCCCTGAGTTTAACTGATTATTATTATTTAAACTTATCAATCAAATCACATTCAGTTGTGCTGCTGGGTTAGCCGTTAATACTTTCTACCAATGAACAGTCGTACTTCAGTGCTGTGCATAGAACGAAACACGGAGTCGACGACGAACCTGTGTTGCTGGAACTGCTGCTGTTGTTGAAGACGGTAGCATATTGTGGAGTCACGGATAATCATAGGAATGGGAAATCGTAATTAATACAGCCTCTTTCGCTCGTCCACTGTCCGTACTCCTGCTCTAGTCATCTGGCCGGCGCGCGTACATGATGCCGCCGAAAATGGTACTCTCTACTGCGAGAGCGTCAACACCACACTTCCTCAAACTACAAGCACTGGAACCCGTCTCTCCTCTCTCCGCGCGCTCTGCGCAACAACTCCCTACCCAAAGATTTTACAACGCACAAGCACTGCTATTATCGCTGTTAGTCGATGCAAATAACAATTCCTTTGGCTTTTTCCCAGAGCTTATAAGTTTCACAGTAAAAAACAGGTAAATACAATCAAACGTCAACAGACTTCTGCCTAAATGTACACATACAGTGGAGCAATGTCCTTCCTTATTGAAAGAAAGCATTTAAAAATGGCTCTGAGCACTATGGGACTCAACTGCTGAGGTCATTAGTCCCCTAGAACTTAGAACTAGTTAAACCTAACTAACCTAAGGACATCACAAACATCCATGCCCGAGGCAGGATTCGAACCTGCGACCGTAGCGGTCTTGCGGTTCCAGACTGCAGCGCCTTTAACCGCACGGCCACTTCGGCCGGCAGAAAGCATTTAAATTACAAATATTTACATACAATTCAGAAAAAAGTTATACACTCCTGGAAATTGAAATAAGAACACCGTGAATTCATTGTCCCAGGAAGGGGAAACTTTATTGACGCATTCCTGGGGTCAGATACATCACATGATCACACTGACAGAACCACAGGCACATAGACACAGGCAACAGAGCATGCACAATGTCGGCACTAGTACATTGTATATCCACCTTTCGCAGCAATGCAGGCTGCTATTCTCCCATGGAGACGATCGTAGAGATGCTGGATGTAGTCCTGTGGAACGGCTTGCCATGCCATTTCCACCTGGCGCCTCAGTTGGACCAGCGTTCGTGCTGGACGTGCAGACCGCGTGAGACGACGCGTCATCCAGTCCCAAACATGCTCAATGGGGGACAGATGCGGAGATCTTGCTGGCCAGGGTAGTTGACTTAACACCTTCTAGAGCACGTTGGGTGGCACGGGATACATGCGGACGTGCATTGTCCTGTTGGAACAGCAAGTTCCCTTGCCGGTCTAGGAATGGTAGAACGATGGGTTCGATGACGGTTTGGATGTACCGTGCACTATTCAGTGTCCCCTCGACGATCACCAGTGGTGTACGGCCAGTGTAGGAGATCGCTCCCCACACCATGATGCCAGGTGTTGGCCCTGTGTGCCTCGGTCGTATGCAGTCCTGATTGTGGCGCTCACCTGCACGGCGCCAAACACGCATACGACCATCATTGGCACCAAGGCAGAAGCGACTCTCATCGCTGAAGACGACACGTCTCCATTCGTCCCTCCATTCACGCCTGTCGCGACACCACTGGAGGCGGGCTGCACGATGTTGGGGCGTGAGCGGAAGACGGCCTAACGGTGTGCGGGACCGTAGCCCAGCTTCATTGAGACGGTTGCGAATGTTCCTCGCCGATACCCCAGGAGCAACAGTGTCCCTAATTTGCTGGGAAGTGGCGGTGCGGTCCCCTACGGCACTGCGTAGGATCCTACGGTCTTGGCGTGCATCCGTGCGTCGCTGCGGTCCGGTCCCAGGTCGACGGGCACGTGCACCTTCCGCCGACCACTGGCGACAACATCGATGTACTGTGGAGACCTCACGCCCCACGTGTTGAGCAATTCGGCGGTACGTCCACCCGGCCTCCCGCATGCCCACTATACGCCCTCGCTCAAAGTCCGTCAACTGCACATACGGTTCACGTCCACGCTGTCGCGGCATGCTACCAGTGTTAAAGACTGCGATGGAGCTCCGTATGCCACGGCAAACTGGCTGACACTGACGGCGGCGGTGCACAAATGCTGCGCAGCTAGCGCCATTCGACGGCCAACACCGCGGTTCCTGGTGTGTCCGCTGTGCCGTGCGTGTGATCATTGCTTGTACAGCCCTCTCGCAGTGTCCGGAGCAAGTATGGTGGGTCTGACACACCGGTGTCAATGTGTTCTTTTTTCCATTTCCAGGAGTGTATATTGGGAGCAGGTGCCATGCATCCTGCATATTCGGTGTTACAATATGATGGGACGAGAAGCGACTCATGTGACTCGTCAACCAACAACTCTTACAGAATTACGTGAACAGGGGGAGCAGGCGTTGCGTAACGGTATCCCAGGACAGTATTCGCCATCTGTACTATGGACTGCGTGCCAGAGGCAACGCCTCCACTGCCGTCCGTTGAGTCTACACCAAGTACTAATACGGCTGTTTCAGCATGGGCCGATACCTGATACCTCAGAACCACTTGTGCTATTGATATGTAAATGTAATCATTTCATGTACTCCATGTGCACTGTTGCAAGAATAAATCTTGAGCGAACAGGAAACCTCAGAGAGGGTATAATAATTTTTTTTCTGGCAGTGTAGTTATATTTAAGTCATATGACAAGTATAACATTTTTTTCTTTATACTTTTGTGCAACTGCCCCGTAAATTTACAGTAAAATTTTTGTTCTGTTTTTATGTCTGGACTCTGTGTTTCTTGCAGGAATTATGTTGGAATAACCTTTAGCACTGAATCCGCTTTGAAGCATTAATTATATCTTTGTTTTGCGCTGTTTTTTCAGAACAAAAAAATTCTATGGTTGGATACATTTTGATATGTTTACACTAAGCTGATGAAGTTACAACAGTTACAACTGATTTCAAATTCGACACACCACATCTGGTGCAAGGATACCTGTTTGGTGCTAATGAGGAAAATACAGGGTTATTACAAATGACTGAAGCGATTTCACAGCTCTACAATAACTTTATTATTTGAGATATTTTCACAATGCTTTGCACACACATACAAAAACTCAAAAAGTTTTTTTAGGCGTTCACAAATGTTCGATATGTGCCCCTTTAGTGATTCGGCAGACATCAAGCCGATAATCAAGTTCCTCCCACACTCGGCGCAGCATGTCCCCATCAATGAGTTCGAAAGGATCGGTTGATGCGAGCTCGCAGTTCTGGCACGTTTCTTGGTAGAGGAGGTTTAAACACTGAATCTTTCACATGACCCCACAGAAAGAAATCGCATGGGGTTAAGTCGGGAGAGCGTGGAGGCCATGACATGAATTGCTGATCATGATCTCCACCACGACCGATCCATCGGTTTTCCAGTCTCCTGTTTAAGAAATGCCGAACATCATGATGGAAGTGGGGTGGACCACCATTCTGTTGAAAGATGAAGTCAGCGCTGTCGGTCTCCAGTTGTGGCATGAGCCAATTTTCCAGCCTGTCCAGATACACGTGTCCTGTAACGTTTTTTTCGCAGAAGAAAAAAGGTCCATAAACTTTAAACCGCGAGATTGCACAAAACACGTTAACTTTTGGTGAATTGCGGATTTGCTGCACGAATGCGTGAGGATTCTCTACCGCCCAGATTCGCACATTGTGTCTGTTCACTTCACCATTAAGAAAAAATGTTGCTTCATCACTGAAAACAAGTTTCGCACTGAATGCATCCTCTTCCATGAGCTGTTGCAACCGCGCCGAAAATTCAAAGCGTTAACTTTGTCATCGGGTGTCAGGGCTTGTAGCAATTGTAAACGGTAAGGCTTCTGCTTTAGCCTTTTCCGTAAGATTTTCCAAACCGTCGGCTGTGGTACGTTTAGCTCCCTGCTTGCTTTATTCGTCGACTTCTGCGGGCTACACGTGAAACTTGCCCGCACGCGTTCAACCGTTTCTTCGCTAACTGCAGGCCGACCCGTTGATTTCCCCTTACAGAGGAATCCAAAAGCTTTAAACTGCGCATACCATCGCCGAATGAAGTTAGCAGTTGGTGGATCTTTGTTGAACTTCGTCCTGAAGTGCCGTTGCACTGTTATGACTGACTGATGTGAGTGCATTTCAAGCACGACATACGCTTTCTCGGCTCCTGTCGCCATTTTGTCTCACTGCGCTCTCGAGCGCTCTGGCGGCAGAAACCTGAAGTGCAGCTTCAGCCGAACAAAACTTTATGAGTTTTTCTACGTATCTGTAGTGTGTCGTGACCATATGTCAATGAATGGAGCTACAGTGAATTTATGAAATCGCTTCAATCATTTGTAATAGTCCTGTAGTAACGCTGCCATGGATGTTGCAGAAGGTCATGGAAGCACGTGAGCGCAGAGTGGACCAAGACACCGTCACTACAGAGACAGCGAAGCCACCAGAGGGTTTGCATACTGTATGCCAGTCCAGCGACCAACGCTGCAATAACGTCGACACTGCAGATAGGCAGGGTGACTGTAGCATCGGCAGGTCAGTTACTAGATAACCTAGCTACAGACTTCTTTTGGCATATATCGTTGAAAGCAGCACTTCAGTAAACAAATAGGCATCGAAACGGCATAAATACCCATAGCTTTTATATGGGTATACAATAAGTATATTGTGGATTAATGGGTAAAATCTTCACAGAGAGAGAGTACAGGGTGTAGTGTGTTTCTGGGAAGGAGGCAACTGAGTCATTAAAAAGCCAGGTATAGCAACTGTCAGCAGATAACGTGGAGATGCTTTGGCAAATTGTGCTATGAGTGGGATAGGGCATCGTCAGGGTTTGGCTACTCCAATATTGGATTGAGGTGTCACTAGTTTCATTACTCCCTATTCTGGCACCAACTATGGATGTATGGTCTTCCCTGAATGATCTTGAAGCAATGGCAAAGATTAAATTCCAGTTGGATGGTGAGCTACTGCCAATGGTTAAGTTATGGTTGATGGGGAACCAAAAGCGTTTTTAGGTGTCATGAAGGGGTGAGAAACGCCTTAATATTTGACCAGTTAAAGGAAGGTGTCCAACTATGCTGTAACAAGCAGAAAAGTATGAGGTTTTCAGTGAGCAATTAAGTGGAATGTCGCAGAAACAGAATGATTCACTGGAGATGGTTCAAATGGCTCTGAGCGCTATGGGACTTAACATCTGAGGTCATCAGTCCCCTAGAACTTAGAACTACTTAAATCTAACTAACCTAAGGACATCACACACATCTATGCCCGAGGTAGGATTCGAATCTGCGACCGTAGCGGTCGCGCGGTTCCAGACCGAAGCGCCTAGAACCGCTCGGTCACACCGGACGGCGTGATTCATTGCAGAGTTTCAGTGTTGGGATAAGTAAAAATCATTGAAAATATTTACGAATTGATAGAAAATGATGAAGCGAATAATGTTACCCTCTAGAAAGGTGAACATACAGCACTAAATGCTGTCCTGAAGGGCCGGTCACCCAATATGTCTAGGAGCCTACAGGCAGGTACTCTGAAAGACCTAAACACCTCTGCCAGGATAGGTACATGGCTGGAGGTAATAGATACAGTGACAGAGGTGCGTAATAAGTGTAGTATTTTCCATACTGACGTAAGGCGTTATAGTATGGACATTCATGTAAGGCTGAGAGAAAACTTCACCATCCACATTGTGAGAACTGCGGTGTGGCTGGGCACCACCTGTGGGTTATAGAAACTGTGGACAGAATGGACATGGGTGGAAAAATGCAAACAGGAACTTCAAGCCCCCAGTGTAGCATTCAATGCTACAAGGACGTATGCGTAGGAAGAATGTGATCTTACTGTACAGCATACTATTGACACTCTCACAATTTGTGTAATTTGTTTTTACTACAATAACCTTATACTAATGATAACTTATTATTAATTGGTATTTTGTTAATTTTTCATTTGTACACTGTTAAACATGATCTGGTTTTACTCTCATAACTTTAATTTTAACGTTTAAAGAAGTTTAGGAAAATAATGTGCATTCACTACTGCGTACCTTCCTCACGCATGCTAGACTGCTGTCTCTCACCAGAAGCTTTCGTCAGTCCAAGTACTATGTAATCAATGTTTGTGCATCAGCTGTAGATTGGTGAGGTATTATTCAATTACGACCAAAATGCCAAGCAAGTTATAATATTATGGAGATGAAATTTTATATTTAACCGACAACTTTTTGCTACTTTTTGATGTACCTCAACTACAATATATAACTCAGTATGTTTGGGTAATTTTTATATCCATAATGAGTTAATATAATTCTTATACTGTTGTCACTAATTTACTTCTGAAGAAGAGGTGTATATAAACATTGAAACCATGGTAAAGATTTTAAATAAACCTTCCATTTAGCAAATGATTTCCTGCTTATTATTTCTTCATGAATATTTCATCCTGTGGTTGCCACGTACAAAATTTTAAATTTAGGGAAATCCTTGATTATTTGAGGCAGTGCCGGTACTTCTATGAAATACATTTAGAGGGTGAGTACCGTCAATTGTAGGCGGTTGCAGGGAACTGGCCAAAGACTATGGTTTCAGTCTCCTGCAGTCATTTCCAGTATTGGCGAATGTCATTCAGTTTATAGAACGCACCCACCAAATTTCAGCGGTTGTTAGATGGAGTATGGAGGGCTTTGAAACCTCAACAACGTGTGGTGTATCTCTTTTCTGTAATTGTGGCTCTGAGCACTATGGGACTCAACTGCTGTGGTTATCAGTCCCCTAGAACTTAGAACTACTTAAACCTAACTAACCTAAGGACATCACACACATCCATGCCCGAGGCAGGATTCGAACCTGCGACCGTAGCAGTCCCACGGTTCCGGACTGCGCGCCTAGAACCGCGAGACCACCGCGGCCGGCTGTAATTGTGTTTTCAAGGGATGTAGAGATGTGATGGAACATGTACAGCAATTATGGAAAGTTTTTAAGAGATTACATTCCACACATCTTACGCAAATACGGGGAAATGCCGATTTTCCCTGAAAGACGTGAATTATTTGGGACATTTGATTCGTTGAGGAGGGTTAATGAAAGACCTCATATTTATACACGCAGTGGAGGATTTTCCAGCTCCTCAGACAAGCAAGATGTTGCAACCATTCTTGGGGTTGACCAGTTGTTGTTGTTGTTGTTGTTGTTGTTGTGGTCTTCAGTCCAAAGACTGGTTTGATGCAGCTCTCCATGCTACTCTATCCTGTGCAAGCTTCTTCATCTCCCAGTACCTACTGCAACCTACATGCTTCTGAATCTGCTTAGCGTATTCATCTCTTGGTCTCCCTCTACTATTTTTACCCTCCGCGCTGCCCTCGAATGCTAAATTTGTGATCCCCTGATGCCTCAGAACATGTCCTACCAACCGGTCCCTTCTTCTTGTCAAGTTGTGCCACAACTCCTCCCCAATTCTATTCAGTACCTCCTCATTAGTTATGTGATCTACCCATCTAATCTTCAGCATTCTTCTGTAGCACCACATTTCGAAAGCTTCTATTCTCTTCTTGTCCAAACTATTTATCGTCCATGTTTCACTTCCATACATGGCTACACTCCATACAAATACTTTCAGAAACGACTTCCTGACACTTAAATCTATACTCGATGTTAACAAATTTCTCTTCTTCAGAAACGCTTTCCTTGCCATTGTCAGTCTACATTTTATATCCTCTCTACTTCGACCGTCATCAGTTATTTTGCTCCCCAAATAGCAAAACTCCTTTACTACTTTAAGTGTCTCATTTCCTAATCTAATTCCCTCAGCATCACCCGACTTAATTCGACTACATTCCATTATCGTCGTTTTGCTTTTGTTGATGTTGATCTTATATCCTCCTTTCAAGACACTGTCCATTCCGTTCAACTGCTCTTCCAAGTCCTTTGTTGTCTCTGACAGAATTACAATGTCATCGACGAACCTCAATGTTTGCCGGCCGCGGTGGTCTCGCGGTTCTAGGCGCGCAGTCCGGAACCGTGCGACTGCTATGGTCGCAGTTCGAATCCTGCCTCGGGCATGGATGTGTGTGATGTCCTTAGGTTAGTTAGGTTTAACTAGTTGTAGGTTCTAGGGGACTGATGACCTAAGATGTTAAGTCCCATAGTGCTCAGAGCCATTTGAACCATTTGAACCTCAAAGTTTTTCAAATTACTACAGAAAATTCATGAACGGGTTTGCAGATATGCAGAAACACTTACACAATTACTGAAGGAGAGAGCAAAGTCCAGGGGGCAACATGTTGTCATACCACATTTGGGAAAATGAAAGAGGCTTTGACGTCAATTCCAGTGTTGACCTTGCTGGACTATAAAAAGGATTTTGTACCATCTTGTGACACTTCCAACCAGGTGTTTTGTGTATCTTGGGTTTAAGAATCCTTCAAGCTGATTAATAAATTGACCATTGTGACTGAGTTTAACTTCGAAGGGATTCATAAACAGGCAAAAAGCCTGAGAACACAGATCGTCTGAGCAGAAAGGTTATGGTAGCACTAGGTCACAGCCTTTTTAAGTAGTGGACAGCACAAACTGCTGATGCGGACTGCAGGCTGTTTGCAGTGCAGGTACAGTTCAGTGTGCTTGATGGATTTTATGGTCAACTAAGCTGGGACTGCACACAGTAGTACCTTCTGATCTGAAAGAAGCTGTACTGAAGTAAGCACACTGTCATGTGCTATCTGGGTGTTGGGGTAATAGGGAAACATGTCATTTAGTGGGAAAACATTATTGACTGGAGAACAAGGAGAAAGGATGTAGATCACTATGTAAGGCATTGTGTACCATTTGTGCAGTAAGGAGTCCTAAACCCTTAGCAGGTACCGTTACAGAGGTTACCAGAGACAACAAAACCTTTCAGGACGTATATTTTAGGACCTTTTGTCCAGTTTCCAGTGGAATAACGTTGCTTTCTATTATTGATCATCCCTCCTGAGATGTACTAATGGTCACTATTCCAAATTATCACACAACTTCTATGGTACACGCCACGGTAAATAACTAGTTGCTGAATTTTGGTGTCACTGGGATGTTACCACGAAGCAAGGTGCAAACATTATGTTGGATTTGATGAAACAGTTATGCCACTTGTTATGGGTTTTAAAATTAAGGACTAGCCCATTGCACAACCAAGCTAATGGTAGAACAGAATGCGTTAGGTGTTATTATTGTGTAGGTTGTGAGGGCAGCTGATAACGGCATCACAGAGTGACTTCATTAGTATACGGAGTACGGGGAATAGTCTTTATTCCTGCGATTTTCTTTTTTTATTCACCCTCTAGGAGTTTTTATCTGCTCTCTCGAGGAAGTATTCCGGACTGCCAAGGACAATGATATCTGAGAGCTGAATGGTACCATAGCAAGAATAGGGAAAGTTGCAGATAGTAACAGCGTAATGATAGAATGGCACACAATACTACTGCCAAACTCGAAGGAGGGTATGCTGAACAACACGCAGACATTTCAGAAACCTACAGCAGAGCTAACAGATTACGCAAGGACAACGGATGACACAAATAACCAGGACTTGGGGGCTGTACAGTCCCAGCTGGATTCATTGGACATGAGGGTGGCGGTCCCAAGGCTTATACAGTCCCAAGTTGACACCATGTAGAATGTTCCTGTGAAAGTAACAGAGTTACAGGAAGCCATACACCATGCAATGCATGGTTAGCTGAGCCCTGTGCTACTGGCACCTCGCAATACCTGGATAGCTTCAAAAAGGCTTGGGAGGGGTTACCTCCAAAGTTGGAGATCATCGTTGAGCCAAGCAAACAAAATTCAATGCTGTACTATCACGTAGTGACACTAGCTGTCAGGACGGACCAAGCATGACTCTAATGTGCTGGTTCAGTTTCCAGGTGACAACGTGGTGTAGAAGTTTCTTCATTCACCCTTACCAACTAAAGTGGAGGCCTTAGAGAAATACACGCAGATACACAGACAAAGGAGAAATGTTAATTATGGGGATGGGGGAGAGCACATTTCGATGTCATCTCAAGAACTCCAATACTGTCAAAGGGAAGAGGTAGCAATATTAGCCAACCCAAGTAATCCAGACTGATATGGACACATCCAAGATTCAGTTATCTTTAGGAGAGACGGATGGCCAGTGATCCTGCAGATGTAGCCCTGTTGTTAGAGCATGAGTCTACACTGGTTCTAGTCTGTTTGCCTTGATAGGGGTAGTGATGATAGAATGGCGATGCAACTGAAACTTGATGGCTGTAGGTTTCTGATCACTGGGACAACTTGTGACATAACATGGCTGATGTTCCACCTCCCAGCCACTGTTACAGGTACCACCAGGATGAAATAACTCAACAAATGTTGCACTGGCCGGATAAATCACTAGGAGTACTTCCAGCAAGAAATATAACCTATCTTGATCTACTACACAACCTTATTCTCTTGCTGAAACAACTCTGAGCAACCCAGGTGCCATTTATTTCTGCAGGACAGATGATTCAGCATTTGTGGAAGTTCCCGGGTTCGATTCCCGGCGGGATCAGGGATTTTCTCTGCCTCGTGATGGCTGGGTGTTGTGTGCTGTCCTTAGGTTAGTTAGGTTTAAGTAGTTCTAAGTTCTAGGGGACTGATGACCATAGATGTTAAGTCCCATGGTGCTCAGAGCCATTTTTTTTGTAACCATCACGATATGTGGCTTCGACTCATTCAGTGCAGCCCTCATGTACCAGAGCCGCCCATTCATATCTTCCTCTGGCCACCATCCTTAGTAGACTGGACCATCTGTCCAGTGTCAGATAGAACTAAGTAATAAATGATGTGTGAAGAAGGTTTGTTAAGAGTTTTCCAGTATTGTTTTGTTACGGAAGAGTCAACTGAGTCAATTAGGTTCCTATAGATACGAGGACTTTCCTGATAGGTTTAAAATTTGGAAATTTGTGGTAAGGTCTGTGGGACCAAACTGCTGAGGTCATCGGTCCCTAGGCTTACACACTACTTAATCTAACTTAAAATAACTTAGGCTAAGGACAAAACACACACCCATGTCCGAGGGGGGACTCGAACCTCCGACAAGGAGAGCCGCGTTTATCGGTTTATTGTTACATATATAGGAAGGAATGATATTTATTTCTCAAGTAAAGACCTACTGCCTATTATTATGTAGCAAGCCGTAAATTGTATTATGAAGGAATGCTAAATAGGAGTGGAGAATGCGGTGTCCGTGCTTCACTAATTTGTAAGTGGACTTTTAAAGACGTTATTGGTCTTGTAGGGTCAGTGTGCAGTTAATGAGCCTTGTGGCTGAAACTGATCAGTCTTAGGTTAGTATACTGTACACAATTATCGGTTTGAGGCTGTATTTTTAATCTTTTGCATTTTGCGAGCAATTGCTTTACCGACTGAGTAGTACGCCTCACGCCTCGTCATCACAGCTTTACTTCCGCCAGTACCTTCTAGCATCCAAACGTCACAGAAGTTCTCTTGCACACCTTGCGAGATTAGCAGACCAGGGAGAAAGGATATTGTGGAGACATGGCTTAGCCATAGCCTCGGGGATGTTTCGAGAATGAAATTTTAACTGCACAGCGGAGTGTGCACCGATCTGGAATTTCCTGGTCGCAATAACATGTGATCGGCAACTTTCATACATTTGGTTATTCTTCTTCCTACTTCATGCATCACTCTTTTGTTGGAATATGCTGTTAACTAAATCTTTTACAAAGATACTGAGCAGAATAGCAATTTTCATTCCTTCCACCATTCCATCCCCTAATCCCACTTCTACTCTTTATGCTCATCACAGTAGAAAAATATATTCTTCGTAACTGTGGTGTGCGCCGAGATAAGTGGAGTGAGGAGTGGGGAAGTGAAAGTTGGAAGCTAGGATGTATTCCGTTTATATCGGGAGCAGCGGCCCACGGCAGGCTCTCTAAGCGGAGCGCTCCTACGCCCCAATTATCGCAAATTGAATCCGGCGGATTAGGCGCGGCGCGCATGCGTGTTTCGTCTCCCACTGCGGAAGCCACGAGGCCACAGGGCTTGGGATAGGGACTGAGGCAGGGCTAGGGATGGGTGGCATAGACGGTCTCTGCCTTCTCTGCCGGGCGTTAATTGTTAATCCGCCTGGGCTTCGGTACGTCGCAAGGACTCCAGCAGCTCTTAGTCACTGAGGGAAGTCACTTCGCGAACATGGCTTGTGGTTCTGCCGTCCTCTGTCCTAGCAATGTAACTCTGTTCTGTGTCCGCCATGTTTGACTGCGGGTCTGCAGACCACCACTTGTGCGTGGGATGTGTGTTAACAAGCCATTCGTCTTAATAAGACGTTCGATGGTTGTGCTTGCATGACGAAGGGTGTTAACGTAATACATTTACGTCGGCAAATGGCTCTGAGCACCACGGGACTTTACAACAGAGGTCATCAGTCCCCTAGAACTTAGAACTGCTTAAACCTAACTAACCTAAGGACAGCAGACACACCCATTGCCGAGACATGATTCGAACCTGCGACCGTAGCGGTCGCGCGGTTCCGGACTGAAGCGCCTAGAACCGCTCGGCCACAACGGCCGGTTTGACGTCATCATTTCGCAGGCCACCGTGGAGTGGATAACAGAAGATATATAATACAGAGTGGACATAACACTGTAGTTTTAAGCAATAATGCATAAATCACAATCATCAGTAACAGTATCAGTTTTTACCTTCTCTGTTTCTCGTTAATTCTCCTTATACCCTTAAATTTTCTAATTTGCTCAAGAAGATGGTTATCAGAGACACAACACAAGCGACCGCTCGTGTGTGTCTGTGTTCCACCATAGCGATGGAAACTAAAGCCATTTCAAGAAAACTTCATATGCTAACAACTGGTACGAGAAACGATTACCATGTGAAACTTCCTGGCAGATTAAAACTGTGTGCCCGACCGAGACTCGAACTCGGGACCTTTGCCTTTCCCGGGCAAGTGCTCTACCATCTGAGCTACCGAAGCACGACTCACGCCCGGTACTCACAGCTTTACTTCTGCCAGTACCTCGTCTCCTACCTTCCAAACTTTACAGAAGCTCTCCTGCGAACCTTTCTTTCAGGAGTGCTAGTTCTGCAAGGTTCGCAGGAGAGCTTCTATAAAGTTTGGAAGGTAGGAGACGAGGTACTGGCTGAAGTAAAGCTGTGAGTACCGGGCGTGAGTCGTGCTTCGGTAGCTCAGTTGGTAGAGCACTTTCCCGCGAAAGGCAAAGGCCGCTATTTCGAGTCTCGGTCGGGCACACAGTTTTAATCTGCCAGGAAGTTTCATATCAGCGCACACTCCGCTGCAGAGTGAAAATCTCATTCTGGAAACATCCCCCAGGCTGTGGCTAAGCCATGTCTCCGCATATCCTTTCTTTCAGGAGTGCTAGTTCTGCAAGGTTCGCAGGAGAGCTTCTGTAAAGTTTGGAAGGTAGGAGACGAGGTACTGGCAGACGTAAAGCTGTGAGTACCGGGCGTGAGTCGTGCTTCGGTAGCTCAGTTGGTAGATCACTTGCCCGCGAAAGGCAAAGGTCCCGAGTTCGAGTGTCGGTCGGGCACACAGTTTTAATCTGCCAGGAAGTTTCATATCAGCGCACACTCCGCTGCAGAGTGAAAATCTCATTCTGGATTACCATGTGGTTAATACTCCCTTAGCACCAATCACGGGAGGGACGCGGAGGAGGGAGTAAAGATGCGTCAGCGTCATTCATTCCCATCTACACACATCAAAAATGTTTTGGATCAAATGGTTCAAATGGCTCTGAGCACTATGGGAGCACTGTGATCATCAGTCCCCTAGGACTTAGAACTACTTAAACCTAACTAACCTACGGACATCACACATATCCATGCCCGAGGCAGGATTCGAACCTGCGACCGTAGCGGTCACGCGGTTCCAGACTGAAGCGCCTAGAACCGCTCGGCCACTCCGGCCGGCTTTTTGGATCACCTCGGATCCTAGAGTTCCGGAACTTGTACAGAAAATTGGAATAGAGATCAACATAAATATCATTTCCGTCCATTATATTGCACATGAAAACCACTCAATGCATGTTGTACCACCATACAGCGATACCTTCAGAGGTGGTGGTCCAGATTGCTGTACACATCGGTACCTCTAATACCCATTAGCACGTCCTCTTGCACTGATGCATGCCTGTATTCGTCGTGGCATACTATCCACAAGTTCATCAAGGCACTGTTGGTCCAGATTGTCCCACTCCTGCCGGCCGGAGTGGCCGAGCGGTTCTAGGCGCTACAGTCTGGAGCCGCGTGACCGCTACGGTCGCAGGTTCGAATCCTGCTTCGGGCATGGATGTGTGTGATGTCCTTAGGTTAGTTAGGTTTAAGTACCTCTAAGTTCTAGGGGACTGATGACCTCAGAAGTTAAGTCACATAGTGCTCAGAGCCATTTGAACCATTTTGTCCCACTCCTCAGCGCCGATTACGCGTAGATCCCCCAGAGAGGTTGGTGAGTCACGTCGGCCATAAACAGCCCTGTTCAATCTATCCCACGCATGTTCGATAGGGTTTATGTCTGGAGAACATGCTACCGTCTCTAGTAGAGCGATGTCGTTATCCTGAAGGAAGTCATTCACAAGATATACCCGATTGGGGCGCGAATTGGAGTCCATGAATACGAATGCCTCGCCAATATGCTGCCGATATGGTTGCACTATCGGTCGAAGGATGGCATTCACGTACCGTACTGTCGTCACCGTGGCTTCCGTGACCACCAGCTGCGTACCTCGGCCCCACATAATGCCACACCAAAACATCAGGGAACCTCCACCTTGTTCCACTCGCTGGACAATGTGTCTAAGGCGTTCAGCCTGACCGGGTTGCCTCCAAACACGTCTCCGACGATTGTCTGGTTGAAGGCATTGTAAAGTGTGAGGCAAATCCAACACCTTCCATGAAAACCCTGACATGATAAGCAAATCCAGTAATATGTCACACAGCTCCGAATAAATCGTGACATTAAATTAACCAAAGTAATATGAGTAACGAGTGAGCAAATGGAATACCACAGACTAACACAAGAATGCCTATATGCATGTCATACCTTCCCACCGTGAGACAGACGCAGCTCCGAGGGGAGAAACGAGAACAGAAGCCGAGAGCAGAACCGTGTTAAGCTGGAAGGCCCTACGATAAGGGACGGACGGACACCCACGTCGCCAGCTAACTGCTAGGACCACACCACCCGCAAGTTTTTAGCGTGAGACTTTTTCGCGTCTCTGTTACGTTAGGACCACCCCCAACCCATGTTAAAAGATAGAGCCCTCCAGAAGAACAGTATAGATCATACGATAACGCTAAATGGACCACACCAGCTGCAAGTTTTAGCGTGAGACTTTTTCGCGTCTCTGTTACGTTGCAAACTTTAAAAACATTGCCCCACCACGAAACGTATAACGTTTCTCATTGGATGGACAGAATTTTTGTAGGCGAAGGTTAACATTGAGACCCTGATTGGTCAGATGAAAACACAGCCAGATAGTTTTTTTTAAACGAACTTCGGTAAATTGTAGTAAGGAGAAGTTAGAACAGGGTTGCTTCCGAGAGAGCGAGGTGAGCAGAGCTGTGCTGCCCGCCGCCCCCTGACGAACACTGACAAGGTAATGAACGCACGCGATGCCGCATTTTTGAGCGCATAAGGCTTCACTCAGAACTGCAGAAGTCTCATCTGTTACATCCCCTTTTTGCGTAATACTAGTGTCGATCGTCAATTAAAGCTCATGGTGTTCACATTTGCCACTTGAAGTAAAAATCTGAAAAGCGATGATTTTTCTGTTATATAGTTATTGAGAAGCCACATCAGTCACTGTAATTTACGACAAGTTAGATAAGTAATTAAAGATAATTGAGGGTCACTGTAGACCATTTTGATAGTTTTCTCTTTTGTGAAACTTAATTTAAACCTAGATTATAGATGTGATATGGCATAGGTCATCCTTCGATCCATTGTAGAACTTGGAAACCCATTCAGGGAATATTCGTTCACATTTTTGTTGAACGCAGTTGGTTTTTACCATCCTGTATTAAAACATTTCCTTTTATCAGTAGTGCAGTTTTTAAACGATATTTTGTGAGTAGAATAAAATTTCCAGTGGTAAACTTAACTGCTTTTTCGACGTTATTTTACCAGCTAACTAAAAATAGGAAAGGCTTGAACCCCTTCCACTAAATTTAGTTAGTATTAAGATTCTTTTACAGGGAGTGCAGTGGAGCTGACGCTGAAATCATTACGTATTTGGTTATATCATCGCTATTCTCACTGCACTCTTCTGAATTCTACATGTCATGTGTGCTCTGGCGTCTCCTTACCAGCAACAGGTCCCAGGTTCAAACTAGTCAATTCCATAAAAAAACACGCTCAGAGCGTCGTTGCGCGAAAGTGGTAGGGAGACACGATATAGAAGTCGCAGAAACCACGCAGAATGTTTAGAAAATGGCGACCCTGCCAGGATGGTAAAATACCATGATCGAAGGTCGACCACATGCCTAACTAGGTCAGAAAAATATCCTGTTTAAAAATTTTCGTAATAAAAAAAAAATTTTTTTTTGAACGATATAAATAGTCGAAAACAGTAGCTGCAGCGATAGATAGTAAGAAAGTGTCAGAGACAATAGCATAATTAAGTTGTGAATTTTAATATTGTTAGAATTAAGTTTTCTCTCCAATGCAAGCGCATAGGTGGCGGATACAGCGTTGACAAGTTGGTTCTGACCCAACAAGTAAGTGAATGGATTGTCAGTCTTGGTAGTGTCAAGTCGTGTGAACAAAAAGTTTAGGAAACGCGTGAGATCGTATGAGCGCATGTTGACGCGAAGTAGGGCGCGTGAATTGCTTTTAAAACAGAAAATAAGGGATTCTGAAAGATTAGCAATGGCAGATCGAGACCTTGACCGAATTGAGGTAGAGACCCAGCATTAAAATGGACAGAGAATAGAGGACAGTACAACAGACGATGCAGTATCGCGAGAAATAGGACAGATAACGCACCATAACGAGGATAATGTACGTCAAGGCATAGAAAACCTAGGTCAGCATACGACAGAGGAGCAGGAAAGTAGAGGGACAGTCGATGAGGATTCTAACTTGCGTCTTGAATACGTAGAACCCACAGTACAAGTAAGCAGAGCTCCCTCACCACAGAGTACAAGGAATGCGAGCAGAAACGTGTCACAGCACAGTTCAATGCAATCGGTTGCGAACCAATACTTGGGCGAAAACACAGAGCGTAGGACGTCGGAAGAAAACGCAATAGGACCCACCAATCTGGCAGAATTATTAGAATTAATGACGGAAACCATGACAAGACAAAATAAAGAAATTGCGAAACAAATTAAAATTCAGAATGCAGAAATGACGAAACAAAATGCAGAAACCACGAGACAAATGCGTGAGATTAAAGAACAAAACAAAAAAATTCAGTTACTCCTAAGTCATATTGAAGACGAGGCAAAAGAATCTCGAGAAGTGATAGGAAACTTAATAACAGGTTACAATCAATTGAGAACAGACATTGACAAGGTACAAGTGGACGTACAAACATTGCGTAATGACACTCAGGACGAGATCAAAACATTACGTAACAACACCCAGGGAGAAGTCAAGAAACTAGAGAAACAGATAAACGAAATTACTAGACAAGCAGCAGGTATAGCGCGTGAAATTGTTGAAAACAGTGTGTTACACAAACGTATCACAAAAGCAGCGCTGAAAAGATATGATAACCGCATAGCCAAAATAGAAGCGCAAACGAAGCAACAATTTCAGAAATTGCGAACAGAGTTGTTGCAAACCATTGAAGGGCATAGTGAACAGGATCGAACAAGCATAGAGTCTGCAACCACATCCGTATCTGTAACAGCACCGGAAAAACAAGCAATTAACGAAGATATCATGCATTTGCGATTCCAATCACAGGCGGCAAGTAACATACGTGACAATGGAAAGCCAGGTTGCGAAGAGTACAGTGCAATGCATTCAGCTACACGTTCACAACCGATGGAAGAAAATTATTGCGTACCACTCCAACGATACTACGCAAGGGTAGGCGAAAGTTACAGTGGACAGTATCCAATGGATCTACCACAACCAGAAAGAACGACGGGAGAAATGATCAGAAACAGAAGTGGCGATGAATCGCGAATTTCATATGGAACTATGACGAAGTACGACAACGATCATTTCCTCACAGTCAGAAAATTTCAACACCTTCGAGAAGGAAACTCATTACATCCACGAACATTTATTGATCAATTCCGAGTAGGATTACCAGAACACTGGCCGCTAGCACACAAATTAGACTTTATATGTGCACACATGTCAGGAACAGTCGCAGAAACCATGCAGAATGTTGCAGCGACATGCCGATCGTACGAAGATTTCAGAGAGAAGTTTCTCTCACGATATTGGTCCAGCGAAGCACAGAACAGAGTGAAGTACGAATTATTACAAAACCCATATTTTGAAAATTCAGGAGGGAAGAGTCCCGTGAAATTTTTCGAAGCAATGCCGAAGAAAAATCAATACTTAGATGTACCACACAGTGATGGAGAGTTAATTAAATTATGCGCGATGAAGCTACCATTGAAATACCAGCAATCATTAGTAGGTCGCGAAGGCAATGACGTCGAAGCATTTAAAGGTATTCTAAGGGAACTAGAGTTCATATTTTCGGAAAATGACGCAAGAAAAAGACGAAGCGCACGTGAAAACGAAAGCAAAAAGCAGTGGAATCCACAAGACACAGTACGAAGAAACAATAATTACGAACCATGTGATAACTTCGCACCAAGAAACGACAATAGATTTCAACAAAGAACCGGTTATGGATTTAGAAGAGAATATGGCAATAACTATAATTCACCCAGGAACGGCAACAACTATTACAGAGGGAATAACGACAACCGGAACGGGTACTGGAGAACCAATAGACCGACAAATTATCAACAAAGAAACCACTATCAACAAGCTGAACAAGAAAAGAGAATACACATAGAAGAGGTGGAGGTAAGACCACCAAACCCCGATAAACGTTCGAATTGACAGCTAAGCGCCCATTCCAAAGAGAATGACGCACCGACCCCGGACAATTGCAGCACCTTCAACAGAGATGTAAAAATCTTATCACGAGAAGAGAAGAAGGAAGAAACAAATCCACAGGGACCAGATGAAAACGAAGACAAGAAAATAACAATATCGTGTTGGGACGAAATTAATTGGGAGAATACTGACGAGGAAGATGAATTACCAGAGGCATGCACAACGACTGTAGGAGGAAAGGACGAAGTAATGAGTATTGCAGAGCTATTTGAGATGGAAACCAGGGAAAGCGAATTCAATGAGGATAATGCGCAGTCGACAGAAGTTGAAAATAAGTTACGAGTGGGCACACAACCCAACGTATATAATGAAGGAAGTTATGAAGCGATAATTAGAGCATTTAGATGCGATTATGTGGAAGTAGCGACGAAGAAGGAGAAGATAGACGAGGATGAGGAAAAAGTAGAGGATGTTGAAGAAAACGTAAATGAAGGAAGAAATAGAGAAGAGGAAATAAAAGAGAGAGAAGTAGCAGTCGAAGCTTATCCTACAGAAAGTTCGAATTCACAAGGGAAATTCCTAAAAAGACTCATGTATGATTAAGTGGAGGGTCCGTTGATGCAAGAAGAAGAAGAACAGAACCAACCCTTTCAAATTCAACCAATTGTGAAGGTCATGATAAAGCATATCCCAGTCAATATTGTAATTGACAGCGGAAGTGAACTGACTGCGATCTCAGAAAATTTATTCATGCAGTGTAATGCCAATGAGGAATTGCCAGTTCTGAAAACACGTTAGATTAAAGTAAGAGGTCCTATTAGAAACAATGCTGCGGAAGTTACGAGACAAACAAGGTTAACTCTTTCGTGCCAAGGTCAAAAGATCGAAGCCAACTTCGTGATTATACGTAAACTAACTGTAGATTTGATTATAGGTGCAGATTTTTTAAATGAGAGACGAGCGATAATATATATGGGGAAAGGTAGCGTAACATTCGGGAATGTCACACTTCTCTTGGAGCAAAAGCTAAAATTAAAAGAAATACTAATCATAAACAAATAATTAAGAATGACGCGATATAAAGAGGATGAAGACTTAGAATGGTATGCACAAAAGGGGGAATCGCCTCAACTCATGTTAGAAGTCCATAAAGAAATCGACGAAAAATTGCAAGAAGTTCAAGGTATTTCGGAACACAGTAAAAGAGAATTAGAGGATGTTTTAAGAGATAAAGCAGAGCTATTTTTACCTAAGACTGGCAGACTTAAACACTTTCAGTACAAGTTTGAAGATTAATTTTATTACTGGTAATTAATCAGCACAATATTTCAAGATTATGTTGCAGATAAGATCGTCAGGAGAAAGAAGAATGAAGAGAGAGGAAGGTGGGAAAAACAAAGTAGTTTCAATAAAAACAAAAACAAAAATAACACCAATAGTACCATAGTTTAAGGTGAAGGGATAAAGCGTAGATAGTCTAACAGCATTAAATACTAAAATGCTATACACCATGACACTACACAAAAATAGAAAACGAATTTGAGGTTTCTTGTGTAAGTTAGGACTCAAAATATCTTAGAATTGTAACATGGAAAGGGCGCCGAAATTTGTAAAGCTTTTAAAAAGGCGCAAAATAATGTAGGTACTAGACATATGTTAGATGACTATAAGTAAAACTTTTTGTAAGAACCATTGTAAAAACTCCAGCAAAGACCAGATGCAATAACCCACAAGTTGCAACGCAAGAGGTATCAAGAAAGAAAAGGACATAATTAGCAAGACACGATCCCTACAAGGCAGAAGCGTACAGAGAAGGGAAAGGACAGCGAGACCAACAGAGGGTAGCTGAAGTGGGCTGTATATCTGCTGAACCACAGGGTGGCAGAACCCTGCTGGGACAGAACACGGAACCACAGAGTGTCGGAACACTGAAGGGACCAGTGCAGGGACTGACAAGCAAACACCGGACTTTCACCGCTCGTAAATCTCTGAGCGCCCCCACTCAGTGGAGCGAGCAAAAAACGGCCCGACGAGAAGACCGCTTGGGCAAGCCACCACTGGCAAAAAATATGTGTAAATGTCACACTACCGCTATTAAACAGCACACTAATGCACGAAACTGAAGAAAACGTCGACAAAGTAAAAATGACACGCCCAAACAATTTATCAAACTGTTACTAGGAGGAGAACTTCAAAGCGACTAGTTATCAATAAATATTTCCATATCCTGCCCAGAGAAGAACCAAGAATCAAGTAAGAAGCAGAGAAAAAGCAGGAAGAACAGAAGTTGAAGATTCGCAAGATTGATACCAAGAAAGAAGATGGGTGAAGAATAGACGACATACCTTCCCAAATCCCTATCCTATTGTAAGCTAGTCGTCTGTGAAGTATTACAACGAAAAACGACCGCTTTCAGCGACACATAACGATGACTTTCACGCATACAAAGCCAGTAAACCACGAGATTCTGCACTCACAGCTCCATTCCATTATGGGACCTCCACAACAGCAACACACACTTGCAAAGCCAACAGGGAACGATGAACGAAGCTGTACATCAAATACTTGCCCACATCCATCACGCTCAAGTCCACCACCTTCGTGCAAAAACATTCGCCAAACTCATGTTTAAACAATTATAGGATTGTGTGAATGTGTGAAATCAAATTATGTGATGTAGGAATTGTGCAAAAGAAACGTGTGAAAAACTAAATAAGTTAAGCACACCAGGCAGCTAATAAACTACAAAATAACAGTCATTGACTACAGACTTAAGTAAAAAAAAAATAGACTATCGATAAGAATAAGTCATTTGTCCTGAAATGGACAGTATATAAAGAACAAAAGTAAGGTATAATAAACACTAAAACTATATGCCACTTATTTTCTCCTCATACAAATAAAAGAATAACTATATTTTACTTATTTTCTCCTTATAAAAACAAAGAATAAAAAATTATCTTGTTGGATGTTTTCCCTTTTTTTTAACATTTGTACCATTTGTTAGGATAATATCTCAATACTTGTGTATGTATATTTCTTTGTCAAAGCAATTCTTGGAAATAATTCTTATTTGTTAGTGTAACAATGTTGAAATGAGTGTCTAGAAACAAAAACATTTTACTTGTACATGATATTTAGAAAATGTGTTAGGAATAGATTTTACTTAAGTACTACATTTATAAAAAAATATATATTTCTAAGAAAATCGATGTGAAAGATTCCTCACTTTCGATAAGAAACTTCTTAAAAAACAAACTTCACACTTAAATAAAGAAAGAAAATAATTAAAAATTAATAATAGCATAAAAATATTCTTCTCTTGTCATTTTTAATTATAATGTGGAAGAATATAAAAATATAAATTAGTAATACAAACTATCATAGAACCAGAATAACGTGGCTGAACAGTAGGCAACAAAATTTAGATAAGGAAATAATTTTTGACTGACTTAGACAACGATTCAATCATTGCCTAACTTCAGTGCAAAAATTAAGTTCGAAGGGTGGTGATATGTAAGGTGTCAGGCAAATCCAACACCTTCCATGAAAACCCTGACATGATAAGCAAATCCAGTAGTATGTCACATAGCTCCGAATAAATCGTGACATTAAATTAACCGAAGTAATATGAGTAACGAGTGAGCAAATGGAATACCACAGACTAACACAAGAATGCCTAAATGCATGTCATACCTTCCCACCGTGAGACAGATGCAGCTCCGAGGGGAGAAACGAGAACAGAAGCCGAGAGCAGAACCGTGTTTAGCTGGAAGGCCCTACGATAAGGGACGGACGGACACCCACGACGCCAGCTAACTGCTAGGACCACACCACCCGCAGGTTTTTAGCGTGAGACTTTTTCGCGTCTCTATTACGTTAGGACCACCCCCCCAACCCATGTTAAAAGATAGAGCCCTCCAGAAGAACAGTATAGATCTTACGATAACGCTAAATGGACCACACCAGCTGCATGTTTTAGCGTGAGACTTTTTCGCGTCTCTGTTACGTTACAAACTTTAAAAACATTGCCCCACCACGAAAAGTATAACGTTTGTCATTGGATAGACAGAATTTATGTAGGCGGAGCTTAAGGATAACATTGAGACCCTGATTGGTCAGATGAAAACACAGCCAGATAGTTTTTTTTAAACGAACTTCGGTAAACTGTAGTAAGGAGAAGTTAGAACAGGGTTGCTTCCGAGACAGCGAGGTGAGCAGAGCTGTGCTGCCCGCCGCCCCCTGACGAACACTGACAAGGTAATGAACGCACGCGATGCCACATAACAGCGCATAAAGCTTCACTCAGAACTGCAGAAGTCTCATCTGTTACAATCCCTTTTTGCGTAATACTAGTGTCGATCGTCAATTAAAGCTCATGGTGTCCACATTTGCCACTTGAAGTAAAAATCTGAAACGCGATGATTTTTCTGTTATATAGTTATTGAGAAGCCACATCAGCCACTATAATTTACGACAAGTTAGATAAGTAATTAAAGATAATTGAGGGTCACTGTAGACCATTTTGATAGTTTTCTCTTTTGTGAAACTTAATTTAAACCTAGATTATAGATGTGATATGGCATAGGTCATCCTTCGATCCATTGTAGAACTTGGAAACCCATTCACGGAATATTCGTTCACATTTTTGTTGAACGCAGTTGGTTTTTACCATCCTATATTAAAACATTTCCTTTTATCAATAGTGCAATTTATAAACGATATTTTGTGAGTAGAATAAAATTTCCAATGGTAAACTTAACTGCTTTTTCGACGTTATTTTACCAGCTAACTAAAAATAGGAAAGCCTTGAACCCCTTCCACTAAATTTAGTTAGTATTAAGATTCTTTTACAGGGAGCTGAAATCATTAAGTATTTGGTTATATCATCGCTAGTCTCACTGAACTCTTCTGAATTCTACATGTCATGTGTGGTCTGGCGTCTCCTTACCAGGTTCAAACTAGTCAATTCCCTAAAAAACACACTCAGAGCGTCGTTGCGCGAAAGTAGTAGGGAGACACGATATAGAACAAACAGACACCACGCAGAATGTTTAGAGCATATGCGACACTCGTTTGTGAAGAGAACGTGATGCCAACCCTGAGCGGTCCATTCGGCATTTTGTTGAGCCCATCCGTACCGCGCTGCATGGTGTCGTGTTTGCAATGATGGACCTCGCCATAGACGTCGGGAGCGATGTTGCGCATCGTGTACACTATTGCGCACAGTTTGGGTCGTAACACGACGTCCTGTGGCTGAACTAAAAGCATTATTCGACATGGTGGCGTTGCTGTCAGGGTTCCTCCGAGCCATAGTCCGTAGGTAGCGGTCATCCACTGCAGTAGTAGCCCTTGGGCGGCCTGAGCGAGGCATGTCATCGACAGTTCCTGTCTCTCTGTATCTCCTCCATGTCCGAACAACAACGCTTTAGTTCACTCCGAGACAGCTGGACACTTCCCTTGTTAAGAGCCCTTCCTGGCACAAAGTCAAAATGCGGACGCGATCGAACCGCGGTATTGACCGTCTAGGCGTGGTTGGACTACAGACATGAGTTGTGTACCTCATCTCTGGCGGAATGAGTGGAACTGATGAGCTGTCGGACCCCCTCCGTCTAATAGGCGCTGTTCGTGCATGGTTGTTTACATCTCTGGGCGGGTTTAGTGATATCTCTGAACAGTCAAAGGGCTGTGTGATACAATATCCACAGTCAACGTCTATTTTCGGGAGTTCTGGGAACCGGGGTGATGCAAAACTTTTTTTGATGTGTGTATTTCTAGACTGCACAAAACTATTAAAGGAGTTTTACTTCTAAAACCTGTAATTGTCTTCCATTGCAATGAAGAAGTTTTAAATTTGGCTCAAAAGTGCCTCGATCTCTCTCTGTAATGATGCGAAAGCGCGATGCACTGCGACGACACCCTCGGACTACTCGACGCTTGAAACAACGAGGTGTCGAAACATGCGGAAATCAGGTCAGAGCTCAAAAGTTCACGTGAGGTGTAAGTTGGGTTAATGACATCACATCGGCATACAAGTTCAACAAAATCCTGCCCGACGCCACCGTGGGCGTGTCACAGTCACACTATCTATCATCCTCGTTTCACCTCTTCTCTTGACGACTCTGCGATGGAGAGGTCAGAGTCACGACGCACAGCGATAAATTCACGCAGGTTTCTTATGGGCGGCTGAGGAAAACATTTCAGACACACCGTCGCTCAGAGTTGATACAGAGTGGCCAGAAGGGATGGCGTAAAGGGCCGTTAATGAAACTATCCCACCCCATTGGGCGTTGACACAAACACATTTGTGGTCGAAAACGACGCGATGAGAAACAGGAAAACGTTCTTGAAAATCTTTGACACTGCTGATATCTTTGGCCTGCAGCCCCAATGAACCTGACTGTACTCCTTTCTCAGTGTAGCGTAACCTTAATTTTTGCTGTGATGAAGAGGGCGTAGCCACTAGGGACCGTTCAAAACCGTTCGACGAAATTCGAGCACGATCCGAAAAAGCAAGGGGTGTTTATGCTTTTTCAGCTCTTCTGTTTCGCGCCCTTCTGCGACGCTATCAAGGGGGGGGGGGAGGAGGAGGAGGAGGTGTAACTGATACATGCGTGAATAAAATCACAAATGGTCCCTCCAATATCCCTCAATGCAGCAACGTCATCCTGTTACTCGTCGCACTGGGAACTGTCATTTCCGACGCAAAATGTATGGGAATCAAGGCTCCAAGGGATGGGGTGGTTTCATTAACGCTATGTCACACCTTCTGCCCTTTTCGTGTTAAGGAGGAGAAAGAGGAGATTAGTGTTTAACGTCCCTTCGACATTGAGGTCATTACAGACGGTGCACAAGTTCGGATTAGGGAAGGATGGAGAAGGTAAGCGGTAGTGCACTTTCAAAAGAAGTATGCCGGCATTTACCTGAATCAGGACGGCCGGATGCGGGTTTGAATCGTCATCCTCCAGTATACGAGACCAGTGCGCTCTTAGTGTTGACTTTGAGCAGCGGTGTGTCTGAAATGTTCTCCTAAGCCACCTACAAGAAAAGCCCGTGATTTCAGTGCCGGGCGTCGAGATTCTGACCTCAATCGCAGAGGCGTCAAGAGAAGGGGTGAAATGTGGGTGAAAGGGGCTATTACGACCATCCCATCCTTCGAAAAGTCCACGGTGGTGTTGGGGCAGATCTGTGTTGAAATTTGTTGCCAATGTGACATCATGAACCCACTTTACACCACACATAAACTTCTGACCCTGCCTGTTTTTCACATGTTTCCATACCTTGCTCTGTTACGCGTTGAGAAACCACAGAATAACGTCGCAAGGTGCCACGCTTTAGCATCGTTACAGAGAAAGGTTGTGAAACACCCACTAAACCCGCTGGGCAGAACAGATAATAGGATTGTGGAAAGGGCCAAGGGTTGAGGTCAGTTTATGCTTCTAATTGTCATTTATTGTAATTTAATAACCTTTACAACCAAAACGGCACATAGCCGAATATTTACCGAATGCAACTCTTTCTCGGCTGAAGGCCTCCAACAAGAAATCTTGACAAGATAAAAATCCAGTTAATATAGCAATAAAATTACTCAAAAAACAACATACGCAAAGTGCAATACAAATGGCTGAGGGCCACAATTAAATTCCAACATTTTAGAATATATTACCATAGACCTTTAAAGGTAGAAGGCCAACAAGAAATCTTAAAGAAATTGGATTAAGATAGCAATCAAATAATTTAAAACCCTAAAAAAAACAAGATATGCAAAGTGCAACACAAATGGCTGAGGGCCACAATTAAATTTCAAAACTTCGGAATATATTACCATAGACCTTTAAAGGCCAGCATGTTTAACAACAAGAAATCTTAAAAATCAACAAGATAAAAATTAAATTAAGACATTAGTAAAATAATTTAAAGAAACAACATACGCAATAAAACTTCAAAATTTTAAAATATATAACCATAATCTTTAAAGGCAGAAGGCCGCAGTGTTTAAGCTTGAAAGATAAATTTGACAATTAATTTTGCAAAATTTTAAGGAAACATAACAATAACCAACAACCTAAAATTTAAAATAGCTGATAACAGATAATGAAACACTGGTGGCACTCATAAGGCTTCCAGGGAGGTCGGTCTGCCCTCATTCACTTAGGTGAGACAGGTGGTGAGCCCAACTATACTTGATCTGTCGGAATCCAACCAGGGGACAGCCACGGACCGACCGACACAACGACTTGCTTCTCATCAATCAGTACATGAGAACTCAAACCGGCATTGTTACAAAAGGATAATCCACAATGGAGTATGTATTAGCTGTCAAAATTACACACCATGTGGGACAGCGACAATAGGTGAGGAAAGGACGCTGCCCGAAATTACGTTAGTGGCCAGGGCAGGTAACCGGAACACTAACGGCCACTAGGCAGAAAATTCCGCTGGTACACTTGAATTTGAAACACAGTAGTAGTTAACATCGGTCAAAAGTAGACTGCCTGAAGTTACGTCAGTGCCCAGGGCAGGTAACCAAAACACTAACGGCCGAAAGACAGAAAACTTCACCGGTGCACTCAAATCGTAGTCGACTAAAATACACTACTGGAAATTGAAATAAGAACACCGTGGATTCATTGTCCCAGGAAGGGGAAACTTTATTGACACATTCCTGGGGTCAGACACATCACATGATCACACTGACAGAACCACAGGCACATAGACACAGGCAACAGAGCATGCACAATGTCGGCACTAGTACAGTGTATATCCACCTTTCGCAGCAATGCAGGCTGCTATTCTCCCATGGAGACGATCGTAGAGATGCTGGATGTAGTCCTGTGGAACGGCTTGCCATGCCATTTCCACCTGGCGCCTCAGTTGGACCAGCGTTCGTGCTGGACGTGCAGACCGCGTGAGAACCCGCTTCATCCAGTCCCAAACATGCTCAATGGGGGACAGATCCGGAGATCTTGCTGGCCAGGGTAGTTGACTTACACCTTCTAGAGCACGTTGGGTGGCACGGGATACATGCGGACGTGCATTGTCCTGTTGGAACAGCAAGTTCCCTTGCCGGTCTAGGAATGGTAGAACGATGGGTTCGATGACGGTTTGGATGTACCGTGCACTATTCAGTGTCCCCTCGACGATCACCAGTGGTGTACGGCCAGTGTAGGAGATCGCTCCCCACACCATGATGCCGGGTGTTGGCCCTGTGTGCCTCGGTCGTATGCAGTCCTGATTGTGGCGCTCACCTGCACGGCGCCAAACACGCATACGACCATCATTGGCACCAAGGCAGAAGCGACTCTCATCGCTGAAGACGACACGTCTCCATTCGTCCCTCCATTCACGCCTGTCGCGACACCACTGGAGGCGGGCTGCACGATGTTGGGGCGTGAGCGGAAGACGGCCTAACGGTGTGCGGGACCGTAGCCCAGCTTCATGGAGACGGTTGCGAATGGTCCTCGCCGATACCCCAGGAGCAACAGTGTCCCTAATTTGCTGGGAAGTGGCGGTGCGGTCCCCTACGGCACTGCGTAGGATCCTACGGTCTTGGCGTGCATCCGTGCGTCGCTGGGGTCCGGTCCCAGGTCGACGGGCACGTGCACCTTCCGCCGACCACTGGCGACAACATCGATGTACTGTGGAGACCTCACGCCCCACGTGTTGAGCAATTCGGCGGTACGTCCACCCGGCCTCCCGCATGCCCACTATACGCCCTCGCTCAAAGTCCGTCAACTGCACATACGGTTCACGTCCACGCTGTCGCGGCATGCTACCAGTGTTAAAGACTGCGATGGAGCTCCGTATGCCACGGCAAACTGGCTGACACTGACGGCGGCGGTGCACAAATGCTGCGCAGCTAGCGCCATTCGACGGCCAACACCGCGGTTCCTGGTGTGTCCGCTGTGCCGTGCGTGTGATAATTGCTTGTACAGCCCTCTCGCAGTGTCCGGAGCAAGTATGGTGGGTCTGACACACCGGTGTCAATGTGTTCTTTTTTCCATTTCCAGGAGTGTAGTTAACTGCACCGCATGGCGGCCCAATCTCAGCAGTAGAACCACTCGGTGTTGCTCACCGGAAAACCTCCCCAAGAGGAAACCACCGAAGCGAACCACCACAACATGAATAGACTTGGCTTGGGCAGTTGAAACCACTACTCAACTTTGACGTCATGGGTCGGTGAAACACGAAGCTGGTAGTGATCGGACAGCTCCAGACGCACTCTGACACTGCGCAGGGGCTGCCAGCGGCCCCAGTCGACTGCACCGCGCGGAGATAACTTCCCTGGTCCGCAACGACCGACCGATTGACTCCAGACTCCCTCGCCGGAAACTATGTGCAACAAACCAAAGATGGTACACTGCGCAATTATCGATACACATCACTGCTGCCACACGTAGAAGAAAGATGAACCATGACATAATTGCGACAAGGGCGCGAAACCAAACACAGATAGACAGCGAAGTTCACGAAAATGCATAGTCGGGAAAGAGCACGGCTCAGGTTGTAGGCATTTTTGAGCTAAATTTAAAACTTCTGAGTCGCAATAGAAGGCAACTACGGGGTTCCGAAAAAAATGACCCTTTCATTTTGTTGCGCAGTGTAGTATGATTTTCGAATATGAACTGCATTGTATTCCAACATTATGAAACACCTCAAGGAAACGATCTATTTTCACGTCACCTCCTTCGATTTAGAATATATAGTTCTTGTGAAACACAACAAACTCTTTATTCATAAGGTGTTATATGTTGTGTGTATATTTATATACTAAACATATTTTTAAAATGTGCAACCTACGTCCATCCATATGTTATTAGAGCATTGTGTAAAAGTTTGTGGTATACCAGTCAAGAACTTTTCGATATATTTGCTGACAACGTTTCTTCTTTATACATTACTACATAGTACACTACTGGCCATTAAAATTGCTACACTAAGAAGAAATGCAGGTGATAAACACGTATTCATTGGACAAATGTATTATACTAGAACTGACATGTGATTACATTTTCACGCAATTTGGGTGCATATGATCCTGAGAAATCAGTACCCAGAACAATCACCTCTGGCTGTAATAACTGCCTTGATACGCCTGGGCATTGATTCAAACAGACCTTGGATGTCGTGTACAGGTACAGCTGCCCATGCAGCTTTAACACGATACCACAATTCATCAAAAGTAGTGACTGGCGTATTGTGACGAGCCAGTTGCTCGGCCACCATTGACCAGACGTTTTCAATTAGTGAGAGATGTGGATAATGTGCTGGCCAGAGCAGCAGTCGAACATTTTCTGTATCCAGAATGGCACGTACAGGACCTGCAACATGCGGTCGTGCATTATCCTGCTGAAATGTAGGGTTTCGCAGGGATCGAATGAAGGATAGAGCAACAAAAAGAATGGTTCAAATGGCTCTGAGCACTATGGGACTCAACTGCTGAGGTCATTAGTCCCCTAGAACTTAGAACTACTTAAACCTAACTAACCTAAGGACATCACAAACATCCATGCCCAAGGCATTCGAACCTGCGACCGTAGCGGTCTTGCGGTTCCAGACTGCAGCGCCTTTAACCGCACGGCCACTTCGGCCGGCGATAGAGCAACAGGTCGTAACACATCTGAAATGTGACGTCCACTGTTCAAAGTGCCGTCAATGCGAACATGAGGTGACCGTGACCTGTAAGCAATGGCACACCGTACCATCACGCCGGGTGATACGCCAGTATGCCGATGACGAATACGCGCTTCCAATGTGCTTTCACCGCGATGTCGCCAAACGCGGATGTGACCATCATGATTATCTAAACGGAACCTGGATTCATCCGAAAAAATGACGTTTTGCCATTCGTGCTCCCAGGTTCGTCGTTGAGTACACCATCGCAGGCGCTCCTGTCTGTGATGCAGCGTCAAGGGTAACCGCAGCCATGGTGTCCGAACTGATAGTCCGTGCTGCTGCAAACGTCGTGAAACTGTTGGTGTAGATGGTAGATGTCTTGCAAACGTCCCCATCTATTGACTCAGGGATCGAGGCGTGGCTGCACGATCCGTTACAGTCATGTGCATAAGAGGCCTGTCATCTCGACTGCTAGTGATACGAGGCCGTTGGGATCTAGCACGGCGTTCCGTATTACCCTCCTGAACCCACCGATACCATATTCTGCTAGCAGTCTCTGGATCTCGACCAAAGCGAGCAGCAATATCGCGATACGATAAACCGCAATCGCGGTAGGCTACAATCCGAACTTTATCAAAGTCGGAAACGTGATGGTACGCATTTCTCCTCCTTACACGAGGCATTGCAACAACGTTTCACCAGGCAACGGAGGTCAACTGATTTTTTTGTATGAGAACTCGGTTGGAAACTTTCCTCATGTCAGCACGTTGTAGGTGTCACCACCGGCGCCAACCTTGTGTGAATGCTCTGAAAAGCTAATTATTTGCATATCACAGCATCTTTTTCCTGTCGGTTAAATTGCGCGTCTGTACACGTCATGTTCGTGGTGTAGCAATTTTAATAGCCAGTAGTGTATTTATTTATGTACCATAAATTTTACAAAAATGCGTGGCCTATTTCCATACAATGACTTTTTAGAGAATTGTGTAAGAAATTAAAGTAAATTGGTTCTGAACTTTTCCACGTTTTGCAAGTGATGTATACAGTCGACATTGTTTCAAAAAGTTTGGAAAGTACTACAGATAAATGATCTAATGACCTCAAATGGTACAGTCCGTAATGCTCCCAGATATCATATAGCGCGTTGGAACTATTTATCAAATCGTATAACAGTGTACCCCAAATCTAATTTAATTGCCCAGATTTACTTTTGATAACTGCAGGTATGATGTCGATATCCTTCATGGCACATAGACTATCTTCTTCGGCGTGCGGTGAGCTGCTAGTACTTCATTTCTTACTGTTGTAGGGTAGCATGTGGATTGAAGCCAGATTTTGGAGGAAGCTGCTTGTGCTAATATGTGAAAAGTCTACGTTACCTATAGCAGTCTTCGAGATCTTCTGCATATAGAACTGGTAAAATTTTGTCGTGTCAGAAGATGGAATTTCACGTCACTCGAGCGTGGAAGACCGAATAAGATGCGTCAGATTTCTGCTTCGTGGAGAGGAACCTGCACAACGAGACACAAGATTGCTTTCTACGTCACAAGCAGAACTTGGGTGACGCCCTAATGGATTTCATCGTTTGCAGTTGAAGCCAGTATTTGGCAGTTTTTATGACTTACGTGCTACGAATATATGCTATCTCATAGCAGAGGATCTCTCGAAAACGCACCGTATTTTGTACGGCTTGTTATAACAAAACTGGCGAGGAAAGACGTAGTGGTGATTGAAAGTTTTTTGTGTTTGATGCTTTGAGTGGTATGATAGTATACAAAAACCATTTTAATAGTGAATGATGATTTATCTCTAAAATTATTGATAAGCCACTATCGTTTGTTGAAATGGCATCAGTAGAGAATAATATGATAAAAGCCTAGCCAAATGCCATTGGAATATCACTGAATCTCGTTTAAGTCACAATCATTAGCAAATATATCGATTAGAATGGGACAATAATATAATAAAATGATACACTACTACTGACTGACACTCGAAGCACCCTGCACTATTATTCCATACGCTTGAATTGCTCTGATTGGTCCAAATGTCTCTGAGCACTATGGGACTTAACTTCTGAGGTCATCAGTCCCCTAGAACTTAGAACTACGTAAACCTAACTAACCTAAGGACATCACATACATCCATGCCCGAGGCAGGATTCGAAACTGCGACCGTAGCGGTCGCGCGGTTCCAGACTGTAGCGCCTAGAACCGCTCGGCCACTCACACCGGTGGATAGCTCTGATATATAGTAGAATAACTACTGGGTTCCAGTGACAATCAGAATCGGCCCAAATGCTACCACTTCACTAGCTACAATTTCACCAAAATAATCCACTACAAGACTAATAATTCTGTTGAATCCACAAGCCAATAGCCTCACTCCTGCTAGTTTCTACGGCTGGTGGCGTAATGACAGAGATGCGCACATGAAAACTTACATAAAAGCAGATATAATTATGAAACCACAAGGATATACACTGCCCTCCATAAGTTTGGAAACACCATGCTGCGTATTACAACGGAGCAAAGATGGAAGTGATCTATGTGAGTTATTGGATAGAATACGGAATAGCAAGCTCAAATAACGGTTAATAATGACACGTACACTATTGTGCACTTAATTATTGTACATGTACATACATATTGGAACATACTAGTATTGCTCCGTTTTATGTAAACCGACGTTACCTGTCCAAGCAGTTCTACTAAACACGCCAGGTGGCGCGAGTAGACCGCGTGGCTTTGTAGAGGTATGATGTTTACAATTATGTTCACTTGTCGTTGCGTTTGCATAAAGGTATAAGACGCCGCGAAAGTAATTGAAAATGGCCCCAAAGTGCCAGATTCGTTATGAATCACGGGTAATGATAATCACTTTGCACCAATCAGGCAATAGTGTCCGACAAATAGCAAAGAAACTGATGATTTCCATCAGCGGAGTTGTCAAAACCACACACCGGTATAAAGAAGCAGGCTCCTATGGAGATCGTCCTCACTCAGGAGCACCCAGGAAAATACCAGAACGCCAGGAAAAGTGTTTGATAGTGACCAGTAAACGTAACAGATTAAAAACTGTCCGTGAATAGACTGCTGAACTAAACGCAACGAGGGATACACCAGTGAGCGAGTCAACAGTGAGACAACGCCTGGCAAACAACCTCCAAGGTTATGTAGCAACAAGGAATCCACTGTTGCGCCCTGTTGACAAGAAGGAAAGGTTTCAGTGGGCTAAGACACACCAACACCGGAAAGCGGGGGATTGGGAAAGAATTTTATTCACTGATGAAAAATCCAAGTTCGAAATATTTGGAAGTAAACGCCGTCAACTTGTACGAGGTTCTGTGATGTTGTGGGATCCTTTGGAGGGAATAAAGTCGGAGATTTGGTGAAAATAGATGGAAAAATGAACCAAAAGGATTAATATGCCATTCTCAAAAAAATGTTCAAATGTGTGTGAAATCTTATGGGACTTAACTGCTAAGGTCATCAGTCCCTAAGCTTACACACTACTTAACCTAAATTATCCTAAGGACAAACACACAGAGCCATGCCCGAGGGAGGACTCAAACCGCCGACGGGACCAGCCGCTGCCATTCTCCAGCGACATGCTAAGACATCTGGTTTGCGTCTGATTGGGAAAAGGTTTGTCTTGCAGCAAGACAACGGCCCGGAACATGAGTCTCGCTTGTGTCAGAACTACGTGAAGTCTCTAGAGGCTCGTAAAATATTATAAAACATGGAACGGCCGCCTCAACCCCTGACTGTAACCCAATCGAGCTGCTATGGGATGAATTGGACAGGAGGATCCGAAAACGGGAAATCATGAGTGGTTCACAATTGTGAGAAGTCCTGCTGATTCCAACTGAAACCTTGGGAAAACTGATGCAGCGCATGCCTAGAGTGTGCAAGGCAGTGGTGAAAGCAAAGGGTGGCTATTTTGAGGAATCGAAAATTTAATTGTTGCATCTTCCTGTGTATTATTTGAGGTTAATAAAGATTTGGAAAACAACAATATGCATTTTTGTACTGTATTTCCTTTCCATTACTAGGTGTTTCCAAACTTATGGATGGTAGTGTATATCTATTGTGAGATTACTGTCACATATCGCTGCGTGATAGTGATTATTTTTTGCCATTTCAAGGTTAGCTTTATTTAAAATATACTGGGCACGTCTGCAGCGAGGAAAGCTTTGCGCTTTTCTCACTGGGAAGGTGTGGTGTCGGTCCTCCTTGTCAGCAGGAGGTAGTCGGCGAATCTCATTAAGAAGGATGAAGGTGCCCTGGGAGCTGCGGCAGTTTTCGCGGAAGTAACGCTGCGGCCGGCTGCTTACTGTTGTCGAAAGATCCGGCTCTCCTAGCCCTGACAGGCCACGACTGCCATCCCTAGAGAATAACTGAAGGTGACATTTTTACCTGTTCTCTTCGCACATCAAAGGATGAAATACCGAAACGATACCCAACCATCGTGGGAAGATCCGTTGCTTTCGAACTGAATCGCCCTGTTAACGTGCTTGACGTGACGAAATCGACTAATCGATTGGACTTTGTTCGATACCAGTACTAACCTCTTATTTGTCAAGGCGCGTTTCGCACGGCAGCAGCGGCGGGTTTTGCGGTATTCCCCCGTTTTTCTTTTTTTTTTTTTCATGAAATACACGATAATCTTGTGCATCACATTGTAAACAGCGTCGAGTTATGCCCTTCACACAGATTTTTTTAAAAATGTAAACGCCTGTGGTGGGATAGAGGGAGATCTATGTTCTTTCCTCATTCGATCGCCCCCCACCGTGAGGATCACTCGTGTCCCGGCTCCTGTCTGTTGCTGATGGGCGCTCAATTTGTTGAATTTTGGGAAACTGTAGCTGACACAACTGCGGTAGCATGCTCCGTATCCTGAGAAGGTCATTACTTCCTTTTTTCGCCAAGCGACGTGTTGCTTAACTTCAGCATACGAGTAATTTCTGGCACCTTCTCGTATAATGAAGTGTGGCTAGCTTCCCATATGAGCAGGTTCTATTGCGCTTTCTCCATTCAGTGTTCCACACATTTTGGTGCCTGTCCACAGTGTTAGCGTCATTTTGTAACTTGATTTGAGTTTCAGAGAACTTTGTTCTCTGTTAATTGTCATTTTTGTCAATCACTACAGCACTGAATTTCTGTTAGTCGTGACTAACATTTCAAGATCTTTTACGTTCTCCTACGACTTTTCCATGGTAAGTATATATATATATATATATATATATATATATATATATATATATATATATATATATATATAAGAAGTAAGAAACGACGTCAGAAAGCTTTGCGTGATCCTTCTGGGTCCATTCGACCCAGAAGGATCACGCAAAGCTTTCTGACGTCGTTTCTTACTTCTTTCATTCGTTCTCCACGTTTTCTTTTTCTTTCTTCTGTCCATTTTGTTCCTGGTCTCTTTAGTGCTTCCTTCTCCGACAATACATTCCACTTTTCCACCTTATTTCTAAAAGTTTTTCTATCTTTGACATCTTTAAGTTCAATATTTGCTTTTTGTAAATCTAATTTTACTTGGCTAATCCATGGTGTTGTTGATTTGACTTTTTCTATGTAAGTGAGAATTCTGTTGGAGAGTCGTGTGGGGGGAAGTCTAGTGACATGTCCATAAAATTTTAATCTTCGCCTTCTTATGTCTGCTGCCAGGTTTGATATAGTTTCTGTGGTTCTTCTTGATTGTATCCGGTATCCTTCTTCTGTTAATTTTGGACCTAAAATCTTTCTCATAATTTTTCGTTCTTCTTTTAGTATTTTTTCTAAATCACGTTTTGTGTGGAGTGTGAGCGTTTCACTAGCATATAGTGCTGCTGGCTTAATTACTGCGCAGTAGTGTCTGATTTTTGTGTTCGAGGAGATGCATTTTTTATTGTATATTTCATGTGTCATACCATATGCTCTCTTCATTTTCTGTTGTCTGATCTTCTGTGCAACTTTCTCTCCTCCGGTTGGCTCCAAAAATTCACCTAGGTATTTAAAATGTTTTACTCTATTTATTTTTCCATATTTTGTGTTTAAACTGTGTATATGGAATTTCGTACAGAAAAATTCTGTCTTTTGAAACGAAATTTGTAAACCTACTTTATCCGCGCATTCCTTAAGGATCTCTATTTGTTTGGTGGCGATTTCTTCATCATCTGCAAGTATGGCCAAGTCGTCCGCGAATGCTAAACAAGATATCTCCACGTTGTCTTTGGTTCTACCAAGATGGATTGGTTTCCAGTAGGATTGATTTTTTAATTCTTTTTCCCATTCCTTAATGACTTTATCCAGGACTATATTAAACAAACGTGGAGATAGCCCGTCACCTTGACGTTCTCCAGTTTTTATGAGAAAAGGTTCAGAGATTTCTCCCCTGAATTTAACTTTAGATACAGTGTCTGTCAGTGATTCTTTGATAAGCCTTAGTGTTTTGGAGTCAAGTCCAAGTTCCTCTAAAATGTTAAACAAAGATTGCCGGTCAATTGAGTCATAGGCTTTCTTAAAATCTACAAATGTACAAATTATGGGGGCATTTCTAATTGCTTTGTGTTTTAATATTGTCTTTAAATTAAATATTTGTTCTATGCATGAGCGACCGGGGCGGAAGCCTGCTTGATAATCACCAATTTGGCATTCCAGCTGCTCTTGTGTTCTTTTCAGCAGGCATGTTGAGAGAATTTTGTAGGTGACTTGTAAAAGTGAGATTCCCCTGTAGTTATTGACATTTGTTCTGTCTCCTTTTTTATGTAACGGGTGAATAAGGGCACATTTCCACTCCTCTGGTAATTTTTCTGTTTCCCATTTTTTGTTATTATTTTTGTGAGCTCTTGCAACGTCTTTGGTCCTAGGTTTTTTAATAGCTCTGCAACAATGCCATCTTCACCAGATGTTCTATTATTTTTTAAGTTTTTAATGTGACATTTGATTTCTTCCTGTGTTGGTGGTAATGAATCCGGTTGAGCGTTGGCACAGATTTCTTTGGGAAACCTTAAACTAGGTTCTGGGCAATATATATATTTTGTGGTGTCACCGCCAGAGGTAGCTTTTAAATCGGCCGCGGTCCATTAGTATACGTCGGACCTGCGTGTCGCCACTGTCAGTAATCGCAGACCGAGCGCCGCCACACGGCAGGTCTAGCGAGACTTACTAGCACTCGCCCCAGTTGTACAGCCGACGTTGCTAGGAAAGGTTCACTGAGAATTACGCTCTCATTTGCCGAGACGACAGTTAGCATAGCCTTCAGCTAAGTCAATTGTTACGACCTAGCAAAGCGCCATTTATCCTTTGCTATGTATCTAATGAAGCATGTACAGTAACAAGACCAATGTTCGCCAATTGTGGATTAAAGTTAACTATTCCAGCAGCTACGTACTTTTCTTTATAGCATTCATTAAGTATCCTGTTTCAGACCTCACGCCATCCTGCGTGAGCTTATAGCGTGCATTTCGGCTTCCTCAAACAACACGGTGTTGGCACTCCTGCCGACACTTCATATATATATATATATATATATATATATATATATATATATATATATATATGAAGATGGTATCTGTTCTTTCGGACATGTTTGGAGAATATATACCATCGGTGACCATGCGGCTCGTTTACAATGAAATTAGAGTGAAATGAATACCCATAGCTCCATACAGGCGTTGATATAAGTCAACGAGGACACTTGAAAATGTATGCCCCGACCGAGACTCGAATCCGGGATCTCCTGCTTACATGGCAGACGCTCTATCCATCTGAGCCACCGAGGACACAGAGGGTAGTGCGACTACGGGCACGCCTCATGGATTTCTTATTTTGACCAACCACAATGTCACGAATAAAATAGCTGGTATGCCTTGTGAAATTTTGACTACATCTCTTAATTGTCTCTCTAAGCCCGTTTACCTGACTCACGTTCGTTATGTGATTAAAATAACCGTGCAGCTGTTGTTTGACATTATATGGACTTTGTCCAGCCTTCGCCTTTACCACGGCTTGAATTCTGCTGGTGAGACTTTCAGTGACCTGTCTGAATGTCAGTGGAGGAATGGCAAACCATTCTTCCTTAACAGCCGAGACCAGAGAAGGCGTCTGGAACGAAGTCAAAGGCTTGCCTGACCGCAGATATGATCCCTTGGGTTCAGATCGGGACTCGGGCCAGACTAGTCGATTTCTGTCCATAAACCACCGCCTCAAAGATGCTGCTTCACGTCAGGTTGCATTGCCATGCTGATACAAGCAATCATCGTCTCCTAGCTGTTCCTCAGCTATGTGCAGAACACAAAGCTGTAACACGTTTTTATATCCTTCCACATTTAGAGCTTTTGCAAGCGCAATAGGGGGACCACACAAAACCCGCAAGAAATCCCCAAAACCGTAACATCACCTCCAACGTACCTCGCTATTGGCAATACATATGACGGCAGGTAACGTTCTCCAGGAATTCGCGAAACCCAAAGCGTTCCAGCGGATTGCCACAGGGTTCAGCATGATTCATATCTCCAAATCACTCGTTTACAGTCCTCCGCAGCCCAGTGGCTCCTTACTTTAAACCATCTCAAGTGCCGGTTACCACTGGCTACAGATATTTGTGGCTTGTCAGGAGCTCCTCGATCATTGTACCCCGTAGTTTTTAACTGCCTACGCATTGTTGCTGAGCTAGCACTTTGGAACTCACAAGTGATTCCTTCCGCTGACTCCAAGCGATTTTCTGACAGCCCCCCTCAGCAATGCTCGACGGTCCCCGTCCTTCAATACTTGGGGTCTGCCTGGTCTTGGTTTAGCTGTCTTTTCATTGCACGGTCACACGGCCAACAGTCGAAATGGGGAGCTGTAGAAGGGTTGAAATGCTCCTGATCGATTTGTTACTCAGGTGGCGTCCAACGACTAGCCCACATTTCAAGTCAGTGGGCAGTCCTGACAGACCCATTCTTCTGTTATTACCTCTCTACTTGTAAGGTGGCTATAATTTCGCACTTTACAAGAACTCATAACATACTTTGCCGTGGTCTACAGACACAATTAGGTATCATGTGACACGTTGTACATCGTGTATATTAATATATAAAGGAGACTGACATTCTCACTTATGTCTTGTAAACAATTGTTAACGCTTTTTGGCGTAATGAATGATTGCCTATATTAGTAGAGGTTGGAACGTCAGTGGAGATGAAACAGCAGGCAGAACTCAAGCTCTGGGTGGAAGGCCCGCACAGGTGTTGGTCCGGCTTAAACACAGGAAGTAGCCAGACAGACGTCGTGGCACCTGAGCTCTGGAGCACAATAGAGATCGCGACCGGCCGACATTGTAGCCGAACCGGAAGGATTATACTTCGGAAACTACAGAAATCTTGGATGCAGGTGAGAGGAATGAAGAAGCGGCACCTCGGAAACCACGCAGGCTGGATTATTTCTAAGCATTTTTACTCAGAAGCGTACCATTGTACGAGTATAGGTTCTTCCTCGCAAACTTTCCGCGCTAGACGACAAAAGACTAAAATATGGTTGGTCGGCGTTCGGAAGAACCTGTAGAGAGGGAGAATACTCCGTGGTTTCGGGAATATGATTCGTTTTCGGAATTACGATGGTGGGGAGCCGAGCCTTGCTGAGAACCCAACGCTGGAGAGGCGAGGTCTTCCGTTGTGAGCGCCCGTGCGTGACGGTAGCCCGATATCAGCTTTGTTGGTACGGACGGACCTGCTGTCTTTGCTCTCAGGAGAGTTTATAGTTAGAACAGTTGGGCACTGTACTGATGCGAACCTATACGATTCTGGACTTCACCTTCAGGTTGCAAGTCATCGTTGAGTACGCAGCATTCAGTAATTGAGAGCACTTCCCTTGCCTATACTTACGTTGAGACGTTATCTGAACTGCGTCCTTGTGGCTGGGAGTTCGCGTTTCTCGTCTGAAGAACACAGAGAGGAGAAGACAGTATTAGAGTATATTAGTCAGAGGACCGCCTTCTGCCGTCCTAGTGTTTGAAAGAGTTTATTTGTGACTGGAGTTCTTCCACCGTCGCAGACGTGTACGAGAACCATCACTTCGACGCACCGGACGCAGTACATATGGTGATATCGCAAATTTCTTCGGCTTATTAGGGCTATAAAAGCTAAACAGCTGTGATCACGTTAGTTTACTTCCGCTGAGGTCCCACACCACCGTAGATCATCTTGGAAAGTAGTGTCTTCTAGTGTTTGGTATGTAGATGATGTCAGTCATTTCGCGTTATTGATATTAGACCGCGCAGTCATAATATGGGGCAGAGTTCGGCAACTGATTTGTAATTTTGCTTAGTAAATCTAAACTTTGTAATACAGAGGGTTTTTTAATCTACAATAAATATATAAGTAGGAACAACGTTTATCGTTTAGTAGGATTAGTTGCCTTCATTACTCATTTTGTTTAGATTTTAATTTATAGAATTAAGGGATCCTAAGATCTGCTTCAGGGCATATGTAACGCCGGAAATTCATATCCTCCTGTTTCCATCTATTGTACCATAAAATTTTTCCTTATTTTGTTACCTGAAGATATGACATTTCTGTGTCTTTATATATTGTAATCGTTTTACAATTTGCATATATATATATATTTTAGTGATGCAAATGGAACATTTTGAAAAGCTGAGGTCTGCCATACAGTTCTAAAACTTTACGTGCTTTCAGTCTTCCTTGTTGGTTGATTGAAGGTTTGAAGTCGTCGATCGGGGAGGTGGCGACAATCACTTATTGTCGGCCATGCTTGTTGCAAAAGCTGGATGTTGGCGCGCCTTGTTCTCGACATGGCCACCAGGCGAATAGGGATCTTGATGTGTGCCAGCTAATGTTTCTCGTCCTGAACACCGTGCCAGAAACTATCATAGCAAGTCGAGCGCAATTACATGCTGCCAAACCCCGAAGCGCGGTGACTCGCGGGGGCGCCACTCAACACACCTGCTCCACCGCCCTACTCCAGCCAGACTCCGCTCTGCCCGCGCTCCACGCGGCAGAGTTAACACTACCAAAGATCTTAAACACTTTGGTTCTCCACACGACCTATCGATGTAATCGTTCGGTAGCATAGCTTTCCCTAGGCAAGATCCAGCTTAAAAATACAAATAATATTTACAAAACAAACCAATTATACATCGACATAAATGCATATATATATATATGCATTTATATATATATATATATATATGCATATATATATATATATATATATATATATATATATATATATATATATATATATATATATATATATATATATATATGCATTTATGTCGATGTATAATTGGTTTGTTTTGTAAATATTATTTGTATTTTTAAGCTGGATCTTGCCTAGGGAAAGCTATGCTACCGAACGATTACATCGATAGGTCGTGTGGAGAACCAAAGTGTTTAAGATCTTTGGTAGTGTTAACTCTGCCGCGTGGAGCGCGGGCAGAGCGGAGTCTGGCTGGAGTAGGGCGGTGGAGCAGGTGTGTTGAGTGGCGCTCCCGCGAGTCACCGCGCTTCGGGGTTTGGCAGCATGTAATTGCGCTCGACTTGCTATGATAGTTTCTGGCACGGTGTTCAGGACGAGAAACATTAGTTGGCACACATCAAGATCCCTATTCGCCTGGTGGCCATGTCGAGAACAAGGCGCGCCAACATCCAGCTTTTGCAACAAGCATGGCCGACAATAAGTGATTGTCGCCACCTCCCCGATCGACGACTTCAAACCTTCAATCAACCAACAAGGAAGACTGAAAGCACGTAAAGTTTTAGAACTGTATGGCAGACCTCAGCTTTTCAAAATGTTCCATTTGCATCACTAAAATACAGCAACTTAGCTTGAACCTTTGTTGCTCATTGTCCCAATTGCATTACCAAGCAGGGTCCCTTCCTTTTCCTAAATGAACCCGAGTGTCATTGAAATTCAAACGCTAGCATTACAGTAATATCATTCCATTTCATTGCTTTAATTTCAAAGTTTAGCTAAAGTATTCATAGCTGGCTACAATAACCAACAGAACTATATTTAGATTACACAAGTGCAAATTAAGAGTGCGAGTTTTGTTACTATATTTTAGCTTACCTGCGACTGCAGCTCAGCTTGGTGCGTACTAAATTTTACTATTGTTAACTGTTCAAAATCATTTAATTCAAGTTCAAAGTTAAATCTTTTGTTTCTAAATTGCGTAGATTCAAGTTGCTTTTGAGATGGTTGTTGAGGTAGCCCAAGACTAACCTTATTTTAATTAATTTCGTAGTGCTTCAGAAACAAAGTTCACTATTAATTTCAGTCACTAAATTAACTTTCAACTTTCCAGTTTTATTAATTCTTTTGCTAAATTAAGTCAGAGTGTAGCGAAATTTATTACTTCTGAGAAACATTCAGTTTTCACACAACACCTGTCAACCTTCAGATGCCACGACTTTAGTGCTAATTATATGTGCATTAACCTTTCTTTTTCAGTTATTATAGTACTTGTTCATAGGACTGGCGACCGTAATTTTCCCCAAATCTCAAATATCTAATTAACGCCAGTTAATTGTTAACGTAACGACCGCACATTTACTTTCTTTATTAATTTCACCCTTTTTCAAAATTAATTTCCAGTAATTTCATTTGCATTTTTCCTTTCATTTAGATGTAACCCTTCCTCCCTCTTTACCGATAGATTAACTTCGGTGACGATTGCTTTTCCCAAATTTCCATTAGGTACACGCGGTTTAATTTTTCACTGTCATTTAGGTCGATAAGTGTGTGTGTGGGGGGGGTTACAGGTAGACAGACAGGGCCAAATCTTTCTGTTGCGCACATTCATTTAACACCCACCTGGAGCAGCATCTTGGATACTGACAGTATTTGCTGCCTCCTTGTATAATAGTAAGTCCGACTTCCTTGAGATTACTGAGGGTTTTCCGGATACTTTTGATCAGATAGCGCGTAGTAGCAATCTATTTCAGCAAACAGTACCCGACCAAGAACCGACGCCCCGCTCCTGTCACTGTGCTGGGACAAACTACTTAGAGTGAAGATGCCAGGTCAGAACGATTCACAGAACTTTGAGATCTTTGCGCTAAGGTCCAGCTGTGACCCCCACATGGGCTGTAGTCTCACTACAAACGAGGTCAGTACCTTGGACATGGCACGACGGCTCGTTGTATTGAGTCATACTATTGTTTCGTTCTTTTCTTTTACATAAGCTATATGTAAACTGAATGAGTTACAGACACGGCTAAAGGTAAATTAACGAGGTTTTTTGAGGCAACGATAGTGTTTTGATACATGGTTAAAAATCTATATGAAACAAAGTAAGAAAATCGCTCTTCAATTTATTAATTCATGTATCTTCACCCCCTTTGTTTCTGGAAGTGGCAGCGTACGGACCTATGCTTGGATCCGTCGTCCCAGCATTGTCAAAAATGTGTATTTTAACCGTTCATTAAAAGTATTATAAAAATTTATTAGAAAAGGAATATTTATTCGCACGGTTATGTAGGTCAACGCCCATCTCTTCATCATTTCACTCGCCGCCGAGATCGTGCATCAAGAGGTTCGGTGCAGACAAGAATAATTTACGCGGTATCTGGAGGAGCGGTCCTGCATCGACATTGTCACAATCAAGACTAAACACAACGGAATTAATGTGAAGATCGACAATTTCAATGTTTGTGGTGATTATTTGGTACCGCACACTACTGGAAACAGCAGTCCGTAATGAAAATACGTATCTACTGACCTTGAATGTAATGATATTAAAGGTCTGTTGAAATTGGTCTTAGTTAAACTTCTCCCAAAATTGTAACCAGATCCATAAATTACCTCCAAAATTTCTTTTTAACTATTCTTTCCAATCAATTTTTCCAATTATTCAAGAAATTATTAATCCATTTACATTGCCAGATACCTACTGAATGGCGACATGATAGAACGGCGCCGAGCGAAATATGAACACACCTTTCAATCGCTGAGTTAAAAAATTTTGAGATAAATGGTTCAAATGGCTCTGAGCACTATGGGACTCAACATCTTAGGTCATAAGTCCCCTAGAACTTAGAACTACTTAAACCTAACTAACCTAAGGACATCACACACACCCATGCCCGAGGCAGGATTCGAACCTGCGACCGTAGCAGCCCCGCGGTTCCGGACTGCAGCGCCAGAACCGCACGGCCACCGCGGCCGGCTAAATGATTCATATTATAGTTACAAGGAACTAAGGAAATTTTCATTGTATTTGTTACATGTCCACGAGATTGGGAATGATAAAGACATTTAGGAGAAAATTAAAATTAAATTCTGCCTGCAAACGAGACGAGCCGGGAATGCTGATGTCAGCGGTAAAGGTAGGAAGCTGCTACGTTCTTTTCCTTCCAATTAATATCGTTTACTGAAAGTGCATTTATACAGAAAAGACGAAAATTTGTGCCAAGTTATCATTAAAGTGCAAGATGAGTCATTTAAATTCTATAAGACTGTGTCAGATAATAATTAGTTCATTAGTGAATAGCCGGCCGAAGTGGCCGCGCGGTTCTGGCGCTGCAGTCTGGAACCGCGAGACCGCTACGGTCGCAGGTTCGAATCCTGCCTCGGGCATGGATGTGTGTGATGTCCTTACGTTAGTTAGGTTTAACTAGTTCTAAGTTCTAGGCGACTGATGACCTCAGCAGTTGAGTCCCATAGTGCTCAGAGCCATTTGAACCATTTGAACCATTAGTGAATACGCAGCATAACAACTTCAGTTGAAAAGTACCGATACAGGCAAAATTTCATTTTCGAAAAATTTTATTCATAATTTTGTTAAAAACTATTTACAATGGAGACAAAGAAAACGGTCATTATTGAAATTTCATTACAAAATGCAATATGCCAAAGGTCGGAAATCCGGGCTTTGCGACAGCTGAAGGTAACGCGCCAACACGTGAACTGGCTGATGGCAACCAAAACAACGAGGTTGGCGTACCACTATTACTAAATGATGACACTGGTTATATAAATAATCATGATGTCACTTTTATGACGCTAGATGAGACAATTTCTCAGTTCTCGCCGGGAAACATTTTTTCAAATAGTGAAAGTGAAGCTCGTGACAGCTAATATTCCTTTGATTACTTGCTCACGGCAACGCGAACGCAAGAGCGGGAAACAGTTGGTAAAAACGACGCAAATACTAGTGAGACATACAGTTTGACGAAACTGATGCAACAAATAACACAACTTAAGGCTACAGCACAGCAGTTCACAAAACATCAGGAAAATACAGGGCAACAGTTGGCACAACAAAATCAGGCATTTAACGATTCCAAGAGTAGTATTAGTCAACAGTTCAGCAACGTGAGCAAAACTATAAGCACTGAACTATCTGACGAACTGTCCGGGAAGTTGACAGAGGCAGGTAAACAATTAAAACAAGAAATAATTACCGACATATCCCTCAGTATAAATAGGTTAACGGAAAGAGTATCATCCGTAGACGATAAACGGGAATAACTAGCAAGTGAGTTACAAAACCTAAGTGAAGTGCATGCGACGGTAAAAAATGTGGCGAACGCAGTCATGGAGGTGCAAGACCTGTGCAAAAACCTACCTACCAAAGTACAAAGGTTAAGTCTAAGAGTGTACCAGTTAAGTCAAGATTTGCCAAAAAACAGAGAGATAAGATGTGTGCATATGTAAAGGAAAGAACTGAGAAAGCAGAAGCCGGGATGCTGGATAAGGGCATTACCCTTGCTGAAAAGGTAGTGTCAGAGTGCAAAATTTATGTAGATACAGTAGAAGAAGCTCTAAAAGAGAAAGAAAGTAAATTCCTAGCTAAGACAGATTCGGGTTTAAAGGAAGAAGAGGAAAGGTTATGAGGCAGTGTTGCTGAAACTACTAACATTTCAAAACAACGTTTGACAGAAATCAAATCCATGCTTTTAGAGAAGTGAAATACTTTCACTGGTTACCCACAATACCTGGCAAGTGAAGGTTGCAGGATGCAAAAACACTTGCTGGCAGCTGTACCTGTCGAGCTAGCGCCGTTGCCATGCGCTACGCCACAAGCGAACATAAACACGCCTGTCACTGACAGCGCGGCGTGTTTGTCAACATTACTTGCAGATGAAGGTTTAATTAGGCAACGACAATATCCAGTATTTTCCTCTGAAGGGAAAAGAACAATCCCCATGGTCTTTATCAGAGCATTTCGAAATGTTTTACTTCGTACCTGGACCGAAGCCCTGAAAATTTAGATTTGTCGTTGGATACACACAGGGTGACATTCTGCAATGGGTTACGGAATTGGAAAAACGTTGTCGCTACTATGAACAGTTTGAGAGAGCATTTCTGGATAAATATTGGTGTGAGGCCGTACAAGAGAGGCTCAGATGTGAAATATTCAACGCAGCTCCATTCAGTGGCAAACATGCAAACTGAAGGGGCTATTTTGTATCTCAAGAAGACGTGCTGAAAATTTTAAAGAGCCGTCTATCTGCCTACATTAGGGAAAAAATCATTACCATTCCGGAATACGACACCGAATACTTCCTATCTCCACTGGACTCATTGGATTTGATATACGAAGAGAGTCCAGTACAACACAGGCCTGTTAATATGCAGATACTGCCACAGAGATTTACGCACCAACAAGTGGATAAAGGATTCGTAGTACAACACGGATGGCAACCTTACCCCACACAGATCTATAGCAACGGTAACAGTAATCACAAAGGCAATGGCAAAAGCCGTAAATTCAATGGCGGATACAAAAGAAATGGGCAAAAATTTAACAGAAACTACTGCAACGGGCAAGTAGAGTGTGGCCAGCCTGTACAATTGAAACGTCCTCTTTGAAAAATTACTGACACACAATATTTTTTAGCGCAACGCAATCTGACTTTCAGTAATCCCTACAAAAGAATGGCCCTGACTAACATTAACCTATACCTTTCACAAATCACTTACCTCACAAAAATCTTCGTTACTCGAACTACTGCAATACAGCGAGCGCCACTAATGCCAGCTAAATAAAAGATTCAAACTACTGAAGGCACTAACTACTGATAGGCATAGTTAGCAAATGAAAGACTTTAATAGAGAACAAACAATGTATTTACCTTAATAGTCATAATATATATAGCAGTTCATGACATCCAGTCTTACAAATATCAAAACTCCGCCATCTCTCTCCCCACATCCACCACTGTTGGCGGCTCACCTCCAACTGCGCAACGCTACGCGCTGTTCACATCCAGTTGTCGCTGCCCAACACTACAATGGCAGACAACAATGCAAACTAGCCACAGACTGCACACACCACAGCCAGTGATTTTCATACAGAGCGCTACGTGAAGTTGCCAATAAGAAAACATAAACAGCCTACTTACACAATGACAAGCTACCGACAATAATCAGCCGATTGCTTGGCAAACACAAAACAATACCAGACAGCAGACTAATCCACAGACAGCGGAATTCGGCCAGCAATGTAACGCATATATGCCGAATAACGCCCAAAGGCAAAAAGAATTTCAGTCGAGAGCTTCACAGGATACTGACTGGCGTAGTCAAACACCAACAGTCCATATAGTGGAAGTTACACCTAACCCAGAGACCAATGCCACCGCGACGGCGGAAAACTTGAACCGGACATCGTAGGGCCCCGTTCTGTGTGCTGGGAGGTGAGTGGGGCCACGAGATTGATCGACACTTGTTTTATCAAATACGATGAAGGTAGCTAACGGCTAACGGGGGCGGACTGTTAAACGTAATGTCTGGGTTTTTTCGCACACATTTACACTATCTGATAACACTCTAATATTTTGTTAAGCTTAAGATATTAAAATTGTAGCTTTGAAAAATGTTTAAATAGTGGTCCATTGTTCGGGAAACTTTTTAAAATAATAACGGATATAGATTCCTTTATAATACAGTCAGAAACCTAAAAAAAAATCACATCAAGTATACGTACTAACAAGGTCGACTGTTAGAATTAGATTGCTCTGCGGTAAATGCTTATAGAGAAAAGGTACATTAGATTAGAAAAATCTAAAGTTACGAGAAATTCAATTTGAAATTTAATTGCACGTGCAATGGCTGTTATACAATTCCTGCTTCCTTTACCGCATCGTAGATTCCTCTGCCACTGATTTTCAAGCAGCGTGCAGCAAAGAATTACGTAACCGAAATATTATAGGAGCGCTTGGTAAGTTCCCAATGGCACATAAACTTGTCCCTGTTTTCAATGTTTTTTTCCATAATACACATACCTTACACAAATCTACTATTGTCTTCATTATATTCACTACTTCTCTTTCTTCCAGGTCCTCCAGACCTTTTCTTGATAACTTCGGGGATCAATCTTGGCATTTGTTTGGTCAGAAACAAAAAAAATTCGTCTCACGGTATTATTTACGTTATTACTGTAGGAAACATAAGAATGCACGACAACAAACAGCGTAGCTAATAGCTGAAAGCTCAAAGCAATGAAAAAAATGTCCGTAGGCCTACGAAGTCAAAGAAGAGAAGTCACAGAGCAGCAAATTGGTGTGTCTTACTCAGCAAGCTACCGTTTAAACTGACATTTATGTCCTTTAAATAAGTATTTAGAATTTAATACTTTTATATTCACACGAAGTGTACTTCAAACCGTCAGGAGTACCAATAAAAATAAATTCCATATATTCATCCTTTTCAGGGTACCCTTAAAGTTAGTAGCAAGCTTCACTCTAAATTTGTGCCAACATGTCCGCATTAGTAGTTAGGTTTTTCCTTTTAGTAAAGTATTTTCAGGTTTTTGTGTTATCGTTATATTCCCCTGTCTTCTGTGACATTATGCACCCCTATAGTTCGTCAGTCCTATTAAGGCCTGCTGGGTCTTAGGCTCAAAAATGGCTCTGAGCACTATGGGACTCAACTGCTGAGGTCATTAGTCCCCTAGAACTTAGAACTAGTTAAACCTAACTAACCTAAGGACATCACAAATATCCATGCCCGAGGCAGGATTCGAACCTGCGACCGTAGCGGTCTTGCGGTTCCAGACTGCAGCGCCTTTAACCGCACGGCCACTTCGGCCGGCTGGGTCTTAGGGAAATGAACGGTCAGAAAGGGCTGATGAATCACAGTTTCTGAATAAGCCTGGCCTCATGAGGCTTTCATTTTATAGTGAGGATGACGACCCATTTATTTACAGCTATCTGTGTTGGGAGGGTTAATATTAAAGGCAGTTGACAGTAATCAACTCTATTTTGATGGAGTTACTGTATCGATGGCAAAGCTTTTTGAAGAGGATTACCGGTTTCGGCTAAGCAACAGCCATCTTCAGAATCTACAGTGGAACCGAAAGAAGAAAGAATTACTGTCTTTTACATTAAAATGTTGAAAGAAGAACAGAAAGTATAATATAAACACAATAGACCACTCATTCTGCTGCACTGCATCAAGTGACAAACATGTAAAAATAATACGAGTCGAAGTTGGCATGCGTGCTTCAGGCTATATGTAAGGTGCACAATACACGGGGCAGCACGCTGCGTCTTTCAAGAACGTCGGTTACTGAACTGCGCACCAATAAGTGTAGCCAAGGTAAAGTGACACGGAACTAAGAGCAGTCTGCTCCATCTAGCAGCGACCGCAACTCTTCATCATCTCCCCGCTGTAGATTATGCTTTATGGTTCCAGGATGAAATTTTCACTCTGCAGCTGAGTGTGCGCTGTTATGAAAATTCCTAGAAGGTTCAATCTGTGTGCCGGACCGAACCTCGAATTCGGGATTTCTACCTTTCGCGGGCAAGTGCTCTGCTGACTGAGCTACCCAAACACGACTCACGACCCGTCCTCACAGCTTTACTTGCACCAGTACCTCGTCACTTTTTAATGCTTTACGCTACCTTACGTTTATCTTTTGAAATGTGCAGCACTGACATCTACACCTACGTGATTACTCTGCTATTCACAATAAATTGCCTGGCAGAGGGTTCTGTGAACCACCTTCAAGCTGTCTCTCTACCGTTCCACTCTCGAACGGCGCGCGGGAAAAACGGGCACTTCAATTTTTCTGTGCGACCCTGATTTCCATTACTTTATCGTGATGATCATTTCTCCCTATGTTGGTGAGTGCCAACAAAATGTTTTCGCAATCGGAGGAGAAAACTGGTGATTGAAATTTCATGAGAAGATCCCATCGCAACGAAAAACGGCTTTGTTTTAATGATTGCCACTCCAATTCACGTATCATGTATGTTGCACTATCACCCCTACTTCGCTATAATACAAAACGAGCTGCCCTTCTTTGTACTTTTTCGATGTCATCCGTCAGTACCGTCTGATGCGGATCCCACACCGCACAGCAGTACTACAGAATAGGGCGGGCAAGCGTGGGGTAAGCAGTCTCTTTGGTAGACCTGTTGCACCTTCTAAGGGTTCTGCCAATGAATCGCAGTCTTTGGTTTGCTCTACCCACAACAGTATCTATGTGATCGTTCCAATCTAGGGTATTTGTAATTGTAATCGCTAAGTATTTAGTTGAATTTACAGCCTTAAGATTCGTGTGACTTACCGCGTAATCGAAATTTAGCGCATTTTTTTTATTACTGATGTGAACAACTTTACACTTTTCTTTATTCACCATGGAGATAACTTATCTAAATCATTTCACAATTCGCTTTGGTCATCTGATGACTTTACAAGACGGCAAATCACAGGATCATCAGCAAACAATCTAAGACGGCTACTGAGATTGTCTCCTATGTCGTTAATATAGATCAGGAACAATAGAGGGCCTGTAACACTTCCTTGGAGAACGCCGGATATTATTTCTGTTTCACTCGGTGACTTTCCGTCTATTACTACGAACTCTGACCTTTCTGACAGGGCCGGCCGGAGTGGCCGAGTGGTTCTAGGCGCTTCACTCTGGAACCGCGCGACCGCTACGGTCGCAGGTTCGAATCCTGCCTCGGGCATGGATGTGTGTGATGTCCTTAGGTTAGTTAGGTTTAGGTAGCTCTAAGTTCTAGGGGACTGATGACCTCAGCTGTTAAGTCCCATAGTGCTGAGAGCCATTTGAACCTTTCTGACAGGAAATCGGGAATCCAGTTACACAACTGAGGCGGTATTCCATAGGCACGCAGTTTCGTTAGAAGACGCTTGTGAGGAACGGTGTCGAAAGCCTTCTGGAAATCTAAAAATATGGAATCAATTCGACATCCCCTGTCGATAGCACTCATTACTACATGAGTATAAAGAGCTAGTAGTGTTTCGCAAGAACGATATTTTCTGAATCCGTGGTGACTGTGTGTCAATAAATCGTTTACTTCGAGGTTCTTCATAATGTTCGAATACAGTGTATCTTCCAAAATCCTACTGCAACTCGACGTTGCTGATATGGGCCTGTGATTCAACGGATTACTCCTACTTTCCTTTTTGGGTGTTGGTGGGTGACTTGAGCAATTTTCCAGTCTTTAGGTGCGGATCTTTCTGTAAGAGAGCGGTTGTACATAACTGCTAAATATAGAGCTATTGCATTAGAATAGTCTGAGACGAAACTGGCAGGTATACAATCTGGACCGGAAGCCTTGCTTTTGTTAAGTTATTTAAGATGCTTTGGACACCGAGGACATCTATATCTATGTTTCTCATCTTGGCAGTTGTCCTTGACTGGAATTCAGGAATATTTACTTAGTCTTCTTTGGTGAAGGAGTTTCGGAAAATCGTGTTTGATAACTCTGCTTTAATGGCACTGTCATCAGTGACTTCACCGTTGTTATCGCGCAATGAAAGACTTGACTGGTGTGCTGTATGTATGACCAGAATATCCTTGGGTTTTCTGCCACATTTCGAGACAGAGTTTCGTTGTCGAAATTATTGAAAGCATCTCGTATTGAAGTACGCGCTATGTTTCGAAATTCTGCACAACTTTGCAAGTCTTGGGGATTTTGCGTTCTTTTAAATTTGGCATGCTTTTTTCGTTGCTTCTGCAACATCGATCTGACCCATTTTGTGTACCATGGGGGACCAGTACCATCAATTATTTATTTATGTGGTATACGAGGTGTGGCTAGAAAAAAACAGGACTAGTACTGGTGAAACAATGAAACGAATGCAATAAGGCTGAAAGTCGCGTGGCCTGTCACGTGACTCTCGCTCCGCCTACTGCTCGAGTTTCATCTGCCTCCTGCACTCAGTCTGCCCGTGGCGTCTGTTTTAAGTAGTTGACGTTTTGTCTGTGCGTCGGAAAATGTTGAGTGTACAGAAAGAACAGCGTGTTAACATCAAATTTTGTTTCAAACTAGGAAAATCTGCAAGTGAAACGTTTGTAATGTTACAACAAGTGTACGGCGATGATTGTTTATCGCGAACACAAGTGTTTGAGTGGTTCAAACGATTTAAAGATGGCCGCGAAGCCACCAGTGATGACACTCGCACTGGCAGACCATTGTCAGCAAAAACTGATGCAAACATTGAAAAAATCGGTAAACTTGTTCGACAAGATCGCCGTTTAACAATCAGAGCAGTGTCTGAGTTAACAGGAGTTGACAAGGAAAGTGTTAGGCAGATTCTTCATGAAAGTTTCAACATGAACAAAGTGTGTTCAAAAATGGTTCCAAAGTGTCTCACAATTGAACAGAAGGAACGCCGAAGAATGATTTGTTCTGACATCCTGGAAAACATTGAAAGTGATCCCACCTTCTTACAGAATGTTATTACTTGCGGTGAATCGTGGTTTTTTACTTACGATCCCGAAACTAAACGCCAATCGATGCATTGGAAAACTCCTGGTTCTCCACGACAAAAAAAAGCACGAATGTCAAAATCGAAATTCAAGGCAATGATGATTGTTTTTTTTTGACATCAAAGGGATTGTGCACATTGATTGGGTACCAGAGGGACAAACAGTGAATCAGCATTACTACATTAGCGTCCTGGCTGCCCTACGTGAGCGAGTACGGAGAAAACGGAACGATTTGTGGAGAAAAAAGTCATGGATCCTTCACCAAGACAATGTCCCAGCTCACAGTGCGTTGTCAGTGAAGACGTTTTTGGCAAAATACAACATTCCCATCTTAGATCATCCACCCTACTCACCTGATTTGGCCCCCTGTGACTTTTTTCTTTTCCCTAAAGTCAAGTCAGCTTTGAAAGGAACTAGATTTGAGACTGTTGAAGCAGTAAAAGAAAAAGCGACGGAAGTAATGTATGGACTTACCGAAAATGATCTGCAGCATTTCTGTGAACAGTGGAAAATTCGTATGGAGTGGTGTAGAGACCGAGGAGGAGAGTACATGAAATTGTAAATAATTGTAAATAAATGTTTTTTCCAGCATCAGTCCGGTTTTTTTCTAGCCGCACCTCGTATATCTCTCAATTCCTGTCGATACTATATCTTTGAAATTATTCCACTACTTTTCTACGCTTCATGATCAGATCGGAAGGAGTGCAGACTGTCTCCTAAAACGGCGTGCAGAGCATTTTTATCAGCTTTGTTAAATAGATATACTTTGCGTTTCTTTTTGATGGTTGTGGGAGTTATGGTAGTCAGCCTTGCAGCTACTGTCTTGTGGTCGCTAGTCGCTGTATTCGTCACGATACTCACTTTTTGTACAGGATTATTTGTTGCTAAGAGATCAGCGGATGTGGCTGTTGATAAGAGCGCCGCTGCTGGGCGTTGCCCGGAAATGGAGACGCTTATTCGCAATATGGCGGCCGGAAACAGACCCTTTCCAGCGGATCGCGCTTAGTTAGAACTATAGCGCGATCCTCCGCGGCCTAGCGGCGGCCGAGCGAAACTCGTTCAAGGTCACCCGCCTTGCGTAGCTACAGCGTGTAACTCAAGACAGCCATGCAAGAACCATTTACACTTCGAGTGGGCTCATGAACTAATTGTTCAAAATAATTTTCTGAGAAAGAATTCAGTACGATTTCGGATGATGTTTTATGCCTGCCGCCGGCTTTAAACGTATAATTTTTCCAGCATATCAAGGGTAAATTAAAGTCAACACCGACTATAACTGAATGAGTGGGGTACTTATTTGAAATGAGACTCAAGTGTTCTTTGAACTGTTCAGCAAATATATCTTCTGAGCCGGTAGAACGATCCAATTAATAGTATAGTCCGATTGTTAAGTATAACCTCTACCCATACTATTTCGCAGGAACTATCTACTTCAATTTCACTACGAGGCATACTGCTTCTGATAGCAATAAATGCTCCACCGCCAACTGTATTTAATCTGTCCTTTCTGAACACTGTTAGATCGTGTGAAAACATTTCTGCTGAACTTATTTCCGGCTTCAGCCAGATTTCTGTACCTATAACTGTTTGAGCTTCAGTGCTTTCTATTAGGGCTTGGAGCTCTGGTTCTTTCCCAACACAACTACCTTACTGTGTTTTACCTGCTCCCTTTTACATGGGCGACCTTTCTGTGGTTCCCTGAGGCCCTCTAACCTAAAAAATCGCTCAGTCCCTTCCACGCAGGCCCGCTACCCGTGTAGCCACCTCTTGTGTGTAGTGGACTCCTGACCTATTAAGTGTAACCCGGAAACCCACCACCCGATGGCGCAAGTCGAGGAATGTGCAGCCTACACGGTCACAGAACCGCCTGAGTATCTGATTCAGACCCTCCACTCGATCAAAGGACCACAGTCGATTCTATCGACGATGCTGCAGATAGTGATCTCTGCCTTAATCTCAGAAGCAAGACTGGCAGTCTTTACCATTTCTGCTAGCTGCCCGAAACCAGAGAGACTGTCCTCCGATCCAAAGCGACATACATTATTGACACTGACATGAGCCAACACCTGTAGTTGGCTGCACCGTGTACTCTTCATGGCATCCAGAAGCAGCCTTTCCACATCTGGAATGACTCCCTACCAGTATGCGCATGGAGTGCACACTGGCTTCCTTCCCCTCCTTGACAGCCATGTTCCTAAGGGGCTCCATTACGTGCCTAACGCTGGAGCTCCCAACTACCAGCAAACCCAACCTCTGTGAACGACTAGACATTGCAGGCCGAGAAACTTCCTCTGGAATAGGGTGGATGACTGCAGTCAGCTCAGACACATCGTTGGCCACAGATAATACCCGATACCTGTTTGTCAAACGAACTGGGGGGGAAGGGGGGTGGGGGGCTACGATTGGCCCCTTCGAAAGTTTTTGGCTGCCTGCCAGACTTTGGAATGATCTCCCACTCGACCATGGGTGAAGGGCAACCTTAGTGCAGGCATTATATGGGGTGCCACAGCAGTGGATCGAACGGGGAACACGTAGGACGTGCTTGGCGTCCCTCTCATCCCCACGTCCGACTCCCCACAGTGATGCCTCTTGGCAGCAGCCTCAAACTGTGTGATGGAAGCCAATGCAGCCTGGAGCTGTGAGTGAAGGGTCACCAAATCAGCTCGCATCTGTACACAGCAATCACAGTTCCTATCAATTACTGCAGTCGCTCCAGTTTGAATCTCGTAAAAATATACAACAAACGAATGGTGTACTCAGATTATTAGCAGCAGGAATTCAAAGTGCTCTCTCACTAACGGTCTAAATTGCACTGAGCTACACTAACCAAAACAAACGAAAGCCTGTAAGATACGAGGGTCGATATAAGGGTCGATAGCAACGGCAGTACAGTAGGCTACACTGTTATTAAAATAAAAGCTTGTGCCTAGTAAGCACTCGAACACATAAGAAATTACAAAAATAATCTAGTAACTACACAGGTATCTGTAAATAAGTCGCTCCTGTTGGAAGCTCGTAAAAATATATATAGCAAATGAACGGTGTACTCGCCTTCTTAGTAGCAGGAACACGACACTTATTGTTCTAATCACAATATAAATTCGAATATGGGAAATTCACTATTACACACATCCTCGAAGTTTATTGTGTCTTCTTCGTGTATAAATACAAATTTTAAAGTCATTTCTGTATTTGATTTTAACATTATGTCTGTAATCAAATTGATTTTTGAACCATTCATTAAATTCTGATCACCTGTCAACGGTCAGAAAACTAACTGATTTTTATATTGTTAAATATAAAAGGTTCTTTGCTTTCTAGCATACAACTGAGAATATATTTAAAGACTGTACCTCTAAATGAACTTTCTTTTAATTACTTTCTACAATTATCTACACATTATATATGCAGCAACGACCTATAGAATAACATTTGCGTATGTACTGAAGAGGGGCAGCAGCCTTTTCAGTAGTTTCAGGGGCAACAGTCTAGATGATTGACTGATCTAGTCTTGTAACACTAACTAAAACGGGCTTGCTGTGCTGGGACTGTGAACAGCTGAAAGCAAGGAGAAACTACAGCCGTGATTTTTCCCGAGGGCATGCAGCTTTACTGTATGGTTAAATGATGATGGCGTCCTCTTGGGTAAAATATTCCGGAGGTAAAATAGTCCCCCATTCGGATCTCCGGGCGGGGAATGCTCAGGAGGACGTTGTCATCAGGAGAAGGAAAACTGGCGTTCTACGAATCGGAGCGTGGAATGTCAGATCCCTTAATCGGGCAGGTAGGTTAAAAAATTTAAAAAGGGAAATGGATAGGTTAAAGTTAGATATAGTGGGAATTAGTGAAGTTCTGTGGCAGGAGGAATAAGACATTCAGTCAGGTGAATACAGTGTTATAAATACAAAATCAAATAGGAGTAATGCAGGAGTGGGTTTAATAATGAATATGAAAATAGGAATGCGGGTAAGTTACTACAAACAGCACAGTGAACGCATTATTGTGGCCAAGATAGACACGAAGCCCACGCCTACCACAGTAGTACAAGTTTATATGCCAACTATCTCCGCAGATGATGAAGAGATTAATGAAATGTATGATGAGATAAAATAAATTATTCAGATAGTGAAGGGAGGCGAAAATTTAATAGTCATGGCTGACTGGAATTCGATAGTAGGAAAAGGGAGAGAAGGAAACGTAGTAGGTGAATATGGATTGGGGGGAAGGAATGAATGAGGAAGTCGCCTGGTGGAATTTTGCACAGAGCATAACTTAATCATACCTAACACTTGGTTCAAGAGCCATGAAAGAAGGTTGTATAAATGGAAGAATCCTGGAGATACTACAAGGTATCAGATTATATAATGGTAAGACAGAGATTTAGGAACCAGGTTTTAAATTTCCAGGGGCAGATGTGGACTCTGACCACAATCTATTGGTTATGAACAGTAGATTAAAACTGAAGAAAGTGCAAAAAGATTGAAATTTGAGGAGATGGGACCTGCATAAACTGAAAGAACCAGAGGTTGTAGAGAGCTTCAGGGAGAGCATTAAGGAACGATTGACAAGCAGTAAAAGTGGAATGGGTAGCTTTGAGAGATGAAATAGTGATGGCGGCAGAGGATCAAGGAGGTAAAAAGACGAGGGCTAATAGAGATCATTGGGTAACAGAAGAGATACTGAATTTAACTGATGAAAGGAGTAAATTTAAAAATGCACTAAATGAAGTAGGCAAAAAGGAATACAAACGTCTCAAAAATGAGATCGACAGGACGTGCATAAATGGCTAAGCAGGGATGGCTAGAGGACAAATGCAAGGATTTAGAGGCGCATATCACTGCACTGGGGGTAAGATAGATACTGCCTACAGGAAAATTAAAGAGACCTTTGGAGAAAAGAGAACCAGTTGCATTAATATCAAGAGCTCTGATGGAAACCCAGTTCTAAGCAAAGAAGGGAAAGGAGAAAGGTTGAAGGAGTATATAGAGGGTCTATACAAGGGCGAAATTCTTGAGGACAATATTATAGTAATGGAAGAGAATGTAGATGAAGATGAAATGGGAGATATGATACTGCGTGAAGAGTTTGACGGAGCACTGAAAGACCTTTGTCGAAACAAGGCACCGGGAGCAGACAAAACTCTATTAGAACTACTGACAGCTTTGGGAGAACCAGGCCTAACAAAACTTTACCATCTAGTGAGGAAGGTGTATGAGACAGGCGAAATACCCTCAGACTTCATGAAGAATATAATAATTCCAATCCCAAGGAAAGCAGTTTTTGACAGGTGTGAAAATTACCGAACTATCAGTTTAATAATCCACAGCTGCAAAATACTAACACGTATTCTTCACAGACGAATGGAAAAAGTGGTTGAAGCCGACCTCGGGGAAGATCAGTTTGGATCCCGTAGAAATGTTGGAACACGTGAGGCAATTCTGGCCTTAAGACTTATCTTAGAACCGGCCGTTGTGGCCGAGCGGTTCTAGGCGCTTCATTCCAGAACCGCGCTGGTGCTACGATCGCAGGTTCGAATCCTGCCTCGGGCATGGATGTGTGTGATGTCCTTAGTTAGGGTTAAGTAGTTTCTAAGTCTAGGGGACTGATGACCTCAGATGTTAAGTCCCATAGTGCTCAGAGCCATTTGAACCATTTGAACTTGTCTTAGAAAATAGATTAAGGAAAAGCAAACGTACGTTTCTAGCATTTGTAGACTTAGAGAAAGCTTTTGACAATGTTGACTGGAATACTCTCTTTAAAATTCTGAAGGGAAGGGAAGCAGTGGTTGGGAAGGGAGTGAGACAGGGTTGTGGCCTATCCCCAATGTTATTCAATCTGTATATTGAGCAAGCAGTAAAGGAAATAAAAGAAAAATTCGGAGTAGGAATTAAAATCCATGGAGAAGAAATAAAAATTCTGAGGTTCAGCGACGACATTGTAATTCTGTCAGAGACAGTAAAGGAGCTGGAATAACAGCTGAACGGAATGGTCAGTGTCTTGAAAGAAGGATATAAGATGAACGTCAACAAAAGCAAAACGAGGATAATGGAATGTAGTCGAATTAAATAGGGTGATGCTGCGGGAATTAGATTAGGAGATGAGACGCTTAAAGTAGTAAATGAGTTTTGCTATTTGGGGAGCAAAATAAATGATGATTGTCTAAGTAGAGAGGATATAAAGTGTAGACTGGCAATGGCAAGGAAAGCGTTTCTGAAGAAAAGATATTTATTAACATTAAGTATTGATTTAAGTGTCATGAAGTCGTTCCTGTAAGTATTTGTATGGAGTGTAGCCATGTATGGAAGTGAAACATGGACGATAAATAGTTTATACAAGAAGAGAATAGAAGCTTTCGAAATGTGGTGCTACAGAAGAATGCTGAAGATTAGATGGATATATCACATAACTAATGAGGAGGTATTGAATAGAATTGGGGAGAAGAGGAGTTTGTGGCACAACTTGACAAGAAGAAGGGACCGGTTAGTAGGACATGTTCTGAGGCATCAAGGGATCACAAATTTAGCATTGGAGGGCAGCGTGGAGGGTAAAAATTGTAGAGGGAGACCAAGAGATGAATACATTAAGCAGATTCAGAAGGATGTAGGCTGCAGTACATACTGGGAGATGAAGCAGGTTGCACAGGATAGAGTAGCACGGAGAGCTGCATCAGACCAGTCTCTGGACTGAAGACCACAACAACATGTAGTTGTTGAAGCGTGCATGGAAGCTTTGACTTGTGTTTTTATACATGTTTTTTACTCGTCGTATTGCAGCAGAATGACGGTATATCGTGTTTATATTACGATCTCTGTTTTATTTTTTAACCTTTAATGTAGTAGATAGTGATGCTATATTATTTTCTATTGTAAATTCTGCATATGATTATTGCATAACTGGAAGCGGTAGTCTTGTACAGAAAATCTTGTAATGAAGACCATTAAATATATATTTAGGTAGTTAAGTAAAAGTATGGTATGTCACAATGATGAGGCTTTCAAAATAAATCTAAGTGTGGCTGATTTCTCGCAATGTATCGATATCACTATTCATATAGTCTTTGACTGACAAGTTGTCGTTGGAGCGCTGCGCCGTGTGGTGTGGCGGCTCCGGTTCAAATGGTTCAAATGGCTCTGAGCACTATGCGACTTAAGTTCTGAGGTCATCAGTCCCCTAGAACTTAGAACTACTTAAACCTAACTAACCTAAGGACATCACACACATCCATGCCCGAGGCAGGATTCGAACCCGCGACCGTAGCGGGCGGCTCCGGGCGTGGTGGCTGGCTGGGTGGGAACTATGGGCTGAGGAACGAAGCTGTAATGAGCTGTCCGTGGGTCTCTTCGCCGTGGTGTTGGTTGTTGACGGTCGAGCGGTATTGGGGTCACGTTTCCCCGTATAAGTTATCGAGTACCGGCGCGGCTTGTGCTGTTATTTATCAGAAGGGCGCCGAGTTCTCAGGGCAGTGTTCACTGTAATTTTGGTCTGTCTCCCTTCTGCTCGTTGGGTATGGATGCCCGTGTCTCCATGGTATTCTATGGACAACGTAATTGCAGCATCTGGTAGACATTGTGAACTGATTCGTTGGCTGACATCACATTATACTTTGTTTTATGTGTTGACCGATATCAGTGGTGCTTGTCCCGTGTTAAGCGCCTTTTTCTAGAAGAAAGCTTATTTTGAATGTTGGAGGTGTGCATTAGTATATGCGTTATCTGTTCTTGTCCGCTTCCCCTTAGTTCAAAAAAATGTTTAAATGTGTTTGAAATCTTATGGGACTTAACTGCTAAGGTCATCAGTCCCTAAGCTAACACACTACTTAGCCTAAATTATCCTAAGGACAAACACATACACCCATGCCCGAGGGAAGACTCGAACCTCCGCCGGGACCAGCCGCACAGTCAAAGACTGCAGCGCCTCAGACCGCTCGGCTAATGCCGCGCGGCTCCCTAAAGTTCTTCTGATTTTTAAAGTAAATGATTGCTCATGTAATTTTCCAGTAACACAAGAATAATTAAGTTATAACAGATTAAAGTACGAGGGTCGTTGAATAAGTAATGCCCCACATTTTTTAAAATAGCCGTTAATATACATAGACAAGGTCCTTGTTGGTGCTTCACATTTGATGTTTTTTCTCTGTGCCGGTGAAGTTTCGAACCGCTCTGGCAGATGGCAGAGCCGTAGCACAGTGTCAAAATGGCGTCTACATACGACTCACGTTACAAGCAGCGTGCTGTTATTGAATACTTGTGTACAGAAAAAGAAACCTTGGTGAACATCCATAAAAGTTTTTGTGCAGTATATGGCGATGCTGTAGTTGATAAGAGTAAAGTTGGGTGATGGGTAAAGAAACTAGCAGTCTCAGGAAATGCAGAAACAGAGCTCCATGATCAGCGACGCTCGGCACGTCCTGTCACAACCACTGCTCCAGACATGCTGAATCGTGCGGATGCCATTATTCGTGCTGACCAGCGCATAACAAAGCAGCAATTTGCTCTACAGTTGTCGGCCAGCATTGGAAGTGCGTCTGCAGTGATCGAGACTCTCAGATCATTAGTTAAAACTTCCTGGCTGAGAGGCCGTCGTCAATCTGTTAAACTTCACCTTCCTGTCGTTTCGATGCCAACTGCGGGCAACATCTTCCACCGTTGCCAACCTCGGAAGATGCTGCTCGCAGTTGGCATCGAAACGTCAGGAAGGAGAAGTTTTACAGATCGACCACGGCCTCTCAGCCCGAAAGTTTTAACTAATTAAGAGGCCGGCCGTGAAAGCCTAAACGTTATGTTGAGACTCTCGGATATTCAAAGAGGTACTCACGATGGATTCCACGAATGCTGACAGCGGACCACAAGATTCAAAGAAAGGCCATTTCATCTGAATTGTTGGAGCGTTTTGAGACTGATGGAGAGGCCTTTCTGTCACGGATCGTGACGGGGGACGAAATCTGGGTGCATCACTTTGCCCCGGGCAAAAAAGGCAGTCCATGGGGCGGCATCATCTTCATTCACCACAAAAGAAGAAGTTCAAGACAACCCCCTCTGGCGGAAGTCATGGTGACAGTCTTCTGAAATTGTGATGGCGTCATTCTCGTGGATGTGATCCCAAGAGGGTCAACCCTTAATTCAGAGGCATACATCTACATCTGCATCTACATACATACTCCGCAAGCCACCTGATGGTGCGTGGCGGAGGGTACCTTGTGTACCTCTATCGGTTCTCCCTTCTATTCCAGTCTCGTATTACAAAATTGTTGAGGCTTTCGTGGCCACTTGTTGACAAACTGCCTATTGGCTTCTGTCTCGGGTTCTTCGGCCGACGTTCATCTAATGATTTTTCTGACGTTTCGCCAGCACGAGTGGCTGGCATTGTCAAAGCTTCACCCTCCATTGCCGGTGGTGAACTGGAGCCGAGCTCGCGGGCGCAGACTATATGTACCTGGCGCGCCAACGTCCGAGGGCTTCTCCGCGGTCATTTCCGGTGCGGTTCTCCTCTTGCTACCTGCGACGGTCGTTCGCTGCAGTACGGGAAGCCAGGATCCGTTGACCTTAAGGCTTTCCTCTTTCTTGTTCAAACTGTTCGCGTGTTTTTGTATTTCTACAGCTTCTCTGAACAAGCGCGTGTGATAGTGGTTCTCTACAGCCAGAACTTCCGTGTCGGCGAATTTTATTACGTGGTCGGTCTCATTCAGTGCGTGTTCTGCCACGGCCGATTTCTCCACCTGCCCCAACCTGCAATGTCGCTTATGCTCCTTGATCCTGGTGTTAATGGATCGTCCAGTCATCCCGACATAAACTTTTCCGCATGTGCATGGTATGCGGTATATTCCCGACATTGAAAGTGGGTCTCTTTTCTCCTTCGCCGATCTAAGACACTCTTTGATCTTCCTTGTCGGTTTGAAGATCGTCTTTACGCCATGTTTGCGCATTATACGGCCGATTCTGTCCGTCACTCTGGGAATGTATGGCAGAAAGGCCGTACCCGACATTTCTTTTTCTGGTTCCTTACTTCGCCGAGTGTTTGGCTCAGTTACACTTCTAATATAATTTGTGGAGTACCCATTGCTCCTCAGGACTGTTTCCAGGTGTTGCATTTCTCGTTTGAGGTGTTGCGGCTCACATATTCGTCCTGCTCTCGTTACGAGCGTACTAATCATGCCCCTTTTCTGGCTCGGGTGGTGGTTTGACAGTTTGTGCAGGTATCGGTCCGTGTGAGTCGGTTTTCGATACACGCTGTGTCCCAGGTTTTCGCCGTCCCTTGTGACCAGCACATCTAGAAATGGCAGTTTCTTGTCCTTTTCTACTTCCATGGTGAATGTTATGTTGGCATGGAGGCTGTTCAAGTGTCTTAGGAAGTCACCGAGCTGTTCTTCACCATGGCTCCACACCACGAAAGTATCATCGACGTACCTGTACCACACCTTAGGTTTGCAAGTCTCGTATTGTTCGTGGAAAAAAGGATTGTCGGTATGCCTTTGTGTGGGCTCTAATCTCTCTGGTTTTATCCTCATGGTCTCTTCGCGAGATATACGTAGGAGGGAGCAATATACTGCTTGACTCCTCAGTGAAGGTATATTCTCGAAACTTCAACAAAAGCCCGTACCGAGCTACTGAGCGTCTCTCCTGCAGAGCCTTCCATTGGAGTTTATCTATCATCTCCGTAATGCTTTCGCGATTACTAAATGATCCTGTAACGAAGCGCGCTACTCTCCGTTGGATATTCTCTATCTTTTCTATCAATCCTATCTGGTACGGATCCCACACCAGTGAGCAGTATTCAAGCAGTGAGCGAACAAGTGTACTGTAACCTACTTCCTTTGTTTTCGGAGTGCATTTCCTTAGGATTCTTCCAGTGGATTTATATGATCATTCCATTTTAAATCACTCCTAATGCGTTCTCCCAGATAATTTATGGAATTAACTGCTTCCAGTTGCTGACCTGCTATATTGTAGCTGAATGATAAGAGAGCTTTCTTTCTACGTGAAGACTCTGAATAAACTGAAGAACCTTTTTCGACTTCTTCGATCGGACAGGAAACCAGCACAGATCTTGCTCCAACACGAAAATGCACTCCCACACACAAGTCTGAGAACCCGGGAACACATCACCAAATTGGGTTGAACATGATGCCTCATCCACTCTACAGTCCAGACCTGGCACCTCGTTCTTCCATCTCTTTGGGCCACTTAAAGATTCTGTACGGGGAACATACCTCGTAGATGACGAGAATGTCAGTCATGCAATGAAAACATGGCTACGCCTACAGGACAAAAGCTTTTAGCAGCAGGGAATACATGCTCTTCTACAACGTTGGCTCACGGCCACAGAACCTGATGGAGACTACGCAGAAAAAATAGGATGGAAAAGACATGTTGATGTCTCTCAAGAACTCTTAAGAATAAATATGTTCTATGAAAAAAAAAAGGTTCAAATGGCTCTGAGCGCTATGGGACTCAACATCTATGGTCATCAGTCCCCTAGAACTTAGAACTACTTAAACCTAACTAACCTAAGGACATCACACAACACCGAGTCATCACGAGGCAGAGAAAATCCCCACTACAATGAACTCGTTCCTAGTCCCCTGGGATTCACAGTTCCCACCTCTGTACGGTGCTACCACCTATTGAACAGTATTGGGTACAACTTCCAATCGGAAGTTCCCACCGTTTTTGCTGTACCTTCCCGCAGAGGCATTGTATAGCTGAGTGTTGCTCTGTAGAGGAGCCTTTCAGTGCTGTTTGCGTGACATTTTGTGATTTTTTCCTCGAAGCTATAGTATAAGGTAAATACTTTTGATTTACCTAAATTTATGAAGGAAAACGTGAAATTGGAACGAGGAGAATTCCAGTTTGAAACAAAAGGAGCCATTTCTGCAGTAAAATGGATGGATAACCGTCCAGTCACTTTCATGTCCTCAATTCATGACCTGTGAGAAACAGCCACAGTGAAAAGGAAAAACAAGGATGCTACTAGTACAGAGATTTCTTGTCCTGAAGTTGTGGCAGAATACAACAAAATAATGGGTGGTGTCGGTAAGTTTGATCAATTACGAGAAAGGTATGCTATTGGCAGACGTTCTGTAAAATGGTGGCACAGAATACTTTATTTCCTGGTGGACGCTGCTCCAGTGAACAGTTTTATCCTGTGGAAAATAAGTAAAAGAGAAAGTGGACAGCATGATCAGCTCACATACAGGATCGATCTAGACAGACAATTGATCGCTGGCTTCTCATCCCAAAAAAGGCGTGGACAAAACCTGTCTTTCTGGCAAAAAGGGGTAAAGTACCTGAAGATTTTCGTCATGTGGCTGTAGGGGAGCGTCAACCCATGTTAGGAGAAACCTAATGGACGTGCCGTCATTGTAGTACCAATGCTGCGGAAAAGGGCACTCGCTGTGTTTGTACATATTGTCAAATACCACTTTGCATAGACCCATGTTTCAGAAAATTTCATGGCAAGTAATTATGAACATTCATTGTAACAAGAGAAGTAAATTTATCAAATAAATATGACATATATTCAAAAAGTTGTTTTTGTCATTTAACTCCAAGGAAGGGCAGTGGGAAGAATACTTCCCACCTTGTTGTGTGACCTCACTTTCACAGTTGGAGCGAATTTGATATTCTGTGTGATAAATATACCTATCTGTTAACTACTATCTGTTCTCCAATCATTAAAAAAAACTGATCAATAATTTTGCCCATGAAAGGGTTAAGATGAAGTCAACAAACTACGGATACAAATAAAAACAGGCATCTTTCGAAACTTCGTGTTGTGGTTATGGAACTGCGACACTGTAGTCAAGAGACTATTGATAGACGTTCCCGATAAGTATCTCCCCTACTGCAGGGTGTGTGTGAGAGAGAGGGAGAGACGCGAGCGGAAACGCCTCCAGCAGGCAGCGCCTGACTCGTGAGTCCCCTGGGGCAGGCGCGCAGTACCTCGCAGCACTGGATTGTGTGATGCTTAAGTGACGGCCGGATAAATGGTCGCTGGGGAGATCGCGGATCCTCTTAGGGGGCTGACGTGGCGGCCGACCCGCCTGCTACTGTCCGCCCCCGCCGTCTGCAGGTGTGGCCGCCTCAGCAAGCTGCCGACAGCCACGCTGCAGGTCGTGGTGGGCCAGCCATACTACACACGTCGAATCTGTTGTTCAAATGTGTGTGAAATCTTATGGGACTTAACTGCTGAGGTCATCATTCCCTAAGCTTACACACTACTTAACCTAAATTATCCTAAAAAAAAAGGAACATCTAAATCTTTCCGTTCGAGCCCCGATTTCTCTTATTTCATTATGATGATCATTTCTCCCTGCGTAGGTGGGTCTCGACAAAATACACTACTGGCCATTAAAACGGCTACACCAAGAAGAAATGCAGATGATAAACGGGTATTCATTGGACAGATATATTATACTAGAACTGACATGTGATTACATTTTCACGCAATTTGGGTGCATAGATCCTGAGAAATCAGTACCCATAACATCCACCTCTGGCCGTAATGACGGCCTTTATACGCCTGGGCATTGAGTCAGACAGAGCTTGGATGGCGTGTACAAGTACAGCTGCCCGTGCAGCCTCAACACGATAGCCACCATTGACCAGAGGTTTTCAATTGGTGAGAGATCTGGAGAATGTGCTGGCCAGGGCAGCAGTCGAACATTTGCTGTATCCAGAAAGGCCCGTACAGGACCTGCAGCATGCGGTCGTGTATTATCCTGCTGAAATGTAGGGTTTCGCAGGGATCGAGTGAAGGGTAGAGCCACGGGTCGTAACACATCTGAAATCTAACGTCCACAGCCGGCCGGAGTGGCCGTGCGGTTCTAGGCGCTACAGTCTGGAGCCGAGCGACCGCTACGGTCGCAGGTTCGAATCCTGCCTCGGGCATGGATGTGTGTGATGTCCTTAGGTTAGTTAGGTTTAATTAGTTCTAAGTTCTAGGCGACTGATGACCTTAGAAGTTAAGTCGCATAGTGCTCAGAGCCATTTTCTAACGTCCACTGTTCAAAGTGCCGTCAATGCGAACAAGAGGTGACCGAGACGTGTAACCAATGGCACCCCACTCCATCACGCCGGGTGATACGCCAGTATGGCGAAGACGAATACACGCTTCCAATGTGCGTTCACCGCGATGTCGCCAAACACGGATGCGAGCAACATGATGCTGTAAACAGAACCTGGATTCATCCGAAAAAATGACGTGCACCCAGGTTCGTCGATGAGTACACCATCGCAGGTGCTCCTGTCTGCGATGCAGCGTCAAAGGTAACCGCAGCCACGGTCTCCTTGGTGACAGTCCATGCTGCTGCAAACGTCGTCGAACTGTTCGTGCAGATGGTAGTTGTCTTGCAAACGTCCCCATCTGTTGACTCAGGGATCGAGACGTGGCTGCACGATCCGTACAGCCATGCGGATAAGATACCTGTCATCTCGACTGCTAGTGATACGAGGCCGTTGGGATCCAGCACGGCGTTCCGTATTACCCTCCTGAACCCACCGATTCCATAGTCTGCCAACAGTCATGGGATCTCGACCAACGCGAGCAGCAATGTCGCGGTACGATAAACCGCAATCGCGATAGGCTACAATCCGACCTTTACCAAAGTCGGAAACGTGATGGTACGCATTTCTCCTCCTTACACGAGGCATCACAACAATGTTTCACCAGGCAACGCTGTTCAACTGCTGTTTGTGTATGAGAAATCGGTAGGAAACTTTCCTCATGTCAGCACATTGTAGGTGTCGCCACCGGTGCCAACCTTGTATGAAGGCTCTGAAAAGCTAATCATTTGCATATCACAGCATCATCTTCCCGTCGGTTAAATTTCGCGTCTGTAGCACGTAATCTTCATGGTGTAGCAATTTTAATGGCCAGTGGTGTATTTTCGCATTCGGAAGAGAAAGTTGGTGATTGAAATTTCGTAAATAGATCTCGCCGCAAAGAAAACCGCCTTTGTTTCAGTGACTGCCACTCCAACTCGCTCACCGTATCAGTGACACTCTCACCCCTATTGCACGATAACGCGGAACGAGCTGCCCTTCTTTGCACTCTTTCGATGTCCTCCTTCACTCCTACATAGTAAGGATTCCACACCGCGCAGCAAGATTCCAGCAGAGGACGAACAAGTGTAATGTAGGCTGTCTCTTTAGTGGGTTTGTCGCATCTTCTAAGTTTTCTGCCAACATAGCGCAGTCTTTGTTTCTCCTTCCCCATAATATTATCTATGTGGTCCTTCCAATTTAAGTTGCTGATAATTGTAATTCCTAGGTATTTAGTCGAATTGACAGCCCTTATATTTGTGCGATTTATCGGATACCCAAAATTTATCGGATTTCTTTTAGTACCCATGTGGATGACCTCGCACTTTTCTTTGTTTAGTGGCAATTGTCACTTTTTGCACCACACAGAAATTCTTTCTAGATAATTTTGTAATTGGATTGATCGTCTGACGATTTTACTAGACGGTGAATTACACCGTTATCTGCAAACAATATAAGGGAGCTGCTGAGATTGTCACCTATATCATTTATGTAAATCAGGAACAGCAGAGGGCCTATGACACTACCTTGCGGAACGCCAGATATCACTTCTGTTCTTCTCGATGATTTACCGTCCATCGCTACGAACTGTGACCTCTCTGAGAGAAAATCACGAATCCACTCACACAACTGAGATGATACTCCATATTCACGCAATTCGAATAATAGTCGGTTGTGGGGAACGGTATCAAAGGCCTTCTGGAAATCTAGGAATATGGAATCTATCTGAGATCCCTTGTCGACACCACTCATTACTTCATGAGAATAAAGAGCTAGCTGTGTTGCACAAGAACGATATTTTCTGAATCCCTGTTGGTTATGTATCAATAAGTCATTTTCTTTAAGGTGATTCATAATGTTCGTCTACAGTATATGCTCCAAAATACTACTGCAAATTTAGGTCAGTGATATGGGTCTGTAATTCAATGGGTTACTCCTATTTCCTTTCTTGAATATTGGTGTGACCTGTGCTACTTTTCAGTCTTTAGGAACAGACCCTTCGTCAATTGAGCGGTTGTATATGATTGCTAAGAAAGGCGCTATTGTGTCTGCATACTCTGAAGGGAACCTGATTGGTATACCATCTGGACCGGAAGACTTGCCTTTCTTAAGTGATTTTAGTTGTTTCGCAACACCTAAGATATCTACTTTTACGGCACTCTTGCTAACAGCTGTTTTGGTTTCGAATTCTGTAATATTTTTCTCGTCTTCTTTCGTGAAGGAATTACGGAAAACTGTATTTAGTAACTCCGCTTTAGTGGCGCCATCATCTGTAACATTTCCATCGCTATCGCGCAGTGACGGTATTGACTGCTTTTTGCCACTGGTGTGCTTTACATACGACCAGAATCTCTTTGGGTTTTCTACCATATTTTGAGACAATGTTTCTTTGCTACATGGTCGTGGATTTACGGCTTCAGCACCACTTTTGCCTGTTACGAGCATTTGCATCACCGATGAATGGATCTGGAAATTCAACTCACCCTGCAATTCCCTGCTTCTGGAGCTGCCTTCGTATAGTTTTGGTGTTGGCAGGGTTCAGGAGAGCGACAATCAACGCTGGAGTGACTTTTTCAGCTGTCGTCACTTATTTTTCGTCACAATCGTCTTGAATAACCGTCTGCCACCACCACCCCGCAGTACAGGGCTTTATGCTTCCGCAGAAGAGGGAATCACGCACGGACATACAAATCGCTTTAAAGTTCTTCATAATCAAGTTATGTAATGACACGTTGTAATGGACTGGAGGAATGGAGGAAGGAGACAGGCATTTTAATGTCAAGTGATGTGAAAATGTTGAAATTTGCGTGCTGACGGAGGCTAGTAGAAAATGATCTCCCAGCCTTGGTGTGGGTCAGGAGGCACAATAGCAAAATGCGGGAGGAAGACAATTCAGAGCAATTCCAACGCCCCGATGCCGTCAGTAAAAGACAGTGGCTCCTACGGTGCCAGCCCCGAAGAATGCAGTGATCCGCGGTGCCGTGTCCCCTACAAACGAATCACACCCAGCATTTGATATGGGTGTGTCCTGTATACTATAAATAATAAATAACATGTCCAAGACATACATGCGAAGAAGATCTGGATTCCACCAGGTCCTGTGGAAAGATTAATTACTTTTCAACGGAACAAGTACACTAAAAATAAAAAAAATATTTAAAGGTAAAGTAACATGGAAGGAGATACAGGTTCCTGATTGGCTGATACAAAAACACGTGCAAGTCGGTCTGGAGGCGGTACCACTCGAAATGTGACGCTCGTTCCTGGACCCTCGTGACGTTTTAAAGTGCAAGACTTTGTCTAAATTTCTGTAGTGACGTACAGCGTTGCTGAGATGTTGTGTATCGGTTACGTTGCTCGACTAGAGCATCAATTCGTGTCTAAATTTCTGTAGTGACGTACAACGTTGCTGAGATGTTGTGTATCGGTTACGTTGCTCGACTAGAGCATCAATTCTTGTCTAAATTTCTGTAGTGACGTACAACGTTGCTGAGATGTTGTGTATCGGTTACGTTGCTCGACTAGAGCATCAATTCGTGTCTAAATTTCTGTAGTGACGTACAACGTTGCTGAGATGTTATGTATCGGTTACGTTGCTCGACTAGAGCATCAATTCGTGTCTAAATTTCTGTAGTGACGTACAACGTTGCTGAGATGTTATGTATCGGTTACGTTGCTCGACTAGAGCATCAATTCGTGTCTAAATTTCTGTAGTGACGTACAACGTTGCTGAGATGTTGTGTATCGGTTACGTTGCTCGACTAGAGCATCAATTCGTGTCTAAATTTCTGTAGTGACGTACAACGTTGCTGAGATGTTGTGTATCGGTTACGTTGCTCGACTAGAGCATCAATTCGTGTCTAAATTTCTGTAGTGACGTACAACGTTGCTGAGATGTTGTGTATCGGTTACGTTGCTCGACTAGAGCATCAATTCGTGTCTAAATTTCTGTAGTGACGTACAACGTTGCTGAGATGTTGTGTATCGGTTACGTTGCTCGACTAGAGCATCAATTCGTGTCTAAATTTCTGTAGTGACGTACAACGTTGCTGAGATGTTGTGTATCGGTTACGTTGCTCGACTAGAGCATCAATTCTTGTCTAAATTTGTGTAGTGACGTACAACGTTGCTGAGATGTTGTGTATCGGTTACGTTGCTCGACTAGAGCATCAATTCGTGTCTAAATTTCTGTAGTGACGTACAACGTTGCTGAGATGTTATGTATCGGTTACGTTGCTCGACTAGAGCATCAATTCGTGTCTAAATTTCTGTAGTGACGTACAACGTTGCTGAGATGTTGTGTATCGGTTACGTTGCTCGACTAGAGCATCAATTCGTGTCTAAATTTCTGTAGTGACGTACAACGTTGCTGAGATGTTGTGTATCGGTTACGTTGCTCGACTAGAGCATCAATTCGTGTCTAAATTTCTGTAGTGACGTACAACGTTGCTGAGATGTTGTGTATCGGTTACGTTGCTCGACTAGAGCATCAATTCGTGTCTAAATTTCTGTAGTGACGTACAACGTTGCTGAGATGTTGTGTATCGGTTACGTTGCTCGACTAGAGCATCAATTCTTGTCTAAATTTGTGTAGTGACGTACAACGTTGCTGAGATGTTGTGTATCGGTTACGTTGCTCGACTAGAGCATCAATTCGTGTCTAAATTTCTGTAGTGACGTACAACGTTGCTGAGATGTTGTGTATCGGTTACGTTGCTCGACTAGAGCATCAATTCTTGTCTAAATTTGTGTAGTGACGTACAACGTTGCTGAGATGTTGTGTATCGGTTACGTTGCTCGACTAGAGCATCAATTCGTGTCTAAATTTCTGTAGTGACGTACAACGTTGCTGAGATGTTATGTATCGGTTACGTTGCTCGACTAGAGCATCAATTCGTGTCTAAATTTCTGTAGTGACGTACAACGTTGCTGAGATGTTGTGTATCGGTTACGTTGCTCGACTAGAGCATCAATTCGTGTCTAAATTTCTGTAGTGACGTACAACGTTGCTGAGATGTTGTGTATCGGTTACGTTGCTCGACTAGAGCATCAATTCGTGTCTAAATTTCTGTAGTGACGTACAACGTTGCTGAGATGTTGTATATCGGTTACGTTGCTCGACTAGAGCATCAATTCTTGTCTAAATTTCTGTAGTGACGCACAACGTTGCTGAGATGTTGTGTATCGGTTACGTTGCTCGACTAGAGCATCAATTCGTGTCTAAATTTCTGTAGTGATGTACAACGTTGCTGAGATGTTGTATATCGGTTACGTTGCTCGACTAGAGCATCAATTCGTGTCTAAATTTCTGTAGTGACGTACAACGTTGCTGAGATGTTGTGTATCGGTTACGTTGCTCGACTAGAGCATCAATTCGTGGCATAGCTATTATAGAGTAAATTATAATCTTTTATTAAATTATTATCTTCAATTAATTTTGTTTATTTCTTGGTGGGACCCGGTGACGACCGAGGCGTTTTACTAATTCTCGCCGCTGCTACTGTGTCCTCTGTATGCAAAGTGTTGAGTACATCTGTTCTACGACAGGTCACAGAGATGAATGTATATGTTGCGAACATACACTGAAGCGCCAAAGAAACTGGTAAAGGCATGTGTAGTAAAATACAGAGGTATGTAAACAGGCACAATACGGCGCTGCTGTCAGCAACCCCATATATGACAACAAATGACTGGCGGGGTTGTTAAATAGTTTACTACTGCCACAATGACAGGTTATTAAGACTGAAATGAGTTGGAACATGGTGTCATAATCGGCGCACGAGCGATGGGACACAGCACCTCCGAAGTACGGAAAGTGGGGATTTTCCCATACGACCATTTCACGAGTGTACCGTGAATATCAGGAATCCCGTAAAACATCAAATCTCAGACATCGCTGCGGCCGGATAAAGATCCTGCTAGAACCAAACCAACGACGACTGAAGAGAATCGTTCAGCCTAACAGAAGTACTGCACTTCCGCAGATTGCTGCAGGGTTCAGTGCTGCGCCATCAATAAGGGTCAGTGTGCGAACCGTTGAAGGAAACATGATCAATACGGGCTTTCGGAGCCGAAGACCACTCGTGTACGCTTGATGACTACACGACACAAAGCTTTACGCCTCGCCTGGGCCCGTCAACACCGACATTGGGCTTTTGATCATGGGAAATACACTCCTGGAAATTGAAATAAGAACACCGTGAATTCATTGTCCCAGGAAGGGGAAACTTTATTGACACATTCCTGGGGTCAGATACATCACATGATCACACTGACAGAACCACAGGCACATAGACACAGGCAACAGAGCATGCACAATGTCGGCACTAGTACAGTGTATATCCACCTTTCGCAGCAATGCAGGCTGCTATTCTCCCATGGAGACGATCGTAGAGATGCTGGATGTAGTCCTGTGGAACGGCTTGCCATGCCATTTCCACCTGGCGCCTCAGTTGGACCAGCGTTCGTGCTGGACGTGCAGACCGCGTGAGACGACGCTTCATCCAGTCCCAAACATGCTTAATGGGGGACAGATCCGGAGATCTTGCTGGCTAGGGTAGTTGACTTACACCTTCTAGAGCACGTTGGGTGGCACGGGATACATTCGGACGTGCATTGTCCTGTTGGAACAGCAAGTTCCCTTGTCGATCTAGGAATGGTAGAACGATGGGTTCGATGACGGTTTGGATGTACCGTGCACTACTCAGTGTCCCCTCGACGATCACCAGTGGTGTACGGCCAGTGTAGGAGATCGCTCCCCACACCATGATGCCGGGTGTTGGCCCTGTGTGCCTCGGTCGTATGCAGTCCTGATTGTGGCGCTCACCTGCACGGCGCCAAACACGCATACGACCATCATTGGCACCAAGGTAGAAGCGACTCACATCGCTGAAGACGACACGTCTCCATTCGTCCCTCCATTCACGCCTGTCGCGACACCACTGGAGGCGGGCTGCACGATGTTGGGGCGTGAGCGGAAGACGGCCTAACGGTGTGCGGGACCGTAGCCCAGCTTCATGGAGACGGTTGCGAATGGTCCTCGCCGATACCCCAGGAGCAACAGTGTCCCTAATTTGCTGGGAAGTGGCGGTGCGGTCCCCTACGGCACTGCGTAGGATCCTACGGTCTTGGCGTGCATCCGTGCGTCGCTGCGGTCCGGTCCCAGGTCGACGGGCACGTGCACCTTCCGCCGACCACTGGCGACAACATCGATGTACTGTGGAGACCTCACGCCCCACGTGTTGAGCAATTCGGCGGTACGTCCACCCGGCCTCCCGCATGCCCACTATACGCCCTCGCTCAAAGTCCGTCAACAGCACATACGGTTCACGTCCACGCTGTCGCGGCATGCTACCAGTGTTTGCGATGGAGCTCCGTATGCCACGGCAAACTGGCTGACACTGACGGCGGCGGTGCACAAATGCTGCGCAGCTAGCGCCATTCGACGGCCAACACCGCGGTTCCTGGTGTGTCCGCTGTGCCGTGCGTGTGATCATTGCTAGTACAGCCCACTCGCAGTGTCCGGAGCAAGTATGGTGGGTCTGACACACCGGTGTCAATGTGTTCTTTTTTCCATTTCTAGGAGTGTATGTTGCCTAGTCGGACGAGTCTCGTTTCAAATGTTATAGAGCGGATGGACGTGTACGGATGTGGAGAAAACCGCACGAATCCATAGACCGTGAAAGTCAGCAGGTAACCGTTCAAGTTGGTGGAGGCTCTGCAGTGGTGTGGGGCGTGTGCACTTGGAGTGATATGGGACTCCTGATACGTCTAGATACGACTGTGAAAGCTGAGAGGTACGTAAGCATCCTGTCCGATCACCTGCATTCAGTCATGTCCTTTGTACATTCCGATGGACTTAGGCAATTCCAGCAGGACAATGCGACGCCCCAAACGTCCAGACTTGCTACAGAGTGGTTCCAGGAACACTGTTCTCAGTTTCAACACTTCCGCCGGCCATCAGACTTCCCAGACATGAACATTACTGAGCTATATTGGATGCCTTGCAATATGCTGTTCAGAAGAGAAAATCCTCCGCACTCTTACGGATTTGTGGACAGCCCTGCAGGATTCATGGTGTTAGTTCCCTCCAGCACTACTTCAGACATTAGACGAGTCTATTTACGGCACTTCTGCGTGCTCATGGGGGACCTATACGATATTAGGCAGGCGTATTAGTTTTCTTGGCTCTTCAGTCTATATGCTGGAGTATTGCAAAGCAGGTATCAGAATAGCGGATTCAACGGGTGATAGAATATGGAAGTAGTAGCTCAACACTGTAACAGCATTTAATGACCCATAATGCTACTCCTAACTAGCATCTCGGTGTTTGATAAAGAAGGAAGGAAGGAAGGAAGGAAGGAAGGAAGGAAGGAAGATTAGGACTTAGCGTCCCGCCGTCATCGAGCTTATTAGAGACGGAAGACAAACTGGGATTCTTGTCACTGATGAGGAAGGAAATCTGCCGTTCCCTTTGAAAGAAACCATCTCGTCATTAGCCTGGAGGGATATAGGAAAATCACGGGGGGGCTAAATCAGGATGGCTGGACTTGGATCTGAATTCTCCTTCTCCCGTTGTGAGTGAAATACACTAACCACCGCGTCATCTCGTTCGCTATGAATACAAAGTCTACCTCCCACAGTACTGTCAGCTAAGTAACGTTGGCTACAACCAAAAACAAATACCTATTGGACGGAGCATTCCGACTTCTACTGATTCAGGACTAAGGAGCCGATCGACTAACTTGTATTTGGCACACTGTGTGTTCCACGACATTTTGGCAGCCTGTCAAAAAAATAAGAGAAATTAGAGCCTTTTTTTGAGTTATCAGTTTACTTACTGGTTTCATGCAGCCCGGCGCGAATTTCTCTCATGTGGCGACCTCTTCTCATTTCATGATTCAGAGAAGCTCTTGCACCTACCTTACGTCCTGAGTTATCTGCTGGGTGTATTAAAAACTGTGTGCCCCTACCGTTTTTACCCCCTACAGATATCGCTAGTACCACAGAAATTATTCCTTGATTCCTCAACGTATACCCTATCATCTTGTTTCTCCTTCTCGTCAGTATTTCCTACATGTTCCTTTCTTCGAGGACTCTGCGAAGAAACTTCTCATTCCTTACCTTCCATCTAATTTTCAACATTCTTCTGTAGCACCACATTTCAAATGCTTCGATTCTCTTCTGTTCAGGCTTTCCTGCTGTCTATGATCCGCTACTGTACAATGCTGTGCTCCAAACGTACGGTCTTTCTTCCTCAAATTAAGACCTATTTTTGACACCAATAGACTTCTCTTGGCCGGGAATGCCCTCTTTTCCTGTGCTTGTCTTAGTTTTATGTCCGCCTGCTTCATCCGTCATGGGTTGCTTTACTTCCAACACAGCAGAAATCCTTAACTTTTCTTCTACTTCTTGATCACCAGTTTTGATGTTTCTCGCTGTTCTCATTTTTGCTACTACTCATTACTTTTGTCTTTTTCCGGTTTCCTCTCAATCAGTGTTCTGTACTCATTAGACTGTTCATTCCACTCTGCAGATCCTGTAATTCTTCTTCAGTTTCACTGAGGATAACAATGTCATCAGAGAATCTTATCGCTGACATTTTTTCACCCTGAATTTTAATTTCACTCTTGATCTTTTCTTTTATTTCCGTCATTGTCTCTTCGATGTAGAAATCGAACAGCATGAGCGAAAGACTGCATCCTTTTGTTATATCCTCTTCAATGCGAGCACTTCGTTAATTGTCTTCCAGTCTTATTGTTCCCTCTCGGTTGCTGTAGATATTGTATATCACCCGTCTATCGCTGCAGCTCACGTAGTAAAACGCTTATTATCGATCGAAAAATACTACGAGCGCATCTTGATTTTTCTTCTGTCTTGCTTCCATTGTCAAGCGCGGTATCCAAACTGACTCTCTGGTGCGTTTACATTTTGGTACAGGTACACTGATTGTCATTGTAGGGTGACAACGGCCTTGCACCTTACATGTGTCCATTTAACGTGACACTTTAGGTTTTGTTGGAGTAATACAGGGTGATTCAAAAAGAATACCACAACATTAGGAATTTAAAACTCTGCAACGACAAAAGGCAGAGCTAAGCACTATCTGTCGGCGAATTAAGGGAGCTATAAAGTTTCATTTAGTTGTACATTTGTTCGCTTGAGGCGCTGTTGACTAGGCGTCAGCGTCAGTTGATGCTAAGATGGCGACCGCTCAACAGAAAGCTTTTTGTGTTATTGAGTACGGCAGAAGTGAATCGACGACAGTTGTTCAGCGTGCATTTCGAACGAAGTATGGTGTTAAACCTCCTGATAGGTGGTGTATTAAACGTTGGTATAAACAGTTTACAGAGAATGGGTGTTTGTGCAAAGGGAAAAGTTCTGGACGGCCGAGAACGAGTGATGAAAATGTAGCACGCATCCAGCAAGCATTTGTTCGCAGCCCAGGAAAATCGACTCGCAGAGCTAGCAGAGAGCTGCAAATTCCACAATCAGCTGTATGGAGAGTCCTACGAAAAAGGTTAGTTATGAAACCTTATCGTCTGAAATTGGTTCAAGTACTGCCTGCAGCTGATAAGATTAAAAGAATCGATTTCTGTGATTTTATCCTTGCTCAAATGGAAACAGATGAATCTTTCGTTTCAAAGATTGTGTTTAGTGATGAAGCAACTTTCCACACTAACGGGAAAGTCAACCGTCACAATGTCTGTATATGGGGCACTGAGAATCCGCGGGAAACAACTCAGTATGAACGTGACTCGCCTAAGGTGAACGTTTTCTGTGCCATTTCAGCCAATTAAGTTTTTGGTCCCTTTTTCTTCGAAGGTGCTACTGTAACTGGACTACAGTATCTGGAGATGTTAGAGAATTGGCTCTTCCCTCAGCTCGAACAAGAAGCACAACAATTCATATTTCAGCAGGATGGAGCGCCACCACATTGGCACTTATCTGTCTGTAACTACCTGAACGTCAACTAGCCGAGGCGATGGATCGGCCGCCAGGCAGCCCGTGACAGAGCACTTCATCACTGGCCTCCAAGAAGCCCTGATCTTACCCCCTGCGATTTTTTCTTATGGGGTTATGTTAAGGATATGGTGTTTCGGCCACCTCTCCCAGCCACCATTGATGATTTGAAACGAGAAATAACAGCAGCTATCCAAACTGTTACGCCTGATATGCTACAGAGAGTGTGGAACGAGTTGGAGTATCGGGTTGATATTGCTGGAGTGTCTGGAGGGGGCCATATTGAACATCTCTGAACTTGTTTTTGAGTGAAAAAAATGGTTCAAATGGCTCTGAGCACTATGGGACTCAACTGCTGTGGTTATCAGTCCCCTAGAACTTAGAACTACTTAAACCTAACTAACCTAAGGACATCACACACATCCATGCCCGAGGCAGGATTCGAACCTGCGACCGTAGCAGTCGCACGGTTCCGGACTGCGCGCCTAGAACCGCGAGACCACCGCGGCCGGCTTGAGTGAAAAAAAAAAAAAACTTTTTAAATACTCTTTGTAATGATGTATAACAGAAGGTTATATTTTGTTTCTTTCATTAAATACACATTTTTAAAGTTGTGGTATTCTTTTTGAATCACCCTGTACTCTAAATTACGGTGTAGGAAATGTATGTGGAAACGCATCGGCACTCGAGAATTCCGCGATTTTGTAATCATAAGATTTGGCGGAAAGGCAGTACACGAGACAGAGCTCGGCTACGTCCCCGCCTAGCCACGGAAGGCGGTATGAATGGTGAACTGGGGGATTTCTGTAATCCATTTACAGAGGCCACAGCGGCAGCCAGCCTCTGAGGGACGCGCGGCTGCAGGTTCAAATGGCTCTGAGCACTATGCGACTTAACTTCTGAGGTCATCAGTCGCCTAGAACTTAGAACTACTTAAACCTAACTAACCTAAGGACATCACACACATCCATGCCCGAGGCAGGATTCGAACCTGCGACCGGAGCGGTCGCTCGGCTCCAGACGCGGCTGCAGGTGTTCAAGTGTTTACCAAAACAGTGCTGTGGATAGCTGGACGGGCTTTCCTGTGCGTGCTCTCGCCTGTGTCCCACTAATTTTACGCCTTTGAGTAACTCAAGTGGGGCAGACCAGGAGTTCCGAATAACAAACTTTCAATGCAGAAGTCTGTGGTCGCTACGACGGGGAATCTCGAGTGGTCTCTTGGGAGAAAACTTCCGGTAAACGTGTTATTGCCCACAGCTGTGGTTCTTCCCAGCCGGCGAGGGCGGAGTTTACTTGTGAAATTTTGTAGAGATAAAAGAATTGTGGAAAAGAGTTCTATTCCTACGCGATACATTGGTCGGCACTGGCAAACTCGTTATTTTGAGAGCTTCTAGTGATGTGATTCGTGCGGTAAAATTTGAGGTGAGAAAACAAAGGTGAAGAGCGATCTTGCTGGACTCTCGGTAGAGGTCTTCCGTTCTGGGCCCTCGTACTGAGAGGACGTTAGCCAAGTTGTCTCCCTCTTGGTCTTTCGTTCTGAGAGGACGTTAGCCGCGCCAGCTAATTGCTGATGGAAACATTGTCGCAATTAGAGAAGTTTACGGACAGCAGTCTGGTGTTCGAATACTGTAGGATTGTACTTTCCGAGACGCCACACGCCGATCGGACGGCCGCGCCGTTGCCGTCGGAGACCGCCGCTACGACAGGAATATTACGGTGAGATCGCTCCCACTTCGGCCTGTGTTAGGAGTAACGTTAAATAGTTGGATCAATTGCAATTGCTGTTTCCACAGAGGTTTCACGGTACTTTGGAGTGTAGTGGTTCTTCGTATATATGTTATAAGAGATCGCGTTTTGGATCGATTTGAACACAGTTACTGCCAATGCCAGTTAGGAGGATAATTTGTAGATTGTTCATTGTGTTTTATTCAGCATTGATCTGAAGGTTATAATAAAATTATTGTGATTCAGTAGAGCCTTTACTTTCAGTAGTTGATCCTGAATTCAGCCTTTTGCTTTATTTTATTTTTTTTGTATGTGTCTGATGTCATTGAACACCCGAAGTGCTCGTGATCGCTCATGTTTGGAAGTAAAAATAGGTGTGATTTATCGTCAACACTACCACCACAGATTAATTAGGGGTGACAGGGCCACATTTAAATCTAGCGTTATCCATTTTTGCGTACAGTTCCACTCCCAATTTCTCTGTAAGTTGTTTGTCAGGGGTGAACACACGCAAAAATCGGACAAGGAACGGGTGGTGTGTTACATCATCTAACAGAGCTCATACGGAGGTTTATCGACAGTCGATCTTCACGCACACAGTTTGCTACTGGAATAGCGAACAGGAGAAATGGTAGTGGTATCTGAGGTACGCTCTACCAAAAACCTTTAGGTGACCTGAGTAGATGTAGATATTTCACTTAGTGACGCCACAGGTCTCATCCTGCTATACGTCTACAATCGCGTTTCCGTTCCATTTGAGGACAACTTAAAAAGGCTATGCGAAGAGTACCAAAAGGATGAGGCGATAAGTAAAGAAAACGCGCATAAGAGATTAGTCCTAATTCTTTGTTGTTGAATAGCGTGCACTTAGTACTCCGGCATTAACTGAACTCTGTGCCGGAGAGCGTCAACGGCGCATTATTTCGCGCCACGGCAACCGACAGCCATGTCGTTAATGGCACTGCGCGACTGCAGAGCGCCACCTCGCGCCGGCCGATGACTAATGAAATCATTTGCGACTAATTCTTAAAACACAAGTACGCCGACGGGTCGCATTTTATTAAAGCGGCTGCAGGCGGCCGGGAGCCTAGGTAGGTAGCCGTAATCTGCGGGGTAACGGATCGACTTCATTTAAAATGTCGCGCGCGGCACTCAGCGCCGGCGCGCCGAGTAGACATTGTTTGCCGTTATTAGCCGGAGTACACTTCACATAAATGGGCGCATTACTCGTATTCCGCAGTATCACATTACTCTGAATTAGCGCGCATAAACTCAGAATAATGGATGCGGCCGGCGCGTGCTGCGAGCTGCAGCCGAACGTAATTCATGTGGGCTGCGCAGGCGGCGGGCCCGGGGGTAGCAGGGGACGGTTTTAATGCGCTGCCGGCTTACGCCGTGTTAACGCCGGCGTGCAGTGCCGCCGCCCACGCACGCACACACACACACACACACCCACACATACACGAGCGCGCGCGCTAGCTGCGACCGTTCGCTGTCCGCGGAAGACTCGAGGACTACGCCGCGGCGGCGGCCGTCGCCACAGGCAAAATAAACGAATGGCAGATTAAAGTCGCAAAGAAGGATCAAAGCGAGGTATGTTCCCGTCCGCCGTCGTATACGTAAGCAGCCGCGTTTCACAGAAACGAAAACACGGGATGAACATGCCTGGCAGATAAAAAACTGTGTGTCGGGAATGCGACTCGGGGCAGGATCTTTGCCGCAAGCGGCCAAACACTCGATAAACTAAGACGTTTCGGTTTTTATCACGAATCGATTGACTCCATGGTTCAAACCCTGAGCACTTCTGTGCTTGCATATCTATAGGGTAGTCCGCAGGTGTACAACTATCCATCTAAAACAAAAACAGGTGCATAAACAGAAATTTAAAGTCAAGTAGTATGAAATGGGAGGTGAGGAAATATGGCGGCTATGTTAGAAGCCGCCATCTTCTATGCAACTCGAAATTTTATATGAAAAGGTCGTCATGTGACATATCAAATCAGCTAAATTTCGATTACGCGATACGTCACACAAATCTGAGGGCTGTAAATTCAGTTAAATACTTAGGGATTACAATTACAAATAAACTAAATTGGAACGATCACATAGATAATATTGTGGGTAGAGCAAACCAAAGACTGCGTTTCTTTGGCAGAACATTTAGAAGGTGCAACAGGTCTACCAAAAACACTGCTTACACTACGCTTGTCCGCCCTATTCTTGAGTACTGCTGTGCGGTGTCGGATCCGCATCAGGTGGCACTGACGGATGACATCGAAAAAGTACAAAGAAGGGCAGCTCGTTTTGTACTATCGCGAAATAGTGGAGATAGTGTCACAGACATGATAGGTGAATTGGAGTGGCAATCATTAAAACAAAGGCGTTTTTCATTGCGACGGGATCATCTCATGAAATTTCAGTCACCGGTTTTCTTCCCCGATTGCGAAAACATTCTGTTGCCACCCACCTACATAGGGAGAAATGATCATCACGATAAAATAAGAGAAAGCAGGACTCGCACGGAAAAATTTAAGTGCTCGTTTTTCCCGCGTGCCGTTGGAGAGTAGAACGGTAGAGACACACCATTGAACCCTCTGCCAGGCACTTTATTGTGAATAGAGTAATCACGTAGATGTAGATGTAGATGTAGATCAAACCAATAGAGGTTTCCTGCTTCAACAGAGATGACAGTATAGGCTTCAAGGTTCGCGGTTTCCGTCCATCAGCGAAGTAAACACCCAATCGCTGTGTGTGAAGAATACGAACATCTACCAGGAAGTCCCTTCCGCAACACGACAATTATATATTGGTAAATAATGCAAACAGCCGTGGTCTAGGGGCAGCTTCTTCGTTTTGCAATGAAAAGGCCGTGGGTCTCGGATCCGAACCTCTCTACCGCTTGGATTTTGAACAAAAATCATCAGCTTCGGTGGCATAAGAAGTTACTCTCGTTCAGTTAAATGCCGTGTAAAGAGGGTGGAGGAACGCACAGACATTCGGAGAGGAGCGGGTGGGAAATGGCCCCTAAAGGTGGAAGAATCAGCAATGATTAACTGCATGAGAATGCAGAAGGCAATGGAAACCACTGCATTAAAGACACATAATGTGTATCTACAGGACATCTGTAGTTGTAAAAGCGTCACGATGATCTCTCCATTGGCAAAAGAATCCGGAATAGTCTCTCATTCGGATGTCCGGGAGGGGACTGCCATGGAGGAGGTGACCCTGAGAAAAAGATTTAATAACCAACGAATGGATAACTTTCTTCTAGTCTGGGTGTGGATGTCAGAAGTTTCAACGTGGTAGGGAAGTTAGAAAATCGGAAAAGGAAAGTACAAAGGCTTGGTCTAGACGTAGTGGTGGTCAGTGAAGTGAAATGGAAAGGAGACAAGGACATCTCGTCAGATGGATATAGGGTAATATCAAAAGCAGCAGAAATGGTATAACGGGATTAGGATTCGTTACCAATAGGAGGGGAGCACAGAGAGTGTGTTACTGTGAACAGTTCAGTGATAGAGTTGTTCTCATCAGAATCGACAGCAGTTCAACACCGACAACGACAGTTCAGGTATATATACCGACGTCATACGCTGAAGATGAGGATATTGAATGGGTAATTCAGTATGTAATGGGAGATGAAAATCTATTAGCCATGGAGGACTGGAATGCTGTTATAGGGGAAGGAGTAGAGAAAGTGTTACGGGAAAATATGGGCTTGATACACGAAATGAGAGAGGGGAAAGACTAATTGAATTGTGCAATAAATTTCAGCTAGTAATAGCGAATAGTCTGATCAAGAATCCCAAGAGGAAAAGGTACACTATAAAAAGGCCGGGAGATACAGGATGATTTCAGTTACATTGCGTCATGGTCAGGTACATCCAGGAGCAGATGTAAGCTCAGATCACAATTTAGTAGTGATAATGAGTAGGCTAAAGCTTAAGACAATAGTCATGAAGAATCATTGCGCAAAAAAGTGGGATACGGAAGTACTTAGGAATGAAGAGATGCGCTTGAAGTTCTCTAAGGCTATAGATTCTGCCATAAGGAATAGCTCAGTAGGCAGTTCAGTTGAAGAGAAATGGACATCTCTAACAAGGGCAGTCACAGAAGTTGGAGAGAAAAATTTAGGTAGAATGAGGGTAACTGCGAAAACACCACAGGTAACACAGGAAATATATCAGATGATCGAGCAAATAAGGAAGTACAAAAATGTTTCGGGAAATTCAGGAATACAGAAATACAAGTAGTTGAGAAAGGAAATAAATAGAAAGTGCAGGGAAGCTAGGGTGGACGGTAAGTGTGCAATGGGAGTTCCGCTGTTACACGCAGAGAAGGGTACGGATAGATGAGGGACAGGTCTTGTCTAATGATGTGAAGAAGAAGAAACAGGAGTGAATATAAAAGAAATAGGGACTCCACATTAGAATCACTGTTTAACAGAGCTTTTGAATACTTAAGACCGAATAAGGTAGAATGGTCATTAACATTCCTTCAGAATTTCTAAAATCGTTGGGGGAGGTGGCAACAAAACGACTGTTCACGTTGACGTGTAATATTTGAGTCTGGCGACATACCATCCGACTTTCGGGAAAGTATCAGCCACACAATTCGGAAAACTGCAAGAGCTGACGAGGGAAAGAATTATCGCACTATCAGCTTAATGGATCAAGCATCCAAGTTGCTGATAAGAATAAAATGCAGAAGAATGGGAGACAAAATTGACAATGTGTTAGATGACGATCAGTTTGGCGTCAGGGAAGGTAAAGGGACAAGAGAGGCAGTTCTGACGTTACGGTTAATAATGGAAGGAAGACTAAAGAAAAACTAAGACACGTTGATAGAATTTTTCGACCGCGTTTCAAAATGTCAAATGGTGCAATGTGTTCGAAATTCTGAGGAAAATAGGGACAAACTATATGGTAATATACAACAGGAATTAGAGCCAAGAGGGAGTAATATGAGTGGAACATCAAGAACGATGTGCTCGGATTAGAAAGGTTGTAAGAGAGGGGCGCAGTCTTTTTCTCCTACTGTTCAGTCATTACATCGAAGAGGCAATAATGGAAATAAAAGAAACGCTCTAGAGTGGAATTAAAATTTAAAGTGAGAGGTGAAAATTAAGAAGAATTGCATGTTCTGTTGAATGGAATGAGCAGTCTAAAGAGTACATAATATCGACTGAGAGTAAATATAAGAAAGACGAATGTAATGAGGAATAGCAAAAATGAGAACAGTGAGAAGCTTGACATCGGGATTGATGGCCACGAAGTAGATGAAGTAAAGGAGTTTTGTTACCTAGGCATGACGGACGGACAAAGGAGGACTTAAAAAGCAGACTAGCACTGGCAAAAAGGGTATTCCTGCCCAAGAGAAGTCTAATAGTATCCAACATAGACCTTAACTTGAGGAAGAACTTTCTGAGACTGTTCATTTGGAGCACAACGCTGTATGGTAGTGGAAATCAGAAACCGGAATAGAATAAAATCGAAGCACCTGAGATGTGGTGCTACAGACGAATGTTGAAAATTAGGTGGACTGATAAGGGAAGGAATAAGGAGGTTCTGCGCAGAATCGGAGAGGAAAGGGATGCATGGAAAACATTGACAAGAATATGGGACAGGATGATAGTACAACTGTTAAGACATCAGCGAATAACTTCCGTGGTACTAGAGGGAGCTGCAGAGGGTAAAAACTGTAGAGGAAGACAAGAGTTTGTAATGTATCCAGCAAATAACTGAGGCCGTAGGTTGGAAGTGCTCTTCTGAAATGAACAGGCTGGCATAGGAGATGAAATTGTGGTGGGTTGCATAACACCAGTCAGAAAATTGACGGAAAAAAACGACGAGGTCTAACGTCAGTGGAAATGTCTGGAAGAAAGGTAAAGGTTTTGTTGCAAAACACTGCTGGATAGGCCACGCGGGGTAGCCGTGCGGTCTGAGGCGTCTTGACACAGTTCGTACGGCTCCCCCCGTCGGAGGTTCGAGTTTCGCTCGGGCATGAGTGTGTGTTATCTTTAGAGTAAGTTAGTTTAATTAGTGTGTAAGCCTATGGACCGATGACCTCACCAGTTTGTTCCCATAGTCCTTATCACAAATTAATTATTACTGCTGGATAAATTTAGGGAAACTGTATTTCAGGAAGAATATCTCCTGTAGGAGTCATGAGAGTAATATAACAAAAATTAGGGTGCGTACAGAGGCACGCCATCCCCCTCTTCCTTCTCCAACCCCTCACCTGCCCTGCATCCACTTCATACTTGAATCGAACAGGACAGAAACTTGCTGTTACGGGATACTGTAAACTTACGCCCTATTGTGTGACTTGTGGGTGGAGTACTTTAGTCGGAATCCTTAATTAAATATCTTAACTGGCTCTGCATATTTCACAAATGTAAATTATCCCCTATCAAAATATCAACAGAGAAATTGATCTGACTAGGAAATTATACGAAGATTTGTACGAAGTAAGTTTGTCACGTGTATGTAATTCACTTCATAAGAAATATTTTCTCAATCGTGAACATAATAAGCTAGTGTCATGGCAAACCTGGACAAAGGAACCGGAATGTAATTCGAGTGAAAGCATATCTAATAAAACATTTGCATTTGCGAGAGTAACACCGCGACTGCCGAAGATTAGCACACAGAGACAAAAAGTGTGTGTGTGTGTGTGTGTCTGTGCATCTAGTGCCGAAGTTGAAAGCGTGTTGAACCTCTAACTGCACACAAGTCTTCAGAAGGAAGATTGAAATTATTGCATGTCATTACCAATGATTCGTCTTTCGCTGCAGTTCACTTCACTGTTGCAGCTGCTCCCCACCATATTTATGATCTGCGTGCTGATAATCTTCAAGTGGCGACTGAAGTGGCTGCAGAATCAGTCATTGGCTCTGCACCTAAAACTCGTCTCTGTTTGTGTCGGAGTTCTACTCAGCTGGATGAGAGCCTCTTGTCCCAGATGAGTCTAGAAGTGAAGTCTGCCCGTGGAGAAGCTTGCCAATCAAGTAACTTTCTGCAGAGTACTTCCGACAACGAAAACACTTTGATCTGGTTTTCGGCGTGAAGTAATTTCTTACGGGCTGAGTACTATTTTTTATGAATGCCGTCCAGTAACACGTTACCTTTGTAACGCTACCACGGACCACCTGAAAACGGCAATCGGAGTTAACGTTATACCTCTGCGAGGAATTTTTGAAAATTTGGCCGTGAGATAACCTAACGGAAACAGAGCAATCAAACTGGGATTGGTTGCCGAAATACTCCAGCAGGGTATAAACAATAGTAAACGGTGGGTCAGGAACAGACGTTCTCCCAGCACAAAAGCAAGTTGTAACATTACATATTAAAACAGGTCTACAGCCTAATTAGGCATTCTTGTGTCAAGCAAAGTGATAGAACAGAATGCAGTGATTAGGCTAACCTAACCTTCCTTGACACACACACTCAACTCTTCCCTCATATCTGTTCCCACTAGGACACAGTAACCTAACCTTGCAGATAAATGTGCTACTAACTAGTAAGACAGATAAGCAAATGGCCAATGCAGATAGCACCGAGCGAGGTGGCGCAGTGGTTAGGCACTGGACTCGCATTCGGGAGAACGACGGTTCAATCCCGCGTCCGGCCATCCTGATTTAGGTTTTCCGTGATTTCCCTAAATCGCTCCAGGCAAATGCCGGGATGGTTCCTCTGAAAGGGCACGGCCGACTTCCTTCCCTAATCCGATGAGACCGATGACCACGCTGTCTGGTCTCCTTCCCCAAACCAACCAACCAACCAACCAATGCAGATAGTAAACAGCAACATATGCCTCTCATCAACACGTACCTTAAATGAACTAGGTGCAACAGTTTATAAAACCAAATACCGACACGCATGAAACAAGTAACAATACTGAACAGGGAAATGCTTGAAATAACTCTGAATTTAAATCAGGGAGTCTGCTAATGATCATACTCTGTTGCTTCATTCCTTAGTACAGAGTCTCTATGCCTGTGCACTGTGCATTAACCAACTTACATTAGAACACAGTAAATAGTTCTTTCTTAAACTCAGATTGAAGCAACTAACCAGAAAGCAAATCTAACTACACTGGCTCTGAAGAAACCTTAGGACTGCTTCATTAACTAACTGCCTAGTACAAGAGGACCCTTAAACTTTCATGTTTTGAAGAACCATGCTCATTAACAAAACTACACCAGTATGTACGAGAAATGGTAAGTAATCTTATCATTAATAATTAATTAATTTAGGCAGAACAATCTATAACTCTTTAAATAACAAATATACATTCATGAACAGTCTTTTGACCTACTCAAAAGTGTAACTGCCTGTGCAAATGACAACACAACATTAAATTAATGTTCAACCAGTTTCTCATAATAAATTAGGATACTCGGAATTAAATTCACAAGGATAGGATTCCTGACCAGGTATTTGATTTGAGATAATCATGGGTGTAAGATGGAGTTTTCACCAACAGCACTATTATCATTAAAATCAACCAAATTTCACAAATACTAGGTCCATTTACAGAGTGCTAAATATAAACAATTTAGGGAAAGGCTGCCGGCACTTCTTCTTGGCTTCAGCATTATATTTATAAGGCCAGAAACAATGCCACGATAATGGTATCACCAAATGCAGCATCCGAGGCCCATAAATACTGCCTTTAAGCTCTTCTGGTCTCAACATTCCAGGAATATGAGCCACAATGATCCGCTACTGCTAGTGAGGTTTTAACCACAGCACTGCTCAGCCTAGACTCCTTACCCGTGAGAAAGGACGAGTTGCCACTTGCGCGCCAACCACACCTTTTCCGCTCCGCCAGACTACATCCGTAGCTGCGGGGCTTCCCCACGTATTTTACATTTAACTCTACGTTCCCTAACTATGGACAGTACATTATATAGCAATCATTCCAATAGTTATTTAAATCCACAAGCATAATTTTAAACAACATCGTTCAAAAGTATCACGTAACTGAAACATATATACATAGTCAAAGAATTTCCATAACAGATACAAAATTACACATAAACAATACTACAATTGACAAAGAAATATCGATACAAATAGAAAATAGGTCAAAAATAGATGTAACACCTCACAAGACGATGGTCTGTCTCCCAACTCTTGTTTCAGGTTGTCAACTAATTAAATAACTTGTTGCTCTTGGCACTCGAGAATGTGTCCGATATTCTCACTCTCTCTTTTAGTTTCTTGGAACGGCCAGTACGGAGGAACCTCTGTAATAACAGTTAAACTCCTTACTCCCACTTATAAGTTATTTACGTGAAACAATGGTAGCCATTTTTACATTTCTTTGACTACCTGTTTTAGTGACACCTGAGCGATGTGTCGGCATCGTACAATCTTCAAAGGAACCCTAAACGTTCTGTTTCGTCCCACTTTCTAAGATATTGCCATAACAGTCGGTGTTTTTTGGCCAATTTTGACTGCCCGCTGTTGTTCTCCACAATGGCAGTTCTTCAGCGGCACACGTTTCATGGCTAGACAGATCACGAAACACGGCCTCTGCTGTTGCGCACTTACTGGAGATGTAATCTGCGTGTTTCATTTTGGACGACCAGTGCCAGGGCAGCTTCCTTTCAAAACACAGTCTGACACAACGCTGTACCTGCCTGGCGTTTCCATCTGCATGGGAAACATAGTCTGACCCAACATTGTACTTGTATAGCATTTGCATCTGCATGAGAAACACAGTCTGACGCAACACTGTACTTGCCTGGCACTTCCATCTGCATGGGAAACACAGTCTGACCCAACAATGTACCGGCCTGGCATTTCCATCTGCATGGGGGTGAGTGACGATTCTACGAATGGGGTGGGGAACTGACTCCCTGCAGTTTGTGGCCCTACAGCGAGTCTCACATTCTCCCTGGAGCCCAACTTATATTCACAGTAGATTCTATTTAGCTACACATGCAGTTCAACATAGGAAATCGTAACCTAAGTATTTAAGTGTTGTCAATCACTGGTACTGACTCACATTTCATTACCCGGTGGGGGTTAATTTATTCCGATGATATCTGACTCTGTATTATGTGTTTTACATAAGTTATGTGATAGTTTGGAGAAATAGTCGCATGACAGTACGAAGCCCTCTGCATGCCTTGTAAAGTATGCAGATGTAGATGTACTCTACAGTGTGGTACACATCATAAGCAGTGCATATCACTCGTGCACATTTTCATTAATGACGAGTAAAAATTACGAAATTTATTCGGCAATTGCGCATTCTTTGACATCAGCCGTATTTGGTATAGAAATATTACCTATTCGTACCACATGAAAATTTATACCAGGCCAGGAATCGAACAGGGATCTCCCGTTTATGGCTATTGGTTACCTTAACCTCTTTTAAAATATATGTAAACCGTTTAATTTCAGCAACAACCACTTCATTATCAAACCATCAATAATATTTTGCCGGCCGGTGTGGCCGAGCGGTTCTAGGCGCTTCAGTCTGGAACTGCGCGACCGCTACGGTCGCAGGTTCGAATCCTGCCTCGGGCATCGATGTGTATGATGTCCTTAGGTTAGTTAGCTTTAAGTAGTTCTAAGTTCTAGGCGACTGATGGCCTCACATGTTAAGTCCGCTAGTGCTCAGAGCCATTTGAACCAATAATATTTCTATATTGCCTATTGCTTGAAAGCTGTATAAACATATCACTATTCTTGCATAACATGAAGAAACACGGAGCGTAATGGAGAATTTGAAATCCAACCCCCTCGATCCTCTTTCATCCGGGTATGTGTTCTCGTATATAGATGGTATTCACCGATTCTCATCCTCTACTGATTCTTTCATCGCATCGGTTATTTTACTTCTCGTATCCTGGACATCTATGCGGGAAATGGCGGGGGGGGGGGGGGGGAGGGGACTTGAAACGCACTCCATAGAAAGTAAAGAAATACTCTCGGCATTTCGGATTTCTCACTGCTGTCGATGTTGTTGCTGTAAAGACATCCAAACGTTCATCACATGCCTTGAGCCATCTCTGGACAAATAGCTGGCCTTGAAGCTACGTTACTGCATTCGTTTTAGTACGTGGATAGTACAAACCGTCCAGGAAGACTACAGTCCCTGAAACGTCCCCTTTGAACAATTATACACTCCTGGAAATTGAAATAAGAACACCGTGAATTCATTGTCCCAGGAAGGGGAAACTTTATTGACACATTCCTGGGGTCAGATACATCACATGATCACACTGACAGAACCACAGGCACATAGACACAGGCAACAGAGCATGCACAATGTCGGCACTAGTACAGTGTATATCCACCTTTCGCAGCAATGCAGGCTGCTATTCTCCCATGGAGACGATCGTAGAGATGCTGGATGTAGTCCTGTGGAACGGCTTGCCATGCCATTTCCACCTGGCGCCTCAGTTGGACCAGCGTTCGTGCTGGACGTGCAGACCGCGTGAGACGACGCTTCATCCAGTCCCAAACATGCTCAATGGGGGACAGATCCGGAGATCTTGCTGGCCAGGGTAGTTGACTTACACCTTCTAGAGCACGTTGGGTGGCACGGGATACATGCGGACGTGCATTGTCCTGTTGGAACAGCAAGTTCCCTTGCCGGTCTAGGAATGGTAGAACGATGGGTTCGATGCCGGTTTGGATGTACCGTGCACTATTCAGTGTCCCCTCGACGATCACCAGTGGTGTACGGCCAGTGTAGGAGATCGCTCCCCACACCATGATGCCGGGTGTTGGCCCTGTGTGCCTCGGTCGTATGCAGTCCTGATTGTGGCGCTCACCTGCACGGCGCCAAACACGCATAGGACCATCATTGGCACCAAGGCAGAAGCGACTCTCATCGCTGAAGACGACACGTCTCCATTCGTCCCTCCATTCACGCCTGTCGCGACACCACTGGAGGCGGGCTGCACGATGTTTGGGCGTGAGCGGAAGACGGCCTAACGGTGTGCGGGACCGTAGCCCAGCTTCATGGAGACGGTTGCGAATGGTCCTCGCCGATACCCCAGGAGCAACAGTGTCCCTAATTTGCTGGGAAGTGGCGGTGCGGTCCCCTACGGCACTGCGTAGGATCCTACGGACTTGCCGTGCATCCGTGTGTCGCTGCGGTCCGGTCCCAGGTCGACGGGCACGTGCACCTTCCGCCGACCACTGGCGACAACATCGATGTACTGTGGAGACCTCACGCCCCACGTGTTGAGCAATTCGGCGGTACGTCCACCCGGCCTCCCGCATGCCCACTATACGCCCTCGCTCAAAGTCCGTCAACTGCACATACGGTTCACGTCCACGCTGTCGCGGCATGCTACCAGTGTTAAAGACTGCGATGGAGCTCCGTATGCCACGGCAAACTGGCTGACACTGACGGCGGCGGTGCACAAATGCTGCGCAGCTAGCGCCATTCGACGGCCAACACCGCGGGTCCTGGTGCGTCCGCTGTGCCGTGCGTGTGATCATTGCTTGTACAGCCCTCTCGCAGTGTCCGGAGCAAGTATGGTGGGTCTGACACACCGGTGTCAATGTGTTCTTTTTTTCATTTCCAGGAGTGTACATGACTGTGCTTAAACTGACACACAATGTTTTTAGCGCAACGCAATCTGCCTTTCAAAAATCCCTACAAAAGAATGGCCCTGACTAACATTAACCTATACGTTTCACAAATCACTTACCTCACAAAAATCTTCGTTACTCGAGCTACTGAAATACAGCGAACGCCACTACTGCCAGCTAAATAAAAGATTCAAACTACTGATAGGCACAGTTATCAAAAGAAAGATTTTGATAGAGAACAAACAATGTATTTACCTTAATAGTGTTCAAATGACATAATATGTACAGCAGTTCATGACATCCAGTCTTACAAATGTACTGTCTCTGATGGACACACGTCCAGATCATCCGCTCTCAAAAATCAGCCATCTCACTCCCCACATCCACCACTGCTGGCGGCTCACCTCCAACTGCGCAACGCTACGCGCTGTTAACAGCCAACTTCCCAACACTACAATGGCGAATATTACAACAATGCTAACCAGCCACAGACTGCACACAGCACAGCCAGTGATTTTCATACAGAGCGCTACGTGGCATTACCAAATAAGAAAATCTAAACCGCCTACTTACATAGCCCCCATACTCCCCACAAAAAATTTTACAAATTGTTTCGGGCGCTGGCCAATACATATTTGTTAAAAATTTTTTCACAATTACAATAACAAAGAAATCATATGCACACACTTATTAATACAATGGTCAAAAGCTAAAATTTTCTCACAGTCCATAAAGACAGTCCTGATCATTCATCACAGTAAAATTGCAGTTTTTTTTCTCAAAGTCTGAGCAGTAAAAGACAATGCACACGAAGGTAGTGGATTTCAATGCAGTCTTGAAGAAGTATTGTTGTCCTTCCAACAGAAAGACAGTGCTGACTCTTGACATGCAGACAGGTAATGGTCCACAACAGAGCAAACCCACAGCAGAGTCAGTCGAAGTTTTGAAGAATATTGGTATGTAGGTCGTCACAGAGTAGACCCACTGTAGTCCTGGTTGAGATTATGGTATTGGTGGGCCACCAGAGGTGCAGACCCACTATAGTCCTTGTAGAGATTATGGTATTGGTGGGCCATCAAACGTGCAAACCCACTGTAGTCCTTGTAGAAATAATGGTATTGGTGGGCCATCAAAGGTTCAGACCCACTTCAGTCCTTATAGAGACGGCCAGCAGTCATCTGTTGCGACTGTGCAGGTGCACAATCACCATCGAAGAGTCTTGCGGACAATATAGCAAGTCCATGAACCGCCACTTGTGCACACTCAAAGTTTTTGGCAGACAATATAGCAAGTCCATAAACCACCACTTGTGCACTCACAAAGTTTTTGGAATTGTCCTTAGAACCAGCAATGCTGTTAATCAGTCCCTTGCTGAATTATCAACACATGTGCGAGTACTAACAGTCCTCTTTTTTTCATATCTTCTGCATATACTATGACCAACAGAAACGTGTGCAGTGAAATGATACTTAATTTGAAGAACTGATGTCTATACAATTATAAATTTAGAACATAAGAATACAATTACAAAGGTACAAAATACATCATTAAAGAACATAATAGTACAGGTAACATTTGTAATAATACGGGCTTTACAAAAGAATCGAAATAACATATACATCAGTGTTACAGGAATTATGACACAAGTACATACATAAAAGATCAGAATAACTTTCGAAACATCAACTTCACTCATGAGCATTAAAACGGAATAGAATAAATAATGTCTAAACATCTTTACAAAGAAAATAACATAGTATTTGAAAAATTCTACAACATAAATCTTATTAGCTTAACACATAAAAACAGGAAAAAGACAAATACACAAGGATACATAAACACATAGCGGAATAATACAAAAGGAAAGACAGGGTTCGTTTTCAGGGTAACATTTGAACTGCAGTCCAACCCAAAACTTCATTCCATAGTTCTTTCGTCTTATTTCAACATTTGTTTCCACCAAAAAAATCCAATCCGAGCTTGCTTTCTGTATTTATATGTTCACATATTTCTTACCTCATTATTTATTTTCCATTATCTTACCTCATCATTTATTTCCAAGAAAATCCTACCTATACCTGCTTTCTGTACTTTTTTCGTATAACTTCTCAATGCATTTCTTCCAATTCTTCGCAACTCATTCTCTTATATAGTCTACCCCCTCTTAAGCTAACTTAAATCTACTGAGCTCGGATGCTAAACTAAGGGACGAGGCAATGCAGCAGCACAAAACAATTAATACAAACAGCAATGAAAAAAAAAAGCAAATTGGTGAAGCAAGCAGCATAAATTAGCAAAGCAAATGCAATATCACAACTAATATAAGGCAATGCGCAGCAAACAAGAAAAATAAATCCATTGTAAAACTGGCTTAACAAAGTAATACAAAGTCAAATTCAGTAACATTATGCCTGGCAAACAGCAGCAGCAAATGCTATAACTTATACCTAAACATGGCAAAGCTCAAGCAGAAAAAATATTACACTAAAGACAACAATGCGGATAAGGGAAATGTCTATTCACATCTTAAAGTCTATGTAATTAAAGTGGTGCACCACACCTTATTCTACGAAAAATATTACCAAGTAGTTGAAAAGAAAATTATGTATGCAAGTCCTGTGAAGGGGAATGTCTTTTTGTGCTCCTTCGTTTTTTTTTAAGTAGATCATAAAGTTATTATTTACTGGATCTGTAGGCATAAATTATCTATAAAATTTTATTTTAACCAATGCTGCAGTGCAGCTAGAAACTAGATATTAAACAAAATGATCATAGATAGAAAATGTTTCTCACCATTTCATTAGGCATTTTAGTAAATATCATAAATTAGGAGCTCCACAGTATAATCATATGTTTTCAATTTTGAGTGTGTCGTATTTGCGATGATTTCTACAAAGAAATGTCAATAGCGAGGATAATGGCCTCCTTTTTTGCTCCACCTAATGGCTTTTTCTCCAGGCGACTCGCACAGCTGGTCGCCCATAACGCATTACGTCGTCATTTAGCTTTCTAACCGAAATATTTACGACAGCAGTTTGCACTACAGTGACAGTCTCATATAAAAAAATTTCACAGGTCGAGAATTTGTGTTACAAATGTGTAGAAACAAAATCGTATAAATATAATAGTGTCCAAAAAATTTTCGCCGGCATTGTGATACATTCACGCATATACACACTTTTCATAACTTGTAAAGTACGATTCTTGGTTTCCAACATCCTTTTCCACAAACCAGAGTCCCTAACCACTACTCATTATTCATATACATATAAACACATAATCCCATTCCTCATATATGGTAGCATCATCTTATTGATCATAAACATACCTCAACAGCATAATACACATCGTCGTCGTAATAATAACATCATAACAGATCAACTACATCTCAAATTCGTCGCAGCTTCTTTCAATAATTTCAAGTCCTTCAATAAAGTCATCTACCTCAAACATACTTCAAAAATGATGCACCCTTACCAAATACGACATTCAAAGCTCTCATAGTATCACAATGGTTCCGAAAAAATATGAAAAGTTCACACAGTGCAGACAAAATACAATTTCATAAGTGTGAAGTTATCCAACTATGTAATTGCGTAAACATGTGTCACTGACGTAGTAAAAAAAACATGTTTGCCTCTCTCAGTTAAATGATCAGATAGCTGTGTAATTTCTGTCTTAGAGAAATATGGTACCGAAGTGTAAAGTTGTATAAGCAAATACCATATTAGCTAGGGCTCCTTGTGCTTGCCAAACACATGGTACACAAAGTAAGCGTGTACCCCCCTGAGGATTAATGTAATTATACCCTCAGGTGTTACAGATTACAGCAATGGAATGAAATGTATCACGGAAAATTTTCTTTGTAATTCAAAAATCTTGAAAAATAAATGGTTTAAGTACAAAATTAATTACTCAAATGCGTGTACTGCAGCGCTAAATGTGCATCTCGCTGTAAGATAATTCTGTGAAAGTGTCGTAGTTATCGTCCTCTGTAAGCAAAGTTCTGTTGAAGTCAATGTACTTACCACATCATAAATGAAAGTGAAATGCTTTGCGTATAGATATTGCAGTTATTACGTACCTTACCATGAACAAGAACGTACTATAATGTAACGTATTGTTGTGCTACGGAACAGGCTGTCTCATTGTAGCTATACCACAAAAGTTACTACTAAAACATGTTTTACTTTCCAGAATAATACAGAAAAACTGTGCAGATATAAAACAGATACACCGCAAAAGCAATAATATAAATTGCGTCACTCATTAGTAGCGTCGTGATATAATCGTGTAGCTGTCAAAGAAACCAAATACTAAGTCATCTTTAATCTCACAGAAAGTACTTAAAATAAAGATTGTCTTTTCAACTAAACCAAAATGTTGCATTAAAATCTCATTATCAGTATATGTTCTAAGTATGTAAGCCTGATAGTCGTTACGTAATCGTGCAACTAAGAAGCAAGAATGTACAAATAACAACACTGTGTCGTCTGTTCACTATAACAATGCATTCGTAATTTCTGTTTAAATAAGTTCTCTTGGTTCTTGACTGGATATTTAACTTCAAACATTGTTGCATGGTAACAGTTTCTTAAGTCTGACAAAGCATACTAGAAATGTGAAGTGAAAAGTTTTATGGCAAAGACAAAGTTAAAAAGCAGATTATCTTTCAATAAACGGTTTGACATGTGAAATGTGGTGTAAACCTTTACTCTTCCTAGTACACAGAGTTTCAACTTCAACGCAATTATCATGTGGTATACGTCGGTAAGGAATGCTAAAATTGTTCTCGAGGTTAGTGTGTATGTTACTTTTCTCTGAGCCAGCCGGCGCACGTGGCTGCCTGCGGTGCGAGTCATCGTCTGTCTCTTTGTTGGCGCGCGTCGTTATTGGGATTTGGAGGTCTAACTTCTACAAATTCACCTTGTCGAGAGGGCCCTGCCCTGTATGAATCTCGCCAGTTCTGACGAAATTCAAGTCTGTCGTTACGATTATATCATCTGTCGTCATGTCGGTGGATTCCATAGTTTCTTTCTCGCCGGTCACGTGGTGGGGAATTTCTTCCTGAATCGTAACTGCGCGCTGAACTGTTGCGTCTGAACTTATTCTGTCTCCCTTGATAATAATTGTTTTTGTTCCCATATTGTCTGTTGCTATGGTTATCTCTGTCATATTCATTACTACGGAAATGCGATCTTTCTCTGTAACTATTATTACTCTGCCAGTGGTTGTCATATGGGTGGTGTCTGTTTTGGTCACGATTTGCGTTGTAAGAATAGACTTGTCGTATCCAGTTATTGTTTCTGTTGTCACGGAATTGTGACAGATGTGACCTGTAGTGATTGTTTTCCTGTTTTCGCATCCCGCGACTGTCTGTGTCAATTTCTAATTCTTGTAAGAGTCCCTGAAAAGCTTCAATGTCGTCTTTGCAACGTCCTGCCAAAATAATATGTCGTAAACATTCAGGTAATTTGATTAAGCAAATGCGGATGAGTTCTGAGGGGCTGTATGGGTTTGACAGGTACTGATTCTTGTGCAACATGTCTTCAAAATATTTCACAACACTGGAAAATTCAGATTGTTCGAAATGTTTCATCATTATGATGCTATGTTTTACTCGGTCTTGTGTAGCTTGAGACCAATATGCTGAGAGGAAGGCATGATAAAATTCTCCTTCACTGTGGCAATCGTGAATGACCGATTGCATTCTTTCAGCTGGTTCATTCTCTAAGTAGCCACACATAAATTCTAATCTGTGCTCTAATGACCAGTTGGGAGGAAAACAATGAGAGAATTGATGGAGCCACGCTTGTGGATGAATGTCGTTGCCAGAGTTCTTAAACGTTTTGAATTTACGTGTAGTAATGAACAGCTTATAGTCAAAATCATCATGTCGGCGAGTCGCATATCGGTCATTGTTACGTCGTGTCGGCGGTTCCATCTCAAAATTCGGTGCACCTTGCCAATTTCTTTCATAATTTCCGAAATGCGCTGTGTTATTATTTAGTGGCTGTTCCGTATTTCTATGTCCCTCTTCCCGTATTGGAGCGCGAGTGTCCTCTAAAATATGTAATTCTTGTATTACCTGTGTCAGCTGATCTTGTACTTCCCGGATTTCTCTTTGGTGTTGCGTATTAATTTGATTCTGATTTTGTTTGAATTTCCTAACTTGTTCGCACTCTTCTGTGTCATTAAAGACTACCGATTTTGTGTCATTCAGATTATCATCTATCTTCGTAGATAAATTATTTAGCTGATGCGAAAGTTCAACTACTTTCTCTGATAATGAACTAATTTCCTCCATTTGTCTTTCTGAACAAATTTTCAGAGTATCTGCTGTGTCCTTTAAGTTTTCCTGAGTTTTTGCAAGTTGCGTAACCGAATCGGTAGATGCAACTGAGTCAATTTTAGCTTGCAAGGTGTCGTGATTTTCAGGAACAATAATTTGCAGTTCCTTTATGGCTGCTTCGTGATTCTGTAATGCATTTTCATGACGCGAAAAAATAGGTTGGAAATGCTCACAAATTTGTGTTTTTACGTCATTACCGACTTTTTGAAATTTCGCTTCGATTTTATGTAACTCAGTAGTTAAATCTTCACGTGTTTTTTCAAGCGTGGTGTCTAACTTCCGAAGATTTTGTTCCATTGTGTCAAACTTTTGAAGCTTTTGCTGTGTTTGTCTCTGATTTTGTTCCATTGTGTCTAACTTTTGAAGCTTTTGCTGTGTTTGTCTCTGATTTTGTTCCATTGTGTCTAACTTTTGGAGATTTTGTTCCATTGTGTCTAACTGTTGGTGTGTTTGTCTCTGATTTTGTTTCATTTGTTGCATTAATTGCAATAATAATGTATTAGTGTCTGGAATCTGTTCCTCTATGCTTTTCGGCAGTACATTTGCACCGGCAACGTTCACATTTTGACGAGCAGAAAATGTGTCTTGACTAATTTGAGAAAACGGTGAGGACCCAAAACCTGAGTCTACAGTATTTGTAATATTGTGTTCTGTCATTTCGGGTTCCTGAGGCGAGGTGTTGCCGACCGATCGATCGATAATGCTTCCCTGTTCACTACTTGTTTCACTGTCTACACCATTATTTGCCGCCCGCTCCATTTCCCTATGCACAATTACCAAATTACTAGTTTGAACATTAGTTAATTCATTACACGGTGGCGCTAACACACTGCTTTCGTCTTCACTGTCATTTCTCAGTTTACTTTGGAGCCTAGTATTACGTTTTTCACACGCCATTATTGTCACAATATTTCACACGACAACACAGAAAAGCACAATTTGAAGAGTAAAATAAGAAAACACATTAACATATCACTGAAAATAATATCTAGTTAATTGCAAGTGCAGCTGCGGAATACTTGGTGCAAACCTACATGCATGCCACAACTGTTTTACTGTACAACAATGAAAGACTGAAACTACAAAGGAGATTCTCTCTACATTTACGCGCTAGCAATAAACAAAAGCTACACTAATTACACAAACTACAAGAAAAAATCAGAAGATTCCAGTGAAGTATCCTCGGCTAAGGGTCGACATATGAAACGTCCCCTTTGAACAATTATACATGACTGTGCTTAAACTGACACACAATATTTTTAGCGCAACGCAGTCTGACTTTCAAAAATCCCTACAAAAGAATGGCCCTGACTAACATTAACCTATACGTTTCACAAATCACTTACCTCACAAAAATCTTCGTTACTCGAACTACTGCAATACAGCGAGCGCCACTACTGCCAGCTAAATAAAAGATTCAAACTACTGAAGGCACTAACTACTGATAGGCGCAGTTAGCAAAAGAAAGATTTTGATAGAGAACAAACAATTTGTTTACCTTAATAGTGTTCAAAAGTCATAATATATATAGTAGTTCATGACACCCAGTCTTACAAATGTACTGTCTCTGATGGACACACGTCCAGATCATCCGCTCTCAAAAATCAGCCATCTCACTTCCACACATCCACCACTGCTGGCGGCTCACCTCCAACTGCGCAACTCTACGCGCTGTTAACAGCCAACTGCCCAACACTACAATGGCGAATATTACAACAACGCTAACCAGCCACAGACTGCACACAGCACAGCCAGTGATTTTCATACAGAGCGCTACGTGGCGTTACCAATAAGAAAACCTAAACAGCCTACTTACATCCCTTCCTGCCAGCAAGTCTCATATCGTCTCCAGAGTAATAACGTCGTGCTGATATACAGCGCCGCTTCTAGACCATGAACGTGCCGAAGACCCAGTCCACCCTTACCAACGGGGAGGGTAAGGGCGTCGTATCTTCCTTCAAAAAGTAGACCTGCACTCATGAAGGAGCCCAAGGCTGCCAGAATGCGTGGTGCTATTATCACTGGCATCGGGAATAGCATCGGGAGTACTTGGGCAAAGTGCGCAACTCGTGTCGTTAGGTAGGTTTTAACGTACAGTATGTACCTGCGCCGCCAGTCCGGACTGACTGTAGTGGTTGATAGTTATAAAGGTGCTGGGCGACATACATAGTTGAAAATACACGCATCAAAAAAAGTTTTGCATCACCTCGGTCCCGAGAGTTCCGGAACCAGTACAGAAATTGGGAATAGCGATCAACATAAACATCATTTCCGCCCTTTTTATTGCTCATGAAAACCACACGTTGCATGTTGTGCCACCACACAGCGAGACCTTCAGACGTGGTGGTCCAGACTGCTGTACACACCGGTACCTATAATACCCAGTGGCACGTCCTCTTGCTTTGATGCATGCCTGTATTCGTCGTGGCATACTACCCACAAGTTCATCAAGACACTGTTGGTCCAGATTATCCCACTCCTCAACGGCGATTCTCCGCATATCACCCAGAGTGGTTGGTGCCCACGTAGTCGAGAAACAGCCCTTATCCCAGGCATGTTATACAGGATTCATGTCTGGAGAACATGCTGGCCACTCTAGTCGGGCGATGTCGTTATCCTGAAGGAAGTCATTCACAAGATGCGCAAGATAGGAGCGCGAATTATCGTCCATGAAGGCGAATGGCTCACCTATATGCTGCCGATATGTTTGCACTGTTGGTCGGAGGATGGCATTCACGTATCGTACAGTCGTTACGGCGCCTTCCATGACCATCAGCGGCGGACGTCGGCATCACAGGATGCCACCACAAAACAGCAGGGAAACTCCACCTGACTGCACTCGCTGGGCAGTGTGTCTAAGCGTTCAGGCTGATCGGGTTGCTTCCAAAAACGGCTCCGACGATTGTCTGGTTGAAGGCATATGCGACACTCATTGGTGAAGACAACGTGATGCCAATCCTGCGCGGTCCATTCGGCATGCTTTTGGGCCCATCTGTAAGGCGCTGCATGGTGTCGCGGTTCCAAAGCTGGACCTCACCATGGACGTTGGTAGTGAAGTTGCTTATCATGCAGCCTATTGCGCGCAGTTTGAGTCGTAACGCGACGTCCGAAAAGCATTATTCAACATGGTGGCGTTGCTGTCAGAGTTCCTCCGAGCCATAATCTAAAGGTGGCGGTCATCCACTGCAGTAGTAGCCCTTGGGCGGCCTGAGCGAGGCATGTCATCAACAGTTCCTGTCTCTCTGTATCTCCTCCATGTCCGAACAACATCGCTGTAGTTCGCTCCGAGACGCCTGGACGCTTCCCTTGTTGAGAGCCCTTCCTGGCACAAACTAACAATGCGGACAAGATCGAACCACGGTACGTCTAGGCATGGTTGAACTACAGACAACACGAGCCATGTACCTCCTTCCTGGTGTTATGTGTGGAACTGATCGGCTGTCGGACCGCCTCCATCTAATAGGTGCTGCTCATGCATCGGTGTTTACATCTTTGGGCGCGTTTAGTGCCATCTCTGAACGGTCTGTGATACAATATCCACAGACAACGTCTGTCTTCAGGAGTTCTGGGAACCGGGGTGATGCAAAACCTTTTTTGATGTGTGTAACAATCCCAAGACATTTCAAGGTATCCATGAGCCGTAAACGTGCTACACATTATTCTGGTAGTCAAACATCAATATTCATCTCGACAGGCTTGTTAGCATTTATGCTGCTGCCAGCGGCCGTTCCATTTCTGTGGATCCAATGAAAAGCCACACGCATATCGTTTTCATTCCTCACTACCAGCTCCAGGTCATCCGCATACGCCTTGCTCTTAAATGTTTATCCTCGGAAAGTCAATCCTCTCAAGCGATAATGAAGTCCGCAGAGTAACGGGTTGAGGGCCAGTGAGGACATCCTTGTCTGACTGATCTCGCTACGATGACGGATTTCGCCATTCGTCCATTTACAAGCACTTTGGAGGAGGCTTTACTGAGCACCCAAATCGCGACGCTGATAAATGGTTTTGGAAACCGCATGTGCGTTAGGACGTCTGCAAGACAGTGAGGCGTCGCAGCTAGGGCGCGATCGCCAGTTTGTCTATTAAAGCTTTCTTGTATGAATGTATGTGGGCTCCAGTGTAAGCAGTCCGAATCTTACACGATCTGCAACGGGCGAGCTGTATGCTGCAGACGTGCGTCATGACCATCTGGCGTGACTACAGCGTGTGAAAGTAGTGGAGAGGCGCTTACAGAGTAGTTACATTCTCTGGAAGTATAAAAATTAATAACTGATCTAGAAATAGCCTGAGGAACTTCATATTAGGTACATAACCTTCTGTTGTGTAAAGGAACAATCTGTCAAAATCTGAAGTCAATAACTATCATGATTTGGAAGTTACAAAAAAAAAGTCAGTAAAAAACGTAATTATCCGACACTTAAAATACTAAATCAATATATATATGTAATGTTCACCAACTGTGACAATTTGAAAAGATATGGTAACACCTTCAGTGTTTAGATTCAAATTTGGAAAGTTCTCATGTTAGAAAACCTTTCGTAATTTTGCTGTAGTAATAACTTTAAGAATTTCAAGTGGATATTTATGTTTTATGTTAGGATGAGTGTGAATGAGAGTACTTGTGTGAATGTAGGTGGGACATTCACCAATACTAAATTTTCAGTTTGTAATTCCCTATAGGAACTTGCAAGTGTTCCAGCTTTGTATCGTGGGAACGAATCCACCAGTGGTTCCCCTACTAGTGGATGACGGATGTCCAAGCATGTTTGAATGTGTACGAGACAGCCAGAACGTTCGCGACTATATAGCTAAATTCCAGACGTAAAGTACAGGTTAAAGTTTATTTCATTTTATTTGTTTAACAAGAGAGTTTTGAGTTGGTTATTTTAATGACGTCAAAGAGCCGAGAGCAGTGGTTGGTTCTTGCTAGATTTTGGTAGGTGGACAATTTATGTTGCAGAACCGCCGTCGATGTCCGAAAGAGCGCGTTACGTGGCAATAGGTATGGCTCACTCTGTCAAAGGCTTGATCAAAATCTATCGAGGCCATTGCTCCATGGATCGACTCGTCTTTGCTAGAACGTACAAATCGCAATATTCACTAAGCGCCGTCCGGAGATAAGTTAGATAACTTGGATCACCAATTTCAGCTATCCCTGCACACTTCCCAGCCCAATCCAAAACTCCATATGCCACACTACCTACTTGGATTCCCGCAGCGAGGTTAATGAGACAAACGTGTTCAGCCTTAGATTGTTATCACCGTTTTGCCTATCTAGGCTTGTAAAACTTATTTTACAACGTCATCCCATTCAGATATGGATAGGCTGTTGCTGAACAATGCCTTCGCAATGTCCTTTCTTCCAAGAGTGCTAGTGTCGTAAGTTTCGCAGGAAAACTTCTGTGAAGTATGGAAGGTAGGAGATGAGGTACTGCCGGTTGTAGAGGTGTGAGGACAGGTCGCGAGTCGTGATTGGGTAGCTCGGTAGTGCACTGGCGTCTGAAAGGCAAAAGTTCCGTATTCGAGTCGCGGTCTGACACACAGTTATAATGTGCCAGGAAGTGTCATGCCAGTGATGAAGTGTGAGTTACGCCTGGAAGCGTTTTTAGGTAAACTGATGGTTAGGACGAATGCTTGCGTAAAGCAGGAAATCCAGGTTCGAATACCGATCTGTCAAAAATTTCAGTTTTCTCGACATATTCGTAAGACAGAAAGACAAGAAAACACGCCTCCCCTTCTTTGGCTGCGTTGTGTGCAGTAGTGACAGCAGACTGACAAAATATTTTTGACAAAAGTTTGGGAATTAATAGGTACGTCTAAATAGCACATAGAAGCGGTTGACGAATCAATATGACTGATGTACCAGAACGACAGACGTTGGCTAGAAATGTCTATGACGAGAAAACCAAGGACTGCAGGATACCGAAACACATCCACCACCACTCATGGGCAGGTGAAAGACGAACTGTTTACATGAAGGGAAATAAAGGACAATGGGCAAGGAGCCACATACATTTTGGAAATCGAAGTAATATAATCCAAACATAATTTGTATTTTTTGTATCCTATTTCTCTTGGTTAGAGTGTTTCACAACTGCCAACTTTGTAGAGCGAGTCTCTTTTCAGGCAGATTCCAATGACTTGCGAGTGGGTAAGCGTCTTCCATGTAGTCGAATTAAGTCGGGTGATGCTGAGGGAATTAGATTAGGAAATGAAACACTTAAAGTAGTAAAGGAGTTTTGCTATTTGGGGAGCAAAATAACTGATGATGGTCGAAGTAGAGAGGATATAAAATGTAGAATGGCAATTGCAAGGAAAGCGTTTCTGAAGAAGAGGAATTTGTTAACATCGAGTATAGATTTGAGTGTCAGGAAGTCGTTTCTGAAAGTATTTGTATGGAGTGCAGCCATGTATGGAAGTGAAACATGGACGATAAATAGTTTGGACAGGAAGCTTTCGAAATGCCGTGCTACAGAAGAATGCTGAAGATTAGATGGGTAGATCACGTAACTAATGAGGAGGTATTGTACAGAATAGGGGAGAAGAAGAGTTTGTGGCACAACTTGACAAGAAGACGGGACCGGTTCGTAGGGCATGTTCTGAGGCATCAAGGGATCACAAATTTAGCATTGGAGGGCAGCGTGGAGGGTAAAAATCGTATAGGGAGACCAGGAAATGAATACATTAAGCAGATTCAGAAGGATGTAGGTTGCAGTAAGTACTGGGAGATGAAGAAGCTTGCACAAGATAGAGTAGCATGGAGAGCTGCACCAAACCAGTCTCAGGACTGAAGACCACAACAACAATAACAAGCGTCTTCCAAACTGGGCATATTTAGGAGGTGATCTACAGTTCTGGAATTTATCTCATTACCAAACTTACTTGAGCTGGGGGGGGGGGGGGGCGCAGAGGAGGAACAAATTTTTGTTCTAGCATACATACTGACCCTGCCAAAAATATTAAAGCATCGAGTGTTTGCTTGTAGCTAGTTGCAAAGAGCACAATGGATGACTTGTTCATTGCGTACTGGAGTCTACATGTCGACAGCGTCCGCTACTAATGTAATGAAATAACTGAGAGTTAAGGCGAAACCTCTGTTAAATTAACTGGCAACTTTGCCTGATCACATGTAATTAATGATGTGAGTCAACACGAATCGCAAATGTGCCCATTGCCACCTCCCCCAATTAGGTCTATTACACACGAACACGCACACAAAAGCATCTGTCTCAAACAGCCTCTAACTGTTTGCAGTTTATAGCTAATTAGCTACATGTTGGAACTGCGGCGTAAGTAACCAAGCACTTGCATGCGTATTTCACAGTTTCATTTCCTCTGACGTAGTTCAAACAACAAATATAATTTGCAAATAACTACAGATACACATTACTTTCCAAATGTATTTCAGCATTCGGAGAACGAAAAAATTGCAACTCATAAATATAAAGAAGCTCGAAAGTTAGCGCGGACTTCATTGCGAGATGCTTATAATAGTTTCCACAACAAAACTTTGTCTCGAAACCTGGAGTAAAATCCAAAGAGATTGTGGCCGTATGTAAAGTATGCTAGCGGCAAAACACAATCATGCCTTCTCTCTGCGATAGCGCTGGAAATACCATCGATGACAGTGCTGCTAAAGCAGTGTTACTGAACACAGCTTTCAGAAATTCCTTCACAAAAGAAGACGAAGTAAATATTCCAGAATTCGAATCAAAAACAGCTGCCAGCATGAGTAATTTGGAAGCAGATATCCTCGGAGTAGTGAAGCAACTTAACTCACTTAATAAAAGTAACTCTTACGGTCCACACTGTATACCAATTAGGTTCCTTTCTGAGTATGCTAATGCAATAGCTTCATACTTAACAACCATACACAACCGCTCGCTCGACGAAAGATCCGTACCCAAAGACTGGAAAGTTGCACAGGTCACACCAATATTCAAGAAAGGCAACATAAGGATTCCACTAAATTACAAGTCCCTGTCACGACGTCGATATGTAGCAGGATTTCGGAATGTATATTGTGTTCGAACATTATGAATTACTTCAAAGATAACGATCTATCGACGCTAATAGTCAACACGGATTTAGAAAATACCATTCATGTGTAAGACAACTATCTCTTTACACACGAAGTGTTGAGTGCTATCGACAAAGGATTTCCAATTTATTTCGTGTTTCTAGATTTGCAGACGTCTCTTGAAACCGTATCTCAAAAACGGCTTGTAATCAAATTGCATGCTTATCGACTATCTTATCAGTTATGCGACAGGACTCGTTGTTTCCTGTCAGAGAGGTCACAGTTCGCAGCAATTGCCGGAAAGTCATCGAGTAAAACAGAAATGATTTCAGATAGTATTATAGGCCCTCTGTTGTTCCTTATCTATAAAAACGAGTTAGGAGACCATCTGAGCAGCCGTCTTAGGTTGTTTGAAGATGATGTTGTCGTTTATCTTCTAGTGAAGTCATCAAAAAATCAAAACCAATTGCAAAACGATTTAGATATGTGTATAACGCGAAGATTGGCAATCGACACTAAATAATGAAAAGTGTGACGTCATCCACGTAGGTGCTAAAAGGAATTCGTTAAACCTCGGTTACACGATAAATCAGTCAAATCTAAAGGCCGGTAAATTCAACTAAATACCTAAGAATTACAATAATGAACAACTTTACTTGGAAAAAGTACATAGAAAATGTTGTGGGGAAGGCGAACCAAAAACTGCGTTTTATTGGCAGAAAAGCTAGAAGGCAGAATAAATCTACTAAAGAAACTGCCTACACTTGGCTTGTCCGTCCTCTTTTAGAGTACTGCTATGTTGTTTGGGGTCCTTACCAGATAGGATTGACGAAGAACATCGAGAAAGTTCAAAGAAGGGCAGTACTTTTTATATTATCGCGAAGTAGGGGAGAGAGTGTCACTGGCCGGCCTTTATTTCCGGGCGGTTCTAGGCACTTCAGTCCGGAACTACGCTGCTGCTACGGTCGCAGATTCGAATCCTACTTCGGGCATGGATGTGTGTGATGTCCTTAGGTTAGTTAGGTTTAATTAGTTCTAAGCCTAGGGTACTGATGACCTCAGATGTTAAGTCGCATAGTGTTTAGAGCCACTTTTTGAGGGTGTCACTGAAATGATAGAGGATCTGCGGTGGACTTCATTAAAACAAAGGCGTTTTTCATTGCCTCGTAATCTTCTCACGAAATTTCAATCACCATCTTTCTCCTCCGAATGCGAAAATACAAAGGGAGAAACGATCATAATAAAATAAGGGAAATCAGAACTCGCCCAAGAAGATATTGTTCATTCTTTCCGTGCGCTGTTCGAGATTGGAATAATAGAGATTTATTGTGAAGGTCTTTCGATGAATCCTCTGCCAAGCTTTTAAATGTGATTTACAGAGTAGCCATGTAGACAGATATAGATGTAGGTATGTTCCACCAATAAAATGCCAAAGAATGATACTAGTCATTCAGACTTTTTTCATACCTATGAAATTACACACTATGACTTCCCATAGCGACAATATTAAGTAGACATAAACGTATTTACGCTATACGGATGAAACATTATGATCAACGGGTACAGCTCTTAAGAAAGTTAATGAATGTAAATCTGGTAATGTGAGCGAGAGCTAGCGAATCTGGTTGACAGAGATTTACTCCAAATATTGTTTCAGCACCGGCAATTTGCCTCACTGATGGCATATTCCGTCGCTTCATAATGTTTTGATTGAAAATACCCTTTAATGAGCAAATTATACCGGATTATCAAGCTTCTACAAATCTTTTGGATTTTGTCATTGATATACAGGGCGTTTCAAAAAGAAAGAGCAGATTTCAAACATTTATTTCTCAAAAACTACAAATGATAGAAACACAATTCAAACGTTTCTTGTCAGAGAAAGGTTCAAAGTTTTTCAATGGTCCGCGCAGAAGTTCCATGCAAATCCGCAGTGGCGCTGGCGTTTGTTTGTAGGAAAATGGCGACGACACCACAGGAACGATCATTTTGTGTGCTGCAATTTGCAAAGTTAGAGTCCATTGTTGGTGTGCAACGTGCATTCCGCCGTCAATTCAACAAACAGCCGCCTCGTCATAAGCAAATTTATGAGTGGCATCACAGATTCGTAGAAGATGGTTGCATCTGCAAGCGAAAAAGCACGGGTCGTCCACGCACATCGGATGAAAATGTCGAGCGTGTCCGTGCAGCTTACGAAAGGAGCCCTAGAAAATCCACGGCACGGGCAAGTCACGAACTAAACATGTCTAAAACAACGGTATGGCGCGTTCTGAGTAACCGTCTGCACATGAAGCCGTACAAACTGCAGTTATTGCAAGCATTGCGTCCTGACGACCACAACAAAAGGTTCGACTTTTCAACTGCAATTCTACAGGACATGGAAGAGGACAATTTTGCCGAACGATTAATTTTTTCAGATGAATCAACGTTTCACATTTCTGGTAAAGTTAATCGGCATAACGTACGAATTTGGGCGAGTGAAACTCCGAGGGACGTTATTCAACATGAAAGAGACTCACCAAAGGTTAACGTCTTTTGTGCAATTTCGGTAAACAAAGTTTATGGACCTTTCTTTTTCATGGAGAAAACTATCACAGGAACCATTTACCTGGACATGTTAGAAAACTGGCTATTTCCTCAACTTCAGGAAGATTCAAATCACTTCATCTTCATGCAAGATGGCGCCCCACCACACTTCTCTGAACCTGTACGACGGTACCTAAATAACACCATTCCAGGACGGTGGATTGGAAGAGCAGGAGCACAAGATCAATGTCATCGTCTGTGGCCTCCCAGGTCACCAGACCTTACACCCTGCGATTTTTATTTGTGGGGGTACATAAAGGACTGTGTTTATGTCCCACCTATGCCCGCTACTCTTCAAGAGGTACGACATCGAATTGTTGCGGCCGTGAATTCGGTAACTAAAGACCAGTTGCGTCGTGTGTGGCAAGAAATGAGATACCGGTTTGATATTTGTCGTGTAACAAATGGTGCTCATATTGAGGTACAGTTTTGATATTTGTTGTGTAACATTTGGTACTCATATTGAGTGAAGGACCGTTGGAATTGTGTTTCTATCATTTGTAGTTTTTGAGAAATAAATGTTTGAAATCTGCTCTTTCTTTTTGAAACGCCCTGTATAACGTTTCAGTTTGCAGCAATGGTGTTCATGTTATATATATTTAATTTACTATGAGTCACCGTACAAAACATGTAACTTACCAGTGTATTTTTCTATCTGTCCGACTAAGTCTGAGGCATGTATGTCGTTGTTACTAATGCTCAAACCATTTACGAAGTATCATGTTTTACCAACTGTTAACGTAGTTCGGATTCAGTGAGCTGTTTACTCATATCATGAAACAACTTGTAATGTTATCGTTACTTAGATGAACATCAACAGGTTCTCACCCTCACAAAGAAGAAGGATATTATTTATAGGTTGCGCAGAAGATCTAATTACTGTTTTGAATTTATACATTCATTTAGTTTAATAGTTTCGAGAATATCACAAGAATTTCTTGAAAAAATCATTCGTTCCAAGACCATTGTTATAATGACAAACAATCTCGATGAAAGTTACAAACCTAGGGTTACGGAATCGAGTTATCGCATTCTCTGTGAAACGAACTGAATAACGACAACATGGATCTCAAGTGGTATATTGCACCTAACCCACACACTAAGGAAAAAAAAATTAGAAAAAACATATAAGTAATGTAAATTAGAACAAGTGGGGTGTAACAACAACTGCCGGCCGCGGTGACCGAGCGGTTCTAGGCGCTTCATTCCGGAACAGCGCTAAAGCAAAGAGAGCTTCACTGCAAGTTTAAACGCAGCCAAAACCTCTCAGACAAACAGAAGCTAAACGATGTCAAAGTTAGCGTAAGGAGGGCTATGCGTGAAGCGTTCAGTGAATTCGAAAGTAAAATTCTATGTACCGACTAGACAGAAAATCCTAGGAAGTTCTGCTCTTAGGTTAAATCATAAGTGGCTCGAAACAGCATATCCAGACGCTCTGGGATAATGATGGCATTGAAACAGAGGACGACACGCGTAAAGCTGAAATACTAAACACCTTTTTTTCCAAAGCTGTTTCACAGAGGAAGACCGCACTGCAATTCCTTCTCTAAATCCTCGCACAAACGAAAGAATGGCTGACATCGAAATAAGTGTCCAAGGAATAGAAAAGCAACTGGAATCACTCAACAGAGGAAAGTCCACTGGACCTGACGGGATACCAATTCGATTCTACACAGAGTACGCGAAAGAACTTGCCCCGCTTCTAACAGCCGTGTACCGCAAGTCTCTAGAGGAACGAGAAAAGAGCACAGGTAGTCCCAGTCTTCAAGAAGGGTCGTCGAGCAGATGCGCAAAACTATAGACCTATATATCTGACATCGATCTGTTGTAGAATTTTAGAACATGTTTTTTGCTCGCGTATCATGTCATTTCTGGAAACCCAGAATCTACTCTGTAGGAATCAACATGGGTTCCGGAAACAGCGATCGTGTGAGAGCCAACTCGCTTTATTTGTTCATGAGACCCAGAAAATATTAGATACAGGTTCTCAGGTAGATGCCATTTTCCTTGACTTCCGGAGGTCGTTCGATACGGTTCCACACTGTCGCCTGATAAACAAAGTAAGAGCCTACGGAATATCAGACCAGCTGTGTGGCTGGATTGAAGAGTTTTTAGCTAACATAACACAGCATGTTGTTCTCAATGGAGAGACGTCTACAGACGTTAAAGTAACCTCTGGCGTGCCACAGGGGAGTGTTATGGGACCATTGCTTTTCACAATATATATAAATGATCTAGTAGATAGTGTCGGAAGTTCCATGCGGCTTTTCGCGGATGATGCTGTAGTATACAGAGAAGTTGTAGCATTAGAAAACTGCAGAGAAATGCAGGAAGACCTGCAGCGGATAGGCACTTGGTGCAGGGAGTGGCAACTGACCCTTAACATAGACAAATGTAATGTATTGCGAATACATAGAAAGAAGGATCCTTTATTGTATGATTATATGATAGCGGAACAAACACTGGTAGCAGTTACTTCTGTAAAATATCTGGGAGTATGCGTGCGGAACGATTTGAAGTGGAATGATCATATAAAATTAATTGTTGGTAAGGCGGGAACCAGGCTGAGATTCATTGGGAGAGTTCTTAGAAAATGTAGTTCATCAACAAAGGAGGTGGCTTACAAAACACTCGTTCGACCTATACTTGAGTATTCCTCATCAGTGTGGAATCCGTACCAGGTCGGGTTGACGGAGGAGATGGAGAAGATCCAAAGAAGAGCGGCGCGTTTCGTCACAGGGTTATTTGGTAAGAGTGATAACGTTACGGAGATGTTTAGCAAACTCAAGTGGCAGACTCTGCAAGAGAGGCGCTCGGCTTCGCGGTGTAGCTTGCTGTCCAGGTTTCGAGAGGGTGCGTTTCTGGATGAGGTATCGAATATATTGCTTCCCCCTACTTATACCTCCCGAGGAGATCACGAATGTAAAATTAGAGAGATTCGAGCGCGCACGGAGGCTTTCCGGCAGTCGTTCTTAACGCGAACCATACGCGACTGGAACAGGAAAGGGAGGTAATGACAGTGGCACGTGAAGTGCCCTCCGCCACACACCGTTGGGTGGCTTGCGGAGTATAAATGTAGATGTAGATGTAGACTGCTACGGTCGCATGTTCGAATCCTGCCTCGGGGATGGATATGTGTGATGTCCTTGGGTTAGTTAGGTTTAAGTAGTTCTAAGTTCTAGGGGACTGATGACCTCAGATGTTAAGTCCCATAGTGCTCAGAGCCATTTGAACCATTTTAACAACAACTGACTTGGTTCACTATAAAACGAAGCATGGCATCTTTTGCTATGGGATAAACAGTATAAACAGTTTTTCAGCTCTTTAGAACCTCAGTATAATGCCAGGTTATATTCAAGAAACCAACTCTCGCACACGCGATATACTATAGGGATTAAACGCGAGGTGTGTAGCAACGAAGTCAGAATGTTCACGTCTGCTCATTCTGGCGGCCGAGGAAGGGTGCGTTTGAAGGTCGCAGCTGCAAAAACGAGCCGTCCGCCCCTCCCCCCCCCCCCCATCCACTCACCCTCTTCACTCTTCTTAAAGGGACCCTATAGTGGCCAAGGGGGCGCCTCAGTAAACACGGACTTACTGGAGGCGGTAGGTACGGTTATACAGCTGGCCCGAGCACATGAGAGGCGAAACTGCTCAGACGTCGCGAAATATTGCAAGCTTTAATACTGATGTGTCAGGCCAATCAAATCTCGGAGGCTTTAAACAAAACATAATGAGACGTCCCCTGCGGACGTGTCTCAAACGTAATTTCTTTATCTCGGTGTTGATTAATCAGCTTTTACAGCAGTTGCTACATTAAGTTTTATTCACGCCTTTCTAAAATATTATTTTATGCCACATGTTTCGAGTATAACCATCATCAGCAGTCTGTGTGCCGCCACAAGAAGAATAGTGAAAGTGCACAATGCTATTTTCAATTATATACCTCCACTGCGTTTGGTAAGAGGTTCAAGGGTAGAAAAGAAGCTTAAAACATCACGGAGAAAATATTGCTTGATTCATTCACCTATTGTTAATACAAGTACCTATGACGTCACACTCCGTGTAAACGAATTTTTGGGACTGTTCATCATTGAAGCTTCGTTCATTCGTTCCTACAATGATGGAAGGTCTGATAGCTGAACGTGTTCTTCTTACGTCACATGCTTTCACGTGTCAGAGTCAATACAATAGACTGTTTCTCTTTCCTGTAACCTGTAACATTTAATGGTCAGTTTCATTCCAAACTGCCCCATTCCAAATTCTCTCCAGAAAGACTGAGGATATCTCAGTTGATCCCTTAACGGTTTGGATCAGAGTATATGCTTCAGTGTTGGTAATAATGTGGGATTTGTGGGTCTACCAAGACCGCATATTCTTTTCTTCTGCGAAACGCGAAATACAAAGATGTTACCAGGAGCATGTCAGATTCAAATGTACTTTTAAATTAGTTTTAGCCAAAGGTAAATATAATACGAACTGCTTTTTGTGTTTCCTACATCTCACTACTTCAGAGGTCAGTTGTAAATGCTTATGTAGTGTGAGCGTCTCCTATGAAGGAAATTTACATTACGACTTTAAACTACTTTTATACTCCGAAAAGCGGTCTAAGGCGCTGCAGTCATGGACTGTGCGGCTAGTCCCGGCGGAGGTTCGAATCCTCCCTCGGGCATGGGTGTGTGTGTTTGTCCTTAGGATAATTTAGGTTAAGTAGTGTGTAAGCTTAGGGACTGATGACCGTAGCAGTTAAGTCCCATAATATTTCACACACATTTGAACATTTATACTCCGAAAATGTGAATATACGGCTGTGCTGTGAAGATATGGTTGGTTAATCGTAAGCGACTGCAGTGCAAGTTAACCCTCATGTTGTCCGCAATTTTTTATGCGATTGCTTTGGAAACGTCATTTATACGTAAAAGCGCTTGACAGGCCACAGTATGTAACAATACTGTTTTCATATGTTACAGATAAAAGAGATTCCACTGATGATATAGAATAAATGAAATACACTGATAATGGAAAGCACGAGGAGGAGGAGATTACTGTTTAACGACAACAAGATCATTAGATACGGATGGAGCACAAGCTCGGATTGGGGAAGGATGGGGAAGGAAATCAGCCGTGCCGTTTTAAAGGTACCGTCCCGGCATTTGCCTGAAACGATTTAGAGAAATCACGCAACACCTAAATCAGGATGGCCGGACGTGGGTTTGAAACGTTGTCCTTCCGAATGCGAGTCCAGTGTGATAAACACTGTGTCACCTCGCCCGGTATAATGGAGAACAATTTGTCTGGTGAGAACAGAGTGTTGTCATCAAGGTGGAACCAAAAATCGCATATTATTTTTCTATAGGCGTGGACCGATCAACACAAGACTGTAGCACGATTCCTCCTTTCATTCATCGTACGAATGATAAAGTGACAGATATTGCAAGTTGAAACGTCCCCTTTTAAACAATTTTACATGACTGTGGTTAAACTGACACACAATATTTTTAGCGCAACGCAATCTGACTATCAAAGATCCCTGCAAAAGAATGGCCCTGAGTAACATTAAACTATACCTTTCACAAATCACTTACCTCACAAAAATCTTCATTACTCGAACTACTGCAATACAGCGAGCGCCACTACTGTCAGCTAAATAAAAGATTCAAACTACGGAAGGCACTAACTACTGATAGGGATAGTTAGCAAATGAAAGATATTAATAGAGAACAAACAATGCGGTCGCAGGTTCGAATCCTGCCTCGGGCATGGGTGTGTGTGATGTCCTTAGGTTAGTTAGGTTTAAGTAGTTCTAAGTTCTAGGGGACTTATGACCTGAGATGTTGAGTCCCATAGTGCTCAGAGCCATTTGAACCATTTTTTTGAACAAACAATGTATTTACCTTAATAGTCATAATATATATAGCAGTTCATGACAAATTACAAAACTCCGCCATCTCTCTCCCCACATCCACCACTGCTGGCGGCTCACCTCCAACTGCGCAACGCTACGCGCTGTTCACAGCCAGCTGCCCAACACTACAATGGCGAGTATTACAACAATGCAAAGCAGCCACAGACTGCACACAGCACAGCCAGTGATTTTCATACAGAGGTGACGTTACCAATAAAAAAACCTAAACAGCCTACTTACATAGCCCCCATGCTCCCCACAAAAAATTTTACAAATTGTGTTGGGCACTGGGCAATACATGTTTGTTAAAATTTTTCATAATCGTAATTACAATAACAAAGAAATCAAATGCACACACTTATTGATACAATATTGGTCAAAAGCTAAAATTTTCTCACAGTCCATAAAGACAGTCCTAATCGTTCATCACAGTAAAATATCAGTGTTTTTCTCAAAGTCTGAGCAGTAAAAGAAAATGCACACGGAAGTAGTGGATTTCCATGCAGTCTTGAAGAAGTAGTGTTGTCCTTCCAACGGAAAGACAGTGCTGACTCTTGACATGCAGGCAGGTCATGGGCCACAACAGAGCAAACCCACAGCGGAGTCAGTCGAAGTTTTGAAGAGTATTGGTGGGTAGGTCATCACAGAGCAGACCCACTGTAGTCCTGGTAGAAATTACGGTATTGGTAGGCCACCAGAGGTGCAGACCCACTGCAGTACTTGTAGAAATAATGGTATTGATGGATCATCAAAGATGTATGTAGTCCTGGTAGAAATTACGTATTGGTAGGCCACCAGAGGTGCAGACCCACTGCAGTCCTTGTAGAAATAATGGTATTGGTGGGCCATCAAAGATGTAGACCCACTGTAGTCCTTGTAGAGATAATGGTACTGGTGGGCCATCAAAGATGCAGACCCACTGTAGTCCTTGTAGAGACGGCCAGCAGCCATCTGTTGCTACTGTGCAGGTGCTCAATCACCATCGAAGAGTCTTGCGGAGAATATAAGTCCATAACCACCACTTGTGCACTCACAAAGTTTTTGGAATTGTCCTTAGAACCAGCAATGCTGTTAACCAGTCCCTTGCTGAATTATTAACACACGTGCAAACACTAACAGTCCCTACTTCTCACATATTGTCCATATACTATGACCAACAGAAACGTGTGCAGTGAAATGTAACTTACAAGTTACTTAATTTGATGACCTGGTGTCAATTACAATTTTATAACATAAGAATACAATTACAAAGGTACAAAATACATCATTAAAGAACATAACAATACAGATAACATTTGTAGTAATAGGGGCTTTACAAAAGAATCGAAATAACATATACATCAGTGTTACAAGAATTATGACATGAGTACATACATAAAAGGTCAGAATGACTTTCGAAACATCAACTTCACATATGAGTATGAAAACAAAACAGAATAAATAATGTCTAAACATCTTTACAAAGTAAATAACACAATATTAGAAAAATTCTACAACAGAACATCAGCTAAACACATAAAGACAGGAAAAACACAAATATACAAGAGTACACAAACACATAGTGGGATAACACAAGGAAAGAACAGGGTTTCTTTTACTGCAGTATTTTGCAAACAAAACTTTCTTTACTTCTCAGAGATCTCCCTTCATTCGTCATTATTCCCAAAAAGTCCTATCTATACCTGCTTTCTGTATTCTATTCATATTTCTTTCAAAATAATTATGTCTCAGTGTACAATACTCATTTTGGCCCAAATCTTTTTCATATAACTTCTCAATGCATTTTTTCCCTATTGTCCATAGTCAGTTTCTTATATAGTCTACCACCTCTTAAGCTAACTTAAATCTACTGAGCTCAGATGCTAAACTAAGGGACGAGGCAATGCAGCAGCACAAAACAATTAACACTAACAGCAATGACAAAAAAATTCAAATTGCCAAAGTAAGCAACAATATTACAACTAATACAAGGCAATGAGCAGCAAACAAGAAAAATAAATCAGTAGTAAACTGACTTAGCAGAGTAACACAAAGTCAAATTCAGTAACACTATGCCTGGCAAACAGAAGCAGCTTATATCTAAACATGACAAAGCTCAAACAGAAAAAATATTACACTAAAAATGTCCATGTCTAATACCTATGTCACATCTTAACACTACAGTGATGCATCACGATAACTTACTCTACCAAAAAAAAAAAAAAAACTACCAAGCAGTTGAAAAGAAAATTATGTATGCAGTTACTATTATTAATCCCTTCTTATTGTTCTTTCCATTCCAAGAGCTCCTTTTTTTTAAGAATGTGGATTAAAAAATTATTATTTAATAGATCTGTTGACAGAAAGTGTTCACATTAGCAAATGCATTTTATTTTATAAAAGCAATGCTGCAACACAGCTGGAAACTAGATATCAAATGAAATAAGCAACTATGAAAAACAAAGCATAAAAATATCATTCAACAGTCATGTGACATTTCATAAGTTAGTAGAAATTCTCTCAACTCTCGTAGAAAGACACTTGTCCTAATCAGGTGTACAGTTGTACGAATATTTCCCATCAATTCATAAGCATTTCAGTAAGTAGCACAAAATACGAGTAATCATATGTTTGCAAGTAATGAGCGTGTCGTATTTGCGATGCTTGCTACAAAGGAATGTCAATAGCGAGGTTAATGGCCTCTTTTTTTTTTTCTCCACCTAATGGCTGTTTCTCCTGGTGGCTGGCACAGGTGGCCACTCAAGACGCATTACGTCAAGGTCACTTACCTCTCTTAACGAAATATTTACGACAGCAGTTTCCGCTACAGTGGCAGTCTCATATAAAAAAATTCACAGGTTGAGAATTTGGTTACAAATGTGTAGAAACAAAATCTTATGAATATAACAGTGTCCAAAATATTTTCGCCGGCATTGTGATACATTCACGCATATACACACATTTTATAACTCTTAAAGTACGATTCTTGGTTTCCAACATTCTTTTCATAAATCAGAGTCCCTAACCACTACTACTTAGTCCTTACCTTATTACACATGTACATATTCATAATCATCAACACATCTTCAATATTTCATGTAGTTACATAGCATAATCAGATTCCTCATATAGCATCATCTCATTGATCATAAACATACCTCAAAAGCATAATACACATCGTCGTTGTAAAAATAACATCATAACACCTCAGTCAAATCTCAAAATCGTCGTAGCTTTCTGCAATAATTTCAAATCCTAAAAAAATATTCTCTGCTCATTTCAATAGTGTCATCTACCTCAAACGTACTTTAAAATCATGATCCCATACCAAATACATCATTCAGAGCTCTCATAGTATCACAATGGTTCCGAAAAAATATGAACATTTCACAAAGTACAGACAAAATACAATTTCATAAGTGTGAAGGTATCCAACTAACATTAAACTATACCTTTCACAAATCACTTACCTCACAAAAATCTTCATTACTCGAACTACTGCAATACAGCGAGCCCCACTACTGTCAGCTAAATAAAAGATTCAAACTACGGAAGGCACTAACTACTGATAGGGATAGTTAGCAAATGAAAGATATTAATAGAGAACAAACAATGTATTTACCTTAATAGTCATAATATATATAGCAGTTCATGACAAATTACAAAACTCCGCCATCTCTCTCCCCACATCCACCACTGCTGGCGGCTCACCTCCAACTGCGCAGCGCTACGCGCTGTTCACAGCCAGCTGCCCAACGCTACAATGGCGAGTATTACAACAATGCAAAGCAGCCACAGACTGCACACAGCACAGCCAGTGATTTTCATACAGAGGTGACTTTACCAATAAAAAAACCTAAACAGCCTACTTACAAAGTATCAGATATATTAAAACTTATCTGCTCGGTCACTTTTTAATTTCTCCCACAAGGGCTAACACTATGATCTTCAGGTGGTACAGTGGATCACAGTACATTTTTGTATGTTGGATGTAGCCAACTATCGATTTTGAGTTCCATTTTCCTACAAATAAGGTATAATTATCACTTTTTAACATAATAAGGCACTAGGATTACAAAATTTAAACATTAATAAAGCTACTTAGATTATGTTCCAGCAGAAAGAAAGCTAAGTTTTATCATAAATACATATTTCATCTTTAGATGTCAGACACAAACGAAACTACAACATAAATAGTCCAGAAATTGTACAAATGTAGAAATAGAGTGTCTTGTAAGTGAAAGAGCGTTCAATACTAGCTTACATTGCGACTTAGAGATACAGAGGAGAAATATGTGTTTAACTTCTTACAGCATTTGCCGGCCGGAGTGGCCGTGCGGTTCTAGGCGCTACAGTCTGGAAACGAGCGACCACTACGGTCGCAGGTTCGAATCCTGCCTCGGGCTTGGATGTGTGTGATGTCCTTAGGTTAGTTAGGTTTAATTAGTTCTAAGTTCTAGGCGGCTGATGACCTCATAAGTTAAGTCGCATAGTGCTCAGAGCCATTTGAACCATCTTACAGCATTTCACTCACGAATATCATTACTGCAAAAAAGAAAACTATGAAGAATAAAAAGCTTGGAAACCTATATTTCAGTACATTTATATGTTAATGTTTCGATTTAGTGATTTGGGAACTGAATTAAGATTTAAGACATTCAAAAACAAATGGTAGCAAAAGTTACTGTTCATCGTCTAGTATGCTTGAAAAGGTTCTAAAAAAGTCCATTGCCATTGTGTTAGCTTTGTCACTGAGTGCGTACTGCCCAAGTTTTCTGTTCTTCATAGAGGTTCAGTTTCTGGTCGTTGTCTTGTTTTTGAAGTATTGTTAGATTATTCTCTAAGTTGTCAAAAACATGTGTTGTTACGTTAATGTGAGAGGTATGAGAGATTTATTGGGATGTTGTACCTAAATCCATTTATATGTTCTTTATGTCTAGTTTAAGTCTAGTAGGTACTGGGAGATGAAGAAACTTGCACAGGATGGGGTAGCATGGAGAGCTGCATCAAACCAGTCTCAGGACTGAAGACAACAATAAGTCTAGTTAGAAAGCTTGGTCCATTGTGACTCACATATTGCACCGAGCATTCATTGCACCTTATCTTGTAAATGTCTGATTTGGAAGTGTGTCGTTGTTGGATTTTATGGTATGTAGCAGTCTACTACATGCTTTATTGCGCACGGGAAAAGCATCTCTCACACTACGAACCATTTTGAGCAAAACTTATTTAACAGTAGTGCTACATCTTGGGTTTACCACAGGTAATGTTATGTTTCTGTGACGCTCAACAGAAATACGTCATTGGGGATGAAGCAATGCAAAGTGGCAGAAATCGCGGAACAGAAAATATACTAAAACTGCTGAATTATGGAAAACAAAATAAACCTAATACCTGTGAGGTTCTACAGAGATTATGCGAGAGAACTTGCTCCCCTGCTAGCAGTAGTTTATCGCAGATCACTGCAGCAATGAAGGATGCCTAGCAATCGGAAAAAATGCTGATGGCAGTCTCTTGTAGAATTACGGAGCGTAGAGTATGTTTATATAAATGAAAGTTACAGTTTTAAAAATCAAGAATAAGTCGAATTACTGCATTATATGGGCAAACCTTATAGCATAAGCAGCTGCAACTGTCATGTTTTTTATGCATTAATCACCGTTGGCCATCGATACATATCTACACAGTAATGAAATCCTTCCCATACTCGGTGTAGCATGTCCTCTGTAATGGTCTGCAGAGCGTGTTTTATACGATCACACACTTCCTCAAGGGATACCGGCATTGGCAGTACATAAACAGCAGGGTGTTAAACCAGGGGAACGCGGTAGCCAGGGGTTGTCTGCTGTTGCAGCAGGTCTGACCCAGCACAGGTGAAGAACACCATTGAGAAGCTCTCGTAGATGCCTGTGAAAATGGGGCCGAGCACCGACCAGTTGCAAAGGGTAATCATGATATGTAGTGTTCAGCGGGGTAACAAGCGGGTTTCCGTCATTTGTCGTTCGGAGAAAGATGGGCCGTGAAGTTTCTCGCACTACACCGCACAGAAAACGTTGACTTTTGGAGACCCACTCTGATTCGCTATCAGCCTATCTGGTTTCTCGCTTCTCCAGATACGGGCATTGTGTGTTCACCTTTCCAATTACATGGAAAGTGATTTCGCCGCAGAGGATGAGCCTTCCTATAAAACCAGTAACCTTAATTTTTATCTACAGGTCATCAAAAAAGCCAAGCCTTTTCACTTTGTCTGCTGTTGTAAAGGCTTGCAACAACCGAATTTTGTAGGCTTTATGACACATACGCTTATTAAACACCTTCCACACTGTAACCTTTCATCTACATCTACATCATACTTCGCAAGCCACCTAATGGTGGATGGCGGAGGGTACTTTCGGTACCACTATCTGATCACTCCAACCCCGTTCCAATCGCGAACAGTGCGTGGGAAGAATGATTGTCGGTAATCCTCTGTATTGACGCAAATTTTTCGAATTTTCTCCTCATGGTCAATTCACGTGATGTATGTGGGTGGAAGTAATATGTAGTCCGACTCTTCCTGTAAAGTGCTGTCCCGAAATTTCAATAGTAAATCTCTCCGTGATGCATAACGTCTCACTTGTAACGTCTGCCAGTGGAGTTTGTTTTGCATCTACGTAGTGGTCTAGGGGTAGCGTCTTTATTCATAATCAAAACGTCTTCGGTCCCGGGTTCGATCCCCGCCACTGCCTAAATTTTGATAAATAATCAGCATTGGCGGCCGAAGACTTCCGACATAAGAAGTCAGCCTCATTCTGCCAACGGCCTTGTCAAAGAGGGCGGAGGAGCGGATAGAGGTTCAGGGCACTCTCTTGTCCTAGGGGTGGGAAATTGCCCCTAAAGGCGGAACAAACAGCAATGATCAACGACATGAGGATGCAGAAGGCAATGGAAACCACTGCATTAAAGACACGTAACGTGTATCCACAGGACATGTGGCCTGTAATTGAAGAAGTGTCATGATGATTTCTCCTTTGGCAAAAGATTCCGGAATAGCACCCCATTCGGATCTCCGGGAGGGGACTGCCAAGGGGGAGGTTACGATGAGAAAAAGATTGAATAATCAACGAAAGGATAACGTTCTACGAGTCGGGGGGTGGAATGTCAGAAGCTTGAACGTGGTAGGGAAACTAGAAAATCTGAAAAGGGAAATGCAAAGTCTCAATCTAGATATAGTAGGGGTAAGTGAAGTGGAAGGAAGACAAGGATTTCTGGTCAGATGAGTATCGGGTAATATCAACAGCAGCAGAAAATGGTATAACAGGTGTAGGATTCGTTATGAATAGGAAGGTAGGGCAGAGGGTGTGTTACTGTGAACAGTTTAGTGACCGGGTTGTTCTAATCAGGATCGACAGCAGACCAACACCGACAACGATAGTTCAGGTATACATGCTGACGTCGCAAGCTGAAGATGAACAGATAGAGAAAGTGTATGAGGATATTGAAAGGGTAATGCAGTATGTAAAGGGGGACGAAAATCTAATAGTCATGGGTACTGGAATGCAGCTGTAGGGGAAGGAATAGAAGAAAAGGTTACAGGAGATTATGGGCTTGGGACAAGGAATGAAAGAGGAGAAAGACTCATTGAGTTCTGTAACAAGTTACAGCTAGTAATAGCGAATACCCTGCTCAAGAATCACAAGAGGAGGAGGTATACTTGGAAAAGGCCGGGAGATACGGGAAGATTTCAATTAGATTACATCATGGTCAAACAGAGATTCCGAAATTCTCTAACACTATAGATACAGCAATAAGGAATAGCGCAGTAGGCAGTACAGTTGAAGAGGAATGGACATCTCTAAAAAGGACCATCACAGAAGTTGGGAAGGAAAACATAGGTACAAAGAAGGTAGATGCGAAGAAACCATGGGTAACAGAAGAAATACTTCAGTTGATTGATGAAAGGAGGAAGTACAAACATGTTCCGGGAAAATCAGGAATACAGAAATACAAGTCGCTGAGGAATGAAATAAATAGGAAGTGCAGGGAAGCTAAGACGAAATGGCTGCAGGAAAAATGTGAAGACATCGAAAAAGATATGATTGTCGGAAGGACAGACTCAGCATACAGGAAAGTCAAAACAACCATTGGTGACATTAAAAGCAACGGTGGTAATATTAAGAGTGCAACGGGAATTCCACTGTTAAATGCAGAGGAGAGAGCAGATAGGTTGAAAGAATACATTGAAAGCCTCTATGAGGGTGAAGATTTGTCTGATGTGATAGAAGAAGAAACAGGAGTCGATTTAGAAGAGATAGGGGATCCAGTATTAGAATCGGAATTTAAAAGAGCTTTGGAGGACTTACGGTCAAATAAGGCAGAAGGGATAGATAACATTCCATCACAATTCCTAAAATCATTGGGGGAAGTGGCAACAAAACGACTATTCACGTTGGTGTGTAGAATATATGAGTCTGGCGACATACCATCTGACTTTCGGAAAAGCATCATCCACCCAATTCCGAAGACGGCAAGAGCTGACAAGTGCGAGAATTATCGCACAATCAGCTTAACAGCTCATGCATCGATGCTGCTTACAAGAATAATATACAGAAGAATGGAAAAGAAAATTGAGAATGCGCTAGGTGAAGATCAATTTGGCTTTAGGAAAAGTAAAGGGGCGAGAGAGGCAATTCTGACGTTACGGCTAATAATGGAAGCAAGGCTAAAGAAAAATCAAGACACTTTCATAGGATTTGTCGACTTGGAAAAAGCGTTCGACAATATAAAACGGTGCAAGCTGTTCGAGATTCTGAAAAAAGTAGGGGTAAGCTATAGGGAGAGACGGGTCATATACAATATGTACAACAACCAAGAGGGAATAATAAGAGTGGGCGATCAAGAACGAAGTGCTCGTATTAAGAAGGGTGTAAGACAAGGCTGTAGCCTTTCGCCCCTACTCTTCAATCTGTATATCGAGGAAGCAATGATGGAAATAAAAGAAAGGTTCAGGAGTGGAATTAAAATACAAGGTGAAAGGATATCAATGATACGATTCGCTGATGACATTGCTATCCTGAGTGAAAGTGAAGAAGAATTAAATGATGTGCTGAACGGGATGAACAGTCTAATGAGTACACAGTATGGTTTGAGAATAAATTGGAGAAAGACGAAGGTAATGAGAAGTAGTAGAAATGAGAACAGCGAGAAACTTAACATCAGGATTGATGGTCACGAAGTCAATGAAGTTAAGGAATTCTGCTACCTAGGCAGTGAAATAACCAATGACGGATGGAGCAAGGAGGACATCAAAAGCAGACTCGCTATGGCAAAAAAGGCATTTCTGGCCAAGAGAAGTCTACTGATATGAAATATCGGCCTTAATTTGAGGAAGAAATTTCTGAGGATGTACGTCTGGAGTACAGCATTGTATGGTAGTGAAACATGGACTGTGAGAAAACCGGAACAGAAGAGAATCGAAGCATTTGAGATGTGGTGCTATAGACGAATGTTGAAAATTAGGTGGACTGATAAGGTAAGGAATGAGAAGGTTCTACGCAGAATCGGAGAGGAAAGGAATATGTGGAAAACACTGATAAGGAGAAGGGACAGGACAGGATGATAGGACATCTGCTAAGACATGAGGGAATGACCTCTATGGTACTAGAGGGAGCTGTAGAGGGCAAAAACTGTAGATGAAGACAGAGATTGGAATACGTCAAGCAAATAATTGAGGACGTAGGTTGCAAGTGCTACTCTGAGATGAAGAGGTTAGCACAGGAAAGGAATTCGTGGCGGGGCCGCATCAAACCAGTCAGTAGACTGATGACCCAAAAAAAAAAAAAAAAAAAACGCTCTCTCGCCAGCTAAACGATCCGGTGACGAAACGCTCCGCTCATCGTTGGATCTTCTCTATCTCCTCTATCAGTCCTACCTGACAGGGATCCCAGATAGATGAAAAATAGTCAAGAATCGGGCTAACAAGCGCCTTATAAGTCACTTCTTTCGTGGATGAGTTACATTTACTTACGATTCTTGCGATGAATCTGAGTCTTGAGTCTGCTTATTCCATTATCTGTTTTACGTGGTCATTACACTTAAGGTCGCTGTGGATAGCTACGCCTGGGAATTTTACGGCAGACGCTGTCTCCAACTGTTTGTCATCAGTAGTTCAGTTGTACAGTACTGGATTTCTTTTCCTATGAATGCGCAATATGTTACATTTACTTACGTTCAGGGTCAACTGCCAGAGCCTTCACGAATCATCAATTGTCTGCAGGTCGTTCTGCAAATTATTACCATATACTGGCGTCGCTACTTTGGTATAGACAACTGCATCATCTGCCAATAGCCTTACAGAGCATCCGACGCTTTCTACTAGATCATTAAATATAATGTCAACAGCAACGGTCCTATCACACTTCCCTGTAGTACTACGGATATTACCTTTACATTTGTCGATTTTGTTCTGTTGCGGGCGACGTGTTGCGTTCTATCTGCAAGAAAGTCTTGAATCCAACCGCAAGTCTGCACCGATAGTTCATAGGTTCGCGTATTGTTCATTAAACGGCAATGCGTGACGGTGACAGATGCCTTACTGAACTCAAGTACCGCGGCGTCAACCTGAGCCCCGTTGTCCACTGCGCTGTGGACCTCATGGGGGAACAGAGCGAGCTGTGTTTCGCAGGATCTCTGTTTGCGGACTCCATGTTGATGTTTGTAGAGGAGACGTTCATTTTCCAAAAAGTGATAATTTTTTAGCATAAAACAGGTTCCATAATTCTAAAACAAATTTACGTCAACGATATAGGTCTATAATTATGGGGATCAGTGTTACGATCTTTCTTAAAAACTAGAATGACTTGCGCTTTTTTCAGGTCTTTAGGTACCTTTGGTTTCTCAAGCGATCCGCGATATATTACTGCTCGAAGGGGAGCAAGTTCTTTCGCATAATCTTTATAGAATCTTATCTCATCTGGTCCTGATGCCTTTCCACTACTAAACGATTGTAGCTGCTTTTCAGTCCAGCGATCGGTTATCTCAATATCTGCCGTTTCGACGTTCGTAGGACGATACAAAGGAGGGACAATGCTATGATCTTCCGCGGTGAAACAACTTCGGAAGACCGAATTCAGTATTTCGGCCTTCTCTCTGTTATCTTCCTTTTCGGTGCCTGTGTGGTCGCTGAGAGAATGAATAGATGATTTCGACTCACTTACTGATTTTACATACGACCAAAATTTCTTAGGGTATTTACTTAGGTCGTTTGACAACGTGTTACTTTCAAAATCATTGAACGCTTCTCTCATTGCTCTCCTTACGCTAATTTTCGCTTCGTTCAGCTTTTCTTTGTCAGCTAGGATTTTACTTCTCTTGAATCTGAGATGAAGTGCTCTTTGTTTACATAGCGCTTTTCTAACACGGCTATTAAACCATTGTGGATCTTTCCCATCCCTTAAAACCTCACTCGGAATATGCTTGTCTAGGGCATATTGAACGATGCCTTTGAATTTTTTCCATTTGTTCTCCACGTCTTCGTCCGCATCACCGAAAATTTGATGCTGACTGCTGAGATATTCTGAAATCCGAATCCTGTCAACCTTGCTGAGCAAATATATCTCCCTATCTTTCTTAACATTTCTTGTAGAACCCGTCGTCATAGATGCTGTCACAGCGATACCTTCATCTACGTTAACTGATACCATAAGATCAGGTCATTTTGTTGCCAGGACTACTAAGACGTTACCTTCACGAGTTGGTTCTCTATCTGCTCAAGGTAATTTTTGGACAAGACATCCAGAACAATGCCACACGAATCCCTGTCTCTGGCACCAGTTTTGAAGGCATAACTCTCCCAATCTATTGCTGGTAAGTTGAAGTCACCCCCTATTCCAACGGCATGTACAGGAAAATTACTACTGCTATTCTGCAAGTTCTATCTGAAGTGCTCTACAGATACAGATCCTGACCAAGGTGGACGATGAAGCATCCGATCACCATTTTTGACCGTTCTTTGATACTTAGTTTCATCCAGATTAATTCACATTTTCAGTCCGTGATAACCTCGTTAGATTTTATCATCTACATCTACATGGATACTCTGCAAATCACATTTAAGTGCTTGGCAGAGGGTTCATCGAACCAACTGCATAATTGTCTATTATTCCAATATTGTACAGCGCGCGGAATGAAAGAACACCTATATTTTTCCGTACGAGCTCTGATTTCCCTTATTTTATCGTGGTGATCGTTTCTCCCTATGTAGGTCGGTGTCAACAAAATATTTTCGCATTCGGAAGAGAAAGCTGGTGACTGGAATTTCGTGAAAAGATTCCGTCGCAACGAAAAACGCCTTTCTTAACAATTTCCAACCCAAATCCTGTATCATTTCAGTGATACTTTCATATTTCTTTATAATACAAAACGTGCTGCCCTTCTTTGAACTTCTTCGATGTACTCCTTTAGTCCTATCTGGTAAGGATCCCACACAGCGCAGCAGTATTCTAAAACAGGACGGACAAGCTTAGTCTCTTTAGTAGATCTGTTACATTTTCCAAGTGTCCTGCCAACACAACGCAGTCTTTGGTTAGCCTTCCCCACAACATTTTCTGTATGTTCCTTCCAGATTAAGTTGTACGTAATTGTAATTTCTAGGTATTTAACTGAATTTACGGCCTTTAGATTTGACTGATTTATCTTGTAACCGAAGTTTAACGAATTTCTCTTAGCACTCATGTGGATGACGTCACACTTTTCGTTATTTTGGGTCAACTGCCAATTTTCCTAACATTCTGAAATTTTTACTGGAATAAAAACGCCATCACCATTGGCGAGTAACCTATTCTTACGATAAACATTCCAATCTGAACTTAGGATTTCGTTGTCACTGACGTCTGGTTTCAACCAGCCTTCTATTCCCAATACTCTCTGTGCATTATAACCTTCAGTAAGCGATACTAATTCTGGGACCTTTCCTAGGATGTTTCTGCAGTTAACGTAAGCCATATTGATCTTTTATATCTCTGATCTGCGAGGACCAAGATTCTCTGAGGCCACTGTGGCTGAGTTCACAGGCAAATCGCCTTCGATCCCAAGGGAGGTTTTCTCGAACCTGAAAAAGCACCATTTGCACGCCATACGTGCTCCGCTACTGTAGTAGAAGCTTCCTGCGTGTAGTGCACGCCTGACATATTAAGGAGAATCCTACAATTTTGCACTTGATAGCGGAGGTCGAGAATTTCGCATCCGATACCGTCGCAGAGCCGCATGAGCCTCTGGTTTAGACCTCCCACTCTGCTCAAAACCAGAGGCCGGCGATGTACCCTCGGTAGGATGCTCATATACATAGCTTAGCCTGCACACTGCGTGCGCTGCTAGTTCACCAAATCAGCCACTCGGTGAAAGGAGCCGGGGATGGCCTCAGAACTCAAGCGGCAGGCGTCATTCGTGCCGACAGGTGCCACTACATGCAGCCGGTTGCACCCACTGCGCTCGATAGCCGTCGGCAGGGCCTCACACATCACGGATGAGACCTCCCGGCAAACATACCGAATGCACATGGAATTCTTTCGCGCCTTGCCTGCTGTTTCCCTAAGGGGCTGCATCACCCGTCTAACATTGGAGCTCCCAATGACAAGCGTACCCACCCTCTGTACTTGTCCGGACTGGGCAGGAAAATCGACAGCTGGCCCTACAGGAGAGGCATCACGTGCTGGCTCAGAATCATCATCTACACTGGGAAGCACCTCGTACCTGCTTCTAAAGGCGTAGGGAGCCAGCCGCACGACCTGCTCCCTCTTTCGTCTTCTGGCCAGTGTTACGCAAACCCATTACTGTCTGTCATCCACTCTGGAGTGAGGAAGGACCGGTCAGATGTTGCGTATCAGAAGCCGCAGCGACGTCCGGGTCACCAGGGAATTTGAGTGGCACCAAAGATGTCGCACGTCTCGTCATTGACGCCCCGACGTCACCGCAACTTTGAGCGTTAGCTAGAAGCCTGTCAACCGTAGCCAACGCAGCTTCCAGCTGTTTACAGACAGTAGCCAACTCTCCTTGTGTCCGCTCACAACAAGCACAGTCCCTAGCCATATCGTACTGAGTTTAAAATAGATACAAGGTCTCAAATGGCGCTACTGAGTTTGAAATGTATGCAAAATATACCAAAGGAGAATAAAGTAACACTAAAAGTTGCTGTGCAGATTTCTCCCTGTACTCTGAGACTGCAGGCTATTAAACAGAAACAAATTTCTCTACTGAAGTTGATGTATTTAGAGATACCTGTTATTAGGAATCCTGTTCACCGAAAAGTTACTGCACGAGATAAATATTCAAACTAGAATGCACCGATCTAATGTGTATGCTGTCTACTAACATAAAATTAAAACTTTGTGGCCTGACGGAGTTTATGGCGACGGGAAACTTTACACTAGGAAGCCGCCCTGTGTTGTTGTTGTGGTCTTCAGTCCTGAGACTGGTTTGATGGAGCTCTCCATGCTACTCTATCCTGTGCAAGCTTCTTCATCTCCCAGTACCTACTGCAACCTACATCCTTCTGAATCTGCTTAGTGTATTGATCTCTTGGTCTCCCTCTACGATTTTTACCCTCCACGCTGCCTTCCAATGCTAAATTTGTGATCCCTTGATGCCTCAAAACATGTCCTACCAACCGATCCCTTCTTCTAGTCAAGTTGTGCCACAAACTTCTCTTCTCCCCAATCCTATTCAATACCCCCTCATTAGTTACGTGATCTACCCACCTTATCTTCAGCATTCTTCTGTAGCACCACATTTCGAAAGCTTCTATTCTCTTCTTGTCCAAACTGGTTATCGTCCATGTTTCACTTCCATACATGGCTACACTCCATACAAATACTTTCAGAAACGACTTCCTGACACTTAAATCTATACTCGATGTTAACAAATTTCTCTTCTTCAGAAACGATTTCCTTGCCATTGCCAGTCTACATTTTATATCCTCTCTACTTCAACCATCATCAGTTATTTTACTCCCTAAATAGGAAAACTCCTTTACTACTTTAAGTGTCTCATTTCCTAATCTAATCCCCTCAGCATCACCCGATTTAATTTGACTACATTCCATTATCCTCGTTTTGCTTTTGTTGATGTACATCTTATATCCTCCTTTCAAGACACTGTCCATTCCGTTCAACTGCTCTTCCAAGTCCTTTGCTGTCTCTGACAGAATTACAATGTCATCGGCGAACCTCAAAGTTTTTACTTCTTCTCCATGAATTTTAATACCTACTCCGAATATTTCTTTTGTTTCCTTTACTGCTTGCTCAATATACAGATTGAATAACATCGGGGAGAGGCTACAACCCTGTCTCACTCCTTTCCCAACCACTGCTTCCCTTTCATGCCCCTCGACTCTTATAACTGCCATCTGGTTTCTGTACAAACTGTAAATAGCCTTTCGCTCCCTGTATTTTAGCCCTGCCACCTTCAGAATTTTAAAGAGAGTATTCCAGTTAACGTTGTCAAAAGCTTCCTCTAAGTCTACAAATGCTAGAAACGTAGGTTTGCCTTTTCTTAATCTTTCTTCTAAGATAAGTCGTAAGGTTAGTATTGCCTCACGTGTTCCAACATTTCTACGGAATCCAGACTGATCTTCCCCGAGGTCCGCTTCTACCAGTTTTGCCATTCGTCTGTAAAGAATTCGCGTTAGTATTTTGCAGCTGTGACTTATTAAACTGATAGTTCGGTAATTTTCACATCTGTCAACACCTGCTTTCTTTGGTATTGGTATTATTATATTATTCTTGAAGTCTGTGTGCATTTCGCCTGTCTCATACATCTTGCTCACCAGATGGTAGAGTTTTGTCAGGACTGGCTCTCCCAAGGCCATCAGTAGTTCTAATGGAATTTTGTCTACTCCCGGGGCCTTGTTTCGACTCAGGTCTTTCAGTGCTCTGTCAAACTCTTCACGCAGTATCTTATCTCCCATTTCATCTTCATCTACATCCTCTTCCATTTCCATAATACTGTCCTCAAGTACATCGCCCTTGTATAAACCCTCTATATACTCCTTCCACCTTTCTGCCTTCCCTTCTTTGCTTAGAACTGGGTTGCCATCTGAGCTCTTGATATTCATACAAGTGGTTCTCTTCTCTCCAAAGGTCTCTTTAATTTTCCTGTAGGCAGTATCTATCTTACCCCTAGTGAGACAAGCCTCTACATCCTTACATTTGTCCTCTAGCAATCCCTGCTTAGCCATTTTGCACTTTCTGTCGATCTCATTTTTGAGACGTTTGTATTCCCTTTTGCCTGCTTCATTTACTGCATTTTTATATTTTCTCCTTTCATCAATTAAATTCAATATTTCTTCTGTTACCCAAGGATTTCTATTAGCCCTCGTCTTTTTACCTACTTGATCCTCTGCTGCCTTCACTACTTCATCCCTCAGAGCTACCCATTCTTCTCCTACTGTATTTCTTTCCCCCATTCCTGTCAATTGTTCCGCCCTACACGAGGGTATTTACAAGATTTACGCTAAAACAAAAACTACGATTAATTTTCCAACTACTTGTCTGTACAGTAAAATATACACGTATAGTTCACTTCTTTGCAGAATCACGAGAAAAAAAAACTAAATGAATTTACTGTTTATCAGCTGCTGCTTCTGCTGCTGCGCGTCCTCTCGGCTCGGCGGCTGCCGTTACACTGCTAGAGTAGACAATGAGATCCACTAATGTTGCGTTAAGCTCCACTAATGCTCTGTTGAGCTCTAGACGACAGCACACTGCAAACATCGCTACCTCACACTACCTGTGAGTAACCACATGGGCGACCTGCACTGTAATGACCAAATGTAATAAATAATGGGAAGAGGAGATGACACATTTTCATTGGGAGAAATAAGGAAATTTAATTCATCCCCAATAGAAGTGGCTTAGAAAACACTCGATCGACCCATTATTAAGTACTGTTCATCAGTGTGGGACTATACCAAGTACAATTAATACAAGAGATAGAGAAGTTCTGTCTAAGAGAGGCACTTGTCGCCAATGCTCAAAAAATTCCAGTGGCAGACGATACCAGAAAAGGAACAGAGGCGTGGTGCATTACGGACAAGGGCAACATATTACATTATGCCACTTACGTCTCCCGAAATAAAAAGGACGAGAAAATTCGACAAATTATGTGTCTTATGGAGCTTTAAGGTGCGTACTCATGAAACATATTTTTAGACAATATTTGGGCGCAGTATCTTTGCCGTAAACGTTGCTACAACGTGCCTGCAATTTAACGGTATGGCTGGGCCATACTGCTGAGTTTCGAGGTAACAGCGAATATATTGCAATGGGTCTGCCACTGTTGTCTCCAAGGGTGGAGAATATTTCTACATATACATCTACGTGATTACTCTGCTGTTCGCAATCAAGTGCCTGGCAGAGGGTTCAATGAACCACCTTCAAGCTGTCCCTCTACCGTTACACTCTCGAACGGCGCGCGGGAAAAACGAGCACTTAAATTTTTCTGTGCGAGCCCTGATTTCTCTTATTTTATCCTGATGATAATTTCTCCCTATGTAGGTTTTCGCAATCGGAGGAGAAAACTGGTGACTGAAATTTCATGAGAAGACCCCCCCGTCGCAACGAAAAACGCCTTTTTTTTAAATGATTGCCACTCCAATTCACCTATTATGTCTGTGGCACTATCTCCCCTAGTTCGCAATAATACGAAACGAGCCGCCCTTCTTTGTATTTTCCGATGTCATCAATGAGATCAGTATTCCGCATTGCAGGGCAATCTTTCCTCATGTGTACGTGCTTCCTTCTAGCTCTCACTTTTGTTTTTTGCTTCTCTCAGCAACAGCACTGCAGCTACATTTCTTAGCGAAAACAGGATCTTTCTTATAAGAACCTAAAAAACACCGCCGTTCTCACTGTAGAATGTTTTAAATTAAAACTACCAACGGTTTCACGCCAATTTAGGGGCATCCTCAGGGGTTCTAAATAGGAATTAGAAAAGAAGTATTTTACAATTCTTTTTTCTTTTTATTCTGGCTTAGTAAATATTGTTACATGCAGTAGAATAGTCCTGTACATTCGGTACATATATTATGTGTACAACATTATTTTACGCTGTCCTGGAGCCTCTCCCCGACTTTCTCCTCACTGACAAATTTAAACCTGCTAGAAGCGCCAGTCAGATGAATAAAAAGGAGATCCCTAAAACAAAGTAAAACGATTATTTCGTGCGGAAACAGAACTGAGACGTAGGAACAATTTAGGAAATTTCGGCTACCTAACCAGGTAGCCCATTGTTCTTGTTTCTCGACAACGTATTTTTTTGCAAGAAAAAGCTTTTACTGTTAGCAAATTTTACATTGATTTTCAAATTGCGTTGACTAACATCCATTGTCCCCTCTTGAACCATGGACATTACCTTCGGTATGGGGGCATGCGTGCCTCAGTGATACAGATAGCTGTAGGTGCAACCACAACGGAGAGATATCTGTTGAGAGGCCAGACAAACGTGTGGTTCCTGAGGAGGGGCAGCAGCCTTTTCAGTAGTTGCAGGGACGTCTGGATGGTTGGCTGCTCTGGCCTTGTAAAACCAACCAAAACAGTCTTGTGGTGTTGGTGCCTTCACAGTAAGCAAGGGAAAACTACAGCCGTAATTTTTCCCGAGTGCACTCGGCTCCACTGCATGGTAAAATGATAATGGCTTCCTCTTGGGTAAAATATTCCGGATGTAAAATAGTCCTCCATTCTGATCTCCGGACTGGGACTATTCGGGAGGATGTCGTCATCAGGAGAAACGAAACTAGAATTCTACGGATCGGAGAGTGGAATGCTAGATCTCTTAATAGGGCAGGTATGTTAGAAATTTAAAAGTTAGATGTAGTGGGAATTAGGGAAGTTCGGTGGCAGGAGGAACAGGACTTCTGGTCAGGTGAATATAGGGTTACGAATACTATGTCACATAGGGTTAATGCAGGAGTGGGTTTAATAGGAAAGACTGCCAATGGCAAGAAAAGCGTTTCTGAAAAATAGAAATTTGTTGACTTCGAATATGGACATAAGTGTTAGGAAGTCTTTTCTGAAGGTATTTGTGTGGAGTATAGCCATATATGGAAGTGATACATGGACGATAAAAAGTTTAGACAAGATGAGAATAGACTCTTTTGAAATGAGGTGCTATAGAAGAATTCTGAAGATCGGATAAGTAAGAAAGGAAGATATTAAAGGGAACGAGGCATTTGTTAAAGAGAAGGCGAGAGAAAAAACAATCGTCTTAAGGACAGTACAGAATGTGCTCAATTCAACAAATATTTTCGGAACGCTGCTGTGAAAAGATACAATAAAAACACGACGAGAGAAAAATTAAATCAATAAGAGTACGAAGAAGACAAAGCAGAAGCCTACGTTCGCTAGACAATGCACTGTATCAGTTAAAATGGAAGTCGGCGCAGAGCGTAACAACAGAGACAAAACTGTACAACCAGTTCAAGATTTCTTTGTCTGTTTTTATAGTCTCAGAGATGAATCAGAAACAACAGTTAACAAAGAAATAAACCGTAGTTTGAGACTTGAAGAAAAGCTGGAGGAGATATAAAACAAAAGTTAACTTTCTTCACAATGAATCTGTGAATGGCGATGATTCTGAAAAACTCGAACATCGATGTTATCATGCTACTTTACAATAAAAGGAGATAGCCAATAAATACAAACATTTAGATTTATCAGTCACCTATCAGTAACCTGCAACATACTGTAAGGTTTTCTTCAGAAACCGTATGTTCTTTCCCTGTCACTTCACTTATAGGGTAACGCCACGGGATTCGGATCACAGATTCACTTCAAACTACGTGCCCTCTTAGTAGTTCATTAGGAAAACATAATGTGAAAGTAGTAAGGCGCACTGCTTGGGCGATTTCGAGAAAATCGCAAGAGAAGTTCTACGCGGTTTACCCTCATATTCTGGCTTCTTGTAACTCATTGTATTATTCAAGAAAGTTTTTTACATTCTTTCTTATCGTTGTTCGTATTGGTCTTTCCAAGCCTGTTCGTCGTCCTTGAAATTTGTGTCAACAGATTGAAGCGTCCAGGTGCAAAACAGTTCTCGGTAGCTTACCCGATTGCACGTATGAGAGATTTCGGAAATCACGACAGGCGGCATTTTCATGAAAACTTCATGCATTTGGTCGTTTATTCGTCGATAGTTATAAATATCATATTTGTTACGATAACATAAATTAGCAAACAACGAAATAACATTGGATGTTCAATAAACGTTCATGCAAACACACGTCTCTTCATCATACTACGTTTCAACTGTTGTTGTTGTGGTCTTCAGACTTGAGACTGGTTTGATGCACCTCTCCATGCCACTACTCAATCCTGTGCATGCTTCTTCATCTCCCAGTACCTACTGCAACCTACATCCTTCTGAATATGTTTAGTGTATTCATCTCTTGGTCACCCTCTACGATTTCTACCCTCCACGCTGCCCTCCAATACTAAATTGGTGATCCCTTGATGCCTCAGAATATGTCCTAACAACCTATCCCTTCTTCTAGTTAAGTTGTGCCACAGATTTCTCTTATCTCCAATTCTATTCAATACCTCCTCATTAGTTATGTGATCTACCCATCTAATCTTCAGCATTCTTCTCTAGCACCATATTTCGAAAGCTCCTATTCTCTTCTTGTCTAAACTATGTATCGTCCACGTTTCACTTCCATACATGGCTACACTCCATACAAATACTTTCAGAAACGACTTCCTGACACTTAAATCTATACTCGATGTTAACAAATTTATCTTCTTCAGAAACGCTTTCCTTGCCATTGTCAGTCTACATTTTATATCCTCTCTACTTCGACCATCATCAGTTATTTTGCTCCCCAAATAGCAAAACTCATTTACTACTTTAAGCCTCTCATTTCCTAATCTAATTCCCGCAGCAGCACCCTATTTGATTCGACTACATTCCATTATCCTCGTTTTGCTTTTGTCGATGTTCATCTTCTATCCTCCTTTCAAGACACTGTCCATTCCGTTCAGCTGCTGTTTCAAATGTAATATGCATGAAATAATACGAGTAGTGTTGTAAAATTATAAATTAAAAAAAGGGTACATGAGTAGGACACGATACAACTATCCAGCTGTTAAAAAACTTGATCACTAACCACATGACCGCCACCATCTCGTACAAAGGGTCGCAACGCACCGGAGTATCGGTGACGCGCAAAATTTGTCTTGCGATTTTCTCGAAAACGCCTAAGTAGTACACCTTCCCAATTGCATGTTATGTTGTGCTAATGAACTGCTGAAAGTGTACAAAGTTTGCAGTAAATCGGTGATCCGAACGTCGTGGCCTCCCCTTCTTAGTTTACTTTGTATTTGAGTAAGTCACTTTCAGCGCTTCAGGAAAGTTTTATTTAATGATGCATACATGAACGTACTGCAGACAGACGCACTTCGTTAATTACTGATAATGTAATGGACGTGCTATAGCTACAGGTAGCAGGTTCAAGGAACACTGCAGGCGACACATGCTAGGTATGGCAATATGGTCGCTGAAGTTGCCAAACCAGATGTTTTATATTTTACATAACTGAAGCAGCTTACCGAAATTAATAAATACCTCTCGGCAAGTCTCTTTGTCAAATAACGGTAACTCAATGATTTAGTAAAGTCAAAGTATCTGAGTTAATAGAAACAAGGGGGAATATCATAGTCAGTCATTCATCCATGCATTGTAAACGAGGTTTATGTTCTACAGGATACTGCAGAACATAAGGATACTGTAGAACATAAGCAGTATAGTGCTTTTTATTTTTGTACTGTTGTTCTACCAAGGATCGATGGAAAAGCTATTAAGATGTAAAAAAGATTGTGCAAATGTGAGTTCTATGTCATACAGACTTGGTGTGGAGACAGGGGTCATTGCACAGGTACTGTCTCGTTCACACCGTACGTCAGTTGTCTGTAGTATAATGAGCAGTGGAAAGTTGTTAAGTCTGCAACTTAATCATTCCATCAGGCTTCAAAGTATTGCAAATGTTGTGGAATAATACGAGGACAATATTTCATCTGATTTTATGGAATGTAACAGCAAGTACATAGAATCTAGCTCAGACATATGCAAAGGGTGCAGCGCCAAATAAATAGAATGCTATAGGAACAGTCTAGGCTTCCTGAATTGCTATCAAATCTATCCATTCTTGAATTTTGAGAGGTGGCATGAGCCCCTTCTCATATTTCTATCTTACGATTCTCCTCTCTAATTGCATGCGGTGGAAAGTTGCTATTCCTTCACACGCGGACTTCCCACGCAGCGTCTCTCGTCACCCAGGTGGTCCGGTGACAGGCGGGCTCCACTGATCTCGAGAGGGTTAAGCTGACGGGTGTGAGGGAGTCGAGTGAATGCTTTCCAGACGCCGACATTGTCAAGAGACACGCCCGCAGGGGCCTGAAGTAGCGGCTGGGCTAGAGGTTCCGTTACTTCGCAGAAACTTAGCGAAAACACTTTCTGGCGGGCTACCAGCGAGGCGTGGGAATGACTTATGTACCCAGGCAGTTGTGGCGGGAAAATTCCCGCGCTTTCTGCAAAATAGTAACTGTGATTGGCTTGCTCAGGGCATAGCTCCGTGACGTCACAAAATCAGCGCAGAAATTGGCGCCAAGAATCTCCATTGGTGGAATGGTAGTGCTCCGGCAATGGAGTGGAATTTTCCGCCGGTTTTCGAGTGGCTGATTGGAACGTTTAACCACGGCCACTGTCGTGGGGGCGGGAATGTTCTGTGTTCGGCCTGTACGGGTGCTCAGGGTAGTCGGCTCTCGCCTTTCGGTCGAGGACGTCGAAGCAACCAGCCATCGCCTCCGGTACGCCAGATCGTGTTCTGCCAGTTAAGAAGACAGTTTGGTAATGTATGTCCGCAGCACCGGCAGATAGGGATTTTCCTAGGTGATAATCAGAGCTCAGCAGAGCGCGCCTGTTCGTCTTTTTCTAACTTTGTTCTGTCTTGAGTAGCAGCAATTAATGTTGGGTTAGCTGTGTGTCTCTCTTAAGATTTGAGTGGCAAGGAATTGGCTCCACATACCACTTCGTCTTAAACCTCACAATCTAGTTTAGGGACAACTTCACCTTTACAGTGTTTGTATGAGTATCCAATTTGAGCCGATTTGATGTATTGTAAATGTTTCATGTGTTTTTGTTTATTATTTTGTGTTTAGTCTTAATAAATCATATTGTTATTTTGGACAGAACTTTCATTCTGTTAATCGGTAGAGCAACCCTATCATTCCTCACTATGTTAATGAAACATTCGTTTATTTAACTTATTTATCAAATTAAATTATTGCAGGTGCCAAACTCTCTTCTACTCCACTGGCAGGGTTGATTAGAGTCAGTTCGCGTATTTTTTTTTAATCCTTGTGCAACAGCAAAAGTCGTAGTTAGAATAGGGGGGGCTTAGAGCATCATTTACATATGTAGATTCTAGAAGAATTTAATGTTAAATACACTGCTAGCCCCGGCACCTCGCAATTTGTTTATTTGTCTATTGTTGTATCGAGGCTTCCTGCATTGCTATCAAATCTACCATTCTTGAATTTCCACAACATTGCAGCCGTTCACATCTCACTTTGAAATCCTGGGAACTGTTAGCTGTGGTCTTAGAGCCTTCATGGCCGCCTCGCCGAAAAAGACAGAGACCTTGTCCCGTGTCAGACTTGTGAACTTGTAAATTTATTCCTGTTCAACTTTCAAATGGAGACATGCCGCACCTGACAATTTTTCTCACTACGGGACTTTCATAAAGTGTTAGTTTCTTGGCCTCAGCGACAATCTAACCAGCCCTAAGACACAAGGAATGTTAGTATTCCTTTTCAAGAAGTGACTTACAGTAAGTTCCCCATTATCCGCAAAGAGATTATCTGGTTTATGGATTATCCGTGGCGCATTTCTCCCATTGTTTCCGCTGCTAAAAGTCTTCTTTAACTCGAGAGTGGTGGCGGATGAATGACAATTTCACGTTCCAACAGGGGTGTAATAAACAATGTGATGCTCTAACGCTGCAAGCACTGGACTGTAATTATTGTTGCAAATAGTGATTGGTCTGTGTTAGTGACTCGATGACTAGTTTTGGGCAGGGAGTCATTTTCAAATCATCCTACGGGAGAGAAACCCAAATCTACACTCAAATACAACACAGTTATTGTCAAATTTTATATTGGACAAACGGATAGAAGTTTGGTCAGAGGCTTTAAAGAACATGTGGGTCCTTCTAATGCTATTCCAGCATGCTGGAAATTCGTCACTTTTTTTGGTCAGTTCTTTACAACGGGCCAGAGAAGCACCGTTACGCATAGCGTCTAATTCTGAGACAACGTTAGAAGCACAAAAACAAAATGACATAATGTACAAAGAGGCCTCCAGTAACAGTTATCGAGCGAATAATTGTTTTAATTTCGGAATGTTAATGGTTTTGAAAAGTGTTTTGATAAGTAATTACATTTCGGGGTCATATAAAACGGCAATACAGATGTGAGAAATTTTAAGAACATCTGATATTGTGTTCTTGATTCTGTCCTTTGTAAGGTATTCGAAAGTAAACAGTTATAAAATGGTCCGAAATAACGATGTCCCGTTAATAATACTTAAACTTCATTTTTACAATAAGGCGATCCTGAATATTATAGGTTCACGACTAGTTTTACTCTAAAAAGAACCATTATTAAGAAGTCTTATTTACTATAGCATTGCATAGTTCATTCCTTCAGATGTTATAATTACGTCATTCGTTCGTAAAATGAGGCTAATGGAACAACTATTGACTGTCTGTATTTTAAAATGGTTGACATATTGCTCTCCGTGTTAATTCGGTATATTTTATTCACCATAAAAATTATCATTTTAATTACTGTGATTTCGCGCGCATGCGAGAGAGAGACGTCACACAAATTGTGTCTATATTTTATTATATTTATTCCCGCGGTGTATGCACTCTACTTACAATTTAATGGCCGTCAGTACTGTTCCTCTGTAGTCTCCTGTTTCTGAACGAATAAATCCAGACCAGTTACCCGTAATTCATGTGGAAAGAGAAAGCGCCGGACAAATAAAAACTGCCCACATACTGCACGAGAATTAATAAAACAAAACCACGCTCGAACTGTTTTGATTTTGTTGTCAGGCTGTAGGTACGTTCGATGAACAATATCAAATTATCGCACAGCACAAGTTTCGATGGTCGATTCTTTATAAATAACGTGTCGACAGGACTACGGTAATCCAAAGCCGAGGTAAGAAGACTTCATATCAATGCGTGTAAGACTAGCTTTGTTACAGCTGCTTTTCTTCAGGCGGCAAAATTCTGCTGCATTTCTGTAAGCCAAAAATCTACATCTACATATGTATCTACATGATTATTATGCAGTTCAGTATCAATTATTTGGGAGACGTTGCACAGAACTACTGTCGGACTATTTCTCTACCCTTTGACCCTTGAATAGCATGTGGCATAAATCAACTCTTCAATCTTTCAAATGGTTCAAATGGCTCTGAGCACTATGGGACTTAACATCTGAGGTCATCGGTCCCCTAGAACTTAGAACTACTTAAACCTAACTAATCTAAGGACATCACACACATCCATGCCGAGGTAGGATTCGAACCTGCGACCGTAGTGGTCGTGCAGTTCCAGACTGAAGCGCCTAGAACCGCTCGGATTTCTTTTATTTTATCGCGATGACCATTTCTCTCTCTGCGGGTGGGAGTTAATAGAACATTTTGGCATTCGGAGGAAATGGGTGACGACTGTAAGTTCGTGGAAAGGCAATCACCTTGGTTTTAATGATTACACTTCAACTCACTTTCAGTTACGCTTTATTCAAAATTCTCCATTGTGCAAGATAAGGCCAGAAGATGCAGCAGAAATTAGTCATTTACGTACTACAGTAACCAAGCCTTTAAGTACGTGTTATACGTAAATTGAGTGGTTTTTTGTTAGAATGAACTAAGTGACATTTAGTTAGTTGTGAGAAATAAAGGACTGAAATTATGAGTTGCAGCAACTTATTTATTCAAAAATATTTCTAGTTATGTATGTGGTATGGTGCATATGGGTGTGAAAAACTTTTACAAGTATATTGAGCCTTGCAGCATATTATTTAATTACGGCATGAAACTTAATGCTGCAGAGAAACAATGTAAAATATCCATGTACGTCAGGTTATTTTGTTTTCACACCACATTAATACACTTCAGATACAAAATATAATGCATTTTTTTTGTTTTTGTATTATATTCATACATAGATCAATTTGGTAAATGAAACACTCAGAAATAATTTAAGTTTTTATGTAATACAGAATTAGTAAACAATTTCTGGAATTATGAAAGCACACTGGAATATACTTAGGGCGATGCTTATGCTTCCCCATTAGCTATATGGGTACTGTATTATTCATTATCTTCATTACTGCCATTACTAATTGCTGTTACTTCAGACATTTTGAGACGTTTATAGAATTCATGGTATATTGGAGGTACAAACATTAGAAGGCTCTGAATATCCGTTTCTCAGGGTGTAGAGTGCTCTCCAATGGATACAGTGCAGGCAGTGCAATTTGACTGAAAGAACAGTGGTGAGCGTTTTGTCGTGTGCTGAAATTCACTGCAGAATATTCTCCCATGTCATTGTGGTTGTATTTGCACTCCATTGTCACCGGCTTCTGTTCTGAAAATCTTATTTCCTTAATCCTAAGGCACTCAATCTTTTCTCCAGAAAGATTTACTTTTCTGTTAGTTATTGCTTTTTCGAGTACCATAGTACTTTTGAAGTCACTACAACCCATTTTTACAACTTCAGATTTACCTTTCTTCACTCTGGAATTGTCAAAATACAAGAAAGCTGTTGTGGGGCAAATATTTCTCGATATCGCAGTAGTTGCCCCTCTATATCTCCAAGATAATTGTCATTCGGAAGACAATGACCAGGTTCAGCAAATTTGTGGGTAATTTCCTCAATGCTATTTCTGTCACCCTGAACTAAATACATTCAAATTTTTAGTAATTTTATAATTCCTGTTTTGCACCCCCCTCCCCACACGAATCGGACCATAGTGACATCCTTGGACAGTGTCATGAGATTCGATATACTTCAATACACAAGAGCCCACCTCTTGAGCTACTCTTGAAGCAATACTTTCATTCCAGCAAAGTCATGAATTCCAAGATTAAAGCAGGAGAGCTGATTTTTGTAGTATGCAAGACCTGGTGTCAATTTTGGCAGCAGTAATACTTTCTGCAAATCAAATGAAAAAACTGTGAGATTATCTTCTGTCTGGAGTTTTCCACATCCCTTTTCAGACAATCTCTTGCAGCTTCAACCTTCCTATGGTGCAGTTCCTGCTTCTTTCTTTATCTTCGTAGCTTCTCAGCGTCTACCTCACCAGGACAAAGTGTCTGTTGTAATTACCATGTTTAGTCTGTCGCATGTTTAACATGTATCATTTTGTGAGGCTTGAAACTGAGGTTGAAGTCTCGTCTAAATACTTCTTCGTTCCGTGATTGGCTGGGAGTTTTAACATTGGGATCTTATTTTTTCGGCTTATCAATGATTAATCTGTATATCAAACTAAGATTAAGGCAACTGTCTAAGTTATTTTTCAACGAATCTTTTCAGCAGTAGTGACTCGATGTGGTGGGAAAACTATTAATACGATTATGGATGTGGATAATCATTGAGTAAGCACACTTGTTATGAGGTACGTGTTTTCCGCACTGTTCGCATAAAGAGCTTGTGTTTGCTTTGGCTATATCTCGATGCACCCTGCTGTCAGAAATCTACAGCGTCCTTAGATAAGTTTCTTTGCATACCTTCACGTCATTTCCACCCACACTAGGAATACAATAATTCCTAGAATACTTCTTCTTGTCGGTTTCATAACGCTTCTTCTTGATGTGAGCATTTTTAACTGAACCATGTATTATTCATGTCTGCAGAGTCCAAGACCCACTTTCATAAAATGTGTCAAAACACTTTCTTTTCTCCTGAACGTTGGTTTTCTGTCAGCATTTTTCTTTGCATGAACAATTAAAATCAACAAATGTCTTTCCTGGGACAGTCTCCCCTTAACTGATAACGTAAGTTTCCCCACTATTTCGGGCCTTCTTCCTTACGATATTCTTCCATTGTTCCCCATTTCCTGTTTTTCTGTTATTGCCAGAAATTTCATGTTCATCTGAAAAACAAATTACTTAGATCTACAAATTAGTTTTAAAAATTGGTTTATTAAGAATGCCAATTATGAGACCAAGTTAAGATATTCCATTTCATTACTTTCGCGACTGACGAATATGCGAGATAAACTTCTTTGAATAACTCTTTTACCAGAGTGAACCATTTCCACATTAAATCGTATTTCCCGTCCTAATAAAGAAGTATTTCTTTACACAGGGTCAATATTTCTTTCCGCTCGCTATTCCGTGGCAGCATTGGCCGAAAATCGACATACACTCACAATGGATTGTGCAGTGACCATAGGCTTACCACTCGTGGTCGTGGTTCACTTTGGCATGTGAGGTAAAGAACGAAACCTCAAATAATTGAGAGGGGCCATCACTAGGTTCTTATACGTTAGAAGAACCAGAAATAAACGGCTCGTCTTCACAATTAGCGCCGGCCGCTGTGGCCGAGCGGTTCTAGGCACTTCAGTGCAGAACCGCGCTGCTGCTACGGTCGCAGGTTCGAATCCTGCCTCGGGCATGGATGTGTGTGATGTCCTTAGGTTAGTTAGGTTTACGTAGTTCTAAGTCTAAGGGACTGATGACCGCAGATGTTAAGTCCCATAGTGCTTAGAGCCATTTGAACAATTATTTCACAATTAGCGTCGTTTTCTGCCATGCTATGTACATCTACATCTACGCGATTACTCTGCTATTCACGTTAAAGTGCCTGGCAGAGGGCCAGCTTGTGATGTCGCATGGAATAAGAGAATGAACAGTATGAACCTTCTGCCAAAGAAATCCTCTACTGCAGCAACGAAATAAGGCGGGTTGACAGACAGTTTCTTGTGGCATAAGACAAAATGAAACTCCATCATTTTAAAACTGTGAATAACTCATTTTTTTTTAAAAAATGTCACTTAGTTCATTCTGGCTTAAGACTACGCCTTAAAGGGTTGCAAACAATATAGACGCCTGTTGAACAAATCCGTCATCGTTTGCACTGACATGGCACTACATGTGTTAAACATTACGATTGGACCAAGCAAGTACTTATTAAGCATAAACTGGTGTTAAAATGTGCATCGGCACCTAATACTCAAGCTAAAGCGAAGTTCAATTTTACATACTTGGTATGCTAAGTTGTTAGTTACCTACCAGCATACGCAAGTGTGTCAAAATTACACCGACCAACTTCCGGGCGGGGGGAGGGGGGGGGGAGAGTAGAATGTGCCTTGAGAATGCGTGTCCAAAAACGTCAATCGACGACTCTACAGAGCACAAGCACCGGCGCCTGTAGATGTATGTATATGCATGATGACTCAGTGATGATGTTTCAGACTTTCAGGAATGATGGAGAAGGATAAAAATATCAATTTGAGGTATGGGACTCTCATGCGGAAATGAACGAGAAGAAAGTTATAGGCGAAAATCGTTTTGATACCTCTGACAGAGGAATACATGTGCTGGGGCTGTTGTTGCTAAGATTGTATGGTGGGCAAGTTTCAGAGGTGTTAATATGGATAAAAACAAGGAAAGAATGTCCAGTAAACAAGGGATCTAAAATGCATGCCTTAACAGCTATTAGTATTTCTTCAGTAGAAGAGATACGTTTCACACGAGTGAAGATGAACAAGTAATTATAGCTCCTCAGGTTCGCATTTTATAGCCCACGCTCAATGGACATTTTTCTCTTGTTTTGTCCCCTCGGCACCACCTTTGAAAATTGCCTAACCCTACGAATTTAGCAACAATAGTACAGCTGCATGTATTCCATTGTCGGAGGTATCAGGAAGATATTCGCTCATAACTTTAAATTTGTTCGTTTCCGGACCAGGGTCCCTAACTTGTAATTGATACATTTATCCTACCCCATCATCCCTGAAAGTCTGTAACATCACCACCAGAATCACATACTGTACACAGGCAACGTTGGTTGACGTTTTTGGACAAGAGTTCCTACCCTCATTTTGTTCTTCAAGACACCTTCTACATCCCGTCCAAGTTGTCGGTATAATTTGAAACACATGTTGTCAATCGACGCCAAACGGACACATATGAAAATAGACGATATATTTTTAATAGCAGGAGGAGAATGTTTGCATTTTGGGTACTACTCGCTGTCTCTTTTAACAACAAAGATTCATGTATCTAGAAGGTGACAGATAATCGATTATGGGAACGGTGTTGCAAACGATCGTCAGGTCCCTATAGGAAAGCATACGAAATATCGAAGCAGCATTTTTCTGTCACCACTTGCAGAAATATGAAACCACAGAAGCGAGATTATAGAATTCATAGTTCCTATGACGAATTTATTCCGGCCAATGGTTGTCTGTTGAAATAAGTAAATAGTCCTTAATCATGACAAGAGCGATAGAAACTTTTTGCCTATCTAAAACATTGGAAACGAAGCAGATGACAAACATTTTGCAGGTATGACGACGTTCTGGTATAATCGAAGATTTCTCCATCCAGGTAATATAGAGATAAAAGGTGGAAACCTATAGGACAGATGACTTCCACACTTAAGATATCGGTGGCACTGCCCGCGTCTTCGGGCGGTTTTCTAGCCTTATTATTACGTCCTTGCGGGATGCGCGAAAAGTATAGTAGGAACTGCTGTGAGACACGGAATCAGAGAGATACATTCATGATAAGAGAGCCACTCGCTAAATTGTATAGGCAGAGTATTAATTAAGGGGCCAAAGTTGAGAAGGATATTTCTTATGGTAAATGGAACAAAAAAGATCATACCAATTGTATGGACCACGCTGTAGTTGCACCTCTGTAGGGAGTGGTGCTTATGTGGTGATGCCGTAGGTGGTGGGGAACCAATGGAAACGCTGTGGACAAACTTACACCTACACCTACGTGATTACTCTGCTATTCACAATTAAGTGCCTGGCAGATGATTCAATGAACCACCTTCAAGCTATCTCTCTACCGTTCCTCTTTCCAACGGCGGGCGGGAAAAACGAGCACTTAAATTTTTCTGTGCGAGCCCTGATTTCTCTTATTTTATCGAGATGATCATTTCTCCCTATGTAACTGGATGCCAACAGAATGTTTTCGCAGTCGGAGGAGAAAACTGGTGATTGAAATTTCATGAGAAGATCCTGTAGCAGCGAAAACCGCCTTTGTTTTAATGATTGCCACTCCAATTCAAGTATCATGTCTCTGGCACTATCTCCCCTATTTCACTATAATACAAAACGAGCCTCCCTTCTTTGAACTTTTTCAATGACGTCCGTCAGTCCCACCTGATACGGACCCCACACCGCACAGGAATACTCCACACTAGGGCGGACAAGTGTAGTGTAAGCAGTCTCTTTAGAAGATTTGTTGCACCTTCTAAGTGTTCTGCCAATGACTCGCAATCTTTGGTTTACTCTACGAACAACATTATCTATGTGATCGTTGCAACTTAGGATATTTGTAATTGTAATCCCTAAGTATTTAGATGAATTGACAGCCTTCAGATTTGTGCGACGTATCGCGTAATCGAAAGTTAGCGGATTTCTTTTAGTACTCATGTGAATAACTTCGCACGTTTCTTTGTTCAGGATCAATTGCCACTTTTCGCACCACTCAGGTATCTTATTTTAATCATTTTGCAATTCATTTTGGTCATCTGATGAATTTACAATACGGTAAATGACAGCATCATCTGCAAATAATCTAAGAGTGATGCTCAGATTGTCTCCTATGTCATTAATATAGATCTGGAACAATAGAGGGCCTATAACACTTCCTTGGGGAACGTCGGATATTAATTCTACTTTACTCGATGACTTTCAGTCTATTACTACGAACTGTGACCTTTCTGACAGGAAGTCATGAAACCAGTCGCACAACTGAGGCGATATTCCATAGGCAAACAGTTTCGTTAGAAGGCGCTTGTGAGGAACGGTGTCGAAAGCGTTCTGAAAATCAAAAAATATGAAGTCAATTTGGCATTCCCTGTGGATAGCACTCATTACTTCATGAGTATAAAGAGCTAGTTGTGTCGCGCAAGAAAAATATTTCCTGAATCCTTGCTGACTACGTGTCAATAAATCGTTTTCTTCGAGGTAATTCATAATGTTCGAATACAGTATATTTTCCAAAACCCTACTGCAAATCGACATTACTGCTATGGGCCTGTACTTCAGCGGATTACTCCTATTTCCCTTATTGGGTATTGGTGTGACTTGAGCAATTTTCCAGTCTTTAGGTACGGAACTTTCTGTGAGCGAGCGGTTGTATATAATTGCTAAATATGGAGCTATGGCATCTGCATACTCTGAGTGGAACCTGACTGGTATACAATCTGGACCGGTGGCCTTCCTTTATTAAGTGACTGAAGCTGCTTTGCTACACCGAGGATATCTACTTCTATGTTTCTCATCTTCGCAGTTGTTCTTGATTGAAATTCGGAAATTTGTACTTCGTCTTCTTTGGTGAAGGAGTTTCGGAAAACAATGTTCAATAACTCTGCTTTGGTGGCTCGGTCATCAGTGACTTCACCGTTGTTATCGTGCACCGAATGGAATGACTGCGTCTTGCCACTGATGTGCTTTATATATGACCAGAATCTTTTTCGGTTTCCTACCAGATTCTGAGACAGACGTTCGTTGTGGAAATTATTAAAAGCATCTCGCATTAAAGCACTTCTGCAAAACGTTGCCCATCTTCGGGATTTTGCGTTCTTTTAAATTTAGCATACTTTTTTCGTTGCTTCTGCAACAGCGATCTGACCCATTTAGTGTACCATGGGGGATCAGTACTATCACTTATTAATTTGTGTGTTATATATCTCTCAATACTATCTCTTTGAAATCATTCCACATCTTTTCTACACTTACGTGATCAGATCGGAAGGAGTGGAGACTGTCTCTTAAAAAGGCGTTAAGAGTATTGTTATCAGCATTTTTAAATATATTTACGTCGCGTTTCTTTTTGATGGTTGTGGCTGTTACGGTATTCAGCATAGCGCCAACTGGCTAGTGGTCGCTAATCCCTGTATTCGTCATGATACTCCCTATTTGTCCAGGAATTTTTGTTGCTGAGAAATCAAGTATGCTTTCGCAACCATTTACGCTTTGAGTAGGCTCATGAACTAACTGTTCAAAATAATATTCTGAGAAAGCATTCAGTACAATTTCGGATGACGATTTATGCCTGCCGCCGGCTTTAAACATATCATTTTTCCAGTATATCGAGGGTGGATTGAAGTTGCCACCGACTATAGATGTATGAGTGGGGTACCTATTTGAAATGAGGCTCAAGATTTCTTTGAACTGTTCAGCAATTATGCCTTCTGAGTCGGGGGTTGGTAAGCCGATCCAATTAATAGTTAGTCCTATTGTCAAGTATAACCTCTACCCATACTATTTCGCAGGAACTATCTACTTCAATTTCACTACAAGGCAAACTACTTCTGACAGCAATAAATATTGCACCACCAACTGTATTTAATCTATCCTTTCTGAATACTGTTAGATCGTTTGAAAAAATTTCTACTGAACGTATTTCCGGCTTTAGCCAGCTATCTGTACCTATAACTAGTGAGCTTCAGTGCTTTCTATTAGGGCTTGGAGCTCTGGTTCTTTCCCAACACAGCTATGACTATTTACAACTACAATACCGGTCATTTCTACAACTACCTTACTGTGTTTTACCTGCCCCCTTTTAGACGGACGCCCTTTCTGTGGTTTCCTGAAACCCCCTAACCTAAAAAAAAATCGCCCAGTCCCTTCCACACAGCCCCCGCTACCCGTGTAGCCGCTTCCTGTGTGCAGTGGACTCCTGACCTATAAGCGGAACCTGGAAACCCAATGGCGCAAGTCAAGGAATCTGCAGCGTACACGGTCACAGAACCGCCTGATCCTCCACTCGGCTCTGCACCAAAGGACCACAGTCGGCTCTGTCGACGATGCTGCAGATAGTGGGCTCCACCTTAATCTCGGAAGCAAGACTGGCAGTCTTTACCATTTCCACTAGCCGCCCGAAACCAGACAGAATCTCCCGCGATCCAAAGCGACGTACGTCATGGGCTACCACCTGCAGTTGGCTGCACCCTGTACTCTTCATTGGATCTGGAAGCACCCTTTCCACATCCTGAATGACTCCCACCGGTATGCACACGGAGTGCACACTGGCTTCCTTCCCCTCTTTGGCAGCCCTGTTCCTAAGGGGCCCCATTACGCGTCTAACGCTGGAGCTCCCAAGTACCAGCAAAACCCACTCTCTGTGAACGCCCAGACCTTGCGGGTCGAGAAACTTGCTCTGGAACAGGGTGTATAACACTACCGTCTGCTACTGCTATACCATAACCTTAAAGTAGGAGGCAGGTCGTGAAATGTAACTATCTAGTTAAAACAATTATGGTATAAAGGTACAGAGCAGTGTTACCCTCTGAGAGGAATTTTGTTTGTGTTGACCGAGTTGTACCTAACGGAAATGAAAGTGAGAATTACGTAAATATTTGAACAGTAACAAACAAAATTTTTCTCTATCTGCACTGTTTAGCGGATAAAGAAAACGGTCGCCAGCCTAATTAGGCAAGAGAATGATTAACATTCTTGTTCAAGAAAATAGTTATTAGTAACTTTAACGGATAAACGCAGTCTATACATTGTCACACGCGAGTGCAATGAACTCTGACACATACATATGATTACGGTAAGATTGAAGCTAACAGCTAGAGCAGCACAAATTATTGGCAAAATTATAACAGATACCGAAACACCCTATTACTTTCAGGGCTTGTTCAAACTGAATGGTATTAATAACATTACTATTAACATTCACTGAAGGATCATAAATTGGACATAGGTTAAGTCTCTTGCAGTTAAATACTTTACTATTTAAAATGAGAGTTAATTGGAATCCTCTAACAGGTTGCTTCTCACTATCTTTTGAATAAAGAAATTATGGTTTTCGTAAATAGTGGTCTTCCCGTTACTTGTTACCTAGCATTAGCACAATAGACAAACTGTGGATCCTGTTATACTATTAATATGCACTTCCAATACACAAGAGAGACAAACACTTAGCAATCATGAACATATAATTTTCTACTATTGCAGTTTTCCACTTTTACTACAGTGAAACACAATATGGACAAAACTGCAAGAAACTGACTCACCTCTTAGAATTTATTACAGGCAGCAATGTGATCATTTACTGAGCAAAACTTTACAAGCCTCAGTTTTAAGAGCTTTTAATCTTTAAAAGAAACTGCAAATTGTCTTTATTACTACAGTCTTCTACTTGCAAGTAAATGATTAAATAGGAGACTTTAAAACTCTACAAAACTTTAAATTAGACTGTTTCCATCCCTGGGAGGCTTTCACAAGACTACATTTACTACCTCCCACAATTTCATTAAATCCACGGTAAATTTGAATACTCCCTTCTTACCAAAGATCAAACAACATTATTTAATGTTCTGAGGCTTTCATTTTTTCCACAAACTAGGACCCTCGGTAATCATAGTTTAAATGGAGAGGAACCTGAAAGGTGTTGTGATAGGGAAAAATCAAGGTAGGCACATGAATTCAATTATAAGTTACCTTATATTTGAGCACACTAACACATCCGATAAGCTGATCCTTAACTGTACATTATTATAGCATTCCAGTTACAGTGATTGCGCAATGTGGTGGCAACTGCATATTGGTAGGTGGATTTGCAGGCAGAATTCCTGGACTCTGTCCCTTCTTGGTGGCGATGATGGATACCAATTGCATGGCGGCTTAATTATTTTTTAATGAAAATATATTTTAGTCGCTGTGTGTCCCGTTACGAAGTCTCGTATCCGGTTGGCCGTGAGTAGTATTAGTACGCAATCTGACTGCAGAGAATAACAATAAAGAATGAAAGGAAATTTGCATTAACACAATTAATTAATTAAGTCCCCAGCAACTATAAAAGCTACGAAACAACAAAGCACAAGTGTAACTGTTCTGTGTGTGGAAGTGTGATTCAACGTACACATCTGGCACGGTTCTTCCTCAATACGACAAGTTATTTTAAACACCATTTACAATGAAGTAATTATAAAAAGAACCACAAATACTATAATTGCACATAGAAACCAGAATTACAGTCTAATACATGAACACAAGCCAGATGCTTTGTTGACTGAACCTGTGACCAAGAGGCATTGTTATTTAGGAAATTTGAAATAAAGAATTTTTGTTCCCTTCATATATATTGACGAAAAACACACTCTGATCATTAAAATATCCCCAATCGAACAACACCTGCTGTCTAGCCCATCAGAACAACTGCACACGACATGGCCTCAACTAGTACAGCTATCGACATCCTCTCAACAAGCACTGCCCACTCCAACCTCTGAACTACTACTGCCCTCGACATTCTCTGAACAACTACTGCCAGTGGAGGTGGCTGAATAATACTCTTTGGTGCAATCTCTGGCGCTGTGACTAAGTGTAGCCACCTTTCATATGTCCCTGCTCCATGGGCTAGAATTTGATGGTACTTTTGCCAGCATTGGTGGTGAAAATACCACCAAATTCGTCAAAAACAATACAGACAAAAATAAAAGATAATATTAATAAGTAAATACCACATAACTCAGTAAATTTTGGCTTTGCACTGACCCTTCAATAACCTAATATATAAAATACAGTAAGGAATACAAATGCTTGCATACATGTGATTTTACATAATAGTTTACACAAGTATCATGTGGTTAAACAATTCAATCAATAGCGTCAGCAATGAGGAATAGGTGCAGGTAAGAGTCTCATAACATTTCATAAACAGTAAATACACAAAAAATCAGTTTATACAAATATTCATATAAAATCTTTTCAATAGTTCAATAAACAGGTAACACTCCTCAGAGTAGTTGACAGTTCCAACAGTAGCACCCAGCAATGGTCAACAGGTGCAAATAGCAGTCTCATTACATTTCATCAGCAGTATTTAAACAGCTCCAACAGTGGCACCCAGCAATGGCGAACAGGTGCAGACTGCAAGAAGTAACATTATTTCAGTAGAAGCAGTTCCATCAGTGGCACCCAGCAATGTTGAGCAGGTGCAGACAGCAAGAAGTAACATTATTTCAGTAGAAGCAGTTCCATCAGTGGCACCCAGCAATGTTGAGCAGGTGCAGACACCAACAAGTGACATCATTTCAGTAGAAGCAGTTCCATCAGTGGCACCCAGCAATGTTGAACAGGTGCAGACAGCAAGAAGTAACATTATTTCAGTAGAAGCAGTTCCATCAGTGGCACCCAGAAATGGTGAACAGGTGCAGACAGCAAGAAGTAACATTATTTCAATAGAAGCAGTTCCATCAATGGCACCCAGCAATGTTGGGCAGGTGCAGACACCAAGTGACATCATTTCAGTAGAAGCAGTCCCAGCAGTGTCACCCAGCAATGTTGAGCAAGTGCAGGTAACAGTCCATAATATTCACTATTACTAAATACACCAGCAGAAATTAAACATTTCCAAGTGACACCCATCACTGATGGTAGGTGCAAGCATGAACAAGTTTGAATGCACACACAATTGCTTTTACAAAATCATTATCAATGCTTTTACACTAAACATACAAATTATAACAAACACACAAATGATATCAGATAATTGTCATATTAACTATTACAATACACAAATAACAGTAAACCTATAATATTTATGGGTGTCAGTGCAAGCCACAACAAACAAGTAAAATAATATTTAGGAGATAGGTCAGCACCAATTATTTGGGATTAGGAAAGGAAAACACACAAAACACACTCACTCATCTTTCATCCACATTATGTACTACTGTGTAATTGAATAGTGTTAACTGTGTAAATGCAATTCTGTCAAAGATTTGATGTTCGACATGTGTATCAAGTAGTAGTGGCAGCATTGTATAACAGTCAATAATAGTTAGTCAACGTCATAGTCATCATGTCAAGACCAATGTTTGCCAAGCTAAATCAAATGTATGGTTGCTGAACAACTGTCAGTGTGCCAAGATATGCAAATGCTTCCTCTCTCCAAAAAAAAGTATATACTGCTTATTGATTTAACAAAGTGTGTGTGTAGACAACCTTCCTTCTACTTGAGTGTTCTAGTCTGCCATCTTCATCCTCCTTGTTCCATATAAACCAACAAAAAAATATGCTCCTCACTTACTTTACCTCTTATACACCAAAATTCCGATAATCATCAGCATCACATAATCTTAATACTTCAATAATACCTCTTATGTCGATACATATAAACCTTATCATCAATATCATTTACCTTACCTCTTGTCCACCAAAACTCCAATAATCATCAACATCACACAATCTCAATACCTCAATAATACCTCTTCAATATGTCGATACATATAAACATTATCACCAACATCATTTCACTTCCATAACAACTCTTTCCTCTAGTCAGTCTCCTCGAACAAGTACAGATAAAATCCTAGTGAAAACTTCAATTCATCATCCCATATAATCCGAAGACACAATGTCCACACACAACCTCTGTGTAATCCATCTGACCCAAATCTTCTACTCATTATGAATTATAAAATACATTTTGGTTACCTTGTCCATCATTAAATAAAAGAAATGCATACATGACCTCTAACAGCCCTTAGTTTGAATAACTTACAATAAGTAAGTACGAGTACGGAGTGTGAATGATCGTAATATTTCACAGTGTGTACACCACTTCAAGAATCATGGCAAAACAGAAGCAAACATGTGGAGTATTTCTTGTGTCAAGTGTCACTTGCTATTTCAATTGCTCACGAAGAATGCAGTGTAATAACTGTCAATGGTCTAAATCTAGTGTTGGTATGTCATGTCGTTAGCTTCCTTCCTATTAGCATAAATTTATACAGCTTCCATAAAACCTCCAGCTCATGTGACTTCAATGAAGTTTCTTGTACCAATGTCGTTCGTAGCATTATAGCAGTTCATTTTCTTATCTTAAAATATAAGGCACTGAGCGTAACAAAACATGAAATAGGAAGTAAATATACCAGTAGAGAACAGAATGTCAACAAGTGGATGCAGTACAATCGCTACAACGAGGCTCTGCCAAGCAAACAATCTATAATTAATACCATAGTGTAACCTAAACTCTATGTTCGTACACAGTATATCAGAATTTCTATATACCAAATTAAAGAGTAGTGATGACAACAAAACAGAAATGTGTAAATATGCAATCCATACGGAAAGCAGCAAACATATATCTTACATAATAAACAGGTCATTAGCATCATATCAGCATAAGCAAATAAATTTTCATATGTAATCTTAATAAGTAAACATGAAGGCGCAAGCAGGTAAATCACAAAGTATAACCTACATACATAACCATATCAGCGCAATCAATCGGGTGACAATTATAATTTAAATAAATAAGGACAGCAGGCACATAATAAAAAATGTGACATCAGTGAAAAAGCATAGCAGCCAAGCGATGCATAATATACACAAGTAACAACCCTGTTCATTAATAAAACATTGTCACAATCAGCAAATGTACGCAAGCACGTCGCTTCATAAGTAAATTCATAGAACATAAAATTTAGCACAAAGTATAAATCACGTAATCGCGAGCAGCAAATTACGTATAAAGTACATACCTAAGTAGAAATATGTTACTTGAAAAATAAACTCAGTTAATAGTTACCTTTTTAGTTTATTACTTTCTTCTTCGAAATTACATTCTTCCTGAAATTTTCTCGATAGCAAGTCCTCTTAACGTCGGACACACACAGAATTTAACTGAAGTTCTTAAATATTTTATACAACTGTATCCTGAAAAAATACTGAAAGTTAATAACATAATTTATCAAGTCACTATAGCTTTATACTGAATTTAATCAGAGAAATTAGACTGTGTATTTGTTTATGGCTGTCAGTGCATTCGCACTGAGCGCTCGATCAGCTGTAGGTACGCGTGACGTAGGAAGTAATTTGTTTGCGGTCAACGTCTGCCTTGTGCGGCGCGCAGACTTGACTGTTGCTTTGAGTATGTGCCGCCGCCAGAACACGGCGCGGTATCCTTGTATTCTCTGCATGTTTACGTATAACTGTTAGTTTCTCAAAAGTATGTCATTCCACAAAAATTTTAACGTTCGATATATGATGTATTTCCTTAGAGCGCCGAGATTTAAGAGTTTCTACTTCGACAGTGTTATCATGAATAATTTTGCGAACTCTATATAGACCGTCGTAAAGCAGAAAAAATTTGCGATAGAAGCCCTTTCCTTTGTGAGACAAACGATGAAACTTAATTAACACCTTTTGACCAACTGACAAGGTTTTTAAACGACCAGGACGTTTAGCTGATTTCTCTCTTCTAGCAGCCGCAGATGCAATATTTTGTAGAGCCAGGTTGACAACTTCAGAATGCCACAGTTTCCGTGAAGGCGGAAAAGGAACGATTTCAGAAATGCGATTTGTCGGTGCCTTATTTTTTAATATCAATATAGGCGGTAAAGAAGTTGAATCATTAGGGAGTTCATTCAGAATGTTTTGAAAAATATGAAGATACTGATCCCACGTTCTGTGATTCTGATGACAATGAAGTCGACACAATTTATTGATTTCCTTCAGCCATCTCTCTGAAGCATTAGATTGAGGGTGAAAAAGTGAAATGAAAATTGGTTTGATCTTACGACGCCATAGAGTATGAAGCCAAATTTTAGAGCGAAACTGTGATCCATTATCTGATATAATCTTATCAACATGACCCACTTCTTTAAGAAAATGATTGATGAAAGCATTAGATACTGAACGAGCTGTTGATTTGCGTAAAGGTATAAAACACACATATTTAGATGTCAATTCCATTGCTACCAAAATGTACGCAAAACCATTAGTAGAACGAACCACTGGACCGAACAAATCGACTGCAGCCATGTCCTTTAATTTCGCTGGAATGATAGGAAACAACGGTGCTCTGTGAGAAATAGTTGGCGGCTTAGCCTTTTGACATAATTTGCATTTGGCAAGAACAGATCGAATACGTTTTTCCATATTACTGAAGTAGCAATTTTCTCGTAATTTATGAAAGCATTTTCTGGGACCAAAGTGTGCATAACTGAAATGTGTATACCAAATCAATTTATTAACCCACTCATCAGGAATGCAAACTGATGTGTCGGCAGCTAGGCCAACACCTTGTAGATAGAGGTGGCTTAAAGGGCACGCGAGACTAACGCAGACGGGCGTGAAGTACTGGAACAGGATACGTAATTAATGCTATGAAGAAAAGAACGGAGTTTCTCATATACTTATCTTTAATTTCTTCTTGTACATCTCTATGGTGAACACAAGTGAGACTCTAATTACAATCACTGTAAGGCTAATGGCGCCTTGCTAGTTCGTAGCCATTAACTTAGCTGAAGGCTATTCTGTCTCTCGGCTAATGAGAGAGAAAGGCTTCGTACGTCTAGTCGCTAGCACTGTCGTCCGTACAACTGGGCTGAGTTCGAGTCAGTCTCTCGAGACCTGCCTTGTGGTGGCGCTAGGTTTGCGATCACACAGTGGCAACACGCGGGTCCGACATGTACTACAGGACCGCGGCCGATTTAAGCTACCACCTAGGACGTGTGGTGTCTGGCTGTGACACCACATTCCTCCCCCGCAAATCGGCGAACGGTCGTGAGATAAGGCTTCCGCCCGCCGTGGGGAGGACCCCATGTTGACGTATGCGATGAAGTGGGGAGCCTAACAACAGGCGAGGCTGTGCCACCCGCACCCGGCCATTCGGTCCGAGGGGAGCTAGGAAACGCCAGAAAACCTAGTCCAGGGTGCACGTCAACATGCGGTGTATGCGCCCGTAAAGAGACAGGAGGGGCCGAAGGGTCGACCTCCATGTGGTCGGAGAATCCGACGCGCGATGACGACATCTGGTCCGGAGCGGGCAAGAGTTCCATGGCGGAGGACAGCTGGTCACGGGAAGCGATCGGCGGCGCGTGACCCAGGGAGGCGCGTGGCGGCTGCAGGGAAGCGTCCACTGCGGGCGGCGCCGGAGGCGGCTGCGGCGGCTGCGGCGGCTGCGGCGGCTGCGGCGGCGGCGCGACGCCATGAGGCAAAATGGAAGGCAGCGTCGGTAACACCTGGGGATGAGGCGAGCCAGTAGATGGGTCCCCAGGGCGCTGACCTGACGGCTCCGTCGCTGAAAGCAGACGGGGAGCGGCAGAACCCGGGCGACGACAGAGGCGCAGCTGATTGAGATGCCGACGCACCTCACCAGAGGCCCCCAAAACCAAATACATCGCGCGGCCGAGGCAGCGAAGAATGCGCCCTGCGAGCCAACGCCGTGAACCGCGATAGGTGCGATAGAAGACAACGTCGCCAGGAGCAAAAGCAGGAGTCTGCCGCTGCACAGGAACCGGATGCGGCGGATGCAGCAAAGACATCAAGGTTCGATGAGAACGACCATGGAGCAACTCAGCCGGCGAGCGACCATCGCGGGGCTGAGAGCGATACGAGGACAAAAAGAGCAATAATGCGTCCTCCCGAGAATGCAACTCTTTCAATTTCAACATCTGTGACTTGAAAGTCCGGACCAATCGTTCCGCGGCACCGTTTAACTGAGGCGAAAACGGCGCGGACGTCAGATGTTGAATACCATTGGCCTTGCAGAAGGACTGAAATTCTGCGGACATGAATTGTGGGCCATTGTCGGAAACAGTAGTCTGCGGAAGACCTTCAATGCAAAAGATAGCAGACAATGCTTGGATTGTGGCAGAAGACGTCGTGGAAGACATCCGGACAACAAAAGGAAAATTACTGAAAGCATCGACCACAACCAACCAACGAGCATTCCAGAATGGACCAGCAAAATCGATGTGCAAGCGTTGCCAAGGGGAAGTGGCTTTCGGCCATGCAAAGAATTTCCGCGGCGGTGCGGATTGTTGTTCGGCACACTCCACGCAAGAGGAGCACATATTCGTAATCGCAGCATCGATTCCGAACCAAGTACAGTGCTGACGAGCAAGTTGTTTCGTACGCACTATACCCCAATGTCCGTGGTGAAGAAGCCGTAAGACAGAGGACTGTAACGAACGTGGGACCACGACTCGGGACTGATCATTATCAGAACGCAACAACAAAACACCATGTCGTACAAAAAGTCTCTCCTTGTGAGCAAAAAATCGGCGAACCAGCGGATCCTCGATCCGTGACTTGGACAAGGGCCATTGCGTAGCAACAAAACGCAAAACGGGAGCAAGGACAGGGTCAGCAGCTGTGGCTGTAGCGACACGACGAAAATCAATCGGAAACGATGCGACCACGTCATCGGTTTCCGAATCAATGAACATGCAAGCAAGTTCGGAAGAATCGAATGCTTTATCCTCAGCAACAGGCAAACGGGACAACGCATCAGCGTTTCCGTGCTTAGCAGTGGACCGATACAAGATATCGTAGCGGTACTGCGAGAGGAAAAGAGACCAGCGAATGAATTTCTGCGCTGTACGTGGAGGTACAGGCTTGTTCGGATGAAAAAGCGATGTCAAAGGTTTGTGGTCCGTGATGATGGTAAAGTCACGACCATACAAGAAATCGTGAAACTTAGTAACACCAAACACGAGAGCTAAAGCCTCTTTCTCTATCTGTGAATAATTTCTTTGCGCAGAGGAGAGCAATTTTGACGCAAAGGCAATAGGGCGATCATGCGATCCATCTTTGTGCGCAAGCACAGCACCGATCCCGAAATCCGATGCATCTACCATCAACAAAAGGGGTTTTCGGGGATCGAATGGCGTAAGGCAAGTATGTGAAAGCAACGCCGATTTCAACTGGCGAAAGGCGCGTTCGCATTCCGTCGTCCAGACGAACGGAACACCTTTATGGCGTAAGCGATGAAGCGGAGCTAAAATGGAAGAAGCATTGCGCAGAAATTTATGATAATAATTGATTTTACCCAGCACACTCTGCAGCTGTTTCAAGTTCTGCGGTGACGGCAAATCCTGTATGGCACGGAGGTGCTCTGGACTCGGATGTATGCCCTGGGCATTTATTACATGTCCCAGGTACGGTAAGTCACGAGCAAAAAACACACATTTGTCCTTCCTCAAGCGAAGACCATTTTGTCGCAAGACCTGAAATAATGTTCGGAGATTTTGCAAATGTTCGGCTTCTGTCTTTCCTGAGATCACAATATCGTCCAGATAGTTCGCAGCAGTAGGGACCGACGCACAAATAGTTTGTAAATATTGCTGAAACAATGCAGGTGCGGACGCACACCCGAAAGGCAGTCTCTTGAAGCGATACAAACCAAGATGCGTGTTTACCACCAAGACGCGCTGGGATTCTTCGTCCACAGGTATTTGCAAGTACGCATCTGCTAGGTCCAACTTTGAAAAATATTTTCCCGGGCACAGTTTGTCAAAAAGATCTTCCGGGCGGGGCAAAGGAAAAGTTGCAGTCACAAGTTGTGGATTCACAGTTGCCTTGAAGTCCACACAAAGTCTCAATTTTCCGGAAGGTTTTGGCAAAATTACTAAGGGTGAGGCCCAGAGAGAAGCCTGCACACGTTCAATTACACCTTGAGATTCTAAATCGTTTAATGTTCTTGCGACCTCATCACGCAATGCGTGGGGAACATTGCACGCTCTGAAAAACTTCGGTTGCGCGTTTGCTTTTAGTTCCAAATGTGCTTCACAGTTCTTAGCGCAACCAAGGCCCGGTGCAAAAATGTCTGCAAATTCTTCACATAGACTAGAAACACTGGCGGAAGGCACAGTCTGAATCACTGAGAGGACCTGATTTACTATGGACAAATTAAACAACTGAAATAAATCTAAACCGAACAAGTTCACTGCAGTAGAAGAACGAAGAACGTAAAATGACACAAGTTTTGTTTGTCCCTTGTATGTTGCAAGAAGGCTGCACTGTCCTAACACTGGTATTTTCTGGCCTGAGTAACTATTGAGCTGAACATTTGCGGCACGCAACGGAGGTTTGCCCAGTTGGTTGTACGTGTCGTGATTGAGCAATGAAACTGCAGCTCCGGTATCGAGCTGGAATGGTATCACTTTGCCTGCAAAGTCTAAGTCTACAAAATGTTTATTGTCCTGCTGACGACAAAAGCGACTGTTTTGTGCAACTGGAACAGACACTGGGACAGAATCACGTGCGACGTGACGGGACTTCCGTCGACGTCGACGCACACTTTTTGTGGAATGAACACTGTCACCGGACGGGGTGGAATGAACCACATGAATATCCATGGGCGAAGGTTCACGAGCCTGAGTTGCCTTGGTTCGATTCCGGCGCGAAGCAAATGGCCTGGAATTGGTGTGAGTGTCTGATCTGAGCTTTTTCTGGCAAACACTTTGGACATGGCCTTTCTTATGACAGTAAAAGCAAATAGCTTGGCGTGACGGGCAATTTTCACGCGAATGTCTAGTTGCACACCGCGGGCATGATTTCACTGCATTTGCTTGCTTACGTGGCGCACGTGTTTGCGAGCTAGGCGGCCGCTGCGCTGACGGGTGCGAGGGCCGCTTAGCGTCCCGTGCAGCGGGCCCGGCGGGCCGGTTAATGTGACACACTGCTGGCGAAGTTTCAAACGAGTCCTGAGCAAAGTCAAGTGTGTCTTGCCTGTCCAATATGTCTATCACTTGTTGAAGGGAGGGATTAACTAGTTTCAAAATCTGTTCCCGTATGCGAACATCAGAAACGTTCTGTGCAATTGGATCACGCACCATAGTATCTGAATAAGGGAGGCCACATTCACACTGAAATTCACAATCCCTAGTAAGTCCTTGCAACGTTGCAACCCACGCCCTATTAGTCTGACCGGCCGTACGTTTTGTACGAAAGAACGTATACCTTTTTGCAACGACATTTACTGTTTCCTTGAAATAGGCATCTAAAGCAGACAAAAGTTCTTCGTAGGACAGAGTTGCTACGTCGCGCCGGGGAAACAACTTCACTATCACTCGGTAGGTGGACACACCGACACAAGAAAGCAAAAACGGCTGCCGCTCATTACCTTGAATTCTGTAGGCTGCTAGGTGGAAGTCGAACTGACGGGACCACTCGTGCCATGACTCGTGGGTGGCATCAAAGGGTCTGAATTGAGGTGCAACAGCATGTTGTGGCGGCGGTAGCGATGAAGCGGCGGCGGCCGCATCGGTGTGCAGCGCACGTTGACCTTGGACAAGCTGTCCAAGAGCATCCAATAACGCCTGCGTCTGCCGATTCTGCAATCGATAAAATTCGGACAGTACATCTGGAGATTGTGGCGAAGCCATGACACAAAGAAATTAGGGCAAAGTAAAACACAAGAGCCTTTGTAGACTCGTCGCCATGTGATGTGTCGGCAGCTAGGCCAACACCTTGTAGATAGAGGTGGCTTACAGGGCACGCGAGACTAACCCAGACGGGCGTGAAGTACTGGAACAGGATACGTAATTAATGCTATGAAGAAAAGAACGGAGTTTCTCATATACTTATCTTTAATTTCTTCTTGTACATCTCTATGGTGAACACAAGTGAGACTCTAATTACAATCACTGTAAGGCTAATGGCGCCTTGCTAGTTCGTAGCCATTAACTTAGCTGAAGGCTATTCTGTCTCTCGGCTAATGAGAGAGAAAGGCTTCATACGTCTAGTCGCTAGCACTGTCGTCCGTACAACTGGGCTGAGTTCGAGTCAGTCTCTCGAGACCTGCCTTGTGGTGGCGCTAGGTTTGCGATCACACAGTGGCAACACGCGGGTCCGACATGTACTACAGGACCGCGGCCGATTTAAGCTACCACCTAGGACGTGTGGTGTCTGGCTGTGACACCACACAAACTAACCAAACAGAGTTGTCGACCGATTTTCGTTTAAAAAGAATATCATTGCGAACTAAATAATACTGTCTAATGGCTACGTTTTCCTTTCTCCTCCACTTCTCCTTAATGTCCTTCCAGATTGGATCCTTGTTTTGCTCCTTAGCGATGTCCTGGAGCGAAGACGAAATAAAATTTTCAAACGCAACACCTTGAATATACATCAAACAATAATTGTTTTCTTTGCAGTCCTCCTCAGCACTTTGTTTCAAACCCATAGGTGCATGTGATAAAGCATCAGCAATAATATTTGAAGAACCGTGTATGTAAACAATACTAAAATCAAATTCCTGTAGATACAGCGCCCATCGTGACAATCTTCCATGTGTTAATTTTGTTGACACAAGAAATTCCAGAGCTCGATGATCGGTGTAAACCTTAGTATGTCTACCATACAAAAATATGCGAAATTCTGTGAAAGCCCAAACAACAGCCAAGGCTTCAAGTTCCGTAATCGAATCATTCTTTTCTGATTTAGAGAGAACACGACTTCCAAATGCAATAGTTTTCTGTACTACAACGCCGTTTTCTTCTATCTCTTGAAATAAGTGTGCACCTAGGCCTTTGTATGATGAGTCCGTCGCCAAACAAAAACATTTAGATTAATCCGGATGTGAAAGAAGTGGAGCAGCAACTAAAGCATCACGAAGTTGTTCAAATTCTGACTGAGCTTCCTCATCCCAACACCAATTAGAATTCTTTCCAGATAGTTCACGTAAACGAGGTGTGACCAAATTGTCCAATCTAACAAAGCGTCTAAGAAAATTACAGACACCAAGGAAACTACGAACATCACGTTTTGTAGTAGGAACAGCATAATTACGAATAGCGTCTAGTTTCTCTGGATCAGGAAGAATACCTTCTGCAGAAATAATATGACCAAGAAATTTCACCTGAGAACGACCAAATTCAGATTTTTCCAAGTTCACTGTAATGCCAACTCTTGCAAAAATACGTAATAATGAATCCAAAATTTTGTTATGCTGCTGAAGATATAGTAAGTCCAAACGGTAATTTCCGAAATTAATAACAGTTACCAAAGGCTAAAAAGTCAGTTTATTTTCTACAATCAGGGTGGAGTTCTATTTGCCAAAAACTTGCGCTCATATCAATGGTGGATAAAACTTTCATTCCATGGAAATATTGAAGAAGTTCATCTAAATTTTGTGGACGGTCAGTTTCAGGAATGATGATATTATTTATCTGTCTGGAATCCAGAACCAAACGAATTGACCCATCCTTTTTAAGAACGACATGTAATGGCTGGTATAAGGACTGACTGCTGGCTCAATAATGCCTTGATCTAACATGCACTGAAGTTCACTATTAACCTTGTCTCTATAAGCCAAAGGAATAGCGTACGTTTTTCCTCGAAATGGTGTGTGTTCTTTTACTTTAAGCAAATATTGTAAGCCTTGTATAGTTCCTGTGTGATGACTAAATACTGTAGCATGTGAAGTCAAAATTTGGTGCAGTTCTTCTCTTGCAACGTCATCTGGCACTTCAGCTTTGTTAACCTTTTCATTAATTAATTCTTCGCTATTAATTATATCATCCATCGCGTCTCTGTATCTATTGTCGTTGTCATGAATGAACACATTGTCGTCATAATACTCAGCGAAAACATCAGAAGTAAGAAACCTTAAACAATTTGTGTCTGATTCAGATTTAAAAATTTCAAACATCTCGGCATTCCGGCAACATTCAAGTTCACACTTCCTTCCTTAAAGTTTAAAATTGCGTTATGTGTGTTAAGAAACTCCATACCTAATATAATTTGTGTACTGAGTAATGGAACAATAATAAAATTATCAGAAAATTCATATCCTTGACAAATGAAATTTAACTTGGTCTGTTGCTTCACTTCCACACTTTTTCCAGAAATAGCTCCTCCAATTGTAGTTTTAGAAAATGTAACACATGAAAAGCAATAGTTCTTACACATATACGAAAAACTGATTCACTAGTAACATTCAATGGGCTCCCAGAATCTAAAACTGCAGTGAACTTATTCTTACTCACGCATACTTCAGTAACAGGATGTAAAAATGCGTCTACATTATTTTCCTTTTCGTCTAGCAAAATATCTCTCATGTCTTCCCAGCGTACGTAGTGTAAAGTCGTAGCGTCATTACTTTCTGAATCGTTTATATTGCTGCCAGAAGCCGAAGCTACAAGTCATTGTCGATTGTTTGCATCACGTCTTTGATTATTCGCGTCATTTCGCGGATCAATTTCTACGATTTGCACTTGTCTCTCTGAATTTCTGTCAGGTGGAGGATGCCAATTAGATCCCTCCTGTCTGTTACATGTAAATTCTTGATTGTGTCTGTTATTAATATTTCTATTTTACTGGCTATGTGCATGACTACTTCTTGTGTAATTTCGACTGTCATTTCTGAAATTACTGTTAGATCTACTAGCCTGGTTATTTCAGTAGTAAGAATTTCTATTATTGTATGAATAATTTCTGTCTTGATAATACCGATTACTGTTTCCGTATGATTGATTATTCCGGTAGGAATTTTCGTTATTACAATTGTCTGTGTAATTTCTGTTAGAACGTCTGTTATTGTCACAAGGCTGGTATCTATTGTCCTGTCTGTTTCGTCTGTCATTCTCAAAATTACCCATATAACGTCCGTTCCGATCATTATCCCTTTTGTCTGAAAATCTATTGTGATTACCGTTACTGAAAAAAGTATAAGAAGTCCCGTCGTCGTTGTCATACTCAAGTTCTTGTAGCAAAGTCTTAAAAGTCTCAATGTCGTCTTTACATCTTCCGGCTGAAGCAATTTGTCTTATGGATTGTGGCAGCTTAGTTAAACAAATGCGAATTATTTCAGTCGGGCTATAAGGGTTGGAAAGGAACTGATTCTTTCGAATCATGTCTTCAAAGTATTCTGCTGGCGTGCGGAACTCAGACTGTTTAAAACTACGCTGCATAATAAGACTATGTTTGACTCTGTCTTGCGTGTTTTCGGACCAATATGCCGATAGAAATGCATGATAAAAATCATTTAAATTATTACAATTTCTAATAAGTGCGCGCATCCGCGTCACCGGTTCGTTTTCTAAATATCCACACATAAATTCCAGTTTGTGACTTCGTGGCCAATTTGGTGGAAGTGCGTACATAAATTGATCTAACCATGAACATGGATGTATGTCATTCTTAGAATTGCGAAAGATCTTAAATTTCCGAACAGTTAAAATGTGTTTATAGTCAAAGTTTTCGCCTCATGGCGACAAAGACCTACCGTGTCTGTCCCAGTCCGAATGTCGATTATTGTCAAGTTCGTGCGCCTGGAGCTCTCTTGTTGCATCTCGTAAATGAAATAAATTATTTTCTTCAAAACCCGCTGCTATCTGTGATTCTAAATTTCTTCTACGGTCTTTTCCTACGATTTCGCTTTCAATTTTTTTGAGTTGCTTTCGTAACGCCTCAAATTCCCTTTTAACGCTTTCAGTAAATTTTCCCTGATTTTCTACATGTTTATTTATGTTTTGGTACTCTTCGGTTTCTGCAAATTGCAATGGAGCTGTATCATCTGAATCTCTGTCCCCATTTAAACTAAGACTTGTCAATTTATCTGAAATCTCCTCAACTCTTTCCGGTAAGTCACCTATTTGTTCTTTCTGTTTATTTACGTCTTCCGTAAGTGTCGCGACTCGGGTTTCGGTATTGACACATTTAGTAGTTAACTGTTCATACTGTTGTGTTAGGTTATTTATTCTGTCAATTGGTACGGATTCCTCGATTCTTTCAAATATTTCTTTCTTATCGTGTGCACGTTGTAAATTTAACTCTGAAATATTTTGTACTATCACGCGATCTCTTTCTTCCTGTTCTCTATCCTGTTCCTTTTGTCTAATTTCTATGAAATTAATGTATCATTATGAGCATTCAAAATTGGTTGTACTTCTTCTCTAATTTCTTTCTTTAATTCTTCTTTCATGTTTTTGAAACATGTCCCTATTCGTGAGTCTAACCGTGTTTCCATTGTTTCTATCTCTGTTTTAATTGTTCCTATTTGTGAGTCTAACCGTGTTGCCATTGTTTTTAATTCAGATCCTAACTGTGATCCCAGTGAGTCTAACCGTGTTTCCATTGTTCCCATTACAGTTTTAATTGTTCCTATTTGTGATCCCATTGTTTTTAATTCAGATCCCAAATTTAATATTGCACTCATCAACTGCTCCATGTTAAGTGGTTCGAAATTCTTTTCACCCCTAACATTTCCCGCAAAACCAACTTCCTTCGTCATACCTATAAAGCTATCTGTGTTCGATACTATTCCAGAATCTTCTGTCGATAATCTCATATTCTGAAAATTTTTTGATTGTGAAAAATTTTGAACTTTTTCCAGACTATTTTCCCGACTTATTAAATTGTTTTCTACTTCATTATTCATCATACTGTTCTCCTGTGTTGGCGAGTTCGCCATGTTAACAATTTCGTGATTCTGACTATCCATCATTCTTGCCTTTTTCATCGATCGCGTAATCATTTACAAAACATACAAAACTCGTCACTATACGAAAATTACACACAATATGACACTTTATCACCAACAATACCATTCACACGAAATGCTTCCCGACAAACACGATTAACGGACAATTGAAATCTTCATAATTGCATAAAATTGTCAAACCCATATACAAGACATCAAAAATTAAATTCTGCAATAATACCATTAGAAGAATGACAAGACAACTACAAATGTTCAACTACCAAATCTACACATGCAATATAGACTACAATTACTAAACTACAAATCACTACAACAATCCTACTGTCTGCTGTTTTTACTATCAAAAGAATTCCAAGGGACGATCCTGGCAGCACTCGTCACATGCATGAGGGCTTCATTATAAAAAATGCAAATATATTTTAGTCGCTGTGTGTCCGGTTACGAAGTCTCGTAACCGGTTGGCCCTGAGTAGTATTAGTACGCCATCTGACTGCAGAGAATAACAATAAAGAATGCAAGGAAATTTGCGTTAACACAATTAATTAATTAAGTCCCCAGCAACTATAAAAGCTACGAAACAACAAAGCACAAGTGTAACTGTTCTGTGTGTGGAAGTGTGATTCAACGTACACATCTGGCACGGTTCTTCCTCAATACGACAAGATATTTTAAACACCATTTACAATGAAGTAATTATAAAAAGAACCACAAATACTATAATTGCACATAGAAACCAGAATTACAGTCTAATACATGAAAACAAGCAAGATGCTTTGTTGACTGAACCTGTTTTGTTCCGTTCATATATATTGACGAAAAATACACTCTGATCATTAAAACATCCCCAATCGAACAACATCTGCTGTCTAGCCCATCAGAACAACTGCACTCGACATGGCCTTAACTGGTACAGCTATCGACATCCTCTCAACAAGCACTGCCCACACCAACCTCTGAACTACTACTGCCCTCGACATTCTCTGAAAAACTACTGCCAGTGGAAGTGGCAGAATAATACTCTTTGGCGAAATCTCTGGCGCTGTGACTCAGTGTAGCCACCTTTCACAATTCCAGAATCGTTCCAGCTATTTATCCATCCATCCGAGGCATTGGAAAATGGCAGAAAAAGCCTCTCTCGGAACGAGCACAATATAAAACTTTAACATGACAGTGCACAGTTTGGTAGCTCGTCCCCGACTGAGTCTTGGTTCCACCTTTTCTACCTAGGCCAACCACAATTTTCGCTCGCCTTACAGTTCCGTTCCCAAGGGGAACCACAACACCTTTTATATATAAGTTAACTAAGAACGCTAAGTGAAGGTCAGCAGTTTACATAACAGCAAACAAACATTCTCAATAAAACAGGACATTTGCATATATTGTAGTTCTACACAAAATTATTTAAACAAATTCCAAATATATACAGTAAGTTTTAGTCTCCCTCCAATTGGGACAAAGAATTTAAATGACAGATACACTACTTTGCATAGAATCAAATCATGACATCAAAGTTTTAACAAAGAATGGAGTGTATAATGTTGTGTTACGTATTCAATCAAACATATTTACAGAAGCTCAACGAAGTAACATTAAATAAAACAAAAGGCAAAATAAATCAGTAGCATTAGAGCTATTGCGTTACAGGTGGACGACTGCATCCGGCTCAGAGACTTCGTCAACCACAGATAACGCCCGAAACCTGTTCTTCAAACGAGCCACGGAGGCCCTACGATCGGCCCCACGGATGGTCTTTCGCTGCCTGCCAGACTTTGGAATGATCTGCCACTGCGACCAAGGGGGGAGGGCTGAACCTCAGTGCAGGCAGTACCCGGGGCGGCCGCAGCAGTGGATTGATCGGGGGACACGGGGGTTGTGCTCGACACAAATCCCCGCATCTGACCCCCAACGATGAGGCCCTTGGCAGGAGCCTCAAGCTGTGTGATTGAAGCCAACACTACCTGGGGCTGTGAGCAAAGGGTCACCAACTCAACTCGCATCTGTACACAGCAGTCACATTGCCTATCCATTTCTGAACTCGCTCCTGTTTGTAACTCGTAAAGATATGTGATAAACAAACCGTGTACTTGCCTTATTAGCAGTAGGAACCCGTTGTGCTCTCTCACTGACGGGCTAACCGACACAGTATAACTTTGTTATATCCTCAGTTCTACCTGAGGCTGGCACGCCTGTCCTCGTCAGCTCTGGACACTGCTGCTGGCGTTGGCTGCTAGGACAGCCCCAGCAGTGCTTTGTCTGGACTCCAGGCCGGTGGTGAAGGCAAGGCCCTGGCCAGTTGTGAAAGCGGCGCTTCCTGGCGGAGCGACATACCAGATGGCGACTCCTCTGCTCTTCACTCTGCTGTGACGGAAGATTTTCCTCTCAGACAGGCGGCGGGCGGCAGCTGGCGTTATGACGCCGAGGCCCTCACTGGTCCTCAGCATTGGTGCAGCCGGCGTAGACAGCAGGCCAGCGGGGCTGTGGCACCAAGCCCTGTGGAGGACCCAGCGCAGCGGCAGATGCAGTCTGGTGTCCAACCAGAGGCTGCTTTTGGCGCTGCCCAGTCCCCTCGCGGTGCTGCAGCGCTCCGGCGCCTTGACTGCTCAGCGATGACGAAGTCCCCACACCGAATGACATATTATCCTCAGATTCAGCCTCACTTACACTCCATTACTGTCCATTTGTTTCTGTAAAAACTGGTATCCATTCACGTTGCCCATAGCAAATAGATGAGCTCGAGTGTTGTGGCAACAACACGCTTCTTTGCTGCACAGGGGGGTTGGGTTGTGGTTGTTTTGGGGGAGGAGACCAGACAGAGAGATCATCGGTCGCATCGGATTAGGGAAGTATGGGGAAGGAAGTAGGCCGTGCCCTTTGAAAGGAACCATCCCGGAATTTGCCTGGAGCGATTTAGGGAAATCACGGAAAACCTGAATCAGGATGGCTGGACGCGGGATTGAACCGTCGTCCTCCTGAGTGCGAGTCCAGTGTGCTAGCCACTGCGCCGCCTCGCTCGGTGCTGCACAGCACAGTTTACCATTGCGCTGAGCTATCCTCGCCCCTCAACTCACTTGTGCATCTGTTACTGTTCCCTACATGTCGACACAGCGTGGCTGACGGCCAGCGCTATTACTGCAGTACTCTGACGCGTCCTCCATGCTACTTTCAGCCACTTACACTAAAGATGTAATACGTTTACCTAAAATACTGGGTAGTGCCACTACACTGCTTCCCTCCGTTGAGAAGACTCGGTCCCTCGGGTATTATTCACACTCATTACTCTATTTTGACTATAACTATGCTCCAACTTGTCTGTTTCTATCACATAAGTACTATATCAAGTAAGTCGAGCTATCTGTCATCTCTTACCCTTGCAATCCAGTCTACCAGAACTTGTATTACCTCTAGATTGGGTTTCCTCGCTCTATATTGTCTCAAACATAAAAGAAAAAAAAACTAGTCGGAGCAAAATGAGAATCACCATGGTGCTAGCAATTGCGACGCTTTGTTACTACTGCTTGACGTCTCCTATTCCAATACTGCTCTACATGCTGTAGCATTTGTTCCGCAGTTATCCGCCCTTCTTCCGCTGCTATAATTTGGCTTAAGGACTGGTCCAGACATGGCTCCCAAAGATCGTTCAGAAAGATAAGATTCTGTTCGGATAAGATCTCTAGTAGTTCATCTGGCCAGTGCAGCCGTGGCTGCGTCACATTAAATAGAGTAAATCCCATCATAATCTCTGGTATATGAAACGTGGGTCCTACTGTATCACACTTAGTCCTGTTAATTACTAGTCCACTGCCTCGCTACTCCAAACGTTTTGCCGCTGTTGGTTTCCCTTGCTCATAACAAGGTTGCTAAATTCCCAATTCTCGTTTAGGCAAAGATGTTATCCCCATCTCTAGGTGTTGATCCCCGTCTTGCATAAATTTCCTAACTGACGCTAGCTTCACTGGATAACTTGGCACTGCGTAACATCTAAATACTGCGCGTTTACCAGCTACTGGTGTTTTTGCCGATACATACTATCGTGCGGTATCTGTTACTACACCCACTGCTGCAGTATGGTAGTAAAATGGTAAGTTCTGACTACTCGGTCCCACTACTAGTTGTAATTCCGACGGGAACTGTCCTTGCATCTTCCTCAACCCCTTCAGAAATTGCTCGGGTAACAGGAAGAGAGGACATAATTGACCACGTAGCACCTAATGCACTGCCTCCTGCAAATTTGTTAGCTCGACGCTTGCATCCCAGATGCTATCACCTAGTGACTGAAATAACCTTGTCAAGGCTAACCTTGCATCTAATACCTGCATACGTGCTTCCACTGTCTCAAAATCCCAGTTCAGGGTACTAGCCGAGTTGTATGACTTTCTTAGTCAGCTGTCAGAGCATGCATGTACTGTTCAGCACGTCGCTCTCCAAGTTCATAATTTGAGTGGAATGCCACTCTACAGTCACCTTCTTCGCTTCTGATAACCCTCTTGTGGCTTCTGCCGTTTCATTTTATTTGCTAGGTCACTTTCGTCTGCTGTCCCGAAGGCTGTCTTCAGTAATCTACCCCCAGCATCTATTTATCCCCTTTTACTCTCCTAAGCTCGTGGGTAACTACTTCAGTCATCTCTTGCATCTACTCCTTTAATCGTGCATATGCTCCGAGCAGGTTCCAGTGTTCCTTTGAGACCTCTCTCTTCTTCCCACTACTAATTGCCAATTCTTGCACCCCTGAAAATACTTCTACCAACCTCCTGAATTCATTCAATATCCTTTCTTCCAGGAGTGCTAGTTCTGCAAGTTCCGCAGAAGAGCTTCTTTGAAGTTTGGAAGGTAGGAGACGAGGTACTGCCAGAACTGAAGCTGTGAGGACGGGTCGTGAATCGTACTTGGGTAGTTCAGATGGTAGAGCACTTGCCCGCGAAAAGAAAAGGTCCGGTACACAGTTTTAATCTGCCAGGAAGTTTCCTGAACTCATTTCGTTACTCCTACACATTAAATACTAAACTTTATGGCTAGAAAATACCAAATCTGGCTGTCCGAGAAACAACACTGACCATATAGGTGGAGCAGTCGAAGTTCCGTTAGTTATCCCCCAGTGAAGAGATACAGTCCCGCCAAAACTAGCATTCTTCTTCTCCTTCGCCTGGCAACCTGAGGACAGGGATCTTTAACCCACCCCCCCCCCCCCTCACCAAATGGGCCTGCTGTCTCTAAACAGCGATCATCTTATTGTTGTTCTGGTCAGACTACCACCAATAAATATATAGGTCTACCCTTACTACTATCAACATTACGTCCCGCACCATACATACAGATAAAATGCACATAATCGATGCACATATCTACTCTCCTGACCTAAATGTAGCCTTGCCTCTCCAGTTGTTCATCGTTAAGAATTTTCCTCTCAAGGTATCGCCTCTGGCGCACCCTTTACTGGTCACAGACGTCGCACATGCACAGTCGTCGTCCTTGTTGGCGACTGCAGCTTCACATTTACCGGTGACGTAGTTTCGACTACTTGCTAAGGTCGCTGGTACCGTGTTAAAAACTTCTTTGTATTTCCCTTTGCCGTATATAGACTCGACAACATCACTCATTGGTCCACCTTATACTGTGGTAACGTATCGACATGCCTCATTGCCTGTTCCTGTTTCTCTGAAGCCTTCACATTTGCTCTTCGTACTCTGTTCCACACTCCCTTCACTTTTCCTGCAAAATCGCTAAATGCTGTAACAACAACAACGCTGTACTATTGTACAAATAAGTAATTTTTTCTTCTGATTTTTCGATAAACTTGAGTAATTGATGTTCTGCTTTCATTTCTTTTTTGTTTCATGCCATTGTGTTAAGAAAACTGTAAACGTGTTTCAATGTGAAAATTAATGTTTATGTCAAATGTCAAGTAGTATTGTGATTGAATTGAAATGTAACAGATGTTGAGACTGTTGTAAGATGTTTAAAATTGTAACTGTGCGTCTGGTCCATACGTAGGCAATGTGTTAGGATATGTAGAATGCAAAACCTCGGGTGAATACCCTGTCTGTAAGGGAGCGGTAAAAGGTGGATGGCAGGCGAGCGCGGGAAAATGCGCACGGGCACTGCACGGCACAACGGGCTCAGCAGTAGTAGTTGGAGTTTGGCACTGGTTTGAGCAACACGTTCTGGAGCGAGGAGGCTCTCCTGGAAGACGTAGTTTCATTGAGCCTCGGGTATGCCGTTCCAACGCCCATACAGCATGGCAAAATTCCATAGGCACTAAACGGAAAAGTATTGCGACGCTAAGAAGAATTAAAGTGCCGATACGTCAAGAGCCATTGCTGTGGTAGTATGTGTGCTCTGTGCCTCGCCATCTCGCCGCCTGCCAACCGCTGCATCGATACAAACAGGTTGAAACTTTTAGTACTGTATTCGTATGGAGCAGTGTTACTTTTGTTCCATACTGTTCAATAACAACTAAAATTTTACCAGAACTTTCCTATCATTTAATTATCCGCACAACTAACCTAGATAGGGTCCTTTCCAAATGTTGTGGAATCCGAGTGTCCCGAAATGAAAAATTAAATTTTGTGTTAATAATAATTACTTGCAGGCCTAACTATGTAAGAATGGTGTTTAAAGAACTGTTTTGTTAATGAACCAGTAAATGAATAACGAAGGTCTCACAAAGTTGGAAGATAACTTTGATATTGATTTAGTAACGAAGTTTAATTATTTCGAGACAGATATAATGGTATTTAAATGAGCAGGAAATAAGATAAAAAGAGTAGTAACTCATATATTGGAAATCTTGAGCGCACAATGATTTCAATAATAAATTTTTTTTAATACAGTAATCATGTTTCAGGGTCCCCCCCCTTTTTTATTCATTTGAATTCTGAAGTGTTCTAAACTGATTTGACCAGCAAAGTTAAAGTCAATATAAAGGCCAAAATTTATCAGTGTTTTACTTTTATCAAAATTGACATTGTGTGTGTGATTCGAAAGTGCTATTTCTAGGGTAACCTATGCCCGATTTTAATCAGATCAATAGACAGTACGAAGTTTTGTAGTAAACATTACAGTGCAGTGTTATGTATTTATGGTTTTTCCATATCAGTACAGAACGTGAAAGTATCAGTTCAATAGATTTTCTGGTTCTAAAATTCTACTATATTATGCAGTGTTACTACTTGTTGCTTTGCACGAATATCTGCTAACTTGTACTGGGAAGAAACTCAGTTAATGCCTAATTAGGCTGGCGACCGTATTATTAACAAATTGGTAGCATCTTCTGTGTTGCTTTTTGTCCGTCCGGACGTGTAGTTGCATTTTGGACTTACTTGACATATCATTGTTATTACAGAGTGGGTGTAAGTCTGATTTTCCACCATTCAGGTACACGCGGTCAGTATCTATACGAAAATCCTGTCTCGTAAGGTGAACCCCGCTCACTTACCATAGTACAGGCTTTAATGAGTATTGTGCGCCCCACGCGCACGTTACAATGCTTCTTCCTTTCTGCCACTCTTCTGGCCAGTCATGTCGAAAGATGGCGGCATCTTCTTGCTGTGCACTACCTCGAAGGGTGATAACCTAGTGCTAGTATGTAATTAGGGTTACAAATGCGTTTACGACAAAAGATAGTTATGTATCCCACTTTGAATGATTAGTATCCACATAGCAACTAAGCATTTTACCAACTATTCTATGAACTCTCTCTGTCCTTCCATAGCCTTGCGGATGTACTGACCTAGTGCCTCAAATTCTTTATTCCCAGCAATCAACATTTGGGGAGCTGGGTGGTATGTCATATTAAGAATCATTAGTTATAGGAGGAAATTTGAACTGTTGTAAATATTGTTCGCCGTGTTTTATGAGAGCCTGGCAACAATTTCTGTGGTCAGCCAGAAAGCGATGAAGATCATACTGACCATAGTACCCAGCGTGCAAGTCCACATTCTTGTCCAGCCCACTGAAAGAAATGTTTCTTTTCTCTATTGCTCAGCGGGATCAGGACTATGATTATAAACGAATATTTTGTGTTCTAATTGATCCGTATATTTGGTAAAGTTTCACATGCACAACATTGTAATACTCATTATGTTCATAAAGCTAAACTAAACTCCAACGGAACTGGCCATGAAGGTCCAACAGTACCGACTCACACTCAGGCGGATATGTAGGGGCACATGGCCAGCACACCGCTCTCTCAGCCGTATATCAGCTTCCGACACCGCATTATGTTCATACTGACAGTAAATCTCTCTATCCTAAACAGCACCGTGAGCAGCTCAGAGACGACCTCTGCAGTAAGTTCCGACTAAACTGTCTTTCGTCCTGACTACTGATAATCAAAATAAATACCCACCACAAAAGTGGAAAATAAATGTCACTACTTGCCACACAGATCTGTTGACATTACGGGTGGCACACTAACAATTACTTTTACGAAATCCAAGCGATCCAGGATGGTGTATAGTCCTCGTGAGTTCACTCCCTATTATTACTGAAAATAAGGGTTTTGTTACAGCCTGTCTCTGACATCATCCAAGGCAGCGCGCACTCCGGCGTTTGAATGGCTCTGAGCACTATGGGACTTAACTTCTAAGGTCATCAGTCCCCTAGAACTTAGAACTACTCAAACCTAACTAACCTAAGGACATCAGACACATCCATGCCCGAGACAGGATTCGAACCTGCGACCGTAGCGGGCGCGCGGTTCCAGACTGTAGCGTCTAGAACCGCTCGGCCACCCCAGCCGGTTCTGGCGTTTGACTGATGCGGATCTTACGGTGGCTGAGTACAAAGTGAAGCCTCGTTTTGCCTCTCGGGCTGTATTTATATACGTGGCGCAGCGGACGGCCAAGGGAGCACCTGCTGTCATCCGCCATATGCCCACATTACCAAATGGCCCCTTTCTCGGACACACAGTATTTAATAACAATGTTATGAATCAATTCAGAATCTTCGTAATTTTTGCATGCATGTAGGTAAGTTAGTTAAAATCACAGAAAAAGTTTTAGCTCCCCTGCATCAAAACTTTACCTTCTACAATTTCTATAACCGAACTGACAGTGGAACATGACCTCTGAACTACAACTTTAAGAGACCTTGTATTGATTTTTGTTAACATCAAGGTCCTAAAATTTGTTATAGCTGTTTTATTTAAAGGTTTTATTACGTGCTGTAACCAAACCTTTCCAGCTTTCTAGCATTAAATTACTCGAAAACTATTAGAGGTAACTTAATGGGGTCACGTAGTTATTATTTTTGTGTTGAACTGAAACGTCATACAAATTTTCACATTTCTAAGTCTAATATTTAGCACCTTCAGTTTTTCTTAAAAATGTGGATTCTGACCAGTCTATTGCTTTAATCACATTGAGACTTGCACCAGTTAATTTTGACATACATTTGCACATTATGTCCAATTTATGGCTTCCCAGCTTTATTATTTAGCGCCGCTTATTTTTTTGTTAATGAGATGTGTTTAGGTAAAATATTGACCTAATCAATCTGATACTTGACAGTTTCAACATTAATGCATTAAAGCATATTTAAAAAAGTTCGAAAAATCAAATTCAACATTTAATTTCATTCTCAATCACGGTGCAATACTTGTGTGCTGCGCACAGGTGCATTATGGTGACGTGGCGCTTCTGGCAGTGAACCAGGGTAAGTTCCGGCACACTCGCTCGCCTCTGTATCTCACACACGATACAGCGCTTGTTTCGCCACAAACACAATTGTTTCATCAGGTCTGACATGAAGTTCATTCTCTGTTCCGTTACCATCGTCTTTGGAACTACAAACTTCAATATCCACCTATTAACTAACGCCTGTGTGACTACGATTGCCTGTTGGTTGGCGTTGACACCATCTCGACGTAATGAGAAAAACGGTCCATTACGCTCAGCACAAAACGACTACTTGCTGGTGTACCAACGAAACTAGAAGGTCAGCTGCTAGGATGGTGCCCGGTGATGCTGCATCAAGACTCCGGCTGGCGACGAAGGCAAGGGTTCGGCCGGTTGCGACAGCGGCACTTCCTGGTGGAGCGACGTACCAAGCACTGGCCCCGCTGCTCTTCACCCCTTGATGGCGGAGGCGGTTGTGGGCGGGTCTCGACCTGCGCCCCTCGGACAGACTGTGGCCAGCAGGTGGTGTTGTGACGCCGAGTCCCTCCGTGGGCCTGAAGCCCGTCTCACACGGAGCAAGATTCGCTGTAAGTTTCCTTGCTGGCTCGCGCGACGGCTACCTCGCGGGCTCCGTCGTCTGCTAGCGGGCTGCCTCGCTGGGAACCTTGTAAGATTTCCAGGTGCTATTTTTCTTGTAAGGTTCCCTGCGTGCTACCTGCGTTGGCCAATCATGAGATGTTTCGTTTGTGACATCAGACGCGAAAAGCTTGGGCGGGAAGCCTTTGTTGATTGTCGCTTTTCTGCTGTTGTGAGGTGCGGTAGGAAGTTCTTATAATTATTAAATAATGGCACCGCAGTAGTCCAAGGAAGCGATTGAAGCATTGATATGTACTTACAGGGAAGAACAGTGTCTGTACGTCGTGAAAAGCGCAAACTATTATAATAAACACTTGCGTGCAGAAGCACTCGAAAGAATTGCAAGTGCCGTGTGTCTTGTTAGACCATTCGTATAAAATTTGCAAAGGATGTACGATCTTCTATCCTGTAAAATGAAGTCGTTTGTAGCAGTCATTATTGGTATATTTATAAAGTCAAACAGTAATGAAATGGTGACAATTTTCAAACAAAAGTAGGTGTTATGCGAACTAACCTCAATTCTTTACGAAGCATGGGGAGCACACCTTTTCCATCTTTTCTCCTCTTAATCCAGTTTTTTCGTCCATTCTTTCTTCTTCTCTCATTAGCATGCATTTCTGCATCGTTTAGCAACAAAACAGCTAATAACACCAGTTTGCTCTGAACATCTGTACCTGAAGCAGCCACCTTCGTTCGATACAACATGCAGCCGATCACAACACTACTAGCTGTCGATCTTGCACCTTGGGAGAGCTTCGACATGGAAGATAGCCGGCTCCTTTCCCTGCAAGCCGGCAGGCATGCACGCCATCTCGCAAACTTGCGGCGAACCTTGCTCTGTGGGAGACGGGCTTAGGCATCGGCAGCAGCAGCAGCAGCAGCAGCAGCAGTCACGGACAGCAGGCCAGGGGGGCTGTGGCACCAAGTCCCGTGAAGTACCCAGTGCGGCGACAGCTGCAGCCTGGTCTCGAACTGGAGGTTGTTGCTTTCGCTGCCCAGTTGTCTCGCAAACCGGCAGAACTCCAGTGCGCAACTACTCAGGGATGACCAACTCCAGGAATTGAATGACGTCCTGTCCTCAAACTTAGTGTCATTTGTACTCCGTTACTGACCATTTATTTCTCTAAAAACCTGGTGGCCAGTCATGTCGCCCATAACAAAGAGACTCTCTCGAATGTTGCGACAACGACCCGCTTGCTGCATCATTCTTTTCTGGGATGGGCGCTTTACCGCTGTGCACAGCTACCCTCGCTTTACAATTCACTTGCGCATCTGTTGTTGTGCCTTTCATGTCGACATTGCATGGCTCACGGCCAGTGCTGTTATCCCAATACTGCACAGTGGCCTCCCTGCTACTTTCAGCCACTTACACTAAAGATTTAATACTTTCACCTTCAATACTGAGTAGTGCCACTGGGGAATATATGTCCGGCAGCAGAAAGTGATGCAGATAGTTCTGGTACAGTTTTTCGGCAGCATAAACAAGGTGTGTATTACGTAAATTATTCTCCATCTTATGGTTTTACATTTTCAAATATTTGTGCATGCCTACGAGACATTTCTTTGGATCGTGGAAGCTCGAACCTGCAAACTCTACACGGTAATCAATTTAAAGACTTTTAAACAAATGCACTTCGACGGACAGGCTTCCATGGAAAGGAGAATTGGGAAGTAGTTATCGTAGACTAACATTCCTACAGATTCAGCACGCAGTTCGACGACCGGCAGAGACAAAGATTACTGCTTACAATCAGCGTGCAGTAGCAGATCTCCAGTCTCCCATGCACAGTCCCTTGAACGTAAACGTCGTCAGTGAGAAGGTTTTGCTTATTTATTCATTTCAAAGACCTAAACTCTTTTCTTAGTGAGACCGAATACTAAAGAACAAATTCCTTGAATCAGTAACAATAATAATTAAGTCAAAGCAATAATTAAATGAATAATAATAATAAAAGCAGTTCATCGACGTTATTTTTTGTTTCTGAAAGGAAATTTTCAGCAGCGATCCCCATACAATAACAGGGTTCATGGTGAAATAATGACTCCTCTCATGAATCATTGCATCTCAGTAAAAATACAACAATTTACCTTTCACGTGAGAAGCAGTTACATGCCCAAATTGCACATTGGAGATGATTGGCATTTTGTTTCAGAGGTGCTCTACCAGCATCGTCTGCTGTTTTCCTAGAACTGGGTGGCCCAGATTGTTTGGCCCACTAACTTCACTAGTAGCCACATTCCATAACACAGCAATAAAAAAATACATTGCAATAAATAAAACGTCTGTCGACCATCAGAAATCTGCTGCAGACCGACACTTAAGGGACACCAAATACAAATCAACATCGAGAGAGAGGCCCTGTCATATGGCAATCGTTCTGTGTACGCTGAAATTAGATGTAAGTAATACCTCTTCTTTTGTAGGCCTCGCTCCACTGCTCTGTCACACATGAAGAGTAGACAGAAAACAGTAGAACGTCTGTGTAGAGCCATGTTTTTACCCACACTGACATTTGGCTGAATGTGTATAAGGCTCCGTGGCATCATTTAAAAAGAGCCAAATCGTCACGGAAGCTGTATATCTCTGATAAAGGCGACGTTTGTCCTCAACTCGGTGTCGATTAAAATGAATTCGTCCCCAGTTGGGCTCGAACCATCTGCGTTTCAGTTACCAGCCGAACGCGCAAGCCGATTGCGCCACGGAGGCCTTAGCTATTTTCCTCTTCTGTTCACTTACCAATGCAACTCCTGTACCTTTTGCAGAGATCTCGCAAAATGGTAACATTTGCTTACGCCTCTTCACGTGGATAACGTGCACCCACACCGTAGCGAGGCTCAAAAACGAATTTCATCGCCAAGCATGGCATTATACTACAAAATGTATACAAAATACTGTCGCGGCTACGCATTGAGAAAACTTCTGACGTAAGTAGAATACTTATCATAGGCTGTAGAACTTCCCTTTCAATCAGTGTACTGCCATGTGTTAGTTGCTGCTCCAGCCAGCTCTTTTGTTTACAACAATATTTTGAAAGTTTTAATGTATATACATTATATGCTACAAAAATTACATAGCCCTTCCATATATTTAACAGAGGGCACAAAATACTATTAGTGCAGAAGTATGCACCTACAGAACACAGAAAGTAGAATTTGTCAGTTTCAAGCACGAATCAATGAGGTTCAGATGGATTATAATGGTATTTCTCCGAACGTTTGGCGCTTATTAATGATTAAAGATCACTCTTTGCAAATTTAAAAGGGCACGTATTAATAGTTCTGTCACCTGGAGCTCTGCCTTGACTAAATCTGTTGAACATCTGTTTCTTGTGCCACACCAATTATTCCTCGTAAGTGGTTCGCTCCACGAAAGCTTTGCAATCAGGGATACTGAACAAAAATCCCACCATTTCGGAAATACATGTAGCTCAGGTACTGAAGAAAAGAATTTAAGCTAATATGCATCATAATCAACATCTTTGTTCACACTACAGATGGGCAAAGTCGTTCATCCTTAGGAACTAGTTCACTAGTGATCGCTCTTTTTTGGGAACCGTTCATTTTTACTCGTTCACCGTTCATTGTGTTTGGTGTTTGGTTCTTATGAAAAATTGAAAATTAGCAGCATAGGTGACTGAAGATGGAAGGCGCCCAGATGGGCCACTACCCTCCCTCCTGTAGTACAGAGTTTTTATTCGTAACAGAATTCTCACACACCTGTAATTTCTTGATTCTGCAAAACATTTCGTTTAGCCAACTGTAGCGTAATGTGGCTGATCGCAGTGAAATAATAAAAGGTGGCGCACGAAAATCGGCCCCGAGTACAGACTGCTCGCCAATTACGCACCATTTGTTGACCGCCACGAGCAGAATAGATAAACATGTAATAATTGGGAAGTAAAGAAATAACAGATAAGCTAATGGAAACAACTTCGAAACAATAGATGACGATTGGCAAGCGACAGTGAGCAGTCTAGTATTCGAGACCGATTTTTCATGCCCCACCTTGTACCACTGAAATAATATCGTAGGAGTTACCATATTCTCTTAACAAAATGTGACACCATACACTCGATTACGAAGCCCTGGCTTCATTCAGTTTTAAGTCGGTTTGCCTTCCAAACAATGAACATGCTCTTTTGCCTTGGATCAAAAAAAGACGGAAAATGGCCACTCTTGTGTGCCGTGCCGACGTCCTTTCCATGTGTAATAACAAAAATCTTGCCTTTTTACAAGTATTTCTTCTGCTTCCAGAATGTGATTTTCACTCTGCAGCGGAGTGTGCGCTGATATGAAACTTCCTGGCAGATTAAAACTGTATGCTCGACCGAGACTCGAACTCGGGACCTTTGCCTTTCGCGGGCAAGTGCTCTACCGTCTGAGCTACCGAAGCACGACTCACGCCCGGTACTCACAGCTTTGCCTCCGCCAGCATCACGTCTCCCACCTTCCAAACTTTACAGAAGCTCTCCTGCGAACCTTACAGAACTAGCACTCCTGAAAGAAAGGATATTGCGGAGACATGGCTTAGCCACAGCATGGGGGATGTTTCCAGAATGAGTGTGTGCTGATATGAAACTTCCTGCCAGATTAAAACTGTGTGCCCGAGCGAGACTGGAACTCGGGACCTTTGCCTTTCGCGTGCAAGTGCTCTACTATCTGAGCTACCCAAGCACGACTCACGCCCCGTCCTCACAGCTTTACTTCTGCCAGTACCTCATCTCCCACCTTCCAAACTTTACAGAAGCTCTCCGGAAAGAAAAATCCCCCAGGCTGTGGCTAAGCAATGTCTCCGCAACATCCTTTTTTCAGGAGTGCTAGTTCTGCAAGGTCCGCAGGAGAGCTTCTGTAAAGTTTGGAAGGTGGGAGACGGGATGCTGGCGGAGGTAAAGCTGTGAGTGTCGTACGTGAGTCGTACTTCGGTAGCTCAGATGGTAGAGCACTTGCCCGCGAAAGGCAAAGGTCCCGAGTTCGAGTCTCGGTCGGGCACACAGTTTTAATCTGTCAGGAAGTTTCATTTCTTCTGCTGTTTATCGAAATGGTGAAGTAAGCAGTTTTGTTACGTGAAAAGATGTATGTATGTATTACATAACACGTAATTTTTATCTAATTTACGTAATTATAAAATACATTTTAATTACCGGTCGTGGACGCAGAATAGATTACGAAAAGAACCAGAAGTTCAGAGTTCAGAAAAGTTTCGGAACAGAACCAGAATGGGCGTGCGAAGCGAACGAAACGAACAACAACTCGATAATGAACTAGTCGGCAGTGGAACTTCGACGAGTGGCCACGCAATGAAGGACGAGTCCGGCCGAGGGAGACCGAGACCGAGATAGGAGGGAACGGGACCGAGGCTGGAACGAGACCGACCGACGTGCCGTTGCGGGAACGAGACCGACCGTTTCCCGTTCCCAGGAAGTATAAGCAGAAAGCCGTGACCGAAGTGAACTAAGAAAGATCGTTCCTTAGAATTCGTTCCTCGCTCGTTCCGTTCATCTTGATGAACCGTTCCTTTGGACCCGTTAGTTCACGAACGACCCATCTCTCGTTCACACTAGTGCTACTCTAATCTCTATGACTACTGAACTCCTTACACAGGTCATCCATGCAAATATTTTTAATTAAGTGATACAGTGGCGAACTATTTTCAAAATCTCTGAACTGAGTCCTTTCCTGTAGAGAGAATGCTGCAAGGATGCGTAGGACATGTCATCTGTCACAGCATACCATTTTGTAGACGCTGAGCATACCGCTATAAAAGTTGTTAACGTCTTCAGTTTCTCTTTTCTGTAATGGCATACAGAATCCATTTTGTAGTTCGGTTTGCCACCAAAAAAGTTGTCTTTCCTTCCCCATGAAGTTTAGAATTCGAAGTCTAATGTTTTTGTCCGTCTCTAATCCACTTAAGTCAGACCTTTTTAGTCTTTTAGTTACTATTTCTAAGTAACTCATAACCAAAAAAACTACAACAAAGTCATTTTTCAACAGTATGAAGATAACATATATTCCATAAAATGTAATTCGTAATAGACTGAAGTACAAAAACGGAGAATTATTCACTTCCGGTAAAAATAAACGGAGGAGCAAAATTTGGGTGAAAAAACGAAAGAATCCTTTAGAAACTGGATGTCTGTTAACCCTACTTGTTTGGCACTGCCTATCAAGTGCCTCGGTAAATTTGTTATGCTTCTCGACCGTTTTTATGCTCTCAAGAGTAAAGGAAAAAAACGCTGCTGCGGTGAAGAACAGACCACTTTGCTTCGATTTAGATGGAATCATACATACTGAAACGAAGGGAACAATGGAGTCCATTAGTGCTATCCACGTTACTACTTGTGCATTAATGAGGTAACTGACAATGCCATGTACACTACTGGCCATTAAAATTGCTACACCAAGAAGAAATGCAGATGGTAAAGGGGTATTCATTGGACAAATACGAGGGCGGTTCAGAAAGTAACCTCCGATTGGTCACAGTGCGGGTTGTGGGGGGAGTAGCGATGCCATCTGTGCGTTCACGCACTCAACAGGTCAGTCGGCATCAAGCCGTGGTCGAGTGGACGTCGTACCTGCGCTAGTTTAGTTTTTGTGGCAGTTTGAAATGTGTGCTGCAATAGAAAACCCCGCCAAATGTGAAGTGCGTGCTGTCATAAGGTTTTTTACAGCCAAAGGATATTCTGCAGCAGCTATTCATCGTGAGCTTTGTGCCGTGTACGGACCAAGAGTTATGAGTGAAGGAGTTGTCCGTGAATGGGTACGTTTATTTAAAAGTGGACGAGAAAACGTTCATGATGAAGAGAGGAGTGGTAGACCATCATTGGTGACTGACGAACTCGTTCAGACAGTTGATGCAAAAGTTCGTGAAAATCGACGTTTCTCAATGTCGGAGTTGTCTACTGGTTTTCCACAGATTTCTAAGACTCTCTTGTACGAGATAGTGACAGCTAGATTGGGTTACCGTAAGTTCTGTGCACGATGGGTGCCCAAAATTCTTACCGACCACCACAAAACTCAAAGAATGGCCTCTGCATTAGACTTTCTGTCACGTTATGAGGACGAAGGAGAACCATTGTTAAACAGAATCGTGACCGGTGACGAAACCTGGATTAAGTACGTGACCCCTGAGACAAAAGAACAATCAAAGATGTGGGCACATTCAAATTCGCCTACCAAACCAAGAAAAGCCTCGCAAGATTTTTCTGCCAGAAAACTGATGGCAACGGTGTTTTGGGATGCCAAAGGGGTGTTGTTGGTTGAATTCATGGAACGTGGTACGACCATTAATCAAGACGTGTACTGTGAAACAATAAAAAAGTTACGACGGGCTATACAGAACAAACGCCGTGGTATGCTGACTTCCGGTATCGTTTTTTTTGCACGATAACGCCCGTCCTCACTCTGCTCGCAGAACAACGGCCCTTCTTGAGTCCTTCAAGTGGGACGTTATCAACCATCCACCTTACAGCCCAGACCTGGCGCCAAGTGATTATCACCTCTTCATGCATTTGAAGAAAGGGCTCGGGTCACAGCAGTTTGATGACGACGAAGAGCTCAAAGATGCGGTCACAGGCTGGCTCCAGGCACAAGCGGGTGATTTTTATGCAGAAGGAATTTCAAAGCTTGTGAAGAGATACGATAAGTGCCTCAATCGCTATGGAGACTATGTAGAAAAATAGTGCAAAGATGTAGTTGTAAGATGTATATATTAAAATATTTTTATTTAACTTGGTGTATTTTTTTAAATCAACCGGAGGTTACTTTCTGAACGGCCCTCGTATATTATACTAGAACTGACATGTGATTATATTTTCACGCAATTTGGGTGAATAGATCCTGAGAAATCAGTTCTCAGAACAACCACCTCTGGCCGTTATAACGGTCTTGATACGCCTGGGCATTGAGTCAAACAGAGATTGGATGGCGTGTACAGGTACAGCTGCCCATGCAGCTTCAACACGATACCACAGTTCATCAAGACTGGTGACTGGCGTATTGTGACGAGCCAGTTGCTCGGTCACCATTGACCAGACGTTTTCAATTGGTGAGAGATCTGGAGAATGTGCTGGCCAGGCAGCAGTCGAACATTTTCTGTATCCAGAAAAGCCCATACAGGACCTGCAACATGGGGTTTTGCATTATCCTGCTGAAATGTAGGGTTTCGCAGGGATCGAATGAAGGGTAGAGCCACGGGTCGTAACACATCTGAAATGTAACGTCCACTGTTCAAAGTGCCGTCAATGTGAACAAGAGGTGACCGAGACGAGTAACAAATGGCACCCCATACCATCACGCCGGGTGATACGCCAGTATGGCGATGACGAATACACGCTTCCAATGTGCGTTCACCGCGATGTCGCCAAACACGGATGCGACCATCATGATGCTGTAAACAGAACCTGGATTCACCCGAAATAATGACGTTTTGCCATTCGTACACCCAGGTTCGTCGTTGAGTGCACCATCGCAGGCGCTCCTGCCTGTGATGCAGCGTCAAGGGTAACCGCAGCCATGGTCTCCGAGCTGATAGTCCATGCTGCTGCAAACGTCGTCGAACTGTTCGTGCAGATGGTTGTTGTCTTGCAAACGTCCCCATCTGTTGACTCAGGGCTCGAGACGTGGCTGCACGATCCGTTACAGCCACGCGGATAAGATGCCTGTCATCTCGACTGCTAGTGTTACGAGGCCGTTGGGATCCAGCACGGCGTTGTGTATTAACCTCCTGAACCCACCGATTCCATATTCTGCTAACAGTCATTGGATCTCGACCAACGCGAGCAGCAATATCGCGTTACGATAAACCGCAATCGCGATAGGCTACAATCCGATCTTTATCAAAGTCGGAAACGTGATGGGACGCATTTCTCCCCCTTACACGAGGCATCACAACAACGTTTCACCAGGCAATGCCGGTCAACTGCTGTTTGTGTATGAGAAATCGGTTGGGAACTTTCCTCATGTCACCAGGTTGTAGGTTTCGCCACCGACGCCAACCTTGTGTGAATGCTCTGAAAAGCTAATCATTTGCATATCACAGTATTTTCTTCATGTCGGTTAAATTTCGCATCTGTAGCACGTCATCTTCGTGGTGTTCCAATTTTAATGGCTAATAGTTTAACATGCCCTCTAACACATAGTACTAACTGCTTCAACGTGGAGTCACCGTCCACTTACGTACAGACATTGATATGAAATTTTTGTTCCTTTTTCTGCCAGAAATTACCTTCTGCAGTTTGTCCCTTTAGTTGATATTTCACCCTGTGGAATTACTTTCCTTTCTCAGAACTACTTCTATACTTGGGATCTGACGCGGAATCTCGTGTTACCTAATTACTGACTACATTTAAAGAGAAATATTATCCACAGCTATCCAAAGTTGCGGCTTCTGTTCCAATGTAAGCTCTTTAAGGTTTTTTTCCCTCTAGCCTAGCGTTTAATCTTTCCGGGCGGAAGTTTCTGTGGTCCAGTTTCTGCGGATCCGTAATGACGTTGTAGAGACTTTCGAGCACAAAGCTTGTCAAAACAGCTGTAATTTGAATTTACACGCCAGTAAACACAATGTACACCTCCCTCAAGAGGTCTGCAGTTTATGTTACATAGCAAAGTGATTTGGCTGCCAAGCCTGACGGCAGAAAAGAAGTATTTCATATTTTAGCTGTTGTAGTCTACGTGGAATGGTACGTTACATGCTCTTATTTTATATAACGTCTAGCGCATCTTTCCCTATTAGCAGGATAAAATCGGAAAAACAATATATAGATGTAACAAAAATCTATGCAGTGCATTTAAGAAAGGTTTCCTTTGGGAAGCGTAAGTCAAAAGTATGATGGCATGTTGCAGTTACCAGTCCAACACACGTAAGCTAGAAATGAAGCAATGAAATAACATCCTCCATGTGGGATTCTTACTATTTTAGATGGGCCAGTTACATTAGCTGCCATTTTTTTATTCTTATTCATTCTCAGTGCAGGTTACGTGTGGTTTCTAAGAAGTGCTATATCATGTTAAACTTTTTTGTTCTCATTAATGTCTTACCGGAAGCTTCTTTCCTCTTTTCCACACTGTCAGTTGATGAGATAATAGCCTACCTGACCTTCTTCGCATGACTCTGCTGGTACTTGCATAGTAGAAGTGCGAGGTGGGTTGTTTGTTATCTCCTCAAAAGGTGCTAATTGTTCGACCCATTGTTATTGCTGCTGTGGTGCATGTGTACACATGAATCTATTAAATTCTCTGAATCTTCTTGCAGTTGGGTTATTTTCCAGATGGAAATTCTAGATTAACATTTGTTTTTGTACCATTCTCTCATAGGAAAGATTTAAATTTCCTTCCTATGAAGTTGGTAGCATCATCAGACAAAAGCGCCAGTGGCTTGTCAAACCACGGAATGCAGTATTTCAAAATTTTTGTGCATACATTCTAACGTATCTGGAAAGTAGATCATACAGATAAACTATAATTTTCACTCCTCTCCTGTTGTTGTTGCCTGCATTAAAGGGCAGGCAACATCAATGCCACAGTTTCCAATGGTTTTTGGCGACAATGGGATGTAATTCTGTCTTATTATTATTGCTCAATGGTTTTGTTTTCTGGCAAATTGAGCAAGTCCGTACAATCTGATGTGCGACTACATAAGTTGGAAAAGTACCATATTAAATTTTGCAATGATTCTGTGACTATACACACACACAACTATAGATCTGTATTAAGACTGCGTTTAGGGAACAACATGTTATTGTGTATTTTGTGATACAACTTTGCAGAAATGTTTAGTTGTAGCATTTGCTTTATCTTGTCCCATTTGTTTTCAGTACTCTGCAAGTCACTCATATTATAGCGCATGTCTAGGTAGCTCTGCGTGTGCCTCAGATCTATTAAATTTACCTCGACATTTGATTCTTGTTCTATGATTTCCGAGAATACAGCTGAACCTTCATGTTGCCTAGAAAGAACGTCTGCTATTATTTTGTCCTTGCTGCTGATGTGCAGTATTTCGAAATCTTGTTCTTGCAAGGATTATGACCACCTGGCCAATCATAGCTATAGCATGTAGGGAAGCAGCCTACTCACGCTGCAGCAAATTCACATCAGTTTCCATTGTGTGTTAGTCAGTCTGCTAGCTCTGACGTCATAGATGTTGCGCAATACCTTAAAAATCAAGCAAATGACATAAAACTTTCCTAGTATGTCTGGAATAATGATAAACTAATGTGTGTTAAATATCAGCTTGATAACTTCAGCCGTTTCCTTTATTTGGACGTTTTTCTATAAAAATAATTGGCGGCACAGAAAAGAGCTAGAGACTGCAAAATTTGTATTTAGATTCAGCTTTCATAATGATTTAATAAAAATAGTACTTTGGATTTCACAAATTAAGATGTTAGTGTAAATTCATGATTTTGTGGTTTTCATCTCAAAACTAGAGGAAGCAAGATAGATTAAGTGAGCTTATAAATCATACTAGGATGTTTAGATTTTAATAGGTTGGAGGTCCGCTATGATGATGAAGCTGTAAAAAGTTTCTTTCAAATATCTATTAAATTATAGCAATAGCGGATCTCAGAAGGGACAGTTCAGAGCCCATCTGCTGCGTGCAGTGCAATTAAATTAATTCTCTCGCCTAAGTTATTAAAGTTAGCCACGTCAAAAATTTATTATCAATACTTCCCTGCGTGCTGAATGCACAGTTAAATTAGGAGCTTCATCGGCCTTCAGCAAGAGAAGCTAAAATTTATTATGCAACTTGAAGTGGTGCGTTACTAGCTCAGCGGCTAGTCGAGACAGCCGATTTGATCGAGCGTTTTCTCAGCGGTCCGCACCCCGGCTTTATATATAAGAGCACTGTGCGAGGAAGCCAAGGCCCCAGTTCTCTCCAGACGCTGAATGACACGCCATCTGTGTCGGGAATCGCGCCGCGCCAGTATCAGTGCTACTAACAGCCTCGGGTGCCGTATTCTGTTACTCGAGATGCGCGTAACCAGTAAAGCGTTTCAAGTAAAGTGTTAATTCGGGAATGATTTTCATTATCTAGCCTCAGTGTGCGTATTGTCGTATTTTCACGTGCCGTCGCGGGACAGACATTCTACTACTAATATAGCGTGGCGTTTGATGAGATATTTCATCAAATTATGGCGAGCATTCATTTCAACAATTATTTCGGACATTTATAGTTGCATTGGCGCAATAGACTCTGAACTGTTCTGTTAGTTAGGTTGGAGGGATATTTGTGTGTATATTTGTGATTTTGAGAATATACTCAACTATTTTGGAAAGTCGTCTTTGATTAGAAATCCCGAACAACTGCCTGACTCTACAGAGCTACAAGCTGCAGCTATAATTGTAATCTCAAGGAAGTGGGCACTAGGAACTCTATTTACAGGCTTCAGGTTTTGTCAAATCGCTTTCTGGGGGTCTACAAAGTAAATAGAGAGCCAGTGTTGAGAACGGCGAAAGACAGCATAACAACATTCTAAAGCTAGAAACTGACAGCAAGCAAACATTAATGCAGCAGTAATATATTTAACAACCAACATCAAAATATTTCTACCCCTAACCGCCGCCCCACATATGGTGCATCGGCCGGGAAATTGACTAAGTGAAAGTGATTTTTAACTATTCGGATTCGCGAGTGGAATGCGACACGCAGCTGAGTAATAGAACAGTGAAAGTGTTACGTGTGCATATGGACGACGCAATTGGATTAACAACGCATCTGGATTCACGGAGCTGGCACTGAGTCTAGCGGTGCTGCCGGCATCGCATGTAGCCAGTTTTGCCGCACCGCAGTCGTCAGCCGCAGCAGCCGGAGCCGAGCCTGCAGCTACGAGCCACGCAAACACACAACAGCCGTCGGAGTGCCATCTGCAGTTCAACGTGCCGCGTCGCCTCAGTAATCCTGGTACGCCGCGCCGACAACGTCGTGCAGAAGGAACTAAGTTAAGTGAAAAGCTGTTAAAAATTCTACTAACCTGCACTAAAAAACTGTCGGCGATGGAAACGCCAAAAGAAACCGAGTTTAAACTTAAATTAGAACCTATGTCTGTTGAGGGAATTGTAAATCCAGACAACGGTTCAAGTGTAAATATGCATGAAAGTAATAATGTTAAAGTGAAATATGAAGTATTGTCTCCTGACAGTAGTGTGGGAAGGGGTAATGATTCAATAATAGAGACCCCTGTAGTAAAGAAGAAAGTAGAAATTGTAAATTTATTGGATGATAGTTTCTCTGATGAATTAAAAATGAAACAGTCATCAGAGATGGTAGAGTTTAAGAAGGAGAAGTTAGATATAACTGATCAATCTGCAGTTTCATGTAGTTTTGATGATTCTGGTATTGGAGCTAGTTTTTCGTCACCTGAGTGTGATAAAAAGCCAGCTAGTGAGCAACCCAAAGATGCTGGGGTTGTTGATTTAAATGTTATATTACAAGCAATAGCTGCCAGTAATGCAAAAATGACAGCTGAATTAAAGTCTGAAATAACTGAGGTCAAAAGCAGTAATGCAAAAATGTCAGCCAGTAATGCTAGAATGACAGCTGAATTAAAATCTGATATAATTGAGGTAAATAACAGAATTGTGGCCAGCCAAACTAATTTTAATAAACGATTGGAGGAAATGGACAATACCTTCAAGGCTGGTTGCAATAAGTTGAAAGAGGATCTAGACAGTTTAAATTGTAAAATTGATTACAATCATGATGATATTAAGAAAAAGGTTGCTCAACAATTTTCTGAAATGTATAAAACAGTAAAATCCGAAGTTGCTGAGGTTCGCAAAGACTTCCAACTGGAAGATGCGAAGCTGGAGCACAAGTTAACAGAAAAGATCGAGGCAGAATCTGAACTGTGTTCAGATAGATTTAAAGATGTTAATATAAAAGTGAACATATGTCAAGCTGACATAGATGCAATCAAAACTGATACTACTCATATTGTACAAAAAGTAGATAATGTGGAAATGAAAGTAGAAGATATTAGTACTAACATTGCTAACATTGAAAGTAAAGTAGCTTCAGTAACTTCTGGTAATGGTAGTATACAACAAGTTGTAGCTGCAAACGCCGCTTTTATCGGGTGTCGGCAGTTCTTGCGGTTCGATCCAGATAAAAATATCCACCCGCTAGATTTCTGGAACGATTTTGAAGATGTGATTCCACCGACTTGGTCTGAACGAGAGAAAATCTCATTTATTAGAAGTCATTTAGCAGGTGATGCCATGCGTTGGTCAGCTGATGTAATGTTAAAGTGTAAAACATTAGCGGAATTTAAAACTGCTTTCATTAATGAGTATTGGTCTAGCCATAAGCAAAATGAAGTGTTAAGAGAATTTTGGAGTGGGAAACGCTTCAATGCAGGCAAAGAGTCTATTAAAGAATTTGCTAGGTCATGGATTTCACGGTTGTCACATTTGGACGAAAAGCTGAAACCTGAGATGATTATACTAGGTCTTGAAGCCAAACTGCCATGGTATTGGCAAACTAGAATTATATCTGCCCCTAGAGACAATCTTGATCGTTTCATTGAATATTTGGAACGTGTAGAACGTGTTGCTGCCAATGAGGAGCAAGCACGTAATAACAGAAATGCCAATAACAATAATAGTAATTTTAGGAACGAGCAAAATGGCAAGGTAAACATTAGAACAGTAGGTGTTCGCCAGCCTAGGAGAGGTAGGAATTGGGGGAATAATTATCAGAATCAACAATGGCATCCAAGGGATAATAATTTTGTTTCAAAAGGAAATATGCATGTAAACCACAGTACGGAAAATAATGCTATGCCCGTTATCTACACTCCTGGAAATGGAAAAAAGAACACATTGACACCGGTGTGTCAGACCCACCATACTTGCTCTGGACACTGCGAGAGGGCTGTACAAGCAATGATCACACGCACGGCACAGCGGACACACCAGGAACCGCGGTGTTGGCCGTCGAATGGCGCTAGCTGCGCAGCATTTGTGCACCGCCGCCGTCAGTGTCAGCCAGTTTGCCGTGGCATACGGAGCTCCATCGCAGTCTTTAACACTGGTAGCATGCCGCGACAGCGTGGACGTGAACCGTATGTGCAGTTGACGGACTTTGAGCGAGGGCGTATAGTGGGCATGCGGGAGGCCGGGTGGACGTACCGCCGAATTGCTCAACACGTGGGGCGTGAGGTCTCCACAGTACATCGATGTTGTCGCCAGTGGTCGGCGGAAGTGGTCGCCAGTGGTCGTCTTCAGCGATGAGAGTCGCTTCTGCCTTGGTGCCAATGATGGTCGTATGCGTGTTTGGCGCCGTGCAGGTGAGCGCCACAATCAGGACTGCATACGACCGAGGCACACAGGGCCAACACCCGGCATCATGGTGTGGGGAGCGATCTCCTACACTGGCCGTACACCACTGGTGATCGTCGAGGGGACACTGAATAGTGCACGGTACATCCAAACCGTCATCGAACCCATCGTTCTACCATTCCTATACCGGCAAGGGAACTTGCTGTTCCAACAGGACAATGCACGTCCGCATGTATCCCGTGCCACCCAACGTGCTCTAGAAGGTGTAAGTCAACTACCCTGGCCAGCAAGATCTCCGAATCTGTCCCCCATTGAGCATGTTTGGGACTGGATGAAGCGTCGTCTCACGCGGTCTGCACGTCCAGCACGAACGCTGGTCCAACTGAGGCGCCAGGTGGAAATGGCATGGCAAGCCGTTCCACAGGACTACATCCAGCATCTCTACGATCGTCTCCATGGGAGAATAGCAGCCTGCATTGCTGCGAAAGGTGGATATACACTGTACTAGTGCCGACATTGTGCATGCTCTGTTGCCTGTGTCTATGTGCCTGTGGTTCTGTCAGTGTGATCATGTGATGTATCTGACCCCAGGAATGTGTCAATAAAGTTTCCCCTTCCTGGGACAATGAATTCACGGTGTTCTTATTTCAATTTCCAGGAGTGTATAATGAAAACAAAGGAAACAGTAGTGGGCCGAGGCAGGAAAACTAGTTCCCGTCTATGAGGACACTGGCGCTCACCAGGCGGTTACTTTTCCTAGGCCAGTAGTTAAGGGAATTGGTAAGACCGATCAAAATACTCAAACTGAACGTGTGGATGAAGAGTTGGTAGCACCTAAGGATACAACAGAAATATTAGATCACTCATAGTATTTAATAGATACCGTGTTAGAGACGCTTTCTAAGTGGGAAGAAAAAGAGAAGGCGCAACAGTGTAGTGATAGGGAAGAGCTACAAAGTACGGAATTGTCAGGTGAGGAAGCAGAAGAAATTCACGCTTATATTTATGATGATGATGATGTGCTCTTATCTAAAGTGCCTGTGCAGGATGTTGATAATGTATTAATAGATTTAGGACAGGAGATAAGTGAGAATGTAGAGGGTAGGCTGTTGAGGGTCGATGAACCCAGTAGCTGTGACCAGTTGTCACTTGAGAGGGAAACCGACGAAAATAGTAAAAGTGGTTTAGCTGTAACTAGTGTTATGCCCGGTCTGGAGGCGCAGAATCGCTCAGACTATAGTAATTTGGGTCATGTTCAGCAAACTAAATGTAATGAAGTCGTGCGGTGTTTCGATTTAAAATTAATAGACAGACTGGAAAAGGCAGCTGAAAATGTAATTCAGGAAACCCCTACACACTGTGACCTAAATGTAATGAAGACAGATGTTGATCACTTTAGTTGGAGACAAATCCAAAAGGAATTATTAGATGAATTTGAGAAACCACCTGTACAACCTAGAATAAGCCACCCTATAATAATAGTGAATATGTTGGGTATCAATGTACGTTGTCTCTTAGACAGTGGAAGTGAGGTGAGTGCAATATCACAGTCCTTCTTTGATGCATTACCGGGTAAAGACAAGCTTACAGTAATGAGGGTATCAGGACTAAGAATAATTGGTGCTACTGGCAAGGTGTCAAAAACAGTAAAGCAAGAAGCTTTACTGCCCTTTAACATAAATGGTAATTTAATTGATCATCCATGTTTAATTGTAAACAATCTGAGTATTGAGGTTTTAATTGGCATAGATTTCTTATCAAAATATCAGAGTGTTGTTGACTTCGAAAAAAGCCAGTTAAAAATGTTCTTGCCAATAACAGGAGTAATTGCAGTCCCTTTTAGTGATAAACATGTAGTAACTGATGATGAAACTTGGGAGTTGCCTATACGAGTTCTGAAAAATAGGAGGTATTGGGACGAGGATGTTAACCTTAGTACAAATAAGCTAAATACAGAAGAAGAAGAAGCAATTATTTTAGACAAGATAGAAGCTAAATTGCAGGAAATCGATGCGATTTCAGCTAATCAGAAGGAAGAATTGAGACAGGTTCTAAAAAGGCATCATAAGGTATTTTCAGATCGACCTGGCATAGTCAAGGGTTATGAATGTCAGTTAAAGGTGAAACCCGGCCAAGTGTTTTTCAGGAAGCCATACCAAATACATGTAGCCAGGAAGGAGGCGGTTCGAAAGGAGATACAGAGAATGCTGGAGTGGGGTGTGATTGAGAAAGCGGTCAGTGAGTACAATAATCCTCTTGTTGTTGTACCAAAAAGAGACGGGAGTGTCAGATTGGTATTGGACGCTCGTTGGTTGAATGAAATGGTGGTTAGGGAAAGTGATAGACCGCAAAACATGGACGAGTTATTGCAAAAGTTCCGGGGAGTAAAATTCTTAACTTCTATGGATATCACGTGTGGATATTGGAATTTGCCACTGGCGGAAAGTTCAAGGAAGTACACAGCTTTCTTGTACGAAGGAGTTTGTTACCAATACCGTGTGGTACCTTTCGGACTAAATATCTCTGTTTGTGCCTTTGTACGTGTGATGTGCCATGTTTTAGGACCAGCTTTAAGTAATAAAATAACAGTCTACGTAGATGATCTGTTAATAGCCACTCCTACCTGGGAAGAACACATAGCTTTATTAGAGGAAGTGTTACAGGCTATTGAGAGAGGTGGCATGAAATTAAAAATTGAAAAGACAGAGTGTGTTAAAGAGGAAATAGGTTTCTTGGGGTATAGGATAAGTGGAAAAGGTATTCTGCCTGACCCAGGGAAGCTAGCAGTCATTGAAAAATTTGAGGCTCCCAGAAACAAGAAGCAGTTGAGATCGATGTTCGGTCTTTTCGGCTTCTATAGGCGTTTTGTTAGTGATCAGGCTTTTAATGCTCCCTGTCTTCACCTCCTGCTGAAAAAGAATACCCCTTGGGTTTGGACAGCAGAATGTCAACAGGCGTTTGAGGTGCTTAAACAATCTTTAGTTAATAGTCCAATTTTACATCATCCTGATTTTGAAAAACCATTCTGCATGTCTGTTGATGCTAGTGGCTATGGTATAGCTGTGGAGATATTCCAAGTAGAAATAGAGAACGAACAAGAAGTGCACAAGACTATAGCTTTCGCAAGTCGATCTTTACAGGCAGCAGAAAGAAATTATGGCATCTCAGAACTGGAAGCATTAGCAATTGTATTTGGGGTACAGAAGTTTGAGCAGTATCTATTAGGTCACAAGATAATTGTTTACAGTGACCATAAGGCGTTGACCTTTTTAAAGACCTGTAAGTTGAGGAACTCTCGTTTGGTAATATGGTCATTGTATCTCCAGCAGTTTGACCTTGAGGTTAGATATATTCAAGGGAAAGACAATCTGGTAGCTGATGGGTTATCTAGAAGTGCGGAGCTCTGTGATGACGCGGGTATTACAGCAACAGACCTTAATGAAGTTCGAATGTTTGCATTGCACGAAGTAAAGGAAGAAAGTGCATTAAAGAGAGTGATTAAGAACTTGAGACGTGAGCAGAATGCAGATGACCAACTGAAATTAGTGAAGAGCTATTTAGGAAATGCGAACTATCCTAAGGTTTCGCAATACTATTGTTTGCATAAAGGTATTTTGTTTAGAAGGAGAAAGGTAGGTGTTTCTGAGTGGAAGCTGTGCTTTCCCTCACAACATGTAGATTTACTAATCGACTACGTACACCTGAGGTATGGTCACTACGGTGCAAAGAAGTGCATTGCAAAATTACAAGAGAGGGTTGTGTTTGACAACATGTACCGCCGTGTGGCCAAGCGTCTAGCTTCTTGTGTAGTGTGCCAGAAAGTCCGTGCTGCTAACACCAGAATACAAGGAGATATGCATTCAGTAGAGCCAACTGAAACGCTAGAATTATTGGCCTGTGATTTGTTTGGCCCTCTTCCTGTTTCGAGAGGTGGTTGCACCCATGTTTTTGTCGTTGTGGACGGATTCAGTAAATATGTTAAGCTATACCCAATTAAAAGAGCAAATGCAAAAACATTAGTTGAAAAGTTGGAAAAAGATTTCTTCGTGAACGTTGGCGTTCCGAAGAATTTGCTGTCAGACAATGGGCCTCAATTTACTTCTGATAGATTTAAACAATGTCTAGCTAAAGCCGGAGTGAAACATCTAAAAATATCTGCGTATTTCCCCCAAGGAAATATGAGTGAACGTATTATGAGGGAATTGAATAGGCTTTGCAGAACTTATTGTGCTCGGAAACACTCAAGTTGGGCAGAGCACATTAAGTATTTTGAGAATGTAATTAACAACTTAAAACATGATGCCACTGGTTTTGCACCGTGCGAATTGATGTTTGGCCAAGAACCGCACAATGTAATTGCAGATATGGTAGAATTCCCTGTTCTAACGCAAATATCCACCGACGAGAAGAAACTAAAGGCTAGAGCAAATATCAGAAAAAGAGCGTTGGAGAGGAAGAAGCGTCATGACGCAAAAGCTGTACCTACTAGTTTTGAAATAGGTCAGTTAGTCCTTGTCAAAACCAAGGAAAAATCGAAGAAAGTAAATGCTGAAACAAAGAAGTTCATGTTCGTGTACCAAGGACCTTTCAGGATCATAGGAAAACCACACGCCAATGCCTATAGGCTAGAGTACCCTAAAAGTAAGAAGCTATTAGGTCTTAGAAACGTGATTGACCTAAAGAAATTCATAGGAAGTGAATGAATGCTGTAGGGAGGAGGTTGTTCTGTAACCTCTACACAGTGTGGCAGCTGTGCAGTCCCAGCTGTGTGAGATCTTCTTTCCTTTTTCAGGTCTCACTCACTCTTCATCTTTCCTATCCATCAAAATTTCGGCTCTTATTTCAAATATTAAATTTTCCGTTGATTATCAAAACAGCATTCAACTAATGAAGGCTGTAGGGAGGAGGTTGTTCTTTAACCTCTACACAGTGTGGCAGCTGTGCAGTCCCAGCTGTGTGAGATCTTCTTTCCCTTTCTGGTCTCACTCATTCTTCATCTTTTCTATCCACAAAAATTTCGACCTCTTCTTTCCACATTAAATTCTTCCGATATGACTATCAAGCCATAAATTTTCTGTAATTATTCTATCCACCGATAAGTGAAGAACAAAATACCTGATATGACAAACCTAATAGTGACAAACAATAGAGAAGTATGACGTAAATAAGATAAAATGTGTTTGAGTAAAAATTATGTATAGAACCCTGGTAAAATAATAAGTACAAAGTGTTGTTTTATTGGAAATGGTCCCACAATAATATTTTAAAAAGATATATGAATTCGTGTACGACTAGGATCTGAAGTGGTAGTGAAACCTAGTGTATGCATTAGGGCTAACTAATAAATAGTAAGAAAGAGATTGCTTAGTGTTATAAGAAAAATATGCAGATAATTTGTAAGAATAAACTCACCTTGTGTAGCAAGGAATGGCAGTGAAATAGAATTGAGCAGTGTTTGTGGTTGAGACGTGAAGGGCACGTCTTTGAAGTATTTATAAGGTTGGAGCTGGCCATTATTTTGGTGTAGTGTGTGACAGGATACACCTACACATATTGAGGTTATAAGTTGGAGGCGTGAATGCGACCATAGGTACCCGTATGTTAGATGAGACAGAGCAGCTCATGGTGTCCTATAGGTTTAAGGAATTTAGCATTACGCTCGTCCGTAATTAATTGATGCATTTTAGTGGTAAGTCGAGAGAGACTACCTGTGGTTTCAGCGACCGATCAAGTGGAAATGGATTGCCACGTGAGCATACTGATCAGCTGCAGTACACTAAAAATATGAAATGAATGTGCTATCCTATGCTTTAAATGTTAATGAGTGAGTGTCAAATAAGTACATACACTAGCAATATAATTGAAAAACATAATGACAGACGTAAAACATTATTTTAGCTCAGCATAAATACACTTCACAGTAAGTAAGTACCTAATTTCAGATGTGGAATTGACAACAGCAGAGGACCAATAAGTGAATTTAGTAATCAACTAAACGTAGTGTGTTTTGAACACTCGCAACTGTACTATTACCAAAAGTTACTCACATGTATAAAGAAGCTGAGGAACAACTACTAATCAAATATACTCATACTATCTCTAAGAATGAAGTAAAAAAAAAATGAGTCAGTTAAGTGAATAAAAGACAAATGTATCAGAAATGTACTGAGCATTGGTTCAGTGTTCCGGCCCTGAAATAATAAATTCAGACTAAATATGATTTATGATTGTATGTCTTGAGCATAAATTTTATCTAGTACATGACTAAAGGCGTTTTGAGCCATTTGTTTACCAATTTATGACAATTAAGTAACCTCGAGAGTATTATTGAAAAAGATTCTGTTAACTTTGTTCCAGCAAAATATTGAAAGCGAAAATGTATATATCCCCATTTCATTGTGACCCACCCTTAGATATTAAGTGAACAGAGTCTGAGGCACTCTTTTTGTTTGTTCTACAGGACAAACCAGATAATGGCAGCCTGGTAGCTGCGTGAAAGCGTGGAGTGACTTGGACACAACTCACAGTGACCCCTCCCCTTTCCCCTTGTAATTTAGAGAGATCGAGAAGGACGCACACCATAGCAACTTCCCCTCCTCTACCCTTGTGAATGGAAGTGTAGGACGCCAGCCAAAGCGGCTACAACCACGTGTGTAAAAATTTAGTTGTGAACTTTTCTTTCAGGTTTATAAAAGACTGATAAGGAATAATCCTCTGTTTATGTATCATGTTATCTTCCTTGAATTTGTGTGTGTAAAAATGTATTTAATGTAACTAAGATTTTCACAGTTTTTCAATTTCTATGTGTTTGTTAGTCTAAGGCAAAATGTATGCCAAAAATATTTCATTGACTTTGCTTAAAATTTGAGTAATGACATTTCTAAAGAGGCAGTGAAAATGCCCGCAATTTAAATGATTAATGTAGGAAATCAGTGTCTTTTAATATTTATATATGTTTATAATTCAATTTTGATTTTTTATAGGGAGTTTAAATTGTACTCTTGCTTCCCTTTTTGTAATTAAATTTTTTTTTCTTCATTCATTAACATTAAAAAAAAAATTTAAGTAGAGGGTGATGTAGGGAAGCAGCCTACTCACGCTGCAGCAAATTCACATCAGTTTCCATTGTGTGTTAGTCAGTCTGCTAGCTCTGACGTCATAGATGTTGCGCAATACCTTAAAAATCAAGCAAATGACATAAAACTTTCCTAGTATGTCTGGAATAATGATAAACTAATGTGTGTTAAATATCAGCTTGATAACTTCAGCCGTTTCCTTTATTTGGACGTTTTTCTATAAAAATAATTGGCGGCACAGAAAAGAGCTAGAGACTGCAAAATTTGTATTTAGATTCAGCTTTCATAATGATTTAATAAAAATAGTACTTTGGATTTCACAAATTAAGATGTTAGTGTAAATTCATGATTTTGTGGTTTTCATCTCAAAACTAGAGGAAGCAAGATAGATTAAGTGAGCTTATAAATCATACTAGGATGTTTAGATTTTAATAGGTTGGAGGTCCGCTATGATGATGAAGCTGTAAAAAGTTTCTTTCAAATATCTATTAAATTATAGCAATAGCGGATCTCAGAAGGGACAGTTCAGAGCCCATCTGCTGCGTGCAGTGCAATTAAATTAATTCTCTCGCCTAAGTTATTAAAGTTAGCCACGTCAAAAATTTATTATCAATACTTCCCTGCGTGCTGAATGCACAGTTAAATTAGGAGCTTCATCGGCCTTCAGCAAGAGAAGCTAAAATTTATTATGCAACTTGAAGTGGTGCGTTACTAGCTCAGCGGCTAGTCGAGACAGCCGATTTGATCGAGCGTTTTCTCAGCGGTCCGCACCCCGGCTTTATATATAAGAGCACTGTGCGAGGAAGCCAAGGCCCCAGTTCTCTCCAGACGCTGAATGACACGCCATCTGTGTCGGGAATCGCGCCGCGCCAGTATCAGTGCTACTAACAGCCTCGGGTGCCGTATTCTGTTACTCGAGATGCGCGTAACCAGTAAAGCGTTTCAAGTAAAGTGTTAATTCGGGAATGATTTTCATTATCTAGCCTCAGTGTGCGTATTGTCGTATTTTCACGTGCCGTCGCGGGACAGACATTCTACTACTAATATAGCGTGGCGTTTGATGAGATATTTCATCAAATTATGGCGAGCATTCATTTCAACAATTATTTCGGACATTTATAGTTGCATTGGCGCAATAGACTCTGAACTGTTCTGTTAGTTAGGTTGGAGGGATATTTGTGTGTATATTTGTGATTTTGAGAATATACTCAACTATTTTGGAAAGTCGTCTTTGATTAGAAATCCCGAACAACTGCCTGACTCTACAGAGCTACAAGCTGCAGCTATAATTGTAATCTCAAGGAAGTGGGCACTAGGAACTCTATTTACAGGCTTCAGGTTTTGTCAAATCGCTTTCTGGGGGTCTACAAAGTAAATAGAGAGCCAGTGTTGAGAACGGCGAAAGACAGCATAACAACATTCTAAAGCTAGAAACTGACAGCAAGCAAACATTAATGCAGCAGTAATATATTTAACAACCAACATCAAAATATTTCTACCCCTAACCGCCGCCCCACAAGCAGGCTGCTGCTGAGTAGAAAGCTCAGAGCTTTGTTATCACAGTATATCTTTACCTGTGTACTGGAACTTTTTGAAAGCCCAGTCTACAGTCACAGCTTCCAATTCGGTTGCTGACTATGACCTCTCACATCCACTTAATACACTACTTGCAAAACCTATCACTTGTCCTTCAGGTGTTCCATCTTTTTCTATGATCTGAAACAAACATGATCTGAGGCCTGAATATGAGGCATGGAAAGCAATATAGAAATCCTTTCTTGTGTATGGATGGTGTAACATCTTTGAGTGCAATACAGCGTTTTCAATTCTAGTGAACTGTACTTGGGCATTCTTCCAAGATTAGCACGGAATATTTTTCATAAATAACTTCAGTAAATGGTCATGTTTCAGGAATTGTTGGGACACAAACCTCCTGAAAAATGATGCAGGACATAGAAAAGCCATGAGGTTTTTCACAGTCGGCAGTGGAAAATTCTTTATTGCTTTAATCACGTTCAGGTCAGGTACAGTCCTTTCAGGTGACATTATGTGGCCTAAAAATTTGATCTGATCTTTTCCAAACTAGATTTCTCCAAGATGGCTGTTAATCAGGAATACAGGAATTTCCCAGTACCTTTCTGTTATTTCCAACTGCTCCTTACAGGTTGCAGTAGAGATTACCAAATCATCTGCATATAACATTACTTGATTCAGCAGCTCTGATTCTAATACAGTGTCGTAATGCATTCTCCAGCACTAACATTCAACCCAAAAGCAAGGACCCTGAACTGGTAACTCCACCTTCCAAAAGAGATGTGTACACTCCTGGAAATGGAAAAAAGAACACATTGACACCGGTGTGTCAGACCCACCAAAGCAATGATCACACGCACGGCACAGCGGACACACCAGAAACCGCGGTGTTGGCCGTCGAATGGCGCTAGCTGCGCAGCATTTGTGCACCGCCGCCGTCAGTGTCAGCCAGTTTGCCGTGGCATACGGAGCTCCATCGCAGTCTTTAACACTGGTAGCATGCCGCGACAGCGTGGACGTGAACCGTATGTGCAGTTGACGGACTTTGAGCGAGGGCGTATAGTGGGCATGCGGGAGGCCGGGTGGACGTACCGCCGAATTGCTCAACACGTGGGACGTGAGGTCTCCACAGTACATCGATGTTGTCGCCAGTGGTCGGCGGAAGGTGCACGTGCCCGTCGACCTGGGACCGAACCGCAGCGACGCACGGATGCACGCCAAGACCGTAGGATCCTACGCAGTGCCGTAGGGGACCGCACCGCCACTTCCCAGCAAATTAGGGACACTGTTGCTCCTGGGGTATCGGCGAGGACCATTCGCAACCGTCTCCATGAAGCTGGGCTACGGTTCCGCACACCGTTAGGCCGTCTTCCGCTCACGCCCCAACATCGTGCAGCCCGCCTCCAGTGGTGTCGCGACAGGCGTGAATGGAGGGACGAATGCAGACGAGTTGTCTTCAGCGATGAGAGTCGCTTCTGCCTTGGTGCCAATGATGGTCGTATGCGTGTTTGGCGCCGTGCAGGTGAGCGCCACAATCAGGACTGCATACGACCGAGGCACACAGGGCCAACACCCGGCATCATGGTGTGGGGAGCGATCTCCTACACTGGCCGTACACCACTGGTGATCGTCGAGGGGACACTGAATAGTGCACGGTACATCCAAACCGTCATCGAACCCATCGTTCTACCATTCCTAGACCGGCAAGGGAACTTGCTGTTCCTACAGGACAATGCACGTCCGCATGTATGCCGTGCCACCCAACGTGGTCTAGAAGGTGTAAGTCAACTACCCTGGCCAGCAAGATCTCCGGATCTGTCCCCCATTGAGCATGTTTGGGACTGGATGAAGCGTCGTCTCACGCGGTCTGCACATCCAGCACGAACGCCGGTCCAACTGAGGCGCCAGGTGGAAATGGCATGGCAAGCCGTTCCACAGGACTACATCCAGCATCTCTACGATCGTCTCCATGGGAGAATAGCAGCCTGCATTGCTGCGAAAGGTGGATATACACTGTACTAGTGCCGCCATTGTGCATGCTCTGTTGCCTGTGTCTATGTGCCTGTGGTTCTGTCAGTGTGATCATGTGATGTATCTGACCCCAGGAATGTGTCAATAAAGTTTCCCGTTCCTGGGACAATGAATTCACGGTGTTCTTATTTCAATTTCCAGGAGTGTATTTTCGGGAATTTTCCAGCAGTAACATCTGCCAGTATGAAGCCAGAGATCAATACAAGTTATGTATCAATCTCTGTGAAACTTTTGTATTTGCTCTTCAAGTGTTTCTGGGCTTTGTCGCATGGGTACTTTGTTTATCTCCCAAACGTCCAGAACTACATGTAACTGTCCATTTGGCTTGCTCACAGCTAGCAAATGATAGCGACATTTCAAATACTTTCCAGTCCAGCGTTATCATATATGTTGCCGCCCCCGGTAGCTGAGTGGTCAGCGCGACAGACTGTCAATCCAAAGGGCCCGGGTTCGATTCCTGGCAAGGGTCGGAGATTTTCTCCGCTCAGGGACTGGGTGTTGTGTTGTCCAAATCATCATCATTTCATCCCCATTGACGCGCAAGTCGCCGAAGTGGCGTCAAATCCAAAGACTTGCACCAGGCGAACGGTCTACCCGACGGGAGGCCCTCGTCACACGACATTTCATTTCATATATGTTTCTTCAGGGCTTCGCATTTTGCCCACAAGATGGGGTAAGTGGATGAGCCATAGACTTCGGGTGAGATTACCTTCATTTTGTATTGATGATCCTTAATAATCCTGGGTTTCTCAGAAAAAAAAGACATCTATGTATTTATTCAACAGACCGGACAGTTCGGCATACTGTGCCGCACTGAGACATTGTGATTGAGCTACCTTGTTTTGAATGTGACTTTTGTTGGATTCTACATTCACACTGTTATTACATGATCTTGTTTCATTAAAACTGTGAGACCGGACTCAGTTAATATACTGCAGTTCCTCTTGTATAGGTCTAACTCTGCCACACTGATAATATATGCCATGGCATTCTTTTGTTTGTAATAAATCTACAATGATTTCTTCGCCATTAACAGTCAAAATGCACTTGTCGATTAAGAGGTCAATGACACTGTTCCTCGCTCACAAAAACTCTAATCCCATTACGCAGCTCGCAGATAATTCTTTCGTTATTAGAATGTGCATTTCATTGCTCCGTTTCGCAAATTTAATTCCACTTGCTCTTGCCATTTCATGTTTTGTGATTTCGTGCCAATAGTTCCGGAAATGCTGCAGTTCTGCAGTGGCAAAGCGGGTATGCGTTTTTTCTCACTGATTTTGTCATAGAAGTTACTGACATATCCAGCACGTCATGAAGCTACCAGATTCCCAAACCGTTAGTGAAATTTGAGCCCAATTAAATGTGGAGCTCATCAGGAAGTTTACATTTTAGGTGCTGTCTTAAGACATAAAACCCGGCCGCCGGCCAGTCACCGCAGATACTAAGTCGGAATCGTTCATTCAATGTGGCAAATATAATCAGGTGCCCCTCATAGTTCTACGTCCAGCCATATGCGCGATCTGGCAACACTATATGATGCGAAAGTGTGTGGAGGAAGTGCTGTCACTCTTGACGAGCTGTTACAGTGATGAATCAGTTCATGGTCTCGTGGTGAGCATTATGCAATCTAAATATAAAGTACAGGGTTAGAATCCACTCCGTTCCCTAAATTTTTTAATCGCATTTCAGATGATTGCTAAAGTTATCTCTCTGATGAAATCTCAAAGATAATGCACTTCACTTTATAACCCATCTGTAATAGCAAACTGTTCTGCCAAACAGCTCGTGCTTTATCAAGATCAGAACACTTTAAGCTCGTTCCCTTGTAATGGTAATATGAAAATTCTCTACATTATATGTCAACAAAGACTTTTTAAAAAAACTTTAGCTTAATGTGACAAGAAGTTTCTTCAGAAATGTTTTACGTAATTTTGTGAAATTATAGCAACCGTAGTTTTGTGTGTGCATTTCTGTTCACATGTATACCAAACTTTAATATATATCTATTCAAAGAGATTATACGAATCCACCTTATTTGTAATGACAGTATTGTAGACTTGTTATGAGGGTTGTAATGACATGGAGCATGCCAAAAATGAGAAACGTGCACTACTGTAGTATTCCATGTTAATAATACCCATAAATGGAACAGAACTGTGTAGTAAGACCAGTCTAAATGTGCTAAAAACTGCATGGTAGGACTCAGTATGCACCTGAGCAGTAATAAAAGGAATTGTTTTTACTGTGGAGTGAAATTCAGTTCCTTGTGGAAAGAGTAACTGTACAGAAGACTACACGAAGAGAGGGCATGGAAATTGTGAAGGCATTGTTATAATTACCAACTGCAAATAGACGTTTGCATAAGAACACTTAAATATGAGTGTAAATATTAAAGCTGGTACATCAAGAGGAACATGAGCTAAACATATGTAGCTTTCAGACCCAGCAACCCTCAGTTTAATGTTCACTGTAAAATGAACACTGCAAAAAGGTATAGTCAAACACTACTTCAGCAACCAAGGCAAAAACTTTAAGTTTTGTTTATCTGCAAAGGTGAACTTCGTTTTGATAATAACTGCTCTTTGCAAAAATAAAGTAAACGGTTAAATCTTGTTTTATTTAGAAGGCACCTTAATTAGAATCAGTGTTAGTATGTACTGGTTTCTTGGCAAAATTAACGTAGTTATCTCCTGAAATATTTAAGAAATGACACCTGAACTTTCGGTACAGGAGAAAGAGCCACTTGTGTTGACTAGAGTGCATCAGTTGATAAAATTGCACTGTTAATTGTGCTGATTGTTTACAGAGACCTTTAATGAGTAAAACTACATTTATTGTTGACCTCATAGCTAACTACGAATTATTACTGAATGGCAGGCAGATAGCAGATTCTGGTTACCAGATAAAAACTTCATTGCATTTGGAAGTAACAGCCGTAACAGTAAATGAATAATTATGCTGCTTAATTAAATGTTTGCATAATATGATTTTAGTTCATAGTTCCTGCAGTAAACTGCAATTTGTTTACAACATTACTGAAATAATGTACATTTCTGTGAGCTCAGTATTTAGCATCAGGAGTTCATAAAGTCAATGTATGCCAATATAGCCTTAAATTTGTTCACATCAGCAACATTATACATTACATTATAGAAACAGCACTACTTAAATCTAGATTGTGTGTGTTTTTTTCTCTATCATTCACAACAGCAGTATGGTACTCTGACAGCAAGGTAGCCAGTATCTAGTCACAATGAAATAAAGCAACCAGACTCTATTGCGAAGCAAAGTTAGTTTACAGATTTCACAACTGAATATGGTAACGCATGATTTGTTCAGTGCAGATGACGTTACTCTTGAAAACCTCTGAGTTTATGTTTGTTTTCTAAAACCAAGTACCGTTTTTATCAAAGAGCTTTAACAGTAAATCTAGACTCACACACTGCAAAAATTTCTTAAGAAAAATGCAACACTTAGAAAGCCAAGGGTTCCCAGGCTTATAGGTGGAAACTCTTATGGTGAGTAACTGTTCCTGTGTAAACTGTGGTTGCTGCATTGTCCCAGTAAAGTGGAGGTTTAAAGAAGAAATTAATGAGTAGGTACAAAGTGATTCTGGTGTAAAACGAGTGAAATTACAACGGTCGTTGAACAATATGCAGGGCCTTCCGACTCTGATAACCTCTTTGCTCGATAAGTCACGGTCAAGACACGCTGCAGTAGTTCAGTTATTATCTGGTGAGTGATTGTAAACTGTGCTAAATTAAGTCTCACTACGGTCATTATGCAGGAGCTAAGAAACAAAAGCTTTCTGGACTATTGTTTGTGCTTTACGTACAAAAGTATAGTGTGTAGACGAATATTAACAGGCGACTGTTTTCTTCACTAGAGAGATTTTCATTTTAAGCAGCACACTGAGCTAATTAGGTACTTGTTCTGTAGAGATTGTATCCAAATTACATAGTAAACATCAACAATAGACGTAGTAGTCAATAGTACAGTACAGTATAGACGAGAAAGGTTAAGGGCCGTTGCAGCCCTACACCGGCTACCGGCCTTACGCTACCCGCCGCCTAACGCCAGGAGTCGTCTGACAGGTGAACGCGAAGGAAGGCTGAGAGTGTATTTATGGGTCAAATGGCTCTGAGCACTATGGGACTTAACATCTGAGGTCATCAGCCCCCTAGACTTAGAACTACTTAAACCTAACTAACCTAAGGACATCACACACATCCATGCCCGAGGCAGGATTCGAACTTGCGACCGCAGCAGCACAGTGTATTTATCAACTATCGTTTTCTTACATGGAATTCAACTATTTATCTTGCAGTTACGTATTGGATTTTGCATACTTGAAACTTCTGAATGTTGTTCCAGAGTTCTGACATAGACTCACATGTGGAAAAACGTTCAACTCTTGCGACATATTGTTCGCTTTGGCTTTAATTGGTGAAGCCAGCAGAGGCAGGAACCTTTGTATTGTATGCGGGGAGAGTGCCTTTGGGCAAAACGTATCATTCTGGTATGTATGATTTTCTACTTTCAGGAAATCTTGACTGCAGATATGCGTAATGAACTGTATGTAATCCTCCAACCATTTAAGTGTCTTGGGATATTTGCATTCAAGAAGCAAAGTTCATAACGCGAGTGTAGGAGTACGCCGTGCCCCAACTGAAAGCAACAAAGAAAAGAAAGCAGTGATTATTGCTGTATATCTGTTCATACACTGTCCACATTGACCATTCCTACGCAATATTGTTGCTACTGGCGAATTATGATGCCGATATGTTACCTTCTTAAGTAACGGCTGAGCCTTAACAAGAGACATATAATCGAGCAAAGTATATAAACGGTCTGTACAAGGGCGATGTACTTGAGGGCAATATTATGGAAACTGAAGAGGACGCAGATAAAGACACGTGAAGAATTTGACAGAGCACGGAAAGACCTAAGCCGAAACAAGGCTCCGGGAGTAGACAACATTCCGTTAGAACTACTGATAGCCTTGGGAGAGCCAGCCATGACAAAACTCTTCCATCTGCTGAGCAAGATCTATGAGACAGGCGAAATACCTTCAGACTTCAAGAAGAATAGAATAATTCCAGTCCCAAAGAAAGCAGGTGTTGAGAGGTGTGAAAAATACCGAACTATCAATTTGATAAGTCACGACTGCAAAATACTAACACGAATTCTTTACAGACGAATGGACAAACTGGTAGAAGCCGACCTCGGGGAAGGTCAGTTTGGATTCCGTAGAAATGGTGGAACACGTGAGACAGTACTGACTTATCTTAGAAGATAGATTAAGGAAAGGCAAACCTACGTTTGTAGCATTTGTAGACTTAGACTTTTGACAATGTTGGTTGGAATACTCTCTTTCAAACTATGTAAGTGGCAGGGGTAAAATACAGGGAGCGAATGGCTATTTACAATTTCTGCAGAAACCAGATGGCAGTTATAACAGTCAAGGGGAATGAAAGGGAAGTAGTGGTTGGGAAGGGAGTGAGACAGGGTTATAGCCTATCCCCGATGTTATTCAATCTGTATATTGAGTAAGCAGTAAAGTAAACAAAAGAAAAGATCGGAGGAGGTATTAAAATCCATGGAGAAGAAATAAAAACTTTGAGGTTCGCCGATGACATTGTAATTCTGTCAGAGACAGCAAAGGACCTGGAAGAGCAGTTGAACGGAATGGACAGTGTCTTGAAAGGAGGATATAAGATGAACATCAACAAAAGCAAAACGAGGATAATGGAATGTAGTCGAATGAAATCGGGTGATGCTGATGGAATTAGATTAGGAAATGAGACACTTAGAGTAGTAAAGGAGTTTTGCTATTTGGTGAGAAAAATAACTGATGATGGTCGAAGTAGAGAGGATATAAAATGTAGACTGGCTATGGAAAGGAAAGCGTTTCTGAAGAAGAGAAATTTGTTAATATCGAGTATAGATATAACTGTTAGGAAGTCTTTTCTGAAAGTATTTGTATGGAGTGTAGCCATGTATGGAAGTGAAACACGGACGGTAAACAGTGCAGACGAGAAGAGAATGGAAGCTTTCGAAATGTGCTGCTACAGAAGATTGCTGGAGAATAGATGGGTAGATCGCGTGACTAATGAGGAGGTACTGAATAGTATTGGGGAGAAGAGGAATTTTTGGCTCAAATTGACTAGAAGACGGGATTGGTTGGTAGGACATGTTCTGTGGCATCAAGAGATCACCAATTTAGCATTGGAGGGAAGCGTGGAAGGTTAAAATCGTAGAGGGAGACCAAGAGATGAATACACTTAGCAGATTCAGAAGGATGTAGGTTGGAGTAGTTATTCGGAGATGAAGAGGCTTGCCTACGATAGAGTAGCATGGAGAGCTGCATCAAACCAGTCTCTGAACTGAAGATCACAACAACAACAACAACAACAGAAACTCATTTCGGTCGCAATGTAAGAAAAACAACAGACAGCACTGCATCGCATGTTGTTATTACGTGATAACGCACTCTGTGACTTCAAAAATAAAACTACAAAGGATGTTGTTTGGGATGTCGTCCCTCAAGCTTTATTATTCTGATCTTATGCCCTCAGATGTTTAGCTTTCCCACTCCTAATGGAACAGATGTAAAAAAAATGCACTGCATTAATACAAATAAAATACAGCTTATCCTGATAACATTACGATGAAACTGTAACAAGAGCGTGTCTATATCAGCATGAATTACTTACATACTGTCCGCCTTCTTAGTGGTTACGTGCTTGTCTCGATGCAGCGGGCACGGGTTCGAGCCCCGGCTGGTTTGGAGATATTCTCCGCTCGTGGACTGGATGTTGTGTTGTCCTGATCATCATTTCATCCTCATCACCGGCACGCTGGTCGCTCAATGTGGCGTCGACTGAAATGAAAACCCGCACTGATTCAAATGGTTCAAATGGCTCTGAGCACTATGGGACTTAACTTCTGAGGTCATCAGTCCCCTAGAACTACTTAAACCTAACCAACCTAAGGACGTCACACACATCCATTCCCGAGGCAGGCTTCGAACCTGCGACCGTAGCGGTCGCGCGTTTCCAGACTGTAGCGCCTAGAACCGCTCGGCCACCCACTGATTCATTCACTTAGTGTTCACTTTGGGCTTTGAAACGGTCTGTGTTTACTTGCTCTCCTCTTGTTCTCAACTAGGGTGGAAATGTGGAATTTCATAAATAAAATTGTGTATTCACAAGAACCATAAGGTATGTGGGCAGGAGCGGAAAGTTCTGCAGTGTCATAAATTTTTCACCCTTAACTGTGAGGCACTGGAAGCAGCGAAACGATATTGATCGAGAAGTTTTCTCAAGATTTCCTTAGTAATTTTCGAAGCTTCTGCTTGTTGCTGTGTAAGAGAGCGGCATAAGATATTGCCTTTAACGAGAGTGGAACCGCGAGCCAACAGTGCCTTGGTTTGACAGGCGACCACCTTATCACAGAGGTAGAGGATACCTGCAGTATTCGTCAGCGCAACTTGAAAGACGAGATTAGTTGCAGTTTGCAAGTGGAATGACTTTCCTGGACTCGAAACCATAAATTTATAACGTTATGTATCACCTTAAGGGAAACACACGAATATTATTCAGTCGTAATGCAAGAAAAATTAAATGAATTTAGCAGGATAATTCTGTGCTATTCAGGAAGTAACTCGTCGGTCATAGACTTGCCAAACATTTTATGCGCTGTTGCCACAATTCAGCCGTACTCTCAGCAGGAATAATACCAGCCGATATGTGCCTTCAGAGGGCTTGGGAGGAATTACAGCTTACGTCTCAAAGACGCGGCTGGTGACATTTGCGATACCAAAAGTATACATCACTGATTTCACTGTCATTTCTATAACTAGCTTTAGGGACTAGATGGCTCTGAGCACTATGGGACTTGACATCTGCGGTAATCAGCCCCCAGAACTTAGAACTACTTAAACCTAACTAACCTAAGGACATCACACACATCCATGTCCGAGGCAGGATTCGAACCTGCGACCGTAGCAGTCGCGCGGTTCCGGACTGCAGCGCCTAGAACCGTGTGGCCACCTCGGTCGGCTTAGGGACTAGATCGTAGATGCTTATACACTACTGGCCATTAAAATTGCTACACCAAGAAGAAATGCAGATGATAAACGGGTATTCATTGGACAAATATATTATACTAGAATTGACATGTGATTACATTTTCACGCAATTTGGGAGCCTAGATCCTGAGAAATGAGTTCCTAGAATAACCACCTCTGGCCATAATAACGGCCTTGGTACGCCTGGGCATTGAGTCAAACAGAGCTTGGATGGCGTGTGCAGGTACAGCTGCCCATGCAGCTTCAACACGATACCACAGTTCATCAAGAGTAGTGACTGGCGTATTGTGACGAGCCAGTTGCTTGGACACCATTGAGCAGACGTTTTCAGTTGGTGACAGATCTGGAGAACGTGCTGGCCATGGCAGCAGTCGAACATTTTCTGTATCCAGAAAGGCCCGTACAGGACGTGCAACATGCGGTCGTGCATTATCCTGCTGAAATGTAGGGTTTCGCAGGGATCGATTGAAGGGTAGAGCCACGGGTCGTAACACATCTGAAATGTAACGTCCACTGTTCAAAGTGCCGTCAATGCGAACAAGAGGTGACCGAGACGTGTAACCAATGGCACCCTATACCATCACGCCGGGCGATACGCCAGTATGGCGATGACGAATACACGCTTCCAATGTGCGTTCACCGCGATGTCGCCAAACACGGATGCGACCATCATGATGCTGTAAACAGAACCTGGATTCATCCGCAAAAATCACCTTTTGCCATTCGTACACCCAAGTTGAGTTCACCATCGCAGGCTCTCCTGTCTCTGATGCAGCGTCAAGGGTAAACGCAGCCATGGTCTCGAGCTGATAGTCTATGCTGCTGCAAACGTCGTCCAACTGTTCGTGCAGATGGTTGTTGTCTTGCAAACGTCTCCATGTGTTGACTCAGGGATCGAGACGTGTCTGCACAATCCGTTACAGCCATGCGGATAAGATGCCTGTCATGATACGAGGCCGTTGGGATCGAGCACGGCGTTCCGTATTACCCTCCTCAACCCACCTGTTCTATATTCTGCTAACAGTCATTGGATCTCGACCAACGCGAGCAGCAATGTCGCGATACGATAGACCGCAATCGCGATAGAGTACAATCCGACCTTTATCAAAGTCGGAAACGTGATGGTACGCATTTCTCCTCCTTACACGAGGCATCACAACAACGTTTCACCAGGCAACGTCGGTCAACTGCTGTTTGTCTATGAGAAATCAGTTGGGAACTTTCGTCATGCCAGCACGTTGTAGGTGTCGCCACCGGCGCCAACCTTGTGTGAGTGCTCTGAAAAGCTAATCATTTGTATGTCACAGCATCTTCTTCCTGTCGGTTAAATTTCGCGTCTGTAGCACGTCATCTTCATGGTGAAGAAATTTTAATGGCGATTAGTGTAGTATTTATGTCCACAGACTGCAAATTAAATACAATAAATCAGTAACTGTCATTGTATTTCTCTTTTTCTACCTTAAGCACAATGAATACTGAAAAACTCGTTCTCCAGACGGGAGCATTCCAGTAGTTACACTGTCAACATTATCGTGTTGTAACGCAACGATGGACGGTTATAGAATTCGCCCAATTTATCCATTCGCTGCTGATTCATAGCGCGAAACTACCAGTACTTCGCATTATAGCCCAGAATTAATTTCTGCATTTGAAATAAATGCTCAACACCAGGTGAATAGCACCAACACCTCTGCACCAGGCCGGCCGCTGTGGCCGAGCGTTTCTAGGCGCTTCAGTCCGGAACCGCGCTGCTGCTACGGTCTCAGGTTTGGATCTTGCCTTGGGCATGGATGTGTGTGATGTCCTTAGGTTAGTTAGGCTTTAGTAGTTCTAAGTCTAGCGGACTGATGACCTCAGATGTTAAGACCCATAGTGCGTGGAGCTGCTGCACCACTCACAAAACATACACCCATTATATGCCAATTAATCGCAGCAAAATGCTCTATGTTTGCATCTTTCTGCCAGGCTGTCAGCCCCTTGTGGAGGTGAGGAACATGTGTTATGGTCTACCACACCATCGCTCACGTCTACTACCTCCCCCTGTCCACCATACCCACTGTAGATGTCTCACGACGTTTGAGAATTGACGCAAATTTATACGTACAACACGATTTGGTGATGAGGGTACAAATTTTAAGGGATGATGGGGCAAAGGGTATGAATTTGAGTAAAGGACCGTGATCCATTAACGTTGAGTCGAAATTTGGAAGCAAAAATCCTTCTACTGCAAGCTCTTTGCTTTCCATATTTTGAGAGGTAATGATATGGGCCATAACAAGACGAAAATGACGAGTGAAAATGGGCCCTAAAGTGTATATCTTAGGAGCAGTGAAAACGTGTTCATCTTTACTATTGTGGTACACGTTCTATTACTGAACACGTGCTCATAGCTCCTAAGGTATACATTTGAGAGCCCATGCTTACTAGACAATTTGTGTTTGTCTTGGTCCATACTACCTCCTTCCGAAATACGAGAAGCAAAGAGCTTGCAGCAGGAGACGTCAAATGTCAGATGTATCAGTCAGAGGTATCGGTCGTTTCAGGACCAGGGTTTCTTACTTTAGGTTCATACATTTTTCTTTCTCCATAATCCTTGAAAATCTGTACCACCGTCACGAAATTACCCTGTAGCTATCCAACTTCGTTCATTGTCATAAATTATTGGACACCCACAGTGGGTGTGGTGGGTGGGGATAGGAAACAAGTGTGAACGATGGTGTGGTAGACCGTAACACTTGTAGCTGACACAAAGATACAAGCAATGAGCATTTTGCTCCCAATAATTGCCATATAATGAGCCTCTGTCGTACATGGGGTGCAGGGGTGTTGTTGCTATTTACCCACAAAAAATTCAATTGGCTCTGAGCACTATGGGACTTAACATCTGAGTTCATCAGTCCCCTAGAACTTAGAACTACTAAAACCTAACTAACCTAAGGACATCACACACATCCATGCCCGAGGCAGGATTCGAACCTGCGACCGCAGCGGTCACGCGGTTCAGACTGGAGCGCCTAGGACCGCTCGGCCACGCGGCCGGCATTTACCCACAATTGAGCAATTCTTTCATAAGCAGAAATTTTGTCTGGCATATAATACGACGTAGTGGTGTTATGGCGTCATGAACGAGCAGCGTATGGACAGACTCGGCAAATTTTACAACCGTCTGTCCATCCATGCCGTCGCATTGCATTTCGATAATTCTCGTACGAACATTGTCTCAGCCCTGTCATCGTTTATATGAAAACGTCAGGGGCCAAAGTAATACATTCTGCGCAGGCACTGCATAGAATCTCAGCACTGCACACAGCTTGGTGAAACTATTGTATTTCGATTTCGCTCTGTCTTAAATGTACTGCACGTCTAATAGCTCATCAATATAGGTGCATTTAGTTTTCATTGACAATGCATCAGCAGCGGATATATTCTACTCATAACGAGTAGAAGATACTTGTCGTTCTTTCTGGACTTTACCGTCAGCGTTTTGCCTTCTTTATTTCACGTTCTGGTAGCAACTGCTTCTCCGTCCGTGTTAGAAAAAGATAGTATCCAACGTAAATTGCACGCATTCGCTGTTTCATTTTCAACAGATTTTTGAGCCCATTTTTTTCTGGACTTTATGTTTTTCGTAACATAGGAAATCTCCCTGTGGATGTCCATGTTTTGCAATCAGTTCTGTGTTATCTCTTTATTAGTGTGGTTCTATTTTTGGGTTAATGCCAGTGACAGAGTTCTCAAGAAACATGTTTCCAGAGCCTATAATTATAATAAAGATGTGCTGCCTACTCACTGTCTTCATAGTATAACCGCTGAAGATGCTCCAGAAATGTAGAAATGTGAATCGTGTCTGGTGAATTACCTTTTCAGTTTTCAGTAGGTGTAAGGCAGACATACACAAATAATTGTGGCAGTTACTGATTTATGACGTCTAGTTTGTAGTCCGTGCATCTGGGTTTAACTAGTATTTACGCTCTATCCGATAAACCTAGTTACTGAATTGCAGCCGGCTGATGTGACCGAGCGGTTCTAGACGCTTCAGCTGGAACCACGCTGCTGCTACGGTTGCAGGTTCTAACCCTACCTCGGGCGTAGATGTGTGTGATATCCTTAGGTTAGTTGGTTTAATTAGTTCTAAGTCTATGGGACTGATGACCTCAGATGTTAAGTCCCATAGTGCTTAGAGCCATTTGAACCATTTTGAACTGAACTGCAAACGCGATTTACAGATGTAGGAAATGGGGTGGATTCGAACTCGAGACTTTATTTCTGCACTGAGCGACGCTTACCACGAGGCCACGAGCAGATACAGCACTGTAACCGCTCGTGAAGATTGACACCACTTCCTTCTTACACTTTCACATCTTACAATGTTGTCAGATCGTACATACGACGGGACTTAGAATTCTGAAGGGCGATCGGATTGTATTGCTAGCCTTAAGTGAACGACTCCGACTTACAATTTGTCTCTGTGACGGCTCGCTAGCCGCCAGGTTTTATGTCTAAGACCGTACGTTTTACTAACAGGGGGAGCGCACCCACTCTTTATCACCAGTTTCGTCCGAGTTTATGATATACGTACACAGTGCTTGGCTAGAAATGAGTGACAGAACTGGAAGTTCTACATGGCCAAGCGTTTAGAAAAACAGCATTTTTTGCGTGGCTCCGGAGAGCCATCTATGTTTGCATAGTTTCCTGATAGCGCTTGGCGCAGCGGAAACAACGGTAATTTGTGGGTCGTTGGGTCGAATCCTTATGTGGAAGACCACTTTCATTTTCAATTTGTACAGTACTCAAACTGCCAACAAGACCAAAAGAACGGTAATTTGTGGGCCGTTGGGTCGAGTCCTTATGTGGAAGACCACTTTCATTTTCAATTTTTACCTTACTCACACTGCCAACAAAGTCAAAAGAACGGTAATTTGTGGGTCGGTGGGTAGGATCCTTATGTGGAAGACCACTTTCATTTTCAATTTGTACATTACTCAAACTGGCAACAAAACCAAAAGAACGGTAATTTGTGGGCCGTTGGGTCGAATCCTTATGTGCAAGACCACTTTCATTTTCAATTTTTACCTTACCCACACTGCCAAAAAGACCCTCAATAATCGCCAGTGTATTATATCAATTAATATTATCATAAAAGGCATCAAAAGGAAAGGCGAAGGAAAACCCGGGATGGAAAATAAATTTCTAAATGGTTCAAATGGCTCTGAGCACTATGGGACTCAACTTCTGAGGTCATCAGTCCCCTAGAACCTAGCTAACCTAAGGACATCACACATATCCATGCCCGAGGCAGGATTCGAACCTGCGACCGTAGCGGTCTCGCGGTTCCAGACTGTAGCGCCTAGAACCGCACGGCCACTCCGGCCAGCGTAATAAATTTCTAGGAAGAGGCTTTAAGCGTACACGGGAGCTTCAAGTTACTGTTATTACTTTACACCTGGTGGTTTAAACGTACTGGGGTGATATTCATGATAATATATTTGGAATTCCAAATTGTCCTTTGTCTTTCCTTTTCACGCCTCTTGTGAAAATACTAAGAAGTCCAATACATTGAGCATTATTTCAGTTTTATTGTTGTATAAATAATGTCAAAATTGAGAAAAGAATAAAAATGTCTGCGCGTAGCGACCCTATTCTTTCTGCGGCGCCCAGCCGCTTCCTGGAAACAACACTAACATAGATGGCTCAGGCCGCGCTCCACCCGCTGCAAAAACCCTATTTTCTTCGAAACGACTGGCCACCTGGAGCTCTCACTTCTGTAACTTTCATTTCTGCCTACCCCCTCCATATACGAGCAGCGCTCACACACACACATTTTTTTCTGAAAGTGGGTTGGTTTTACACCATATTATTCCTCTCTCTTTTGGATAGAGAGCCCTATTTTCCCGACATAATCTCCCTTCAGTGCCGCGGCATTACGTCACATTTCTGGAAGGGCCTGTATGCCCGCAAGGTACCACTCTACTGGTCGACGTCGGGGCGAACACCTTGCTGCAACGGTAACCTCCTCATCATCCAAGCACGGCTTCTCGCGGAGTGCATCCCTCGTTGAGCTACACTGGTGGAAGGCGGAAGGTGAGAGATCCGGGCTGTAGGGTGGACGAGGAAGAACAGTCCAGTGAAGTTTTCTGAGCTCCTCTCAGGCGCGGAGACTTGTGTGTTGCCTTGCATTGTCATGGAGAAGGAACAGTTCGTTTGCATTTTTATGGAGACAAACTCACTGAAGCCGTTTTTTTTCAGTTTAATGGCGATAGCACAATACACGTGAGTTGGGGGCAGGACATTAAATAGAGTAACTTCTTTGAAATCCCAGAAGAACGTCGCCGGACGAGAGGTGGTGTGGCGCCACCCCATGGAACGCCGTTTCGTTCCCGATTCGAAGCGATGAACACATGTTTCATCGCATCGACGATGTTGGCCAAAAAATTGTCACGTTCAACCCGGGAACATGCAAGAAATTCCGCAGAGATGGTTCTTCGTTGTTCCTTATGATCTTCTGTCACGAGGTGAGAAACCCAGTATGCCACACCTTTGAGTACCCCAACTGGTGGACAAGTGTGTCAACACAACCAAGAGAGACGTCCATTTCAGCAGCGAGGTGTTTGACTGTGATCTATCTAGCACCTCCAGCGAGACTATTCACACGTCCCAACACTGCGAGAATCACAGCTATGTGTGGCCGCAGGAATCGGACATGTTTGCGCGATGTTGTTACAACGCCTCGCCCAACGACGCACCGTGCTTTTGTTCACTGCCAGGACTCCGAAGATATTCTGCAGCCGCCAACGAATACCAGCTCATATCCACACATTCGCACCCGAAACCGTTTGTGTACTTACATTTAATGGAAATTCTTTGCTTCTCTCATTGTATATCGGGTTCGATTCCATATGGAACGGGTGTACTCAGCGATTATGTTCTCTAAAATTGAAATGTGTACAGCAGTCAGTCGCTGATAATACACTCCTGGAAATGGAAAAAAGAACACATTGACACCGGTGTGTCAGACCCACCGTACTTGCTCCGGACACTGCGAGAGGGCTGTACAAGCAATGATCACACGCACGGCACAGCGGACACACCAGGAACCGCGGTGTTGGCCGTCGAATGGCGCTAGCTGCGCAGCATTTGTGCACCGCCGCCGTCAGTGTCAGCCAGTTTGCCGTGGCATACGGAGCTCCATCGCAGTCTTTAACACTGGTAGCATGCCGCGACAGCGTCGACGTGAACCGTATGTGCAGTTGACGGACTTTGAGCGAGGGCATATAGTGGGCATGCGGGAGGCCGGGTGGACGTACCGCCGAATTGCTCAACACGTGGGGCGTGAGGTCTCCACAGTACATCGATGTTGTCGCCAGCGGTCGGCGGAAGGTGCACGTGCCCGTCGACCTGGGACCGGACCGCAGCGACGCACGGATGCACGCCAAGACCGTAGGATCCTACGCAGTGCCGTAGGGGACCGCACCGCCACTTCCCAGCAAATTAGGGACACTGTTGCTCCTGGGGTATCGGCGAGGACCATTCGCAACCGTCTCCATGAAGCTGGGCTACGGTCCCGCACACCGTTAGGCCGTCTTCCGCTCACGCCCCAACATCGTGCAGCCCGTCTCCAGTGGTGTCGCGACAAGCGTGAATGGAGGGACGAATGGAGACGTGTCGTCTTCAACGATGAGAGTCGCTTCTGCCTTGGTGCCAATGATGGTCGTATGCGTGTTTGGCGCCGTGCAGGTGAGCGCCACAATCAGGACTGCATACGACCGAGGCACACAGGGCCAACGCCCGGCATCATGGTGTGGGGAGCGATCTCCTACACTGGCCGTACACCACTGGTGATCGTCGAGGGGACACTGAATAGTGCACGGTACATCCAAACCGTCATCGAACCCATCGTTCTACCATTCCTAGACCGGCAAGGGAACTTGCTGTTCCAACAGGACAATGCACGTCCGCATGTATCCCGTGCCACCCAACGTGCTCTAGAAGGTGTAAGTCAACTACCCTGGCCAGCAAGATCTCCGGATCTGTCCCACATTGAGCATGTTTGGGACTGGATGAAGCGTCGTCTCACGCGGTCTGCACGTCCAGCACGAACGCTGGTCCAACTGAGGCGCCAGGTGGAAATGGCATGGCAAGCCGTTCCACAGGACTACATCCAGCATCTCTACGATCGTCTCCATGGGAGAATAGCAGCCTGCATTGCTGCGAAAGGTGGATATACACTGTACTAGTGCCGACATTGTGCATGCTCTGTTGCCTGTGTCTATGTGCCAGTGGTTCTGTCAGTGTGATCATGTGATGTATCTGACCCCAGGAATGTGTCAATAAAGTTTCCCCTTCCTGGGACAATGAATTCACGGTGTTCTTATTTCAATTTCCAGGAGTGTATGTTTATCGCACATATAGACAGATTTCAACCACTCTGTTTCTACTATCAGTGTGATAAGATTCAAGTCAAACCGCCATTGTCGCTTGCTGATAGCCCCTACTAGAATGTCGATTCTCAGTACATCTACATGAATACTCAGCAAATCACATTTAAGTGCCTGGCACAGGGTTCATCGAACCACCTTTCCAATTCTCTATTATGCCAATCTCGTATAGCGCGCGGAAAGAATGAACACCTATATCTTTCCGTACGTGCTCTGATTTCCCTTATTTTATCGTGGTGATCATTCCTCCCTATGTAGGTCGGTGGCAATAAAATATTTTCGCATTCGGAGGAGAAAGTTGGTGATTGGAATTTCGTGAGAAGATTCCGTCGCAACTAAAAACGCCTTTCTTTTAATGATGTCCAGCCCAAATCGTGTATCATTTCTGTGACAGTCTCTCCCATATTTCGCGATAATACAAAACGTGCTGCATTTCTTTGAACTTTTTCGATGTGCTACGTCAGTCCCTTCTGGTAAGGATCCCACACCGCGTAGCAGTATTCTAAAAGAGGACGGACAAGCATAGTGTAGGCAGTCTCCTTAGTAGATCTGTTACATTTTCTGAGTGTCCTGCCAATAAAACGCAATCTTTGGTTAGCCTTCCCCACTACATTTTCTATATGTTCTTTCCTTCCTCAGTAGTTTTCAGGTTGGTGGAACGCCACAGGTGGTCTTCAGTGATACCGGCTGGATTCTCATATGAATTTCCAATTCATCTCTCCGACCCAATTGTTCTGTACCTCTCTCTTCCCCCTTTTTCCCCTTGCGGTGCTAGTACTGGGCGTCGCTTCCCTTGAAAAATATTTTCGGTTTATACGTGTACTGGCAAAGGGCTTAATCGACATTAAGAGAATTATTCCCGTTAATAACCACAAATCGGTTGTGCGTTCATCGCAATGGTAAACGACAATTAGTGGTTTATGAAAGAAACTAATAGCTGGAGCGCTCATTTGGATGCCAACATATTTACAGCATACACTGCTTTACGTTTTTTTTTTACATTTTGTGAAATTAGTGACTGAAAAAGTAATTTTCTTTGTGGCTGAATGGACATGTTTTTTAACTGGATTATCGGAGTACTGTATCAGCGCTTTTGTCAATGTCGCTTCGCGTTTCTCACATTTTATACTCTTTTAATCAGTGTGACGATTTGACTGTTTTGTCATCAAGCTTCGGAACCGCAGATTTAATTCAGATAGAATACAACCGGCAAGCAAATCTGGCAACAAAATGCCGTTTTTGTGCTTAAATTTCCAGCTAGTAAATGCTGGCGCAAAAGGAACACTGGAAGACCCCAAGCAACCTAGAAGGCATCTAATAAAATATTTTACTGGCTGATATTTAACCTTCGTAATTTGTGATAGCAGAGAGGTTAATGGAAATTATTATGTAGAGTATGTGCTAAAATTAAGACCTTTACAGATGTATTCTTTCAATTTACTTTCGAAGTTTTTCACAACTCTGCAAATCTGAAATACAATTTCGTTTCGAATTCGTTCCTTTAAATTTATTGAGTACTGTTGTGTAAATCAGGTTGTAGATGATACCCCATAAGAAAGAATCACATATCCCAAACTATCAGATTTTTGTAACCATTTTATTGTGCACTTTATGCGGCAGCTCAATAAGCAAAATATGAAACAGGAGGCTGTAACTCGCAGTCTTAGTTATGAAGTGCTACTAATTGTGCATATCTGCCATTATTAGTTTTCAGAAGTCATTTTTTTCCTTCGAGGCACCGTGCACGTGTATAACATTCGCTGCTGTCTAGGATATAATGAGCTCCGACACCAAAATCTGGTACCCTTATGCCACAAAGAACAATATCTTTATGTTATTTGCTCAAGAGTGGAGTCACTCACTAATTTATACGTTTTTCTACTTGGAGGGAAAACTTGAATTGTGGTATATTTGGAAAATATTGGCTTGGACTAAGAAATACAGTCTTCCTAAGCTCCACCTAGAAAAGCTTACGTGTTGGAATAAAAAGCACCCTCTGCCACACACATGACAGTGAATCTGACGGTATGCAGGGTATCCCAGAAGGAACAGTCAATATTCAAAGATGTGACAGCAACGCTCATTCGAAGTAAAATAGGCTAGTAAACATCGGCATTAACATGTATTGCTTAAGAGCTATGAGCATTTCTTCGATATAAATCTTTTATGCTGCAAGCTTTTTTCTTTCGAAATTTTGGGAGGAGGTAGTAAGGACTAAAGCAATACAAAATTGTAAACATTGGCGCTAAAATGAGCTATGAGCAATTGTGGAAGGGATGTGTTCTACCGTATCGAAGATGAAGAGCTCATAGCTCTGAAGGTATGTGCTTTAGAGCGAATGTTTACTCGCCGTGTTCTTATTTTCCTCCATACTACAACTCTCAAAATATCGAAAGTAATGAGCCTGCAGTAAATTTGTTTCACAGTGTCGAAGACGAAGAAGTGCTCATAACTCTTAAGGTATGCATTTTAGAGCCAATCTTTACCTCATGTTTTTCCTTAGAATGATCTTTCCTGTCATTTCCCCGAATACTGACCATTCCTCCTAGATCAACCTGTATAGTTAGGTGTGCACGTAGATGCAGCTTAGACGAAGCAGTTTAGCACAAGAAAAAAGGAAATTAATACAAGAGGACAGCATTCCCGAACCTCTTTTTATGGTGGGCCCAATGTAATGAGATTTTAAGTAAAGTTAAAATCTTCTGGGTTGTTAGGCCGCGTCATATTTCCTTCTAAAATAATCGACGTTTTGATCCCTCTGCTGGGATCTTCTTCAGGATGTTTCGGTGTCCATTATTGCTAGAACACTGGACAGAGGCGTCGAAACGTCGTTTCGATCCCTCTGCTCGGATCTTCTTCAGGATATTTCTGTGTCCACTATTGCTAGAACACTGGACACCGAAACATCCTGAAGAAGATACCAGCAAAGGGGTCGAAACGTCGATTATTTTAGAAGGAAATATGACGCTGCCTGACAACCAACTGTAGTGACAACGGCCACGGAAGCCTACAGACTTACATAGACTTCAAGTACCTCATGCAGCGCACAAATATTACGCGCTACTTAAAAACTTAAAATAGTACAAGTCATTATTTACAAAGTGTTCCATAAGGGAGTTGCGGGAATTTATTTGAAGACTAAATTACTGTGCAAAATTACTTTAGCTTAGTAGCATTCGATGTATTTTAAGAAGCGTTCACATTACACAGCAAATTATTTGAGAGTCAAGGCTCTGTCATTGTGTTGTCAGTGTACAAAACACCACGTGGGAATTATTAAAACATAGCAGCTGTCTAAATACAAAGCACTATGGACAGAAAGTCCTGACTTTACGTTACAATTCTCAACTTCTGTCTCCTTTGCTGAGTCACATCTCTGCTCGGACTTGATATCACTTTTTATCCTCTTGATCAACTATTGGTCCCTATCACGTTAATTTAATGAATCTTCAATCTACTAACTTCCAGGAACTGTGTGCAGGTGCTGGGATTTCCTGACCAGCATATTTTAGACAGGATGAGTTAGCTAAGACAGGCTACCCAAAGTGCACTGCAGGCCATTAAAACTACGACATCGTGAAAAAGCCATGCAACAAATGTCAAATTGGCATCAAGTGCACTATATGCTTGGATCTGCAGACGAGCATCATTTCAGTGCATCTACGCGACATAGGTAGCAGCAGTGCCATCGACATTTTGTATGTAATGTAGTGTGTCGACCGTATTAGGTAAAAAAAATATTCTAGAGCGGTAGTGAGTTGCAAGAGAGCCTACCGCAGGCAGGCGACAGTGTCATGTATTGTGAAACAAAACACGGCCGACAGAGCTTGGGAAGTGGAGCCAACTATGCGCGTTACAGCAACACGCTAGTGGGAAGACGAAGGCCTTTTCTCACTTGCCACCACAAAACTGTTTTGAGTACATGCACTAAACGAACATGGTTTGCAGCGTGTGTAAGTACTCAGCGATTCGTGTACTAAGATACTCTCGTCTCAGTATCAAAGCCTATATCACGAGTCTGTGACGCCCGAAGCGACACCTTGGAATGCAGTGCGGGGCCCGCTGTTCGACCTTGGGACGGGGCAGACTGCCCTGAGTCACAAGAGAGGCGCAGCCTGGGGCCCTACTCTGTATCGGTGCGGTAGGTTAGCCTCGGTAGTGACTTCATTTTCAGTTCTTTAGCCGAAATTGCTATCCTGTAAGCTCATGGAACCTGTTATGGATCGGTCTGCTGATTTTTCAACTGTGACGAGAGATAGTTAAGTTTCAGGACGGCCACAAGTTTGGTTCTGTGTGCTTTGTTTACAGCTAAAATTTGTTATTTTAGAATTATTGAATGGTTTTATTTTCGGATTTAGTGATTATGTTTTACTATAGAATCATCAGGACACATCCAAGTGAAAAGTGAATTGGAAATGGAAATGAAGTCCCATGCTTCTTTACAGAGCGTAGGGGAACGATGCGGGAGACCCGCATCGCTTTACTAGGCAAGGTCCTAATGGAGGTGGTTTGCCGTTGCCTTCCTCCGACCGTAATGGGAATGAATGATGATGATGAAGACGACACAATAACACCCAGCCATCACGAGGCAGAGAAAATCCCTGACCCCGCCGGGAATCGAACCCGGGACCCCGCGCTTGGGAAGCGAGAACGCTACCGCGAGACCACGAGGGGCGGACGAAAAGTGAATTAATAATAGACAATTTCCATTGTTAGAAATATGGTTCGTATTGTTGTTGATGTGACCGATAATAACATCAAAAAACATTTTCGCTAAAAACTGAGTCTTACTCTGATTTAAGGCTAGTTTATTTTCTACAAGCAATTAACTTATATGTTGAACTGCACTATTTGAAACAGTGCCAATGTTGCACCCAAAATCCTTTACTACCAAGTTAGTGTCACCAGAAAATAGAAATATTTCAGAATCGCCTGTACTACTAGATGGCATATAATTTATGTAAATAAGGAACAGGAGTGGCCCCAGAACTGGTCCCTGAAGTACCCACCATTTAGGCGTGCCCCACTCGGACCTCACATCATAGCCATTCTCAATAGAGTGGAGACTGACCTTTTTCTGTCTGGTCTTAAAGTAAGAGGTGAATCAATTGTGAGCTACGCCCCATAATCCATAATGGTCCAAGTTATAGAACGATATTTTGTGATCAAGATAATGAAACGGCTTCGTTAAATAAAGATTCCTATCGTTCGAAACCTTTTATTTTATCCTCCCAGTACCTCACAGTACCACTTCTAAAACCAAACTGTAATGCAAACAGCAAATTATGTGACATGAAATGATCAATTATCCATAATAAACACCCTTTTCACATTCTGATGGCACAGAAATAGGTCGCATATTGTCTACATTACTCCTTTCTTTCCTTTAATGAAGCGGCTCTACTAATGAGTACTTTAATAGTTCAGGAACTTGACCATTCATAAAGGAAAAAATTCAAATATTGCTAAGTACAGGGCGAATATGTGCAGCATACTAATTTGGTGTTCTGCTTTACATTCCATCATGTCCATGAGAATCTTTGCTCTACAGTAATTTAATTGTTGGTTCAATCTCCCTCTTGTCAGTATGAAGAGGAATATTTCAGATACTAGCTACAGAAAGCCATTTTCCGACAGAGTTACACTAGAATGAGATTTTCACTCTGCAGCGGAGTGTGCGCTGATATGAAACTTCCTGGCAGATTAAAACTGTGTGCCCGACCGAGACTCGAACTCGGGACCTTTGCCTTTCGCGGGCAAGTGCTCTACCAACTGAGCTACCGAAGCACGACTCACGGCCGGTACTCACAGCTTTACTGTGGCTAAGCCATGTCTCCGCAATATCCTTTCTTTCAGGAGTGCTAGTTCTGCAAGGTTCGCAGGAGAGCTTCTGTAAAGTTTGGAAGGTAGGAGACGAGGTACTGGCAGAAGAAAAGCTGTGAGTACCGGCTGTGAGTCGTGCTTCGGTAGCTCAGTTGGTAGAGCATTTGCCCGCGAAAGGCAAAGGTCCCGAGTTCGAGTCTCGGTCGGGCACACAGTTTTAATCTGCCAGGAAGTTTCAGAGTTACACTATTTCCTGTAGAAACTAAGTTTCTATTTAATTCAACCTTTATATTCAGAAAGTGACTGTTAAATACTGTTGCGTGGCTGTCTCGACCCGCTTCAGCACAGAGGGTTTTCCACTGCTCTCCAGCCCAGCAGTGCTTAGCACGTTCTCTGAAAAGATCTGATCATGGGCTGCCGAGACACTAGTGCGCCACAATTTACTAGCCACTACAATTGATGAACACTGGCTTGGAGTTCAAGTAGCGTGAAATGACGCAGCATTACCTGTCACCAAGGCTCTGTTCGTCTCAAAGCCCACCTGGATTACAATTCAGCTAATGAAGGAAAACATTTTTGTGCAGTGGGAGGAGGGAGTGCCATGAAGAACATAGTAAACATCTTGACTGGTGGGGTGTGAACGTGGGGGTGGTTATGGGGGAATGTATGAAGGTAATCGTTTTTACGTTTTTCTTGAATAACTGGAAAACCGTGGTACTAGCGAAAATATTTCGCTGTAAAGACTAAACTACATAGAATTTCCTACAAGGCATGTCCTATTCCTCTTTAACCTGAGACTAATATTTTGCCCGTTGCAGAGACGGAAAAATTGCAGATAATTAAAAATAGTATCCCACTGGTATAAATTTAATGTTTATTGTTAAATTAGGTGGGTCTGTAACAAACATTAACTGTGTGTACCACTTGTCGGTGGAATGGAGCAGTGTTAAGGGATGAATTGTTTTCTGTAGATGAAGGGTAGAAGCATAAGGAAAGATAGCTCGCCGGAGTTTGGTCATGCGCTTTCCTCCTTCGTAGGTCTGGAAAGTAAAGAGCGGGCAGGCGAGTTCCCCCTCCCGGTACTCCGCTATGTCAGAAGAAGCAATTACAAAGTGTTTCAGAATGATGCACTGACCGTTTCATAGCGTACCTTACGAATCACTGGCGAGACGGTATGCACAGACCTCCGGGGGTTGTTTTTTTATGACCAAGAGAGTTAAAACTACACAGAATATCTGGTGTAGTGGCAACTTCTGCCACCGAATGTATCAGGATGATCAAATGTAGTGGGAAGAGGTAGAAGGTACCATATTAAAACTCGGCGAGAACTCTCCAAGTGATTTAGTGTTTCCAACTACAGTGCCCTCGTTTCTCTTGGTTTGTGTCACAGGGCCCTGCAATGCTCAGGAAACATCCCAGTGGCCTGTATAACACAATGCTGTGTCGTGTTGGCCCTGGACAGCCGCGGAATTGTGACGGCGTCAGGATGTGTCGACTGTTGTCTCAGCAGCCCGCTCCCTGCCGACTCAGCGCTGCTCGGTGTGAGCTGCAGGTGGACAGCTGCTGCTGCTTCTAGCCGGTGTGGCTGAGATCGCGGAAACAAGCACGTGTGATCCGGCGTCCGAATCTGCAACCCTCACCTCGGGATGCCTCCGGTGTGTGTGTGAAGCCAGGACGACTGCGCGCGGTAGCGAGCCGTGGAGTGGCCTGCCGCTGGCTGGCTAGCTACGGACCCTCAGGGGGTTGAACCAGCGTCCCGCCATGGACTGGAACGCTGGCACCCCATCTGCTGCTGTGTGTAGCCTGTGGTGTGACATGCCCCGCTGCCCAGGAGAGCTGACACAATTGAATGAATCTCGTTAAAACATGGCACCTATTTATACTCGGCTGTTTGCCTCTGTTTTGCCAAGCATGTCGCTTTGTGTCATGTACTCATAGCACGCTAGGTTGGTCAGTGGGCCCCTTTCTGCCTGTGACTTGCGATATGCAAAACAGCTACGTATACTCTTTCAGAAATTTGACCGCGCTGTGGCCTCTATTCTACTTCGCAACTGTTGGTATGCGTAACTCACTGCAATCCGTCCTGCACCTGGCTGTTTTGTTTATTTAATCATACGGCTAGGGCCCCCCATCAGGCAGACCATTCGCCGGGTGCCGTCTTTCAATTTGACGCAATTCCACACCCTAAGCGAGCAGTCCGCTTAATAAATTCGGTTATCTGAGCTCGCTTTCAGTCCAGCCAAAACTCCCAACTTCTCTCGCACTAGAGTGTCCCCTGTCCATTACCGTCATCTGTCGCAGCATCACGCTGATCCCCGCAAGAGCTCGGACTATGAGTGTATTTTCACTGACTGATCATTAATTGCCATCAACCGCATATATTTGTGTATGTTGTGTCTGCTCTTTCGGAGACGTATGAAAGAACAAACATCTGTTTCACGATCTCGAGGGTAATGACCAGCGAACAATACGTCTTTGGTGTGCGACAAGTTCGGTTTTTCGGTTGGCAGTGTGCATGCTCGGATAGCCAAAGTAGTTAAGGTGACCGCTTGTATAAAGTGGGAAATCGGGTTCGATTCCTGGTCTGGCATAAATTTTCACTAGTCTTCGCAGAATTTATTTCAATGCTCGATTGCGGCTAAGGTCGGAATTTAAACATCGTCGTGTACATATAGAGATAAAGGATCATGAAATAGATGTATGTTTGTTCGGACATGTCCGACGGAATAGACGCCACATACATAAAATTAAAGAGCATCCAACAGTCGAGACAACCAACAGCAGGAACGGAAAAATTACCAGCATTTCAATGAGACCAGCGTCCTCTTGTTAAGACTTATTGGCGAATGAGTTGTTGGGCCTAGCCTTTTATATGAAATAGTCATTGTAAACATGTAGTGGGTTAGTAGTTCGCGACCACGTTTTAGTCAGTTGCAACTACACTACCTGACAGAAAAGTGAAGCAGGAGGACTGGAGGAGTAAACAAAATGGAACTTCAAATGTTGAGAGAGCAAGTGATGAATCTTCCTGGCAGATTAAAACTGTGTGCCCGACCGAGACTCGAACTTCTGCAAGGTTCGCAGGAGAGCTTCTGTAAAGTTTGGAAGGTAGGAGACGAGATACTGGCAGAAGTGGGGCTGTGAGACCGGGCGTGAGTCGTGCTTCGGTAGCTCAGTTGGTAGAGCACTTGCCCGCGAAAGGCAAAGGTCCCGAGTTCGAGTCTCGGTCGGGCACACAGTTTTAATCTGCCAGGAAGTTTCATATCAGCGCACACTCCGCTGCAGAGTGAAAATCTCATTCTGGAAACATCCCGCAGGCTGTGGCTAAGCCATGTCTACGCAATATCCTTTCTTTCAGGAGTGCTAGTTCTGCGAGGTTCGCAGGAGAGCTTCTGTAAAGTTTGGAAGGTAGGAGACGAGATACTGGCAGAAGTGGGGCTGTGAGACCGGGCATGAGTCGTGCTTCGGTAGCTCAGTTGGTAGAGCACTTGCCCGCGAAAGGCAATGGTCCCGAGTTCGAGTCTCGGTCGGGCACACAGTTTTAATCTGCCAGGAAGTTTCATATCAGCGCACACTCCGCTGCAGAGTGAAAATCTCATTCTGGAGAGCAAGTGATGTTATTTCATTGATTACAAGCTGGAGTCAAAGAAGAAGTTGGCTGCACGAGCTCTCTCATCAGTATAATGGTCTGGATGCACGCACTTATTCCGCTGAAAGGGGTGTCATGCAGCTGTTGAATCCTCTCCTGAGGCAAAATGGCCCACAACTGTTGTAAGTGGACCTTGATATCATGAATATTTGCACTGAGAAGGCAGTGACGTACGAGCTGGTGCCACGTATGTTCTTTTCCGGACATCTGCAGCTCTTGCTACCTACGGGAATGCCTCAACGTCATGCAGACATTGCGTAGAGACATGTGCCATGTGTGGATGAGCATTGTCCTGCTGGTAAATAGCACTGAGAAACAGCTGCGTGAAGATGCAAGCTTGCTACTCTCTTTTAGAATATGGATTTTAATAAAAATGGCAAGGTAGTGTTAATCAGAAGGCAGGGAGAAGTTGTGATGTAAATGACAATAGATTTATTCATCCTTAATATCACAAAGCAACAAAAAGACTAATGGACGTCACACAAACATTTTTATTTGACAAACGCTTTCACTAACATGGGGTCTATGGTGGACAAAGTGATCAGCTGGGGATCGACACACGACACTAACCGGTTCACTAATCGCTTTGTCTGGCTTCATACACGTGAATACGGGTTATGGGACAGAAACTATGCCGCCATCAAGCATCTATACTCTACTGTTCCAAGAAAAGAAAAATACGGTTCCTAAGAACAGGGTGTTGAGAAACATATACTGGAGCCCTACGCCGTAGCAGTGAATACTTTACGCTCCTGCTGGTTAGGGCGGCACACGGCGATGCGTTCGGCCACTGAAGTCATGGACGGCCGCAATCTGTTATTAATGGCGCACGCCTGAAAAATGCAAGTATGCGATCTTGTGTTCGGTTAATTCGGAACGCACGTTCTTCCCTATGACCCTCTGAAACCCCGCAGGATTCCAGTGAGCAGATGGACCCGTTTACTGGTCTGCCAAACCAATTTGACTCCGTGCCACGAGTATGCGTGACGGAATATGTCAAATGTTTAGACGGCCGACTGAAGACAAATAAGTAAACCCACTCATCACTTGTTGTGTGCGTGATGCTAGAAGCAGTGCCTCTGACGGTTCAGAAGGTGGCTGGCACAGGCTCTATGTCGCACACTAGCAGAGGACACAAGTCTCACCATTTAGGTAGAGCCCTGCAGTTCTTTACTAGCGAAGCGCCAGTACAAGAGTGATCTTCTCTTTCCGTCCGCTTTCCTCCTCAGCTCGGTAGCAAAAGCCCATTTACATCTTAGACGTCCCCCACTTTAGCACAAGCCAATCACGAGCTGGAGCGCGGCATTCGAAGCTCGGAGAGCGCCCCTTGCTCTGAATACACCGATTTGACCAATCAGAGACTTTAAAGTTAATTGGGAGAAAATGAAAAAAGATTCAGCTTCACAGCCTCTTTCCCACGCGTTTACGCCGTGTCTTTTGCTAACAACATGACCCGGATGGCACCACAGCCGTCCATAAAAAGCTTGTTATCTCCCCTGTTGCATCCATTTCGAAGTTTCTAAAGAACAGCCATAAACTCGCTAAAAGCCTCGTGCTATCCCAAATATGTTTTGTAACAGAGTCTGGACGTCTATACTCCAGTGACCTGTCGCATGGAAATTCGCAGAACGCTCACATTTGTCTCGCCAGCTTCCTGTCTAACAAGAGCCCACCTGTAACTGGGTTTTCTCTTTTGATGCTAGTCAATTGCCAGGATGAGCATTACTGCAAAGGGCATTTGATTCTAAAGCATTATGTCAGGGTGAAAAACACTAAATAAATTGAAACTTCCCGGCAGATTAAAACAGTGTGGCCGACCGAGACTCGAACTCGGGACCTTTGCCTTTCACGGGCAAGTACTCTACCAACTGAGCTACCGAAGGACGACTCACGCCCGGTACTCACAGCTTTACTTCTGCCAGTATCTCGTCTCCTACATTCCAAATTTTACAGAAGCTCTCCTGCGAACCTTCCAGAACTAGCACTCCTGAAAGAAAGGATAATGCGGAGATATGGCTTAACAACATGTGGGCAGGGTGGGTTCTTTCTTGGTTCGGGTATGAGCTAGAATGAAACAGCATTTTTACATAAGATAACTTTTATTGAAAGTTTTGTACAACTGTTTCCTTACTCGATTGTTCTGGCTGGGAGAGCGGCAGCTGTGTCGTCTGCGAAGCCTCTGCTGCGGCAGCAGCGGCGTCTGATTACGCCTGGCGGTGTGTATCTCTTGTCGCCGTCTCGCCCAGTTGACTGGAGACGCGCCTGGTGCAGTGGCCCGTTTAATTATTGAGAACGAAGTCGTGCATCGGATGGTGATACCTTGGATGTGGCGTCCCAGTGTTTCTCTTCTCTAAGCGACCGCGTGTGTTGTGTGTCGGCCAGCGGAGCGGGGCGGCGGGGGAAGGCCAGTGTCCCGGCCTCGAACAACGGACTCCAGCTTACCAGTCTTCGGCTGTCCGATCTTCATCCCATCTCACAGATGACTGCTGATGTGAGGCCGTCACCTTCCCGTCCTCACGAGTCACCCGGGTACGTAAAATCAGTCTTCAAATTCCTTCTAACTTCTGTCTTCTGGTGGCGAGGCTGCTGCTTGCTATTCCATTACAGCGGCAGACGTGGTGCTTCTGTGTACGATGTAGTCTCTTCCTGCATGACAGTTTTCAGCATCGACTGAACTGTACTGGAACCGAAGTCGAACCGAAACTGAACTGAAAACTACTGTCGGGCCCACTGCGTCTCGCGTATTTATTCACTTCAGTTCATTGGAGGTGAAAGACTTCACGGTCATAACCTTTTCTGGCACGTTGAAAAGCTTCTCGAAGAATCTTCTTAATGTCGGTCATTGGCTCTTGGAACGTAGGCGAGGGCCTTTGTTCACATGTGACAATTCAGAAACACGTGAGCCAGTCGGGCGATGCCCTGATGGCTGAATCGACAGCGTCCGCTTATGTGGGGAGGGCGATGGCTTCTCCTCAACGTGCTGACTTCATGGTCATTGCCTCTTCTGCTCTGCCCGCTGTTTGCCAGTTCTTCTAAACTAAACTAAGTTTTTCAGTTATTTTCTGGTTTCTACTTCACTTTACATTGATTTCACTAATTTATTTACCTATCATAAGTACCACTCAACACATCCTCTACTTTATTGCCGGTCTACAATGCACTGGCCACTGCAGCGGCGAATTCTCGGCCTTAGTAAGTCTACCTGGACGCAGATGGCGACTGACCAGCGCCAACCAACGTGTCTGCACAATGAGACTATGGAACTCGGACGTCCTGAAATGTTTCCACCCAAGTTCTGCAGAAAAGACACTCTTCTCTCGGCCCACAGTCACCATGCCTTTTTACTGCAGTCGTTTAAATCGGCACCCTATTCCTTTGGACACAGGTAAAGCTTACCATTTTTCCTTCCCTAGAGCTGCCCACCATTTCATCATGATGTATGAAGTCAAACTGTGATAAAGATCATCTTCCCTAAGAACATGAAGTGGCATAACACCAAATCAGAAGTGAGAGTGCCCTGCAATCTCTCAAAGAGGCAGTACGTCCGTAATATACCACTGTGAGATCTGAATTTCCTCATTTACTATCAGTCATGACCTGAAGCTGTACCCAGTAGTTCCCTTTAGAATGACGCCAAGATTGGAAGAATGGGATCTCTCCCCAAGTCAAGACTATACTCCCTGACTGTAGTGTAGGACTGGGATTCACCCATCCCGTGGTGTGGAGTGATACATAATGTCGCAAGGAGTGCATGACTTAATCTCGACCTGTGCGTGGGATGCTAATTCGCTAGTCCTCTGATAGTGTCTGCCTAGTGGTGTGGAATGACGCAAAATGTTGCATGACTTAATCTCGGCCTGTGCGTGGGATGCTAATTCGCTAGTACTCTGATAGTGTCTGCCTAGTGGTGTGGAATGACGCAAAATGTTGCACGAAGTGAACTACTTGTTCTAGTCTATGAATTCCCTAATCCAGTTGCTGCTAGTTTCCAACCAATGGTGCAGGGTGGCATAAATATTGCAGGGTACATATTCTTTGATGGCAGGCACAAATGTGAATGGTGACGATGTGTTTAGTTGAAAATACAACAATTCTCCCCCACGATGGTTAGAGATGCCAGCTTAATTCTTGACCATGAATATACCTGCCCTCTCGCTCCTCTGCAATCCAACATCGGTCCAGTGTCACATTCAAATGCTCGGAACTGGAGACTGGAAGATTTGACCAAGTGGCCAACTGGAGATCCACAATGAGCCCCTTTTGACACTCTGCCAGGTGTCTCACGAGTATGTGATATCTCTGCGGTCTTCAAAGTGATCGCTCGGTATCTGCCTCTGTTCATGGTCATTACATTCCCTATTAGGGCTGATAACAACACTAAATACGAACAACCTTAATGCACTGTGGTGGCCGTTGTACCTATCACAGAGAGTCGCAACTCTGATCATTTACATATCTGCCTATGATGTGTATATTAGATGTTGTACTCACATGTCTTGAAAGTGCTTCAATTTTTTGTGAGACAGTGTGTATATGATGCCCAGTAAAACTTTTCATTTTTCTAGTTTTCCCAGAAACTTGTTCCTCGGTAACAGACGGTAGTTGACTAGTGGAACACTCAGCCCTTTTACACTCTCCCGTGCTCTTGGGCCGGGTCATTGCAGCACGTATCCACAACCCTGGTGCTCTCCTGACTGCGTTCTCCAATTAATTTTCGGAACTCGGCAGCCGATCGCAATTACCGGCGCATATCAGATGGCACTGCAAATAGTGCGCCCGCCAGCGTGTGTAATTACACTCTGAAGTGGACCTACCGTTTATTACATTGTTTCGGTGCGCCAGGCTCCCTGGAAACCTAATGAGGACCAGGTCAGCCACCATGTCGTTCCGTCGTTCCGGAATCTCTGGCTCTGATTCATCGATCACACTGCTACGGCACTAATTAGGCGACACTTTTCTTAACATTGGATAAGAGATAGCACGTTTCTTTTATGAGCACAGCTGTGTACCATAATTATGACTCACAATCTATACCAATTTTTACGTAAAATAGATAACAGGAAAAATATAATCAGAACAGTGGAGAAATGATGTTCAAGATTTGCCCAGAAACCGGAACTGTTGTATCTATGTACCAAGGGACAAATACAAAACTTCAAATTGGAACATTCTCCAAAGATAACGAAAAGCAGTGCTTTAGACCGTGAAACACCCAACCACAAATTACAATGGTACGCATCAAAACTATTACACACTGTAGGCGACATACAACAAAAGTCAAGTAGGCAGGAAGCGTACCACATACGATTAGCATTTCAGTGGATTAGAAACAGGTACGTAGGTGTACGTACGATGAACTTTCCGAAGTTGAGTATCGTCATTGTTTTTGAAAGACAAGATGGTACACCAGGCGACAATCAAGCGCCATATGAACTCGCAATCTTTGCTTGTTCAGCTACGGAAGGGGCGTCAATGGAAGAGGAATGATGCTTGCGTAGGGAGCCAAAAAGAGAGAGCAGCATCAGACTGGTGTGCCCGAGATTATTCGAGTGCACGTAGCGATGGTAGACAGACGTACACAGACAACGTAGTCGCCAATGAAAGTGTGTTCTGTTATCCAGTATGAATCGGTATGAACGCCTACAGACTCTATATAGTGAAGAGGTCATGTCTCATCAAATGATTGATTGCCGGTGCTGCATGTTCAGAGAAGGAAGGCAGAGTGTGGAGGATCAGGGTAAAAGCGGGCGTCCTTCCACAACACGAACGAAAATTCCTTGCATCGACTTTTACCAGAGTGGTTACTTCAAACTGATCGCACGCAACGACAAATGTCTTGATGTCGGTGGCGACTGCATCGCAAAATACTGCAAGGTGAATATTTCATGATGCCATGATGCATTTGGTTTTGGCAACGAAGTTTCCTTGTGAAAACAGTGACGAAACTTACTTTTGGAGTGTCACTTATGTATACACACACATAAAAAAAGTTTTGCATCGCCCCGGTTCCCAAAACTCCTGAATATAGACGTTGACTGGATACTGTATTACAGACGCAGTCCCTTTGACTGTTCAGAGATATCACCAAACGCACACAAAGATGTAAACAACCATTTGTGAGCAGCGCCTATTAGACGGGAGGGGTCCGACAACCGATCAGTTTCAGTCATTCCACCAGGAACGAGGTACAGCGCTAGACGAGTTTCTGTTTCAAAAATTGTTTAAAAAACGAAAAAATTCTAGCTCTAAATGTAGCTGCATGTGTAGAACTAAAAATTTCAGTAATATTAATATTACCGATATATATTATGAATTTGGCCAGCTATGGACCGCATACAACTTAAGACTTATGGTGTTTCTTTTTCTTCCGTTCTTCCCAGTACTTCTTCATTTTCTCGCCAACTGCTCGTCTCTGCTCATCTGTCCACACTCTCTTGGGTCGAGGTTTTGGCGCATCTTCTTCATAGTTTGCGTTTTCTATAAGTAGCCTAAAGATATTCCTGTCACTTATTATTTCTTCTGTAACACCTATTTTGTTGGCGTCATTCTTTACTGCTTCTATCCATCCTACAGTGTTTTTCAGCTTACTAACGTAATTAAAAATTATCTTTGTAATACGTGTTTCTTCCATTCTTTTTGAATGTCCATAAAATTTTAGCCGTCTCTTCCTCATTGTATCTGTGATCTTTTCTGTATTTTTGTATAGGTCTTCATTTCTCCTTTTAATCCAACTATTTTCCTTATTTTTCTCAGGACCTATAATTTTTTTAAATATTTTTCTCTCTCTTTTTTCTAGTTCTCTTAATTCGCCCTTCTTATTCAATGTTAGGCACTCTGATCCATATCTTGCTTGTGTCCCAATAACTCAATTATAATGTTTAATATTTGCTTGTATGGATATTGATTTCTTATTGTAGTAGTTTTGTGTTAATTTATATGCAAATTCCAACTTTTTTATTCTTTCTTTATTTGTTGTGTTATCCAGTCCATTGGCTTGGATCCACTCCCCCAGGTATTTGAATCTATCAACTCTTTTAATTTTTCCATACTTTGTTTTCATAAACTTTTCTGTATTATGTTTGTGTTCTATATACTCGTTTTTTTTTCGTAGGATATTTTTAGCCCAGTCTTTTCAGCAATCTCGTGTAACATACCAAGAATAACTGTTGCGTCTGTTCGGTTTTCAGTTATCAGTGCCATATCATCCGCAAAGGCTAAACATTTTACTTCAAATTTGTTCTTTCCTTGGCCCATGCTTATACCCTTTGTGCCTCTGTTTTGTAATGTGTTTTCCCATGTTTTCACTACTTTATCTAAAACCAAGTTAAAGAGAATTGGGGACAGTCCGTCACCTTGTCGAAATCCTGTTTTGATTTTGAATATATATATATATATATATATATATATATATATATATATATATATATATATATATATATATATATATATAATCTTATAATGTGACTTGTTGCAGATCATATCGATAAAATAATCATGAAAATGATTTCCGGAACTTGACATAACTAAACGAAACTAAAAGTGTTGTCAGTAGTTCACCCATACCTAAACGGTCAATATCGCTGTTCGATCGCTTCCGCATTCTTACTTTGAGCCAGAAAGATCTCTCAACAAGGGAAGTGTCCAGGCGTCTCGGAGTGAACCAAAGCGATGTTGCTAGGACGTGGAGGAGATATAGAGAGACAGGAACTGTCGATGACATGCCTCGCTCAGGGCTACCACTGCAGTGAATGACCGCTACCTACGAATTATGGCTCGGAGGAACCCTGAAAGCAAAGCCACCATGTAGGATGATGCTTTTCGTGCAGCCACGGGACGTCGTGTTACGACTCAGACTCAGACTGTGCACAATAGGCTGCATGGTGCGCAACTTCACTAGCGACGTCCATGGCGAGGTCCATCTTTGGAACCACACCATGCAGCGCGGTACAGATGCACCCAACAACATGCCGGATGGACCGCTCAGGATTGTCATCACGTTCTCTTCACCAATGAGTGTCGCATATGCCTTCAACCAGACAATCGTCGGAGACGTGTTTGGAGGCAATCCGGTCAGGCTGAACGCCTGCAGCAAGGTGGAAGTTCCCTGATTTTTTGGGGTGGCATTATGTTGGGCCGGCGTACGCCGTTGGTGGTCATGGAAGGCTGTACGATACTTGAATGCCACCCCCCGACCGATAGTGCAATCATATAGGCGAGGCATTAGTCTTCACGAACGACAATTCGCCCCCCCCTCCCCCCATCGTGCACATCTTGTGAATGACGTCATCACTCGATTAGAGGTGGGAGCATGTTCTTCAGACATGAGCCCTGTCGAACATCCCTAGGAGAGACTGAAAAGGGCTGTTTACGGACGACGTGACCCACCAACCACTCTGAGGGATCTACGCCGAATCGATGTGGAGGAGTGGGACTATCTGGACCAACAGTGCCCTGATGAACTTGTGGATAGTATGCCACGACGAACACAGGCATGCAACACGCAAGAGGACGTGCTACTGGGTATTAGAGGTACCGGTGTGTACAGCACTACCACTGAAAGTCTCGCTGTATGATGGTACAACATGCAACATGTGGCTTTCATGAGCAATAAAAAGGGAGGAAATGATGTTTACGTTGATCTCTATTCCAATTTTCTGTACAGGTTCCGGAACTCTCGGAACCGTAGTGATGCAAAACTTTTTTTGATGTGTGTCTATTATCCACATAAGGAAAGCCTGTGCAGCGTCTCTCAAAAAAATATATAACATTTTAATGTCGGTTTCACGTGAGAATATTATGTGAACTGTCCACCAGTACGTGTCTGAACATTTATTTATACAGCCTGATGAGCTTAAGCCCTTCAGCTCTAACTTCGCACCAGGTTTTATATACACAGTATTTTTTTCATCGTTGTTACCTCATAAACAACAGTAATTTTAATATGACAAATAGCAACAAAATGAAACACTTGTGGACAAAAATCCTACGCCAAAATCGCACATTTTTTCCCAACGAGTATTCTCAGATCAACTAAAATGTTTAGTATTTGACAATCATTACACATTGTCGTGCTGTGATTATATAAAGTTGATTATATAAAGTGACAAAGATTTTTCATTTTAGGGTGACTTGGCTCTAAGAATACGACGACGTGTAATGACTGTCACACAATGAACGACATTTTAGATTGATCGTAGGATAGATAGTTAATGAGCCGAAACTTGTAATAAAATAAAGAAAATTTGCAATCTTGACGCAGGATTTTCATCCACACATGTTTTAAACCAACAGACCAGACCTTATATCACTCCACTGACGATGTCAAAGAATAGCAGTAAAACAGTTTTAAAAATTAAAAATGATTTCAATATATGTAGCTACCGTGATAACGTTCAGAGATCACGGTGCCACAGTGAATTCGGCAACGCAAATCGATACCACGGACATTTGTGAGGGCCCACTGCAATCCGCAATGACGTATGGGAGGCGGTCCAGAAGACCACGCCTCCCTCTCAGCAGCCCTCGTAGTGACGTCAGTACCGTGTTGAGCACACAAGAACTCAACGCAGTTCGAGACCTCAACTGCAGCAATCAGCATCATCGTCTAGTACCAACGAGTAGTTACAGTTTCAGATGAACTTGTAGTGTTATTAATGTCGAACATTGAACCTCAAGAAAACAGTTTGGTAATTAGCACATCAAGTGATGCTTTGCTTGCCCATGTCAGTTCTATATATCCAGTACTCCTGTGGAAAAGAAGTGTGTCAAAGTTAAGTGAATATTTAATTCATTTGTGAAATAAAGTGAACTAATATTTCATATGTTGTAGCTCGATGAGACTTCTCCTACAGCATTAAAAAGCCCGATAGTCGTGGCCGGATGTAAACTGTTTCGCCTGATGAATAAATAGTATAGACTAGTAAATAGTAATAGTATAGACTAGTAAAGTACTACTACTTCTACTGCTACTACTATTACTGCAACTGTCACTAATACTCGTAATAATAACAATATAGTGACAGAAGATAATATCTTATCTAAAATAATATTTTGTGACATAGTGAGCGGCAACGGCCTTGCCGCAGTGGATACACCGGTTTCCGTGAGATCGCAGAAGTTCAGCGCTGTCGGGCGTGGTCGGCACTTGGATGGGTGACCATCCATGCCGCCATGCGCTGTTGCCACTTTTCGGGGTGCACTCAGCCTCGCGATGCCAATTGAGAAGCTACTCGACCGCAGAGTAGCGGCTTCGGTCAAGAATACCATCTTACGACCCGGATAGCGGTGTGCTGACCCCACGCCCCTCCTATCCGCATCAACCACCAAGGATGACACGGCGGTCGGATGGTCCCGGTAGGCCACTCGTGGCCTGAAGACAGAGTGCTTTTTTTGTGACATAGCGAGCTCTGAGGGAGAGAAATGTAGGTAGTCTGCGCTAGCAAAGAGTGACTGGGAAATGATGAAGATGTGGTTGGAAAAAAAGAGGCAATGGGTTAGCGAGTCCGTGCAGGGACAACTTCCTACATAATTCATTAAGGAACATGATGCGTATAGGTCATCTGGTTAGGACGGCTCGCACACGTCGTAATAGGTTTAGGTGCTCCGAGGTGATCGGAGGAACTGTAACAGTACAAACAAATTAGTGACACACAAATATACACTTTATTGCGCTGCGATACTTAACTAAAGTTGTACAGCAACTCACTGGATGTGCTTGCGAACAGATACAACTAAGCAGTGTCCTGTCGAGGGGTGCATTACTGAATAGAGTCTCAACAAGGCTATGTCCGTCCTAGGCGCCACGCTGGCCATCACTGTAGTAAACACCTGTTCCTATGTGAAGGCTACAGGCGTCTCCACTTGTAGACTTAGTTTCACAGGCTGATCCCCACTATGAACTGCAACCCTGGACCTCTGTACTAGAACTGTCGTACGACATCGCCGAACATGAATGATTCGTTGCTGCCTGTGGCCGCCGATTATCACAACTTGGAGGTACATCACAATGGCGGCGGCGCGGAGACTGTTGATTGGGTCACGCTTGAGGTTGTCGGCGAATTCAAAGCACCGGACGTGGCGCCAGTCGGAAGATGTCACAGTGTACGAGTTCCAGTTGCGCCATTGGCGAGGACACAACAAAATAGATTAATGGTCGGGTACAAACCAGAAAGGGAAAGCAATATAATAGCGGGACAAATTTTCAAACGATGAAAAGTGTCTTAGTACAATACCACTACCTATATTTACGACCAAATAACCGACCGAGTAAAACTCTGAGGGTCGAGTACAAACCAAAAAATAATAAGGAGGGCAGGTAGACAATGACACAAATCACCACGAGGATTACAGAACGTTACTCGCCTTTATCAGCAAGCAGTTCCGTGGATCCACGGCGCGTCGCAGCGGTTACTGAGTGGTGCCGATGAAAGCCAGGTAGAAGAGGGCAGCCAGGACAAGAGCGGTCTTCCGACACGAATGTTGCCAACCAACCGACGGGATGTCGGCCTGCTGCTTGTAGTAGACGCTGACCCAGCTGAAGTACTCCGGTATCTTCGCTCTGCGCAGGCCCTCCTTGCTCAGCTCGAGGCTTCGGCCGCTCTGACCTCGTGACCACGACGCTACCGGTTATCCCCTAACTTCGTGCCTCTCTCTCGGGCCAGCGAACCCGTGAGCGAACCTTCTAAGGACACAACCCACAGATACCAACTCTGCGGCAGTGAGGCTGCAAGAGGTATAGTCGATACTACATCTGAGCCAGTGGCGCCAGACAGAACAGTCTGCTAATTCAATGACGCACGGCTCAGTAACATAACAACATTGCACGCATACCTTTGCGATATTATCTATTAATGTTAACTTATGCAAACATTATGGTTATATGCTTTCAAACTGTACTTTTAAGTTTTACTACATACACACTAAGGGACCGATGACCTTTGCAGTTTGGTCCCTTCAACCTCACAAACAAACCAACCAACCAACCGACTTATACACTAACGTGCCAAAGAATCTGGTATAGGCATGTGTATATGTGTATTCAAATACTGAGATACGTAAATAGCAGAACACGTCGCTTAGGTGGACAACGCCTATATACGACAACAAGTGTGTGGCGCTGTTGTTAGATCGGTTACTGCTGCTACAATGGCAGGTTATCGAGATTTAAGTGAGTTTGAACGTGGTGTTAGAGTCGGCGCACTAGTGTGGGATACAGAATCGCCGAGGTAGCGATAAAGTGGGGATTTTCCCCTACCATTATTTCACGAGTGTACCCTGAATATCAGGAATCCGCGAAACATCAGATCTGTGACATCGCCGCGGCCGGAAAAAGATCCTGTAAGAACGGGATCTACGTCGACTTAAGACAATAGTACAACGTGACAGAAGTGCATCCCCTCCGCAAATTGCTGCAGATTTCAATGCTGAGCCACCAACAAGTGCAAGCGTGCGAACCATTCAACGAAACATCATAGATATGGACCTTCGGAGCCTTTATAACTGCACAACACATAGCTTTACGCCTCGCCTGGGCCCGTCAACACCGACATTGGACTGCTGTTGCCTGGTCGGACGAGTCTCGTTTCAAATTGTCCCGAGCGGATGGACGTGTACGGCTGTGGAGACAACCTCATGAAACTATGGACTCCACATGTCAGCAGGGGACTGTTCAAGCTGGTGGAGGCTCTGTAATGTAGTGGGGCGTGTGCAGTGGGAGTGATATGGCACCCCTGATACGTCTACAAACCACTCTGACACGTGATAGTACGTAAGCATCGTGTCTGATCACCACCTGCATACATTAATGCCCATTGTGCATTCTGCTGAACTTGGGTAATTCCAGCAGAACAGTGCGACGCCCCATACGCCCAGAATGTCTATAGAGTGGCTCCAGGAACACTCTTCTTAGTTTAAACACTTCCGCTGGCCGCCAAACTACATGAACATTATTGAACATATCTTGGATGTCTTGCGAAGTGCTGTTCAGAAGAGATATCCTCCCCCTCTTACGCATTTATGGACTGCCTCGCCGGATTCATGGTGTCAGTTCCCCCCAGCACTACTTCAGAGATTAGTCGAGTCCATTCCACGTCTTGTTGCGGCACTTCTGCTTGCTCGTGGGGGGGCTACACGATATTAGGCAGGTGTACCAGTTCCTTTCGCTCTTCAGTGTGTTAATTACTTATACATTTTTTGCTTATGAACTATATGAGAAAGATTCTGCATTTGCTATGGAACTGTGTCTTAACCAAGTAGTTACTGCAGTTCTGTACAAGCTCATCTTTCGCTGAGGGAAGAATTACTGTTATATTTGGAATGTATACGACGAGGTTGGGACGTACTGACACATTCATTCATCGAGTCTTGGTGCACGTGGGGAGAGCACACTCACCGCTTAGTAGTGGTCAAAATCAGTCAGTTGCTGCACGTAACAACGAAAGACTGTTTGAATGTTGAAACGCCCCGGCTGGAAGAATATGGAGGCAAATAGCCCTTACTGAATCAAAGGCCAAAGTTAGTACGGCGAGAATTCTACTAACTGTTGTATTGATTTGGGCCATGGTCTAGCAGCATATAAACTTTTAACTAAGTTCGACGTTTAGGAAAGATATCTACTTCAGATTAAAAAAAAAAAAAAAAAAAAAAAAAAAAAAAAAAAAAAAAAAAAAAAGGAAGCTACTGCTTGTTTCATGATCTTGAACTTTGGTAAGAAAAGTCCACGACAGAATATAAGGACAGCGTGTTGATTAAAGCATGAAATTAATAACTGTCGTGTTGGGAAAGACACCAGACATCAAACGCTGCACAGTTAATGGAGCGATGTATATAGGTGAGTTGTACTAGTCCCTGACTCAGTCATAAGTGTTGGCACTGCCGTTCTTAGTAGAAAATTGTCGAATAGAAGCATTACAAAAGTAGGCAGTGACATTATTACGGTTAATATACTTGATAAACCTCTATATAATATTACGTATTCGGTTATTTGTAATAACTGTTGCCATGGCAATGACGTATAGTGCTTTTTGGGCAGGTGTAGATAATTTAAAACCTGTTATTTAAAAGGAGCATTATTTTGAATTTGCGTTTTGGAAGTACCGAATTTAAATCTAGCGTGTTGCGTTGTATAACGATGTGTCTTTGCACACTTAATGTCCAGTTATACGTTAATGTTGCATGCTTGGAATACGTTCAAATGGTTCAAATGGCTCTGAGCACTATGGGACTTAACATCTATGGTCATCAGTCCCCTAGAACTTAGAACTACTTAAACCTAACTAACCTAAGGACAACACACAACACCCAGTCATCACGAGGCAGAGAAAATCCCTGACCCCGCCGGGAATCGAACCCGGGAACCCGGGCGTGGGAAGCGAGAACGCTACCGCACGACCACGAGCTGCGGACTTGGAATAAGTGCTTCTAATGTTGACCTGTACTTTAGTCCGAGCTATATAACTAACAAAAGTTAACGAATATTTTGTAACTGTTGTAATTACTTTAGATCAGGTTAGAAGTTCCGACAAGATAAATCCCCAGGACGTTACAAGCTTACCACATAAAATATCTTCGTTACATTGCTAATTTATTTTGTATTCACTGTCCTTATTCAATTTGAATTTTTGAACAACGTCCAGATCTCATTTGACTTTTGTAAACTGGCTAACTTAATTGCACTATTGAAGAACCTACAGGTTTATGAAACTTACAAGAGAATTTGTGTTGTTAAGTGAGGATCTGCACCTTACATTCAAATTAGAGGTGCGCTAGTCAGCCTGCATCCTTCACAAGCGACTGTGGAACCTTATTCTTTCTGTGTTGGCTCGACGATCAGGAACGACTGCTGTATACGTTTCATGTTTTGAAGTCGCTACTGAAACACAGTCTACTAGAATACATGAAAATAGATTTATGTTGTGAAGTTATGTTCGTGAAGTAGGTAAATCATTAACAATGGATCTCAAACAATTGCATAAAGCTACTCGTTTGAATAACGGTGTCTTTTGGCCACTATTAATTTTTCTACAAAATGACGAGGAATCGATTTCCTAAGTTATTCTAGAATCTGCACAAGGGAAATTTGCGTAACGTGGAAATAGACCGGCCTATACACCACGCTCAAAGCGTGTTTAATTTAACAGTCATTTCGAGTGAGGCACAATCGGGGCTGGCGAAGAGGAGCGCGTCTGCTAAAATTTACTGCCACTCCCAAAGCCTCCAGCGTAGGACGGCATCGTACGAAATTATGAAAACTGTTTACAGTGGCTACAATTTATCGCCCGCGGAGGTAATTGGAAATACAGTGCAATTAAACCATTAGGATTGGAGCCGGAATGCGGTGTAAAACAATTATTGCAGCTGTTAGTCACGCGTAGACTGTTCTCAATTTTGAGCAGATGCGTCCCTGGTGACGGAAATACGACCGTAGCGTTGTGCGTCAGTGCGCGTTACCTAGCAACATGCCCGCCCACACACACACACTCTCTCTCTCTCTCTCTCTCTCGGTCACACACACACACACACACACACACACACACACACACACACACACACACACACACATATATATATATATATATATATATATATATATATATATATATATATATACTACAGAATTCCTACACACTCTTGCAAGGAATAACAGCTGAAATCGTAATAGGTCTAGCATGTCATTAACAAGAAAAATAACAGGTGGTACTTCTTAAGCAAATAAATAATCGTCTTGCCTCACATAGAGTTTCGACGTAATCTACTTCAGCGGCTTGGGAGTCAGTTTCATTGCTCTCATATTCTAGTAAATTTTCAGTTGCCCCACAAGATTGTGTCTGCCTCTTTACAGACGTTTCCACCAGAGAATAATTGGAGGTGGTCACCAAGAGTCAAACATGAGACGTCAGCATTACGTCCCAAAAAACACTGAACCTCTCACTCTGTTTGCTGTTATTGCTATGACATTAGCTTCCGCTGTTATGGCATTAGAGACTAGAAAGGAAGTGGATCCCTAGCAAAGAGTGTGTGACGACCACTGGAGGAGACATACTGGGCGTACGAGGAAACTAAGAATGTGAGGTCTGTTAAAAAAATTTCAGTATATTAGTAATTTCGCGCCGATGGTGTGTTGGAGCGAAATGCGGTTGGCACAGATTAGATTAGATTAGTACTTGTTCCATAGATCATGAATACGACACTTCGTAATGATGTGGAACGTATCAGGTTAATAAAAGGTGTCTATATAAGATATTACATTACACAAAATATTACATGACACTTAATTTTTTTTTAATGTGTAACTGGTGGAAGTTACGTTCTTGTATGTCTCTTGGCTATTGTTCAGTGCCGTATTGAGTACAACGTTGAGTCGCACAGTTTGTGAATTTAGAGATGGCAGATTTAGAAGAGCAACGCATTTGCATTAAATTTTGCTTGAGGCTCAAAGCATTTACAGAGACACCCAAATCATGGCTGGTGGGTTGATTTGGGGGAGGGGACCAAACATCGAGGTCATCGGTCACATCGGATTAGGGAAGGATGGGGAAGGAAGTCGGCCATGCCCTTTCAAAGGAACCATCCCGGCATTTGCCTGAAGCGATTTAGGGAAATCACGGAAAACCTAAACCAGGATGGCCAGACGCGGGTTTGAACCGTCGTTCTTTGAATGAGAGTCCAGTGTGTTAACCACAGCGCGACTTGGCTCGGTTCCAAATGATGCAGGAAGCCTACGGTGGTAAGTGCTTAAGCCGTGCTCGGTGTTACGAATGGTTCACACGGTTTAAAAATGGCCGGACGGGAGTTAAAGATGACCCTCGTTCAGGACGCCCTTGGACGTCTACCGACGACGCTCATGCCAGAAACGTCAAAATTGTGCGTACCAGTCGAAGACTGACTGCTCGATAGTTTGCAGAAGAATGCAACATTTCACTTTGATCTTGTCATGAAATCCTAACACAGCATCTTGGAATGCACCGTGTTGCCGCCAAGTTCGTCCCACGGCTCTTAAGTCAAGACTGGATTTTTTTTTTTTTAATTTGTGGCAAGTTCTATGGGACCAAACTGCTGAGGTCATCGGTCCCTGGGCTTACACACTACTTAATCTAACTTATGCTAAGGACAACACACACACACACACCCATGCCGAAGGGAGGGCTCGAACCTCCGACGGGGGGAGCCGCGCGAACCGTACCTAGGCGCAATCGGACGTTACGGCTACCCCGTGCGGTGACCCGAAAGACCTTCGCCACGTAATAATCTGTGAACAGCTTTTGGATCGCGCAAATGAGACCGAGAAGTTCCTTAAGGGGCTCCGGAACGCCCTATACTTGCAATGTTAAAATAACGCTTATAAATTACATCTTTCCTCACAAAGTATTTGAGGTAGGAAGTTGAACTTTTTACAGATTATTTATTGGAATATGGGCTACAACTTAACACAGGGATTTTACAAAATTTTAGTTCAGTTATTAAAGATGATTTTTTTCAATTGTAATGAAAATTCACAACATTTTTTTGCAATTTTTTATTTATATATTCAAAAATATACAGTTTTTTGGAAAAAGGCTGTGTTAAATTACGCAGAAGGTACTGTGTAACATTTACTGAAAGTTTGAAACAAATATGTTTGGAAGATCCTTAGAAAACATGTAATTAGTATGAGAAAATAAAAGTTTTGGGAATCGATCGACAAAGATTGGATTAACTTTTTAGTGCATTCCAGGTCCATAGGATGGATTATCTTCATCCTCTGCAAACCCCTCCTCCAGCTTCCTCTTGTTCGTCCTCCTGTTTACTCTTGCTTGTATTTCTAGACTCTTTAGAGCCCTGTCTGCAGCCCGAAGGCGTTCCTTGTCTAAAGCAAGCATCGCTCGTTGTTGTGTTCGTAGATTTTGCTACCATTTTCTTTAGTTGCAGTTACTACAACACTGTTCCAAAAGGTGGTCATGTATGAACACTTATCACATTTCAGTTGTATTTCATTAGCAAGTCCTACGTGCTTTATTATGGAGAGTTCCAGACCAACTTCACTACAATGAATACATTTTACACAGTTTGAAAAAATTCCTTTGAGAACCGACATATCAAATATTTCATTCACATCCGATTCGCCCATAAAACATTCATAGTTTTCACTCATTGAACCAAGCTTCTTCTGTGAAGTATTTTCTTTCCCACTTTGACTGCTATGGGCAGGTGTACTTGAGAGGTTAGGTTCACTCACTTGGTTATCGTCTTTATTGTTTACAGTAATAACACATACCTTTGGCTTTCCAACATTTCTCCTTTTCTTAAAATCCTTCAGAGGATTTCTAATAACTTTACTTTTACTCATTATTATACTTCAACAAAACATAGACTCAAGAAACAAAATTAATTACGAATATTTTCGAGATAACGACAGAGTAAATAAACATGAAACAATCGACAATCACACCAGCGATATATATTGAACCATCACAGGTTAGCCACAACACATACTTTATCTCACATCACTAAAATGTACCTGATGAACACGGACGTTAATAATAACACCATTTGACAGCAGCAGTTTAACAGCGCCACAGTGGGTCACGCCCATGTAGAACACATTTCAAAAAACATTTAAAAATAGTTGTAGTCTTCGGAATTGAATAAATTATATATCTATTAAAAGGTAATAGTCTGCAGATTCAGAAAACGCAAAAAAGTAAAAATTGAACTTTTCATGATTTTGAGCGAGAATTATAACTGGTGATGAGACGTGCGGTTCATGATGAAGATGTTGAGATCAAGGTTCAATCTTCATAATGGGTCGGGTAAGGTTCTCCAAGAGTAGAAAAAGCTCATCAGGTCAGGTCAAATGTGAAAGCCATGCTTGCAGTTTTCTTAGATTTTGAAGGACTAGTTCATGATGAATTCGTGCCACAGGCACAAACTGTTAGTCGATGGAGCTATCGGGAAGTGTTGCGGCGCCTGCGAAGAAATGTGAGAAGTAAACGGCCTAAAATGTGGCGAGACAAATTATGGCTCTTGCATAACAATATTGCAGCCTCACATTCAGTCCTGTTGGTGCGTGACCACTCCACAAAAAACGAAATCACTATGCCACCACCTCCTCCGCAGTCTCCAGACCTGCTCTCTGCAGACCTTTCTTCTAATTTCCGAAGTTGAAAAGCCCGTTGAAAGAACGAAGATTTGCAGCGATAGACAAGGTAAAAGAAAATTCGTAGACGGCGCTTCACGCGATCCAGCAAGAGGCGTACCAAGACTGCTCCTGGAAATGGAAGTGGCTTTGGGATGTACAGGATGGCGGGTATGGGCAGGCGTTAAGTCCACAGTGCCGCAGCACCGGGAGAAGCGGGAGATGTTCAGTGCTACAGGGCGCGCATCCGACTCGCGGGTGAGCAAGAATACAAGAGAATGGGCCCGGCGACGGGCGGCCGGGTATATTCGACGCAGCACGCGGCTTCCTACACCCTGATTGGTCAGGACCGAGCAAACCGTGCGGGCGGCATGGAACTTTCCAGAGCGTTGCCTGCTAAGCGACGCCTGGGGCGGCGTTACCTCGTAAGCACACGATTTAGGCGCGTGATCAAGGTGCTCTTCGTCGGTGCTGACTTCCTGTTACTAGACTGTGGGACGAAAGAATTTACAGGCAGCTAACACTGCCGGCGGTGGCTTGGCCGCAATGGAAAAATGAAGTTACCGGTTGGAGGCTCATATAATAAAGTAAAATCCCTTATTGTCTGGCTCATCCTTTACAGGGAACTGTGTACCAAATGTAGACCGTGCACAATAAGTGGACAAAGTTATGGAATATTTTGAACAGACCTCGTAAAATAAGATCTGTCAACATAGATTCGTACGAAGAGTGACGCTGTCGTCTGCAACTGAAAAAGCAGACGACAAAACAACAGACACCGAAGTGAAAAGTACCAACATCACTGGGTAAGATAGTTTTATGGATACTGCCAGTCAAGATTCGAGAGCAGCCAAGGTGAGACGTAAAAGTTCTGCTCCTGTTTGCCACTTCATCCAGTGGCGCGAACAGAGGTGTAGCCTGTGACATCGCTGTACCTACTAAGGTGCGTGCTGTTATTGCTCATCCCTCTCTTCCCTCCTTTTGGGGAGTAAACACGACGGTGCTGCCACCGTGGCCAGGTAACCAGTTGGACACTGAATACAGGGCACGCAAGGTAACGACCTCTACACTGGCTGCCGCGACAGCCGAGGTGGAACTGTCACACTCGACTATAACGCTGTTCAGAAAACCGACGACATATTAATCTCAACTCATTGGCTTTCCGAGATCGATATCCCAAGAACGAAATCCTGCTAGGGTGGTGATTTACCTGTCTCCTTAAACTACATTACCACTTAGTCGATTCCCTGATTCCAGTAGCCAAGCTCGCGTCATCCCCTCGTAAGCACAAACACAGCGAGATTAGAAAGGAGCAATGGAGTCAGCAGGAAAGCAGCCTACATCAGTAAGTGCTAACAGATCAGGACACAAATGAAATAAACAGTCCTTATTTCAACTAGTATTTAGTTTTGGATATACGGGGTTCCCAGGGGGAGTGGTCAGTATTCAGGGATACGACAGGAAAGGTCGTAAGCTAAAAAATTTATGTTTACATACATTCAGAATGGCTCAAATGGCTCTGAGCACAATGGGACTTAACTTATGAGGTCATCAGTCCCCTAGAACTTAGAACTACTTAAACCTAACTAAGCTAAGGACATCAGACACATTCATGCCCGAGGCAGGATTCGAACCTCCGACCGTAGCGCCTAGAATCGCTCGGCCACTCCAGTCGGTATTCAGAATGGTTCGCGACATGGCATTGGCTTCTTACCCAGCTTGCATTTATCGTCAATCTCTCGCCCAGCGCAGTCCCAAGGGACTGGTAAAAAGCGCAGGTGACTCCAGGTTATAAGAAAGGTAAAAAGAAAAGAACGGTCGCACGAAATTACAGACCAATATCCCTAATTTCTGCAGAATTCTTGAACATGTTCTCAGTTCGAATATAATAAACTTCCTTGAAACTGAGAAGACTATGTGCACGAATCAGAATGGTTTTCGAAAGCATCGCTCGTGCGAATGCGAAGCTCAACTTGCCCTTTTCTCACAAGATATATTGATAACTATGGATAAAGCGCAACAGTCAGATTCCATATTTCTAGATTTCCGGAAAGCATTTGACACTGTGCTCCAGTGCAGGCTATTAACGAAGGTACGAGCAAATGGAATTAGTTCACAGATATGTAAGTGGCTCTAAGACTTCTTAAATAACAGAAACCAATACGATGTCCTCGAAGGCTAGTGTTCATCAGAGGCAAGGGTGTCGTCACGAGTGCCCCAGGGAAGTGTGATAGGACCGCTGTTGATCTCTGTATGGGTAAATGATTTTGCAGACAGTGTGGGCAGCAGTCTGCGGTTGTTTTATGATGATGCCGTGGTGTGCAGTAAGGTGTCGAAGTTGAGTGACTGTAGAAAGATTAAAGACGACTTACAAGGGGAGGCCGCCAATTGTGAAATTCATATTCGATTCATATTGCGCATAATAAAAGCTCATGGCCAGAGGTGTAATGTGGCAAAGCACCAAGATGCACTTCTCAGCCGTTGTCGAGAAAATCGACAGTTAAAAGAAACCGTTGCGGTGAAATACTCTCTACGATTAATAACTCTCTACAGTGTCGTGATGTAGCGGTAAGCGCTCGGGTTCGTAATCCAAAGGTCGCCGGATCGAATCTCGCGCCATGCAACTTTTTTTTTAGTATTTGTTTTTTGTAATTCAAATATGAATTACAAAAAACAAATACTAAAAAAAAAGGTTGCATGGCGCGAGATTCGTTATATATATATATATATATATATATATATATATATATATATATATATATATATATATATATATATATATATAATTCCCGGCAATCATTTGCAACAGTTATGCATATAATAAGTTGTTGAAAGTCGTTTGTCGTGGAAAAACTGGCGACTTCGAACATCATTACGTTTTCCGTAAACAAAGTTGTATTTCACAAATGTTATTAATTGTCTTCATAATGTTAACCACGTATAGTTAACGGAAGACGTAGAAACGATATTCCGAAACGAATAAGTATAGCGTAAGTCAAACGTTCGAATAGGAATAGAGACCCCAGTAACACAAATTTGCTGTTGCAGGTATGAAATATAAACTCCGTTACTCGCTTGTTACACTCGAAGAACAGACGTTGAATGGGCCGAAACCAGCCGCCGCATAACTAGCGTAGTTGCCTGCTAACTTCGAAAGAAGGTAGATGCGGTCCCTAGCGCAACTTATAACATCATCGAAAATAAGTGCGGACGGGAGAGCTTTGGTACACCCTGTTAAACAAACGGAAAAATGGAGGCGGTACAATTGGAGAGCGATCCGCCTTCACCAACATGCATAAGCAATTCATTAATATATATATATATATATATATATATATATATATATATATATGAATTACAAAAAACTAATTATAAAAAAAAAATTGGATGGCGCGAGATTCGATCCGGCGACCTTTGGATTACGAACCCGAGCGCTTACCGCAGCGCCACGACCTTGGAGAAAATCATTAATCGTAGAGATATTTCACCGCAACGGTTTCTTTTAACTGTCGATTTTCTCGACAACGGCTGAGAAGTGCATCTTGGTGCTTTGCCACATTACACCTCTGGCCATGAGCTTTTATTATGTGCAGTATGAATCGAATCTGAATTTCACAATTGGCGGCCTCCCCTTGTTAGACAAAACTTCCAGTTGATGCGATGAGTGGTAGCTAGCCCTAAATATGGAAAAAAATGTGAGTTAAAGAGGATGAGTAGGAAGATCAAATCTGTATGTTCGGAGTGCCCTGCTTGACACAGTCAAGTCGTTTAAATATCTGGGCGTAGCGTTGCAAAGTGATACGAGGTGGAACGAACTTGTGATAACTGTGGCAGGGAAGGCGAATGGTGGACTTCGGTTTATTGGGAAAATTTCAGGAAAGCGTGATTCACTTGTGAAGGAGACTGCATATAGGACGCTGGTGTGACCTATTCATGAGTACTGCTCGAGTGCTTGGTATCCGTATCAAGTCGGATTGAAGGAAGAATTCGAAGCAGTTCAGAGGCAGGCTGCTAGGTTTGTTACCGGTAGGTTCGAACAACACGTAACACGTTCTACGGGGATCCTTTGGGAACTCAGATGGGAGTTCTTGCAGGGAAGGCGACGTTCATTTCGAGAAACACTATTGGGAAAATTTAGAGGACCAGCGTTTGAGGCTGACTGTCGGACGATTCTGTTGCCGCCAACATACATTGATCGTAAGGACCACGAAGATAAGATACGAGGAATCAGGGCTCGTGGGAGGCACACAGACACGTTTTTGCCTCGCTCTATTTGCGAGTATCTATGTAGATGTAGAACTCATTTAATCGACATATTTATTTTCTGTATTATTCAGTGCATTGTCAAGTTTACACATGTACAACAAGTTGTTGTTGTTGTGGTCTTCAGTCCTGACACTGGTTTGATGCTGCTCTCCATGCTACTCTATCCTGTGCAAGCTTCTTCATCTCCCAGTACCTACTGCAACCTACATCCTTCTGAATCTGCTTAGTGTATACATCTCTTGGTCTCCCTCTACGATTTTTACCCTCCACGCTGCCCTCCAATGCTACATTTGTGATCCCTTGATGCCTCAAAACATGTCCTACCAACCGATCCCTTCTTCTAGTCAAGTTGTGCCACAAACTTCTCTTCTCCCCAATCCTATTCAATACCTCCTCATTAGTTACGTGATCTACCCACCTTATCTTCAGCATTCTTCTGTAGCACCATATTTCGAAAGCTTCTATTCTCTTCTTGTCCAAGCTAGTTATCGTCCATGTTTCACTTCCATACATGGCTACACTCCATACAAATACTTTCAGAAACGACTTCCTGACACTTAAATCTATACTCGATGTTAACAAATTTCTCTTCTTCAGAAACGATTTCCTTGCCATTGCCAGTCTACATTTTATATCCTCTCTACTTCGACCATCATCAGTTATTTTACTCCCTAAGTAGCAAAACTCCTTTACTACTTTAAGTGTCTCATTTCCTAATTTAATTCCCTCAGCATCCCTCGATTTAATTTGACTACATTCCATTATCCTCGTTTTGCTTTTGTTGATGTTCATCTTATATCCTCCTTTCAAGACACTGTCCATTCCGTTCAACTGCTCTTCCAAGTCCTTTGCTGTCTCTGACAGAATTACAATGTCATCGGCGAACCTCAAAGTTTTTACTTCTTCTCCATGAATTTTAATACCTACTCCAAATTTTTCTTTTGTTTCCTTTACTGCTTGCTCAATATACAGAGTGAATAACAACAAGTATCAACTGAAAAATATGTATATTCATCTCAGTTATCTCTAATCATTACGTACATGTGACAATACGGCGGTAGCACAGTTCGCAATAAATGTTCGAATATCCCACAGTCCGCGTCATTGCATTTGTGCACTCGTAGGAGGAAATGGGGGGAAAACCAGCAGACAAGAGAATCAAAATATTTGAGATGTCGTAATAGGACATGTGTTAAGCGTCAGGGAATAACGTCCATGGTACTGGAGAGAGCTATTAGGCGTAAAAACTGTAGAGGAAGACAGAGATTGGAACACATCCAGCAAATGGTTGAGGATGTATGTTGCGTTACCCTGAGGTGAAGAGGAAGTCACAGGAGAAGAATTCGTGGCGGACGGCATCAAATCGGTCAGAGGACTGATGACAGAAAAAAAAGAACGTGGAGCGTTGCTTATCCGAGTGGCTCTGGACGTAGCAGCAGCAGCAGCGCCCGTGGTGCATGCGATCAAGCAGCCGATCTCGCGTATTCACCTTTCGTTTGTACACCTCACACTTCTTTCAGCCCATAAAGAAAAATCTAACGGTGTAGGGTCTGGTTGTCTTGGCGGCCAGTTACTTGTACTACCACGAGCAATACAGCAGTGAGGATAAGTGCGATCGAGATGCTCCCTCATGCTGGAACCAGTCGAAAATATTTTCGTCTGTTCAGAAGCGTGGGTTCTTTGACTGCTCTCGGATAAGGCTAATCAGACTAGAACACACGAAATGTTAGTTCACTTTATTACTTAAATGAATAAAATACACTCCTGGAAATGGAAAAAAGAACACATTGACACCGGTGTGTCAGACCCACCATACTTGCTCCGGACACTGCGAGAGGGCTGTACAAGCAATGATCACACGCACGGCACAGCGGACACACCAGGAACCGCGGTGTTGGCCGTCGAATGGCGCTAGCTGCGCAGCATTTGTGCACCGCCGCCGTCAGTGTCAGCCAGTTTGCCGTGGCATACGGAGCTCCATCGCAGTCTTTAACACTGGTAGCATGCCGCGACAGCGTGGACGTGAACCGTATGTGCAGTTGACGGACTTTGAGCGAGGGCGTATAGTGGGCATGCGGGAGGCCGGGTGGACGTACCGCCGAATTGCTCAACACGTGGGGCGTGAGGTCTCCACAGTACATCGATGTTGTCGCCAGTGGTCGGCGGAAGGTGCACGTGCCCGTCCACCTGGGACCGGACCGCAGCGACGCACGGATGCACGCCAAGACCGTAGGATCCTACGCAGTGCCGTGGGGGACCGCACCGCCACTTCCCAGCAAATTAGGGACACTGTTGCTCCTGGGGTATCGGCGAGGACCATTCGCAACCGTCTCCATGAAGCTGGGCTACGGTCCCGCACACCGTTAGGCCGTCTTCCGCTCACGCCCCAACATCGTGCAGCCCGCCTCCAGTGGTGTCGCGACAGGCGTGAATGGAGGGACGAATGGAGACGTGTCGTCTTCAGCGATGAGAGTCGCTTCTGCCTTGGTGCCAATGATGGTCGTATGCGTGTTTGGCGCCGTGCAGGTGAGCGCCACAATCAGGACTGCATACGACCGAGGCACACAGGGCCAACACCCGGCATCATGGTGTGGGGAGCGATCTCCTACACTGGCCGTACACCACTGGTGATCGTCGAGGGGACACTGAATAGTGCACGGTACATCCAAACCGTCATCGAACCCATCGTTCTACCATTCCTAGACCGGCAAGGGAACTTGCTGTTCCAACAGGACAATGCACGTCCGCATGTATCCCGTGCCACCCAACGTGCTCTAGAAGGTGTAAGTCAACTACCGTGGCCAGCAAGATCTCCGGATCTGTCCCCCATTGAGCATGTTTGGGACTGGATGGAGCGTCGTCTCACGCGGTCTGCACATCCAGCACGAACGCTGGTCCAACTGAGGCGCCAGGTGGAAATGGCATGGCAAGCCGTTCCACAGGACTACATCCAGCATCTCTACGATCGTCTCCATGGGAGAATAGCAGCCTGCATTGCTGCGAAAGGTGGATATACACTGTACTAGTGCCGACATTGTGCATGCTCTGTTGCCTGTGTCTATGTGCCTGTGGTTCTGTCAGTGTGATCATGTGATGTATCTGACCCCAGGAATGTGTCAATAAAGTTTCCCCTTCCCGGGACAATGAATTCACGGTGTTCTTATTTCAATTTCCAGGAGTGTATTTACTTAACTTTGCCACAGAACTGCTTGATAATTTATCACTGTAATTGACTATTAAAGCACCAATTGACGATCGGGTTAACAAACTGTTCTCTTCCCGAAACTTTCTGGCAGATTAAATCTGTGTGCCGGACCGGGACTCGAACTCGGGACCTTTGCCTTTCGCGGGCAAGTTCTCTACCATCTGAGCTACCCAACACGACTCACGCCCCGTCCTCACAGCTTTACTTTTGACAGTACCTCGTCTCCTACCTTCCAAACTTCACAGAAGCTCTCCTACGAACCCTGCGGAACTAGCACTCCTGGAAGAAAGGATATTGCGGAGATGGCTTAGCTGCAGCCTGGGGGATGTTTCCAGAATGAGATTTTCACTCTTCAGCGGAGTGTGCGCTGATATGAAACTTCCTGACAGATTAAAATTGTGTGCCGCACCGTGACGGGGCGTGAGTCGTGCTTGGGTAGCTCAGTTGGTAGAGCACTTACCCGCGAAAGGCAAAGGTCGCGAGTTTGAGTCTCGGTCCGGCATACAGTTTTAATCTGCCAGGAAGTTTCATGTCAGCGTACACTGCGCTGCAGAGTGAAAATCTCATTCTGTTCTCTTCCTGTTTAAATGAACAAGTACATCAGAAACTTTAAGTATCTCTTCGGTCCTGTATCATGATGTTGACTCTTTCAGATAAGGTAACGAACTGGGCTGTGCTCTTGCTAGCTCTACTTGGTCTCCGGGGGGGCGGTACTTGTGCGCGGGATGGACACTCACGCAGTTATAACCAGTTCACGGCCCGACGGAGTTAGCGTCTTAAGTGCGGCGACGACCGGCACAGTCTGTGCCTCTTTGGACGACCCATCTGTGACGATTTGCTGCCGGGCAGGTCTACATCTACATCTACATCTACATTTATACTCCGCAAGCCACCCAACGGTGTGTGGCGGAGGGCACTTTAAGTGCCACTGTCATTACCTCCCCTTCCTGTTCCAGTCGCGTATGGTTCGCGGGAAGAACGACTGTCTGAAAGCCTCCGTGCGCGCTCTAATCTCTCTAATTTTACATTCGTGATCTCCTCGGGAGGTATAAGTAGGGGGAAGCAATATATTCGATACCTCATCCAGAAACGCACCCTCTCGAAACCTGGCGAGCAAGCTACACCGCGATGCAGAGCGCCTCTCTTGCAGAGTCTGCCACATGAGTTTGTTAAACATCTCCGTAACGCTATCACGGTTTCCAAATAACCCTGTGACGAAACGCGCCGCTCTTCTTTGGATCTTCTCTATCTCCTCCGTCAACCCGATCTGGTACGGATCCCACACTGATGAGCAATACTCAAGTATAGGTCGAACGAGTGTTTTGTAAGCCACCTCCTTTGTTGATGGACTACATTTTCTAAGCACTCTCCCAATGAATCTCAACCTGGTACCCGCCTTACCAAGAATTAATTTTATATGATCATTCCACTTCAAATCGTTCCGCACGCATACACCCAGATATTTTACAGAAGTAACTGTTACCAGTGTTTGTTCCGCTATCATATAATCATACAATAAAGGATCCTTCTTTCTATGTATTCGCAATACATTACATTTGTCTATGTTAAAGGTCAGTTGCCACTCCCTGCACCAAGTGCCTATCCGCTGCAGATCTTCCTGCATTTCGCTACAATTTTCTAATGCTGCAACTTCTCTGTATACTACAGCATCATCCGCGAAAAGCCGCATGGAACTTCCGACACTATCTACTAGGTCATTTATATATATTGTGAAAAGCAATGGTCCCATAACACTCCCCTGTGGCACGCCAGAGGTTACCTTAACGTCTGTAGACGTCTCTCCATTGATAACAACATGCTGTGTTCTGTTTGCTAAAAACTCTTCAATCCAGCCACACAGCTGGTCTGATATTCCGTAGGCTTTTACTTTGTTTATCAGGCGACAGTGCGGAACTGTATCGAACGCCTTCCGGAAGTCAAGGAAAATGGCATCTACCTGGGAGCGTGTATCTAATATTTTCTGGGTCTCATGAACAAATAAAGCGAGTTGGGTCTCACACGATCGCTGTTTACGGAATCCATGTTGATTCCTACATAGTAGATTCTGGGTTTCCAAAAACGACATGATACTCGAGCAAAAAACATGTTCTAAAATTCTACAACAGATCGACGTCAGAGATATAGGTCTATAGTTTTGCGCATCTGCTCGACGACCCTTCTTGAAGACTGGGACTACCTGTGCTCTTTTCTCGTTCCTCTAGAGACTTGCGGTACACGGCTGTTAGAAGGGGGGCAAGTTCTTTCGCGTATTCTGTGTAGAATCGAATTGGTATCCCGTCAGGTCTAGTGGACTTTCCTCTGTTGAGTGATTCCAGTTGCTTTTCTATTCCTTGGACACGTATTACGATGTCAGCCATTTTTTCGCTTGTGCGAGGATTTAGAGAAGGAACTGCAGTGCGGTCTTCCTCTGTGAAACAGCTTTGGAAAAAGGTGTTTAGTATTTCAGCTTTACGCGTGTCATCCTCTGTTTCAATGCCATCATCATCCCGGAGTGTCTGGATATGCTGTTTCGAGCCACTTACTGATTTAACGTAAGACCAGAACTTCCGAGGTCCTGCTGATTTGAATCCCGTTTCCACGATCTGACTGAGACCTGGTACCAAGGACGGCAGGCTTGCGTTGCGATTGTGGACAGGGCCGTAATCAATTACCGTTGGTTACTTTATTTCTTAATCACGTACACTTTATTTAGAAACAACAAAAAATAAAAGGTGACAATAAATTAAGAAGTGTTCCACTTCTGAAGGCCTTAATCACAACAAATTCAAACTATTTCTCAGCTGAAAGCCACAATAGTGATAATTTAAAACTGTTTCACGGCTGAAGGTCTGAATAGGAATCTTAAGAACCAGTTAAACTACTTCAACACTGGCTGAATTACAACTGGATGAATCTAATTTTTCCGTCAGTTTCCGAACATTTCCAGTTTCAGTTACGGGCTGTTTCCATGAACTGTGCACATTAAAATTTGCTTTCTGGCAGCCTGTTTTATCGATGTGAATGCCATTTTCAACTAGCCTCTGAACACCTCTTGTTTTTGCCCTCCCTACCCTAAAAACTGCTGTTCTGTCACTTGTAATCGGTGTTCACTGGTGCTTTACCACATGTGTTAGTGCTGCCCCCCCCACCCCCGCCCCCTTATTTGCTATTAGCCCAGACAGTTTTCCTTTCCCTTTCCTGTTGAGGTCAAGGGCATGCCTAATACAGTCCCACCTAGCCACAATAGTTAAGAGGAACCGCAGTAGTATAAGAGGCCACACCAGATCCAAGCAGCTGCTCGACCTCTAAATTAACTCTCCTAAAGGGACGAGTTCGTAACTCGTCAGTTTCCAGCAACTCTGACCTGTTTTCCACATTAACAACAAAACTGTCTGAAAAAGTCCTATTCCTATTTCGTCTATTAGCTGTTGTTACTACCAACTTCTTATCCCTACTTCCCCTTAACCATTCCAGATCTTACTTTGTCTTATCTAGTTCCGCCTGAAGGGCAGCAATCTTCCCCTTCTGTTGCACATCTTCCTAACTCTGCAGAAAATCCTACAAAACCAATGAGCCTTTTTTATTTTCCCAATTCGCAAGCCACTGCAGTCACCCACATGAAAGAAACTGCAGCAGCCCTCACAACACACCCGAGAACTAAGAAACCTATGGCAAGTCATACACTGCTGACTCATGGGCAACAAATTTTACCTTTATTTTCAGTTAAAGGAGAATAACTGCCTGGACTACGCAGTTAATATATTAAATTTCTTAGAAAGTTTAGGTCTAAAGTTTGGATACTAATTCAATAATTCCAGAGAAATATAAACGACTAAATCTGTATTGTTTATGTAGTGTTGGCTGAAGAGCCAACACCGTGTTACCGGAGGAGGCCGAAATGCACGCGTTTTTGCTCACGCAGGCTGGCGTGAGGTCTGGAACATGACAAGGAATTAGAATTCAGAAAGCGGGCGTAATTAGTTGGATACTTAACTTTATTCCATTAATGATGAACGTCGCTCTTGACGGTACATGATTCACAATATTATCTGTTCAGCATACATTCATAGTAACTGAATATGGCGCCTTGCTAGGTCGTAGCAAATGACGTAGCTGAAGGCTATGCTAAACTGTCGTCTCGGCAAATGAGAGCGTATGTAGACAGTGAACCATCGCTAGCAAAGTCGGCTGTACAACAGGGGCGAGTGCTAGGGAGTTTCTCTAGACTAGACCTGCCGTGTGGCGGCGCTCGGTCTGCAATCACTGATGGTGGCGACACGCGGATCCGACGTATACTAACGGACCGCGGCCGATTTAAAGGCTACCACCTAGCAAGTGTGGTGTCTGGCGGTGACATCACAGTTTACGTGACGAAACAAAAGAAAATATGAATTTTTGGCTTACTTCCGAGCTTTTTCACTTTGGCTACTTACCAGAGAGTCAACTGGATAGCGTATAAGAATACAGTAACAACACAGACTGTACTTTATTGAAATAATCACGTAAGTTACAGTATACCATAACGTAAACAAAACGTAGGCCAAAATTCTCTACTTTGAAATGCTTTCCTCTTCCGAAAAAAACCCAAAATAAAAGTGAAAGCTTCAATAGACAGCTTATGAAAGGTATTAATTTACTTATTCTCGATATAATATTGCCTTTGTTAATTGTTACCACACAATTAGACATTTATCTTTAGGAGAGCTCTGAATGTGCACGACTCACGAACCAGAGATGCTATTTGGATACCCTAGTGCAAGAGTAGTTGAAAATTGTGCAATGTTCAGTGCCGTCAACTTACTAGAACATTTCAAAAGTTGCATCGTTTAAGGGAAAAGTTTCATTGCGTGTAAGAGTACGGGACAATTTTCTTTTAAAGACACTCTACACCCACTGAAGCGACTCTCGAACTTGCAACTTCCCCTTTTTCGCCGACACGGTAAGGTAACTTTATGTGTATTGTTCCGCCTGTATTTATTTTGCTTCTGATACCACGCGCCCTAAAACGTAAAGAGTAACGTTGCACGAGTTGTCTCGCTGTCGTGCAACGAAAACGTCAAAGCAGAGTTCTGTACACAGACGTTATTCTCGCAGTAGGGAAGTAAAACGCTAGCCGACATTTACTTAGGTGGCCGAGCAGCATGTTGTCAACTGGAGGCCGCGGGCACGGCAGTGCGGCAGCTGCGTTTTATGGAGCCCTGGGTGGGTGGACCGGCGTTATTTCCTGCAAGCCGGCCAGATTAATGGCCGGCGCTATCTGGGGGAACGCGAAGTCGCGTGCGCGGCGCGCTTAACCCACTGCCGTGTCGCGCGCTCTCGCCTTGGACTCGCACCGCCAGAGGTCGCCCCGATAATTTGTCCGCGCGCAAGCCGCTGCAGCGTAAGATCCTTACTTCTGGCTCTGTGTCGTCGCAGAACGTAAACAGTCGAAAATATACATCTGCCGGGACAAATAAGTGTCACCAGACTCGTGCAGAATCACGACTAATGACGTTCACTTTTAAGAGTTTTTTCGGTTTTTCTAGTTTCGTCGACATCCTAATGACTTGTCAGGATGAACCCCCCAAAGACGAGGATGGAAAATGACGACTACTGGCCGTCGCATTAAACAGATTTTTCTGGACAGTTTATCAGTGGCTCATCAAGATCAAGCCTCCTAAATTCACGTGGACAATTACAACTACAGGTGGTCGCTTTTAACGGAGTTTTTTGGACAACTTCCTATTATGAATGGCCAATTCCAGTATAAAGAAGTAAAAAAAGTACACCTTTTAAGACGTCATGGCCTCCTTACCTTCATTGCTTACATATTCCGCCCTCACAATCATATTCCGCACATCAAGACGCTTCATTCGAACCCAAACTCGATAAGATAAAGTCAATGTTGTATGAATTCATCTAAACGATATGCAAATAACAAGTAAATCGCAAGTGCGCACCGAGATTGAAATACTCGAGGCTGGCATACACACACACATTCAAGACACTAAGGTCACAAAAGCTTTTAGTTCGGGAGAGGCAAACTGCACACCAGGAGGCCAGTCCCTTCAGAGGACGAGTCAACCTATCTACGTCGGCCGGCGACCACCCGTAGAGGAGACAGCATTTGCCCTAGTGAAAGGGAGAACGACCCCGTGTTTGGCTTAAAAGCGAATTCCGCCACATTGTGTGAGAGCGCCTAGCCTACGCATTCTTTACAAACATAGCACGCAGTTTAAGAGGTTTTCACAGGGAGACAGCGAGCGCCAAACGCCGATGCTAGAGATTTCCGGATTGGTCGCCTTAAACGAAACGTCATTCTCCCATTTTAGAAGAGCAATGCTGGTTGGCAGACGATATTCCTGACGCCTTGGGCTGAAGGAGTAATGGAAAAGACCGAAAGATATACCTCATCTGGCGTGGAGAGGGACCGTTCCGTTGTCGTTCTTGGAGCGAGAACAAGTAACGAGAGCGTGTGCGCTCACACGTGTACTCAAAGAGCGAGGAACAAGTCTCTCCTCAGTACTTCACTAGGAGCGCACCTCTGTTGTGAGGGAATCGGAGTGCGACTCTATATTGAGTCCTTGCGATTAAGCGTTGTTCACTGTGTTGGCCGCCACACTTACTGTGCGGTGTGAACGGACAGAGTTATAGTTGAACACCTGCGAGCGAATTTTTGAGTGGCATATCGTGGTGGACTGGTTATCTGACCCATGTACCACGCCAATAGTTAGACTAGGGGCGAATAGGAGTCTTTCATTTCATCAATTGTAGGGAGAGTTTGATTGGCGAAGGTCAATCCAGATAGAACGAGAGTTATCTTATTTGTCAGCAGCGAGTGGCGCAGACAGCAGTCATCACAGCTTATTGTACTGTGCGCTACAGCTCTTGCAAGCCCCATATTTCCTCCACAACAGTACACTTCACTGCATGTCACACGCAACAGCCTTGACCGTTCCCAGCAACATTCTAAAGGATAATTATTCAAGTCGAGTAGGCGTGGTTCTCAGCCATTCTGCCAAGTCAATAACAATCTTAAACTTTGTATAGAAATTTCATTAGCGAATCCTATTATTAAGAGGTAACTTCACATTCCGAAAAGAACCCGGAAATAACTTGTTCAGTTCATAACTAAAAGTGCCATTGTGATTTCTCAGAATATTTGGAAAAAAATAATAATTTTCGTTAGATTCATGTTTTTCTTACACTAACTAGCACTACTGCAGTACAAATTACGTAAGAAATTTTGTGAATTTTTGTGTCATTTCCTTACAGCGGACGACTCCAGAAGATATTTATTGCTGAAAGTTTTTCAGGCATTTCTCTTTAGAACGTTAGGAGCGTCTGTCTGACTTCTGTAGTGGTGCGGGGGTGGAAATTGCATCTTGCAGGAGCCACAGGGTAAAGGGTACATCTCAGATTAATCCACTGCGCAGAATGACAGAATAGCACCCACACGTTCACCACAGAACCTGGGCCGATCCATGAAGGAAACTAAAACCAGTTAGACTGTGTAATAGTGCGGAGGTAGTGGGTAATTAAGCTGATAGATGTAAGGTTAAAAACAGGAGCAGAGTGTGGCTTCTATCATTTTAACGTTACATCAAAAATTGATTTTCCGATTAAGATAAACATGAAAGAGGATGAGAAAGAGGAGGATGTTGGAAGTAAGACTATAGAGGATCCAAAATATTGGATACATCTGCTACAAGAAGAAAGTGTGAAAAGTTTGTATCAGGAAAGGTTAGATCTAAAATTGGACGCATTGAAGGAGGATTGGAGTGTTAGTGAGCTATAGAGTTTCCTGTAACAGTTGATTAAGGAAGGAGTGGAGGAGGCTTTAAGAAGGAAAAGGGAGAGTAGGGTAAGAACTGAATAGAAGACCTTTCAGCTGTTGGAGGTGGTTGAGCAAAAGTAGGAACTGTATGATATATGGTTAAGCTGTGGGAACGACGAGGGATGGAAGAGGTAGAAGGTATAAAAAACGAGGAATAAGAAATTAACGACAAAGCGTAAGGAGGAGGAATGGGAGACAGTGTATGGGGGAATAGAGCATTCGCTTGGATATGTGAGGTCGGCAGAGGCAGGGACGATGATAAGGAAGATGTAAACGGTGAGCAATCCCGCACCCACAATACAGCTTATGTGTGCTGGACAGCGGGAAAAGCACTTTGAGGAAAAAGAAGAGACCACTTGATAGAAGACTACAAAAAAAAAATGGCTCTGAGCACTATGGGACTCAACATCTTAGGTCATAAGTCCCCTAGAACTTAGGACTACTTAAACCTAACTAACCTAAGGACATCACACACACCCATGACCGAGGCAGGATTCGAACCTGCGACCGTAGCAGCCCCGCGGTTCCCGACTGCAGCGCCAGAACCGCACGGCCACCGTGGCCGGCTCTACAACAAAAGCAGTACATTAGGTAACATAGAACCTGTATTAGGGGAAGAGGTCAAAGAGATGCTGGGAAAGGCAAGAAATGGAAAGGCAAGTGGACTGGGAGGAGCTGTTACGGTGTTATGGGAATATGGCCGCCCTCAAATGGTGAGACATATACATAAATTGTCCAATCAGATTGTGGAGGGAGAAGAACTACGAAGAGAGTGGTGTGTATCATACACATCTGATACCTAAAAACCTAAAAAAAAAGAAAACAAGAAACTTCCAAATAATTATAGGGAAATTAGTATTATGGCTTCTATCAGCAGACTTTTCAGTGAGGTACTGAAAAAAAAGATGGAGAATGAGACTTAGGGAAAGATGCGAAAGGAATTGGCAGGTTTTACAGTTGGACGGTATAGTATGGATCATATTTTTAGCCTTGACAAACATGCGAGAAGGTGCATTCTAAGGATCAGAAAGTACACGTAATTTTTGTGGATTTAGAAAAGCATTTTAGCCTGTACCCATTAACGGACTATGGAAAGTGATGGAGTATGTAGAAACATAACAGTTATCCCTAATTCAAAGAATACACCACCAATTGTACGCAGCAGCGAAAGCATGGAGAAATTTGAGCGAGACATTCCAAACATCGAAAGGACTTACACATGCTACAGTATTTCGTGGACCCTGTCTAAAATATACTGTCACTTAATATTGTCTAATGTACTCAGCCCGTTTGTTATGACCTGTCCTTACCACTTACCATGCATGGATAGCTCTGAAAAGTTTTAAGTGGCTGTGAACCCAGGACCTGCCAAGTAAGGAGACCCCAGACAAAATGACGTTTAGACATCAGAATAACAGCTGTTATACATGACCTAAAACATGCCAATGAGTAAGGGGTAACCTCTACTTCAGATCAAACAAATAGACTATTACCTGTACTAAATATTTTTATTATAATAATCACCACAGACAGTGGGTTCAGGATGAGTATTTGGCGGTGAAGCAAAATCCTATGTACTTAGGAAGAAAACTTAGTAACCTACCTTCAAGCGAGCTAAACACATTAAAATTTATCAAAACAGTTGTTACGCTAGTGAAATCTCAAGACAGAAACAAATATTAACGTAACTTCAAGCACACTGAACAAGAAAATCGTCTGTCTGCCGAACGCCCTCCTCGAATTTAAGCCCCAAGGACACTCGCGCAGTATGGATACGAGTGAATGAGAAGAACTACGCAAATCAACTCCAATCTAAAGCAGCTCTGAAGTGAACGCAGTCTAGTGACTCCCACACTTTGCGCCTGAGCAACGCGGTATTTACCTTGTGCAGACTGCGGTGACAAGGGCATGTGTCGGCGGGGAATGCGGCGACGCCTTGCGAACCTGTGGGCCTGACAGTTCTACTCTGACCTTGACTTCATATATAGTCGTAAACTGCCCTAAGTTTTCGTGAGGCGAAAAACTATGTTTTTCTCTGGCTAAATAAACTGGCTGTGTCTGCTCGCTAAGGCTGAGCCATGTGCACACTGTTGCCCTCAGATGTTCTGCAGATCTTAACTAGCACAGCTCGTAGCTCGTAATATGCTATACGAAGATATTATGCGGTACCAGGGAATCGTGAACACACACAAGTGTTCACAACAAGATGTTTCCTCTGGAGCCACGACAGAGCGGGATGCGGTCCTTCAAGCACATGGCCCCTCTCTCGAAAGTACTCACTTGTTATTGCCTGTATTGTTGCAGACTTGCCCCACCGTAGCGTGAGTTGACCTCCTACCACAACTAGGGCCAGCCAATGAGAGCATTTGCTGCAACGTATGTCGTTTCTTTGCCCAATGAGGTTTCAGAAACCAAGCGGAGCGTACATTACTTTCACCTGGTCCAATGAGCATCCGCCATTCTTTCAGTAAGTAATAAGCCCCACACGAACAAGACCTGTCCACGTGAACATCATGTGTCATCCTCGGCACTATCACGTGTTTTTCCAGTGTTTACCAAAATCCTTGTCCTTCCTTCTGTGTCTGAGTGCTTTCTTAAATTAAAAGTCTTTCGCAGAACAGGTTTGGGTATCACGTGCTAAACATGTAAGCGTCACGTGCAATTTTGTTTATGTCAAGCTTCCGACGCACTCTCTGCATTCTTACGTTTCTGCGTAAACGGAAGCGCCGTGTTCTTCTTTCAGACCACCTCAATACGGATTCCCTACTGCGTTAAAATGTTTACTTCAGCGCAGGAATGCATATCTATGACTCGCCCAAAGCTGGTTCATTGTTGTGCTGTTATCTCTGCCGAAAATCCCAGATGTGGCAAACAAGTCACATTCCTAATTCATAAATTTAAACAGTATTGTCTGCGGAGTGCAGTGATCTGCTACTACAGGGTGTTACAAAAAGGTACGGCCAAACTTTCAGGAAACATTCCTCACACACAAATAAAGAAAAGATGTTACGTGGACATGTGTCCGGAAATGCTTAATTTCCGTGTTAGAGCTCATTTTAGTTTCGTCAGTATGTACTGTACTTCCTCGATTCACCGACAGTTGACCCAATTGAAGGAAGGTAATGTTGATTTCGGTGCTTGTGTTGACATGCGACTCATTGCTCTACTGTACTAGCATCAAGCACATCAGTACGTAGCATCAACAGGTTAGTGTTCCTCACGAACGTGGTTTTGCAGTCAGTGCAATGTTTACAAATGCGGAGTTTGCAGATGCCCATTTGATGTATGGATTAGCACGGGGCAATAGCCGTGGCGCGGTACGTTTGTATCGAGAGAGATTTCCAGAACGAAGGTGTCCCGACAGGAAGACGTTCGAAGCAATTGATCGGCGTCTTAGGGAGCACGGAACATTCCAGCCTATGACTCGCGACTGGGGAAGACCTAGAACGACGAGGACACTTGCAATGGACGAGGCAATTCTTCGTGCAGTTGACGGTAACCCTAATGTCAGCGTCAGAGAAGTTGCTGCTTTACAAGGTAACGTTGACCACGTCACTGTATGGAGAGTGCTATGGGAGAACCAGTTGCTTCCGTACCAAGTACAGCGTGTGCAGGCACTATCAGCAGCTGATTGGCCTCCACGGGTACACTTCTGCGAATGGTTCATCCAACAATGTGTCAATCCTCATTTCAGTGCAAATGTTCTCTTGACGGATGAGGCTTCATTCCAACGTGATCAAATTGTAAATTTTCACAAACAACATGTGTGGGTTGACGAGATTTTCTGTGAACGTTTGGGCAGGCATTGTCGGTGATATCTTGATTGGGCCCCATGTTCTTCCACCTACGCTCAATGGAGCACGTTATCATAATTTCATACGGGATACTCTACCTGTGCTGCTAGAACATGTGCCTTTACAAGTACGGCACAACATGTGGTTCATGCACGATGAAGCTCCTGCACATTTAAGTCGAAGTGTTCGTACTCTTCTCAACAAAAGATTCGGTGACCGATGGGTTGGTAGAGGCGGACCGATTCCATGGCCTCCACGCTCTCCTGACCTCAACCCTCTTGACTTTCATTTATGGGGGCATTTGAAAGCTCTTGTCTACGCAACCCCGGTACCAAATGTAGAGACTCTTCGTGCTCGTATTGTGGACGGCTGTGGTACAATACGTCATTCCCAAGGGCTGCATCAGCGTGTACGGCGAATGGAGCCAGGACGGAAGAAGTATGGACGGCGGAGTTTAATATGGAGAGTAGGTGTAATTGGAATGATGAGGAAGGGAGATCCTAAAGAGGAATGCTGTCATGATCGTGAAAGCTGACGAATGGGAATGCAGGGCAACTGCTGAAGAGGGGAGAATCCCTTGAAAGTAAAAGTAAGCTCAGTGGCTTGTCAAGAGCAGCCTTTCAAAGACTCAGGTAGACAATTATGGCTGCCTGTGGTCGCTTTTCACAGAGTTTTTTGGACAACTTCCCAACGGACCATCAAGACCAACCGTCCAAACACCTAGGCGGTAAATCACGACTAGTGATGGTTACTTTTAACAGAAGTTCTTTGACAACTTCCTAATGAACGTTCAAGACCAAACATCCTCAAGACTACAGCTTGTCAAGCCTTCATTGTTACTGGAAATAGCTTTTGACAGAACTTTTGGACCATTCTCGGCTGCTGTTGAAGACCAACGCTTCAAGATCTAGGTAATAACTAACGTACAGTCTCCTTCCATAACTTCTATTTCGCCGATTACATCCGACCTAATTAATTTCCTGAGACAACAAATTATCAAGTTCGGACTCTCAGATGTAAACATAGAAAACCAATCTACAAATGACCGAACTTCTTTCCCTCGTGCCCACAAAGTCTCGATTCGTCTTATCCTTTCCCATACTAATATAATTTGGGTTTCTGCACCGTTCAAGTTCTATCACTCCTTGCAAATACTCGACCCCACGAACTTCTCTGAATCTCCTTATACTGGCCGGCCGAAGTGGCCGTGCGGTTAAAGGCGCTGCAGTCTGGAACCGCAAGACCGCTACGGTCGCAGGTTCGAATCCTGCCTCGGGCATGGATGTTTGTGATGTCCTTAGGTTAGTTAGGTTTAACTAGTTCTAAGTTCTAGGGGACCAATGACCTCAGCAGTTGAGTCCCATAGTGCTCAGAGCCATTTTTTCTCCTTATACTGACGTACCAAACCATCGTAACTACACTACTGCCCATTAAAATTGCTACACCAAGAAGAAATGCAGATGATAAAAGGATATTCATTAGACAAATGTATTTTACTAGAACTGACATGTGATTACATTTTCACGCAATTTGGGTGCATAGATCCTGAGAAATCAGCACGCAGAACAACCACCTCTGGCCGTAATAACAGCCTTGATACGCCTGGGCATTGAGTCAAACAGAGATTGGATGGCGTGTACAGCTACAGCTGCCCATGCAGCTTCAACACGATACCACAGTTCATCAAGAGTAGTGACTGACGTATTGTGACGAGCCAGTTGCTCGGCCACCATTGACAAGACGCTTTCAATTGGTGAGACATTTGGAGAATGTGCTGGATAGGGCAGCAGTCGAACAATTTCTGTATCCAGAAAGTCCCGTACAGGACCTGTAACATGCGGTCGTGCATTATCCTGCTGAAATGTAGGGTTTCACAGGGATCGAAGGGTAGAGCCACAGGTCGTAACACATCGGAAAGTAACGTCCACAGTTCAAAGTGCCGTCAATCCGAACAAGAGGTGACCGAAATGTGTAACCAACGGCACCTCATACCTTCACGCCGGGTGACACGCCAGTATGGCGATGACGAATACACGCTTCCAATGTGCGTTCACCGCGATGTCGCCAAACACGGATGCGACCATCATGATGCTGTAAACAGAACCTGGATTCATCCGAAAAAATGACGTTTTGCCATTCGTGAACCCAGGTTCGTCGTTGAGTACACCAACGCAGACGCATCTGTCTGTGGTGCAGCGTCAACGGTAACTGCAGCCATGGTCTCCGAGCTGATAGTCCATGCTGCTGCAAACGTCGTCGAACAGTTCGCGCAGATGGTTGTTGTCTTGCAAACGTCCCCATCTGTTGACTCGGGGATCGAGACGTGGCTGCACGATCCGTTACGGCCATGCGGATAAGATGCCTGTCATCTCGACTGCTAGTGATACGACGCCGTTGGGATCCAGCACGGCGTTCCGTATTACCCTCCTGAACCCACCGATTCCATTTTCTGCTAACAGTCATTGGATCTCGAACAACGCGAGAAGCAATGTCGCGATACGATAAACCGCAATCGCGATAGGCTACAATCCAACCTTTATCAAAGTTGGAAACGTTATGGTACGCATTTCTCCTCCTTACACGAGGCATCACAACAACGTTTCACCAGGCAACGCCAGTCAACTGCTGTTTGTGTACGAGAAATCGGTTGGAAATTTTCCTCATGTCAGCACGTTGCAGATGTCGCCACCGGCGCCTACCTTGTGTGAATGGTCCGAAAAGCTAATCATTTGCATATCACAGCATCCTCTTCCTGTCGGTTAAATTTCGCGTCTGTAGCACGTGACCTTCGTGGTGTAGCAATTTTAATGGCCAGTAGTGTATCTACTTAACAATGTGGCGGCCCAGCTTTCAAGGCAATAGCGATTCTGCATCGCACAGATTCGGCAGTTCCTCGGTAATTTTCCATTGGTTCGTGCACCATATATACAGGAACAGTCCACGAAATTCTCATCAATTACAGGCGAGTGGTTCGTGGAAGCAGTATTGTAACCCCAAAAGCGTCACAGATGCGTCCCAGCGGTTACAGATCATGCGAATTTTGTGCCCAAGACCTCAACGTCAACCCGCTGTCATGGTTCTGAAAGCACTGCAGCAAGATTCCTGCTGGAATTAAGTACGAATGGCTGCAAAGGTCTGCAATAATGTTCACGTACCTGTGGCCTAGGGGGAGCGTCTTTGATTAGGAATCAAAACGTCCTCGGTTCCAAGTTAGGACCCCGCCACTGCTTAAATTTAGAATAAAAATCATCAGTAATGGCGGCCGAAGACTTCCGGCACAAGTAGTCACTTTCGTTCTGCCAACGACCGGTGACAAGCAGTTTTCGGCCGCTTGGATCCGATGGTCGTCCGAATGCTTGGCGAACTGCGTCCAATAGAGTCCCAGGGTGACGTCCATCGTTGTCATGGTCTTCAGAATTGCTGAATACCCTTGGCTGAAGCTGCTCACTGCCAGGAAAGTCGCAATCTCCACAGTCTTCGCCGATTTCAGGCATGTGCATTTTTTTTCTTTAACCGCGAATAACAAACATTTCCGTTCCGTATTCGGTTCAAATGGTTCAAATGGCTCTGAGTACTATGGGACTCAACTGCTGTGGTCATAAGTCCCCTAGAACTTAGAACTACTTAAACCTAACTAACCTAAGGACAGCACACAACACCCAGCCATCACGAGGCAGAGAAAATCCCTGACCCCGCCGGGAATCGAACCCGGGAACCCGGGCGTGGGAAGCGAGAACGCTACCGCACGACCACCCGTATTCGGAAAAACTGGTTCAGGGGTGGATTCTAAACACTTTTATGGATCCAAAAATGCAATAAAAAATCGATTTTTTGAACCGAAAGATAGTGAACCTCCCCTTAACATCAGATCATGGGCGCCTATCAATATTTACACTACTGGCCATTAAAGTTGGTATTCCACGAAGATGACGTGCTACAGGCGCGAAATGTAACCGGCAGGAAGAAGATGCTGTGATATGCAAATGATTAGCTTTTCAGAGCATTCACACAAGTTTGGCGCCGGTGGCGACACCTACAACGTGCTGACATGAGGAAAGTTTCCAATCGATTTATCTCGCGTCCGGCCATCCTGATTTAGGTTTTGCGTGATTTCCCTAAATCGCTCCAGGCAAATGCCGGGATGGTTCCTTTCAAAGGGCACGGCCGACTTCCTTCCCCGTCCTTCCCTAGTGCGATGAGACCGATGACCTCGCTGTCTGGTCTTCCCCAAAACAACCCCCCCCCCCCCAACCAATCGATTTCTCATACACAAACAGCAGTTGCCCGGCGTTGGCTGGTGAAACGTTGTTGTGATGCCTCGTGTAAGGAGGAAATATGCGTACTATCACGTTTCCAACTTTGATAAAGGTCGGATTGTAGCCTATCGCGATTGCGGTTTATCGTATCGCGACACTGCTGCTCGCGTTGGTCGAGATCCAATGACTGTTAGCAGAATATGGAATCGGTGGGTTCAGGAGGGTAATACGGAACGCCGTGCTGGATCCCAACAGTCTTGTATCACTAGCAGTCGAGATGACAGACATCTTATCTGCATGGCTGTAACGGATCGTGCAACCACGTCTCTATCCCTGAGTCAGTAAATGGGGACGTTCGCAAAACAACAACCATCTGCGCGAACAGTTCGACAACGTTTGCAGCAGCATGGACTATCAGCTCGGAGACCATGGCTGCGGTTACCCTTGACGCTGCATCACAGACAGGAGCGCCTGCGATGGTGTACTCAACGACGAACCTAGGTGCACGAACGGCAAAAAGTCATTTTTTCCGATGAATCCAGGTTCTGTTTACAGCATCACGTTGGTCGCATCCGTTTTTGACGACATCGCTGTGAACGCACATTGGAAGCGTGTATTCGTCATCGCCATACGGGCGTATCACCCGGTGTGATGGTATCGGGTGCCATTGGTCACACGTCTCGGTCACCTCTTGTTCGTAACAGTGGATGTTCCATTTCAGAAGTGTTACGACCCGTGACTCCACCCTTCATTCGATCCCTGCGAAACCCTACATTTCAGCAGGATAATACACGACCGCTTGTTGCAGGTCCTGTACGGGCCTTTCTGTATAGAGAAAATGTTCGGCTGCTGCCCTGGCCAGCACATTCTCCACATCTATCACCAACTGAAAACGCCTGGTCGATGGTGGCCGAGCAACTGGCTCGTCACAATACGCCAGTTACTACTCTTGATGATTCGTGTTTTTGTGTTGAAGCTGCATGGGCAGCTGCACCTGTACACGCCATCCAAGCTCTGTTTGAGTCAATGCCCAGGCGTATCAAGGCCGTTATTACCGCCAGAGGTGGTTGTTCTGGGTACTGATTTCTCAGTATCTATGCACCCAATTTGCGTGAAAATGTAATCACATGTCTGTTTTAGTATAATATATTTGTCCAATGAATACCCAATTATCATCTGCATTTCTTCCTGGTGTAGCTTATATTTGTCCAATGAATACCCATTTATCATGTGCATTTCTTCTTGGTGTAGCAATTTTAACGGCCAGTAGTGTGTCTCGCCAGCTAACTGGGGCAAGGCTCTTCTCATTCAACCACCTGGTATACGAAAACTGTGCCAGTCAGTTTTAGTGTGGTAGAGCACTATGTGATCATGCTACTGCTGGTACCCTCCCTAATCCTCGCCCAGAGGACTGAGTGCTCTGCCCGTAATGGCAGTCATGTCGGCGGAACGGTGGACCCGAACTTCCCCTCCGTCAACCAGCGCCACCTCACAACAGAACACGACGCTGCAGTTAGCTTTGCTCCGCCCACCGACTTCTCAAATGCCCCTAAGCGCCGGCCGCTGTACCCCTGGAGCTACTGCGTAAGCAGCGAGTCATGGTGGTCCGCGCAGCTGCAGGTCCGCATTGTTGACACTGCGACACGCCTCGCCACGCCGCCGCCTGATTCGGCGCCAAGTCCACGGACTGGCCGGCGGCGAGCGGTCATTAGCATACAAGACGGGACGGCGGCGCTCACAATATCCGGCGGCGGTGCCTGAGCAAACACGGGGAGCTGGCCCCTTCCGCCTTTCCCGTCTGCTTCTTCGCGCTCTGCCGTGACAGAGCTCGACTGTTGTAGTGTAACGACGTATAGATTTGTTTAAATGATTTTCTTTCGACATACGACCATGTGTAGACTTCGTCACCTACCTCAGTTACAACCCACTTCAAAATTATTTATATTCTTTTTAAATTGTCTCAGAATGGTTCTTGAACGAAACTGTAAAACATCATTTGAGTCGTATGCACAGAATTACGTCACTCGGGCCAATTGGTTTGCGTAAACTTTTTCAATTTTAGACGTCGTTTGTTTCTCCTCAGAATTTATATTGATACACGTTATCAGATTTAATCGATAATAGAACCACATTGAATAAACTTTTTGAGATTCAAAGTCGCGATGAACGCTGTCAAAATCCAATAATCTTGTCAAATATATTATTAATTCATTCACATAATTCTTCATAAATATATCCTCGGAACACGTATTTCAACTTTAGTAGCATCCACTAGTTTATTATCTTCCTACATACAGACGTGAACCTGAGCCTTGACAAGACAAAACTAACATTATCAATAAGATTAAACTCTCTACGACGTCATTGTTGTACAAAACATTACAAATTATTCATTTTCAATTTTTAGAAGCACGACGCAACAAATCGGTTTCAGGGTCTTCTGTTGCTCTTTGGCTGTCGACCCGCGACGTATAGTGGCCAGCAATTTTCTCTCTGGTCCCGGCAGCGAAGATGCTGTCTCCGTTCGTTGCGCCGCCCTCTCCGTACATGAAACATAAAAAAAATACAAAAACTTTAGACAGTCCACAACCATTACAAAGATTACAAAAAATACATAAACAAAACTAAATTAAACTTATATTCACCTGCAAACTGGGCTGACACTGGTGGATGGGTGACGCTTCAATTTCGCGTCCCACTACACTGTCTCTACGTCTGCATCTACAACCATATTCCACTAATCATTTTGAAGTATGTTGCAGAGCGTGGTTCCCTTGTACAGATTAGCAGTTGTTGAGGATGTGTTAGATGACGACCAGTTTGGCTTTAGGACAGGTAGAAGCACCAGAGAGGCAACTCTGACGTTGCGGTTGATAATGGCAGCAATACTGAGGAAAAATCAAGACACGTTCATAGGATTTGTCGACCTGGAAGAAGCATTCGACAAAGTCAGCTGGTGTAAGATGATCGAAATTCCGAAGAAAACAGGGGTAGGTTATAGGGAGAGACGCGTAATATACATCATGTACAGGAGCCAAGAGGGAATAATAAGAGTGGAAGTCAAAGAAAAAAGTGCTCGGATTAAAAAGAGTGTAAGTGTTTCGTCCCTACTGTTCAGTCTGTGGCCCGCATCTCGTGGTCGTGCGGTAGCGTTCTCGCTTCCCACGTCCGGGTTCCCGGGTTCGATTCCCGGTGGGGTCAGCGATTTTCTCTGCCTCGTGATGGCTGGGTGTTGCGTGCTGTCCTTAGGTTAGTTAGGTTTAAGTAGTTCTAAGTTCTAGGGGACTTATGACCACCGTAGTTGAGTCCCATAGTGCTCAGAGCCATTTGAACCATTTTTTTTGTTCAGTCTGTGTATAGGCGCAGCAGTGGTTGAAATAAAAGGAAGGTTCAGGAGCGGAATAAAATTTCAAGGTGAAACGGTATCAGTGGTACGATTCACTGATGACATTGCTATCCTGAGTAAAATGGAAGAAAAATTATAGGTTCTGCTGAATGGAAGGAACTGTCTAAGGAGTACAATATATGGACTGAGAGTAAATCGAAGGAAGATGAAAGAAATGAGAAGTCGCTGAAACGAGAACAGCGAGAAACTTAAGATCAGGATTGACGGTCACCAAGTAAAAGAAGTTAAGGAAGTCTACTATCTACGTAGCAAAGTAAGAAACGAGGAGCGCAGCAAGGAGGATGTCAAAAGCGGACTAGCACTTTCAAATGGGCACTCCTGGCCAGATAATTCTGCTGGTATCAAACATAGCATGGGCCTTAATTTCAGGAAGAAATTTCTGAGAATGTATATTTGGGCTACAGCATTGTATAGTAGCGAAATATGGGATGTGGGAAAACCGGAACAGAAGATGGTTCAAATGGCTCTGAGCACTATGGGACTCAACTTCTGAGGTCATTAGTCCCTAGAACTTAGAACTAGTTAAACCTAACTAACCTAAGGATATCACAAACATCCATGCCCGAGGCAGGATTCGAACCTGCGACCGTAGCGGTCTTGCGGTTCCAGACTGCAGCGCCTTTAACCGCACGGCCACTTCGGCTGGCCCGGAACAGAAGAGAATAGAAGCTTTTGAGGTGTGGCGCTATAGATGAATGTTAAAAATTATTTGTACTGATAATCTAAGGAATGAGGATGTTCTGCGCAGAGTTGGGGAGGAAAGGAATATGTGGGACTCACTGACAAGAAGAAGCGACAGAACGGTAGGGCATGTGTTACGACATCAGGAAATAGCTTCTGTCGCAGTAGAGGGAAAAAACTGTAGGGGAAGACAGAGATTGGAATGCACCCAGAAAATAATTGAGGACGTACATTGCAAATGCTAATCAGAAGACTGTTGCCCCCCCCCCCCCCCTCGCCACGCCCCCAAGAAAAGAAGCATCTCACTTATTCAGTGAACTGAAATTACACAGTTAATGTAAGATGGATCAAGGTTTAAGCAGATTGTAAATCGCTGTGTGGAGAACTCTGTGACTAGTAAATGGGTTGAGGAAGGAGACTATGGTTTAATAACGAGATTCGGAAACTGCAGAGGAAGCAGAGGCTATTGCACTTTCGGTTCAAAAGAAAACGCGCAAATGGCAGCAAGCGAAGGTTAGTAGAGATTCGTGCGTCCGTGATCTATGCGTACAGCATGCAACTACTACCACCGTCATACCTTAGCAAAAGATTGGGCAGAGAACCAGAGAAAATTCTGGTCCTTTGTAAAATCGGAAAGTTGGTCTAAGGCTTCCATCCAGTCACTTGTTGTCCAGTCTGGTGTGGCAAATTAAGATGTTGTAATGTTGTTGTGGTCTTCAGTCCAAAGACAGGTTTGATGCTGCTGCCCATGCTACTCTATCCTGTGCAAGCCTCTTCATCTCCGAGTAACTACTGCAACCTACATCCTTCTGAATCTGCTTACTGTATTCAATTCTTGGTCTCCCTCTACCTGTTTTAGCCTTCAAGTTTCCCTCCAGTACTAAACTGGCGATCCCTTGATGCCTCAAAACTTGTCCTACCATTAGAATCCTTCTTCTAGCCAAGTCAGCTGCCTTGGAGCGTGCTGCGATCCCATATACCACATTGAGAACTAGCATCGTATACAGAAGTCGCATCGTTTTTAGCGTTCAGCAGCACTCTCAACGATAAAGTTCAAAAACACTATCTGTTTGCCGACGGTTTAACATGGCGGTGTGTAACAATGTCAGTGTGCCAGAAACAGCGTGCTTCAATCCAGTTTCGAATACGAGTAATTCGTCCACATAAGGAGTACCCTCAGCATGACAATACCAGACCACACACGATACGCTATGTGATCAAAAGTATCCGGACACCTGGCTGACAATGACTTACAAGTCCGTGGCACCCTCCATTGGCAATGCTGGAATTCAGTACGGTGTTGACCCACCCTTAGCCTTGATGACAGCTTCCACTCTCGCAGGAATGCGTTTAATCAGGTGCTGGAAGGTTTCTTGGGGAATGGCAGCCCATTCTTCACGGAGTTCTGCACTGAGAGGTATCGATGTCGGTCGGTGAGGCCTGGCACGAAGTCGGCGTTCCAAAACATCCCAAAGGTGTTCTGTAGGATTCATGTCAGGACTCTGTGCAGGCCAGTCCATTGCAACGATGTTACTAACCACTTCGCCACAGGCCGTGCATTCTGAACAGATGCTGGATTGTGTTGAAAGATACAATCGCCATCCCCGAATTGCTCTTCAACAGTGGGAAGCAAGAACATGCTTAAAACATCAGTGTAGGCCTGTGCTGTGATAGTGCCACGCAAAACAACAAGGCGTGTAAGCCCCCTCCATGAAAAACACGACCACACCTTAACACCACCGCCTCCAAATTTTATTGTGGGCATTACACACGCTGGCAGATGAAGTTCACCGGACATTCGCCATACCCACATCCTGCCAGCGGATCGTCACATTGTGTATCGTAATTCGTCACTCCACACAACATTTTTCTACTGTTCAATCGTCCAATGCTTACGCTCCTTACATCAAGCGAGGCGTGGTTTGGCATTTACGGGCGTGATGTGTGGCTTATGAGCAGCCGCTCGACCATGAATTCCAAGTTTTCTCACCTCCCGCGTAATTGTTATAGTAGCCGGCCGCGGTGGTCTCGCGGTTCTAGGCGCGCAGTCCGGAACCGTGTGACTGCTACGGTCGCAGGTTCGAATCCTGCCTCGGTCATGGATGTGTGTGATGTCCTTAGGTTAGTTAGGTTTAAGTAGTTCTAAGTTCTAGGGGACTGATGACCAACGCAGTTGAGTCCCATAGTGAAAAAAAAAAATTGTTATAGTACTTGCAGTGGATCCTGTGTGTCAGTCTGGATACATGTCTGCCTATTACACATTACGACCCTCTTGAAATGTCGGCGGTGTCTTTCAGTCAACAGACGAGGTCGGCCTGTACGCTTTTGTGCTGTACGTGTCCCTTCACGTTCCCGTTTCACTATCACATCGGAAATAGTGGACGTAGGGATGTTTCGGAGTGTGGAAATCTCGCGTACAGACGTATGACACAAGTAACACCCAATTACCTGACCATGTTCGAAGTCCGTGAGTTCTGCGGAGAGCCTCAGTCTGCTACCTCACGATGTCTAATGCTACTGAGGTCGCTGATTGGAGTACCTGGCAGTAGGTGGCAGCACAATGCATCTAATATAAAGAACGTATGTTTTTGGGGGTGTCCGGATACTTTTGCACACACAGTGTCTGTGTAACAATCCGACGCCTTGGTTTTCACTGTCCTCGATCATCTTGCATACAGTCCCGATTTGGCTCCCATCCGATTTTCACCTGTTTCCAAAACTTAAAGAGCACCTTCGAGGACTTCACGTTGATAGTAATGAAGCAGTGCAAAGATGAGGCTGTGGCACCATCAACGAAGTCAACATTCCACAGTGACGGTATCAATCACCTGTTCTTTTTTGGAAGAGGAGGAGGAGGAAATTAGTGTTTAACGTCTCGTTGGCAACGAGGTCATTGGAGACGGAGCACAAGCTCGGATTAGGGAACGATGGGAAGGAAATCGGCCATGCCCTTTCAAAGGAACTATCCAGGAATTTGCCTGAAGTGATCTAGGGAGATCACGGAAGACCTAAGTCAGGATGGCCGGACTCGGGATTGAACCGTCGTCCTCCAGAATGCGAGTCCAGAGTGCTAACCACTGCGCCACCTCGCTCGGTCTCGTTGGGAGAAATGTGTTCGTCATCTGGGTGACTATGCTGAGGAATAAATATGTAGATATTAAGAATAAAGATGTAAAAGTTTCATAAATTCTGTTTAATTCAAAAAGATTTAAGAATTTTCACATAAAAAATTCGGGGTATTACTTTTCAGCACGCCCTCCTAACTTTCAACAAGTACATTTCGTACTTTTGCACACGTTGCTACTGACATAATGAATACCACTAGAGAGAAAGCAGCAGAAAAGATTGTATTAGAAAGAATTATTAAGTGGTTCCCTGAAAATGGACTACCCCTAAATTTTGAGGAAACACACTGTATTCAGATCTGTGCAGTAAATGGAGTCGTGCCAACAATTGATGTAGCACCTGAGTAAGGGTCAGTAAGTAGGGTAGAATGCTCCAAATTTTAAGGCGTACACATTGATGAAAACTGAACTAGAAGAGTCATATTGTATGGTGTGGAACTGAGAACCTAGAAACGACGGTGAGGCTTCGTCCCCGCCGTAGCCTCAGTGGTACAGAACCCCACAACAGGCTACAACAGTCATTTCACCCCACCGCCGCGAGACAACGAACCCAGATGCGTGTAACCCCAATGTTTGTGTGGTAGAGTTATTATGGTGCACGCGTTAAGTCGGGATAGTATTTACGCAGTAATCGCCGACATGGTATAACTGATGCGCAATAAGGGAACCAGCCTGCATTCGCCGAGACAGATGGAAAAACGCCTTAAAACCATCCACAGGCTGGCCGGCACACCAGGCCTAGACACTAATCCGCCGAGTGGATTCGTGCCGGGGACCGGCACGCCTTCCCACCCGGAAAGCAGTGCGTTGGACCGTACGGCTAACCGGGCGGGTTCAAATGGCTCTGAGCACTATGGGATTTAACATCTATGGTCATCAGTCCCCTGGAACTTAGAACTACTTAAACCTAACTAACCTAAGGACAGCACACAACACCCAGTCATCACGAGGCAGAGAAAATCCCTGACCCCGCCGGGAATCGAACCCGGGAACCCGGGCGTGGGAAGCGAGAACGCTACCTCATGACCGGGCGGGCAGAAGAGGCATATTACAGAGCTTCTCAAACAATTAAGTTCAACGACTTCTGCTCTTCGGGTAATTGCTACCCTTGAAAAGAGTATCGATTGTACAAAAGCGTGCAGTAACGCTCGTATGTGAAGCTCACCTGCTATCGTCACGTTGATGTGACTTCAGGTAGTTGGGCGTTTTGACTGTATCATCACAGTATATTATATTCGCTACTGAAAATGATCCATCACAATTTGAGAAAAAAATAATGATACTCATATATGCACCGCTAGAGGAAAAACTGGCCTTCACTACCAATTATTAAAGGTGCCAGAGGCGCAAAAAGGAGATCAATTTGAAGCGAAAAATTTTTTGATCATTTGTTCAATACCACAAAATGACTGACAGGTAGCACGTCAACTTTTAAATCTGTCTTAAAATCATTTCCCCTGGACAACTACCGTTTAAAAAGGCAAGATGTTGTTTCCGGGAATTCCAAGATCCTATTAAAATCTCTACCGTAGTCCTTGAGACTAGACAGACAGACAAAACGAAGTTTAAGTATTTAGGGAGAGGAGATTTAATTAAATGTTTTGGTGTGCTCACTCAAACATGACTACAACTTACGTTGGATACTTGCATACAGTGATATCTTTTATTTATGCTTTCAACGCGTGACGAACGCAGTGTATGTTCTAATGGCAAAGAGGTATTTCATATGTGATATAATTACAGTTACACATATGTGATATAATTACACATATGTGATATAATTACAGTTACACAATTTCCCCTTACTAGTATGGTGAAACATTTCTTCTTTCCAAATTTGATGATTCAAGGTCAGCAGGAAATACTCTTTAAATTTTGATGAGTGAATTTGCGAATGTCAAAATATGTGACATAAATGACCGTTTGTTTATTGATTTGACTTGGAAGCTTAAGTGTTTTTCACCGCCAAGGGACAATAGAACGCGGCGCGGGATTAGCCGAGCGGTCTAAGGCGCTGCAGTCATGGACTGTGCTCCGGCTGGTCCCGGCGGAGGTTAGAGTCCTCCCTCGGACATGGGTGTGTATGTTTGTCCTTAGGATAATTTAGGTTAGGTAGTGTGTAAGCTTAGGGACTGATGACCTTAGCAGTTAAGTCCCATAAGATTTCACACACATTTGAACATTTTTTGTAAAAATTGTAGAGAGAGGCTAAAGCTTCAATATAGCAAGCAGATTCGCATGGATAAATAGCGCAGCAGTTATGTAGAGATAAAGAAACTTGTACAGGACAGCCGGCCGCGGTGGCCGAGCGGTTCTAGGCGCTTTAGTCCGGAACCGCGCGACTGCTACGGTCGCAGGTTCGAATTCTGCCTCAGGCATGAATGTGTGCGATGTCCTTAGGTTAGTTAGGTTTAAGTAGTTCTAGTTTCTAGGGGACTGATGACCTCAGATGTTATGTCCCATAGTGCTCGGAGCCATTTTGTACAGGACAGACTGCCGGCCGGAGTGGCCGTGCGGTTCTAGGCGCTACAGTCTGGAACTGAGCGACCACTACGGTCGCAGGTTCGAATCCTGCCTCGGGCATGGATGTGTGTGATGTCCTTAGGTTAGTTAGCTTTAATTAGTTCTAAGTTCTAGGCGACTGATGACCTCAGACGTTAAGTCGCATAGTGCTCAGAGCCATTTGAACCATTTTTGCAGGACAGACTAGACCGGAGAGGTGCATCAAGCCAATCTTTGTACTGAAGATTTCAACAGTAACAAATGGAAATGGATATAAATTAGCTTTCTAGGATTTTAGCTACCCAGTGTAAAGAGAACATTAGAATTGCTTACAGGAATATGTATACGAAAAAGACTCATTTCAAAAAATGGTTCAAATGGCTCTAAGCACCATGGGACTTAACATCTGGGGTCATCACTCCCCTAGACGTAGAACTACTTAAACCTAACTAACCTAAGGACATCACACACATCCATGCCCGAGGCAGGATTCGAACCTGCGACCGTAGCAGCAACGCGGTTCCGGACAGAAGCGCCTAGAACCGCTCGGACACGGTACATGTAGTGCGATCGACCACCGTGTCATCCTGTACAACTTGCCTTATTCGAATGCCGTATGAAGGAGCATGGTGTCAGTTTCCCGGCCCTTGGAGCCACTATTCACATTGAAGAAGCTCCTCTTTCAAGTAGCTCCTCATTTGGCGTCACGACGCTGAACCCATGGAGAAAAAACAATACAAGACAGTACTGGGAGCTGAACCGGGGACTATCATATGCCAGTCAAAAGCTCTGTCCTGGCAGCTATGGAGGCGTACAAGAGAGAGTGATGCTGACATATTTTACTTTGCTGTCAGCTTCACGGTAACGTGTTAATGACAAGTGATGGCGGCAGAGGCGGACTCTCCAGTGCTCCACTACGGCGCCGGCCGGCCTGCCACGTTTCGCGCTGTGTCCACACTCAGCCCTGCAGACCGCCCGCCCGCACACAGCACCCTCCGCCCCCGACCGCGGGGGCGGCCATCGCGCCCAGGCGCGCGCTGTTTTACGGCTCTCACGCAGAGCGGCCGACAGTTTTTAGTGCGCCGTCCTGCCTTCTGCTTTATGTCACTATCTGTGGCGCCACCAGCCACGATTTTATGCTCCCGTAGCAGTTTCCTTTTTTCCCTTTTCCTTTTTTCTTTCCCTTGCGCTCTCATTTCGATCGTGACGGCGGATATTGAAATATGATTTCTGGCGACGACGGTGTGAGAATAGATGGCGCCCCTCGGCTGCTATTGGAAAAACTACTTGCGCCCGCGCGCCGGTACAGTCGGCGTAACAGGCTCCATACTCCGGGCCTCTACTTCCGTTGTCGAGGTAGGTGACACCGGGTAGGCGCTACCGAGCCCTGCTGTCTTCCACATCTCTTGCGAGTTCATGTGGCGAAAATAAGAGGAGCTTACCCCTGTTTGCAGGCGCGGTAAATATTAACAGGCAGCCGAGATTTTAAATTAATATCAGACTCTGTGAGACACGGGTGGATAACCAGCGATCAGCGGCCGGATTCGGGACGTGATTGGATCCAGTCCGGCAGGCGGAAGAAATTCGTGCGAGAGACATCGGACGCCTTGCACGTATTCCGCCAAGGACGCGTTTTCTGGATATTTTCGCCGATATTCGGCTCGCATCGTGTTTGAAATAGAGGAAGTTTTGCTTACACCGCGCAAGCGAAACGCCGTTGTGCCGCCGCTGGATTATAACATGTTTCCAGTCTGAGCGTTTCATTTATTTAACATTCAGAAAGAATCAATGCCATTGTGATCAGTCATATTTGCTAATACTGTTTGTCGATATTGACACATGAAATTTCAAACACTTGACTTAGCTGTCTGTGGCCAAAAAATGCACAATTACTCCTAATTGCTTGTCAAAATCCCTCTGAGCACTACGGGACTTAACGTCTGACGTCATCAGTCCCCTAGAACTTAGAACTACTTAAACCTAACTAACCTAAGGAGATCAGACACATCCATGCCCGAGGCAGGATTTTAACCTGCGACCGTAGAACCGCTCTGCCACAGCGGCCGGCAATTGCTTGTCGGTTACAATTGCGTTTCGGAACGTCTTGTTTTGTTTTCCTACTTTTTCTTGTATTAATATTAGTAAATAATTCTTGCAGACGTACACTGAAGAGCCAAAGAAACTGGTACAGGCATGCGTATTCAAATACAGAGATATGTAAACAGACAACAAGTGTCTGACGCAGTTGTTAGATCAGTTACTGCTGCTACGATGAAGGTTATCAAGTTTGAAGTCCGTTTGAACGTCGTATTATAGTCGGCGCACGAGCAATGGGAGACAGCATCTCCCACATAGTGACGAAGAGGGGTTTTTCCCGTAAGACCATTACACTAGCGTATAATGAATAATAGGACTCCGTTACAACATCAATCTCCGACATCGCTTCGGCTGGAAGAAGACCCTGCAAGAACGGGACCAACAACGACCGAAGAGACAGAAGTGCAACTCTTCTGCAAATTGATGCAGGTTTCAATGGTGGGCCTTCAACAAGTGTCAGCATGCGAACCATTCGATGAAACATCATCGATATGGGCTTTCGGGGCCGAAGACATACTCGTGTACCATTGATGACTGCACGATACAAAGCTCTACGCATCGCCTGGTCCCGTCAACACCGACATCGGACTGCTACTGACTGGAAACATACACTGCTGGCCACCGTAAATGCAACACCAAGAAAGACAAGAGGTAGCACATCAAGATTTATTTTGTAGATAACATGTTGACCAAGTATCAAATGATTACGTTTACAGACGTCTGTGACATGTGGTTCCTGCTAGAATCAGTAGCCAGAGTAGCCGCCATTGTTGGAGATCACCGCTGCCACACGTCTCTGCATTGAGTCAAAGAGACGTTGGATGTGTTCCTGGGGTACAGCAGCCCAAGCAGCTTCCACACGTTGCCAAAGATCATCTGGTGTGGCAGCTGGGGATGTAATCTGGGTCACTCGTTGAGCAACCATGGACCACGTGTTTTCTATCGGCGAAAGATCCGGAAAGCGAGCCGGCCAGGGAAGCAATTCAATCTGGTTATTGACAAAGAACCTTTGGACAATGCGTGCCACGTGTGGTCGCGCATTATCCTGTTGAAATATGGCCGTGGCCGAGCCCTGAAGGTAAGGAAGGACAACTGGCTCCAGCACCTCGGATATGTAGCGCCGGCTATTTAAAGTACCGGCAATGCGTACTAGAGGCGTGCGAGAGCAATATCCAATACCGCCCCATACCATAATACCCGGTGCAAGACCAGTGTGGCGGTGCATAATGCAGCTGTCCAGCATCCTCTCTCCACGGTGTCTCCACACTCGAATACGACCATCGTGGTGCTGCAGACAGAAGCGTGCCTCGTCAGTAAAGACAACGTCATTCCATTCTGCCGTCCACATCCGTCGGTCATCACACCATTGGCGACGGAGACGTCTGTGGTTCTGCGTCAATGGTAGACGAAGCAATGGACGTCTTGCGGACAGACCACTCTGCTGTAAACGGCGTCGAATGGTACGCGCAGACACTGGATGATGCGTTACAGACGCAATGTGCTGTGCTATGGTTCGGGATGTCACTGAGCGATCCGTCACTGCCATGCGCACAATTTGCCTATCAGCACGTGCAGTGGTGCACCGAGGTGAATGCGATCGACCACGTCGGTCCGTCGTACCCTCCTGCATCCAACGGTCACATATCCGCATTACAGTTGTTTGGTTTCGTCCAACACGACTAGCGATTTCTCTGTATGATAATCCACAATCTCGGTAAGCCACTATCCTTCCTCTGTCGAACTCGGATATTTGATCAAAAGATGTTCGCTGTTGTCTACGAGGCATAACTGATCGTCTTGTGAAACAACCACAAGGTAAACACAAGTGCCGAACGCACACTCGTCGAAATCGCCAAGCCTTCAATGGCGCTATGAGGTGGCGCCACAGACGCGCGTGATGTGCGTCTGCGCTGAAATTCTAATCAGTTGCATATCTCATCGCTGCAAACCCATGGTGTAAATTTCACTTGATTCGGATGCTTCCTTCAGGGTGTTGCATTTACGGTGGCCAGCAGTGTATTTCCTGGTCGGACGAGTCTAGTTTCAGATTGCATCGAGCGGATGGAAGTGTACGGGTATGGAGACTACTTCATGAATCCATGGTCCCTGCATGTCAGCAGGGGACTGTTCAAGCTGGCGGGCTCTCTCTAATGGTGTGGGGTGTGTGTGCAGTTGGAGTGATATGGGACCCTTGATACGTCTAGATACGACGGTGACAAGTGACCGTGCGTAAGCATCCTGTGTGATCGCCTGCGTCAATTCAAATCCATTGTGAATTCCGACACACTTGGGTAATTCCAGCAGGGCAATGCGACAACCCACATCTCCAGAATTGCTACGGAGTGGCTTCAGGAACACTCTTCTGAGTTTAAACAGCTCTACTGGCCACTAAGCTCATAAGACATGAACATCGTTGAGCATATCTGGGATGCCTTGCAACTTGTTGTTCAGAAGAGATCTCCACCCTCTCGTACTCATATGGATTTATGAACAGCCCTGCAAGATTCATGGTGCAAATTCCTTCCAGAAATACTTCAGACTTAGTCGCGTCCATTCCACGTTGTGTTGCGGCACTTCTGCTTGCTTGTTAGGGCACTACACGATATTAGGCAGGCCTACCTGTTTTTTTTCTTTTTTTCTTTTTTGGCTATTCACTGTAAACTGGAGGTAATTTGTAATGAATTGGCTACAACGAATTGCTTTTATTTGTATTTATTTTACAAATATGACATTTCAGGACGGCTCGTATGCCATCTTCACATGTTTACGTTTATTTACGTGTCGTGATCATTGTTTCTTTACTAACGGCGTTGAAGAATTTTATAACGGACTTTCCAATACAGTTACTGTAAAACGTCGTACGTAAAGACACAGTATTCACTGTGTACACTACTGGCCATTAAAATTACTACACCACGAAGATGACGTGCTACAGACGCGAAATATAACCGACAAGAAGAAGATGCTGTGATATGCAAATGATTAGCTTCTTTCAGAGCATTCACACAAGGTTGGCGCCGGTGGCGACACCTACAACGTGCTGACATGAGGGAAGTTTCCAACCGATTTCTCATACACAAACAGCAGTTGACCGGCGTGTAAGGAGGAGAAATGTGTGCCATCACGTTTCCGACTTTGATAAAGATCGGATTGTAGCCTATCGCGATTGCGGTTTATCGTATTGCGACATTGCTACTCGGGTTGCTCGAGATCCAATGACTGTTAGCAGAATATGGAATCGGTGGGTTCAGGACGGTAATACGGAACGCCGTGCTGGATCCCAACGGCCTCGTATCCCTAGCAGTCGAGATGACAGGCATCTTATCCGCATGGCTGTAACGGCTCGTGCAGCCACGTCTCGATCCCTGAGTCAACAGATGGGGACGTTTGCAAGACAACAACCATCTACACGAACTGTTCGACGACGCTTGCAGGAGCATGGACCATCAGCTCGGAGACCATGGCTGCGGTCACCATTGACGCTGCATCACAGACAGGAGCGCCCGCGATGGTGTACTCAACGACGAAGCTGGGTGCACGAATGACAAAACGTTATTTTTTCGGATGAATCCAGGTTCTGTTTACAGCATCCTGATGGTCTCATCCGTGTTTGGTGACATCGCGGTGAATGCACATTGGAAGCGTGCAGGATAATGCACGACCGCATGTTGCAGGTCCTGTACTGGCCCTTCTGGATACAGAAAATGTTCGACTGCTGCCCTGGCCAGCACATTCTCCAGATCTCTCACCAACGGAAAACGTCTGGTCAATGGTGGCCGAGCAACTGTTTCGTCACAATACGCGAATCACTACTCCTGATGAACTGTGGTATCGTGTTGAAGCTGCATGGGCAGCTGTACCTGTACACGCCATCCAAGCTCTGTTTGACACAATGCCCAGGCATAACAAGGCCGTTATCACGTCTAGAGGTGGTTCTTCTGGGTACTGATTTCTCAGGATCTATGCACCCAAATTGCCTGAAAATGTAATCATATGTCAATTCTAGTATAATACACTCCTGGAAATGGAAAAAAGAACACATTGACACCGGTGTGTCAGACCCACCATACTTGCTCCGGACACTGCGAGAGGGCTGTACAAGCAATGATCACACGCACGGCACAGCGGACACACCAGGAACCGCGGTGTTGGCCGTCGAATGGCGCTAGTTGCGCAGCATTTGTGCACCGCCGCCGTCAGTGTCAGCCAGTTTGCCGTGGCATACGGAGCTCCATCGCAGTCGTTAACACTGGTAGCATGCCGCGACAGCGTGGACGTGAACCGTATGTGCAGTTGACGGACTCTGAGCGAGGGCGTATAGTGGGCATGCGGGAGGCCGGGTGGACGTACCGCCGAATTGCTCAACACGTGGGGCGTGAGGTCTCCACAGTACATCGATGTTGTCGCCAGTGGTCGGCGGAAGGTGCACGTGCCCGTCGACCTGGGACCGGACCGCAGCGACGCACGGATGCACGCCAAGACCGTAGGATCCTACGCAGTGCCGTAGGGGACCGCACCGCCACTTCCCAGCAAATTAGGGACACTGTTGCTCCTGGGGTATCGGCGAGGACCATTCGCAACCGTTTCCATGAAGCTGGGCTACGGTCCCGCACACCGTTAGGCCGTGTTCCGCTCACGCCCCAACATCGTGCAGCCCGCCTCCAGTGGTGTCGCGACAGGCGTGAATGGAGGGACGAATGGAGACGTGTCGTCTTCAGCGATGAGAGTCGCTTCTGCCTTGGTGCCAATGATGGTCGTATGCGTGTTTGGCGCCGTGCAGGTGAGCGCCACAATCAGGACTGCATACGACCGAGGCACACAGGGCCAACACCCGGCATCATGGTGTGGGGAGCGATCTCCTACACTGGCCGTACACCACTGGTGATCGTCGAGGGGACACTGAATAGTGCACGGTACATCCAAACCGTCATCGAACCCATCGTTCTACCATTCCTAGACCGGCAAGGGAACTTGCTGTTCCAACAGGACAATGCACGTCCGCATGTATCCCGTGCCACCCAACGTGCTCTAGAAGGTGTAAGTCAACTACCCTGGCCAGCAAGATCTCCGGATCTGTCCCCCATTGAGCATGTTTGGGACTGGATGAAGCGTCGTCTCACGCGGTCTGCACGTCCAGCACGAACGCTGGTCCAACTGAGGCGCCAGGTGGAAATGGCATGGCAAGCCGTTCCACAGGACTACATCCGCATCTCTACGATCGTCTCCATGGGAGAATAGCAGCCTGCATTGCTGCGAAAGGTGGATATACACTGTACTAGTGCCGACATTGTGCATGCTCTGTTGCCTGTGTCTATGTGCCTGTGGTTCTGTCAGTGTGATCATGTGATGTATCTGACCCCAGGAATGTGTCAATAAAGTTTCCCCTTCCTGGGACAATGAATTCACGGTGTTCTTATTTCAATTTCCAGGAGTGTATATTTGTCCAATGAATACCCGTTTATCATCTGCACTTCTTCTTGGTGTAGCAATTTTAATGGCCTAGACTGAACATTTATATAAAAATAAATGTCTGAAGAGGGGGTAAACATAAAATGAATTTATTCTCAAAAATGTTTTTTTTGGGGCATAATTTGTTTTCTTGGTGCGTCAGGAAAGGAGCGACGTTCATATCGGTGCGTTATGCTTAAAAATTATCGTCACCGACGTAGCAGTTTTTACTTTACTTTCTTGGCGCGCTATTATAGCTTCGCGTGACGAGGCGGTCCGCGAGCTTAAGTGTATGAAGCAGCAGCGTAGATTAGCAAAGGTTGCTCGTTTGTGCTGTGAGGCGTCGCCAGTTCTCCTACTTGCAGGCGGTTCCTGATTTTAGAACTCGGAAAGGTGGCATGATACCACAAACAAATAAGCCAGAAATTAAGGAATAATGAAAATAGAGACATACTCTGGAAACAGAATTGAGCAAAACACAATATTCAGCCGAGGGCAGCTTTACACTAACCGATGGTACCAGCCCAGCGTATAGGATCCCAGCTCAGAAGCGGAGTTGAACAGCAAGCTGTACGTGTTCCGAGCCACGAAAACAATGCCCTCCGGTGGAATACACGCAAATTTACATGATAACATGCAAGATTGAAGAAAATGTGTTCGAAATGTGAACTGCGAGATTTTCTTCCAGTATAGTTTTAGTTTTACACGTACCATAATTTTATTTTATCTTTGTAACTGTTTTGTTTCAGAACAGCGTCTTTATCGCCTTCATGTACGACACAAGAGAAGGTGACATCTCCTAACGTGATTACTCGCACTCTTTACAATGATTGTGGATGTACATTAATAAGTACTGGAGATTTCACACATAAAACTGGCAGGTTGGTTCAAATGGTTCAAATGGCTCTGAGCACTATGGGACTCAACTGCTGAGGTCATTAGTCCCCTAGAACTTAGAACTAGTTAAACCTAACTAACCTAAGGACATCACAAACATCCATGCCCTAGGCAGGATTCGAACCTGCGCCGTAGCGGTCTTGCGGTTCCAGACTGCAGCGCCTTTAACCGCACGGCCAAAAACTGGCAGGTTGCTCTGCCACTACGAGAGCTGCTGCAAAGTAAAACCTCCGAATTTTTTATGTGCAAACTCTTAAAATCAATCTTTATTAACATTCTACATCTTTATTAATCATGTCTACATACAGGGTGTTTCAAAAATGAACGGTATATTTGAAACGGCAATAAAAACTAAACGAGCAGCGATAGAAATACACCGTTTGTTGCAATATGCTTGGGACAACAGTACATTTTCAGGCGGACAAACTTTCGAAATTACAGTAGCTACAATTTTCAACAACAGATGGCGCTGCAAGTGATGTGAAAGATATAGACGACAACGCAGTCTGTGGGTGCGCCATTCTGTACGTCGTCTTTCTGCTGTAAGCGTGTGCTGTTCACAACGTGCAAGTGTGCTGTAGACAACATGGTTTATTCCTTAGAACAGAGGATTTTTCTGGTGTTGGAATTCTACCACCTAGAACACAGTGTTGTTGCAACAAGACGAAGTTTTCAACGGAGGTTTAATGTAACCAAAGGACCGAAAAGCGATACAATAAAGGATCTGTTTGAACAATTTCAACGGACTGGGAACGTGACGGATGAATGTGCTGGAAAGGTAGGGCGACCGCGTATGGCAACCACAGAGGGCAACGCGCAGCTAGTGCAGCAGGTGATCCAACAGCGGCCTCGGGTTTCCGTTCGCCGTGTTGCAGCTGCGGTCCAAATGACGCCAACGTCCACGTATCGTCTCATGCGCCAGAGTTTACACCTCTATCCATACAAAATTCAAACGCAGCAACCCCTCAGCGCCGCTACCATTGCTGCACGAGAGACATTCGCTAACGATATAGTGCACAGGATTGATGACGGCGATATGCATGTGGGCAGCATTTGGTTTACTGACGAAGCTTATTTTTACCTGGACGGCTTCGTCAATAAACAGAAGTGGCGCATATGGGGAACCGAAAAGCCCCATGTTGCAGTCCCATCGTCCCTGCATCCTCAAAAAGTACTGGAGTGGGCTGCCATTTCTTCCAAAGGAGTCATTGGCCCATTTTTCAGATCCGAAACGATTACTGCATCACGCTATCTGGACATTCTTCGTGAATTTGTGGCGGTACAAACTGCCTTAGACGACACTGCGAACACCTCGTGGTTTATGCAAGATGGTGCCCGGCCACATCGCACGGCCGACGTCTTTAATTTCCTGAATGAATATTTCGATGATCGTGTGATTGCTTTGGGCTATCCGAAACATACAGGAGGCGGCGTGGATTGGCCTCCCTATTCGCCAGACATGAACCCCTGTGACTTCTTTCTGGGGGGACACTTGAAAGACCAGGTGTACCGCCAGAATCCAGAAACAATTGAACAGCTGAAGCAGTACATCTCATCTGCATGTGAAGCCATTCCGCCAGACACGTTGTCAAAGGTTTCGGGTAATTTCATTCAGAGACTACGCCATATTATTGCTACGCATGGTGGATATGTGGAAAATATCGTACTATAGAGTTTCCCAGACCGCAGCGCCATCTGTTGTTGAAAATTGTAACTACTGTAATTTCGAAAGTTTGTCTGCCTGAAAATGTACTGTTGTCCCAAGCATATTGCAACAAACGGTGTATTTCTATCGCTGCTCGTTTAGTTTTTATTGCCGTTTCAAATATACCGGTCATTTTTGAAACACCCTGTATTTGCAGTACTCTGCCACTAGGAGGCTCCGAACTATAGCGTGTAACATGGCCGTGTGTAACGCAACTATGTCGGTGCGTGAGAAACAAATTGCTATAATCGAGTTTCGAATTCAAAGACTTCGTACAGCCTCTCCTTCAGCATGACGAAGAAGACCACATATGAGCGTTGCGGCACCTGCAACCATCTGACTCCTTGGGTTCACTGCCATCGATCATCCTGCACTCAGTCCCGACTTGGTCCCGTCCAATTTTCATGTTTCCAGAACTGAAAGAACACCTTCGAGGACTTCACTCTGATAGCGATAAAGCGGTGTAAAGAGAGGTGTGGTTGTGTCTTCTCAACAAACGTTCTATAATGACGGAATCAACCAAGAGGTCTCTCGTTGGCAGAAATGTGTTCGTCGACAGGTTGGTTTTGTTGGGAAATAAACATGAAGACATAAAGATGTAGACTGTGAATAAAGTTTCTTCAATTTAAGAAGCTTTCAGAAACTTCACTTAAAACATTCGGAGGCATTACTTTTCAGCACGCTCTCATGTAGTGGTTTACCTGCATGCTGTTACAGACTGTGTGTGTGTGTGTGTGTTCAAAAAAATGGTTCAAATGGCTCTGAGCACTATGGGACTTAACATCTATGGTCATCGGTCCCCTAGAACTTAGAACTACTTAAACCTAACTAACCTAAGGACAGCACACAACACCCAGTTATCACGAGGCCGCCGGGAATCGAACCCGGGAACCCGGGCGTGAGAAGCGAGAACGCTACCGCACGACCACGAGCTGCGGTGTGTGTGTGTATCGAACCGGGGAGCTAGAAACGACGGAGAGGCTGCGTCCCCGCCGTAGCCCTCAGTGGTACACAACTCCACAACAGGCTACAGCAGTCCACCCACCCCACCGCCGCCCCACACCGAACCCAGGGTTATTGTGAAATTCGGCCCCCAGTGGAACACCCCCCCCCCCTTTTCCCCCACCGGGAACGTCTCATACCAGACGAGTATAGCCCCAAGTGTTTGTGTGGGAGAGTAATTACGGTGTACGCATATGTGGAGACAGTGCCTGTGCAGCTATCGCCGACATAGTGTAAATGAGGAGGAATAAGGGGAACCAGCCCGCATTTGCCGGGGCAGATGGAAAACCGCCTTAAAAACCATCCTCAGGCTGGCTGGCACACCGGAACTCGACTCTAATCCGCCGGGCGCATTCGTGCCGGGGACCGGCGGGACTTCCCGCTCGGGAAGCAGCGCGTTAGGACGCGCTTCTAGCCGGGCGGATTGTATTTCGGGTTACTTATATAAGGTCGAACTTTGGTTTCCTGTTATTAGTTTTAACAGTAATTTGAACGAAGGTGGTAATTGAACCGTAAAATTACTACTGGTTCACCAAAGGTTATTAATCTCAATCAATACAAAAAATGTAAAGTGGAAGTAGGTCCCACGGAATAACTTGCGAAATTACACAGAATTTTCAGTAACACTCTTTATTCAAATTTGGTGCAAGACTTTGTGATATTTGCTTAAAAAAGACCAACAATCATTTAACAAATAAGTCACAATTTACGATACGAAATTACTATAAAAAATTTCACGCCAGTAAAAGGCAAGTACAGGAAAGCAATTTAACGTATACAACGCGACGCTGTATAATATTTCAAGCCCAGCTAAATTACAGGGGAATTTTATTCCATTCATTAAATGGCGCAGAATCTAACTTGTCTGCAACATATAAAGACAATCCTGTTTACAAAAGTTCTCAAAATAGAAAAACCACACTCACAGTTAATAACATTAACATTTCCAAAATATATAAAAAACCAAATTTTACAAATTTCTGCCCGTTGACTTACGGCAAACACAAACGCTCGCCAAGTAGGACTTGCGAACTTTTACATTTTCCTTTCAAGGCAACAATTTCTACCCGTAATGAAATGGCGAACTTTTGCATGGCAAGTAAACACACTAACAACCATCTACCTGTATAAACCACATAAGTACATTGAGTGCCGGCCGATGTGGCCGAGCGGTTCTAGGCGCTTCAGTCCGGAACCGCGCTGCTGCTACGGTCGCAGGTTCGAATCCTGCCTCGGGCATGGATGTGTGTAATGTCTTTAGGTTAGTTAGGTTTAAGTAGTTCTAAGTCAAGGGGACTGATGACCTCAGATGTTAAGTCCCATAGTGCTCAGAGCCATTTGAGCCACATTGAGTAAAAGCCTTAAAAGGTATTGAATTGGAAAAACACACAACAGTTTCTGCTGACTAGAAACAATATAGAAAAATCCATTACGGCGTACATTAACAACCTTGCTTAATTATAGCCAAATATACATAAACACAAATTTACGTAAGTTACAGCTTCCAGATGAACAGCAATTCGTCATGCAATTGACTAGTTCTTACCACGAGGCAAAAGGAATCTTCCTTCTTTCTTAGAGTACCTTTTAGACGTGAGTCTACTGATAATAGTTATGGCAGGCGAGAGAGTGGATCAGGGCATAGTGCCTTACATTTTAAACAGTACAGTCATGGATGCCTTAGACTTTCGCAGACATGGCAGAGGCTAACAGTCGAATAAACCCGTATGTAAGCTGGGAGGGGAAAGAAACAATCCGAATCACAGATTTACCCTGACTCCCCCCTTTTCGACCTCAAAAGGGGACAAACGGACGACCCTTTTTAATATTACCACCTTCCCGCGGTGGGCAGACGAGAATGAATGGCGGGAAAGCGCCAAAAAATACGGCTGGTATAATCAACAAGAATAAGTAAATTGAATTCAATTAAACTTCATAAAATCTTAAAATCTGTTAGCAATCAATACTCAACTTCTGGTGCGTTACGACTTCCAGGACTGAACCAACGCTGCACCTCCAAATGCTCTACCCGCTGCCAGCCGTTTCAACGGACGCAGGAAGGCGCGCCGATTTTCAGAACCTCCTCGTCGGTCGACAGCATACGGCCGAACTGCAAATTAGGCCCCTCGCGGACCCACGCTCAGGAAGATTCCTTTCGCGACGAGCAGTTAACGCCCCATACCACGGAGCCACTGCTCGTGTCGCTTACGCTGATGCCGCGGTCTGCGTGCTGTCCCTCTAGCACCGGCAAAGAAGTCGCTTCTTGATGCCCCTACTGCCAACACACACGAGAGCTTTTTTTTTCTTTTTTTCTTTATTGTGATTTTAAAACCTGTGGAACAGGTAGGCTGGCAGCAGCACAATACGCCGCTCTTCAGCCGAAGAGAGTACAATGATATAAACAGAGAAGATACATCACATGGAAAAACGGCGGGAAAAAACAGTAGACACATGAACATAAAAAAACATGAAGCCGTTCACACTCGATGACAATCCACACTACGAACTGTTGACACGACGCACAAACACTGAAAAAGACGATGGCACTGGTGAACGATGGAGTGTGACGGTGAACACTGAACACTAAACATGACGGCACACACGAAACACTGATGGCGGTGATCTCCGGCGCGCGAATGTCCACTTAGCGTGTGCGAGTCCGGGGACCTGCCAAGAGGGGAACAGGGGTGAGGTGGGGGAGAGGGGAGAAATAGGATGCCAATGGCTGAGGAGATGGGGGCAGGAGGAGAGGGACAGGGGAGGGGAAGCCCGGGGGAGGAGGGGGGAGAAAGGGAGGAGGGAGGGAAAAGGGAGAGAAGGGAGGGAGGGTGCCCAGAGGAGCAAGCACAGGAGGAGGGCGGGAGGATCAAAGTTGGTAGGAAGGGTAGATGGAGGGGAGGAGGGCATTATCAGGGAGGGGGAGCTGGCGGAAGCCACCTTGGGAGAGGGTAAGGAGGGTGGAGAGATGGAGACCGGGTGGGACGTGCGAATAGAGGCGCGGCAGCGGGCGGGGGTGGGAGAGGATCGGGGAGACGAGCGGGTGAGGAGGATCGAGTTTGTGGGAGGTGTACAGGATCCGTATCCTTTCGAGGAAAAGGAGGAGGTTGGGGAAGGGGATGAGATCGTACAGGATCCGCGTGGGGGAGGGGAGACGGATGCGATAGGCGAGGCGGAGTGCATGACGTTCAAGGATTTGGAGGGATTTATAAAAGGTAGGGGGGGCGGAGATGCAAGCCGGATGGGCATAACAAAGGATAGGGCGGATGAGGGATTTATAGGTGTGGAGGATGGTGGAGGGGTCCAGACCCCACGTACGGCCGGAGAGGAGCTTGAGGAGACTGAGTCAGGAGCGTGCCTTGGCTTGGATTGTCCGGAGGTGGGGAGTCCAGGAGAGGCGGCGGTCGAGGGTGACGCCAAGGTACTTAAGGGTGGGAGTGAGGGCGATAGGACGGCCATAGATGGTGAGATAGAAATCAAGGAGGCGGAAGGAAGGGGTGGTTTTGCCTACGATGATCGCCTGGGTTTTGGACACGAGAGCCCATACAGCGACTACTTAAACCCACGCGAACAGCCCACTTTTCCCCTTTCCCGCTAGAGGCAGACACCGAAGCCTTCAATTGCGACAAAGGCGCCACCGCCAGAAAACGGAGGGCGACTGCTTCACGCTACGCGCTACGGCGCGCTTTTCAAAGCTAACTGTACTACGGCTCAGTAATCGTTGTAAAGACAAATGTAACTATAGATGGCAATAAAAAAGAATAATAATAATAATAATAATGATGGTCAGTTGTTAAGGACGTATCTCCACTTGACATCGTGTCAAGCTTTTATCTTGTTCTGTGTGTTGAGAGGCAGTGCAGAGCTGAATCTAAGGCTTTCCTGCAGTCAAGAAACACGGCATTAAATGGGCTCCACTGCGTACAGCCACTTGCATCTCGAAAACAAGCAGAGCGAGCCGGCTTTCATACTGTCGGTGCTTGCGATGTGCAACTGGTCGTCGCCCGCATCTCGTGGTCGTGCGGTAGCGTTCTCGCTTCCCACGCTCGGGTTCCCGGGTTCGATTCCCGGCGGGATCAGGGATTTTCTCTGCCTCGTGATGGCTGGGTGTTGTGTGATGTCCTTAGGTTAGTTAGGTTTAAGTAGTTCTAAGTTCTAGGGGACTGATGACCATAGATGTTAAGTCCCATAGTGCTCAGAGTCATTTGAAAATCATTTTTGCAACTGGTCGTGCGTTCATTTTCTGTCCGGGATTAAGCATCAGACGGAGCTAGCTTAGGAATCCGCCGGGAGCACATTTATGGTAAACTTGCAGACATTCACGAGCGGGCGAAACAAGTGAGTCGGACAGACAATTAAATCCGCCGCTCCCGGCATGATAAGCAGCCGGATGGCTACACATTCGCACTGTGCGCAGGGCCGCCCCCGTTCGCCTGCGCGAGTAACAGGTAGGGGGCGGGCCGCCCGCTGTCGTCGCAGCCTAATTTCCACCCTCGCTGTTTTCATTACAAACAAGTGAGCGCTTTTGTCTTACAAATGAGGCGCCCGCCCTCCGTGTAAACGAGACCGTTTTAATGAGACGTTTACACAGTTTTCTCGATTCAATTAAATTTTGAAACGTTCGACCCGAGCCGAGGCCTTCGTCGGGGACAGGGAGAATAATGAAGAAGACACGGCGGCTGCGGCAACGGCCGCTTACAAGATGCTTTCCCTGAATTAATAAATCTTAACGGCTGAAATACAGCGGGGTTAGGGTGGTCGCGGCTCGCCCTCGATCGTCGAGTACCGCGAACGACTGCAATAAAAACAGCCGGGAGTAAATATAGTGTCTCGAAATACCGGAAGTTAGGAATTCGGACGAAAATCACCAGATAAAAAACAAGAAAGCTGTTTGAAAATGGGAGGATCAGAACAATCAAAATTGTGAAGGAATAGCTAATGTATTAGGATGTGGCTGTATTTCCTAATTCGAGTACAAAGTTCCACTTATCAACTGTCTTGTTTTTAAGTGTTTGCAGAGGTACAGGAGGCGTGGCGTCTTCAATGATGTTTGATTCGTGTGGTGTTCAACTGCGCGGTTATTAGCGTCCGTACTAAATCCCAGTCATTACAGAGTCCAATCTCGTCACCTTCATGAATGATGATGAAGTGATGAAGACAATATAAACACCCAGTCCCCGGATGGGGAAAATACCCAACTGGGCTGGGAATCGAACCCGGGATTCCGCGCTCCGAAAGTAGCAACGCTACCTACTTTTTTATGATTACATTTAGGAAACGTGTATAAATGAGAATTCTAGTAACTAAGTGTTACAAGTAAGTGTTACAAAAACAAAGGTGTCATAAAAGAGTAATAAAAAAAATAAAAATGTAAATCACTGATGCAATTCCAGCTAAAAGGTTCTTCAATAAATGTAACTGGTTCCACTTGGTGCTTCGCCATCGTTATCTGATATCTCCAACAGCGCCTTTGAAGGGCATCTGCAACGGAGGCATTCTGCTTCGCTAGTGCCTCAAGGGAAACAGCATCCTTGCAGCAGCCTGTCTCTTCCTTCGCTCATGGCTGACAAGCAGAACGTTCAGCCGTTAGTTGATGCGGCACATAACATTAACCGCAGCTTGACACTCCCCAGCTGAGTGGGGGGGTTAACGAAAACGCTGCGTAAATAATTTGCGAAGAGCGTACGGTATTTCGGTGTGGGTTAGAGGGCATTGTGAGCATTTTGTAGGAACCACCAGTAATCAAGCTGCTCTTTCATCTGGACAGAGTAGGGTCTGAGGGTCAATCATGTCAGGTGTGACCCGGAGGTAACAAGCCAATATCTTCTGTGTTAGTCGCCAAACTCCAGACGATGATGCGCAAGTAAAACGATGTTCATCGGTATCCAAGAGGTGACAATCTGGGCAATAAGGTGAGTCTGCCAGTCCAATAGTGTAAAGTCGCTGTCGTGTGGCATATTTTTTGTTGGCGATCTGATACCACTTTGAACGCATCGTGGATGACAGAAAGTTGTGGTGTATTGTCTTCCACACTCTTGGCCCGTGAACCGTAGGGTACTTGTTTTTCACCACGTTATGGCGAACAGCCCGCAGAAGGTTGGTATAAAAATCTTTCGCCTTTGGTGGACGTGTGGCGGAGAGGTTCGAGCTGACATAGCTGTAATCAAGAGCTACTAGACCACGAGCTGCGCATGGCGGCTTTAATCTCGGCACATGGTATTCCACTGGCGCCACTTACCACTTGGGCTGGCGATATCGATTTGATCGTATGTCGCGAGCGAAGGTCTTTGTGTGTGTGTGTGTGTGTGTGTGTGTGAGTGCTGTTGGTTTGGCGGGAGCCTAGAGAGTGAATTGGCTGGAGGGCACGTGCCTAGCAAGTTGTTGTTTTGGGGGACTCCGGCTGTCCGATGCGGGTATCGAGAAGCCGCGAATGGTTAAATTGGTCTGGGAGAAGCCTTGCCGAGTCGCTTAAGGACTTGTTAGTGGCGAGCTGCGGGAGGATGTACGGACGTCGCGTGCAACCAGGTCATCAAGTTCCTGACCTACACTGCAAGCTTACATTTTACTGCAGCTCTACGACCGCCTGTACGGATTGGAGACAATAATACACCGGGTGGAATTCTTATTTTTGAGTACTTTATATTGTAAGGGCACATTTATATTATATGGATTGGAGCTGTTATAATGACACTTTGCCGTCCGCTGACACCACATTGGTGTCGTGCGTGAAATATCGGTCAACAGCCGGCGACACCACAGTACTGTCGTGTGCATTGTATCGCTCAGTGGCCGGCGACGCCACAGTGGTGTCGTGAGCATAATATCGCGCAGTGACCGGTGACAGAACTTTTGTATCTTTTTCATTCTGTTAGTGTTTTGTTTAGGTAACAATAAGTTATACTTTCATCATGGCAGACGAAAGAGACGATACGACTATTTACGATGAATGAGCGGACATCTTGTCTGACGTTCCGAAATACTTGGCCGATTTGGAAGAAGAGATTGGATATCAAAAAACTGAAACTGAAGAAGAATCGTCAGAAGATAACGAAATACGTCCAAGAAGAATTCGGCGAACGCTACGCTTGCCTACTGATTCGGATCAATCAGACGAAGAAGACACACTGTGATTTACTGAGGACCAATAATAAATTTTAAGGATCTCCCGGTCCACACACGAATCCCAAAGATACACAGACCGTCGTGGATATCGTAGGATTATATATTTGGAACGATCTGTCTGAATGTATTAGCAATGAAAACAACAAGTATTACAGTCAAAATTGCAATAGAAGGAAACTGGATAAAAAAATGCCAAATTTGTCGACGTTATGGGACCCGAACTTAGAAAATGGTTTGGGCTTGCTATCATTTTGGGAACTGTAAAAAAAGCAAGGATCGATATTAGTTGTTAACTAATTCGTTGAGAGACACACCGATATTTCGGAAAACGATGTCCCGCAACCGATTCAAAAAAAAAAAAAAAAAGTGTTTGAAATCTTATGGGACTTAACTGCAAAGGTCATCAGTCCCTAAGCTTACACACTACTTAACCTAAATTATTCTAAGGACAAACGCACACACCTATGCCCGAGGGAGGACTCGAACCTCCGCCGGGATCAGCCGCACAGTCCATGACTGTAGCGCCCGAGGCCGCTCGGCCAATCCCGCGCGGCGCAACCGATTCAGATAAATAGTATCTTTTTACATTTTTCCGACAACAACAATAAACTGGATAATGCCGACCGGATTTTCAAAGTGCAATTCGTAATTGATTATTTTTCCAAAAAGTTTAAAGAAACGTGTAATCGAAGTCAATACATCTCAATTGATGAAGGAGTGATACCGTGGCTTGGACAGTTAAATTTTAAAGTTTACAATCCGTCAAAAATTACGAAATATGGCATACTCATTCGGATGCTGTGCGATTCGCGTATGGGATAGATTTCCTCATTCAAGATATATTCCGGCGCAGGACAATCATTAATAAAAACAGTGATGGAACTATTGACACCTTCTTATGGAAAGTGGCACCACCTCTACATGGATAATTATTATAACAGCGTAGAACTTGCGGAGAAGTTACCTGAAAAGAAAATTCGAGTTTGTGCAACGATACGGCAAAATAGGCGATATCCGGAAAAATTTAAGTGCGCAAAAGTCAATGTGTTTGAAGCTTGTCATCAACGGAAAGGTGACAAGCGGCCGGCGACAAGCCAAGTAATCGGAATTAGCGCTGCCGGCGCCAAGCGAATAAATTTGTAAGAGACGTGCAGACTGCAAAGTGTTAAAGCACCTACGAGTCAGTGTGTGCATGATCATCGGTCATTGATACTGATCGGAATTTGTGTTCCGGGCCATATGCTGTGCAAGCGTACCAATACTTCCTGTTATAAGTTCCTAGGATTGAATTAAAGTGTAACATAATCTGTGTGGTAGGCAAAGCAACCGTTGTAGATGTGTAAGTTTATTGCATTATCCGGTGCTGAATAATAGTAATTTTAAGAAGTGTTAAGCATCTTACTTGCATAGGTAGTCGTTTGTGCGATTCGTTCAGATTTTCTACTCCTTCTTTTGTATAGCCCTAGTTGCGCAAATTACTGTTTCCTTTTCATGTGTGTTGGCAGGGTAGCTTTGGCGGCAGCAGATGCTTGTTTGCTTTTTGCCGTGCCGGCACTTCCGACGTCGCACGGCGTCTGGTTTCACCGGCAATCTGGTGCTTCTACCAGTCGCGTTGTGGTGTCTGAAGTTGAATAAAGTTGATCGTTTGATGGGTGTCACGGCGGAGTGTCCCCAATGAAGCGGGAACCAGTGGTCTACTCTATTTGGTGAATTTAATCAGCTCAGGAGGTTTAAGGTGTGTCTGACAAGCCCGAAGTCCCTCTTCACTGTACCTCTTTAACTACTCGTTTAAACCTTGCACCCTTATTACTACTTCTCAGTGTGTTAAGTTTAAGGCCTGTTATTTATGAATATAAACTGTCGAACCTTACCTTAATTCACAGTCATTAGCTAACTCCATTCATTGTGAAACTTGGCTGCTTGCTCCTTGTTGGCTGTGCTAGCCATCTGCTGTAGCTCTCAGCTTTCCTTGAATTTTTGGCAATTGTACATTTATTAAAGGTCACCGTCAACGTTTCTACTGGTGTGCACCAATTGGGAGCTGCATTTAAATGGCATGTATTCCCAACTTACCTTGTATTTTGGGCTACTGTTTCTTTTAAGGGTGATTTTCAATGTCTTGTTGGAGTGTACCCGTTGGAATTTATATTTAAATTTTATACCCGATACCCGTCCAGTTTGTCTGTTTTGAGCAATTGTGTATTTTATTTCTTAAGGGAGTTTTGTTTATTAAGGCTTATACATTGCTGAGTGGCCATCCAACAGCTACAAGCAGTGGCATGACATGTGAGCCTTTCTGTATTTGGATGGGTGCTATCCAATTGTGTAATCGTCACCTAAGTTAGGAAATTGTTGGTACACTTAATGGCTGTCATTGTAATTCATTTGGTTGATAAAATTGTTTGTTGAACCTCCCTGCAGCCACGCCTCGTTGGTGTGACTTCTCCTTTTTTTTTGGGAATTGGATACTTCTGGTTTCATGTCCTGCTCTTATAAATTTGGTTTTAATGTATTAAGCCTGTTGAAGTTTATAAGATTGTGAGAGTTTTTTTTTTTTAATTCTAATGATGATACTGTTGTTAAGTAACGAAGTGTTTTCCATGAAACAACAGATGACGGTAGATACTAATGGTTCAAATGGCTCTGAGCACTATGGGACTCAACTGCTGTGGTCATAAGTCCCCTAGAACTTAGAACTACTTAAACCTAACTAACCTAAGGACAGCACACAACACCCAGCCATCACGAGGCAGAGAAAATCCCTGACCCCGCCGGGAATCGAACCCGGGTAGATACTATTCCAACTCTAGCTGTGAGGTATCAGTACAGTTGCTCTAATGTAACCTATGGCAAATGATTAAGTTCGTGGTTGATTTTCGGAAACTCCGCCTTCGATTTCAAGCAATCTCGAATGCACAGCTCTTCTGAGGTGGTCTTGGAGTTCTATAATGGGGGAAGCACTTCCTATAACTGTGCCAACCAATTCCTATCTTGTGATTACATTTTCTTTGTAAGGATCGTCTTTCAGTCACCGCCAAAGGCTGAAAGGGAACTTGGTCGCCATCTTCCGAGAAATTTTCGGTTCCGATGATGTTTCATTCGACGGTTGTAATGAACAGAGCAGTCCCCGTCATGTTAGAAGAACATAGTCAAAGGAAGCACACTCAAGTAGAAGAAAATCTAGATTGCGGGCCCTTGTAAGACGATGCTGTGACATTGTCTGTCATATCTCACCACAGACGTACAGAAAAGTGTTCTTGAAAATAAGTGTTCTCAAAGGCGAGTGATTTTTGTCAGACCACCTACGCGAATTACAAGTGTTACCAATACGATCACGAATGAAAGTAGCTGTACCAGTAAATAGCATCACTGGGGTTATAATTGATTTGCAATTAGCCGATGACAAAATTCCGATCGTCTATCTTCACCTCCTTCTCGAAGGAACTGAATCCGCTGTAAATTATAAGAATAGAGCCCATGCGTTCGTAACGTCTACTGTATTCCTGTATGTGAAAAGCCGGTACGTGTAAAAATTCAGAGTGTGCTTGTTGATGGACTATGTTCTACCACCTGAATAACGTCCTGAGTTAAGTTACCACCATTGCCGTAGCTGCGGTACAAGTTGGGCGTAGCGTCGTTAGGTTGTTTCATTGCATTCAGTGACCCCGTGCGCAAGGACCATACAGGCCAAACGTTCAACCTGGAAGCTTGAGAGGGAAGGGTAAAACGGACGTTACTGGTGTCAAAGAAAGTACGTATTTAGTTATCAGGCTTATGAGGTTAAAGTGAATTGTTTGGTTGCATTGTACTAATTTTCGCCATGGAATATTTCAAACGATGTGGAGTAGTTGCAGATTCGAAACTCTATGGTTTCAGTAGAACGAAAAACCAGTCCAAGTGGGAACTTGGACTGGTTTTTCGTTCTACTTTTTAACAGAAGTTGCTGACCCAAGCTATTCCAGTGCGCTGGAAGTTCGTCTATAGTCTCACTTATTCGATGCGCTCAGCAAACAGGACAAAAACATGAAATTCATTGCTGAATATGATGAAAATGGTAGCATCAACTCCTAGACCTGACCAACAGTAAAGAATATAATTTACACACCCACTATTTTAAATGTGACTGACAGCAGCAATCAGCCGGCCGAAGTGGCCGTGCGGTTAAAGGCGCTGCAGTCTGGAACCGCAAGACCGCTACGGTCGCAGGTTCGAATCCTGCCTCGGGCATGGATGTTTGTGAAGTCCTTAGGTTAGTTAGGTTTAACTAGTTCTAAGTTCTAGGGGACTAATGACCTCAGAAGTTGAGTCCCATAGTGCTCATAGCCATTTGAACCATTTGAACAGCAGCAATCGTAAATAAATATTCAATACATGAAGCATACAGGTAACCGCTTGCATAAATTTAATGTAACATACTTGACCAGGTTTCAGTACCACTAGGGGGATCTTCTTTAGAGGGAAGTCAGATAAATTACATGACCTTAAAATTTTAAACATAAATGATGAGCTAAGTGGCTCAAGTCAGACTGTAGAAAAAGTGGTATATTAAGTCCTCCATGGAAGCAATAAAAATTAATATACTTGTACAGTTCGTTAAAAGAGCAGATAAAGGACTGAAAGTGTGTCAACTACTTGCAGTGCCAGATAAACATGGTATAGAAAGTGCCACTTACTGCGCACTGGTGGCGTGATAAACGTTCAAAAATATGCGCTAATTTTATACGCTGAAAAATTACACCACCATACAAAGCTCGTCTTTCCACCCAAGAGACACAAACATTCTGCATACAAATTCGTAGTTAAGAGAGCCAGTAATATTCCACTGTAAAATGTGATACACGACGAACTCAGCACAATCAAACAAATAGTTGCAGCAGCTGGCTATGTTGACACGCTTATTGGCAACCTCACACAGCAATGAAAAAAAAAGCTATAATAAATCACCTGCTACGCAGAAAGTAAAAACGAAACCTAACATTCACACGCAAACTCTCCCACAGAATTGCAAACAGTTTCAGATGGCACATCATTAACATTGCTTTCACAGCACTTAACAGACTGAAACACACATTGAAACTTTACTGAAACACATAGATAAACATATACATTACGGCATTTAGAAAACATTATGTTGCATGAGCCAAGCCCTCAAAGTGGGCACGCTGGGAGAAACTTCCAAAGAAAGTGCAATAAACACGTAAGTACCTACCACATAATCAATTATACTAAATCAGCACTGGAGATCTACATAAAGGACACAGGCCACCTACTCCATGATATCACGAATTGTCTTCAAATATTACATAGAATGGACAAGGGATATAAAATGGATCTCTAAGAACAATTGTAGACTTTCATTCATAGCACGTTACATGATGACGGGTTTCTGAGTGATAAGCTGGAAAACAACAATAAAAATTTCTTAAAAAATTTCTTTAACACTGAATGTTCATTCGATTAAAATATCTTAACAAATAAGCATATCATTTAGTATGTGCCATTACAGAAATACATCTATACAGAAAACGTTTCATCTTAAATGTATGTAATCTTAGAAACTGAAAGTAGTTTACGAGTATCTTAGCTGTTCAGCGTCTCTGGAAAGCTGCAAAATTTTGAATTAAGTGTTAAAGTGTGATGTTTTTGTTAGTGTGTTGTGAGTGCCAGACAACTAAGTTTACAGAAGAAATATAAGGAAGTACGCTAACGAAATGATTTGTAGTACTCACTAAAAGAAATGCATTTTTCTGTGTAGGATTATACTTCGGTACACAACGTCAGTGACACATTCAGCAAATGAATGTTAGTACAATTCAGATTAATGTACATGTAATGGTAATGTACATGATGATGGCAGTATGTGGCCAAAATGCGTCGTGCTAATTGAATATTAGTTACAAGTGACTGATGCACATAAATTATTTCATAAATCTATAGTTTCAGTTTCTCCATGATGGGTGAAGAAGGCGTGCATACGAAAATTTTTTATTTAATTACATTGCACAAGTACCTGAACACATACTTAGCCCAGACCTTCAGATCTCGGAATCAACGACGCTATATGAATATCTTACATTAATGGAGGGGGCAGTATCTGATAGATTAGGATAAACAAGCGCTTCTATGTATAACAGCAAACAGTTTGTCCGTGTTCGATTAAGGTCATTCTGAGTCATGAATTTAACTTTCCCAGTGAGCAGGAAGACATCACAAAGCGACTAAGCATAGGATACATCACAAATATTTATCTCTGATGCTCAGACATTTAAATCGCCATCTCTACAAATGCGTTTGGCTCTGAGATGTCTGGTTCGAATTTTGGGTGTAGAAGTAATATTCGTGCCAGAATGAGATTTTCACTCTGCAGAGGAGTGTGCTCGCACTTGCCAGCGAAAGGCAAAGGTCCCGAGTTCGAGTCTCGGTCCGGCACACAGTTTTAATCTGCCAGGAAGTTCTAATATTCGTGCCAGTAACTGACTAGTTAGAGCAGGAGAGTATAACTGTATTCACATCCCTTTTACCATACTATTTTTACCTGTTTCCTTGCTACTGTTCTCTCGATATTTGTCTTTATTTCCTTCTAAAACTGCAATCAAAACACACACATGTAAACATGCAAATATACAGCTTGTGCACCCGCTAAATTTTACAAAATATGATAGTTCCTGTGCTGGCTGAGTCATCGTTGGCAGAGTAGCTGCAGAAATGTTTCCTGGGGGAGATATGGGATGTTACGAAATCCGTATGATACTTCATCGGTGCAACTGACCGACATCTTCCTTGCCACTGTGAGATACCCATAGCGTGAAGGCACTGTTAGATGACCTGAGATACACGCAGGCTTGAAGGCACTGTCAGATGTCACCTTGGAGACTGAAATGATACTTCAGGATGAGAGAAGATTTTACAAATTAACTTCCTTATTCCAGCCCTCGGCCTTAGTACATCAGGAACAGCTTGGTGGAGGCATCCAGTTGCCTCTCGTGCAAAACAATAGACGTCCAGAAGTGCTGAGAGCGCACAGGGAGGTGCCAAGTGCGGCGACACTCGAATGCCTCTCTCAGTGATGTCTCCGGCTGCGTCCATGATGGCAGCGTGGCAGAACAACTGTGAATACCGTCAAGGCAGCCATGACCTCCCCCCAGCGAGCGAGCAGCTTTCTGTTCCAGTGGTAGCTGCTCTCTTAGCTCAGGCCACCCCGTGGTTGAAGAGCAGACCCTCATTACTGCGTTCCAGGATGTCCTTACGGTTGTCGGAGGCGCATGGTGTAGACTGTAATACTGACAAGGGAACCTCCCCATCGCACCCCCCTCAGATTTAGTTATAAGTTGGCACAGGGATAGGCCTTGAAAAACTGAACACAGATCAATCGAGAAAACAGGAAGAAGTTGTGCGGAACTATGAAAAAAATAAGCAAAATATACAAACTGAGTAGTCCATGCGCTAGGTAGGCAACATCGAGGAGAGTGTTAGCTTACGAGCGCTGTGGTCCTGTGGTTAGCGTGAGCAGCTGTGGTACGACAGGTCCTTGGTTCAAATCTCTTCTCAGGTGAAAATTTTAATTTTTTATTTTCAGATAATTATCAATGTTCAGGCACTCACACATAATCAACTTCGCTCTCCAAAATTCCAGGACATGTTCAGATTTGCTTGGACATATACAGAATTTGACGGTCTACGCACGGAAACATTTGAAAACGTAAAAAAAACATATGTTTTGACAGAGCACAGGGAAAACCGTGCGACTCTGAAACTGTTGCATTCATTTGATGCAGTTTATGTGACAAACTCTTATGTTTTCATCACTTTTTTTGGAGTGATTATCACATCCACAAGAAAAACATAAATTGGGCAAGGTAGAAGAATCTTTTTACCCATTCGCCAAGTGTGCAAGTTAGGTGGGTCGACAACATATTCCTGTCAAGTGACGCACATGCCGTCACCAGTGTCGTAAAGAATATATCAAACGTGTTTTCCTGTGGAGGAATCGGTTGACCTATGACCTTGCGATGAAATGTTTTCTGTTCCTATTGGAGAGGCACGTCCTTTCGTCTACTAATCGCACGGTTTTGCGGTGCGGTCGCAAAACACAGACATTAAACTTATTACAGTGAACAGAGACGTCAATGAATGAACAGACAGATCGTAACTTTGCGAAAATAAAGAAAGTAAAATTTTCACTCGAGGGAGGACTTGAACCAAGGACCTTTCGTTCCGTAGTTGCTCACTCTAACCACGAGATCACGGCGCTCATCAGCTATCATTGTCCTTTATGTTGCCTATCTTGCACATGGACTACTCAGTTTGTATATTTTGCTAATTTTTTCATAGTTCCACACAACTTCTTCCTGTTTTCTCGATTGATCTGTGTTCAGTTTTTCAAGGCCTATCCACTGTGTCAATTTATAACTAAATCTGAGGGGGGTGCGATGGGGAGGTTCCCTTGTGAGAGGAGAACATTTTAGTACATAATAACTGGATACTCATTCGCCCCAGACTGTTCGTTTAGGGCCTGATACACTTATTCCAAACACTTCCATGACTGGAAGCGAGGAAAGGCTTTCGTCCTTCCGCTAGCATATTGCAGAATCGGCTGTTGCTATACTATGTCTAAAAAAAAATGGTTCAAATGGCTCTGAGAACTATGGGACTTAACTTCTGAGGTCATCAGTCCCCTAGAACTTAGAGCTACTTAAACCTAACTAACCTAAGGACATCCACACACACACATGCCCAAGGCAGGATTCGAACCTGCGACCGTAGCGGTCGCGCGATTCCAGACTGTAGCGCTTAGAACCGCTCGGCCACCTCGGGCAGCATACTGTGTCTAGATGCCTCTGCTTCGCAACACCTGTTGGTCATGTTTTGCTTCGCAATGCACAACGCTCTTACGAGGTTTTTGACTGAATACATTACTCTGGTCCCTCGGGTCGACCAAAGTAGTTTATGCTTAAACGTTCCTGGAGACTGGTCCTTCTAGTCCTGTTTTGCCTCTTAAGAATTATCTAACAACTGCTTTCCTTAACCCTGTCACTTAATCTTACACATTTCTCGGGGCACCTTCCTCTGCTCCTTAACTCAAACACTGTGGAACTTATTTACTGTCAGGCTTCTTGCTCAATACCTACTAACTCTATATTCCAAATTTACAGGCTAAAATCCTTTAACTTTTGCGGGCAAGTGCTCTACCACTGAGCTACCCAAACATGACACACGCCCCGTCCTCACAGCTTTAATTCCGCCAGTACCTCGTCTCCGACCTTCCAAACTTCTTCTGTGAAGTTTGGAAGGTAGGAGACAAGGTACTGGTGCAATTAAAGGTGTGAGGACGGGGAGTAAGTCGTGCTTGGGTAGTTCAGTGGTGGAGCACTTGCCCGCGAAAGGCAAAGGTTCCGAGTTCGAGTCTCGGTCCGGCACACAGTTTTAATCTGCCAGGATGTTTCATATCAGCGCACACTCCGCTGTAGGGTGAAAATTTCATTTTAAAATCCTTTAACTCCAACAACCATTTTAATGCTCCATGATCTGTTATTACACTAAACGTTTTACAATACAGATAAAATTTGAAATGTGGTATTCCACTGTAAGTATTAACATCTCTTCCTCCATTGTGAAATAATTTCATTCTGTAGAACTTAGTTGTATTCATGTGTAATCTACCATATGTTCTACGCCTTCTATCTCTTGTGACAATACATAGCCAAGTGCATGGTTTTATGCGTCACGTGATAAAACAAATTCTCTATTAAAATCCAGAAATACTCGATGTTTAAGTTTCTCTTAGCTCCACAAAAGCATGCTCTCATTCTTCTGATCACTCAGATTTAGTAGCCTTTTTTAACAATTGTGTCAACTAATCAAAATCCGCCTGAACGGGCCATGAGAGAGCAACGGTATCGACCGGCCGCCGTGTCATCCTAGCCCACAGGGGTCACTGGATGCGGATGTGGAAGGGCATGTGGCCAGCACACTGCTCTCTCGGCCGTATGTCACTTTAAGAGACCGAAGCCGCTACTTCTCAGTCAAGTAACTCCTCAGTTTGCCTCACAAGGGTTGAGTGCACCCCGCTTGCCAACAGCGCTGGGTAGACGGGACGGTCTCCCATCCAAGTGCTAGGCCAGTCTGACAGCGCTTAACTTCGGTGATCTGACGGGAACCGGTGATAGCACTGCGGCAAGGCCGTCGGCTCCACTGTGTCTACAGTCTGGCAATACCTTTATGAAGCGGCGGTAATAGTTCGCGATTCCTAAGAACGATTGCAACTCGTTTACAGATTCTGGTACAGGAAATTAACATACAGCTGTAATTAATCTTGTGTCTTATGCTATGACCTAGGTGTGCTGCCTCCTCTATCAAAAATTCACGCTTGTCTGTATTCAATGTTAACTTCACTGCTTTTAACATTAGGAATAATTCCCTTAATCCGGCATGAGTGGCCGAGCGGTTCTAGGCGCTACAGTCTGGAACCGCGCGACCACAGCGGTCGCAGGTTCGAATCCTGCCTCGGGCATAGATGTGTGTGATGTCCTTAGGCTAGTTAGGTTTAAGTAGGTCTAAGTTCTAGGGGACTGATGACCTCAGAAGTTAAGTCCCATAGTGCTCAGAGCCATTTGAACTAATTCCCTTAATCGCTGCATATGCTGTTCTTTATCAATCCCATACATGATTATGTCATTGAGATACACTAAACATTTAAAACTCTGAGTACTCCATCCAACAATATCCGAGACGTTACAGCTGCATTTTTGAATTATAATGGCGTTATTCTGAACTGGTAGTGTCACCAGTGTGTCGCAAACGCAGTTCTGTGTCCATGTTGCTGTGCAACCTCTATCTGTTGAAAAGTACATGCATTTCCCGAAATGATCCAAGGTTTCTGTGATGTTTGGAAAAGGATAGGCGTCCGTTATGGTTTTCACATTAGGTGTCTGTGTCACAACAAAACCTATATTTCCGTGTTCCATCCGTTGATTTTTTTGTCACAACGACTATTCCTGCTCCTCATCCACTATTACTTTCTTTAGTTATTCCATCTTTCAGCTGATGATAGATAAAATCCTCCAAAATTGGCTGTAAATACCTAGGTATTCTGTACGGTTTGCAGTAGCCTGGTGATGCACTTCCAGTTATTATGGTGTGCTGTGGAATATGCGTAGCTAATAGTCATTTTGGACAAAATAAGTCTTTAAATTCCAAAGGCAATTTTCTCATCCAGTCCCTATTGCTTCCCTCTAGGTGCCTCACTCTTCCTAGTATGGCAGTTTCAATTGCGTTCGGCAATTGTCCATAACTGACACCTCTCGTGTCCCATTCTTTTTTCTCCAGGATATTCATATTAGCGATTAACAACACCTTTGTTAATCCTATGTCATCTACGCTAAAATCTAGAAAACAGATATCTTCTTTTCATCCTTTACTTCTTGTACAGGTACAATACCTCTTTCAACTAGCTTGATTCTCATTTAATGGTTCCACCAAACAAAACATTTCTACCAGAAAGCTACACAGAACGCTGACCTAAAGTGGTAAATAACTGTGAGAAACAAGTTTGTGTGATCGTTTGTGGTTTAATCAGTTCATCGCTCTTGACTATGACGATGGCGGAAATCATGTTTTATACTACAGAAAGCGCTCTAGCGGGCAAAGTAAAAAATCTACGTGGTTTTGGCGATATCCGGATGATGCTTTTATTAACTGACGCTACATACTGCATTGCTGCATTTATTTCTATAACATTGAGAGAGAACGAATCACTCTCTCACTATTCTGTACATTCAAGGGTACAATTTAATGCTGATTTTTCACCCAAAGCATTGTATTTGTGAGTCGACAGGAAGTTATCAGCATGAGCAGACACTGATGGGAGCGCGTGCATTGTTAGTGTATTTGGGATCTTCGTGGTGGCTCTCCTTTGAATAGTACGTAGGTTGGAACGTAAATAGTGGCATCACTGCTGTGTGGACACTATACAACGGAATCTACTATTGTCGCTGACAGCACACGTTGTTGACATACCTACCTTACCTCCGAGCAAATGGACTCGCCCGTGACACGTCACCGGCGTGCGCACAATCGAGGGAATCACAGTCACTAACGTAAAGGTGTCACTATGTTTTCGAAAGAGGAACAACGAATTTGGATCAAAATTGAGAGTGTCAGAGGTCGTACAGCACGACAGGGTCACCAAGGTCTTCAAGAGGCGTGCGGGGAATAGGCACTGCCGTACAGAACGAAGGTCGGCAAACTGTGGCAGACATGCATCGGGCAGGTCGTCCTAGCGTCTCTGAAGTAGAACTGCATGCTGTTGCCGCGTTTGTCGACAGTGATCGACACTATACGATTCGTCAGCTCTCCCACGAAACCGCATTAGCCCACAGGACTGTGCTTTGCAGCCTGAAGGAACGCCTGGGCATTCAAAAATTGCATCATGATGGGTTCCGCATGACTTGACGGAAATACAGAAATTGAATCGTTACGACGCTGCTCAGACGCACCTGGAGCGCTATGAGCGCAAAGGAGAGGCTTTCTTACGCCGTACAGTAACACTGGATGAGCCATGAGCCACATCGAGCGAGGCCAAAACTGAAACGATAATCCAACGAATCGCGCCATTATGGGTCGCCGTGGCTGGCCTCGGTGGCTGAGCGGTTCTAGGCGCGTCAGTCCGGAACCACGCTGCTGCTACTGTCGCAGGTTCGAATCCTGCCTCGGGCGTGGATGTGTGTGATGTCCTTAGGTTAGCTAGGTTTAAATAGTTCTCAGTTCTACCGGACTGATGACCTCAGATGTTAAGTCCCATAGTGCTCAGAGCCATTTGAATTTTTGGGTGACCGCGAAAGTCGAACGTGTGTCAGAGCCCCAGTATGGTGAAAGTTATGGCGATTCTCGTGTACGACTGTGATGGCGTTATCCTAAAGCATTACGTTGCTCCACGGAAGACCGTGGAGCATCACCTGTGGCCAGCTTTGCGAAAGAAGCGGTGACACTTTCAGCTTAACCCACCCATCATTTTGTACGACAATGCGCGGGCGCATACAGCGCAAGCTGTGGCTGCTCTGTTCGGTCGATAGGACTGGGAAGTACTGTACAATCCACCATACTCCCCGGACTTATTAAGTCCGTGTGACTTCGATTTGATTCCGAAGATGAACGAACCACTTTGTGGCATTCGCTTCAGAACTGGTCCAGAGATTCGACAGGCAGTAGACCGCTCCATTCGCACCATCAACAGAACAGGCTCTGATAACGGATTACTACGCCTTCCACATCGCTGGCAACGAGTTCTTCACAACGCTGGTGACTACTTTGAAGGACAGTAACAGGTGCAAACATGCAACTCTTTTGTGTTGGTTGTGAATAAATAGTTGCCACTATGTAAGTTCCAACCTTCGTATTTTCCCAGAGTTGGGAACTAGCAGGCAGTTTGGTTCTTTAACAGCAAATTTTGCAGTGGACGTTTGGGTCTGAAAGCCAAATGCATCTGTCAGGGAAAGGAATATCTCGAAACACATACAAGGGAGACAATGCTGGGCTCAAGAATTTCTCGCACCAGTGCACACACAATAGGTTCAGTCGAAGAGGCAAGAAAACGGCCTACTTTTACTTAACTGTTGACGCCTCTTGCCACAGGGGGCAGGTGTCCAAGAGAAATCTAGGTCGTCCAGTCAACACATTATGACAGTGTGACCCTTCTTGAACAGTGATGGCAGCCATAAAAATTCGCAACTTTCAATATTCTCGGTGGACCAGACGCTATCGAGGGAGCCGCCGTGTGGTGTAGTCCCTCTACCTGCAACGTGTTTTGAAAGCCTCAGGCCCTCAAAACAATTTCAGAAGGAACACAAAATTAATGGTGGCTCTGAAATGACCTATGTCGGGACGCAAGAACACTTCTTTAGTTTAGCCAGGGCCCCAGGCTGGACACACGGTAACTTTCAGGCCGTCCAGATGATGATCTCCATGATAAGTGTGTTGTTCACTTTAGAGCTGTATGGAAAGTCAAAACATACTGCCTGAAATGGCCGTGGGAAAAAACAAGTCTGGAGGACAATGTCTCCTCCTCTCTGCGTGGTAATTTAATTTGCGAGTCAGGAAAAGGGTACTTTTGCTGAAACTTAGATTAGGGTTGGCCGATGTGCAGAGTAGACAAGTTAGAAGGGAGACATGGAGGTCGTCGAGTATTGTGGTTAGAATGAAACCCTGATGGAGGCGGCTGTGGGAGTGATTTTGTGGGTTTACCGAGATTCAATGGAAAGTGAGATGCGGAGAAACTTAGTCTTCTGATTGACACTCGTATCTGGAGAGGACTCTGGTCTTGCCTTTTATTATGAGTGGGTTGCAGTTGGGACACACGTCCAGATCATGACTCAGCACTAGCACTGGTCTTGACAGGGGAGTCTGTGCTGAGGACCTAGCTGTACCGACATGTTAGGCTTCGGTCACTTCGGACAGATCGCTGTGCCGAGGACAGTCTTATTCAGGAGAGGTCTGTCGCCTTTGACATCTGATCTCCACCGCGCACTTCCGTATAAGTGAGGCTGTTTGGCCCATGATATGACCGGTGCGCTGGAACCTGCCGAGATTTCAGGGCTCCGTCAGAGAGTTATTGCGATCTAACAGATCTCCAGCCGTGACTCTGCATATTTCGTGTCCGCGGTAGAGAATTACAGGCGCCTCCCATCACTGCTCTGCAGACGCCTGAACAACGCACTCAGCTGAGACAGCGTCAGACATCGAGAAATGGGGTGCTGTCTTATTGCTCCTGTTGTTAGGGCAAACAGGATCAAAAATCTCGCCACTTGTTCTCAGAGGCACAAACGAAGAATAACTTCTGTGTAGAATAAATTAATTAAAGTCTATTCAGTGTTCGATAATTTGATTGCGTTATCCATATTTTGAGCCAGAGTAAATAGTTCAGTGTGACAAACCTTAGTTTTTGCCAACAAACCGCCAACAGGAAAATTTTTAACTGTTTGTTGCATATTTGTGCTGCCATCACTTCATGGTTTATTTCGTCAACATGCTTAAGGTATATCTTTTGTGCTATTTTTAATCAATAAACTTGAGGCATAACTTTTATAAAATATCAATCTCGTTCTGATATATTAATCACCCACCAGGAGTTGACTAAAAAACGACATGGCCACCATTTCATTAATATTATTTCAGCGTTCTTCACGATAAATGATGACAGCCAAAACAGTTGCAGGATAAAGATTTATTAAAATTCTTGACCAAGGTTTCGGTATATCTAAATATACCTTCGTCAGAAGTAAAGTACAGCAAAATCACATCCTTAAATGGAGATTCATAAAACAATTGTTCCAAAGGCACGACGCCTTTGGCACAATTACTTTATTAATCTCCATTGCAGGACGTAATTTTAGCTATGTTACTTATGATGAAGGTATATTTATATATACCGAAACCGTGGTCAAGAATTTTAATAAATATTTATCCTGCAACTGTCTTGGCTGTCATCATTTACCGTGAAGAATTTCAACAGTTGCTGTTTCAGCCATGTTTAAAATCTTGAAATTTCAGCGTTCATGCTCATTTAGATTCTGATAAATGTGATAACCTCTAGTGCACGCTGTCAACAGCAAACACTGTCATAGGGCAAAGTCAATTTAGCAGATACATGGGCAGGTAGTCAAGTGCAAGGTTTACTAGTGAAAGAGATTGCTGTCAGGCCGTAACTCATAGTCGCCTGTCGCCTTCCAAAACGTAAGTCCAGTGCAGTTTTGCATCCCAGTCTTCACCAGCTCAACATCAAGTTAAAAACAATAGAGGCGGAGAAAATTGGCGAAGTATCGTTCCTGGACGTATGATGTGGAGAAAATGAGATGGCAGCTTGAATCACGACGGGTGCTGTAAACCAACAAGTACGGAGCTATACGTACAGATCAGCAGCTGCCGTTATCATTCGCAAAAAAGTGGCTTGCGTAGGACGATGGTCAACAGTGCAGCTACGCCACCTCCGTAACGCATTCCTGCAAAATTGTTATTCTGAATGGGTGCATGCCATACAGGGGGTCTAGGTGGAAGTAAACAACAGAATGTAATGTTCGTGTTTACGTCTGTGCTGGCGGGTCACTGAAATAGCAGTGGAATGATTCTTCAGTCCACGAACGAAACTCAGAGTGCTTCTAAACTCAGTGATCTTTGTTTGACAAGGCCTGGTGTTTATAAGATTCCTTTTAGCTGCGGGAAGCCTTATATCAGATAAACCTGTCGCACTGTAGAAGACAGATGCGTCGAACATCGACGAAGGACACACCTGGACCACCTAGAGAAATCTACAGTGATAGAACACACAGTCTCGGTGCAGGACACAATATAGACTGCATCATCATCATCATCATCATCATCATCAGTGTCCTGCCTAAAGGCAGGTTTTCACATGGTAGTTCTCCAGGCTTCCAGTCTTCTGCCATCCTCTTCAGGTCTGCATAATTCCCTCTTTCCTTTATGCCGTCTATCATCTTGTATCTCCTTCTTCCTCTCAGTCTTCTCCCACAAACCAATCCTTCCAAAGCATCTACTAGCAAGCACTCCCTTCTCAATGAATGTCCCAACCAGTTCTTTTTCCTTTCTCTTACAACCTTCAGCAGACATCTTCTCTCACCAACCCTTTCCAATGCTCTTTCATTACTCACTCTTTCCATCCAGCTTATTCTCTCCATTCTCCTCCACATCCACATCTCAAATGCTTCTAACCTTTTTTCATCCTCTCGTCTCAGCCAGCGTCCATGTTTCTGCCCCATATAGTGCCACACTCCAGACAAAACATTTGCCAAGCCTTTTCCATAGTCCTTTATCTAATTTGCCACATAAGAGTCTCCTCTTTCTGTTGAATGCCTCCTTCGCTATGGCAATTCGAGTTTTCATCTCCTGGTGACATCTCAAGTCTTCAGTTATTGTGCTTCCGAGATATTTAAATTCACTTACTTGGCTAATGGTAGATTGTCCTATTTTAATATTGGACAGTTTGCGTCTTGTACTGATGACCATACTCTTTGTTTTTGCTGTGTTTATTTGCATTCCATATTCCACACAAGCTTCATTCAGATCTTTGAGTATGTTATTCACTGTCCGCTCACTTTCTGCCACTAATACCATGTCATCAGCAAATCTTTTACATTCTATTCTCTTTCCACCAATTCATATTCCTCTTTTCCCATCTAAGCTTTTCGCAATAATCTCTTCAAGGTATACGTTAAACAACAGTGGGGAAAGGCAACAACCTTGTATAACACCTCGTATAATGCTGCTTCCTTCTGACATTTCATTTACAATCCTTATCCTTACTTTCTGGTGTAAATATAGATTCTGTATCAGTCGTCTGTCTTTGCAATCTACTCCTTTCCTCTTCAAAATATCCATCAGCTTGTTCCACTGAACTCTGTCAAAAGCCTTTTCTAAATCTATAAAAACAGCAAAGATTTTGTTAAAAAAAAAGTCATCAGTCCCTTAGAACTTAGAACTCGTTAAACCTAACTAACCTAAGGACATCACACACATCCATGCCCGAGGCAGGATTCGAACCTGCGACCGTAGCAGTCGCGCGGTTCCAGACTGCGCGCCTAGAACCGCGAGACCACAACGGCCGGCAGCAAAGATTTCTCTACCCTTTTCCATATATCTTTCCCCTATAGTTCTTAGCAGGTCAATAGCATCTCTTGTTCCTTTTCCTCTTCTAAATCCGAACTGCTCCTCTGCAATCCCTCTATCCAGCTTGCCATATTTATTTATTTATTTTTTTTATTTATTTATTTATTGTTCCGTGGGACCAAATTAAGGAGAAATCTCCATGGTCATGGAACGAGTCAATACATGAAATTATAACACGATATTAGAAACAGATAAAATGAAATATAGAAAAAAAAAACATATTCAGGTGACAAGTCATAAGTTTAAATGAAGACAATCAACAATGTAACACTGGAATTTGCTTAATTTTTTAGCTCTTCCAGGAGCTCCTCGACAGAATAGAAGGAGTGAGCCATGAGGAAACTCTTCAGTTTGGACTTAAAAGAGTTTGGGCTACTGCTAAGATTTTTGAGTTCTTGTGGTAGCTTATTGAAAATGGATGCAGCAGAATACTGCACTCCTTTCTGCACAAGAGTCAAGGAACTGCATTCTACATGCAGATTTGATTTCTGCCTAGTATTAACTGAGTGAAAGCTGCTAACTCTTGGGAATAGGCTAATATTGCTAACAACAAACGACATTAAAACCTTCTATTCAACACTCTCAGCAAGACTTTAGCTGCATGAGAAATTAGACTGATGACCCGGTGCTCTTCACATTTTTTAGTGTTTCTCTTTTTTTCTATTGGTATTATAACTGATGCAGCGAAGTCCTCAGCCCATTTCCCTTTGTCATATATCTCGTTACAGAGGTAGACTATTTCTTTTCTTGCCTTGTTTCCCATACTCTTCAACAGTTCTGCTGGCAAATCATCTATTCCACATACCTTCCTATTCTTCATCTCCTTCAGCGCCTTTTCTACTTCTGCTTCCAAGATGGTAAATTCCTTTCCATCTTCCGCACATATTGCTCCTCTTCAACCTTAATTTCGCCTTCCATTTCATCCCCCTTATACAGACATTCAATATATTCTTGCCATCTGTTCAAAACCTCCTGTGGTTCTTCTGCTAGAGTACCATCCGCCCTTTCTATTTCCATGTCTAAACATCATTTAATACTTTCCCTCTCTCTCCATTTTCTCTATTTCGTCGAATTTCTGTTTCATCCATTTTTCTCTTGCTTCTTCAGTTTCTCTTCTTAATTCATTATACAGTTTCCTGTACCTCTTTTTGCCTTCTTCAGCTTCTACACTTTTCCACTTTCTGCGCTCTTCCATCTCTTTTAACATATTTTCTGTTATCCATTCTTTCCTGGTGCTTTGGGATACTCTAATTCCTAGTACTTCTTTGGCAGAGTCTATGAGCCCTTCCCTCATTTCTATCCACTTGTCATTAACACTTTCATCAACACTACCTCTTTGCCATTTTTTCCATAAATCTCTTCTCCGAATCTGATGCCTTTCCTACCTCTTTGAGTCTTTCTATGTTTAGTCTTTCCTTTGCTTTACCTCTCCAGACTTTTTTAAACTTCACTTGTATTTCTCCCATCACTAGGTTGTGCTCTGAATTTACATCTGCTCCTGGATAAGCTTTAGCTTTCTTCAAACAGTTCCTAAACCTTTTTTGTATCAGGACGTAGTCCAGCTGATATCTTTCCGTATTCAAATTTGATATCCATGTGTAACGTCTCCTTTTGTGGTGTTCAGATAATGTGTTACCCACTGCTAATGAATTTTCTTTACAGAAACTAATTAGTCGTTCACCTCTCTAATTTCTTATTCCTAATCCAAATTTTCCTACTGTATCTTCATCTCTTCCTTCACCCACCACTGCATTCCAGTCCCCCATGATGATAACGCAGGCATTTCTATTTTCTTTCTCGATGAGTTCTTGTATTTTCTCATAATATTCTTCCACCTCCTCATCTCTGTGGTGGCTGGTTGGCATATATACTTGTATTAATACCAAATCTTTTGAACTACCCTTCAGTCGTATCATCATCAGTCTTCCATCAATATATTGTACCTTCATTACCTTATTTTTCACCTTTTGCCCTATCAATATTCCGTTTTCACCACTCTTGATTTCCCCTGAGTAAAAGAATAATCTCCACTTTCTATCTCCGCATTCTCTCCCCATCTCATTTCACACAAAACGAGGGTATCTAATCTGTTCCTTTTCATCTGCTGTTTTGCATTCTCTAGCTTTCCTGCGTGCAGAAGTGTCCTCACATTCCATGTTCCAATCCGTATCTTTCCTCCCTTCACTGTCCCTTTCTTCCTTTCAAATATGTCTACACTCAATGTGTTCCCTTCCCAGAGATCCGAATGAGGGGAAGTTTTAACTCCGGAATCTTTCACATGGAGAGACATACCATGTACTGCTTGGCAGTAGGATGCCCAGCCTAAAGTCAGCCGCTCACCATGAGTCAGACGCTGTCTGTAGCCGCCCCTCTGGGGTTCAGTCGCTACTTATACTCTTTTTGTACCCAAAGAGAAAAGGTGCCTCTTTCGCCAGCTCCGCCGTACCGAAGTCCATCTTCTCCGCCTTCGCTGCCGTTGAGGTCTTCACCATATTCCTGGCATGGGGCCCTCACGAGGTACTATCACCCGGGCCAGGTGAACCAAGGTTTTTTAACGAGGTGTTACTCCTCCCCCTCCTCCTTTCTCAACAGGACTTGGGACCGGCTATGGCGGAGTTATATAGACTACATGGGTACCAAAATTCTTTCATCTTTATCTTCCTGTTAGGGCTGCGAATTCGCAGCTCGGGGATGTTGAGAACAGAAATACAGGTATAAAAAGTAGCGCAGCATGGTACCCAGCGCTGACAATATTAAAGCAGAGGGAAACTACTGATCGAAGGCTTGACGCTTCGGTGGCGAGGATGACCACAAACCAGTGCGGATCTGTTGAGTGTGGGCTGAAATTTGGTTCGTCGTCCGGCAGGTGTCGCAGCTGTTCTTCCCGCTACCCATCACGAAAGCTGCGCCTCTGTTCAACGAATTGGCGTCTTCACGCCTGCGCATTTCACACTGGCATAGGTATGAGGTTCCTGACTTCCCTGTCGTAGCTCAGCACTGTGTTGTCGCTCCTGAAGACGTTGGTGAGCTGAACCGATTAAATAATGTGGGGATTTCGCAACGATATCTCACGCCTCGCCCGAGAACCATTTCTGCAGCACTATAGCTTCTACTTAAAACTGTAATATGGGATGTCATTAATTTGTTTATTTTTCTCTTTTTTCACGATAAATTTCAGTCATCAGTTGCAAATAAATTTTACTATGCTTTACCGGTTTCGACAAATTAGTTATCTTCAGAGGCTTAGTTTGACAGAGAGTCAGTATCTTCTTCATAGAATGTTCAGGAATTTACATGTTGTATGTAATTATTATAAACTCTGTTTGACAATTTACAATAACTGAATCACATTTATGTATTTTTTATGCTAGCAGTTGTTGAAAATTACAGCCACGAATAAAATAATAATTTATTTATTCTGTTTCTAAAAAATGGTTCAAATGGCTCTGAGCACTATGCGACTTAACATCTATGGTCATCAGTTCCCTAGAACTTAGAACTACTTAAACCTAACTAACCTAAGGACAGCACACAACACCCAGTCATCACGAGGCAGAGAAAATCCCTGACCCCGCCGGGAATCGAACCCGGGAACCCGGCCGCGGGAAGCGAGGACGCTACCGCACGACCACGAGCTGCGGACTATTCTGTTTCTTCTCCTGCCTATCCAGTAATGGTTATTGGTGACAGAACGATGCGTGCTCAGTCTATGTTTTACGAAAGCGTTGCGATCGTTTAGAGATCGATCCTTTAGCTCCATGTCTGATCTCAAGTCTTCACAGAGCCATGTTCCAAGGTAGTTAAACGTGCCTACTCTTTGTTTTAAGGAGCGATTGCATCGTAGATTTGAATTTGTTTATTACTGTACACCCGTCTAGAAGGATATTAACAATTTCTGTACAATGTTACACTCGGTCCTCGGAAGGTCCAACGGAACCGATCGACCGCCGTGTCGTCCTCACCAAAAGGAGTAACCGGACGCTGATATGGAGGGACGTGTTATCAGCACACGGTTGGCTACTTCTCAGTCAAGTAGCTTCCCAACTGGTCTCATATGGGCTGAGTGCACCCTCTTGCGAACAAGCGCTCGGCAGAATCAGGCGGTCACCAATCCAAGTGCTAGCCAAGCCAGACAGATCTTAACTTTTGTAAAATATTGGTTGTATCTTTTTAAGCATATACGCTACTTCAAGGAGAAGAGCGAACTGCATGGAAGGAGATTTCCAGTACCGGTATTTGTATCACAACCAAAGGCAACCTCCAGAAAACCTCGATCATAGCCGAGTAATTGGGACTATTTTTAATTTAATTGAGAAACAGTAGGTCCCATACAAAAAAATCTGAGAGAGTATCCACAATTAAATTTTCACTCTGCAACGGAGTGTGCGCTGATATGAAACTTCCTGGCAGATTAAGACTGTGTGCCGGATTGAGACTCGAATTCGGGTCTTATACCATTCACAGACAAGCGCACTACCAACTGAGCTACCCAAGCACGACTCACGACCTGTCCTCACAGCCTCACTTCCGCCAGTGCCTCGTCTCCTACCTTCCAAACTTTACAGTAGCTTCGCAGGAGAGGAGGTGCTGCCGGAAGTGAAACCGTGAGGAGGGGACGTGAGTCGTGCTTGAGTAGCTCTGTTGGTAGAGCACTTGTCCGCGAAAGGCAAAGGTCCTGAGTTCAAGTATCGGTCCGGAGCACAGTTCTACTCTGGCAGGAAGTTTCTGAAGGAGTAGTTGTTTAAGGTTACTGGGTGTAAATGATAACTGTTTAAACATACCTCAGTGGTGGAAGGGAATTCGAAAAGAACAATCTGACATAGGATACTTGCTGACTAGAAGTTGGCAAATTGCCTGAAACTAGTGCGCTGCGTGAGATTTCAAATATGCTATCACCCTCTTACGCCACCAGCTTAGTCGCTCTTAACCGTTTGAAGTTCGTTTCTTTTTCTAGCTAAAATCGTCCTGGAATATTGAACACACTTTTTTCTTCTACTTAAATTGTAAAACTAACGTCTATGTAAATTTTACCTCAAAGTTTTGTGATTTTTGACATCATAAACTTAGGGATTAAATAATTTTGTTTCTCTGGATTTTTATTACAACACTACACTGCTTGTAAAGTTTAAGTTTGAATCTAATTGTAAATGTAATTAGTTTTTTCATAATATTTACAAAAGTTTTTTTCATTCGTTAGCTTTAAGAAAAATTTGAAATTACCAATGTTAACGAAATGAGAAGGTTCACACTCTGACCGACTATGGTGGTCTCTTAAGACGGTGCGAGGGATATTCAAAATTAATGCGCATGCGCTGTTGCTTAGGTGGCTTCTTTAGGACGATTTGAGGTTGTTTGCCGACTTGATATACCACAAGTTATCGGTTGTGAATAAATAATTGCCACCATTTAAGTTCCAACCCTCGTATAAGGGCTTCCCAGCGTAACTTCTGCAGCCTAGTCGAAACAACCACCTTGGCAACCTGCGGGATCGCCTGAAGAAAGATATTTACAGCCATCGATTTGCTTCGGACGAAGGGGTGCTCGCATGGGTACAACCATTATTCTGTAGGCAGCCATTGACAATCTTGTCTCACAGTGGGCTAAATATGTTAGGAGTTAAGGCGATTACTTTCGAAATAATAAACAGTTTAATTCCTTCCCGCCTGTCTCGTTTTCATTTGAGTCTTCCTTATACCTACCTTTTGTTGTATTAGAGAAACTTATACAGAATATTGGTACTTCTTATGTGCACGTCACTATTTTGTTCACTTTTGCTGTCAATGTTTTTCGATGCCGAAAGATATATGCAAAGAAGTCTCTCGTATATCGTGACGTATGAAGAAGGTAAGTGATACTGCAATCTCTGTATTCACTGATGTCGTTATGTGTTAGTACATTTATTTTACGTAATTACACAGTAAAATGCTATTTGACGATCTTGGGTGACAAACAGACTTGAGTAAATCAGCTTTCGTGCATAGTAGAAAGAAATTCGGAGCAGTATACAGGATGTTACAAAAAGGTACGGCCAAACTTTCAGGAAACATTCCTCACACACAAATAAAGAAAAGATGTTATGTGGACATGTGTCCGGAAACGCTTAATTTCCATGTTAGAGCTCATTTTAGTTTCGTCAGTATGTACTTCACGTGATCAAATTGTAAATTTTCACAATCAACATGTGTGGGCTGACGAGAATCCGCACGCAATTGTGCAATCACGTCATCAACACAGATTTTCTGTGAACGTTTGGGCAGGCATTGTTGGTGATGTCTTGATTGGGCCCTATATTCTTCCACCTACGCTCAATGGAGCACGTTATCATGATTTCATACGGGATACTCTACCTGTGCTGCTAGAACATGTGCCTTTACAAGTACGACACAACATGTGGTTCATGCACGATGGAGCTCCTGCACATTTCAGTCGAAGTATTCGTACGCTTCTCAACAACAGATTTGGTGACAGATGGATTGGTAGAGGCGGATCAATTCCATGGCTTCCACGCTCTCCTGACCTCAACCCTCTTGATTTTCATTTATGGGGGTATTTGAAATCTCTTGTCTACGCAACCCCGGTACCAAATGTAGAGACTCTTCGTGCTCGTATTGTGGACGGCTGTGATACAATATGCCATTCTCCAGGGCTGCATCAGCGAATCAGGGATTCCATGCGACGGAGGAGGGTGGATGCATGTATCCTCGCTAACGGAGGACATTTTGAACATTTCCTGTAAAGCGTTATGTTGCTGTGTGTTTCCATTCCATGACTAATGTGATTTGAAGAGAAGTAATAAAATGAGCTCTAACATGGAAAGTAAGCGTTTCCGGACACATGTCCACATAACATATTTTCTTTCTTTGTGTGTGAGGAATGTTTCCTGGAAGTTTGGCCGTACCTTTTTGTAACACCGTGTATATGAGGGAATACTCCGGAGAAACAAATATTTACTCCCTATCGTCGATTTTCAATATTTTATCGTAACGCTCGATATATGATTCTAGTGGCATGATCCTTCATTAAACGGAAAAGACACGTAATGCAAGTAGATGTGCTATACCTTCACAGAAGTATCATTTAGTACTCAAACACTCCTTACCAAATTCCGGCAAAAAGCTTCAGTCTTATCACATTTATACATCAAATAACAGCTCTTCTGTGCTCATAAACTGCTTACACAATCTCAACAACTTTAATCACGTGCAGTCACACGTATTTTAGTCGGCGTGGATACAGTAATTCAGCTCCTTATTTTCACACATTTGATGCCCATAAATCTCAGCCAAATCTCTTTTTCCCTCCCACTTGCCTTCAACAGTTCGTTCCTATGATGTAGTGCAAATCTTAGCCTCTCTGGACATAGCATTCACACAATTGCAAATATACATATAGCTACTACATGTACAGTCATACAAACTTACATATTTCAAGAGACATGGATAATACGATTTAAAGAAATGCGCCAAGGAAATTCCGGTTCAAGAGGTGATACTGTACAGTTCCTTATCACCAGAATTCGAGACAGGGAAAGTCTAATGTTACCCATAGTGTCGTATGAAGTGAGAACACCTGACACATTAGATGGTGATCCTCCGTCGCTTGGGTACGTAAACTTCGACAGGAGCTGGTTATGTGGCGGCACTGGATTTCACCCTCTCCTATGTCTTCCTCGTCATACAATAAAAGCTCGGAATTAAGTCATACACAGACCGATTACAGTCACCTGCACCCAAGAGATTATCTTACATATTTTGTGAGGGAAAAGTGCTGCTGTACACGAAGAAAGGAAATACATAAACAGTAACCATCTTTACTTTATTCTCCTTGGTGCCGCTGTAGACGCATTTCAACCCCAGCCTCATGCCTCACAGGAATTTGCATGACTTAAATTCTTCCACACTGCGAAATGGTCAGTGATGGATCGATAAATACCGCATATAAGTTCAAGTAAAACTAACGACTGCAGGGACTTTCAAACACCGAAAAATCGGCATTTAGGCGACGTTGTTTGTGCGAGCCGCCATAGGCATAAGGTTAATATAATCAAATAAAACGACAACAGCTCACTGTAGAATTAAAAATGCAAGATCCCGGAGGAAATCTTCAGCGTACAGCTCTGTTTAAATCCCGCCACATGGGAACATGCGTTAAATCCCTCTGGTGTTGAGCTTATTTACTGTGCGTGTAGCGGCAGCGAATTTCCAAGAGCGCCCGGGGTCTTTTTTGCGTTGCCAAGAATCCTCAAAGTGCGAAAGTGCAGATGAAATCGAAGGGGAAAAAGGAAACGGAAGTAGACAGGTATGAGGAAAGCACAAGTATTGTTCACAATGTGACAGAAACATTGGTTCGCTGATGGACAGAATACGGCTGGGATGTTCTGACAAGGGAGTTATTCGTACGTTGACAATAGCAGGTGAATCTTTAACAGCCTTTTGAATGTAGCATGGTTGTGGAGCAGACGCAGATGACAACCTGTATTAGATTTGCAAGGACACATGCCGAAAACACAAGTGACAGGAAACCGTTGAGGAGAACAGAGCGTCTAAAAGCTATTATCTCTCTCAGATCGCATACACGTGAAGTGACCACTGACGGTGGACGGCACTTCTTTGCCTATCGATAGGTTTGTGGCAGTCGATACGCTGCGTGTTGTGTATCGCTCGGCGGTGTGACAACAAGCAGGTGCGAACTGTATGTGGGGTAACGGAACGTGTGTGTAACAACTGGGGATAAGGCAGTCAGTGTTCTGTAAATGATGCGGAAGTTTGCAGTGATTACTGTAGTTAAGTCTGTGGCGATTTTGGGTCACTGCCTTCAGAGAGGAACTAGGCCCGTATAGCATAGACGTGATGGAGCGTGGCAGATTGGAGAAGCTAACTTCCCGTTCTGTAGTACGGATGGGCCAAGTCAAGGGATTGTTATGTGGCAGGCATTCTGAGTAATTCCGCAAAGAAGGGAATTTGCAGCTATGAACTGAGATTATTCATTGCTTTATGTCATAGTGTTTTGCCGCTAACTCATGGGCCGTATCGTTTGTCTTTGCTTTGTACCCCCCTAAGCTTTACAGAACCCACATAACAGGACTGAAGTTATTGGTGACTGCCTATCGGATTAGTGCGTATAATGTGGCGCTAGTCCACAGCACGGTGATATGGAGGCTGTTTATAGTTCATTTCTGGTATCGAATCATTTTCACCAAACTGTGGAGTGCTAACCGTTTCATCGAACCTCACTTGGATATTTCTGTATCTTGCTGTGCAGAAGGAGCTGTATTGTACAGTAGGGTCCGTCTGTTTCTCAGACGAATCTTATAGTAACTACCAGTTGGACAATAAACAGAGAAGGCCCAAACAAGTAACGGCGGTTAGATGAGTGGAAATGTACTACGCCGGTGTCAAAAGATGCGGCATGAGCCACTTCGCTGATTGTTGGATGTGAGGTCCGCCAGTTATGCAAAACACCGGTTTTTCTCAGTACCCAAACATGTTTCGGCACCACTGTGCCATCATCAGTGGCTTTTCGTTTTTATTTATTCTGTAGTGTGAACATTTTTGTTAAACGATTATAAAATTATGTGCATCTTTAGTTCAAACAACAGATCGTTTCTTTTTGTATATACCTTTACATTTGCAGTGCATGAATTTTCTGGATCACTTGTGTGTCATTTACTACAGGTAGCTGGTCATCTGCAACCAAACGATGTTGATGAGAAAGTTTTTTTGCTGGGAGTTAACCTATTTTCTAGGATGTAATTTAGTTTGTCGCGATGTTTCGCGCCTATGTTCGTTTTTACTTACGTTTTCGTGTGGCAAGCACTAAATGGCGGACCTCACATCCAAACATTTTCACTGCAAACACGGCCAACACAAGGAGCTGCAAATCAAAGTGATGAACACTTCACTGATGTTCGCAAGTTATGTAAATGACTGTTTTGTATTTTTACGTCCGAAATTAATGTGCTTTTAAATGTAATGAGTGAATGAGATTGTAGTTTCGGATTTTAGTAATACCTTTTGTTGGTTTCAGATTTTAGTAATGCTCTTGCTAGTATTAAGTGAAAATTTTCAAATAAGAGTGCAGGGGGTCCTGTAGATAATTATGGTGTAGATATGTGTGGACATAGAACGACTGAGAGTACGAAATATTCACACCGCAGTCTGTGTTGCAGTAGTTCTGAGTTGGCTCGTTTTGGAGCCATATTTATCCTGTTAATATTACTGAGTTATTGTCGCCATGTTTGGAAATGTGTCAGACAACCAGTGTAGTGTTTCTTTCGAATTTAAGTGGAATTGAAACATCATGGACTTTAATGTCCTTCTGTAACGGCTTGTTGCCCATAAACTGTTCGTGCTTGGGAACCTATTGTAGGAACATGAAACGTATTGACCTTGACGCTCTAACAGCCGATTGCTCAGAAATCTCATGGCATGAAATAATCAGAAAACCCACAATCGACGGCAAAATTAATGAACTTGGTGATAAACTCACTGCCCTCTATGACAAACATGCACCTGTGCGCACAATCCGTGTAAGAAAATCTCCTGCTCCATGGCTGACAGCTGAATTACGTCAAATGATGACTAATAGGGATGCTGCCCACAGGCGTTTCAAGGCAGATCCGAAACCCGAGCGTTTCGAAGAATATAGAAAGCTACGGAACAGAGTGAAACAATGCATTCGCAATGCTAAAATCAGGCACGCTCGCTCCCTTGTATGCAGCGATCTGACGCCCACGACTCTATGGAAGAATCTCCGTAGCTTGGGGGTCGGAAAGGCAAAATCGGAAACTACTTTTCATGTGTCAGCTAACGAATTAAATGAATTCTTCTCTGCACCTCTGAATACCAGCACAGCTGATAATTACCGTCCACAAGAATACCCAAACAGGATAACTAACAACGATACCTTCCATCTAAAACACGTAACAACAAATACGGCAAGAAAAGCAATAATGAGAATCTCTTCTGATGCAATAGGCAACGACAGTATCGGTATAACCATGATTAAGAATGTTGCCGATATCTTAGTACCTGTCTTAACTGACATATTTAATGTTTCCCTCGTGAACGGAATATATCCCACTGCATGGAAAAGAAGCTTAATTCGACCCATCCCTAAGATCGAAAACCCGCAACTGCCTAGTGATTACCGACCAATTAGCATACTGCCTGCTGTTTCCAAAGCACTTGAATATATTGTTCATGACCAAATCACTGAACACTTGCATGAATTCAGCCTATATGGCAAATTTCAATCCGGTTTCCGTAAACATCACAGCACAAACACTGCTCTAATTAAAGTAACTGATGACCTGAAATATGCCATCGACAATCGAAAGGCAACAATATTGACGCTACTGGACTTCAGCAAAGCTTTTGACACTGTTAGCTTTGACATATTGCTCAGAAAAATGCAACAGCTTAATTTCTCTGATAGTGCAATGAGATGGTTTGAAAGCTACTTAAAAGACAGACAGCAATGTGTTGTCTGCGTAAATGAAAAATCTTCCTGGAAACATGTTTCCTCGGGAGTGCCCCAAGGATCAGTCTTAGGACCACTTTTTTTTTCTTTATATGTCAACGATATTTCGTCGGTTCTGTCCTCCTGTAAATATCATTTCTATGCCGACGACCTCCAGCTCTACCTAAGCGTCAGACCTGAAGATGTAAACACTGCAATCGCTCAGATGAATGATGATCTGTCTTCAGTAGTGGCATAGGCGAAAAACCTGGGGCTTAAACTAAATGCAAAAAAGACGCAAGTAATCTTAATAGCCCATCAGAAATTAATAAGTTCAGATTTCCGCGAACGGCTACCTCCTATTCTGCTCGACGGTACTCCAATACCATATCAGAAAACAGTGAAGAACTTGGGTGTAACTTTGGATGAGCATCTCAACTGGGCGGAGAATACGGTCGCAGTGTGCCGAAAGACGTCTGCTTGTCTCTATGCTCTCAAGAAGTTTCGGAACATGTTTCCACAGGACTTGAAACGCCAGCTCGTGCAAGCACTCGTTCTACCGAACCTCCACTATTGTGATGTGATTCAACAAGGCACGAGTAGTGAAAACAAAAGACGGCTAGAGCTAACCATGAATGCCTGTGTGCGTTACACCTGCAACATTCGCCGATATGATCATGTTAGTGCTTCATACTCCGAGCTAGGGTGGCTGCGGCCGGACAAATTGCGTGACTACCACACTCTATGTCTACTTCACAGACTCCTCGTCGCGCAAGCACTCCAGTACCTCGCTTCAGAGATTAAAAACCTGTCATGCCATCATAATCTAAACACGAGGTCACTCTTATTTGGTATCCTAACTGTGCCCACTCACAAAACAAAAACTTTTGCAAATTCCTTCTCAGTTGCCGCTGTCCGCCTCTGGAACAAACTGTCCCTTACCTTGCGCAAAATTCAATCTCCTGCTGCTTTTAAGAAGAAGTTGAAGCATTTCCTACTATCATCCTCATAAAGTTCTCCACAAAATTAATGTACCAGGCCAATCCTCTCATCTGTCAAATAGCAAAGCTAGCGTATCCTATCTTGCTCCTGAGATGCCTTCCTCTTCATCTATCTCTATTAGCCACGCAATCTTCTTTTCCTTTATATTTCCTTAATTATGGTTCATCATGTCTCTCTGTTCTTCTCCTCCCTTCGCCATGAGTCTCCCTCATACTCCCTGCTGCCAGCACTCCCATATAAAATCTGTCTCTTCAATAATGTCTAATTATAACAGTACTTGTGATCTAAGAATGTAAACTCTATATGTATGTATTTTTCCAGGTGTACCTTTCAAATTGTTTATTTCACTTTTTGTACTAGATGTAGTTTAACATGCCTACTAAAACATATGAATGTAAAATAAGTAGAATGCCTGGTTAGATTTAAGAGAGGGCCTGATGGCCCTAATCTTGCCAGGTTCAATAAATAAATAAATAAATATTATGTCTTCTACGAAGGTTTCATTATGAGGGTGTTGGTAACGTACATGATAAAAGTAACATTCATGTTTTAATAAATGCCACTTGGTACTCGATTCACGATTTTAATTTGAGTAGTCGAAGTTCCACGACACAAAAGGAAGGACCGAAGTGATCAAACAACCCCATGTCACACGTAACTTACAGGTCAGCGTTTCTATTTGTGCAGTGTTGAACTGCATCACACCAGTAAAACAAGGGTAACGGAATCTAGCCATATTAAATCAGATGATGCTGAAAGAATTAGATCATGAAATCAGTCACTAAGAGCTCTTTCAGACGTAGCAACTTATAAGCGCTGCCGATGACGAATTCTGCGATTGTAGGAGCCGTTTCACATTCAACCCTTCAGGCCGACTCGGTGGTGTGCTTCGCCGCGAGAAGCGACCACAGAAGGTGGCTTCATGTGTGACTGTGCAAGGAATGTAATGGCATTGTTCAGACTGCTCCACTGTCGCACCACTACGAGTATACTCGCGAACATATCGCTGTTAACGGACGAGTCGTGGCAAAGAGGTAATCAGAAAAAAGGATGTTGCATTAGATTCTGTAGCAAAGTACAGGAGACAAATATTGTAATAAAATTTTTTCTATACTGCTACAACACCAAGCAAAGACAGTCTGTCTCATTAAGAGACAAGGAAGTGAGCGTGAAGGAGGCGTGGAAGATTAGGTTTAAAGTCCCGTCAACATCGAGATCATTAGAGATGGAACACAGAATGTGTCAAGGAAGAGGAAGGAAATCAGTCATGCCCTTGCAAAGGAATCATACCGGCATTTACCTGGAGCGGTTTAGGGAAATCACGGAAAATCTATAAATCCGGATGGCCGGACGCGGGTTTGAAAGATAATCCTCCCGAATGTGAGTCCAGCGTTCTTACCCCTGCGACACCTCGCTGGGGAGGAGTCATGGAATAAACGACATACAACGAGAAACCACAAAAGAGCTCCGAAAACATAAGAAGAAATAAAGTAGGTGAAGATAAGGAGCTGCTATAGATACTAAAGGTCAAATATTACCAGCAACAGAAAGATGCATGTGATGTCGATAAGCTATTTTTGCTGTGTATGTATGCGGACTGCCAGCAGCCTTGCCGTAGTGGTAACACCGGTTCCCGTCGATTACCGAAGTCGGGCTTGACTAGCACTTGGATGGGTCACTGTCCAGGTCTGCTGAGTGCTGCTGGAAAGCGGGCTGCGCTCAGATCTTGTGAGGCCTACTGGAGAGCTACTTGATTGATAAGCAGGGGCACCGGCCATGGAAACTTATAACGTGCGGGACAGTGGTGTGCTGGCCACATGCGCCTCCATATCCGCATTCTGTGACGCTGAAGACGATAGGGCGGCCGGTCAGTACCATTGGGCTTTCAAGGCCTGCTTGGACCGTGTTAGTTTTTTTTTCTTTATGTATGCAGACTGAATACCCTCTTTCACATTCTAAAGGTGGCAGGGGTAAAATACAGGGCGCGAAAGGCTATTTACAATTTGTACAGAAACCAGATGGCAGTTATAAGAGTCGAGGGGCATGAAAGGGAAGCAGTGGTTGGGAAAGGAGTGAGACAGGGTTGTAGCCTCTCCCCGATGTTGTTCAATCTGTATATTGAGCAAGCAGTAAAGGAAACAAAAGAAAAATTCGGAGTAGGTATTAAAATTCATGGAGAAGAAGCAAAAACTTTGAGGTTCGCCGATGACATGGTAATTCTGTCAGAGACAGCAAAGGACTTGGAAGAGCAGTTGAACGGAATGGACGGTGTCTTGAAAGGAGGATATAAGATGAACATCAACAAAAGCAAAACGAGGATAATGGAATGTAGTCAAATTAAATCGGGTGATGCTGAGGGAAGTAGATTAGGAAATGAGACACTTAAAGTAGTAAAGGAGTTTTGCTATTTAGGGAGTAAAATAACTGATGATGGTAGAAGTAGAGAGGATATAAAATGTAGACTGGCAATGGCAAGGAAATCGTTTCTTAAGAAGAGAAATTTGTTAACATCGAGTATAGATTTAAGTGTCAGGAAGTCGTTTCTGAAAGTATTTGTATGAAGTGTAGCCATGTATGGAAGTGAAACATGGACGATAACTAGTATGGACAAGAAGAGAATAGAAGCTTTCGAAATGTGGTGCTACAGAAGAATGCTGAAGATAAGGTGGGTAGATCACGTAACTAATGAGGAGGTATTGAATAGGATTGGGGAGAAGAGAAGTTTGTGGCACAACTTGACTAGAAGAAGGGATCGGTTGGTAGGACATGTTTTGAGGCATCAAGGATCACAAATGTAGCATTGGAGGGCATCGTGGAGGGTAAAAATCGTAGAGGGAGACCAAGAGATGAATACACTAAGCAGATTCAGAAGGATGTAGGTTGCAGTAGGTACTGGGAGATGAAGAAGCTTGCACAGGATAGAGTAGCATGGAGAGCTGCATCAAACCAGTCTCAGGACTGAAGACCACAACAACATCAACATATGCAGACTGAAGCGATGAATGAAGATCTGTATGTCCTCACTAGCTAGACGCACTAACTACTACGCCACCTTGGCACAGTAGGCATGAACTATTCCACAGACTGCTCTAGCACACCTCCCCCCTCAATCCAAATTCCCATTCAAGCCTCAGCCCACTTAGAGTACCTGCCTAGTGAGCAGAAAATCCGAGTTTGACTCTGGAGCAAATTTGCATTCGTCTCTTCACGTTGCATATATATATCATAGATGTTTGAGACTTGAAAAGATTTCTGGAACCACATAGTTTCATTTTATTTTTGCCATCACTCCATCATGATTTAAGGACACTCACAGAAAGTCTGGAAAGGACCAGATGCTTGGAGTGCTGTCTTCTGGTAACAATCTGCCTCTGTTCATGTGGCCGCTTCTATACTTACGTAGTTTTACACACAGCAACAATATGGGCCTCTACACTAGTCTACCTTCAACAATCACCTTTGCAGATACGCAGTCAACAAACGATGCCCAGTCTGGGGCCGATGCCAGGAATCGACTTGATATGCAAAATGAGCACAACGCAAATAATAATTCACTTCAGAGCCCTGACTCAACGACCCCAGTAGTTAGCGACGTGTCCAACGTTTTATCTAACAGCGTTTCGACTGTGCTATCCTCCTAATATTGTGAAAGAAAACATTGCCCGTAATAGGCTGCATAGTTATCCTTTATTTGTTGTGCGATTGCCCAGTTTTGACTCTAAACCATGAACATGTACGATTATTACTATGACATATATACACAGTGGAATATAATTAACCGTAGCAAAAATTATGTTTACACTACATAGAGGCAGTCTTTCTTACTTATATATAAGCAGTACGCTATATGCCCTATCAATTATGGCATATAATCTAAAAAACCATTCTGTAAGTTCACTCATATGCGGAATAATACATCTGCATTGCAGTCTGGGATCGAAAATATCGTACGAGAAGCAAATAACCATTCATCTCATGTGTAAACGACAAGCATTCCATATTCTGACCGTGGCAGAAATGAACTGTTCTAATTTCTAACCAAATATACACTCAAAGATATGATAGGCATCGATAATGCACCTGTGTGTATATTATAGGTTTTTCAACATATGGGGACGTTTGCAAGACAACAACCATCTGCACGAACAGTTGGACACCGTTTGCAGCGGCATGGACTATCAGCTCGGAGACCATGGCTGCGGTTACACTTGACGTTGCATCACAGACAGGAGCGCCTGCGATGGTGTGCTCAACGACGAACCTGGGTGCACGCATGGCAAAACGTCATTTTTTTCGGATGAATCCAGGTTCTGTTTACGGCATCATGATGGTCGCATCCTTGTTTGGCGACATCGCGGTGAACGCACATTGGAAGCGTGTATTCGTCATCGCCATACTGGCGTATGACCCGGCGTGATGGTATGGGGTGCCACTGGTTACACGTGTCGGTCACCTCTTGTTCGCATTGACGGCACTTTTAACGGTGGACGCTACATTTCAGATGTGTTACGACCCGTGGCTCTACCCTTCATTCGATCCCTGCAAAACTCTACATTTCAGTAGGATAATGCACGATCGTATGTTGCAGGTCCTGTACGGGCCTTTCTGGATACAAAAAATCTTCGACTGCTGCCCTGGCCAGCACATTCTCCGCATCTCTCACCAACTGAAAACGTCTGGTCAATGGTGGCCGAGCAACTGGCTCTTCACAATACGTCAGTCACTACTCTTAATGAACTGTGGTATCGTGTTGAAGCTGCATGGGCAGCTGTACCTGTATACACCATCCAAGCTCTGTTTGACTCAATGCCCAGGCGTATCAAGGCCGTTATTACGGCCAGAGGTGGTTGTTCTGAGTACTGATTTCTCAGGATCTATGCACCCAAATTGCGTGAAAATGTAATCACATATCAGTTCTAGTGCAATATATTTGTCTAATAAATACCCGTTTATCATATGCCATTTTAATGGGCAGTAGTGTATGTGTGAGACTGACCCCCTAAATAATTACAGCAATTGAATATTAGTGACTACTGGCCGAAATCAGTAGAACTGCGTGATCTAAGTGTAGAGTGGACTGATGACACATATATACATCTTAACAGTGGAAGGAGGGTACATTGTAGAGGCATGGTGTCAAGATGAAAGTGCCATATCCCCCTACACATGAGAAATACTAAGTAGTACTTAACATAGGATCATGACTGCTGTCATACCAAGAGCTCCCCACACATACAGTTATGCATTATAAACCATAGAAATGACTACATCCTGTAAGATGCAAAGTGTTGCAGCTGTCTTCAAAGATTTTGGGGTCAGGTCACTCAATGATTCTATTATTTCCAATTGTCCTGAGTGACATAGCCGAATTCTTTCTTCCAAGGTCACTGAAGTCGCCGCTACACGTTTGCAAGCACAAGCACTTTAGGGATGATGTCTGACTTTCCAGTATACAAGCATCTTTAGGGTCACACACATGCAGAGCGTTTCGACCTTTAGCAGTTTGCATGATGGATATTGCCCCCAGTTTTATTTCGATCAAAGTCGCACACACACCTGAGTAATAGAGTGGTGGTTCAGCAATAGTACAGAAGTTTAGAACCACGTTGCAATGTCATTGGCTGAGTGTACCGCAGGATCGACTCAATGTGACGTTTCTCTAACGTAAGGAGTCGTCGAGAGCAGTGGTTTGGAACTCGAACAATTGTGAAAAGTGTGTTGAAATTATGGAAAACATGGTAAAATTGTAAACACTGTTGGAAAATAAGTAAAAATGAGAAAAATGCAACAAAATGAGGGTACTTACATGCCAGCCTGAGTGTATGAAGAATATTCTATTCCTCCACCGGCGCGATTCACAGCTGAGGGCGCATATTATCTGTGCTCTACGTGTTTAAGTACCACAGAATACACTCTGTTACACATGCAGTGTTTGTTGTTGGCCACAAAAATGAAAGGTGCGGTGTCCAAAGATTTGGAGGTCAGCATGGTCAACAGCTAGGGCACAGTTATCATGTATTTGGGTGCAATGTGAGGAGTCAATGCTCTTGGTCTCTGAGAAAACGGAACACCAAGACATATGCTACCCTATCACTGTGGAACATGGGATTTAATGCGGGAGTCATCAGACTTAGGCAGGTGTTTGTAAACGCTCCACAGTGCTGCAAAATTTTTCCAGTTTCCATATATTGCGATGTCTTACACGTTATTGTCAATATGAAACACCATATGTGTCTTATTTCCACCACCCTGCGCGCGCGCGCGCGTGTGTGTGTGTGTGTGTGTGTGTGTGTTGTGGGAGCAGCATACCCTACACCATGTGAAGTCCAGTTTTCTGTGAGAGCCAGTTGATTGATACGTGTTTAATGTCGGTTTAGCAACTGACATATGGTTCAAAGTCATGGTATGAAAAGATAATGTATGGCACTGCACAAAGCTGTAGTCATAGAGTGCGTGGATGTGTTACAAAAAAAATCAGACTGCTTACAATCCTCAGTTGTGGTTGATAGTCTTCTTCCAGAACAGGTGACAAAACTTTACATAGGTATGTGGAAGCGAGTTTGATCACTGGCCCCCTTATCCAGTGGATCAATAGGCATGTATGTTTAATTGGATCACCATATATGTTCGATGTCAACATGCGGTCGGTATCTGTTTTCGATATATATATCGGAAGAGAGATTGTTTTCGATGTATATATCGGAAGAGAGAGATGCAGTAAAATTTTTATCGAGTTCTCCATTGGGCCGCGTTTGTAGTTTTACTCCAGTGGATGTTGTAAAAATAATGAGGAGGGAGAGGGATACAAATTGTACCTTATGTTGAATGTAGACATGGCTGTGCTCTTTTTTCTGATGTGTGAATAGGTAGTGTGAAGGGTACTGCTCTGTACTGATACTCGTACTTCAAGCATGTGAAATTCAAAAGACTTCCACACACATTCATTTTGAATGCGAGTAAAGTTACCAACTGTTGAGTTTGCCCATCAAACTGGAAGAAATCGGTTGTATGTGTTTTTGTGGAACCATGACTGCTTTATTGTCATCACGAAAATCCTTTATTTTATTTTATTTTTATTTTTTTATTCGCTTGTAAAATACAACTGTTTCAATGAAAAGTTCCTTCAAACAACAGCTTACAACGTAGATGTTTTCATAGATTGATTGTTTTCAGAGATGAAAGTTCTCACTTTTGATCAGATGGATGTTCTGAAATAATGAGAACATTCTGTGGTAATCGGTAGCCTTCACATCAAAAACAGTGGAAGTTTTCAATTCATTTACGATGTCTTATCGATTTTATACGTGGTAGACAGGTACAAGAGATGTGTGACAGGTTAATACATGTATCAGATGTGTTTTTATAGAGCTCGGACCTCGGCAGTTTGCTCATCCATCATCGACAACAGCACCATAGACCATGTTCATAGTTTTACTCAGCTAGATGTTGCAAACTAACGGAGAGGGGGAGGAAACGTGAACTGCACTTTGCTGTTGGGTGTAAAAATAACTGTGTTTCTCTGACATTGGAGTAAATAACAACAAAGACAGTGTTCAGTATTGATATCTATGCCTCTGATATGTTTCATACCCACATGAATGACAATTTATTTACAATATCCCACAGACACTAATTTTGAGTGTTCAGAGGCTATGAGGCTGCCAGAAACAGAAGATGACAGAAGATTTCAGTATATTTAATAGCGACCATCTGCAGCAACCTCAATGGCCACGGGCCACAGCACCTGCCTATCTGGCGAGTGCAGCCCTTAGAGCTACCTCATCCTACCATGTGACATAGCTGTTTGTAGCACGAGTTGGGATTCTTCTTCTTCTTTCTCTTTGGCCCATCCACGTCGAATAGTCAAGTATTTCAGTATCGTTCCAATGGTCAGCATTTCCTAGAAATCCGTTAGATTTCTGCAGACGGGAAACAGTATGATTGTCAAGCCGACACCGACCAAAGCAGAGCATCCCCAGATGGTGGATCTCTTTGTGTTCTATCAGCAGGAAGTTATAATAGGCCTGGGAAAACAATACCTCTACCTATGAGAGTGTCCAGCTGCAGACCGGAAACAGCGTATCATTGTCAACCCAGCAGCGACCGAAGAAGAGCACTTGCAATGGATGGACCTCTTTGAGTACAATCAGCGACAGGTTAGAAAGGGCTGGAAAACCGATACCGGTATTCCTATCTACAATGGGAGAGAGAGAGGGAGGTGGGGAGGTAGGAGTGAAGGTAAAATTTGTTCTGAATAGCTTATCCTGTAACCATACATCGATATGAACGTACGTTCAGCTGCCCTCATTCTCTTCTCGCGAGATCTTTTGAAGTCAGTTTCTGTAGTAGTTGTGTTATTACAGTGATTCTTTTCAATTCCCTCTGTGTGTGTTGCATTATGATCCATTGCTTACGAATAATGATTTCTTCACTACTATTTCGATGTATAATTAGAACACTGAAGCATTTTCCATCAGTTGTGATAGTGTGTATTGGCCTTCCTAAACGTAAGTGATAGGTTGCCACTTTAGGAGGCAACTCTTGCTACCCTTTAGTGATAGTTTGCTGTCTTAACGCTTAATACCATGTATCTGTGTACAAGTTCCTCAGCAGCTATATACTTGTAAATCGGTAGGAGGTAATTCTTCTGGCAGCGGCTGTCGGACAGTTACCCGCCAATTTCGAGTGGTATTGTAGACTAGGGCACACATATACACTAACTCAAATGGAAAGGGGAAGAAAACCCCTTCTTAAGCGTCCTCAGTTGAGCCCCATACACCAAGGTGACCAATTCTGGTTCTTTCAGTCTGGAACAGAGGAATAGGGCCAAGTTGTCTCTTGCACTGTGGTTTGACTGGCCATTTCAAAAAACGTGAACAGCTGCAGCACAGTCAATAGTCTCTATGAGTTGCGAAATGTATCTTCATCCTGCTGGATTGCCATTATTTGCTGAAGAAAATTCTCGAATCAGCTCTTTCCACTCATTGTGTAGGAGGCTACAGGCGCAGTCCTCAGCTGTTTGCTTACAGATAACACACTTATTAAACTCATCTCTTTCCAATACTAACATCTCGTCATTGAGCACATTTATGGCCAAAAATAAAGACAGCAATTTTCACTCCAGTCTTTTTTCCCCCAGTTTACAAGTGGGGAGGGGAGGCAGCGGAGGACAATCCAACAGCAGGATAACACCGTAAAAAATAAATAAGATAAATAAATACCTTATATCCTTCTTCTCCAGCATCTCAGTGCAGAGTAAGTCTTTTTCCTGCCAATTCTCAAGTGAGGAAGAGGGAAGAGGATTTGGGTAAAGGGTGGCAGAAGTGGGTCAGGGGAGGGGAAGTGAGGGAAGGCAGAAATTGTCCCAGGTTCGGCAACCCTTTCCCAGAGGAATGGCCGGCCGTGGTGGCCGAGCGGTTCTAGGAGCTTCAGTGTGGAACCGCGTGACCGCTACGGTCGCAGGTTCGAATCCTGCCTCGGGCATGGATGTATGTGCTGTCCTTAGGTTAGTTAGGTTTAAGTAGTTCTAAGTTCTAGGGGACTGATGACCTTAGAAGTTGAGTCCCATAGTGCTCAGAGCCATTTGAACCATTTTAACCAGAGGAATGGGGAAGGAGGTGGGGGAGGGGAGGGCTGTGAGGTATCTCAGAAGGATAGATTATCCCCAAGGGCTCATACATCAATCCATAGGGGGTCATATATCAATTAGCATCAGGTTAAGAGGAGGGAGAGGAGGATAATTTGCCATTGAATGTGTGTTTGTCCCGTAATGTATGTAACCACACAAACAAAATGCGACAGGAAAAACCATACCCCAATCCTGTGATGGGTTTGGCAGTCCCCACTTCCCTTCTTTTTAAGCAATCTGGTGATGTCTTGGTTGTTGTTGTTGTTGTTGTGGTCTTCAGTCCTGAGACTGGTATGATGCAGCTCTCCATGCTACTCTATCCTGTGCCAGCTTCTTCATCTCCCAGTACCTACTGCAACCTACATCCTTCTGAATCTGCTTACTGTATTCATCTCATGGTCTCCCTCTACGATTTGTACTCTCCACGCTGCCCTCCAATACTAAATTGGTGATCCCTTGATGCCGATGGCTTGGTAATATGATGAAATCGGTAATGTTACCACTTGTGCCACTTGAGGCTGAAAAATATAATAAAATACATTAGTATTTTTTGTATCAAAAAATATGTATGAACAGGGCACATGCAGAATTTCGTTTTGCGAGGAGGAGGCGGGGGTATTGACGCTTGGTTCCTGTTTGATCTAGAAACTTGAGTAAAAATTTTTTGGTTTAGCCCAGAGCGCCGGCCATTTGTAAAGACACACGTACTTCTGTCTTACTGTAACTACACTACTGGCCATTAAAATTGTTACACCACGAATATGACGTGCTACAGACGCGAAATTACCCGACAGGAAGAAGATTCTGTAATATGCAAATGATTAGCTTTTTAGAGCATTCGCACAAGGTTGGCACCGGTGGCACCTGCTGACATGAGGAAATCTTCCACCGATTTCTCATACACAAACAGCAGTTGACCGGCGTTGCCTGGTGAAACGTTGTTGTGATACCTCGTGTAAGGAGGAGAAATGCGTACCATCGGATTGTAGCCTATCGCGATTGCGGTTTATCGTATCGCGTAACTGCTGCTTGCGTTGGTCGAGATCCAATGACCGTTAGCAGAATATGGAATCGGTGGGTTCAGGAGGGTACGCCGTGCTGGATCCCAACGGCCTCGTATCACTAGCAGTCGAGATGACAGGCATCTTGTCCGCATGGCTATAACGGATCGTGCAACCACGTCTCGATCCCTGAGTCAACAGATGAGGACGTTTGCAAGACAACCACCATCTGCACGAACAGTTCGACGACGTTTACAGCAGCATGGACTATCAGCTCGGAGACCACGGCTGCGGTTATCCTTGACGCTGCATCACAGACAGGAGCAAGTGCGATGGTGTACTCAACGACGAACCTGGGTGCATGAATGGCAAAACGTCATTTTTTCGGATGAATCCAGGTTCTGTTTACAGTATCATGATGGTCGCACCCGTGTTTGGCGACATCGCGGTGAACGCACATTGGAAGCGTGTATTCGTCATCGCCATACTGGCTTATCACCTAGCGTGATGATATGGGGTGCCATTGGTTACACGTCTCGGTCACCTCTTGTTCGCATTGACTGCATTTTGAACAGTGGACATTACATTTCAGATGTGTTACGACCCGTGGCTCTACCTCCCATTCGATTTCTGCGAAACCCTACATTTCAGCAGGATAATGCACGACTGCATCTTGCAAGTCCTGTACGGGCCTTTCTGGATACAGAAAATGTTCGACTGCTGCCCTGGCCAGCACATTCTCCAGATCTCTCACCAACTGAGAACATCTGGTCAATGGTGGCCGAGCATCTGGCACGTCACAATACGTCAGTCACTCTTCTTGATGAATTGTGGCATCGCGTAGAAACTGCATGGGCAGCTGTACCTGTACACGCCATCCAAGCTCTGTTTGACTCAATGCCCAGGCGTATCAAGGCCGTTATTACGGCCAGAGGTGGTTGTTCTGGGTACTGATTTCTCAGGATGTATGCACCCAAATTGCGTGAAAATGTAATCACATGTCAGTTCTAGTATAATATATTTGTCCAATGAATACCCGTTTATCATCTGCATTTATTCTTGGTGTAGCAATTTTTATGGCCAGTAGTGTATGTTACATGATATTAAATAAGGCTTGAAAGACGAACTGGAGTTGGCACCCAGGCGAATTGTTCAATTCAGTTAATTCGTTTTTCAAAAGATTTTATTGGGGCTGAAATTAATGCTCAGCTAATGGCTACTTTTGTATTTGCACCATTTGGATTTAAGCGCAAAAACAGTCACCTTTAAATAATTCCGTACTAGAGCGAGACTGGTGGTTCATGTTTAGTCCAGCGGAGTATTGGACCTGGATCTAAGATAAGTTTTAACAATTAGAATTTGTATTTCAGGTGCAAAATTCACGTTTTCTGGGAGTTTTCTGTAGCACGCCGCTTCAGTACTTTGCACATTAAATTTGAATGAATCCCTTCAAACTTTGCAAGAAGACAGATAAACGGATGATGTCAAGGTTTTTTTATCAAATAATCTTCATCTTTTGTCGAGGTACGATGGTTTAAAATCAAGATAAGTTTAGCATGTGAAATTCGTTCTTGCAGGAAGTGAATGCACGGAAACGGTTTGAAATGAATAAAAATTGCATTCTTAAGATAAAACCCGATTTCAAAAATCTAACTTCATTCGGATTTTACGAGCAAAAAACACTTTTTTTGTGAGTTTGTTCATGCTCGCCACTTCTACGTTTCAGACATGTGCGAATCAGTTCAAAATATACAAGAAGGTAGACAAATGCACGGTCGTCCTGTTGTTTTGTGAAAGCTTTATTCATTGCCACGATATAGCAGTGTAAAGTCGCTCATAAAATGCTCTTAAAATCCGGTTTCAGACAAATCGCACGTGTTGAGACGGTTTAAAGACATTTAAATGACAATAAAATATGTATTCTTGCGGTAATTATAGGAAGCGCTTGCAAAAAGCTTTCATCGTTCAGGTTTGACGTGCGAAAACTCATGCGTTTACACATAAAACTGTGTTTCATAGAAATATATTGCATTTTAAGTGCTGCATTTAGATACAGTTAAAGAAAGTGGTTATCAGACGTTAAAGATTTTATTTACCAGTGGCCGAAAATCACTGAAAAATCTTTGGACATGCAACCAGAACTGTGTCCAGCCTTATATAAAATAATATACTGTTCGATTGAGTATTTAAAGCTTTACAGATGACCATGGAGAAAATTAAACTAACTTGAAAACTGCTATAAATACAATTGTAGAAAAAAATGTCATCTTATTTCCCACCAGTAGACAAGGTTTTATTGCATTTTCTTCCAAAACTGCTACGCTATTTATTTTCCGATAAAACAAGCTTAACCTTCTTAATTTTCATATTGGATTTAAGCTGATAGTATTTTGTCATTCGTTGTATCGTATTGTATTGTATTGTATTGGGAGCCTAGAAACGAAGGAGAGGCTCCGTCCCCGCCGCAGCTGCAGTGGTCCGAAATTCCACGACGGCTACCGCAGTCCACTTCACCCCTCCGCCGCCCCACACCGAACCCAGGGTTACTGTGCGGTTCGGCCCGTGGTGGATCCCACCAGGGAACGTCTCACACCAGACGAGTGTAACCTTTATGTTTGTGTGGTAGAGTAATGGTGGTGTACGCGTGATTGGAGAACTTATTTGCCCAGCAATCGCCGACGTAGTGTTGCTGAGGCGGTATTAGGGGAACCAGCCCGCCTTCGCCGAGGTAGATGGAAAACCGCCTAAAAACAATTCACAGACGGGCTGGCTCACCGGATCTCGACACAAATCCGCCAGTTGTCGTGCATACGTTCCTCTGCATATTTAAGCCAATCATACTCATTGGCTGGTGCAACATTTCGCCTGAAAATCATTCCTGTAAATTTTTTACCTTCATTGTTTTTATTTTCAATTCTTATTATTGCACACTTTAAATTAACAATGACAAGAATTCTAGGATAAGAAATAAGAACGATAGGAATACTTTTCAATAGTTTATTATTCGTTGTGCGAATCTTTCAGCGACAGTACAGTAGGCTTTTGAGTAAGTTTATCTATATAATATGTCCATATTAAATTCATCTGCGTAATATAAACGACTTACATTCACTATTGTCATAAACTTCGCACTGTATTTAATACTTCGTTCGGTATCGTATTTATTTTTGCTGCTACTTTGTGCTATATATGAAGTATTTTATGGCTATTTTTAATACATTTGAGTACGCAGTCTGATGCATAAATCAATAAAATGTGTGTGATTATAAAACAAATAATTAAAAAGTAACGAAACATTTAAAGAATGCAAAAAATTAAGAATGTAAACTGAAAAAAATGGTTCAAATGGCTCTGAGCACTATGGGACTCAACATCTTAGGTCATAAGTCCCCTAGAACTTAGAACTACTTAAACCTAACTAACCTAAGGACATCACACACACCCATGCCCGAGGCGGGATTCGAACCCGCGACCGTAGCAGTCCCGCGGCTCCGGACTGCAGCGCCAGAACCGCTAGACCACCGCGGCCGGCAATGTAAACTGAAACAATGATAATAATAAATATGAATAAATTTTAAAATTGAAAAGCTTCCCATGATAACGTCACCTTCACGTCTTGGTTTGACTTCTGTGTTCTGAGGACACAGTGTTCTTTACTGGACTAGTTCAAGCAACCAGGCAGATAACTACACAGGAGCCAGACTAACGATGCCCAACTGAAGAACATTGTTCGAAAGACAGTAAAAGTCGTATATCGGGTTAGTGGTCACCCAAGTGAACAAAACTCTACATCGGCTGCCTAGCTACGGCCGTCTAATGTCATGATAGAGTAAAAGTTGGAAACCACAATGAAAAATGCTCTTACTTAGCACAAAAAAAGCGAATGTGTACTGGACAGAGTTAGGGATGTAATAGAAGGGAACTAGCTTATAGACTTACCTGCCAGCTTCAAAGACATTTAAATCAAAATATCTTGACATACATGCACATTTTTATGAGTTAATCCTACTTCACCAGTCCAATGGGCTCTCTTAGCTGCAAGGCGTTGGCACACGTGCATTTTGAAATTAACAGCCTAAAGTCCCTGATCCAGTGCCCAAAATCCTGAAGATTCGCCTACATCATATTGTAAGACGTCGTGGTCTCCTGACCTTCATTGCTTACATATTCCGTCCTCACAATCATATTCCACACATCAAGACGCTTCAATCGAACCCAAACTCGATAAGATAAAGTCAATGTTGTATGAATTCATGTAAATGATATGCAGATAACAAGTAAATCGCAAATGCGCACCGTGGTTGAAATACTCGATGCTGGCGTACACACACACATTCAAGACACGACAGTCACAAAAACTTTTAGTTTGGGAGAGGCAAACCGCATGCCAGGAGGCCGGTCCCTTCAGATGACGAGTCAACCTATTTATGTTGGCCGGCGACCGCCCGTAGAGCAGACAACGTTTGCCCGAGTGAAAGGGAGAACTTCACCGTGTTTGGCTTAAAAGCAAATTTCGCTACATAGTGTGGGAGCGCCCAGCCTATGCATTCTTTACAAACACAGCACACAGTTTCAGAGGTTTTCACAGGGAGACAGCAAACGCCAAACGCCGATGCTACATATTTACAGATTGGTCGCCTTAAACGAAACGTCATTCTCCCATTTTAGAAGAGCAATGCTGATTGGCAGACGATATTCCTGTCGCCTTGAGCTGAAGGAGTAATGGGAGAGACTGAAAGATACACCCCTTCATGTCTGGCGTGGAGAGGGGCCGTTCTGTTGTCGCTCTTGGAGCGAGAACACGCAACGAGAGCGTGTGCGCTCGTACGTGTACTCGAAGAGCAAGAAACAAGTCTCTCCTCAGTACTGCGAGAGCACCTCTGTCGAGAGCGAATCGGAGTGCGACTCTATATTGAGTCCTTGCGATTAAGCGTTGTTCACTGTGTTGGCCGACACACCTATTGTGTGGTGTGAACAGACAGAGTTATAGTTAAACGCCTGCGAGCGAATTTCTGAGTAGCATTGCGGTGGACTGATTATCTGACCGGTGTACCACGCCAATAGCTAGACAAGGGGCGAATAGGAGTCCTTGACTTCATCAAGGCGTAGGGAGAGTTTGATTGGCGAAGGTCAATCCGAACAGAACGAGAGTTATCTTATTTGTCAGCAGCGAGCGACGCAGACAGCAGCCATCGCAGCTTACGGTATTGCGTGCTACGTTTGTTTGCGCCAAGTAATGGTTAAATGACAAACGCAACTAGTCCTCAGCACAGACAGCACGGGTTATTGCAGTTATCAAACTTAGAAACGCCACAGAATACCCCAGTAAACGACGTAACTGACCGAGTAGAAAACAATAGATCGAGAATACATGGTTCAGAAGAAGGTAGTGTTACAGGACAGGACGCGATCATGGAGATGTTACAAAAAATGAACGCTAGTATGACGAAACAGAATCAGGATATTAATACACAGATGAGAAAACAGTATCAGGAATTGAAACAGGATAATCAGGCTATTAAGACACAGATCCAACAGGTTAAAATCCAGATGGAAGAAGGGATCGCCAGAATTGATAGTCAGCATCACACAGATAGACAAAGACGCGAAAGAATCTAGAGAAAGAATTCAGGTAATAACACAAGGTAAGCAGCAATTACCCACTGACGTGGACAAGGTCCAATTGGACATCGTAAACATTGATACAAAGGTGGAACGTTTTACGAAAAAAGCCACTCGAACAGCACTACAAATTTTGGAAGAAAAAGCAATTCAAAGCAAGGTCGCAAAGGTTGCACTGCAAAAATATGATCAGCGGATCAATAAAATAGAACTTAAAAACAAAGATCGGTTTGAAAAGCTTCGAACAGAGTTGATACAAACTATCGAAGAAAAGATCGAGACCGATTACACTTGTAGCAAAACAACTGACTCGACAAGCATTAATTCAGTACACGAACACGCGCCGTCTAAGAAAGTTCAAATAGAACCAACGCTAGACGTAACACTCGCGCAGAAATCGAAACAGAAAACCCCGATTAAAGTAATACATGACATGCCACAGGACCAGGCACAGTATCTAGAAAAACGGAACACATACATTCAGCCGATACCATTCGAAAGACATGCAAATGAACCAGTAAATCCAGTGACACAACATAATAGCAGCACAGGTACTATACCGCGAACGACGAGAGTAGAGACACACGAACAACACTTTTGTTCACCAATGATACGATATGACGCGGATATGAGTCAGGAAATTGAGAATAGGCAGACAGGCAGTAGATTACCAGAGAATAAACACGACGACACAAACAGTGGCAGATTATTTGAGTCCATGAATCAGCCACAAACCGGATTGATGAGTAGATATGATACAGACCACTTCCTTACAGTTCGAAAATTTCAACATTTCAAGGAAGAAGGCTGTAGCTTGCATGCACGCACATTCATCGTCAGTTTCAAGTAGGCTTACCAAACCACTGGAGCGTAGCTCACAAACCTGACTTCATTTGTGCACACACGTCGGGGACAGTAGCAGAGGTGATGCAAAACATCGCGGCTACCTGTAGGTCTTACCTACTGTTCAGAACAGCATTTCTCGAAATATATTGGCCTAAGGAGGCGCAAAATACGAGTTACTTCAGATGACGCCATATGAAAACTCAGGACAGAAAAGCGTGGTAAAATTCTTTGATACAATGGACAAAAAGAATCTACGGCTAGACAAACCATACAGTAACGGAGAGCTGTTACGTCTATGTAGAATGAAATTCCTGGTAAAGTATCAACGGGCGACAGTAGGAAAAAATGAAAATACCGAAGAATTCAAAGAGGTTTTAAGGGAACTTGAATTAATGATTAAAGAAGACGAGGTGAAAGAAAAAAGAAAGGAAAGGGAACAGCAAAAGGAGAGGACTAGGAACGAATAATCCAATAATAATAATCGTAATCCTAACACCAATAATTTCAGGAAATTTAACAGACAAGGACAGTGGCATAATGGAGACAATTGGCATAGAAACGATAACCAGAATAATTGGTACCGAAATAGGAACGGTAATGGACACTCATACAGTGGCGGATATGGCTTTAGGAATCAAAATGCCAACGGTCAAGGGTACTTTGAAAGAGGTCACGATGTCAGAAACAGTAACTGGCGAGACCAAGGCGCGAATAATTACAGAGGAAATTATGGTCCACAGAGACAAGAACAACACAGCAAAGAGAAACCAGATGTAGAAGTTAAGCCACCGAATACTGCAAAACGTAAAGATTGAATTGAAAAATGCGGAAGAGGTTAGGTAAACTAACGTCCACCCTATCTTATACTAACCACTAAATAAAAGTTAAATTAATAGATCAACAGAACAACACAATTAAAAGAAAAAGGCACACAAAACAGACTAACAATTCCTTGTAGTATCAAGTACACTACAACATGCACACAAACAATAAATGTTACCCAACAATTAAAAGAATGAAGAAGTGGTACGCTATAAAAAGGATAGATATATGCTTTAATTAAATTATCATATGATAAATAAATAATAATTTTCTTCATTTTTATAAACACTGCATTGTATAGAGTCAAAATCTCTTGTTATTTGTATAAAACAAAACATTGTAAAAAATTTCTGTACACGAAAAAACGGACATCGCCACCAACACCAATCACCAGCTCCCTTACCATCAGAAGCTTCGAGATAGCGACGGAGAGGGTACAGACATGTTGAGAAAGCACTTGGGGCAATAACAACAACATGAAGACCAACGCCACGACTGGAAAAGCAGGTTGCAACCAGGTTGGACTTCAGGAGGACACTGCACAGCACGAACATTTCATATGTCACGACATTGCTACACAATGGTAGAGCGTGGGGAGAATCATAATACGACGAGACGACAATGAAGGTACAAAAAATTACTAAGATCTATAAACTCATCAAGCAACATTTGGAAAGGCAGTCAGATTCTACAAATCCTATATCACTCCTACACTAAAATTCACATATTCCTAGCCCAAGAAGAACAGAAGAATGCAAGAAAGAAGAGAAGAAGATGCAGGATGAAGAAGGGCAGAAGACAGCAAGATACCTTTCTCTCCTACCCTACAAAGCAAATTGCTACAAACGTCTTTCCATGAACTTTGAGGCATGGCAACTACTACAATCACCTCTCCAAAAATAAACCTCGAATCGTCAAACAAATACAAGTGAACGGGAAACGGAATATTAAGTAATACCAACCAACATTATCTAGAAATAGATTCAGCAAAATAAACAGTATTCTCCCTACCACATCATCAAATTGCCGAACCGATCCAAGACGTCACAGAACAATATTGGGTGACGATCGTCGGTAGTCAACTACAATCATCTAACTGCCATACCGTCCCAGGTGTGACAGCAAAGGAGTACCAAGGCATTACTGTTTATGCAGTAAACCACAGTCATCATCATCGGTTAAAAGTACCACTCCATGATAACAATGTCAACAAGTAAGACACGGCATCGCATGCTAGAGTGCTTCTCTCATGATTTGTGACACCCATACAAATGAGTCGATGCCTTCCAGTATTTCAGTGGGGATCGTCGAGCACAGAAACTGACGCAGCACAAAACGAAAAGACTGATAAAATACAAATGTAGAGTTAAGAAAATGATATTTTTTGTAAAAATATTTTTTTCCTTTTTTGTAAAAGCAATTATTTTATCATATATGTAAAGCCTATAATGTGATAGAGACCTTAAAATATTATGTAAAGAAAATTAATTAGTATAAGTAGATAATCTCAAAAATCCCTGTAAAGCCAAGTTAGTTGTTTATATGAAAAAGGTTTTGGTTAATCACAGGTTGAAAGAGGATAGAATAAAGAAAAAACACTTCTTCACTCTTAAAACAGTGACACAAAAAATAATGCCTAAATAAATAAAACAAAGTAACAGAGCTTTTGTGAACATTCACGCGAAGCTTAACAAAAGAAAAGATATAACCACACTAAAACATGATACACTGTACACTAACGAGGTTAAATAAATTAATATTGTAAAAACAATTTTTGGAAATGGAAAAGAAAAACAGAGACACGTACTGGCAATGACAAAGAATAACAACCTTTGTAAAGACTATACTGTATTTCCTTAACAACAAAACATAAATTGTAGAATTAAAAAATAGAAACAATAGCTATAAAGAAATCATTAGAAAAAATTGTTAAGAATGGCTGAGAAACGTTTATTGGAAAATCTAAAAGAACAATTTTTGCCTGAATTTGTCAATGTTTTCCTCGGCATTGACAAAAATTTTGTCAGAAGAAGGGAGGTATGTAAGACGTTGTGGTCTCCTGACCTTCATTGCTTACATATTCCGTCCTCACAATCATATTCTGCACATCAAGATGCTTCATTCGAACCCATACTCGATAAGATAAAGTCAATGTTGTATGAATTCATGTACATGATATGCAAATAACAAGTAAATCGCAAATGCGCACGGTGGTTGAAGTACTCGATGCTGGTGCACACGTACACATTCAAGACACGACGGTCACAAAAGCTTTTAGTTTGGGAGAGGCAAACCGCACGCCATGAGGCCGGTTCCTTCAGAGGACGATTCAATCTATGTACGTCGGCCAGCGACCGCCCGTAGAGCAGACAGCGTTTGCCTGAGTGAAAGGGTGAACGACACCGTGTTTGGCTTAAAAGAAAATTCCGCTACATTGTGTGGAAGTGCCCAGCCTATGCATTCTTTACAAACACAGCTGATACTACAGATTTCCGGATTGGTCGCCTTAAACGAAACGTCATTCTCGCATTTTAGAAGGGCAATGCTGATTGTCAGACGATATTCCTGACGCCTTGGGCTGAAGGAGTAATGGAAGAGACATTAAGATATACCCCTTCATGTCTGGCATGGAGAGGAACTGTTCCGTTGTCGCTCTGGGAGCGGGAACACGTAACGTGAGCGTGTGCACTCGTATGTGTACTCAAAGAGTGAGGGACAAGTCTCTCCTCAGTACTTCACTGGGAGAGCAACTCTGTCAAGAGAAAATTGGAGTGTGACTCTATATTGAGTCCTTGCAATTAAGCATTATTCACTGTGTTGGTCACCATACTTATTGTGTGGTGTGAACAGACAGAGTTATAGTTAAATGTCTGCGAGCGAATTTTTGAGTGGCATCGCGGTGGACTGGTTATCTGACCGGTGTACCACATCAATAGTTAGACTAGGGGCGAATAGGAGTCCTTGACTTCATCAAAGCGCAGGGACAGTTTGATTGGCAAGAGTCAATCTAGATAGAACGAGAGTTATCTTATTTGTCAGCAACGAGCGGCGCAGACAGCAGCCATCGCAGCTTACGGTATTGTGCGCTACAGCTCTTGTGAGCCCCCTATTTCCTCCACAACAATACACTTCACTGCATTTCACACACGACAGCCTCGACCGTACCTAGCAATATTCTAACGGATAAGTATTCATGTTGACTAGGCGCAGCTCTCAGCCATTGTGCTAAGTCAGTAACAATCTTAAACTTTGTTTAGAAATTTCATTAGTGAATCCTATCGTTAAGAGGTAACCTCACATTCAGAAAAGAACCTGGAAATAACTTGTTCAGTTCATAACTAAAAGTGCCATTGCGATTTCTCAGAATTTTTGCAAAATAAATAATAATTTTCGTTAGTTTCATGTTTTTCTTACACTAACTAACACTACTCCGGTACCCAAGTATCCCACTAGTTACGTAAGAAATTTTGTGAATTTTTGTGTCATTTCCTTACAGTGGACGATATTTATTGCTGAAAGTTTTTCAGGCATTTCTCTTTAGAACGTTAGGAGTGTCTGTCTGACTGCAGTAGTGTGGGTGTGGAAATTGCATCTTGCAGGACCCACAGGGTAAAGGGCACAATTCAGATTAATCCATTGCGCAGAATGACAGAATAGCGCCCATAGGCTCACAATATGGTCGAAGACTAATAACAAAAAATTTCTTCTGGGAAAGTAAAATTTCTGGTGGACAAGGAAACAATTTTTTGATTTCTGGGTTGGGTTGGATTGATTTTTACCCTAGCCCTAGGGAACCATTTCTCGCCCAAGCCCACCCCCTTTTACATGTGGTTGGGGGGGGGGGTCGGAGGGGTACGAAAAAAGTAGATACAAACATTCGTGCTTCTAGAGAGTGGGATGCATCCAAAACAGGAAGTATCTGAGTGTAGGTATGTTTCTATCCTAAAGTTTATTGACATTATATATATGCTGAACAACTTCGATGTCATACGACATGACACAGTATATTATGTTACTTTACTTTACAGGACGCATTATATTACATGGCGTGGGTGCTAATACTGAGTAAAAAGGAGCGAATGTTAAAGATGTTTTGATTTAAATGTCTTTGGAGCTGCGAGCTAAGTCGAAAAGCTAGTTCACTTCTTTTACATCCTGCACTCTGCCCAGGAGATATTCACATTTCTTTTTTTTATGCTATGATAGAAGTACTTTTCATTCGGGTAGTAATATGTACAGGGTGATTATAATTAAACTTCCGAACCCCTGTAGAAATGACACCACTGGTCAGAATGACATCAAATTGCAACGAAATATTATTGGAGAAGGGGAAAAACGTATGCCAGAAGAAAAATAATCAGTTACAAAATTTAGCAAAGATGGCGCTGTAAGCATCATAATTTAATAGTGGTCGACTACAAATGACAAATGAATCATACAACAATGCCTAGGTGTACGTCTGACATTAAACAAACTGTACAATTCAGTGTACATTTGTGTACAGGAGTGATACTGTTTGCTACGTAAGCCCATCCACCACGGCTGGGTCATATCACATCGACTGGGAAAATTCGGTTTTTAATTGTCCTGAGGCCAAAAACGGCATGAAAAGCCTCAATCACATAGGTTTCTAATTGTCCTGAGGCCAAAAACCGCATAAAAAGCATGAATCAGAATCAAATCGGATTATTAATTTCCGTGTGACTGGCACAATAGATGTTCAATATGCTGTCCACCGCTTTGTGCAACAAGCTGAAATCGAGAAACAGAATGTTACACAGCTGATGTAAGTGTTTCTGAGGTCACGTTCAGAATGTGTTGCGCAATACGTGTCTTCAATGCAGCTAAGTTTGCAGTCGGAACACTGAACACAACATCTTTCAGATAGCCCCACAGCCAGAAGTCACACGGATTAAGATCAGGTGATCGAGACGGCCAGGCTGTAGGGAGATGGCGGCTGAACATTCTAGCATTTCCGAAATGGCGCTTCAGCAGCTGCTTAACTGGATTTGCAATGTGCGGAGGTGCGCCATATTGCACAAAAATGATCCTATCCACGCTGTTGGAGAGCTGGAATGACGTGGTTGCGCAAAAGACACTCATAGTGCTTACCAGTGACGTTACAGGTAACAGGACCGGAAGCACCTGTCTCTTCGAGAAAATATGGCCCTATGTTAAATGATGCCGTAAATCCATACCACAAAGTGACGTGGTACTGGTTGATTTGCATGTGGATTTTCCGTTGCCCATATTCGACAATTCTGTGTATTGACATATCTTGTCAGGTGGAAGTGGGGTTCGTCTGTTCACAAAATCTTCCACGGCCAATCATTGTCCACTTCCACGAGAGCAAGAAATTCTAAAACTCTGTTGCTGGCAGGTGAACAGGAAACACATATGCACGTAGGTAATTTTGAGTGGATAGAAAAGAAGGATGTTTCGTAGGATTTTACTTACCGTGCTCATGGGTATGTCCAGGGTTCGGTCAATTCTCCGTGCACTACACGTTTGTACACCACCACTCGTTTCCTCCTGCACTGCTGTGGCCATTGCTTCCACTGACGTTTAATCAATTCGTTTCCTCCTTCTACCAGGTTGCACACCGAAAGAACCCGTCTTTACGAATTTCCGAAGCAGTTTCTCCGGACCCATGGCAGTCATCGTACCAATGCCTTTTTTCAAACCCTTCAGTGTCCGCACTTCTGCAGAGCGACGTGTGCACAGTCATCATTCTTGTTACACAGCCTTACAAGCAAAGCGCGATCCTGCATTGAGACAGTCATGGCGAACGTCGCAGACGCGGTAGGAGGAAAAGTCGTGTACCCGGCATGTTAAAAAAAATGGTTCAAATGGCTCGGAGCACTATGGGACTTAACATCTGTGGTCATCAGTCACCTAGAACTTAGAACTACTTAAACCTAACTAACCTAAGGGCATCACATACATCCATGCCCGAGGCAGGATTCGAACCTGCGACCGTAGCGGTCACTCGGTTCCAGACTGAAGCGCCTAGAACCGCACGGCCACACCGGGCCTGCCGGCCGAAGTGGCCGTGAGGTTAAAGGCGCTGCAGTCTGGAACCGCAAGACCGCTACGGTCGCAGGTTCGAATCCTGCCTCGGGCATGGATGTTTGTGATCTCCTTAGGTTAGTTAGGTTTAACTAGTTCTAAGTTCTAGGGGACTAATGACCTCAGCAGTTGAGTCCCATAGTGCTCAGAGCCATTTCAACCATTTTGAACCACACCGGGCCCGGCATGTCCATAACAACTTCATTGGGTCGTGCCCATGACAGGTGTTTTCATTTACGTATTCTGACACATACGGCGCCATCTATCGACCAATTTTCACACTTTTTTTTCTTGTGCCACACGTTTCCCCCTTCTCCGATAATATTCCGTTATTCTGACCAGTGGTGTTATTTCTACAGCGTTTTGTAAGTTTAACTATAATCACCGTGTATAGTAAAAACACTATTATTCTATGATGGCGCAATATTCTTTTTCAGTAAGGTATTTTCAAACCAACCTGTAAACACCTGGCACTTCGGTGCTAGGAAATCATGACATCCATAAATCGGAAACTCCATTTCTGCAAAACACTAATGGATTTGCTACGGCTTTAGGTCCTCACACATAAACAGAACTGCGAAAACTACCTAGCCAGTGGAAAAAATGGACTCACTCGTGCGATGCTAATTTGTGGATAAAGGAAAGGGAGCTGTTTAAACACATACAATGGTGCAGCTCGATTCAGCGCAACGAGGACGGGGCAAAAACGCCACAGGAACCATTTTTGCAGCGAAAATTTTAATCCTCGAAACCGTAAGCGTGAAATTTCGGAAACGGACAATGCAGGAAACAGGGCTCGCAAAATGAGACCAGTCACCGTGAAGAGCATGCTTATTAATAAAGTAATTAGATTACGTCGTTTATTTTTGGAGCGCGTCAGAGTGTTCACGAGGTAACGCACAGCTAATCAGAGCGAGAAGATGCTTTTGCCGGTCCGGGACAGGCGTCGGCAACGTTGTGATGGACAGGCGCTGCCGGAGATAGCTGCCCGCGCAGTGTTGCTGTCACGGTTTGTGACATGACACGCAAAAATGTTGCACCACGTTAATTATATATTACGATGACGCTTCAGACCTGAAAATTCTGCCATATATAACATTCATTAGCGCACCTGATTTTTTTTTCCCCCGGGAACATTATGTATATATGGAATGTTCACAATTATCAATGGAAGTACACGTATTCTGTGCTAAAATGACTGACGTCTGCAGCTTACAGCACAGTCCACCATTGCTCAACATTGAGAGTTGGGAAACGAACAAAAGTAAATCAATTTTTAGCACTAATGTGAATATGAGATTCAAAGTTCACTGTGAAAAGTCAGTCAGAGGAATACCTTTATCTTGCGTGGAACTAGAAATATGTCTCGATAATAACTTTTTTGAGGCTCAGTCATGGATCCATGCCATCCTGTACTCTTGCCGATCTTCCAAATATTCTGCCGGCCGGAGTGGCCGAGCGGTTCTAGGCGCTACAGTCTGGAACCGCGAGACCGCTACGGTCGCAGGTTCGAATCCTGCCTCGGGCATGGATGTGTGTGATGTCCTTAGGTTGGTTAGGTTTAAGTAATTCTGAGTTCTAGGGGACTGATGACCTCAGAAGTCGAGTCCCATACTGCTCAGAGCCATCTGAACTTCCAAATATTTTGATGTAATGCTCCATCTAATTCTATTTTCTGATGATTTTTCACAGGTTTCTTTGCTATAAACAAAGATTGATGTAAACTATACTACATATTCTGGTTTTGGCTGCCCGAACTGTTTTATTCTCATTTACTGCTTCTAAATTAATGATTGTTTTATGATTAACTGAGAAAGGTGGCTGCACTGAGCCACAGCGCCAGAGATCGCGCTAGAGAGTATTGTTCCGCCGCCTCCACTGGCAGTTCTTGTCGAGACGAGGGAGTAGGCAGTGATTATTGAGATGTCGTAGTGGGCAGTGCCTGTCGAGGACTCGTAGTAGTCAGTTCGTGTCGAGATGTGCTAGTGGGCAGTGCTTGTCGAGATGTTGTAGTAAGGAGTGCTTGTTCCATGTTTTATGCAGTTGTTTGATGGCATAGACAGCAGATGGTTCGAACGGAAATACTGTAATGATCAGAGTGCTTTTCGTCAATATATATGAAGGTAAAATATTCCGTGTTTTTTTTTCATTATTTCAGTGCCTTAAATAGTGCATCATTACAGGTTCAGTCAACAAAGCATCTGGCTTGTGTTCTTGGATTAGAGTGTAATTCTGGTTCTCTTGAGTAATTATGGTATTTTTATTTTCTTTAATTAATTCAGTATAAATGATATTTAAAATTTCTTGTGTTATTGAAGAAGAACCGTGCCAGATGCGTACGTTGAGTCATACTTCCACACACAGAACAGTTACACTTGTGCTTTGGTTTCGTAGGTTTTATAGTTGCTGGGGACTTAATTAATTAATTGTGTTAATGAAAATTTCCATTTCATTCTTTGTTATTGTTCTATGCAGTCAGATAGCGTAATAATACTAGTCAGGGCCAACCGTTTACGAGACTTCGTAATCGGACAAACAGCTACAAAAAATTAAAATTATTAGCATTTTATTTTAATTAAGCCCCCATGCACGTGGCGACCGCTGCTTCGGATCGTCCCTTGGAATTCTTCTGATTGTAAAAATAGTAGACAGTAGTATTGTTGTAGTAATTTGTAGTTTAGTAATTGTAGTCTATTTTGCATGTGTAGATTTGGTAATTGTCATTCTTCTAATGGTATTTTTATTTTGCAAAATTTAATTTTGTTATCTTGTATACGGGTTTGACAATTTTGTGCAGTTAGGAAGAATTCAATTGTTCGTTAATCGTGTTTGAGGGAAACATTTCGTGTGAATGGTATTGTTGGAGATAAAGTGTCATTGTGTGTAATTTTCATATAGTGACGAGTTTTGTATATTTTGTAAATGTTTACGCGATCAATTGAAAGGGCAAAAATGATGGACAGTCAGAATGACGAAATTGTTGACATGGCGAACTCGCCAACACAGGACAACAGTATGATGAATAATGAAGTTGAAAACAATTTAATAAGCAGGGAAAATAGTCCAGAACCATTTCAAAATTTTTCACAATCAGAAAATATTCAGAATACGAGATTAACGACAGAAGATTCTGTAATAGTATCGAACACAGATAGCCTTACAGCTATGACGAAGGAAGCTGGTTTTGCGGGAAATGTTAGGGGCGAAAAGAATTTCGAACAAGTTAATATGGAGCAGTTGATGAGTGCAATATTAAATTTTCGATCTGAATTTAAAACTGAGATGGGAACAATGGGATCACAGTTACGATCTGAATTTAAAACAGAGATGGGAACTTTGGCAACACGGCTAGACTCACAAATGGAAACACGGATGGGAACAATGGAATCACGGTTTGGATCTGAATTAAAAACAGAGATGGGAACTTTGGAAACACGGTTAGATTCACGAATAGGGACATGTTTCAAAAATATGAAAGATGAATTAAAGAAAGAAATCAGAGAAGAAGTACAACCGATTTTGAATTCTCACAATAATAGATTAATTGCAGTAGAGATTAGACAAAGGGAACAAGATAGAGAACAGGAAGAAAGAGATCGCGTGATAGTACAAAAATTTTCAGAGTTAAATTTACAACGTGCAATTGATAAGGAAGAAATATTTGAGAGAATCGAGGAATCCGTACCAAATGACAGAATAAATAATCTAACACAACAATATGAACAGTTAACTACCAAATGTGTCAATACTGAAACCCGAGTCGCGACACTTACGGAAGACGTAAGTAAACAGAAAGAAAAAATAGGTGACTTATCGGAAAGAGTTGAGGAGATTTCAGATAAATTGACAAGTCTTAGTTTAAATGGGGATAGAGATTCAGATGATACAGCTCCATTACCATTTGCAGAAACCGAAGAGTACCAGAACATAAGTAAGCATGTTGAAAATCAGGGAAAATTTAATCAACGCGTTAAAAGGGAAGTTGAGGCATTACGAAAGCAAGTCAAACAAATTGAAGGCGAAATCGTAGGAAAGGACACCAAAAGAAATTTGGAATCACAATTAGCGGAGGGGTTTGAAGAAAATAATTTGTTTCATTTACGGGATGCAACAAGGGAGCGCCAGGCGCGCGAACTTGACAATAATCAACATTGGGACTGGGACAGACGCGGTAGGTCTTTGTCGCCACGAGGCGAAAACTTTGACTATAAACACTTTTTGACTGTTCGGAAATTTAAGATCTTCCGCAATTCTAAGAATGACATACATCCATGTGCATGGTTAGATCAATTTATGTATGCACTCCCACCAAATTGGCCACTAAGTCACAAACTGGAACTTATGTGTGGATATTTAGAAAACGAACCGGCGACGCGGATGCGTGCACTCATTAGAGATTGTAATAATCTGAATGATTTTTATCATGCATTTCTATCGGCATATTGGTCCGAAAACACACAAGACAGAGTCAAACATAGTCTGATTATGCAGCGTAATTTTAAACAGTCTGGGTTCCGCACGCCGGTAGAATACTTTGAAGACATGATTCGAAAGAATCAGTTCCTGTCCAACCCTTATAGCCCGACTGAATTAATTCGCATTTGTTTAACTAAGCTGACACAATCCATAAGACAAATTGCTTTAGCTGGAAGATGTAAAGACGACATTGAGACTTTTAAGACTTTGTTACAAGAACTTGAGTATGACAACGACGACGGGACTTCTTGTAACTTTTTCAGTAACAGTAATTATAATAGATTTTCAGAGAAAAGGGATAGTGATCGGAACGGGCGTTATATGGGTAACTCTGAGAATGACAGACGTAACAGACAGGACAATAGATACCAGCCTTATGACAATAACAGACGTTCTAACAGAAATTACACAGACAATTATAATAACGGTAATTCGTACCGGAATGATCAATCATACGGAAACAGTAATCGGTATCATCAAGACAGAAATTATCCATACAGTAATAGAAATTCTTACTACAGAAATAACCAGGGTAGTAAGTCTAACAGTAATTTCAGAAGTGACAGTCGAAATTATACAAGAAGTAGTTATGCAGACAGACAGGAAAACAGAAATTTTAATAACAGACACAACCAAGAATTTGCATCTAACAGACAGGAAGGACCTAATTGGCATCCTCCGCGTGACAGAAATTCAGAGAGACAAGTGGAAATAGTAGAAATTGATCCGCGAAATGACGGGAATAATCAAAGACGTGACGCAAACAATCGACCATGACTTGCAGCTTCGGCTTCTGGCAGCAATATAGACGGTTCAGAAAGTAATGACACTACAACTTTACACTACGTACGCCTGGAAGATATGAGAGACATTTTGCTAGACGAAAAGGAAAATAATGCAGACGCATTTTTACATCCTGTTATTGAAGTATGTGTGGGTAAGAATAAGTTCACTGCAGTTTTAGATTCTGGGAGCCCATTGAACGTCATTAGTGAATCAGTTTTTCGTATATGTGAAAGAACTATTGCCTGTCCTGTGTTACCTATTTCTAAAACTACAATTCGAGGAGCGATTTCTGGAAAAGGTGTAGAAGTTAAACAACAGACCAACCTAAATTTCATTTGTCAAGGATACGAATTGTCTGCTAATTTTATTATTGTTCCATTACTCAGTACACAGATTATATTAGGTATGGAGTTTCTTAACACACATAAGGCAATTTTGAACTTTAAAGAAGGAAGTGTGAATTTGACTGTTGCCGGAATGCCGAAATGTTTGAAATTTTTCGAGTGTTTAGCAAGATCTGAATCAGATACAAAATGTTTAAGGTTTCTTACTTCTGATGTTTTCGTTGAGCATTATGACGACAGTGTGTTTATTCATGACAATGACAATAGATACAGAGACGCGATGGAGGATATAATTAGTAGCGAAGAATTAATTAATGAAAAGGTTAAGAAAGCTGAAGTGCCAGATGACGTTGCAAGAGAAGAGCTGCACGACATTTTGACTTCACATGCTACAGTGTTTAGTCATCACACAGGAACTATACAAGGCTTACAATATTTATTTAAAGTAAAAGAACACACACCATTTCGAGGAAAAACGTACGCTATTCCTTTGGCTTACAGAGACAAGGTTAAGAATGAACTTCAATACATGTCAGATCAGGGCATTATTGAGCCAGCAGTCAGCCCTTGTTGTTGTTGTTGTAGTCTTCAGTCCTGAGACTGGTTTGATGCAGCTCTCCATGCTACTCTATCCTGTGCAAGCTTCTTCATCTCCCAGTACCTACTGCAACCTACATCCTTCTGAATCTGCTTAGTGTATTCATCTCTTGGTCTCCCTCTACGATTTTTACCCTCCACGATGCCCTCCAATGCTACATTTGTGATCCCTTGATGCCTCAAAACATGTCCTACCAACCGATCCCTTCTTCTAGTCAAGTTGTGCCACAAACTTCTCTTCTCCCCAATCCTATTCAATACCTCCTCATTAGTTACGTGATCTACCCACCTTATCTTCAGCATTCTTCTGTAGCACCACATTTCGAAAGCTTCTATTCTCTTCTTGTCCAAACTGGTTATCGTCCATGTTTCACTTCCATACATGGCTACACTCCATACAAATACTTTCAGAAACGACTTCCTGACACTTAAATCTATACTCGATGTTAACAAATTTCTCTTCTTCAGAAACGATTTCCTTGCCATTGCCAGTCTACATTTTATATCCTCTCTACTTCGACCATCATCAGTTATTTTACTCCCTAAATAGCAAAACTCCTTTACTACTTTAAGTGTCTCACTTCCTAATCTAATCCCCTCAGCGTCACCCGATTTAATCAGACTACATTCCATTATCCTCGTTTTGCTTTTGTTGATGTTCATCTTATATCCTCCTTTCAAGGCACTGTCCATTCCGTTCAACTGCTCTTCCAAGTCCTTTGCTGTCTCTGACAGAATTACAATGTCATCGGCGAACCTCAAAGTTTTTACTTCTTCTCCATGAATTTTAATACCTTCTCCGAATTTTTCTTTTGTTTCCTTTACTGCTTGCTCAATATACAGATTGAATAACATCGGGGAGAGGCTACAACCCTGTCTCACTCCTTTCCCAACCACTGCTTCCCTTTCATGTCCCTCGACTCTTATAACTGCCATCTGGTTTCTGTACAAATTGTAAATAGCCTTTCGCTCCCTGTATTTTACCCCTGCCACCTTCAGAATTTGAAAGAGAGTATTCCAGTTAACGTTGTCAAAAGCTTTCTCTAAGTCTACAAATGCTAGAAACGTAGGTTTGCCTTTTCTTAATCTTTCTTCTAAGATAAGTCGTAAGGTTAGTATTGCCTCACGTGTTCCAACATTTCTACGGAATCCAAACTGATCTTCCCCGAGGTCCGCTTCTACCAGTTTTTCCATTCGTCTGTAAAGAATTCGCGTTAGTATTTTGCAGCTGTGACTTATTAAACTGATAGTTCGGTAGTTTTCACATCTGTCAACACCTGCTTTCTTTGGTATTGGAATTATTATATTCTTCTTGAAGTCTGTGGGTATTTCGCCTGTCTCATACATCTTGCTCACCAGATTGTAGAGTTTTGTCATGACTGGCTCTCCCAAGGCCATCAGTAGTTCTAATGGAATGTTGTCTACTCCCGGGGCCTTGTTTCGACTCAGGTCTTTCAGTGCTCTGTCAAACTCTTCACGCAGTATCTTATCTCCCATTTCATCTTCATCTACATCCTCTTCCATTTCCATAATATTGTCCTCAAGTACTTCGCCCTTGTATAAACCCTCTAGATACTCCATCCACCATTCCGCCTTCCCTTCTTTGCTTAGAACTGGGTTGCCATCTGAGCTCTTGATATTCATACAAGTGGTTCTCTTCTCTCCTAAGGTCTCTTTAATTTTCCTGTAGGCAGTATCTATCTTACCCCTAGTGAGACAAGCCTCTACATCCTTACATTTGTCCTCTAGCCATCCCTGCTTAGCCATTTTGCACTTTCTGTCGATCTCATTTTTGAGACGTTTGTATTCCCTTTTGCCTGCTTCATTTACTGCATTTTTATATTTTCTCCTTTCATCAATTAAATTCAATATTTCTTCTGTTACCCAAGGATTTCTATTAGCCCTCGTCTTTTTACCTACTTGATCCTCTGCTGCCTTCACTACTTCATCCCTCAGAGCTACCCATTCTTCTTCTACTGTATTTCTTTCCCCCATTCTTGTCAATTGTTCCCTTATGCTCTCCCTGAAACTCTGTACAACCTCTGGTTCTTTCAGTTTATCCAGGTCCCATCTCCTTAAATTCCCACCTTTTTGCAGTTTCTTCAGTTTCAATCTGCAGTTCATAACCAATAGATTGTGGTCAGAATCCACATCTGCCCCTGGAAATGTCTTACAATTTAAAACCTGGTTCCTAAATCTCTGTCTTACCATTATATAATCTATCTGATACCTATTAGTATCTCCAGGATTCTTCCAGGTATACAACCTTCTTTTATGATTCTTGAACCAAGTGTTAGCTATGATTAAGTTATGCTCTGTGCAAAATTCTACAAGGCGGCTTCCTCTTTCATTTCTTCCCCCCAATCCATATTCACCTACTATGTTTCCTTCTCTCCCTTTTCCTACTGACGAATTCCAGTCACCCATGACTATTAAATTTTCATCTCCCTTCACTACCTGAATAATTTCTTTTATCTCGTCATACATTTCATCAATTTCTTCATCATCTGCAGAGCTAGTTGGCATATAAACTTGTACTACTGTAGTAGGCATGGGCTTTGTGTCTATCTTGGCCACAATAATGCGTTCACTATGCTGTTTGTAGTAGCTAACCCGCACTCCTATTTTTTTATTCATTATTAAACCTACTCCTGCATTACCCCTATTTGATTTTGTATTTATAACCCTGTAATCACCTGACCAAAAGTCTTGTTCCTCCTGCCACCGAACTTCACTAATTCCCACTATATCTAACTTTAACCTATCCATTTCCCTTTTTAAATTTTCTAACCTACCTGCCCGATTAAGGGATCTGACATTCCACGCTCCGATCCGTAGAATGCCAGTTTTCTTTCTCCTGATAACGACGTCCTCTTGAGTAGTCCCCGCCCGGAGATCCGAATGGGGGACTATTTTACCTCCGGAATATTTTACCCAAGAGGACGCCATCATCATTTAATCATACAGTAAAGCTGCATGTCCTCGGGAAAAATTACGGCTGTAGTTTCCCCTTGCTTTCAGCCGTTCGCAGTACCAGCACAGCAAGGCCGTTTTGGTTAATGTTACAAGGCCAGATCAGTCAATCATCCAGACTGTTGCCCCTGCAACTACTGAAAAGGCTGCTGCCCCTCTTCAGGAACCACATGTTTGTCTGGCCTCTCAACAGATACCCCTCCGTTGTGGTAGCACCTACGGTACGGCCATCTGTATCGCTGAGGCACGCAAGCCTCCCCACCAACGGCAAGGTCCATGGTTCATGGGGGAAGAGTCAGCCCTTATACCAGCCCATTACATGTCGTTCTTAAAAAGGATGGATCAATTCGTTTGGTTCTGGATTCCAGACAGATAAATAATATTATTATTCCTGAAACTGGCCGTCCACAAAATTTAGATGAACTTCTTCAACATTTCCATGGAATTAAAGTTTTATCCACGATTGATATGCGCGCAAGTTTTTGGCAAATAGAACTCCACCCTGATTGTAGAAAATACACTGCCTTTTTAGCCTTTGGTAACTGTTACCAGTTTCGGAAATTACCGTTTGGACTTACTGTATCTTCAGGAGCATTCATTCGTAGCTTAAATGAAATTTTACCTGTTTATCTTCGTGACAATATTACTTCATATGTTGACGATATTCTTATTGCTAAACATTCTTGGAGTGAGCACAACAAATTTTTGGATTCATTATTACGTATTTTTGCAAGAGTTGGCATTACAGTGAACTTGGAAAAATCTGAATTTGGTCGTTCACAGGTGAAATTTCTCGGTCACATTATTTCTACAGAAGGTATTCTTCCTGATCCAGAAAAGCTAGACGCAATTCGTAATTATGCTGTTCCTACTACAAAACGTGATGTTCGTAGTTTCCTTGGTGTCTGTAATTTTCTTAGACGCTTTGTTAGATTGGACAATTTGGCCACACCTCGTTTATGTGAACTATCTGGAAAGAATTCTAATTGGTGTTGGGATGAGGAAGCTCAGTCAGAATTTGAACAACTTTGTGATGCTTTAGTTGCTGCTCCACTTCTTTCACATCCGGATTTATCTAAAGATTTTTGTTTGGCGACGGACTCATCATACAAAGGCCTAGGTGCACATTTATTTCAAGAGATAGAAGAAAACGGCGTTGTAGTACAGAAGACTATTGCATTTGGAAGTCGTGTTCTCTCTAAATCCGAAAAGAATTATTCGATTACGGAACTTGAAGCTTTGGCTGTTGTTTGGGCTTTCACAAAATTTCGCACATTTTTGTTCGGTAGACATACTAAGGTTTACACTGATCATCGAGCTTTGGAATTTCTTATGTCGACAAAATTAACTCATGGCAGATTGTCACGATGGGCGCTGTATCTACAGGAATTTGATTTTAGTATTGTTTACATACAGGGATCTTCAAATATTGTTGCTGATGCTTTATCACGTGCACCTATGGGTTTGAAACAAAGTGCTGAAGAGGACTGCAAAGAAAACCATTATTGTTTGACGTACATTCAAGGTGTTGCGTTTGAGAACTTTATTTCGTCTTCGCTCCAGGACATCGCTAAGGAGCAAAATAAGGATCCAATCTGGAAGGACATTAAGGAGAAGTGGAGGAGAAAGGAAAGCGTAGCGATTAGACAGCATTATTTAGTTCGCAATGACATTCTTTTCAAAAGAAAATCGGTCGACAACTCTGTTTGGTTGGTTTGTATTCCTGATGAGTGGGTCAATAAATTGATTTGGTACACACATTTTAGTTATGCGCACTTTGGTCCCAGAAAATGCTTTCATAAATTACGAGAAAATTGCTACTTCAGTAATATAGAAAAACGTATTCGTTCTGTTCTTGCCAAATGCAAATTATGTCAACAGGCTAAGCCGCCAACTGTTTCTCACAGAGCACCGTTGTTTCCTATCATTCCAGCGAAATTAAAGGACATGGCTGCAGTCGATTTGTTCGGTCCAGTGGTTCGTTCTACTAATGGTTTTGCGTACATTTTCGTAGCAGTGGAATTGACATCAAAATATGTGTGTTTTACACCTTTACGCAAAGCAACAGCTCGTTCAGTATCTAATGCTTTCATCAAACATTTTCTTAAAGAAGTTGGTCAGGTTGATAAGGTTATATCAGATAATGGATCACAGTTTCGCTCTAAAATTTGGCTTCGTACTCTACGGCGTCGTAAGATTAAACCAATTTTTATTTCACTTTTTCACCCTCAATATAATGCTTCAGAGAGATGGATGAAGGAAATCAATAAATTGTGCCGTCTTTATTGTCATCAGAATCACAGAACTTGGGATCAGTATCTTCATATTTTTCAAAACATTCTGAATGAACTTCCTAATGACTCAACTTCTTTACCGCCCCTATTGATATTAAAAAATAAAGTACCAACAAATCGCATATCTGAAATCGTTCCTATTCCGCCTTCACGGAAACTGCGGCATTCTGAAGTTGTCAACCTGGCTCTACGAAATATTGCGTCTGCGGCTGCAAAAAGAGAGAAATCAGCTAAACGTCCTGGTCGTTTAAAAATCTTGTCAGTTGGTCAAAAGGTGTTAATTAAGTCTCATCGTTTGTCTCATAAAGGAAAAGGCTTATGTCGCAAAATTTTTCTGCTTTATAACGGTCCATATAGAATTCGCAAAATTATCCATGATAACACTGTTGAAGTAGAAACTCTTAAATCTCGACGCTCTAAGGGAATACATCACATATCGAACGTAAAAATTTTTGTGGAATGACATACTTTTGAGAAACCAACAGTTATAAGTAAGCATGCGGAGCATGCAAGGATACCGCGCCGTGTTCCGGCGGTGGCAGATACTCAAAGCAACAGTGAAGTCGGCGCGCCGCACAAAGCTGTCGTTGACCGCAAACAATCACCTTCTACGTCACGCGTCTACAGCTGATCGAGCGCTCAGTGCGAACGCACTGACAGACGTAAACAAATACACAGTCTAATTTCTCCGACTAAATTCTGTATAAAGCTATGGTGACTTCATAAATTATGTTATTAACGTTCAATATTTTTCAGGATACGGTTGTGTAAAATATTTAAGACCTTCAGGTAAATTCTGTGCGTGTCCGACGTTAAGACGACTTGCTATGGAGAAAATTTCTGGAAGAATGTAATTTCGAAGAAAAAAGTAATAAACTAAAAAGGGTAACTATTAATTGAGTTATTTTTCAGGTAACATAATTCCACTTAGGTACGTATTTTAGATGTAATTTGCTGCTCGCGATTACGTGATTCATACTTTGTGCTAAATTTCATGTTCTATGAATTTACTTGTGAAGCGACGTGCTTGTGTACATTTGCTGATTTTGACATTTATTGATTAATGAACAGTGTTGTTACTTATGTATATTATGCATCGCTTGGCTGCTATGCCTTTTCACTGATGTCATATTTTTTTATTATGTGCCTGCTATGCTTATTTATTTAAATTGTAATTGTCAACTGATTAATTGTGCTGACTGTGGTTATGTATGTAAGATATACTTTGTGATTTATCTGCTTGCGCCTTCATGTTTACTTATTAAGATGACACATGAACATTTATTTGCTTATGGTGATATGATGCTAATGACTTGTTTATTATGTAAGATACATATTTGCTGCTTTGCGTATGGATTGCATATTTACACATTTCTGTTTGTTGTCATAACCATTCTTTAATTTGCTATATATAGAAATGCTGATATGAGGTGTACGTACATGGAGTTTAGGCCACACTATGGTATTAATTATAGATTGTTCGCTTGACAGAGACTCGTTATAGGGATTGTGCTGCATCCACTTGTTGACATTCTGTTCTCTACTGGTATATTTACTCGCTATTGCATGTTTTGCTTACGCTCAGTGCCTGATATTTTTAAGATAAGAAAATGAACTGCTATAATTCGACGAACGACATTAGTACAAGAAACTTCATAGAAGTCACATGAGCTGGAGGTTTTATGGAAGCTGTATAAATTTATGCTAATAGGAAGGAAGCTAACGACATGACATACCAACACTAGGTTAGACCATTGACAGTTATTACACTGCATTCTTCGTGAGCAATTGAAATAGGAAGTGACACTCGACACAAAAAATACTCCACATGTTTGTTTCTGCCACGATTCTTGAAGTGGTGTACACACTGTGAAATATTATGATCATTCACACTCCGTAATCGTACTTAATTACTGAGAGCCATTCGAACTAAAGTCTGTTAGAGGTCATGAGTAGAAAATTTGGGTCAGATGGATTACACAGAGGTTGTGTGTGGACACTGTGTCTTCGGATTGTATGGGATGCTGAATTGAAGTTTGCACTAGGATTTTGTCTGTACTTGTTCGAGGAGACTGACTAGAGGAAGAGTTCTTATGGAAGTGAAATGATATTGGTGCTGAGGTTTATATGTATCGACGTATTGAAGAGGTATTATTGAAGTATTAAGATTAAGTGATGATGATGATTATTGGAGTTTTCGTGGACAAGAGGTAAGGTAAATGATATTGATGATAAGGTTTATATGTATCGACATATTGAAGAGGTATTATTGAGGTATTGAGATTATGTGAAGTTGATGATTATTGGAGTTTTCGTGGACAAGAGGTAAGGTAAATAATATTGATGATAAGGTTTATATGTATCGACGTATTGAAGAGGTATTATTGATGATAAGGTTTATATGTATCGACGAAAGAGGTATTATTGAAGTATTGAGATTATGTGATGCTGATGATTATTGGAGTTCTGGTGGATAAGAGGTAAAGTAAGTGAGGAGCATTTTTTTTTTTGTTGGTCTATATGGAACAAGGAGGATGAAGATGGCAGACTAGAACACTCAAGTAGAAAGAAGATTGTCTACACACACACTTTGTTAAATCACTAAACAGTATATACTTTTTTTTTTGAAGAGAGGGAGTAATTGCATATCTTGGCTCACTGACAGTTGTTCAGCAACCGTACATTTTGATCTGGCTTGGCAAACATTGGTCTTGACATGATGACTATGACATTGACTAACTATTGTTGACTGTTATACATTGCTTCCACTACTACTTGATACACATGATGAACATAAAATTTTGACAGAATTGCATTTACACAGTTAACACTATTCAATTACACAGTAGCACTAATGTGGATGAAAGATGAGTGAGTGTGTTTTGTGTGTTTTCCTTTTATAATCCCAGAGAAGTGATCCCAACCTATCTCCTAAATATTATTTTACTTGTTTGTTGTGGCTTGCACTGACACCCATAAATATTATAGGTTTACTGTTATTGTGTACTGTAATAGTTAATATGACAATGACCTGATATCATTTGTGTGTTTATTATGATTTGTATGTTAGAAATGTTTAATTTCTGCTGATGAACTGTCTCATTAGTGATAGTGAATATTATGGACTGTTACTTGCACTTTTTCTACATGATTGGTGCCACCTGGACATGTTTAATTTCTGCTGATGAACTGTGTGATCAGTGATAGTAAATATTATGGACTGTTACTTGTACCTTTTCTACATGATTGGTGCCACTAGGACATGTTTAATTTCTGCTGATGAACTGTGTGATTAATGATAGTGAATATTATGGACATTTACTTGCACTTTTTCTACGTGATTGGTGCCACTAGGACATGTTTAATTTCTGCTGATAAACTCTGATGAACAGTGTGATTAGTGATAGTGAATATTATGGACTACTGTGTGTACCTGTTCAACATTACTGGGTGCCACTGATGGAACTGCTCAACCAGTGATGAGATGTCACTTGTTGCTGTCTGCACCTGTCAACATTGCTGGGTGCCACTGATGGACTGCTTCTACTGATATGATGTCACTTGTTGATGTCTGCACCTGCTCAACATTGCTGGGTGCCACTGATAGACTGCTTCTACTGAAAAGATGTCACCTGTTGATGTCTGCACCTGCTCAACATTGCTGGGTGCCACTGATGGACTGCTTCTACTGAAATGATGTCACCTGTTGATGTCTGCACCTGCTCAACATTGCTGGGTGCCACTGATGGACTGCTTCTACTGAAATGATGTCACTTGTTGGTGTCTGCACCTGCTCAACATTGCTGGGTGCCACTGATGGATTGCTTCTACTGAAAAGATGTCACCTGTTGATATCTGCACCTGTTCAACATTGCTGGTGCCACTAATGGAACTGCTTATACTGAAATGGTGTTACTTGTTAATGTCTGCACCTGCTCAACATTGCTAGGTGCCACTGATGGACTGCTTCTACTGAAAAGATGTCACCTGTTGATGTCTGCACCTGCTCAACATTGCTGGGTGCCACTGATGGATTGCTTCTACTGAAAAGATGTCACCTGTTGATATCTGCACCTGTTCAACATTGCTGGTGCCACTAATGGAACTGCTTATACTGAAATGGTGTTACTTGTTGGTGTCTGCACCTGTTCAACATTGCTGGTGCCACTAATGGAACTGCTTATACTGAAATGGTGTTACTTGATGGTGTCTGCACCTATTCAACATTACTGGGTGCTACTGATAGACTGTTTCTACTGAAAAAATGTCACTTGTTGGTTTTTGCACCTGTTGACCATTGCTGGGTGCTACTGCTGGAACTGTCAACTACTTGTTTCTTGGGCTATGGAAAGAGTTTATGTGAATATTTGTATAAACAGATTTTTTGTGTATTACTGTTTGTGAAAATTTATGAGACTCTTACCTGCACATATTCGTCATTGCTGACGCTATTGATTGAACTGTTTAACCACATAATACTTGTGTAAACTATTATGTAAAGTCACATGTATGAAAGAATTTGTATTGCTTACTGTATTCTATATATTAGGTTATTGAAAGGTCAGTGCAAAGCCAAAATTTTAGCTAGTATGTGATATTTACGTATTAATATTATCTTTTATTTTTGTCTGTATTTTTTTGACGAATTTGGTGGTATTTTCACCACCAATGCTGGCAAAAATACCATCAAATTCTAGCCCGTGGAGGAAGGGCATATGAAAGGTGGCTGCACTGAGCCACAGCGCCAGAGATCGCGCTAGAGAGTATTGTTCCGCCGCCTCCACTGGCAGTTCTTGTCGAGACGAGGGAGTAGGCAGTGATTATTGAGATGTCGTAGTGGGCAGTGCCTGTCGAGGACTCGTAGTAGTCAGTTCGTGTCGAGATGTGCTAGTGGGCAGTGCTTGTCGAGATGTTGTAGTAAGGAGTGCTTGTTCCATGTTTTATGCAGTTGTTTGATGGGATGGACAGCAGATGGTTCGAATGGAAATACTGTAATGATCAGAGTGCTTTTCGTCAATATATATGAAGGTAAAATATTCCGTGTTTTTTTTCATTATTTCAGTGCCTTAAATAATGCGTCATTAGAGGTTCAGTCAACAAAGCATCTGGCTTGTGTTCTTGGATTAGAGTGTAATTCTGGTTCTCTTGAGTAATTATGGTATTTTTATTTTCTTTAATTAATTCAGTATAAATGATATTTAAAATTTCTTGTGTTATTGAAGAAGAACCGTGCCAGATGCGTACGTTGAGTCATACTTCCACACACAGAACAGTTACACTTGTGCTTTGGTTTCGTAGGTTTTATAGTTGCTGGGGACTTAATTAATTAATTGTGTTAATGAAAATTTCCATTTCATTCTTTGTTATTGTTCTATGCAGTCAGATAGCGTAATAATACTAGTCAGGGCCAACCGTTTACGAGACTTCGTAATCGGACAAACAGCTACAAAAAATTAAAATTATTAGCATTTTATTTTAATTAAGCCCCCATGCAACTGTTTCATCGTGCTCTTGCTTATGTTCGTCTGCCATGTGCCATTGCCTGAAGTTTTGATTGTTTCCTCATCTACACTTTGTGATCAAAACTATCCGGGCACCCCACAAAGCATACGTTTTTCATATTAGGTGAGTAGTGCTACCACCTATTGCCAGGTACTCCATATCAGTGACTTCAGTAGTCATTAGACATCCTGAGAGAGCAGAATGGGGCGCTCCGCGGAACTCACGCACTTCGAACGTGGTCAGGTTGTAACCTCCACCTCACTTATGGACCTTAATGACAGTGGAAAATTAAACCGCGTGTACCTAATGGAAATTTGGGAAAAGCAATCGTCACCGAAGTTAATCTGTCGGTAAAGAGGGAGGAAAGGGTTACATCTAAATGAAAGGAAAAATGCAAATGAAACTGGTGGAAATTAATTTTGAAAAGGGGTAAAGTTAATAAAGAAAGTAAATGTGCGGCCGTTACGTTAACAATTAATTAGCGGTAATTAGATATTTGGGGAAAATTACGGTCGCCAGTCCTATGGACAATTACTGTAGTAACTGTAAAAGAAAGGTTATTGCACATATAATTAGCACTAGAAGGGTGGTAACTGAAGGTTGACACGCATAGTGTGAAAAGTGAAAGTTTGTCAGAAATAATAAATTTCGCTACACTCTGACTTAATTTAGCAAAAGAATTAATAAAACCGGAAAATTGAAAGTTAATTTAGTGACTGAAATTAATAGTGAGCTCTGTTTCTGAAGCACTACGAAATTCAGTAAAATAAGGTTAGTCTCGGCCTACCTCAACAATCATTTCAAAAGCTACTTGAATCTACACAATTTAGAAATAAGAGATTTAACTTTGAACTTGATTCTGAACAATTAACAATAGTAAAATTTAGTACGTACCAAGCTGAGCTGCAGTCACAGGTAAGCTAAAATACGGTAACAAAACTCGCACTCTTAATTTGTGCTTGTGTAATCTAAATATTGTAGCCAGCTATGAATACCTTAACTGAACTTTGAAATTAAAGCAGTGAAATCGAATGATGCTGGCGTTTGAATTTCAACGGCACTCGGGTTCATTCCGGAAAAGGAAGGGACCCTGCTTGGTAATGCAATTGGGACAATGAGCAACAAAGGTTCATGCTATGTTGCTGTAATTTAGTTATGAAAATGGAGCAGTTTGAAAAGCTGAGGTCTGCCATACAGTTCTAAAACTTTACGTGCTTTCAGTCTTCCTTGTTGGTTGATTGAAGGTTTGAAGCCGTCGATCGAGGAAGTGGCGACAGTCACTCATTGTAGGCCGTCGCTGTTGCAGAAGCTGAATGTTGGCGCGCCTCCTTCTCGACACGATCACCAGGCGAAACGGGCTCTTGATGTGCGCCATCTAATGCTTCCCGTCCGCGACACCGTGTCAGAAACTATCATAGCAAGTCGAGCGCAATTACATGCTGCCAAACCCCAAAAGCGCGGCAACTCGCGGGAGCGTCACACAACACACCTGCTCCACTGCACTACCCCAGCCAGACCCCCTCTGCCCGCGCTCCACGCGGCAGAGTCAACACTACCAAAGATCCTAAACACTTTCGTTCTCCACACGACCTATCGATGTAATGGTTCGATAGCATAGTTTTCCCTAGGCAAGACCCAGCGTAAAAATACAAATAATATTTACAAAAGAAACCAATTATACATCGACATAAATGCATATATAAATAGTAAAACAATTACAATATATAAAGACACAGAAATGTCATATCTTGAGGTAACAAAACAAGGAAAAAAATTAGATGGAAATAGGAGGATATGCATTTCCGGCGTTACAAAGAGATTGGGTGTCACTTGTGTCATACGTCTATACGCGAGATTTCCACATTACTAAACGTTCCAATGTCCACTGTTGCCGCGCGGGATTAGCCGAGCGGTCTGAGGCGCTGCAGTCATGGGCTGGGCGGCTGGTCCCAGCGGAGGTTCGAGTCCTCCCTCGGGCATGGGTGTGTGTGTTTGTCCTTAGGATAATTTAGGTAAAATAGTGTGTAAGCTTAGGGACTGATGACCTTAGCAGTTAAGTTCCATAAGATTTCACACACATTTGAACACATTTTGTCCACTGTTTCCGTTGTGATAGTGAAATGGAAACGTGAAAGGACACTTACAGCAGAAAAGCGTACATGTCGACCTCCTCTGTTGCCTGGCAGAGACCGCCGACAGCTGAAGATGGTCGTAACGTGCAATAGGCAGACAACTATCCAGAGCATCACACAGGAATTCCAAACTGCACCAGGGTCCACTGCAAGTACTATGATAGGTGGTAAGTGAGAAATCGTGGATTTCATGGTGGAGCCGCTGCTCATAAGCCACACATCACGCCAGTAAATGCCAAACGACGCCTCGCTTGGTGTAAGGAGCGTAAACACTGGACGATTAAACAGTAGAAAAACGTTGTGTGGAGTGACGAATCACGGTACACAGTGTGGCGATCCGATGGCACCGTGTTGGTATGGCGAATGCCCGGTGAACGTCATGTGCCAACGTTTGTAGTGTCAACAGTAAAATTCGGAGGCGGTGGTGTTATAGTCTGGTCGTGTTTTTTATGGAGGAGGCTTGCAACCCTTGTTGTTTTGCGTGGCACTGTCAAAGGGCAGGCCTACATTGATGTTTTAAGCACCTTCTTGCTTCCCACTGTTGAAGAACAATTCGGGGATGGCAATTGCATGTTTCATGGTCGACCACCTGTTCATAATGCACGGCCTGTGGTGGAGTGCCGGCCGCTGTGGCCGAGCGGTTCTAGACGTTTCAGTCTGGAACCGCGCTGCTGCTACGATCGCGGATTCGAATCCTGCCTCGGGCATCGATGTGTGTGCCGTCCTTAGGTTAGTTAGGTTTAAGTAGTTCTAAGTCCAGGGGACTGATGACCTCAGATGTTAGTACTTAGAGCCATTTGTGGCGGAGTGGTTACACGAGAATAACATCGCTGTAATGGACTGGCTTGCACAGAGACTCGACTTGAATGCTACAGAACACCTTTGGGATGTTGTTGATAATTCTTCCGGGTTAAATGGCCGTGCTCTATGGAATACTTCTGTTCCTAACGTTTCGTCCAATACTACGTTGGACATCCTCAGAGTCGGCAGGACTCAACAGGACCAGCCATATCTCTGAGGATGTCCAACGTAGTACTGGACGAAACGTTAGGAATAGAAGTATTCCATGGACCACGGCCATATAACCCGGAAGAATTATCAACAACAGTACCATCCGGTCGTGAAAGCCTTCATTGTATGACCTTTGGGATGTTTTGGAACGCCGACTTCGTGCCAGGCGTCACCAACCGACATCGATACCTCTCCTCAGTGCAGCACTCCATGAAGAATAGGCTGCCATTCCCGAAGAAACCATCCAGCACCTGATTGAACGTGTGCCTGAGAGAGCGGAAGCTGTGATCAAGGCTAAGGGTGGGCCAACACCATATTGAATTCCAGCATTACTGATGGAGGGCGCCACGACCTTGTAAGTCATTATCAGCCAGGTGTCCGGATACTTTTGATCACATAGTGTATGTTTTCCTACCAAATTTAATCCTTACCTTATTTCCTCTTTCAATTTAAGCACTCCCCTGCAGAATCACATTTCAAATAATTGCAGTTCCTTCCTTTCCTGTTTCCCAGTAATTCGTATTTCATTTTCATGCAATTCCTTGCGTCAGTTTTACATGTTTAGACGCTTGGATTATGATTTGTTTCATTAACTTGTTTACGGCAGTAGTACGTCAGGAACAGCTTGGTGGAGGCGTCCACTTGCCTCTCATGTGAAACTATAGATGTCCGGTATTGATGACAGTGTAAAGAACGGAGCCGAGCGTGGCATCACTCGAATGCTGCTGTCAGCGACGTCTCTGGCTGCTACCGTGATGACAGCAGTGCAGCGGACAATTATGCGGGAGCGGCCATGACCTCCCTCCAGCGGGCGGGCGACTATCGGTTCCAGCAGCGGCTGCTTTCGTGACTCAGGGCAGGCTGTCCTGCCCCATGGTCGAATAGTGGACCCCTCAGTGCATTCCAGGGTGTCGCACCAGACACCACAGACACGTGGGCTGTGATACTGAGACGAGAATATTTTTGTACACAAATAGTTGAATACTTATGAGCTTCAGATTGTGTTCGTTTAGTGCAGGGCTTCACAACATACGTGCTCGCGGAGCAAGCTGTGAGCAGCAAGGCGCGAGCACGGAGCAGCGCGAGCACGCTACCCCCACTACCGGACCAGAGCGGAGAGTGGGGAGAGTCACGTGGGGTACACAACAGCTGCCGCCAGTCGATGTAAATCCGCGGCCACCTGCAGGGATATCACTCACGAATTATTACTGCGACAAATGAAACAAATAAAGGAGAATGTACACGTGCCTCATAATTTTATTAGCTTAGTGTATGCCTCTACCATCTGTAGACACTGAAACTAAAGAATTCCACGACAATCCTATATTTTCAACACTTTCTTCAACACTATTTAAAATATCACCTCCGGTTGTAGTGTTCTTTATGGCTACTACATCGAGGAGCTCCTCCCTCACCTGAAGATCTCTATTAACACCTCTAATAAATATGCAAGCTGCGCTGTTCCAGTGATATCACCACTTTCGTCCAGAGCTAGAGAATACGCCATAAAATCTTTACAGATATTTGAAAACTGGCTCTGGACGTCGTCTGCCATGTCCTGTACGCAACGCATCATGGTCATGTTAGATAATGGCACAATCAGAAACTGTTCAACTTGAGATGGACACAAATGTTCCGCTGCAGCAACCAAACATTCTTTTATTAAATCGCCATCAGTTAAGGGGCGCAGGGATTTTGCTAAAAGCAAAGCAATTTTGTAACCCACTCTGAGAGCTGCCTCAGTTGATTTTTCTTCGTCGTCCAGATCTTCTTCGGATAGCTTCCTTTTAAGTTTAATAACTTCCTGTGCACGATCTGGTCAATCACTTTTTCCACGTCCGTAGTCTTTCGCGTGGTACGACATATAATGTCGCTGCAAATTAAATTTCGTAAAAGAATTCAGCGTTTTGTGACATACTAATCATTTTGCAACACCATCTTTTTCAGTAAACAGATACAATTCCTCCCAATGGGGGTTGAACTGCGAAAGCATGGTTGGGGTTACACAACGGCGACTTCACATGATTCTTAACCAGCGAAGTGACTGTTACGAGCTGATCGTAGTACTTTAAACGTTACACAGTCGGCGCGAATTCAATAGGCACGCTGCGGCCGTATTCAAACGTGCGCGCGCACTTCCCCTCCCTCCCCACTCCGCGACCTTGCAGCTGCTCGCGAGCAGGTGCCTGAGCAGACGCGAGTACTCGTGCTCAAAACCGGCCAGTTGTTAAGCCCTGGTTTAGTGCATATGGCACACACTCTAAACACTTCAGCGGTGGCAAGTGAGGAAAGACTTCTGTCTTTCTGCTAGCCCACTTTAGCGTCGGCTGTTGCTATACTGTACCCAGATGGCCCGTTGGCCCTGTTTTGCTTCGCAGTGCATAACAGTCTTGCCTGCCTGTGGCAAGCTTTGTTGCAGCTCACTTCCACTCTGGCATGTGTTTTGGCTGAATAAGGTCGGTACGCTACAGTGTCTTCCTTTTTATCAAGACCTAGTCCGTTAGGTCGACTACACTAGATTATCCTTTCTACATCTACGTCTACATACATACTCTGCAATGCACCATACGTGACGGAGAGTACCTCGTGCCACAACTAGCATCTTCTCTCCCTCTTCCACTCCCAAACAGAACGAGGGAAAAATGACTGCCCATATGCCTCTGTACGAGCCCTAATCTCTCTTAACTTATCTTTGTGGTCTTTCCGCGAAATGTAAGTTGGCAGCAGTAAAATTGTACTGCAGTCAGCCTCGAATGCTGGCTCTCTAAATTTCCTCAGTAGCGATTCACGAAAAGAACGCCTCCTTTCCTCTAGAGACTCCCACCCGAGTTCCTCAAGCATTTCCGTAACACTCGCGTGATGATCAAACCTACCAGTAACAAATCTAGCAGCCCGCCTCTGAATTGCTTCTATGTCCTCCCTCAATCCGACCTGATAGGGATCCCAAACGCTCGAGCAGTACTCAAGAATAGGTCGTATTGGTGTTTTATAAGCGGTCTCCTTTACAGATGAACCACACCTTCCCAAAATTCTACCAATAAACCGAAGACGACTATCCGCCTTCCCCACAACTGCCATTACATGCTTGTCCCACTTCATATCGCTCTTCAGTGTTACGCCCAAATATGTAATCGACGTGTCTGTGTCAAGCGCTACACTACTAATGGAGTATTCAAACATTACGGGATTCTTTTTCCTATTCATCTGCATTAATTTACATTTATCTATATTTAGAGTTAGCTGCCATTCTTTACACCAATCACAAATCCTCTCCAAGTCATCTTGTATCCTCCTACAGTCACTCAACGACGACACCTTCCCGTACACCACAGCATCATCAGCAAACAGCCGCACATTGCTATCCAACCTATCCAAAAGGTGATTTATGTAGATAGGAAACAACAGCGGACCTACCACACTTCCCTGGGGCACTCCAGACGATACCCTCACCTCCGATGAACACTCACCATCGAGGACAACGTAGTGGATTCTATTACTTAAGAAGTCTTCGAGCCACTCACATATTTGGGAACCAATCCCATATGCTCGTACCTTAGTTAGGAGTCTGCAGAGGGGCACCGAATCAAACGCTTCCCGAAGTCAAGGAATATGGCATCCGTCTGATACGCTTCATCCGTGGTTCTCAAGATATCATGTCAAAAAAGGGCGCCTTGCGTTTCGCAGGAGCGATGCTTTCTAAAGCCGTGTTGATGCATGGACAACAATTTCTCTGTCTCAAGGAAATTCATTATATTCGAACTGAGAATATGTTCGAGAATCCTGCAACAAACCGATGTTAAGGATATTGGTCTGTAATTTTGAGGATCCGTCCTTCTACCCTTCCTATATACAGGCGTCACCTGCGCTTTTTTCCAGTCGCTCGGGACTTTACGTTTGGCAACAGATTCGTCATAAATGCAAGCTAAGTAAGGAGCCAATGCAGTAGAGTACTCTCCCATCGGAATCTGGCGATTTATTTATTTTCAACCCATTCAGCTGCTTCACAACCCCAGGGATGTTTATCACTATGTCCCCTATACGGTAATCTGTACGAGACTCAGACGGTGGTATGTTTGTACGATCCTCCTGCGTGAAATATTTCTCAAATGCTAAATTTAAAATTTCAGCTTTCGTTTTGCTGTCTTCCGTTGCCAGGTCAGACTGATCAGTGAGTGACTGGATGAAAGCCTTCGACCCGCTTACCGATATTACGTAAGACCAGAATTTCCTTGGGTTTTCAGCAAGATCTTTTGCTAAGGTATGACGGTGGTAGTGGTTGAATGCTTCGCGCATCGCTCTTTCTACAGCAGCACGAATGTGTACTAACTTTTGCCTGTCCTCGTTCTCCCGACCTTTCTTGTACCGCGAGTGCAACTGTCTTTGCTTCCTGAGCATTCTCCGAATTGTGCTGTTAAACCACAGTGGGTCTTTTCCGTCCGTAACCCACTTTTTCGGCACATACTTGTCCAGTGCGTGATTTACAATGTGTTTAAAATTTGCCTATAATTCTTCCACGTCCATCGTACCGGAAGTAAATGAAGTCGATTCATTTATTAAGTGGGATGCTAACAACTGCTTATCTGCTCTTTATAGTAAGAATACTCTCCTAGCCTTCTTGACCGACTTTTTAACTTTCACAACCGTAGTCGTAATGACAACATCATGATCACTAATCCCTGTCTCAACACCGACACCGTCGATGAGGTCTGATCGTGGCTACCAGATCTAAAATATTTCCATTCCGCGCTGGCTGTCGATTTAGCTGCTCAAGACAGTTTTCGGATAAAGTGTTCAAAAGTAATTCACACGACGGCTTGTCTGTACCACCTGTAATGAATCCATAGACATCCCAGTCTATACTAGGTAGGTTGAAGTCGCCTCCGACTAATATAGCACGATCCGGGTACTTCTGCGTATACAGAGTGTAGACTCCCTTTGAATGATTCTAGAACTGTCACGGTGGAACCTGGTGGCCGGTAATAACACACAACAATTAACATTATTTCTCTTAGCCCTGTTAAACGTGTCCAGATAACTTCACAATCACACTCTTCTTCGACCTCGGTAGACACAACATTTTTGTCAACTGCAATGAAGACACCACCTCCTACGGTGTCTAATCTGCCTTTCCGATACACTTTCCAGCCCTCACTAAATATTTCAGAATTTACTATCTCAGGTTTCACCCAGGTTTCAGTCCCGAGAATAATTTTCGCGCCACACGCTTCCTGGAGGGCAGTAAATTCAGGAACTTTATTCCGAACACTCTGAAAATTTGCTGCTAAGATCTTGATAGCTGAAGTGTCTTTACACTGAGCGCGTCCTGATTTCCCTGCCTGCACGTCGACTGGTGAGTGTTCATCAGGACACCTCGCACTAGTGCCTAGCCTAAAAAACCCCCATGTGCACGCCACAAGTACTCAGCTACCCGAGTAGCCGCTCCCTTTGTGTAGTACAGTAGAGATCCTGGAAACTGGCCCTGTTTCGCATCTTTTGAGTTATTCCAACATGAGGTTTCCTTAACCGTATCACTTATCCTTACACATTTCTACAGGGGCCTTTGCACTGTTCCGTAACTCACACATCGTGGAACTTATTTCATTAATAGGCTTCTTAAACGATAACTTCTCGCTCACCATTCCCAACATACGAGCTGAAATGAATGAATTATCCTTAATACTACCCTCTTGTGCGTTCATCTTCCTTCTTGTGCTTATATACTCGGGGTAGCCAGTAGACTGGAATATTAACGGTGACTGCGTCCAAACTCAGTCTTGTGCTCCGTCGTCTGGATATCAAAACAAGGACTATGCTCAGCAGGAAATCTGCCGCTACGGTGGTTGGTATGACAACAGTCAGTGTTGTCCCTTTCCAGTACCTATTTCCCCAATGTAAATTTACGTGTTGCAAAAATGTTTCCTGGAGACTCACCCCTCCTACTGTTTCAGAAGCTTGTTTCCAGACTGCATTAATTCCGGCTCCAGAGTTTGATTTCAGGTGGTTAGATGTGAGGCAGGTGGCACTTCCTTGGGCTCCTCTGGCCAGTAAAAAAGAGGCTGCGGAATATTCAGGTGAGTTATCCCTGAAATCGCAAGATGGAAAGCAGTCCCCATTATCTCGCACGCTGTTCCATTCAATAACAAAGCACTCCCGTTTAATGCTACCTGATGTAGCTGCTCGAAAAGCCATTTACTACTACCATAATGTCAAAGGTAGAGTACAACCAATGCGTCTCGACCTGCGCCAGCTCGATCACTTCTTTATTGCATTCTCTCACCTGCTTTTGTGCCATTAGCAAATTTCACTGCACAGGAATCCTGCCCCTCTTTTATTACCATATTCGGACAGACTGTGATTTCCCCTCGGTGGCATTTTTGTAACAAGGCTTCCTCCATTTCCACATACCTTCTCTTGACTTTTGCAATTAATAATAGTCACTGCGATTTTACCCTTACAAATTTCTTCAATACGCCTCACATGACAATATACGCATGAAGGATGTAGCACTTGTAACGTCTTGTATCCTTGTTTCTCGTATAGAAACTGAAATGTAAACTTTCGCTCCATCAGTTCTCACCGATACTACGGTTAGTTTGAAATAAAAAGGTAAGTTTTTGTGCTTGGGTTCTAAACCCAACGTCAACTCCGGTGGTAGTTCCTTCTGCACTTTCCTTAGACCCTCTAAATATTGGTCTGGCGATAGTAACTTTATCCCTAACTGACCTCTTACAACCTGGACAGCCTCCTGTAATTCTGTTACTTCCCCTCATGCTTCCCAAACACTATCTTCTATGGACAGCAATAATTTTGTCCTTACTGCTTCCCCATCTAAGACTTCTACTTCGGTTTGTAGTTTCCTGATATTCTGATTAACTGCCTCTTCTGTAGCTCTGGCATATTGAGTTACTTTTGCAGTCAGTTGCCGTAGTAGTCACGTGTTATTCAATACGTCCTTCCCTTAACTAGCAGTCTGCGTCGTGTGCCAATCATTCGCATCTTTGTTCCTTTTTTGCCCACTGCTTAACCTCTTCTATGGTGTCGTTCGCGCTTCGAATGCTTTCCTCGTCAGCAGTGCCAAATATCGTTTTCATAAGCCGACCTCCGGCCTTGATTCAACCCCTCTTCCTTCGCGGCTGTGGAATAACGCCCAATACCTCGGTCATCTCTCTCCTTAATTTCCGTACGGTGCACGTTCTCTTTTATATGTCCTGGTACTTCCTTTGAGTATCCCATGCCTCCTATTCCCATACGGAATTTGTGGAATGCCTCTTCCAATCTTCTCGCGCAACTACTGTGTCACTACACCTAGCCCGGGTAATCACGAACTTTTAGAGACTCCATGTTGTGGGCCAAGTTGACTGCCATTTCTTACGTTTGGCATCTAGTTAAGAAATTTTCTGCTACGGCCTCCCGTGTGCAGGGAACGTACGACACAGCTGTCGAGGCATTCTAAGGTGGGCATCCAGCCATCAGTACCCTTATGACTTTTATGTCAGTGGTTCCCATATGGCGTAAGATACGGGCGTCAGTGTTCCTACTTGCATAGTTTTAGTGATATTATTTTCGAGATTAGTTTCAAGCCATTTCAAGATCATCTGACATTGGGGCACGCATAAGAAGATGGGTCACAAATAGCTCGAAACAACTTATGAAAAAATAAACTATTATTCCATTGACATCTTGTAGTTATCTGTAGATATAAGTGAAAAGTAAATTAATATTAGACATTATATCTTTATCTACATCTGCTTAACTGCTCTGAAATTCTCACTTAAGAGGTTGGCAGAGGTTTCATTAAAACTGTTACAGATTATTTCTCTTACGTTCCACTCTCGATTAGCACGTGGGAAATAAACGAAGTCTTATATCTTTTCGCTGGCATCGATTTCTCTCATTTTCTTACCATGATCATTTTTCCTTATATAGGTGGAAGTCAACAAAATATTTTCACATTCGGAAGAGAAAGTTTGTGGCTGAAATAACGTGAAAATATATTTGCTTTAAAGACTACCGCCGCAGATCACGTATCATATCTATGGCACTCTCCCCTCTTTTTAGTGATAATATAAAATCAGAAGCCCTTCCATGAACATTTTCGATATCATTCGTGATCCTATCTGTTAAGTATTCCGTATCGAGCAGCAATACTCCAGAAGAGGATGGTTCAAATGGCTCTGAGCACTATGCGACTTAACTTCTGAGGTCATCAGTCGCCTAGAACTTAGAACTAATTAAACCTAACTAACCTAACGCCATCACACACATCCATGCCCGAGGCAGGATTCGAACCTGCGACCGTAGCGGTCGTTCGGTTCCAGACCGTAGCGCCTAGAACCGCACGGCCACTCCGGCCGGCAGAAGAGAATGGACATGTGTAACGTAGGCTGACGCTTTGGTAGATTTGTTGCACCTTCTAAGTATTCTATGAATAAAAGGCAGTCTTTAGTTCGCCTTTCCCAAAACATTTTGTGTGTTTTGGTTACAATGTAAGTTATTCGTAACTGTAATCCCTGAGTATTTGATTGAATTGACAGTCTTTAAATCGTGTAACCGAAATTTAACGAATTCCTTTAGTTTCATGTGGGCGACTTCATACTTTTTGCTGTTCAGAGTCAATTGATACTGTTCGCATAATTCAGATAGCATGTCTAAATCATTTTACAATTTTTTTTTGATAATCTGACGACTTTACTAGACGATAAAAGACAGCATTATCTGCAAACAATCTAAGAGGTCCGCTCAGCTTGTCTCCGTTTCTAGGTTTTTAGGAACAGCAGAGGAAGTATAACACGTCCTTGGGGAACGCCAGGTATAGCTTCTGTTTTACTCGATTACTTTTCGGCAGCTACTACGAACTGGGATCTTTCTGGCAGGAAATTACAAATCCAGTCCCAAAACTGGGACACTACTCCATAGGTATACATTTGTTGGGAATCCGCGAGAGAGGAACGGCTTAAAAATCTTTTTGGAAATCTACAAAAATGGAAACAATTTGAGTTCCTCTGTCGATGGCACTCTTTAATTTGTGTGAACAGCTACTTCTGTCGCATAAGAACGATGTTATCTGAAACCGTGCTGAGTATGTCAACAGATTAATTTTCACTCAGGTAATTCACAGTCAAAAATTCTGCTGCAAATCAGTGTCAGAGCTGTGTGTCTATAATTCATCGGAGTACGTCTATATTCTTTCCTCAGTATTGGTTTGAGCTGTGCGGTTTTCTCGTCCCCAGGTACCGATATTTCGTGTAACGAGCGGTTGTGTATAGTTGTTAAATATAGAGCTATTGTATTAGCATACTCCGAAATGAATCAAAGTGGTATGCAGTCTAGACAGAAAACTTGCCTTTATTAAGTGATTTGAATTGCTTCGCTACATCGACTGTACCTACTAAGTTACTCGTGTTCTCAGATGCTCTCTATTCGAATTCTGGAATATTTGCTACTTCTTCTTTGGTGGAGAAATTTCGGGAAACTATATTTAGTACCTCGGTTTCAGTGACACTGATATCGGTAATATTACAATTGGTATAGCATAGCAAATATATTTATTCGTTATATCGTACCGTTGTTCATATACGACCAGAGTCTCTTTGGAGTAAGTAAATGAATAGTTAGGTCATTATCAGTACAAGTAAAGGAGTTGTCTATGACTGGCAGAGATAAAGTTTGAATTACTGCCTGGAAAAAATCAAGCTGCAACCATGCAACACAACGATTGATGGCTAGTTGAGAACCTTGGATTTAGAGGTCTGCGTCGTAACTGTTCAGGAAATGTTCCACTTCTTGAATATGCTTGTCGTCATTCGGGGAAACCCTGCCATGCGATGGTTTCTTCAAGGCAACAGGAAGATGTCACCGGCTACCATGTCAGGAGAATAAATAGTATGAAGCAGAATTTAACTGACCAAATACGCAGCATGTGTGGGTGTGTTCTATGTAGAATGAGAGGGGGCGCCGTCGTGGAGCAAACTCACCCACCTGGACAGCTACCCGCCACCCATCGCGTTGAAAGCCTTCCATAACCGAGTCAGCAGATTCAGGTAGCATATTCCTGTGGTGGTTTGCCCCTTACGGGCTTAACCTGCTTACACCACACTTTGCTAGTCCCAAAAAACACGCAGCATCGCTTTGCCCGAAGGTAATCAGATCTTCGCTCTCTTTCGGTGGTTGTGAATTCATGCAGTTCCGCATTTTGCTTGCTCGTTCCTCTCGAAGTTACATTCCCAACATTAGTGCTTGGTGACGAGGCGCTAAAGATGCCATCTGAGTCGGACTAAAACAGGTGGTGCATCTAGTCGGCAAGCCTTCTGACTGTGTGTCAGCAGTCGCGATATCCTGCAGTCGGAGATATTTGTCATGCTGAAATTTTCCTTCTGTTTTGTTATGCATCGTTACCTTTTTGTATCTCTCTTCCTATCTATGCTAGAGCGTCCCCGACGTGTGTGTGGCCAAGTCGCCTCACTGACGCGTGCTTGCCCGCTTGATGCATTGCTCCGAAGGATTGAATTTAAGGGGTCGGCCCGACGTTTAGTTAAATGATCTGATGATTCTTATGTTAATATTGCGCAACGGATAACGCGGGGGAGGGATCAAACAACCAAGTGGGCAAGTCAGTAAAGGCCACCCTATATCATGATCTATAAAGACACCCCTTTGTTGGTAACATTGCTCTCTACACAGGACTAAGGGTTTGTAATAACCACTAAATCCATGACACCCAGTTTATAGATCATTTATTGTCTAGATCCCAGAAATTTTCCAACTTAATATGACATTTATTATCTATATTCCCCAAAACGTTACAAATTTAATAATGGCAGCAAACAAAGTCAAGTCAAATATCTTCTAGTTTTGTCTCGAACTGAAGGTGCTTAAACCAACAGGCATCTCGTTTCTACTTAAGCGCTGGCAAAGAGGATGGGACTACGTTGCTGCCCTTGTGGTCCGTCTCCTGGGACAGTGATCTAAATTCGCACCCAAGATTACTACTAGGGCCAAATAACAAAAATTTTCTTTGGCGGAAAAACTGAGGAACAAAGCAGACGCATTCATATCCCATATTCACAAAAGAAAGCAAATTCTTAAAAATAAAAAATCCTGTGAAAAACGGCACACGCAAATAATCAATTAACAGCACACGTAAGCATTTTCACCTTAACTAATTTCCATGAACGAACTGGTAGCTCGCTCGTAGTGCAATTCGGCACCCCGTGGGTGACCGATACAAACAGCTAATTTCTTTGTACTGACCCCTCTGTTCGTCCTTGCTTTCCATACTATCCAGTCATTCATACGCTCAACCTATTCTTTATCAAAGTAATTAGGACGTGCTGCATGCAAATGGGGGTTAAAAAGGAACCGTTAACAAAATTTATGAGATGACCTAGAAAAATTTTACGCCACACGCTTAGAACCTTGAGTATGTCACACACGCATCTCCTACCAGGTTTCACACGGAATGGTCATCCAAATTACTCATCAGCCGTTACGACCACATGCTAACTAGGCGGGGTGAGGTCCCAGGTTACTTTAACATTGCAAAAAAAAAATGCTGCTTCTAAAAGTGAAACTATACAATTTTTTTAGAGCTATTGGTGCTCTCGCGTGCTGAAGGCACCAAGTGATTGCAGCACTATAAAGGGATAACGCGAGCCCCCATGCTCGCCTCTGGAAAAGAAACCCTAACTGAAAACTTAAATTGTAAAGCCAAAATAAAAAAAAATTGAATGAATGGCCGTAACGACACGCTAACTATTTCAGTCCTGAAAAAGAGCGGGTTAGTAACAGTGTAAAACATAATACCTCATCCTACGATGAAACTGGCGACAAAGACGGAGATTGCCCTCGATTCTGTCCGCTGAGTTCAACCGCTACCCCAAGAGTGACTATATCATGGCGGCTCTCAACGGCCGTTCCCTTAAGTGGAGGGGAGGGGGACCTGTTACCAACTCCGGACTACCCCCTGGCAAACAGGTGAACCATATCTGTTTTTACTCCAGGCTTGGGTTGGTACTAACCGACCTACAGGGTGGCCACATCTCTGCCTCGGCACTACCAGCAGACGAACTCTTAATACAAACACCAAACTTCTGACACTCCATAGAATCGATATTACTTTCCTCTCGGAGACGCATCTCCAGGAGTCGACGTATTTCCGAATTCGCAACGTGCACATTTAACGTACTAATAGGACAGGACAGTACGAGGACGGGAAGGTCATTATCGTCCGTTGAGAAATCACGCCTCACCAAGAACAGTTACCACAGCATCACAAACACTGAAGCGACGCCAGTTACCATCGCAACGGCAATCGGATATTTAACGTGCGTAGGGATGCACGTCAGCCCTAATAAAGAGCTACTCTCTGACGACCTACAACATCTCCTGGATGGATCCTGCGCGGCGATCTCAACAGTAAAGACACGGTTTGGAACTCTCAGAGGATCAACCCGACAACTCCTTTTCGATGAAGAAGACGACTTGGATGTAAATGTAATGTGACCACGGGAGTCCACGAGGATTCTACCTTTCACACAACAAAATTCAGATGTTCTAGACATCGTTGTTGTGAAGAACCTCAATTCGAATCTCCAATTACGGACAATAAATGACCTCTCATAGGACCATTAGCCAGTGATGTTCTGGAGCGAGTATCTTTACGTTTGCCCCACAGAATCACGAGGACTGTCGAATGAGACCAGTACCAGCTGTATTCGACCAACAACGTCAGGCCGACTACTGGTGACTTCACCAGGGTAAGTGTCGACGACGCTATACAGACTCTCACCACCAAAATAACGACGGCGAAAGCCAGAGCCAGCACAAATGTTCTAGCAGGACATTAATTCGAAGCCTTACCACCCAGACTTCAAGATATCAAGACACGACGGAACCGGGCCCTACGACACCGGATCAGGTTAAAAAATGTGGTGGACAGATGGCCAGTTCACAGACTTAACAGTTCTCCACAAATGTGTGACTGAATGGCGAGAAGAGGTCTGGGTCCAAAAAATGTTGGACGACTTACTTCGCATACGGGATGGATGGCAAATTGTCAGAAATTTACGACAGCAGCCGCTACCGAAACGAGTCATAAGAGCCCTTATGATTGGCGCATGGAGAATGTTATGCGGAAACATATCAAGACCAAATGAAGACGCCCCCATTACCGGTCAACAATGAACAATTCCTCCACTTTGAAGACACGTCACTGAAGCCCCGGCATCGCGCCGAGCCCCTCCCATTCGAACACAGCCACTGCTCAACACTCCAGCCAAACTGAAGCAGATCATTAGAAGGGCGATCAACCCAGGAACAATTTATACCACCAGTGAAGATCTCAAACATCTTCCTCAAAAACTTATAGTCCTGATTACGAGGGTCATCAACGGTTGACTTTATTGAGAATACTTCCCAGGAACCTGGAATGTGGAACTCATTGCACGGATTCCAGAGTCGGACGAAGACCTGTCGCAGCCTAATAATTATCGTCACATTACTCTTCAGCCGACTGTAGGGAAAATATTTGAAAGAATTCTACTCAAGAGAATTAATGCTGACTTGATTCAGCATGAGGTTATCCTCCCTGAATAATTTGGTTTTCAGCGTCGCTTGGCAGCAGAACTCCAACTCCTAAGCAATACTGAAGCCATACTTTCATGAAGGAAATATGACAGCTGGGATATTTTTAGATCTGGAAAAAGCATACGTTGCAGTATGGCGACACCACATTATCCTCAAACGTCAGCAGGACACGGCGATAGCAGATTGTTACGCTAAATCGGTTGACAGTTATCTTCAAGCGTGGCAACTCTACGTTCGAGTTGCAGACAAAAAGTCCGGGAAGAGACTGTTCAACATCTATGTAAATGATACCCCGAGTGTACTTCATGTATCAGTTAGCCTCGAATCCAACGACACGGCCTTTCTCGTCACTGGGAGAAACTTGGACCACCTCCTCGCACGGATTCAGTGGCAAATCGACCTGATGGAACAGTGAGCCCTGGTGGGCGAAATCACAATCTACCCGACGACTACGGTGACTATAATTTTCACGAAATTGGAGTCACTAATTTCACAATCAACAATCAGCCTATCCCATCGTCCCCAACAGTGAAAAACATCTCTTCACACAGGCCGCGTTGCAGAGAAGAAAAAAGCAGGACAATACATGCTCCAACCATTGGCAACCGTCTTCAAGAGCACTCACCTGAACACCTGCACGAAGATACAGCTTTACAAAACAACAGTCGAACCTACGTTGCTTTATGGTTCAACGACTGGAGGAACGACATATACTACGAATTTCAAGCCACTTCAGGTGATAAAAAACAATGTCTGCCAATGGCACTGGGAGCCCGCTGGTGGGCATGCACAACGGAACTTCACGACGCGGTACAGACAAAGCACCTGCAGCAAAACAAAGCCTAGAAAATGTTCGACGCAACCGACAACTTACGCCGCGCAACTCGGCAGTTGGAGAAGATAAGAAGAGTCCAATCGGAGAGGTGGCAAAGGTGTAGGGTGCCATGGTCTGTACTTCACACCTAAGGCAACCATCATACCTTCACCACGTTGTCCACTTACATACCGCCTTCAGTGAAGTATGCCCACCAACAGGTGTATATATATATATATATATATATATATATATATATATATATATATATATATATATATATATATATATATATATATTCTAGCAGTCTAACGTCGAGTCTGATTACGAGAAACGACGAATATACGACGCAACGCTAACGGACCAAGCCAATGCACCACCGACTGTGACTGCGACCGATTGTGACCCGCAAAGTAACGTAAGGTCACGGGTCACAGACTGTATACTTTCTCTTGCACCTTCGTAGAAATGTATTCAGTGAGTGACAATTACTCTTATTGGATCAGGGTGATATCTTGTGTTATTTCATAGAGAATAAGTATTCTGTTGTTCATGTTTTCTTGTTGCTCTCTTATATAAATAACTTTCTGTTGTTCGATGCTATCTGAACATGGTCTTCCCTTCTGCGAGCACTATCCCAAAATAGGACGTTTAAGTTCCTCTTGCCGACAGTACGTTAGCAGTAAACTTTACTTTCCCTCATTGCAATCACACAAAAAAACTGACCAAGAATAAAAACTAAGAATTATCTCGAATTCCTTGTTCGTGATGGTCGAATTGACAAGTCATATTGTCTATCATTGACACGCTTGTTGTTAATTTTGTTGATAGTTTCCGAAACTGAAAGGTGCCCACGGGAACTGAAAGGTGCTCTGAGCACTATGGGACTTAACTTCTGAGGTCATCAGTCCCCTAGAACTTAGAACTACTTAAACCTAACTAACCTAAGGACATCACACATATCCATGCCCGAGGCAGGATTCGAACCTGCGAACGTAGCTGTCGCGCTGTTCCAGACTAAAGCACCTAGAACCGCTCGGCCACTCCGGTCGGCAAAGGTGCTTTCATGTGTTGCGCTCTACTTGAAATCCTTGTAGTAACCAAAATAAACGTTCCAAAGAATAGTTTCTATCTTCTTCGAAAATACTTTTTTCTTTCACTGGCACTGTCGCAGGTAAGTGAATTTGCTTCTTCTGATAATTTATCGTTTTCTTTATAAATCTTAGTATTTTGTCGCTAGTACGCTTCTACTTTCCTCAAGTATTAACTGGTGCACGTTGTACAAAACAGTTGCAATGATCGGCTGCTCATTAGACTGAGCGCTAGTACTATTCTATGCTCTGAACTCACTCTTGAAAATTATAAAGTTGATGGAAACGATTAAATATCAAGAGAAGAGGTAGCTGCACTGTTTGTTGAAGGGAAAGGCATGCCGTATAGGAATACTGCCGCGCAGTGATACAGGAGCCTATCAAGAGGAGAAACGAGGTGAAAAGCGGCGTAGCGTTTCTCCGCAACGAGCCAGAAATAACTGGGCTTCATAGTCTCAGGTATAGGGCGCATCTCCAGACCCAAAGGTTAATGGCGGTGTGATTTAAAGGACAAGGCCGGCGAACGCTATTAGGCCAATACACTAACGCTGAAGACCCCAACGAGGCTCCATCGCGCGAAGCGGCCATCAGCCTCGCCGTTGCTCTCCAGCATGGCATCGTCCACAGGCTCACAGTGGAAAAGAAGTTGTTGCTCGACATTTATGTCTTCATCTATACTACGAAAGTCACTTTGCGACGTGTAGTGGAGTGTATTTCCAGTACTGATAAAATTTCCTTCCTTTCGCTTTTCCTGTCTCGAATGGTAGTTGGCAGTTCAATAACTTTTCCATCATGCTCCTTTCGCGAAATGTATGTAGGAGAGACATCGATTAGCTGCGGAATTCTCGAGCATATTCTAAGTTCGAGTATAATAAATTTTCTTGAGACGGAAAAGTTCTGCCCACGAATTAGCACGGATTTAGAAAGCATTGCTCGTGCGAAACTCAGCTTGCCCGTTTCCCGCGCAATACCCTCGAACCATGATGAAGGGTAACAGGCAGATTCCATATTTCTAGATTCCCGGAATCTGTTAGACACAGCGTTCCCTTTCAGAATGTTAACGAAGGGTGGAGGATACGAAATAAGGATCAAAGATATCTGAGTGTCTTGAAAACTTCCTCGGTAATTGAACCCAGTACGTTATCCTGGGCGGCGAGTGTCCATAACAGACACGGATATCGTTCGGGGTTGTTCTCCACATGTGTTTTGATGTGTGAGATTCTGCTTTGTTCTGTTGTTTTATGTGATTGTTTCTCTTAGGTTTTTTTCGGATGGATACAACCAGCATCCTAGCTTCAGGTTTTCCTCAAATTCAACAAGGCATTCGAAAAATTTGCAGTTTTAAATGCTACATCGCAATAAAATCGTCAAAACACCTTCCTTCCTTCCATCCATCCTTCCTTCCTAACATGTTACCTCAGTTTTCTTGTGTGTATATGTGTGTGTTTTCAGACCTATAAATTATAGAGTGCAGCAATCAGTTATCCTTTTTAGATTTTATTATATAAATGCAGATTTTGGCTAGCAGCTAGCCATTCTCCATGCGCTATTTTTTATTCTCAATGCATGTAAGTCCCTGTTGTTCGGGCTTCAGTCACAGTTCTTGAGTATTCAAAGAACTGTGACTGACGCCCGAACAACAGGGACTTACATGCATTGAGAATAAAAAATAGCGCATTGAGAATGGCTAGATAGTAGCCGAAATGTGGATTTGCATAATAAAACCAAAAAGGTCGACTGATTGCTGCACTCAATAATTTATAAGTCACATACAGTCGCTGAGTGCATCCACTTTCCGAATGAAAGGTTACCTGATGTTTGCAGACTGCTTATATTTATTAGATGCTGGAGCTACTTGGTAGTTCATTACAGAAAAATGAGTCTGTAAACTTTCAGAGTGTATTTGGCGCCATAGTTTTCCTTGATAAATATTGTAATCTTCGTCAAAAGTTGATGTTGTGCATAACAAATGGCTCAAATGGCTCTGAGCACTATGGGACTAAACATCTGAGATCATCAGTCCCCTAGAATTTAGAACTACTTAAACCTAACTAACCTAAGGACATCATACACATCCACGCCCAAGACAGGATTCGAACCTGCAACAGTAGCGGTCGGGCTGTTTCAGACTGAAGTGCCTAGAGCCTCTCGGCCACACCGGCCGTCGTTGTGCATAGCCCGCAGTTGGCTGAATTATTTGTAATAACGGCAATAGTTGTCAGTCTGTGTCATCGATTACATTTTTAAAATGCATAGTATTATGCATTATCTGTATCCCTCCTCAAATGGTGCTTGAGAACAGTTAAGGTGTGGAAAAATTTAATTTGAGCGTGTATTGTGACTTACACCAAGATTGATTCCAGTAAACTAGACTGCCTAGTTATTTGTATGCTCGCCTATATCATAGCAACGGCCTAGCCGCAGTGGATACACCGGCTCCCGTCAGATCACCGAAGTTAAGCGCTGTTGGCAGAGGCTGGCACTTGGATGGGTGACCGTCTGGGCCACCATGCGCTGTTGCTCTTTTTCGGGGTGCACTCAGTCTTGTGATGCAATTGAGGAGCTACTCGACCGAATAGTAGCGGCTCTGGTCACAGAAAACCATCATAACGACCGGGAGAGCGGTGTGCTGACCACACGCCCTTCCTATCCGCATCCGAAGTGAGGATGACACGGCGTTCGGATGGTCCAGATGGGGCACTTGAGTCCTGACGACGGAGTGCTACGTATCATAGTGTTTTAGCTAACACGTATTTTAGGCAGTTACAAGCTTGGTCAGATCAGTTTTACGACACTGATGTTGTAGACCTAACATGTAATGCCATTTGTTACGTTACCGTGTTGTATGTGATTATTAAGACGTGGAAACAGCACAGGAGTAATGACTTTAGATTTCAAAATCTTGTTCCGGAACTAAGTTGACGCTTTTGTGTGTGTGTGTGTGGAAAACAGAATTTCGATTCTTGATTGAAACATTTCACTGTTTTCATATCTGACGTATTTTTGCAGACATTTTAGACTTCTTGTTTTAGACTTCTTATTTTAGTGTTTGTAATCAAGTTTTGACACCGATTTGACGTACACACTTCACAGCTTTGCGTTGCTGATGCATTTTGCCAGATTTGGAGTAACATTGTGACGCCGGACAAGCCTCAAAGAACGAAATTAGAATTATATATTAATACCTTCAGCTGCTGACGGGCGTTGATATATATCAACGGGGACAGGTGAAAATGTGTGCCCCGATCGGGACTCAAACCCGGTATCTCCTGCTTACATGGCAGACGCTCTATCCATCTGAGCCACCGAGGGCACAGAGGATAGTGCGACCGCAGGGACTATCTCGCGCACACCTCCCGCGAGACCCACATTCTCACCTTATATGTATGTCCACACACTACATTGGTATGGTCCCTACCCATTACACTCATTACTCGTAGAAGACGTTCTTACCAAGTCCCGTAAGACTTCGGGTAATATGTGTGCATCCGTACAAAAAAAGAAGGTTATGGACGGTACTGGCAAAACTATATACTTATATGGATACGGTGTCAGTTCTTCCGGATTACGAATGTAGTGTGTGGACATATAAGGTGAGAATGTGGGTCTCGCGGGAGGTGTGCGCAGTCGCACTATCCTCTGTGCACTCGGTGGCTCAAAAAATGGTTCAAATGGCTCTGAGCACCATGGGACTTAACTGCTGAGGTCATCAGTCCCCTATAACTTAGAACTACTTAAACCTAACTAACCTAAGGACGTCAAACGCACCCATGCCCGAGGCAGGATTCGAACCTGCGACCGAAGCGGTCACGCGGTTCTAGACTCTAGCGCCTAGAACCGCTCGGCCACCCCGGCCGGCTCGGTGGCTCAGATGGATTGAAAGTATGCCATGTATGCAGCAGATTCCTGGTTTGAGTCCCGGTCGGGTCACACATTTTCACGTGTCCCCGTTGATATATATCAACGCCCGTCAGCAGCTGAAGGCATTAATATATAACTCTAATTTCGTTCTAGACAGCTGCAGGTCATCAATGGTGTCTGTTCTTCGAGACATTTCCGAAAGAACAGACACCATATTCATGTAAGTATATAAGACTCAAAGATTCTGTGAATAATTTTACTCTCTGTTATGTCTTACACTACAGAATAACTATTGCACTTGGATGTTTTACCACTGCAACCATCTGTTGACGAAGACAAGTAACACGAGCATAAAAGCAGCAGATGATAATACTTCGTGATTTTCAACTTTTGCGGAATAGTTTTAAAGTAGAATTCATGGCTGATAAGTAAGTATTACTAATTTGTTAATTGCACTGGATCAGCAGATGTTGCTTTTCAACTGTTTATGAAGAGTACGTTATATACTTCTTCTAATTATTCTTAGCGAATGATATACGCTGATGTGACAGAAGTGATGGGATACCGATGTGCACACATACAGATGGCGGTAGTATCACGTACCAAGGTGTAAAAGGGCAGCGCATTGGCAGAGTTGTCACTGGTACCCAGGTGCCTCATGTGAACAGCTTTTCGACGTGATTGCGGCCGCACCAAGGGATTTAGCAGACACTGAATGTAAAACGGCAGTTGGAGCTAGACCCGTGGGACATTCCGTTTTGGAAATCGTTATAGAATTCAGTATTCCGCGATACGCAGTATGAAAAGCGTGCCAAAAATATGAAATTTTAGGCATTATCTCTCACCACAGGCAACTCACGGACTTCACTTAATGACCGAGGACAGCGGCGTTCGCATGGAGTTGTCAGTGCTAACACAAAAGCAACACTGCGTGAAATAAGAGCTGAAATCAATGTGGGACGTATGACGAACGTATCCGTTAGGACTAAGCATCGAAATCTGGCGTTAATGGGCTGTGATAGGAGACGGCCGACGCGAGTACCTTCGCTGACACCATGACATCGCCTGCAGCGTCTCTCCTAGGCTCATGACCGTAGTGGTTGCACCCTAGACGAGTGGAAAACCGTGGCCTGGTCTGATGAATCCCGATCTCGGTTTATGAGAGCTGATGGTAGGCTTTGACTCTGGTACAGACGCCAAGTAGCGACGGAACCAGCCGATGATGGCTCCGTAGTGATGTAGGCTGTGATTGGTTGGCGTGGACTGGGCCATCTGGTCATACTGAACCCATCATTGACTGGATGTGGTTGCGTTCTGCTACCTGGAGACCATCTGCAGCCTTTCACGGGCTTCATGTTTCCAAATAACGATGGGAATGGACTACAATGCGTCACGTCACCAGGCCACAGTTGTTCACGATTGGTTTGAAGAAAATTTTGGGCAGTTAGAGAGAGTGATTTGACCACCAAGGTCGCCCGACATGAATACCATCGAATATTTATGCCCCATAATCGAGAGGTCAGCTCGTGGACAAAATAATTCACCTACAACATATTCGCATTTATAGACGGCTATAGAGGCGGCATGGCTCAATATGTCTTCAGGGGACTTTTAACGACATCTTGAGTCCGTGTCACGTCGAGTTTCTGCACTACGCCGAGCGAAAGGAGGTCCGACATGAAAGGAGGTCCTACACGATATTAAGAGGTATCCCATGAGTTTTCTTACCTCAGTGTACGGCTTCAAATGAAATTTACCGATGCGTCTGGCGAGTAGTCCATAAACGATTTTTTGAAGTCAGTACTGAAAACATAGTCCGCAACATTTTCGTCATTTTATGCAATTAATATACTTTTGTTAGTGCGTGACGTATTTTCTGATAAAGGTCAGGTCGTTCTGATAGTTTTGAGTACTGCCCAGATGGGGTTACATTGCAGTTGGCCCTTTCATTTTAATGGTCGCTAAAATATTACGCTCTGGCAGGTAGAGAAGAGGGGAAGGTCGTGTATTATGCAATGCGCGCGCGCGCCTGTGTGTGTGTGTGTGTGTGTTTGTGTTTGCCTGTGTGTTTTTGTGTAAGATGTGCAGTGCCGAATTTCCGCCTTTCTCGTAATTCTGTGGATGCTGTTTCGTCTTCAATAAAAGGAGCTAGAAAGACAGATATATTTTTATCAGTTTAGGAACGTGCTAAAGAAAAGTCTGATGCATTGCCATTCATTCTCTCTACTGTCTCACTCCCAAGAAAATTGCCTTTTAAATTAGTAGGTGGTGACAAGTGTAATTCATCAAATATTCAAGGAAAATTGCGAATTTTATTTATTGAGGTAATGAATCAAGCCGTAAGCAGCTTTAACAGCAGATTTCCACCCGAAACAATGTCACACCTTTTCCAAATAGAATAGTTTTTATTAGTCGAAGAAGACAGTAGTTACCTGTTACTTGTTTTTATTATGAAAATTTAGACTACACAAGACTGTCTAATCATAGAGATATTTTGTTGGGTGTGGTAAAATAACATAATGTTACACTAATAGCTTTGAGAGTGTAGTGCAACACTTGAGTAGGACAGAGGTTGACAAGTGTGCAGCTGTAAAGAACACGATACCAGAATATATGAAATTATTGCGACTTCTTTTAACGATACCTGGTCCACGTTTACCGCATAACGTTCGTTTTCTGCCCTTGAAGGACTGAAAATTTTCACTGGAGCCACCATGAATCAGATCGGCTAAATCATGTAGCATTATTGAATACCCATTCCGATTCCGCAAGAGGACTGAACCTGGAACCTCTGATTAATGAATTCGTCAGAAAAACAATTGTCAGTACGAGTATGTTCCAGTCTCTCCCTGTTCAGGTGAGTGCTAACGTATTTTAAGTTACTCTTATAGCATTTACATTTACTATGATTACATAAGGGGTAATTTTAAGTTTTAAAGTGTAACGTGATGAGCTTATCCAAAGATTTTCAAAAGTCGGCGCCTATGATCTCTGATTTCCACTGAGGAGCCGTTTGGTTATGGTAGTCTTGCAGGGTTTCTGGGTGTATGAAGGCGTATGAAGCAGTGAAATGGTCAAGTAGACGGATGTTATAGATGCAGCGCAAATAAGCATTCACGGTTAGAACCGTTTAGAGTTTTCACCCCATTTTCGCTATTGGATTACATTGCAATCGTGGAGGTTCGATAGAACGAGTGGTTGCACAAGTTTATGTTCGCATCACGCGGAAATAAGTTCCAAAACATCTTTAGGGCATAGGGGAAGTGAAAGTTTTCCTGCACTTGGCGACCATACTTTCTGGCCAGTTGAGGTGTTCATCCAAAGTTACATCCCAATTTTTCCTGTTTCCTGATGTAGTTTTGATACACTGTCGATCATAATTATAGCAATTGTTTGCACAATCCAGAACTAATTAATTTGTGATAGAATACTGAAATTACTTGGACTCTCTTACATTTAGTTTGAAACCTAGGTTTTCCGCCCATCTGACCGCTAGAGACATAGTCATTTATCAGGACGATGGTCGTGTTCATATCTTCAGGGTACCTGGAAATCGTCGACATGGAAATGGTTATTAGAGGACAGAATCGACGAGACATCACTGACATACAAGGAGAACAATAGTGGGCCGAGGATTGAGTCCTGCAAGGCTTCTGAGGTAACATGCGTCCAGGGCCACTTTTTACCCCCAAGAACAACACGTTGCTGTTTTTCAGTATTTTTCAAACCGCTTTATTATATCCTCTAACAATTTTAGCTGCCGCATTTTTCTGAAGAGTATATCAAAGTACCAACTGCTCTGATGAATTGTAGCAGTGACAGTATTGTGGTCTCACGGCTGTGTATTTCGTATTAAAGGTCATTACCTTAATTAGTACAGTGCTTGGGCTATGATGTTTACGAAAACCGGTCATATAATTTGAGTTTGCATAAATTGTAGGTAAGCAGACCCTTTTCCACACCACAACTTACCCGTAGAGGAATTGTCTGTCATAGAAAACTCTCCAGTAGTGCTGTTGCTAGCTGCGTGCTTTACGCATGGGAGCGCAGCAACGCTGGGCGTATCGTATGTTTATGCCGCGGCAGCCAGGAATTTGTTTTATCAGCAATCGGGAGATAGTGGGCAGCGAATGGCTTTACTTACCAGAAAGTCAAATGCAAGGCGCACGCAATGCTTTCCGCACAACAAAGGGCAATTGTAGCCTTATCGAAATAGCATCTGCCGGCCGTTAGGTCCCCCAGCTGGGTGCCCGGAGTGGACAGAAAACTCTGCGAAAAAAGAAAAGGAAAAATGGCCATTCCTAAGTGGGCACCAGAATGAAACAGAGAGAAAATAAGATAAAAAAAGGAATTTACAAAAAAAAAAAAAAAAACAGGCAGGCGTCGAGGAATATGCATTAGGAACTAACCTGTTTGTTCCTTAGTGGATATCACTCAACGATTCTCTCTTGTTGTAAATGACAGTTGCCGGGCAGAGTGGCCGAGCGGTTCTAGGCACTACAGTCTGGAACCGCGCGACCGCTACGGTCGCAGGTTCGAATCCTGCCTCGGGCATGGATGTGTGTGATATCCTTAGGTTAGTTAGGTTTAAGTAGTTCTAAGTTCTAGGGGACTGATGACCTCAGCAGTTACGTCCCATAGTGCTCAGAGCCATTTGAACCATTTTAAACGACAGTTTTTTTTTTCCTGAAAATATTTTCGGGAACACAGTACACTTGAAGATATGGTTAGGACCTACAGGCTGTACTGACACTACATCTTTGTAGCCTGTATGATCATCAGACAGCAAATTGTATCATTTACAGTTTTCTGGAGCACCTCGTATTGGTGTAGCTTTGTAACTGATGAAGAACGAACGTCCTGAACTCGACTAAATTGTAAGGCAGAAATAGAACTAACAGATTACGTCCGAGGGGCGTCCGCTAAGTAATGCAACATAGGATAATTCTGTCGTGGTGCGTCGTTTTCTTTCCCTTAGAGTGTAATTGCCGGACAATCACTGGAAGCTGTAACATCTATCGGGGCACATGCACACGGAGCGATTTAAAACGTAACGATCACATGAAACTTACCATAAGAAAGGCAGATGTTAGACAAAGAATCACTGGAAGAATCTATAGCAAGAGTAGTCCAGCTACGAAAGACATAACTTACAAATCCTTGTTCGATCGTTGCTTGAGTATTGATTAACGGTATGGGACACTTAGCAGACAGGATGAAGGAAGTAGAGAAGATTCAAAGATTAATAGCACGTTTCGTTGCAGGTTGGTGTAGTTAGCACGACAACGTTAGGGAGATGCTCGCACATCTTCACAAACAGACGCTGAAGGACAGGCGTTGTGAGTAAAACTTCGCACTATCGGGGATGGAGAAAGCGATCTTTATGATATGTGTTAAAATTTTTAAAAAAATTACAAAATTTTTTTATTGCCAGATCGCATTTACAAAAGACAGTTAAAATTTGATTACTAATTAGTTGCGGTTGTAATTAACAACCATCTTCAGCTCTTGCACATATTAACTGTGGGTTGAACACAGCCTGGATGTACTAGCGACAATAATCGTGCAGTGTCATGCATTTATACAGAAAGCAACATAAATAAGAAATGTGGTGCTCCGGGCAGCAACTCAACTCAGGAAAGCTGTATACCATACCCGTACGAGACGAAGGCGGAACATACTGGTTGCATCAGTAAAATTGCATCAACCATTAACCTGAAATTTTAATATCAAAACACTGGACGGGGTTATCTAAGTCAGTCCGACTGGACATACAAGCATTTTATCTCGTTGTCGACGAGTTAAGCGATGTAACGATAGTCATTTTATATTTATGATTGATAAATATTTTATCAACCGATATGTAGAACGGTTCCCAATTTTTATGCAATTACATAAAAGGTTTTTTCGCTGAACTTGCTTTCCATACCATTGTAAGTTAGCGATTGATACGGTTTTACTGATACAACTTGCGTTTCATCTGTGCTTCGCGCAAGTATAATGTACAGCTAGGCTCAATTATGTCGCTACTATCAGCGCCAGATTACTTATTTGTTTTGCATTCTACACTGCATGGTGAGTGTTACTGGAACATACAGTTTGTGTTAAACAAGCATTTAATATGTGCAAGATCTGAAGAGGATTATTTCTTGTAACAGAAACTGGCTAGTAATCATATTGTAACGCCTCGTGTAAATGCGCTCTAGGTTTTAAACGACTTTTGAAAAAAAAATTAATTTTAACAACAGGCATTGTGTATCACGGGGGTTCACTGTAAAAATTCCATGAACGAATATTCCCACAAGAGTCAATCATTATGTTGCTTTCTTTTACGTATATCTCACGAAAAGAAAGTGAAGGCAGCATTATAGACTTTCGAGCCCCTACAGAGCTTATTAGCAGTTACTTCCGCGCACCATTCGGTACTGGAAGAGGAAACTGTGGATGGGGGCAGGGCGGGGGTTAGAGGTGGGGATGACGTGATACAAAAAGTACAATCCACGACACACTATAGATGTACATATTGCTGTAGTTTGCATGTTTAATGAGATTTCTGGTTGATGTCTCAAGCGGCGCCCCGCCTACCAGCACTTTCATTGTGACCATCAAAACACGTTGCCCTGTCACTGCGAAATGGTTGATATTTATGCCAGGAGATCACAGGATGAGCATATGTGATATTGTCCGTATGTCTGAGTGCGATCACCTTTTAGAATGGTCTCGTCTAGAATACAGTACACAGAAACGTTTGAAAGATAGCGGTTTAGGGAAGTGACAAATAAACGCTACGGCAAGACATGGGAGAAACACCTCTGAAACAGTCTAGGGGAGTGCTAGGGCTCTCGGTGTACTTACATTCCCAACGGCGGCAGTTCATGCTAGGGTGCAATGATTGTCAGTAACCGTTGTTGCTGGGCACCTCTGGTGTCTCTCGGGCCAACTACAGCGGTGTGTAACATGCGAAAGTCGTCATCAGAGTGGGCAGGTGGACTATAAAATCAGCCGCTCACTGCAAGCGACCTCCGTTGTTGAATTGTCATTGTGGCTGACTGCCATGTGCAGGTCCCGGGTTCAACCTCGGGTACTGCCAGGAATTTTTCCTTGTTGGGAGTACTCGAACAGGTGTCCACTCAGATTCGTCATGTCAATTGAAGAGCTCCTTGTCTGAGAAGGGCGGCTAGAAGGTCTGCAAAGCCGAAGACGGCCGGGGGTGCGATGTACTGATCCTGCCCAGTACATACCGCATCGAAATGACGTCATTGCCCGAGGGTAGCACGGTGGTCGGTCGGTCGCGGTTGATCCACCTGATGCCATGGTGCTAGAGTCTTCGTTTTCGGGGCTCAATGAAATTTATCGTGTAGGACCTGTTTGTGATTTGTGTGTCGTTAGTTTACGTGCGACAGCTATTTGTTTAGCTGTTTAACTGGAGCTTCCGAGACCAGTCATACTTGCTCGTGGTGTCGGACAAAATCACGGAAACACAGCGAGAAATACATGCTTCAACATAAATGCACATGCTAGCAAGCCTTCAGATTGTGCTGTTGTATTTGACCACGAACGGCACCTCTGCAATGACCTCAATACGTTATAAATGTCAGGCGTGGTCATAATAGTTTTCTGTGTACCTGTGAACGCATTATAGGTGACTTTGGACGTGGTCCATTTGCTGGTGCTCGTAAGATGGGTGCTCCCATATCCACGCTAAAAGCATCATCTGCTAGGTCACAATGCGAGCGAAATTCTGTGACGAACCATTGTGACGGCCGGTCGTTGGGAAGGATTGTGACGAAGAATAAGGGGGCGACAGTTGCAAAAGCCACTGCAGAACTGAATGTCGCACTTGCGAACAATCTCAGGACCGAAACAACACGAATGGAGCTCGAAAAGCTGGGAACTGCAGGGAGGGCTGAAATTGCAAAACAATATTTGTGTGATTCAGATGCCTGTAACAGGAAAACGTGGAGCTGAAGCCATAAAATCAGGACTATGAAGCATTTGTAGAAAGTCATGTGGTCAGATTAGTCTTGTAAAATAGATTCTCATTCTGCGACTGTGCATTGATGTCAGCTGTTGGCACCACAAGAAAATTGGTGTTGGGCTTATCGCGAGCGGCAGCCTTAACCACTTTGGCTATCCGTTCACGCCTGCAAGTCCGATACAAACTTCCCTATGTTACACAGTTACAACCCTTATCCTTGCATGATTCGTGATTCTCGCACAAGAAGACAAATATTGAATCGTTTTCATTGAATCAACTGTGCATTCTTCGTGTCACAGGGTTATTCGGTAAGCGTGATGGCGCTACGGAAATGTTTGGCAAACTCAAGTGGCAGACTCTGCAAGAGAGGCGCTCTGCATCGCGTTGTAGCTTGCTGTCTAGGTTTCGAGAGGGTGCGTTTCTGGATAAGGTATCGAATATATTGCTTCACCCTACTTATACCTCCCGAGGAGATCACGAGTGTAAAATTAGATTCGAGCGCGCACGGAGGCTTTCCGGCAGTCGTTTTTCCCGCGAACCATACGCGACTGGAGCAGGAAAGGGAGGTAATGACAGTGGCACGTAAAGTGCCCTCCGCCACACACAGTTGGGTGGCTTGCGGAGTATAAATGTAGAATGTAAATGTAGATGTAAATATTGTAAATTAACTAAACGAACAGTGATTTTGTCTAGTTTTACAAATTATATTATCGAAATTGCACAACGAAGGTTTCGCCTTATAAGGCCGTTTTGAAATACATTACTGATTTCAAAGATGATGAAGCAAAGGTAAACATGATGACAAGGCAAAGACAAACACCTCAACGTCTTACTATATCGATCCGTGGATTAACGTAAAATTACTTCAGCGACCATTTTTTGGCAAATTACATGTGTAAATACACAATTCAGCAACTAAACTAAAGTGACTAAACATACCTAGCAATAAAGTTATGCACCAGCCTGGATCTTTTTATCTATTCATGTATTGAGGCCCAAAGTTTTACTTCTATCTAGGAGTTGTGATACCTAAAAGAGGTGAATAATTGAATTGGATGTTGTAACGGAACATATTAAAGGCTTCACTTTAATGAAGTATGCGATACCCTCCAAATTCAACCAGTTTAACGAGTATTTATGATTATAGAAAAGTTATTGTGTATGTTAACAATGATTGCACAACATGTCTCCATAAACAGTCAACCCACTAAATTATACTGAATAACTGACCCACACAAAAGTTAATATCACTTGATCACTGATACAGCAAATGTCATCATGTAAAAACACTAAGTTTATCTTAAATAATTAATATGAAGTACGAAAAATGGTGGCCAACTTAGGTCTTTTGGATCTCCTTAAATAAAAATCACCCAGTGAAACCTATTTGTTCACTAAGAGCGTTTTCACTCAGTATTCACGTAATCAATCCTATTTTAGTCGAAAACCAATGTAATTCTTAATAATTCATGTTACTTAATTATTTATGCAAATTAGAGAAATCAATTGACATACTTCTAAAAAATGGCCTTTTTGTAACAAAGAATTATTCTGTCAAGTCAACAAATCTGTCTGTCATTTTAATAACATGTTAAATTATGTCACTCGATGCAAATTAATAACTTATCTGCACAAATTATGATAACAGATGTACATGTGACTTATAAACTATATCTCTTTTTAGCAGTTCTTTGACAATGTTATAAATAAAAGCAGCAAGAAGGGTCGAGGAGGCAGTCGGAACGTCAGTTTGATAAAGTGTGTTTGTGTGTTATTGTTTGAGGTGGATAAACAATGCAAAGAACATGTAAAGGAAGTACTACTTTGTGTTGTCTCATGGACTTTGGTGGACAGTGGAGTTAAGATGGTCACCAGAGTAATAAATATTTGAAGTTTGCATATTTGTTGGTTTCGCTCGTTCTTTATCATCAAAAGCACATAAAAAACACGGGACCTCATGTTTTTAACCCTAGACAACCAGATTTAGAGCCAGCATCAGCATCGAGACACAGCAGCGATCCAGTAAGCAGCAGTGATTACCACAATGCATTTTAATGGTGCCAACCTAACATCAAGTGCTAACAAGCTCCGTACATTGGAGTGAAATAGTGCGATTATAGCAATTAGGAATATCTACGACTAGGCGACCATTACAATGTGCTAATTTAATAATAGGTGTGGGGATACACATATGTTTTTTAATTTCTAGAATTTCTACATGGCTGAGTTTTACCCCTTTTTCCTCTATGCGTAAGACATCTACATCCATGCCCTATAATCATATCATCCCTGGAATCAGTAATGTACTTGAAACTGGGCTTGTAACCCGAAACCTAGGTTGTACAATAACCATAATAAAATTTGTGAAACAATGCAAAAAACAGCTTTTGTTTGGTTAGATATTATATCGTCTATTTAGCCCATCTAGGTATGGATACGTCATTGATGGATACTATGAGTGTGTTTGTACCGTGTGTGTATCTTTACAATACAATGTTCTTCAGACATGCATAAATGTTTGAAGAAACAGACATTGTCACTGACGACTACAGCTGCGATAAACATTACATTTTCCATCACCAGTAATGTATTCATGCCTCGACGAGCTAAAATGACGATAATACATCTGACTCCCTTTGGAGAGATCACGAATTGTGCGAACATAAGGGTTGTGACTAGGTGACACATGGAAGTCTGAATCTGTCTTGGAGTCGTGTTCAGATAACGGAAGTGTTTGAGGCAAGATCGTGATATGTGGAAATTACGGCACATATTTTCGTGTGTCGCAAACAGCTGACGTCAATGCAAAGTCACGGATACGAGTCTATTTCGTAATGTTTACCACAACTATAATCGTCAGTTGCAGTGTCTGTTCCTTCTGACATTCATGCATGTCTGCAAGATATTGTATTGTGAAGATACACTGACGGTATTAACACAGACATTGTAAGCATCAACGTATAAGTCCTGTTTCACACCGTTTCCATCCTCTGGACGAGTCTATGTCCCAACACTGAAACACGGCGGAGCTTCGGTGACGATTAGGGCAGCCACATCGTGGTATTCCATTGACCCCTTGGTTACCCTGGAAGGTCACATTGGTGCCAAGCATTATGTGACCATTTTAGCTAATGAGGTCCGCCGGCCGCGGTGGTCTAGTGGTTCTAGGCACGCAGTCCGGAACCGCGGGGCTGCTACGGTCGCAGGTTCGAATCCTGCCTCGGGCATGGATGTGTGTGATGTCCATAGGTTAGTTAGGTTTAAGTAGTTCTAAGTTCTAGGGAACTGATGACCACAGAAGTTAAGTCCCATAGTGCTCAGAGCCATAGCTAATGAGGTCCAACCATACGGCATTGACTCTACTTGGAATAATTTTGTTATTGATATTTGTCAAAATGTTCGTCCAGCTTTTAGCAGGATATTTTACCTGAATTGGGTTTGAAAGATGATTTCTGGTAATATAATCATAGACGGTTCTAGGGTTGTTTTGTGCTGGTGGAAGTCTTATACCCCAAATCGACATAGTACTTTCGAACGTAATCCAGGATGGCATCAACATGTTCTCCGTTAAGAGGAGTGTTCGTGCCCCCAGGATCCAACGAGAGGAATACAAGTTTCGCAGTGTCAGTCTCAGTGACATGTATTAGTTTAAAAGCAGTGCGTCACCTTTAGATTTGATGTCTTTAATTCCAAGTCCCCCGCTGTGGCTCTTCAAAGTCGCCGTGTGGAAGATTACTTTGAAGATATTTTCTTTCCACACATACCAACACGCTTCAGCTGGTATTTTTTGTGCACTGACGTGCGGTATCGGTAATACTGCTTCGACATGGTATATTTTGCTAAATATTTATATATTTATAAACTCAAATTTTTGCAATCGGCCCAACGATCGGATATTGTGGTCCTTCAGCAAGGTTCTGATGACATTACGTTTTCGCTCCCAGTTGTTCGTAGCCATGAGCTTGGGATTTGCATTTAACCTCAATCCGGGTTGGACCTCCTCTTTAGTTACATCCAACCAGTGCGCACCTATTGCTCAGTTGTAAGAACCGAGATGCATTATTTTGGATTTTTGAAGATTCAGTTTTGCGTCAGAGGATCGTGATTACTGGTGCACCAAACGTCGCACTTCATCGATCTCACTATTTGAATTTACAATAACGGTTATGTCGTCAGCATAACGGTGACAAACTGTCTTAATAATGAACATCACAAGTCCTCTCAATTTCTGGTGCATTATCGAAAGCAAAGGTTCCACCACGATCGCATATAATGTCACATACAGTGGACGACCTTGACGTTCTGATTGTTGAACTGGAAATGTTTCAGTCAGTTGTCCACTGATTTTAATCCTTACGTAAGACATAAAGTGGTCGTTGAAACAACAGTTTCTGCATGGTGCTGAATAAGAAGCCATGATTGACCCTGTCAAAGGCTTTATCAGAATCTAAAAACAAGAAAGAAAGACTATTGTCATATATCCAAGTGAGGTTTATACGTCCCTATACTCACATAAGGTATTGCACTCGTTTGGTAAGGACCTATGACATTTTGCAGCAGTGGGTTCATCCTTATGTTCCGGATGCGGGTGAGAATTTTAAAGTGAGCGTTGAGTAATGTAAGTGGTCGTAAATCGTGATTCCTCTTACTGCTTGGGTTTTTCGGAATGAGTACAATCATTCCCTCCGTAAATATAGTAGGGAACGCCTGGCTAATTAACAACTCACTGAACGTATCTGTGTGCTCACTCCCTATTATGTCCCACATGCGTACATAAAATTCAGCTGACTTGTTACTCGGACCTTCGTTAATTATAGTTTTTATTTCGTCCTGAGTTATCGGTTCGATCAGACTGGCATTGTCCTCCTCAAGTATTCCCGTCGTAGCGTTTGCTAGAAGTTCTTCACCGTCCAGCCTACCTACTTCCGACCCAGCGTGCAGATCCGTATAACACTTCGCCACATATTGTTTTATGGCGGTCTGAGTAGTATATCCTCCTCCGTCATCGTCTACTATCGCGGTTATCATTCTCTGTTTCCCTTTACTTGTCCCCTTTATTACATGGTATAACGACGTACTTTCCTGCATAAGATCGTCCTTGCCCCGGGCTCGCGTATGCACCCCGTCCAGGGGTTATGTTTGGTGAAAGGCTATCTGGTTGCTGATAAAGGTCTCTTAAACAGGAGAAGTAATATTCCGCCATTTGTTTGCCCCAATATGCTAGGGCTTTTGCATACCGTATAATGCATTTACGAAGTACGAGTTGTACATATTTGGTCCACCAATTGATCCGCTTCCGATACCTCGTCTGAGAGCCTAAGCATTTGGGCCAAGTCTGTTGAATTTTTTGCCTAAGTTCAGCATCCTGCAATAGTGAGATGTTAAGTCGCCATACCCTACGGCCACGAAAAGTTTTTTAGTCGAATATACCTGAACGAAAGTCCACCCCCGGTAGCTGAGTGGTCAGCGCCACAGACTGTCAATTCTAATGACCCCGGTTCGATTCCCGGTTGGGTCGAAGATTTTCTTCGCTGAGGGACTGGGTGTTGTGGTGTCCTAATTATCATCATTTCATCCCCATCGACGCGCAAGTCGCCGAAGTGGTGTCAAATCGAAAGACTTTGCACCCGGCGAACGGTCTACCCGACGGGAGGCCCTGGTCACATGACATATACATTTTTATTTACTTGAATGAAATATGGAATGCACAATGGTCGGAGAAGTTCATAGGCCATATCTCAGAATCATCAACATTGCACATGAATTCTTTAGTAACCTGCTTGCTGACGACCTACTGACGAAAGAATATCCGGTATGGTAGGGATTCATGTACGTCAAAGTGTCTTGCCGTTCTAATTCAGTCACCAATGTTTGGAACTCCTGACAAGTGTTAAAATTGGGCGACTGGTCTCCATGGCGCAACACGCAGTTAAAATCTCCGGCAAGCATGGCGGCGCCCCCAACGTTCTTAATCAGTTCAGCTATCCCACTCCGTTAAAAGCTACTTCTGTGCCGTCTTTCATTAGTCCCACATGGTGCGTATACGTTAATTAACATGAGGTCATGAAAAGCAGTCTCTAAAATAGCCAGAGATCGACGCGCGATAACCTCTTTGAATAAAACCACCGTTCCTCCTACATTTCCGATGTTGATGATGGCTTCAAATGGCTCTGAGCACTATGGGACTTAACTGCTGTGGTCATCAGTCCCCTAGAACTTAGAACTACTTAAACCTAACTAACCTAAGGACATCACACACATCCATGCCCGAAGCGGGATTCGAACCTGCGCTTGTAGCGGTCGCGCGGTTCCAGACTGTAGCGCCTAGAACTGCTCGGCCACCAACCGGCCCTCTGCCTATACTTACGTTGAGACGTTATCTGAACTCCGTCCTTGTGGCAGGGAGTTCGCGTTTCTCGTCTGTAGAACACAGAGAGGAGAAGACAGTATTAGAGTATATTAGTTAGAGGACCGCTTTCTGCCGTCCTAGTATTTGAAAGAGTTTATTTGTGGCTGGAGTTCTTCCGTCGTCGCGGACGAGTACGAGAACCATCACTTCGACGCATTAGGCGCAGTACATACGGTGATATCGCAAACTGCTTCGGCTTATTAGGGCTATAAAAGCTTAACAGCTGTGACCAAATTAGTCCTCCAGGAGTTCACGGATAAAGCCGTAGAATACCTCACACACTTAACGAATGCCATCCTGACACACCAACACTTCCCTGACTTTTGGAAGGCGGCCAAGGTCCTGATGTTCAGGAAGCCAGGGAAAGACCACTCCCTCCCACAAAATTACCGACCCATCAGTCTGCTGTGTTCGCTCAGCAAGATTGTTGAGAAGGTAATATTAAAACGTATCACTAGGCATTGCATCGCCAACGACACCCTAAGACCGGAGCAATTCGGCTTTAGGAATCACCACTCGACAACACAACAACTCCTCCGCGTAGTCGAACATATAACACACGGCTACAACATGAACAAAGCCACAGAGGCCGTGTTCCTAGACATCGAAAAGGCTTTCGAGCGTCTCTGGCACAACGGACTCATACGCGAACTAAGCTTTATGCAGAGATGGCAGTAGACCTTTTGTGTTGGCCATCATGCCGGTGTGGGCGTGGAGGGGCTCCACCTCTTTTTTTTTACCAAATTAGTTTATTTCCACTCAGGTTCCAAACCACCGTACATCATCTTTGACAATAGTGTCTTCTAGTGTTTGGTATGTAGATGATGTCAGTCATTTCGCGTTATTGATGTTAGACCGCGTAGTCATAATAAGGGGCAGAATTGGGCAACTGATTAGTAATTTTACTTAGCAAATGTAAACTTTGTAATATAAAGTTTTTTTTAATATACAATAAATGTATAAGCAGGAATTATGTCTATCAATTAGTAGGATTAGTTGCTTCATCATTCATTTATGTTTAGATTGTAATTTATATAATTAAGAGATCCTAAGATCTGCTTCTGGGGATTGTCAGACAGGGCCAAATCTTCATTTTAGCGTTTATTATTCTCCGTTGCGCACATTCATTTTACACCCGCCTGGAGTAGCATCTTGGAACTTCAGTTCAAGCTGGAGGTTGAATATGCGCACAGATCGCAATTCTAAACCAGCGTAGCTGATCGCAATTGAACTACATTCACCACTGGAAAGAAGCAAGTTCGTCAAACCGCCTGTTTTTGTCATAATCCGGGTACATGTTTCAACGTCTCGCATTACCAAGGAAATCATATGACAACCCGTTAACGTCATCATCTTACAAACCTATCTTTTCGAACAACCAGTCGTCGATTTCATAAACTTTCGGTCTGTCGCATTGAAACGGAACTTGTTGTCCCATTCCATATTTTTTCCAATAAATTCCGGTACAGGAGAACTATGACGAGAGTGTTTTGACTCTACAGAAGTGAATTCCGTGTATAAGAGAGAATGGACCAAGTGGTGTTTATTTGTTTATTTATTAATTTTATTTCATGTGTGCCACGTTCCCCTGTATCCCTTCCCTTTTGCAACCTGGGCTGTATGAATGAGATATTATGTGAAGTAGAAGAAAGTTCTGGTCAGAGGTCATAGCATTGCATGTGTAGAGTCGTTCTGTGGTAGGATAGTACCAACCCCCTAAACGTGAACACGTTTAGCAAAGCTAGTGTGCAAGTCAGGTCAGAGAGATCGCGCAGGCCCGAGGATTGGCTCTGTCAGGTTGGCGAACCATCCCCTCCGCCACCTTTTGAACGAAGAACGGTTAGGCGAGGTGTCCGTCGAGCACTGGTTCCTGAGTCGCGGCGCTGGACAGAGGTGGAGACGCAGCTCTCGTTTTGGTAATGTTAACAAATGTCTAAAATGTGGTCGGTAATGAAGTCCAGATGTTGAAATCAGGTGCGAGATTACCACTAATCCACATAAGGGAACTTATTTTCATAATTCATTCGAATTTCAATAGAAATTTACGTTTGTGCCTCGGTCACGCCACGCACCATGGGCCTTAAGCTCACAGTCATATTATTGCTCTGTGCCTAACGGAAATTCACACAGTCAATGTATTTTAATCTGCTTTTTCATTTACAGCAATATTTTGGGGGATTTTTATGTATTTTCCATGTGTTTCCTTTGTGAACTTGCCTTCGCGCCACGAGTCCTGTTGGAGCAACAGGCACGTTGATAAATTGTAGTTTCAGTCAAAAAAATATATTGTACACGATGAATAATCATACGATAGTTGGCGAGTGTAAAATAGGGGAGGGATAATCTTGTGTGTCCGTATTTTTGGATTTTTTTTCGCTACCGAAACTTGGCCACGTGTGTTGGATAGCATTGAAGTGATGATGTTTCTTGTGCTCCCTCATTGCTATTTGATTTGTTGGCGATGTTGTGGGTAAGGTAAAATGCATGGTTTAAACACGTGCCACTAGAAAAGGTATCAGATTTTAATGCCCATTGATTTGATAAAGACTTGCGAAATACTCTTTCACCTTGACCTAGTTTTGCTTGTAGTGTCTTTGCTGAACGTGTTCTACCTATACCATTTTAATGTAATAAGCATGGGTTTAAGTATAACTGTGTGTTTGTATAAAATTACATTGAAGCCAGGTCTGCGCTCCCCTGTCCCATTCCATAATTACCTAGCGAAACTGAACCATGTTAACTAGAGAGACCAGTTTTGATGATGCATATTGCAAGAATAACACAACTAGTTGTTGAAATACCATCGGTACTGAATAAATATCAATTAATCTCTACCCTCGCCGGCCGGTGTGGCCGAGCGGTTCTAGGCGCTAAAGTCTGGAACCGCGCGACCGCTACGGTCGCAGGTTCGAATCCTGCCTCGGGCATGGATGTGTGCGATGTCCATAGGTTGTTAGGTTTAAGTATTTCTAAGTTCTAGGTGACTGATGACCATTGAAGTTAAGTCCCATAGTGCTCAGAGCCATTTGAACCATTTCTCTACCATCGACTGATTATTTTCTCCCTCCGTCATAAAGAATAGGTGAAAGTCAGTACCACAGTTGAATTCTGGGTCATGAAAGCAAATAGAAAACCTATACACTGCCTATTAAATATTGTATAGGTGACTTCTGTAGTGGTTCAAAAATATTGCGTTATCCGTTGCGTTCAAATTTTTATCGTTTGGTTAAAACCTTCCACTAGAAATTATAAATACCCGACAATAACTCGCAGTGGCCAGTAATTTCGTGCACCACACTAATTTAAGAAACCATTTACTACAGACCAAGCGAGGTGGCGCAGGTTGGCACACTGGACCCGCATTCGGGAGGACGACGGTTCAATCCCGCGTTCGGCCATCCTGATATAGGTTTTCCGTGATTTCCCTAAATCGCTCCAGACAAATGCCAGGATGGTTCCTTTGAAAGGGGACGGCCGGCTTCCTTCCCCGTCCTTCCTTAATCCGACGAGATCGATGACCTCGGTGTTTGGTCTCTTCCTCCAAACAATCCAGTCCAACTATAGACGGTAGCTTGCAGGAGCGCTAGGACAGGACAAAGCGACGGTAATCTTGCTACTTAGGTAGAGTTTTACCACCACCAGTACTGGAAGGTTCGTTGCAATATCCGAACGGGAACGAAAACTTCAACGTAAACTTCCTAATGCTGAGCTTCCATAACTGGATGGCTACACCAACACCCGGCCGACGACGTGCCCCACTCGAGGCGAGCTCCGCACGCGGCGGAGGCTAGGCCAGCACAGCACTTCAGTACTATGGCCAATATTGCTGCACAGACTACCCAAATCCAGTGTCCTCCCCAACCCATACTTCATATCCTCAGCTTATTTTCCCCCTAAATCGTCACTACTTAGATTACCTTGAAAACCATACAGGAGCTGTATCTATCCATTCCGAGATGACTAGAAGCTATTTTGAATGACAACAGGTTTTTTTAAAACTTCCTGGCAGATTAAAACTGTGTGCCGGACCGAGACTCGAACTCGGGATCTTTGGCTTTCACTGTCAAGTTGGTAGAGCACTTGCCAGTGAAAGCCAAAGATCCCGAGTTCGAGTCTCGGTCCGGCACACAGTTTTAATCTGCCAGGAAGTTTCATATCATCGCAACTCCGCTGCAGAGTGAAAATCTCATTCTGGAAACATCCCCCAGGCTGTGGCTAAGCCATGTCTCGGCAATAACCTTTCTTTCAGGAGTGCTAGTTCTACAAGGTTCGCAGGAGAGCTTCTGTAAAGTTTGGAAGGTAGGAGACGAGGTACTGGCAGAAGTAAAGCTGTGAGGACGGGGTGTGAGTCGTGCTTGGGTAGCTCAGTTGGTAGAGCACTTTCCCGCGAAAGGCAAAGATCCCGAGTTCGAGTCTAGGTCCGGCACACAGTTTTAATCTGCCAGGAAGTTTCATATCAGCGCACACTCCGCTGCAGAGTGAAAATCTCATTCTGGAAACATCCCCCATGCTGTGGCTAAGCCATGTCTCGGCAATATCCTTTCTTTCAGGAGTGCTAGTTCTACAAGGTTCGCAGGAGAGCTTCTGTAAAGTTTGGAAGGTAGGAGGCGAGGTACTGGCAGAAGTAAAGCTGTGAGGACGGGGCGTGAGTCGTGCTTGGGTAGCTCAGTTGGTAGAGCACTTTCCCCGGAAAGGCAAAGATCCCAAGTTCGAGTCTCGGTCCGGCACACAGTGTCAATCTACCAGGAAGTTTCATATCAGCGCACACTCCGCTGCAGAGTGAAAATCTCATTCTGGAAACATCTCCCAGGCTGTGGCTAAGCCATGTCTCGGCAATAACCTTTCTTTCAGGAGTGCTAGTTCTACAAGGTTCGCAGGAGAGCTTCTGTAAAGTTTGGAAGGTAGGAGACGAGGTACTGGCAGAAGTGAAGCTGTGAGGACGGGGTGTGAGTCGTGCTTGGGTAGCTCAGTTGGTAGAGCACTTGCCAGTGAATGGCAAAGATCCCGAGTTCGAGTCTCGGTCCGGCACACAGTTTTAATCTGCCAGGAAGTTTCATATCAGCGCACACTCCGCTGCAGAGTGAAGATCTCATTCTGAAGGTTTTTTTACACCGTATTAGGCATAATAATGTGTGTTTATGTCCACACCCTGCAGCTTTGCGTGTTTTCACTTCCATGCGATTTTTTTAGGAAGGCTACGAGTTGGGGAGAACAAGCTCCTTGCATGCAGACCGCGTACAGCGGAAGCATCAACGCCTTAGCTGGCTACCGCTGAGACGGGCGCTCGACTTTAAAAGCTGGCGCCTGAGGTCAACCGGCGGAGCCTCGAGCACTCGTCGCAAAGTGCCGGCGGCCGGGCAACGCCGGGCCTCGGTAAGCTGATGCGCCGGGACAGCGCCGCTTTCACCGGCCAACAAAATTTCCGGCCGCGCTGAGTAATGGCCGCGTTTTATATTCCCCCCACCGCGCCGCGCCCGGCCTCCTGTTTAAGGCCCGGTCTTCATTTCTCACGCACAGCGCAGCTCCGAGCCGCGGCGCGGCCCAACACCGTGCAGGCGGTCCGCCACGGGCTAGGCGGGGGTGGAGGCAAAACGTTATAAATTACCCCACTTTCCGATGACGCACAACTATAAATTACGTAGCGTAGATCCGGGGCCGGAGGAAATGAACGGGAGCGCCGGCGAAGAAGGGCGAGAGGCGGGCAAAGTATGGTAGAAGTAAACATCTGAAGCAAGCACTTCCTTCTAATTACCCCACACCGAGGAGATGCGGACGCCTGCAGGGTGGGTCCCGTAGGCCTGCCGAGAATGCTGGGTTATTAAGCTTCCCTGGAAAAACTGCTGATTAAGAGGCGAAGGTGGCATGGCGTTTAAGACATTTCACTTGTCTGCGGTAGAAGCGATTTTTCTTGGTTCCCTGAAATCACTTCGGGGAATTTGGAAATGACACATACAATTATTTTCATCTTCTCCAATTGAGACATCACGCCGCCTAGAGACCTCCCTGCATCAATAAAACGTCATTTACTACCTTGCCCCTAATTAATTTTTTTCCCAGTCTCTTGTACCTGCATCTTCATCTCAGAGTAGCACATGCACGCTACGAACAGGAAAACGATTATTTTCGGCAATGTTCCTGCGTGTATTACGTGTTTCCACCACTTGCCATATGAGGGTGCGGCGCCGCGGTTCCTTTCCGTCGTTTTACCCGCACCTACCTGTGAACTCGTTGCAGCAGGTCCCTAGTAGGAAAGCCTGACAGAAACCTACCGTACTGCAACTCACACCAGGCTGCATACAACGTAACTATTCTAAAAGTCGGTAAAAGGTCTTATTTTGAATGAAAGGTGGTAATACTGTTATATTCTGAACCTTGAGAGTTACACGTTCACGGCCAAGCCAGTGACAGTCTCAACACAGTCATGCACAAACCCATCATTCACGTTACCAAGTTTATGGTAACATATTTCACGAAATCTGGACAGCCACTAAGCACGGATTGTTCTTAAATGAAAATGCCCACCATACTATTAAGTTTAGCGGCGTCTAATGCACTCAAGTTTTTAGTGACCGATATGCTCAATATGCCACGCGTAATTACTGTTTTTGCTCATACATAAAATTGTGTACTTTCTAAAAAACACACCAAATACATGTGCCCTAACTTTGAAACACTTTTGAACCATTAAAAACAACTAAAAATATTATAACTTCCTTCTGAGCTCATACTACACACGAGCGTTCCATTGAAAGGTACCTGGGCTCTTACTCCGAGATGACTGGGTGTTGTGTGATGTCCTTAGGTTAGTTAGGTTTAAGTAGTTCTAAGTTCTAGGGGACTGATGACCATAGCTGTTAAGTCCCAGAGTGCTCAGAGCCATTTGAAGCCATCTTACTCCGACACTGCTATAAGCATTCTGTATCTCAAGAGGAAAGACGCGCGAGGAATACTCCTTTCTGATTTATCAGTTTTCTTTAAGGCCAATAGAAAAACATCATTCTCCCGCATTGTTGTTGTTGTTGTAGTTGTTGTGGTCTTCAGTCCTAAGACTGGTTTGATGCCAGCTTCTTCATCTCCCAGTAACTACTGCAACCTACATCCTTTTGAATCTGCTTAGTGTATTCATCTCTTGGTCTCCCACTACGATTTTTGCCTTCCACGCTGCCCTCCAATACTAAATTGGTGACCCCTTAATGCCTCGGAACATGTCCTACCAACCGATCCCTCCTTCTAGTCAAGTTGTGCCACAAACTCCTCTTCTCCCCAATTCTATTCAATACCTCCTCATTAGTTATGTGATCTACCCATCTAATCTTCAGCATTCTTCTGTAGCACCACATTTCGAAAGCTTCTATTCTCTTCTTGTCTAAACTATTTATCGTCCACGTTTCACTTCCATACATGGCTACACTCCATACAAATACTTTCAGAAATTACTTCCTGACACTTAAATCTATACTCGACGTTAACAAATTTCTCTTCTTCAGAAACGATTTCCTTGCCATTGCCAGTCTACATTTTATATCCTCTCTACTTCGATCATCATCAGTTATTTTGCTCCCCAAACAAAAAAAACTCCTTTACTATTTTAAGTGTCTCATTTCGTAATCTAATACTCTCAACATCACCCGACTTAATTCGACTACATTCCATTATCCTCGTTTTGGTTTTGTTGATGTTCATCTTATATCCTCCTTTCAAGACACTATCCATTCCGTTCAACTGCTCTTCCAAGTCCTTTGCTGTCTCTTCTCCACGGATTTTAATACCTACTCCAAATTGTTCTTTTGTTTCCTTCACTACTTGTTCAATATACAGATTGAATAACATCGGGGAGAGGCTACAACCCTGTCTCACTCCTTTCCCAACCACTGCTTCCCTTTCATGCCCCTCGACTCTTATAACTGCCATCTGGTTTCTGTACAAATTGTAAATAGCCTTTCGCTCCCTGTATTTTACCCCTGCCACCTTCAGAATTTGAAAGAGAGTATGCCAGTCAACGTTGTCAAAAGCTTTCTCTATGTCTACAAATGCTAGAAACGTAGGTTTGCCTTTCCTTAATCTAGCTTCTAAGATAGTTCGTATGGCCAGTATTGCCTCACGTGTTCCAATATTTCTACGGAATCCAACCTGATCTTCCTAGAGGTCGGCTTCATGCAGTTTTTCCATTCGTCTGTAAAAAATTCGCGTTAGCATTTTGCAGCTGTAACTTATTAAACTGATAGTTCCGTAATTTTCACATCTGTCAACGCCTGCTTTCTTTTGGATTGGAATTATTATATTCTTCTTGACGTCTGAGGGTATTTCGCCTGTCTCATACATCTCGCTCACCAAATGGTAGAGTTTTGTCAGGACTGGCTCTCTCAAGGCTATCAAGGCTATCAGTAGTTCTAATGGAATGTTGTCTACTCCCGGGGCCTTGTTTCGACTTAGGTCTTTCAGTGCTCTGTCAAACTCTTCACGCAGTATCATATCTCCCATTTCATCCTCTTCTACCTCCTCTTCCATTTCCATAATATTGTCCTCAAGAACATCGCCCTTGTATAGACCCTCTATATACTCCTTCCACCTTTCTGCTTTCCCTTCTTTCCTTAGAACTGGGATTCCATCTGACCTCTTGATATTCATGCAAGTGGTTCTCTTTTCTCCAAAGGTCTCTTTAATATTCCTGTAGGCAGCATCTATCTTACCCCTAGTGATACATGCTTCTACATCCTTACATTTGTCCTCTAGCCAACCCTGCGTAGCCATTTGCACTTCCTGTCGATCTCTTTTTGAGATTTTTGTATTCCTTTTTGCCTGCTTCATTTACTGCATTTTTGTATTTTCTCCTTTCATCAAATATATTCAATATCTCTTCTGTTACCCAAGGATTTCTATTAGCCCTCGTGTTTTTACCTACTTGATCCTCTGCTGCTTTCACTATTTCATCTCTCAAAGCTACCCATTCTTCTTCTAATGTATTTGTTTCCCCCATTCTTGTCAATCGCTCCCTAATGCTCTACCTGAAACTCTCTACGACCTCTGGTTCTTTAAATTTATCCAGATCCCATCTCCTTAAATTCCCACCTTTTTGCAGTTTCTTCAGTTTCCATCTACAGTTCATAACCAATAGATTGTGGTCAGAGTCCACATCTGCCTCTGGAAATGTCTTACAATTTAAAACCTGGTTCCTAAATCTCTATCTTACCATTATATAATCTATCTGAAACCTGTCAGTATCTCCAGGCTTCTTCCATGTATACAACCTCTTTTTATGTTTCTTGAACCAAGTATTAGCTATGATTAAGTTATGCTCTGTGCATAATTCTACCAGGTGGCTTCCTCTTTCATTCCTTAACCCCATTCCATATTCACCTATTACGTTTCCTTCTCTCCCTTTTCCTACTACCGAATTCCAGTCACCCGCGACTATTAAATTTTCATCTCCCTTCACTATCTGAATAATTTCTTTTATCTCATCATACATTTCTTCAATTTCTTCGGCTTCTGCAGAGCTAGTTAGCGTATATACTTGTACTACTGTAGTAGGCGTGGGCTTCGTGTCTATCTTGGCCACAATAATGCGTTCACTATGCTGTTTGTAGTAGCTTACCCGCACTCCTATTTTTTATTCATTATTAAATCTACTCCTGCATTACCCCTATTTGATTTTGTATTTATAACCCTGTATTCGCCTGACCAAAAGTCTTGCTCCTCCTGTCACCGAACTTCACTAATTTCCACTATATCCAACTTTAACCTATCCATTTCCCTCTTTAAATTTGCTAACCTACCTGCCAGATTAAGGGATCTGACATTCCACACTACGATCCTTAGAACGCCAGTTTTCTTTCTCCTGATAACGACATCCTCTTGAGTAGTCCCCGCCCAGAGAAGAATGGGGGACTATTTTACCTCCGGAATATTTTACCCAAGAGGACGCCATCATCATTTAACAATACAGTAAAGATGCATGCCCTCGGGAAAAATTACGGCCGTAGTTTCCCCTTGCTTTCAGCCGTTCGCAGTACCAGCACAGCAAGTCCGTTTTGGTTAGTGTTACAAGGCCAGATCAGTCAATCATCCAGACTGTTGCCCCCGCAACTACTGAAAAGACTGCTGCCCCTCTTCAGGAACCACGCGTTTGTCTGGCCTCTCAACAGATACCCCTCCGTTGTGGTTGCACCTACGGTACGGCTATCTGTATCGCTGAGGCACGCAAGCCTCCCCATCAACGGCAAGGTCCATGGTTCATGGGGGCGGGGGGTCTCCCGCGTTAGTCGGCGCTTTTCATGACTAACCAACCAACAAATAAAACATTTTATAACTGTAAATATTCTACATTGTGATATTTTCTTTATACTCTACGTTATGAACTATTTTCATTTCCACTCGAATTACACTACTGGCCATTAAAATTTGCTACACCAAGAAAAAATGCAGATGATAAACGGGTATTCATTGGACAAATATATTATACTAGAACTGACATGTGATCACATTTTCACGCAATTTGGGTGCATAGATCCTGAGAAATCAGTACCCAGAACAACCACCTCTAGCCGTAATAACGGCCTTGATACGCCTGGGGATTGAGTCAAACAGAGCTTGGATGGCGTGTACAGGTACAGCTGCCCATGCAGCTTCACCACAGTTCATCAAGAGTAGTGACTGGCTTATTGTGACGAGCCAGTTGCTCAGCCACCATTGACCAGACGTTTTCAATTGGTGAGAGATCTGGAGAATATGCTGGCCAGGTCAGCAGTCGAACATTTTCTGTGTCCAGAAAGGCCCGTACAGGACCTGCAACATGCGGTTTTGCATTATCCTGCTGAAATGTAGGTTTCGCCGGGATCGAATGAAGGGTAGAGCCACGGGTCGTAACACATCTGAAATATAACGTCCACTGTTCAAAGTGCCGTCATTGCGAGCAAGAGGTGACTGAGACGTGTAACCAATGGCACCCCATACCGTCACGCCTGGTGATACGTCAGTATGGCGATGACGAATATACGCTTCCAATGTGCGTTCACCGCGATGTTACCAAACACGGATGCGACTATCATGATGCTGTAAACAGAACCGGGATTCATCCGCAAAAATGACGTTTTGCCATTCGTGCACCCACGTCCGGCCTTGAGTACACCATCGCAGGCGCTCCTGTCTATGATGCAGCGTCAAGGGTAACCGCAGCTATGGTGTCCGAGCTGATAGTCAATGCTGCTGCAAACGTCGTCGAACTATTGGTGCAGATGGTTGTTGTCTTGCAAACGTCGCCATCTGTTGACTCAGGGATCGAGACGTGGATGCACGATGTGTTACAGCCATGCGGGTAAGATGCCTGTCGTCTCGACTGCTAGTGATACGAGGCCGTTGGGATCCAGCACGGCGTTCGGTATTACCTTCCTGAAGCCACCAATTTCATATTCTGCTAACAGTCATTGGATCTCGACCAACGCGAGCAGCAATGTCGCGATACGATAAAGCGCAATCGCGATAAGGTGCAATCCGACCTTTATCAAAGTCGGAAACGTGATGGTACGCATTTCTCCTTCTTACACGAGGCATCACAAGAACGTTTCACCAGGCAACGCCGGTCAACTGCTGTTTGTGTATGGGGTAGAGCCACGGGTCGTAAAACATCTGAAATGTGACGTCCACTGTTCAAAGTGCCGTCAATGCGAGCAAGAGGTGACCGAGACGTGTAACCAATGGCTCCCCATACCATCACGGTGCCAACCTTGTGTGAATGCTCTGAAAAGCTAATCATTTGCATATCACAGCATCTTCTTCCTGTCGGATAAATGTCGCGTCTGTAGCACGTCATCTTCGTGGTGTAGCAGTTTAAATGGCCAATAGTGTAGCTTTCCTTTTACCATTAACTTACTTAACTATTATGACACAAAATTCCCCGTCGGTATTCATTTACACTGCCTTCAAATTTTCTCGCGCTAGCTCGTACATCGTTTATCAGTAGAACAATGATCTCCATGTTTACTTTAGACCACATTCACGCATCATTCACACTACTAAAAGCATATACAAAACTGTATAAACATAAATAAACAAAAAGAGCCTTCAAGAAGTAAACAGAACTTTTCACAAAAACACTCTCTTGACCTGTTTCGTGAATGATTCTGTGCTCTGCTGTATTCTGGTGTATGAAAATTAGAGCTACGTACTCGATTGAACCCGCTTCAGACCGTCTGTCACTGTGCACGCCTGAGTCATTCTTCCATACACAGGCTCTAGACAGGAGCGGTATGATGCGCCACAACTCAAGGGTACTTCTAAAATTGTCAAACATGACCGTTTATGTGGTCCAGCTGTTACGGCGTGAGGTGGCAAAATGTTGCATGAGCGTAGTCACCTCCAAATCTTTGTATACGGGGCACTCACCGGGCTGTGTTGTTGCGACACTATACTCGTGCTCCATGTGGGTTTTTTCAGGATTGCCTTCCACCCTATCTTTAATGTTATGGATGACAATGGGCGACCACATCAAACAGGATAAGTGGAGGAGCCCTAGGAACGGGAGGATATTGGGTGAATGGACTGCCCTACCCTTTCCCTCGAGAAGGTGCGGGGTGTAATGAGGAGACGTATTTTAGCACCTCCACATGCACCGACCGGCAGCTGGTGGAGGGAATGGAACGCCTTACCACAAGAACTTCTCTTCAATCATGTGGCCAGCATGGGAGCACGTTGCAGATCATTTATTGCATGGTGATTACACACCCCTTTAAGAAACCTTGTCCCGCCGTTTATAATGTCCAGGGGACCGTCATGAATCGAGGAGACTTTACTGTAATTATTGTCTCTTTTAATAAAAGTGTTGTTTATGCCGTCTTAGTGTGTATTACTGTCTGTTTTACACTGTAGCAGTTACTTCTATCTATGGTCCAAGTTTCGTCGAACTATGTTGAAAAACAACTGCTATCACTTAGTAGCGGAAAAGCATCCGGACCAGACGAGATACCCTTAAGATTCTACAGTGATTATGCTAAAGAACTTGCCCCCTTTCTATCAGCAATTTATCGTAGATCTCTGGAAGAACGTAAAGTACCTAGCGACTGGAAGAAAGCACAGGTCGTTCCCATTTTCAAGAAGGGTCATAAATCAGATGCGAATAATTATAGGCCTATTTCACTTACGTCAATCTGTTGTAGAATAATGGAACATGTTTTGTGTTCTCGTATTATGACGTTCTTAGATAATACAAATCTCCTTCATCATAACCAACATGGATTCCGCAAACAGAGATCATGTGAAACCCAGCTCGCCCTATTTGCCCAAGAAATTCACAGTGCCGTAGACACTGGCGAGCAGATTGATGCCGTATTCCTGGACTTCAGGAAGGCATTTGATACGGTTCCGCACTTACGTTTAGTGAAAAAAATACGTGCTTACGGAATATCGGACCAGGTTTGTGATTGGATTCAGGATTTCCTAGAAGAAAGAACACAACATGTCATTCTTAACGGTTCAAAATCTGCAGATGTAGAGGTAATTTCGGGAGTACCGCAAGGAAGCGTGATAGGACCTTTATTGTTTACAATATACATAAATGACTTAGTTGACAACATCGGTAGCTCCGTGAGGCTATTTGCAGATGACACGGTTGTCTACAAGAAAGTAGCAACATCAGAAGACTCGTACGTACTCCAGGAAGACCTGCAGAGGATTAATGAATGGTGCGACAGCTGGCAGCTTTCCCTAAATGTAGATAAATGTAATATAATGCGCATACATAGGGGCAGAAATCCATTCCAGTACGATTATGCCATAGGTGGTAAATCATTGGAAGCGGTAACGACCGTAAAATACTTAGGAGTTACTATCCGGAGCGATCTGAAGTGGAATGATCACATAAAACAAATAGTGGGAAAAGCAGGCGCCAGGTTGAGATTCATAGGAAGAATTCTAAGAAAATGTGACTCATCGACGAAAGAAGTAGCTTACAAAACGCTTGTTCGTCCGATTCTTGAGTATTGCTCATCAGTATGGGACCCTTACCAGGTTGGATTAATAGAAGAGATAGACATGATCCAGCGAAAAGCAGCGCGATTCGTCATGGGGACATTTAGTCAGCGCGAGAGCGTTACGGAGATGCTGAACAAGCTCCAGTGGCAGACACTTCAAGAAAGGCGTTACGCAATACGGAGAGGTTTACTATCGAAATTACGAGAGAGCACATTCCGGGAAGAGATGGGCAACATATTACTACCGCCCACATATATCTCGCGTAATGATCACAACGAAAAGATCCGAGAAATTAGAGCAAATACGGAGACTTACAAGCAGTCGTTCTTCCCACGCACAATTCGTGAATGGAACAGGGAAGGGGGGATCAGATAGTGGTACAATAAGTACCCTCCGCCACACACCGTAAGGTGGCTCGCGGAGTATAGATGTAGATGTAGATGTAGACAATACGCACGTTTTTTGTCGTTATGTTGTAAGGTGGCTATAATTTTGCATCTTACTAGCACCCATCCACATACGAGGGCAGTTCAATAAGTAATGCAACACATTTTTTTTTCTGAAACAGGGGTTGTTTTATTCAGCATTGAAATACTCCAGGTTATACCCCAATCTTTTAGCTACACAACACTATTTTTCAACGTAATCTCCATTCAATTCTACGGCCTTACGCCACCTTGAAATGAGGGCCTGTATGCCTGCACGGTACCATTCCACTGGTCGATGTCGGAGCCAACGTCGTACCGCATCAATAACTTCATCATCCGCGTAGTGCGTCCCACGGATTGCGTCCTTCATTGGACCAAACATATGGAAATCCGACGGTGCGAGATCGGGGCTGTAGGGTGCATGAGGAAGAACAGTCCACTGAAGTTTTGTGAGCTCCTCTCGGGTGCGAAGACTTGTGTGAGGTCTTGCGTTGTCATGAAGAAGGAGAAGTTCGTTCTGATTTTTGTGCCTACGAACACGCTGAAGTCGTTTCTTCAATTTCTGAAGAGTAGCACAATACACTTCAGAGTTGATCGTTTGACCATGGGGAAGGACATCGAACGAATAACCCCTTCAGCGTCCCAGAAGACTGTAACCATGACTTTACCGGCTGAGGGTATGGCTTTAAACTTTTTCTTGGTAGGGGAGTGGGTGTGGCGCCACTCCATTGATTGCCGTTTTGTTTCAGGTTCGAAGTGATGAACCCATGTTTCATAGCCTGTAACAATCTTTGACAAGAAATTGTCACCCTCAGCCACATGACGAGCAAGCAATTCGGCACAGATGGATCTCCTTTGCTCTTTATGGTGTTCGGTTAGACAACGAGGGACCCAGCGGGAACAAACCTTTGAATATCCCAACTGGTGAACAATTGTGACAGCACTACAAACAGAGATGTCAAGTTGAGCACTGAGTTGTTTGATGGTGATCCGTCGATCATCTCGAACCAGTGTGTTCGCACGCTCCGCCATTGCAGGAGTCACAGCTGTGCACGGCCGGCCCGCACGCGGGAGATCAGACAGTCTTGCTTGACCTTGCGGCGATGATGACACACGCTTTGCCCAACGACTCACCGTGCTTTTGTCCACTGCCAGATCACCGTAGACATTCTGCAAGCGCCTATGAATATCTGAGATGCCCTGGTTTTCCGCCAAAAGAAACTCGATCACTGCCCGTTGTTTGCAACGCACATCCGTTACAGACGCCATTTTAACAGCTCCGTACAGCGCTGCCACCTGTCGGAAGTCAATAAAACTATACGAGACGAAGCGGGAATGTTTGAAAATATTCCACAAGAAATTTCCGGTTTTTTCAACCAAAATTGGCCGAGAAAAAAAATGTGTTGCATTACTTATTGAACTACCCTCGTACTTTGTCGTGATCTACAAACACAATTAGGTATCATGTGATAGATTGTACATCGTATATATGAATACATAAAGGAGACTGACATTGTCACTTACGCCTTGTAAATAATTGTTAACGCTTATTGCGTGAAAGGTGACGGAGTGTTTTTATTACTAATAGAGGTGGGAACGACAGTGGAAATGAAACGGCAGATGGATCTCAAGCCCTGGGTGGAAGGCCCACACAGGTGTGGCATTATGAAGAATAGGTAGAGAGGAAAAGAATATTCTGTGGTTTCGGGAATATGATTCGTTTTCGGAATTACGAGGGTGGGGAGCCGAGCCTTGCTGGGAGCCCAGCGGTGGAGAGACATGGTCTTCCGTTGTGAGCGCCCTTGTGTGACGGTCGCTCGATATAAGCTTTGTTGGTACAGACGGACTTACTGGTTTTGCTCTCAGGAGAGTTAGTAGTTAGAACAGTTAGGCAATGTACTGTTGCGAATTTATACGGTTCTGGACTTCACCTCAGAGTTGGAAGACGTCGTGGAGTACGCAGCGTTCAGTAATTGAGAGCACTTCCTCTGTCTATACTTACGTTGAGACGTAATACAGGGAGGAGAATACAGTATTAGAGTATATTAGTCAGAGGACCGCTTTCTGCCGTTCTAGTGTTTGAAAGAGTTTATTTGTGGCTGGAGTTCTTCCATCCTCTCAGACGGGTACAAGAACCATCACTTCGATGCACCGGACGCAGTACATAAGGTGATATCGCAGATTGCTTCGTCTTATTAGGGCTACAAAAGCTAAACAGCTGTGATCACGTTAGTTTATTTCTACTGAGGTTCCACACCATCATAGATCATCTTTGAAAGTAGTATCTTCTATTGTTTGGTAAGTGGATGATGTCAGTCATTTCGCGTTATTGAAATTAGATTGTGCAGTCATAATAAGAGGCAGAGTTGGGCAACCGATTGCCCGTATCTCGTGATCGTGCGGTAGCCTTCTCGCTTCCCACGCCCGGGTTCCCAGGTTCGATTCCCGGCGGGATCAGGGATTTTCTCTGCCTCGTGATGGCTGGGTGTTGTGTGATGTTCTTAGGTTAGTTAGGTTTAAGTAGTTCTAAGTTCTAGGCGACTGATGACCATAGATGTTAAGTCCCATAGTGCTCAGAGCCATTTGAACCAGCTTTTGGCAACTGATTAGTAATTTTACTTAGTAAATGTAAACTTTCTAATATAAAGTTTTTTTTAATCTACAATAAATATATAAGCAGGAACAGCGTTTATTATTTAGTAGTATTAATTGCCTTAGTCATACATTTATGTTTAAGTTGTAATTTATATGGTAAAGTCCATTAAGAGATCCTGAGATCTGCTTCATGGGGTAGTCAGACAGGATCAAATCTTGAAACTTCCTGGCAGATTAAAACTGTGTGCCGGACCGAGAGTCGAACTCGGTACCTTTGCCTTTTGCGGGCAAGTGCTGTACCATCTGAGCTACCCAAGCACGACTCAGGCCCCGTCCTCACAGCCGTTCTTCTGCCATGACCTCGTCTCCTACCTTCCAAACTTTACAGAAGCTCTCCTGCGCAGGAGTTAGGAAGCTAGGAGACGAGGTACTGTCAGAAGTAAGGCTGTGAAGAGGGGGCGTGAGTCCTGTTTGGGTGGCTCAGATGGTAGAGCACTTGCCCGCGAAAGGCAAAGGTCCCGAGTTCGAGTCTCGGTCCGGCTGACAGTTTTAATCTGCCAGGAAGATTCATATCAGCGCACACTCCGCTGCAGAATGAAAATGTCATTCAGGTGTAAGTTGTAGGTTTTCCTATTGGTATCGCCACGTAGCGCTCTGTATGAGAGTCGCTGGCTGTGCTGTGTGCAGTCTGTGGCTGGTTTGCATTGTTGTCTGCCATTGTAGTGGTGGGCAGCTGGATGCGAACAGCGCGTAGCGTTGCGCAGTTGGAGGTGAGCCGCCAGCAGTGGTGGATGTGGGGAGAGAAATGGCGGAGTTTTGAAATTTGTAAGACTGGATGTCATGAACTGCTATATATATTATGACCTTTGAACACTATTAAGGTAAATACATTGTTTCTTCTCTATCAAAATCTTTCATTTGCTAACTATGCCTATCAGTAGTTAGTGCCTTCCGTAGTTTGAATCTTTTATTTAGCTGACAGTAGTGGCGCTCGCTGTATTGCAGTAGCTTGAGTAACGAAGATTTTTGTGAGATAAGTGATTTGTGAAAGGTATAGGTTAATGTTAGTCAGGGCCATTCTTTTGTAGGGATTTCTGAAAGTCAGATTGCGTTGCGCTAAAAAAATATTGTGTGTCAATTTGAGCACATTCATATATAATTTTTCAAAAGGGGACGTTTCATATGTCGACCCTTAGCCGAGGATACCACACTGGAATCTTCTGATTTTTTTCTTGTAGTTTGGGTAATTAGTGTAGCCTTTGTTTATTGCTGCCGTGTAATCATAGAGAGAATTTGCTTTGTAATTGTAGTTTTTCATTGTTGTACAGTAAACCAGTTGTGACATGCAGGTAGATTTGCACCAAGTATTTCGCAGCTGTGCTTGCAATTAAGTAGACATTATTTCCATTGCTATGTTATCTTATTTTGCTCATCAAATTGTGCTTTTCTGTGTTATCGTGTGAAATATTGTGACAATTATGGCGTGTGAAAAACGTAATACTAGTCTCCAAAGTAAACTGAGAAATGACAGTGAAGACGAATGCAGTGTGTTAGACCCACCGTGTAATGAATTAACTAATGTTCGACATAGTAATTTGGTAATTGTGCATAGGGAAATGGAGCGGGCGGCAAACAATGGCGTAGGCAGTGAAACAATTAGTGAACAGGGAAGCATTATCGATCGATCGCTCGGCAACAGCTCGCCTCAGGAATCCGAAATGACAGGACACAATTTTGCAAATACTGTAGATTCAGGTTTTGCGTCCTCACCGTTTTCTTAAATAAGTCAAGACACATTTTCTGCTTGTCAAAATGTGAATGTTGCCGGTGCAAATGCACTGCCGAAAAGCGTAGTGGAACAGATTCCAGACACTAATGCACTGTTATTAGAGCTAATGCAACAAATGGAACAAAATCAGAGACAAACACAGCAAAAGCTTCAAAAATTAGACACAATGGAACAACACCAGAGACAAACACAGCAACAGTTAGACACAATGGAATAAAATCAGAGACAAACACAGCAAAAGCTTCAAAAGTTAGACACAATGGAACAAAATCAGAGACAAACACAGCAAAAGCTTCAAAAGTTAGACACCACACTTGAACAAACACGTGAAGATTTAACTACTGAGTTACATAACATTGAATCGAAATGTCAAAAAGTCGGTAATGACGTAAAAACACAAATTTGTGAGCATTTTCAACCTATTTTTTCGCGGCATGAAAATGCATTACAGAATCACGAAGCAGCCATAAAAGAACTGCAAACCATTGTTCATGAAAATCACGACACCTTGCAAGCTAAAATTGACTCAGTTGCATCTACCGATTCGGTTACGCAACTTGCAAAAACTCAGGAAAACTTAAAGGACACAGTAGATACTGTGAAACTTGGTTCAGAAAAACACACTGAGGAAATAAGTACACTATCGGAGAAAGTAGCCGAACTTTCGGATCAGTTCACTAACTTATCTACAAAGGTAGATGACAATCTGAATGACACAAAACCGGTAGTCTTTAATGACACAGAAGAGTGTGAACAAATTAGGAAATTCAAACAAAATCAGAATCAAATTAATACGCAACACCAAAGAGAAATCGGGGAAGTACAAGATCAGCTGACACAGGTAATACAAGAATTACGTATTTCAGAGGACACTCGCGCCCCAATACGGGAAGAGGGACATAGAAATACGAAACAGCCACAAAATAATAACACAGCGCATTTCGGAAATTATGAAAGAAATTGGCAAGGTGCACCGAATTCTGAAATGGAACCGCCCAAACGACGTAACAATGACCGATATGCAACTCGCCGACATGATGATTTTGACTATAAGCTGTTCATTACTACACGTAAATTTAAAACATTTACGAATTCTGGCAACGACATTCATCCACAAGCGTGGCTCCATCAATTCTCTCATTGTTTTCCTCCCAACTGGTCGTTAGAACACATATTAGAATTTATGTGTGGCTACTTAGAGAATGAACCAGCTGTAAGAATGTGATCGGTCATTCACGATTGTCACAGTGAAGGAGAATTTTATCATGCCTTCCTCTCAGCATATTGGTCTCAAGCTACACAAGACCGAGTAAAACATAGCATCATAATGATGAAACATTTCGAACAATCTGAATTTTCCAGTCTTGTGAAATATTTTGAAGATATGTTGCACATGAATCAGTACCTGTCAAACCCATACAGCCCCTCAGAACTCATCCGCATTTGCTTAATCAAATTACCTGAACATTTAGGACATATTATTTTTGGCAGGACGTTGCAAACACGACAGTGAAGCTTTTCAGGGACTCTTACAAGAATTAGAAATTGACACTGACAATCACGGAACGCGAAAACAGGAACACAACAATTGCAAGTCACATCCGTCGCAATTCCGCGATGAAAGAAATAATAACTGGACACGACAAGGCTATTCTCACAACACAAATCGTGACCAAAACAGACACCACCCGTATGACAACCGTTGGCAGAGTAGTAATAATTACAGGGAAAGATCAACTCCGCGGTAATGACTATCACAGAGACAATCAGAGAAACAGACAATATGGGAACAAAAACAATTTTTATCAAGGGAGACAGAATAACTTCAGACGCAACAGTTCAGCGCGCAGTTACAATTCAGGAAGAAATTCCCCACCACGTGACCGGCAAGAAAGAAACTATGGAATCTACCGACATGACGACAGACGATATAATCGTAACGACAGACCTGAACTGCATCAGAACTGGCGAGCTTCAAACAGGGCAGGGCCTTCTCGACAAAGGTGAATTTGTAAAAGTTAGGTCTCCTAATCCCAATAACGACGCACGCCAACAAAGAGATAGCAGATAATGACTCGCACCGCAAAGCAGCCACGTGCGCCGGCTGGCTCAGAGAAAAATAACATAAACGCTAACATTGAGAAAAATTCCAGTAGTCTTTACCGACGTATACCGTATGATAATTGCGTTCAAGTTGAAACTCTGTGTACTAGGAAGAGTAAAGGTTTACACCACATTTCATATGTAAAACCGTTTATTGAAAGATAATCTGCTTTTTAACTTTGTCTTTGCCATAAAAATTTTCACTTCACATTTCTAGTATGCATTGTCAGACTTAGAAACTGTTACCATGCAACAATGTTTGAAGTTAACTATCCAGTCTATAACCTAGGGAACATATTTAGACAGTATTTACGAGCGCATTGTTATAGTGAACAGACGACACAGTGTTATTGTGTGAGTACATTCTTGCTTGTTAGTTGCACGATTACGTAACGACTATAAGACTTACATACTTAGAACATATACTGGTACTGCTAATGAGATTTTAATGCAACATTTTGGTTTACTTGAAGATACATTCTGGATTTAAAGTACTTTCTGAGAGATACCAGATGCCACAGTGGTTAGTTTATGTGACAGCTACACGATTTTATCACGACGCTACTAATGAGTGACAATTTACAATGTTGCTTTTGCGGTGTTTCTGTTTTATATCTGCACAGTTTTTCTGAATTCTTTTGGAAAGTAAAACATGTTTTAGTAGTAACTTTTGTGGTATAGCTACAATGAGACAGCCTTTTCCGTAGCACAACAATACGTTACAGCACAGTACTTTCTTCATCACAGCAATAAGCGTAATAACTAAGATATCTATACGTAAAGCATTTCACTTTTGTTTATCATGAGGTAAGTACATCGACTTCTGTAGAACTTAGCTTTCGGAGGACGATAACTACGACACTTCCACAGAGATTATCTTACAACATGATGCACAGTTTAGCGCTACAGTACACGTACTTGAGTGATTAATTTTGTACTTAAAACATTTATTTTTAAAGATTTTTGAAGCACAATGATACAAAGGTTTTCCGTAATACATTTCATTCCATTGCTGTAATCTGTAACACCTGAGGGTATAATTACATTAATCCTCAGGGGGGTATACGCTTACTTGTGTACCATGTGTTTGGCATACACAAGGAGCCCTAGCTAATATGGTATTTGCTTATACAACTTTACACATCGGTACCATATTTCTCTAACACAAATTTACACAGCTATCTGATCATTTAACTGAGAGATAAACATTTTTTTTCTACATCAGTGACACATGTTTACGCAGTTACACAGTTGGGTAACTTCACACTTATGAAATTGTATTTTGTCTGTACTTTGTGAACTGTTCATATTTTTTCGGAACCATTTTGATACTATGAGAGCTTTGAATGATGTATTTGGTAAGGCAGCATGATTTTAAAGTTCGTTTGAGGTAGATGACACTATTGACATGAGCAGAGAATTTTCTTTAGGTTTTGAAATTATTGGAGCAAGCTACGACGGTTTTGAGATTTGGCTGAGGGTTTATGATGTCATGATGATGATGTGTATTACGCTGTTGAGGTATGTTTATGAACAATAAGCTGATGCTATATGAGAAATTTGATTATGCTACATATTTATTATGATGAAATATTGAAGAAGTGTCGACGATATGTATATGTATAATAAGGTAAGGAATAATGAGTAGTGGTTAGGGACTCTGATTTGTGGAAAAGGTTGTTGGAAACCAAGAATCATACTTTAAGAGTTATGAAATGTGTCTAAATGTGTGAATGTATCACAATGCCGACGAATATTTTTTGGACACTGTTATATTTATAGGATTTTGTTTCTACACATTTGTAACGCAATTTCGCAACCTGTGAATTTTTTTATATGAGACTGCCACTGTACTGGAAACTGCTGTCGTAAATATTTCAGTAAGAAAGGTAAGTGACCTTGACGTAATGCGTTTTGGGCGCCCAGCTGAGATGTAGTCATCTGACAAAAGAAAGCCATTAGGTGAAAAAAAAAAAGATGCCATTATCCTCGCTATTGACATTTCTTTGTCGAAAGCATCGCAAATACGACACGCTCAAACTTGAAAACATATGATAACACTGTGGCACTCTTAATTTAGGATATTTACTAAAATGCCTAATGAAATGAGCTACATTTTACATCTATTGTCTTTCTAGTTGAGAGATTGCTCATTTTGTTTAATATCTGGTCTCCAGCTGTGTTGCAGCATTGGTTTTATAAAATAAACTTAAATGCATCTGCTAATGTGAAAACTTTCTGTCAACAGATCTATTAAATAATTATTTTCTGTGCAACATTCTTCGAAAAAGGAGCTCTTGGAATGGAAAGAACAATAAGAAAGGACTAATAACAGTAACTGCATATATAATTTTCTTTTCAAGTACTTGGTAAGTGTTTTGTAGAATTAGTTTTTGTGGTGCACCACTTTAATTATATAGACATTAAGATGTGAATATACATTTCCCTTATCTGCATTGTTGTCTTTAGTGTACTATTTTTTTGCTTGAGCTATGTCATGTTTAGATATAAGTTATTGCATTTGCTGCTGATGTGTGCCAGGCATAGTGCTACTAAATTTCACTTTGTATTACTCTGTTAAGCTAGTTTTACTACTGATTTATTTTTCTTGTTGCTTCACATTGGCTCATATTACTTGTAATGTTGCATTTGCTCTGTTAATTTTGATTTACTGATTCTTGCATTTTTTATCTTTGCTGTTTGTGTTAATTGTTTTCCGCTGCTGCATTGCCTCGTCCCTTAGTTTAGCATCTGAGCTCAGTAGATTTAAGTTAGCTTAAGAGGGGTAGACTATATAAGAGAATGAGTTGCGATGAATTGGAAGAAATTCATTGAGAAGTTATATGAAAAAAGTACAGAAAGCAGGTATAGGTAGGATTTTCTTGGAAATAAATGATGAGGTAAGATAATGGAAAATAAATAATGAGTTAAGAAATATGTGTACATATAAATACAGAAAGCATGCTTGGATAGGATTTTTTTTTTGGTGGAAACAAATGTTGCAATAAGACGAAAGATCTATGGAATGAAGTTTTGGGTTTGACTGCAGTACCAAATGTTACACTGAGAACAAACCCTGTCCTTTCCTTTTGTGTTATCCCACTATGTGTTTGTGTACCCTTGTGTATTTGTTTTCTTCCTGTCTCTCTGTACTGTTTCATAGAATTTATTCTCTTCTAATACTAAGCTATATTCACTATGATGAGGAATACTGTTATCCTCAAATATAATTTGCATTAATATTATGTTATTTACTTCGTAAAGATATTTAGACATTATTTATTCTGTTTTGTTTTAATGCTCATGTGTGAAGTTGATGTTTCAAAAGTTATTCTGATCTTTATGCATGTACTTATGTCATAATTCCTGTAACACTGATGTATCTGTTTATTTCTATTCTTTTGTAAAGCCTGTACTACTACAGATTTATCTGTATTGTTATGTTCTTTAATGATGTATTTTGTACCTTTGTAATTGTATTCTTATGTTATAAAATTGTAATTGACACCAGTTCATCAAATTAAGTAATTTGTAAGTTACATTTCATTGCACACGTTTCTGTTGGTCATAGTATATGGACAATATGTGAGAAGTAGGGACTGTTAGTGTTTGCACATGTGTTAATAATTCAGCAAGGGACTGGATAACAGCATTGCCGGTTCTAAGGACAATTCCAAAAACTTTATGAGTGCACAAGTGGTGGTTATGGACTTGCTATATTATCCGCAAGACTCTACAATGGTGATTGTGCACCTGCACAGTCACAACAGATGGCTTCTGCCATCTCTACAAGGATTACAGTGGGTCTGCATCTTTGATGACCCACCAATACCATTATTTCTACAAGGACTAGAGTGGGTCTACGCCTCTGCTGACTCACCAGTATCATTATTTCTACAAGGACTGCAGTGGGTCTGCACCTCTGGTGACCCACCAATACCACAATATCTACCAGGACTACAGTGGGTCTGCACCTCTGGTGGCCCACCAATACCGTAATCTCTACCAGGACTACAGTGGGTCTACTCTGTGATGACCTACCTACCAATATTCTTCAAATCTTCGAATGACTCTGCTGTGGGTTTGCTCTGTTGTGGCCCACTACCTGCCTGCATGTTGAGAGTCAGCACTGTCTTTCCGTTGGAAGGACAACACTACTTCTTCAAGACTGCATGGAAATCCACTACTTCCTTGTGCATTGTCTTTTACTGCTCAGACTTTGAGAAAAGAAACGGCAGTTTTACTGTGATGAATGATCAGGACTGTCTTTATGGACTGTGAGAAAATTTTAGCTTTTGTATTAATAAGTGTGTGCATTTGATATCTTTCTTACTGTAACTATGAAAATTTTGTATTAATAAGTGTGTGCATTTGATATCTTTCTTACTGTAACTATGAAAATTTTTTCAAATCTGTATTGGCCAGTGCCCAAAACAATTTGTAAAATTTTTTGTGTTGAGCATGGGGGCTATGTAAGTAGGCTGTTTAGGTTTTCCTATTGGTAACGCCACGTAGCGCTCTGTATGAGAGTCGCTGGCTGTGCTGTGTGCAGTCTGTGGCTGGTTTGCATTGTTGTCTGCCATTGTAGTGGTGGGCAGCTGGATGCGAACAGCGCGTAGCGTTGCGCAGTTGGAGGTGAGCCGCCAGCAGTGGTGGATGTGGGGAGAGAAATGGCGGAGTTTTGAAATTTGTAAGACTGGATGTTATGAACTGCTATATATATTATGACCTTTGAACACTATTAAGGTAAATACATTGTTTCTTCTCTATCAAAATCTTTCATTTGCTAACTATGCCTGTCAGTAGTTAGTGCCCTCCGTAGTTTGAATCTTTTATTTAGCTTACAGTAGTGGCGCTCGCTGTATTGCAGTAGCTTGAGTAACGAAGATTTTTGTGAGGTAAGTGATTTGTGAAAGGTATAGGTTAATGTTAGTCAGGGCCATTCTTTTGTAGGGATTTCTGAAAGTCAGATTGCGTTGCGCTAAAAAAATATTGTGTGTTAGTTTAAGCACAGTCATATATAATTTTTCAAAAGGGGACGTTTCACAGGGTCAAATCTTCATTTTAGCGTTTATTGTTTTCCGTAGAGCTCATTTATTTTTAGACACGCTTGGAGTAGCATCTTGGAAAGTCCTGCAGACCAGTGCCCTTAAATTCGGATCTTTCGCTCGAAAATTCTTAATTTTTGTACATTTCTTCTGCTTTTTGTCGTCAGCTGATTCACAGGTTGCAATATTAAATGTTTTAGTCGTTTCAAACCAAATTTATGTACCATTTAAATGTTCGTTGGAAAGTTTGAACACAATTTCGTATTTTTCCTGTTGACGGCTTCAGTTGACGAAGCCTTCGCAGGTTTCCCCATCAGCTGTATGTGATACTTAATGTACAATATATTTTTTGTAAACTGAACGTTCCTCAGAAAGATGTGTCTTCAGATTTTTACCGGAAATTAAAAAAAAGTGCCAAAAGACACTATTAGCTTCCTTCTCCAACAATGCCTTGATGCGATTTTCCTCTTCATTGTGCACTACGGCTGTAACAAAGACGAGAGCATCTCCCAGCTGACGTGCACAATACCATCCAAAGTACAGCTGGCGCGGTCCGATGGTATATATTTCTCAGTTCCAAGTGCCAAGCTAAGAAATACCCGTTTTCGTTATTTTTTTTCTTAGATAACTTTCATTTTATGTCGGCAGCTGACATTTAGCGTGTGGTTTTTCCGAGTTATTTGGTCTCCAGAGCCACCTAAAACTCATGGTTACATTGTAAATTGTCTACAGATTTGAAACCTAAAGCTGTCACACTCTTTACGGTTTTTACCTTCCACAGCTCCCTCTAGTGCTGTGGACGCTATTGCTCCATGTCTCAATGTGTGTATGTCCGATCTCGTCTGTGTTTTCCATACGTTCCTTTGTTCGTCCTTATCCTAAATTTCAACGTTTTTATGTGCTACCACACTTAAAATACATCGATTCCCCTCTGTTCCCATCATAAGCAAGACATGAAGACGGAACTATGCGTACCATTGAGACCTACAGATTACTCCCCATAATCTTAAGAAAACTGGCAGTCACTTTATAATGCTAAATGTCTTTAAGAAGTTGCCTGAGAGAGGGGGTAACGCATGCTTGTCAAAATTTTTAAAAAGTCCGATCGTTTACATTCAAATTAGGGACACGAAAACTAAATGTGGTTTACTTCTCTTGACATCTCCTCCCCGTAAAGGCGTCTGATACTAAAATGTAGACTTTCACGGCCGGAAATATATCCATTATAATTATCCGGGCTGTTATGCCGTGGTTGGTTGATGAATTCTGTGGTGATTCCCAACGTTTCGTCTCCGACTGCGGGAGACATCTTCAAGGGGGTCCGTAGCTCGATGGAAGGTCCAACACACCCACTGGCTCGCTACTGACTGCCGCTAAATTCCGTGTCCGCGCGCTCGCGCGCCGCGGCGTGACGTCACGTGTTTTGAAAACGTCAGTGCAATTGTCCGCTGTCCGTCGCCGTCGATCGCCGTTGCCATCACCCAGTAGTGGACGGGTGGTACACATCTTCTTTAACACCGGCATCCATATACCGTTTAATTTCACGCCCTCCTCCTTTCGGTTGAAATTATTTGGGTGTTTAGCGACTTCGATTGCCTCCCTGTAGAGCCATTCGTAATATCCGCTTGTGGCCGCTAGTACTTGCGTCTCCTCGAAACGAATATTGTGGTTCCCTGGCTGGAAAGCATGCTCCGCAACAGCTGATCGTTCCGTTTCTCCTCTTCTACAATTTCCCTTGTGCTCTTCCAAACGTTTAGAAACAGTTCTTTTGGTGGTACCCACATAAACATCACCACAGCTGCATGGGATCCTATACACTCCAGCTTTTTCCAATGGTTTGCGAGCGTCCTTGGCAGGCTTAAGGTATTCCTGTATCTTCCTGGTGGGCTTGTAAATTACGGTAATATTCCGCTTCGTCAAGATCCTCCCTATTCTTTCCGTTACATTTTTAATTAACGGCAGGAAAACCTTAGATTTTGCAGTAGCCTGTACGTCAGTGTGATTTCTGCGTGGCTGCCTCAACGCACGTTTTATTTCGGCGGACGAATATCCGTTCTTCATTAGTGCATTGTGGAGATGTTCCATCTCAGCGTCGAGCAACTCAGGTTCACAAATATTTCTAGCTCTGTCCGCTAACGTCTTGATAACACCCCGCTTCTGTTGTGGATGGTGGTTCGAACCCAGGTGCAAATAACGGTCCGTGTGCGTGGGTTTGCGGTACACTGAGTGGCCCAAACTACCATTTTCGTTTCTAAACTAAAAGCACATCGAGGAAATGTAATTTGCCGTCTACCTCCTCCTCCATTGTAAACTGAATTCTCGAGTTTATACTGTTCAGATGTTCGTGGAACCGGCTACATTTGGTTTTTTGCTGGCAGTACCTAAGGCCTGTTCTTCGAATTTCTCCATAAAGAAGTTTGCAATTACGGGACTTAGGGGGCTTCCCATAGCCACGCCATCCGTTTGCTCATAAAACTGTTCATTCCACTTGAAGTATGTGGTCGTCAATCAACACTTAAACAGTTCTAAAATATCAGCGGGAAAAATTCTATCCAGCTGTTCCAATACATCATTAAGTGGAACCATGGTAAACAGCGATACCACATCGAAGCTGACCAATATGTCCTCCGGCTGGACCACTATGCCATTCAATCTGCTGATGAAATGTGTCGAATTCTTTATATAAGAGTCAGAACGGCCCACATGTGGTTTTAGCAGCGTAGTCAAAAACTTGGCTAACGAGTAGGTGGGCGAACCGATGGCACTTAGTATCGGTCTTAACGGCACACTTTGTTTATGAATTTTGGGCAATCCATAAAGCCTCGGTGGTAGCGCAACCGAATTGCAGAGACCTTTCTGTACACTCACTTCAATGGAGGACTTTTTTATTAACCGCGATACAGTTCTGAGAAAGTTGTTAGTGGGCTCCTTATTCAGCTTCCTATATGCTTGCGGATCCAGTAGATCCGTAATTTTACTCTGATAGTCGGCCACATCCATAACCACCGTTGCGCTTCCTTTATCAGCTGGGAGAACCAAAATACTATCGTCGTCATTCAGGAGTTTTAAAGCTCTTCTCTCACCCACAGTTATATTACTTTTCGGCGGTTTTGCATTGGCTAATATTCTCACTGTTTCTATACGGATTTCTTCAGCTGTTACAGAATCCACACTGCGAATTCCTACTTCTACACTGGCTATAATTTCTTCCGTGGGCACAAAACGCGGACTAACAGCAAAATTTCCTCCCTTGGCAAGCACAAATGTCTCATCGTCAGATAACGAACGTTTGGACAAATTGATAACGGTCCGGGAAACGTCTAAATGCCGAACAGTCTGATTAGGTAGCAAATTATCAAACTTCTTCTTCTGTCTACTAGACGTTGTCAACATACGCTTCCCCATGGTATCACGCAGTAGTCTATCAGTTTTATCCCAGTCACCGCTGCACAGTTTATTACTGATCGTAATATGGAGAGACATTAACTTACAGTTTGTGCTTGCTAAGTCCCGTCGGGTCTGCTGAATGCGCTCTCGTAGTAAGGCGTCCTCAGTCCGTTTGAAAATGCGTTGTGCCTTTCCCGAATAGAACAGTCGCTTTATCTTCAGAAACTTCGGTATAACGCCCACGGCTCTGCAACGAGACGGGAATGTAAGGGAACACAAAAGCTGCACTCTCTTCTTCTAGAGTCCTTCCAGGCGTCGGACTTCTCTTGACATCTCCTCCCCGTAGAGGCGTCTGATACTAAAATGTAGACTTTCACGGCCGGAAATATCATGTCCATTATAATTATCCGGGCTGTTATGCCGTGGTCCGATGATGAATTCTGTGGTGATTCCCAACGTTTCGTCTCCGACTGCGAGAGACATCTTCCCATCAAGGGAAGTTTTGGAATCACGATAACTGCTAAAGTACGACATAGGTTTGGAACGGAACATGTATATGTGCGATCTTTTAATTAAGACTGATTGAGTCAAACCACATTGTGATCTGAGCTTTAGATCTCGAGATATTTCAGTGTTCGTTAAGCTCTGGAATCAAAATTTGCTATAAAAATCGACGACCGAATGCATCCACCGTCGTTTGGTGCGACGCCCGAGCGCCCGAGAAATTGCAAGTTATCATGGCGCGGGTCCGGAAATCAGCATCGGAAAATGTTTTGGAGGGCGTAATAATACGACGGGCAGAACTAAATGTTAGTTACTGTTTGAGGGGGGAGACACCTCTTGGTAACAAGGAGGTGGACCTGTGTCAGGCCTTTCCCGGAATGGGAAACAAAACATAATCCATCCACAATTTCTGTTTATTCAAGATTAAGCAAGATGGGCAAACTATTTCGTAAAGAGTCTCTACTGGATGAACCAATGTACGACACAGCATTACAGTAAGGGAAAGTGTTACTAATTTTGCTTACATGATGTCACAGGACTCCAAAAAGTGGTAAATAGGGGTGACAGACCATTGTGTGGGGAGAATGCGTTGGGTGTTAGTTGAGGCAGGACCTACATCAAATGGCAGTCCAAACTCAGCTTCTTAGTGAGCTGTGTTCATTTTTTGTAAATTAAGTCGGAATACGTACAGTAGCATAGACAGTGATTTTAAATGGTGTTGTCAAAATGAATTTTGATGGTGACAATATTTGCAGTCTTAGACGAACGTAGAGTAACGAAGAAAGTTTATGTTGCATCACACACCATCACTCAACCTCTCGTCGTTAATATGATTACACTAATGATATATCAGTTACACTATTTTTCATATGAGTTTTATTGTGTAAATCACACTGACCTCGGTTCGGCATACTGCCATCGCCACATGTTCTGTAAACGCATTAATAAGTGATAGTCTTGATACAGTAAACTGCAACTATGATCGTAAAGGTATTGTATGTTCGATTGGTGTTTTTAACTTACGTGTAATATCGATGCTGCCATATGCTGTTATTGTTGGACTTTGTATTTAGATGTTACTTGAACATTCTTTGTAGATGTACTGTTATATCTGATTTTTAGATATAGATTAGTGTGTTTTCATGAATGATTTTTTCATCTTGACAGCTTCAGTGACAGTGGATCAAGGCTATTACATGTTTACATAGTTACTTCTAAAGTAAGGGTGATGTGTGGAAATTAGGTTACGTTTTGATTATTTTCTTAGGTTTGGTTCTGATTGTGTCTTTATCCTGAATTTTCGTCTGGTTTGCGTTGAGATTATTGTTTTATTTTTACGTTCAAATTTTGTTATGGTTTATGACTTGCGATGTTTTCTTGATGTTGTATCTGCATTACACGGTGTTTATGGTGTCACTATGGATGTGTGTTACTTAGTATCTCTGGTTTGTTTATTTTACCCATTTTACTGCTTCATAATATCAATAAAGTTTTTAATATTTTTTGTGCTCGAGGTCGACTTGTTCGTTCGGTAAATGTAGTGGATTATTGGATTCATGTGAATATGAATATGAACATCTTCAAGAATGTTAATGATTGCTCCATTTTGCATAATGTGGAAGATTTCCAGTGCTTCATTTATGGAGTTTGTGTCATGTTTTCTATTTGCAGTTGTTGAAAGAATGTGGTTGGGTTGTTTTCACTGTCTCTGGTGTGCTCTTTGAAGTTTATGCTGGTCTGTCTTACATAGAATTTGTAGCACGTATTACATGAAATTTTAAAAATGCTGGACTTGTTATGTAGGGGACTTGTGAGTTACCTTTGTAGATTTTGTGTTTGAGGCTGTGTCTGTTTTGATATTCGAAGGAAATGCCGGTTTTGTTGAATAATTTGTTAATTCTGTTTGAGATCTTCCCCAGGTAAGTTATGGTTACGTATGTTGCTTTTTTCTTTTTCGTTGTGTGTGTGTGGTTAGTGTTATTTCTTCATGTATATTAAGCCTTTTTGATAGTTTTGATATCATTTTGGAATTATAATCGTTTTATTGGGCTATGTATCCTAAGATTTTTATTTTCTTCTGAATTGTTTTGTCTTTTAGTTGTAGATTTATCAATCTATTAAGCACAGTGTGGAGAAATGCGAGTTTGTGGGCTTTGGGATGAAATGAGCTGTGTGTTGATAATATGTTGTGGTAGGCTTTCTATGAATTTCGAAATAATGTTTGCTGTCGATTTTTAAGAGTTAAGACTACAAAATTAATTGTTCTATTAGTTTCATGTTCTACGGTGAATTTAATTTTGGGATCTCATTGATTCAGTGCTTTATGTATTTCATGTATGTTAGTGAGGTTACCTTCTATAAGTATTAATGCGTCATCTGTATATATGTAGTAGTATATGATATTTTGATTTGTTAAGTATTTAGTTTTGAATAACTTATCTTACAAGCTCTTAAGAAATATGTCAGCTACAGTTCCAGAAGTGATGCACACCATAGCGAAGCTATCTTTTTCTGTACATATTTTATTGTCAAATTCGAAGTAATTTCTGTGGAAGACTAGTTTTATTAATTGGATAATTTCTGCGGGGTTTTGTAACACAATTTTTCAGTACTTGAGTAGTTTTGTTCTGTGTATCTATTGTTTAATGGATGAGGTATTTGTGTATAGGTTAGTAATGTCGAAGCAAACAAATCTTCTATTGGCGGTATTTTTATGTCTTTGATGTTTTAGCCAATGTTCTAGAATTCTTTATTGTTTATTTTTGTTATATGTGTAAAATTTATTAAGGAGGTTGTTTAATTTCTTGATTATGTAGTAAGTGGTGCTGTTAACATTGGCTAGACTATTGGCTAGACATTGACTAGACTATTGCATTTATCTAATATAGTTTCTGGGGTGTTGTTACTTGTTAACTTTTCATTAATTTGGTGTAGGGGTGTGTAAGGTGGCAGAATGAATGAAGGTCAATTTTGCACCATACATAAGAGTCTTATACATTGTAACAGGAAGGTGAATATGACACCTTACTTTCTTTGGTGGTAATGAGCAGATTAGCCTCTAAGTATGTAATGCAAAAGGGATGACACTGAATCGAAAGGTATTAACACACCACTCCTATATAATGCATGTCAGTGAGTAGAAAGTGAAACAAGCAGAGAGAAGAAACGTTTTTTGTGGGTGCCAGCAAGGGCAGGTGCAAAGGCCACACCACGCACGGGAGGCACTATGGAAAGCTCTTAAGGGGCGCGTCCCGCGGCGGGAGTCACTGACTCGACAGGTGACGCATACTGCAGAGCAAGTAACGGGCCACCAGAAGTAGGACAGAAGCTTAAGAAAACTGTGTTTCGGAATTCCAAATTACAAACAAAACCAGTGACACAGTTGATCACGTGAACAGCGAATGGTACAAATGTGAGTGGGCACGAAACGTCCGATTGGCGGAAACGAACTAGGAAACAGTAAAGTGCCGAGATTTTGATGCAGTTCAATGGTAGGGCCCTTGCAATTGGTAGAGAGAGTTTCCACAAAATAAGAGGAACGCTCCTATTGGTCGAAGAAAGCCATGATGTGGAGAACGAAAGAACCCAGGTGGGGAGAGAGGTGGTCTATGAGAAAGACGAGACCGAAATTTTCCGTAGGCTCTTCTCTGAACTGGCGTCAGATGCAGAATGGAGCTCATAACAATCTGTACCGTGCAGAGGAGAACTTCGAGTGAGCACTGCATTCACTGCGGCTGACATTCAGCTGCATATTAGCTGCAGCATTGTTGAGCTCACACTGTGGTGAAACGAACCAGCCAGTTAATTAATTGTCCCTGTGAAGACTGAGAGGGCATTTTAATATGCACGCTGCTCCAGTCATGAGCGTGCATGTTGCCATATTCCAAGACTAAGGATGAGTACAAGTTTTCTCGCATCAAAAGAAACATAGCGAGAGTTTATGCTGAAAAAAATCAGTAAAGGCTTAATTAGATCTTATAGGAATTTCAGTGGGCGTGAGCAGCCATGAAAACGACAGCTCATCGCAGCTAAGGTAAATAATGGGCGCAGAGGTGCAAACTTGTTGGTTCACCAGCTTGTGTCCAATGTAAACTGGAGCGATCTTGGGTAACCTTTTGCTCAACTTGTCACAAAACTAACCATCCCCCGTAGACTTGATTGTCAACCCAAATAGTACCGTACTTTTAACCAGCATGATTTATCATAGTGCTGGACAACTTCATGACGTAGTCGTAAGAATAATTTTGTAAAGAAACTTCTAGTTCAAATTTACCATTGTTGTGTTTAGGAATATTTCACTTTCTGAGGACGACATGCGTTCATTTGACAACTGTTGTAACATTGTCACATTGTAAACTGTATAAATGCGTTATTTCTGTGATAAGTTTGCAACATTAAACCAGAGTTATTTACACCATATACAGTTGTGGTTGATCAGACACGAACCCTTCGCAGTTTTATCTGTATATGTATTGTAGCTTTTCTTTATTTTGTATTCTATTTATTTTTCGTTCACTATTTTGATAGTAATTTCATTATGTTGTTTTATAGGTAAATTTGCGGAGGCTAATGCTATTTATGCAGATCCTATCAATAGTCCCAGAATGAGATTTTCACTCTGCAGCGGAGTGTGCGCTGATGTGAAACTTCCTGGCAGATTAAAACCGTGTGCGCGGACCGAGACTCGAACTCGGGGTTTTAATCTGCCAGGAAGTTTCACATCAGCGCACACTCCGCTGCAGAGTGAAAATCTCATTCTGGAAACATCCCTCAGTCTGTGGCTAAGCCATGTCTCCGCAGTATCCTTTCTTTCAGGAGTGCTAGTTCTGCAAGGTTCGCAGAAGAGCTTCTGTAAAGTTTGGAAGGTAGGAGACGAGATACTGGCAGAAGTAAAGCTGTGAGGGGCGGGCGTGAGTCGTGCTTCGGTAGCTCAGATGGTAGAGCACTTTCCCGCGAAAGGCAAAGGTCCCGAGTTCGAGTCTCGGTCGGCGCACACAGTTTTAATCTGCCAGGAAGTTTCATATCAGCGCACACTCCGCTGCAGAGTGAAAATCTCATTCTGGAAACATTCCCCAGGCTGTGGCTAAGCCATGTCTTCGCAGTATCCTTTCTTTCAGGAGTGCTAGTTCTGCAAGGTTCGCAGAAGAGCTTCTGTAAAGTTTGGAAGGAAGGAGACGAGATACTGGCAGAAGTAAAGCTGTGAGGGCCGTGAGTGAGTCGTGCCTCGGTAGCTCAGATGGTAGAGCATTTGCCCGCGAAAGGCAAGGCCCCGAGTTCGAGACTCGGTCGGCGCACACAATTTTAATCTGCCAGGAAGTTTCATATCAGCGCACACTCCGCTGCAGGGTGAACATCTCATTCAGGAAACATCCCCCAGGCTGTGGCTAAGCCATGTCTCCGCAGTATCCTTTCTTTCATGAATGCTAGTTCTGCAATGTTCGCAGAAGAGCTTCTGTGAAGTTTGGTAGGTAGGAGACGAGATACTGGCAGAAGTAAAGCTGTGAGGGCCGGGTCTGAGTCGTGCTTCGGTAGCTCAGATGGTAGAGCACTTGCCCGCGAAAGGCAAGGTCCCGAGTTCGAGTCTCGGTCGGAGCACACAGTTTTAATCTGCCAGGAAGTTTCATATCAGCGCACACTCCACTGCAGAGTGAAAATCTCATTCTGGAAACATCCACCAGGCTGTGGCTAAGCCATGTCTCCGCAGTATCCTTTCTTTCAGGAGTGCTAGTTCTGCAAGGTTCGCAGAGAGCTTCTGTAAAGTTTGGAAGGTAGGAGACGAGATACTGGCAGAAGTAAAGCTGTGAGGGCCGGGTCTGAGTCGTGCTTCGGTAGCTCATATGGTAGAGCACTTGCCCGCGAAGAGCAAGGTCCCGAATTCGAATCTCGGTCGGCGCACACAGTTTTAATCTGCCAGGAAGTTTCCTATCAATAGTTTTTTTTGCACATTGTCGAATCCTCTCTGTAGTAGCATTGAAAGTAATTTCAGTCATGTTCATGGCTCCTTTGTGAAAACTGAGTAGATATATTATATTAGTTTTAGCAATGGGTTATTGCTTTTCCATGAAGCCTTTGATTTTATTGTTGTGTTTAAATCTGATCTGAGTGCTACTGGCATGTGAATAAGTGTACATGCGGTGCAAAATGATGTCAAATATTAATGGAGTAGTATTTGTACCTATTTTTAGGCGAACCACATACACATGTTGGTTTAGGTACTCCTTATAAGATAGTTTGCTATTAATTTCTCATTGGATCAATTATTTTGCTCAAAATTAAAAGCAAACTGTGTCACAACGAACACCTAAACCAAAACATGTATGTGGCTCACGTAAAATTAAGTAACAATACTAGTTCATTAATGCAGGTTGTACATAAGGTCCAGGGACACTTTCAGTTATTTATTGCACAGGAACCAAACATTGTATAGTGTCATACATATGTCGTTTTGAAGAGAAACCCTGAAAGTTTTTTTTCCATGTATACTGCCACAGTATAGTTTGGTAATTTGTCGATAGTCAGCGCTAGTTGCAAACATGTCGAGTTCAGGTGTGGAGAGAGCTTTCTACCTGTTGGAGTTAGATAAAAACAGATGTGCTACAGCTGCCGAATCTGGGGTACAGAACATCCTCACGAATGCATTGAATTTGAGCGTGATTCCCCAAAGGTAAATGTTTCTTGTGCCTTGTCACGTCGAAAACTGTATTGTCAACTCTTCTTCGCCGAGAGCACTGTCACTGGACATTCCTTCTTGTACATGTTGCAGCAATGGCTGATGCCTCAACTACAATCGGACTCTCCGTTCATCTTTCAGCAGGATGGGGTTACAACCCATTTTCATCATGAAGTTCGTGGGTATCTGAACGCAGAGCTGCCGCATCGATGGATTGGCCGTGCTGCAGAAGAGGACAATTGTTTCATGAAATGGCCTCCACGATCACTAGATCCTACTCTATGTGACTTTCTTCTGTGGGGACACATTAAAGATCTGGTGTATGTACCGCCTCTACCACGTGATGTAGCAGAGCTCCGGGAGAGAATATGGGAAACGACTGCCACAGTAGACGATGCCATGCTGGGACGGGTATGGCAAGAATTCGATTACCGTATTGACGTCTGCTGGGTCATGGTTTGCATATCGAATGTTAGTAAAAAAATTTTCAGAGTTTCTCTTCAAAATATAATATGTGTGACAACTGTACAATGTTTAGTTCTTGTGCAGTTCTCTTCAAAATATAATATATGTGACATCTGTGCAATGTTTAGTTCTTGTGCAATAAGTAATCGGAAGTGTTCTCAGGCTTTATGTACACCCTGTATTTGACTTCATTTCTTACCTTTGCAGTATTTATTTCTTATACTAATACGTTTTCCAAATTTGGTTCAAATCGATCGATGTGTATGGACATGTCACATATTTGTGTATATACTCCACCTGTGTCTCTTGCGAATTTCACCCTTCAGTTCAGTTTTCAAGCAGCTAAATGTTTATTACATCATATTTCCTGAACAATGTGTCGTACAATAATATAAATTTCCAGGTACGTTCAACGGCATATTTGGATACTGTCTGCGGAATGTGTTGCGCGTATATTTAGTAGCAAAGAAATAATACATTAAAACACCATGCATGATTTCGCAGTTTTTCACGCATTTCAATGTTTATGAAGTCACGTCTCGAGAAATATATGTCGTACAATGATAAAAATTTGCGGGTACATCCTACGGTATGTGTGGATACTGTCGGCGAAATATGTTGCACATCGAGTAAGTAGCAGAGAAGTAATAAATTAAAACGTCATGCATGATGTGAGTTTTACTGCATGGACAGCGAAATTGTAGGAAGTGATGAACTCGACGAGAAAAAGTTTCGTTGACGTTTCAGATTGTATGCAAAGTTTGTTGCGCGTCACTAACTGCTCTCATTCTCAAATACTCGCTGAAAAAGTTGGGGTGGTTGCGGGTCGTGGGCCATATTTTTTTTTTTGATCCCCTCCACTATCCCTTTGACAGGTAGGCGGTTCCTGCCCTCATTCTCACCCTCATAGCGCTTCTTTCCAGACAGTAAAAGATGTGTGTACGAAGTCTGATTGAAATTGATCATTTCAGCAGGAGATGTGAAACCTACACACGCATATACAAACAAATATTTTTAATTGTGGTTTCTTTCGACTTGTCAGCTGTGAGATATGCAACAGCAGCCATCGTTCCGCAAATGTTAGTTTCTGTGGAAAATTGTAATTATATTTGTATTCCTTTCAGCATTATCTCTATGTCTGCTTGCCATTGGATCACACAAAAAAGAGTTTATTTTATTTTCTGATTGATGTGCCATGTAGCTCTCATTTTTTTCCTGTGTGAAAATTCTTCCTTTCTTCAGTTTGCCTAGTTCCTTTTTCCTCTTCATTCTCCGGCTACACTTGTCTTCCTTCAATTTTTTGTCTGTGTTTCTGTCGACACTTTTGAGGAATTTATCTGGATCTTTCTAGATCTTTTTCAGCTTGGTGAATCCAGAACACAGCTACCGGTCGTTCCGTATCTGAATCTTGTGGGTAAGTCTCATTACGTGTAGTCTGTGGCCATGCACATAAAATTTTAATCTTGTGTTCCCCATGCGTGCCACGACGGTACATACCCGCGGGAAAGAGCCACTAAATTTCATTCTAGGCAGTGGCGGAAGGAATGTAGCAAAGAGAGGACAGCTGTTTCGTCAAAATTCTGTTTTAAGTAGAAGGAAAAACAGTATAAATCGTTTTATATTTCCTCGAAACACAAACTTCTGAGGCTAGTTAATTATATTATTTTACCTTGGCTGTGAGATTCAGGAACTATGTCACCACAACAGAATAAAGACTCTTTTTATAGAGTATTTAGTTTATTTTTGCTCAAAATTACATAAAATATGAAGGAAGGAGGACACCATATTTCAACTGACGACGGGCATAATGGCAGCAACTCACTCGAATCTGACATTTTAACAGGTGAAAGTAGTGGGTGCTGTTTTATTACCGACAAACAAAGCATTGACATTTGGAAATGTAGCGACGAGCGACAGTAAATCTGAACTGTCAGAAAAGCAGCGATAAACTCGTGAAAAATTGTGTTTGTTAAATTAAAGATAAGCTGCGTATAGGATTGTGTGGCTATTGATACGTCGCGATAGTGTCCAGTCTATTGGCATTCAGACAGGCAGACTGAGAATTGAAACAGTGGTAGCTACTAAAAGCTACAGTAAAGTGGTTTACAGATGCAGGTTGGTAATAGTGATATTCAGCTAGACTTTCACCTATCAGCGAGAGCGTCCAGATGAGCATTCGTCATGCTGCTAATATACTAGTCGAAAGAGACTTAGAACAACCCTATTTACTTGAGACACAGTTACAAGACCGCGGAGACACTGATTTAAAACTTCAGGTTGTGGATTAGAAATTAGTTGCAGAGTATGGAAATTCTGAGCCCATAATAGTTGTATCTTACATACCAAAAAGTGAGTGTCATTTGGAACGTCATACTGGATTAGTGAATACTACTAGCCCTCAAAGCGAACTGCTTTGTGTAAAACAGCTTCAGACATCTGGGTAATTTACGTTCAGTTTTAAGAAAAGCTTGTTTCTCATGTACCTCAATCTTTATGACGTCATATCTCCTTAACTTTTTGTCCTACAGTGATATAACTTTGCAGGTACTCTACACTGAGTGATATAGAGAATAATTCAGCTGCCTCTACTCGTGGGTTTCATACAGTGTGTAATGGTAATGGCTTCAAATACCACGAGGAAGATTTATGTATTTTCTCGTTCGCTACTTGCAAATTATTTATCCTACAGAAAAATATGAGCAGGACCTTTTTATACGACATTTAATGTAGTTAAATTTTATACTGGGATACGTTTGCGGTAGTTCTCGAACTATTCAGAAAAACTTACAAAAGTGACCTTCAAACGCATTTTTCGTGAATAGCTCAAAACCTGTGGCCTTCAGCGAAAACATATCCCAGTAAAAAATTTAACTGCGTACATTAAATTTACCAGAAATAGGTTCCGTTCGTTTTTTATGTAGGACTAATAGTTCGCCTTCAGGGAGCAAGAGCATAAGAAAATCTGTCACATAGTTTTTGAAGGTGTAGCGGGTTGCATGATACCTGTCGCTAGGAGCAGCTGAATCACCCAGTATATAGATATTGTCTGCAGAATGTGTTGTAAATAGAATTAGTAGTAAAGATATGATAAAATGTCTTATCCGATATTGAAAATGCTCTGCGCGAGTAACAAAAAAGAAGTAAGGTATAAAGCTATTTCCTTTCATTACATTGTGGAGGGGGTTAGCGAAATAAAGTTTGTTGGAAGTCGCTAAGTGCTTTTATTCTCAAATACTGGATTAATATAGTCTAGATAATTTGTGTGCTTTGAGTTCCAAATTTAGTACTTTAATACTTACTGTGTTTAACGTTTACCATAAGATTAAACCTCTTAACGATTAAATTAGACTGCATTTTCAGTTATTAAATACTGCCAACAATTATATAGAAAAAAGAAAATAAAATTTTGTTGCACCTGTACGCCGTTAGAAAGCAAAATGGAACTGGTGCTTGCTGATGGTTTTATCCGCTTAGTGATATAGATAGTAGATATGCAAAAAAAAAAAAAAACCGATTAACTCAGTTGGAATTCGGTATTGTCAGATTGAGGGATCACTGAATTTGTCTATGACATTGGACGTTGTATTCTCACACGTCGTGACTGATAGAAATTTGGAAAGATATTATTCGTTTGACCTTTCGGCTAATCACCTCACTCTTTATTTACTCTTGGAGTTATTACGAAACATATTTTACAATGCAGAGCTTAGGCGAGTCTGCAGAGTGCAATCTGTATGTTGGTGTATGTATCGATAGCCTACCGTCAGGGTTGGTTTTTCTTCTTTGGCAACCGATTGGTGTTGATTGTCGCGAGAAGACAGACTGTTGTGATCCTCCGATACAAGGTAACTGGAGCTTTGCTGCTTCGTCGGAGAGTGGATTAGGACTTACTGTACTGCACTGCACTGACCACTAATTCCTTTGTGCACTGGCTAACTTGGACGTGTAGAGGTAAAACTGAAGTACTGAACTGAAGAAATGTCGCTTGAGAGTCTATGTCCAACATCCCACCACTACTGTGCACATTAATACAGGGTGTTTCAAAAAGAATATACATATTACAAAGTATTGTTTTGTCCAAACTATCGATCGCTGCACCTCGGCTCGGCTATTGGAGAAACGAACGCATAGTCTAGTTTTTATTAATAGCCGCTACATGTCAGTTGTCTTCTGTTTTGCTTGGTAATCGTCATATGTTTGAAATGGCTACTCGCAGCAGAAATCATTTTGTGTTCTCTAGTTTGCGAAGTGCAATTCCTTGATTACAGTGCAAAGACGTTTCAGGTTGAGGTACCAAATTGATCCTCCGAATGGGTGGAACATTTGCAGATGGTATCGACAGTTTCTAGATACAGGGTGTGTATTTCCTGGCCGCCCTCGTGTTCCTGAAGAAAATGTTGCACGAATTCAAACTGCTTTCCAACGTAGTCCTTCAAAATCAACTCGTCGTGCCAGTCTGGAGTTACAACTGCCTACAACAACAGTTTGGCGTGGTTTGAGACGTCGGTTGGTTATGAAGCCGTGCAAGTTACAGCTGTTACAAGCTCTGCGTCCTGATGACCAACGCAGACGTCTGGCATTTTGTAACGAGCTTCTTGATGCTATTAGCAATGATAACACTTTCGCACAATGCATCGTGTTCGGTGATAAAGCGACTTTCCATGTTAGTGGTCAGGTAAACAAACACATTGTTCGAATTTGGGGCCTACAGAACCCACATGCAGCAGCTGAACATGTACGAGATTTGCCCAAAGTCAATGTATTTTATGCGAAATCCCGATCATCTGTTTACGGCCCATTCTTTTGTGATGGAAACACGGTTAACGGTCAGCAGTATCTCACTATGTTACAAAACTGGTTGTTTCCGGGGCTAAACGAAGACAACTTCATTTTTCAACAAGACGGGGCATCCCTTTACTGGAGTCGCCAAGTGTGTGAATATCTGAATGAAACTCTACCGAACCACTGGATTTGTCGTCAAGCAGCTGGTGACTTAACATGTTTCAGCTGGGCTCCACGGTCACCATATTTGACACCCTCTGACATCTTTCTGTGAGGTTCCGTTAAAGCCAACGTTTATGTAATACCACTCCCACAGAACCTGGAAGAGTTGAAGAACCGGATCCGTACTGCCATAACATCAGTGACGAAGGACATGCTTGCCAGAGAATGAGGGGAATTTTAGCATCGATGTGATATTGTTCGTGTCGCTGATGGAGGACATATTGAACATCAGCAATCTGAACTTGAGAGGTACGTAAATGTGTGTATAAAGTTTCATATTCGCATGTCTTAAAGTTTAATAAGTATATGCACTCGAACTACGTATATTCTTTTTGAAACACCCCGTATTTATTCAAGTTTTAGTGAGAAGCACATCTCGGGCACAGTGAAAGGTTGAATTTTTCTAATGTCTGACTGTGTTAACGTCTAGGGACCAAACATGTTGCATTTGCCAAAATGGTTCAACAGCATGCAGATAGGGATATGCGTAATAAAGTTCACATCTCACAAAACGTTGAGTTTCGCGAAACTGTTAGATTCATTTTCCTCGTGACCTGAGGCGACAAGTTTAATCAACTTCCAAGGATGAATGTTTATCCTATGCTAATATCTCAGGTAGGTCCCCACTTACTCCAAAACCTCCGAAAATTTTAAGCCTAACTTGGTTCCGATTCAAATCATAGTTCTCAGATGCCAACTGGCAGAAATCACAAGTCCGAATCCACACTCTAGATCGGTGTTAACATTTCAGAGTTTGGAAGGGTGCCCTGAGGGAAAGGCTCGAAAATATTACTAAATGTTCACTGGCGACAAGCGCGAAAAATTTCTAAGTTCATAACTCGGCACTTAGAAAAATCTCAGTATTTTCACGAGACGACCAACTCGCTGCCAATTCAGCTCACACAGAGACGCTCGCATATACCGCCCAAACCAGCCTGCCTGAGGCAAGATGGCGGCCGCGTATTTATACTCCCGTATAGTTCACGTAAATCAACGAGTGATTTGGCCATCCAGATCGCCCGACATGAGTCCCATCGATCATTTATGGGACGTAATTGAGAGGTCAGTTCGTGCACAAAATCCTGCATAGTCAACATGAAACGCCCCACAGTAATTATACTAGGATTATAATAAAATCTTTCAAACGCAACCAACACCTTAACACGCGCACTCGTCGATGCAAAATACCGTTCAAAACAAAGAACAGTGCGAGCGAAGAGCGGTTGAGAGATGCGAGGGGCGAGACAGAGACATTCGTGTAGTGCCAGTGTCGTAACTGCCGTCTGCTTCACGTCTGCTGTGCAGCGAGCTTCGTTAATTTAAGTATTAACTGTATTTTTCGTACTTCTTCTTCCGTGCGTTTTTGCTTTTAGGAAGCTTTAATTGTCGAGTGCTAGTAATACTGTTCCATAGATTTCGTGTTTGTTTTGAATACAATCAGAGAGAGTCCCTTTAGTCAACCATAGTGCCAGTAGTGCTAGTGTTTGTTTTCAATACAGTCCAGAGACAGGTAGTGCTATTTTCATTGTTTTCTACAAGACGTGTTTAGCAACCACAGTTTAGTCAACAATCAGCCGCCTTTAGTGAATTAGCAGTCTAGTTGAAAGCTGATTAACTCTCTACAGTAAATTGATTTTTTAGGATGGATAGGATGTGTGACTGCTGTGTACAGACGCAGGAGGAGCTGGCCACTGTTCGCGAACAGCTGAACGTGTTGATGGCCGCGGTCAGCCGTCTTCAGGCTGCTGCCTCGGAGTAATTTTAATGAAGGTAATTTTATTTACTTGATTTACCCTATCAAGGTAATCCTTTAATCAGGCACTTCATTTATATTTAATATATAAATTAAAAAATTTTTTTTTTAAATTTGTTTATGTATTATTTTGGTTATTTCTAATTAATTTATCTCGATTAGGATAATCTGAATATATATTATATATAATAAATAATTTATATTAATATATTACATTTAATTAAATTTAAATACTTATAATGTTATTTTATAATTATTAAATGATTATTTTAATACATTTATTTACCTAGGATTATAGCTACTTATGTTTTTAGCTTAAAATAGGTTATTATATTATAAATTATATAATAATATGTAAATTAATATTAAATATTATTATAATTGGCGGGTGATGGAGCCCCTTGGGGAAATAGCGGTAAGGTCGGGGAAGAAGGCCAGTGTTCACTCTGTCTGCTTGCCGGAGGGGTCTCATCCGAGATGTGGAGGAGGCCCTGCCGGCGGCGATAGAGAGCACTGAGTGCACCTGACTGCAAATTGTTGCTCATGTCGGCACCAATGACTCCTGCCGTCTGGGTCCAGAGGTCATCCTCAGTTCGTACAGGCAGTGGGGAGTCTGGTGCGTCGCTTGGTACACCCCAGGTGTTACATGCTTCACCCACTGTCCCTGCTGTCGAGACATCTTCGGGGGTACCGGGCGCGGTTGGGCCACCCTCTCCCCAAGGGGAGTGGCGGGTTCAGCGGCGTTCGCGGCGCTCGAGGCGGAAGGTCAATGAGGAGGCTGTCCGTGTGGCATCGCCCGCTCTGCCTGTAAGTGGACATGTAACCGCTCCTTCAGCAAGGTCCGAGCAGGCACACGGGGGGAGGGGTTTATTAGTTATTGGGAGCTCCAACGTTAGGCGGGTGATGGAGCCCCTTGGGGAAATAGCGGTAAGGTCGGGGAAGAAGGCCAGTGTTCACTCTGTCTGCTTGCCGGAGGGGTCTCATCCGAGATGTGGAGGAGGCCCTGCCGGCGGCGATAGAGAGCACTGAGTGCACCTGACTGCAAATTGTTGCTCATGTCGGCACCAATGACTCCTGCCGTCTGGGTTCAGAGGTCATCCTCAGTTCGTACAGGCAGTGGGGAGTCTGGTGCGTCGCTTGGTACACCCCAGGTGTTACATGCTTCACCCACTGTCCCTGCTGTCGAGACATCTTCGGGGGTACCGGGCGCGGTTGGGCCACCCTCTCCCCAAGGGGAGTGGCGGGTTCAGCGGCGTTCGCGGCGCTCGAGGCGGAAGGTCAATGAGGAGGCTGTCCGTGTGGCATCGCCCGCTCTGCCTGTAAGTGGACATGTAACCGCTCCTTCAGCAAGGTCCGAGCAGGCACACGGGGGGAGGGGTTTATTAGTTATTGGGAGCTCCAACGTTAGGCGGGTGATGGAGCCCCTTGGGGAAATAGCGGTAAGGTCGGGGAAGAAGGCCAGTGTTCACTCTGTCTGCTTGCCGGAGGGGTCTCATCCGAGATGTTGAGGAGGCCCTGCCGGCGGCGATAGAGAGCACTGAGTGCACCTGACTGCAAATTGTTGCTCATGTCGGCACCAATGACTCCTGCCGTCTGAGTTCAGAGGTCATCCTCAGTTCGTACAGGCGGTTGGCGGAATTGGTGAAGGCGGAAAACCTCGATCGCGGTCCTCTGGTTTGGAGCAGAGTAGAAGGCTTAAACCAGAGGCTCAGACGATTCTGCGGAGATCTGGGGTGCAAATTTCTCGACCTCCGACATCGGGTGGAGAAATGTAGGGTCCCCCTGAATAGGTCAGGCGTGCACTACACGCCGGAAGCGGCTGCAAGGGTAGCGGAGTATGTGTGGAGTGCACATGTGGGTTTTTTAGGTAAGAGAATTCCCTCCCTAGGCCCGACAAGACGCCTCCTGAGACGCGGCAAGGTAGGAGTAGGCAAAATGCAACAGGGAATAACAATATTAATGTGCTAATAGTAAACTGCAGGAGCGTCTATAGAAAGGTCCCAGAACTGCTCTCATTAATAAACGGTCACAATGCCCATATAGTACTAGGGACAGAAAGTTGGCTGAAACCAGACGTAAACAGTAATGAAATCCTAAACTCAGATTGGAATGTATACCGCAGAGACAGGCTGGACAGTGAAGGGGGAGGCGAGCTTATAGCGATAAGAAGTGCAATAGTATCGAAGGAAATTGACGGAGATCCGAAATGTGAAATAATTTGGGTGAAGGTCACTGTTAAAGCAGACTCAGACATGGTAATTGGATGTATCTATAGGCCCCCTGGCTCAGCAGCTGTTGTGGCAGAGCACCTGAAGGATAATTTGGAAAATATTTCGAGTAGTTTTCCCCACCATGTTATAGTTCTTCGTGGAGATTTTAATTTGCCGGATATAGACTGGGAGACTCAAACGTTTATAACGGGTGGCAGGGACAAAGAATCCAGTGAAATTTTTTTAAGTGCTTTATCTGAAACCTACCTTGAGCAGTTAAACTGAGAACCGACTCGTGGCGATAACATATTAGACCTTCTGGTGACAAACAGACCCGAACTATTTGAAACAGTTAACGCAGAACAGGGAGTCAGCGATCATAAAGGGTTACTGCATCGATGATTTCAGCCGTAAATAGAAATATTAAAAAAGGTAGGAAGATTTTTCTGTTTAGCAAAAGTGACAAAAAGCAGATTACAGAGTACCTGACGGCTCAACACAAAAGTTTTGTCTCAAGTACAGATAGTGTTGAGGATCAGTGGACAAAGTTCAAAACCATCGTACAATATGCGTTAGATGAGTATGTGCCAAGCAAGATCGTAAGAGATGGAAAAGAGCCACCGTGGTACAACAACCGAGTTAGAAAATTGCTGCGGAAGCAAAGAGAACTTCACAGCAAACATAAACATAGCCAAAGCCTTGCAGACAAACAAAAATTACGCGAAGCGAAATGTAGTGTGAGGAGGGCTATGCGAAAGGCGTTCAATGAATTCGAAAGTAAAGTTCTATGTACAGACTTGGCAGAAAATCCTAATAAATTTTGGTCTTATGTCAAAGCGATAGGTGGATCGAAACAAAATGTCCAGACACTCTGTGACCAAAATGGTACTGAAACAGAGGATGACATGTAAACGCTGCGCTTGTGGGCACACGATACACTTTAAAGCCTGTACTATGGTAAGTTGACAGGCTTCACATTATGAGAAATGATTTTTGTATAGCTATTGACCGCGTGTACCTGAATGGAGGCAAATCAGACTTACACCCACCCTGTAATAACAATGATACGTCGAGCAAGTCCGAAATGCAACTACACGTCAGGACGGACAAGAAACAACACAGAAGATGCTACCAATTTGTTAATAATACGGTCGCCAGCCTAATTAGGCACTAACTGAGTTTATTCCCTGTACAATTTAATGTACGTTCATGCGAAACCACACGTAATAACACTGCATAATATGGTAAATTTTAGAACCAGAAAACCAACTGAACTGATAATTTCACTTTCTGTACTAATATGGATAAACCATAAATACATAACATTACACTATAATATTTACTACAAAACTTCGTACTGTCTATTGATCTGATTAAAATCGGGCATAGGTTACCCTAGAAATAGCACTTTCGAAACACACACAATGTCAATTTTGATAAAGGTAAAACACTGATAAATTTTGGTTTCTATTTTGGCTTTGACTTTGCTGGTCAAATCAGTTTAGAACACTTCAGGATTCAAATGAAGAAAAAAAAAGGGGGGGGACCCTGAAACTGTTATGATCACTGTATTAAAACAATTAATTACCGAAATCATTATGCCCTCAAGATGTCCAATATATGATTTACTACTCTTTTTGTCTTATTTCCTGCTCATTTAAATACCATGATATCTGTCTCGAAATAATTATGCTTCATTACTAAATCGATATCAAAATTATCTTCCAACTTCGTCAGGCCTTGTTATTCGTCTATTGGTTCATTAACAAAAAAGTTCTTTAAACATCATTCTAACATAGCTAGGTCTGCCGGTAATTATTATTAACATAAACTTTAATTCTTCATTTCGGGACACTCGGATTGCACAACATTTGGAAAGGACCCTGTCTAGGTTAGTTGTGAGGATAATTAAATGATAGGACAGTTCTGGTAAAATTTAAGTTGTTATTGAACAGTATGGAACAAAAGTAACACTGGTCCACATGAATACAGTACTAAAAGTTTCAACCTGTTTGTATCGATGTGGCGGTTGGCGGGCGGCGAGATGGCGAGGCACAGAGCACACATACTACCACAGCAATGGCTCTTGATGTATCGGCACTTTACTTCTTCATAGCGTCGCAATACTTTCCCATTTAGTGCCTATGGAATTTTGCCATGTTGTATGGGCGTCGGAACGGCATATCCGAGGCTCAGTGAAACTACGTCTTCCAGGGGAGCCTCCTCGATCCCGGACGTGTTGCTCAGACCAATGCCCAACCCCGACTACTACTGCTGAGCCCGTTATGCCGTGCAGCGCCCGTGTGCATTTTCCCGCGCTCGCCTGCCATCCACCTTTTACCTCTCCCTGACAGACTGGGTATTCACCCTAGGTTTTGCATTTTACATATCCTAACACATTGCCTACGTATGGACCAGACGCACGGTTACAATTTTAAACATCTTACAACAGTCTCAACATTTGTTACCTTTCACTTCTATTACAATATTGCTTGACAATTGACATAAACATTAATATTCACATTGAAAATTGTTTACAGTTTTCTTAACGCAATGGCATGAAACAAGAAAACAAATGAAATCAGAACATTAATTACACTAATTTATCGAAAAAATCATATGGAAAAAAATTTACTTGTATGTACAATGAATGGTACAGCATCGTTGTTGTTACACATGCCCCTGTTTCCAGTAAATTTCACTAAGTGCAAATTTGATGGGAACACTCAACTTTGTATTTACACAGGGGTTCTGAATCTTTGTGGAAATGAGCCATCATAAAAATTTATATCACAAAACTTCCTTTCACTCACATTATATAGGTCTATACTTTTTAATATGTCAGGAACATTTACCTATCATTTACTTAAGTGCCTTTGGCACAGTCCAACCTCCTATCAGAACATAATTTAAATAGCAAATTACTTATTATTAAATTTCTTAGAAAAATAAATTCAAAAGCTGAAACACAAACACTTAACTGCAAAGCATATACAAATACCTATATACACTATAAGACAATTTGTTGCTGCTTGCATTGAATGGCAGTCCATTTCCTTATTTACTAATAAACACACAATAATATTTAGAAAAATTACTACAAATATTTGCTGCCTATTATTCAGATTTGGCCAGTCCATTTCGCATCATTTTATCACATCTCCTGTACCACACTTACAATTCTCCTTTGACTATTTATCTGCCCTCTTTGATTTTTGGCAGTCCCATCTTTTATTTGGCTTGCAGCATTTCCCCTTTCTTTTCAGCCCTTTTCTCCACACATCTTTACATTTATAGTACATTTGGTAATCTGAAACTCACATAAGTAAGCATTATCGTGTGGAATGTTCTGTATTATATACGGTCCATTATAAATATATTTAAATTTGGAAATTTGATGGTTCAGTTCACTAGATTTTTCGTGGGTTTTTAAAAGAACGTAATCCCCAATTTTAAATTTTGATACTTTCAGGTTTTTATCATGTCTTTTAGATCTAGATTCAGCTTTTTGCTTTGCCCTTTTTCTGACTAACTCTTTCTTTTGACTCAACCCCAAGCTTGTACAAGGTGGAAACTCTAGTTTTTCCTCAATTAAACTTTTACTTCTGCTGCCTAACAAAATTTCTTCCGGTGGGAACCCAGTAGTTTCATGATGTAAGGTGTTCATGACATTCTCGAAGTCCAATATAAATCTGCCCCAGACTCTAAATCATGCCCCTTCCTGTTTTTTCCGCAACGCACCTTGGTCGACTGTGACATCGTCCCAAGATACGTTCCTGACCTGTGAACCATTTATATCTGGTGGCTTTCTCGGCATCTGGAGTTCAAAGTCTTTGCTTACTTGAACTCTTTGCAAAATAAACACTGAGTCGTCAGGTGGCTCTTTCTTTCTGTGTTCAGTCTCAACATCTGGGTTCTGTTTTGAAACTTCATCATCGGTAGGTAAAATATCGCAATTAGCTGTATTCCCATTATTTTCGCTAGTACCGAAATACTCGTCATCTGAACCATCGTCGGAATCCGACCATTCTGGATCGCTTTCAGGTTCTAACATAAAAGCTTTTCTGAGACAGGCACTAAGTTCTTCCTCTGCATTTTCGTCAGGCTTTGATTTTAACTCAATATCTTCTTTAGGCAAAACGACCTCATTATCAGCTTTACTCACATCCACTGTTACTTCATATTTAGTGTAATCCTCGTGGACTTCCGTTACTCGTAGGTAATTACCTGCCTCTTCCCCACAGTGCCTTTCGGTAACGGCTTGTACTGTTGGCGGATCGTTAAGAGAAGTTACTTCCTCGTCAATGCTTAGGATTTCATCCTCCAATTCCTTTCTATCTTTAACCTTCGTCCTATCGCAGCACGCGTACTTTGCGCGGCGCTATTTACTCTCTCCTCTTTAAATTCGGGCCACGTCACCTTATCGACGTCCCTACTATCTTCTTTTCCACTAATTAACCTCCTTGCCTCATACTGCTTCTTAAAATCCTCCCACTCACTTTGCTTGAGGCCCTTGTACAGATCGTCGATCTGCACACGCCAATCAGTTACTTCTGCTAATTAATTCTCGCCATTTACTTCATTATTAACACTGCTAACCGCACCTCTCTGTGTATTCACTGTTCCATCTATTATTTCCTTCGCCACGGAATTACCACTCGTAATGTATTCACCAGTTCTTACGGCAATGTTCGTACCTAATGTTGCCGCATTGCTAGCGGTTTCTCTCTGAACAGCTGTTCTGCTAGGCTGGGCCGTTGCCCTCTGATGCTCCACTCGCCTGTTAATATGTATCGCTCTACGAGGCGAATATGAGTCATCTGCGCTCGCACCTGACGCTTGTTTCGCAACAACACGTTGCGTCGTTCCACGCCTGTCTCTAAGCTGTCTCATAACTTTACTGTCAGTCCGGTAATGCTTCTTAAATCGGAGCCGGTATGTTCTGTCCGCTTCCGTTTGGCCCGCAACGTTCGCGGAAATCAGTTTCCCGCGTCGTTATTATTTTGCGCGGTGTACCCTCTACCGCGACCTGGATAACCCCCTCTTCCTCTTCCTGTGCCTCTACCTCTCTGTATCATGTTGACGCGCAACCCATCGCCGTCATTTCTCTCGTCATTATTGCGGTTATTCCTGTTACTAAAATTCTGATAATTGGCACGACTTTCGCGCCAGTGGTCTTCGTCTTCGACCCTTTCGAGAAACGCTTGGAAGCTGCGATGATTGCTTTCCACATATCTCTCCGAATCTTCTGGAAGCTTTTTATATAGCTCCCATACGATTTCAGAATCGGATCTTCTCCCTCTTAAATGTGTCAACTTTCGGTACCAATATTCGCAGAAATCTTTCAAAGAATTCCTGCTCCTTCTATCATGAAGTTTTGCCATGATAAACTCGCGCCACAAATGATCCTGTTTTTGTTCGGACCAGTATTCTTCCGTAAACTTTTGTTTAAACTCTTCTAACGTCATTAGTTCGGTATTCAAGTTAATTCACCAGCGCTTAGCGTCACCTGCTAAGGCGCTAATTTCTACGTTTATCTTTTCCTGACCAGACAAGTGTTTAGGAAACATCCTCTCGCAATTTTTGATGAAATCTAACGGATGCCATCCGTTATGTTTTTTTGGCGGGATCGAAGCGCTCCTCATCTTCCAACAGCTTCGTAAGTGGCGCGCCATTACAGACAACACCAGGCCTATCTTTTATTTTACTCTCGAGATCGAAAATTTTGCCTTGAATTTTCGATGTATTTTGTTCACACTTTTGTACACATCCGGTAACTTTTTCGCCTAAATCTCTTTCAGTGTCTGAAACTGCCTTTTTCAACTGTAGTATCCCATGTTGGCATTCGTTTACGATCTCAGTTTTAAGACCGAAAACTTTTTCGTCTGCTTTTGTTTCAACTAGAGGCTCTACTTTCTCTTGGATGTTGAGAATTTCAACATCAAACCTACTGTTAATGTCGTCAATTTCCCCCTGCATAGTATCCATATTTTTATTAATTGTGTCAATTTCAAACTTCGTAGTATTTACTACAGAGTTTAAATTACCCACGTTTTGTTCTACCTGTTCTATTTGTTTACTAATTTTAATTCCTTGTTCTTCGACCTGTGCTTTAAGCTGACCAACTTGTGTTTTAAGCTGCTCGTCAACGTGTGTTTTAAGCTGATCATTCTGTGTTTTCAGCTGCTCACTCTGTGCTGCAATTTGTTTGGTTAATTGTTCAAATAAATCGTTCATGCTTAAAATTTTCACACTGTTTTGTTCTACGGAATCGGTTTATTCCGATCCTATTTCAAAATTTTCTTTCGATTCTTTCTTTATCTGTGGAGAATCAAACATGTCAGTGGATTCGTTCACGTACCCACTATCATCTACAAAGTCATCCTCTACTTCCTGTTTTATTCCTTGCTGTGTTCGAGGCGATCTCGACATTTCAATCTGTTCGTTAACATATTCGTTATATTGTATGTACGCCAATTGTCTACCGCTAACGCCATCTGTTATCTGGCCGTGTAAACTCCTGTCATTGCCAGCCGCATCTTCCATTACGCTCGGCACATCTACTGTTTTCACATTCTTGTCCATACTGAACGCAAATTACACCTCACTACCGTACTTGACGTTCACTGCTATATACTTTACTGAATAATATTGCAATTCGTGCCACTGAACACCCACTGTTCGGTATTCACATTAATTTGTGACCGACAACAACTGGATGTCCTGTCACCGGGAGCTACTTGTAACGTGCGCGTTGGGCACACGATACTCATTAAAGCCTGTACTATGGTAAGTGAGTGGGGTTCACCCTACGAGACAGGATTTTTGTATAGCTATTGACCGCGTGTACCTGAATGGAGGCAAATCAGACTTACACCCACTCTGTAATAACAATGATACATCAAATAAGTCCGAAATGCAACTACACGTCAGTACGGACAAAAGGCAACACAGCAGATGCTACTAATTTGTTAATAATACGGTCGCCAGGCTAATTAGGCATTAACTGAGTTTCTTCAATGTACTAGTTAGCAGATATTCGTGCAAAGCAACAAGTAGTAACACTGTATAATATAGTAGAATTTTAGAACCAGAAAATCTACTGAACTGTTTCACGTTCTGTACTAATATGGAAAAACCATAAATACATAACACTACATTATAATGTATACTATGAAACTTCGTACTGTCTATTGATCTGATTAAAATCGGGCATAGGTTACCCTAGAAACAGCACTTTCGGGTCACACATACAATGTCAATTTTGATAAAGATAAAACACTGATAAATTTTGGCTATTATATTGACTTTAACTTTGCTCGTCAAATCAGTTTAAAACACTTCAGAATTCAAATGAATAAAAAGGGGGGTGGACCCTGAACCTGTTATGATCACTGAATTAAAAAAAAATTTGATTACTGAATTCATTATGCGCTCAAGATTTCCAGTATATGAGTTACAACTCTTGTTATCTTATTTCCTGATTATTTAAATACCTTTTTATCTGTCTGTAAATAATTAAACTTCATTACTAATTCAATATTAAAGTTATCTTCCAACTTTGTCAGACCTTCGTTATTCATTTACTGGTTCATTAACAAAACAGTTCTTTAAACACCATTCTTAGATAGTTAGGTCTGCAGGTAATTGTTATTAACACACAATTTAATTTTTAATTTCGGGACACTCGGATTGCACAACATTTGGAAAGGACCCTATCTAGGTTAGTTGTGAGGCTAATTAAATGATAGGAAAGTTCTGGTAATATTTAAGTTTTTATTGAACAGTATGGAACAAAAGTTGCACTGGTCCATACGAATACAGTACTAAAAGTTTCAACCTGTTTGTATCGATGCAGCGGTTGGCAGGCGGCGAGATGGCGAGGCACAGAGCACACATACTACCACAGCAATGGCTCTTGACGTATCGGCACTTTAATTCTTCTTAGCGTCGCAATACTTTTCCATTTAGTGCCTATGGAATTTTGCCATGCTGTATGGGCGTTGGAACTGCATACCCGAGGCTCAATGAAACTACGTCTTCTAGGAGAGCCTTCTCGCTCCAGAACGTGTTGCTCAGACCAATGCCCGACTCCGACTACTACTGCTGAGCCCGTTGTGCCGTGCAGCGCCCGTGCGCATTTTCCCGCGCTCGCCTGCCATCCACCTTTTACCGCTCCCTTACAGACAGGGTATTCACCCGAGGTTTTGCATTCTACATATCCTAACACATTGCCTACGTATGGACCAGACGCACAGTTACAATTTTAAACATCTTACAACAGTCTCAACATTTGTTACCTTTCAATTCTATTACAATATTGCTTGACAATTGACATAAACATTAATATTCACATTGAAAATTGTTTACAGTTTTCTTAACACAATGGAATGAAACAAGAAAACAAATGAAATCAGAACATTAATTACACTAATTTATCGAAAAATCAGATGGAAAAAAATTTACTTATATGTACAATGGTACAGCGTCGTTGTTGTTACAGGACGTCGAACAGATGTGCAGAACTATAGACCTGCAATGGACGAGGCAATTCTTCGTGCAGTTGACGATAACCCTAATGTCAGCGTCAGAGAAGTTGCTGCTGTACAAGGTAACGTTGACCACGTCACTGTATGGAGAGTGCTACGGGAGAACCAGTTGTTTCCGTACCATGTACAGCGTGTGCAGGCACTATCAGCAGCTGATTGGCCTCCACGGATACACTTCTGCGAATGGTTCATCCAACAATGTGTCAATCCTCATTTCAGTGCAAACGTTCTCTTTACGGATGTGGCTTCATTGCAACGTGATCAAATGGTAAATTTTCACAATCAACGTGTGTGGGCTGACGAGAATCCGCCCGCAATTGTGCAATCACGTCATCAACACAGATTTTCTGTGAACGTTTGGGCAGGCACTGTTGGTGATGTCTTCATTGGGCCCCATGTATTCCACCTACGCTCAGTGGAGCACGTTATCATGATTTCATACGGGATACTCTACCTGTGCTGCAAGAACATGTGCCTTTACAAGTACGACACAACATGTGGTTCATGCACGATGGAGCTCCTGCACATTTCAGTCGAAGTGTTCGTACGCTTCTCAACAACAGATTCGGTGACCGATGGATTGGTAGAGGCGGACCAATTCCATGGCCTCCACGCTCTCCTGACCTCAACCCTCTTGACTTTCATTTATGGGGGCATTTGAAAGCTCTTGTCTACGCAACCCCGGTACCAAATGTAGAGACTCTTTGTGCTCGTATTGTGGACGGCTGTGATGCAATACGCCATTCTCCAGGGCGGCATCAGCGCATCAGGCATTCCACGCGACGGAGGATGGATGCATGTATCTTCGCTAACGGAGGACATTTTGAACATTTCCTGTAACAAAGTGTTTGAAGTCACGCTGGTACGTTCTGTTGCTGTGTGTTTCCATTCCATGATTAATGTGATTTGAAGAGAAGTAATAAAATGAGCTCTAACATGGAAAGTAAGCGTTTCCGGACACATGTCCACATAACATATTTTCTTTCTTTGTGTGTGAGGAATGTTTCCTGAAAGTTTGGCCGTACCTTTGTTGTAACACCCTGTATATACAGAAAATAATAGCGGTGCCATCACAAATCATTGCTGGTTTCTCTGTAACTAGTTTGGTCCGGGTTTTATTGGATGTCGTCTTATTTGATGTTTCATTCTGGACGCTATCCCAGCCATGGTGCTTATCCCTCCATGCTTCTCTCCAACCGCCGGGAAGCCAGGTTTTCCCGACCAAGCTTCCAGAGCATGCGTTTACCTTACCAGCGGTATAAAATTTTCACGCTCACAGCGTCCGCCAATCACTACGGCCTAAACGGTACCGCCATCTATCCATGAGACCGTAATTAGTCACGTGCGGCCTAGAGTGGCCTTCACGCCCTCCTGGCTTTAAAAAACTCGCGCCGGCTCGGATTCGCCTACTCCTGATGTCACAACGGGACACGGTGCACACCACTGTGCCTGTTTTTGAGATTTCGCCTCACAATTGCCGGGTTGTACCGTGTCAGCCCGCAATATGTGAAGAACGTAGGTCATGTAGTAGATAGATCTGAGATGTTTTAGGAATGTTTCTTGTAGCATGATTCAGTACATCGTAAACCTTAACCACGATGTTTATTTCGACATTCTCGGTGACCAAGTGTGGCCCTTTCTTCTACATCTTCGTATTGTAACGCCGGAAATGCATATCTTCCTATTTCCATCTATTGTACCATAATTTTTTCCTTATTTTGTTACCTGTAGATATAACATTTCTGTGTCTTTATATATTGTAATTGTTTTAATATATATATATATATATATATATATATATATATGCATTTATGTCGATGTATAATTGGTTTGTTTTGTAAATATTATTTGTATTTTACGCTGGGTCTTGCCTAGGGAAAACTATGCTATCGAACGAATACATCGATACGTCGTGTGGACAACCGAAGTGTTTAGGATCTTTGGTAGTGTTAACTCTGCCGCGTGGAGCGCGGGCAGAGCAGAGCAGAGAGGGAGTCTGGTTGGAGTAGTGCGATTGAGCAGGTGTGTTGTGTGACGCTCCCGCAAGTTGCCGGGCTTTCGGGGTTTGGCAGCATGTAATTGCGATCGACTGGCTATGGTAGTTTCTAGCACGGTGTCGCGGACGGGAAGCATTAGCTGGCACACATCAAGAGCCCGTTTCGCCTGGTGACCGTGTCGAGAAGAAGGCGCGCCAGCATCCAGCTTCTGCAACAGCGACGGCCGACAATGAGTGACTGTCACCTCCTCGATCGGCGACTTCAAACCTTCAATCAACCAACAAGGAAGACTAAAAGCACGTAAAGTTTCAGAACTGTATGGCAGACCTCAGCTTTTAAAATTCTTGCATCACAAAATTACAGCAACTTAGCATGAACCTTTGTTGCTCATTGTCCCAATTGCATTGCCAAGCAGGATCCCTTCCTTTTCCGAAATGAACAAGAGTGTCGTTGAAATTCAAACGCCAGCATTAAAGTACAATCATTCCATTTCACTGCTTTAATTTCAAAGTTCAGTTAAAGTATTCATAGCTGGCTACAATATTTGGATTACACAAGCACAAATTATGACTGCGAGTTATGTTACCATATTTTAGCTTACCTGTGACTACAGTTCAGCTTGGTTCGTACTAAATTTTACTATTGTTAATTGTTCAAAATCATTAAATTCAAGTTCAAAGTTAAATCTCTTATTTCTAAATTGCGTAGATTCAAGTTGCTTTTGAAATGATTGTTGAGGTAGTCCAAGACTAACCGTATTTTACTGAATTTCAATATGCTTCAGAAACAAAGTTCACTATTAATTTCAGTCACTAAATTAACTCTCAAGTTTCCGGTTTTATTAATTCTTTTGCTAAATTAAGTCAGAGTGTAGCGAAATTTATTACTTCTGACAAACTTTCAGTTTTCACACTACACGTGTCAACCTTCAGTTGCCACGCTTCTAGTGCTAATTATATGTGTAATAACCTTTCTTTTTCAGTTACTATAGTAATTGTCCTTAGGACTGGCGACCGTAATTTCCCCCAAATCTCAAATATCTAATTACCGCTGGTTAATTGTTGACGTAACGGCCGCACATTTACTTTCCTTATTAACTTTACCCCTTTTCAAAATTAATTTCCACCAGTTTCATTTGCATTTTTCCTTTCATTTAGATGTAACCCTTTCCTCCCTCTTTACCGACAGATTAACTTCGAGGACGATTGCTTTCCCAAATTTCCATTAGGTACACGCGGTTCAATTTTTCACTGTCATTAAGGTCGATAAGTGAGGGGGAGGTTACAGTATGATTATCCTGTGTGCACTGCCGTATTCCAACATGACAACTAACGTGTTCACAGGGTTTGTGGGGTGGCGGGAAAATAATCAAAATTGTCATTACTTTGTTATGTTGTTATGAAAAGACATTTAATTTGTCTGTGTGTGCTTTATACCTACCTTCGCCGTTTAAATGAGCTTGAAATCTATTTTTGCGGTCTGGCTGAAAGCGATGAAGAAACATACTGTAAATAATTTCCACTTTGCACATTACTCTTTGTGCTCATTGAAAGAAAATGTTCCTACTTGCTATTTACTCAGCTGGTTAAGAAATTATGACTGTAAATAAAAGTTCTTGCGTTTAGCTGATTGATATAAAGTTCACGCACACCAAATATGTCTTAATTCCGATTAGTATCAGTGTTGGAAACAGCACTACTAACAAGAGTTCAGAGGCGGCCACTACGAAAAGTGCCAAATAAAATGCTTTATTGACCTGACTTCTAACCACCAAAGGTTAATTGCTCGCCTTAAAAGTGAAAAATCATCTCGCCACATTTCACGCGGTTTTGTCAACATTACGACTGACGCACAAACCGTTTCTTCCGTAAAATCTAAGCGATCCAGAACGGTTTACAGTCCTCCCGAGTTCACTTCCGACTTCTACCGAAAACGCTATTGGTAGCTGCGCGGCTCTGACGTCATCCAAGGTGCAGCGCAAACAGGCGTTTTACTGAGGCGGACAGACTGATATCTCGGTGCGAAGTGTCTCTCTCCAACGGCCTCTCTGGCAGTATTTATGTATGGGTGCAGCGGATCACCGAACGGAACATCTGCTGTCAACCGCCCTAGACACAGGTAGCACTATCTAAATGGTCGCTTTCTCGCAGACATATTAATCAATATCTCTGTCGCTCAACAATTTTCAGTCTTCTTAATTTTTATATAAATAGGGTTCAGTTTGATTTAGTTACTGACAAAAACTTAGCTCAACTGCAGTTAAACATTGCCGGCTTGAATTTTAGAACGAACCGACAGTAGAACATGAACTCTCAACTGCCTCTTTAAGATTCCTTGTAACTGTAGTTATTCCGCCGGCCGTAGTGGACGTGCGGTTAGAGGCGCTACAGTGTGGAACCGCGTGACCGCTACGGTCGCAGGTTCGGATCCTGCCTCGGGCATGGATGTGTGTGATGTCCTTAGGTTAGTTAGGTTTAAGTAGTTCTAAGTTCTAGGGGACTGATGACCTCAGAAGTTAAGTCCCATAGTGCTCAAAACCATTTGAACCATTTTTTTGTAATTATTCCCAATACAATCCTGAAACTTGGTACAGATGTATTGTTTCCTGAATATAATCGAGTGCTGTAATTATAACTTTCTATTACAAATGCAAATGATACTTAACCTATCATGAATAAGGACGTTTGCGTTTCAGGTTTGATGATTAGTAAATAACTTATAAATGATAGAGGTAGCTTATTGGTGTCATTATATATATATATATATATATATATATATATATATATATATATATATATCCACCACCAAAAACTAGAAAGCTAAAATTTGGTCAGGAAATGCAAATGTATGTTACAATGAAAAGTTGGAAATCCTTACTTGATCAGAGCAATATTTTGGCCAATATCGCTGTTTTTATGAAAAACTGAAGGCGCTAAGTATTAGACTGAGAAAGATGAAATTTGTATCGAATCTCAGTTACATGTAAGGTATATATATATACTTACTTACTTATCGCGAATGGACCCAGAAGGATCACGCAAAGCTTTCTGACGTCTGTTGTCCCAAGCATATTGCAACAAACGGTGTATTTCTATCGCTGCTCGTTTAGTTTTTATTGCCGTTTCAAATATACCGGTCATTTTTGAAACACCCTGTATATATATATATACGGGACGAGCTCAGGAACAAAATAAGAATCTGGTTGTGTTCTTCAGTGACTTTCAGTGTTCGACCCTCGGTGGCCAGCTAAAATGAAGAGGGAGATTTTGTCATGTCATTCTCAAAGGGTGGCGATATAATGTTTATAATGAAAATGTCTACACTGGTCCCTTCTCTCAACACATGATAACACAATGTTATACGCAGGTCCGTGATAGCAACAAACCGAAAACTCACAGACTTAAGAAGCAAATCTCACTCACCGTGAGCGCTTGTACATCGTACCACGAGGAAAGAAATCGATTTCGACTAGGCATATGAACCCATCGCTCGCCCGATGTCACTTAGCCAATAAGTTCATACGACTCTTTACTTCTTCTTTCCGAAACCAACGATTTGCCATACTTTGAAATTAAATCAAAGAAAGAAATTCTGACCTCAGGCTGTGCTGTTTTACACATTACAAAAAAGTCAGTTTAAGAAAAATCTTTAGCACATTTCTAGTTTTAATTGTTCTCACGTGAGGGCCGAATTAACAGTAAATACGCTCTGACGAGCTGTAGCAAGGCCCCACAACTGGTTGCAGAAGTCTTAGGCAGATTCTTAAGAACACTTCGGTAGTCAGTTGTTGTACAGGATGGACCAAGTAACTCTGACGAGGATAATGCTGATACGATTGATACGCAAGTGACGCTTGTTAAAAGGCAGGAGAATCCAAGCTTCCCGACGAACTTTCACTTGTAGATTTCTGCGAGTGGTTTCTGAGTAAAGTGCAAATAGGATTTTGGGATCTTCAGTTTCATTTCTCCATATGAGGACTGATTTATCCCGTCGTGGTGTGTGAACTTACAGAACGTGAGCCATTATCCGTCAGAAGATCGTTATCAATACATGGAGACCCACTGCACAGTCTGCTGTCCGAATCGTAACACGAGTCTTTCCCCATACTGTTACAGCTAACTGGTATGTCAAGAAACTGATAATCCGTATGTGGATCAACTCATAGAAGATGAATGAGTGTATGGATATATTCGGTGAGACGGAGCAGCAACACACACAGCCTGTCATGAGTGCGTGCGGTGTTCAGCGATGATACGCAGCAGAGGCAGTGCAATATTCCGGTCTCCTCCATCGCCTGATTACTCCCTCTGCGATTTTCACCTGTGCGACAAATTGAAGGGTCAGGAGTAACCGGATAATCCTCACACAACTGAAGAACTGCAAAAGAACACTCAAAAGGTGTTGATGGTATCCATCAGGCAGAACTGCAACACATGTCCCTCAATATAATAAAATGGGTACAGCGCTGCATCGCTGTTTCCAGCATCTTTTTGAGGTGTCCGTCAAAATTCCCACGACAGTCCTATTGTAAACATCTTCTGCGCCAGTTTTATTTTGCTCACCCTGTAGAAATTAGAAAGATTAGAAAGTTTGTTGTATTTTTATGGGGTGTAACAACGGAACCGCAAATTATACACTCCTGGAAATTGAAATAAGAACACCGTGAATTCATTGTCCCAGGAAGGGGAAACTTTATTGACACATTCCTGGGGTCAGATACATCACATGATCACACTGACAGAACCACAGGCACATAGACACAGGCAACAGAGCATGCACAATGTCGGCACTAGTACAGTGTATATCCACCTTTCGCAGCAATGCAGGCTGCTATTCTCCCATGGAGACGATCGTAGAGATGCTGGATGTAGTCCTGTGGAACGGCTTGCCATGCCATTTCCACCTGGCGCCTCAGTTGGACCAGCGTTCGTGCTGGACGTGCAGACCGCGTGAGACGACGCTTCATCCAGTCCCAAACATGCTCAATGGGGGACAGATCCGGAGATCTTGCTGGCCAGGGTAGTTGACTTACACCTTCTAGAGCACGTTGGGTGGCACGGGATACATGCGGACGTGCATTGTGCTGTTGGAACAGCAAGTTCCCTTGCCGGTCTAGGAATGGTAGAACGATGGGTTCGATGACGGTTTGGATGTACCGTGCACTATTCAGTGTCCCCTCGACGATCACCAGTGGTGTACGGCCAGTGTAGGAGATCGCTCCCCACACCATGATGCCGGGTGTTGGCCCTGTGTGCCTCGGTCGTATGCAGTCCTGATTGTGGCGCTCACCTGCACGGCGCCAAACACGCATACGACCATCATTGGCACCAAGGCAGAAGCGACTCTCATCGCTGAAGACGACACGTCTCCATTCGTCCCTCCATTCACGCCTGTCGCGACACCACTGGAGGCGGGCTGCACGATGTTGGGGCGTGAGCGGAAGACGGCCTAACGGTGTGCGGGACCGTAGCCCAGCTTCATGGAGACGGTTGCGAATGGTCCTCGCCGATACCCCAGGAGCAACAGTGTCCCTAATTTGCTGGGAAGTGGCGGTGCGGTCCCCTACGGCACTGCGTAGGATCCTACGGTCTTGGCGTGCATCCGTGCGTCGCTGCGGTCCGGTCCCAGGTCGACGGGCACGTGCACCTTCCGCCGACCACTGGCGACAACATCGATGTACTGTGGAGACCTCACGCCCCACGTGTTGAGCAATTCGGCGGTACGTCCACCCGGCCTCCCGCATGCCCACTATACGCCCTCGCTCAAAGTCCGTCAACTGCACATACGGTTCACGTCGACGCTGTCGCGGCATGCTACCAGTGTTAAAGACTGCGATGGAGCTCCGTATGCCACGGCAAACTGGCTGACACTGACGGCGGCGGTGCACAAATGCTGCGCAGCTAGCGCCATTCGACGGCCAACACCGCGGTTCCTGGTGTGTCCGCTGTGCCGTGCGTGTGATCATTGCTTGTACAGCCCTCTCGCAGTGTCCGGAGCAAGTATGGTGGGTCTGACACACCGGTGTCAATGTGTTCTTTTTTCCATTTCCAGGAGTGTATTTTACCTTCAGTTCTCATAACATACTGGCCGTGCTGGCTCGGATCGATCGCTTGATCGCCACAGCCGTGTGGAATTTTTGACGGTTCGTCTCATGCGGCGCTTCCACAAGCACCTGGGTAGGCAGTTGCAGACTGTTGGCGAAGGCGGAAAGTGCACCTAGGGGCTTGAGGTCTGTCCACCGCCGTTAAGCCCTAACATATTAAACTCTACTTTTTCGGGTGGAGACCTGATCTGTACGAGGGCGGTGTTTTGACCAATTGCGGTGCGATGGTACACTCTGGAAATTTGCATGAGCTGAGATTGTGGAGTGCCCTTTCGCTATTGAGTCATCAACTATTACGGTGAGTTTGTTACTGTAAACTGTGTGCTTGCCGCGTTAACGTCATGGTGTTCCGACCAGTTTCCTCTAAACCCTATTGCTGTGTTTGTTGTCTGTTGGCGTTCATTCCGAAGGAAGTTACAACGCCCTCAGTGGCATTGTAGCGATAAGGAAGCGACTCTGCCTTACTTCTCTGGTTTTTGTGTCACTGACCTGGTGTCTTGCTGCTTCGGTAGTTCGTCCCACGTTGCACAGTAGCAGCGCTCAGGCGCCAGGTTCAATGTAGGTGATTCGGAAGTGGAGTTTTTCGGGGTGCCAGTTGTTAAATGTCAACAACGATTTGTACTATACTCGTTTTAATAAAGTAAATACTTTGACACACACTTCACAGAATTTCCAATATAGCGGCTCTTGGCTACGCCGTTATTCAACCCTTTACAACACATTAACGCCTTTCTGACTTTCCATAATCGTGATACACACTGCCCACGACACGTGGCGTTCACAGATAACTAACCTTGACTTTATCTCATGCTTCACAGCTGGAATATTCCTCGCGACCGTTCTTTTAGCGCCGTCCCGGTTACTCTACCGTGCTTTTTGAGTGTCTCCTCGCTACTAACTCGCCCTGTCTTCCCGAAGGACAAGAAAGACTCCACTTTTCTTCCTCAGCCAATAAGGACACCTCTCTCGTTTCCTACACACACACACACACACACACACACACACACACACACACACACATCAAATGCCGGACGAAGTGGCCGTGCGGTTAAAGGCGCTGCAGTCTGGAACCGCAAGACCGCTACGGTCGCAGGTTCGAATCCTGCCTCGGGCATGGATGTTTGTGATGTCCTTAGGTTAGTTAGGTTTAACTAATTCTAAGTTCTAGGGGACTAATGACCTCAGCAGTTGAGTCCCATAGTGCTCAGAGCCATTTGAACCATTTGAACCACACATCAAATGTACATGTAGCCTGGCTGCTACTGAGCATTCCCGATTGCAAAAATATGCGTAATACTTGGCTTAAACACTTGAAGGGAAGGCATGTACGCATTACAAAGTGAAGCTCATTTCAGTGATGAAGCTTACTTTAATGAGAGACTCCCTTCCAATGCGGTTTTTATGGACAACTATCTGTAAAATAATTTTTGGCGTAATAGTCTTGTCTTCCATTTACAAACAGTGAAGTGAAGAGCTGCCTTTTTCACTGCAATTATTACAGACAGGCATTTGCAAAAGATTTTTGGGCGCTGCGAGTTTATCTGGTATGATAGTGAAAACAGCGAACTTCATTTCAACAAGAGGTATTGTTTCAGTGTAGTTATTACGGACAATCATTGCGTAAAATAATTTTTGGGTACTGAAACCTTGTCTCGTCGCCTAGTACTGTTATTCTGACGTTAGCCATTTGTTAAAGACTGTATAACCCACTGTAATTTTTACTTGGCATATACTGATCGTTTGCTTATCACCATTGTAGTCATTGGGCAGATGTTTTTACTAATTTGTATTGCGGTTGCAAGTTGTTATGTACCAGAACATGTCCTTCATTTGCTGAAAAACAGTGCACTGTTATTAGCTTTTAAGATTAGTTTTTAGTCTGTTGCTGTTGGCCTTGTGTGGGACTCGCGCATATAACAGTACGGCCGTTGAGTGACGGGTCTGTATCACCGATACCGTCCTTTCTTATCACCGCCTGCAGCGGTGTTTGAGTTGTATTCAAGTAAATTTGCTTTATTCTAAACCTACGTCACCAATGGGGGTAACGCACTTGCTGTATATTTACTACCAGTTTGTGGTGAATTTTAATGGCATTGTTTAAATTTTATAGCCACAGTCATTCCAAAGGGTCTCGTCCGAAATATGGAGGGGGCTCTGCAGGCGGGGAATCGGACGCACTGGCTGCAGCAGCTGCAAATAGTGGCACGTGTCCGCACCAATGACGCCTGCTGCCTGGCTTTTGTGGCCAAATGGTTCAAATGGTTCAAATGGCTCTGAGCACTATGGGACTTAGACTTATGAGTTCATCAATCCCCTAGAACTTAGAACTACTTAAACCTAACTAACCTAAGGACATCACACACATCCATGACCGAGGCAGGAGTCGAACCTGCGACCGCAGCGGTCGCGCGGTTCCAGACTGTAGCGCCTAGAACCGCTCTGCCACTCCGGCCGGCGTTGTGGCCATGCTCGGCACCTTTCGCCGGATGGCTGATTTGGTGAAAGCAACTTGTATCGCATGCACGGTGGTCAAAGATGAGTATTTGTAGCATCGTATCCAGGGTCGATCATGGTCCTCTGGTTTGAAGCAGAGTGGAAGGTCTGAACCAGAGACTCAGACGATCTGTGACGGCATCGGGTGGAAATTTCTCAACAACCGCTATGTTGGAGAATTTTAAGATTCCCCTAAATACACTCATGCTCATAAAGGAAGGATAATGATGATACATGGTGAAACAACGCTCTGGTGGGTGATTTGCGGGTTTAAATCACCCCGTGGTATGACCATGCGGTGCATCTGACCTGCAGTCGTCGCACGGTGGCGCTGGCAGCAGTCCACATACGCAGAGGAGTGTTGGTGCATGTCAGAGTACGGTTCAAATGGCTCTGAGCACTATGGGACTTAACTTCTGTGGTCATCAGTTCCCTAGAACTTAGAACTACTTAAACCTAACTAACCTAAGGACATCACACACATCCATGCCCGAGGCAGGATTCGAACCTGCGACCGTAGCAGTCGCGCGGTTCCGGACTGAGCGCCTTAACCGCTGTCAGAGTATGGTGCAGCGAGTAAGTGTACAGACGTTTTCAGACGTGCTAATGGTGACTGTGTGTTGAAAATGGTGCAAAGAACACATATTGATGACATTATGAGGGGTAGGATACTACGGCGACTGGAGGCTGGTCAAACACAGCAGATCGTAGCACGGGCCCTCCGTGCCACAAAGTGTGATCTCAAGATTATGGTAACGATTCCAGCGGACAGGAAACGTATCCAGGTGCTACAGTACGGGACGTCCACAGTATACAACACCACAAGAAGACCGGTATCTCACCATCAGTGCCCGCAGACGGCCACGGAGTACTGCAGGTAGCCTTGCTCGGGACCTTAGCGCAGCCACTGGAACAGTTGTCTCCAGACACACAGTCTACAGACGACTGAACAGACAGGGTTTATTCGCCTGGAGACCTGCAAGGTGCATTCCACTGACCCCTGCTCACAGGAGAGCCCATAAAGCTTGGTATCAAGAACACAGTACATGGTCATTGGAACAGTGGTCACATATTTCGTTCACGGACGAGTCCAGGTATGAGCAGTGATTCTCGCAGGGGTTTTCATCTGGCGTCAATCAGGAACCAGATACCAACCCCGTTAATGTCCTTGAAAGGGGCCTGTGTGGAGGTCACGGTTTGATGGTGTGGAGTGGGATTATGATTGGTGCACGTACAACTCTGCATGTCTTTCACAGAGGAACTGTAACAGGTCAGGTGTATCGGGACGTAATTTTGCACCAGTATGTCCACCTTTTCAGGGGTGCAATGGGTCCCATCTTCCTCCTGATGGATGATAACACACGACCTGTAGGGAAGCAGCCTACTCATGCCGTAGTAAATTCACATCAGTCTTTCCATTGTGTGCCAGCCAGTCCGCTGTAACTAGCTCTGACGTCATAAATGTTGCGCAATACTTTAAAAATCAAGCAAATAACCTAAAACATTTCTTGCATGTCAGGAGTAGTACTAAATTAATGTGTGTTGAATATCAGTTCGATAACTTTAGCCATTTTCGAAATTTGGACGTTTTTCTGTAAAAATCATTGGCGCAACAGAAAAGAGCTAGAGAGTTGAAAAGTTATAATTAGATTCATCTTTCATAATTATTTAATAAAAACAGTCTTCTGGATCTCACAAATTAAGATTTTAGTGGAAATTCATGATTTTCTGGTTTTCGTCTTAAAACTTATGGAAGCAAGATATATTAAGTAGCTAATAAATAAGGCTAGGATGTTTATATTTAAGTAGAATGGAGATCCGCTATCACCATAAGGATGTGAGGAGTTTCATTTGAATACCTATAAAACTATAGCGATAGCGTATCTCCAAAGGGCCAGTTCAGAGCTCATCTACTGCATGCAGTGTAATTAAATTAATTCTCTCGCCCAAAATATTTAACTTAGCCACGTCAAAATTTTATCATCAATACTTACCTGCGTGCTGAATGCACATTTAAATTAAGAGCTTCATCGGCCATCAGCAAGAGAAGCTATGATTTATTAGGTAACTTAAAGTGGTGCATTACTAGCCCAGCGGCTAGTCGGGAGAGCCGATTTGATCAGGCGTTCCGTTTGCCGTCCGCACCGCGGCTTTATATATAAGAACGCTGCGCGAGGAAGCAAGGCCCCAGTTCTCTCCAGACGCTGAATAGCACGCCATCTGTGTCAGGAGTCGCGTCGCGTCGGTATCATTGCTACAAACAGCCTCGGATGCCGTATTAAGTTACTCGAGATACGCGTGACCATGAAATCATTTGCGAGTGAAGTGTTAATTCTGGGTTGACTTTAATTATCGATTTTCAGTTTGCGTATGGTCGTATTTTCACGTGCCGCCGCGGGACAAACATTCTACCATTATTTAGCGTGGCGTTTGATGAACCTTATCATCAAATTATGGCGAGCATTAATTTAAACATTTAATTTGGACATTTATAGTTGCATCAGCGCATTAGACTCTGAACTGCTCTGTTAGTTAGATTGTGTGAATTCTTTTTTTTTCATCTGTGACTTTCAGAATATACTCAACTATTTTAGAAAATCGTTTTTGATTATGAATCCCAGACAATCTCCTAATTCCTCAGAGCTATAAGCTGTAACTATAAGTGTATTCTCAGATGAAGTGGGCACTAGGAATTCTAATTATAGGCTTCACGTTTTGCTAATCACTTTCTGGTTGCCAATATTGTAGTTAGAGAGCCAGTGTTGAGAACGGCAAAAGACAGCATAAATAATAGGAACATTTAACATCAATCATTTCCACCCGCCGCCCCACAGACCCCACCAAGCTGCAATCGTGGAGGAGTACCTTGAAACTATAGATGTCAGACGAAAGGAGTGGCGTGCCTGTTCTCCAGACCTAAACCCCATCGAGCACGTCTGGGATGCTCTCGGTCTACTTATCGCTGCACGTCTTTAAACCCCTACGACACTTCAGGAGCTTCGGCAGTCACTGGTGCAAGAATGGGAGGCTATACCCCAGCAGCTGCTCGACCACCTGATCCAGAGTATGCCAACCTGTTGTGCGGACTGTGTACGTGTGCATGGTGGTCATATCCCATACTGATGTCGGGGTACATGCGCAGGAAACAGTGGCGTTTTGTAGCACACGTGTTTCGGGACGGTTTTCTCAACTTATCACCAATACCGTGGACTTACAGATCTGTGTTGTTTGTATTCCCTATGTGCCTGTGCTATTAGCGCCAGTTTTGTGTAGTGCCACGTTGTGTGGCACCACATTCTGCAGTTATCCTTAATTTATGAGCATGAGTGTAGATCAAGTGCGTAGCACACGCAGGAAGCAACTACTAGGGTAGTGTAGTACGTTTGGAGTGCTCATGCGAGTTTTATAAGTTGGAGAAACCGTCACCCCCTTGGGATCAGACACGAACTGCCTACCGAAATCGAAGTCACATCAGCCACTGCGATCTCAGGGAATGCTCGTCCTCTCAGATCATAATATGGAAAATGTTAATATGATATTAGTAAACTTGAGAGGCACCCGTGGTAAGATCCTAGAATTGGCATCGCCGATTGAAGGTTACAATCCTGAGATAGTATTAAGAACAGAAATTTGGTTGGAGCCACAAGTGAATAGCAAAGGAATCCTAAGTACAGATTGGAATATTCATCGCAAGGTGTCGGCGTGTTTATTACAGTAAAGAATTCGATAATATCAGCGAGGTTATCGCGGATTTCGAATGTGAATTAGTCTGGGTGAAGCTCAGCATCAACTGTCGGTCAGATACTTTTTTAGACCGCCTGGGTCGGGAGCTTTAGTGGTAGAGCGTTTCGGAGAGAACTTGCAAAACAGCGTTAGTAATTTTCGTGATCACGCCGTTGTAATAGGGGTGACTTCAACTTGCCAGATGTAGATTGTTAGAGTCGTGCTATTGAAACTAGTGCCAGAGACAGGGATTATTGTGAATGTCTTGTCCGAAAATTACTTCGAGTAGATAGTTAAAGAACCAACTCTTGAAGGGAGTCTTAGACCTCGTAGCAACAAAGGGAATGAATGAGAAATCTGTCCGCAACATCTCTTGCAGCTCACGTCACGTGATTTTGGGAAGGCTCATGTTAGTCCGTATAACAGCGTGTTTTGAGTGGTTACTTTGCTGCTACAGAGAGTTTACCTTCTGAAGTAGCGTGAAACTTTGCGCACTAGTTTTACAGATATCTTAGCAATTTCGAGGTGGGAACTGAGGTAGGCTGAAAGCTGTGAAGAGCAGTGATACTGTGCTTTTTCACAGTAGTATCATACACTCCTGGAAATGGAAAAAAGAACACATTGACACCGGTGTGTCAGACCCACCATACTTGCTCCGGACACTGCGAAAGGGCTGTACAAGCAATGATCACACGCACGGCACAGCGGACACACCAGGAACCGCGGTGTTGGCCGTCGAATGGCGCTAGCTGCGCAGCATTTGTGCACCGCCGCCGTCAGTGTCAGCCAGTTTGCCGTGGCATACGGAGCTCCATCGCAGTCTTTAACACTGGTAGCATGCCGCGACAGCGTCGACGTGAACCGTATGTGCAGTTGGCGGACTTCGAGCGAGGGCGTATAGTGGGCATGCGGGAGGCCGGGTGGACGTACCGCCGAATTGCTCAACACGTGGGGCGTGAGGTCTCCACAGTACATCGCTGTTGTCGCCAGTGGTCGGCGGAAGGTGCACGTGCCCGTCGACCTGGGACCGGACCGCAGCGACGCACGGATGCACGTCAAGACCGTAGGATCCTACGCAGTGCCGTAGGGGACCGCACCGCCACTTCCCAGCAAATTAGGGACACTGTTGCTCCTGGGGTATCGGCGAGGACCATTCGCAACCGTCTCCATGAAGCTGGGCTACGGTCCCGCACACCGTTATTCCGTCTTCCGCTCACGCCCCAACATCGTGCAGCCCGCCTCCAGTGGTGTCGCGACAGGCGTGAATGGATGGACGAATGGAGACGTGTCGTCTTCAGCGATGAGAGTCGCTTCTGCCTTGGTGCCAATGATGGTCGTATGCGTGTTTGGCGCCGTGCAGGTGAGCGCCACAATCAGGACTGCATACGACCGAGGCACACAGGGCCAACACCCGGCATCATGATGTGGGGAGCGATCTCCTACACTGGCCGTACACCACTGGTGATCGTCGAGGGGACACTGAATAGTGCACGGTACATCCAAACCGTCATCGAACCCATCGTTCTACCATTCCTAGACCGGCAAGGGAACTTGCTGTTCCAACAGGACAATGCACGTCCGCATGTATCCCGTGCCACCCAACGTGCTCTAGAAGGTGTAAGTCAACTACGCTGGCCAGCAGGATCTCCGGATCTGTCCCCCATTGAGCATGTTTGGGACTGGATGAAGCGTCGTCTCACGCGGTCTGCACGTCCAGCACGAACGCTGGTCCAACTGAGGCGCCAGGTGGAAATGGCATGGCAAGCCGTTCCACAGGACTACATCCAGCATCTCTACGATCGTCTCCATGGGAGAATAGCAGCCTGCATTGCTGCGAAAGGTGGATACACACTGTACTAGTGCCGACATTGTGCATGCTCTGTTGCCTGTGTCTATGTGCCTGTGGTTCTGTCAGTGTGATCATGTGATGTATCTGACCCCAGGAATGTGTCAATAAAGTTTCCCCTTCCTGGGACAATGAATTCACGGTGTTCTAATTTCAATTTCCAGGAGTGTAGCTCAGATTCCTCTATATCTATGGTGTAGCGGTAACGGAATAAGAAGAGACAACCCACAATTTTCTTACTTTTTCTGTTGCACTTATTCATATCAGAGTACCTGTTCTAATTAATTACGTTACATTGACACTGTAGACTGTGCCGAAGTGACACGAAAAAAACAACTCATTTGGAACAATGAAATTGTTACAATAAATATGGTCAGCGATTTGTACCACCCACTTCAGTGTGTCTTTATTTACCCTTCCGTTTTTTATAGAAGAGTAAAATATTTATAACATTTTTTCGCCATATCATCAGAAATGTAAAACCAAACACTATACACAAAAAATAAAAAAAATGCAGCATCGATTCTCGAATTTTGATCTGATAAAAGAAGTGATAGCCCACAACATTTCTTTTACATTTTCTATGGCACTGATTCATATTGTCGAATCAGTTCTATTTAATTACGTTGCAATGACTTGGGAAACTGTCTCATTTAGAAATACTTAGCTACACACTATGGTTTGAGAACCTATATAAACAGGAGGAAATTTTGTCTGCTTATTAACATAAAACCAATACGTATACACTGACTGCCAGTTTACTCAAACAAACTTGCAAATCTGTATAGCACATTTATCGTAAACACATGGCTATAAGACGGCAGGAATTATCTCTACAATAAAAGACTTCATTCAACATATAAAGTGCCTCATATCGATATGACATTTACAATTATACATTTGCTGTGCATACCTATGAAATATAACTGGTCGTCCTTCTGCATACCTCTCTCTACATACGTAGCAACGACAATACTGCACCATAACTGTTACTAAAACATAACAGAAATGTACATAAAACAAGGCGAATACGTGTAATATTAAATGTTCTCTATTCCCACAAATTGTAGACAGGCATCGTCGCTTCAAAATCGCGTGACTACCTCGGTTTGATGTGGAGAATATATGCAGTAGGCTATGCTCACTCCATCGATATACATACTCTATGCTAGCAACCACCAAGACATTCTTCATTACGTCTTCGACGGTTATCGATATGCTGCGCGTTGATAGATAACCAGCAGCGCCTGGCATATGTAACAGTCCCACAGGAGGCACTGTGAACAGCGATGTTACTGACTTCTTATTTAATTTTAATTCACTTTTTATTCCATTTGATTTCATAGTGTAAACTCAAAATAACCAACTCAGTAGCAATAGATAACACCTACATAGGCTTTCACAGTTATTTTCCAGTTAATTATTTGCCAGTTAATTTTCAAGCAGTACTTCACAGCAACCAGCTAGACGTAATTCATTACAGCGTAACCTCTTTGACACCTATCGATGCTGCACGTTGCTAAGTAACCAATAGAGTCCTGAATATGCAGGTGATATAGCATAGGGCAGTGCGTTAGCTATGTTGGTTGGCTGATTTTGGGGAAGGAGACCAGACAGCGTGGTCATCGGTCTCATCGGATTAGGGAAGGATGGGGAAGGAAGTCGGCCGTGCCCTTTCAGAGGAACCATCCCGGCATTAGCCTGGAGTGATTTAGGGAAATCACGGAAAACCTAAATCAGGACGGCCGGACGCGGGATTGAACCGTCGTCCTCCCGAATGCGAGTCCAGTGTCTAACCACTGCGCCACCCCGCTCGGTGTCGTTAGCTATGTAATTAACGTTTTAATACGCTATATTTTACAATGTAAATGAAAATAAGCAATTTAACAGTATTACATAACATCTACATTACCTTTAACAACTATTTCTGTGCGACAATTAACTTATAAGCAACACTTTAGAGCAACCACCTAGACATACTTCATTACATTGTAACATCTTTGACGGTTGTTGACATGCTGCACGTTACCGGAAGATATTCTGTTCACGCAGATGGCTCCGTAGACGACAGTGCAATAGCAATGTTGTTAGCTTCTTACTTTACGTTAATTTTCGTTCTACTGCGTTATATTTTACAGTCTAAGCTTAAAACAAGCAACCAAATCCGATATTATAATTAAATACGATAAACAAGCTGCTGTCAAAAATTTTGTAGACATGTTGTACGTGTTGCTAACAAGGGAACCTCCCCGTCGCACCCCCCTCAGATTTAGTTATAACTTGGCACAGTGGATAGGCCTTGATAAACTGAACACAGATCAATTGAGAAAACAGGAAGAAGTTGTGTGGAACTGTAAAAAAATAAGCAAAATATACAAACTGAGTAGTCCTTGGGCTACATACGCAACATCAAGGAGAACGTGGGCTGAGAAGCGCCGTGGTCCTGTGGTAGCGTTAGCAGCTGCAGAACGAGAGGTCCTTGGTTCAAGTCTTCCCACGAGTGAAAATTTTACTTTCTTTATTTTTGCATAGTTATTATCTGTCCGTTCGTTCATTGACGTCTCTGTTCACTGTAATAAGTTTAGTGTCTGTGTTTTGCGACCGCATCGCAAAACCGTGCGATTAGTAGACGAAAGGACGTGCCTCTCCAATCGGAACCGAAAACATTTGATCGCAAGGTCATAGGTCAACCGATTCCTCCACAGGAAAACACATCTGATATATTCTATATGACACTGGTGACGGCATGTGCGTCACATGACAGGAATATGTTGTCGACCCACCTAACTTGTTCACTTGGCGAATGGGTAAAAAGATTCTTCTACCTTGCCCGATTTATGTTTTCTTGTGGATGTGATAATCACTCTCAAAAAAGTGATGAAAACATAAGAGTTTGTCACATAAACTGAAAATAAAAAATTAAAGTTTCTACTCGACGGAAGATTTGAACCAAGGACCTTTCGTTCCGCAGCTGCTCACGTTACCACGAGACCACGGCGCTACTGCGTTCGCAGTGTCCTTGATGTTGCCTATCTTCCCATGAAATACTCAGTTTGTATATTTTGCTTATTTTTTCACAGTTCCACACAACTTCTTCCTGTTTTCTCGATTGATCTGTGTTCAGTTTTTCAAGGCCTATCCACTGTGCCAACTTATAACTAAATCTGAAGGGGTTGCGATGGGGAGGTTCCCTTGTAAGTAAGCAGTTGGGCCTTATACATACAGGGGATAGGCAAAAGAATGTGAACACTTGTACTTACTTGGGAATGGTTTATTTACAAACGGTTCGATCCCCATTTGCCCGTAATATAGTTAATATAGTTGCGATTCTTCTTGGAACAGTGGCATCTAGTGATTATATAGTCTCCAGTGAAATGTTGTGCCACTCTTCGATCAGAACCTGTTCTAACTCTTGTAGTGACGAGGAAGGCGGAAATCTGCTGCTGAGTCTGCGGTCCAGTATGACCAACAAGGGACTGTGCTGTCCAGGGAAGACGCTCAGTTCAGTCGCATGCTCCTCATACAACGACAGTGCTGTCCTGGTTGTGTGAATGGGTGCATTATTGTCCTGAAATATGGCATCATTGTTGGGGAACAACATTTGAATTATGGGGTGCACCCGATCACCTAAAATGTTCATATAATCGTTGGCTGTAACACGGCCTTTGGAAGTAATGATGGGACCAGCAGGACAGCATGCTATGGCTGCCCTCACCAACACATTTCCACCTCCATGTTTAACCGTTGGAATCAAGGAATCATGATTGTAGGCTTATTTTGGCATTCTCCAAATATAAACCCGGCCCTATAACGAAAATGTTGACTAGTCGGACCATATGACTTATTTCCATTGATTAGGCGTCCATGATTTATGCTCCTGACACTATATTTTACGCTTCTCTGCGTTGGTTGTCGTCACTGATGCTTTCGATATAGCAACTCGTCCGTGAATGTTCGTTTGATGTAGTTCTCGGCGGACAGTGTCGGTAGATACGGGGTCTCGAAGATGCCTATTGAGCCCTGCAGTCACTTTAGCAGCCGTAGTTTTGTGTTGTTTTGACGCAATTCGTGTTAGCGTCCGACGATCTCTGTCATTTAGATTTGATTTGCGTCCACTATTACGTTTACACGATGATGTCTTTCCATGTTTTGTGTAGGCTGTCATGACTGTTGAAACAGTTGCTTTTGAAGCATTCATTAAGTTGGCTGTCTTCTTACTGATGCTCCAGCTTATAGGGCCCCCACAATCTGCACTATTTGGTACTCTGTTAGGTCTTTCATTTCACGTCGACCTCAGCCTCTAAACGCAAATACGAAGTGTGCACTCCTCGTAAATAACCTGCACTGATGCGTAGTCCGTACTGAACATGCGCAGTCCAGAGCAACACATGCCTCACCTGCATTGTTGAGCGTCAAACACAACCATACCGTTACTGCCACTGTTCACATTATTTTGCCTGTCCCCTGTACGTACTGTCCCACAGAAGACAGTGTAAGTTATCGTCATTTTATTGTATGCTATTTTATGTTTTCATTCTTTGCATCACAAATATAATTGAGCCTTGCTGCGGCTCGCGTTGGCGCTGTTTGTAGGTTTCCACCCTCTGTTGGAGGCCAGATGGTATCGTTTAGTTGGTATGGTTGCGGTTGTTTGCCTTCTTCCCGTGTTGACTGGCACAACTCGGTTTCGCAAGCGTTGTCTGTCTGCTAGTGGCAGCAGCAGCGGTTATCGATATGTAGTAACTGTTCCCTATCTTTGGGGCGACGTCGTTGTTTTTCTCGGTCGTGTGAGTGGGCCACTTCGATTGGGTACTCAGTGACACAACACGCCGGGGCCGCTGGCGGCACGCATGGACTGTCGGATGGAAGGGCTGTGGTCACGAGGGTGCACGACCTTATCGTAAGCCGGATCCAGCAAGCTTTAAGATGAGTGCATTTCAATCCAAGTAGAGAAACCTCCACCATTGTGATATCTCGCGATTCTCCAGTGACTTGGGTTCGTGTTGCTGCTCGTAGTGTCGCTGAGGCGAAGAGCAGCGAGTACTTGGGGAAGGTGGGTCTGATTAGCTTCCCTCGACTTCTTATTACTGTTTACTGCGTTCAACTTGTTAAGTTCAACCAGTGGTAATTTTTCTTGTCTGGTGGCCGCTAACGCCTAAGTAAGCTGCCATGGTGGTTAGTGTATGTAACGTCAGTGTACGTTTCCTCGCCTTGCCGCTGCTGTCCGGTAAGGCGTGTAGTTTTGACAGCTTTCTTGATTGTAGGCCGGTTGGTGATTCTTCTACTCTGATGGTAGTGATTCATTTCTCGTTCCGGGCGCTCTAAACACAGCATTCTGGGGACGTAATGCAGACCGCTGGTTCCGGCTTTGGCGTATTGTTCCATCGTTGCATTTGGTTTTCGGACGTCAGGTAGCTTCAGCAAGATTATCATTAGTTATTCGTTAGACTGCCACTAGTCTCAGTTACCATCTTGTGAAGTGAATGCAACTCTTGGCTGCCTATCACATCGCTCGCGAAAGTGTTTGTTGTCGGACCTTCTCAGAGGTCGATTGCTGAAGCACTGTCTGTGACCCCTTGGTTCTTGTAAGACGTGTGTTCTAAAGGGAGGCCTAATGGCCAGTAGTTCAGTGTAACGCTCCTTCAGCCACGCCTTCTGCGGGTATAATCTGCCTCAGTACCCTTTAAGGAACTTATGTACTGGTCCTTGTGTTTTATTAGTGTACTATTTATTACAATACCATGTAATGCCTACATTAAAGGTTATATGTGAATAGTTCTGTTCGCCTTCTGGAATAAAGCTAGGAGTATAGTGTTCAGTGGATGTTAATGGTTGTGTTAGAAAGTTTACCATCATCTCATTTCACCTGTTTGGTGATCACTTGCTTGTTTTTTAATTAACCTTTGCTATTGTATTTGGTGTTTTACAGCAGGTTTCTAAATTTTTTTATATTATTGCCGTTCCTGGCGTGTAAGGCCTTCAGCCGTGATTTTAGTCATTTGCCTTAAAATTCTAATTTGATGTTGGTACTTTAGCAGTAAGCCTTAAAAAATATTTACTGCCATTCCTGGCGTCTGATGCCTTCTTCTATGTTTGTGGCGACTTACCTTTAATATTTCAATACTTGTAAGTTGTAAATTGCAGCGAGTTCTTAAAAAATTCTTAATTTATTACCATTCTTGGGGTGCAAGGCCTTAAAATTCTTATTTGGTTTTTGAATTTACGCAGTAAGCCTTCAAAACCTTACTTACTGCCATTTCTGGCGTCTGATGCCTTCTGCTGTGTTTTTGGCGGCTTCCCTTTAATATTTCAATACCTGTAATTTGTAAGTTGCAGCGAGTTTTAAAAAATTCTTAATTTATTGCCTTTCCTGGCGTGTAACGCCTTCTTCCCAGGTCACAGTGGCTTGCTTTTAGAACATTATTTGCTGTATCTGTATTTAATGGTGATTTGCTAAATTGTGACTCACTGAAAACGCTATTCCTTCATTAATAGAGTGTGGTATTTTTATTTATTGTTGAGTCTGGAATTACTAGTTTAAGGTAAATTGTGTGTAACTGTTAAAGTCAACCAATAGTAACTGATTATTGCCCCGTCCACAATCGTAATCGAATCCTGCCTTCCTTTGACCACGAGGTTTCAATAATAGTAGTAAATGTTACAATCAGTACTATAAACTAATATTTGTAAATCAGTGTTTTCGTTATTTATCCAATAAGCATTCAGCATGGAGACTACTAGGGTGCGGAGCTTCCGCTATTTAACGACATCACATCGTTGCTTCGGCAGCAATCGGCAGCATCTGGAAAATTCTGCAGTTCCTGCTCTGCGGATCCACCTCTACACATCAACTTCGGATACAACTTTGTTTTATTTTTATTACGCAGCTTATATTTCGTCTGTATGTCCCTTTATATTTATAGTACTCTATATTCAAGAGTGCGGTCTGAGGATGTCCGCCTCTGGACTGAAACTGGTCACCCATAAATGTGATCTGTGCGATCTAGACTGCTTTTCTAAGTACAGTGATGACAAATTACTGGAAACAGTAGCTACCGTGAAATACCTCGGCATAACTATCCAGAACGACCTTAAGTGGCTCAAATTTCTCTAAGCACTATGGGACGTAACATCTGAGGTCATCAGTCCCCTAGACTTAGAACTACGTAAACCTAACTAACCTAATGACATCACACACATGCAAGCCCGAGGCAGGATTCGAACCTGCGACCGTAGCAGCGCCTAGAACAGTTCGGCCACAGCGGCCGGCTAACCTTAAGTGGAATGACCATACAAAACAATACTAGAAAAAGCAGATGTCAGACTGAGATTCATAGGAAGAATCTTAAGGATATGTTACTCATCCAAGAGGGACATGGCTTACAAGGCGCTTCTTCGACCGCTTCTTGAGTACTGTGTATCTACCTGGGACCCCTACTAGGTAGGAAGTGAGAGAAGAGACATAGATAAATCAACGAAGAGCAGCATGTTTCGTCACAAGTTAGTCTATCCGTACGAGTGAGTTAAAGAGATGCTCAAAAATCCCCAGTGGCGGACGCCACAAGAGAGACGGTTTGCGTCACGGAGAGGTCTACAACTGAAATTTCGAGAGCACAATTCGGGAAGAGTCGGACAACGTCTTACTTCCTCCCATACTCATCTCGCGAAATGCGAAAAAATTCGAGAAATTAAAGCTAATACAGAACCCTACCGACAGTCATTCTTCCTATGCGCCTTCGCGATACGAAAAGGGAGGAAGGGTCAAATAGTGGTACCAGAAGTACGCTCCACCACACACCTTTTGCTGGTTTGCGGAGTATGATGTAAATGTGGACGTAGACGAAGCTTCTCAAGGTTTAAATTGTCGCTCTTTGTAAATGGAACAAATCCAAAATTGGTGCTACCAGAAACGTCAAAATATTGTTATAAATTATAAATTGTAGCCGTAACATTTTGTGGGAAGTACAATGAAAAATGACCAATCATTCACCGCCCGAGAAGAAAATTGAAGCATCCAGAAGGAGACAAGGAAACGAAAGGAAACTTGACGGGTTAGAGGGGGTGTGATGCTATTAAGGTGAGTACAATATCAAGTAAAATTCACAATCTCCTCAGGGAAGCTGGGTCTCAACTGTTCTAACTGGTCCTTTATGTCCTGTATGCAGGCACTGGGGACGATTTGGGGATTGTTCTGGTGGCGGTAGTAACTCAAGATCACTTACAGTTCATAGAGGCACGTGTCATGTGTAGACAAGAATTATCCTATTGAAAAATGGCACCGAGATACTCTTGCATACGAGTTCACACATGAGGACGCAGGATCTCCATGGAGTATCATTATGCTACCAGCAATAACCTGAGGTCATAGCCGATAACTCCATACCATAACGCCAGGGGTAACACCGCTCCGCCTGTACAATACAATGGGACCATGATACTCTTGCATAATAGGTCATGCGTGAGGACGCAGGATATCCATGAATTACCAGTATGCGGTCACAGTTCTCTCAAACACTACCAGTGATGACCTGAAGTCATAGCCGATACTCCTCCCGAAAAGGCCATGATGGCCCAAAGGTACCGACCGGCCGCCGTGTCATCCTCAGCCCACAGGCGTCACTGGATGCGGATATGGAGGGGCATGTGGTCAGCACACCGCTCTCCCGGCCGTATGTCAGTTTCCGAGACCGGAGCCACTACTTCTCACTTAAGTAACTCCTCAGTTTGCCTCACAAGGGCTGAGTGCACCCCGCTTGCCAACAGCGCTCGGCAGAGCGGATGGTCACCGATCCAAGTGCTAGTCCAACTCGCCAGTGCTTATGTTCGGTGAACTGACGGGAACCGGTGTTACCACCGCGGCAAGGCCGTTGGCCATAGCCGATAGCTCCACAACATAACGCCAGACCAAAACACTGGAAGAATGGGACCTCTTACCAGGTTGCCGAAATACTCCTCCACGATGGTCATCCGTGGTCGAGCAGAACCTCGCTGAAAACAGTAAGACGCCATTCGTCAGCAGTTTGTTTGGTTTGTTGGTTAAAGCCACTAATCATCATCAGTCTAAGCTTCCCAGTCACGGCACCATTTGAAGCACTGCCGATTCCGTTATGGTATTTACGGCAGCCTATTCATGGGACAGTAATTCTGTTGTCCAGCTGCAGCTTGTATTTGAGCAATGGTGCGGGGGCACAAATGCTGCATGGAGTCCATCACTTGTTCACTGATGGCAGGAGCAGAATTGGTGATGTTAAGATGTGCCTCGTGCATGATACAGCGGCTCTCCCTTGTGGCGGTCAGACGTGGTCGACCGGAAGGCTCACAACAAGTATAACAGACCACGCGTTCCGTTAACGAACGTCGGGCCACTGTGGAATACGAATGCCCCGCAACTCTAAATACGATTCGACCGCTGGCCAAATGAGGCCTCGGAACGAGGCCACATTGAAACTCTGTCATTTGCTGATAATGCTTTATCACACGAGTACATGGCCTCTCTTCTCTCTTAACAGTGATCTCATTTGACGATATTCATACTCCTTACATTCTTAGACACAGTAACAACAACAACAACAAACACGAACACCACTGCCGCATTCTGGTGTCGCTCTACCTTTCACAGGGAAGTGCTTCTTTAGTCCTCGAACATACCTCCAGATGGTGTGCACATGTACGGAGTTACATTAACTTCCGACCACGTCATCTGGTTGCTTCACTTTTTTATACAGTCAGTGTAGTACAAGAAAAAAGTGAGGCAGCCACCTGAAGTTGAATGCACTCGTCACAGCAAGCGAAATTACCAGGCTCTGACTTTATTGTATGTTTGTGACCAATAAATGATACGTCATTCATTGTCGATCAAGGGTGAAGTGAGGGGGTGTACGTTCGGCATTTAACAATAAATGGACTTGGGGCGGGGAACGTCTGGTACAATAACGAGGCGTTACACTTCATGATGAAAAATTAGTGGAGTCTAAATTAATGAGGGTTTACGGTACTAAGATAGGCTGAATTATTGTCTAGGCTTCTTAAGGGCTCTCAGTACAGATTTTGTCGGAAGTTAGTAAAACGTTTTCTCAAAATCTACGAATTCTATATAACATGGTGATTCACACCATTTCTCTTTTCTGCGATTTGCTACATCCAAATATAGGCTACATCCAAGTATGGGGGAGGGAAACGATCCACCTTGGTACAACAAACATATTAGGAAGTTGCTGAGAAGCGGAGAATTTTGCACAGTCGTTTTGAACGTAGTCACTGCTCCGCTGACAAACAGAAATTATGCGAAATGAAATCAGCTGTCAGAAGGACAATGAGAGACTCTTAACGAATTTGAAAGCAATATTTTATCTGCAGATTCTAAAAATAACCCCAAAAAATTTTGGTCGTACGTAAAATTTATGAACGCTACAAATAATTCAATACCTTCTCTTGCTGACAGACAGTAGGGGTAATGTAACTGATGATGATAAACAGAAGGCTGAAATACTAAACCTAGCTTTCAAAAACTCGTTTACGATAGAGGACTGCAGCAACATTCCCCCTTTCAATTATCGAACAAACGAAAGGGTGGTTGACATAGTGTTTAGTGTATCTGGGATTGTAAAACAGTTAAGATCCTTAGACGCCAGAAAGGCATCTATCTGGTCCAGACGTTATCCCCATAAGATTTTATGTTGACTATGCTACAAATATACCACCATTTTTATCCGTCATCTATCAGCAATGATTTGAACAGGGGAAAGTTCCACGGGACTGGAAGTAGGCACAGGTCATAGCAATCTATAAAAAAGAGTAGAAAATCGGATGCACATAATTACTGGCCAATTTCACTGACATCGATTTGTTGTAGAATCATGGAACATATTTTGTGTTCAGACATAATGACCTTTCTACACTCTGAGTAGCTCATCTGTAGAAACCAGCACGGTTTTAGGAAACAGCGGTCATGCGAGACACAGCTAGCCCTCTTTGTGCATGATGTACAACAGGCTCTAGATACCGGCTCCCAGGTTGATGCCATATTTCTCGTCTTTCGAAAGGCGTTCGACTCAGTTCCGCACTATCGCTTGCTACAAAAAGTGCGCGCTTACGGTCTATCCGATGACATATGCGGTTGGATAGAAAGTTTTCTAACAGACAGGGAGCAGTATGTCGTCCTGAACGGGGTAACTTCAACAGAAGCAAGAGTAACTTCAGTTGTGCCCCAGGGCAGCGTAATAGGTCCTCTGATTTTTACGATTTACATAAATGATCTTGTTGATGGTATTGACAGCGGCCTTGGACTGTTTGCCGATGATGCTGTAGCCTACAGGAAAGTAGTAGCACACGAAAGTTGTGAACAAATCAATGAGGATTTGCAGAAAATAAATGCATGGTGTAATGACTGGCAGTTGTCGCTCAATATTAGTAAGTGTAACCTACTGCGTATAAAAAGGCGAAAATCCCCATTAATGTATGAGTACAAAATAAATGATCACTCTTTGGAAGCTGTAACATCAGTCAAGTATCTGGGTGTGACTATTCGAAATGATCTCAAATGGAATGATCAGATTACACAAGTAAGGGGTAAGGCGAACTCTAGATTGCGGCTTATTGGTAGAATCCTGAAGCGACGCAGTCCTTCAACAAAGGAAATAGCTTACAATACGTTGGTTCGTCCAGTCTTGGAGTATTGTTCGTCTGTATGGGGCCCTTACCAGTTGGGTCTGATTCAAGAGAAAAGGTCCAAAGAAGAGCGCCAAGATTGGTGACTGGTACATTTAGCCATCGCGAGAGCATTACAAATCTCATAGGAAGTTTGAAGTGGGACGCACTTGCAGACAGACGACGCGCCAAACAGAATTGTGCCCTCCGCCACACACCGCTTGGTGGCTAGCGGAGTATATATGTAGATGTAGATATAAAGCCAGTCTGTTGTTTTGCATTCTTGAAGTCGGAAGTTCTGTTCTGTTTGCTGATAATTTCGCTGAATATCGTGTAAATTACGAACGCGGTACTTAGAAGTCACCGTAGTTTGTCATATATTGCCATAGCAGCTTTCAGCCTTAATGTCCCACGCGTACTTAACCTTCAGACGTCTCCTCCAACGTAGAACCAGCAATTTTCTTGAAAATTGTTGTTGCCTTTTTAAAGACCGCAGTGTAAAGTCTTATACGGCACGCAGAAAAGCTTCCTTGCGGCATTACGGCCTTGCCGCACAATATTGCACTCGCGAGAGGCAAGAGCCGCTCCTCTGACGGAAAATGCGGCCCAGCGACGTCACCTGCTCTGGAGCCTACGTACGTACGTGTGTGTGTGTGTGTGTGTGTGTGTGTGTCGCGAGAGCGTGGGAAGGTAGGGAAAGAGGGGGAGACGGGTTTGGTGGGAGACACCGAGTGTCGTTGCCGCGGAAACAATCACTTGAAGACGCGTGTCTGGAGGAGGAGCTGTTGGTGCGTCTTTGTTTCCAAAGTGGCTTAGGGCGGTGGCGCCGTCTAGCGGCGGCTGGCGGTATTATGGCGTGGAGAGGGCTGCGGGCCAGCCGGCGCGGCCCTCGACTCACTCGCAGAGTTTGGAGGGCGGCCCTAAGCCCGCGCCGCGCAGACAACTCCAAGTCGTGCGCGCCCGGGCGCGAGTTTAACGAGATTTTACGGCACTTCACCTCTCTCCTCCGCCGAGGCATCAAAACCGCAATTCGGCATCTCCCTCGAGGCCGCTGCGCGGGGGCGGCAAGTGCTCCAGTGTTCAGCGATCACTACCAGCCCAGCTGAAGCGAACAGGTTCTCGCGAAAGTGCTGTTGCTCACTGGAACGAGCTTGTAGGATCGCTACCAAAATAAAGGCGCCCTACATCTCTCGTTCCGTAACTTCCACCCTGTCTTCGTACCAGCCGTTCTCACCCGTCTTCCCCCTCTTCTGTCCCTCACGCCACCCATTCTCTGTTTATAAAAGGTCGAATCGAAACACCTTCACTCGTCTAAATTTCCAGTTGTTTTATCTGAGCGAGCAGCTTCAGCGCTACATTACGCCATCTTCAGGCTCCATGACCGACGTGTAGAAAGAATCCCACCCCTGTGGGCTAGCTTTCAGTGACTGGTATCCGTAGATTTCTTCTTGACGCAGTGACCCTTTCGATTATTACTTGCAGAGTTACGATCAAAGGGATCTCCGTGTCTAAAATAAATCTATGGATACCAGTCACTGAGTGCTGTCCCCTATTTGGCTGGTCTATAGGTGGGAATTAGATTAGGAAATGAGACGCTTAAAGTAGTAAAGGAGTTTTGCTATTTGGGGAGCAAAATAACTGATGAAGGTCGAAGTAGAGAGGATATAAAATGTAGACTGCCAATGGCAAGGAAAGCGTTTCTGAAGAACAGAAATTTGTTAACATCGAGTATAAATTTAAGTGTCAGGAAGTCGTTTCTGAAAGTATTTGCATGGAGTGTAGCCTTGTATGGAAGTGAAACATGGACGATAAATAGTTTAGACAAGAAGAGAATAGAAGCTTTGGAAATGTGGTGTTACAGAAGAATGCTGTAGATGGGTAGATCACGTAACTAATGAGGAGGTATTGAATAGAATTGGAGAGAAGAGAAATTTGTGGCACAACTTGACTAGAAGAAGGGATCGGTTGGTAGGGCATATTGAGACATCAAGCGATCACCAACTTAGCATTGGAGGGAAGCGTGGAGAGTAAAAATTGTAGAGGGAGACCAAGAGATGAAGACACTAAACTGATTCAGAAGAATGTAGGTTGCAGTAGGTACTGGGAGATGAAGAAGCTTGCACAGGATAGAGTAGCATGGCGAGCTGCATCAAACCTGTCTCTGGACTGAAGACCAAAACAACAACATAGGTGGGACTCTTCCTATATGTTGGTCACAACGACTGAAGATGGAGTAATGTAGCTTTGAAACTGCCGAGTGATGATCGCAGAGATCGCTGTATCGAGAAGAAATATGCGGATACCAGTCAATGAACATTGGCCCTCATTTTGACTGCACCGGAGGTGGGATTCTTCTTACAGGTCCGTCAGGAGGCCTGAAGGTGGCGTAATGCAGCGTTAAAACTGCCGAGTGACGATCCAAGGGATCACTGTGTCAAGAAGAAATCTACAGATACCAGTCAGTTAACGCTGGCCCCTGTTTTGACTGGACCAGAGGTGGGATTCTTCCTATATGTTGGTCCGGAGGCCTCCAGATGGCGTAATGTAAGCGCTGAAACTGGTTGCTCAGTTAAATGGTTCAAATGGCTCTAAGCACTAGGGGACTTACCATCTGAGGTCATCAGTCCCCTAGACTTAGAACTACTTAAACCTAACTAACCTAACGACAACACATACATCCATGCCCGAGGCAGGATTCGAACCTGCGACGGTAGCAGCTGCGCGGTTCCGGACTGAAGCGCCTAGAACCGCTCGGCCAAAGCGGTTTCTCAATTAAAATAACTGGAAGTTTAGACGGCTGAAGGTATTTTGTTTCAACATTTTATATTGAACAGCCGAAGACCCGCAACCATCTGTACTAAGATGGACTTGCAGAGACCATTCTCTCTTTATTTGTATGTGAGTGACTCGTATATACAGTCTAACTACATGGTGCCAGCGCCAAAGATGTACAGAAACAAATTCTTATAACGAAAGAACTTGACATTTTATGTTGTTGGGTAAATACCCAATCGACAGAGACACCCTCCAAAACGTAATCCTCACCAGTACACGAACAGCGCTGAGCCGTAAGGCGAACCCGTGCGCATGCGCACAAATGTTTACTGCGCATCAGGAAGACAGACAGTCTACATGTATACGCCACAACGAAAGTTGCAATGTGTGCTACTGCTAGCAGAGTTAAAATCGGTAACAAATGTCCAGCGGGGTGGTCTTATGTCAAAGCGGTAGGTGGATCAAAACAAAATGTCCAGACACTCTGTGACCAAAATGGTACTGAAACAGAGGATGACAGACTAAAGGCCGAAATACTGAACGTCTTTTTCCAAAGCTGTTTCACAGAGGAAGAGTGCACTGTAGTTCCTTCTCTAGATTGTCGCACAGATGACAAAATGAGAGATATCGAAATAGACGACAGAGGGATGGAGAAACAATTAAAATCGCTCAAAAGAGGAAAGGCCGCTGGACCTGATGGGATACCAGTTCGATTTTACACAGAGTACGCGAAGGAACTTGCCCCCCCCCCCCCTCCCCCCCCCTTTCTTGCAGCGGTGTACCGTAGGTCTCTAGAAGAGCGTAGCGTTCCAAAGGATTGGAAAAGGGCACAGGTCATCCCCGTTTTCAAGAAGGGACGTCGAACAGATGTGCAGAACTATAGACCTATATCTCTAACGTCGATCAGTTGCAGAATTTTGGAACACATATTATGTTCGAGTATAATGACTTTTCTGGAGACTAGAAATCTACTCTGTAGGAATCAGCATGGGTTTCGAAAAAGACGGTGGTGCGAAACCCAGCTCGCGCTATTCGGCCACGAGACTCAGAGGGCCATTGACACGGGTTCACAGGTAGATGCTGTGTTTCTTGACTTCCGCAAGGCGTTCGATACAGTTCCCCACAGTCGTTTAATGAACAAAGTAAGAGCATATGGACTATCAGACCAATTGTGTGATTGGATTGAAGAGTTCCTAGATAACAGAACGCAGCGTGTCATACTCAATGGAGAGAAGTCTTCCGAAGTAAGAGTGATTTCAGGTGTGCCGCAGGGTAGTGTCATAGGGCCGTTGCTATTCACAATATACAGAAATGACCTTGTGGATGACATCGGAAAGTTCACTGAGGCTTTTTGCAGATGATGCTGTGGTGTATCGAGAGGTTGTAACAATGGAAAATTGTACTGAAATGCAGGAGGATCTGCAGCGAATTGACGCATGGTGCAGGGAATGGCAATTGAATCTCAATGTAGACAAGTGTAATGTGCTGCGAATACATAGAAAGATAGATCCCTTATCATTGAGCTACAAAATAGCAGGTCAGCAAATGGAAGCAGTTAATTCCAGAAATTATCTGGGAGTACGCATTAGGAGTGATTTAAAATGGAATGATCATATAAAGTTCATCGTCGGTAAAGCAGATGCCAGACTGAGATTCATTGGAAGAATCCTAAGGAAATGCAATCCGAAAACAAAGGAAGTAGGTTAAAGTACGCTTGTTCGCCCACTGCTTGAATACTGCTCAGCAGTGTGAGATCCGTACCAGATAGGGTTGATAGAAGAGATAGAGAAGATCCAACGGAGAGCAGCGCGCTTCGTTACAGGATCATTTAGTAATAGCGAAAGCGTTACGGAGATGATAGATAAACTCCAGTGGAAGACTCTGCAGGAGAGACGCTCAGTAGCTCGGTACGGGCTTTTGTTAAAGTTTCGAGAACATACCTTCACCGAAGAGTCAAGCAGTATATTGCTCCCTCCTACGTATATCTCGCGAAGAGACCACGAGGATAAAATCAGAGAGATTAGAGCCCACACAGAAGCATACCGACAATCCTTCTTTTCACGAACGATACGAGACTGGAATAGAAGGGAGAACCGATAGAGGTACTCAGGGTACCCTCCGCCACACACCGTCAGGTGGCTTGCGGAGTATGGATGTAGATGTAGATGTAGAAGAGAATGGAACTTGGATCACCCCACGCGTATATCCATTTTCGAGAAACTGTAAGTCGGATTTCGAATCCCGAAAAAATCCTAAAACGCGCGTGATTGAAGAGATAGTGGAACGTACGCGCGAAGCATTCGCTACCCGCCCGCGTAAATCCATTAGACAAGCTAGAAGGGAACTAACCATACCTCGTTCGCGGGTGCACCACGCTGAGCACAGACGTCTCTACCTGCGTGCTCACAAAATCCAACTTTTGCATCACATTAAGCATCAGGGCGATGTGATTTTGCTGTTGAAATGTTGCGTCTTATAAAGGAAAGCAACCATTATCTCTATGAAGTGCTGTTCAGTGATGAAACTACCTACAAAGACTGTGGAAAAGTGGCAAAATTAACCGACATAGCTGTCGAATATGGGGAAGTGAGATTTTTGGAGAAGCTTGACACACGAAAAAATTAATGTGTGGGTGGGATTACATGAACTTGGCGCGACTGGTCCATCTATTTTATGGAGAATACAGTGACGGGGCACATTTACGTCGATATGTTGGCGAACTATGCAGTTCCACAGGTGTCAGTAGGATGGTGCACCGCCCAACTATCAGGGGGATGTTATCACATTTCTGCTTGAGACGTTTTGTCTCCTTAGCAGACTCTGGTGGACTTCAGTGAATGGGAATTTGTCACGGACACTGATTACAGAATAAAGGTTCGAGAACTGCTAGATTTGAGACAACGGATTTATCCTGCAGCAGAGGCTAGAACACCTGTCGTGTTTGTGAACATGTGACGAGAAGTGGAGCACCGTTTCGGTATCTGTCGAGCAAAATGCGGTGCTCACATTGAGCTGTACCAAAATGCATAAAAATGTTTGACTGCTGTTTACAGTGTTCGACTAGTAAACTTACAAATATTAATAAGAAATGAAATATAAACAAATGTCTCACAGTTCCTCATTAGTTAAAAATTTTGGGGGTGAGGGGCCGTGGTCGATCTGTAAAATATCGTCTTCCTGACGTTTCGTTGCCAACTGCGGTCAGCATTTTCCGAGGTGAATCAACAACTCATTTTTTAACGTGGTGCTTCAAAGTTAGTTCGGAAAACCCCCGAAAGGGTGGCCATGGACCGTAGTTGCTGAAAACGGCGGCGAACCAGGTGGTGAAAGCAGTCACTGTGCTATAATTTGCCTGTTGTCAATCGATAATGTATGTGCTGTTGGTGGCAAGATTCGTAAGACACCACCAGTTTACAACAGTACAGTGAAGTGGTACAAGAAATTCGAGGAGGATTGTTGCTTGTGCTATGCAAAACATTTGGGCCCTACCGGGCGAGTTAGAGCTGACAGTAGACCGTGTGAGGGACATGTTGTTGCGAAGTCCCAATGAAGTCTACCTGGCGTACTAGTGCAGAAATGAACAACCCACAGCCAAAATCTTTTGTAAGCGATTAAGAGTGAAACCATACAAACTGCAGCTCCTGCAAGCCATAAATCATGAAGATAAATGGCGCTGTCTGCATTTCTACGTTGATATCCAGACCGATCTTGAAAATGTTTATTTCGTAAGCAAGTTAATTTTCAGTAACGAAGCCTCTTTGAGAGGTTGCAGGGCACTCTCACTTCTGATTTGGTGTAGGGAATACCATCTATGGCGATTTGACTTCATAAATTGTGATGAAATGTGGGCAGCAGTTTATGGTCTTGTTTGCATGCTCTAGGGAAAGAAATACGGTAAGCTTTACCTGCGTTCAAAGGAACAGGGTGCCGACTTAAGTGACTGCAGTAAAAGTATGGTGTTGGTGGCGTGACAAAGCGCATTTTTTCTGGAGAATGATGAAGAGACATTTCCAGACAGCCCTGTGCCATGGTCGTATTATGCAGAAACACATTAGCTTTGGCGCCAGACGTCCAGGTATACGGCCTAGCGCCGAAAAGTCGCCAACAGCGCATTGTAGGCCTTGTTAGCGAGCAAGCCATCAAAAGAAATGTAAACGTTATGCAAATGTCCGTGGGACAGGAAAACTGGCGCCCAGATGTGCAGACTCTGTTTCAAAACTTGTTTTGTCAATGCGATTTTATGGCCGTTCCCTGCAAACTTTGAAATGGACACAACAGGGGCGATAACAAGCTGTTTATGGAGGGCTGTGCTTCCACCCTGTATTGTGTTAGCAAAAGACACGGCAAATGTGAGGGAAAGAGGCTGTGAAGCTGAATTTTTTTCCGTTTTCTGCCAATTAACTTTAAGTCTCTGATTGGTCAAATCAGTTTGCAGTGCAAAGACCAAGCACCGAGCTTAGAATGCCGGGCCCCAGCTCGTGATTGGCTTGTGCGAAATTGGGGGAAGTCAAAAAAAGAAATGTTCTTTTGGACCGAGCTGACGAGGCAACACAGAGAAAGGGAGAACGTTACTCTTGAACAAGTTTCTTGTACTGGCCCTTTGCTACCTAAATGGTGAGACTTGTGACCTTTGCTCGGGTGCGACTTAGAGACTGTGCCAGTCACCTTCTGAACCGTCAGAGGTACTACTTATATCATCAGGGTCACAACGAGTGATGCTTGGGTGTACTTATTTGTCTTGAGTCGGCCGTCTAAACATTTGACGTATTCTGGAACGTACAGTCGTGGCATGGAGTCAAATTGGTTTGGCAGACCAGCAAATGGGTCCACCTGCACACTGGAATCCGGTGGGGTTTCAGAGGCTCTTAGGGAAGTACCGGCGTTCTGAATTATCGAACGCAAGACCGCGTACTTGCGTTTTTTGGGAACGTGCTCACACCGCTTCATCTCTAGCAAAGTGAAGTCCTCGAAGTGTTATTTAAGTTTTTAAAACGCATGAAAATCGGATGGGGCCAAGTCGGGACTATACGGAGGATGATCGATGACAGTGTAGCGATGGCGCCGGAGTGTTGCAGATGTCGCAGTGATCGTGTGTGGTCTGACATTGTCGTGTTGAAGAAGAGGGTATTCTACGTGTGAGCGAACCCTTCAAATTCGAAACTCGACCACAGCACGCTGTTTCTCACCCACCGACATAGTTACGCTACATACCGCCATGTTACGCGCTACAATTGCGAGCCCTCTAGGGCCAGATGCCTGCAAATATATGGACATGAAGAATAACGATGTAAAACGTTATCAACGTTTGTATTATTTAAAAAGCTTTAAGAGTTTTCACATAAACAAGTCGGAGGCGTTACTTTTCAGCACGCTCTCGTACATCTGCAGTATACAAGAGATGTGTCGAGATTTAATAACAACTGAGATGACACATAATTTGTAAATGCGGAACAGGTGTAAAGCATAATCCATAAGGCAGCAGAGAGACAGAGATTAGCGATCCCGATATCTGCATCGGTACGCTGGTTACTCTAACAATACCACCACTTGCAAAGCAGGTTAGAAATCAGGTTAATAATGTTGCTCACGCAGCATATGTTCGCTTTATCGAGCAACAACAAAGTTATTGACTGTCTGAATGGAAATAATGAAGTCACTGTAAAAAAGTCATTAATTCTGGCACTCATCTTGAATAGATTCCCATGTAGATTTCGTCGAAGTTGTTATGGCTCATCTTGTTGATTCTAGGGTGATTCCACTTTGACTGCTAGAAGGTCCAGATCTGTATTTTAGCAATATTTGAAGATCTAAGAAATGCGTTTTTCAGGAAATTCTTAATGATCAAAAAAATGGTTCAAATGGCTCTGAGCACTATGGGACTTAACTTCTGTGGTCATCAGTCCCCTAGAACTTAGAACTACTTAAACCTAACTAACCTAAGGACAGCACACACATCCATGCCCGAGGCAGGATTCGAACCTGCGACCGTAGCAGTCCCGCGGTTCCGGACTGCGCGCCTAGAACCACTAGACCACCGCGGCCGGCATCTTAATGATCAAACAATCCCAAATCAGAACAATGGTATGGCAGAAATAATTTTTGACTTCGTGTTCACGATCCACATTTTTATTAAACTTCTTATAAATTCACATATACTTCTTCTTAATTGTCACATCATCAAGACTTGACTGTTCTTTTACAAAGCGAAAAAACAACTTAACTTCTGCGAAGTGAAACAAAGACTGCTCTGTGCGCATTCGCGCCAAAACGGTTACAAGTAAGTCAAAAATTATGACAGTCTCACAGAAATGAATACACACAGGAACCATATCACTGTAATATATCGATACATCGGAGTACCTATACATTAATAAAACCAAATGTGAAATTGTCACAAAAATATGTCTGTCACTTCGCAGAAAAGTAGTAAGATATTACTGGTATCGAGAACTGGGGTTGGAGTGCCGTAATGGTCACGTAAATAAAGAACCATTACAACACTAAACTTAATAAATCCACCAAGAATTCTAGAAAGGGTTTGTGTTGCAAAGAGCATATAAGCAGTTGTTTACTTGATAATTAAATCGACACCCTAGCTGCAAACAGGCGTTGATATACATCATTGGGGACATGTTGAAAATGTGTGTCCCGGCGTAGACTCGAACCCGGGACCTCATACTTACAAGACAGACGCTCTATCAATTTTTTTTTGATCTGATTTTGCTCTATATTGTTCTTCGAATTTGTTCGTGGCGGACGTCCGATGACACTCGTTCAGGTGATCGTTAATCCGTTAACTCAGTTTTTTTTATTACAGAGGGTAGTTAAAATCCATCTGAGCCACCGAGGTCACAGAGCAAAATGCGCCTGCAGGGACTTATCCATTGCACGCTCCCCGTGAGACCCACATTCCCAACATGTCCACACCACTACATTCGTAGTGCGGCTAATAGATGTTTGCCCATCACACACATTACTCATGCCAGATTAATCTAGCAAGTGCGTACGAGTTGGGGCATAGCGTGTGCGTTCGCACAAGAAGGTCAATGGCCAGGGAAGCCATATTTAACTATATATGAATGTAGTATCTGTTCCCGAAAGAGCAGATTCCATTGATGAGCGTGCAGCTTCTCTAGAATGAAATGATAATTAAATCGATACCTTCTTGCAGCTAGGGTGTCGATTTTATTGTCATTTTATTCTAGAGAAGCTGCACGGTCATCAATGGTATCTGTTCTTTCGGGTACAGATGCTACCTTTATATTAAGTTGTTTGCTTGTCACTTAGACAATTAACGGACACAGTTTAGTTCCAGTACGATGGGCGTAGAGGAAGACAATCTTTAAACGTGTTGTAAATAGAGATCTCGACAAGATTCTGTAGAATCATTCTATTGTTACAGAGGTGCATCTCAGTAAGGGCAATCGAAAAAAAAGAGAAATCTCGGAAACAGGTAAGCAGTCGATTTTACCTCTCTCCATTTGCGAATAGAACAGGAAAGGGAACAAATAGGAAAGCCACAAGGTACACTCCGTTATGCACGGTATGGTGGCTTTCGGGATGTATATATCTAGATGCAGAAGTTCGCTGGAACGTTGCTGTACATAGCTCGCCATGCAAGCAATATATGTCACTTCCCAAAGCCAGGTAGAATCATACAAACCGAACACCCTAAAAGATCATATCTTGTTTCAAAAACTAACCATTTTACTTTCACGTATTTGGTTTAAATTCGGTAGAAAATGCTGTAAATATGTGTAATTCATAGCATTCAAGGTGAATCACGTGTTCACTTCAGAATATTGCGTTTTACTCGGAGGCAATCGTAAGCCTTCAATTTTTGATGGAGTATCAAGTAAGACAGAAATCTGCTAGCAACATAAAGAAGTCCCACTAGAGTTATTTTTAAAGACGCGGCCCTATCTACGCCAACAACTCTTCTCTCCCTTGCAATCACAAGCCAACAAAGCAGTTCGCGTGATTATCTCACGTTGAGGACACAGACGCGGGGAGCTAAAAATGCGTTCGAGGCGCCTTAAAAGACGAATGTGGAGCCCTGACGCACCCACAAGATCCTCCCGTGGTCCTAAATTAGGAGCGTGGCTGCTGGAACGAGGCAGGGGCGAGCATTTGGGCTGTGCGTGCTAGATGCCCGCCCCAGATACCGACAGATCGGCCGATACACAAAAATCTATTTATATGCAAAGTGCGCTTGCCGCCGGCCGTGATGTTCTTCCGAATTAATACAAACAGCATGGCCGGCCATTCAATCAGCGCTTATCTTTATGGTCCGGGTAAAGAACTGTTCACGCTGGTCACACACTTGAAAGCACGGCAGGCAGCGGTTCTTTTGTAAGGGCAGCCCGACTGCTGTCGAGATTTCTGCGCGGCCGTATGTTATGCAAAGGGTTCCTCAGGCGCAGTATTATTTGGACCATATATCCCCGAAAAAAATATTCCGTAATTCATTTCTTCTATATTTCAAAGGGCGCTATTCAGAGGGAAGAATGGCCTCATGCATGCGAGAACAGTATAATCGGATCGTTGGAGGCTCACATAAAAACGTGAGTCGTATGCTTATTAAGGCACAAACGATTCACCAGTTAGTGGTAAATAATCATCAAAATTAAGGACTTGTTATTGTTGTGAACCTTAGTCCGAAAACTGATTTATTGCAGCTGCCCACTCTGTCTATCCTGCAATTGGCTGAAAAGTTCACGTGGAAATGGATGTAAGTGCCAATGTGTAAATCATCCAGGAAAAAGAAAATTAGGTAAATCCACAAATGCTCTACTTGTGTATTTTTATGTACGACCCATGTTATTTTGTGTTTTGAATAATTATCTCTAAGAATGTTATCCACATCAATAACGAATTAGGAAGAACAGATATCCTTATAGAAACGATATTTTGGGTCCAGGTATTCCAGCATAGGCAATAAATCTTTACTCTTGCTATCACTGATGTGTCATTGTTGAAGGCGTCTATGTTCCTGAATTATGTGTATCTTTCCTTCTTGAAAACAGCACGATATCCCTGAAAGTGTTCTTTGTTTCAGTATGTGGCAAATCTTCCACTGATACTTTCATCCACGATTAGTTAGTGATCTGCAGTAATGTTTATACACACAACATATGCACTGGAGACATAAAAGAAATCAGATTTTCCTTTTGTTACCAACCGAAATGAATTTGAAGCCGAGCAGTTCCTATTACAGTCTGAATTCCTTCAGGCACCAAGGCCTTGTTAACAGTTTTCTTTTTAATAATTAATGAAAACCACTGCAGATGTGTTATTACGCTTTTAGTGTGTTACGACCGGTTTCGTTTCTTTGAACATCTTCAGGTTGCTGAGTCGTGCTAAAGTCAACACATAAATGGTCTGGTTGTCGATTGTACACGGTCAAGACGTTTACGTTTCTCAGTAACGCCTTAGTCTCAATTACATGTCGTATAAGAATGTCCTGAAACCAGAAACTTCAGTTCCGTATAATCATATCCTCTGACAACTAGGCGTATTAGAACGAGCAGCACCATGCTGTTCTTGTTCTGTCCAATGCAGTTGTCGTACCGCATTTCCAGCTGGCGTTTGGGTGTCAACTGAGTGGACGAAACCTATGAAAGATACGATGCAACAGCGTTATATCCACTTCCCCAGGCTCCTTCATGCCACATACATATGAGAGCAGAGTTCTGCACATGAATCACATGAATATGCAAGTTGTAACTTGATACATTCGTCACATGTAGAATATGTCAGTGTGTGTCAAAGTGGGCGTCAATATAATCTGTTGTACGCCAGTAGCCATAGTCGCTGCAGTGCTTGAATACTGACTAGCTAACTCGAAATCTGCAAGAAGTCTTGCACCCTTCTCGCCTCTCATCAGGTGAAGTTCTTTTATAGCAATCACAGAGAATCTGGACGTGCCACTAATGGCGTTTGTTTCACAGGTTACTTTATCGCAGGTGCGAAATTTCTCTGTTCTCGGCCATATAAAAGGGAGGGTGGGAAATTCCCATTTGAAAACTCTGCAGTAAAATTGACCATAGATATGCGTCTCAAGAAATCCCTCCTCGAATGCATACTAAAGCCAGTTAGTATTTAAGCCAGGACTAAGGTACTGCTCGCCGGCCGGTGTGGCCATGCGGTTCTAGGCGCTTCAGTTTGGAACCGCGTGACCGCTACGGTCGCAGGTTCGAATCCTGCCTCGGGCATGGATGTGTGTGATGTCTTTAGGTTAGTTAGGTTTAAGTAGTTCTAAGTTCTAGGGGACTGATGACCTCAGATGTTAAGTCCCGTAGTGCTCAGAGCCATTTGAACCATTTTTTTTTAAGGTACTGCTTTGCAGACTTCTGTCTGGAGTAACGGCTCTCTTCTGCTGGGAATGACACATGCATTGGTACGAAATCTGTTTAAATGAACTGTCTTTGTTAAATACCAATTTATGGACAGCGAGTTTTTCGCATATTATTTGTAGGCGGTAAATCTGACTATACTGTCTCCGTCTCTTTCGTCTTCATTTGCATTCCACCACCTGAAATGCTGGCGCCAAACAACAGCGTTTGTTCTTGCACGATGGAGTTACGTGTTTGTGAAAAATTGAGCGCAAGTAAACAGAAAAAACGTACGTATTCTATGGTGAGTGGGAAGAACGGAACCTTATTAAAGAGTGGGCATCGTAGATATTTCAAGTAGAACGAGCAGTCTCTTCTCTTGCCGTGAGACTGAACTTGAATGGGAAATAACTCTATTCCAGAACGATATTTCCTTAAAGTCAGAAAACAATGAAAATCTTTTTTGGAGATTAGCCAGTGTAAAACCCTACCTTAACATTGTAAAAGTGACACCGTATGTTTGATCTTTTTAGATAATTTTGTATGTGTTAGGCAGCGTTTTCAACGATGTACATAATATAATCTAAGTGTATAAATAAACTGACTGACTGTGTAAGGTTGGCTCTGACAAATTATTGATCAGATTATAACAAACTTACCAAAGATTGCAAAGCCAAGTGTCTCACTACACTGTTAAAACATTTGTGACTGTGTATACTTTAATTTTTCACGCTCGTAAAATTTTGAAAATTGAGTAATAGGTCTAGAACTGTTGATGGAGAGAAAATAACCTTTTATGTATTTTGTGTAATTAATTTTTTTTGTGGTTACGTTACTGTTTCGTGTCGAAAGCTTTATGAATGTTATAAGTCAGTAGCTATATAACTTGTCTAAATTGTATGTAGTAGATCTCAAGCCTAAAAACGATGAACACTCATTCTCTAAGCCCTGCCATAACGACAAAGCTTTCTGCGCCACCCGCCCGCCTTTATTGAGCACCATACATTGCCGGAAAAAAGTCACAACACCAAGCAGTTGTGTGATAAAAACGAAAGTTGGTAGGTATGTTTCTACATCCGAGAGACGACGTCTATTGAAATATGGCGCCACTCGGACTAGAGAGGCGCTTCTGGCGCCACTATGAGAATGAAAATCAGGTTGGCTTCAGTAAGTGCTGTAACGCTCATGAGCGTTTGATAACCATGAGACTGGACACACAGAGTTGATGTTAATGAAGAACGTCGTTAAGGCAACGATGACGCCACTATCAACAGCGCATTCAGTTTGTAATAAGTCGTGTAGTTGGACAACGACAGGCTGGACGTTACTACAGAAAGACATGGCAGAAATGTAGTCTCTGTGCATGATTGTTGGCAGCGGTGTTCACAAGAAGGTACGGTAACAAGAAGACTGACTCCGGACAGCAAGGCGGAACTACCGGGAGGGAAGACCGTCATGTTCGGCATATAGCTGTGGCGTATTGTACTGCGTCTGCAACAGAAATTCGAACCGCAGTTGGCATCACAGCGAGACAATGGACTGGTACAAATCGGTTACTTCAAGGACAGCAACGCGCCAAACGCCCTGTAAAGTGCATTCCACTGACCATCACCATCTCTGCGGACTTCAGTGCTGTCTGGCGAGAGCTCATTGAAGGGTGGAGTGGAGGTATCTTCTGTTTTCTGATGAAAGCGGGTTCTGCCTCGTTGCCATTGATGGTCGTATGTTGGTTAGGAGGAGGGCAGTTGGACATCTACAATCAACCTGTCTATGGCCTAGACACAGTGGACCGGTACATGGAGTCATGGTCTGGGTTGCGATTCTGCATGCGAGCAGGAGCGCCCTTGTGGTTGTCCCACGCAACCTGACAGCAAAATTTTACGTCACCCTTTCTGCCTCGTTCCCATTGATGGTCCTATATTGGTTAGCAGGAGGGCAGTTGGACATGTACAATCAACCTTTCTATGGCCTAGACACAGTGGACCGGTACATGGAGTCATGGTCTGGGTTGCGATTCTGCATGTCAGCAGGAGCGCCCTTGTGGTTGTCCCATGCAACCTGACAGTAAAATTTTACGTCAGTCTTTCTGCCTCGTTTCCATTGATGGTCGTATGTTGGTTAGGAGGAGGGCAGTTGGACATGTACAATCAACCTTTCTATGGCCTGGACACAGTGGACCGGTACATGGAGTCATGGTCTGGGTTGCGATTCTGCATGTCAGCAGGAGCGCCCTTGTGGTTGTCCCATGCAACCTGACAGCATAATTTTACGTCAGTCTTTCTGCCTCGTTTCCATTGATGGTCGTATGTTGGTTAGGAGGAGGGCAGTTGGACATGTACAATCAACCTTTCTATGGCCTAGACACAGTGGACCGGTACATGGAGTCATGGTCTGGGTTGCGATTCTGCATGTCAGCAGGAGCGCCCTTGTGGTTGTCCCATGTAACCTGACAGCATAATTTTAAGTCAGTCTTTCTGCCTCGTTGCCATTGATGGTCGTATGTTGGTTAGGAGGAGGGCAGTTGGACATGTACAATCAACCTGTCTATGGCCTAGACACAGTGGACCGGTACATGGAGTCACGGTCTGGGTTGCGATTCTGCATGTCAGCAGGAGCGCCCTTGTGGTTGTCCAATGCAACCTGACAGCATAATTTTACGTCTGTCTTTCTGCCTCGTTGCCATTGATTGTCGTATGTTGGTTAGGAGGAGGGCAGTTGGACATCTACAGTCAACCTGTCTATGGCCTAGACACAGTGGACCGGTACATGGAGTCATGGTCTGGGTTGTGATTCTGCATGTCAGCAGGAGCGCTCTTGTGGTTGTCCCACGCAACCTGACAGCAAAATTTTACGTCAGTCTTTCTGCCTCGTTGCCATTGATGGTCGTATGTTGGTTATGAGGAGGGCATTTGTACATCTACAATCAACCTTTCTATGGCCTAGACACAGTGGACCGGTACATGGAGTCATGGTCTGGGTTGCGATTCTGCATGTGAGCTGGAGCGCCTTTGTGGTTGTCCCACGCAACCTGACAGTAAAGATTTACGTCACACTTTCTGCCTCGTTGCCATTGATGGTCCTATGTTGGTTAGGAGGAGGGCAATTTGACATGTACAATCAACCTTTCTATGGCCTAGACACAGTGGACCGACCATGGAGTCATGGTCTGGGTTGCGATTCTGCATGTGAGCAGGAGCGCCCTTGTGGTTGTCCCACGCAACCTGACAGCAAAACTTTACGTCAGTCTTTCTGCCTCGTTGCCATTGATGGTCGTATGTTGGTTAGGAGGAGGGCAGTTGGACATCTACAATCAACCTGTCTATAACCTAGACACAGTGGACCGATACATGGAGTCATGGTCTGGGTTGCGATTCTGCTTGTCAGCAGGAGCGCTCTTGTGATTGTCCCACGCAACATGACAGTAAAATTTTACGTCAGTCTTTCTGCTTCGTTGCCATTGATGGTCGTATGTTGGTTAGGAGGATGGCAGTTGGACATCTACAATCAACCTGTCTATGACCTAGACACAGTGGACCGAACATGGATCATGGTCTGGGTTGCGATTCTGCATGTCAGCAGGAGCGCCCTTGTGGTTGTCCCACGCAACCTGACAGCAAATCTTACGTCGGTCTTTCTGCCTCGTTGCCATTGATGGTCGTATGTTGGTTAGGAGGAGGGCAGTTGGACATCTACAATCAACCTTTCTATGGCCTAGACACAGTGGACCGGTACATGGAGTCATGGTCTGGGTTGCGATTCTGCATGTCAGCAGGAGCGCCCTTGTGGATGTCCCATGCAACTTGACAGCATAATTTTACGTCAGTCTTTTTGCCTCGTTGCCATTGATGGTCGTATGTTGGTTAGGCCGAGGGCAGTTGCACATGTACAATCAACCTTTCTATGGCCTAGACACAGTGGACCGATACATGGAGTCATGGTCTGGGTTGCGATTCTGCATGTCAGCAGGAGCGCCCTTGTGGTTGTCCCACGCAACCTGACAGCAAAATTTTACGTCAGACTTTCTGCCTCGTTGCCATTGATGGTCGTATGTTGGTTAGGAGGAGGGCAGTTGGACATTTACAATCAACCTTTCTATGGCCTAGATACAGTGGACCGGTACATGGAGTCATGGTCTGGGTTGCGATTCTGCATGTGAGCAGGAGCGCACTTGTGGTTGTCCCATGCAACTTGACAGCATAATTTTACGTCAGTCTTTTTGCCTCATTGCCATTGATGGTCGTATGTTGGTTAGGAGGAGGGCAGTTTGACATCTACAATCAACCTTTCTATGGCCTAGACACAGTGGACCGGTACATGGAGTCATGGTCTGGGTTGCGATTCTGCATGTGAGCAGGAGCGCCCTTGTGGTTGTCCCATGCAACCTGACAGCAAAATTTTACGTCAGACTTTCTGCCTCGTTGCCATTGATGGTCGTATGTTGGTTAGGCCGAGGGCAGTTGGACATGTACAATCAACCTTTCTATGGCCTAGACACAGTGGACCGACCATGGAGTCATGGTCTGGGTTGCGATTCTGCATGTCAGCAGGAGCGCCCTTGTGGTTGTCCCACGCAACCTGACAGCAAAACTTTACGTCAGTCTTTCTGCCTCGTTGCCATTGATGGTCGTATGTTGGTTAGGAGGAGGGCAGTTGGACATCTACAATCAACCTGTCTATAACCTAGACACAGTGGACCGATACATGGAGTCATGGTCTGGGTTGCGATTCTGCTTGTCAGCAGGAGCGCTCTTGTGATTGTCCCACGCAACATGACAGTAAAATTTTACGTCAGTCTTTCTGCTTCGTTGCCATTGATGGTCGTATGTTGGTTAGGAGGATGGCAGTTGGACATCTACAATCAACCTGTCTATGACCTAGACACAGTGGACCGAACATGGATCATGGTCTGGGTTGCGATTCTGCATGTCAGCAGGAGCGCCCTTGTGGTTGTCCCACGCAACCTGACAGCAAATCTTACGTCGGTCTTTCTGCCTCGTTGCCATTGATGGTCGTATGTTGGTTAGGAGGAGGGCAGTTGGACATCTACAATCAACCTTTCTATGGCCTAGACACAGTGGACCGGTACATGGAGTCATGGTCTGGGTTGCGATTCTGCATGTCAGCAGGAGCGCCCTTGTGGATGTCCCATGCAACTTGTCAGCATAATTTTACGTCAGTCTTTTTGCCTCGTTGCCATTGATGGTCGTATGTTGGTTAGGCCGAGGGCAGTTGGACATGTACAATCAACCTTTCTATGGCCTAGACACAGTGGACCGATACATGGAGTCATGGTCTGGGTTGCGATTCTGCATGTCAGCAGGAGCGCCCTTGTGGTTGTCCCATGCAACCTGACAGCAAAATTTTACGTCAGTCTTTCTGCCTCGTTGCCATTGATGGTCGTATGTTGGTTAGGAGGAGGGCAGTTGGACATGTACAATCAACCTTTCTATGGCCTAGACACAGTGGACAGATACATGGAGTCATGGTCTGGGTTGCGACTGCATGTCAGCAGGAGCGCCCTTGTGGTTGTCCCATGCAACCTGACAGCAAAATTTTACGTCAGTCTTTCTGCCTCGTTGCCATTGATGGTCGTATGTTGGTTAGGAGGAGGGCAGTTGGACATGTACAATCACCCTTTCTATGGTCTAGACACAGTGGACCGGTACATGGAGTCATGGTGTGGCTTGCGATTCTGCATGTCAGGAGGAGCGCCCTTGTGGTTGTCCCACGCAACCTGAAAGTAAAATTTTACGTCACACTTTCTGCCTCGTTGCCATTGATGGTCGTATGTTGGTTAGGAGGAGGGCAGTTGGACATCTACAATCAAGCTTTCTATGGCCTAGACACAGTGGACCGAACATGGAGTCATGGTCTGGGTTGCGATTCTGCATGTCAGCAGGAGCGCCCTTGTGGTTGTCCCACGCAACCAGACAGCAAAATTTTATGTCAGTCTTTCTGCCTCGTTGCCATTGATGGTCGTATGTTGGTTAGGAGGAGGGCAGTTGGACATCTACTATCAACCTGTCTATGACCTAGACACAGTGGACCGATACATGGAGTCATGGTCTGGGTTGCGATTCTGCTTGTCAGCAGGAGCGCTCTTGTGATTGTCCCACGCAACCTGACAGAAAAATTTTACGTCAGTCTTTCTGGTTCGTTGCCATTGATGGTCGTATGTTGGTTAGGAGGATGGCAGTTTGACATCTACAATCAACCTTTCTATGGCTTAGACACAGTGGACCGGTACATGGAGTCATGGTCTGGGTTGCGATTCTGGATGTGAGCAGGAGCGCCCTTGTGGTTGTCCCATGCAACCTGACAGTAAAATTTTACGTCAGTCTTTCTGCCTCGTTGCCATTGATGGATGTAAGTTGGATAGGAGGATGGCAGTTCGACATTTACAATCAACCTGTCTATGGCCTAGAAACAGTGGACCGATACATGGAGTCATGGTCTGGGTTGCGATTCTGCATGTCAGCAAGAGCGCTGTTGTGGTTGTCCCACGCAACCTGACAGCAAATCTTACGTCGGTCTTTCTGCCTCGTTGCCATTGATGTTCGTATGTTGGTTAGGAGGAGGGCAGTTGGACATCTACAATCAAGCTTTCTATGGCCTAGACACAGTGGACCGGTACATGGGGTCATGGTCTGGGTTGCGATTCTGCATGTCAGCAGGAGCGCCCTTGTGGTTGTCCCATGCAACTTGTCAGCATAATTTTACGTCAGTCTTATTGCCTCGTTGCCATTGATGGTCGTATGTTGGTTAGGAGGAGGGCAGTTGGACATGTACAATCAACCTTTCTATGGCCTAGACACAGTGGACCGATACATGGTGTCATGGTCTGGGTTGCGATTCTGCATGTAAGCTGGAGCGCCCTTGTGGTTGTCCCACGCAACGTGACAGTAAAATTTTACGTCACACTTTCTGCCTCGTTACCATTGATGGTCGTATGTTGGTTAGGAGGAGGGCAGTTTGACATCTACAATCAACCTTTCTATGGCCTAGACACAGTGGACCGAACATGGAGTCATGGTCTGGGTTGCGATTCTGCATGTCAGCAGGAGCGCCCTTGTGGTTGTCCCACGCAACCAGACAGCAAAATTTTATGTCAGTCTTTCTGCCTCGTTGCCATTGATGGTCGTATGTTGGTTAGGAGGAGGGCAGTTGGACATCTACTATCAACCTGTCTATGACCTAGACACAGTGGACCGATACATGGAGTCATGGTCTGGGTTGCGATTCTGCTTGTCAGCAGGAGCGCTCTTGTGATTGTCCCACGCAACCTGACAGCAAAATTTTACGTCAGTCTTTCTGGTTCGTTGCCATTGATGGTCGTATGTTGGTTAGGAGGATGGCAGTTTGACATCTACAATCAACCTTTCTATGGCCTAGACACAGTGGACCGGTACATGGAGTCATGGTCTGGGTTGCGATTCTGGATGTGAGCAGGAGCGCCCTTGTGGTTGTCCCATGCAACCTGACAGTAAAATTTTACGTCAGTCTTTCTGCCTCGTTGCCATTGATGGATGTAAGTTGGATAGGAGGATGGCAGTTCGACATTTACAATCAACCTGTCTATGGCCTAGAAACAGTGGACCGATACATGGAGTCATGGTCTGGGTTGCGATTCTGCATGTCAGCAAGAGCGCTCTTGAGGTTGTCCCACGCAACCTGACAGCAATTCTTACGTCGGACTTTCTGCCTCGTTGCCATTGATGGTCGTATGTTGGTTAGGAGGAGGGCAGTTGGACATCTACAATCAAGCTTTCTATGGCCTAGACACAGTGGACCGGTACATGGGGTCATGGTCTGGGTTGCGATTCTGCATGTCAGCAGGAGCGCCCTTGTGGTTGTCCCATGCAACTTGTCAGCATAATTTTACGTCAGTCTTATTGCCTCGTTGCCATTGATGGTCGTATGTTGGTTAGGAGGAGGGCAGTTGGACATGTACAATCAACCTTTCTATGGCCTAGACACAGTGGACCGATACATGGTGTCATGGTCTGGGCTGCGATTCTGCATGTAAGCTGGAGCGCCCTTGTGGTTGTCCCACGCAACCGGACAGCAAAATTTTACGTCAGTCTTTCTGCCTCGTTGCCATTGATGGATGTAAGTTGGATAGGAGGATGGCAGTTCGACATTTACAATCAACCTGTCTATGGCCTAGAAACAGTGGACCGATACATGGAGTCATGGTCTGGGTTGCGATTCTGCATGTCAGCAGGAGCGCCCTTGTGGTTGTCCCATGCAATTTGACAGCATAATTTTACGTCAGTCTTTCTGCCTCGTTGCCATTGATGGTCGTATGTTGGTTAGGCCGAGGGCAGTTGGACATGTACAATCAACCTTTCTATGGCCTAGACACAGTGGACCGATACATGGAGTCATGGTCTGGGTTGCGATTCTGCATGTCAGCAGGAGCGCCCTTGTGGTTGTCCCATGCAACCTGACAGCAAAATTTTACGTCAGCCTTTCTGCCTCGTTGCCATTGATGGTCCTATGTTGGTTAGGAGGAGGGCAGTTGGACATGTACAATCAACCTTTCTATGGCCTAGACACAGTGGACAGATACATGGAGTCATGGTCTGGGTTGCGACTGCATGTCAGCAGGAGCGCCCTTGTGGTTGTCCCATGCAACTTGACAGCATAATTTTACGTCAGTCTTTTTGCCTCATTGCCATTGATGGTCGTATGTTGGTTAGGAGGACGGCAGTTTGACATCTAGAATCAACCTTTCTATGGCCTAGACACAGTGGACCGGTACATGGATTCGTGGTCTGGGTTGCGATTCTGCATATCAGCAGGAGCGCTCTTGTTGTTGTCCCACGCAACCTGACAGCAAAGTTTTACGTCAGTCTTTCTGCCTCGTTGCCATTGATGGTCGTATGTTGGTTAGGAGGAGGGCAGTTGGACATCTACAATCAACCTTTCAATGGCCTAGACACAGTGGACCGGTACATGGAGTCATGGTCTGGGTTGCGATTCTGCATATCAGCAGGAGCGCCCTTGTTGTTGTCCCACGCAACCTGACAGCAAAGTTTTACGTCAGTCTTTCTGCCTCGTTGCCATTGATGGTCGTATGTTGGTTAGGGGGAGGGCAGTTGGACATCTACAATCAACCTTTCTATGGCCTAGACACAGTGGACCAGTACATGGAGTCATGGTCTGGGTTGCGATTCTGCATGTCAGCAGGAGCGCCCTTGTGGTTGTCCCACGCAACCAGACAGCAAAATTTTATGTCAGTCTTTCTGCCTCGTTGCCATTGATGGTCGTATGTTGGTTAGGAGGAGGGCAGTTGGACATCTACTATCAACCTGTCTATGACCTAGACACAGTGGACCGATACATGGAGTCATGGTCTGGGTTGCGATTCTGCTTGTCAGCAGGAGCGCTCTTGTGATTGTCCCACGCAACCTGACAGCAAAATTTTACGTCAGTCTTTCTGGTTCGTTGCCATTGATGGTCGTATGTTGGTTAGGAGGATGGCAGTTTGACATCTACAATCAACCTTTCTATGGCCTAGACACAGTGGACCGGTACATGGAGTCATGGTCTGGGTTGCGATTCTGGATGTGAGCAGGAGCGCCCTTGTGGTTGTCCCATGCAACCTGACAGTAAAATTTTACGTCAGTCTTTCTGCCTCGTTGCCATTGATGGATGTAAGTTGGATAGGAGGATGGCAGTTCGACATTTACAATCAACCTGTCTATGGCCTAGAAACAGTGGACCGATACATGGAGTCATGGTCTGGGTTGCGATTCTGCATGTCAGCAAGAGCGCTGTTGTGGTTGTCCCACGCAACCTGACAGCAAATCTTACGTCGGTCTTTCTGCCTCGTTGCCATTGATGTTCGTATGTTGGTTAGGAGGAGGGCAGTTGGACATCTACAATCAAGCTTTCTATGGCCTAGACACAGTGGACCGGTACATGGGGTCATGGTCTGGGTTGCGATTCTGCATGTCAGCAGGAGCGCCCTTGTGGTTGTCCCATGCAACTTGTCAGCATAATTTTACGTCAGTCTTATTGCCTCGTTGCCATTGATGGTCGTATGTTGGTTAGGAGGAGGGCAGTTGGACATGTACAATCAACCTTTCTATGGCCTAGACACAGTGGACCGATACATGGTGTCATGGTCTGGGTTGCGATTCTGCATGTAAGCTGGAGCGCCCTTGTGGTTGTCCCACGCAACGTGACAGTAAAATTTTACGTCACACTTTCTGCCTCGTTACCATTGATGGTCATATGTTGGTTAGGAGGAGGGCAGTTTGACATCTACAATCAACCTTTCTATGGCCTAGACACAGTGGACCGAACATGGAGTCATGGTCTGGGTTGCGATTCTGCATGTCAGCAGGAGCGCCCTTGTGGTTGTCCCACGCAACCAGACAGCAAAATTTTATGTCAGTCTTTCTGCCTCGTTGCCATTGATGGTCGTATGTTGGTTAGGAGGAGGGCAGTTTGACATCTACAATCAACCTTTCTATGACCTAGACACAGTGGACCGATACATGGAGTCATGGTCTGGGTTGCGATTCTGCTTGTCAGCAGGAGCGCTCTTGTGATTGTCCCACGCAACCTGACAGCAAAATTTTACGTCAGACTTTGTGGTTCGTTGCCATTGATGGTCGTATGTTGGTTAGGAGGATGGCAGTTTGACATCTACAATCAACCTTTCTATGGCCTAGACACAGTGGACCGGTACATGGAGTCATGGTCTGGGTTGCGATTCTGGATGTGAGCAGGAGCGCCCTTGTGGTTGTCCCATGCAACCTGACAGTAAAATTTTACGTCAGTCTTTCTGCCTCGTTGCCATTGATGGATGTAAGTTGGATAGGAGGATGGCAGTTCGACATTTACAATCAACCTGTCTATGGCCTAGAAACAGTGGACCGATACATGGAGTCATGGTCTGGGTTGCGATTCTGCATGTCAGCAAGAGCACTCTTGAGGTTGTCCCACGCAACCTGACAGCAAATCTTACGTCGGTCTTTCTGCCTCGTTGCCATTGATGGTCGTATGTTGGTTAGGAGGAGGGCAGTTGGACATCTACAATCAAGCTTTCTATGGCCTAGACACAGTGGAACGGTACATGGGGTCATGGTCTGGGTTGCGATTCTGCATGTCAGCAGGAGCGCCCTTGTGGTTGTCCCATGCAACTTGTCAGCATAATTTTACGTCAGTCTTATTGCCTCGTTGCCATTGATGGTCGTATGTTGGTTAGGAGGAGGGCAGTTGGACATGTACAATCAACCTTTCTATGGCCTAGACACAGTGGACCGATACATGGTGTCATGGTCTGGGCTGCGATTCTGCATGTAAGCTGGAGCGCCCTTGTGGTTGTCCCACGCAACGTGACAGTAAAATTTTACGTCACACTTTCTGCCTCGTTACCATTGATGGTCGTATGTTGGTTAGGAGGAGGGCAGTTTGACATCTACAATCAACCTTTCTATGGCCTAGACACAGTGGACCGGAACATGGAGTCATGGTCTGGGTTGCGATTCTGCATGTCAGCAGGAGCGCCCTTGTTGTTGTCCCACGCAACCTGACAGCAAAGCTTTACGTCAGTCTTTCTGCCTCGTTGCCATTGATGGTCGTATGTTGGTTAGGAGGAGGGCAGTTGGACATCTACAATCAACCTTTCTATGGCCTAGACACAGTGGAACGGTACATGGAGTCATGGTCTGGGTTGCGATTCTGCATGTCAGCAGGAGCGCCCTTGTGGTTGTCCCATGCAATTTGACAGCATAATTTTACGTCAGTCTTTCTGCCTCGTTGCCATTGATGGTCGTATGTTGGTTAGGAGGAGGGCAGTTGGACATGTACAATCAACCTTTCTATGGCCTAGACACAGTGGACCGGTACATGGAGTCATGGTCTGGGTTGCGATTCTGCATGTGAGCAGGAGCGTCCTTGTGGTTGTCCCACGCAACTGGACAGCAAAATTTTACGTCAGTCTTTCTGCCTCGTTGCCATTGATGATCGTATGTTGGTTAGGAGGAGGGCAGTTGGACATCTACAATCAACCTGTCTATGACCTAGACACTGTGGACCGATACATGGAGTCACGGTCTGGGTTGCAATTCTGCTTGTCAGCAGGAGCGCTCTTGTGATTGTCCCACGCAACCTGACAGTAAAATTTTACGTCAGTCTTTCTGCCTCGTTGCCATTGATGGATGTAAGTTGGATAGGAGGATGGCAGTTCGACATTTACAATCAACCTGTCTATGGCCTAGAAACAGTGGACCGATACATGGAGTCATGGTCTGGGTTGCGATTCTGCATGTCAGCAGGAGCGCCCTTGTGGTTGTCCCATGCAATTTGACAGCATAATTTTACGTCAGTCTTTCTGCCTCGTTGCCATTGATGGTCGTATGTCGGTTATGAGGAGGGCAGTTGGACATCTACAATCAACCTTTCTATGGCCTAGACACAGTGGACCGGTACATGGAGTCATGGTCTGGGTTGCGATTCTGCATATCAGCAGGAGCGCCCTTGTTGTTGTCCCACGCAACCTGACAGCAAAGCTTTACGTCAGTCTTTCTGCCTCGTTGCCATTGATGGTCGTATGTTGGTTAGGAGGAGGGCAGTTGGACATCTACAATCAACCTTTCTATGGCCTAGACACAGTGGACCGGTACATGGAGTCATGGTCTGGGTTGCGATTCTGCATGTCAGCAGGAGCGCCCTTGTGGTTGTCCCATGCAATTTGACAGCATAATTTTACGTCAGTCTTTCTGCCTCGTTGCCATTGATGGTCGTATGTCGGTTATGAGGAGGGCAGTTGGACATGTACAATCAACCTTTCTATGGCCTAGACACAGTGGACCGGTACATGGAGTCATGGTCTGGGTTGCGATTCTGCATGTGAGCTGGAGCGTCCTTGTGGTTGTCCCACGCAACCGGACAGCAAAATTTTACGTCAGTCTTTCTGCCTCGTTGCCATTGATGGTCGTATGTTGGTTAGGAGGAGGGCAGTTGGACATCTACAATCAACCTGTCTATGACCTAGACACTGTGGACCGATACATGGAGTCACGGTCTGGGTTGCAATTCTGCTTGTCAGCAGGAGCGCTCTTGTGATTGTCCCACGCAACCTGACAGTAAAATTTTACGTCAGTCTTTCTGCCTCGTTGCCATTGATGGATGTAAGTTGGATAGGAGGATGGCAGTTCGACATTTACAATCAACCTGTCTATGGCCTAGAAACAGTGGACCGATACATGGAGTCATGGTCTGGGTTGCGATTCTGCATGTCAGCAAGAGCGCTGTTGTGGTTGTCCCACGCAACCTGACAGCAAATCTAACGTCGGTTTTTCTGCCTCGTTGCCATTGATGGTCGTATGTTGGTTAGGAGGAGGGCAGTTGGACATCTACAATCAACCTTTCTATGGCCTAGACACAGTGGACCGGTACATGGAGTCATGGTCTGGGTTGCGATTCTGCATGTGAGCAGGAGCGCCCTTGTGGTTGTCCCATGCAACCTGACAGCAAAATTTTACGTCAGGCTTTCTGCCTCGTTGCCATTGATGGTCCTATGTTGGTTAGGAGGAGGACAGTTGGACATGTACATTCAACCTTTCTATGGCCTAAACACAGTGGACCGATACATGGAGTCATGGTCTGGGTTGCGATTCTGCATGTCAGCTGGAGCGCTCTTGTGGTTGTCCCACGCAACCTGACAGCAAAATTTTACGTCTGTCTTTCTGCCTCGTTGCCATTGATTGTCGTATGTTGGTTAGGAGGAGGGCAGTTGGACATCTACAATCAACCTGTCTATGGCCTAGACACAGTGGACCGATACATGGAGTCATGGTCTGGGTTGCGATTCTGCATGTCAGCAAGAGCGCTCTTGTGGTTGTCCCACGCAACCTGACAGTAAAATTTTATGTCAGTCTTTCTGCCTCGTTGCCATTGATGGTCGTATGTTGGTTAGGAGGAGGGCAGTTCGACATTTACAATCAACCTGTCTATTGCCTAGAAACAGTGGGTCGATACATGGAGTCATGGCCTGGGTTGCGATTCTGCATGTCAGCAGGAGCGCCCTTGTGGTTGTCCCACGCAACCTGACAGCAAAATTTTACGTCAGTCTTTCTGCCTCGTTGCCATTGATGGTCGTATGTTGGTTAGGAGGAGGGCAGTTGGACATCTACAATCAACCTTTCTATGGCCTAGACACAGTGTACCGGTACACGGAGTGATGGTCTGGGTTGCGATTCTGCATGTCAGCAGGAGCGCCCTTGTGGTTGTCCCACGCAAGCTGACAGCAATAATTTACGTCAGTCTTTCTGCCTCGTTGCCATTGATGGTCCTATGTTGGTTAGGAGGAGGGCAGTTGGACATGTACAATCAACCTTTCTATGGCCTAGACAAAGTGGACCGGTACATGGAGTCATGGTCTGGGTTGCGATTCTGCATGTCAGCAGGAGCGCTCTTGTGATTGTCCCATGCAATCTGACAGCAAAATATTACGTCAGTCTTTCTACCTCGTTGCCATTGATGGTCAAATGTTGGTTAGGAGGATGGCAGTTGGACATCTACAATCAACCTGCCTATGGCCTAGACACAGTGGACCAATACATGGAGTCAAGGTCTGGGTTGCGATTCTGCATGTCAGCAGGGGTGCTCTTGTGATTGTGCCACGCTTCCTGACGGTAAAACTGTACGTCAGTCTTTCTGCCCATTGCCACTGATGGTCGTATGTTGGTTAGGAGGATGGCAGTTGGACATCTACAATCAGCCTGACTATGGCCTAGACACAGTGGACCGATACATGGAGTCATGGTCTGGGTTGCGATTCTGCATGTCAGCAGGGGTGCTCTTGTGATTGTGCCACGCTTCCTGACGGTAAAACTGTACGTCAGTCTTTCTGCCCATTGCCACTGATGGTCGTATGTTGGTTAGGAGGATGGCAGTTGGACATCTACAATCAGCCTGACTATGGCCTAGACACAGTGGACCGATACATGGAATCATGGTCTGGGTTGCGATTCTGCATGTCAGCAAGAGCGCTCTTGTGGTTGTCCCACGCAACCTGACAGTAAAATTTTACGTCAGTCTTTCTGCCTCGTTGCCATTGATGGTCCTATATTGGTTAGGAGGAGGGCAGGTCGACATTTACAATCAACCTGTCTATTGCCTAGAAACAGTGGACCGATACATGGAGTCACGGTCTGGGTTGCGATTCTGCATGTCAGCAGGAGCGCCCTTGTGGTTGTCCCACGCAACCTGACAGCAAAATTTTACGTCAGTCTTTCTGCCTCGTTGCCATTGATGGTCGTATTTTGGTTAGGAGGAGGGCAGTTGGACATCTACAATCAACCTTTCTATGGGCTAGACAAAGTGGACCGGTACATGGAGTCATGGTCTGGGTTGCGATTCTGTATGTCAGCAGGATCGCTCTTGTGGTTGTCCCATGCAATCTGACAGCAAAATATTACGTCAGTCTTTCTGCCTCGTTGCCATTGATGGTCGTATGTTGGTTAGGAGGATGGCAGTTGGACATCTACAATCAACCTGCCTATGGCCTAGACACAGTGGACCAATACATGGAGTCATGGTCTGTGTTGCGATTCTGCATGTCAGCAGGGGTGCTCTTGTGATTGTGCCACGCTACCTGACAGTAAAACTGTACGTCAGTCTTTCTGCCCATTGCCACTGATGGTCGTATGTTGGTTAGGAGGATGGCAGTTGGACATCTACAATCAACCTGACTATGGCCTAGACACAGGGGACCGATACATGGAGTCAAGGTCTGGGTTGCGATCCTGCATGTCAGCAGGAGCGCTCTTGTGATTGTCCCACGCAACCTGACAGTAAAATTTTACGTCAGTCTTTCTGCCTGTTGCCACTGATGGTCGTATGTTGGTTAGGAGGAGGGCAGTTGTACATCTACAATCAACCTGTCTATGGCCTAGACACAGTGGACCGGTACATGGAGTCATGGTCTGGGTTGCAATTCTGCATGTGAGCAGGAGCGCCCTTGTGGTTGTCCCATGCAACCTGACAGCAAAATTTTACGTCAGGCTTTCTGCCTCGTTGCCATTGATGGTCCTATGTTGGTTAGGAGGAGGACAGTTGGACATGTACATTCAACCTTTCTATGGCCTAAACACAGTGGACCGATACATGGAGTCATGGTCTGGGTTGCGATTCTGCATGTCAGCTGGAGCGCTCTTGTGGTTGTCCGACGCAACCTGACAGCAAAATTTTACGTCTGTCTTTCTGCCTCGTTGCCATTGATTGTCGTATGTTGGTTAGGAGGAGGGCAGTTGGACATCTACAATCAACCTGTCTATGGCCTAGACACAGTGGACCGATACATGGAGTCATGGTCTGGGTTGCGATTCTGCATGTCAGCAAGAGCGCTCTTGTGGTTGTCCCACGCAACCTGACAGTAAAATTTTATGTCAGTCTTTCTGCCTCGTTGCCATTGATGGTCGTATGTTGGTTAGGAGGAGGGCAGTTCGACATTTACAATCAACCTGTCTATTGCCTAGAAACAGTGGGTCGATACATGGAGTCATGGTCTGGGTTGCGATTCTGCATGTCAGCAGGAGCGCCCTTGTGGTTGTCCCACGCAACCTGACAGCAAAATTTTACGTCAGTCTTTCTGCCTCGTTGCCATTGATGGTCGTATGTTGGTTAGGAGGAGGGCAGTTGGACATCTACAATCAACCTTTCTATGGCCTAGACACAGTGTACCGGTACACGGAGTGATGGTCTGGGTTGCGATTCTGCATGTCAGCAGGAGCGCCCTTGTGGTTGTCCCACGCAAGCTGACAGCAAAAATTTACGTCAGTCTTTCTGCCTCGTTGCCATTGATGGTCCTATGTTGGTTAGGAGGAGGGCAGTTGGACATGTACAATCAACCTTTCTATGGCCTAGACAAAGTGGACCGGTACATGGAGTCATGGTCTGGGTTGCGATTCTGCATGTCAGCAGGAGCGCTCTTGTGATTGTCCCATGCAATCTGACAGCAAAATATTACGTCAGTCTTTCTACCTCGTTGCCATTGATGGTCAAATGTTGGTTAGGAGGATGGCAGTTGGACATCTACAATCAACCTGCCTATGGCCTAGACACAGTGGACCAATACATGGAGTCAAGGTCTGGGTTGCGATTCTGCATGTCAGCAGGGGTGCTCTTGTGATTGTGCCACGCTTTCTGACGGTAAAACTGTACGTCAGTCTTTCTGCCCATTGCCACTGATGGTCGTATGTTGGTTAGGAGGATGGCAGTTGGACATCTACAATCAGCCTGACTATGGCCTAGACACAGTGGACCGATACATGGAGTCATGGTCTGGGTTGCGATTCTGCATGTCAGCAGGGGTGCTCTTGTGATTGTGCCACGCTTCCTGACGGTAAAACTGTACGTCAGTCTTTCTGCCCATTGCCACTGATGGTCGTATGTTGGTTAGGAGGATGGCAGTTGGACATCTACAATCAGCCTGACTATGGCCTAGACACAGTGGACCGATACATGGAATCATGGTCTGGGTTGCGATTCTGCATGTCAGCAAGAGCGCTCTTGTGGTTGTCCCACGCAACCTGACAGTAAAATTTTACGTCAGTCTTTCTGCCTCGTTGCCATTGATGGTCCTATATTGGTTAGGAGGAGGGCAGGTCGACATTTACAATCAACCTGTCTATTGCCTAGAAACAGTGGACCGATACATGGAGTCATGGTCTGGGTTGCGATTCTGCATGTCAGCAGGAGCGCCCTTGTGGTTGTCCCACGCAACCTGACAGCAAAATTTTACGTCAGTCTTTCTGCCTCGTTGCCATTGATGGTCGTATTTTGGTTAGGAGGAGGGCAGTTGGACATCTACAATCAACCTTTCTATGGGCTAGACAAAGTGGACCGGTACATGGAGTCATGGTCTGGGTTGCGATTCTGTATGTCAGCAGGATCGCTCTTGTGGTTGTCCCATGCAATCTGACAGCAAAATATTACGTCAGTCTTTCTGCCTCGTTGCCATTGATGGTCGTATGTTGGTTAGGAGGATGGCAGTTGGACATCTACAATCAACCTGCCTATGGCCTAGACACAGTGGACCAATACATGGAGTCATGGTCTGTGTTGCGATTCTGCATGTCAGCAGGGGTGCTCTTGTGATTGTGCCACGCTACCTGACAGTAAAACTGTACGTCAGTCTTTCTGCCCATTGCCACTGATGGTCGTATGTTGGTTAGGAGGATGGCAGTTGGACATCTACAATCAACCTGACTATGGTCTAGACACAGTGGACCGATGCATGGAGTCATGGTCTGGGTTGCGATTCTGCATGTCAGCAGGAGCGCTCTTGTGATTGTCCCACGCAAACTGACAGTAAAATTTTACGTCAGTCTTTCTGCCCGTTGCCCCTGATGGTCGTATGTTGGTTAGGAGGAGGGCAGTTGTACATCTACAATCAACCTGTCTATGGCCTAGACACAGTGGACCGGTACATGGAGTCATGGTCTGGCGTGCGGTTCTGCATGTCAGCAGGAGCGCCCTTGTGGTTGTCCCATGCAACCTGACAGCAAAATTTTACGTCAGTCTTTCTGCTTCGTTGCCATTGATGGTCGTATGTTGGTTAGTAGGATGACAGTTGGACATCTACAATCAACCTTTCTATGGCCTAGACACAGTGGACCGGTACATGGAGTCATGGTCTGGGTTGCGATTCTGCATGTCAGCAGGGGCGCTCTTGTGGTTGTCCCATGCAATCTGACAGCAAAATTTTACGTCAGTCTTTCTGCCTCGTTGCCATTGATGGTCGTATGTTGGTTAGGATAATGGCAGTTGGACATCTACAATCAACGTGCCTATGGCCTAGACACAGTGGACCAATACATGGAGTCATGGTCTGGTTTGCGATTCTGCATGTCAGCAGGCGTGCTCTTGTGATTGTGCCACGCTACCTGACAGTAAAACTGTACGTCAGTCTTTCTGCCCATTGCCACTGATGGTCGTATGTTGGTTAGGAGGATGGCAGTTCGACATCTACAATCAACCTGACTATGGCCTAGACACAGTGGACCGATACATGGAGTCATGGTCTTGGTTGCGATTCTGCATGTCAGCAGGAGCGCTCTTGTGATTGTCCCACGCAACCTGACAGTAAAATTTTACGTCAGTCTTTCTGCCCATTGCCACTGATGGTCGTATGTTGGTTAGGAGGATGGCAGTTGTACATCTACAATCAACCTGTCTATGACCTAGACACAGTGGACCGATACATGGAGTCATGGTCTGGTTTGCGATTCTGCATGTCAGCAGGAGCGCTCTTGAGATTGTCCCACGCAACCTGACAGTAACATTGTACGTCAGTCTTTCTGCCTTGTTGCCATTGATGGTCGTATGTTGGTTAGGAGGAGGGCAGTTGGACATCTACAATCAACGTGTCTATGGCCTAGACACAGGGGACCGATACATGGAGTCATGGTCTGGGTTGCGATTCTGCATGTCAGCAGGAGCGCTCTTGTGGTTGTCTCACGCAACCTGACAGCAAAATGTTACGTCTGTCTGGTGATTCGACCCCTTTTGCTGCCATTCATGAATAGCATTCCTGTGGGTGTTTTCCAACAGGATAACGCTCGCCCAGATACCGCTGTTGCAATCCAACATGCTCTGCATAAAATCGATATGTTGCCTTGTTGGCCTGCTCGGTCACCAGAACTCTCTCCAATCCAGCACGTATGGAACATCACTGGGCGGAAACCTAAGTGTCATCCACAACCAGCATTTAATCGTCCCTGTACTGACTGAACAAGTGCAACAGGCGTGGAACTCTACCTCACAAACTAACGTATGGCACCTGTATGACACCATGCATGCACATTTGCATGCTTGCATTCAACATTTTGGCTGCTACCCCGGTTTGCTTATGTACCAGTGAGAGTTGGCAATACTCTCTTAGGATATAAAAGTTGGCTACAGCGCGCATACACAAGCTCTCGAATCTAAGATACTGTTGTTGCGCTTCACAGCGCACGGATTAAGTAGTAGCAATTTGGAGGCCAGTGTAGGAGCCCGCCTGCTGTGGTGCGCACATGTGTTGGGCGAGGGGTCGTCGCCGAGCTGCCGTGCTGCCGTACTGCCGTGTCCGCCAGGATTTGGTAGTGAGTTGATATTTTTTTATAGTTTGCAGCGCGCTTATTAATTTAAAGAAAAGGGTTTGTGTTTGTGCGTAGCAGCAGACGGTAATTTTGATAATGATAGGTGTTGAATTCTTAAGGGAAACCATTGTTAGATTAAGTATTGATTTTTGTCATTGATTTATTTTGTAATTGTCAGGGAATTGTTTCACTATGTATTCAATTGAGAAGTATTTCAGTCTGCCTCATGAGTTTGATTAATTTGCAATATTGCTTTAATGCCACTGGAGGCAGATTTTCATACGAAGCGATTGTTCAAAGAGCTTCTAGCGTTTTGAATTGAATGAGAAGGAATCGCTTTCAGAATATAGTTTGGGCTATCATTTATCGAGTTTAGATTTGATCAAACCCTTTCTCTTGAATTATATGTAGTTATAGTAAGCAGCAGCAGCCGCAGCAACAGCAGGAACCGCCATACAGAACATGCATTGCACTCAGTATGAATAACAGGTTTTTTTATGTTTTTGTTAAATAATGGAATGCAGCAGATCAAGCAGTGGCAGCAGAAAGACCAAGTAAGTTATTTGTTGCGCACAGGACCAATAAGATAAAATAGAGTTTAGGCGATCTCTGCAATAGTAAAGTTAACAAGAGTACAAGCACGAGATTTTCACTAGAAAACACGAGACAAGAAGATAAGAGCTCGCGACTTTCACCAGCATTTCACATTTGCAATGGCTTATCTCGTGCTTATACTAAACTGTGATCTCGCATCGTTAATCACTTAATTACGTTAGACAAACATATTTCCGAAATTTCATTGTTGTTCTTTACTCGTTTCTTGGTTTTTCCGTTAGTGTAGAAATGTACCCGAACAGAAACAACATGTTACGAACTCCTAGGCTCCTGCAGCCAGGGGATCTCTTAGACATCTCTCCGACTCCGGATGCCTACTAGCAGGCGCAAGAGCATCGGTGTAGTCAGCCTGTAGCCGCCTACGACTTTACTTACGGGTTCTCTCTGTAGAGGTACATTTCGTGGTGCTCAACAAAGGTGGATGGGTGGTGGGGCTTTAGAGAGACCCTTTACCGTTTTACTAACGCACAAGTCAATGTCACACACCTCCGTGATCGAGCCATGCCACTGTGCGAAACACGAGGGGTGAAAAACCATAAACACCCTTTGCTGCTTCGGATCGCAATCAAATTTCGTCTAATAGTTTTGAACGGTCCCTAGTGGTTCCACTCTGTACATCGGAGCAAAAATTGCCGTCGCACTGCCTCCAGAGAGGTGCAATCACATACGGTGCTGTTTCTGGCCCGCTATGTCCTCCGCAAAGGGTTGAACCATACGGGGGAAAGAGGTTGTCAGAAGTGTCGAAGGTTGAAAATGTTATCGAGAACGGCATCCAGTTATTCATCACACTGTGAACTGTCGTTTTCGACCGCGTTTTGGATTCAAAGACTGAAGGAAAGGTTTTGTTACATTGACTGCCTTTATAGCATTCCCTAAAGCCTTTTCGAGTCGATTATGGGCGACATTGTCTCTGGACCATAAATAAGAAAACCCCATGAATTCCATGCTGGGAGTTGCAATTCTGACTTCCATTAGCAGATGTGACCTTCCCATCGTGCGCCTTGTCCACGGTGCTCTTGGGCTGAGTAGTGAAATTGATGCCATGTGACATCGTTAACCCACCTGACACGTCACATTATCTTCGGAGCTCTGACCTTTTTTTCACATGTTGGAAGACGCCGCGCTTTTTTACCAATGCATAAGAAGATTGCAGGCACCTTTCAGCCAAATTTCAAACTTACGTGTCGCAACAGGGTTTCGAGAAAGGGATCCTTTAATTCTGTTGTATAGCGCAGTAGAACCTTTATTCTGATATGGATCTGAGTGTTTCGGATGCAGAGGATGTCATGCTGGGGAAGACAAAATACGCAGTTTCTTTTATGACTACACACTGGAGGCTGTACGATGTAATTTAGGTAGGACAGAAAATTCCCTAAGCCTGAGGATCTTGTCCCCTGTTGTGGCGGCTTCTGCCACCGGATGTATCAGGATGACCAGATGTAGCGGGAAGGCACCAAATGCAGTGGGTGGGTGCCAGTAGATGCCATATTAAAACTCGCAAACACTTTCCAAGTGATTTATTTGTTTCCTCTACCGCGCCCCGTTCACCTCGGTCCACGTCACTGGGCCCCGCAATGCTGAGGCCACTGCCCCAGCGACCCAGTGCAACGTGCTGTGTGTGTCAGACTTGTATGCCAGCGGAGTTGCGGCGTCATCAGGATGCCGGGAGTTGGCTCAGCGGTTTGCGACCCTGCCGACTCAGCTGTCCTCGTCCTCATTGCCTCTGCGCTACTCCGAGGAGCTGTAGGCCAGCCCCGCTGCTCCTTGGCGTATCTGAGGTCTCAGCGGCAATGGCTCCCCACGATCCAGCCTCTGAATCTGGGGCCCTCGCCTCGGGAAGTCTCCTCCGTGCGTCGGGAGCCGAGACGTCTGCCTGTGGTAGCGAGCCGAAGAGTGGTCTACTGCTGGCTGGCCGAGGACCACGCATTGGCATAAGAGGGTCGAACCAATGACCCGCCATGGACTGGGACACAGGCGCGCCATCTGCTGCTCTGTGTAGCCCAGTGGTGTGACACGCCCCGCCGTCCAGGAGAGCTGCCACACTTGTATTCCTGCGTTGGCCTCAGAGGGTCGAACCAGCAACCCACCATGGACTGGAATGCTGGCACCCCATCTGCTCTGCATGAAGCGGGTGGTGCGACAAGCCCCGCCGTGCAAGAGAACTGTCACACGTCAATGAATCTCGTTAGAAATCGGCACCTATTTATACTCAGCTGTGCACCTCTGTTTTGCTAATGCGACACTCCAAGTTGCGCCAGTGAACACCTTATCCCTGTAACTTGCGCTATGCATACCACTGCGTTAACTCTTTTCAGCAGTTCGACGGCTCTGTGGCCTCCATTCTACATCGCAACTGCTGGTCCGTGTAAAAATGGTTCAAATGGCTCTGAGCACTATGCGACTTAACTTCTGAGGTCATCAGTCTCCTAGAACTTAGAACCAATTAAACATAACTAACCTAAGGACATCATACACATGCATGCCCGAGGCAGGATTCGAACCTGCGACCGTAGTGCTCGCACGGTTCCAGACTGTAGCACCTAGAACTGCACGGCCACTCTGGCTGGCGTCAGTGTAACTTACTGCAATCTGGCCACAACTGGCTGTAACTTGTGCGCTACAAAATATTGCAACAAATCTAACTTTCCTATCTTAAACTACGGTGCCCTACACCCTGATCTACATCCAAATATTTACTCGGTGAGTCAGAATGAAATGTCTGACAAAGAATAATCTTTAATTATCGGTATAAGTGTTTCTTCGGGTCCAATTCAGATTCTGAGAACGGCAAGTTCGACTGCTTGATCGCTTCTCTGACAGCTACTTTTTGGCCAATTTTATCTGTGTGACTTTGGCGGCTCAGATACGTAAATAACATATTTAACGTTTTCTCAGGATGTTCTATTGGAATGCACGATATCTGTCTGTGAGTACCATCCAGTTAAGATTGTTTTGAAATACTGTTACCCTCCCTCGTGTAACACCCCAAATATAGAGCCGCTAATGACATCCCTTTTGACGGCAAAAGATATAAACATTAGTTATCCTGACCTTGAAGGTAGCTACTGGCAACAAAATATTAACACTGTTGAAAGTCTGACCAGCAGAAATACTAGGGAACTAACATCATTTCCACGGAAAGAACTAACAGAAAGACTATCAGATGATCACTTAATCTGCGAAGCATGGAACTCTAAATAAAGAATTCAAAATATATGCTTTACCAAGGTTAAAACCCAGACGAGATGAAGTGATCAGAGATAAAATTTAGCCAAGGAAAGAGTTGTAGCCGCATCGAGCTGTAAGATCACTGTGACTACAATGAAAACCTTAAATGGCGATGTTAATTCGTTGTTTCAGAACGATATGGAACTTTAAAGTTTTTCAAGTCTCGTCTTGACGTATTAGTCACAGTTCTGAAGAAAGGTGATAAAACATTTACCGTCTAGCCAGACAACGGAGGGAAAAGTAACTCGTGTGATACTTAATCAATTCTGGGACTTAGTCCTCGTGACCTGTGATGCTCACGAACATTGAAGGACACAGCAGCGTACCAGACGCCAAAATAAACTCTACGAATAGACTTCAGTAGGAAACGTATACACGCAATCATGAAGAACTCACAGGTACACTGTGTTTTCGGAACCTGTAGTCAATGTCAGAATTGCTGATGTAAATCGTAGCTTCAGTTCCCTGAATGACAGATCGGTGTGCTTTCCACTGCAGTGGTTAGATAATTCAGAAGTCCAATAAACTCAGTTTTTACTTTAATACTTCGTGTCGTCTACATCATTTAATTGAACTTTGTATTACGACGCCTTCTGTACATTATTTAGAGAATATATTATCTCTGGATTTACGACGGAGGAGTTGTTGAATAAGCACTGTTTAACGACGCTATAATACTTCACAAATCAACATCCTCACAAGACTATAACGTGGCATCGGCTTGAGTGGTGGAACTTACAATTCGAGATATCATGTTATCTACGTTTGAACATTCACTTGGAAACCGGGCATAAAAACTACTGTTATCAAGTTTCGCGTAAGCTTACAAGCCCGTCGCGAACACGAGAAGGATGAAACTTCCTGGCAGATTAAAACTGTGTGCCCTACCGAGACTCGAACTCGGGACCTTTGCCTTTCGCGGGCAAGTGCTCTACCAACTGAGCTACCGAAGCACGACTCACGCCCGGTACCCTCAGCTTTACTTCTGCCAGGCAAAGGTCGCGAGTTCGAGTCTCGGTCGGGCACACAGTTTTAATCTGCCAGGAAGTTCCATATCAGCGCACACTCCGCTGCAGAGTGAAAATCTCATTCTGGAAACGAGAAGGATATTTGGTTTATTGTTTCAGATAAAGGGATTTGTTGCGGTAAAGAGTGGTGCAGTCGCCGTGTGTAACAGTAAAGAAGAAATTATAAGCGAGGGCCGCTTACACATTTCGGAGTGTTGCTCCATCGATACGCGGATATCTGTTAAAGGGAGGTAGTATCTGAAACTAAATAAAGCGAGAAGTTTGTTTTAACAGTCACAGATCGGAGTTGTGCCCGCATCTTGTGGTCGTGCGGTAGCGTTCTCGCTTCCCACGCCCGGGTTCCCGGGTTCGATTCCCGGCGGGGTCAGGGATTTTCTCTGCCTCGTGATGGCTGGGTGTTGTGTGCTGTCCTTACTTTAGTTAGGTTTAAGTAGTTGTAAGTTCTAGGGGACTGATGACCATAGCTGTTAAGTCCCATAGTGCTCAGAGCCATTTGAACCATTTGCCATCGGAGTTGTCGCGATCGACGGACGCTGACCTGTGTCAACCAGATTTGAACAACCATTTCCATCGAGCCGACATACACACACTCGCCACACTCGGCAGCCACACAAGCTTATGACCATTTACCTCGCCTTCGTGATACACGCTCGATGTTCGTTGCTTTGCTTTACCTCCGACAGAGACGATTTAGTCATTCCACTTTATATCTCTTCACACTGTTACTAACAAATATTTTCATGGCCAGATTGACAATAGTCCCTCTTTAATCACGTAGTCAAATAATACAATATGTTGATGTTGTGGTGTCACCGCCAGACACCACACTTGCTAGGTGGTAGCTTAAATCGGCCGCGGTCCATTAGTACATGTCGGACCCGCGTGTCGCCACTGTGTGATCGCAGACCGAGCGCCACCACATGGCAGGTCTAGAGAGACGTACGAGCACTCGCCCCAGTTGTACGACGACGTTGCTAGCGACTACACTGACGAAGCCTCTCTCTCATTTGCCGAAAGACAGTTAGAATAGCCTTCAGCTAAGTTAATGGCTACGACCTAGCAAGGCGCCATTTGTACCATTGCATGTATCTCAAGATAGTCTCACTTGTATCATCAAGAATGCTGTATACCAAAGGACGATATAAAAGTTAAGTGTTCTAGTAGCTACGTTCTTTTCTTTATCACATTCATTACGAATCCTGTTCCAGACTTAACGCAAGACGGCGTGAGTTTACGCGTGCCCTTTCGGCTACTTCACTGTGGACTGGCTGCCTTGTCAGTCCACTACAGATGTTTCATGAATTACACTCTACATGGTTGTTTTTCGCCCCAAATTGATATTTTTTTGGGATGTAACTGGAGATTACTGGAATTGTTACGGGATAGAATTTCATCTTTGGTGACTGAATTACTTGCGAAAAGATTGACATTGCAATTCACGGTCTTTGCTAAAGCAGTCAGGCAAGCACCACCGTCCTGGCCAAAGGTGGGCTAGTCGGAACTGACCCATCACCGTGTTATCCCCAGGCAGTGGCGTCATTTGGAGGCGGTTTGGAGGGTGTAATGGTACTTGAATTACGTGACCATTACGGCAGCTCACTTGAACCTCTCGATACCAGCAATATTCTACTGTACTTCAAAAAAATGGTTCAAATGGCTCTGAGCACTATCGGACTTAACTTCTGAGGTCATCAGTCCCCTAGAACTTAGAACTACTTAAACCTAACTAACCTAAGGACATCAAACACATCCATGCCCGAGGCAGGATTCGAACCTGCGACCGTAGTGGTCGCGCGGTTCCAGACTGTAGCGCCTAGAACCGCTCGGCCACTCCGGCCGGCTACTGTATTTCTGTCAAGTAGTTAACATATTTCTGAGACAACATTCTGATTTGATTTCATTAATGTAGGCGTACTTTGATACATCGATATGTTTATATTGCAATGATATTATTCTTATACGTATTCTTTCTTTTCTCACTATGATCTTTGACGTTCTTGTAACTCTGATTTTTGGGCGCTTAAGCGATTATTAGTTAGTTGTTAGAGAGTCGGACCTTGAAAAAGTTAAGTCTTGGACGTCATGTTGGAAAGACGCATATTGTAGCATGCTTATAAAATGTGAACTTTAACAGTGAGGAAGATTTTTTCAAGTATGTTTTGTATTGTGAAGTGATGTTTTGTGTGTTACGTGATATTGCAATAAAAGCAATAAAAAGGAAGTGTAACTTAAATTCGGAGTGCTGATTACTTTTTTTACATCACCATTGTCCTGCAAAAGTGTAATCTTCAAGAATGGTTTGTGAAATACATCTATAAAACTTTTCGAATATAGCAGAATAAAACCTAGGCCTCTTTGCATCCGAGCTTGGAATCATCACCACCTAGATTTTCGACGATTGAGCCATGATTTTACAACGAGACCAGTGTGGGAAACACGAAAAGATGAGTGCCTAGTTTATTCATTATTACATGAAATGACTTTATTAACTGTACTCTAATGACATCTGCCACATAATAACTTTGTTGTTTCCCGAAAATGCAGTATTTAGCAGCGTGAGCAACACCACAATCATTATTACAAATGGCTCTGAGCACTACGGGACTCAACCGCTGTGGTTATCAGTCCCCTAGAACTTAGAACTACTTAAACCTAACTAACCTAAGGACATCACACACATCCATGCCCGAGCCAGGATTCGAACCCGCGACCGTAGCAGTCGCACGGTTCCGGACCGCGCGCCTAGAACCGCGAGACCACCGCGGCCGGCTCATTATTACATTTTGACCTTTGTTGTGGTAGGGTTGTTAGAACGAGAACCCTTGGGTTAGAGGTGGCGCCGTTTATTAGTAATCGAAATGTCCTCGTCTCGGGTTAGAACACCACCAGTGCTTAAACTTCGAACAAAAAACCGTCAGCAATGACGGCTGAGGACTTTCAGCATTAGAAGTCACCCTCATTCTGACAACGGCCTTTTCAAAGAACGTGGAGGAGCCCTGAAGTTCAGAGGAATCCTTTGCCCCCCGAGAGGGGGGGGGGGGGCGGGAATGTCCTTAAAAGGCGGAGGAATCAGCAATGAGCAACGGCATGAGGATGCAGAAAGCAACAGAAACCACTGCATTACAGACACATCATCTGTATCCAGAGGATATGTGGCCTGTAGTCGAAAATGATGATCTCTCTATTAGCAAAATATTCCTGACTAGTTCCCCATTCTGATCTCTGGGAGGGGACTGCCAAGGAGGAGGTATCATGAGAGAAAGATTGAATAACTAACGAAAGGATAATGTTCTACGAGTCGGGGCGCGGAATGTCTGAACTTTGGACGTGGTAGGAAAGTTAAAGGGGAAATGTAGAAGCTCAGTCCAGATATAGTCGGGATGAGCGAAGTGAAATGGAAAGAAGGCAACGATTTCTGGTAATATCAAAACAGCATGAAATAAAATAACGGGAGTAGGATTAGTTATGAACAGGAAGGTAGGGCAGGGAGTGGGTTACTGTGAACAGTTCAGTGATAGAGTAGTTATCATCAGAATCGACAGCAAGCCAACACCGACAACAATAGTTCAGGTGAACATGCCTACGTCGCAAGTGGAAGATAAAGAGACAAAGTATATGCGGATAACGAACGGGTAATTTAGTATGTACAGGAAGATGGAAGTCTAATAGTCATGGGGGATTAGACTGCTGTTTTAAGGAAAAGAATAGAAGAAAGGGTTACTGGAGAATGTGGGCTTAGTAGTAGGAATGAGAGAGGAGAAAGGCTAACTGAGTTTTGCAATAAATTTCAGCTAGTAGTAGCGAAAACTCTTTTCAAGAATCACAGGAGGAGTACGGAAGGATGGGGATATACGGGAAGTCTTCAGTTAGATTACCTCATGGTCAGGCAGAGATTCAGAAATCAAGTATAAGATTGTAAGGCCCACCCAGTGTCAGATATAGGACTCAAACCACAGTTTTTTAGTGATGAAGAGTAGGGTAAGGTTTAAGAGACAAGTCAGGAAGAATCAGTGCGCAAAGAAGTGGGATACCGAAGTATCAAAGGATGAAGAGGTGTACTTGAAGTTCTCTGAGGCTATAGAAACGACAATGATGAATAGCTCAGTAAGTTCACTTGAAGAGGAACGGGCATGCCTAAGGGATTATCAAAGAAGTTGGAGAGAAAACCGGTGGTACAAGTAAGGTAACTACGAAGAAACAATGGATTAAGGAAGAAATACTTCAGTTGATCGATGAAAGAAGAAAGTACAAAAATGTCCAGAGAAATTCAGGAATGCAGAAATACAGATCACTTAGGAATGAAATAAATAGATTCAAGAAAGCTAAAACAAAATGTCTACATGTGAAATGTCAAGTCATCATAAAAGGAATTACTGACTAAGCATATAGAAAAATTAAAACAGTCTTGGGTGAAATTAAAAGCAAGGGCGGTAATATGCAAAGTGCAATGGAAATTCCACAGTTAAATGCAGAGGAGAGAGCAGATAGGTGGAAAGAGCACAGTGAGGGTCTGTATGCGGGGAGGGGGGGGATGAATTATCTGATGACGTAATAGGAGAAGAAACAGGAACAGATAGGGAAGAAATACAAGATACAGTATCAGAATCAGAACTGAGACGAGCTTTGGAAGATTTAAAATCAAACAAGGCAGAAGGGATAGATGACGCTCTATTAGAATTTCTAACATCATTGGGGGAAGTGGCAACAAAGTGGTTATTCACGTTGGTGTGTAGAATTTTTGAGACTTTCGGAAAAATATCATCCACACAATTCCCAAGATTGCGAGAGCCGAAAAGTGTGAGAATTATCGGACAATCAGCTTAACAGCTCATCCATCCAAGTTGCTGACGAGAATAATAAACAGCAGAATGGAATAAACAATCGAGAATGTGTTAGACGACGGTAAGTTTGGCTTTAGGAAATGTAAGGGCACAAGAGCGTTAGTTCTGACGTTGCGGTTAATACTGGAGGCAAGACTGAAGAAAAATCAAGACACGATCATATTTGTAGACCTGAGAAAAGCGTTCGAAATAAACAGTGCAAGAGGACGAAATGGGAATAAGCTACAGGAAAGACGGGTAATATGCAATATGTACAAGAACCACGAGGGAAAAATGAGGGTGGTGCACAAAGAATAAAGTGCACGGATTAAAAAGGGTGTAAGACAAGGATGTACCTTTTCACCCCTACTGTTCAATCATACGTCGAAGAAGCAATGAAGGAAATAAAAGAAAGATTCAAGAATGGGATTAAAATTCAAGGTTAAAGGACGTCAGTTTTAAGACTCTTTGATGAAACTGCCATGCTGAGTGAAAAAGAAGAAGAATTACAGGATCTGCTGACAGGAATGAACAGTCGAATGAGTACACAATATGGGTTGAGAGTAAATTGAAGAGAGACAAAAGTAATTAGAAGTAGCAGTAGTAGCAGTAGTAGAAGAAATTTAACATAAAGATTGGTGATCACGAAGTAGATGAAGTTAAGGAATTCTGCTACCTAGTGTTGTGGATGGGTGCCAGGTGGTACCATATTAAAACCCGGCGAGAACTTTCCAAATGATTTATTTGTTTCCACTACAGTGTTCCATTCACTTCGGTCTGTGTCACTGGGCCCCGCAATGCTGAGGAAGCCTCCAGCGGCCTGTGCAATGCAATGCTGTGTCGTGCCAGCCTTGGCCGGCCCACTGAGTTACGATGATGTCAGGATGGCTGTTCCAGCAGCTGACTCAGCGGCCACCATCCCCATTGATGACGCGCTGCTTCGCCAGGAGCCGTAGACTGCCCCCACTGCTTGCTGCTTCATCCTCACTGACGTAGCTGTGAATATGGCGGCAACAACCGCCTGTGATCTGGCATCCGAATAATAACTAATAACCATTTGTGTGTGTGTGTAACTGGCAGTCAATGGCTTGAAGAAACTATGCCAAGGTATTCACCGTCAGTCACATTCGATGATGGTAATAACAAATCTCTCCTCTATCCTATTTTCTTTCTATATTCTTCTTAAAAAACAACAAAATTTTATTTATATTTCAACCTAAAATTATTGTTATTTAGAAAAATATCATTCTTTGTAAATGTTGTAGATGGAACAGAAGAAAAGAAAACTGTAAAAATATGAAAAACTAAATTTGTAAGATGTACGACCTGTTTTAAACATCAGGTAACAGGTCTATAATTTGGCAATAAATAAATAAATAAATAAATAAAATCAATGAAATCCGAATCTGTGGTCCTTCAGAAGTCTCCAGCGTGTGTCGGGAGCTGAGACGACTGCCCGCGGTAACGAGCCAAAGAGTGGCCAGCCGCTGGCTGGCTGCAGACCCCGCTATGGCCTCAGAGGGTCGAACCAATGACCTGCTGTGGACTGGAATGCTGTCGCCCCATCCGTTGCTGCGTGTAGCCCGGTGGTGCGACACGCATTGCCGTCCTGGAGAGCTACCACACTTGAATGAATCTCATTAGAAAATGACACCCATTTATGCTCGGCTGTCCACTTCTGTTTTGTCGTGCCTGCCACTTCGTGTCACATATGCGTAGGACTTAGGTTAGCCGGTGGCCCTCTCCTGCCTGTGACTTGCGCCATAGAAACTGCTGGGTTCACCCCCTCCAGCAGTTCTACACCCCTGTGGCCTCTATTTGCCGTCGCAACTGCTGGTATGTGTAACTTACTGAAATCTGTCCCGCACCTGACTGTAACTCGTGCTCCAAGTATCGCACATAACTAATTTTCCCTATCCTATACGGTGGTGGCTCTACACTAGGCAGCAAAATAACACATGATGGAAGGAGCAGGGATGACATAAAAAGCAGTCGAGTACTGGCAAAAAGAGCATTCATGGCCAAGAGAAGTCTCCTAGTTTCAAACATAGATGATAATTTGAGGAAAAAATTCTGGGAATGTAGGTTTGGAGCACAGAATTGTATGGCATTGAGACATGGACCGTGGGAAAACCGTACATGAAGAGAACAGTAGCTTCTGAGATGTTCTGCTAATGACGAATGTTGAAAACTAGGTGGACTCTTAAGGTAAGGAATGAGGAGGTTCTCCACCGAATCAGAGAGTAAAGGAATGTATGCAAAAGACTGACAAGAAGAAGGAACAGGATGGTAGGACATTTGTTAAACATCAGGGAATAACTTTCATGGTACTAGAGGGAGCTGTAGAGAGTAAAAGCTGTAGGGGAAGACAGAGATTGGAATACATCCAGCGAGTAATTGAGGACGTAGGTTGCAAGTGCTACTCTGAGACGAAAAAGTTGACACATTAGAGGAATTCGTGGCAGGCAGCACCAAATAAGAAAAAAAAAGAAATTCCTGAGTCATGCTGCCAGGAAATCTTGGATTGTGTCTGATCATGCAGACGTCCCCGTTATATCGGATAATGGTTCTCTCAGTATGATGAGACACCGGCCCCCTTGTAGAAAATCATCTGCGCCACACATATGTATTTATAGTCCGTTCAACATTAGTACAAACCCTAATCTCTGAATATAAACGAACTTTTATATAAGTATGGGGTGAGAGCTGATCTGCAGCGGCTGAGCTTCTGCATTTACCACCAGTTTCTAGTGATTGCTTACCTGAAAATGATGAAAATCATTTAATACATAATTATACTCCTACCATAGAAAAAACTGAGAAATATTTGTGAATGGCGATAAAGTTAAACAAGGCATAAAACCATAGTACGGCCTGTTGCAGTGATTACGGTAAAAACATACAGTATTGATAGCAGGTTTTCTAAAAACTTGCTCTATTAGAAAAACTACGCCTTTTACAGCAGAAGCAGATGTACACTGAAGATCACTGATTAGCATAGAAACCCGAACAAAGTACAAAATAAATAGGTCATTTTACTGGATGCATAAAGTAATAATGTTAAAGAATCGAACTGCCTGAGTGAGAGGGGCGTTTAACACGTGGTGTCATCACGCACCGCAATGGAATGCATGGACAGCACGGTCAACGTGGACGTTCGACTCAAACCCATCCACCACTAACTCAGTTGCATTCTCAGTCAGAATGCCAAGGAAAAGTAAAATATTGACATCGATAAAATAAGTTCTTAAGACATGAATTCAGCCGATTATAGGCTTAATGTTTTGATTAAGCCAAAAGCATGTAGTTATTTCATTAACAGATTTGCAACAACAAAAAGTGAACAGCACAACCAGTGATCACGTAGCCGACCAGAACCAAGACGAAAATACAACTGGGTTCACATCAAGCCACTGTTCCAAACAAATTCTCGCTGCACGAGTCTCATTGGCTCCCACCCAAAGAGCCTCCAGTGAGACATGCCTCTCGTCCGGCTACCTGCGAGACCAAAGAACAAGGCAGGACTGGACACAACGAGTACCAGCTTACTTACGTGTGTGTCTCATTGGATAAAACAGATTAGTGTTATGTTAATGTATCAGTCAAACGAGTCGAGGTGAAAAGCAGACGTGTTTCAATACCTCTGGAGACCTACCAAGGACTTGTCGAATCCATGTCACACAGTAGCGCTGCTGTAAACGTGGAACAACAAGGTGTTAATCAGGTGTTCATAATGTACTAGATCATCAGATCTTCACCTGGCAACTCTACCAGTTGACAAGATCAGTCTTGATTTACACGACATCTTGAAACAGTTGTCCATGAACCCACTGTTTCAAGTTGCAAGAAGAGGCAAAATAGTTGGTAGTTGGTTGCAGGGTGCAGGGTGGTTGTTACCGGCGGAACTAGTATTCCAAGATGTTTCGGGCTTGCAGCCGGATGACGTACACCCTCTGCCATGATGTTTCGGAGGACAACCATTTAGCACTTTTTTTTTTTTTTTGGTGGCGTGGTACTACTACAGGACTTTTGGGTTCAGAATAATAGTATACTTATTTAACGCCTTAGTAGGGTCTTCAGCTCACTGTCCCTTTGGCCCTACAGAGATGGTGGTTCCACAGCCTCGGGAGTTACTGAGGTACCTCCACTGTAGCCCAATGCATCTTAACTCAATGCCATCGACCTCTTTGTGAAAGAGATGGCGTATTATGGGCCGTAGGAGGTTAATTTTGTCCAGCAGTTTTGTCGTTAAGTTGATAATATGTAATAATTCCTCTGACTTATTTAATGAGCTCCTGATGGAGGTCCCGGATTCATGCCCATCTTGGACTCCTCCCCCCCTCCACCCCCCACCACACACACACACACTCATACACAATGAGCCAGCCACGAGCGCCGATTTTGAATCGTTTAGAAAGGCTTTAGATTTGTGTTACTTGTCGTACCCCATGTGGAGCAGACACATAATAGCGTTGGTAGGACATTTGCCTTGTACTCTCTGAGTTTAGTTCTAACATTGAGGCTCGTATTCACCAAGATTTGGTAGTGTTCGTGCAACAGATGGAGACATTTGGTCTGGACGTGGGCTTTGAAGAGGAAATTGTTGTCAAGTATGATAGCGAATGTGTGACTTGATCTGCCCAGTTTTTGCTCCAGTTCTGCAGGACGAGACTGTGGCATAATTTTGGATGGTGCCGTAAGTACATCAACATTCAGCTATCATCAGGGACGTTTTACACTAGAGAATACCCCTGCACGTTACTGACTTCATACCGAAAATTTACGCGCTATCTTGAAGGCTCTCTACCGAGTATAGCTTTATCTACCGAATATTGCTTCCGCTGAATGGAACAGATGCATGCGCATTGGTGATATTACATACCTGCCCTCTGCCTAAATGCAGACCTTCGGAGCGAAATTCCAGTTGTCAAAAAAATGAAATTAAACGTCTCTGGTCGTTGTCATAAGACACAAGATTTTATCTTTCTGAAGATGTATGTCAGAGAAATCACCAGGTCCGAAGCCTTAGTAAATCGAAAACCGTCATCATCATTGAGAAGATCTAGAAATGGAACACAGCCATATTTCTCCACTTCTGTCATAGAGTGAAAGTCCTCATTGATAGATGGAAGATGTTGTGAGAATCATTACAGCTCCTGCTCACCAAATCGGCAGAACGGCGAGTATAGTGTGAACATTTTCCAGCAAAATTTTTCAGCAACGAAGCAAGATGTTTAGGTAAGTCGTAAATCAGTGCTCTGATGTTACTCATATTTGGTCATAGTGATAAACCTTCCTTGCGGATTTTTCGAGGACCATTTAACCTGGATAGAATATATCTGTGAGGTGTTTCCCTTTCTACTCTACCTGAGCCGTGGCTGGCTCATGCAATGCATTGCATTAAACCTTAGTTGCTATTCTGTGTTTAGTCTCCCGCGGTTATCGCGATTATGCTGTTATCCTCTCTTTCCGAAGGTGGCAGCAGCGGTGTGTATCGATATTCGCACCTTGGACTGTCTTTGGCCTGGCGCTTATACAGGGTGTTTCAAAAATGACTGGTATATTTGAAACGGCAATACAAACTAAACGAGCAGCGATAGAAATACATCGTTTGTTGCAATATGCTTGGGACAACAGTACATTATCAGGCAGACATACTTTCGAAATTACAGTAGTTACAATTTTCAACAACAGATGGCGCTGCCGTCTGGGAAACTCTATAGTACGATATTTTCCACATATCCACCATGCGTAGCAATAATATGGCGTAGTCTCTGAATGAAATTACCCGAAACCTTTGACAACGTGTCTGGCGGAATGGCTTCACATGCAGATGAGATGTACTGCTTCAGCTGTTCAATTGTTTCTGCATTATGGCGGTACACCTGGTCTTTCAAGTGTCCCCACAGAAAGAAGTCACAGGGGTTCATGTCTGGCGAATAGGGAAGCCAATCCACGCCGCCTCCTGTATGTTTCGGATAGCCCAAAGCAATCACACGATCATCGAAATATTCATTCAGGAAATTAAAGACGTCGGCCGTGCGATGTGGCCGGGCACTATCTTGCATAAACCACGAGGTGTTCGCAGTGTCGTCTAAGGCAGTTTGTACCGCCACAAATTCACAAAGAATGTCCAGATAGCGTGATGCAGTAATCGTTTCGGATCTTAAAAATGGGCCAATGATTCCTTTGGAAGAAATGGCGGCCCAGACCAGTACTTTTTGAGGATGCAGGGACGATAGGACTGCAACATGGGGCTTTTCGGTTCCCCGTATGCGCCAGTTCTGTTTATTGACGAAGCCGTCCAGGTAAAAATAAGCTTCGTCAGTAAACCAAATGCTGCCCACATGCATATCGCCGTCATCAATCCTGTGCACTATATCGTTAGCGAATGTCTCTCGTGCAGCAATGGTAGCGGCGCTGAGGGGTTTCCGCGTTTGAATTTTGTATGGATAGAGGTGTAAACTCTGGCGCAGGAGACGATACGTGGACGTTGGCGTCATTTGGACCGCAGCTGCAACACGGCGAACGGAAACCCGAGGCCGCTGTTGGATCACCTGCTGCACTAGCTGCGCGTTGCCCTCTGTGGTTGCCGTACGCGGTCGCCCTACCTTTCCAGCACGTTCATCCGTCACGTTCCCAGTCCGTTGAAATTTTTCAAACAGATCCTTTATTGTATCGCTTTTCGTTCCTTTGGTTACATTAAACCTCCGTTGAAAACTTCGTCTTGTTGCAACAACACTGTGTTCTAGGCGGTGGAATTCCAACACCAGAAAAATCCTCTGTTCTAACCATGTTGTCCACAGCACACTTGCACGTTGTGAACAGCAGAAAGACGACGTACAGAATGGCGCACCCACAGACTGCGTTGTCGTCTATATCTTTCACATCACTTGCAGCGCCATCTGTTGTTGAAAACTGTAACTACTGTAATTTCGAAAGTTTGTCCGCCTGAAAATGTGCTGTTGTCCCACGCATATTGCAACAAACGGTGTATTTCTATCGCTGCTCGTTTAGTTTTTATTGCCGTTTCAAATATACCGGTCATTTTTGAAACACCCTGTAGTTTCCGGCTGGGCTGTGTGCGAGCAGTTGGTCGGTTGGCGTGGAGCAGCGAGGAAATCTCCGTGACGCGTGGTCTGGCTGAGACCGCTGGCGGCGTCCACGTGCAGTCGGAGTGTGTGGTGCTGTTCCCATTGCTACGAGGTTCGTGGCTCACCGATCCTATACATGAAAGTTTTTCCAGCATGGTGTGTAGTTTGACAGTTCAATGTATAATTGGTTGTGGGCACCAATACCTTCTGCGTTGTTCCATTGAATTCCCTGTTGTGTGCTGGTCAGGTGAAGTGGAGGTTATGTTGTCGGTGCGTCTGTTGACTGTCTGTCGGTTGGGCTGTCGTCGGATCGACAAGGCTTGGGCAGACTGCCTGTCTCACCTAAGCGAGCGTTAGTGTTTGAACTCCAAGCCGACCCTCAGAATTTCTTAGCGCCCTTGGATGTACTGCCTTTTCTTGTTTGTTCTTGTTGTTTGTACTTGTATGCCTTCTAGCTAATTTTTAGATTAAGGTTGTTCTGCTCTTAAGGCGTGTGGTGGTTTTGGCCTTTAGCCTAATTTAAGGTTTTACGTAAAGCCTCTGGCATTTTTAAAATTAATGTTATTAAGTCTTAAGTGTTGGGCCTTCAGGCGATTTTGAATTTAAGTTGTTTGCTCTTGAAGTGTCAGATTCTTTGGGCCTTCAGCCTAATTAAGGAACTGTTTTAAGATAATGCTTTGCCTTTTAAATTTCTGATTTTGGTTGAGCTTTAACCCTTTGTTGCCTGATGGTACTTAAAAGTACCAGTAAGTTTTTACTCTCATTACTTTCTCGTGGTGCAGTTTCGTGATCTGAGAGCCTGTCGGTACGTAACAGTAACTCTGCTCTACTGTTTCATAGATGTTATTATGCAATACATAGACCTCTCCGGCGGTCAGAGCTTGAAATTGTTTTTCGCACGCTGCTGTGAAAACAGATTGTATGTGCTTGTTTCCATGGTGTTGCCTGAATTTGTGAGCAATTTATTGAAACTTCCGCTGAGTTTTCCATTGTAAGTACTTACCTTCTTTGTTTTTTTATAACAGTTTGAAGCATTACGTTACAAGTGAATGAGATAAAATGGAAAATATAAAGCGGACTTATTACTACCGCCAGGTTGTGCGAACACTTTATTGTAGCAACAATGCGTTACCTCTCACTAGTTGTCCTGTCCACTTTTTCACACACAGATGGACGAAAATCGTAAAACTGGTGACTACTTTCGACCTTAGAGTGATGCAGAAATTGAAGCAATTTTGTATGAGGACATTCCTTCTGATATTACAGAGGATACTGACATCGAAGATGATGACGAAAATGTTAATAATTTTGACAAAGCTTTTTCGTCCGATTTGCAAGAGGCAGATTGTGAAACAAATTCCACTTGTTCGGATAATGATGCCTCAGAGTGTTCTTTGCCGTTTACACCTTTACCTCAATGTGAATACCGGACACACAGAATGTGGAGAGACAAACACATAGTAAGGTAAATTTATGCGAATTTAAAAAAAAAATCAGAAATATCATATTTTTGTTAATTAATTTTCTAATGTAAAAATATTTAATATTTATGTGGAATAAAGTACAAGTTATAAAAATTGGAGCATTTTTCTGCCCATGTTGTGATTCTGTCCATGGAGTCTGACGGTACTTCTGAGTACCAGGAGTGAAAAAGTTGTAAAAAATAAAAAAAATTTTACAAAAAATCCTACCGTCATTTGAGGCCACAATAGCATAAATTCTGCAAAGAAAATGTTAAAAAGTAAATTTTTTCTTATGTCAGGAAACAAAGGGTTAAGTTATTGGCTTCCAGCCGTTTTTAAATTAAAGTGGTCTTGCTCTGAAGGCATGAGATTGTACGGTGCGATCAGCTGTTAATTAAGTTCCAAAACTACAAAACTAAAGCTCTGTTTTTTTAATTTCTTGGCTCTTGTAACGTTTGTTCAAATAAAATGTTGTATGTTCGATTGTAACTGACAGCCCCTTATTTTGGCCCCTTTCCACAACTTAAACTACCTGTCCTGTCCTGCGGGTTTAGCAGGGCGTCTCACTACCTGTAGGGTCTTTCTCAGTTCAAAAAATGGTTCAAATGGCTCTGAGCACTATGGGACTCAACTGCTGAGGTCATTAGTCCCCTAGAACTTAGAACTAGTTAAACCTAACTAACCTAAGGACATCACAAACATCCATGCCCGAGGCAGGATTCGAACCTGCGACCGTAGCGGTCCTGCGGTTCCAGACTGCAGCGCCTTTAACCGCACGGCCACTTCGGCCGGCTGGTCTTTCTCAGTCTTACACCTTATAAGGAAGGATCACCGTTCGAGGATCTTATCGTAGCTTGCGTAGTGTGACCCTTTACGCTGAGGAAATAGTTTTTTTTCGTGATGAGGTACCCTTGAAATCGCGTGGAAAAGTGTCACATCTTTTTTCGTCTGCTGCCTCACGGGGAAGAGGTGTAACAGCTTCCTAGACAGAACTAATAAAATGAGTTAATGGTACAGTTTCAGGTGCAATTGCAGAGTTCGGATCTTTCCGAAGCGTAGACAGAGGCACGTTCTGTAAGATCTTATCAGTGAAATTGAAAAGTCACTTCTTGTAGTAACGCTGCTGACAGATGGGTGAACCTCATTCATTGTCTTGAAGAAGCCTGCTTATGGTCCCTGTCCGACTTCGCTCATGTTACTCCTTCGACCAGTAACTAGCAGATGGATGGGAAATTGGCTGCAACCTCGAAGTTCAGATAAAGTAGCTGTTTTTAAATTCGTCGATTTCAGACTGTGCATTGTAGTGCCGAAATCGACAGAATTTACAGAATCACCCGTAAACACCTATTCATACAATCTCTAAAACAAGAAAGCAGTATTTGTTGTGAGCTGAGGAGACAGTTTCAAGACTGAAAATTACACGTGACAGTTTTAAATAGGCAGTTGTTTCGTCTGTTGTTGATGGTGAAGATATCTGGGACCAAAAGTATACAGATGATCACAACTGCATCATACTCTGTAACATTAGGTGCAGCTGTCTTTGGAAATAAGTTCCTCACTTTCACCTAACTCATCGTTTTTATTCGTGGAAATAGCGGGACGGATAGCCACATGCGGCGTGTGTAGTAGAGTCCTGCATGACCGAGTAAGCGAGCATAAAATACGAGGTGGGGGGAGCACACCCTAACTGGAGAGGCTGCCCGCACTAGTTCTAGTGACCGAGTATAGAAGCCGTGACCGAATACGGAGCACGTAACTTCAAACACATTACACGTGTCATTATCCGTGTGAGACTGCAACCAGTACGGGCTTCTCATTTGTGGTGTGTCTCTCTCTGTAATCATGCAGCGCGAGGAAGCCATTGCAGTAAGACGTAAGACTGAAACCAATGTTTACACATTGAAGAAACTGGGCGGTCTAAAAAGCCAAGTGTCGAGTACATTTCTTTTGGTTGTAGACGAAAACAGTGCGTCTACTGGGTACGTATCGTGCATAAACTGCACCAGTCGGAAACCACTCATTTGAAGAAATACAGTTGAAAGAAACTTCACGAAGATACAGCTCCGTCAGGGATACCGGCAGTAATAAAAATAGTATTACAGCAAAATGTGTTGCATTGTGTGCTAAAGATACGAGACCTTTAATGCTGTTTCCGGTGAAGGTTTCAGAGAACTAGGCCAAGAATTAATACATCTATGTGCGCATTATGGAGAAGTTAACGTGGCAGATGTCATGCCACATCCCTCTATTATAAGTAGGCATGTCAAAGAACAAGCTGATGCAATACGAAACAGCATAATGTCTTCTGTTACCGCGGAAGTTATTAATAAAAGATGTGCTGCAACAGTTGATATGTGGACTGATTCACATAATCAGGTGCACTATTTGACGCTTACAAAACATTACATTAACACAGATTGATCTCTTGTGAACAACGTTTTATTTACAACAAAATTCCCGGACGTTAAGAAGACGGGAGTAAATATTATGAAAGAAATTGAAGAGAGGGTGACTGATTGGGACATTTCGCCGTACATGTTGCACAGTTTTGTTTTTGTCTCCGACCAGGGTGCCAATGTAATAAACGCTTTGGAAAATCACGAAAGGATTCCATGTGCTGCTCACTGTATAAACTCAGGACTTATCAGCACTTTCGATGAAGATAACTTCTTGTTATATCATGCCCCGAACATCGCATCAACAATAAATACAGCAAAATGCATTGTAAGGTATATTAAGAAAAGCGGTGTTTGCTCGTCTTTGAATCATCGTTGAAACAAGAGGTCTGCACACGCAGGAACAGCTTGTACACTATGCTGGATTCCTTACACACACAGTAAAACGAAGTTGCTGCTTTGCTGACGGAAAAGGACTCCGCTTAAGGATTGCAAGCATACGATAATGAGCTTGCAGGGCAAATTGCGCATTTTCTGAGACCTTTTAAAGAGGCCACAGATGAATTAGAAGGCGAAAAAGAACCGACAATCCAGTTATTTCTCCTTTGGTTTCACAAACTGCAAAAGATTTGCAGTGTCAATGACATTGACTGTCAGATGAGTAATTACTGCAATAACTAGCGTAATTGATGTGTACTAACAGATATGTATTTTTTTAACAGAAGGTACAAAGGATTAAAAATCGAACCTTGACTTTCGTGTGTGAGAAGATTGTGATCACTTTCAGACATAAAATTGCTACGTTTCTTTGGCTGTCTTTCCGTGATCTTAATATGCTTGAAATAAATGAAAAGCAGAAAATTCTTAGCAATGTGCCACAAATGTGTGCTACTTACGCAGGTACAACATGCAATCATTAACATAATCGTTTTTGCGTAGTTGGTGGATAGTGTATTATAAAGAAACGGGAATTTTAAAATTCGTATAATATTTCATTAACGTAAAACACCTAGATTTTACGGGAACGTTTAGATGATTTCCACATCAGTTCTGTATTACTTGTCTCTTTTTTTTATTATCATAGATCCTTCAAGTACTGTGTCATCACCACCCATACAGAGAGATCGTTTCAAGGAATGGAGGAACAACAGATCATCCGCAGCAGATGAAGTGGATCTCTTCATTTTAATGCACTCGGAGATAATGATGACATCTTAAAGTGATGGAGAAGACATGAAACAGAACTGCCAGGCCTGGCTGCAGTTGCAATACATATTTTATATATCCCAGCAACAAGCGCACCTAGTGAAAGGTGCTAGTAAAGCCGGCATGTTACTAGCAAATCCCGGCAGCCAATTAAATCGGGAACGCGTTAGTGATTTACTGCTGATCAACAATAACTATAATTTTGTTTCTGTTGCAAACAAGTGAAAAGTATGACAAGTGGCGTCTGTAAATGTTTAATGTTCATTGTTGTTGTTGTTGTTGTGGTCTTCAGTCCTGAGACTGGTTTGATGCAGCTCTCCATGCTACTCTGTCCCGTGCAAGCTTCTTCATCTCGCAGTACCTACTGCAACCTACATCCTTCTGAATCTGCTTAGTGTATTGATCTCTTGGTCTCCCTCTACGATTTTTACCCTCCACGCTGCCCTCCAATGCTAAATTTGTGATCCCTTGATGCCTCAAAACATGTCCTACCAACCGATCCCTTCTTCTAGTCAAGTTGTGCCACAAACTTCTCTTCTCCCCAATCCTATTCAATATCTCCTCATTAGTTACGTGATCTACCCACCTTATCTTCAGCATTCTTCTGTAGCACCACATTTCGAAAGCTTCTATTCTCTTCTTGTCCATACTAGTTATCGTCCATGTTTCACTTCCATACATGGCTACACTCCATACAAATACTTTCAGAAACGACTTCCTGACACTTAAATCTATACTCGATGTTAACAAATTTCTCTTCTTCAGAAACGATTTCCTTGCCATTGCCAGTCTACATTTTATATCCTCTCTACTTCGACCATCATCAGTTATTTTACTGCCTAAATAGCAAAACTCCTTTACTACTTTAAGTGTCTCATTTCCTAATCTAATTCCCTCAGCATCACCCGATTTAATTTGACTACATTCCATTATCCTCGTTTTGCTTTTGTTGATGTTCATCTTATATCCTCCTTTCAAGACACTGTCCATTCCGTTCAACTGCTCTTCCAAGTCCTTTGCTGTCTCTGACAGAATTACAATGTCATCGGCGAACCTCAAAGTTCTTACTTCTTCTCCATGAATTTTAATACCTACTCCGACTTTTTTTTTTTGTTTCCTTTACTGCTTGCTCAATATACAGATTGAATAACATCGGGGAGAGGCTACAACCCTGTCTCACTCCCTTCCCAACCACTGCTTCCCTTTCATGTCCCTCGACTCTTATAACTGCCATCTGGTTTCTGTACAAATTGTAAATAGCCTTTCGCTCCATGTATTTTACCCCTGCCACCTTTAGAATGTGAAAGAGAGTATTCCAGTCAACATTGTCAAAAGATTTCTCTAAGTCTACAAATGCTAGAAACGTAGGTTTGCCTTTTCTTAATCTTTCTTCTAAGATAAGTCGTAAGGTTACTATTGCCTCACGTGTTACAACATTTCTACGGAATCCAAACTGATCTTCCCCGAGGTCCGCTTCTACCAGTTTTTCCATTCGTCTGTAAAGAATTCGCGTTAGTATTTTGCTGCTGTGTTCATTGTATGCTTTCTTTATGAAGATGGTGGCCTTCTAGATTACAGGGACAGCACTTATTTAATGTTTCCTATTAACGAAAGGAAAAATATATCTTCTGTTTGAAAATGAGACTCGTCTTCTAGCCGCGATTGTATTGAAATATCATTTTACTTTCCAAGTGCTTTATGAATTTAGCTGTGTCACGTCCCCGTTCTTGGAAACGTTACTTTTGTATTAAAAGAGAGAGAGAGAGACAGAAAAAAATACATTGTGTGTGTGTGTGTGTGTGTGTGTGTGTGTGTGAGGGAGGGAGAGACAGAGAGAGAGAGAGAGAGAGAGAGAGAGAGAGAGAGAGACAGAGGCGTTGGATCTGTACAGTACAGTGCAGCGAGCCGGGACGAGGCGAGGCGAGGTGAGACGTCAGCGGTGACCGGTCATGCTTGGTTATCCGCGTGTCCGGAATCCGGACAACAGACATGGGGCGAGTAAGTGACCGAGCCGAGTCGTACGGGACCGGACACGAGCTGCTCGGTCCCGCCGTCAACAGGCGAGCTGTGACCGGTCAAACACTGAGCGTTGCAGCACTCTAATGTGTAGAATATGAAATACACATAGGTGAAATGACGAAATATTACCACAGAAGGTGTAGGTCTACCAACCAGTCGTCCACAAAATTTCGTGATCAGTCGTGAGCTGAATCTTCATATCTTTAATAATTTTTCAATCATTTCTGGTTTATAGTATGAGAAATAAAATGAAAAATTAAAAAAATGGCTCTGAGCACTGTGGGACTTAACATCTGTGGTCATCTGTCCCCTAGAACTTAGAACTACTTAAACCTAACTAACCTAAGGACACTACACACATCCATGCCCGAGGCAGGATTCGAACCTGCGACCGCAGCAGTCGCGCGGTTCCGGACTGAGCGCCTGTAACCGCTAGACCACCGCGGCCGGCGAAATGAAAAATTCGTTACGTCATTTGTAACCGTATGAAAAAATGCTATGGACAATTCATGTGCTGTTGTTAGAACTGGTGACAGTGTTTCGTTTGTGTACGTTCTGCGTTCAAAGTGTGCACTAATAAGACCTCTTCTCTCTCGTTGCCAATCATCAAATATTTTTTACGAATTGAAGATTGTCACTTTCCTCAGACTCTGAGAGAATATCGTTTTTGCTTGACACCACTCAAAGTACTTCACTTAGCGATTTGAGGAAGTGCATAGTAAATGCTCACGGCTTGCAAGAATTTGCCTGTGCGAGCAGGTATGTACCAGGAGCAAGCCTGTGTGGTAAACGTCTTTTTATCATCGCCGGGCCATGTGGGTGATGTGCGACCAGCATACGGTAGTTGTAGCATAAGCCAAGAGGGATCCCTCGATGTGACTCGGCTGAATGGTCCAGCACCTGTTGTGGCTGGGCCCCTTCCGAGTCGCTGGAGCTGTGTGCAACCTGAAGAATGGTGTGTGGGCGGGCAACACGGACCACATTAAGTTCCGGCGACAGCTGACACGGCCCACCCAAGAGCTACATTTTTAGGTGAAAACCTTCACAGACAGCGCCAAGCGGACTGTTCGCATCAAATAAATGGACTACACAGGCTGGGTTTCAGAGCCAACGGTTTCTCAGCGCTTGTTGCACCTGGACTGGATTCAACAACCACTGCATCACAAGTGCAAAAAGCAGCAGAGGGAAACACCTCAAATGTGTCTCTACACCATATTCTAAATGAAGCGTACAAATATGAGAAGTAAGATTGTTGTTGTGGTGTCATATCAACCGGTACTTTCCATTAGTATATTTGTGACACAGCTTTCTTTTTTCCCCAGTTCGATTCGATACCTCTTCATTAGCTATCCGATCTGCCCGTCTTATCTTACGCTTTCTGCTGCAACAACACATTTCAGAGGCTTCTATTCTCTACTTATCTGAACTATTTACAATACATATTTCACTGCCGAACAAGGCTATACCGAAGACAAATGCATTCCGAAAACACCCTCTAAAATTTATATTGATATACGCTTTTTCAGAAATATATTTCTTGCTATTTGCAGTCTACAGTTTATATCATGTACATTTAACCACTTATTCACCTGTCCAAATAACAAAACACATCGAGTGCCTTTATTGTCTCAGTTCCTAGTCAAATTCCCTTGGCATCGAATAATTTAAAGTGCGTATTCTTGTTGTGCTTTTGCTGATGTTCATCTTATTATAACTTCTTTTCAAGACACTACCCATTTCGTCCAAATGCTTTTACAAGCCCTTTGCTTCTCTGAAAGAATTACCAAGTCATCGCAAACCTGGAAGTTTTAATTTCTTCTCCATATAACATAATGCCCTTTCGAATTTTCTCCCAGTTTCATTCAGTGTATTCACTGGATAACATTGCGGGTAGGCTAGAACTCTGTCTCACTCCCTTGTCAACAACTGTATAGCACAGTAAGGAAAAGTAACGAAAAGTACAAAAAATTCGAAAACAGGAATCAGAACAAACTATTGTTTCTTGAGGACAGGCTATGAAGCCGGTATTGTATTGTCATTAGAAATTGACAAGTGTAACATGGCCTGAGTTACAAAATACGAGGTTCCTCTGTGTGCGGCACTGACTATATGTAAGTAGTTTTGCTTTTGGAATACCTCGTAGTTTAACGTTTCTCTTCTGTACAACACTTACAAAGAACAAATGGGCTTTTATAAGATATATACATTTTGCTCATACTTCATTTTAATGGGAAATGACAATGGTCACTATATGACGCTGAGATAGAGTGGAGATCTTACAACAAATAGCAGGATGCCATTATGCTGCCAAGGACTGCAGTTTCAGTTGTGAGTGAGTCGTAATGCGGGATAATTCATTGATGGGCGCATACACAGACGCGTACACATTGTGAGCTTTCATGGACCTACTTGAACATTTACTACATTGTGGCAGCATGTATGACGTGCACTTGCATGGTGAAAGCAATATGGCATCCATTGTCAAACAATACAACAGCCAACATAAAGAGTGTGATGGTGTTGGACAACATTCAATACAACATGCGATGTCGACGCCTACATACTGCGGGCCATTTGAACAGCAGCAACCATATAATGATGATCTACTGTTCCTTGAGACAACCGCACTTACAGAATAATACTCTACCTCATTTGGAGAGTGTAACCTCCCCCTCACTTATCGACCTTAATGACAGTGAAAAATTAAACCGTGTGTACCTAATGGAAATTTGGGAAAAGCAATCGTCACCGAGGTTAATTTGTCGGTAAAGAGGGAGGAAAGGGTTACATCTAAATGAAAGGAAAAATGCAAATGAAACTGGTGGAAATTAATTTTGAAATAGGGGTAAAGTTAATAAAGAAAGTAAATGTGCGGCCGTTACGTTAACAATCAACTAGCGGTAATTAGATATTTGAGATTTGGGGGAAATTACGGTCGCCAGTCCTAAGGACAATTACTATAGTAACTGAAAAAGAAAGATTATTACACATATAATTAGCACTAGAAGCGTGGCAACTCAAGGTTGACAAGTGTAGTGTGAAAACTGAAAGTTTGTCGGAAGTAATAAATTTCGCTACACTTAATTTACCAAAAGAATTAATAAAACCGGAAAATCGAAAGTTAATTTAGTGACTGAAGTTAATAGTGAGCTTTCTTTCTGAAGCACATCGAAATTCAGTAAAGTACGGTTAGTCTTGGACTACCTCAACAATCATTTCAAAAGCTACGTGAATCTACGCAATTTAGAAATAAGAGATTTAACTTTGAACTTGAATTAAATGATTCTGAACAATTAACAATAGTAAAATTTAGTACGTACCAAGCTGAGCTGCAGTCACAGGTAAGCTAAAATATGGTAACAAAACTAGCACTCTTAATTTGTGCTTGTGTAATCTAAGTATTGTAGCCAGCTATGAATACTTTAACTGAACTTTGAAATTAAAGCAGTGAAATGGAATTATGCTGGCGTTTGAATTTCAACGACATTCGGGTTAATTTCGGAAAAGAAAGGGACCCTGCTTGGTAATGCAATTGGGACAATGAGCAACAAAGGTTCATGCTAAGTAGCTGTAATTTTGTGATGCAACAATTTTAAAAGTTTGAAAAGCTGAGGTCTGCCATACAGTTCTAAAACTTTACGTGCTTCCAGTCTTCCTTGTTGGTTGATTGAAGGTTTGAAGCCGTCGATCGAGGATGTGGCGACAGTCACTCATTGTCGGCCGTCGCTGTTGCAGAAACTGGATGTTGGCGCGCCTTGTTCTCGACACGGTCACCAGACGAAACGGGCTCTTGATGTGCGCCAGCTAATGCTTCCCGTCCGCGACACCATGTCAGAAACTATCATCGCAAGTCGAGCGCAATTACATGCTGCCAAACCCCGAAAGCGCGGCAACTCGCGGGAGCTTCACACCACACACCTGCTCGACTCGCTACTCCAGCCAGACTCCCTCTCCGCCCGCGCTCCACGCGGCAGAGTTCACTACTCCCAAAGATCCTACACACTTTGATTCTTCACACGACCTATCGATGTAATCGTTCGATAGCAGTTTTCCCTAGGCAAGACCCAGCGTAAAAATACAAATAATATTTACGAAACAAACCAATACATCGACATAAATGCATAAATATATATATATATATATATATATATACAAATAGTAAAACAATTACAATATGTAAAGACATAGAAATGTCATATATTCAGGTAACAAAAATAAGGAAAACAAATTATAGTACAATAGATGGAAATAGGGGGATATGCATTTCCGGCGTTACACGTGCCCCACATTGTCTGAGGATGTTCGTGTAACGTAAACAGACTCAGAAAATGTCCAAAAAAAGAAACAGCGGAAATGCATATGCTCAAAATATCAAAAAAATTTAGCATTCGTCTAATTAACCATAAGCCAATTTTTAGACAATAATAATTGAGTGGAGACACTCCTAATCTCATTCCACTCTGTCATCTTGCACAAAATAAAACAGGTTGACAACATATCAAAATTTATAGAAAACATAGAAAATGTTTTAGCTATTCTAAAAATCAAAATTCCTAGCAGTATCAAGAAATGGAATACTATTGACAAAATTAATCATAGTACATGTTCATAAAAAACAAGTATATCAAAATACGCAAATTAATAATTAATTACATAGAATACACATTTTATATAACCTTTTCATAAATAATACTCTCGCCATGAAAGTCCACTTAACGCTAAACAAGAAAATAATATTCAGCAGATCGACAAAAACATAAATATTGAGAGCAGAATTCTTTCACATCAGCTGTCCGGGAAGAAAAACGATTCCGCCTTCCGTACTCGCAAGTACAAAGAACGCCGACAGCGGCACAAGAGCCGACAGCGGCACAAGAGCCGACAGCGGCTCCGCCTCGCCAGTATTGTTGCGCCCGCCTGTGCGGCACGCTTGATCTCACTCGCCCTGTGTAACGGCATCTCCAGAACGTCCGTTTCACTGAATTCTTTCGGAAAAACTCACTCCCGAGTAATCTCAAGGAGTCCATTAACACTATCACAGTGGATAACTCAACACTGTCCATCATCACACACATGTACTAGCCTGAAACTTAAAACAGCGTCTAAGTACATCGGCAATGACTAGTAAAACACACAATTCATGAAATCTTACAGCTAGTTACAAAATCATATTTACATTCCTCAATCTATTGTGACTCAGCTGAAAACTCAAACTAGCAGCTTGGATTTTTCGATTGATTAATAATCACTCTCTCTTAAATCATTTAGTAAAATTAAATTACTTGTTAATTACGATTTCTTTAATGTCCTCTTGGTCAGGCAAAAGCATCACAACCTAGCAAATCTTTAAATCTTACACTCTATATTTACATACTGTACAAATTACCCATTCTGTGGTATTAATCAATCCTAGGTTGGTACAATTTCAAGTCTACAATGTTCCGTATACCTAATAGTTTTCCAGAGCTTGGATACTCTAAGCAATAAGCATTTGTGTGAGGTATACCAATGACTTTATATGGTCCATTATAAACAAACTTAAATTTCGAGATTTCATTGTCTATCTCGCTCGATTTCTCATGAGCTTTTACAAGTACTAAGTCTCCGATTGCAAACTTGGCAAAACGCGCTTTAACGTCATGACGACGTATGCGAGCATCGGCTTTTAGCTTCATTACTTCTCGCAAACGATCTTTTTTCACACCAATACTAATGTCAATCCGTGGAGGGAATTTTATTATCTCTTCCAATTCACTTTCTACACTTTTGTCAATGCCGAGATTCCTCACGTTACGGCAGTTCAAATTCATACCTACGTCAATGGCATCCGGCCAGTTAACAATGTGTATAGGCTGGTATTGCCTATGCAAACCGTCTCCTGCCTCATCAAAACTAACTACTATTGTTTTATCTTGTGACGTACATGTCAAAGTTTTGCTTTCGCAATTAATCACTGCACGGTACTTTAATAGCCAATCTAACCCGATAATTACTTCCGTAGTTAAATTTGGCACGACGACAAACTCTTGTTCATATCGTGCCCCACATATCTCGAGGTTGACAAAAATCTGTTTTGTGACCGGTTTACTAGCCTTCCCAGTAGCACCGATAATTTTCACTCCCGTTACTGGCATAACTACAATGCCAGGTCTGTCTTTCAGTAACTCAAATATTTTCCCAGATACAGCACTCAATTCTGCACCGGTGTCAATCAACACGTTTAGTTGTAGGTCGTGCATATTAACAGACACTATTATATGTCTACACTTGTCTTCGACTGTTTCTTTATTTTCCCACAATAAATCCTCGTCTATATCCAGGTCATTCCAGAAAAAACCATCCGGCTTTGAGCCTAAATCCGGCTTATCTGGCGGCTTTTTCAGCCTCTGTTCACATACAGTTTTAATTTCAACACGTTTGTCCCGAGGCTTAGTCTGTAGCTTCGCCTCCAATACCGAAACATTTTCCTGTAACTCGTCAACTAGTGAGTGTTGCTTTGCTATCAATTCACTAATTGTCACCTGCGTTGATTCCACTTCGGTCAGATTGATCTCATCTGCCAATCTACCTGGAGGAATGTGCCCAGTAGTATCTGAAATTACTTCCTCTGGATCTGCGCAACCCACACTGCTACCGTCTGACCGTATAACGTCAGCTCTAACCTCATACACGCTGTAATCTGCGTGCTTTTCTACCAATCGTGTCCGGCTATCACTAAAATTCTCGTACTCTTTCTTCTTAATACTTTCGCAATGTTTTAACTGGAGTTTTGCGTCGGATGGGTCGGCTACTTCTACCACTATAACTTTCGGTAAAGTCTGCCGGTCAGGGCCAGAACTTTCCGTTACTACTTCAACACCCAACTCTTGCGGGACGAAACACGACGAATCTTGCTCGTGCTCCCCATTAACATCAACTATTTCTGGTAAAGTCTGCCGGTTAGGGCCAGAACTTTCTATCACTTCACAAACACTATCTTCCTGCGGGACGAGACGCGGCAAATCCTGCACGCGCTCCCCATAAACACTTCTCCCATACATGCCCCTATAATCTCTTAGTTCATCGTATAAGCGACCGAACTGCCTTAACCAGACCTCATCCCTCTCTGCCTCCCCTCGCTCAATGACGGACGTGTTACCCGACATCTGATTTTCTCTCAACAATTGCGAATCATTCTTAAACTCAATCTCCAGTTCCGCTGTGGGTGTTACAGCTGCCACTTCATAATCGTTTTCCGGAACACTACTTAAATTGTTCTCACTGACAGTGAATGTATTTTCTACCGTCGTGTCTACAACTGATCTACTACTTGTGGGTGCACTCCTTTCTCCCAACACTGGCACACTCTCCCGCCGTTGAATATTCCATACGGAAGTTTCATAACGACGACACCTGGGTTTTCTCCTGTTATTGAGCCTCCAAAATTTCTCCACGCCCGGTGGGCCCCTCACCGGCGCGGCTAATGGTTTCCCTGTCTCGTCCCAGCAGATCTGCTCCCCGGACGCTGCTGAGGCGGCTTATCGCACCCTCTGGCGTTATTACTATCCTATGAAGCCCGTATCACGTTAGTATGATACTGGTTTCCGTCATTCCTGTTATTATTTGCATTGTACCGATTGTTATTACGGTGAGAACCATTATTGTTATTGCTGCCATGGTTGCGGTACGCATTATTCCCATGGTTATCGTTGTTGTGGTTGCTGTGGTACCCGTTGTTGTTACCACGGCCTCTACCACTGTCGTGATTATTGCGCCAATAGTCCTCGTCCTCAACTCTTCCCAGGAAATCATTGATTGTCCTGTGATTGCTTCCTACATAGCGTTTTGTATCATCTGGAAGCTTCTTGTAGAGTTCCCAGACTATTTCGGGTTCCGTGCGGCGATCACACAAATATTCCAACTTGCGGATCCAGCCCTCAAAAAAATCCTTCATCGAGCCGCGCGAATTCGCATCCAAAGGCCTCGATACGACAAATTCGCGCCAGACACTTCGCTGTTTTTGCCCTGACCAGTATTCAGCCAGAAACAAATTTTTAAACTCGTCAAAAGTCAGGTTCGTAATGTTGAGGTTCACGCCCCAACGCTTGGCATCACCATCCAACACATCAATAACCGCATTAATTTTTCTCTCATTAGTCCATGATCTGGGTAAAACTCTTTCACAATTTTTAATGAAATCCGTCGCGTGTATACCGCCTTTTTTCAAGGGGTCGAACCGCTCCTCTTTCGTCAACAATTCCGAACTATGTGCATAGATTGGCACATAGCTCTGTTTTTCTTCAAGTCTCTTTTCTAATTCCGAAACTCTCGTAATTACTTGACAAGTGGTTGTCGCAAGCGTTTCTACTTCCCTTTTTTTTTCTTCGCAGGTGTTAGCCTGCTTCGTCACTTTGGTATCTACTTCGGATACTAAAGCCTTTAAAGATTCCACCTTCTTTTGATCCTCTTTTTTCACTAATTGAATTTCTTCCGTCACCTTATTCTCGATGATCGGAGCAACTGCTTCTCCTACACTTTTCTCGATTCTGCTAATTTCGGAATAAAAACGAGTATTTATGCTCGCAATTTCCGCCTGAACGCCTATCATTTCCTGTTTAAGATTACCGATTTCGGTATTAATCACAACAATATCTTCTTTGATTTTATCAACTTTTGTGTTAACAACTCCAACATTGTTGTTAACAACATTAATAGTTTCGTTCTGATTGTCTAGCTTTCGTTCAATTTTTTCAAACTGAGTTTCTTGCTTGGCAGCCTGAGCTTCTTGCTTGGCAGCCTGAGCTTCTTGCTTGGCAGCCTGATCGTCTTGCTTGGCAGACACAGCTTTAATTTCGTTAATCAAAACATTCAATAAATCAGTTAAATTCCCGGAAACTACCGGTTTTACTTCCGTAGCGGCTTCCTCTTTAATTGTCCCCCCGTATTCGTCATCAAGGGATTCAGATTTGATTTTCACTTCCGATTCCGAAACATTTTCTAAAGTTTGGAATTCCATTTCTGCTCTTTGTTGCGTTTCGGCGGTCGCGTCTTTCATGCTCGCCGCCTGCCCCTGAACAATGGGTACCGCGGTGCGCGTTTCCCACTGTTCGACCGATTGTTCCGTATCCAAGTCTACCAAATTTTGGTAATTGTTGCCTTCACTCATTTTAATAATTTTCAATATAAATGCCAAATCTCAAATATAATTAGAATTACTCCCACTACTTATTCTCGCTGACGTAACGGCCTGTACGTAACCAGTACTTTGTTACGAGATTTGCACCATACAAAATTCGTGTCCAGAACAACCTCAAATCCGAAGATTGTCCTGTCACCAGGTCGCCACGTGTAACCTCCCCCTCACTTATCGACCTTAATGACAGTGAAAAATTAAACCGCGTGTACCTAATGGAAATTTGGGAAAAGCAATCGTCACCGAGGTTAATTTGTCGGTAAAGAGGGAGGAAAGGGTTACATCTAAATGAAAGGAAAAATGCAAATGAAACTGGTGGAAATTAATTTTGAAATAGGGGTAAAGTTAATAAAGAAAGTAAATGTGCGGCCGTTACGTTAACAATCAACTAGCGGTAATTAGATATTTGAGATTTGGGGGAAATTACAGTCGCCAGTCCTAAGGACAATTACTATAGTAACTGAAAAAGAAAGATTATTACACATATAATTAGCACTAGAAGCGTGGCAACTCAAGGTTGACAAGTGTAGTGTGAAAACTGAAAGTTTGTCGGAAGTAATAAATTTCGCTACACTTAATTTACCAAAAGAATTAATAAAACCGGAAAATCGAAAGATAATTTAGTGACTGAAGTTAATAGTGTGCTTTCTTTCTGAAGCACATCGAAATTCAGTAAAATACGGTTAGTCTTGGACTACCTCAACAATCATTTCAAAAGCTACGTGAATCTACGCAATTTAGAAATAAGAGATTTAACTTTGAACTTGAATTAAATGATTCTGAACAATTAACAATAGTAAAATTTAGTATGTACCAAGCTGAGCTGCAGCCACAGGTAAGCTAAAATATGGTAACAAAACTAGCACTCTTAATTTGTGCTTGTGTAATCTAAGTATTGTAGCCAGCTATGAATACTTTAACTGAACTTTGAAATTAAAGCAGTGAAATGGAATTATGCTGGCGTTTGAATTTCAACGACACTCGGGTTAATTTCGGAAAAGAAAGGGACCCTGCTTGGTAATGCAATTGGGACAATGAGCAACAAAGGTTCATGCTAAGTAGCTGTAATTTTGTGATGCAACAATTTTAAAAGTTTGAAAAGCTGAGGTCTGCCATACAGTTCTAAAACTTTACGTGCTTCCAGTCTTCCTTGTTGGTTGATTGAAGGTTTGAAGCCGTCGATCGAGGATGTGGCGACAGTCACTCATTGTCGGCCGTCGCTGTTGCAGAAGCTGGATGTTGGCGCGCCTTGTTCTCGACACGGTCACCAGACGAAACGGGCTCTTGATGTGCGCCAGCTAATGCTTCCCGTCCGCGACACCGTGTCAGAAACTATCATAGCAAGTCAAGCGCAATTACATGCTGCCAAACCCCAAAGGCGCGGCAACTCGCGGGAGCGTCACACAACACACCTGCGCCACCGCCCTACTCCAGCCAGATTCTCCTCTGCCCGCGCTCCACGCGGCAGAGTTTACTACTCCCAAAGATCCTACACACTTTGATACTTCACACGACCTATCGATGTAATCGTTCGATAGCAGTTTTCCCTAGGCAAGGCCCAGCGTAAAAATACAAATAATATTTACGAAACAAACCAATACATCGACATAAATGCATAAATATATATATACAAATAGTAAAACAATTACAATATGTAAAGACACAGAAATGTCATATATTCAGGTAACAAAAATAAGGACAACAAATTATACTACAATAGATGGAAATAGGAGGATATGCATTTCCGGCGTTACAAGAGACATACGGAAGTGTTTTTCGAAGAATGACGGTCGCCATTGCTTCCCTGATCTACACGTTCACGTTATATATCTCCCACCCAATATGGTCTATTGTTGACGAGCTTTTTTTTTCATCCGTTAACCATTTTCGATAATTTTTGCTCTGCCACGAAAGACGCAAGAAGGGATATTCTCCAGGAATATATTCTGATCGTCTTTAGTTGTATGTCATGATAGTTAAAGCCTCTGACTGCAGAACGTAGGGCGTAACATTACAGTGAACTCTCAGATTTCGTGCACCACTAATTAATCCTGTCAATTTTTTTACTGTCGTGTACGGAATCTGTGATTCAGAGTTTAGTTGAGTAATAAGTCTCCTTCACAGTGCTGAAATCTTCACACGTAACGGTTTATATAGGGTTATTCATGAGTGCGATTTTAGAAGGTAAATGCTTGAAAACTACAAGAAATAAAGAAAACAGACACATATCAGTAAATAAAGCATCTTACAAAGTCTCAGCCGGCCTGAGTGACCGTGCGGTTCTAGGCGCTAGAGTCTGGAACCGAGCGACCGCTACGGTCGCAGGTTCGAATCCTGCCTCGGGCATGGATGTGTGTGATGTCCTTGGGTTAGTTAGGTTTAATTAGTTCTACGTTCTAGGCGACTGATGACCTCAGAAGTTAAGTCGCATAGTGCTCAGAGCCATTTGAACCATTTTGAACAAAGTCTCATTACAGCTGATCAATATGGGTGCCGTTCGCGACGCGACGAAAGTCAGTATAATAGACTCGAACCACACACGTCCCAAGGTGACTTGCTCGATATCAGCGACCACATACATTATCCTTTCTTATAACTCTTACAGTGCTAGTGACAGTGGATACAGTGACATAATCCATAAACAGATGTACATGAACTTGAATGAGATGACTCTGGAGGCCATTGATGAAGAGAAAGGTCATACGGGGATGCAAGTTCGTTCCAAAGTTGAGGCAGTTCAGCATTGAGATTATGACGAACGCCTGGAAGAAAATGTGGTGAAACTGCACTTGTAAATTGCATGTCTTCGCAAGAACTGTCAGTAGCAGAGTACTGTAGCGTAATAGATAAGCCTTGACTTCGTGGAACTGCGCTTGTCACTCTAGTATTTTCTGTTTTGATCATTGGTATACTGGCGTCCGCAGAAATTTATCCAGGGAGAGGGGGTAGACACTAAAATCGCCGTTTTGAAATAAATGTGTTGGTCAGTTTCCAGATGTGTCATGCCACAGTAACTAAATTTTATAGGTGACACAGGAAACGTACTATATCCCAGTGAACTGAAGGCTATCCAGTCAATATTTATTATAAGAATATAACTTTGATACTCGGAATCAACGAACAAACGTAAGTTAAACAGCAATTGCTAAGGCTTTAGTACTGTCTCAGACGCAGTTAGCCGCGTAGTCTTACATATGTCTAAAAGAGAGGTTCGCCAGAATGGGAAAATCACTTCTAAAAGTGTATGAGAACGTTCTATGTACAGCAACAACCATCTGTAGTAATATGTTCAATGTTGGGCAACAACGATAGTATTTTTTCATTCGTTCAATCTCAATTCTGTGAACAAGTTGATAAGTGATCTTTGACGCGTCTTGAATCAAATTTTCATCCAACTTTTTTTTCTACTTGCAATAAATTAGAGCAATTATCACAGCAGCAGTATGTTTTTCGTCCAACTTCACGAACCATAATATTTCTGAACAGTCTAGAGAAGTCTTACGAAGCTGGCAGCCGACTTTCGAGAAATATACATTTTTGTCAGAATTCTTGATACTTATTCCAAAGTTCTACAGTTCTCTGTACAAAATTTGAATAGTTCTCCAGAATTTAGCGAAGAAAGTACTAGTAATCGGAAAAACTTTTATCTTGTAGAAAAAAATTGATTGCCAAATTTGAGAATGAAATAATAATCACAATTGTGAATAGTTCCCCAAGAGATCTACAGAAAATTATAATGTCATTTCTAGTGCAGATAATTGTTTATAACTGCGATAATGAGGGAACCATTTTCAAAGTGGTGTGAAGCTGGCACCCGATTTTCGAGAAATATAATTTTTTTCACTGTTCTTTGTAGATATGCTATAGCTCTAGAGTCTTCTGCAAAAATTTTTAATATTTCTGTAGAATTTTGCGAAAAAAATATTTTCAGATTCCTTCGTGAAACACTTGTGTTTTGTTCTCTAAATTCTGCAGAACTATTCAAATTCAGCACAGAGAACTAAGAACTAGTGCATATTCACCAAAAACTCTGAAAAAAAACTGTATTTCTTGAAAGTCTGGTGCCACCTTCATAGCTAGTCAGCTACTCAGCAATGTGAACACAATTTTTTTCGCGAAGCTCTTCGGAACTATTCAAAATTTGTACACAGACCTCTAGAACTGTAGCACGTCTATAAAGAACTCTGAAAAAATATATATTTTTCGTAAATTGATTGCGATTTGCCACCAATTCAGCTATGCAGAATTGTGATAGTAACATTTTTTCGCAAAATTCTACAGAACTACTACATTTTTTTACAGATAACTCTAGAACTGTAACATATCTACCAAGAACTATGAAAAAAATATATATTTCTCTAAAATCTGGTGCAAGCTTCACACAACTGTGATAATGCATCCCTCATTATAGCAATTATCTCATAAACTATTATCTGCACAAAAATGTCATTAGCGTGTTCTGTAGAACTCTCGGGGAGCTATTCAGAACTGTGATTATTATGTTTTTCGCAAATTTGGCAATGAATATTTTTGTACAAAATTAAAATTTTTCTGATTGCTAGTGTTTTTTCGCGAAATTCTGCAGATCTATTTAAAATTTGTACAGAGAACAGTCACCTATGGTGGAGAAACATGGACAATGACAAAAAGGGACTGGAGCAGACTGCAAGCAGGTGAAATGAAATTTCTCAGAGCAGTTAAGGGAAAAACAAGAATGGACAGAGTAAGGAATGTAAAGATTAGAAAGGACCTTAAACAAGAATCTATGAGAGAAGAAATTGAAAAAAAAAGAGATTAAGATCGTATAGGCATCTTAAGATGATGCATGGGCAGAGACTCCCAGAATTATGGAAGAACTAAAGATGGAAGGGGAAAAGACCTAGAGGGCGCCCAAGAACACTGTGGAAAATGGCAGTGAGAATATCTGTGAAATGGAGAGGTGTGACCTGGCAGCAAGTGGAGGAAGAAAAGTGGTGGGAAGACCGAGCCAAATGGAGAGTACTCGTCAGCACCCAGACCCGGCGGTAGCTGGAGCGGGATCCGGATATAGATAGACAGAGAACAGTAGAACTATGGCATAGCTATAAAGAACTCTGAATATATATATACAGGGTGTTACAAAAAGGTGTGGCCAAACTTTCAGGATACACTCCTCACACACAAATAAAGAAAAGATGTTATGTGGACGTGTGTCCGGAAACGCTTAATTTCCATGTTAGAGCTCATTTTAGTTTCGTCAGTATGTACTGTACTTCCTCGATTCACCGCCAGTTGGCTCAATTGAAGGAAGGTAATGTTGACTTCGGTGCTTGTGTTGACATGCGACTCATTGCTCTACAGTACTAGCATCAAGCACATCAGTACGTAGCATCAACAGGTTAGAGTTCATCACGAACGTGGTTTTGCAGTCAGTGCAATGTTTACAAATGCGGAGTTGGCAGATGCCCATTTGATGCATGGATTAGCACGGGGCAATGGCCGTGGCGCGGTACGTTTGTATCGAGACAGATTTCCAGAACGAAGGTGTCCCGACAGGAAGACGTTCGAAGCAATTGATCGGCGTCTTAGGGAGCACGGAACATTCCAGCCTATGACTCGCGACTGGGGAAGACCTAGAACGACGAGGACACCTGCAATGGACGAGGCAATTCTTCGTGCAGTTGACGATAACCCTAATGTCAGCGTCAGAGAAGTTGCTGCTGTACAAGGTAACGTTGACCACGTCACTGTATGGAGAGTGCTACGGGAGAACCAGTTGATTCCGTACCATGTACAGCGTGTGCAGGCACTATCAGCAGCTGACTGGCCTCCACGGGTACACTTCTGCGAATGGTTCATCCAACAATGTGTCAATCGTCATTTCAGTGCAAATGTTCTCTTTACGAATGAGGCTTCATTCCAACGTGATCAAATTGTAAATTTTCGCAATCAACATGTGTGGGCTGACGAGAATTCGCACGCAATTGTGCAATCACGTCATCAACACAGATTTTCTGTGAACTTTTGGGCAGGCATTGTTGGTGATGTCGTGATTGGGCCCCATGTTCTTCCACCTACGCTCAATGGAGCACGTTATCATGATTTCATACGGGATACTCTACCTGTGCTGATAGAACATGTGCCTTTACAAGTACGACACAACATGTGGTTCATGCACGATGGAGCTGCTGCACATTTCAGTTGAAGTGTTCGTACGCTTCTCAACAACAGATTCGGTGACCGATGGATTGGTAGAGGCGGACCAATTCCATGCCCTCCACGCTCTCCTGACCTCAAACCTCTTGAGTTTCATTTATTGGGGCATTTGAAAGCTCTTGTCTACGCAACCCCGGTACCAAATGTAGAGACTCTTCGTGCTCGTATTGTGGACGGCTGTGATACAATACGCCATTCTCCAGGGCTGCATCAGCGCATCAGGGATTCCATGCGACGGAGGGTGGATGCATGTATCCTCGCTAACGGAGGACATTTTGAACATTTCCTGTAACAAAGTGTTTGAAGTCACGCTGGTACGTTCTGTTGCTGTGTTTCCATTCCATGATTAATGTGATTTGAAGAGAAGTAATAAAATGAGCTCTAATATGGAAAGTAAGCGTTTGCGGACACATGTCCACATAACATATTTTCTTTCTTTGTGTGTGAGGAATGTTTCCTGAAAGTTGGCCGTACCTTTTTGTAACACCCATAGCCAGGCGCCAAATTCGCCAGATTGTCTTGGGAGAATTTCGATATATTACACAATATTGTTGTAAAATATTATTGACCATCTAGGCGTGTTTTAGGTATGACATTATTTTATTGTCAAAGTAGTCACCGTTCCATTGTGCATGTCGTGTGTGTGTGTGTGTGTGTGTGTGTGTGTGTATGTGTGTATGTGTGTGTGTGTGTGTGTGTGTGTGTGAGGGGAGAGGTGGAGTGGAAGGGATGGCACGGGCGCTGTATGGAGGAAGGCGGAGCTCGAAGAACAAAGGAAACTCTCTGGAGACGACAGAGGTGAGGCGGCCCTGTTTGCGGGTGACAGACCTGTCTGCGGCCAGCAATTAGACCGTTTGTGCGGCGGCACCCCTGGTCGCTTTCAGCCGCAGAATCGCCGCTGATGAGGCGGCGACAACGGCTGCGCGCCGCGTCCCACCTGCTGGTGCCTACTTGCGGCAAACAGCTTTTGTTCCGCGCCGCTAGCACGCCCTTATGTGTTAATGGCCATTGTAGGAGTCCAGTCGGGGGTACACATGCCTGCACCGCAGCAGGCGCGCGTGGTGCGTGGCTTACGGCAGCTCGCTCCAATATTATTTATTTCCTCCCTACTGCTTTCACAGGTGCTACGCGTAAAGAACAGGTGTATGGTTTTGTGTTAGCCATTCGCAGCTAGGTCTGAGAAGGGATGAGAGCCTACTGGAAAGACGACTAGTTGTGGTTTCTAAAGGGATTTCTAAAGGGTTCTGATATTGAGAAGGCTATCTACACTTACAGTGAAAATGTGCTTAATTCATTAGACAAAAAATTGCAGGCAACTGGTATATTTTGTGATCTGCCAAAGCATTTGGTTGTGTAAATCACAATATCCTTTTAAGTAAATTAAAATATTATAGTGTAACAGGAAATGCTGCAAAATGGTTCAAATCTTATATCTCTGGCAGGAAACAAAGGGTGTTATTAGGAAAGAGACATGTATCAAGCTATCAGGAATCATCCAACTGGAAACTAATTACATGTGGGGTCCCACAAGGTTCCATTTTGGGGCCCTTACTTTTTCTTGTGTATGTCAATGACCTTTCATCAGTAACATTACCAGATTCCAAGTTCGTTTTGTTTGCCGATGATACAAACATTGCAATAAATAGAAAATCAAGTGTAGTCTTAGAAAGATCAGCTAATAAAATATTTGTGGACATTAATCACTGGTTCCTAGCCAATTCTTTGTCACTAAACTTTGAAAAAAAAAAAAAAACACACCACATGCAGTTCAGAACTTGTAAGGGATGTCCCTCGAGTATATGTCTAACATACGATGACAAGAAGATAGAAGAAGTGGACAGTGTTAAATTCTTGGAATTACAGCTTGATAATAAATTCAACTGGGAGGAGCACACCACAGAACTGCTAAAGCGTCTTAACAAATCTCTATTTGCAGTGCGAATTTTGACAGCCATAGGAAATATAAAACTGAAAAAGCTGGCATGCTATGCTTTCTTTCATTCCATAATGTCATATGGGATTATTTTTTGGGGTAATTCATCAAGCCAAGCTAAAGTTTTCCGGGCACAAAAACGTGCAGTGAGAGTTATATGTGGTGTAAACTCAAGAACATCGTGCATAAGCCTGTTTAGGGAACTAGGGATACTAACTACTACTTACCAATATATTTATTCCTTAATGAAATTTGTCATTACAAATATATCTCTTTTTCAAACCAACAGCTCAATTCACGGAATCAATACTAGAAAAAAGAATAACCTTCACAAGGATTTAAAGTCACTTAGTCTTGTACAAAAAGGTGTGCATTATTCAGGAACACATATTTTCAATAACTTGCCAGCAGCCACAAAAAGCTTAACAACTAATGAAATTCAGTTTAAGAGAAGCCTAAAGGATTTATTGGTGGCCAACTCCTTCTACTCCGTTGATGAATTTCTCAGTAAAACCAAGTGATTTGTATATAAAGTACAATATAACTTCTGCACAATTTCAGTGCAGTAAAGTGTTCATTGTAAATAAGTATTATAGTAGTTGTATTACATGTTTATTACCTTATAAATAAATAAATAAACTTTTTATTTTAAATTCAGGGCGTTAGTATTTGTAAAATGACTCTTCCATATAGTGTTCATTAAAAAATGACGACCATTCCACTTGGGACCTGTGGAATGGTACATTAGCTTATTTGTTTTAGTTGTCATATATTGTTGTTTTTCTGACATGTTCTACATCCTGGAGGACCTCCTCACAACGGATCAGTTAGAATGAAAGTAAATCTAATCTAATCTAAAATTGTACAGTAAACAAACCACGAGTGTGAGTTCTGTTATAAAGCGTTTTCGATGTAGTCCTTTTGTCCTATTATCATTATTTCCTCTTCTTAGTTCATTACCATTCCGTAATCTATTACAGTAGTCTTGATCGTAGGCAGGCCCGGATCGAGGGGTGGGGGCAAACCGGGGTATCTGCCACCGGCGGCAATTTCAGGGGGCGCCAAATTGATATTCTTTAAAGAAAAAACTTTGTTCACAAGACACCCAGCACACAGAGCACGTTGGTCTATCGACTGTTCATATGATTTTGAAACGTATTTTGAACATTTTTGAACGCATTCTAAGTTGATTTCGGAACGAATCATAAGTTGATTTTTGAATTCGTGCATAGTGTTCGTGACCTCTCTTCCAGGTGGATTCCCGTCGCATCTAGTAGCAAAAAACTTCCCCGCAGACAAAAGGGGAAGTGGCTATACGAGCTGAGCCGAATAACCCGAACGGGTGCATCCCAGTTGCCGTTCGTTAGCTGGTTGATTGGTTGTGTTAATGATAAGCGTTCTTACAATCACTATCTAAATCCATAGATTCAGAATACTTGAGTTGACATAAACGACTAACAGAAATAACAGGTAAGGAAGATTACATATTATATTCTTGATGTATCTAAGAAAATAAAATTCTGACAGAAAACATTTTCCACAGCGCTGTACTATTAAGGGTCAGTGTACGGTTCCCATTTGGTAGCCGTTTAAGTTCTATTTACGGAAAGCTCGGAAAACGCGTTGTACGAACATATAATAACGAGTAATCGGAGAATAAACGCGGGGGAACTGAACCGACCATTCTGGCGGGGTTAGTGAAGTTAACCGGAGAATAAGTTTTGACAATTGCAGGAATAGTTACAGAATTGTAAATGACAACATTGTTTGTTAGAATGATGGAGGAGAAGAAACGGGGACAACACACAAATTATATGGAAGAATATGACGACTCCAAATTCATGTAAAATTTCGTACAGTTACTACTACTTTTCGGTTTCATGCTTGAGAAACTGGGGCATATGAACGAAATGTTAAACTAACATAAAACTGTTTGCTTATAGTAGGCCTAATAGATATTTGATACAGGTATTTCGTGAATTATATTCTGTCGTGTTTGTTACGTAAATAAGGTAGATAAAAGAGACCAATTTTGCCAAAGCAATCTCGCTTATTTCGCGTGTGTTACAATTTCTGCAATATTACAAAGGCTTATTTTGTTTTATCTCACAGGCAGTGACAAAACAGACGTAATCAGATCGAGAAACCATACCAGTCTTGGGTACTATTCATATAAATAGCTTTTTAAGTATTAGACAGAAACATTTTGATTTTTCATGTAGCAAAATGTTTGACGACCTTTGATGAGGAAATATATTCTTTCGCAGAAAGTAAAGCACACAATTTAAAGCTGCAGGAAGATTAGAGAGAAAAAAGTGCTGGAACCTAAAGACTGAAAAAAATGTACTCTCTTGCTTGTTTCTTGATTTATTTATTGTAAAACGTTCTTATTCTCCCGGTTACAAACAATCCCACCCAGTATTAATTGTGAGTTTTAATGGGAAAGGGGGGGGGGTTGGGTAGGATGCCAAACTGGCCGAATGGGAGCAGGAGAGGCACCACAGGACATTTTAATTTCCACTGTGCTGGGTATAGGTTTGATGGCTTCTATTGCAAAATATACACGTTTGAATTTGACAGAGCCAAATACAGTGACGTTTGATAGAGGAATACTGTGTGAAGAGATGTGCCATTGCACTTCGGCATACTGCAGACCACATAACGTGTCTTACATTTCCTCGAAAATACATGTTATACATATCAAACTCTCCAGAAAGATGTGCGATAAACAATGGACATATTTTTGAATAATCGATTTTTTAAATTTTTGGCGTCCTATCTCAAACGCTCGAGGCGGAGGGGGGGGGCGCCAAAATAAAGTTTTTGCCCCGGTTCAGAATTTCGTAGACCTGGGGCTGATCGTAGGTAGTGTGATATTTCTCGCCTTAGAAGCCATCATATATAGCTATAAGGTTCTTTCTCAGAGCATTAGATGTTACAGCGTTATCTGTACGACGTAATCAGTGGTCTTTGATACCAGTAACAGATGGTTTCTTTCTCGTGGGAAAGACCGCCAGAATTGTAGTCTACCATTGAGACTGGCAATATGTTCGGAAGCTGCGCGTGAAATTGGTAACTTTCTTTCATCAGTATTTCAATGACGGTGCATTAAACTTACTTAACATTCTGGAATAAGTATCTCCAAATAGCAACCTATCGCCTATTTATTTCGAAAGTCAGTATTACATGTCAAACTAGAAACAAAAGCTAAACGAAAAGGCAGACGAAGCTCCTCGGGTTTCTTCGGAGCACGCCCTAAAGAGATTCCAAGCGACCGGTAGGGGCAGTCGTGGCGGACAGAGGTAGTGTCATGCGAGAAAAGTTACGTTTGAGTTTTCTATAAATGTACTAAAGCTTTAGACCTGAAGAGACAGTCATGGTGGGCAGACATGTTTTCTGTTGCGGTTGGTGCGATCTTAATTCTGTGCAGATTAATGAGTTTAGAAGAGCTTAAGAATCGGTAACATGCAATCAGTCAACGGTGTTACAAGATAGAGTTCGTAAATTTTTTCATACTTCTTCACTTGTTAAATGCAGTGAATAATGTTTGTAGCTTGCAGTTTCTTGTGGTCAGATAAAATAAATCCGAATGGCATCCCTGGGAAGAAGTGAACGAACTATTTAATTACGTAACATCAGTTCCTCGTTAAGGGTCTACTACAGCCTCAGGACAACGGATCTACTACGTAAGTGCTGCTGCCTGTGGAGGGGACAGCCTTAGAAGACTGCAGGTTGGTCAAATCATTAGAGTTCTATGCATTTCACTCAGGGCGGTCAAAGCAACTGGGCATTTCGTGTGAATGCATTCCCAGAGCAAATGGGATCTTTAATGTGTCATATGTGGTAACATCCGAGGAGATTAAGGGAATAATAATCAATATTTTTCCCTTAAATCGCCATAGGTGAGTCGATGAAAGCTTAAAAGTATTGCCGAATGGAGAGAAACAAATATGTGCAAGGTTTTAAATATGTAGAAAGGAGAGTAAAGACTAATTTGAAGTGTAGCACAGACATTAAACTGAGAGTAACAACGACATAATTGGCATTATGTTACAAGACATACGAATTAAGGAATGGGGCATGGGATTAAGGAAAACGCTGATAAAGTGTTTTGTCTGAAGCGTGATACTGTACAGTACCGAAACCTTGACCATGAGGAAGGTCGACGAGAAGAAATGGTTCAAATGGCTCTGAGCACTATGGGACTCAACTGCTGAGGTCATTAGTCCCCTAGAACTTAGAACTAGTTAAACCTAACTAACCTAAGGACATCACAAACATCCATGCCCGAGGCAGGATTCGAACCTGCGACCGGAGCGGTCTTGCGGTTCCAGACTGCAGCGCCTTTAACCGCACGGCCACTTCGGCCGGCGACGAGAAGCAGAGGGAGGTTTTTCAATGTGGACATGACGGATAGTGTGAAAAATGAAGTGGATGGATAGAATGACAAACGAAGAGGTTCTGAGCGGAGTGGGAGAAGAAGGTCGGTTACTGGGTGAAATTCAATGTAGACAACAGTTCGATAGGTCTCATACTGAGAAAAGATGAAAGAATTTGAAAAAGTTATTTTAGAAGGGTATGTGGAGAGGAGAAGAAGGCAGAGAGCAAAGAGGACTTAGATAATAGACGTCATGCTTAGTGACTGCAAATACAGTAGCCTGAAGAACGGAGCGACTGAACGCAAGAAGTGCAAAGAACACGGGCACCGAGCGAAGTGGAGCGGTGGTAACACACAGGACTCGCATTCGGGAGGGCCCCACTGGTGGAGTCTTAGTGTTCTTAATCTGTGCATTAAACCTTAATCCTCGTTTGTTCCTTCCAAAAAGGATCTGCTCACAGAGCACGAAAATGATCGCAACGGACCATCCTGTACTGCAAAGTACCCTCCTCCACCTCTGTACACAGACACGGTATAGCGTTGCTTTTAGACACTGTTCTGTCCTAAAGAACTTAATTTGGAAAGTTCTCGTGACAAGTTCTTCTTAATACCATCCACGATGTAGAAAAGGCATCATTTCAGCGTCGATTTTAATTTTGGAAACAACGAAAAGTCATTGTGAGAGATCTGGGTAGTGTGTTGCCTTGAGGTGAACAGTCCATAGATTTTTGACACAAAACTCATAAAATAACAAAGCTGAGTGGCCAGGCGTGTTGTCACGATGAAGGAAAAAGAAGATGTCTTCCCACAAAGGTTGTCTCTACTTGGAAATGCTCTCACGCAGTCCTGTTGAAATCCATTAACAGTAATAATATTTGGATGAACTTTAGACATAAAATCAGAGGGTTTCATTACACAGACATCAGGAAAAAATTATAAATTTGATTATGATATTGGATCGAAGCTGCTATGCATTTTTGATGTAGAGGCGTTTCCCCGTCTACTGAAGATTTGTCTCAATATTGCAGTTGTAAACCCGACGCTTGATATCTATGATGGAAATTGCTTTACGGTTACGTAACTCAAAAAGTTCATTACAATCAATTACTTGATGCCATGCATTTCACAGAGATTGGCACAGAATTTATGTAGATGTAGATACTCAGTTTACTCTTTGGTGAGTCAACAAGTAACAGACTTCGGTTCAACCCCATGCATCATCGATTACTGTCTTGCAATCTCATGACTACAACCAACTTACATTCCATCTCTTCTGGAAGAACTCTGAGGTGCTCCAGGTCCGTGGGTTTCTGAATGTGAGAGAGTAATGAAATAGGGATGTCCTAGTTTTCGTTCTGATCCATATTCTCTGTAAAATCTATTCACTGTAAGACTGTATGCAATAAATTCACTAAATCTAGACCGTTAAAAAAACTGAGCCCATATAGGCCTATTTATATCAGGCTCTTGATAAAGTTACCTGAATCATTTGAGAGGTGGAAAAACCTCCCTCTGCCCCACAGTTCTTACAAAAAGTCGTGCAAGTCGTGCTGAATATTAAGAATTGAGATCAAAATGTTAGTATTTCGCAACATAAATCCACATGAACCTGTGGGGAAGCAAAAACGTGCTGAGAGACGCATGAAGTACTGACGCTAGACCAAGGTCGAGACATCAGAGCCTATCGTATGCCTTGAGCCGCTAACAAAGAAGGAAGATTGAGTTTAACATCCCGTCTATATCGCGGTCATTAGAGACGGAGCAGAAGCTCGGACTGTGTCAAGGCTGGGGAAAGAAATCAGCCATGCCCTGTCAGAGGAGTCTCTCCGGAATTTGCCTGGAGCTATTTAAGGAAATCACGGAAAGCCTAAATCTGACTAGCCGGACGTGGTCGCGAACCGTCGCCCTCCCAGATGGGAGCCCAGGATACTAACCACTGCGCCACCACGCACGGTAACCTAACAAAGATATTGCACCATGTACTTATACGAAATTAAATGTTTAAATATTGTTTCAGAACTTGGTCTGATTATGTAAGACTGTAAAAAGGTTAAATATTGTGAGTTTCAACATTGTTCACCAATTAGTTCCTTGGAAAATCCACTTTCTGTAAAATTCGAAGAGGCGAGTGGAAGTTTCTACTTTTGGAATTAGATGCAGGTATCATAAAAACACGTGGCAGCAGTCTACAGAAACCTACACAGTTCCCCTTGAAAATATCTGGAGATCAAATTTTAAGAGTGTTCAGATTAAGGGTGTCATAGAACATAAATTATTTAGAGAAAACTTTGGATCGTTGCTACTCTTCAAATAACAACGATTAAATAATTTTTTAGTCATAAAGGATGCTGACTATGCGCCGCTGCTTAAGCTTGAAGCTATTTTTGAACGACTTCTTCTTTCGATGTCCGTAGCGAGCATATACAGGGTGTTACAAAAAGGTACGGCCAAACTTTCAGGAAACATTCCTCACACACAAATAAAGAAAAGATGTTATGTGGACATGTGTCCGGAAACGCTTAATTTCCATGTTAGAGCTCATCTTAGTTTCCTCAGTATGTACTGTACTTCCTCGATTCACCGCCAGTTGGCCCAATTGAAGGAAGTTAATGTTGCAATTGTGCAATCTCGTCATCAACACAGATTTTCTGTGAACGTTTGGGCAGGCATTGTAGGTGATGTCTTGATTGGGCCCCGTGTTCTTCCACCTACGCTCAATGGAGCACGTTATCAAGATTTCATACGGGATACTCTACATGTGCTGCTAGAACATGTGCCTTTACAAGTACGACACAACATGTGGTTCATGCACGATGGAGCTCCTGCTGATTTCAGTCGAAGTGTTCGTACGCTTCTCAACAACAGATTCGGTGACCGATGGATTGGTAGAGGCGGACCAATTCCATGGCCTCCACGCTCTCCTGACCTCAACCCTCCTGACTTTCATTTATGGGGGCATTTGAAAGCTCTTGTCTACGCAACCCTGGTACCAAATGTAGAGACTCTTCGTGCTCGTATTGTGGACGGCTGTGATACAATACGCCATTCTCCAGGGCCGCATCAGCGCATCAGGGATTCCATGCGACGGAGGGTGGATGCATGTATCCTCGCTAACGGAGGACATTTTGAACATTTCCTGTAACAAAGTGTTTGAAGTCACGCTGGTACGTTCTGTTGCTGTGTGTTTCCATTCCATGATTAATGTGATTTGAAGAGAAGTAATAAAATGAGCTCTAACATGGAAAGTAAGCGTTTGCGGACACATGTCCACATAACATATTTTCTTTCTTTGTGTGTGAGGAACGTTTCCTGAAAGTTTGGCCGTACCTTTTTGTAACACCCTGTACATTGACGGGAAAAAATCGCAATACCAAAAGTTATCATTTTGAGTAGTGAAATTTCGGGAATACATTTGTCTAGATTAAGTGATTAACATTGCAAGATCACAGATTAATGTAAACGCGAGATAAGCTATTGCAAATGCTGGTACATTAATGACCGGTGTAATGGCCAGAATGTTGAACGCAACCATACAAACGCGACTTTGTGCTGCACAGGTGCGGGATGTCAGATTGCGGGCTGCAGTTCCAACCTGTTCCCCTTGGTCGGTCAATACAGAGACACTTAATGCTGTTTGTGAATGACACTGGAAATGTCCGACGATGTCCTATATGTGCTCGATTGGAGACATGTCTGGTGATCCAGCAGGCCAAGCCAACATATCGACAATCTGTAGCCCGCATCTCGTGGTCGTGCGGTAGCGTTCTCGCTTCCCACGCCCAGGTTCCCGGGTTCGATTCCCGGCGGGGTCAGGGATTTTCTCTGCCTCGTGATGGCTGGGTGTTGTGTGCTGTCCTTAGGTTAGTTAGGTTTAAGTAGTTCTAAGTTCTAGGGGACTGATGACCATAGATGTTAAGTCCCATAGTGCTCAGAGCCATTTGAACCATTTGACTATCTGTAGAGCATGCTGGGTTACAACAGTGATATGTGGGCAAGCATAACCCTGTTAGAAAACATCCCCTGGAATGCTGTTCATGAATGGCAACACAGCACGACGAATCACCACATTGGCGTACAAATTCGCAGTCAGAGTGCATGAGATAACCAGGAAAGTGCTCCTGCTGTCACACGAACTCGCACCCCAGACCATGACTCCAGGTGCAGGTCCAGTGTGTCTAGCACGCAGACAGGTTGCTTCCAGGCTCTCAACTGGCCGCTTTATAAGCAACACACGGCCATCACTGGCACAGGGGCAGAACCAGCTTGCATAAGAAAACGCAACGGACCACACCCTGCCCTTCAATGAGCTCTCGCTTGACACCACCGAAGTCGCAAATAATGGTGGTTTGGGGTCAGTGGAACGCATGCTACAGGTCGTCTGGCTCGGAGCTGTCCTTCAAGGAAACGATGTGTAACAGTTCGTTGTGTCACTGTGGTGCCTACTGCTGCTACAGAATCAGTACGATGCCGAAAACGATGGTCTGTCCTCTCGATAGCGACACCAAGTCCTGCAGTATAGCAGAAGGAACATCCAGCTTCTGGCAATCCCGTTACACGACCTCTTTCGAACTGAGTGAGGTACTGACAATGGTATCTTTGTCACCTTAAGGGGTTCCGGAACGCCCTATACTTGCAATGTTAAAATAACGCTTATAAATTACATCTTTCCTCACAAAGTATTTGAGGTAGGAAGTTGAACTTTTTACAGATTATTTATTGGAATATGGGCTACAACTTAACACAGGGATTTTACAAAATTTTAGTTCAGTTATCAAAGATGATTTTTTTTCAATTGTAATGAAAATTCACAACATTTTTTTGCAATTTTTTATTTATATATTCAAAAATATACAGTTTTTTGGAAAAAGGCTGTGTTAAATTATGCAGAAGGTACTGCGTAACATTTACTGAAAGTCTCAAACAAATATGTTTGGAAGATCCTTAGAAAACATGTAATTAGTATGAGAAAATAAAAGTTTTGGGAATCGAGCGACAAAGATTGGATTAACTTTTTAGTGCATTCCAGGTCCATAGGATGGATTATCTTCATCCTCTGCAAACTCCTCCTCCAGCTTCCCCTTGTTCCTCCTCCTGTTTACTCTTGCTTGTATTTCTAGACTCTTTACAGCCCTGTCTGTTGCCCGAAGGCGTCCCTTGTCTAAAGCAAGCATCGCTCGTACCATGTTAGAACCTATCTTCATTCCCATATTTCTAAATACCTTGCACCTTACAATGTTGCCATCATTGAAAGTCGCAACAGCATCATACACACCAAAGTGAAGTGTTTCTATTCCAACAAATACAGTCTTGGGGATTCTCGACCATATAACACTATTTACACTTTCATTGGGGTTTTGAGTTTTTCCGTGAAAACACTTTTTCAACAGTTCAGGTGCTGCTAAGACTCTGAAAATAGGTTTTATACTTGATCTCACATCACTAAAATGTACCTGATGAACACGGACGTTAATAATAACACCATTTGACATCAGTTTAACAGCGCCACAGTGGGTCACGCCCATGTAGAACACATTTTAAAAAAAATTTAAAAATAGTTGTAGTCTTCGGAATTGAATAAATTATATATCTATTAAAAGGTAATAGTCTGCAGATTCAGAAAACGCAAAAAAGTAAAAATTGAACTTTTCATGATTTTGAGCCTTTCCGGAGCCCCTTAAAGGCATTCTTGACTAACATCGTCTCACCACGTCCGATCTCAAAGGTAACTAACACTCACGACCGCTGCAGTCTGTATTTTAAGCCAAAATGATTTGCAACATAGTGGCGCTACTAGGGCCACTGTCATGTGCATAGCGCGAAATTCGAGTAGACATCATTTTTCAGATGTAGAAACACGTCTACCAAATAGAGTTTAGGTCGCACTAGTCCTTGTTGGTGCTGCAATTTTTTTTTCAGTATACAGGGTGTTACAAAAAGGTACGGCCAAACTTTCAGAAAGCATTCCTCACACACAAATAAAGAAAAGATGTTATGTGTCCGGAAACGCTTAATTTCCATGTTAGAGCTCATTTTAGTTTCGTCAGTATGTTTCTGAGTCTGTTTACGTTACACGAACATCGTCAGACAAATCCGAATGGCATCCCTGGGAAGAAGTGAACGAACTATTTAATTACGTAACATCAGTTCCTCGTTAAGGGTCTACTACAGCCTCAGGACAACGGATCTACTATGTAAGTGCTGCTGCCTGTGGAGGGGACAGCCTTAGAAGACTGCAGGTTGGTCAAATCATTAGAGTTCTATGCATTTCACTCAGGCGGTGAAAGCAACTGGGCATTTCGTGTGAATGCATTCCCAGAGCAAATGGGACCTTTAATGTGTCATCTGTGGTAACATCTGAGGAGATTAAGGGAATAATAATCAATATTTTTTCCCTTAAATCGCCATAGGTGAGTCGATGACAGCTTAAAAGTATTGCCGAATGGAGAGAAACAAATATGTGCAAGGTTTTAAATATGTAGAAAGGAGAGTAAAGACTAATTTGAAGTGTAGCACAGACATTAAACTGAGAGTAACAACGACATAATTGGCATTATGTTAGAAGACATACGAATTAAGGAATGGGACATGGGATTAAGGGAAACGCTGATAAAGTGTTTTGTCTGAAGCGTGATACTGTACAGTACCGAAACCTTGACCATGAGGAAGGTCGACGAGAAGCAGAGGGAGGTTTTTGCAATGTGGACATGACGGATAGTGTGAAAAATGAAGTGGATGGATAGAATGACAAACGAAGAGGTTCTGAGCGGAGTGGGAGAAGAAGGTCGGTTACTGAGTGAAATTCAATGTAGACAACTCTTCGATAGGACTCATACTGAGAAAAGATGAAAGAATTTGAAAAAGTTATTTTAGAAGGGTATGTGGAGAGGAGAAGAAGGCAGAGAGCAAAAAGGGCTTAGATAATGGACGTCATGCTTAGTGACTGCAAATACAGTAACCTGAAGAACGGAGCGACTGAACGCAAGAAGTGCAAAGAACACGGGCACCGAGCGAAGTGGAGCGGTGGTAACACACAGGACTCGCATTCGGGAGGACTCCACTGGTGGAGTCTTAGTGTTCTTAATCTGTGCATTAAACCTTAATCCTCGTTTGTTCCTTCCAAAAAGGATCTGCTCACAGAGCACGAAAATGATCGCAACGGACCATCCTGTACTGCAAAGTACTCTCCTCCACCTCTGTACACAGACACGGTATAGCGTTGCTTTTAGACACTGTTCTGTCCTACATGTTACATGTTACATGTTCTTCCACCTACGCTCAATGGAGCATGTTATCATGATTTAATACGGGATACTCTACGTGTGCTGCTAGAACATGTGTCTTTTCAAGTACGACACAACATGTGGTTCATGCACCTTGGAGTTCCTGCTCATTTCAGTCGAAGTGTTCGTACGCTTCTCAACAACAGATTCGGAGACCGATGGATTGGTAGAGGCGGACCAATTCCATGGCCTCCACGCTCTCCTGACCTCAACCCTCTTGACTTTCATTTGTGGGGGGATTTGAAAGCTCTTGTCTACGCAACCCCGGTACCAAATTTAGAGACTCTTCGTGCTCGTATTGTGGACGGCTGTGATACAATACGCCATTCTCCAGGGCTGCATCAGCGCATCAGGGATTCCATGCGACGGAGGGTGGATGCATGTATCCTCGCTAACGGAGGACATTTTGAACATTTCCTGTAACAAAGTGTTTGAAGTCACGCTGGTACGTTCTGTTGCTGTGTGTTTCCATTCCATGATTAATGTGATTTGAAGAGAAGTAATAAAATGAGCTCTAACATGGAAAGTAAACGTTTCCGGACACATGTCCACATAACATATGTTCTTTCTTTGTGTGTGAGGGATGTTTCCTGAAAGTTTGGCCGTACCTTTTGTAACACCCTGTATAGAGAACGTGGTGTTTGCACCTGGGATGTTAGTCGATCGTTGTCTGTCATACGGAGAGGTGCTACTATTCGCTACAGATTGTCCAGGGATTTTCTCCGCTTCAGAGGCCTCTTAAGTCAAGGAGGGCTTTGAAGATGACTGTCATTACTGTGTTCCGGTCGAATGATATATCGCCTATGTCTTGTGAAACTGTGTAAAAGTAAGCTTACTTGACTAAGAATTTCCCGGGAAAGCACGTGTTTCGTTCTCGGTATTTTGTGTTGTATGCCACCTGCTATGTTATACACCGAAATTCCAAAGAAACTGATATATGCATGCATATTCTAATACCGAAATATGTGAACAGCAAAAATACGGCGCTGCGGTCGTCAACGCTTATATAAGACAGCAAGTTCAAAAAATGGTTCAAATGGTTCTGAGCACTATGGGACTCAACTGCTGAGGTCATTAGTCCCCTAGAACTTAGAACTAGTTAAACCTAACTAACCTAAGGACATCACAAACATCCATGCCCGAGGCAGGATTCGAGCCTGCGACCGTAGCGGTCTTGCGGTTCCATACTGCAGCGCCTTTAACCGCACGGCCACTTCGGCCGGCTAAGACAGCAAGTGTCTGACACAGTTGTTAGGTCGGTTACTGCTGCTATACTAGCAGGTTATCAAGATTTAAGCGAGATTGTACGTGATAGTCGGCGCATGAGCGCTGGGACAAAGCACCTCGGATGGAGCGGTGAAGTGGGAATGTTCCCGTACGACTATTTCACGAGAGTAGCGTGAATGTCAGGAATCCGGAATATCAAATCTCCGACATCGTTGCCGCAGGAAAAAGATCCTGCAAAAATGGGACCAACGACGACTGAAGAAAATCGTTTAACGTGACAGAAGAGCAACCCTTCCGCAAATTGATACTATTTCAATTCTGGACCGTCAACAAGTGTCAGCTTGCGAATCATTCAATGAAACATCGTCGATATGGGCTTTCGGAGCTGAGGGCCCATTAGCGTACCCTTTATTACTGCACGACATACAGCTTTACGCCTCGCCTGGCCCCTCAGTGCTGACATTGGACTGCTGCTGACTGGAAACATGTCTCCCGGTCGGACGAGTTTCGTTTCAAATTGTATCGAGCAGATGGACGTGTACGGATACGGAGACAACCTCGTGAATTCATGAACCCTGCATGTCAGGAATGGACTATTCAAGCTGGTGGAAGCTCTGTAATAGTGAGGGGCGTGTGGAACGATACGGGACGGCTGATACGTCTAGATACGATTCTGACTGGTGACACGTATGTAAGCATCCTGTCTTATCACTTGCATCCATTCATGTCCATTGTGCATTCCGACTGACTTGGGCAATTCCAACAGGACAATGCGACACCCCACACGTCCAGAATTGCTACAGAGTGGCTCCAGAAACATTCTTTGAGTTTAAACACTTCCGTTGGCCACCAAACTTCCCAGACGTGAACGTTACTGAGTATTTCTGGGATGTCTGGCAACGTGCTGTTCAGAAGAGAGCTTCAACTGTAGCGCCGGAAATGCATATCCTCCTATTTCCATCTATTGTACTGCAAATTTTTTTCCTTATTTTGTTACCTGAAGATACGATATTTCTGTGTCTTTATATATTGTAATTGTTTTACTATTTGCATATATATATATATATATATATATATATATATATATATATATATATATATATATATCGATGTATAATTGGTTTGTTTTGTAAATATTATTTGTATTTTTACGCTGGGTCTTGCCTAGGGAAAACTATGCTATCGAACGATTACGTCGATAGGTCGTGTGGAGAACCAAAGTGTTTAGGATCTTTGGTAGTGTTAACTATGCCGCGTGGAGCGCGGGCAGAGGAGAATCTGGCTGGAGTAGGGCGGTGGCGCAGGTGTGTTGTGTGACGCTCCCGCGAGTTGCCACGCCTTTGGGGTTTGGCAGCATGTAACTGCGCTTGACTTGCTATGATAGTTTCTGACACGGTGTCGCGGACGGGAAACATTAGCTGGCGCACATCAAGAGCCCGTTTCACCTGGTGACAGAGTCGAGAAGAAGGCGCGCCAACATCCAGCTTCTGCAACAGCGACGGCCGACAATGAGTGACTGTTGCCACCTCCTCGACCGACGACTTCAAACCTTCAATCAACCAACAAGGAAGACTGGAAGCACGTAAAGTTTTAGAACTGTATGGCAGACCTCAGCGTTTAAAATTGTTCCATTTGCCTCACATAATTACAGCAACTTAGCATGAACCTTTGTTGCTCATTGTCCCAATTGCATTACCAAGCAGGATCCCTTCCTTTTCCGGAATGAACCCGAATGTCGTTGAAATTCAAACGCCACCATTAAAGTAATATCATTCGATTTCACTGCTTTAATTTGAAAATTCAGTTAAGGCATTCATAGCTGGCAACAATATTTAGATTACACAAGCACAAATTAAGAGTGCGAGTTTTGTAACCATATTTTAGCTTACCTGTGACTGCAGCTCAGCTTGGTACGTACTAAATTTTACTATTGTTGATTGTTCAGAATCATTTAATTCAAGTTCAAAGTTAAATCACTTATTTCTAAATTGTATAGATTCAAGTAGCTTTTGAAATGATTGTTGAGGTAGCCCAAGACTAACCTTATTTTATTGAATTTCGTAGTGCTTCAGAAACAAAGTTCACTATTAATTTCAGTCACTAAATTAACTTCCAATTTTCCGGTTTTATTAATTCTTTTGCTAAATTAAGTGATAGTGTAGCGAAAGTTATTACTTCTGACAAACATTCAGTTTTCACACTACACGTGTCAACCTTCAGTTGCCAAGCTTTTAGTGCTAAATATAGGTGCATTAATCTTTCATTTTCAGTTATTATAGTAGTTGTCCATGGGACTGGCGACCGTAATTTTTCCCAAATCTCAAATATCTAATTAACGCCAATTAATTGTTAACGTAACGACCGCACATTTACTTTCTCTTTATTAACTTTACCCCTTTTCAAAATTAATTTCCACCAATTTCATTTACATTTTTCCTTTCATTTAGATGTAACCTTTTCTCCCTCTTTACCGACAAATTAACTTCGGTGACGATTGCTTTTCCCAAATTTCCATTAGGTGCACGCGGTTTAATTTTTCACTGTCATTAAGGTCGATGAGTGAGGAGGAGGTTACACAACCTCGTTCTCTTACGGATTTCCGGATAACCCTGCAAGATTCATGGTGTCAAATCCAGCACTACTTCAAATATCAGTCGAGTCCATTCCACGTCGTGTGGCGGCACTTCTGCTAGTCGCGGGGCCCCTACACGATATTAGGCAGGAGTACCAGTTTCTTTGGCTTTTCAGTGTAGAAATTCGCGTGGCAAGTGTCTGAGTTTACGTTGTTAATGAGAGCATTTAATTTTTCGTAAGTGTAAACAGAAAGTAGAAATCGTCTCTGATCTTTGTCTAGTGTTGAGTACGATAAGACAATCTTAAATTATTTTCAGTACTGATGCATGTTCTTGTGGAATTCAGACTCAATATAATGATCAGTTAAACAATAGTAGACTTACACCTGTATTTATTGTTGTGGTTCCTCACTCTTTTACATTAGAGAGTCAGAACATTTTATGTCAATTGCGGCGAGCTGACTAGCGGACCTGTGGGCTGAAGACGTTCTTCATCACTTTTTAGCAGTTCCTACAAATAGTTTCCAAAAATCGCACAAGGCTTTCAAACATTATAACGTTCAAAAACTAAAGATAAGTAACCTAACAATTTTTACCGCCGCCACACAACCAAAATAAAGCTCAGAAATAAGTGAAAAAAACTATGTTCACAAACGGCCTTAGAAAACTAAAATACAAGTCTCAGAAGTTAAACCCAAGTTTTGGCCGCGACTAGCTGTCACTTTTAAACTACCCACTCTCTTTGAACCTCCCACCTGTCACGAATAACGTGCCGTATTCTGAATAGCTAGAGGTTTTGGCTTCTAATGGTGGACCTGTTTTATATAATGCAACATAGAAATTTTACGAAGAATATTACTAAAAGACACGCACGCAGGAACACATCCCCTAAAACACACAAGAAATCACACATAGTGATAAAGAAGAGAAAAAAAGACACAACTCAGAAACCATGTGTAGCTGCTTACAATACGAAAGTGCTTGACACTTGTTCCTTCAAATCAAAGCGAATGTTCAGACAGAAAAAACATATCACAGAAGCTATAACGTGAAGAATTAGGTTTAATTAATATAATTTTAAATATAATAGCGTAAAATGACTAGGAAGAGAATTTCAAGTTACGTTAAATACTGGGACCAGCAGTAAGTGCAGTAACTTTCAACTAAGTTAACTGTTAAATCATTTTGTGAGAAAATTCTTGTAGATTGTAGATATTTTGGAGTAAAGGAGACCACTCGCCAAAAAGCAGGAGCGTTGAGTCGTCTACGGCATGCAGAAAAGAAAGAGAAAACTTGCTAGCTTACGGGGTAATCCTTTTTCGAGAAAGTATTTGATCGCGCATAAGTAATTTTCACGTTCGGGAAAGGAAAAGGATAATGTAAAATTCTGACGGGAGAAATGTGTGAGGAGGTGTGGGTGGATTCGGAGGTGAAATGTAGCAATTAGTTGCTGGAAAGCGTCGCAATTGTTGGACGTGTGGTACGTAGAATGGCGTGCGAAAAAGGATTACTCCGAAAGTTAGCAACTTTTCTTTCCTTTTTGTGTGTGCCTGTCGACTATTCAACGCTTCTGCTTTTCAGTGAGCAGACGTATAACACTAACATGTTTATGTCTTTCTTCCCTAATAACCGAACCTTTAGTCCTGTCATGGGAAAAGCCACACATAACTCTGAGAGGATTTCGAATTTTGATCGCACGTATGTCTGATGGACAAAGGTATCGAACTATAATTCTGTATATGGTAAAATTAACAGAAAAACAAAACGGACATTAACCTTGGAAGTTAATAAAATTGGTAAAGTCTTAAGTGAATGGACAAAAAGAACGGTCGCCAGTGAAATTAGGCACATTAATTTGTAAATATATGTTTAAGAAAATTGACTATTGATTATTGAAGTTACTTTCGATGATATTTCCCTTTAAATAGCATACAGGATACAAACTGACACAGTGCACTCTGAACTCTGTTTAGCATCAGTGGCCAATAACGAGCACACCAGTGAATTATAGGAAGCAAATTTGCACCAGCCTTATACTAATGACAGCTACACACAAGATCATTACTTAATCAATTACTGAAATGTTACTGCATGAAGTGCAGAAGTAAAGTGGGACATGAGGGGCTTTTATCTTAACTGAGATGAAAAAATCAAATTAAGATGAATAACATCATAAATACACTGTTTAAACTCCTCTACATATAGCAGTTTTCCTTAGTAATAGTTCAATTTTGTTTCCTAATAGGTGGAGAATATGATCGCGACCCATAAACTAGTATAGTTTCACTAGTCAACGCTCTCTGATTATTACCTCAGAAAAGACTAATTTAGAGAGCTAATCATTCACTGCAGTTTGAGTAGTCCATAATTCACTTTGCAAAACAATAAAATACAACACTGGGCTCAATCAGCTTAAAAAAAGGAACCATTCATTACAGAAATAAAAACCATACTATTTTTGAAAATGTGCTTAACTTATTTGCCTTTTTGTCACCTATGAAGCAAGTATCCTAGACAGTAACATTTACACAATCTTGGACTGTAATCGAACAAAAATAGATTCTGTAATAAACTAAGGATACTTTAGCAAAAGCCTAGCGAACTTCACTTTTGTGGTTTTAACTTTTACTGCTCCTTTTATAATAGACAAAAAATCACTTTAAAACACTTGAATGCAAGAACTGTTCATTTAAATCAGGATATTCGGTTTTAGTAGCACTTAGGTGAGGACCCTGCATAGGTTCGTGAACAGGATAGAAAATATGGTTCCGGACACGGATTTATAATGTTGTGATTATTATTAAAACCACACATAAATTAACTGGTCCATGCCCATATACATTACTGAATGTACGAAGTTAGTGAAGTAGTGGCGAAGATTGGTGGCAAGCGACTTGGCGGCTAACTGTACTCACCGCTCTTGATATTCGAATGCTCTATAAAATCTCTTCTTGGCGTCGGATTTTCAACATATTAGAGCCATTCCTTTGAAAATTGTTCAAATGGGCACTTAACATCTGAGGTCATCTGTCCTCGAGAGTTAGAACTACTTAAACCTAACCAACCTAAGGACATCACATACATCCATGCCCGAGGCAGGATACGAACTTGTGACCGTTGCAGCATCACAGTTCTAGGCTGAAACGCTTGGAACCGCTCGGCCACAGTGGCCGGTCATTCCTTTATGCCGAGCATACCAAATAATAGCTGGATCCACATCCGAGGCAAATCCTTTATAAAGCAGCTACCAATTGTCTCTCTTAGCACCGGCGAAGTGTACCCCGTGCTACGGCTAGCAACATACTGCGTACCGTTCACACCAAGTAGCCGCTCAATTCGACCGGTAAAACCACCTTTTACACCGCGCCATTCCATTTCCGTTGCGCGGGAGGGGGGGGGGGGGGGCGGACTTCCCTACAGCTTTTACATGTTACAAATACAAGTGCCCAAATCATGAACCAGCTTTCAATAAACATTTTCTTTTTATGATCTTACACATATCATAATAATTTATCATTTTAACGTATCCTTTCGCTTTTTTCATATATACATAACAAGACTCTAATTTTCTTGGCGTAGCTCAAGGACTTTAAATAAGAAATAATTCACACTCCATAACTGCAGATACACAGTTACATAATATAAACCAACTTCTAATCGATATAGGTGTTACAGGCTTCCTTAAGTATTTACTATTAAATCAGATATATTTGAAAAGAGTGATTTGGTAAATCCTTTAAAACGGAAATACAATCAAAAAAGGAGGTGAAACTGTAATTTTGCTGAGCGAGGGTGTTCTGACAATTCGAAGTTTTTAAGATCACTTAGCCGTACGCCTTGAACGGTGTTTTCTAGCGCTTCCTGCTACTACGCGTTGGTGGCCATCGCATAGTATGCCTATAAATAAATAAACAGCTGTTACATTCACTGCAACGTGAGCATAATCGAATTTTCAACTGCGGTACTTGTGACTGCTTCCTCTGGGCACATGCTGGCTGGAAGCAATCACTGTAATTTTCCGGTTACGCTTGCAGTCCAGATACAACATTTCCACCACATCAGCGAGTGGAGTCCAGCAACCATTTCGTCTCCGCAGGGTACACTGTCTGAATCAGTGCGCCATGTCGGACTGTCGACCACCGATCGTCTACCGCGCTCTTTCCCTCGCATAGCAGTTTGAACGTACACGTTACATTTATTCTATGTATTACAAGGATTTACATAAAAAGGAAACGACAACCTTAACATAAAAATATTAAGGAAGATGTTGTGCAGCATAAAGGAAACTGTTGCGTAGTCATGTCGCATTCCTAAATAGCACGTAAACTGATAATGATATACACCACATGTCACTGTAAAGCTGTACAGTAAATCAGATTTTGAGTAAATGTGTAGAATCACTGCAGTGAGGTAAGTGGCAAAGAGGAAGGAAAACAATACTGATGAGTATCGGCAATATATTTACAAGAGCAACGAGTTGAGGTAAAACTCCTTCCTGATCATATATAAATAACGGACGAGCGCTTTCGAATCGGAAGAACAATTCTTAACGGTACGTTCAACCAAGAGAAACATCTCCCTAAGCCTGCTTGAAATGTTAAAATATTTCCGTAAGTATTTCCTCCACTTTCATCCTGAAGTTCACTTAACTTCCGCACGTCCGACGTTGGATAAAGCGTTACACTTATTACACCACCTTACAATGAAATAAAAACAGATCAGAGGCAGAAACAACGAGGAAATGTGTTTTTATTCTGCCAACGACATGTCACTACAGCACTTCGTTGTTAAGTAAAAAGAAGTTCGGTGAGTTTTTGAACCGATATGGTATAGAGTGACAGCTGCTTTTGTACAGCCTTCCAAACTCATCGTCTGTCTGTAGAAGGAAAAAAAAAGAACTAATTCCTTGTTTATGACTTCCGACCATGGTTGCAAGAATTTCCATTGTATAAATATCCTCTACAGTATTTGCAGCAGGCACAAAAATGTGGTTCATTGGGTTGAAGTATCAGTCTTCCATAAATACATGACTGTAATGAACAATTAACCTACATATTTACAAGGATCATTGCATTATCTATGTACGTACGTTCCCCATCTCCTAAATCACAGAAGCGCTGTGGGGCACGAACCACCTTTCATAGGGGTGAGGGTTGGGTTGATAAGGGGATGAAAAATAAGCGTAACACGGGAACATCTGGAGCAATTTAAACAAACTTGTGTACATAGAAGACTCTTTATTTGTAATGTTTGTAGAACTGTAGGGATATAGGGGTAATACAATCCTATCACCACCCCTGGCGTTGGGGATGGACGTACGGAGCTTCAACATGGAAAAATTTCCGATAAGGACCAATATTAGTAACGATTCCATCGTTTTGAGGGTTACTGGACTCTTTGGTAAGAGTCACGATGACGTTTCAGCCTTCGGAGTGGGGAGCGTTGGAGCACGGCGGACGTATCATTTGCTGGAAAAAAAAAAAAAACTCTGAGGCCGATAGTGTGAAGTATGAAGCGCAGTCCGTTTGTTATCTCTGTTGTTCAGTGCTTCAACCAGGTCGCGAGAATTAGCGCTGAAGCAAGCTAATAATTTTGTCAGTGTGTTTCGGGACCAGAGATCACGCCACATGGCTCGATACCATAGATACATTTAATGTCCAATCTAGAGTCGCATGGTCTAAAACAGCCGATAATCAGCACGTTGTCTTGAGGTTAGTTACAGTAGATTGCATTTAAAGTCATACTTAAGAACCTGTATAAAATATCACTGGCATTAACTGTTTTAGAAGTCCTGCAAGGTGAGTGAAATTTGTGAAAGAGTAATACCTACATTTGCATCTTACAAATCGTCTCAGAAAAGTGTGTTTAGTTTGCTTTAGTGTAATGGTCAGTTTGAGAATCCCCAGTTTAGTGTTGTTTAATATGAAGAAACAATCTTGAACAATGAATTTACTAATTGCATTTTGAAGTAATTCTAGAGGTTTGCGAGCTCTGTGTAGTAAACATTGCAAAGACAGTTTGAGGGCCCCCACCTAAGTCTTTGCCTATGAAAAATAAAGTTACTGTAATTGATTTTATTCATAAAAATAGAAACAAGATTGCTTCATAGACAGTGTAAAAATCCTATTGCGAGCGACTTGTACACTCCTGGAAATTGAAATAAGAACACCGTGAATTCATTGTCCCAGGAAGGGGAAACTTTATTGACACATTCCTGGGTCAGATACATCACATGATCACACTGACAGAACCACAGGCACATAGACACAGGCAACAGAGCATGCACAATGTCGGCACTAGTACAGTGTATATCCATCTTTCGCAGCAATGCAGGCTGCTATTCTCCCATGGAGACGATCGTAGAGATGCTGGATGTAGTCCTGTGGAACGGCTTGCCATGCCATTTCCACCTGGCGCCTCAGTTGGACCAGCGTTCGTGCTGGACGTGCAGACCGCGTGAGACGACGCTTCATCCAGTCCCAAACATGCTCAATGGGGGACAGATCCGGAGATCTTGCTGGCCACGGTAGTTGACGTACACCTTCTAGAGCACGTTGGGTGGCACGGGATACATGCGGACGTGCATTGTCCTGTTGGAACAGCAAGTTCCCTTGCCGGTCTAGGAATGGTAGAACGATGGGTTCGATGACGGTTTGGATGTACCGTGCACTATTCAGTGTCCCCTCGACGATCACCAGTGGTGTACGGCCAGTGTAGGAGATCGCTCCCCACACCATGATGCCGGGTGTTGGCCCTGTGTGCCTCGGTCGTATGCAGTCCTGATTGTGGCGCTCACCTGCACGGCGCCAAACACGCATACGACCATCATTGGCACCAAGGCAGAAGCGACTCTCATCGCTGAAGACGACACGTCTCCATTCGCCCCTCCATTCACGCCTGTCGCGACACCACTGGAGGCGGGCTGCACGATGTTGGGGCGTGAGCGGAAGATGGCCTAACGGTGTGCGGGACCGTAGCCCAGCTTCATGGAGACGGTTGCGAATGGTCCTCGCCGATACCCCAGGAGCAACAGTGTCCCTAATTTGCTGGGAAGTGGCGGTGCGGTCCCCTACGGCACTGCGTAGGATCCTACGGTCTTGGCGTGCATCCGTGCGTCGCTGCGGTCCGGTCCCAGGTCGACGGGAACGTGCACCTTCCGCCGACCACTGGCGACAACATCGATGTACTGTGGAGACCTCACGCCCCACGTGTTGAGCAATTCGGCGGTACGTCCACCCGGCCTCCCGCATGCCCACTATACGCCCTCGCTCAAAGTCCGTCAACTGCACATACGGTTCATGTCCACGCTGTCGCGGCATGCTACCAGTGTTAAAGACTGCGATGGAGCCCCGTATGCCACGGCAAACTGGCTGACACTGACGGCGGCGGTGCACAAATGCTGCGCAGCTAGCGCCATTCGACGGCCAACACCGCGGTTCCTGGTGTTTCCGCTGTGCCGTGCGTGTGATCATTGCTTGTACAGCCCTCTCGCAGTGTCCGGAGCAAGTATGGTGGGTCTGACACACCGGTGTCAATGTGTTCTTTTTTCCATTTCCAGGAGTGTAGTTATCTTTGCACTATTGAAACAGGACTATGTCCATGTCCGGTTTCGGTTTAGTAGTGTCTTTCACAACATTTGATGGTGGGATAACTTACATACGACAAAGTATTACTGCTGAGAAGAGATAAAGTGTCAATTGTTACCCTGAGAGCTTGCACACACATTTATAACTGCTGGTATTCACTGTATCACTTATCTGATTATAGTAGAGTCTCATTGCACTTCTCTGGGAAAGAAATAATGGTAGCTTTCCTTTATCAAAATTCAATACAGATTCTTTAAAAGTAATCTTTATATTACTATGCCTAATTAGGCTGGAGACTGTATTTTATTTTATTTAAGTAAACTTGGTTACTTAAGATATTTTCCAAATTTAAGTCTTTAGATTTCTGGTTTCTACCGTTATTTTAAATTCAGGTTCGATAATCCAGACCCATTACGCAACTCACGGTCAATTTACTCATATCCTCCCAGAGGGTAACATTTGCTGCATCGTAATACCATATTTGGTAAAACGCATTATGCCGCTATAACAAGCAGCTCAGTAAAGTGTTGTATTCGGCTTTTCCCCTTACAGTATCATCTGTTGGGCAGTAAGTGTTATAGGCTGTTGCTCCTTTCTCAGATGTTAAAAGTAGTCTAGTACCTTCCGCCGCGGAAGTCGAACACGCGGCAGAACAAATGGACGTGGTCAGTCCATAGAGGGCTCCGCCTCCGCGGCGGCTATTCCGCGCAGCGGCTCTCGCGCAGCGAGGGCGCCACCGCTAAGCCACGTGCAGACAGCGGCCAATAGCCGCTCCCTCCGGTTTCGTATATAGGGTCCCCCTCTGTCCTAGTCCAGCATTCGAGGGTTGGATTCCCTCACTTCCTCATCGAGGACTCGCACTGCCTTGGCTACTCTCAGGGAGTATCTTCGACGTGGAAGAGCCCCAACCGTGCCTGTCGCGTTGTTGCCCGTTTGCCCGCCGCCACTGCTGCCCGCCGCCGCCGCCGCCGCCGCCGCCCGGTGCTTGCCGCCGCCGCAGCCGCCGCTTGGTCGCCGTCTCTCGGTGCTCGCCGCTTCTTCTTCTGCCGCCGCCGCCGCCGTCTCTCGGTGTTCGCTGCCGCCTGAAATCATGGACCCCCGAACTACCACCGTCATCTACACCTCCCCTTCACCTGCCCCCACTGTTACGTCATGGAGTGCTTCCTCTGGGATTCACCCGTCTCATGCACCTCCCCTACTCACAGTCTCCTCCCCATCTATCTCCTCTCCATCGCTGTATCCCCACCTGTACGTCACTCTTGCTCCTATCCCTGCTACTGCCCCTGCTGCTGCTCCCGCTCCTGCCCCTGCCCCTGCTCCCAACCCCCCTCCCGCTCCTGTCGCCCGCCGAGACGACTTTCCCCCTCTCCCCCCTGCGACTACCACTGCTTCCCCTGCCAGAGTCTCCGCCCGCGGCGCCACAGTCGCCGCCACAGAGCGCCCTACCCTCTCATCCGGTGCTACTGCCTCACAGGAGGTCCCTGCCTCCCACCGCCTCCCTATCCATCCAGTCCCTCATCCCTCCTCCCAGGCAACACCCGCCAAAAAATCTTCCAAACGGCCCAGTGGCGACCTCTCCTCTACTCCCTCATCCAAAAAGCCACTGCCCGCCCCACCTCCCACTGACCCCGCTATGGATACCACCCCACCTCCCTCCTCTCCAGCCCCCTCCCTGTATACCTTTGTCCTAGCCAACCCTGATCCGAAATTCCTGGATGCCCACACCCTCACCCTTGAAATCCGGAAGAACATTCCCAGTGCATCCATCACCCAACTTATCACTCGCAGAGACTCTGTTCTCATCAAGTCTCCCTCTCCGTCCTTCCATACTGATCTCCTCCGGCGCCTTCCCCGCATCACCTTTGGGCCCCACGCATCCCTCACCCCATTCCTTACATCCTCCTCTCCTCGTCAGCCCCAACCGCCTCGTCGTCCGCCGACCCTCACCGCCGTCATCACAAAACTCAGCCCTGTGGTCACGGAGGCTGAGGTGTTGGCGGAACTGAATGCCCACCCCTCCCTGGAAGTCCGCTCTGCCCGCTGTATTTACAACTCCTCTGGCCCTACTTTCCTTGTGCGTATATTTACAGAGTCCGCCTCCTCCATCGACCACCTCCTCACGCAGGGAGCCATGATTTTCAACCGCCGCAACCCTGTTGACCCGTACCGTTCCCCTCCTCAATCCTACCGCTGCCAGTGTTGTCTTCTCTACAATGACCACCTCACCCAAAACTGCAAGAACCCACCCACCTGCCCCCATTGTAAAGCCTCCCACTTCCTCAAACAGTGTCCCAACCTCGCCTCCCCCCCATCCTGCAACACATGCAATGAACCTCACCCCACCTATTCCTCCAAATGCAAAGCCAAGCCCCCTCCCACCAACCCTGAACTCACTGTCCCCGTTCGCCCCATTGACCCACCCATCCACCCTAACAATTCCCTCCGCCCTCCCCCTACAGCAGAAGACATCATCTGGTTCCTCACCGTCGTCCTGCAGAACATCCACCCCTTCCAGCGCCCCCACACAGTCCAGCAGATTTCCCTTGCCGCCCGCTCAGTTTTCCACTTAAACACCTACGCCACATACTCCCATAACTAGGCCCACTTTACCTTCACCCGCCTAGACACCCTCGTTTAAGCCCCCCTCTCCCCTTCCCGCACCCTTCCCACCCCCAACCTCATGGCGCGTCAACAGTATCGTCTCCTCTACCTCAACTTTCGCTCCCTCCCTGCAAACAAATACCTCTTCATGCATACCCTCTCCCAGCATAAGGTTGACTCCTTCATCCTTAATGAAACCTTCCTCCAACCCCACCATGTAGTCTTCATCTCCCCTTATCTCCTTCACCACACAAACAATCACCTTCCCCTAGCTCGAGGCGGTGTTGCTATAGGCCACCTCAGGCATCTCCCTGTCCGGCCACAACCCCTCCTGAATGACCCGACCGAACACCTTCTCCTCAGCCTATTTTTTTCCTTCCTCACCATCACCTGTGCCACTATCTATATCCGCCCCGCAGCTCCTCTCCCCTTTGACTTCATTTCCCATGTTGACCGTCGCTTCTCCACCTATGTGATCGCCGCTGACCTCAACATCCACAGCTGTGACCCTGCCACCCTTCGGCGGTGGCATCAATTCCTTGCCACCCTCCATGGTGACCTTGTTCCTCTTCCACAGCACACCCGTCCTGAAAGTAACTCCACCCCCAATGTTATCCTCGCTTCCCCCAACCTCCTTGGTCGCATTGCCGTTGATGTCCTCGATCCCGTCGGTAGTGACCATCTCCCTGTCCTTCTCACCATCTCCTCTACCCGTCCTGCCACTGCAGCCACCTGCCCAGCTGCCCCTCCAAAGTCTGTCCATGACTACCACCGTGCCAATTGGGATGCCTACCGGGAATCCATTGCCTTACAGGTCGAAAGCCACCCCCTCACTTTCCACCACCCTGATGGCATCACCCATGCCTCTTCCTTCCTTCAGACGACCATCACTGACGCTGTGAAGGCTCATGTCCCTACAAAACTCGTCCACCCTCACCGCCCTACGCTTCCTCCACAGGCTGTCCTTCTTCTGCGTGAATCCCGCAGGCTCTACCGCTCCTTCCTCCGCACTCGTGACCGGGATACTCTCACCCGTCACTGGTAATTACAGCGACATATCCGAAACCTCCTTACAGCAAAGAAACGCTGGGACTGGCGTCAGACATGCACACGCCTCAACTCCACCCTCCCTGTCAACTCCTCCAAGCACTGGTCAGCCTTCCACCGCCTTACTGGTAGCCTTCCCACCCCACATTACCTCATCCTCCATGACGATCGACCCTTTCCTAACCATTTTGCTTCCCACCTATCCGAGGTCTTCTCCATTCCTGACGATCCCCATTTTGATTACTCCCTCTTCCCCACCATCCTTGACTGCACTGACACCTCTGTCCCCCCACTCGCTCCTAGCTTCCAGTACTTGGATCGGTTACCCCCCTCAGACATCAACACTCCCATCACCACGCAAGACATCACACTCGTCCTCCGCTCCAAACGCAACACCGCCCCTGGTCATGATGGCGTCACCTCAAGGAATCCCCTCCATCCTTCCTGTCTGTCCTTGCTACCCTGTACAATGTCCTCCTCTCCACTGGATTTTACCCTGACCTATGGAAGACTTCCCGTGTCCTGCTGTTCCCTAAGCCTAACAAACCACCCTCTGTTACCTCTTCCTATCGTCCCATCTGCCTCACCTCCGTGTTCAGTAAGGTCTTTGAGGCCATCCTCTCTCGCTGTATCCACCGCCACCTTAACCAGCACCACCTCCTTCCTATTACCCAATGTGGCTTCCGGCCTTCCTTCTCTGCTGACGACCAGCTCCGTAACCTAACCAATCTTCTTTCCCTCCAACTTAACTCCCGTCGCTCTGCTATCTTTGTTTCCCTTGATCTCCAGAACGCCTATGACCGTGTCTGGCATCCCGGGCTCCTCTTCAAACTCCTGACCTATGCTCTCCCCATCAACTTCGTCCGTCTCGTTGCTTCCTTCCTCTCCCATCGTCCCTCCTATGTGACTATCCACAATTCCAACTCCCATACTTTCTACCCCTCTGCCTGTGTGCCCCAAGGTTCTGTCCTTTCCCCTGTCCTCTATCTCCTGTACACTGCTGATATGCCCAAACCTCCCCCTCCTGTTCATCTTCTCCAGTTCGCTGATGACACCGCCTTCCTAGCCCTTTATCCTACACTTCAACGGTCCCAACGTACTCTCCAAACCCACCTTCACCAATTCACCGCTTTGTGCAACCAGTGGTTCCTCCGTGTTAATTCCTCCGAGACCCAGGCGATCATCATAGGCCGCACCACCCGCTCCTTCCACCTCCATGATTTCCACCTCACCATTTATGGCCGTCCTATCCACCTCACTCCTACCCTCAAATACCTTGGCCTCACACTCGACCGCCACCTCACCTGGACTCCCCATCTCCTTACCATCCAAAACAAAGCTCGCAAGCGCCTCCGCCTCCTGAAACTTCTGCCCGGCTGGACGTAGGGTCTGCATCCTTCCACCATCCTTCACACCTACAAATCCATGATCCGCCCCATCCTTTGTTATGCCAGCATTGCTTGGATTTCCGCTCCTCCCTGGTTCTATAAAGCCCTCCAAATCCTTGAACGCCATGCGCTCCGCCTCGCCTTCCGCATCCGCCTTCCGTCCCCCACGCGAATCCTCTACGACCTCATCCCCTTCCCCCACCTTCTCCTTTTCCTTGAACACATCCGCACACTACATATATTGCCCGCCGCCTTGATCCCCCTCACCCCCTGGTGTCTCCCTTCCTCTCCACTCCCAACCAGTTGCCGCGCATTTACCGTTGTGTCCCTCCCTCTCTCCATCTCCACACCCTCCATCTCCTTTCCCAACACAACTTCCACCATCTACCCCTCCCGGATGATGAGCTTCGCCCTGACATCTACCCTTCCTACCAACTCTAACCCCCTCTTCCTGCCTCCTCCTCAGGGCTCCCTCTCCTCCCCCTCCCTCCTCCTGAGCGGCTTCCCCTCCATCTCTTGTGCCTCCTTTCAGTGTCTCTGCGCTCCCTCCTGCCCTGTCTTCCCTTTTCCTCTCCTGCCCCACGTGTTTCCTGCCTCTTCGTGAACCCACGGTTGCCCCTCCTCTCTTCATCCCGCCGCTTCCTCAGCTGCCCCATGCTCTCCCCTCCTTTTCCATCCTGTCTGACCTTTCCCTCGGCAGGTCCCACCTGGTAGTTTTACTCTTCGTCGTGTGTGCTCAAAGTGGGTTTTAAGTGTGTTGTTTCGGAGTGTTTTTAATTCTGTGGCCAACTTTTAACCTGTGCATTCGCATTCAGTGTCTTCTCTGTGTTTCAAGAATCGCCAACTGTGTTTTTTAACTTTCTGGTGACTTTTTTTTAACTGTCCCCCATGATCGTCTACATGTCCATGTCTTTTTACCTCCATTTTCTCCCCTTACTCTGTTTTATGTTCCCCTTTTTTATCTCCTTATGTATGTATCATTTTATTCTTGTTTTAGTTGTCGTGTCTCTCGGCTGAAGAGCGGCGGATTGTGCCGCTGACAGCCCTCCCCTGCCCATATGGGGCAGGGGAATGAAATCACAATAAAGAAAAAAAACAACCTAGTCCAGCCAGTCTGGTACTCGCTCTGGTTTTCGTTTCTATCTCGGCGGTACTGCGTTCTGGTCGTTGCTCGTTGTTGACATTTGCCTGGCTCTGATTCCGAGTGGATTTACGTTTGGTGTTGTGGTTTCCACAAGCCTCCGTTGTTTATCTCTTCCTTGTTGTGTCGCTCATAGTCGGTCGTGGTAGGTTGTTGTCAGTTTTCGTTGGTCTGTCGTCCGACTCGTCCTGTGTTTACTCGGTGGTACGTGCTCCACCGCCGGCGGCTTCACCGCCTGGCGGCTCCGATCCGCAGCCCAAGGCGTTCCCGCTGTTGGTTGTGATTACTACAAGTAGCACGTTTATTATACTTACTATTACTTTTTGTATTTCATGGGATGCTGTCATGAGATGATGGTTTTCTGTTCGTGACCATCGCGAACAATTTAGAAAGTTCAATGAGGGTGTAAATACGTAAACAGAAGATGGTCGGAGACTGTGTGAAGCATACTCAGTGGACGCGAATCAGAACAGTAAGTTCTCTAGAAGAACGGGTACTGTATTTGCTGTGTCCTCCAGAAGATATGGGACACAGCCTACTTACAAGGGAACCTCCCTATCGCACCCCCCTCAGATTTAGTTATAAGTTGGCACAGGGATAGGCCATGAAAAACTGAACACAGATCAATCGAGAAAACAGGAAGAAGTTGTGTGGAACTATGAAAAAATAAGCAAAATATACAAACTGAGTAGTCCATGCGCAATGTATGCAACATTTAGGAGAGTGTCAGCTTACGAGCGCCGTGGTCCAGTGGTTAGCGTGAGCAGCTGCGAAACGAGAGGTCATCGGTTCGAATCTTATCTCGAGAGAAAAGTTTCGTTTTTTATTTTCAGACAATTAGCAAAGTTCAGGCTCTCACACATAATTAACTTCGCTCTCCAAAATTCCAGGGCGTGTTCAGATTTGCTTGGACATATGCACAGTTTTACGGTCTACACACGGAAACATTTGAAAACGTAAAAAACATATGTTTTGACAGAGCACAGGGAAAACTGTGCGACTGTGAAACTGTTGTATTCATTTGTTGCAGTTTATGTGACAAAGTCTTGTGTTTTCATCACTTTTTTGGGAGTGATTATCACATCCACAAAAAAACCTAAATCGGGCAAGGTAGAAGAATCTTTTTACCCATTCGCCTAGTGTGCAAGTTAGGTGGGTCGACAACATATTCCTGTCATGTGACGCACATGCCGTCACCAGTGTCGTATAGAATATATCAGACGTGTTTTCCTGTGGAGGAATCGGTTGACCTATGAACTTGTGATCAAATGTTTTCGGTTCCCATTGGAGAGGCACGTCGTTTCGTCTACTAATCGACGGTTTTGCGGTGCGGTCGCAACACACAGACACTAAACTTATTACAGTGAACAGAGACGTCAATGAACGAACGGTCAGATCGTAACTTTGCGAAAATAAAGAAAGTAAAATTTTCGCTTGAGGGAGGACTGGAACTCAAGACCTCTTGTTTCGCAGTTGCTCACTCTAACCACGGGACCACGGCGCTCGTGAGGTTACAATGTCCTTGATATTGCCTATCTTGCTCATGGACTACTCAGTTTGTATATTTTGCTTATTTTGTCATAGTTCCACACAACTTCTTCCTGTTTTCTCGATTGACCTGTGTTCAGTTTTTCAAGGCCTATCCACTGTGTCAATTTATAACTAAATGTGAGGGGGGTGCGATGGGGAGGTTCCCTTGTTAGAAGAGCGGCGAGCGGCCTACTCTTCAGGTGCAACTCAATTAAGGTTAAGCATCAAAGAGGGTACACAAGGCGAGGACTGTGTTACGCATCCGCCCAATGTCACAAAAATATTTCACAAGTGGATATATAAACTTTGCTACAAACAGACATACGGCTTCACTCAGTAGTCGGTTAGCCAATATCACAGGTTAGTATCTCAGCACAGGGCCGTACCTCAGTGGGTGTCTCAGAACTCATCGAAAGTCGCGTCTGGGAAGAGCCAGACTGGACGTTATTCAGTAATGGGTGTAAGACTATAACATTGTTTAAAGACAGATCAATGCAAGTGAGAACTGATAGATAGTCGTGCACAGTCCTGGCACTCCAGTCAAGTACTGTACAACTTCATTCAGTAAATAATTGTAAACTGATGTTAATATAACAACAATGTTGAAGCTGGTGCATGTGGTCACAGTACAACAATCTGGGTCACAAAAGTTACACGTTGCAGAGATATTCACCGAAGTATTAGAAATTCGACAATAAGACATACAGACCTTGTAAAATAGCAGCAGGCCTAAGCTCAGCCGAAAATCAGGAGCGCAGACCATGTTCTCTTTTGACAAGAAGAATCAAGTACTATGGCTATTGGGAAAATAAGGAACGATCGGTCGTGAAATGGAAACCATAGCGAAAATCAAGATTGTTTTATCTGCAACGGTTAGCTACAGCTTTCAGCTACTTCCCTGCATAATCGCCGGTCCGAATTAGACAACTGTCGTACAGTCGTGTCAACTTTTCAATACCCTCTTCTCAAAAGGCAGCTTCCCGTGCTTTCCGACAGTTTTCTGCGCTGGACTGTAGCTCTTTGTTTGTGCAAAAATGTTTCCTTCACAGCCAGCCGTTTATTTGAACAGAAATGAAAATCAGAGGGAGCCAAGTCCGGACTGTATGGTGGCTGATTAAACATTTTCCGCAGAAACCCCTGCAGGAGTATCCTCATTGGCTCTGCAGTGTGCGGCCGAGAACTGTCATGAAGAAGGAACTGCATGACAGTTACGTTGTGTGGGGTTGCATGAAATCAGGCGGAATCTTTCGGCAGACACCCATACTTGCCGGCAGACACTATTTTCCAGGCATCTTTGCGGGCTCACTGTGCACCCAGAACTGAGAAGCGCGGCGTGACGCTATTTATGGGCACAGTAGAGACACTGTCCAATATACCTGTGCAAAGATACATCAGACTTTCGCTGTGGTTTCCACTTCGCGACCGGTAGTTGCTTACTTTGCAAATGGCCTACATATAGAAAACTTCCCAAAAGTGGCTAGAAACGCCTATTCTGCTTCGATATGAATTAGGTGACTTGAATGGGCAAGTCATTGAAGTACTGATGCTTATGGATTTCTCCCGTTGTTACCCTTTGTGAACATGATAACTCATACAGCTAACGCTTCATTGTTCGAGTGAACAAATTTTGGGGAAATGCAGTTGAAAAATCATTATTTAGCCCTGTAACTGACTGGAAACAAGAAAGGAAAGAAAGTGTATCGTCATTTTGGGAGGTACTTGCAACTCTGTAGCATTCCGTATGTCAGGCAATGTGAATTCAATCAGCCCCAGAATACAAATGTGAATGCAACACGTTTAACGCTTAGGGTGACATTGACTGCCACAGATAACCTAACCACCGCACGACTCTCCCCTTCAAGAGTATATCAGAACACCTATGAACAGATTGCCACAAACTTGTGGAGAAGGAACCTCGTCATGCTGCAGGTCATACAAGAATGATGATGAGAAGACGCAAGGTAAAATGGGCTCCTTTCAGTGTTTTGTCTTGATATGTTACTTTACAATTTGTACTGCATGGAGGTCTGGAGTGAGGTCTGGGTGAATAATGTGCAGAATGAAAATGCGATTCGTTTATTAATGACAACACATACACTAAAACAATAAATATTTCTTTTAAAGTGTAGAGAATGCGTTCATCTTTCAGGTCAAAGCTGACCAATCAGCCATAGAACTCGTTAAGATATAGTTGAAAAGAAACTGAAACCATGATATCTACTTCGCTAAGATAAAACTACAGGAAAAACTGAAACTTGATAAAGGATTTACTCCAACGGCCACTAGTTTGTGCTGAATATGTAGATGGTCCCATATCAGCTTAATGTTCTAGTATAATTCAGAAATACGCAAGCAGTTAAGGATGAACTTTAATATGACAGAGTAGCTTGAATTTAAATTAAACGGATCTCCATCTCAGTGATTTAAAGCAAAATACATGAATATTAAATACATGACTTTAAGTACAAATAATCGTAGAACTGATAGTGCTAAAATACTTTGATGCATAAATTAAATTTGTCAGTTACAATATGCAATTGGTCCAAAAATAAATGTCAGTAAACAGAGTTTTATTAAATCGGTGAAGCGTACATCTGATCAACCGTTACAGTGGCACGTATTATTATTGACTGGTATGCAACCTAGGTTGCTTGGCACGGCCACATTATGGTGTCCACAGTACAAGAGCTCAGGTTATCTGAAAGGAAATCTGAGTTAGTACTCACCAATAACCGTTGTAATTCTACATACCAGCCTGTGCTGGTTTTATTATATTTATCCTGAGAGGCTCACAATGCTTAACAGTAACCAGAAAGAAAAGACGAGCGTTCTTAGATTACAGAAAGTAACGTTCGTTTAGCTTCTCTTGAGTTACCATAGCCTACAGTACCTATTACTGAACTCACAATGGGCATTTGGACAGTTCGAAGAACCACATTCCTTATTTTATTCCCCTCATGACGTTAGTGACGAACTAAACTGCATTTTAATTTCAGTGATGCTGGTAGCAGTTCCACAGAATTTACAAGGTTCAGCCAACCATATTACACAAGCATCTTAATAGTAATTGCTCGTAAACTTACTGAGCCTTAGTTCATTTACGTAATTAAATGATACACTATTCTTGGCCAGTTGCAGGTAATTTCACTTGCACTTAAAACAACATGTGCAAAATATACGTGCCAATGACTGTTAATCACACAAACTGCTCAAGAATAAAATACAGGCGAAGCTTCTGAGCACAATATCGGAATTGTACAAAACAACGGTCAGATTAGTCACACACGTCAAACACAGTTGCTGCAGTTACTGAGAGGGCAGGCAGTACTGAAGTACACTGAGGCGACAAAAGTCATGGAACATCTCCTAATATAGTGTAGGACTCCTTTTGACCGGTACAGCGCAGCAACTCGATATGGCATGGACTCAATAACTCGTTGGAAGTCCCCTGAAGAAATATTGAGCCATGTTGCCTATATAGCCACCCACAGTTGCGAAAGATCGCAGGATTTTGTGCACACATTGACCCCTCGATTATGTCCCATTAAATTTCGATGGGATTCTTGTCGGACAATCTGGCTGGCCAGATCATTCTCTCCATTTGAACAGAATGTTATTCAAACCAATCGCCAACAATTGTGGCTCGGTGACGTGGCGCACTGTCATCTATAAAAAATCCAAAGTTGTTTGGAAACATTAAGTCCATGAATGGCTGTAAATGGTCTCCAACTAGCAGTTGGACCAGAGGAGCCAGTCCATTCCGCGTAAACAAAGTCTACACGATTTTGGAGCCACTACCAGCTTGCTCAGTGTCTTGCTGACAACTTGGCCCCATGGCTTCACGGGGTTTCGAACCCTACTATCAGCTCTTACCAAATGAAATCGAAACTGATCTGACAAGAGCACAGTTTTCCAGTCATCTAGCGTCCAACGGATATGATCACGAGGCCAAGAGATGTGCTGCAGGCGATGTCGTGCTGTTAACAAAGGCAATTTCGTCAGTCGTCTGCTGTCATAGCCCATTCATGCCAAATTTCACCGCACTCTCCTAATGGATACTTTCTTCGTACGTCCCATATTGATTTTCGTGCGGTAGCGTTCTCGCTTCCCACGCCCGGGTTCCCGGGTTCGATTCCCGGCGGGGTCAGGGATTTTCTCTGCCTCGTGATGGCTGGGTGTTAGTTAGGTTTAAGTAGTTCTAAGTTCTAGGGGACTGATGACCATAGATGTTAAGTCCCATAGTGCTCAGAGCCATTTGAACCATTTTTTTTAATTTCTATGGTTATTTCACACAGCGTTGCTTGTCTGTTAGCACTGACAACTGTAAGCAGACACCGCTGCTCTCTTTTGTTGACTGAAGCTGTAGGCCGCTGCGTTGTACATGGTGCGAGAGAATGCCTGAAATTTGGTATTCTCGTCACACTCTTGACACTGTGGATTTCTGTATATTGCATTCCCTAAAAATGTCTGAAACTTAATGTCCCATGCATCTAGTTCCAACAACAATTCCGCGTTCAGAGTCTGTTAATTACTGTTGTGCGACCAAAACAGCGTCGGAAACCTTTTCACATGAATCACGCGAGCAGAAATGACAGCTCCGCCAAAGCAGTATCCTCTTATACCCTGTGCATGCGATACTGCCGTCGTCTGTTGAAACGTCCCCTTTGGAAAATTATAAATGACAGTGCTGGTAAACCTCTTACATTATTTGATTTTCAAACAGCTGAGCAAAACTGAACGTACTCAGACATTTCTCTCTCTACTTGTTCTCATCATCACTAAACTGACACAATATTTTTAGCGCAACGCAATCTGACTTTCAATAATCCCTACAAAACCTATACCTTTCGTGAATCACTTACCTCACAAAAATCTTCGTTACTCGAACTACTGCAATACACCAAGCGCCAATACTGCCAGCTAGATAAAGTATTCTAACTACTGAAGGCACTAACTACTGATAGGCATAGTTAGCAAATGAAAGATTTTGATAGAGAACAAACAATGTATTTACCTTAATAGTGATTAAAAGTCAATATATATATTAGTTCATGACATCCAGTCCTACAAATTTATTCTTTCTGATGGACACATGTCCAGATCATCCGCCCTCAAAACTCCGCCATCTCTCTCCACACATCCACCACTGCCGGCGGCTCACCTCGAACTACGCAACGCTACGCGCTGTTCACATCCAACTGACCATCACTACAATAGCGAATATTCCAACAATGCCAACCAGCCACAGACTGCACACAGCACAGCCAGTGATTTTCATACAGAGCGCTTCGTGGCGTTACCAACATAAAAACCTAAACAGCCTACTTACACTGTATTTGTGCAGTTCACTAATCCCATGAATTTCGTCACTTCAGTGTGTAACTTATCATGGCCAACGCATGAAATTTAGAAGAAACATGTTACTTTCACAATTACTGGTACTGCTGTATGCTGTATTTGAATGGAACTTCCCTCCAGAAAGTTTAGGAGTGACTGAATCCAGTCCCGTTGGGTAGTAGTCTCCACATCCGTCAATAGTAACACCAACTGCAGTCGAGCGCAGTTCTGCAGCCACGTCACCAGATCTTACACTGAGCCGTGTACGAGACACTTTTCCTGTTACCGGCTCGCCAGCTATCGATCCATGCTTGCCGAACTATTTCGTTCTCAACTCGCGATCGACTCACCCGCTCTAGGCTCACTTTACACTCACGGTTGCAGCCAAAGATCTCACAATGCCACGGATATGCCGCCGGCACGAATTAGAGAATTCTTTAGTGTATTACTGATTTCTTTGCAGTTAATGACATAAGGTCTCGTATGAGGAACATGTTGCTCCAAATGTACGAGAAGAAACCCAAATGAAACGAGAACCCCTTTCCTGCAGATGCAGGTGGTAAGCACTGCTTTTTAACTAACTGTCACGTATACGAAATTGTTTTCTCTGTCCACTTCTGACAGGAAAACGTAAACTTTAAACAGAGCAAGAGTCGTCATACACTGCGAACTGAAATATCACAGTAGTACAAACTGGACACCCCAGAACAAAAGCAAGGTTGTTGTATGTGTAGTGTTATGAAGAGATACATTTTTTTTACAGCAGAGAACAAATGGTAACTGGCCAGAGTATACTCGTGCGAGTGGCACAACTGTCCCGCTTCTAGTGGTAAGAGACGGCTGCTTCAAAGAAGCGAGATGCAGCATTTCTGTATCAGTAGCGACACCTGCTGTAGGCGGGCATACTAAAGTGTCGTTTAGGTTAGCGTTCTTGATTTTATAAACACTAATTTCATGCGTTCGCCGATTTTATAGTTGACAATATATTTGAACAACATTCTAGCATCAGGTGCTGGTTTCCATTACAGAAATAAGGCGCACAAGCTGAATGGATGTGAATTTCTACCCAGGAAACAGTTTATCTAGTGGAAGGCTGTTTGATATCCATCAGCAAAGAAAGCAGAACACCTAAGAAACAATTTTAAAGCAACACTAGTTTGTTTCTTTACAGCATGTTAGAGTAGTCCCACATGGATTTGTTCAACCTTCAGGTAATAATACGATTTAGTGAGGCACAGTGGAAGAACAAACAATTTGTGGTAGTAAGAGGGTTGACGACTCTCGCACCATTTTAAAGCATACGGTCATATCTGATATCTGCGAAAATAATTTGTTTTGTCAATGATATCTGTTTATAAATAATGATGTAACATCATTGGATCGATTTAGAAATAGCAGTATCTGTATACGTATAAAATTGTAATATCCTTACATTGGGAAATTCTTTTACTTGTTTGAATTTTGTTCACAAACGGGCTGCGAGACGGGTAAGTATCTACTCCTATATGCATGTAAATACACTCCTGGAAATGGAAAAAAGAACACATTGACATCGGTGTGTCAGACCCACCATACTTGCTCCGGACACTGCGAGAGGGCTGTACAAGCAATGATCACACGCACGGCACAGCGGACACACCAGGAACCGCGGTGTTGGCCGTCGAATGGCGCTAGCTGCGCAGCATTTGTGCACCGCCGCCGTCAGTGTCAGCCAGTTTGCCGTGGCATACTGTGCTCCATCGCAGTCTTTAACACTGGTAGCATGCCGCGACAGCGTGGACGTGAACCGTAAGAGTAGTTGACGGACTTTGAGCGAGGGCGTATAGTGGGCATGCGGGAGGCCGGGTGGACGTACCGCCGAATTGCTCAACACGTTGGGCGTGAGGTCTCCACAGTACATCGATGTTGTCGCCAGTGGTCGGCGGAAGGTGCACGTGCCCGTCGACCTGGGACCGGACCGCAGCGACGCACGGATGCACGCCAAGACCGTAGGATCCTACGCAGTGCCGTAGGGGACCGCACCGCCACTTCCCAGCAAATTAGGGACACTGTTGCTCCTGGGGTATCGGCGAGGACCATTCGCAACCGTCTCCATGAAGCTGGGCTACGGTCCCGCACACCGTTAGGCCGTCTTCCGCTCACGCCCCAACATCGTGCAGCCCGCCTCCAGTGGTGTCGCGACAGGCGTGAATGGAGGGACGAATGGAGACGTGTCGTCTTCAGCGATGAGAGTCGCTTCTGCCTTGGTGCCAATGATGGTCGTATGCGTGTTTGGCGCCGTGCAGGTGAGCGCCACAATCAGGACTGCATACGACCGAGGCACACAGGGCCAACACCCGGCATCATGGTGTGGGGAGCGATCTCCTACACTGGCCGTACACCACTGATGATCGTCGAGGGGACACTGAATAGTGCACGGTACATCCAAACCGTCATCGAACCCATCGTTCTACCATTCCTAGACCGGCAAGGGAACTTGCTGTTCCAACAGGACAATGCACGTCCGCATGTATCCCGTGCCACCCAATGTGCTCTAGAAGGTGTAAGTCAACTACCCTGGCCAGCAAGATCTCCAGATCTGTCCCCCATTGAGCATGTTTGGGACTGGATGAAGCGTCGTCTCACGCGGTCTGCACGTCCGGCACGAACGCTGGTCCAACTGAGGCGCCAGGTGGAAATGGCATGGCAAGCCGTTCCACAGGACTACATCCAGCATCTCTACGATCGTCTCCATGGGAGAATAGCAGCCTGCATTGCTGCGAAAGGTGGATATACACTGTACTAGTGCCGACATTGTGCATGCTCTGTTGCCTGTGTCTATGTGCCTGTGGTTCTGTCAGTGTGATCATGTGATGTATCTGACCCCAGGAATGTGTCAATAAAGTTTCCCCTTCCTGGGACAATGAATTCACGGTGTTCTTATTTCAATTTCCAGGAGTGTATGTCTGTACACACCGTGCCTAAGTACTATGGAAACACTGCTGGAAACAGTGATAATTCTGGTTTTTGTTAGTTCCGGAAACATTTTGGCCACAGTGTGCCACATTTTAAGGAACCTATGCAATCGAGTAGCAGTTTTTAAAAAATTGTGCAGGTTGATCAGGAACGTGAAGATGATACCCCATGACTCCAAATGCATCGTGAATGAAAATAAAAATCACGCTTTGTGAATGAAAACGGTTTGTTTTCTTTTTTACGAAAGCTGTACACTCACAGCATCAACACTGACAATAATGGAGAAAATGGAAAAAGACGCATAATCGAATAACTGCAGTTACTTTTCGATTCTTCTGTCGTACAGTCGAATGAACGACGATCCACAGCAATGAGTACCCAAATAATGTGTAACGGACGTTTGTGATAAGATTTAACCAAAACATTCGTACGGAAATTATGATATGGCTTTGGAAGCTGACACTATAAAGAACTGGATACCTTCTGGATAAATTACAGCATAATGTGTGCTACTTCTTCTACGAACCTTCCAAGCACAATTACCTTTTCACAGTAGATGGTGACTACGTAATTATGGAGACCTGTTGCTTCACCTGTAGTGTGAGATACTGATATGCTAGCAGGAAACGCTAGCATATTCTACAAAAAAAAAAAAAAAAAAAAAAAAAAAAAAAAAAAAAAAAAAAAAAAAAAAAAAGTCCACCTGCCTTACGTTTCACACGAGACGCTGGTTGTTAGCAGCTTTGTCTATGAGGGAGACACCGAAAGGAGCGCTTTTACTCCTGGTATCCATGGTTGAAATATTCTGAGAGTCGTTACCGACTTTTAACTACCCTGCAACATCAGTATTCGCATTTCTTGCTCATAACCCGTTCGGGGAATGACGTTACGCCCGCGGATAGCGTGCGCATAACTGCATCAGCTGCAGCCAGCGGCCGGTCGTTGCTGTTACAAAATGTAATAGCCTTTGGCTGCGGATCGTGCGTGATGCGTAAGTGTAACTAATGCGTCCGTTATTCGGTGTGCGGCGTCGTGATCCGACAAATTGCGTTCGGAACGAAGTTAGGCGAGGGTTTTTCCGTCATTTCACGCCGATTTGCCGCCGGTGACGGGTCTGCGGGGGACGGGCTGCCGCCGAATTTAATTACGGCCTCTATGTTTACACTGTGGACTGGGAAGCAACCCACATCTCCGGCGCGGGAGCACACGGCTCGCATTGTCGGAGCTGCGACGGCAGCGAGCAAAAGCTGCGTCGGCTGTCTGTACGTACTCTCACTCTCTGTTCTGCTTGCTACCATCTGCATATTTCTGATGGCACGTTTTTCCCTACGCGTTATTAACTAGTGTGTATCTCAAAGGGTGAATTTAGATTTGCCGCAAGCACGAGGTGAGAAACGTAAAACTGGCCCGGAAAACATTTCGTGCGTCTTAAGATAGGTAACCAAATTTACATCATCTGCTTCGGGTGTTAGTTATTTTCATGTTCCATGGATCATTTGTACGATAAACCGGAATGATGTGGAAAGAATCAGTTAACGAGGGGAACTCAAACGAAAAAATCTTTATCGAAAAACAGTGGGTCACAAATGTATCATTTTCTGACAGGTTCTCCCTGTCGTTTAACACACTTCCGTCAGCCCCGGTAGCTGAGTGCGTCAGCGCGACGGAATGTCGTGCCAAGGGACCCAGATTAGAATCCAGGCTTCGTCGGAGATTTTATTCGCTCATGGACTGGGTGTTACGTTGTCCTAATCATCATCATCTCATCCTCATCGACACGCAAGTCGCCGAAGTAGTGTCAACTCAAAAGACTTGCACCAGGCAAGGCCCTAGCCACACGACATTTCAACACACTTCCTCCTGCAGGCAGGAAGCACGCAGATTCCCCTGCAGCCGGCCGGAGTGGCCGAGCGGTTCTAGGCGCTACAGTCTGGAACCGTGCGACCACTACGGTCGCAGGTTCGAATCCTGCCTCGGGCATGGATGTGTGTGCTGTCCTTAGGTTAGTTAGGTTTGTTGTTGTTGTGGTCTTTAGTCCTGAAACTGGTTTGATGCAGCTCTCCATGCTACTCTATCCTGTGCAAGCTTCTTCATCTCCCAGTACCTACTGCAACCTACATCATTGCCGGCCGAAGTGGCCGTGCGGTTAAAGGCGCTGCAGTCGGGAACCGCAAGACCGCTACGGTCGCAGGTTCGAATCCTGCCTCGGGCATGGATGTTTGTGATGTCCTTAGGTTAGTTAGGTTTAACTAGTTCTAAGTTCTAGGGGACTAATAACCTCAGCAGTTGAGTCCCATAGTGCTCAGAGCCATTTTGAACCTACATCATTCTGAATCTGCTTAGTGTATGCATCTCTTGGTCTCCCCCTACGATTTTTACCCTCCACGCTGCCCTCCAATATTAAATTGGTGATCCCTTGATGCCTCAGAACATGTCCTACCAACCGATCCCTTCTTCTGGTCAAGTTGTGCCACAAACTCCTCTTCTCCCCAATCCTATTCAGTACCTCCTCATTAGTTATGTGATCTACCCATCTAATCTTCAGCATTCTTCTGTAGCACCACATTTCGAAAGCTTCTATTCTCTTCTTGTCCAAACTATTTATCGTCCATGTTTCACTTCCATACATGGCTACACTCCATACAAATACTTTCAGAAAAGACTTCCTGACACTTAAATCTATACTCGATGTTAACAAATTTCTCTTCTTCAGAAATGCTTTCCTTGCCATTGCCAGTCTACATTTTATATCCTCTCTACTTCGACCATCATCAGTTATTTTGCTCCCCAAAGAGCAAAACTCCTTTACTACTTTAAGTGTCTCATTTCCTAATGTAATACCCTCAACATCACCCGACTTAATTCGACTACATTCCATTATCCTCGTTTTGCTTTTGTTGATGTTCATCTTATATCCTCCCTTCAAGACACCATCCATTCCGTTCAACTCCTCTTCCAAGTCCTTTGCTGTCTCTGATAGAATTACAATGTCATCGGCGAACCTCAAAGTTTTTATTTCTTCTCCATGGATTTTAATACCTACTCCGAATTTTTCTTTTGTTTCCTTTACTGCTTGCTCAATATACAGATTGAATAACATCGGGGAGAGGCTACAACCCTGTCTTACTCCCTTCCCAACCACTGCTTCCCTTTCATTTCCCTCGACTCTTATAACTGCCATCTGGTTTCTGTACAAATTGTAAATAGCCTTTCGCTCCCTGTATTTTACCCCTGCCACCTTTAGAATTTGAAAGAGAGTATTCCAGTCAACATTGTCAAAAGCTTTCTCTAAGTCTACAAATGCTAGAAACGTAGGTTTGCCTTTCCTTAATCTATTTTCTAAGATAAGTCGTAAGGTCAGCACTGCCTCACGTGTTCCAGTATTTCTACGGAATCCAAACTGATCTTCCCCGAGGTCGGCTTCTACTAGTTTTTCCATTCGTCTGTAAAGAATTCTGTTAGTATTTTGCAGTTAGGTTTAAGTAGTTCTAAGTTCTAGGGGACTGATGACCTCAGATGTTAAGTCCCATATTGCTCAGAGCCATTTGAACCATTTTTTTAGATTCCTCTGCATCAAAAGGGAGAGGGGGGGAGAGGGGGGGTTGATTCGGTCGTGTGCCCAGTCACTGTACATGTCCTGTTGCATTCCATCGGAATGAAATTTCTTTCCTCCCAACAGTTTGTGAGTGGTGGAAAAGGTGTGATAATGACGCAGTGTGACGTCTGCTGGGTATCGTGGATGTGACAGGGTATCAAAGTGCAGGTCATCGAAGATTACAATTGTTGCAAAATTGCACATGCAGTCAGAAGTCCACGTTAGTCTGATTTTATTGCAGGCCGTAGCTGATATTTCAACATATTAGGGTACGACGCGCTGTTGGAGGTGTTTTCCCTAGTCGTTTAGTGTTCCAAAACTAAGTTTCGTTCGTCCCAAAAGAAAGGCAGCAAAGCATTCCCTGCAGGTGGCTGTCTCCAGAACTTCTTGGATTTTGGTGGTGAGGAATGGCACCATTCCTTGCCTCCTATCTTTGTGTCGGGTTGGTGATAAAGTACTCAGGTTGTAGTGTACACAGGTTTTGCCTCCTGTGACGATTCACGCGAAGAAGGCATCACCTTCTGCTTCAAAGCGTCGCAAAAGTTCGTCACCGAAGTGAACGAGTCACTCTTTCGGTTCTGCAGCCAGCTGCCGTGGCACCCAACCTGCAAATACTTAATCACTTCATGAAAGATGAGATGTGTTGAATAGTGGCTAATGTTTAAATGTGTGGCTATATCATTCAACTTCGTACGTCGAGTTATCATCACAACGGCTTCAACTGCTGCGGTGGACTCTGGTGGCACAAAGCGGTGAGCCTGTCCCAGGCGCTAGGCATCTGTCGCAGACGTCAGTCCGTCCATTTCCGAGCTGTCTACTCTACTCACACATTTGCTGCGGTAACAGACACCCATTACCATACTGGAACTTCATTCACCGATACATTTCAACAGGCATTGAATCATTCCCTAAACTACAAGCGTACAAACGACTCCTATCAGAAATCAAAATAAAATATTTTTCAAAAGAACTATAAAAACAAAGCTGGGATAAGGTGTATAAGGAACTAATGAGAATACGAAATTCCATAAATCCTCCACATTGTTTAAATTGAACTTTCCAAAAGTATGTATGTCTGTATCAACATTTCACAAAAACATATGGATAGCAGCAGGTATTAAGAGGTCCTTCCAAACACTTAAATATCCCAGTTCCATGAAAAAGGTTCTCAGTGATCCAGAATTCTTAAATTTCTATCACAGATGCTAAAAGATCTATAGGAAGGTGTTGATTGCTGCAAAAAGTCATTTAATGACAGAATAATATATAATGCAGAGAATAAAAGCAAAGCAGTCTGGGATGTTATAAAAAAGGAAACGGGGAGGGGCAAACAATCGCAGAATAACATACTGCTAAGGGAGGGGGATAGGTAATAAATGATCCACAACACTTAGCAAACCATGTAAACGAGCATTTTTCAAGTATTGCAGGGAAGTTACAGCAAAAATTCCCCACAACAAATATAACACCAGTAAATAATGTTGCACTACATACAACGATGTTACTTCCAGCCACAGAGAGTGACGTCAATAAAACTGTTCTAAAACTAAAAAAAAAAGCCAGTAGACTTAGATGAAGTACCAATGTGTCTACTGAAACAATGCATAGGGATTATACAAGGCCCCTTAACAAATGTAATAAATGAATCCTTCACATCAGGGACATTTCCAGAGAAGTTAAAACAGGCAAGAGTTGTACCTTTGCTTAAGAAAGGTAATGCAGAAGACATAAAAAATTACCTGACCATTTCCCTGCTGTCAGCATTCTCAAAAATAATAGCAGCAATTATGAAAGACAGGTTAATGAATTACCTGAATAAATACAATATTTTAAGCGAATCACAGTTTGGTTTCCGAAGTGGCAAAAATACGGGGTCAGCCATAGTAGAATTCACAAAAGTTTTACTTGATGCTCTTGATAAAGATGAGTGTGTCACAGGCATATTTTTGGATCTTTCTAAGGCGTATGATACAGTGTATCACAAGATTCTATGAAATACATTACAAGCATTAGGAATAAGAGGGGTAGCTAATGACTGGTTTCGATCATACCTAGCAGATAGAGTACAAAGAATAGAGACAACACATACTTCAAATAGATCCAAACATTTAGTAAAACACTTATCAGAACCAAAATACATTAATATAGGGTTCTGCAAGGTAGCATATTAGGACCAGTACTATTCCTGATATACATCAATGACTTTCCCACTAGTGTTACTCAAAGTGAAAAAATTCTCTTCGCTGATGTCAACAATACTATAGTCACTGACGAAACAAGAGAACTTCTTGCTGAGAAAGCAAATGAAACTCTCAGGGAAGTTTATGATTGGTCAATAAGCAATAAAGTGACATTGAACATAAAGAAAACTAATGCCATGACTTTCAGTTTGAAGAGGAAAAATGTCAGTGTTAAATTAAATGTAGATGGCACCTCATAGACTGTGTAACAAATGCAAAATTTCTAGGAATGAATATTGATTCTTAGTTGAAGTGATGTGAACACACAATAGTACTTGCAAACAGAATGTCATCAGCATGTTATGCCCCTAGAATCCTGTCATCAGTGTGTAACATGCAGTGTCTTTTAGTTACATATTATTCATATGTACACTCAGTGCTTAGCTAAGGAGTTTCTGTTTTGGGGAACAAATGCACACAATATGAACACAATTTTCAAACTCCAGGAAAGAGCCATAAGAATAATATCCAAAAATACTAGTCGAGCTCATTGTAAAGCTCTGTTCAAAACACTGGGGATTTTAACTGCTCCAGTCAGTTATACACATCAAAAATAACATTTGTAATTACTGCACAAACAGCTCTGTCCATGACCATGCAACAAGAAAGAGACTCAACTTACATTTACCAAGAAAAAATAAACATAAAACTTAAAACAACATTTTCTACCAAAGAATAAAACTGTACAATAAATTAGCAAAATAGATGGAATTGCGAAAATACACCTATTTAAAAAAGCAGCTAAAAAGTACCTGTTATACAATACTTTTTATACAGTGTAGATTTACTTAGATAAAACAGTGTAGGGGTTTGACAAAAAAATGTTGTACGAATAAATAATAATAGTAATAATAATAATAAAGATTATAAAACATCCAACATTCCACATAACACCTTCACTTTATGTGTTTTTCCTTTTTTTCCTTTCTAGAAATGCTTACCCTCAAGCTTTGCATAGCACAATACTAACACCTCTTCCTCTTTCTCAGCTCAACATCTCGCTCATTATGGAGAGATGCTGACACAGTTTTTCAGGATAGCGAATGGGAAGTTGCGGCACAGAAAATGTATTGTCTTAAAAATTATTTGTAAAAGTAAGTATTGTATACCAGGAGTAAATCTAATGATTATGTCTAACTAGAAGTCTGTAAATATATATGTGTATACGAATTAGCTTATTTTAAATTGGTCTAAACTTGTAAATAGTTTGACATGTCCTATATCCTTGTAAAAAGAGATCTACAGATGAATAAAGCTACTACTACTACTAAGTCTTGTACCTTCACTGCCCAGAAAGCGTATGACAGAGCTCTGTTCTTCCTTGGTGTATATCGCAAGCTGGGTGGCCATTTTGAACTCGTATTGTGGTCGCGTTTTGCTTGTCTGTAGTATTCTCTCGCTTGTGGGGCATTCATCACATCACTGATAGAAGTGATGCCAACGCACAGGACAAAGGCGCGTAATTTAGCTGAAGTCTAGGGGTATCGTCTTTGATTAGTAATCAGCCCCTGATTAGAACTCTGCAACTGCTTAAATTTTGAAGAAAAAGCATCAGTGATGGCAGCCGAAGACTTATAGCATAAGAAGATATCCTCATTCAGCCCACGGCCTTGTCAAAGGCGGAGGAGCGCACAGAGGTTCAAGGCACTCTGTTTCACTTGGGGTGGTAAACTGCCCTAAAAGCCGGAACAGTCAACATATCAGCAATGATCAATGACATGCGGATACAGAAAGAAATGGAAACGACCGCACCAAAAACACTAATGTGTATCCACGGGACACGTGGTTCGAAACTGAAAAAAAAAATGTCATGGTGATCTCTCTACTGGCAAAAGATTCTGACACAGACCCCCAGTCGGATCTCTGGGAGAGGACGCGAGGGTGGAGGTGACGGAGAGAAAAAGATACTGGAATGACGAATAGGTCAACAGGCAGTTTAGTTTTAGAGGTATAGACATCTCTGAAAAAGGCAACCACAGAAGTTGAACAGGAGAAAGTAAGTATAAAGAACGTAACTGGATAGAAACCATGGGTAACAGAAGAAATACTTCCGTTGAGCGATGATAGAAGGAACTCCAAAAACAAGGAAAGAAAAACAGAAATACAAGTCTCTTAGGAATGAAATAAATAGGAAGTGGAAGGAAGCTCAGGCGAAACTGCAACATGAAAAATGCGAAGAAATCGAAAAAGAAATGACTGTCTGGAGGACTGACTCAGAATATAAGAAAGTCGAAACAACCTTCGGTTAAATTATTTGCAAGTATGGCACATTAAGAGTGCAAGGTTTCTCTATGAGGGGAAGAGTTGTCTGATGACGTGATTGAAGAAGAGACAGAAGTCCCTGCAGACGAGACAGGGGACCCAGTATTAGAATCAGAATTTTAAAAAGCTTCGAAAGACTTAAGATCAGGTAAGACAGAAGGGACGGATAACATTCCACCAGAATTTCTAAAATCGTCGGGGGAAGTGGCAACAAAACGATTATTCACGTTGATGTGTAGAATATATGAGTCTGAGGATACATCGTCTTACTTTCGGAGAAACATCATCCACACAATTCCGAAGATTGCAAGAGCTGATAAGTGCAAGTATTATAGCAGAATCAGCTTACCACCTGAAAAGAATAATCTGAAGAAGAATGGAAAGGAAAATTAGATGACGATCGGTTTGGGTTTCAGGAAGTTAAAGGCAGGAAGGTAGTATACAACAGATACGAGTGCCAAAAGGGAACGATAACACTGGAAGACCAAGAGAGAATTACTGAGATTAAAAAGCGATCTAGTCTTTCGCCCTTAGTGTTCGATCTATACACTGAAGAAGCAACGATGGAAATAAAAGGAAGCTGAAAAGCGGAATTAAAATTCAGAGTGAAAGTGTATCTTTGATAGGATTTGCTGAGGACATTGCTATCCTCAGTGAACGTGAAGAATAATTACAGGATCTGCTGATTGGAATGAGAATTCTAATGAGTAAAGAATACGCTCTGAGATTAAAATGAAGAAAGACGAAGGTAATTAGAAGTAGCAGAAATGAGAACAGCGAGAAAAATGGCATCGGGGTTGGTGACCATGAAGTAAATGAAGTTAAGGAATTCTGCTACCTAACTTGAACAAAAAGGACATCATAAGAAGACCCACAATGGCAAAAAGTACATACCTGGGTAAGAGAAGTCTGCTAGCACCAAACACAGGCGTTAATCCCAGGAAGAAATTTCTGAGAACGTACGTTTGCAGTATAGCATTGTATGCTAGTGAAACATGGATTGTGGGAAAATCGGAACAGAAGAGAATCGAAGCGTTATAGGTATGGTGCTACAGAAGAAAGTTGAAAATTAGCTGGATTGATAAGGTAAGGAATGAGGAGGTTCTCTGTAGGATCGGCGAGGAATGGAATACATGGAAAACACTGACTAGAAGATGGACAGGATGGTAGGACGCCTGTTAAGATGTCAAGGAATAACTTCCGTGGTACTAGAGGGGACTTCGAAGGTAAAAGCTGTAGAGGAAGACATAGATTGGGATACATCCAGCAAATAACTGAGGACGTAGGTTGCAATCACTACTCTGAGAAGAAGAGGTTGGCACAGGAGAGGAATCAGTGGCGAGCCGAGCCGCATCAAACCAGTCAGAAGACGGGTGACTCAAAAAAGAAGTACCTCTGGATGTGCAAAACTGGCTTTTTTTAAAATGAGTTTGAGACCAATCATAGGAAATCGAACATTATTTACCGTTTCTTCTGTTGCTGCATGTATGCATGGATTGATTACAGTAATAGTATCAACCGCAAAAGGAATTAATTCTGGTTATCGTATATTAGACGGAAGATGGTTTACATAGCTGAAAAACAAATGCAAAACCACGATTGAGCCTCGAGGAACGCCCTATGTAATTTCTCCCCAGTCAGAATAATGCCCCAGATTATATTGCCGGAGCTACTAAGTACTTTCTGCATTATTTTTGTTGCAGATGGGGTTATCCATTGGTTGGCTATGCCATCAGTCCCACAAAACTTCAGTTTATTTAGAAGAATATTGTGATTCAAGAGTCCAGTGCCTCAGGTAAATAGCAGTAAGCACGAACTAGCACAATTTTGTTATTTAATGCTTGTAAAATTTGGTTAGTGAACATGTAAGTGACATTCTCAGTAGAAGCAACTTTTCTGAAATCCAAACTGTGATTTACTGAGGTTATTATTGTTGCTCAGGTGAGAGACTATCTTAGAATACATCACCTTCTCCACAATTTTTGAATGTTTGTCATTAATGAAACAGAAACGTAATTACCGACGTCTTCCCTATCACCTTTCCAACAGAGTGCTTTAAAAACGGCGTTCCTTGCGTGATTGATGAGTTAGGTATATTAGTTAAGACAATGCTTATTATAAGGAAAGTGGATAATGTAAGTTGGTTTGCATATCTTAAGGTGAACGAAATATTTTTCGTGCCAGTTTTATTTTGGCCATCCGGTATAGCAACATGTATAACGTGTTTCAACGTCTTTGTATCATGTGTCTAGGGGTGATAGTTCTCGTCTTGGGGAACAACTTTTGTTAGAGGCAAAATGTTTGTTGCCACTTTCCGGCTAGCTAGGCTTCCTGTAGTATTCATCGGCACTGGCAAAAAGAGATTTCACCGAATAAGCGAGGTCTACTTACAAGATGTACTGCTTCTCTTCGTATCCTAGTAAGCTGTTGAGTGGTTTTCAACAATAAATCCGTTTTCAGCAAGGAGACGTTAATAATGTGTCTAAGCTGAAAAACGTTTTTAGGAACGAATCAGCAACTTTACTTGACTCTGCCTACCTCCACTCACGCAGCGCAAATGACTGGATAAAGGCAACACACACTGCATGAGCACTGCCGTCTCTAAGGGGCCTAAGCAATTCAAAAGATCAGCTAGCGTCGCTGGAAAGCGTCAGCGAAACGCAGTGTATACTCCTCAAGACACTGTGCTGTGAGTACTGTGTGATGTGCCAAAATATGTGGTGGTTATACTCACAATAAAAGAACGCATTAGGTTATTTACTCTTCAACCGTTCGATAGTCGTTTCTTAAAACCTGATTGTTGTTATGTACTTGTTGCTACATTTTATAAATTGTTGTGCAAACATGTAGATATAAGGAGAATGGAAAGATGCTGCGAGCTGCTGGGTGTCATTTGTTTCCAGTCATGAAGCCACCTAAGCGACAAGGCAATACATGGCTCCGCAGGTGGCTACTGAGAAGATATGCGACGACCAATGACCACAATATGCACATTGATAAACGTGATAGCAGCACTGCTCGTTTAATGATTTTAGTGCTAGTGCTACGTGATCAGGCCCAGTGGACCGCACGCATCTACAAGCTTCCTCCTCCACTGCATTCTGTCCATTGCTGCTATCCGCCATTCGTCCACATCTATTGACATTTGTTTTAAATCTTCATGGAGTCCATCCCTCCAACGCTTCTTGGGTCTCCCTGGCGGTCTCTTTGCTGTAGGTGTGAAATCCAGGAGCTTCCGAGGCCGTCTGTGATCCTCCATCCGGGCCACATGGCCGGCCCACTGCATTCGTTTGGCTTCGACAGCTCCTGCTATGTTGGGCTGCTGGTATAGTTCCTCAAGCTCTTGGTTGTATCTGATCCTCCATTCCCCTGTATCTGCATCCAGAACCGGACCGAAGATCTTCCGAAGCACTTTTCTCTCAAAGACAAGGAGCTTATGGAAGTCCTGTTTCCGGATACTCCATGTCTCACAGCCATATAGAACAACAGGCTGGATCAGGGTTTTGTACAGTCGAATCTTGAACTGTCTGGAGAGAGATTTGGACCGAAGCAGTTGTGCTAGGCTGTGGTAAGATCGGTTTCCTGCTTGTATTCTGGCATTGATCTCTGCTTCACATGACGAGTTCTCAGTGAAAAGTGCCCCTAGGTATTTGAATTCTTGCACTCTCTTGTAGGAATGGTCCACAACCTGCAGTGATTGTAGATGATCAGCAGTCTGACAATGACCACGCGTCATAACGAGGTACTCTGTCTTAGCTTCCTTTAGTGCTTTGGTCATTTGCTGCAACTCCTCTTCCGACCTAGAGAATAAACAGATGTCGTCTGCATAGGCTAAGTATGCCAGTCTCTTTCCTTCGATTTCAATCCCTTCGTTCTCTTGGAAGGTCTCGCGTACGATCTTCTCGAGGGCAAAGTTGAACAGGATAGGGGACAACCCATCTCCTTGCCTGAGTCCTGTCACAATTTCAAATTCCTCAGTTACGCGATTCCCATCTTCACCTTTGCATGTGTTTCGTTCAGACAGATCTATATCAGATTGATGAGTTTCTCTGCTATGCGAAACTCCCTTAAACAGTTGAGCAGGATCTTGCGATGTATGCAATCGTAGGCCTTCTTAAAATCAACGAATAAAATATGCAAATCTTTACCATATTCACCCAGTTTCTCAGTGAGCTGCCGGAGACTGAAGATGTGATCTACTGTTGACAGTCCTGGCCGGAAACCTCCCTGGTACTCCTCAATCACCCATTCTTCCACTGGCTGAATTCTATGTATGAGGCAATTGGACAGGATCTTATAGCAGACGTTAAGCAGGGCGAATCCTCGATAGTGGTTGACAAAAATTTTAACGTGGTTCTAATGGCAGTTTGGTTTTGGTCAGAGTATAGAAAAACTATGAAGGTGGGCACAGTCAGGTTGATATTATGGGGTTGGATAAGTAAGCGCGCGAGCTTGCCTGCATCTGAATATTGTCGTTCAAAAGACTGATTGGACTAATTTATAACGAGATCAGTACGATTTTCTACGGTTATTTGGGATAGTGTTGAACTACGATTTGGAGTCGAACGGAATTCGAGGACTTGATCAGTACGTGAGTAATTAAAGGGCTGAGGGGTGGTTAAATCCTTAAAGGATTATGAGCTGATTCCTGTGTGAAAACAAATAACTTTGTTTTGAAATGAAATTTTTCTTTGAGAGTTATTTGGAATAGATGTAAGTTCCGATTTGGATCCACGTTATGGTACTAGTGGGCCTGTACACAACCATCTCGCGAGGAAGTGTGATTTCTGGCTATGTGTGGAATCGGTTATTGAATTGCACTGATTGTATGTGTGTGTGGCTTAAGTGCGGAGTATTGGGCTAACAGGCACTACGTACTTAATTTCGGAATCTGAAATTTGTTATGTAGTTTTGTTTGCTTTAAAATTGACAAGGTCATTTACTCAAATCCTAGAGTTAATCCCAACGTTTTACGATGCATAATAAAGAAAAGCTCATAAGAGCGTCTAAGGAAAAGAAATATATCGAAAGAAAGAGGAAATTTTATCTTTTCTCGAACGTTTGCTGCGTAAAGTGCTCCAAGGAAAAATATATTAGAAATTTCCATAGAGAGTAGCTCCAGTACAGAGTATTTCAGAGTTGGAATATAACTTTATTATCAGATACTCATGTACTTGTGATTCAGATTAATGTTAAACGAAGAACGATATTTGAAGGTTAAGATTTTTCCTATTAAAAGAAAAGAATTGTACAAAAACTGAATAAAGAAGGAAATAGAAAGGGGAAAAATACTTACCTTAATAATATTGAAGAAGTATAGACATTATGTCTTTGACTTTGCGAATAGGCAGATCTTTCCTTTCTTGATAGAACACTCGTTACACAAACGACAGATAGCGCGAGAATTTTAACTCACGTAAACAGGGGAAAAATAAACAATGAGGTAACTTACGATATCCGACTTTTGCCTACTACATTAACACCTTTTGATGATAAATTGCTAATAACTATTTAACGCTCAGAGGTATTTGAAATTTAACTATAGTAAAGTCAGTAGTATCGTTTAGGAGTAAGCGTCACATGTTTTACGACGTTACGAATTATAATTACACACCGGAAAGGTAATTTTATGTATAGCAGAGGCTACTACTGGAGAATAGGTGTTAGTGAATATAACTAAACTGCATTAGCGGTAGGTGGTGTCGAAGCAGCTGCGTGCTCGCATATGCAGCACCGATCTCTTGCCAAGCGATTTCCAACTCTTCGTACCGTAATCCTCCGTGACTCTTACGATAAATCCTGACACGTTAGTCGCGTGGATGACAAATATCATCCATAGCATGAACGGTTTGCTTGGATATTTTGAATGGTGTATACGAATGATTTTAAATCTTTTTTAAACTAAATATAATAATTTAATACACATACAGAGTATGATACGTCATAGTATGAAATAGATAGTGGAAAATTTTAAAAGTTTGTGATCTGAAATAACTGTTTTACATATGTTTTTCATTTAAAGATTGGGGTACATGTGACAAACCAAATAATTATTAAAATACTAGAGAATATTTATTTGAAAAGTAGGACCTAACTGATAGGCATATACAAACAGTAATTTTAAACATTAAACGCAAAACTTGAAATAGCGAACACCTTATTTGACAACACAGACGCATATGTCTTACAGATGTTCCACATATTTCCAGTTGTTGCATGTGGTGCACCATCCAGGGGTTGTTTCATTTCGTGTCTTTCCACACACTCGCCTCAGACCGCGCGGCTTCCCCGACAGCTTACTGCTGACACAATACTTTCTTGATTGCGCTGTGTATTCTTAACTCAGTATTACGCCTATTGTACTATGCACAAGTAAATACACACACAAAAAATGTTTTGCATCACCTCAGTACCATGAAGATAGACGTTGACTGTGGATATTGTATCACAGACACAGTCCCTTTGACTGTTCGGAGATGTCAGTAAACCCGCTCAAAGATGTAAACAACCATGCATGAGCAGCACCTATTAGACGGAGGGGTTCCGACAGCCGATTAGTTCCAGTCACTCCACCAGGAAGAACGTACACGGCTCATGTTGTCTGCAGTTCAACCATACCTTGACGGTCAATACCGCGGTTCTATCGAGACCGCATTGTTACTTTGTGCCAGGAAGGGCTCTCAGCAACGGAAGTGTGCAGGTGTCTTGGAGTGAAACAAAGCGATGTTGTTCGGACATGAAAGGTACAGAGATACAGCAACTGTCGCTAAAGTGCCTCGCTCAGGCCGCACAAAGGCTACTACTGCAGTGGATGACCGCTAACTACGGATTATGGCTCGGAGGAACCTGACATCAACGCCACCATGTAGAATAATGCTTTTCGTGCAGCCAAGGACGTCGAGTTACTGCTCAAACTGTGCGCATTAGGCTGCCTGATGCGCAGCTTCACTCCCGACGTCCATGGCGAGGTCTATCTTTGCAATCACGACACTATGCGGCGCGTTACAGATGGGCGCAACAACATGCCGAATAGACCGCTCAGGATTGACATCACGTTCTCTTCTCCGATGAGTGTCACATATGCCTTCAACCAGACAATCGCCGGAGACGTGTTTTGAGGCAACCCGGTCAGGCTGAACGCCTTAGACACCCTGTCCAGCGATTTCAGCGAGGTGTGGGCTTCCTGCTTCTTTGGGGTGGCATTATGTGAGGCCGACGTACGCCGCTGAGGTCATGGAAGGCGCTGTAACGGCTGTACGGTACGTGAATGCCATCCTCCGACCGATAGTGCAACCATATCGGCTGCATATTAGCGAGGCATTCGTCTTCACGGACGACAATTCGCGCCAACATCGTGCACATCTTTCGAATGTCTTCCTTCAGGATAACGACATCGCTCGACTAGAGTGGCCAGCATGTTCTGCAGACATGAACCCTATCGAACATGCCTGGGATCGATTGAAAAGGACTGTTTAAGGACGACGTGACCCACAAACTACTCTGAGGGATCTACGCCGAATAGCCGTTGAGGAGTGGGACAACCTGGACCAACAGTGCCTTGGTGAACTTGTGCACAGTATGCCATGACGAATACAGGCATGCACCAATGCAAGAGGACGTGCTACTGGGTATTAAGGGTACCGGTGTGTACAGCAATCTGGACCACCACCACTGAATGTCTTGCTGTATGGTGGTACAACATGCAATGTGTGGTTTTCAAGAGCAATAAAAAAGGTGGAAATGATGTTTAAGTGGATGTCTTTTCGAATTTTCTGTACAGCTTCCGGAACTCTCGGAACGGAGGTGACGCAAAACTTTTTTTGATGTGTGTAGTATTTTTATCGGTTTTGTTTGCTGAGTGAAAACGTCCGCTGAAAGAGGACTGTATAACAAAGATTCGCGTTTATTGAAAAGGACGATATCAGTCTGCCACTGTGTGTTATGATGTCCTAAGAAACGCCTAATTGCGGCCTGTGTGTCCGGAACGTGTCCGCAACGTCATCTGACAACATCTCACCCGGCTTTGAAAAATAAACCAAAGAGGTTTTTGTTGGAAAAAGAAATTCCTTAAATTGTATGGAGCTGCACTCCACTGGGACCTTTCATCAGGAAAATGAGAAAGTTATTGAAGCATCATATGAAATTTCTCTCTTGCTGGAAAAAAATGAAAAACCTTTTTGCGAGATGTTAATCAAACCTTCCATTCTTAAAGGAAACAGAATTGTTTTTGCAGACGGTAGCGAGAAATGGACAAAATACCTCTTTCGAATAACAGTGTGCAATGTAGGTTCGAAGAAATGGCTCTGAATGTGGAAAAAAACAGCTAGTTACAGGACTGCAAATATCTCCAGCTTTTTCCGCGCAATGTGACGATTTTATTGATGCAGCTCAACAGTATTATTTAATAATATGCTCCCGATTTGTGAACAAGAAAAGAATGATGGAAGAACTATTGGTTTTTGAAAGCTTGGAAACAACTTCAAAAGGGTCTAGTGTATTTTCTGTCGTTAGCTACTTTTTTTGCTGAAAATGGTTTGTCTTGTTACAGAGTTATGAGAATTTATACTGACAGGACATTAGCCATCTTACGTTCACGTTCTCGCCTCCTACATATTGCCAAAGGAAAAAATTTAATCTTATTGGCTCTCGATGTATGATCCACAGACAAGCCCTATCCTCTAAAACTTTACGTGAGAAACACTGTACTGAAAGTGACTATCAGTTCAATTAATAAAATAGAGACAATCGCTGCGAATACTCGCTGATACCGAGTCCTGTGGTAAGATCTCAGTGCTGAATACCAATCTTTACGGCTTCCCCCGTCGGAGGTTTGAGTCCTCCTTCAGGAATGGGTGTGTATGTTGTCCTTAGTGTAAGTGATTTAAGTTAGATTAAGAAGTGCGTAAGCCTAGGGAACGATGACCTTAGCAGTTTGGTCCCATAGTCCTTACCACAAATTTCCAGTTTTTACCAATCTTTATTCTTTCATATACCAATCCGGTGGCTTTCGAAGAGCAATATGCATAGTAGGCTGCATGAATTGCAATCAGAAGTAGAGCTATTTGAATCAGGGAAAAGCTGAGTTTCATTATTCATTCACTGATGACACCCTTCACAATTGATGTGCATGCACTTCCTGATTAAATATTGTACAAGAGGATTCAACTGAATTTAAAAGTGATTTGAGTGCTACAGAGCAGTTTGAACAAATGGGACTGGAATAATTTTGGGCCAGTTTCCTTCCTATTTACGCAGGACTGGCAAAGGAAGTCTTAAAAAGTCCTTGTACGGTTCTCATCTACATACTCATGTTGGAACGGAATCTCAACACTAGCCATGATTAAAAGGTAACACCGAAGTTACCTGAACATTGAGAGTCACCTTACATCTTCATCATGGAATGATTCACCTTACATCTATTTTAACTAGAGTGAAACCAGATTTTCAGGAACTGCTTAAAGAAAAACAATTTCAGGCGTCTCATTGATGTTCTGATGGGTTCAAATGGCTCTGAGCACTATGGGACTCAACATCTTAGGTCATAAGTCCCCTAGAACTTAGAACTACTTAAACCTAACTAACCTAAGGACATCACACACACCCATGCCCGAGGCAGGATTCGAACCTGCGACCGTAGCAGTCCCGCGGTTCCGGACTGCAGCGCCAGAACCGCTAGACCACCGCGGCCGGCCTGATGTTCTGAATTTTTTGTTATTTTCACCACATAAAAAAATGTTAAATATGAAGTTCCTTGTCTAAGTAAAATATCATTAGGTATTTAAATCAGACAGAAAGACATTTCTATGTCCTTTGAAACGCTATTGTTTTGTATGACTCTAAGTCCTTTATTACTTTATTCTATGTCTTTGGATACTTTATAGTTTTGCTTTTTACTGTTCTTTTGATAATTCTCTTATTCTAAAGTGTAGATTGGAAATTATTGTCGAAAAAAAATAAGCAAGATAAATAAATAAATATGAACACACAAAGAAGGGCTTGAGATATTGTGGGATATTAACAGGGGGACCAGGTGGAAAAGGATGGGAACAAGTGATCTACAGCATCAACGAAATGCATGCATGACAGCGCCAACACTTTCTGGTTTTCGTTGGGACGCTATGACTCCAATGTACAATCTTGTTGAAATCCGAAGATATATGATTTTGGTTCCCTTACTTTTTTTTTTTGGTGCAAATCTTTCGGCACTTCTTTCTTACTTTTTTCGCACTGTTCTCAAACGTGGAGTTTCATAATTAAAGACAAGCTGATAAACTGGTTGTTACCAATAATATTTGTATTTTAATCGTGTACTGATTCAACCATGAAAGGAAATATCTTCAGCTAAATTAGTGGCATTATATCGCTCTTCTGGTTGCTTACCGACGTTAGATTGTAAAATTGAGAGTGTTGTCCGTTTTCTCGTCAACCAAAGCAAATACTTTTAACTCATACTTCGCAGGTCTGCTAGGTTCAAATGGCTATGAGCACTAGGGACTGAAGTCATCAGTCCCCTAGAACTTAGAACTACTTAAACCTAACTAACCTAAGGACATCACACACATCCATGCCCGAGGCAGGATTCGAACCTGCTACCGTAGCGGTCTCGCGGTTCCAGACTGTAGCGCCTAGAACCGCTCGGCCACTCCGGCCAGCGGGTCTGCTAGGAATACGCTTCCTAAATGGGCAGTTTCCTCTGAATACAAAAAGCTATTCGTCACTGCTGAAGTATAAACTAGGTAAGAAATATTTCTGACAATAGTTCGCAAATACACTACGTGATGAAAAGTATCCGGTCATCCCCCAAAACATACGTTTTCCATATTAGCTGCATTGTGCTGCCACCTACTGCCAGGTACTGCACGTCAGCGACCTCAGTATTCATTAGTGATGCGGAAACGTGAAGGGACACGTACAGCACAAAAGCGTACACGCCGATCTCATTTGGTGATTGACAGAGACCGCTGTTGAAGAGGGTCGTAACGTGTAATAGGCAGACATCTATCCAGAACATCACACAGGAATTCCAAACTGCAACAGGATCCACTGCAAGTACTGTGACAGTTAGGCGGGAGGTGAGAAAACTTGGATTTCATGGTCGAGCGGCTGCTCATTAGCCACTCATCACGCCGGAAAATGCCAAACGACACCTCGCTTGGTGTAAGGAGAGTAAACATTGGAAGATAAAACAGTGTGAAAACGTTGTGTGGAGTGAAGAATCACGGTACACAATGTGGCGATCCGATGGCAGGCTGTGGGTATGGCGAATGCCCGGTGAACGCCATCTTGCAGCGTGTGTAGTGTCAACAGTAAAATTCGGAGGCGGCGGTGTTATGGTGTGGCCGTGTTTTTCATGGAGTCGGCTTGGACCCCTTGTTGTTTTGCGTAGCACTATCACAGCACAGGCCTACATTGATGTTTTAAGCACCTTCTTGCTTCCCACAGTTGAAGAGCAATTCGGGGATGGTGATTGCATCTTTCAGCACGATCGAGCATCTGTGCATAATGCACGGCATGAGGTTGAGTGGTTACACAACAATAACATTCCTGTAATGGACTGGCCTGCACAGAGTCCTGACCTGAATCCTACAAAACACCTTTGGGATGTTTTGGAGCGCCGACTTCCTGCCAGGCCTCATCGACCGACATAAACACTCCTCCTCACTGCAGCACTCCGTGAAAAAGGGCTGCCATTCCCCAAGAAACTTTCTAGCATCTGATTGAACGTATGCCTGCGAGGGTGGAAGCTGTCTTTAAGGATAAGGGTGGGCAAGGAGCATACTGAATTCCAGCATTACCGATGGAGGGCGCCACGAATTTGTAAGTCATTTTCAGCCAGGTGTCCGGATAGTTTTGATCACGTAGTGCAGTTAAAGTACCTCTCCAATCAGCAGCCAAATACCAGTCTTTATGCGAACACCTCCATCAAATATATTATCAAACGTCAACATCTCAACAGCAATCTCAATCGGTTTTCACTCATCAATCGGTTTTCACTCATCAGATGATCTGAACGCCATCAATTGCCCCCCCCCCCCCGCCCCTCCCCCCCCCCCAAAAAAAAGAAAAAGAAACCACAAAGACTAAAATTAGATCATAAGGAAAAATAGGAGTGTAGAATTACTTTTGTGGGACAGTGGTATCCGCTACACATGCATATACGGCAGCATGCGACCGAACACTAAAAAATCAACAACATATCGTGGTGTCAATCGGTTGCAACAGGTTAAATGTGACAAACACTTGACATGGTGATAAAAACAGTGTTCACACTGGAACATGTAGACACTTAAGACACGCCCCTACTAATCAGCGTGGCCGAAGAAACAAAGTGCAAAGCGGCAAAGTGACAAAGATCTCACATACCATGAGCATAACCTCAGAGCTCAAAAACGCTGGTCAATCAGAGTCGATATCATAGTTTAAGAACACGCTGAAAGGAACAGAAACGACGAAAAGTGCATTAAATAAAATAGAATTGATAGATAACACTGACACATGAATAAAAATCAATAACATCTCATCACTGAAATACATATCTATTTACCATGACTGCTATGTCAAACAGTAAAATTAAATTTGCTTCCCAGTCAAAAGAAACGCCATTCTAAAATATAACGTTAAATAATCATCAAACGTAAGTATCAAAATAAATGTTTGCAAAACATGCTATTACAATGAAAACACACGCCAAATGTGAATATTCTTGTTACAAGCAAGTGACGAATAGCACTGTAAGAGTAACCCATCTGCTAACAGCGGGTGAGTCCTAAATAAAAATATCAAAGTGACTACCTTATCAAAAGTAACTGGCTCCCATAAACGTAGGAATAAAGTAAGCACAAACTCCAGGTAAAAGTAAATAAAAGTAGTGACTTTTAAAGAGAGTATGGATACAAAGTCTGGAGCTACAGAATGAACTGCGGAAAGTTTTAGTACTGAATTTAGGGAATACTGCAACACCAGTGAGAATTGTAAATCGTCGTTTGATAACCATCTTCGAGTAACCAAATACAAGTTAGATGATTTTGAGAACTGTTTAGAAAGCCTGCATAGAGTTGACAAATGTAAGGAACCTAATTATTTAGAAGAGATTGAGATTTATAGGGCATTTAGAGATCGGCGATTTTGCCATGTATTCCTGGCCATGCTGCACTTATTTCTAACTAATGTTGCCTTTTTTCTATAATATTTCATATTTACGCACTAGTCGTATCTCTTCACGTTTTAGGCGTTCAGTTGTGCTCTTATGTGTGTCTGGGTCACTGGTTTTATTTATTTTTACCTTGAGTTCTTACTTTGTTTGTGCCTGTGTTTATGGACGTCAGTTTGTTGTGACTAGGTAGTCACTTTAATATTTTGATCTTAAAGATTCACCAACTATTTGGTGGTAAGTTCCTATGGGACCAAACTGCTGAGATCATCGATCCCTAGGCTTACACACTACTTAATCTAAGTTAAACTAACTTACGCTAAGGGCAACACACATACCCATGCCCGAGGGAGGTCTCGAACCTCTGACGTGGCAAGGAGCCTCACACCAACGACTACCCCGCGCGGCATTCACCAACTATTCGTGGGTTGTACTTATAGTGCTTGTTATTACTTGCTTTCAACGAGAATGTTCACGTTTGGGGTGTGTTTTGATTGTTATATAGTGTTTCACACCTGTATGCTTTGCATATCTTTCTTTTGACACTAAAATTTGGTCACTATCTTACATTGTATACTAGAATGTCATTTCTTTTGACTGGCAAGCAACTTTAATTTTTGTTCATAGGTTTTGCAAATATCAGTGGACGCCCCATGATAAGGAAATCACTAAAGGGCAAGGAAAAAGTGCAGGCCATTTGTCACAAATCAATAGTTACTTCACAGAAGTCCAATAATCTTTTATTGCACAGATACCAAAAACGCTAATAACATACAAATGATTCAGGTAATAGCTCGAAAATTTCTTCATTTGAACCAATTCATGATTAATTAGTTAATTTAAACGAATAAAATGCAACAATTTAGGAAGAACTAACAAGCAAGTAATACAGTCGAATATAACTCAAATACTCCCTTAGCGCTGGACCCCGGCCGCGGTGGCTGAGCGGTTCTAGGCGCTTCAGTACGGAACCGCGCGAGTGCAACGGTCGCAGGTTCGAATCCTGCCTCGGGCGTGGATGTGTGTGATGTCCTTAGGTTAGTTAGGTTTAAGTAGTTCTAAGTTCTAGGTGACTGATGATCTCAGATGTTAAGTCCTATAGTGCTCAGAGCCATTTCAATTTAGCGTTGGACGAACAGAGACAGCAATGATGCTAAAGATTACAATTGCATCATGTGGCTGGCTAAAGAGAGTGCTTGATGTTAATGAATACAACTTGCAAGAAGTGTAGTAACATAAAATAATGAAATACCATTTAATAAATTGAGCATCACACCAATGTTAAAACCATTAATTTAATACCAAAGACTAAAACAGTGAGACTATGGAAGGGGCAGGTACGGCAGGCAACGTCTGAAGAAGATGGTTTAGAATAACGGATACTGCTGGGTATATTAACGCCCGAGTGCTACGAGATAGAAACTCAACTTATGTGGGATGTCGTACAAGCCAGGAGGCCCCAACGTCTCAGAGGATGCGGTGAGGCGGGAAGCGGCGGGGACAGGCTGCGCCCGATGAACTGGCGGGTAACAGATAACAGCCCGGGACAGTGCCTCTAAACGCTGCCGAGAGGAAACAAGTAAACATATAAATCATGCAAAATGATCATGGAACATATGGAAATGCTCAGACCAAGACAAGAAACTCGATGTGAAGTGGCCCCAAGCCCCTATCAAACTTAAGTACTACAACATGAATACTACGATAAAAAGTAATAAAAGGTTTAACCGCTTAACCTTACAATAAAATGTACCAACAACTTAAATGTATAACCAAGAAATCACATATTATTCAAGCACGTTAACTTAAGTGACTTAAAATGTAACAGGTTAATCCTGAGGACCAACACTCAGGTACAGTAGTAATTTGATTTAAAACAATAAACAGTAATTTCCCCTTGAAAGGGGAAAATCTCGCCATAGTTATGAAACTTAATATCCCAAATGAGCCAAGATTCACTGGGCCACAAGCGTTTGCTTACCACGGCCTTAAGCGATTTTATAGTCGCTACGTCAGTCAGGGAAGCAAAATGGTTCAAATGGCTCTGAGCGCTATGGGACTTCACATCTCAGGTCATCAGTCCCCTAGAACTTAGAACTACTTAAACCTAACTAACCTAAGGACATCACAAACATCAATGCCCGGGGCAGGATTCGAACCTGCGACCGTAGCGGTCGCGCGGTTCCAGACTGAAGCGCCTAGAACCGCTCGGCCACCAGTTGCAGGCTCAGGGAAGCAACAACTTCCAATACAAATTAGACTCAATCTCGACTATAGAATGGCAAAGTTGTTCACCCTTGGGAACTAATTCACTGGTGATCGCTATTTTTTGGGAACGGTTCATTTTTACTCGTTCACCGTTCATTGTGCTTGGTATATGAAAACTGAAAATTAGTAGCATAGGTGACTGAAGATGGAAGGCGCCCAGAGGAGCCACTACCCTCCCCCCTGGAGTACAGAGGTTTTATTCGTAACAGAAGTCTCACACACGTGTAATTTTCGTGATTCTGCAAAACATCTCGTTTAGTCAACTGTAGCGTTATGTGGCTGATCGCAGTGAAATAATATGAGGTGGCGAACGAAAAACCGGCCCCGAGTACAGACTGCTCGCCAGTTACGCACGATTTGTTGACCGCTACGAGCAGAGTAGATAAAGATGCAATAATTAGGCAGTGAAGAAATAACAAATAAGCTAATGAAAACAACTTCGAAACAGTAGATGACGATTGGTAAGCGGCAATGAGCAGTCTAATAAGCGGCGCCAACGTTTCGTGCGCCACTTTGTACCACTGAAATAATACCGTAGGAGTTATCATATTTTCTTTACAAAATGTGACCCATGCACTCGATTACGAAGCGCGGTCTTCAGTCAGTTGTAAGTCGGTCTGCATTCCATAATAATGAACATGCTCTTTTACCTTGGATAAAAGAAAAAGACGGAAAATGGCCACTGGTGTGAGTCGTGCCGACGTCCTTTGCACGTGAAATAACAAAAAATCATCGCCTTTTTAGAAGTATTTTTTCTGCCGTTTATCGAAATAGTTTGTTACCCGAAAAGATGTATGTATTACATACCACGCAATTTTTATGTAATTTGCGTAATTATAAAGTACATTTTAATAACCGGTCGTGGACGCTGAATAGAATACGAAAAGAACCAGAAGTTCAGAGTTCAAGGAAGGTTTGAAACAAACCTAGAATGGGTGTACGAAGCGAACAAAACGAACAACAACAACTCGATACTGAACTAACTATGAGCAGTCGGCAGTGGAACTGCGACGAGTGGCCACGCGAAGAAGGACGAGTCCGGCCGAGCGAGACCGAGACCGAGACCGAGACAGACGGGAACGTTACCGAGGTTGGAACGAGACCGGCCGACGGGCCGTTCGGGACAGAGACCGACCTTTTGCCGTTCCTGGGAAGTATAAGTAGAAAGACGCGACCGAGACCGAGACAGACGGGAATGAGACCGAGGCTGGAACGAGACCGGTCGACGTGCTATTTCGGAAACGATATCGACCGTTTCCCGTTCCTGGGAGCTATAAGTAGATACCCGCGACAGAAATGATGAAAGACCGTTCCTTAGAATTCGTTCCGTTCATCTTGGTGAACCGTTCCTTTGGACCCGTTAGTTCGCGAACGACCCATCTCTAATCTTGACCTCTGTAGTTGCAAATACACGTGGCAGCCTAGAAAATATGACACAATTTCAAGCCAGAATGACAAGATAAGCAGACACAGAGCAAGTTACAGTTAAAGAGAAATTTAAAACACACAAATGTGGCATTCATATAACTTCAAACAGAGGCACCACGAGGTAAATTTGACACAGAGGCAGAGTGATGGAGAACCAGAGGCAATCTAGTGTAGCAGAAGCGAGCGACTTCAACACTGAAACGCATGTGTCAATCAAGCAAGGCGAACCTTACTGCCAATGTGCAGAACAGATGGCACAAGAAAATGAATAGCACTCGAAGACCCACATCAGCAGCTGTGGGTTCTTAACCTATGGTGAACCGGCTGCGTCGACATGAGGCCCAAGTATTGCCGACCAACGCAACTCTACCGACAAACGGCCGCTTAGACAAACGCTCCAGTAAGCTCCGCGCACTGCTCACCGTGCGTCGGATGTGCCTCTTGTCTGTCTCTCTCCCTGACTGCGACCGACAGCCTGCCCATGTGGTCAACGACCCGGTCCAAGGATCTACAGCCAAATACTCAACTAACAGGCGACCGAAGGGCCACTGGGCGACTGGAGGGAGACCGATCATACCAGTTGGCAAAGGTGTAAGAACATGGAAGGAGCCCGTCGAATATGCTGTCAGAAAGTCTCTCAGGCATGCAGGCGGAATGATTGATAGTTGTACGAGGTGCATTCAAGTTCTAAGGCCTCCGATTTTTTTTTCTCCGGACTGGAAAGAGATAGAAACATGCGTATTGTTTTAAAATGAGGCCGTGTTCATTGTCAATACGTCCCAGAGATGGCAGCACCGTACGGCAGATGGAATTTTACCGCCAGCGGCGAGGATGAGAACTGTTTTAAATACTTAAAATGGCGACGTTTTCCTTATTTGAACAGCGTGCAATCATTCGTTTTCTGAATCTGCGTGGTGTGAAACCAATGGAAATTCATCGACAGTTGAAGGAGACATGTGGTGATGGAATTATGGATGTGTCGAAAGTGTGTTCGTGGGTGCGACAGTTTAATGAAGGCAGAACATCGTGTGACAACAAACCGAAACAACCTCGGGCTCACACAAGCCGGTCTGACGACATGATCGAGAAAGTGGGGAGAATTGTTTTGGGGGATCACCGAATGACTGTTGAACAGATCGCCTCCAGAGTTGGCATTTCTGTGCGTTCTGTGCACACAATCCTGCATGACGACCTGAAAATGCGAAAAGTGTCATCCAGGTGGGTGCCACGAATGCTGACGGACGACCACATGGCTGCCCGTGTGGCATGTTGCCGAGCAATGTTGACGCGCAACGACAGCATGAATAGGTCTTTCTTTTCGTCGGTTGTGACAATGGATGAGACGTGGATGCCATTTTTCAATCCAGAAACAAATCGCCAGTCAGCTCAATGGAAGCACACAGATTCACCGCCACCAAAAAAATTTCGGGTAACCGCCAGTGCTGAAAAAATGATGGTGTCCATGTTCTGGGACAGCGAGGGCGTAATCCTTACCCATTGCGTTCCAAAGGGCACTACGGTAACAGGTGCATCCTACGAAAATGTTTTGAAGAACAAATTCCTTCCTGTACTGCAACAAAAACGTCCGGGAAGGGCTGCGCGTGTGGTGTTTCACCAAGACAACGCACCCGCACATCGAGCTAACGTTACGCAACAGTTTCTTTGTGATAACAACTTTGAAGTGATTCCCCATGCTCCCTACTCACCTGACCTGGCTCCTAGTGACTTTTGGCTTTTTCCAACAATGAAAGACACTCTCCGTGGCCGCACATTCACCAGCCGTGCTGCTATTGCCTCAGCGATTTTCCAGTGGTCAAAACAAACTCCTAAAGAAGCCTTCGCCGCTGCCATGGAATCATGGCGTCAGCGTTGTGAAAAATGTGTACGTCTGCAGGGCGATTACGTCGAGAAGTAACGCCAGTTTAATCGATTTCGGGTGAGTAGTTAATTAGAACAAAAATCGGAGGCCTTAGAACTTGAATGCACCTCGTAGAACGAATTTTCGACGATGTAACGTGCCATCATCATCAGGTTACTCCCACTGACTGTCGTCCTGGACCAGTGGGTACGATATATATACCGACCGTCCTCTCCCCCTCTACTGACGGCGTGTACGGACCGCGCCATTGGCGGGCTGCGGTGGTGGAGGTAACTCGTGCTCTAGGTTCGAGAGGCGGTCCACAGTCTGCGCTCTGGCTATCGCTTATCATATCAGCGACACTCTCACCCCTATTGCGCGATAACGCGAAAAGAGCTGCCGTTCTTTGCACACTTGTTCGATGTCCTCCGTCAATACTACCTGGCAAGGAGCCGACACCAAGCAGCAATATTCCAGAAGAGGACGGACAAGTGTAATGTAGACTGTCTCTTTAGTGGGTCTGTCGCATCTTCTAAGTGTTCTGTCAACAGAGCACAGTTTTGTTTCACCTTCCCCACAATATTATGTATGTGGTCTTTCCAATTTAAGTTGCTCGTAATTGTAATTCCTAGGTGTTTAGTCGAATTGACAGCCATTAGATTTGTGTGATTTATCGTATACCTGAAATTTATCGGATTTGTTTTAGTAACCATGTGGATGACCTCGTACTTTTCTTTGTTTAGTGCAAGTTGCCACTTTTCGCAACATACAGAAATACTCTCTAGATCATTTTGTAATAGGAATTCATCGTCTGATGATTTTACTAAGTGGTAAATTACAGCGTCATCTGCAAACAGTCTAAGGGGGCTGCTCAGATTATCACCTAGATCATTTACGTAAATGAGGAACGGCAGAGGACCTATGGCACTACCTTGTGGAACGCCAGATATCATTTCTGTTCTGTTCGATGATTTACCGTCTATCACTACCAACCGTGACCTCTCTGAGAGGAAATCACGAATCCAGTCACAAAACTGAGACGATACTCCATATGCACGCAATTTGATTAATAGTCGCTTGTGAGGAACGGAATCAAAAGCCTTCTGGAAATCTTGGAATATGAAATCGATCTGAGATTCGTTGTTGACAGCACTCATTACCTCTTGGGAATAAAGAGGTAGCTGTGTTGCACAAGAACGATATTTTCCGAATCCTTGTATACAAAGACCCAATAATAGGATGTGTTTTGCCGAATTTTTGCCTCTTCGTATTTCATTTCGTGGTCGGTTACAAGGCAGCGTGTTACGTGCACCTTTCTTCACTTGTGCGAATGGTTAGACCTACATACGCTTTCTCATACTCGTATGGTACGCAATACACCGCAGATTTTCGGAGTCTCAGGTCGTCATTTACTCTCTAAAAGGAATTTCGTCTTTGACGGTGGGCGGTACACAAGTTTGATATTTTGCCATTGTAAAATGCTACCGATTTCAGCTTAGTCAAACGTCGGTTCTGGAACTGACAATTCTACGAGCGCAGTGGCAACGGAACACCGAAAGCAGAGGGCAGACTGAGGAGCGCCTCTCGAACCTCGAGTGCGAGCGGCCCACACCACCAGCTGCGGCACATCGCACATTCCATATACGGGGTCAGTGGAAGAAGAAGACACACGTATACATATAGGGTGGTCGATTGATCGTGACCGGACCAAATATCTCACGAAATAAGCGTTAAACGAAAAAACTACAAAGAAGGAAACTTGTCCAGCTTGAAGGGGGAAACCAGATGGCACTATGCTTGGTCCACTACATGGCGCTCCCGTAGGTCAAACGGATATCAACTGCGTTTTATAAATAGGAACCCCCATTTTTTATTACATATTCGTGTAGTACGTAAAGAAATATGAATGTTTAAGTTGGACCACTTTTTTCGCGTTGTGATAGATGGCGCTGTAATAGTCACGAACGTATAAGTACGTGGTATCACGTAACATTCCCCCAGTGCAGACGGTATTTGCTTTGTGATACATTACCCGTGTTAAAATGGACCGTTTACCAATTGCAGAAAAGGTCGATAGCGTGTTGATGTATGTCTACTGTGATCAAAATGCCCAACGGGCGTGTGCTATGTATGCTACTCGGTATCCTGGACGACATCATCCAAGTGTCCGGACCGTTCGCCGGATAGTTACGTTACTTAAGGAAACAGGAAGTGTTCAGCCACATGTGAAACGTCAACCACGACCTGCAACAAGTGCCCAAGTAGGTGTTTTAGCTGCTGTCACGGCTACTCCGCACATCAGTAGCAGACAAACTGCGCGAGAATCGGGAATCTCAAAAACGTCGGTGTTGAGAATGCTACATCAACATCGATTGCACCCGTACCATATTTCTCTGCACCAGGAATTGCATGGCGACGACTTTGAACGTTGTGTACAGTTTTGCAACGGGGTACAAGAGAAATTACGGAACGATGACAGATTTTTTGCATGCGTTCCATTGAGCGAGGAAGCGTCATTCACCAACAGTGGTAATGTAAACCGACATAATATGCACTATCGGGCAACGGAAAATCCATGATGCCTGCGACAAGTGGAACATCATCGACCTTGTCGGGTTAATGTATGGTGCGGCATTATGGGAGGAAGGATAATTGGCCCCCATTTTATCGATGGCAATCTAAATGTGAGAGGTGGCATGAGTCCCCTTCCATATTTCTATCTTACGATTCTCCTCTCTAGTTGCATGCGGTGGAGGGTTGCTATTCCTTCACACGCGGACTTCCCATGCAGCGTCTCTCGTCACCCGGGTGGTCCAGTGACAGGCGGGCTCTTCTGACTTTGAAAGGGTAGGCCGACAGGCGTGGGGGGTCAAGTGAATGCTTTCCGGACGCCGGCATTGTCAGGAGACGTGCCCGTTTGGGGCCGGAAGTGGCGGCTGGGCTGGAGGTTCCGTTGCTTCGCAGAAGCTTAGCGAAAACACTTTCTGGCGGGCTACCAGCGAGGTGTGGGAATGACTTATGTACCCAGGCAGCTGTGGCGGGAAAATTCCCGCGCTTTCTGCAAAATAGTAACTGGGATTGGCTTGCTCAGGGCATAGCTCCGTGACGTAGCAAAATCAGCACAGAAATTGGCGCCAAGAATCTCCATTGGTGGAATGGTAGTGCTCCGGCAATGGAGTGGAATTTCCGCCGGTTTTCGGGTTGCTGATTGGAACGTAACCACGGCCACTGTCGTGGGGGCGGGAATGTTGTGTGTTCGGCCTGTACGGGTGCTCTTGGTAGTCGGCAGTCGCCTTTCGGTCGAGGACGTCGAAGCAACCAACCCTCGCCTGCGGTACGCCAGATCGTATTCTAGCAGTCAAGAAGACAGTTTTGGTAATGTATGTCCGCAGCACCGGCAGATAGGGAGTTTCCTAGGTGATAATCAGAGCTCAGCAGAGCGCGCCTGTTCGTCTTTTTCTAACTTTGTTCTGTCTTGAGTAGCAGCAATTACTGTTGGGTTAGCGGTGTGTCTCTCTTGAGATTTGAGTGGCAAGGAATTGGCTCCACATACCACTTCGTCTTAAACCTCACGATCTAGTTTAGGGACAACTTCACCTTTACAGTGTTTGTATGAGTCTCCAATTCGAGCCAATTTAATGTATCATAAATTAGAATTCATGTGTTTTTGTTTATTAATTTGTGTTTAGTCTTAATAAATCATATTGTTATTTTGGACAGAACTTTCATTCTGTTAATCGATAGAGCAACCCTATCATTCCTCACTATGCTAATGAAACCTTTGTTTATTTAACTTATTTATCAAATTAAATTATTGCAGGTGCCAAACTCTCTTCTACTCCACTGGCAGGGTTGATTAGAGTCAGTTCGCATATTTTTTTATCCTTGTGCAACAGCAAAAGTCGGAGTTAGAATAGGGGGGGCCTAGAGCATGATTTACATATGTGGATTCTAGTAGAATTTAGTGATAAATACACTGCTAGCCCCGGCACCTCGCATAAAATGGCTACCCTTAGCCTCGGATCTTTCCTGAGAATCACTGATTAACAAACAGTATTCTTAGTACGAACATTCAAATTTTTTTCTCTAATTTTTTTTATTGATTAATACCCAAGTTTTTTTCTGGTAGTTCCGCGTTTAGTTTTAAGTAGCGGCGCATGATTACAGTTTTTGTTTTCAGTGTATATATTCTTTTGTTCATTGTTTTTGTGTTTCGTTGATGTGGTGTCAGTACCACATCGCACTTTGTCAGATTTGTGTGCGGTTTCTGTACCACATCAAATTGTGTTTGTAATTACAGCGTTGGAACAGCGTTGTTGAAATTTTATGTCTATGTGTAAAAACACAGGGAGTAGATTATTTTTACTGTGTATTTTAGATAAATTTGTTTTTCATGAATGATAACGAGAAGTAAGGCACGACTATTATCGAGCGAAACTAAAACAAAAGAGAATAGCATAATGGATAAGGGGCAGTTTACTGACGGGAATAGGTTCGGAGATGAGATGGGCACATTTTTAGGAGGACAGGACGACATGGTCATTGATGAGGAAGGTGATTTGGACGCGATCCTAGAGCAACGTCGCGACCGTGATAGTGAGGTAGAGGATGAAACAGAGACAGGCACACAGGTCGAGACGGTAGCAGAAGTTTATAATCAAACGAACGAGAGCAGACAGAGCCCAGCTCGGCCACGTCAGAGCTCTAGCGCCCAGGTGTCCAGAGTGACATCGCCCATGTGTGACGAGGATCAAAATGATGACATTAACCCAATACTAAGCTTCCTACGATCAATGAAAGAAGAAGCTGACGAACAACGTAAGAAGGAGAAGGAAGAAGCTGACGAACAGCGTAAGAAGGACACTCAGGCAATAATTTCGCATATAGGGAAAATTCGTGGGGAATTATTAACAATAAAGAAAGAATGTGGAGAAGCAAAACAGATGACACTGGTAGCACAAAAAGTAACAGGCCTAGCCAAAACGGCAGCAATGGGGGCAATGAAAGTTGCAAAAGTAACTTCTCAACTCGCAGGTCGCTTGCGACGTACAACACAATCCCACTCAAAATCCCTAGCATTCTTAAAGACTCAAGGTAATATTGTGGTTACGAACATCACGAAACGAATGAAAGAAGTAGAGAGTCGGATAGCAACACTAGAGCGAAACGGGCACACGAGCACTGCGCGTTCGGATACCAATGATGGAGTACACAGAATTGTATCTCCGAGGAAAAGCCCGCCGTGCTCTAGCCCAGTGACAGAGTGCGGAACTAACAATGCACACGCAGAAACAGAGAGTAATAGCTCCAATAATTGCAGCCCACTTAGAAGAGCGAATGCTGAATGCCACTTCCACTGTGATACAGACGTAGCACATCACAGTTATCAGCAAGATAGATCAGGACACTCAGCAGACGTGCAAGTATCGGAAACGAGTGACAACACCAGTGCGAGGATCGGAAAGAATTTTGATCACAATCACTTCCTGTCGATACTAAAACTCCAGAAATTCAAAGATAATGGAGGGTCGATGCATCCGAAGAGCTGGGTGATGCAATTTACAAATTCATTACCGTCGTCATGGCCAACCCAGGCCAAATTAGAATTCATGTGTGGACACATCGAAGGCCAAGCTGCGGAAAAGATGCGGGGCGTGGCAGCGACGTGTCGGACTTATCAGGAATTTGTTGGTGCATTCCTGCGGACCTACTGGTCAAAGGAAACGCAAGACAGGATTAAAGAGGAAATAATATTTTGTCCTGAACTAAAAGTGTCCGGGCATAGAAGCGCAACCAAATTTTTTGATGATTTACTCAAGAAGAATCAGTTTTTAGATAGTCCATATAGCAACGGAGAAATCATTAAATTTTGCTTTTCCAAATTGCCTATTAGGTATCAACAGACACTTGTCGGGAAGTGTGGATCTGACATAGAAGCATTCAAGAGTCTATTGCGCGAACTCGAAGTAGTCTTCGATAAACAAGACGCAAAGGACAGGAAGAAGACGCAAAATAACAAATACCACGGGCCAGCAAGGGCAGACGACAACAGATCGCATAATCGCGCTCGTCGGTTAGGAAACCAGGGTTACGGAAATCAAGGTTACGCAATTCAAGATTATGGAAACCAGAGACACGGAAACGAGAACGTTAGGGAACAGGGTCCATCTAGACAAGCAATCTGGGACAGGAGGAATGACGAACGGCAAAGCGACCGTAATTGGAGGGAGCGAAATCAAGGACAACAGGAGAACCAGGAGATTGAAATTAGACCTCCAAATCCTAATGCACGTCAGAGGAGGGAGAGTCTAAGAAGGGATTGACGCTAGTCCATAGGACTCCACCACTTCTCTCACACAAAGAATTTCATGGAATAATAGTAGTTTAAGTGGTGTACATAGTTGAATAGGCAAATATATGAATCTTTTTTTCGGGGAACAATAATCGTTACATTAATAGATTAAGATTGTTAAAGTATTAACACGCTGCGTTGTCTTGCATAAGAATTTACTGCTGCTATCCTCTTTTTTTTGTCTATGTTCGGGATCTCCTCTGTCGTTGCGATAAGAGGGACTACCTTTCCATGAGCAATGTTTTTGTCCTTTCCTATCTGGTGTCCATGTTAAGGGATAAAGATGAGTGACGAGACGTCGCACAAACGGGCGCATACAAGAACGTGCTCTTAGAAGCGTTCTGAGAAGTCGTGTTACGCTCAATAGCGGCCACAACCAGTTCGTGAAACGTTCATACCAATGCTTGCAGGGACGCGTCAGTGCACGGCAAGATTGTGGTATATTGCGTGATTTCAAGGATGAATATGGGCAGTATAGTTTTTTGCAGAGCTGCGCCAGCATCGTTGTCTTGCAAGTCGGGGTGATCCTGTGAGCGTTTGACTCCAATGGTGCCCTAGACGAGAGAAATGCGAGCATAAAGCCTACCATGCCAATGTGCTGGTTGGGGATTTAGCGTGCTGCTCGTGACTGTCACAGATGAATAACCAGGGACTTATACTTGGATATTCGTGACATACTGTGTAGCTGGCGTGTGTTTGGCGACTGAATGCTCAACAGGAACCACCCCTGGCTTGGTCATATTACATTGCTCCTGGAAAGGTGTGCTTTGATCCCGAAAACCGCATCAGATAGAGAAGGAAGTTGCAACTATAAATTTATTGTCGTGTATAGCCATGGCTAACCCAGTCTCTGGAGTTTCAGTGAGGCGTAGTGAGAACTCGGAGGCCATGTCGTACGGCGCGCACATGACTGTCGTCAATAGCGGCGAGCAGCGAGACATCTCAACGTAACAGGAATTATGTGAGAGTATTGTATAAAAAAAAAAAGGTAATAATAATAATAATAATAGAGTACCATATTCTAGGATAAATTAAACTTTAGGATTTTTACAATAACTAGATTAATATTGTGGGGGTTTTCTACCACAAGTGTTGTGTTTGGCGCGCGCCTGTTGGGATGTTATTTTTCAGGTCATCAAACCACAGACCCGAGATGGAGGGACGACCGGCGAGCGAACGTACAATAGTTGCATGTTCTTTATAGCTCAGTAAAACTTTAGCTTGCATAATAACATAATTTATGTAGAAGACATAGGATGTAGATCGCTGGCATATGGTAGTTAATTCTTGAGCATGTCTACTGTCGATCTATGTAAGTAATAGTAATATTGGTGCGGGCCCGCACATTTAGTTGTTCATCCATTACATAGCATCAGTTATCACACACCATGTACAATACTGAGATCGGTCTCTACACATATATCAAAATAAATTATTTCCATGTCTAAATTAGATGTTATAATGATTGCCATAGATTAATAACTATAAAAGTAAAATAAGAGTGTCTGAAATGACAGACCATCAATGTTTCATTATGTAAATTTATTATAACATAGAAGGTCATGGGAAAAAGTTAGGCATAAGATTTTTGTAAGAATTGTGCAGATGACGGGGATCGTGGCAATGCGGAGGCCAACCGGAGCGGGAACAAGAGGTCTGCGGCTACCTGCAAGAAAAGAGCGTCAGCACCCCACCTGACGTGAAGGGCGAGAGCATCCGGTCCTACGAGCTGACAGCACTGGGCCGTGTACCTGAGGGATTAGGCGGCAGACAGCCCTCGCCGGGCCACAAGCGAAAGTGGGGCTGGCCATTGACACTGACACGCGACCCACACGCGACAGCCTGCTAGCTCTCCGGACGCGGCAGCCGTTTGGAGGGATTCCCTGCGGCAGACCACGTTGTCGTGAGTACACGAAGAAGATCACATATCGTGTCAGAATCTGCGCCTCATGTGCCTCAGGACAGAAAGGGACGCTATATACTCACCTGTTTGGGTTTTTACAACTCACTAGCATTGGCCGATCTGCATACACAAAGCAGTATCGTGCCACACTAACAAATGTATGGTCTCATTTCTTACTTCTCCTCTCTATTAGAGAGCAGTTTTAACAATAGTCGCTCCTAGTTCGATCCTGTATGGATGACCTCACACACTTGTGGAGTCACTCCACGTGCCATCATCCCTCATCGAACTGCAATATTGGGAAACGTAAAGTACTGTCCAGCGAGAGAAGAGACCTAGACTAGTGATGTATCCCAACGAGTAGACCTCAGAGACAATTAATCGACGTGAGGAGAGCCTATCACTGTGTCTTCCTACCGTACTGCCGTGATCATATGCGTGGGTCTGACTACAATCTCAACAGCGTACTGCAGACACTCCAGAACTCCCTATTGCTGTTGCCACAACGTAGCAACAACACCCGACGTTTAGCCTTATGTGATGTCAGTACTGTGGAATTAGTGCAGTGCCACGGATATTTCTAACAATGTGATTTAGTGCCTCATTCTCAGCACAGTCGTGAACTTTGTGCAATGTGCACGCACAATTTGATGCCCCATGAACCTTGTTTTTTTTCTTAAATTTCTTTCTCTTATGTTGTTTTTGTAATGTATGTTATACCTTATATGCGTTTGTGTTTTACACAGTAATTCTTATTACACATTACTGTATTGTTCTCCACATCATGTTTTTTTTTGTATTTTGTGTTTATTGTTGTGTGTATGCAAACAGTGTGCCTGAAGTCCCCATAAACTGAAGCAGATACCACCACTGTCATTGTGAATGGACCATCAGTTCAGGGAACATTTTGTAAAGGTTATTCTTGCTGCAGGGAGACAGAATGAATCGGAGGTTGTAACTAGATTCTGAAAGCTCACAAAGAGATTGTTAACTTATATACTATCATGTGTGAGTGAGTTCAGGTTAGTTTAATGATTAAAATTGTTGTAACATCTTGGGCATTTAATTGCGGAGCACTCCAACTCTGATTGTAAAGAATAAACTGCTCCATATTTGGCTCAGATGCCCAGGCCATATTTAGAGCATGAATGTCTGCGTGAATCGGTGTTCGGGAAGGGGCTCCCTGGGTATGGATGTGTGATGTGAGTGTTAGTGTTCCATATTAAGAAGGTGAAGTTGGCTACATCATAAATAATCCTCCCTCTATGAGCTGCATTTTTTCAGTTGCAATGATTTTTTTTATAGAGTGCGGCATGTGGAGTCACTTTGTAAGATTGTTCTTGGGCGATTGACTCACTACCTCGCTCCTAAGTGAGCCAACCGCTCACCAATTACAATCTAAAATGGCGTAGGGGCAATGAGAGGTGGCATGAGCCCCCTCTCATATTTCTATCTTACGATTCTCCTCTCTAGTTGCATGCGGTGGAGGGTTGCTATTCCTTCACACGCGGACTTCCCATGCAGCGTCTCTCGTCACCCGGGTGGTCCAGTGACAGGCGGGCTCTTCTGACTTTGAAAGGGTAGGCCGACAGGCGTGGGGGGTCGAGTGAATGCTTTCCGGACGCCGGCATTGTCAGGAGACGCGCCCGTTTGGGGCCGGAAGTGGCGGCTGGGCTGGAGGTTCCGTTGCTTCGCAGAAGCTTAGCGAAAACACTTTCTGGGGGGCTACCAGCGAGGCGTGGGATGACTTATGTACCCAGGCAGCTGTGGCGGGAAAATTCCCGCGCTTTCTGCAAAATAGTAACTGGGATTGGCTTGCTCAGGGCATAGCTCCGTGACGTAGCAAAATCAGCACAGAAATTGGCGCCAAGAATCTCCATTGGTGGAATGGTAGTGCTCCGGCAATGGAGTGGAATTTCCGCCAGTTTTCGGGTTGCTGATTGGAACGTAACCACGGCCACTGTCGTGGGGGCGGGAGTGTTGTGTGTTCGGCCTGTACGGGTGCTCTTGGTAGTCGGCAGTCGCCTTTCGGTCGAGGACGTCATAGCAACCAACCCTCGCATGCGGTACGCCAGATCGTGTTCTGGCAGTCAAGAAGACAGTTTTGGTAATGTATGTCTGCAGCACCGGCAGATAGGGAGTTTCCTAGGTGATAATCAGAGCTCAGCAGAGCGCGCCTGTTCGTCTTTTTCTAACTTTGTTCTGTCTTGAGTAGCAGCAATTACTGTTGGGTTAGCGGTGTGTCTCTCTTGAGATTTGAGTGGCAAGGAATTGGCTCCACATACCACTTCGTCTTAAACCTCACGATCTAGTTTAGGGACAACTTCACCTTTACAGTGTTTGTATGAGTCTCCAATTCGAGCCAATTTAATGTATCATAAATTAGAATTCATGTGTTTTTGTTTATTAATTTGTGTTTAGTCTTAATAAATCATATTGTTATTTTGGACAGAACTTTCATTCTGTTAATCGATAGAGCAACCCTATCATTCCTCACTATGCTAATGAAACCTTTGTTTATTTAACTTATTTATCAAATTAAATTATTGCAGGTGCCAAACTCTCTTCTACTCCACTGGCAGGGTTGATTAGAGTCAGTTCGCATATTTTTTTATCCTTGTGCAACAGCAAAAGTCGGAGTTAGAATAGGGGGGGCCTAGAGCATGATTTACATATGTGGATTCTAGTAGAATTTAGTGATAAATACACTGCTAGCCCCGGCACCTCGCAAATGGTGCTATGCTGATTTCCTACGTAATGTTCTACCGATGTTACTACAAGATCTTTCACTGCATGACAGAATGGCGATGTACTTCCAACATGAAGGTTGTCCGGCACGTAGCTCGCGTGCGGTTGAAGCGGTATTGAATAGCATATTTCGTGACAGGTGGATTGGTCGTCGAAGCACCGTACCATGGCCCTCACGTTTATCGGATCTGACGTCCCCGGATTTCTTTCTGTGGGGGAAGTTGAAGGATATTTGCTATCGTGATCCACCGACAACGTCTGACAACGTGCGTCAGCGGATTGTCAATGGATGTGCGACCATTACGGAATGCGAACTACTCGCTATTGAGAGGAACGTCGTTACACGTAATGCCAAATTCATTGACGTTGACGGACATCATTTTGAGCATTTAATGCATTAATGTGGTATTTACAGGTAATCACGCTGTAACAGCATGCGTTCTCAGAAATAATAAGTTCACAAAGGTACATGTACCACATTGGAACAACCGAAATAAAATGTTCAAACGTACCTACGTTCTGTATTTTAATTTAAAAAACCTACCTGTTACCAACTGTTCGTCTAAAATTGTGAGCCATTGTTTGTGACTATTACTGCGCCATCCATCACAAAGCGAAAAATGTGGTCCAACCTAAAATTCATATTTCTTTGCGTACTACATGAATATGCAATAAAAGTGGGGGTTCCTATTTTAAAAAAAACGCAGTTGATATCCGTTTGACCTATGGCAGGGCCATCTAGCGGGCCAACCATAGCGCTATCTGGTTTCCCCCTTCAAGCAAGACAAGTGTCGTTCTTTGTAGTTTTTTCGTTTGACGCTTATTTCGTGAGATAAGTGGCCCGGTCACGATCAATGGACCACCCTGTATATATAAAGTTGGGGTGTTAGGGCTGCAAGTGCACTGTCGTGATTATTGGTACCTTGTCTTTGTTATTTTTTTCGGGCATCTAACAATCTTCCAGCAAACACGTCACATAATTTACTAACTGATGCCTTGGGACAGTCATAATTGCACCATTAAATGGTTTACAAGTTTCAGTGAAGATTAACCATTTTGCGTCCACGTCAACACCGGACCTGCTGCCCAGGGGAAAATTAGCTTTAGTGGCTTGTTCTGGCCGTATGTACTTGGAGATATTAACCAACCTAAAAGATACTACTGCCGATAGCTGTAATTATCAGTCTGCAAATAAAGACTGACGTCATGTTGTTAAAATTACTGTCCTTAGACACCAACAAAAAATCTGCATTAATACGCCTGTAGAAAGAACAGAAAGTGTAGTTCTTCACGACGCAAATTTATATACGAATTTCTTTATTTCTTCTTAAAGCAAAATAACAGAACGAAGGACAAGACACAAATAGCAGCAGGTGGTCGAATTGACAGTCCTTCATTAGAGTTGAAAGCTTGGGTAGTTACTTGGACAATGTACGAAAATAATAATCGTTACCGAAAAACTTCGTCGAAAACGTTTTTTTGTGTCTAACGAAATAATCGTCTTCTAAATCAGAAGATTGTGGCGGAAATATGAAATAAAAAATAACATAAACTGGCAGCAAACATTCTCGCTGACATTCGAAGTATATGTTCACCTCCAGAGTTTACATCCTGCTTGGAAATAAAATGTACCTTACATAAACGAAAGAGAAGTTTCTTTCGGGTGTTCTACAGGTTCAGTCTTAGACAGCGTCATTCAAAAGGCCAGCCACCTGTTCCCAACACATAAGGAGACACGTATTGGAATGTGCAACATATCAAAAGTACAGAACACTCATGAGGCAAATTGCTACGCCTATTTTTCTGTCAGTGCTCTTCTAACAAAGCAATACATAACAAAAGAAAAGTCAACACACGGGGCATAGAAAAGTAAATAAGGACTTCGGACAGCATAGTAAATCATGAAATCACATGAAATGAAGAGAGCACCCACTAGTTCAGGCGAAATACTAAATTACCAGTTGGGATACATTAGCTCCCTCTCCCCCATCCCTCCCCCACCCCTTACGCAGTCAAAAGCCCGTTCTGCAAAGATCAATAAACCCGGCTCTATGCCCGAGAGACTTTCAGACTTTTTCTGTTTGACATAACAGTCACTGTAGATACATATATACTTATGTGCTTAGGTTTTACTTATTTTTATTCATATGATAGTGTTCTCTACCAGCTCTATTTTATGTAACACACTTTTTCGTCATTTCTGTTCCTTTCTGTCTCCAAGTGTGATACCGACTAGCGTCTTTGCGCTCTGAGGTCATGCTCGCTGTGTGTGAGATCTTTGTCACTTTGCCGCCATTTGTGTTTCTTCTACCACCCTGCTTAAATGGGACTTGTACGTGTCTATTGAGGACATAGTTTTTATCATCATGCCGAGTCTTCGTCGCTTCTTAACCTTTGGTAATATGTGTGCCCCCGTGCTACTTGGAAAACAGTACGGATTTATACCACTGTATCTTATCCTACTCGCTACCCACATAGGGCGGGGGTTGAAATAACAACAAAAAAAAGCTTGGTTATACGCCTCCTTCAGTATTCAAATGAGACCGCTTCCCTCGCCCTTTCTCCTAAGTTCCAGAAATATAAATCCATCTGTTTAACTCCTGGCGTAACCAGTGGCTCCTTAAGATAAGTCCCTCCAAACACCAAGAAATAATTATAAGACGCACCATCCGCAACTTTCGTCTCCACGACTTCTGCCTCACCATTTATGACCGCCCTATCCAGCTAATTAACACACTAAAATAGCTTGGACTAACCTTCGACTGGCAATTAAAGTGGAAACCTCAGTTACTAACCATCCAACAGAAAGCCCACAATAGACTAAAACTACTAACTGGCCGAACGTGTGGACTACAGCCCTCAACTGTGCTTCACACATACAAATTCCTAATTTTAGTGGAAGTGAACAGAGCTCCGTTCTTAGAGGTCAGTGTTTCTCCTATCCTGTTAGGTGCAGCTCAAGTGTTTTTTCAAGTGCTTAGTGTTCTTCAAGTGTTTCTTAAGTGTTCTTAACTGTGCAGTCTGTCCACATTTCTATGACTGATTTTAAACTATTCATTAAGACAGCATTATTTATTACCACTAACCTTTTAAATAATTTCAAAGTCGTGGTTAACATGTCCCCTTGCTTTTTTATTATTGGTTCGGCCTGCTAAGGGCCAAATGAAATAACTTACGTATTCTTTCTTTGCTCCTTTCTTTCCGTCCAGTAATTTTTCATTATTTCCATGTTTTTCTCTTCTTTTCTCTGTCCATATGGCAGCTGTCTTTTCCTTTGTTTTCTCCTGGAAGCCCTTGAAACCTTTTCCTCCATTGTTTCCATTTCCCTCAGCTTTGCTTTAACTTCTTTTATCCACGTTATTCAGGCTGTGAGGTTTCTGTCAAAGATTTTAAAAATTCTTTTTATTAACCTGGTTTCATCTACGCTTTTTAGAAGTCCATAGAAAGCATCTCTTCTCTTCCTCACCGTGTCTGACATTCGCTCTATTTTCCATAGAACTTCTTTATTACTTCTTAGTTTCCATAAACCATTCTCATATTTTGGTCCCAAAATTTTCCTGATTATTTCCCTTTCCTTCTTTTCTATTTCACCTGACTGTTAGCCTGTGTTTAACGATATGAGTTCTCATGTACAATGGCCTTCTGGTTTAATGATGGTATTATAGTGCCGTAGTTTTGCATTTATGGAAATAGATTTCTTGTTATACAGACTTTTTGTTAGTTGAAAAGTCACGTCGATTTTCGTTGCTCTTTCTAGGTTAGCTTTTTGTCTAAAGCATTTAGTTGTATTAGTTCACCCAGATATTTAACTTTTGAAGCCTTTTTTAAACTATCATATATTTCGGCTGCTCCTTCACATTTGAATGTACTCTGTTTTTTCAAAAGATATATGTATGCCTGCTTTTGAAGCAGGAGACTTATCTGCATTATTCCATCTACTACAGATTCAGCAAAGATGGCAAGATCAACTGCAAAAGACAGACAATCAGAACTCAGATTTTCTCCCAATTGTGATACTTTTAATTCCTTCTTCGTCCGTTTTCTTCCCCCAATCTCTGGTTACTTTCTCCAGCTTTTTAAGGATGGGGCCGCTCCACGCCCACACCAACGTGGTGACCAAACCAAAAGTTCTACTGTCACCTCCGTAAACATGTTAGTTTTTGAATCAGGCGCCACAGGATGCGGGCTGTGATGTTATCCATTCGTCTGGGTAAGACTACTCATTAACATGGTCCATCAGGAGATAGAAGTGGTCGAAAACGATCGAAGGGTAGCGGTTGTAAGGGCAGAGGAAAAAAAGTGCCAAGGCCAGCGCCAAGAAAAAAAAGCTCTGCGACAGTAGGACGGGTAGTAAGGGCAGTAGCGGCTTGCTAGCTGCGACAGAGCATGCAAGGTGAGGTAAGGTTAGCGTGAGGTATCGTGCATCGTTACCTATGTGCTGCGTGTTCGTTAGCTGGGTCAGTCCGGTGCTGCGGCTGAGCTGGCTTGTAGTCTCCTGGGCCGGCCGCAGTGGCTTCCTCCCTGTAACATAAGAGTTCGGCGCGGCAACGCATGCGTTGCTGTTAGGCCCTCTGCTGCGCCTTGTCGTCGGTGAATTGGTGCAGCTTCATCAGGCTGGTGCAGAACGGCGGCGATCGGCTACCGTTCAGCGTCCTCCTCTACTGCACGCCGCAGCCCTTCCGTAATGTAGCTTCCATGAGCTCCGCTTGTTCGGAGAGCTGCGCTAGTTCAGCGTCGGAGGAAGTATTACCGTTCGCTCGCGCTTGTGCGATAAAGACTGCCCTTTTGGCTTCTCGATCCCTTGCGGGGTCCGCTCCCGCAGCAGTCGGCGTTGCCACCGGTTCAGCTGGGGCGGCGGTTTTCTTCTTTGCACCTTTCACCTGCGGTGCTGCTGGGGCAACCGCTTGGAAAGGCGCGCGAACGTCCTTCTGCGAGGTCGCAGAAGTGTTCGCAGGTACTGCTGCGCTGGGGCCTCGGGCGAAGACTGCACGCAGTTGCCTCGAGGCCTCTTCCTTCTCTGCAGCCACGGCGGCTGCGAAGGCAGCCCTCTCTGCCGCAATGACGGCTTTGAGGGCTGCAGTGGCCTCCTTCACGGCGGTGCCGAGTTCGAGGTCACGTATCTTCTCGGGAGCGCGGGCTGCGTCCTGGCCGCCCGTTTCCGAGCGGCCGTCCCTGCCCCTGGCAGGTGGAGCTGCTGCTGCGCCGTCCCTCTGCTGCGCCGGGCTGTTCTGCGCCCTACGCCGTTTCCGACGTCGTCTTCGCTTCTGCCGCTGCGTCGGTGCGGCCGCGGCCGCCTCGCCGCCCCCGGCACGGTTGCGGCTCGAGAAAGCTGCACAACCGCGCCAACTGGCGACGTGCGGGCCGCCACAACGGACACGAGTCGGCAGAGCGTTGCTGCCGCGGTCGCAGGCGCGGCTGTCGTGCTCCCCCGAGCACTTGACGCACCGCGCCGCGTTGCGGCAATACTTCGCGACGCGGCCCTCGCCCTGGCACCTCAAGCACTAGGGCTGGGGGTCCGTGGTGGTCGGGAGAGCCTCCGTCGTCACCGGGAAGCCCAGCAGCTTCCGCAAGTCGAAGATGTCGCTCCCGCCGTCGACCGTTTGCACGGTCACGGCATAGAGCGGCGCCCTCTTCCTGTTGGTCCGGTTGTGCAACCTTGCGGTTGCATTACCAAACCCGGCTCGCAGCAGCCCTTCCCGGACCGCCGCCTCATCACAGCACCAAGATAGGCCCCTGAAGAGTGCCTCGGTCGTCTTCGTCCTTCCTACGGAAGGTGCCTTCTCACGCGCCGGCGGCGCGTCGACGATGTGGTCGGCCGCTGCGACCTCGATCGCCCTGTGGTCGGCCACGTTTGCGGCTCGAACGCGGATCAGCGAGTCTGTATCGACAGACTCGTAGACCACCTCGTTCCGAGCGCAATTCGTCATGGTGTCGAACAGCGCTGTCCACCCGCCTCTGCACTTGACGTACAAAGGGGGGGCAGGCCGCGACTCGTCTTCTCGGGGCTTCCTTGCTTGGTCTGCAGACTCAGTGAGTTTCACAACCGAAGGACCCTTCGTAGCGGCAGGTTTCCTCTGCGCACCCTTCTTTCGCATGCTCCGAGGCGCGGAACACGACAATCTGCACGCGTTGTAAAAACAACGCACGACAATTTGCTCTCCGCGGTGCCCACAGCACAGAAACAAACCTCTTCACGAGCTCTCAACGGCCGAGTAAGCGTAGCGCGCAACGGCAGCGATGCGCTCGCCTCGCTAGCTCAGGCCGCTCTCCTACTTTTTCCGGCATACAACTGAACGGCAGTGGAGACAGTCCATCTCCCTGCCTTACGCCACTTTTGATCTCAAAAGCCTTGGAGGTTTCGACTAAAAATTTAATTTTGCATTTTGTATTTGTTAATGTGTCTCTTACGATTGCCACTGATTTGTTGTCAGCTCCAAACTCTTTTAAGGTGTAGAATAACGTTTTCCTGTCAATTGAATCATATGCTTTTTTTATGTCTACAAATGTTTTACAAATGCTTTTAGATCTCATTCTTCTATACCTGTTTATGAATTTCAATTTAAATTTTTTTCCATACAGTATCGTCATATCCTAAATCCTCATTAGTGTTCTCCTAAATTTTTGATCCAGTTAGCTTTCCAGTCTGTTTTGTAATGCTTTTAAAGGTTTTTGTAAGTCAGTGGAAGGAGGGATATTCATCTCTAGTTGTTGGGTTCAGTTTTATCTCCTTTTTTGGGGAATCGGCGAATTAATGCTGTTTTCCAATCTTGTGGTTTAGCTTTGTTTCCCACATTTTTTGAAAGACGCCATGCTGCTTCTTGACCGTTCCAGCAACTGCAGTTTTCCACATTTCAGCAGTTATTGAATCTTCCGTGAGTTCCTAGTCATTCTTCAGATCTTTATTGATATTTTAGATTTCGTACGATGGTACGTTTGGAAGCTTTGTTTGAAAGTTTTTTAGAAGTTCCTAGGATTGCTCTTTTGGAAGTCTTCTTCGGTTTGCGATAGCTGGTTTCTTTCAATCTTTGGCTGCTCTTGTCTTTTCTGATGTTTGAGACCTTTGTTGTTTAAAGCTAATAAAGTCTTCCCTTCTTTTTATGGAGTACCACCTCTACCTGGCATGTTTTCTAAGTAGCAATGCTTTTTCACACTGTTCATTCCAACACCTGTGCTTTTCGTGTATTTTGAATGGTGCTTTTTCAAGTGCTGTTTTCACTAATTTTGTGTTTATATCCCCCTAGTCTTCGGAGCCTATATTTAGTCATTCCTGAAATTCTTGTTTATTTTTTATTTTTTCGTGACTGATTGCTTACAGACCACTTGATGTTGACAAAATATCGAAATCGCAATCATCACGTACAAACAAAACTGATTTCTGGCAGAGCGGAAGTAGAATGACACCTTGCAGTAACTTTGTTTCTCAGTTTCCCGTCGAGCAACCCTCCGTTTGTGACTGGTTCTTGCATTAAGTGTGTCCGTCAGAACTCTGATCGCAAACTTTACTTTACACCTGGAACAGAAGCTTCATTTCGAAAACCATATTTAGATTATCAAAGAACTACTGAAAAATTTCTCTTCTCTGCTCTCCATTTACTAGTCTTCGTCTCAACTACTTTAAACACAAAAAATCAGCAACTGGATTCTGTGGTTTCCCTGCGGATTTCTATTGCTTTTCTGTGGGAATGCTTATTACACAATATGCTTGGCTTATCTATTAGATTTTGAGGCCTTTTCTCAAACTCGGCCATTCTTTCACTCAGAGTTGAATAATTAAATCACGTTTCTATTTTGTAACTCAATTGTTGTTGTGGTTTTCGTTCTGAAGACTGGTCTGATGCAGCTCTCTACGTTACCCTATCCCGTTCAGGCCATATCATCTCTGCGCAACTACCACAGCCTGCATCCATCTGAACCTGCTTACTGTCTTCAAGTCTTGGTCTCCCTCTATATTTGTATCCCTCACTCTTCCTTCCATGACTCAACTAAAGATACCTTGATGCCTCAGGATGTATTCCATCAACCAATACTTTCTTTCAGTCAAGTCGTGTCACAAATTTTTTCTTTTCCATTTCGGCTCAGTTTTTTCTCATTTGTTATTCGATCCATCTATGTTCTCCTGTAGCACCACACTTCTCTTCTTTTCTGAACTGGTTAGCGTCGTCGTTTCACTTTCATACAATGCTACGCACCGTACAAATACCTTCAGAAAATATTTCCCAACACTTAAATTTATTCTGCTGTGTAGCGTCTGAGACACTGCACTTACGACGAACAGCTGCAGACAGTTAAGAATGAACCTGCAAATAGCGATTGTGGTTCCGAATTATTCTGCAGGATATGCGGAACCGTAATCGAAATTTGAGACTTCATTCTTAATAAAACGCAGCAGTTGATTGTCGACGCAGTGTCTCAGACACTGCACTGCAGTGTCTAACGCCACAGCAAGGCAATGAAGAGAAAAAAAGAGTCTAATTCCGTGCAGAAATTACGGTAAAATAGTGGGAGGCCAAGGGAGAGTAGACATCAGGGAAATAGAGTTTTCGGACGCTCCTGGAAGCGTGCTTTGATACCTGAGTTGGTAATGGGGCCGCGACAAATGGGAAATCCGGGTTCGATTCCCAGTCTCGCACTAATTTCCGTTTGTTGTGAAATATTATACAACTGGTGCAGAACCATGATAGCAGTTTGCGAGTTCATACTGAAACTTGATGTTACGACATTTCTCTTTTTCAGAAACACTTTTATTGCCTTTCCTATTTTGCATTCTCTGTACTTCAGCCATCCATTAGTTATTTTGCTACCCAAATAGCAAAACTCATCGACTGCTTTTAGTGTCTCATTTCACACTCAAATTCCCTCATAATCGCCTGATTTAATTCAACTACATTTCACTGCAGTTATATTGGTGTTTCTGGCAGCATTACTTTGTCATAGGCTTATCTCCAAGTTTTTTTTTGTTCTCCCTAAACATAAAATTCCTCTCAGAATTTTCCTTAGTTCATTTAACGCTTGCTCAGTGTAAAGTCTGAATAATATCGGGAACAGAATACAAAATTGCCTGCTTCCTTTTCACACCATTCGAGTCTTGTAACTGAAGTCTGGTATCCGCACAAGTTGTGGGTAACTTTTGACTTCCACTTTTACTCCCGTATTTCAGAATTACGAAGTGTGTATGCCAGCCAATATTTTCAAAAGAGTTCTCTAAATTAGAAATACTATAAATGTAGGATCCGTTTCTTCAGTCCATCTTCTATGATTATTCATGGTAGCCTTCCAAAAACCTACATTTCTCTCGAAACCAAACTGACCTTCAGCTTATATCAGTTTTTTTTCATTCTTCCACAAATTATTCGTTTCAGAATTTTGCGAACATGGCTTATTAATTTGAGGTTTCACTAATATTCACACCTGTCAGCCCCTGTCTTCTGTGGATCAGGAATTGTGGTATCACGTATTGATACCACCGTACTGGCGCATCGCAGTTGACCACGCAATTTCCCGTTTCTGTCCAATGTCGATAGCGGTCGTGCAGGATCCAGCGGACCCAATGGAGCGTGCCTGCTGGGGCCACAACTGAAGTGGCTCTGTACCAAGAGCGCCCCCTACCGCCACAATATAGGAAATCTTCGTACATCCATATTTAAACTGGATGATGGTGGGACATCAGGTGGTATAATTTTTATTGAAAATGAAACTCATCCAGCTGTAATTAAGATTTCATACACTCCTGGAAATTGAAATAAGAACACCGTGAATTCATTGTCCCAGGAAGGGGAAACTTTATTGACACATTCCTGGGGTCAGATACATCACATAATCACACTGACAGAACCACAGGCACATAGACACAGGCAACAGAGCATGCACAATGTCGGCACTAGTACAGTGTATATCCACCTTTCGCAGCAATGCAGGCTGCTATTCTCCCATGGAGACGATCGTAGAGATGCTGGATGTAGTCCTGTGGAACGGCTTGCCATGCCATTTCCACCTGGCGCCTCAGTTGGACCAGCGTTCGTGCTGGACGTGCAGACTGCGTGAGACGACGCTTCATCCAGTCCCAAACATGCTCAATGGGGGACAGATCCGGAGATCTTGCTGGCCAGGGTAGTTGACTTACACCTTCTAGAGCACGTTGGGTGGCACGGGATACATGCAGACGTGCATTGTCCTGTTGGAACAGCAAGTTCCCTTGCCGGTCTAGGAATGGTAGAACGATGGGTTCGATGACGGTTTGGATGTACCGTGCACTATTCAGTGTCCCCTCAACGATCACCAGTGGTGTACGGCCAGTGTAGGAGATCGCTCCCCACACCATGATGCCGGGTGTTGGCCCTGTGTGCCTCGGTCGTATGCAGTCCTGATTGTGGCGCTCACCTGCACGGCGCCAAACACGCATACGACCATCATTGGCACCAAGGCAGAAGCGACTCTCATCGCTGAAGACGACACGTCTCCATTCGTCCCTCCATTCACGCCTGTCGCGACACCACTGGAGGCGGGCTGCACGATGTTGGGGCGTGAGCGGAAGACGGCCTAACGGTGTGCGGGACCGTAGCCCAGCTTCATGGAGACGGTTGCGAATGGTCCTCGCCGATACCCCAGGAGCAACAGTGTCCCTAATTTGCTGGGAAGTGGCGGTGCGGTCCCCTACGGCACTGCGTAGGATCCTACGGTCTTGGCGTGCATCCGTGCGTCGCTGCGGTCCGGTCCCAGGTCGACGGGCACGTGCACCTTCCGCCGACCACTGGCGACAACATCGATGTACTGTGGAGACCTCACGCCCCACGTGTTGAGCAATCGGCGGTACGTCCACCCGGCCTCGCGCATGCCCACTATACGCCCTCGCTCAAAGTCCGTCAACTGCACATACGGTTCACGTCCACGCTGTCGCGGCATGCTACCAGTGTTAAAGACTGCGATGGAGCTCCGTATGCCACGGCAAACTGGCTGACACTGACGGTGGCGGTGCACAAATGCTGCGCAGCTAGCGCCATTCGACGGCCAACACCGCGGTTCCTGGTGTGTCCGCTGTGCCGTGCGTGTGATCATTGCTTGTACAGCCCTCTCGCAGTGTCCGGAGCAAGTATGGTGGGTCTGACACACCGGTGTCAATGTGTTCTTTTTTTCCATTTCCAGGAGTGTATTTATTTGGCTACTAGTTTCGACGTTGCGTCAACTCCATCTTCAGGCCCGTACACTTTGATGAAATCAGTTGTTTGTGGCGGACTTGTAGTACTCACCCACACAGAATTGATTTCATCAAAGTGTACAGGCCTGTAGATGGAGTTGATGCAACGTCGAACCTAGTAGCCAAATAAATATGAAATCTTTAGTGCAGCTGGAGGAGTTTCATTTTTAATAAAAGCAGTATAGAAGGGCGGATGGCAATGACCCACCTCACTCATGCTTGGACCCACTTCGTTACAGGACGCCACGAAAACTCCACCTAGACCTGGCTCGAACATTATTGCTGTTGCTATTGTATGAGATAGACTCCATATATTGTTGCATCATTTGTAATGAGCCTTTGTACGTTTGGGGAAATACAAGTGAAGTAAATCTTCTGTTTTGGAAATTTGGAAATCTGTGGTAAGCTTCTATGGGACCAAACTGCAGAGGTCATCGGTCCCTAGACTTACACACTACTTAATCTAACTTAAACTAACTTACACTGAGGACAACACACACACACACACACCCATGCCCGAGGGAGGACTCGAACCTCCGACGGGGGCAGCCGCAATAGCCGTGATAAGGCGCCTCAGACCGCGTGGCTACCCCATGCGACAAATCTTCTGTTTGCTGTGTTACTTGGTCACTAATCGTTTCTACTTCTGTCCACTTTTCCTACAAAATCAGCTACCACACCAGTATGTTTTCCACCTTTCCTTACTGTTGTGTACAAAGCTGTACACAATAGGAATCATAGCTTCCTTCTTGAAGTCTGATGGTACTTCGCCTCCCTGATATATCATACATTCCAGGTGGAATAGTTTTATTATGGTTGGTTCTCCCAAGAAACTCAGCAATTTTGAGCAAATGCCATCTACTCTAGGTGACGTGCTTTGCTTTGGGTCTATCAGAGCTGTGTCAAATTATTCTTGCAATGTCGTATCTTGCATCCCATTTTTATTTAGTTCCACTTCTCTTTCTATAATGTCATTGTTTGTTGTTGTGGTCTTCATTCTGCTACTCTATTCTGTGGAAGCCTCTTCATCTCTGAATAACTACCGCCGCCTGTATCTTTGTCAATGATTTTTACCCCTCCCACAATTATCTCCTGTACTAAAGTTGTCACCCCTTGATGTCTCTGAATGTGGCCTATCAATCGACCGCTTCTAGTCACTCTGTTCCATAAATTTCTTTTCTCCTCAGTTCTGTTCAGTACCTTCTCATTAGTTACGTCCAGCACTCTTCTGTAGCACAAAATTTCAATAGCTTGTATTCTCTTCTTGTCTATGTTTCAAATTCATACATGGCTACTCTGCAGACAAATACCTTCAGATAGGACTTCTTAACATCTAAATCTATATTTGATGTTAACAAATTTCTTTTCTTGGAAAACGCTTTTCTTGCCATTGGCTGTCTGCATTTTATAGCCTCTCAATGGCCACATCACCTATTTTGCTGTCCAAGTAGCAAAACTCATCTACTACTTTAACTGCCTCGTTTCCTAATTTAATTCCCTCAGCATCACATAATTTAATTCGACTATATTCCATTGTCCTTGTTTTGCTTTGGTTGATGTTCGTCTTATATTTTTCAAGACACGGTAAATTTTGTTCAACTGCTCTTCTAAGTCATTTGCTGTCTCTCACATATTGACAGTGTAATCGGTAAACCTCAAAGTTTTTATTTCCTCTCCCTGAACTTCAATTCCTACTCGAAATTTTTCTTTTGTTTTCTTTTCTGCTTGCCCAATGTACAGATTGAATTACGTCAACGATGCATTACGACCCCGTCTCACCCACTTCTCAACCACTGCTTCCCTTTCATGACACTCGACTTTTGCAACTGCCATCAGTTTTCTGTACAAGTTGTAAACAGCCTTTCGCAACCTGTGTTTTACCCCTGCTACCTTCAAGAGATTGTCAAAAGCTTTCTCTGCGTCTACTAATGCTATAAACGTAGGTTTGCCTTCCCTAAACCAAGTCATAGGGTCAGTACTGACTCCCATGTTCCTACATTTCTCCGGAATCCAAACTGATCTGCCCCGATACTGGCTTTTACCAGTTTTTTCGTTCTTCTGGAAGCAGTTCGTGTTAGTATTCTGCAACTGTGACTCATTATAATGACAGTCCAGTGATATTCAATTTTATTCTTCTGTAAGGAATTCGTGTTTGTATCTTGCAACCACGACTTATTGAAATGATAGTTGGGTACTACACACGCCTGTCAGCACCTGCTTTCTTTGGAACAGAAATTATTACATTCTTCTTGAAACGTGACGGTACTTCAACTGTCTCATACAACTTACACACTAGATAGAAGAGTTTTGTCATGGGCTACTCTCCCAAGGTTATCAGTAATTCGGATGGAGTTTCGTTTACTCTAGGGGCCTCGTTTTGACTAGGGCCTTTTATAGTTCTGTCAAATTTTTCTCACAATATCATATTTCTCATCTCATCTTCATCTACATCCTCTTCTGTTTCTATAATATTGCCTTCAGATTCATCTCCCTTGTGTAGACCTATACAGGTTGGTCCATTGATAGTGACCCGGCCCAATATCTCATGAAATAAGCATCAAACAAAAAACTTCAAAGACTGAAACTCGTCTAGCTTCAAGGGGGAATCCAGCTGGCGTTATGGTTGGCCCGTTAGATGGCGCTGTCATAGGACAAACAGATATCAACTGCGTTTTTTTAAATAGGAACCCCCATTTTTATTACATATTCGTGTAGTACGTAAAGGAATATGAATGTTTTAGTTGGACCAGTTTTTTCGCTTTGTGATGGATGGCGCTGTAAAAGTTACAAACGTATAAGTACGTGGTATCCGCCAGTGCGGACGGTATTTGCTTCGTGATACATTACCGGTGTTAAAATGGACCGTTTACCAATTACGGAAAAGGTCGATATCGTGTTTATGTATGGCTATTGTGATCAAAATGCCCAACGAGCGTGTGCTATGTATGCTGCTCGGTATCCTGGACGACATTATCCAAGTGTCCGGACCGTTCGCCTGATAGTTACGTTATTTAAGGAAACAGGAAGGGTTCAGCCACATGTGACACGTCAAACACGACCTGCAACAAATGATGATGCCCAAATAGATTCTTTTAGCTGCTGTTGCGGCTAATCCGCACATCAGTAGCAGACAAATTGCGCGAGAATTGGGAATCTGAAAAACTTCGGTGTTGAGAATGCTACATCAACATCGATTGCACCCGTACCATATTTCTATGCACCAGGAATTGCATGGCGACGACTTTGAACGTCGTGTACAGTTCTGCCACTGGTGATAACAGAAATTACGGGACGATGAGAGATTTTTTGCAGGCGTGCTATTTAGCGACGAAGTGTCATTCACCAACAGCGGTAACGTAAACCGTCATAATATGGACTATTTGGCAACGGGAAATGGCTCTGAGCACTTTGGGACTCAACTGCTGAGGTCATAAGTCCCCTAGAACTTAGAACTACTTAAACCTAACTAACCTAAGGACAACACACACATCCATGCTCGAGGCAGGATTCGAACCTGCGACCGTAGCAGTCGCGCGGTTCCGGACTGTAGCGCCAGAACCGCTCGGCCACCAGCGGCCGGCAACGGAAAATCCACGATGGCTGCGACAAGTGGAACATCAGCGACCTTGGCGGGTTAATGTATGGTGCGGAATTATAGCAGGAAGGATAAATGACCCCAATTTTATCGACGACAATGTAAATGGTGCGATGTGTGCTGATTTCCTACGTAATGTTCTACCGATGTTACTACAAGATGTTTCACTGCATGGCAGAATGGTGATGTACTTCCAACTTGATGTTCTGTGCCTTCACCATTACATCTCTCAAGGAAACTTATTTTTATAATGCGTTTTCACTCGTGGTTCAGTTAAACGTTGTTTAATGCTCCCTTGGAAATTCTCAAGCCATTGGTTTTTGGAGTTTCTGGAGCTTCAATCTGCAGTTCATAACCAATAAGTTATTGTCAGAGTCTATACCTGCCCGAGAAAATTTTGCACAGCTTAAAATCTGGTTAGTAAATCTCTTTACCAGTATGTAATCTACTTGTAGCCCCCTTGGTGCCTGCAGGTCTGTTTGCTCAACTGGAGTGTTATGATTATTGGTTAGTAGGGCGAATTAACCAGTAACGCCACAACGGGAGGTGCCTGCTAATGCGGAGTTTCACAGTCAGACTCTTCCATGCAGACGACAATGAATGGGTGATGCAACTCTCTGAAACTTCTGCTGTCCGCCTCCCTTTCACAAATTGCTGTCTGCTGCAATATACGACCAGCACAAACTACGCACATGTGTGATGTAGCTGTTCGTTACCGTCATCCAGGTGACACGCACCAGTTAACGATAAACGGGCTTCCGCGTGCCCGCATAAATGGGTCGAATACGGAGGGAGGGGCGCTGCGGCCGCCGGGCGACGATTTGCGGCCTGGAAGCGAACTCAGCTGTTGCACAGGTAAAGTGCGCGTCATTTATGTTGGCGGCCGAGTTTAGGTTCGTTCTGCGCATCTGACGTCACAAAACACAGTCAGCCAATGAACAGAGAATGACGTTGCCAGATCTCGACTGCATTGCAGAGCATGGACGAGTGTCTTCAGTTTTACAAACGTTCAGTCATAAATAAAGTAATAGAACAAAAGCAATGTCTTGATAGCAGACTTTCTTTTATAGAAAGTTTGTAAAAAGCATTCTTTATACCAATTGCTTCATATTCTATTAATTAATTAAACCAAACAAGGTGTTTGTATCAATCTCACGAACCGCTTTTTCGCAATAAAGAACAGCGGTAATTGTTTATTTCCTATTGTACTTCGACGAAACATGAGTAATTCAGTCATACCAACAGTGTTTGTCAATATTTTGCGTGACTTGTTAGAGTCCTATTGGCGCTCTCTAGTCAGACGAGCTGCGTTAGCATAACGGTTAATGTGTTGGGCTTCTACGCGAAGGGTTATGAGTTCAAATCTAGTGCAGTGCTTAATATTTTCGTTATTTAAAAACAATAACGAAGTGCCTTACTTCACGAATTATATTCGTTTGAATGTAAGTTTTTGAAATTTCTAGTCCTTTGTCTCTTCATTAACCCTTTCGCTGCTGCAGACACGTACTCCCCGCATTCCACGCTGTGCGCGATTTTGTCATCACTGCACTGCTCGCCTGTGCAGACACATGGTGTTCCCACTGCTTTGACACACTTATCAATCGATTTCACAAAAACTATTTGGCCCAAAAATTTGATTTCTACACGTCTTCTTGTCTGATACCTTCCCCCCCATAAATGAGTTAATTTTGTTTCGATGTTCAACGCAGTTATTATGCAGCATTAAATGTAGTAAACCACTGCACGAAATTTTGAAGAGTTTGCAGAGGTAGAAGTCCACAGCGTATACTTTCCGTATGGTTGATTTTAGTTGCCACAATGTTGAGAATGAAATGTGCGCAAGATACCTAAATTTCATATAAAATTTACTGTATAACAATATCTCATTTAATTTAAGTACCACAAAGGTGTCGTATGTAATATTGAGAAACATTCCGTCTTTCGCGACTGTAATAAAAGTTTTATTTACACCGGACGCGTTTGGCTTTATTTTAAAGCACATCAATCAATGAAAGGTATGGCACATACACAATGGTACTCATGTTATCTTTCTTGGTTTTGTTCCACAGTCGCAGTTTTACCAATGGTACTGAAATATATTCCTCTTCTGCAACTGTAATCAGCGACTTATTTAGACCAGACGCATTCCTCTCTTTTGAAGCATCTTCAGTGGACAGTATTTTGTCTCCTCCATTGCCAAGTCACCTTTCGTAGTTTTGTGCTGCGGTAACACAATATTCAACGTTTGTGTTGGCTGATCAGTGTTTTAGCAAATAAATGATGTTTGTGTGTGCCACACACAAAAATTATATTTGACATAGCTCAGAGCACTTCACTGATAGACGGTATATTCAAGTCCTAATGTTTTTGTAAGTCCACAGTTTTGTTTAATGTATTCTGTCAACTTCCTTTTGATTGATTGAAGTGCTTTAAAATAAAGCCAAACGTGCTCAGTGTAAATAAAACTTTTGTTACAGTCACAAAAGACGGAATATTTCTCAATATTACTTATGACACCTATGTGGTACTTAAATGAGATATTGTTATACAGTAAATTTTATATGAAATTTAGGTATCTTGTGCACATTTCATTCTCAACATTGTGGCAACTAAAATCGACCATACGGAAAGTATACTCTATGGACTTTTACCTCTGCAAACTCTTCAAAATTTCGTGGAATGGTTTACTATATTTAATGCTCCATAATAACTGCGCTGAACATCGAAACAAAATTATCTCATTTATGGGGGGAAGGTATCAGTCAAGAAGACATGTAAAAATCAAATTTTTGGGCCAAATAGTTTTTGTGGAATCGAATGATAAGAGTGTCAATGCAGTCGGAATACGATATGTCTGCACAGGCGAGCTGTGCAGTGACAAAATCGCGCACAGCGCGGAATGCAGGGAGCACATCTTTGTAACTGCGAAAGGGTTAATGCGGCCGTGGTGGCTTTACTTCATGAAATGCGCGCTCCCCCCTAAACGTAAGCTTGCGAACTATGCCGTACTATGGCGCTGCTTCTATTGGCGCGTGCGTCGTGTGCAATTGGCAACGCAGCAATCTCCCGCGTCTGGGCGGGCATGCGCGAGCCGCCAAGATAAAAGAATTGAACTATAACGTCCGCAGCGCATGCGCCGTGCGCGAGTTTGGACAGCGTGCTCCGGCGCTAACGGTCGACTGCGCAGCTGCGGTCGTTTACCCTGGACCCTGCGGGATGTATCGGCAGCGGAGGAGCCGATTATCCCCTCAGGAATTAACTCGGCCTGCCCTGATTACTGGGGGAGGTGGTAGTTAATCAAGGGGCGAGAACAAAAAGCGGGCTCCGCACCTCGCCTCTCCCGTGGATTCCCCCGAAATTCAAGGTCCCTCCGAAACTACTGTGCTTGCAGTCTATCTTACCCAATTTGACTGTCTCTCTTCTTTTGCAGTCGACCTGCATTTCATTTCTGAGACGTGTTGAGGGATGGCAACTAACCTCCGATTTTCGATGCCCCAAGATCTTAGTATGCTGATTACGATTGTGCTGCAACACGTGATAGTGCTGTGATGATTATTTAAGATTGAAATTCAAATTCCGAGGAATCACAGTAAATTTCAATGATGAACAATAAATTTTATTCTGGGTTCAAATGGTTCAAATGGCTCTGAGCACTATGGGACTCAACTGCTGAGGTCATTAGTCCCCTAGAACTTAGAACGAGTTAAACCTAACTAACCTAAGGACATCACAAACATCCATGCCCGAGGCAGGATTCGAACCTGCGACCGTAGCGGTCTTGCGGTTCCAGACTGCAGCACCTTTAACCGCACGGCCACTTCGGCCGGCTTTATTCTGGGTTTGTGAGTGCATTGTCGACATATGAAACTATCACACTGTGCACAGTGACCTTCTTCAGCGTGATTTCGTTTACTGCTGAGTGAGGAAACTTTGTTTCTTAAGCCTACTTTACACAACGACATTGGGTTGCGCCACTCGTTGCGTGGAATGAGTTGCACGCAAGTGGTATCATATATGACTGTAGACACGGAGACACCTGTATACACTTCAGTTTCGTCGTTTTGTGGGTCCCTGAGTCGTGTCTGAAATGAAAGTTTTGGCAGCTGCAATTCGCACAAGTTGTGATGGAGTTAAAACTTGTTGCGTGGAATCGCTACGTAAGGAAAAAAAAAATAAGAAACGTGTTTCGTTTCGTGACTGGATGAAGAAAAGACGTCAGCTCGGTTGCTCAGCATCCTTGCTGAAATAATTTACAACGGAAGATCCAAGTGGTTCTTTTAATTATCTTCGAATGTCACCAGAACTGTTCATGTTTCTTCTAAATAGAGTTAATTATGTGATAAGGATAATAGGTACTGTGAAGCATGAAGAACTGTCGCCTGAACTGAAATTGCATATCATGTTGCCTGCATTACAATCAAGAACACTCGGCATGCTATAAGATACGGTTTTAGTTGGTGATGACGCTATTCCATGAACACCAATAATTATTAACATTGACTGTAATAATTATTAACATTATCAACAATAATTATTCGAAGCAGGCCGCATTAAGAAGAGAATGGTTTGCAAACTCCTCTCTTGAAGATAGGTCTGTCCAGTGGCAATATTTCAAAATTCTAACATATGTGAATGGGAGCACTGCGGCGACGTTTTAAATAGATGAATATTGAATAAAGAATGCAACTTCTTGAATTTGTATAGCCTTCCCTCCTGCCAACAGTATTTCTTAGCAAAGAGTTGGCCAACTCGAACGATGGGATTTTAGTCTCGTAGACGAGAGCATTGTCACAGCTAGAATTACACTTGGTTCTATTTTTCTTAATTCAGTTGTATATGTGCTCCTAATAAATTTTGCCCTGCAGCTCAGGTATTAAGTTGGAACACGCAGAAAGTATTTAGTTTCACTAACGAGTTGCGCAAACGCACGACGCGCATGCGCAGTGGCTCGTAGCGCAGTTGCCTGCAACCTAAAGTGCGCGTCATATATCTTGGCGGCCGAGTTTAGGTTCGTTCTGCGCATCTGACGTCACAAAACACAGTCAGCCAATGAACAGAGAACGACTTTGCCAGATCTCGACTGCAGTGCAGAGCACGGACGAGTGTCTTCAGTTTTAGAAACGTTGAGTCATAAATAAAGTAATAGTACAAAAGCCATGTCTTGATAGCAGACTTTCTTTTATAGAAAGTTTGTAAAAACTGTTCTTTATACCAATTGCTTCATATTATATTAATTAATTAAACCAAACAAGCAATAAGACTCCTAATTCAGGCGATAACAAGGGAAGGCGTTTGTATCAATCTCACGAACCGCTTTTTCGCAATAAAGAACAGCGGTAATTGTTTATTTCCTATTGTACTTCGACGAAGCATGAGTAATTCATAGTCATACCAATAGTGTTTGTCAGTATGTTGCTTGATATATTAGAATCCTTAATGAGCACTGTTGCCAGACGAGCTGCGTTAGTGTAACGGTTAAAGTGCTGAGCTGCCAAGCGAAACGTTATGAGTTCAAACCTTGTACGGTGCGTGTATTTTTCTTTATTTAAAAACAATATCGAAGTGTCTTACTTCAAGAATTTTATTCGTTTGAATGGAGTTTTTTGAAATTTCTAGTGCTTTGTCTCTTCATTAACCCTTTCGCTGCTGCAGACACGTGCTCCCCGCATTCCGCGCTGTGCGCGATTTTGTCATCACTGCACTGCTCGCCTGTGCAGACACATGGTGTACCCACTGCTTTGACAAACTTATCATTCGATTTCACAAAAACTATTTGGCCCAAATTTTTGATTTATACCTATCTTCTTGACTGATACGTTCCCCCCATAAATGACTACATTTTGTTTCGATGTTCAACGCAGTTATTGTGCAGCATTAAATGTAGTAAACCATTGCACGAGATTTTGAAGAGTTTGCAGAGGTAAAAGTCCATAGCGTATACTTTCCGTATGGTCGATTTTAGTTGCCACAATGTTGAGAATGAAATGTGGACAAGATACCTAAATTTCATATAAAATTTACTGTATAACAATATCTCATTTAATTTAAGTATCACATAGGTGTCGTATGTAATATTGAGAAATATTCCATCTTTCGCGACTGTAATAAAAGTTTTATTTACACCAGGCGCTTTTGGCTTTATTTTAAAGCACTTCAATCAACGAAAGGTATGGTACATACACAATGGTACTCATGTTCTCTTTCTTGTTTTTGTTCCACAGTCGCAGTTTTACCTATGGTATTGAAATATATCCCTCTTCTGCAACTGTAATAAGCGACTTATTTAGACCAGACGCGTTTCTCTCTTTTGAAGCATCTTCAGTGGACAGTATTTTGTCTCCTCCATTACCAAGTCACCTTTCGTAGTTTTGTGCTGCGGTAACACAATATTCAACGTTTGTGTCGGCTGATCAGTGTTTTAGCAAATAAATGCTGTTTGTGTGTGCCACACACAAAAATTATATTTGACATAGCTCAGAGCACTTCACTGATAGACGGTATATTCAAGTCCTAATGTTTCTGTAAGTCCACAGTTTTGTTTGATGTATTTTGTCTACTTCCTTTTGATTGATTGAAGTGCTTTAAAATAAAGCCAAACGTGCCCAGTGTAAGTAAAACTTTTGTTACAGTCGCGAAAGGTGGAATATTTCTCAATATTACATACAACACTTATGTGGTACTTAAATTAAATGAAATATATAGGTATCTTGTCCACATTTCATTCTCAACATTGTGGCAACTAAAATCGACCATCTGGAAAGTATACTCTATGGACTTTTACTTCTGCAAACTCTTCAAAATTTCGTGCAATGGTTTACTACATTTAATGCTGCAGAATAACTGCGTTGAACATCGAAACAAAATTAAGTCATTTATGGGGGGAACGTATCAGTCAAGAAGATAGGTAAAAATCTAATTTTTGAGCCAAATAGTTTTTGTGGAATCGAATGATACAGAGTGTCAAAGCAGTCGGAGCACAATGTGTCTGCACGGGTGAGCAGTGCAGTGACAAAATCGCCCACAGCGCGGAATGCAGGGAGCTCGTCTTTGTAGCAGCGAAAGGGTTAATGCGGCCGTGGTGGCTTTACTTCATAAACTGCGCGCTCCCCCCTAAACGTAAGTTTGCGAACTATGCTATACTATGGCACTGCTTCTATTGGCGCGTGTGTCGTGTGCAACTGGCAACGCAGCAATCTCCCGCGTCTGGGCGGGCATGCGCGAGCCGCCAAGATAAAAGAATTGAACTATAGTGTCGTTGTGTAAACTAGGCTTTACATACCTGCAGACGTGGATGTTACCTAATTTTGATAGGCTGTTAAGAACGAAGAGAAGGGATGTCAGAGGTTCTTTATTGGTGTTTTTATTATTTCTCTTCATTGATGGAAACCCGACGTTTTGATTGGTGTTTGCATTACTGCTTGTGATTGGTGGAAATTTGCGGATGGAAAACCAGGCGGCAGTTGTGACTTGTCGTTGTTTTCTTGCTTTCTAGAGCCGGCTGAGGTGCACCAGTACTCGACAGAGCCTGTCAGAAAAATGTATACGTACTTTAAGGAACGAAAAGTATTACTTACGTGTTTATTTTACATTTATTAATTGATCACACATGCTATACTCCCTTCAGTTTAGCACACGGTTACTTTAAATGTTGAAAGTGTTCACCGTTGGCGGCTGTACGCATAACAGAAGGACGAGCGGACGCCGCAACTACGTTAGTCAATGTTACAGTGGATATAGCTGCACGTGTCGCTGTAATCTCGTGGCAAAGTTCCTCCAGCGTGCGTGGCTTACGTCGATACATGTTATCTTTCAGTTTCCCACAAGTTAAAGTCCATAGGTGTTAGATCTGGCGACCGTGGAGGCAACTCAATGGGCCCTCTTCGTTCAATCGAATGCCCTGGAAAACTGTCATTCAGGAAAGCTCGTACAGCTAGGTGTAGTGTGGCGCTACGTCCTGTTGATAGAAGACATGTACATATGCATCTACATCATACTTTGCAAGCCACCTAATGGTGTGTGGTGGAGGGTACTTTCGGTACCACTATCTGATCCCTCCAACCCTGTTCGACTCGCGAATAATGCGTGGAAAGAATGATTGTCGGTAAGCCTCTGTATTGGCTCTACTTTCTCGAATTTTCTCTTCGTGGTCAATACGGGAGCCGTATGTGGTGTGAAGTAATATGTTGTCTGACTCCTCCTGAAAAGTGCTGCCCCAAATTTCACTAGTAAATCTCTCCGTGATGCACAACATCTCTCTTGTAACATCTGCCAGTGGAGTTTGCTTAACATCTCCGCAACGCTCTCTCGCCAGCTAAACGATCCCGTGACCAAATGCGCCGCTCTTCTTTGGATATTCTCTATCTCCTCTATGAGTCCTACCTGATACGGACTCCAGATAGATGAACAATACTCAAGAACCGGGCGAACAAGCGCCTTATAAGACACTTCCTTCGTGGGTGAGTTACATTTCCTTAAGATTCTTCCGACGAATCTGAGTCTTGTGTCTGCTTTTCTCACTGTCTGTTTTATATGGTCATTCCATTTAAGATCTCTCTGGATAGCTACTCATAGGTATTTTACGGCAGACCTCTGCATCAGCTGCATGAAGCGCACTTAAATCTGGCAAAATTGATGTGTGTAACATTTCCAGGTACACTTCTCCGGTGACAGTAGCACCAAAGAAAAATGGTCCTACTAAACCCCTAGATGGCAGTCCACACCACAACCACAACCCCTGATATATTGACCGCTTTATTCACATAGATATGCGGATTTTCCGGTGCCCAGTACACACTGTTAAGCCGATTCATGGTCCCATTAGTTTAAATTGTGCCTCATCACTCCACACTACCTTCGTTTCAAATTGTTCGTCATCACTTACCAGTTTAATAAGCCACACCTGCAAAATATTAACACGAATTCTTTACAGACGAATGGAAAAACTAGTAGAGGCCGACCTCGGGGAAGATCAGTTTGGATTCCGTAGAAATACTGGAACACGTGAGGCAATACTGACCTTACGACTTATCTTAGAAGAAAGATTAAGGAAAGGCAAACCTACGTTTCTAGCATTTGTAGACTTAGAGAAAGCTTTTGACAATGTTGACTGGAATACTCTCTTTCAAATTCTAAAGGTGGCAGGGGTAAAATACAGGGAGCGAAAGGCTATTTACAATTTGTACAGAAACCAGATGGCAGTTATAAGAGTCGAGGGGCATGAAAGGGAAGCTGTGGTTGGGAAAGGAGTGAGACAGGGTTGTAGCCTCTCCCCGATGTTATTCAATCTGTATATTGAGCAAGCAGTAAAGGAAACAAAAGAAAAATTCGGAGTAGGTATTAAAATCCATGGAGAAGAAATAAAAACTTTGGGGTTCGCCGATGACATTGTAATTCTGTCAGAGACAGCAAAGGACTTGGAAGAGCAGTTGAATGGAATGGATAGCGTCTTGAAAGGAGGATATAAGATGAACATGAACAAAAGCAAAACGAGGACAATGGAATGTAGTCGAGTTAACTCGGGTGATGCTGAGGGAATTAGATCAGGAAATGAGAACTTAAAGTAGTAAAGGAGTTTTGCTATTTGGGGAGCAAAATAACCGATGATGGTCGAAGTAGAGAGGATATAAAATGTAGACTGGCAATGGAAAGGAAAGCGTTTCTGAAGAAGAGAAATTTGTTAACATCGAGTATAGATTTAAGTGTCAGGAAGTCATTTCTGAAAGTATTTGTATGGAGTGTAGCCATGTATGGAAGTGAAACATGGACGGTAAATAGTTTGGACAAGAAGAGAATAGAAGCTTTCGAAATGTGGTGCTACAGAAGAATGCTGAAGATTAGATGGGTAGATCACATAACTAATAAGGAGGTATTGAATAGAATTGGGCAGAAGAGGAGCTTGTGGCACAACTTGACTAGAAGAAGGGATCGGATAGTAGGACATGTTCTGAGACATCAAGGGATCACCAGTTTAGTATTGGAGGGCAGCGTGGAGGGTAAAAAATGTAGAGGGAGACCAATAGATGAAAACACTGAGAAGATTCAGAAGGATGTAGGTTGCAGTAGGTACTGGGAGATGAAGAAGCTTGCATAGGGTAGAGTAGCATGGAGAGCTGCATCAAACCACAACAACAACAACAACTTACCATTTGCTGACACCATTAGCAAAATTGCATACGGTGATCAGGAACGTCATCATTAATCGCGTGCTGTAATCATGGAACGTAAACTACCCACTTTGCAGCTTTCAGAATTCTTAGTACACTTGTACTGCTAACGCCACCTCATGGCCGGCCGGTGTGACCGAGCGGTTCTAGGCGCTTCAGTCTGGCAACGCGCGACCGCTACGGTCGTAGGTTCGAATCCTACCCTGGGCATGGATGTGTGTGATGTCCTTAAGTTAGTTTGCTTTAGGTAGTTCTAAAAGTTAAGTCCCAAGTGCTCAGAGGCATTTGAACCATTTTTGAACCCACTTCACGTGCACATTGCGTAGCACAGTTTTGCGGAGAATCAACAAACATTTCCTACACGAGAGCCGACGAAGGAGGACTTGTAGCTGTACGCTGTTTTCCTGATCTTCCTTTATGAATATCGCAAATCGTTCCATGCAATTCAAACTTGTCAATGATGCGTGTAGTTGTTAGGTGGGTTAGCGGTCCTGTGTTTCAAACTCCCGCCTCCACTGACGTTGCACTTCAGCGGCATTATCAAACTTGAAAAACTACTTCACAATACATTTTCGTTGCTCGAATGTCAGGAGTGCTCCAGCCATCTTGTTTTCTCAACACCGAGATAAAAGTACTAATTTCTGTTGAGACAACACACCCGTAAATCAAATCGAACGTCAATATCGATATCTTGACAGAGCCTGACAAAGAGTATATACATTTTTCTGGCGGACTCCGTATTTACGTGCGGTCGCTGCGGTCTCCAGCGCGCCCGTGTGTTGCTTCACGTGAGCTGCACACGAAAGATATATCCGACTAAGACAACATACCACGTCAGCGCTGGTAGAACACCAGGATGAGCGTTGCAGACAGATTGATTTTGGTGAACTCGCTTACTGGTGAAATAACCTCTTACTTTCAGAAGAAAGATTAGAGAGGCAATAGAAATAGCCAAGCGATCAGCCAATAGAACAGAGCACGCGGGAACGGACTTCCGACGTCTTGGCTGCCAACAATAACAGCGTTACGGGACGAAACCTCACGAGAAGCCACACACACAGATGCGCGGGAGATGGCAGCGGCCGCAACTACATAGAGTACTGGCGCACCTCAGGCGGCGCTAGGAAGCAGAAAAACTACGCCACGTCACAACTGCTGCCTGGCTTTACACTCGCCGACTTCCACCAACAACAAGCAGTAATTTAAGCACCAGTCAAAACGTCGGGTTTCCACCAATGAAAAGAAATAATAAAAACACCAATAAAGAATTTCTAACATTCCTTCCCTTCATCCTTAACAGTCCATAAGAATTACATAACAGCCTCATCTGCAGGTATCTAGGAAACAAGAGGAACCGCCTCAGGAGACATTGGCAGCGTGCCAGGTTCCAGCACTTCAAACAGCACGAGAACAGGCTCCAGGAAATAATCTGGGACAAAATCTAAACATTTAAAACACAACAGTGGAACCAGAAACTCGAAGGGCTGGACACCACGCGACCCGGCATGTGGCAGCTGGCCCGTCACTTCAACAGGGAGAAACAGTACACACCCACGATACAAGGGCGCGACGGGCCGACATATTCGGCGGAAGAAAAAGCGGAACTGATGGTCCCCATACTTGCAGCGTCATTCACACCGAACCCGGATCCCTCAGACCCAGCGTTCACACTTACGACCGACCAGGCGGTTACACGCCCACCCATCGCTCAACGACATCCGACAAGCTAGCACAGCTGAAGTCAAATGGGCCATCATGCATAACACAGCTAGGAAGGCCCTTGGTCACGATGACATTGAAAACCGTGTCCTCCAGGAGTTCACGGATAAAGCAGTAGAATACCTTACACACATCCCGAATTTCATCCTTAAACACCAACACTTCCCCACCTTTTGTAAGACGGACAAGGTCCCGATGTTCAGGAATCCGGGGAAAGACCACTCCCTCCGACAAAATTAGCGACCCATCAGTCTGCTGAGCGCGCTCAGCAAGATCGTTGAGAAGGTAATACTAAAGCGACTCACTAGGCAATGCATTACAAACGACACCCTGAGGCCGGAGCTATTCGGCTTCAGGGATCACCTCTCGACAACACAACAACTCCTCCGCGTCGTTGAATACAAAACACACGGATACAACACAAACAGTGCAACTGAGGCTGTGTTCCTGGACCTAGAAAAGGCCTTCGACATCTGTGGCACAACGGCCTCATCAGCGAGGCAGGGTTACCTGACGGGCTGGTCCGCATCATACACTCATATCTCACGGACAGGAATTTCAACACCTACGTATAAGGCAAACAACCAACACGACATGGTATTCAGGCTGCAGTACCCCAGGGAAGCATCCTAGGGCCCATACTGTTTAACCTCTACATTAATGGTCTTCCAGCTGCACGCAACATGATGGTGGCAATCTACGCGGATGACACTGCCATCCTCACGCTAGACTGGAAACCGTCTAACATTAACTCACGACTACAGACTGCACTCAGAGCGGCACAACCTTGGTTGGTGAAATGGCGTGTTAGAGTAAACGTCGACAAGTGCGAAGCAGTTCTGATCACTAGAAGACCGAAACTACTGCGCAAACATCAACACTGCAACCCAGTAACACTATATGCACGCCCAATACGTTTCCGTGAGAAGTTCAGATACCTCAGTGTCTCGCTGGACCGGAAACTACTCGTGGTGGGGGGGAATCACATTCAACATATGACCAACAAAGCAAACGTGAGGCTCAAACAACTCTTAGACCTCTGATGACGTACGCTGCTCCCGTCTGGGGATACACTGCACCCACACGCCTGCGCCGTCTGCAACTCATACAGAACAAAGTACTCAGAATCATAAGGAATGCTCCGCGTTACACACGCACCGCGGATCTTCACGAGGAATATCGGCTAGATACCCTCTTGCACGGATTCCAAAAACTCTCCACACGATTTTACAGAAACACGAGAAACTCGCATAACCCGTTTATTCTTTCTCTGGGGAACTGCGACCACAACCATAGATAGAAACATAATATTCCAAAGACACTATTAGCAAGGAACTAAACATCAATGGTTCATAGCACGCTAACACAACAGTACTGGCGAGGCCCTGCAACACAATTATTACTGGCAACCCCAGATCTTCGACCCGTCGAAAACCAGGCAATCGCAGGGGTGCAGTACTGTACACAACACGCCAACCAGCCACACACACCCCCTACACAGTGAGCTGGTCTGTGGCCGATCGCCCACTAATGTATGACGACATCGGACCTCTGACTGTTACAAGTACGCAGCTGCTGCAGCAGGCCCAAGAGAATTCACAGGAGCCCAGCTGCAGCGCCCGGACTGACCCATTTACAACGAGCACTCGCAGCGACTAAGATAACGATGCACGATATCTCGCACTAACATAACCACACCTTGCATGCTCTGTCGCAGCTAGTAAGCTTTTTTTTTGGCGCTTGCCTTGACACATTCTTCCCTCTGCCCTTACAAACCGCTACCCTTCGATCGCTTTCGTTCACTTTGTGTCTCCTAATGGACCATGTCAATGAGTTATCCTACCCAGACGCATGGACAACATCACAGCCCGCATCCTGTGACTCATGATTCGAAAACTAACATGTTAAACGGAGATGACAATAGAACTTTTGGTTTGGTCAACACGTCGGTGTGGGCGTGGAGGGGCCCCGTCCTATAAAAAAATTCAGAAGTAAAGAAAAACACCCTGAATAAGGTCACTTACAACAGCTACCGAAACGTCGGTAGGTTTACATACTGATAATGCGGTGACAAACCCAGAAAAAAAAAAATTATTGACTGTGACAATGGCCGCAGAAGCCTACGTTTTCATTAAATGATGAATTTAATTTGGAGTATATAAAACTGACGCTATTCTTATTCTATTAAAACTTACCTAAACGCAATTAGCTTATTTCTAGAAAAACGTTCTTAACTTTACCATGAATTAATGCCCTCAGACTGAGCCGAGCTGCTTGATGTGCGCACCTGATTTAGTCTGTACACCTACCCTGTTGTCATAGCCTGTTACAGAGGCAAACTGCCTTATGGACTGAAACAGAGAACATTCACTTATCTGCGTGTGCGGAATATGGAAAATCTAGCGTAAATTAAAGTAGCCGCTTGATGTGTTGCAGAACGAGCAGATTGTGACCTCGGGAACGACAGGGCGGGAAGTGCGTAAAAATATGTTAGAGGAGAACAAGAACATTACCATAAATTTTTATTGAATTTAACTATTAGGATGAAGAATAACAAAGATAATGGACTTCAAATTACAGGCGTGGGAAATAACTCAAGGGTCATGAACGGTGGGTCGCGTGGGGTAGCCGTGCGCTATAGGGCGTATTGTCACGGTCTGCGCGGCTCCCCCTGTCGGATTTTCGAGTCCTCCCTCGGGCATGTGTGTGTGTGTGTGTGTCGTAAATTAGTTTAAATTAGATTAAGTAGTGTGTAAGCTTAGGGATCGATGACCTCAGCAGTTTGGTGCCATATGTCCTAACCACAAATTTCCAGTTTCCATGAAGGGAGATCATGTGTTACTGAGGAACAATCTGCACTAGTTTATACAGTAATTGTAATCGCAGAACCACCGAGAAACCGCACGGAGAGAAAGGGATCAGAGAGAGGGATGGATAATCACGAGGAACGGGTACACACACAAAATTACCAGTCGGCCATTAAACAAGTTACGACAAAATTGCAGGACATGTGATCAACAATTTATTACAACCTCCCTGTTATAATTCGGCCAAACCGTGTGTCCAGTTTCACTCAATAATTAGCACGAGGAACAAGGACGACTATGGAATATACCAGTCCCACGCAACGTACAACACTTCTGCAGTACAGCGGCTACCGCAAGAAAACGAAGAATTCATACCCTCCTGCGAAACTAGAAACAGGCTGAAGGCATAATAATAACGGAAGTTTTCATTACCAACTTCAGCGTGGATAGGAAGACCCATCTGAGACCGATCATATCTCTCCAGCGGCTACCATAAGAGTGACCTTTCACACAAAGCCTAACGTCACATTTCCGGCTTACGGATAAAGCGAAGTGGGAGGTCACGTGTCCTAGCCTTACAGAGATCGATTGCGACAGAACCAAGTATGTGTCTCATCTCTTCATGTTGGCAGGTTAACATTTCTTCTAGACGATGATAGTAGCTTGAGAACGCATTGTCCTATTTCACATCAAGGAATGAGTGTGTTGAATGGCGTAATGTGAATAAAAAGAAATATTTATTATAGGTACCCAACTTTAATCAGTTCAAATGGCTCTGAGCATTATGGGACTCAACATCTGTGGTCATAAGTCCCCTAGAACTTAGAACTACTTAAACCTAACTAACCTAAGGACATCACACACATCCATGCCCGAGGCAGGATTCGAACCTGCGACCGTAGCGGTCACGCGGTTCCAGACTGAAGCGCCTTTAACCGCACGGCCACACCGGCCGGCCTTTAATCAGTCAATTAGGCATCATAGCGGTACGTGTTCGCGAAAACCAGTAAACTTCCAACGCTGTCCGTTACCTCGACAGGTATCCGATATAGTTGGAAATTAATGTAATTACAACTAACAATGAAAACCGGCGTTGTCAGTTTGCAGATGTTTGTGACGTACCTACCTCCAGTTGCTGCTATAAATTTCTGCCAATTCAGTGGGTTTTAATTGCGTGACCGATTTTATTAAACGTTGCCTCCGTTGGTGTCTAGGATATGGTCACACACCAGTCGCGTGAGCCTGTAAATAATTACGTTTTCTTCTTAATAATTGCTATCTGAAGCAGGATTGTGGCCAGAAGAGTCGAACAGTACTGTTCCAAACACTAACTAGTGAACTTTTAGAACTGAAACTGCTAATTAAACCTATAAAACTGTGAGAACAACACAAGGAGACATAGATCCCTGGCGATTACGGAAGTGCTAACTGCAGCACACCCTGTAACTGTTCAGTACTGTCGGCCGGGGTGGCCGATCGGTTCTAGGAGCTACAGTCTGGAACCGCGTGACCGCTACGATCGCAGGTTCGAATCCTACCTCGGTCATGGATGTGTGTGATGTCCTTAGGTTAGTTAGGTTTAAGTAGTTCTAAGCTCTAGGGGGCTGATGACCTCAGACGTTGTCCCATAGTGCTCAGAGCCATTTGAACCACTTTGTTCAGTACTAAAGTTGTGGCTAACGGTCAAAAAGTTTTACAAGCCCAGCCGGTCTGCTTAAAAATTAATATTCACCAGGAAATCTGTCGAAATATTTTGCAACTCCAAACTTGTAGCTCTTCAGCATTAGGGCCCACGAAGAAAATGTCACAAGTTTTTTAAGTTTTCTCAACTCCTCAGTGAAATATTACAGGTCGACGTAACTAACGACGGAAATATTTATGTAGAGACACAAATGAATTACAGAAAATGGCTGCGAGTGGGAAGTGATTTAAATCAATGGGGGAAGTTGAAAATTCGTGTTCAACTGGGATTCGAACCTGTGTCTCCAGCTATCTAGGCAGATGCTCTGACCACTAAGCCATTTTTTCTTTTTTTTACGAATTTTGCTGACAATTTACTAGCCATAAAGCTCTCTTGACGAAAAGAATGTTTCCGTTATATTGGACAAATTTGCTGTAACAAAATACTACTTCACGAACTCGCAGTGATCTCAAAAATCTGCCCATATCTCCCGCCGATACTCTCAGGACCCTCTTTTCTTGTTCATTCTGTAGTGAGTAAGCTGTAGCAGCTCTTCCCACAGTCATAACAAAACAAATCATATTTTGCATAGCTCCTTGATGACTGTTGTTTTCCATTTAACACGCCGTGTGGAGTGTAAACTTGATATTCTCTTGACAACAGTAAAAGTCTACTTAAGTCACACAGTCTTTATTGTACTCGTGACTAACGCTTACTCGGCCGTTGTGAGCTTGTGAAGAAGTTTCTGTGCTATGGGTGCCGCGGGAAGCAAATTGTGTGATCAGAATGAGATTTTCACTGTGCAGCGGAGTGTACGCTGATGTGAAACTTCCTGCCAGATTGAAACTGTGTGCCCGACCGGGACTCGAACTCGGGACTTTTGCCTTTCGCGGGCAAGTGCTCTACCATCTGAGCCACCGAAGCACGACAGCTTTACTTCTGCCAGTATCTCGTCTCCGTGTTCGAGTCTCGGTCGGGCACACAGTTTTAATCTGCCAGGAAGTTTCAAATTGTGTGATATTTTCACAACGCCTGCATATTGTCGTGTTCTGCGCCGCACAGAATGGGAAAGAAGTACGCGCAGGGGTAACCTTCGGTTGTGCAACTCACTGAGTCTGCCGACCAAGCAAGGAAGCCCCGAGAAGACGAGTCGCGGCCTGTCCCCCCTTTGTACGTCAAGTGCAGAGGCGGGTGGACAGCGCTGTTCCACATTACGACGACCTGCGCCAAGAACGAGGTGCTCTACGAGTCTGTCGATACAGACTCGCTGATCTGCGTTCGGGCCGCAAATGTGGCTGACCACAGGGCGGTCAAGGTCGCAGTGGCCGACCACATTGTCGACGCGCCGCCAGCGCGTGAGAAGGCACCTTCCGCTGGAAGGAAGAAGACGACCAAGGCACTCCTCAGGGGGTTACATTGGTGCTGTGAAGAGGCAGCGGGCCGTGAAGGGCTGCTACCAGCTGTTCCGACACTGACAATGTTGAGTGTTTATGGAAAAAGTTCAAGGCAATCGTAAAATGCGTTTTAGACAGGTACGTGCCGAGTAAAACTGTGAGGGACGGGAAAAACCCACCGTGGTACAACAACAAAGTTAGGAAACTACTGACAAAGCAAAGAGAGCTTGACTCCAAGTTTAAACGCAGCCAAAACCTCTCAGACAAACAGAAGCTAAGCGATGTCAAAGTTAGCGTAAGGAGGGCTATGCGAGAAGCGTTCAGTGAATTCGAAAGTAAAATTCTATGTACAGACTTGACAGAAAATCCTAGGAAGTTCTGGTCTTACGTTAAATCAGTAAGTGGCTCGAAACAGCATATCCAGACACTCCGGGATGATGATGGCATTGAAACAGAGGATGACACGCGTAAAGCTGAAATACTAAACACCTTTTTCCAAAGCTGTTTCACAGAGGAAGACCGCACTGCAGTTCCTTCTCTAAATCCTCGCACAAACGAAAAAATGGCTGACATCGAAATAAGTGTCCAAGGAATAGAAAAGCAACTGGAATCACTCAACAGAGGAAAGTCCACTGGACCTGACGGGATACCAATTCGATTCCACACAGAGTACGCGAAAGAACTTGCCCCCCTTCTAACAGCCGTGTACCGCAAGTCTCTAGAGGAACGGAGGGTTCCAAATGATTGGAAAAGAGCACAGGTAGTCCCAGTCTTCAAGAAGGGTCGTCGAGCAGATGCGCAAAACTATAGACCTATATCTCTGACGTCGATCTGTTGTAGAATTTTAGAACATGTTTTTTGCTCGAGTATCATGTCGTTTTTGGAAACCCAGAATCTACTATGTAGGAATCAACATGGATTCCGGAAACAGCGATCGTGTGAGACCCAACTCGCGTTATTTGTTCATGAGACCCAGAAGATATTAGATACAGGCTCCCAGGTAGATGCTATTTTTCTTGACTTCCGGAAGGCGTTCGATACAGTTCCGCACTGTCGCCTGATAAACAAAGTAAGAGCCTACGGAATATCAGACCAGCTGTGTGGCTGGATTGAAGATTTTTTAGCAAACAGAACACAGCATGTTGTTATCAATGGAGAGACGTCTACAGACGTTAAGGTAACCTCTGGCGTGCCACAGGGGAGTGTTATGGGACCATTGCTTTTCACAATATATATAAATGACCTAGTAGATAGTGTCGGAAGTTCCGTGCGGCTTTTCGCGGATGATGCTGTAGTATACAGAGAAGTTGCAGCATTAGAAAATTGTAGCGAAAAGCAGGAAGATCTGCAGCGGATAGGAACTTGGTGCAGGGAGTGGCAACTGTCCCTTAACATAGACAAATGTAATGTATTGCGAATACATAGAAAGAAGGATCCTTTATTGTATGATTATATGATAGCGGAACAAACACTGGTAGCAGTTACTTCTGTAAAATATCTGGGAGTATGCGTGCGGAACGTTTTGAAGTGGAATGATCATATAAAATTAATTGTTGGTAAGGCGGGTACCAGGTTGAGATTCATTGGGAGAGTGCTTAGAAAATGTAGTCCAGCAACAAAGGAGGTGGCTTACAAAACACTCGTTCGACCTATACTTGAGTATTGCTCATCAGTGTGGGATCCGTACCAGATCGGGTTGACGGAGGAGATAGAGAAGATCCAAAGAAGAGCGGCGCGTTTCGTCACAGTGTTATCTGGTAACCGTGATAGCGTTACGGAGATGTTTAATAAACTCAAGTGGCACACTCTGCAAGAGAGGCGCTCTGCATCGCGGTGTAGCTTGCTCGCCAGGTTTCGAGAGGGTGCGTTTCTGGATGAGGTATCGAGTATATTGCTTCCCCCTACTTATACCTCCCGAGGAGATCACGAATGTAAAATTAGAGAGATTAGAGCGCGCACGGAGGCTTTCAGACAGTCGTTCTTCCCGCGAACCATACGCGACTGGAACAGGAAAGGGAGGTAATGACAGTGGCACGTAAAGTGCCCTCCGCCACACACCGTTGGGTGGCTTGCGGAGTATGAATGTAGATGTAGATGTAGATGTTTGGTAATGCAACCGCAAGGTTGCACAACCGGACCAAGAAGAAGAGGGCGCCGCTCTATGCCGTGACCGTGGAAACAGCCGACGACGGGAGCGACATCTTCGACTTGCAGAAGTTGCTGGGCTTCCCGGTTACGACGGAAGCTCTCCCGACCGCCACGGACCCCCAGCCCCAGTGCTTCAGGTGCCAGGGCGAGGGCCATGTTGCGAAGTATTGCCGCAAAGCGGCGCGGTGCGTCAAGTGCTCCGGCGAGCACGACAGCCGTACCTGCGACCGCGGCAGCAACGCTCTGCCGACTTGCGTCCGGTGTGGCGGCCCGCACGTCGCCAGTTGGCGCGGTTGTGCAGCTTTCTCAAGCCTGGGGAAGTGGCAACAGAACGACTATTCACGTTGGTGCGTAGAATATATGAGTCTGGCGACATACCATCTGACTTTCGGAAAAGCATCATCCACACAATTCCGAAGACGGCAAGAGCTGACAAGTGCGAGAATTATCGCACAATCAGCTTAACAGGTCATGCATCGAAGCTGCTTACAAGAATAACATACAGAAGAATGGAAAAGAAAATTGAGAATGCGCTAGGTGACGATCAGTTTGGCTTTAGGAAAAGTAAAGGGACGAGAGAGGCAATTCTGACGTTACGGCTAATAATGGAAGCAAGGCTAAAGAAAAATCAAGACACTTTCATAGGATTTGTCGACCTGGAAAAAGCGTTCGACAATATAAAATGGTGCAAGCTATTCGAGATTCTGAAAAAAGTAGGGTTAAGCTATAGGGAGAGGCGGGTCATATACAATATGTACAACAACCAAGAGGGAATAATAAGAATGGACAATCGTTCTTGATTGTCCATTCTTATTATTCCCTCTTGGTTGTGCTCGTATTAAGAAGTGTGTAAGACAAGGCTGTAGCCTTTCGCCCCTACTCTTCAATCTGTACATCGAGGAAGCAATGATGGAAATAAAAGAAAGGTTCAGGAGTGGAATTAAAATACAAGGTGAAAGTATATCAATGATACGATTCGCTGATGACATTGCTATCCTGAGTGAAAGTGAAGAAGAATTAAATGATCTGTTGAACGGAATGAACAGTCTAATGAGTACACAGTATGGTTTGAGAGTAAATCGGAGAAAGACGAAGGTAATGAGAAGTAGTAGAAATGAGAACAGCGAGAAACTTAACATCAGGATTGATGGTCACGAAGTCAATGAAGTTAAGGAATTCTGCTACCTAGGCAGTAAAATAACCAATGACGGACGGAGCAAGGAGGACATCAAAAGCAGACTCGCTATGGCAAAAAAGGCATTTCTGGCCAAGAGAAGTCTACTAATATCAAATACCGGCCTTAATTTGAGGAAGAAATTTCTGAGGATGTGCGTCTGGAGTAAAGCATTGTATGGTAGTGAAACATGGACTGTGGGAAAACCGGAACAGAAGAGAATCGATGCATTTGAGATGTGGTGCTATAGACGAATGTTGAAAATTAGGTGGACTGATAAGGTAAGGAATGAGGAGGTTCTACGCAGAATCGGAGAGGAAAGGAATATGTGGAAAACACTGATAAGGAGAAGGGACAGGATGATAGGACATCTGCTAAGACTTGAGGGAATGACTTCCATGGTACTAGAGGGAGCTGTAGAGGGCAAAAACTGTAGAGGAAGACAGAGACTGGAATACGTCAAGCAAATAATTGAGGACGTAGGTTGCAAGTGATACTCTGAGATGAAGACGTTAGCACAGGAAAGGAATTCGTGGCGGGCCGCATCAAACCAGTCAGTAGACTGATGACCAAAAAAAAAAATACCGTGCAGAAGGCGGCGTGGCGGCCGCTGCCGCACCGACGCAGCGGAAGAAGAGAAGACGACGTCGTCAACGACGTAGGGCGCAGAACAGCCCGGCAGCTCCACCTCCCAGGAGCTGGAACGACCGCCCGGAGACGGGCAGTCGGGATGCAGCTCGCGCCCCCGAGAAGATCTGTGGTCTCGAACTCGGCACCACCGTAAAGGAGGCCACTGGAGCCCTCAAAGCCGCCATGACGGAAGAGAGAGCTGCCTTCGCAGCCGCTGTGGCTGCAGATAGGGAAGAGGCCTCGAGGCAACTGCGTGCAGTATTCGCCCGAGGCCTCCGTGCAGCAGAACCTGTTAACACTCCTGCGACTTCGCAGAAGGACGTTCGCGTGCCTGTCCCAGCGGCTGCCCCAGCAGCACCGCGGGTGAAAGGTGCAAAGAAGACAACCGCCGACCCAGCGGTATCGGCGGCGACGCCGACAGCCGCGGGGGCGGCCCCCGCAAGGGACAGAGAACGGCAACCCTCATCGCGAATGCGAGAGCGAACGGCCTGCATTACTCTGAAGCTGAAGCAGCGTGGATCAGCGATCAAGCGGAGCTGCTCGAGGCTCAGCTGCGGAAGATCTGCGCCATGCAGTAGAGACTGATGAAGCTGTGCCAAGTCACTGACGGCACGGCGCAGTAGACGGCGTGATGGCAACGCTTTCGTTGCCGCACTGAATTCCTTTGTTACAGGGACGAAGCCACTGCAGCAGGCCCAGAAGAATCCACAGGCGCCCAGCCGCAGCACCCGGACTGACCCAGCATTAACGAACACGCAGCAATGATGCACTATACCTCACACTAACTTTACCTCACCTTGCATGCTCTGTCGCAGCTAGCAAGCCGCTACTGCCCTTACAACCCGTCCTACTGTCGCAGAGGTTTTCTTCCCTTGGTGCTTGCTTGGTACTCTTTTTCCTGTGCCCTTACAACCGGTACCCTTCGATCGTTTTCGACCACTCTCCTGATGGTCCATGTAAATGAGTAATCTTACCCAGACGCATGGATAACATCACAGCCCGCATCCTGTGACTCCTGATTCAAAAACGAAGATGTTATACGTAGGTGACAGTAGAACTTTTCGTTTGGTCACCACGTCGATGTTCGGTGTAACCTGAAGAAGGTCACTTGCAAAACCTACCGAAACGTTGGTAGTTTTACATACTAATCATGCGGTGACAAACCCAGAAAAAAATTTATTGATTGTGACAATGGCCGCAGAAGCCTTAAATGTCAACATCTTTGTTAGTTCCACTTTCCTGCCGGCGCTTTCTTCGTATCACAAACACGCATCACGGTATCTCTCCGTACCGATCCGGACACTGCTGATCATCGCCAATGCTCGGTTTACCGCAGCTCGCCTCCCATCTGTCCCAAATTCTCAGCTTATTACACACTACTGTTCTGCTAGTGATGAGAATAATGGGAAAGGGGCACTAAAATCGTGGTGCGTGGGTAAGTTCAGAATTTGGGCCAGATGGGAGGGGTGCTAGGGTAGTCCATGCATTTACGATGAGGTCTGTGTCCGGGTGGCTTAGCGGTCAGGGAACCCGCCTAGAGAGCATGAGACCTGGGTTTGAATTCCAGTCCGGCACAAATTTTCAACTTTCCCTATTGATTTAAATCAATCCCGACTCGCAGCCAATGTCTGTAATTCCTTTGTGTTTGAAGTCATAGTGACTGTTAGATCAAACTGACACCATATATACAAAAAATTTCTATCACTTCAACCCGGTGACCGATTCGCAGCTTATGAAAATATACGTCTGTGTTCTGCTCCATTGATGAATATCCTTCGCCAATATGCAACAGTCGCGATCTGTCGCTGACAATTTCTCCAATTTTACATTGCAGACAAAGAGCTTATTGGCTGTAAAAAAAAAAGTATTCATCAATGGATTTTGGGATTTTACAAACGTTTTGCAACGTCTGCACAGAAATGATCTGCCCTAGAAGAAAAAAAAAAAAAAAAAAAAACGGAGAGAGAGAGAGAGAGAGAGAAGGAAAGGAAAGGTGGTAAAGTGCCAGACTGTAAATCCTAAGCTCTCGCATTCTATTCCCGGTCAGTACTAGAATTTTTATCTGGCACTTATCGCTCCTTTCACTTCTGGCGAAATGCAAAATGACGAGCTGCTGCTACAACTGCATGTGTATTTTGAGTTTAGCGCGTTCAACATGGTTATCAGCCCCCAACTACTACAGGCTGGGTAACTCAGTTCAACGGTCGGAGGAAGGCCACGGCATATAACCTCCACCAGGACAACGCCTAGTATATACTGATGACTGCTATACGTCACAGTACTCTTACTGCTGCCATACATACTGCGTATCTGTTAGGATTAGAATTTCACTAGCTGTCCCTTGGAGTCCTCAGATTTGAGCCGGGAGTTTTTAGTTTTCTCGGTTATTTAGATTTTATTGAGATAATTAACTTATGCTAATTTTATATTAATTGTTGTCAAACACAGCGAAATTTACTTGACTATATATAGCTACTGTTGTGCACTTTGTCATACTACCACTACTGTTACTGATTTATAATTTATTTTAGATTAAAATACGTTTTTAATTGCAGAGAATTCTTCCGGGTTGTATGAGCGTGGTCCATGGAACTCTTCTGTCCCTGACGTTTCGTCCAAAGCTACGTTGGACATCTTCGGAGGTGCTCCTGGTTGTGCTGAGTCTTGCCGACAGTCGGCAGCACTCAGCACAACCAGGAGCACCTCCGAAGATGTCCAACGTAGCTTTGGACGAAACGTCAGGGATAGAAGAGTTTCATGGACCACGGCCATACAACCCGGAAGAATTCTCGGCAGCTGAAACATCCGCTCGTGAAAGCCTTCATTGTACCTTTTTAATTCTCGGAATGTACGTTCTGTCGTATAATTCAAAATGTTTTACATTAATAAACACTGTTTTTGTGGTCTCCAGAGCCTGGTTTGATACAGCTCTCCATCCTACTCTATCCTGTGCAAGCTTCTTCGAGTAGCTACTGCAACATACGTCAATTTGAATCAGTTTAGTGTATTCACGCCTTGGTCTCCCTCTACGATTTTTACCCTCCGCGCTTCCCTCCAATACTTAATCCATGATACCTTCATGCATCAGAACGTGTCCTACCAACCGATCCCTTCTTCTAGTCAAGTTGTGCTACAAATTCCTCTTCTCCCCAATTCTGTTCAATATCTCCTCATTAGTTACGTGATCTATCCATCTAATACTCAGCATTCTTCTGTAGCACCACATTTCGAAAGTTACTAATCTATTTATCGTCCATGTTTCCACATGGCTACACTCTATACAAATACTTTCAGAAAAGTCTTCCTGACACGTAAATCTATACTCGATGTTAACAAATTTCTCTTCTTCAGAAACGCTTTCCTGGCCATAGCCAGTCTAAATTTTATATCCTCTCTACTTCGACCATCATCAGTTATTTTACTCCCCAAATAGAAAAACTCCTTTACTACTTTAAGTGCCTCATTTCCTAATCTAATTTCCTCAGCATCACCCGACTTTATTCGACTACATTTCATTATGCTCGCTTTGCTTTTGTTGATATTCATCTTATATCCTCCTTTCCAGACACTGTCCATTCCTTTCAACTGCTCTCCCAGGTCCTGTGCTGTCTCTGACAGAATTACAATGTCATCGGCGAACCTTCAAAGTTTTTATTTCTTCTCCATGGATTTTAATACCTACTCCGAACTTTTCTTTTGTTTCCTTTACTGCTTACTCAGTATACAGGTTGAGTGAGATCGGAGATAGGCTACAACCCTGCCTCATTCCCTTCTCAACCACTACTTCCCTTTCGTGCCCCTCGACTCTTATGACTGCCATCTGGTTTCTGTACAAATTGTAAATAGCCTTTCGCTCCCTGTATTTGACCCCTGCCACCTTCAGAATTTGAAAAAGAGTATTTCAGTCAACATTGTGTAAGGATTTCTCTAAGTCTACAAATTCTGGAAACGTAGGTTTACCTTTCCTTAATGCATCTTCTAAGATAAGTTCAAATTTTGAAATGTGTGTGAATTCCTATGGGACCAAACTGCTGAGGTCCTCGGTCGCTAGACTTGCACACTATTTAAACTAACATATGCTAAGAACAACACACACCCTCATGCCCGAGGGAGGACTCGAACCTTCGGCGGGAGAGACCGCGCAATCCGTGACATGGCGTCTCTAACCGCGCGGCCACTCCGCGCGGCTCTAAGATAAGTCGTAGGGTCAGTATTGCCTCTCGTGTTCCAACATTTCTATGGTATCAAAACTGATCTTCCCCGAGGTCGGCATCTACCAGTTTTTCCATTCGTCTGTAAAGAATTCGAGTAATTTTCACACCTGTCAACACTTGCTTTCTTTGGGATTGGAATTACTGTATTCTTCTTGAGGTCTGAGGGTATTTCGCCTGTCTCATACATCTTGCTCACCAGATGGTATAATTTTGTAAGGGTGACTCTCCCAAGGCTATCAGTAGTTGTAACGGAACATTTTCTACTCCCAGCGCTTGTTTCGGCTTAGGTCTTTTTGTGCTCTGTCACTATAAGCCTGTATTTCCACAGATCTGTGGTCATTTGGTTCTTTAAAACCGGTTAAGGCCTTTAGAAGTTATTTCGTAAATCAGTTGGTACAGTAAAACCCCTGTTAACTGAGTTCGGGTAGACCGAAACTTCGGTAAAAAAAAAAAAAAAATGTTGACGCAGCGAGGCGAGAGTTTAGTGGATTGCGGTTAGCAAGGAGGAATGACGCGTGGTAATGAGCTATTTCCGTACCCACCGGCTAATCAGTCTAAACAATATTAATTTGCCAACAACAGTGCATTAGAATAGTTGTTTATCCCCGTTGCTTGTGTAATTTTGTGCTACACTACAAACTATTAAATGCAGTATACTCTACGTGCTGATGTACTGCAATCCTACGAATGTAACTTTAACTTTAATAAACAAAATGAGCGTAACCCACAAAGGGAATTTTGAATTCGTTGGACCTTCAAAACTTTTCAGAAATACGCATGCACTGTAAATACAATACAAAATACTGTAGTACGTATTACATGTTCATGGCTTAATTGAAAGAATTGTTTTCCGAAACGACTCCCTCCTCACTGAGTTCGATTAACGAAGATTTTACTGCGTTTCCAAATCTTACATGCCGCGCTTGGTAGCCGCGCGGTCTGAGGCGCCTTGTCACGGTCCGTGCGGCTCCCCCCATAGGAGGTTCGAGTCCTCCCTCGGGCATGGGTGTGTGTGTTGCCCTTAGCGTAAGCTAGTGTAAGTTGGATTAAGTAGTGTTTAAGATTAGGAACCAATGACCTCTGCAGTTTGGTCCCATAAGACCTTACCACAAATTTCCCAAAATCTTACATCTTTAATATCTCAAGTTCTATTTTTCCAAGAGAGAATGCGTTTAGATACACATTTTTCTCGTTTTTACCTTTCTTTTGGGTTTCTTACCTATCTTCTAACTACAGTTCTTTGGCTTTTAGGTATTATTCGGCTGTGAAATAAATTTTTGGCCGCTGATTCGGCGCCATGGCGGTCCTCATGCCAGCAGTGTCTTACAACAGGCAAGTGGCCGGCTATTTCCCGTCTGGCAATAACACTTCAGGATTCCTGCTGCCATTCTGTCAGCCGGCTTACTACATTCATGCTCATAAACTAAGGATAACTGCAGAATGTGTTGTCACGCAACGTGGCAATACACAAAACTGGCGCTATTAGCATAGGCACATAGGGAACACACACGACACAGATCTGTAAGTCCACGGTATTGGCGGTAAGTTGACAAAAACGACCCAAAACACATGTGCTACAAACGCCACTGTTTCGTGCGCATGTACCCCGACATCAATATGGGATATGATCACCATGCACACGTACACAGGCCGCACAACGGCTTGGCATACTGTGGATCAGGTGGTCGAACAGCTGCTGGGGTATAGCCTCCCATTCTTGCACCAGTGCCTGTCGGAGCTCCTGGTACCCACTGCACCCCTGAAAAAGCGGACATACTGGTGCAAAATTACGTCCCGATACACCTGACCTGTTACAGTTCCTCTATCAAAGACATGCAGGGGTGTACGTGCTCCAGTCATAATCCCACCCCACACCATGAAGCCACGTCCTCCATAGAGGTCCCTTTCAAGGACATTAAGGGGTTAGTATCCGGATCCTGGTTCACGCCAGATGTAAACCCGGCGAGAATCACTGTTCAGACTATACCAGGACTCGTCCGTGAACCTGGGACCACTGTTCCAAAGACCATGTACTGTGTAATTGACACCAGGCTTTACTGGTTCTACTGTGACCAGGAGTCAGTGGAATGCACCGCGCAGCTCTCCGGGTGAATAAACCATGTCTGTTCAGTTGTCTGTAGACTGTGTGTCTGGAGACAACTGTTGCAGTGGCTGCAGTAAGGTCCCGAGCAAGCCTGCTTGCAGTACTCTGTGGCTGTCTGCGATCACTGACGGTGAGATATCGGTCTTCTTGTGGTGCTGTACACCGTGGACGTCCCGTACTGCAGCGCCTGGACACGTTTCCTGTCTGCTGGAATCGTTGCCATAATCTTGAGATCACACTTTGTGGCACACGGAGGGCCCGTGCTACGACCTGCTGTGTTTGACCAACGTCCAGTCGCCCTAGTATTCTACCCTCATAACGTCATCAATATGTGTTCTTTGAGCCATTTTCAACACACAGTCACCATTGGCACGTCTGGAAACGCTTACAAACTTACTCGCTGTGCATCAGCACACGTCTGTGTATATGGACTGCTGCCAGCGCCACCGTGCGACGAACGCAGGTCAAATGCACCGCATGGTCATACCCCGAGGTGATTTAAAACCGCAAACCGCCCAGTTTCACTAAGTATCAGCATTATCCTTAATTTATGAGAATGAGTGCAAATGAGAAAAAGCAATTAACCATAACTTATACAACCAGTATTACAGTCTTACAAAATTGTGACAGTAGTAATGATCTTTTGAAAATAATATAGTTTCGTGGCTGAAACAGAATATTTTTGTTTCCATGGAGCTGCACAATCTCTGTTTACTAAATGAACACACTGCCAGTTGTAGGCTGATTGTGCTTTATTAAAATCGTGCTATTAGCTAATTTCTTCAGTGAGACATTATCACGCACATTTGCTATGTCATGTGTTTCATATCACGCTCATTCTATGATGAGCACAATATGTAGTATATGACATAGCAAATGTGCTTGATATAGACTCACTACCGAAATAAGCTAATAGCACAATACAGCCTACAATGGACAATGTGTTCTTTTATGAAATAGACTCGAATCGTTTAGTTTTTATCCTTCAGAAAATTTCATTTTACTTCTCGGTGGGTAATTACCCCCAGGTTGGGAACCACTGCTCTAATACCATGGATGTTACGTTTTGATATCTTAACAGACGTCCTGTCGGCCTGCTTTCAGTGTTTTCTGTATGTTACTTTCTTAGCCGATTCTAAGGAGAAGCTTCTCGCCAGCCTTTTCGATTCTCTTCTTTTCTAGTTTTTCCACAGTCCATGATTCTCTAGCATACCGTGATCTACTCCAAACGTACATTTTCAACATTTTCTCCCTCAAATTGAAGCCCATGTACCATACTAGTAGACTTGGTTTGGTCGGGAATACCTACTTTGCTTCTGCCAGTCGGGTTTTATGTACTCCTTGCTCCGTCCATAATGAGTTATTTGATGAGTTATTTCACTTTCAAGGTAACCATGTTCGACCTCTGTACTTGATGATCTCTCGATCCAATATAATCGTTTATGGCTTTCTCTGAAACTTAAATTCGTCTACTCCGTAAATAGGTTTCTTTCCGATAGTATTTCTCTAGAAATCAGTGGGTTTTATGCACATTTACTGATGTAGGACTTTATTCATTGTTGAATCCTATAGTTGTTGGCGCATTCATATTGTCTGTTCAATTTAAGTTCTACATCGTGTGCCAAATTATTTTGTTCCAAATGTTTCAGTATTTATCGTATTTTGAAAGTTGCGCATTTCGGTGTAAATTACTGCCCTGACGGTTCATCGGTAAAAATAGTCACCCTGGGTCCCGTCGGTATATGTTTCTCGTATGGAATTATTCTTATAGTGTCTATTCTTTTCTCTGTGTGGACTGTAGTATGAGCGTTGGTGTCCACGTGTTTGATAATCCTTTCATTCCCGTATCCTACATACACCGATCGGCCATAACATTATGAACACCACCCACAGCAAGTTTGGTTGCCTCCTGGTGGCGTTGCGGGCACGTGGAGCGGTAAGAAAAGTCTGTAAACCGAGCGGAGACGGATGGGAGCCTTATGGAGATAGAGCTTACGAAAGTTACTTTATTTTCCAAGTAAACTAGCCCAAAATGTAACTATTTTGAAAACCTATGTTGAATATCAGATCATAATAGCTATGGTTTACATGAAAAAATTGAAAAGGTTGTGATTCAAGCTTTATAATGAAGTAACTAGAAAACGTGAGCTACAGTAATGCATCGATTTTATGAAGTAGCTTATTACCAAAAATCATTTTGAAAATGTTAATAATAGTTTTCCAAACAATAAATTTTTGAATAGAACAATTCCTTCTGTTAACTTCCAGATTAATTATTTAAATAATAAAAAGGAAATAGAGTACAGAACACGTTTCGTCCTCCCTTAGACATAAGTTGAGAACAGAAGCTTAGGCTGTATGTTATCTGTTTCTCAGGGATATGGAGGCTTCATGAAAGGCAGTTTAACAGTTGTAGGGATAAGGAAGTGAGTGTCACACCAACCACAGTGACTCCTTCACTTCGCCTTGTTTAAGTAGAGCATCGAGAAGGACACAAACCGTAGTGACTTCTCACCTTCAACCTTAAATGTTGAAAGTGTTTCATAAGGCCACACACCGCAGACCTATGGTCGTGATTAAATGCCAAAGTACCAAAAAGCCATAGAAGAGCAAAATTTTTTATGTGTTAATTTTATTTCTCCCCCCCCCCCCACCACTCTCTCTCTCTCTCTCTCTCTATATATATATATATATATATATATATATATATATATATGGTGTTACAAAAAGGTGCGGCCAAACTTTCAGGAAACATTCCTCACACACAAAGAAAGTAAATATGTTATATGGACATGTGTCCGGAAACGCTTACTTTCCATGTTAGAGCTCATTTTATTACTTCTCTTCAAATCACATTAATCATGGAATGGAAACACACAGCAACATAACGTACCAGCGTGACTTCAAACACTTTGTTACAGGAAATGTTCAAAATGTCCTCCGTTAGCGAGGATACATGCATCCACCCTCCGTCGCATGGAATCCCTGATGCGCTGATGCAGCCCTGGAGAATGGCGTATTGTATCACAGCCGTCCACAATACGAGCACGAAGAGTCTCTACATTTGGTACCGGGGTTGCGTAGACAAGAGCTTTCAAATGCCCCCATAAATGAAAGTCAAGAGGTTGAGGTCAGGAGAGCGTGGAGGCCATGGAATTGGTCCGCTTCTACCAATCCATCGGTCACCGAATCTGTTGTTGAGAAGCGTACGAACACTTCGACTGAAATGTACAGAGGCTCCATCGTGCATGAACCACATGTTGTGTCGTACTTGTAAAGGCACATGTTCCAGCAGCACAGGTAGAGTATCCCGTATGAAATCATGATAACGTGCTCCATTGAGCGTAGGTGGACGAAACTAAAATGAGCTCTAACATGGAAATTAAGCGTTTCCGGACACATGTCCACATAACATCTTTTCTTTATTTGTGTGTGAGGAATGTTTCCTGAAAGTTTGGCCGTACCTTTTTGTAACACCCTGTATATTGAAAAGAGGTTAGCAATAGTAACAACATTCTTTTGTGTTACTTAATTTTTGTTTAAAATAAATTTTTTCACAACAATAAATACGGGTTGCTGAAGCGAGACATGTGCTGTTTCATTAAAGGAGTTGGGAGGCGAGTGAGTATGCTGGGACTTACCCCAGTTCAATACTGCCAGCGCCACGTCATCATAGCGCGCCTTTGCCTGACGTACAAAAGATTGCACCATAATTTAAGAGTAAAATTAAAATAACTTTTCCAAAGTTCGTCAATGTATGCCTAAGGATATTAATGTTAACACTGTAAAGTCTCAGAATGATCAAATGAATGTGATAGGCAAAATACACAATCTTAAGACAACAATAAGTGAGACCAAATAATAAAAATTGAAAGATAAAAAATGGTCAGTATATGCAAATGTGCCTCGCAATTAATGGCTACAAGTCTCAAATTGATCTGAGCACTATTTTGATTAAAATAGCGGGATCTTAAAGAGACTGTTCAGAGATCATGTTCTAGTGTCAGTTCCATTCTAAACATTTTATATGGTGAAGTTTAAATGGAGTCAAACTAAAACTTTTTCAGTAATTAAAGCTTAACAGTTGACAGTAGATCTTCCGCATGGCGGTCTACTGCACCCCTGTGTAAATACAAGCTGAAAGAGAGTGTTGGACACACTTCAAACTATCCGTGTCAGTGATACGCCTGCTTGCTTTGTGCCTCGGATGACTTCAGAGCTGGGAATATTTGAATGTGTTTTCGGTAAAAATAGAAAGTGAACGCACATGGTCTGTACACCGTCCTGGATCGCTTAGATTTCACAAAAGTACTGGATTGTGTGTCGCTCGTAAAGCTGGCAAAACCACGTGGCAAGTGACGAGATTATTTCCCACTTTCAAGGCGAGCAATTAACTTTTGGTGACAAGAAGTCGGGGCGATAGACAATTTTAGGTCGAACCTGCCGTAGAGACCGGCTCTGAACTGTTAATGGCGCTACTTTTGATAGGAACGTTATATTTTGTGTGTGTGAACTCTTACTGAATATGTAAATCGGTGAAAACACAAAACTATTATTTATAGTAACAGCTCCTGATTCCACTGAGTTAGTAACGAGTAGGAACATTTTGAGTCAGTGAGCACGAATAGTAATGTTGAGTTGCAGAATGGAAATTACGTTCAGTATGTTCTCCATCGGTTTCTGGCTGGCCGCAAAAATAATTTTCAGGCTTTAGCAGACGGCGAAGACATGTGGAAAGCACACACAGACAATTTAAGAGTCTTTTCATAACAACATAGCGAATCAAACGACCATTTGGTTCCCACCCGTTGCCCCGCACGGTCCGCCCACAATAATAGTTCCTCTGCAGATCTTCCTCCATTTTGCTACAAACTCCTGGCTTTAAATGAGCTTTCAATGAACAACAGCAATATATGCGAGCAGTTTCGTGAATTTTCCGTCGTTATCGAGCAGACCATATATCTATAATTACAAATTATCATCCATGTTATTTTTCATATTACTTTCACATATGTCGGTTACGTCCAGCGAAGCTCGCCCGGTTAATCGTGCAGTGTAACGCACTGCTTTCCGGGCGGGAAGGCGCGCCGGTCCTCGGCACGAATCCGTCCGGTGGATTAGTGTCGAGGTCCGGTATGCCGGTCATTCTGTGGACGGTTTTTAAGGTGGATTTCCATCTGGATGGGCGAATGCGGGCTGGTACCCCTTATTTCGCCTCAGTTACACTATGTCGGCGATTGCTGCCCAAACACTATCTCCAAGTACGCGTACACCATAATTACTCTACCACACAAAGATTTGGGGTTACACTCGTCTGGTGTGAGTGTGAGAGGTTCCCGAAGGGGAGGGTCCACACGGGCCAAAATGCACAATAGGCCTGGGTTCGGATTGGGGTGGCGGTGGGGTGAGTGGACTGCTGTAGCCTGTTGTGGGGTTGTGAACCACTGAGGGCTACGGCGGGGATGAAGCCTCTCCGTCGCTTCTAGGTCCCCAGTTCAATACAATAGAAATACAGTACAATACAATATGTCCAGCGAAGAAAGAAAATAACAAAACTTATACTTCTCCTGTACGGTGGACAGTAGAAACCAGTCATTAATGACGCTAACTAGTACCGTATCCCATATGTCGGCAGTTCATTAGATAATCTGGCAAATAAGTTAAAACTTCGTAACTACAAACCTGCATTTAAAATACACATATCAAACAAAGTTTTGCATAATCCCAGTTCGCAGAGCTCCTGAAGATAGACGTTGACTGTGGATATTGTATCACAGACACAGTCCCTTTGACTGTTCAGAGATGTCACTAAACCCGCCATAACATGTAAACAATCATGCATGAACAGTGCCTATTAGACGGAGGGGGTCCGACAGCCGATCATTTCCAGTCTATTTACCAGGGAGGAGGTACATGGCTCGTGTGGTCTGTAGTTCAACCATGCCTAGACGGTCATTAACGCAGTTCGATCGCGTCCGCATTGTTACTTTTTGCCAGGAAGGGCTCTCAACAAGGGATGTGTCCAGGCGTCTCGGAATGAACCAATACCAAGTTGTTTGCACATGGAGGAAGTGTCGATGACATGCCTCGCTCAGGCCGCCCAAGGGCAACTACTGCAGTGGATGACTGCTAACTACGGATTATGGCTTGGAGGAACCCTGACAGCAACGCCACCATGTTCAATAATGCTTTTCGTGCATAATGCGCAAATTCACTCCCGACGTCCATAGCGAGGTCCATCTTTGCAACCACGACACCATGCAGCGCGGTTACAGATGGGCCCAACAACATGCCGAATGAGTGTCGCATATGCCTTCAACCAGACAATCGTCGGAGACATGTTTGCAGGCAACCCAGTCAGGCTGAACGCCTTAGATACACAGTCCAGCGATTGCAGCAAGGTGGGGGTTCCCTGATGTTTTGGGGTGGCATTACGTGGGACCGACGTACGCCGCTCGTGTTCATGGAAGGCGCCGTAACGGCTGTGCGATACATGAATGCCATCCTCCGACCGATAGTTCAACCATATCGGCAGCATACTGGCGAGGCATTCGTCTTCATGGAAGACAATTCGCACCCCCAATGTGCACATCTTGTGAATGACGTCCTTCAGGATAACGACATCGCTCGACTAGAGTGGCCAGCATGTTCTCCAGTCATGAACCCTATCAAACATGCCTGGGATAGACTGAAAACGGCTTTTTAAGGTCGACGTGACCCACCTACTACTCTGAGGGATGTGCGTTGAATCGCCTTGATGAACTTGTGGATAATATGCCACGACGAATACAGGCATGAATCAATGCAAGAGGACGTGCTGCTGGGTATTAGAGGTACCGGTGTGTATAGCAATCTGGACCACCACCTCTGGAGGTCGCACTGTATGGTGGTACAACATGCAATGTGTGGTTTCGAAGAGCAATAAAAAGGGCGGAAATGATGTTTTTGTTGATTTCTTTTCCAACTTTTTGTACAGGTTCCGGAACTCTCAGAACTGAGGCGATGCAAAACTTTTTTTTATTTGTGTAGTACCAACGTATCTGTGGCATTATTCAGTGGTGAAGGCAGAATTGAATAGTGGGATGAGAGGGACAGGTTCTTTAGCAGGCAAAGCTGTACAAGTTATGTTGTTGGAACGCGAAATAACCTAGGGACTAGGAGAGATAGATTCAGTTCAAATGGAACGTGTTTTGTGCGAAAACCATTCATAATATGTACATTGTCGTGTTCTGCTTACTGCACCGCGCAACAAAATTAAAGGTTTCCGAAACCCCATAATTGTCTCCTATTGCAACACCTAAGTTTGAAATTTGGTTCAAAGTTACCTACAACCTTCCTGTGTTGTGATGAAAACCCTGTGACGTCACCCTCGGGCTCAGCGACGCCTCAGACAGCCAGGAGTCTATAAACGCAAACAGAAACCCAAAACTCAAAAGTTCAAGCGTCATGTAATGTGGATTAATGGTGTCACATTGGCATCCAGTTTCACCACAATTCTTCCCAACGTTACTGTGCGCTGTTACGCTATGGGAAGGTCGTCACCGATCCTCTTAAAGCACATTTCACCCCCTATTTCAAGTCCCGTGTTTTTCTTATGGGTGGTCGAGGGAAAGATTTCAGACACACCACAGCTCAAAATCGACGCGAAAAAATATCGAGAGAGGGCACGAATCCACCTATTTCCTTAGGGGGTGTTGATTCCCACTCAATTGGCGCTCTAAATCGACGGTTTGCAGTGCTATGAACACCAGGACGGCTTTCTTGACAACGTTCGGCACTGTTGCCATCCATTGGGTTTTAAACCCTACTCCAACGATACCGTTCGGCTGCAACCACACTGAACATGATCGCCACACTTAGGAGTGTATTGCGAACGCATTATTTACTTTGATATACAGGGTGGAACTAGTAGGGACCGTTCAAAACCATTCGACGAAATTTGAACGTGATATGAAACAGCAAAGGGTGGTTATACTTCTTCAGCCCTCCTGTTTCAAGCCCTATTGTGATGTGATGACGGGTTTGGGAGGGAGATGGGGGAGTGTGTAAGGTCGCGCAGCAATGTCAAACTTTGTCAGGAACGTAGTCCTGCCACTCATCGCACCGCGAACTATCGTTTTCGATCTCTAAATGTACGGGAATCAACGCCACAAGAAAAGGGGTGGTTTTATTGGTCCCCTTTATGCCACCCCCTGAGGATTTTCTGCGTCGGGTCTGAGCGGCGGTGTGTCTCAAATGTTTTCGTCGGCCACTCACAAGAAAACCGGGTGATTCCAGCGCTGGATCTCGATGTTCTCACCTCGATGGCAGAGGAATCAAAGTAAGGGATGGAATTTGGACAACAGATGGTGCGACGATCTTCCAACTGTGTGACACGTTCACTATGGTGAACTTGGGTGCCAATGTGCTATTAATAACCCACCTTACATTTTACATGAGCTTCTATGGTCCGGCGAAGGAGGGTATAAAAATGTAGAAGGGAGGCTTTAGTATAGCAAGTTCCAATGGGTGCAAGCTGCAGTCTTTGTGCAGAGATTAAGAGGTCTGCACAGGACAGACTAGCACGGAGAGGTGCATCAAACCTGTCTTCGGACTGAAGGCCACAACAACAATCAGAAAAAAAGCAATTCAATTAAACATAACATTAATATTAAGAATGGATAATATAGTGTCACGAGGGATTACACAACCGCACAAATTATCATATTTATTATAACAGCCTCAGTTGTAAATAGTCACACTTGATAATTAGTTTCGGTCACATTTAATGATGATCTTCAGGTCTGGTTAATCGCTACTTGTGAGACCGTTATAATAAATATTTCAAAATTTGCACCAATATTTTTAGAATATTTCAAGTAGTAATTTTAACTAAGTTGTTGCACTTTTTGTGTATCTTTGAGGTCATAAGTTACAAATATGTGCAGTAGTAAGCCACCCCTCTTTAAACCAAGCACCTTCCGATTCTTCGCTTGGCGAGGCAGTCAGATGTTCTTCGTAGTAATCTACCGCGGCATTTACTGTGTTCTATCTCGGGGAGCATTTTAAGACTTTTTATTTAGTTTCGTTCGTAGCGAAGTTAGAACAGAGGATTTATTAAAATCCTCGAGGCAAGGAACTCAATTTTTTGTTCGTTTTACGGCTAGCTTTTGTAATCCTTTTACAGACTTTCTGCTTATGATTTTGGGATTTACAACAACGTTATACGCGGACTTCGTCGGTTTTCAGTGTATTTTTAAGTATGTAACTATAGACTATAAGTCCTTGTTCAATTTAAGATCATACTATCAATAATACACACATAACAAATAAAACAGCAACTTTCTTTGGCCCTGAACAGGTATAATATTATTTATTGCAGAATGATATTTTTATGAACTGCTTCGGCTCTTTGTGCAATTCACACTTTTGTAAAATGTAATGTGGATTGGAAGAGGCAGACACGCAACTTCAACAAGTGTAGTTCTAGCCTTGACCGTCCAGAATTCTGTGATGGCAGCGAGTAGCTACATTGCTGTAGTTTAGTAGCTTTTTTGCGCTGTAAAACTAACTGCGAAGGTATAAGAGCTACGTTTATTCATTTGGTCTCATTTCAAATGTATAATGAAATGTATACATGCACGATTAGCTTAGTGCACTCGAGCGTGTTCCCTCGCTCTTGTTTACTTTCCTAGTTGGTAGTGATAATTTAGCTATTTGACGTTTGCGCCGCCCTTTGTTTCTGCACTACCACAGCGACATCTAGGCTAAATCCTCCTGCCTTCCTGTTTACTGCATAAAGACTGTATCAAAGAACTACGGGAAATATTTTAGAAGACAATCATTACACAGGCAGAAGGATCCAGAAAACCTTTATTTTCATTTCAGAATTCATTTTTTACAGTTTTTCATAGCACTTTTGTCGCGGGAAGAATGCGGGAACAGAATATGCCAGTGCAACGTTTCTTACACGAAACGTTCAAAATGCCTCTACGTTCTTAGACTCATAGCTAGCGTTGTGCGTTCCATTTCAAATGCGAACTGTGTTATTACTTGGCATACGACTAACTTCATAGTCCTGTTTCCACAAAGCACTTACTGTGTAAGTTCCTCCTCCTTTTATAGTAAATGGCCGTCGGCTTAAAGAATGGAAGAGTTGAAACAATCCTTCTTCTCTGCGTTTTCCAACCCTAAGCCGAGTAGACTCATTTTTGGACGCAATTGAGAGCTCTCGTGAATAGAACGACGATGCCTGACGCAGAGAATCTTCGTCCCTCTATTCGCAGTGTCGTAGAAAGCTGTGAAACTGTTCACAGCGTGACTGCTGCAGTCATCAGTCTGAAAACTGGTTTGATGTAGCTCTCTATCCCAGTTGATCCGGTCGGCCATTGTGGCCGAGCGGTTCCTGGCGCTTCAGCCTGGGACCGCGCGACCGTTACGGTCGCAGGTTCGAATCCTGCCTCTGGCATGGATATGTTTGATGTCCTTAGATTAGTTAGGTTTAAGTAGTTCTAAGTTCTAAGGGACTGATGACCTCAGAAGTTAAGTCCCATAGTACTCAGAGCCATTTGAACCATTTTTGGGGCAGGAACAACGAAAATACACGTGGCGCAAAACTTAAGGAGAAAGCAACTTTCAGATGTTGTATCACGGTCATGTAACATAGCTCGACGAAACTTGGACCATACATAAAAACAACTGCTACGGTATAGTAACTGAAAGATAAACAGCGACACGAATTGAAATGTCAATTTCATCCAAAGCGAATAAGTACACTGAAGTGACTGCGATTTATGGTGGTCCCCTGGACATTAAAGAAGGCGGGGCGTGGAGCATGTGGACGTGCTGCAATCCATCTACCCACCGCAGGTCATACGTGCTCGATGGGATTTAAGTTGGGAGACAGGAAGTCCAGTCCGTTCGTCGAATATCATCCCATTCCAGGAGCTCCTGCGCTACTCGGTGAAGTCAGACGCACATGAGGAAGGAGCACAGTGTCACAATAACGCTGATCACTGAGTGTACCGTGTTCAAAGATCTGGAGTTCAATACGCCCATTCTTCATTATGCCTCCCCACATCATATCACCTAGACCACTAAAACGATCATGTTAGACTGGCCATATGAGGGTACGTCCAGGAACACTACTGGGACTGCATCTGTTTCCATCCGGAAAGAGCACGCGACTCCACTGGTCGTTGGTCCACACCCTACGATCCTGTCACAATCGAAAACGTTACCACTGATGGGCGGGTGGCAATGGAACATAACGTACTGGCCGTCGGCCGGAGATACCACCCTTAAGAAGATCCAGTGCTGCTGTGGACCGTTGGATTGTGTGCAATGCTCTCCTGTTAAATGTGGTTGGTTCCTTCTTGCTTACTGCACAATGTAGCGAACGTCTGTGGCGTTATTTGACCATAGTGAACCACCTCCTCTCCTTTGGGAAGCAGTGCCTCTTGTTTGGAAAGCACGCCATGCACCTGAAGCAATGCTGTAAACAGCACGAAACTCCTGAGTTACATTCGTCACACTTTGCCCTACTTCCAATCGACAAATGAGATGTACATACTCGTATACTGACAAATAAATGACTACACTTTCCGATAATTGGATGATTTATTCAAGAGAAAGAGTTTCACAAATTGAGCAAGTCAATAACGTGTTGGTCTACTTCTGGCCCATATGTAAGCAGTTACTGGGCTAGGCATTGATTGATAGAGTTGTTGGATGTCATCTTGAGGGATGTCGTGCCAAATTCGGTCCAACTGGTGAGTGAGGTTGCCAAAATCCCTTGATGGTTGGAGGGGCCTGCCCATAACTGGGGAGAGATTCAGCGACCTTGCCTGCGAACGTACGGTTTGTCAAGCCTCTAAAGCAAGCAGTAGAAACTCTCGCCTGGAATCTCATTGACTGGAGTAGAACTGTCTTCAGTGATGAGTCCTGCTTCGAACTGAGCCCCAATGACCAGCGAAGACACAACTGGTGACGCCCCTCACAACAGTGTGACACCAATCTGACTGCCGCCCACCATACAGTCCGCTCACCAGTAGTGATGAAGTGGGGTGCCACTGCTTTTAATAACAGGACACCTTTGTTTGTCATCTGCAGCCTGTGACAGCACAGCCGTACGTCTACGATATCTTACGTCCTATTTAGTTGCCCTTTTGGCAAGCCATCCTGGACTTACATTACAACAAGATAATGTCTGCCAACTCACGGCGAGACTTTCTACTGCTTGTCTTCGTGCCAGCAAGGTCACTGGATCTATCCCCAGTTGGAAACTATTGGAGTATTACAGGCAGGACTCTCCAAGAAGCTCGTAATTTTGACGATCTGAATCGCTAGCTGAACAGAATTTGGCACTGTATCCCTCAGGAGGACATCCTGTCAACCAATGCCAAGACGAAGAACGGGTTGCATAAAGGAAAGATATGGACCAATGCGTTATTGACTTGCTCACTTTGTGAAGCTCTTTGTCTTGAGTTCATCGTCCATTTTTCTAAAGTTGCAGTCATTTGTTTGTACATTTATATCACATCTATCTATTTGAGGACAATGTTATGGAAATGGAAGAGGATGTAGACGAAGACGAAATGGGAGATAAGATACTGCGTGAGGAGTTTGACAGAGCACTGAAAGACCTGAGTCGAAACAAGGCCCCGGGAGTAGACAACATTCCATTAGAACTACTGATGGCCTTGGGAGAGCCAGTCATGACAAAACTCTACCATCTGGTGAGCAAGATGTATGAGACAGGCGAAATACCCTCAGACTTCAAGAAGAATATAATAATTCCAATCCCAAAGAAAGCAGGTGTTGACAGATGTGAAAATTACCGAACCATCAGTTTAATAAGTCACAGCTGCAAAATACTAACGCGAATTCTTTACAGACGAATGGAAAAATTGGTAGAAGCGAACCTCTGGGAAGATCAGTTTGGATTCCGTAGAAATGCTGGAACACGTGAGGCAATACTAACCTTACGACGTATCTTAGAAGAAAGATTAAGAAAAGGCAAACCTACGTTTCTAGCATTTGTAGACTTAGAGAAAGCTTTTGACAATGTTAACTGGAATACTCTCTTTCAAATTCTGAAGGTGGCAGGGGTAAAATACAGGGAGCGAAAGGCTATTTACAATTTGTACAGAAACCAGATGGCAGTTATAAGAGTCGAGGGGCATGAAAGGGAAGCAGTGGTTGGGAAAGGAGTGAGACAGGGTTGTAGCCTCTCCCCGATGTTATTCAATCTGTATACTGAGCAAGCAGTAAAGGAAACAAAAGAAAAATTCGGAGTAGGTATTAAAATTCATGGAGAAGAAGTAAAAACTTTGAGGTTCGCCGATGACATTGTAATTCTGTCAGAGACAGCAAAGGACTTGGAAGAGCAGTTGAACGGAATGGACAGTGTCTTGAAAGAAGGATATAAGATGAACATCAACAAAAGCAAAACGAGGATAATGGAATGTAGTCAAATTAAATCGGGTGATGCTGAGGGGATTAGATTAGGAAATGAGACACTTAAAGTAGTAAAGGAGTTTTGCTATTTAGGGAGTAAAATAACTGATGATGGTCGAAGTAGAGAGGATATAAAATGTAGACTGGCAATGGCAAGGAAATCGTTTCTGAAGAAGAGAAATTTGTTAACATCGGGTATAGATTTAAGTGTCAGGAAGTCGTTTCTGAAAGTATTTGTATGGAGTGTAGCCATGTATGGAAGTGAAACATGGACGATAACTAGTTTGGACAAGAAGAGAATAGAAGCTTTCGAAATGTGGTGCTACAGAAGAATGCTGAAGATAAGGTGGGTAGATCACGTAACTAATGAGGAGGTATTGAATAGGATTGGGGAGAAGAGAAGTTTGTGGCACAACTTGACTAGAAGAAGGGATCGGTTGGTAGGACATGTTTTGAGGCATCAAGGGATCACAAATTTAGCATTGGAGGGCAGTGTGGAGGGTAAAAATCGTAGAGGTAGACCAAGAAATGATTACACTAAGCAGATTCAGAAGGATGTAGGCTGCAGTAGGTACTGGGAGATGAAGAAGCTTGCACAGGATAGAGTAGCATGGAGAGCTGCATCAAACCAGTCTCAGGACTGAAGACCACAAGAACAACAACAACAACATCTATTTCCATCCCATTCGGATAATATCTTCCTAGTGCGTCGATTTTTTCCGTCTTAGAGTGTATCTTTTCTGTTACACGGCTTTGTCACATTGTGGAGTAGTCTTTAGGTGGCGTTGGGTTCGGGCTAGTGGCTGTACAGACGTGGAGCTCGGTTAAAGAATTAATTTATTCAACCTGAAATATATACTTCTCGATTAGGATATAGTAATACGGTGTTAGTAAAACATTTTATCTTTTTGAAGTCCGTTACGGTCCTTAAGCACAGCTCAAACCAATAATTACAATAAAGTATCTCCGATACAATAAACAGACTCGAAATCCAACTTTGCCCTAGGGTACATAACAGGGCAACAATATTAGCAATTACAAAGCAAGGTCGTAGGCCATAAGCGATAAATATAACAGATACATCTTCTGAAATTAAACGTAAGAAGTCAGAAAAGCTCTTGACTAGGAACATTTACGTAACAGGTAACTAAACTTTGATCTACTACTACTACCAATATTACCGCCAGCACATACCTACAGCAATGTATCACTCTGTCACTGTGTCTACGTGTATATTTCAATACATTTACATAATACATAAAAATGGGTCGCTCACACAGTATAAATAACAAAAAGAATTATTAGTACAAATTATGTCGACAAATCAGATGATCACAAGGTGTAGTTTAGATAAAAATCATTTAATTAAAACTACAGGATGTAACTCAACAATTTAATTTGCTACCCGCATTCACATACACATCTCCACAACCTGCATACAGTCAGTTAACAACGACAACCTGTCATACCACCATCACAGTCTTCCATGCAGAACATTGTTTGTTAACGAAAAAATCCAATGCACCTCTCGTACACAACACATGCACTCATAAAATACTAAACCACCCGGATGCAACCGTCAGCTGCTAAGATACTCAGTGCACATATTGACATGCAGAAACCCGTTTCTGCGCCTCCACTGCCATCGCTGTCCTTTCGGTCGGGAAAAATACCAGGCTGTTGTGTCCACACTGCAAGCACATCCCATGCTAACTGCTCGGGGCTCCAGCTGACTGTACTGCAGCCTACCAGCTTGTCGATGCTCTTCCTCTTAGCTCTGCGCGCTACTCCTCCGTTCGTCTCCATGCAGCAATTCTACACTGCCGCCTGGGCTTGTCACCATATCCAAACTCTTGACTTTACGACCAACACGATGCACAGCCCGAGCCACCAACCACGGCCGCCGCTACAGCTCTCCGCACCAAGCGATCATTCCTGACGATGCGCCTTCGATATCCAGCTGAGGTATCGGCACTGGCTCACGACAGACGTACTGCATTCACAGCGGAGGAAGTCACTGCCATACTTTCGTCTCGTACTGTCCACAATGCTCGGAGCGACGTTAGCAACACTGCTAATGCAAGCAACAACGCGTCTTGACACGTTACCCAGAGAGCAGCGCTAACATAGCCAACCGGACCGAGTAGGAAATAAAGCTAGCCGCAAATTATGGATTCAAAACACGATGATTAAGGGTCACTAAACCGAAACATCGTAGATCTAACCACAGTGGTCTCGTCATAGGAGTTCCTGTTGATTCTCACCTAAGGTAAACTACATTTGACATACTCGATAGAATAATGTGAAGATCAGAATAGAGTTATGTCCATGTTAACAGAAAGCAGGTTTAATAACAAAAGCTCCCTTGGTAATAACTTTAAGTGCTGCAAAAGTAAAGAAACTATACACAGAGGGAAAGGAAAAATATTTATGGCAACTTGCCATTTTTATAAGATACGAGGTGTGGCTAGAAAAAAACCGGACTAGTACTGGTGAAACAATAAAACGAATGCAATAAGGCTGAAAGTTGCGTGGCCTGTCACGTGACTGTCGCTCCGCCTACTGATCGAGTTTCATCTGCCTCCTGCACTCAGTCTGCCCGTGGCGTCTGTTTTAAGTAGTTGACGTTTTGTCTGTGCGTCGGAAAATGTTGAGTGTACAGAAAGAACAGCGTGTTAACATCAAATTTTGTTTCAAACTAGGAAAATCTGCAAGTGAAACGTTTGTAATGTTACAACAAGTGTACGGCGATGATTGTTTATCGCGAACACAAGTGTTTGAGTGGTTTAAACGATTTAAAGATGGCCGCGAAGACACCAGTGATGACACTCGCACTGGCAGACCATTGTCAGCAAAAACTGATGCAAACATTGAAAAAATCGGTAAACTTGTTCGACAAGATCGCCGTTTAACAATCAGAGCAGTGTCTGAGTTAACAGGAGTTGACAAGGAAAGTGTTAGGCAGATTCTTCATGAAAGTTTCAACATGAACAAAGTGTGTTCAAAAATGGTTCCAAAGTGTCTCACAATTGAACAGAAGGAACGCCGAAGAATGATTTGTTCTGACATCCTGGAAAACATTGAAAGTGATCCCACCTTCTTACAAAATGTTATTACTTGCGATGAATCGTGGTTTTTTACTTACGATCCCGGAACTAAACGCCAATCGATGCATTGGAAAACTCCTGGTTCTCCACGACAAAAAAAGCACGAATGTCAAAATCGAAATTCAAGGCAATGATGATTGTTTTTTTTTTTTTGACATCAAAGGGATTGTGCACATTGATTGGGTACCAGAGGGACAAACAGTGAATCAGCATTACTACAATAGCGTCCTGACTACCCTACGTGAGCGAGTACGGAGAAAACGGAACGATTTGTGGAGAAAAAAGTCATGGATCCTTCACCAAGACAATGCCCCAGCTCACAGTGCGTTGTCAGTGAAGACGTTTTTGGCAAAACACAACATTCCCATCTTAGATCATCCACCCTACTCACCTGATTTGGCCCCCTGTGACTTTTTTCTTTTCCCTAAAGTCAAGTCAGCTTTGAAAGGAACTAGATTTGAGACTGTTGAAGCAGTAAAAGAAAAAGCGACGGAAGTAATGTATGGACTTACCGAAAATGATCTGCAGCATTGCTATGAACAGTGGAAAATTCGTATGGAGCGGTGTAGAGACCGAGGAGGAGAGTACATTGTAGGAGATAACATGAAATTGTAAATAATTGTAAATAAATGTTTTTTCCAGCATCAGTCCGGTTTTTTTCTAGCCGCACCTCGTATGTATCTAATGACATGAACATGATGGAAAATTTATTAAACTGGAAAAATTTAAGAGCTGTACTCCAGATTGTGACATAAATCATGCTGAGAATGGTGGTGTAGTGAAAAACTGATTGCCTATTGGGAAGATCTGCAGTATTATCAGCGATGGTGTACGGTCTATGGCAGGTAATAAACAAGGTCTTGTGGGCTTTTAGATGTTGGCACCACATATTCTGATTTTATGACTGTCCACTGTATTACTCACACAAAACATTTAGCTCAAACTATTAATAGTATCCACATGTCACGCACCCAGGTCTATAAATTGTCAACTATATCCACATAAATGCCAAAACACAACGGCATTTCAATTTATTAGTGATAGATGTGAAACATGAAAAACTTCCTGATGATGTGGGCCTATCTTACAGGGCAACATCACCAGCTTAACCACATTTTTGTAAAGAAAAAGAACCACACTAGCACGATGTCGGACCCAGCAACCAATCCCACGTGAAAATTGGGGCCGACCGTTTGTCTGCCTATCTCTCCGCTCCAGTGCAGTCGCCTAACGCTCGAGCGCCAAGTATTGTACACCTCGTTCAGTGACCAATATTCTGACTGGCTTGATACGGCTCACTACGTATTCCTCTCCAGTGCCAGCCTTTACATTCCAGAGTAACATTTGCAAAATACGTCCTCCATTATTTGCTGGGAGTATTCCAATCTTCTGTCTTTCTCTACAGTTTTCACACTCTACACCTCCATCTGTTTCCGTGGAAGTTATTCGCTGATAACTGATGTCCTGTCATCCTGCCCCTTCTTCTTGTCAGTGTTTCCATGTATTCCTTGTCCCGCTGATTCTTTGGAGAACCGCCTCATTCTTTACCTTTTCAATCCATTTAATTTTCAACATGTTTCTGTAGCACCACTTCCCAAAGTGTTTCGAATCTCTTCTCTTCCGGTTTTCCTACAGTCCATCTTTCACTACCACCCATTGCTGTGTTCCAAACATACATTCTCAGACATTTCGTCCTCAAATGCAGGCCTATGATTGATACCAGTACACTTCTCTCGGTCAGGTATGCCCTTTCTGCCGGTGCTTGCCTGCTTCTTATGTCCTCCTTGCTCCACCCGTCACGGCTTATTTTCCTGCCTAGGTAGCAGAATTCTTTAACTTCGTCTGCTTCGTGATCACCAGTACTGATGTTGACTTTCTCGCTGTTCTCATTTCTGCTACTTCTCGTCACTTTCGACTTTCGTCGATTTACCCCTCAATCCAGATTCTGTATTTATTCGACCTTTCAACAGATCACGTAATTCCTATTCACTTTCATTGAGGATAGCAATGTCGTCGGCCAATATTATCACTGGTATCCTTTCTTTTATTTTCGTTATCGTTTCTTCGGTATCCACAGACTGAACAGTAGGGATGAAAGACTAGATTCCTGTTTTACACCCTTCTCAATCTGAACACTTCGTTCTTGGTCTTCCAGATTTGTTGTTCCTTTTTTATTCTTGTACATAGTGGATATTACCCGTCGTTCCCTATAGCTTACTCTATTTTTTCCAGAATTTCGAACATCTTGCACCATTATCGTACGCATTTTCCAGGTCGACGGATCCTATGGACCTGCTTGACCTATCTTCATTCTTGCTTCCATTATCAACTGCAACGTCAGAACCGCCTCTCCGGTTGCGTTCGCCTTTCCTAAAGGAAAACATATCATCGTCTAAGACATCGTCAGTTTTCTTTTCCATTATTCTGTGTATCATTATCGTCAGAAATTTGGATAGATGAACTTTTGAGCTGATTCTGCGATAATTTTCACAGTTGTCGGCTGTTTCAATCTACGGAATTTCGTGAATGACATTTTTCCGGAAATCTGATGGCATATGCCAGTTTCATACATTCTACACACAAACGTGAATAGTCGTTTAGGTTACCCCTTCCCCAGTCATTTTAGTCACTCCGATGGAATGTTAGCTATCCCTGCTGCCATATTTGATCTTAATTTTCCAAAGCTCTTTTAAATTCTGATTCTAATACTAGATCCGCTATCTCTTACCTATCGACTCCAGTTTCTGCTTCTATAACCTCATCAGAGAAGTCCTCCACCTCATAGAGCTCATCAGTGTACTCTCCCCAGCAATCCGCTCTCTATTCTGCATTTAACAGAAGCATACCCATTGCACACTTAACGTCACCTCACATTCTTTTAATTTCACCGAAGGTTACTTTGACCTTTCTATATGTTGAGCCTGTACTTTCCACAATCATTTCTTTTGCGATTTCTTCACTTTTTTCACGCAACCATTTCACCTCAGCTTCTCAGTACTTCTTATTATTTCATTCCTAAATTCCTCCTTTAGTTGATAAGCTGAAACTATATCTTTTGTTACCAATGGTTTCTTTGCAGTTACCTTCGTTGCATCTATGTTATTCTCTCCACCTTCTCTGACTGCCCTTTTTAGACATGAGTTTATAACGACTGGCTAGTATCTTCCAGTATTTATTACTTTTCCATCTCTTTGCTACTGCAACTGTCTTCTTCACTCTGAGCATAAGAAAGAGCGAATATGTTGCCACGCCAAAATTTTTGGGAAAATTTTTAAAGGTGCTGAGAAAGGTGGACTGAGCCAGCTTGTAGCCCACTTCTCAGCCTTAATCTTTAAATATAGACAGAAACATACCCACATTTTTTGTGTTCTGATAAGAGCATTTTCCCACTGATCAGAATTATGGTCCAAATTTTCGCGTGCGATCTATTTCTGGGGGTGATATCGTACAACTGTGTATTCTTCTCCTTAAAATATGAGATCAAGTTGGCTACGTCTTACTGTTAGTATGGCCGCTTAACACTTTCGCTACTTGACTTGCTCAAAATGTTCATGACTAATTTTGTAATCAGGTACAGTTGTGCTTTTCGTCTATGTTCTGTATTTTGATCCATTTATCCACACTTAAAACGATTCTTTCATCACATCAAATGATAATTTTGTCCTCGTTTTTCTACAGTTCCTTACAGTTATCCAATGACGGTACATTCTGCTGGATCAGTTGGAAATAATGACTCTAGAAGAAAGGACAATATTCTTCACTGTCACTAAGAAAGGGCTATCTGAATACAAACTGTTTCTATGTCTAAAGTTCACATAGTAACTGCTGAAGTTCTTTTTGAATGAGTTGATGTTACTAGCAATAAATTCTCTGAGGGAACGTATGTACAACGATGGGAGAGGGTTGACTACTATTGTGTCAAGTTTTTTATTAAGACTTCTCAGCAAAAATATCTTTCCCTGTTAAGTCAACAGGACCTTGCCATCTTAAGACAAAACTAGCCAGTTAGATAAAATTGTTTAAGAACAATTACTGACAATCGATCGACAACGTTATCAAACATTTCAGTGAGATCTGGTAACAGAAGGTTATAGTGTTAATTCAGATACTTTGTCTCAACTCTCCCAAAGTAATTCGTGAGAACATGAAGTACGAAAATTTAAATGTACAAAAAATATTATTCTATTTCCAAAAATATACAAATTTCGTGCACCACTGGTTACTATTGTTGAAAAATTCACAGCAATTTTCAATAAGGAAGATATATTTAACCAACTGAAGTTACAAAGTAATCTCTTCAAAAGGTTCTATGAAATAGGTAGGACACAAACATCTTCAGAACGTGTTTAACTAAAATACAACAGATAATCCAGGTTTACGTAAAAATGAGTTCATTTGAAGGAAACAGAGACAGTTTAAGCTGCTTGATATGAAACCACTAAGCATCGGGCAACGTGGAGCGGACGAACGGACCCTAAATTACTCAGGGCAGGAGCAATACTCCGCTCACTGCAATGCTTTTTTTCTAAGCAGCTACTGGCAACGTGCCCCTAGGCACAAATAAACAATGATAGCCTGATGTGCAGACAAGTAATTTTTAAGTAGAACGAATAGAACTTAAGTCATCAGATTACCCGCTGTAAGTGTTGAAAAAGATTTGTGAAATGTCTAACTGGTCAAGGCAATCACCCCCAGTTACAACAGATAGTAAAGACGTTCAACGAGCAAAAGAGATTCAGGTTCGTATCACGCTATGAGGGGAAACGGTAAATATTTAACCGTCGCGCCGGACGGAAAACATAGGTGGAAGGAAGATGCTAACTGTTGGTTGATGAACCTCACCTACGTAAACACAAACTGGGGTTGGAAGTATATCCCACCAAAATACAAGCAACAAGATTTTCTGAGGTGAGGGGCATTAGATTGTGTGCTCCAAATCACTAAAGAAAGCGAACTGGCGATGTCGTACACAGGGTGCTAGGCAAGAAAAAATGGTTTGGACGTCATGCTTAATGAAATGAAAATAAAAGAAATTTACAAACCCTAGTAATTTAAAAGACACATAAAATCGTAACTCTACGACAAATAACAAATGGAAGTTATTATGTTTTGATACGAGCGACACGCTCCGCAAATCGCCTGGCCAGACACAGGAACCGGGAACAGCGCCAGATGCGGGAACAGGGAACAACAACAACAGGAGGCTAAACCGAGTCGACTATACAGGGTGTTCCAAAAAGGTACGGCCAAACTTTCAGGAAACATTCCTCACACACAAATAAAGAAAAGATGTTATGTGGACATGCGTCCGGACACGCTTAATTTCCATGTTAGAACTCATTTTAGTTTTGTCAGTATGTACTGTACTTCCTCGATTCACCGCCAGTTGGCCCAATTGAAGGAAGGTAATGTTGACTTCGGTGCTTGTGTTGACATGCGACTCATTGCTCTACAGTACTAGCATCAAGCACATCACTACGTAGAATCAACAGGTTAGTGTTCATCACGAACGTGGTTTTGCAGTCAGTGCAATGTTTACAAACGCGGAGTTGGCAGATGCCCATTTGACGTATGGATTAGCACGGGGCAATAGCCGTGGCGCGGTACGTTTGTATCGAGACAGATTTCCAGAACGAAGGTGTCCCGACAGGAAGACGTTCGAAGCAATTGATCGGCGTCTTAGGGAGCACAGAACATTCCAGCCTATGACTCGCGACTGGGGAAGACCTAGAACGACGAGGACACCTGCAATGGACGAGGCAATTCTTCGTGCAGTTGACGATAACCCTAATGTCAGCGTCAGAGAAGTTGCTACTGTACAAGGTAGTGCGGTTCTACGCGCTGCAGCCTGGAGCCGAGCGACCGCTGCAGTCGCAGGTTCGAATCCTGCCTCGGGCATCGATGTGTGTGATGTCCTTAGGTTAGTTAGGTTTAATTAGTTCTAATTTCTAGGCGACTGATGACCTCAGAAGTTAAGTCGCATAGTGCTCAGAGCCATTTGAACCATTTTGTACAAGGTAACGTTGACCACGTCACTGTATGGAGAGTGCTACGGGAGAACCAGTTGTTTCCGTACCATGTACAGCGTGTGCAGGAACTATCAGCAGCTGATTGGCCTCCACGGGTACACTTCTGCGAATGGTTCATACAACAATGTGTCAATCCTCATTTCAGTGCAGATGTTCTCTTTACGGATGAGGCTTCATTCCAACGCGATCAGATTGTAAATTTTCACAATCAACATGTGTGGGTTGACGAGAATTCGCACGCAATTGTGCAATCACGTCATCAACACAGATTTTCTGTGAACGTTTGGGCAGGCATTGTCGGTGGTGTCTTGATTGGGCCCCATGTTCTTCCACCTACTCTCAATGGAGCAGGCTATCATGATTTCATAGGGGATATTCTACCTGTGCTGCTAGAACATGTGCCTTTACAAGTACGACACAACATGTGGTTCATGCACGATGGAGCTTCTGCACATTTCAGTCGAAGTGTTCGTACGCTTCTCAACAACATATTCGGTGACCGATGGATTGGCAGAGGCGGACCATTGCCGTGGCCTCCACGCTCTCCTAACCTCAACCCTCTTGACTTTCATTTATGGGGGCATTTGAAAGCTCTTGTCTACGCAACCCCGGTACCAAATGTAGAGACTCTTCGTACTCGTATTGTGGACGGCTGTGATACAACACGCCATTCTGCAGGGCTGCATCAGCGCATCAGGGATTCCATGCTACGGAGGGTGGATGCGTGTATCCTCGCTAACGGAGGACAGTTTGAACATTTCCTGTAACAAAGTGTTTGAAGTCACGCTGGTACGTTCTGTTGCTGTGTGTTTCCATTCCATGATTAATGTGATTTGGAGAGAAGTAATAAAATGAGTTCTAACATGGAAAGTAAGCGTTTCCGGACACATGTCCACATAACATATTTTCTTTCTTTGTGTGTGCGAAATGTGTCCTGAAAGTTTGGCGGTACCTTTTCGTAGCACCCTGTAGAAACAGCAGGACACCAACATACTCAGGAAGCGAACCAGTCTCAAATGTCTCGCTCACAGCGGGCAGGATGATCGGTCTTTACGAATGCCTCGTGGTCTCGGTACCAAAGCAACGAAATGCGAGTAAAATTAGTTCAGCCAGCATAAAAAGCCGCTGTAGGACGACAAACTGTGGAAAAACGTGAGGAGACGTGCGGTTGACGATGACCCACCGCTCGCCTCCAGACCTGGTCGGCCACCGTTTCGGGTGCTCGTCCCCGAAGTCTACAAGATGTTCAGCCAGACCAACTTAGATGTCACACGGGTGGCAGCACAAACAGCCGGCCCGTTACCACGTCCGTGGTGCTTCACTGACGCTCTACACCCTGGAAACACTATTATAAACAAACGATTCCTTAAGGCCAGAATAAACTTGAGCAAGACTTGAACACCGCATAATAATAATAATATTAATGAGTATCAATACAAAACAACTGAGTCTTGCGCCTGATGGACAAACCAAATAACAACGTAACACTTTACAATATAGATCCTTCCGCTTTCAGTAGTTACGACATTGGTAATTTATTACACCAGAAAATATTCACTTATCTGTGACATTTGTAATAGGAAACAGAGTAAAATCCGTACTAGCTCCTTCTTGTCTATCTAGCTATTCCCAATCACCAAGACACCACCTGTCAGTATACTAATCAACTACCCACCCTTAAATTTAAGTAATAAATATAGCAGTTTCAAATGTAAGGAATTCATTCATTTACAATATACATGAATGAAACACACGTTTGATAACCAGATCCGCGGTGAATCGACATTAAAACCACAGATTACTGAGCAGAACCACAGTTGTAAAAAGGTTTTAAATTATATTTACGTAACTCTTCTAGAACAAAGTCCACTACGGGTAGTATATGGACAGGCTTGTTTTATGACACAATACAGACTTCGGTACCCCCCGCGTGCAACACACAAGTTTCACTCAACAAAGCACAAGATCCAACAACCACAACAGGCCGTAACTCAACACTCACAGTTTCCGGCAGAAATGAGCCACAACTGACTTCATTAAATGCATCTTTGCATATCATGGGATAGCGATATGCACATATGCAGATTTCTCATAGCAATCTCCAGTTCAATTGGAGATATCCACCACTTGTTAGCTGCAATGTCCCAAGAGAACTTCACTCAGGCAACCATTTATTGAACTTTTGTGATCATCGTCGTGGAATATAATTCGTTAGTTATTTCCCTTAGATACTGTTCTGAGCTTCAAGTAAGAAATAGTATTTGTCTCAACTACGAGAAAAAATTCATTTTTAAATCCAGTGTTTAAAAGAATTGAGTTTTTCCACTTTTTTATTATCCTACAATAGTTCAGGTCATATTACTCTCATTAAATAATAAATATGGCCGATTTTTCCTGCATACCTGAATTGTCCTCTCACTCTGACGGCGTTCCGTTGTAAAGCAAGTGCCCCCCCAACGAACAACATACTATATGTGAGGTAGAAAATGTAGTTTGTCTTCTAACAAGCGTCAGATTTCATGGTGACCCTGATCCAGGACTCCTACCTCTGGAATGGTCTGACAATCGCAGGTAGAAACTACACAGGGAAACGCAATTTAGTGTGCAGAAAATTACTGTAGCGATCATTTTGTGGTCACCGACTCGCTCACTTGCTTTCTTTTTCAGCAATGACAGCTTTGCTAGCGAGGAATGTAGATGGTTTACGTGCATTCTGACTGTTTTTGTTTTCTTAATGATGTTGCCAGTACCGGCCGCTGTGGCCGTGCGGTTCTAGGCGCTTCAGTCTGGAACCGAGCTGCTGCGACGTTCGCAGGTTCGAATCCTGCCTCGGGCATGGACGGGTGTGATGTCCTTCGGTTAGTTAGGTTTAAGTAGTTCTAAGTCTAAGGGGCTGATGACCTCAGATGTTAAGTCCCATAGTGCTTAGAGCCATTTGAACCAATTTTTGATGTTGCATTTAAACATGTATAAAATTGCGTCTGAAGGTATTTTATGTGTATAGGTAGTTTATTTGTATATTATATTTTTTGTTGTGTCTGTTCGTCGAACAATAAATTAGATTTCCGTCCTTCTAGAGTATGGCAGAACAAACTATTGCTGAATGTACGAAGCAGAAAGCAACAGCATCGGCTACCATGCCTGAAACCCAGGGAAGCGAACAGGTTTACGAGCAGAGTGCAAGTGATCTGGCTGGCGAAAGCTAAAGGAACGTTGCGCTGAGCACTTCGATTTTTGGAGCTATCGGTGACATGACCCTATGGGCTGAACAATGGCTAAAGATAATGGAGGAAATTGGCAGAAGAAAAGATGTAGATAGACCAGAAGCTGAGGCTTGTAGTGCTAGAATGGCGGAAAATGACATAAGAGCAGAAGCAGATAGGCGTAAGTCTGAAGCCAGTGGAGCAGAGCAAAAGCTTATGCAGACAGGGAAGAAGCAGACAAAGAAAGTCAGCAGTTGTGGGAGAACATTGCCGAGTTAGAAAGGAGAAGCGAATCTCGTATCAAAATTGCCAGAGACCACTGCTAGAAAAGCTAGAAAAGAATAGGTAAAAGTATGGATAGGCTATTTCAAGCCCAAACAAAAAAGGTGAAAACGACAGAATGGAGCCGGAGTAGTTAGTGTCATTGACACAGAATTTTTTAAATTTGAAGGGAGGAACTGAACGACAGTAAGTGATTGGTTCAAATGGCTCTGAGCACTATGGGACTTAACATCTGTGGTCATCAGTCCCCTAGAACTTAGAACTACTTAAACCTAACTAACCTAAGGACATCACACACATCCATGCACGAGGCAGGATTCGAACCTGCGACCGTAGCAGTCGCGCGGTTCCGGACTGTGCGCCTAGAACCGCTAGACCACTGCGGCCGGCAGCAAGTGGCAGAGCCGTTTTTAAATGTATGTCAGTGTGTGAATATCATGTGTGAGAATTTCCAGTTTAACGGCGCAGTACTTCCGGGATAGTGAATGGCTCTATTGGGGAAGAGAGTTCAGCTCAGATGTCCGTGTCTAAATAAGATAGGTTATTTGTCGAATGACACTCCTTCTCATTACGGAAAATGTTCATGTACACTGGCCAAATTCAAACATAGCCTAACGAGCTACTCGTCTACGTGAGTATAACTAAGATTTATTAATAGTCACTTGAGTGGCGAAGTTATTGCTACGGTGTTACCAGTAATACAAAACTGCGCTACCATAGTGGGCTTGAGTCCGAAATAGTAAAGTCGTATTGGTCGTTGACGGAACAGAAAGGGGTACGCTTCAGAAATATTACATCTCTGCCCCTTGCAGCGAAGCGTTTCCAGTCGCTTGATGTATATTTCGACGAAATTATTAAAAAGAATCGACGCCTGGATCATCCGCGTAACAGCGGTGAGCAGATTCAATTTTTATTAAACTCGATGCGAACAGAGCAAAAACGAAAGCTCACTGGCGTGCAAAACAACGACGTGGAGGCTTACAGATTAATTCGGTTTGACCCGGAAGGTTACGATCATGGGTAAATAGAATGTAGCGTACGAAACGCGCCAACACGGAAACGGTTGGCGTAGCGAGCTCGCCAACACGAATGTACAGTAACATACTAAAGGACGCGGAAGCAATGCTTCAAACCTGAAGTGGTGTGACAAAAAGCAACCGAAGTTTGAAGAAGAGAAGAGAAGTCACGGAGCATTGGCACCGCCGAGGGACCGAGAAAAGCGGAGCGATTGGAGTTACAGATTTACGGAATCCTGCTCCACGCCGCAAGCCTGATTTCATAGCGGAATCGATAACGTATGAAGATGAAGGCGGCGTTTGAATTGTAAACATATTGAAATATGGTTGAAGTCAGAAATGACTTGTTGGCCGAGTTTAACGACGCTCCAGGGACAGCGTAGCCAGTCATAGAAATTAGTATGTCTGGTACGTAGTTCTTTTTCTCCTTTCATTGTCTGAAAGCTAATACATGTTTTTTGACCGGTATAAAGAAAGCAATGCAACAGTGAGCGTTGAGAACAATCGGCACTGTTTTCTGAGAGTTCTCACATGTACCTTTTTTCAGCAGTTTCATCAACAAGAGTTTGTGAAATATCGAATAACGTTCTGTCAACCTGTCAGCTTCTTACATTGTCAGTATTGTCTAGTACGGTGCCTCTTTTTTTTTTTTAGTCAGTTCCGATTATGAAAATCAGTGTTTTATTATTATGAGAGCTCGTAAGTATTCTGTTTGTGGGAGACCGTTTGTGGGGCGGCAGGTTGGAAAATATCATTGTTATATAATTATTTTTGAATGTAGAAACACTGCATTTCCCGGCCGATTAACCATATGTGGGGCGGCTGGTGCAGAAATTGTTGTCATATTAATGTTTCTATTACTTATGCTGTTGTTTGCCGTTCTCAACACTGGCTCTCTAACTACAATATTGGCAACCAGATAGTGATTAGCAAAACGTGAAGCCTGTAATTAGAATTCCTAGTGCCCACTTCATCTGAGAATACACTTATAGTTACAGCTTATAGGTCTGAGGAATTAGGAGATTGTGTGGGATTTATAATCAAAAACAGTCGTGAAAAAACGTCCTGTATTCTGTAAGTCACAGATGAAAACAAAAGAATCCACACAATCTAACTAACAGAGCAGTTCAGAGTCTAATGCGCTGATGCTACTATAACTGTCCAAATTAAATATTTAAATGAATGCTCGCCATAATTTGATGATTAGGTTCATCAAACGCCACGCTAAATAATGGTAGAATGTCTGTCCCGCGACGGCACGTTAAAATACGACATACGCAAACTGAAGATCGATAATTAAAGTCAACCCAGAATTAACACTTCACTCGAAAATGACTTCATGGTTACACGTATCCCGAGTAACTTAATACGGCATCCGAGGCTGTTTGTAGCAATGATACCGACGCGACGCGACTCCCGACACAGATGGCGTACTGTTCAGCGTCTGGAAAGAACTGGGGCCTTGCTTCCTCTCGCAGCGTTCTTATATATAAAGCCGCGGTGCGGACGGCTAAGGGAACGCCTGATCAAATCGGCTCTCCCGACTAGCCGCTGGGCTAGTAATGCACCACTTTAAGTTACCTAATAAATCATAGCTTCTCTTGCTGATGGCCGATGAAGCTCTTAATTTAAATGTGCATTCAGCACGCAGGTAAGTATTGATAATAAAAGTTTGACGTGGCTAAGTTGAATATTTTGGGCGAGAAAATTAATTTAATTACACTGCACGCAGTAGACGAGCTCTGAACTGGCCCTTTGGAGATACGCTATCGCTATAGTTTTATAGGTATTCAAATGAAACTTCTCACATCTTCATAGTTATAGCGGATCTCCAACCTACTTAAACATAAACATCCTAGCCTTATTTATTAGCCTACTTAATCTATCTTGCTTCCTTAAGTTTTAAGACAAAAACCAGAAAATATTGAATTTCAACTAAAATCTTAAATTGTGAGATCCAGAAGACTGTTTCTATTAAATATTTATGAAAAAGGAATCTAATTATCAATTTTTAAGTCTCTAGCTCTTTTCTGTTGCGCCAATGATTTTTACAGAAAAACGTCCAAATTTCGAAAATGGCTAAAGTTATCGAACTGATATTCAACACATATTAATTTAGTATTACTCCTGACATACTAGAAACATTTTAGGTTATTTACTTGATTTTTAAAGTATTGCGCAACATTTATGACGTCAGAGCTAGTTACAGCGGACTGGCTGGCACACAATGGAAAGACTGCTGTGAATTTACTACAGCGTGAGTAGGCTGCTTCCCTACACGTTGATATCTGCCACTGATTAACAGAGTTCGGAAGGGTATGACCTTCATGCATCTATTGGCGGAAGAGGGCTCTTTGATGTGGTGTTGTGAAAGTGTATTTGGGCTTTCCACCGGCTGCGACTGTACGTCCCGAGGAAATAGCCCCGGGCTCACAGTCTCAGCCGTTGGAAAGACTTTTGTGTTCCTCAATTATGTTTCTTGTCAGCTGCCAGTTTAAGCCACGAGAGCGCTAAGCAAGTTATACGAGATGTTTATGTTGAGGTAACGTGTGTGTAGCCTCTCTCCGTCACCCCAACGAATTGTTTCGTCAATGCAACGGACAGGTTTAGTCACCCTTGCTGAATCAGCCGTCTAGAAATTCCAGTTCATAATTGCCTATTACTAAGACTGATTTAGAATGAGAGTAGAAACTGTACATTTAGATGTATGAGTTTTTTCGTGGGAGCGGGTGTGAGAACTATCAGTTTTACTTCTTCTGGTTACGAAGTTCGACGTTTGGCGACGGAGTTCTTAGATAAATGTTCTCGGTTTGCTTACCGCTTCAAATTCGGATAACATTTCAAGCTTTCCATTACTGCCTCCTTCATCATTGTTAAGGGCTAAAACTGCTGTGAACTTGCGAGGCTCCCATTTTTGTACCCACAGAACTGGATCTGACTGCCTGCATTACGTCGTGACTGACTGACTCCATGGCACTACCGTCCTATGAGGACCTTGGCCTCCTCAATCACAGATTTCCAATCGTCTTGGTCTTCCGCACTCCTGCGCCACCTTCTCACTCTCACTGCTCTCAAGTCTGCTTCCACATCTGCCAGCCATCTCACACGCGGTCGTCCTCTCATTCTTCAGCCACCAGGATGTCCCATCATCATCTTCTTCGGGAGCCTTTCTTCTGTCATATGCTGGACATTTCCTAACCATCTTAGCCTTCCCACTTTGATTGAGGTTACCAAATCAGGTTCTCTCTACAGACCCCTTATTTCTTCATTAGTCCTAGTTATCCATATCTTACCTTCTTCTACAGGACCAAAACTCTTCCTCATCACTTTCCTTTCCCATATATTTAGGTTGTACTCCAAAGCCACCGTCAGTACCTATGCCTCGCTGCCATACATAAGAACTGTCGTGATATCATGGAAATGGCGCGTACTGAGCTAGTGTCCTCAACGTCCATAGATTTTTTGTTTGTGGGCTCTATCCATCACTAACTTAAATACAGGCATTTTGATAAATCAGTGAGGACTTTGTTTTCCCTTATTGTCACTTCATTTCCGTCCCCCCAAACGGGCCTTGCTGTAGTGGTAGCACCGGTTCCCGTCAGATTATCAAAGTTAAGCGCAGTCAGTCTGCGCTAGCCCTTGGGTGGGTGACCATCCGGTTTGCCGAGCGCTGTTGGCAAGCGGGGTGCACTCAGCCCTTGTGAGGCAAACTGAGGATCTACTTGATTGAGCAGTAGCGGCTCCAGTGTCGTAAACTGACATATGGCCAGGAGAGCGATGTGCTGACCACATGCCTCTCCATGTCCCATCCAGTGACGCCTGTTGACTGGGTATGACATGGCGACTGGTCGGTACGGTTTGGCCTGTATCAAGATCTGTTCAGGCAGAGTTTAGTTTTATGTGGGCGGGAGAGAGGGGGCGTGCCCTCTCAGTGGATACAAGTCACTGCTCTCCAGCCATATGAGAGTAAAAACTTTAAAACATGTTATCAAATTGAGCACAGCATTCGGCAGAATGAATGTTTGACCTAATAAGGAGACATAGATTCAGTTGCATAATTTGAAATATAAAAGGTGGATATGTTGCTTGATTAAAAGGCAAATCAATGTTCCACAAAAGATAAAAGACAGAGAGATAGTTGTATAAGCTAGAAAAGTAAAAAGCCATTGTGTTGACTTAGACAGAGATGAGTGAAGTAATGAGTGGGCCTAGTGTACCAGAAAGAGGGATGTCATGGGTTAGTACCTAATAGGGCGTTTTTGTGGGTAGGTATTTGGAGGAAGAATTCAGGAGAATGAAGAGGGACCAAGTCTTAGGATGTGAGTGGAGAGGAGTGGAGAGGAGGGATCCTGTTAGGGGAGTGAGGTTGGTTCTTTGAGATGGGTAGACAGATCAGGTCAGATTTCATGGTAAGTTAAGGGAATGGATTAAAGTTTCATTGGGAGAGGATGTGGAGAGTGAGGGAATGTGGAGGTGTAGCACAGGGGAGTGTGCTAGTGGAGGTGTGGAAGAGGTGTTCAAGGTGGAATAGGATGAAGAAGAATCGGTAGAGGATGAGGATGCGTGAGGGTAATTGGACTCAAAAGGTTTGGCAGAGTGCAATGCATTCACGGATATGTGGGGCATGATAAAAGGAGGGAGGAGCGGAAGTCCATGCCATGTTTGCATACCAGAGGATCAGTCGGATCAAGGATTTATAGGTGTGGAGGATTGTGGAGGGGTGGGAACCCCATTTTTGGCCAGTTAGTTATTTCAGTAATTTTAGTCTATTGTGGGTATTCTGTTGAATGGATGGTAGATTGGATTCCATGTTAGTTGGAAGTCAAGTATTAATCCAAGGTACTTTAAGTGTGTTAACTGGACACTATGGCCTTAGATGGTAAGGGAAAGGTCGTGCTGATGGGAGCTGTGGGTTGTTCAGGCTATAATTATTGCCTTCATTTTGCTAAGACTGATTTTGAGGAGCCACTAGTTGCATCAGGAACAGAGCTGACTCAGATGCAGCTGAAGGGATCTTTGGGATTTCTGGAGGGTAGGGTAGATGGCAAGGAAGGAGGTGTCATTGGAATACTAGAGGAGCTGAACATGAGGAGGGACTTTGGCATTTCGGCAGTGTAGAGGATACAGGAAGGGGGAGAGGGCTGTACCTTGGGGCACACCTGCAGTGGGATGGAAGATACGAGAGTTGATGTTATTGATGGTGACGTAAGATAAGCAGTTAGAGAGAAAGGAAGCGATGAGGCAGATATAGGTTAGGGGAAGTGATTAGGTATGGAGCTAAAACAGGAGATGAGAATTCCATACAGGATAGTAAGTTTCCTCAAGATCTCAAGAGACAAAGATGTTGGATTTGGGGTTGTAGATTTGGTGGGATAGGAGACAAGTAACGTAGAGGAGTTGGTCATCAGAGGAAAAATTGAGACAGGATGGTAGGAGGAGTTGTTAGTGGCAAATTTATTAGGTTTGAGGAAGGAGGAGATTTGACAGGTTTATTATGGCTCAGGACAGAAATTTATGTCTACAACTACATTATAAAGGATGACTAGGATCTACAGGAAGGGGAGGGGGCCTTTTTTCAAGTGTCTGTTGGTGATGCAGTCTTGACAGGGATCCGTGCTATGTTTGTGATGGAGTATCTATTGAATGTCTTGTGTTGTTATTCGGGTATTGAGTTCTGTCTGTGGGATGTTGTCGAGATACTGCAAGCTAGGAGTGAAGGGGGCAAGAAGGTATTGATATGTTCGTGGACTGTCAGGAATAGAGACTAATCGAAGTTAGGGTCGTCTATGATGGTGAATGCGTCAGAGAGGTGGGACACAAAGTGATTGGATTTGCTTAGGTTGTCAGGGAGAGGGTGATTATCGTGCTGCAGAGGGTAGGAAGGAGCAGCGTTGTTTCCATGAAGGCAGTGAAATGCCTTCCAGTACTTGGCAGAGCTTATTTCAGTGTGGTGTTAATGTTTGTGGATATTTGGGGCAAAACAAGTCTTTTCTTTGCATTCAACATGTGTCACATGTGAAGTAACTTCCAGTGGCATGAAGTGTGACTTGGTCATTGGTCTGCAGGAATGATCGCTGAAGCTGACAGGATTCATGGAGGTGTGGAAGAGCACATGGAGAGAGTGTGGGATGTCAGAATGTCGTGGGTTATGGCGATTGGCAAGGTCTGTTGCAGGAAGGTGACTAAGGTCATAGAGAGAAGATTATCTGTTCAGTGAAGGAGGTGTGGTGTAGTGCAAATAGTTTGATTAGCTAAGAGCAAGGGTTCGTTGGGGATAAAAGCATCAAGGGAGGGTGTTTATGAAGAGGTGTCTGTTGGCTGAAAGGGAGTGGATATTCCATTGCGCTATCATTTATGGAGAGAGGGGGACATGGGGATGTTTGGCTCTAGTGGGTTTGAACTAGGATGTCAAGACGAGTGAAAAGAAGTAAAGTGGGCCTGGTTGTTGGAATATGTGGATTGTATGTTGAGATGGAAGACAGAGTACACAGGAAGAGAAATTTGGTGTAGGGTGTGTGGCCTCTAGAAAGAGTGAATGTTTTGAAGATCTATGGACATAAAGCGGATGATTTCTTCAGCTGTGGGAGAGTCTTGTGTTGGAAGAATAATTCAGGCGTGGCAGGGTATAGATAATACATGAGGGTGGGGAAGTGTGGTAAGGACACTGCTTGAGTGATCCATGGCAGGCAAGGTGGTGGACTATGGTTGGGGATTCAGCAAAGATGTGGACTTTGAAGATTGGGCGAGAATCGTCAAAGATATGGTATGCTCAGACTGCAGCTACGCCATCATGGTCTCAGGATTAATCCATCTGGTCATGATGGTGAGGATGGTGTGATGGTGAGGAATCTGTATTTGCCAGGTCTGTGTGGTTGTGTGAAAGGGTGTGAAATTAGCATAGGGACCAAAAGTGACACGGGGGATTTTCTGGAGGAGTTTTCTGTGGAATTCTGGATCTGGGGCTTTGATGAGGAGAGTGTCTTTTCTAGAGGTAATCTGAGAAGTGGCTAAGGAAGGGACACTTTTTGATTTTGGTGAGCGGGTTTTGGATTTTAGGAAGCTGGAGTCAGGAAGGGAAGAGAAGGAAGGTATGATATTCTGTAGACATAGTGGCAGACAGGATGGGCTGGCAGTCCATAAAGTCAGGGCTTTCCGCTTGTCTAGGTGTTTTTTTCGTTTAGGTGTTTTTTAGAATCAGGGGTGGGGGTAGAATCAGTGCTGATGGGTGTAGGTAAGGAGGGTGTGGTGGGCTTGACTGGGGTAAACAGGAGATGGGGTTTAGATGAGAAGGACACTGCAGTCCAGGAATCCACTGTAGAAACATCTGAGTCGATTGTGTTGGCACAAGTGAATCAATGTATGATGGTGGCAATATATGGTGGTGGCAATACTGGTGCTGGTGCTGTACTTGGTGATGCTGGTCCTTGTGATGGATCTGGAGAGGGTGCTACTGATGATGACATGCCTGAGAGAACTGGGAAATGAGGATGTACTTGATGGAAGGTGTAAGTTCTTCAAGTGGCAGTAGTAGGCGATTGGGAGGGGCAAGTGTAAATCATGGCAGTGGCTGGAGAAGGCATTGGGGCGGTGAAGTTAGCAGTTGATAAATGGGTTACAAAGTCGGCGGCGACGGCGACGATGATGGCGGTCGCAGCAGCAGCGTCGGCAACAGTGGAACAGCGACGAGATAGCAGCGAGATGGAGACGACGACAGAGTGACGATGAACAAGCACACATACACAGAACTCTCGAAGCCAAAATAAACTGAAGATGAACAGGTACAAACATGGAACAAGTATCAAAGGCACTGCTTGGATGAACAGACACAAAGCATAGGGGATCAGTCCCTACCAATCTATAGTATAAGGAGAGTAGCAGCAAGTGGCGAACTCGTGGTAAAGTATACATTAGGGATTAGTACTAACCGGAGGATATCAGCTGAAGCACTTTTTTTCCTTTACTGAATTTCGGTCCCCCCCCCCCCTCCCTCCCAAAGGGGCCGGGCTGGCAACAGCTTAGTATGCTGCTCTTCAGCCTACAGAATTTTTAAAACATAACAAGATAAGAAGCAATAAAAGCAGGTGATAGCACGGTGACTTAAATTGTAAAATGGCTCAAGACTGTGGAAAGTTAAAACATAAAACAAAGGATTGGGCGATGCTAGTAAAATATATAGGAAGCAAACAGGTAAAATAGTAGACAGGCAATTAAAAAACATGGCGACAGTCTGGTTTCTGTTCAAAAGAGACACAAAAATCACACCCAGTAACAGTATGATGTCCTACTCACTACAAACACTGCACTAAAATGTTGGCACAAAGAGGACACACCATAGCCTAGCGCAGATGGGGGGGTGGACCTGGACAGGGGGAAAACAAGGAGGGAGGAGAGGAAAAACGAAAGGGGGGAACCAAAGGAGGGAGAGGACCCATAAGGGGGGGAGGGGCAAGGCAGACGTGAGAGGGAATGGGAAAAGACAGAGGAGGGAAATGCAAAAGAACTCGGGGGAGAGAAGGGGGCAGGGAGAGGGTAGGTGGGGAAAAAAGAGGATGGAAGGTGGGGAGAGGGAGCCCAAGAAAAAGATGGAGGAAAGGAGGGGGGTGAGGATCATAGTAGATGGGAGGGTTAAATAGAGGGAGAGAGGGCATCATCCGGGAGGGGGAGTTGATGGAAGCCACCTTGGGAAAGGAGATGAAGGGCGTAGAGATGGAGGGTAGGGGGGGGGGACACAACAGTGAAGACGTGGCAGGGGACGGGGATGGGAGAGGAGAGGAGCAACCAGGGTGTGAGGGGGATCAAGGCGGCGGGAGATGTAGAGTATGCGGATATGTTCAAGGAATAGGAGCAGATGGGGGAAAGGAATGAGGTCATAGAGGATCCACGTGGGGGATGGGAGGCGTATACGGAGGGCGAGGCGGAGAGCATGACGCTCAAGGATCTGGTGGGACTTGTAGAATTTTGGGGGGGGGGAGCAGATATACAGGCAGGGCTGACATAACAGAGGATGGGACAGATTAAGGATTTGTAGGTGTGGAGAGGAGTTTCAGGAGTCGAAGGCGGTTGTGGGCTTTGGATTGGATGGAGCAGAGATGAGGGATCCAAGTGAGGTGATGGTCAATGGTGAGGCCAAGGTAGGTGAGGGTGGGGGTGAGGCGGACAGGACGGGCGCAGACGGTAAGGGAGAAATCCAGGAGCCAGAAGGAGCGAGTGGTACGACCTATGATGATTGCCTGGGTCTTCAAAGGATTGATTTCCGGAGCCCCTAGTTACACCATGCGGCAAAAAGGTCAAGGTGTTCTGGAGAAGGTGTTGGGACCGCTGGAGGGTAGGAGAGAGGGCGAGGAATGCGGTATCATCGGCGTATTGCAAGAGGTGTACTGGAGGGGGGTGTTGGGGCATATCTGCCGTGTTCAGGAGGTAGAGGAGAGGGGAGACAACAGAGCTCTGGTGCACAACTGCAGAAGGGTAGAAGGTGTGGGAATTGGAATTATGGATGATAACATAGGAGGGGCGGCGGGAGAGGAAGGAGGCCATCAGACAGATGTCTGGTAGGACATAGGCTTGGAGTTTAAACAGGAGACCGGGATGCCAGACACGGTCCTAGGCCTTTTCGAGGTAGAGGGAGACAAAAATTTCGGAGCGATGGGAGTTAAGCCGGAGGGAGAGGAGATGAGTGAGGCGGAGGAGTTGGTCATCGGCAGAGAAGGAAGGTCGAAAGCCACATTGGGTGTCGTGGAGGAGATGGTTTTGATGGAGGTGGTGATGGATGTGCCAGGAAAGGATGGATTTCAAGAGCTTGCTGAACACCGATGTGAGACAGATAGGACGATAGGAACAGGCATCAGATGGAGGCTTGTTGGGTTTGGAGAACATCAGGATACGGGAGGTTTTCCATAGGTCAGGATAGAAGCCAGTGGCAAGGATGACATTGTAGAGGGTGGCAAGGACTGAAAGGAAGGAGGGAGGGCAGTGTTTGAGGTGGTGGTAGGTAATGAAGTCGTGGCTGAGAACAGTGTTGCGTTTGGTGCGGAGTGTGAGACTGATGTCCTGTGTAGTGATGGGAGTATTAAGTTCAGATGGTGGTGTGTGGTCCAACTACCGGAAGCTAGGAGCAAGGGGAGGAACAGAGGTATTCGTATGGTCCATGAAGTCAGGGAAGAGGGAATAATCAAAGTGGGGATCACCTGCGGTGGAAAAACATATGAGAGGTGAGAGGCAAAGTGATTGGCCTTACTGAGGTTGTCAGGAAAGGGATGGTCATCAGGGAGAAGAGGGTACTGGGGGGTGGGCCGGTTCCCAGTAAGGCGGTGGAAAGCAGACCAATACTGGGAAGAGTTTATGTGGAGCGTGGTTTTGAGTTGTGTACATGTCTGGCGCCAGGCACGGCGTTTCTTCGCAGTAAGCAGCCTGCGGATGTGTTGTTATAATTGTCGGTGGCGGGTAAGTGTTTCCCGGTCACGAGTGCGGAGGAAAGAGCGATAGAGGCGGCGGGACTCTCGAAGGAGAAGGACAGCCTGTGGAGGCAGGGCGGGGCGGTGAGGGGGGATGGCTTTGGTGGGGATATGGGTGGCGACGGCGTCAGGCAAGGTCTGGTACAGGAAGGCAGCAGTGCGAGAGATGTCATCAGGAGATTGGAGGGTAAGGTCGTGGCCGTCAACCTGGGTGTGAATAGAGTCCCAGTAGGCATCCCAGTTGGCACGGGAGTAATCATGGACAAGTTTAGGAGGGATGTCGTGGCGAGGAGCGTTGCGAGGAGGGCGACCATTAGAGATAGTGAGGAGAACAGGAGCATGGTCACTGCCAATGAAGTCAAGGACATCTGCGGTGATGCACCCGAGGAGGTTGGGAGAGGCAAGGACCACATCGGGAGTGGTGTTGGATTCGGGTTGGGTGTGCTGAGGGAGCCAGCTGCAGCAGGAGCTCAACCTGTTAAATAAGCAAAAGATTTTATTTGAAGAAACGAGAATACTTGCTCACACATTGACCAATTGGGATTCTGTGATCAGGGAAGCAGTTGGAATTATACTTCACGAAAACAACTTCAGTATAGTCACCAACTATACGCTTAGCAATGCATGGAAGAATGGACTTGATAGAGAAAAAGCACAGAGGAAGACTTTTCGAAGTTTACCTCCTGTTGTGAGGGATGGCGCTGCTAGCAGTGCTGGAGAGAGCGCAACCAAAACCTATGGACTTTATAACTAAACTTAACTCAAGACATTTGAGTCTCATCTTTATGTATGATAGTGATGGAAGGTAAAGAAATGGATTAAAATTTGTGCCTCAGCAGTGACTTGAGCCCAGGTCTCCTTATTTACCATGCAGGAATGCTAGCCATTATTCTACCACATCACCATGACTAAAAGTGCTGCATGGACTAATAAACTCCAACGCCCTTTCCAACACACACTTCAACTCATATCTTCTGCTTACTTTCCCCTTCTTACATCATCACTGTTGTCGAATCTCTCGAGGTTTAGAACTCTTTCACCAAGTTATCCTTCTTGCCTTTGGCACACTAAGTAATTTGACACCCTCTTTTTGCAAATTCTTTTATGCAGTGGAAACCGTGTTTATTTTGTGGAATAGATATCATTTCAGATAGTAAAAGTAATACCACGGTTATGCTTTCGTTTAAGATAAAATGTCAGGATCGACTCACAGGATTGTCAGAAGAAGAAAACTAAGATTTTTTTAGGCTCACAAGAGATTTCATACGTATTACAAAGGGCAGTGCTACCCTTCCTGAAGGTAACATTCGTCCCAAGAAAGTAGTGTCGATAGAAGTAAAGGTGCGGGTCGATCAGACTACTTGCCTGACAGTAATCACTCAAAAAGCGGCAGGTCGCTGTGGCTACTGCCCCGGTTTGCCTCAGCCAGCTGAGAAAGCTTTCCAAACATGGCCTTCATTCTGTCTGTGTTGCCTCTCTGGGATTCTCGGCTTGGGCCAGACTGGCATACTAATTTCCGTAGAATCAGCCCACACAAACACTTATGCATAAATACATGTATTTATTGAAACTTCCTGGCAGATTAAAACTGTGTGCCCGACCGAGACTCGAACTCGGGACCTTTGCCTTTCGCGGGCAAGTGCTCTACCACTGAGCTACCGAAGCACGACTCACGCCCGGTACTCACAGCTTTACTTCTGCCAGTATCTCGTCTCCTACCTTCCAAACTTTACAGAAGCTCTCCTGCGAACCTTGCAGAACTAGCACTCCTGAAAGAAAGGATATAGCGGAGACATGGCTTAGCCACAGCCTGGGGGATGTTTCCAGAATGAGCTTTTCACTCTGCAGCGGAGTGTGCGCTGATATGAAACTTCCTGGCAGATTAAAACTGTGTGCCCGACCGAGACTCGAACTCGGGACCTTTGCCTTTCGCGGGCAAGTGCTCTACCACTGAGCTACCGAAGCACGACTCACGCCCGGTACTCACAGCTTTACTTCTGCCAGTATCTCGTCTCCTACCTCTTTCAGGAGTGCTAGTTCTGCAAGGTTCGCAGGAGAGCTTCTGTAAAGTTTGGAAGGTAGGAGACGAGATACTGGCAGAAGTAAAGCTGTGAGTACCGGCCGTGAGTCGTGCTTCGGTAGCTCAGTGGTCAGTCGGCTCTCAGCCGTGGCAGCGTGCGGACGGCCCCGCGCGCCGGCCAGTGCTCCGCTGCAGGCGTTGTTTACTTCCGCGTCGTAGCTTTAAGGCTTGTGTCCGTCCACCGTGAACAACATGTCGAGCGCTTACCGCCGTGCGACCCTTAAAGTTTCCTTCCCAGCTGAACATGCGCGACCTCGTGCACATGAAGTTGAAACGTTCATACGTGAAGAAGTTCGTTTAGATCCTAACCACGTTATCGGAATCCATTTTTCGATCACGAGTAGTGTCGTTCATATTAAAATGACAAACACCGAGGTGTGTGAAGATGTTATTCGCCGCCATGCCAATGGACTTAAGTTCAAATACTCTGATGGTCACGTCGGAGCTGTAACTCTTGAACTCGCAGAGTACGGTCAACGCACGATTAGGGTGTTTGAACTACCTTTTGAAGTGCCGAAGGACGAAGTTGTCTCTGCGTTACAACCATACGGTAACGTCATCGGTTACGTAGAGGAAAAATGGCAAACCTTCACGACCTACCATGTCCTTAATGGTGTGCGTCAGGTCAAAATTGAACTGAAAAAACATATTCCATCATACCTGACCATTGGCGGGGTGCGAGCCATTGTCATGTACGACGGCCAACCCCGAACATGTGCGGGTTGTGGACAAGAAGGCCACGTCCGATCCGCCTGCATGCGACGCCGCCTGATCCAGACGCCGGTCGGCGAGGAAGCGTCCCCAGCAGTGATGACTCAGATCCCTGTCACATACGCTAAGGTTGCCCAGGAAGGTAGCACGTCTACACAGAGTCTTCCTGCTCCGTTGACGTCGTCTGATCAGGTAGATGCAACCGCTCCTGAGATTCCTTCTGATGTGCCCCAGACGCCAGATCCTAACCTGCCGAATCATCGCAGCACTGTGACTGAAAATGCTACTGAGATGGACGTTGATCCGGGAGTGGTACCTACTTCTGCTTTCCTTCAGACTGGTCCAGAGTCAGACGAAAGCCACCCGCAATCGGACTCTGAACGACATGTTAGAAAACAAGGGTCGACACGAAAGAGAAAGAAACGTAGCCGTACACCCCCTGATGAATCCATTCTACGGATGGATACCAGGGATGCAGACCCGACGATGGACGACAAACCGCTCTTTGATGACCAAAAGTCTGATGCGAAAGACCCGCCACAGGCGACCACTGGCAACGAACACCCCTCCTTACTGACGCCGTCGCCCCCACAGGTCGACGTTGAAGAGAGCCTATCCGATGAGACGAAAACTACGTCTCCTCTCCACGTGGATGACGTGCACAGCCGATGCCCTACCGCAGTATCAGTCTCCTGGGCAGACGACGTGGAGATCGAAGGGACTGGGGTGGACGCTGCTGATGATGGGGCACCCCCATCGGTTGCGCCCGCGCCCGCAAACTCTCCACAATAGCATCCTCTTCAGCGGACCGGCAAGATCGACGACCTCTCGCTCCTGAAGAAGAAGCACCACCTGTGCCTGTGGGACTCCAACACCAGCATTATCGTGTCGCAACGATTAACCTCGCGACCATTCGTGCGCCCCACAAACTAGCGCTGCTCCGCGATATGATTTATGATGCGGACATAGATATTGCGCTTTTTCAGGAAGTGCATGTCGCCGATTTTTCACCACCACATGGCTTCACGGTGCATCTTTCTCCCGCTTCGGACACCGGTAGTGGTGTTGCCATCATCTTACGCGAAGGTCTTCCTGCCGAAGATGTCCTATACCTCCCCAGCGGCAGAGGTATGGCCCTTACTCTCTTTGGTGTACGCATCGTCAACATTTATGCGCCGTCGGGCTCCAGCTACCGTCGTGAACGCAATGCCTTCTTCGCGAATGAAGTCACACCCCTTTTTATGGGACCACACGATGACTGGGTCATGGGTGGAGACTTCAACTGCACCCAGCGACCTCAGGATCAATTGCCGCGTCACTCACCATGCGCAGCTCTGGAAACAGTCGTCACGCGGCTACAATTTGTCGACACGTGGAGACATGTTCACGGTGATCTTTTGGGCTTTACGTACTACACTGCGCACTCCTCTAGCCGACTGGATCGCATCTACATCTCGCGATCCCTAATTCAACACACTCGACAGGCTGAAATCTGGCCTGTTGCTTTCTCAGACCATGAGGCTTACTTCTGTGATGTTGTTCTCACAAGACAGGCAGTATGGCACGGACGTGGTTTATGGAAACTGAACACGGCACTTCTTAATTCACCTGACTGTCGACATCTAATAGAAGACACTTGGATTACATGTAATAGACGCCGACCCACGTATCCGTCTACCATATCCTGGTGGATCCAGTGTGCAAAACCTGCTCTTCGAAAAACTTTAATCCGGTATGGCAAAGATGTTGTCGCCTGGAGGAAGAGCACTATGGACTTTTACTACAGGATCCTCCGAGAATGCTCCACGATGCCAGCCTCCCCTGAGCGCCATACAAGGATGAACCAAGCTAAGGCCCAAATCTCCCATCTCATGCGACGGCATTTGGAAGGAGCGATAGTACGATCTCGTACTGCTGATCGCATGCCTCATGAACATCCGTCGATGTACCATATCATCCAAGAACGACGAAATCGACGCCGAAAATTGATTCACGTCCTAACGGATCAAGAAGGGCGTCGCTACGTAACCCAATCTGCAATAGGGAATGTGCTACACGCCCACTACCGGCAGCTCTACGCCGCAATTCCACATTCCCCAGAGTTGATCGAGGAAGTCTCACAGCTCAACTTCGGTGGTATCCCAGGAGATGCGGCGATTGACTTGATGTCGGAGGTGACTAGTGAGGAAGTCCGCGATGCGATCCGGGCAGGAACCATCAATCGCTCCCCAGGACCCGACGGTCTTCCCCTCGAATTTTATCGCACCTTCCGTGATTTGTTAGAGTCAACCTTCACCTCCATCTGTCGGGAACTGATGTCTCCGGAAGTACCCGTGCCGGACGCTTTCATGGAAGGAATTATTATTCCTGTACATAAACCGCACGGTGGCAACAATATCAGTGATTATCGGCCCCTCACCCTCCTTAACAGTGATATGAAAATCTTCACTCGCCTTTTGGCAGCACGACTTAAAAACGTTGCCCGATATGTTGTGTCGCCAGACCAAGCATCTTTGGGAGGAGATAATAATATTCGCACGGCTTTATGCCGCTACAGGGATATGATCGCCGTTACCCAGGCACAACGCCTCTCTGGGGCACTTGCGTCTTTGGACTTTAGTCAAGCTTTTGATAGGGTTGACCATTCGTTCCTTACGGCCGTTCTCCACCATATGGGTTTCCCAGTCGCCGTTATCACGGTAGTGATGCGCCTTCTGCGGGGTGCCTCATCCAGGATTATGTACAATGGCAGACTCACTCCACCGATAATAATAGGTCGATCTGTACGTCAAGGTTGCCCTCTATCAGCAATTTTGTACGCCTTTTCCTTGGAATCCTTGCTATGTGGACTAAGACAACGTTTGGTAGGGTTGTCCATAGATCGCTACCGATTCTGTTGCACGGCCTATGCTGACGATGTAGTCATCTGTTTACGTAATGCCGACGAGGTTCGAGCTGTTTTGACGTGGGTAGCGACTTATGGTGAGGCGTCGGGTAGCTCTTTAAACGTACGTAAGTCACAAGTTATGTTCATTGGCACGGGACTTCCCGTGGAGTGCGTTACACCTCTCACCATCGTTGATACCATTCGTTGTTTGGGAATAGATTTTTCATCTGATCTCCGGCGTTCAGCCACCATCAACTGCCGACGCCTCCTTTTAATGATCAGAGCAGGTCTTATGGACCATCGCCTTCGATCCCTAGATATTCTCCAGCGAGCTCGATATGTCAATACATATATCGCATCCCGAGTTCCCCATGTAGCGCAAGTTCTACCTTTCCCGCTTACTGTGGCACGTCGCATGTTGGCAGCGATGGCATCTTTCATCAGCTCTGGGATGTTGTTCAAAGTTAACTATACAACCCTTACTCTTCCCCGTGAACGAGGTGGGATAGGTCTGTTTCACGTGCCGGATAGAGCTCGCGCCCTATTTATCAGCTCCCAGATGACGGTATGGAACCGTTGCCCAACGAGCCTCACTGGTCTCCTCCTGTCGGCATATTCGCCGGTCTCACTGTCAGCCCCAGTGATGATCTCGGATGTTCCGGCCCAGTTCCATTATATCCGGTACTTCTTTCTGGAACTCAGTTATCTACGCCTCACCTTACCAAGACAGCTTTTACTCAAGACAAAGGCAGTATACAATGTCCTCCAATTAGGTCGTCCACCTAACCCGATTGAACAAAAGTTCCCCCAGGTTGACTGGCGTCATGTATGGCGCGCGGTGTTCGCCTGTTACCTTGACACGAATGTTCAATCTGTCTGGTACCTAACTGTCAATGGTAAGCAAATCAACCAATTTCGCCTTCATCGTATCCACCTCGCCCAATCACCTCTATGCTCCACGTGTGGAGTGCCAGACAATGATGAACATCGGTTTGTTTGCGGACCGGCGGCGGAGGTTTGGCACTTGGTTCGACGTATTGTGGCTTTTCTAACGCGGGACATTCCGGGTCGGATTACTCCCCTTTCATTATTATTTCCGGAACGTGAATATTTTCCTCGGACAAAGACCAATGCTGTGAATTGGATTCGCGGACATGCCATTCACTACTTATTTGGACAAACTGTAGACTCTGTACTCGATTTTTGGACATACCTCAATGACCGTCATTATGTCGTTGTCCGTCACCCAAAATACAGACAATTTTTCTCGAACTTCCTTGGGAGTGCTTTCCACGAGCCGCCTCGCAGCTGGAATGTGTTAAGCCAAGAGAGAAGAAGGTTTCCTGTTTGAACCAATGAACATTTCTGAACAATTGATAATTGAACGGAACACATCAATTTCGAGAAGACGTGACTCAACATATTACCAGCGGGGCGCAGAAGGCCTCTGATCAATTACACACAAAAAAAAAAAAAAAAAATTAAATAAATAAAAATATAAAACAACAAAAAAATAAAATAAAATTCAGAAAAAGGAAGATTTTGTTTTGTTTGTAAGGGTAGCCCTAACCTTGATTACCCATATTTCCCCTGGTATATAGGCAGCTCTCTGGGGTAGGTTTAGTCAGGAGCCAACGCCTGAAGTGGCCCAGATTTTTTTGTTATAGGATTAAAAGTGGCGGTGGCACTTGTTTTTTTTAGTTCAATTTTATTAAAAAAAAGAGGTCCTAGGTTCAAATAAAAAAAAAAATAAAAAAAAAAAAAAAAAAAAAAAAAAAAGTGGTAGAGCACTTGCCCGCGAAAGGCAAAGTTCCCGAGTTCGAGTCTCGGTCGGGCACACAGTTTTAATCTGCCAGGAAGTTTTATATCAGCGCACACTCCGCTGCAGAGTGAAAAGCTCATTCTGGAAACATGTATTTATTGTTTTATTAACCACTGGACATGCTCTACACACTGAAGCATTAGAAAATAAGTAAGGCGCAAACCGTCATTTGCTGGAGCTGTAATTTAATACCTCAATTTTAATTTTTGACATTATGCATGTGGCTGACCGAATGGAGCAGTCGCTACAGTCTTATCTTATTAATAATTATCTGGACAAGTTTTCTTTCTTTTTTTAAAATGTCCGCATGTTCAAATAATTTAAAACTCTTTTATGGTGGATATAGTTGCATAATGTCATTAACTCTTTTTACATGTCGTTGAAAGCCTGCCACGTAAATTACAGACAGAAGAGGCAACTGTATTAATTTTTCATTGATTCAGGGTGAAGTATGCCATAATTTATGCTTTTACATTTTATTATCATTGAATGGAAGATTACTGTGTGTTTTATCCAAATTAGGATATTTTTTTTTTTTTTTTTTTTTTTTTTTTCGGTTAAAGGCGCTACAGTCTGGAACCGCGCGACCGCTACGGTCGCAGGTTCGAATCCTGCCTCGGGCATGGATGTGTGTGATGTCCTTAGGTTAGTTAGGTTTAAGTAGTTCTAAGTTCTAGGGGACTGATGACCGTAGAAGTTAAGTCCCATAGTGCTCAGAGCCATTTTTGATAATTTTTTTTCTCTTGTAGAGTCATTTATCAGTGATGATTTGAACTAATACATTCAATACACCAACGTATGTAGTCGTATTGTTGCCACTTCCCCCAATGATTTTAAAAACTCTGATGAAAAGTTATCTATCCCTTCTGTATTACTTTATCGTAAGTTTTCCAGAGCTCTTTCAAATCCTGATTGTAGTACTGGATCCCTTGTCTCTTCTATATTGACCCTTGTTTCTTCGTCTATCACATCAGACACGTCTTCTCCAAATAGAGAACCTCTATGTACTCTTTCTATCTATTTGATCTCTCCTCTGAATTTAATATTGGAATTACAATTGTACTCTTGAAGTTACGGTCCTTGTTTTTAATTTCACAGAATGTTCCTTTCACTTTTCTATAAGCTGAGTCAGTCCTTCCGACAATTACTTCTTTTTCTATTTCTTCAGATTTTTTTGTGCAGCCGTTTCGCCTTAGCTCCCCTGCACTTCCTGTTTATTTCATTCCTAAGTGAGCTGTATTTTTTATTCCTGAATTTCCCTGAACGATCTTGTATTTGCTTCTTTCATCGATCAGCTGAAGTATTTCTTCAGTTACCTTCTTTGTACTTAAGCGTTTCTTTCCCACCTCCGTTTGTGCCCCTCTTAGAGATGTCCATTCCTCTTCAACTGAACAGCCTACTGAGCTATTCCCTATCGCAGTAGGCCTACCTGTAGCATCAGAAAACTACAAGCGTATCTCCTCATTCCTTAGTACTTCCGTATCCCACTTCTTTGCACACTGATTCTTCCCTACTAGTCTTAGGTTCAAGAGCGGAAGTAAAATTCAAGGTGAAAGGTTATCAATGATGAGTTTCGGTGATCACATTGCTATCCTCGTTGAAGCTGAAGAAGAATTGTAGGACTTTCTGATGTAATGAAGAATCTAATGAAATATAGATTATGAACTGAGAATAAATCTCAGAGAGGCGAAGGTAATGAAAAGTAGCATAAATGAGAACAGCAAGAAACTTAGTGTAACAATTGGTGATCACGAAGTAGATGAAATCACGGAATTCTAATACCTACCCTGCAAAATAACCGATACGGTCGGAGCAAGGAGGACATAAACAGCAGACTAGCTGCGACAAAAATGGCATTCCTGGCCAGGGGAAGTCCATTAATATCTGACATAGGGTTAATTTCAGCAGGTCATTTCTAAGAGTGTACGTTTGGAGCAGATCATTGTATGGTAGTGGTATATGGACTGTGACAAAAGCGGAACAGAAGAGAATCGAAGCATTTGGGATGTGGTGCTACAGAAGAAAGTTGAAGATTACGTGGACTGATGAGGTACGGAATGAAGAAGTCCTCTGGAGGAACGGCGAGGAAAGGAATACGTGGAAAACTCTGACAAGAAGAATGGACAGGAATAGCTTCCATGGCGCTAGATGGAGCTGTAGCGAGTAAAAACCACAGAGGAAAAGAAAGACTGGAATAAATCCAGCAAATAACTAAGAATATAGGTTGAAAGTGCTACTCAGATAAAAGTTTGGCACAAGAGAGGAATTCATGGCGGCCACTTCAAACATGTCAGAAGATTCATGAAAAAAAGCCTCTTGAGGTCACAGAGCTTTTTCTGTGATTAGTAGTTTACTGGGTTAAGTTAGCATGTCGTTTGTTTGTTGAGCACATGAGTGTGGTGGGAATACATCACATGGCACTAAACGTCATAGCAAGCATCACATTTGAAGTAACTCACTCTATGTTTTCTGTTTTCTTTCTAATTTTCATACGTGCTACTTAACTGAACTACACACATCAAAAAACGTTTTGCATAATCCCGGTTCCCAGAGCTCATGAAGATAGACGTTGACTGTAGATGTTTTATCACAGACACAGTCCCTTTGACTGTTCAGAGATATAACTAAACCCGCCCAAATATGTAAACAACTATGCATGAGCATCGCCTATTAGTGGGAGGTGGCCCGACAGCCGATCAGTTCCAGTCATTACACCAGGAAGGAGGTAAACGTCTCGTGTTGTCTGTAGTTCAGCCATGCATATACGGTCAATATCGCGGTTCGATCGCGTCCGCCTTGTTACTTTGTGCCAGCAAGGGCTCTCAACAGGGGAAATTTCCAGGCGTCTCGGAGTGAAGCAAAGCGATGTTGTTCGGACATAGAGGAGATACAGAGAAACAGGAACTGTCGATGACATGCCTCGCTCAGGCCGCCCAAGGGCTACTACTGCAGTGGATGACCGCTTGATAGGGATTATGGCCCGGAGGAACCCTGACAGCAACGCCACCTGTTGAATAATGCTTTCAGTGCAGCCACAGGACGTCGTCTTGCGACTCAAACTGTGCACAATAGGCCGCATGATGTGCAACTTCACTCCCGACATCTACGGCGAGGTCCATCTTTGCAACCACGACAACACGCAGCGCGGTACAGATGGACCGCTCAGGATTTGCATCACGTTCTCTTCACCGATGAGATGTCGCATATGCCTTCAAGCAGACAATCGTCCGAGACGTGTTTGGAGGCAACCCGGTCGGGCTGAGCGCCTTAGACACACTGTTCAGCGAGTGCAGCAAGGTGGAGGTTCCCTGCTGTTTCGGGGTGGCATTATGTGGGGACGACGCAAGCCGCTGGTGGTCATGGAAGGCGCAGTAACGGCTGTACGATACGTGAATGCCATCCTCCGACCGAAAGTGCAACCATATCGGCAGCATATTGGCGAGGCATTCGTTTTCATCGACAACAATTCGCGTCCCCATCGTGCACATCTTGTGAAAAACTTCCATCAGGGTAACGACATCGCTCGAGTAGAGTGGCCAGCATGTACTGCAGACATGAACCCTCTCGAACATGCCTGGAATAGATTGAAAACGGCTGTTTATGGACGACGTGACCCACCAACCACTTGAGGGATCTATGTCGATACGCCGTTGAGGAGTGGGACAATCTGGGCCAACAGTGCTTCAATAAAGTTGTGGATAGTATGCCACGACGAATACAGGCATTTATCAATTTAAGAGGACGTGCTACTGGGTATTAGAGGTACCGCTTTGTACAACAATCTGGACCACACCTTTGAAATTCTCACTGTATGGTGGTACAACATGCAATGTGTGATTTTCATGAGCAAAAAAAAGGGCGGCAATGATGTATATGTCGATGTCTATTCCAATTTTCTGTAAAGGTTCCGGAACTCTCGGAACCGAGGGATGCAAAACTTTGTGTGTATTTTCAACATGTCCTCATTCTCTGCTTTATTTGTCCACTATTACTAATTAAAATTTAATTAGCTGTAATTTGTGGTTAGTTACTTACGAAAAAAATATTAATTACTTCCTAAGCTTGGGTACCAAATGAATAAAATTGAAACCTGTTTCATTTTGTGACCTAATTTTTAGAGGCTCTTTGGTTCCATCACGTAATACGTTGAATGTAATTATTATACTCTATAGATCTTTTTGGATTTAAAATCTTTGTGGCTGAAAATGATTTTAGTTAATTAAAATACAAAGTCGCTGCACCTATTGGTCCTCAGTCGGCAGAGTTCGCAGAAGTTGTTTGTTGTAGTCGGGGGGAGGAAGAGCCACTTTTTGAGACCAGAAGACCAGACGAGGACGTGGGCTTGCACAGTACAACATGATCAGGTATAGTAAAAACGTCCCATAAGAGAGAACTGATTTTATTTTTTCCCTTCCAGATTTTAGGAGTCTTTTATTGCTGATAAGCTGAAACTGTAAGGAATTCACTGAGTGCGAACGTGCACGGATAACTGACGTGGTTAAGGGCACCACTAGCGACATCCGGGAAATCCTGGTTCGATTCCCAGTTCGGTACAAATTTTCATACGGCTTTGTTGGATACTGATTCAGCTGATTTCAAGGAGTTCGGATTCAGCGAATTAATTTCGAATAATTTCGGACAGCTGTGGATCGTCAGCAGTGTCTGTTGTTTCAGATACATTTAAGGAAATGTAAGATTTTGAGTGAATATTTGCGATACTGTGTCTCCCACAAGAGTGTTACAGGTATAGCGGTCTAGTGACACAAATATGATGTTAGGAGAGTGTACAAAATATTTGTAGCAACCAAGAGCCGAGCTGAAAGATAAATATATTTTTTGTATGGTAAAGCTAAGCTTTTCTCACACATTGAAAGATTAAAACAGGGCTGACAGCTGTCTTCCACGATTTCAAGGTCTATAACCACCAAGTATTGAGAAATAATATGAGAAGATTTCGAAGAATAGGAATAATTGTAGGGTAGGAGTCCTTTCTCCATTACTGTTCCCCGACCATCTATAATGATGAGGAATCTGCAGAGGGCGACATAAGTAGGAAGCTTGAAGATAAATGTGGCAAAATCGTTATACGTCGGAGTAGTATGTCCATCAGTAAATATGAACAATGAGAGAGAAACAGCTAGATGCACTGAAGGAGACCAATCGCTGCAAATGATATCCGGAAGAGAATCGCCTAGGCTAAGGGAGAGGTAATAAGTCTCAGTCCTCTATTGCGGTCATCCAAGGTAACGGAGAATACAAAGGCACGTGTTGAAGCGACTCCAAAGTATGGCGGAGAATATAGTGTAGGGACATTAAAAATAAATCTAGAATGTATACCTGCAACGTAGAGATAGCGTTTTACGACCTCAGCGCATCGGATGTGCACAGGAAGACATAGTTGACAGAATTAGCAATGGAAAACTAGTTTGGTATGTCCGGGTTAGTTGGGCGGACATGAGATAGCCCAAGAAAGTATTCCAGAAATACACATGTCAATTTGTCGCCGTAGGAAATTTAGTCGTAAGGAGTGAGAGGGTGTGTAGAACAGAGGACTTACGTTCAGTGTGCGGGAAGCTAAACAGTCCGCTAATCAGCATTCTGGTACTGACGACAACGTCTGTTGCAAGGAAACTTGTTAATTTACTATTTCGATTTAATCTTTTATGTAATTTGTTCAACAAGAATCTGTGTCTCTGTATAAATGGTGGCTCAGCTACGTCAAACAACTAAATAATTCAAGCAGAAGATATCATACACCCTCCATCTCCCGCCCCCCCCATCTCTCTCTCTCTCTCTCTCTCTCTCTCTCTCTCTCTCCCTCCCTCTCACTCACACACACACACACACACACACACACGCACACACACACACACACACACACGCACACACATGCACGTGTGAGCGCTCGTTATTAAAATTTTAGTAAGCTATGCTTTACAGAAATGGGAAACCAATTTTAGAGTGGGACTATGTCTAGCTGTCGGCGGACGATGTAAGCACCCTACAAAAGGGGGTATATCATGCAGATAGGATTTCTAAACAATGATCTGAAAATGCACGAGGGCAAAATAACAAGTTATAGATTTACAATGAAAGCTCGCAAATAAACTAGAATTGTGGTGAATAGTGAAACTTCAGAATACGTTCATAGTTTTATTGCTCAAGCATGACTTACTACTGCGGCAATTATGAAGGTAAAACTTCTTCTATGTTCCCGAAAATAGCTGGAACCATAAAAAAGAACAAAACAAAGAGACGACAATATGTTAAACTTTATTAGATGAAGTTGCTATTCCAACATAGGTGTACATAGGTGAAGTGCTCATTTCAAGAAAAGTTCAAATTAACACATTCTGGTATCGGAAATGAATATTCAGATGTGAACGAAGGATGTGTCAGATGAAAACGTTTCAAAATTAACGATGTTAGATAATCGTTAGAGTATGGGAAACAAGAATAAAATTCAGGCTACGCTGTTATGCATTAGTATCAATTGTTTTGTTTATGTAATCTGACCAGATTAGGGATTTCAGGTCCTCTTTTTACATTGGACCATGGTTTTATCTAAATAAAAGCTTTGCGATTCAATTTAATTAAATAGTTACCATAACTAAAACACTATACATTACAATAATAATGGCAGGAAAAGTAATGTGAACAACTCATTTAAGTACATCTGTATCATAAAAAATGCTACAAATTCCTCTTTCAATGTAATAATTAATGCCATGAAAGCAAAATATAAACATAATACTAATAATTTTTAGATTTGTGCATGAGTTCACACACTCACACTCACTGGTCATACCGGACACGAGAGTCCATTACCGCAGCAACGTATTTTCGCCACCTGTCCCTGTCTTGGGCTATTTCCTTCCATTCACCTTCAATACCTAGGCTCCTCAAATCAGCCTTCACATTGTCCTCCCATCTACGCCTCGGTCTCCCCACAGGACGTTTTCCCTCTAGGTGCCCTACCAGTACTCTGCGCGCTGCCCTGCCCTCATCCATTCGAGATACGTGACCCGCCCATCGCAGCCTACGTGTCTTAATAAAACTGATTATGTCAGGGCTTGAACAGAGTTCGTGAACCTCTCCGTTATGCAGTTTTCGCCACTCTCCACTAATGTCATCCCTTTTTGCTCCGAAAATTTTCCTCAAAATTTTGCTTTCAAATACTCGAAACGGCTTTACATTTTGCACAGTGAGAGATCAAGTCTCACACCCATACAGGATAACTGGTAGAATAATAGTTTTGTATATTCTAATCTTGAAATTCCTAGACAATATCCGTGATGAAATTAATCTATTAAGTGAGAAGTAGCACGCATTTCCTGCCCGTAATCTCTTCTTCAGTTCGGATTCAATCTCATTTCTCGAAGTGATGTCCACACCTAAATACTTAAATGTGTTCACTTTTTCTAACTGCATGTCTCTAACTCTTAACATTTCCTGATCTACTGCTGTTGGCATTCTAGTGGTAACCAGGTATTTAGTTTTGTCTTCACTTATCCTTAGACCTAAATCTTCACTAGCCTCGATTAACGCATTCGCACTTTCTGTTACAGATTGTTTCCTATCGCTAATGATGCTTAGATCATCTGCATACCCTAATATCTTAATATTTCCATTTAACTCCACACCCTCTGAGTTATCTTCTGCCATTCGTATAATATATTCTAGAACTAAATTAAAAAGTAGTGGAGACAGAGCATCTCCTGCTTAAGTCCGTTCTTCATTACAAATTCTTCTGACTCCAATTTCCCCACGCGTACTCTACCTTTTGTGTTTATCATACTCGCTTCTATAAGTGTAACACACTTCTTTGGTATTCCAAGTTCCAAAAGAATTCTGTACCATTTTGATTGCAATACTGAATCATATGCTTTTGTAAAATCTATGAAAATGTATGATGAGATAAAATAAATTATTCAGGTTGTGAAGGGAGACGAAAATTTAATAGTTATGGGTGACTGGAATTCGAGAGTGGGAAAAGGGAGAGAAGGAAACATAGTAGGTGAATATGGATTGGGGCTAAGAAATGAAAGAGGAAGCCGCCTGGTAGAGTTTTGCGCAGAGCATAACTTAATCATAGCTAACACTTGGTTCAAGAATCATGAAAGAAGGTTGTATACATGGAAGAATCCTGGAGATACTGGAAGGTATAGGATAGATTATATAATGGTAAGACACAGATTTAGGTACCAGGTTTTAAATTGTAAGACATTTCCAGGGGCAGATGTGGACTCTGACCACAATCTATTGGTTACGAACTGTAGATTAAAACTGAAGAAACTGCAAAAAGGTGGGAATTTAAAAAGATGGGACCTGGATAAACTGACTAAACCAGAGGTTGTACGGAGTTTCGGGAGAGCATAAGGGAACAATTGACAGGAATGGGGGAAAGTAGTGAAGGCAGCAGAAGATCAAGTAGGGAAATAAACGAGGGCTAGTAGAAATCCTTGGGTAACAGAAGAAATATTGAATTTAATTGATGGAAGGAGAAAATATAAAAATGCAGTAAATGAAGCAGGCAAAAAGGAATACAAACTTCTCAAAAATGAGATCGACAGGAAGTGCAGATTGGCTAAGCAGGGATAGCTAGAGGAGAAATGTAAGGATGTAGATGCTTATCTCACTAGGGGTAAGACAGATACTGTTTACAGGAAAATTAAAGAGACCTTTGGACAAAAGAGAACCACTTGTATAAATATCAAGCGCTCAGATGGAAACCCAGTTCTAAGCAAAGGAGGGAAAGCAGAAAGGTAAAAGGAGTATATAGAGGACCTATACAACGGCGATATACTTGAGGACAATATTTTGGAAATAGAAGAGGATGTAGATGAAGATGAAATGGGAGATACAATACTGCATGAAGAGTTTGACAGAGCACCGAAAGACCTGAGTCGAAACAAGGCCCCGGGAGCAGACAACATTCCATTGGAACTATTGACGGCCTTGGGTGAGCCAGTCCTGACAAAACTCTACCATCTGGTGAGCAAGATGTATGAAACAGGCGAAATACCCTCAGACTTCAAGAAGAATATAATAATTCCAATCTCAAAGAAAGCAGGTGTTGACAGATGTGAAAATTACCGAACTATTAGTTTAACAAGTCACAGATGCAAATACTAACACGAATTCTTCACAGACGAATGGAAAAACTGGTAGAAGCTGGCCTCGGGGAAGATCAGATTGGATTCCGTAGAAATATTGGAACACTTGAGGCAATACTGACCTTACGACTTATCTTAGAAGAACATACCGGTAATAGCGATATCCCTCTATAATTACTACAATCCATTTTGTCGCCTTTCCTAAAAATTGGGATCAGAATCGACTCCTGCCACTCTTCAGGTATCATCTCTGAGTTCCATACTTTAGTTTTTCCACCAATTTCTGTCCCCAATTTTTAACAATTTCTGCAATTATGCAATCTGATCCTGGTGCTTTATGGTCGATTGCATCTCTTACTTCCTTTAACGTTGGCTCAGGTATCTGGGGTTCTGCTGTATGTATTTCGTACGCCTGCTCATTTCCTGCTTCCTGGTGTACATTTAATAGATGCTCAAAATACGCCCTCTATTTACTTAATATAGCACTAGGGTCTGTCAGTATTCCCCAGGCATCCCCTCGAAGTGCATTTTGTCCTAGCCTTGAACCCCTTCCTATACCCATTTATGTCTAGGTAAAGTTCATTAATATTTTTTTTTCACTGTTTGTTTCCATTTTTTTAATTTGATTGTTCAAATAGTCCCTCTTCTTTGCCCGTAGCTTACAACCAACTTCCCTTCTCATGTTCAAGAAGTCCTCTCGTTTTCTGTCTCCCATTTTGTCCCAATCTAATCGCTCTTTTCTCCTTTCCTCTACCAATTTCTTGCATTCCTTATCAAACCACGGTTTCCTCCTGATCTTCTTAATTGTACCTATTATGACCTTCGCTGCCTCTTTGATATTATTCCTCACAGTAGTACATTGTTTATTTACATCCTTGTCTTGATCTTCGTGTGTCTTGAGAGAATTAAACCTGTTTGAAATTTCTATCATGTACCTTCTTCTAAAGTTTTCATCATTTAGCTTGTCAGTGTCGAACCTAACAAGTTCTGCATTGTGACACCTTGAAGTTTCTGTAGATAGCAGTTGGTGAGCTTTGGCAACTACAAGAAAATGATCAGAATCGCAGTCTGCTCCCATGAAAGTCCTAACATTTTCTATAGTAGTGTGCCATCTACGAGAACATGATCAATTTGGTTTCGGTTGTGTCCATCCGGAGAGACCCAAGTTGCTTAATGAATGTCATTCCTTTTGAAATATGTACTCACAACAATCATGTCTTTTGAAACAGCAAAATTAACCACCCTTTTACCATTATCATTCGAAATGTTATGCAAACTTTCTTTCCCAATTGTAGGTCGGAATGCTTCCTCCTTCCCCATCTTCGCATTAAAATCACCTATGATTAATTTTGTATCGTACGAGGAGAACTCATCCTACAGTTGATCTAGTTCTTCATAAAAGCCGTTTTAACGACCTCTTCTGTGTCCTCAGTTGGTGCGTGTACATTAATTGCTACTAATCTGTTCCACCTGCCGGACAACACTATAACTGATAGTCGGTCACTAATGAACCTTATATCTCTGATTGCGTCAAGCACTTTTCTCTGTACTGCGAAACCTGTTCCGTAACTGTGAGCTTCCGCACCTCCATAGAAAAATGTATAGTTAACCCTCTTTATGCTACCCTCCCCCTGCCACCGAGTTTCTTGAATAGCTGTAATGTCCACATCGTATCTATCTAGTTGGTCTAATAGTGTCTGGAACGTACCTGGCCTGTTCAAACTTTTAACGTTCCATGTTCCCAACCTGAAAGTTCGTTTCGGCCTGAATCTCTTCGAAGTAGGTTCCGCCCGGAGATCCGAATGGGAATCTAGTTTATCTCCGGAATATTTTACTTCAAAGGGACCTATGCCCATCAGTGTTGCTGATTCTTGATGAATAGATTTGATAGTAAGAGAAGAAGAAACAGGGACGGTTCATCACGCCATCGCCTGCTCCCCACCGGCTGTCCGCGACTGCTTATTTTTTGTATTCGCAGCTACCCTTCATATCTGAAGACCGTATCCCCTATCCGCAACCGATACACATAAGAGAGACTTTACTTATCAGTAATTAATCTCCTTCACTTTTTACAACAGTTTCCCAATGCCGGTAACTTTTCGACCTCACTACTGTACATGTCACGTATTCGTAGTTTTAAGGCGAAGAACTCGTCGAGCCTTGTTCGGAGCGCATTTTGCTCCTGAAAGGAAGTTCCCTGGACGTTATTCGAAACAGAGGGGAAAAGATGAAAATCTGAACGTGCAAGATCAGTTGAATAAGGTGGGAGCCGAATGAATTCCCAGTCCAACTGCAGTATAGTGTCTTTATCGGTGTAGCAGAATGCGGGCGGGCATTATCGTGAAATAGCAGCATTTCACGCAATCTGCCTGGTCGTATCCTTCGACTGCGTCAACAAGGCGTCTCGGCTGATGACCATAAACGTCAGTAGTGGTGGTTACGCCTTCGCAGTACACCACACCGTTGCTGTTCCATCAGAAGTTTAACAATATCTTTTGTGGATGCGCGTAGGTCTTCGTACGGGGAGTTGCTGCTTTGTTTGGGCTCAACCATTGCTTTCTTTTCCATATTTTAGTACAGGGTGTTTCAAAAATGACCGGTATATTTGAAACGGCAATAAAAACTAAACGAGCAGCGATAGAAATACACCGTTTGTTGCAATATGCTTGGGACAACAGTAAATTTTCAGGCATACAAACTTTCGAAATTACAGTAGTTACAATTTTCAACTACAGATGGCGCTGCGGTCTGGGAAACTCTATAGTACGATATTTTCCACATATCCACCATGCGTAGCAATAATATGGCGTAGTCTCTGAATGAAATTACCCGAAACCTTTGACAACGTGTCTGGCGGAATGGCTTCACATGCAGATGAGATGTACTGCTTCAGCTGTTGAATTGTTTCTGGATTCTGGCGGTACACCTGGTCTTTCACGTGTCCCCACAGACAGAAGTCACAGGGGTTCATGTCTGGCGAATATTGCGGCCAATCCACGCCGCCTCCTGTATGTTTCGGATAGCCCAAAGCAATCACACGATCATCGAATTATTCATTCAGGAAATTAAAGACGTCGGCCGTGCGATGTGGCCGGGCACCATCTTGCATAAACCACGAGGTGTTCGCAGTGTCGTCTAAGGCAGTTTGTACCGCCACAAATTCACGAAGAAATGTCCAGATAGCGTGATGCAGTAATCGTTTCGGATCTGAAAAATGGGCCAATGATTCCTTTGGAAGAAATGGCGGCCCAGACCAGTACTTTTTGAGGATGCAGGGACGATGGGACTGCAACATGGTGCTTTTCGGTTCCCCATATGCGCCAGTTCTGTTTATTGACGAAGCCGTCCAGGTAAAAATAAGCTTCGTCAGTAAACCAAATGCTGCCCACATGCATATCGCCGTCATCAATCCTGTGCACTATATCGTTAGCGAATGTCTCTCGTGCAGCAATGGTAGCGGCGCTGAGGGGTTACCGCGTTTGAATTTTGTATGGATAGAGGTGTAAACTCTGGCGCATGAGACGATACGTGGACGTTGGCGTCATTTGGACCGCAGCTGCAACACGGCGAACGGAAACCCGAGGCCGCTGTTGGATCACCTGCTGCACTAGCTGCGCGTTGCCCTCTGTGGTTACCGTACGCGGTCGCCCTACCTTTCCAGCACGTTCATCCGTCACGTTCCCAGTCCGTTGAAATTTTTCAAACAGATCCTTTATTGTATCGCTTTTCGGTCCTTTGGTTACATTAAACCTCCGTTGAAAACTTCGTCTTGTTGCAACAACACTGTGTTCTAGGCGGTGGAATTCCAACACCAGAAAAATCCTCTGTTCTAAGGAATAAACCATGTTGTCCACAGCACACTTGCACGTTGTGAACAGCACACGCTTACAGCAGAAAGACGACGTACAGAATGGCGCACACACAGACTGCGTTGTCTTCTATATCTTTCACATCACTTGCAGCGCCATCTGTTGTTGAAAATTGTAACTACTGTAATTTCGAAAGTTTGTCCGCCTGAAAATGTACTGTTGTCCCAAGCATATTGCAACAAACGGTGTATTTCTATCGCTGCTCGTTTAGTTTTTATTGCCGTTTCAAATATACCGGTCATTTTTGAAACACCATGTATAAATATATCATTTCTCGTCAGCAGCAACGATAAACGATAGAATGCTTGATGCTGTGCACGAGCGAATTGACAAGGGGTGGCAGAGATGCAAATATGGCCACCCGCTAGTGTTTTAGATGCTGGCGTAAGGCATGCGGTAGTCATATATCCGATTTTTGAACCTTCCCCATTGCATCCAAATGTCGCATTACGGTGGAATGATCACAGATCATCACATTTGCCAGTGCTCGAGTACACTGACGAGAATGATCGTGGATTAGTAAGTTGAAACGATCTTCATCAAACCCCGAAGGTCTTCCTGAACGTGAAGGACACTAACGTCAAAACGATCATCTTTAAAAAGAGAAAAACATCTTCGTGCCGTGCTCTGTTCAGTGGTATTATCCCCGTACACGGCGCAGGTTTCCGACTGCGTCCGCTGCTCTCACCCTTCTACTGAACTCAAACATAAGAGTATATCGGAAGTGTATCGATTTCTCCACTTGGCGCTCTATTTTCTAACGTCCACAACTCCAAATGAAAAAAAATGACTATGTGTAAACTCAAGTAGCAACAGTAAACTGTTTTTCTTGTTGTTGTCTTCAGTCCTGAGACTGGTTTGATGCAGCTCTCCATGCAACTCTATCATGTGCAAGCTTCTTCATCTCCCAGCACCTACTGCAGCCTACATCCTTCTGAATCTGCTTAGTGTATTCATCTCTTGGTCTCCCTCTACGATTTTTACCCTCCACGCTGCCCTCCAATGCTAAATTTGTGATCCCTTGATGCCTCAGAACATGTCCTACCAACCGGTCCCTTCTTCTAGTCAAGTTGTACCACAAACTCCTCTTCTCCCCAATTCTATTCAATACCTCCTCATTAGTTACGTGATCTACCCATCTAATCTTCAGCATTCTTCTGTAGCACCACATTTCGAAAGCTTCTATTCTCCTCTTGTCCAAACTATTTATCGTCCATGTTTCACTTCCATACATGGCTACGCTCCATACAAATACTTTCAGAAACGACTTCCTGACACTTAAAGAGTAAACTAGAAATAAAAAATGACAATCGATAAATAAACCCGTCGCAATCGGAATATCAACATGCAAAACAAAAATTCTACGAACTTATGCACCAACCTAACTGTAAAATATATTAATATGAATATGCGGAGTGGTACAAAAGTAATACAACTGTAGCATATCACATTCTAAAGAAAAAGAAATACATGTACTGACTTCAGTATAGGTGACTAGTATACTTAAATATATAGCTCGAGTTTCATCGTTTTCTATGCTGTTGGTGCCGTTAGAGTTTTGGAGTATATTTGTGCTACTGACAAGAATGCGTAAGCCACCAGAGTTTCAGTACTGACGCATTAGCTGCGAATAGTTGCTTACGTGCTGTGACCGCTGACATACGTCTGTCTGAAAGCAACCCTGTGTTATGAAATAATAATTCTCGTAGCAATGCAATTCGCCGAGCAGTAAAAGTAAGTAGTATCTCGGGTAGGTCAGAGCGATAATTTTTCAGTGAGCTGAGATGTTGCAAACATACTGTTCAGTAACCATATGACAATGTTATGATTTTATATACTAAATTTAACATTACTCGGCCCGAGACCTCATAATACGATATGTTTAATGGTAACTATATTTTGAGCAGTGGCAAACTCCACTGTGAAATGGAGAAAGAGCTAAAATAAGTTTAACGAAAATCACTCTAGATCGTAAATGGTGTTTATTTTTCTCGTAAGCAGTTTCAGCCATAGCCAGACCATCATCAGACCACAATAAATCTTTGAAATTAAGTAGGCCAGAAATAAATACAGCTTCTTACATTATACAATATTACATAAGAAACGTAGTTACAAAACAAAACTAAGATCGCTCAAATACAGAAACTAGCACACTTTGATTAATAAATCAGCAAAGTGTATTTTCGTAAACTTACAAACGATCATTAACCATTTGATTTAGAAGTTTTAAATTGTAAAATACGAGATAAATGTGTGCCAGGAAACAGGTAATTTAGATAATGTGATTTGTTGTCAACAATCAAGTCGTAATATCTTCGACTGGTTATAAATTACAGAATTAAACTGAAAATAAATGGAGTTTTAAGAAAAGAAAGAGATGTGTTGTAACTATTTCAGCTAGCGACTTGAAAATGTGTGATAATTTCCAGTGGCAATCGATAATTAGTAATGTAGATGGAGTATTCAAAATCATGGGGCAATAATGATGTAGTTTTACGAGATAGGTCTTTAACTGTCTTTGTAGCTAGATTCATTAGGAAGTTCTTTGATATTGTGAGAGACATTATTATAGAGTAAGATTCTTGCTGCAGTGGTGGACTTAGGTAAGGCGACTATATGATGGGTGTTTTGCTCTGGCGAGAGTGAGTATTCCTTCTATGTTGTTCTGATAAGCAAGTTAAGTACGGTATGAGTATAGATGAGACACAGAGGGTGCGAAAATTTCTTCGCAAAGATCCCGATGATGTGTGATTACGTCACTCGTATTCTATGGACAGAAACAAGTCAGTGATAAACTTTAATTTAAAATCAATAAGTGAAGTAATACAACGTTATAAAAGTTGTTGTTATTCTTTCCTAATGTTAGTTGTAAAACGATTTGAACATGAATTTTACGGGTTTATATGAAGATACTCATCAGTGGACTTTTCTAACAGTGATTAACTAATTTAGAATTAAAGTCCGCAGCACCTGCAAGAAATTTAATATGCTCCAGAGAGTTACCGAATACATATACACGCATGTATCCGACTACTTTGTGTACTAGTGTTATCCCCTTTAAGTCTTTGTAAAGTTTTTTGAGTCCTACTGAAGAAAGAGAAACATTGGTAACAATAAGGTAAGTTAAATAGAAATATATGCTATGAAGTAATCACCAAACTAGCAAATTATTTAAAGAAGCATGTGCAGGATGTTATAGCACCAACACAGTATTCCCCCGAATTTATATAAAATCACTTTTACGTTTTGCATCAAATTCATCGTGGAAAAATGGGTATTTACGAGAGGCGTTCAATAGGAAAGCAAAACATTTTCTCGGCCAGTTTCAGTAAAAAAAAGCAGAATTTGTTGTGGAACATGTAGGAATATTCCTGCTTCAACCCATATAGTTTACTGAATTTCAGATAGGTGGAGACGCATGTGTAGCCTTCAAAATGGCGTCCACAACGGAGGTGCGTTCCAAGCAGAGAACTGCCATTGAGTTCCTTTTGACGGAAAGCCAGAGCATCACAGATATTCACTAGCACTTGCAGAACGTTCATAGACACATGTCAGAGAACAAAAGCACGTTGAGTCGTTGTGCGAGGCATCTGTCATCTTAGCAACAAGGTCGCGCAAACCTTTCCGATCTCCCGCTTGCCGGTAGGACGCACATAGCTGTAACTCATGTGCGGACACTCTCAGTTGAAGTGCTCAAGTGGTCGTCTCTGTTGGTGGTGCTGCCACACACTTCCTCAGTTGGCGTACACAGTGTCCGTCCGCTGTGTTTCTCGCCGCCTGACAGAAGACCGTAAAGGGCAACGAATAATGATGTGTTCGGAACTGCCTGCTTGTTACGAGGGTGATTCTAACAACGTTATGTCACACATCGTCACAGGCTGTGAAAAATGGGTTCACCTCTTGGAATCAGAAACAGAACGCAATCAATGGAGTGGCGCCAAACCACCTCTCCTGCGATGAAAAAGTGCGGAGCCGCTGGAAACCGGCGTGTTCGTTGCCACAAAAATGCAAATGAATATCTCCTTCTCCATGACAGCGCAAGGCCTCACTCAAGTCTGCGAAACCGAGAGGAGATCACAAAACTTCATCGGCCTCATTCACCCGACATCCCGGATCTCGCGCCTTTCGACTTTCATCTGTTTGTCCGAATGAAGGATGCTCTCTGCGGGAAGCAATACGTGGATGATGGGGAGGTAGTTGTTGCAGCAAGTCATTCGCTCCGACGACGAACTGTAGAGTGGTAGTATATGGGCATAAGACCCTTTCAGTAAGGAGGAGTAAGGCCGTCACATTGAACAGAGATTTTGTTGAAAAATAGGGTTTTGTAGCCGAAAGAGTGGGGTGCGATATGGTGTATTAGAATCCTGAATAAAACTTACCTGTTTACAGAAAAATAATTTTGCGTTACTCATTCAATGCCGCTCGTATATCAACGTCGCAACCACAAATTGTCGGACAGAACTGTGATATGCTTCGATTCACTCATCTGTCATCTTGACGTCGTTCTGAACTGAATCTTCAGCTGCTGTATGTTTTTAGGTACAAATACTAATGAATCAAAACATTACGACAATCCAGAATGAGATTTGCACTCTGCAGCGGAGTGTGCGCTGATATGAAACTTCCTGGCAGATTAAAACAGTGTGCTCGACCGAGACTCGAACTCGGGACCTTTGCCTTTCGCGGGCAAGTGCTCTACCAACTGAGCTACCGAAGCACGACTCACGGCTGGTCCTCACAGCTTTACTTCTGCCAGTATCTCGTCTCCTACCTTCCAAACTTTACAGCTCTCCTGCGAAAGCAACGGTCCCGAGTTCGAGTCTCGGTCGGGCACACATTATGACAATCTTTTTAACATCGCGGTGGTCCACCTTCGGAACACAATAAATCAACGATTCTGCGTTTCATGGATTCAATAAGTCGTTGGTAGGTTCACTAAGGTATATAGCACCAGACGTCTGCGCACAGGTATAAATACCCTTAATTTCGGATCGGCGGTGTAGGTGTGGGGCGCAGATGTGTTTCATCAGTTTCATATCATGAGACTTCGATGGCGAAGACATCAATTTGAGGTTGCTATCATCGTCCTTAAACTACTGTAGTACTATTACGACATAGGTAGGTATACTCCTGAAAGATGCCATCACTGATGAAAATGACATCAAACATGATGTAGGTGGCTCGCAGTAATGTTAATATGGTCTACAGGTGTTATGATGCCTTAGATAAATATCACACTATGACAGGTTCAGTGTCAGCCCAAGTGAATATCCTGTATAGCATAATGCACTACTGGCCATTAAAATTGCTACACCAAGAAGAAATGCAGATGATAAACGGGTATTCATTGGATCAATATATTATACCAGAACTGACATATGATTACATTTTCACGCAATTTGGGTGCATAGATCCTGAGAAGCCAGTACCCAGAACAACCACCTCTGGCCGTAATAACGGCATTGACACGCCTGGGCATTGAGTCAAAAAGAGCTTGCATGGCGTGTACAGGTACAGTTGCCCATGCAGCTTCAACACGATATCACAGTTCATCAAGAGTAGTGACTTGCTTATTGTGACAAGCCAGTTGCTCGGCCACCATTGACCAGACGTTTTCAGTTGGTGACAGATCTGGAGAATGTGCTGGCCAGGGCAGCAGTCGAATATTTTCTGTATCCAGAAATTCCCGTACAGGACCTGCAACATGCGGTCGTGCATTATCCTGCTGAAATGTAGGGTTTCGCTGGGATCGAATGGAAGGTAGAGCCACGGATCATAACAGATCTGAAATGTAACGTCCACTGTTCAAAGTGTCGTCAATGCGAACAAGAGGTGACCGAGACGGGTAACCAGTGGCACCCCATAACATCACGCCGGGTGATACGCCAGTATGGCGATGACGAATACACGCTTCCAATGTGCGTTCACCGCGATGTCGCCAAACACGGATGCGACCATCATGATGCTGTAAACAGAACCTGGATTCATCCGAAAAAATGACGTTTAGCCATTCGTGCACCCAGGTTCGTCGTTGAGTACACCATCGCAGGCGCTCCTGTCTGTGATGCAGCGTCAAGGGTAACCGCAGCCATGGTCTCCGAGCTGATAGTCAATGCTGCTGCAAACGTCGTCGAACTATTCGTGCAGATGGTTGTTGTCTTGCAACCGTCCCTATCTGTTGACTCACGGATCGAGACGTGGCTGCACGATCGGTTACAGCCATGCGGATAAGATACCTATCATCTCGACTGCTAGTGATACGAGGCTGTTGGGATCCAGCACGGCGTCCCGTATTACCCTCCTGAACCCACCGATTCCATATTCTGCTATCAGTCATTGGATCTAGACCAATGCGAGCAGCAATGTCGCGATACGATACACCGCAACCGCGATAGGCTACAATCCGACCTTTATCAAAGTCGGAAACGTGATGGTACGCATTTCTCATCCTTACACGAGGCATCACAACAACGTTTCACCAGGCAACATCGGTCAACTGCTGTTTGTGTTGAGTCATCGGTTGGAAACGATGGTACGGATTTCTCATCCTTACACGAGGCATCACAACAACGTTTCACCAGGCAACGCCGGTCAACTGCTGTTCGTGTATGTGAAATCGGTTGGAAACGTTCCTCATGTCAGCACGTTGTAGGTGTCGCCACAGGCGCCAACCTTGTATGAATGCTCTGAAAAGCTAACCATTTGCATATCACAGCATATTCTTCCTGTCGCTTAAGTTTCGTGTCTGTAGCACGTAATTTTCGTGGTGTAGCAATTTTAATGGCCAGTAATGTATTATCCCCACTGAATTTTGTCCATGACATGGTGCATGTTTCGAGTACCAGTTTGCCTGTTTGACTGCATATCCAAACACGACTATCGAACTGGTGTAACAAGAAACGTGATTCATCCCAACAGGTAATGTGTTTCTGTCGATCCACAAGGCAGTATCGATCCTGTGGCCACTGAAATCGAAAATGACGACGTTTTAGGGTCAACATCGGAATATGTGAGTGCCCTCTACTGCGTAGTCACATATGGAACAGTGTACACTGAACGACGTGAAGCGAAACACGTAGGGCCTGCTCAGGCAATGTATTCCGTCGTCACATTAGCAATAAATCGCAGCCTATCCTGGTTTACAATGCGGAAAAGGCTCCGACCTCGTACCTCTGCGACGATGTAAGGACATCCAACACCTTTTGGTCTACTAATGGTTTCACCGTTTGTCAGCCACTCTCCATACATGCTCACGACAATAGCAAGCGAGTAGTCGACTGGATATGCCAATTAAGAGTTGCTTTTTCCCAAACTTGGAGCTTTTACAATATATCCTACAACGAATTCGCTAATTCCAATGGGTTTATCAGTCTGCGGTCCATACCGTCGCTAGAATTGTGCCCCTTTCATCATTTTCCACTTCTATATTTTTTCTTACCCTATAACGTGTGCACAAATCTAGCAGGCGGCATTTATTCTCGTGGTGGGCAGTTGTATTGTTTTTCTCATCATAATAGATTCTTTACAGACGAATGGAAAAACTGTTAGAAGCGGACCTCGGGGAAGATCAGTTTGGATTCCGTAGAAAGGTTGGAACACGTGAGGCAATACTAACCTTACGACTTATCTTAGAAGAAACATTAAGAAAAGGCAAACCTACGTTTCTAGCATTTGTAGACTTAGAGAAAGCTTTTGACAATGTTAACTGGAATACTCTCTTTCAAATTCTGATGGTGGAAGGGGTAAAATATCAGGAGCAAAAGGGTATTTACAATTTGTACAGAAACCAGATGTCAGTTATAACAGTTGAGGGGCATGAAAGGGAAGCAGTGGTTGGGAAGGGAGTGAGACAGGGTTGTAGCCTCTCCCCGATGTTATTAAATCTGTATATTGAGCAAGCAGTAAAGGAAACAAAAGAAAAATTCGGAGTAGGTATTAAAATCCATGGAGAAGAAATAAAAACTTTGGGGTTCGCCGATGACATTGTAATTCTGTCAGAGACAGCAAAGGACTTGGAAGAGCAGTTGAACGGAATGGACAGTGTCTTGAAAGGAGGATATAAGATGAACATCAACAAAAGCAAAACGAGGATAATGGAATGTAGTCAAATTAAATCGGGTGATGCTGAGGAAATTAGATTAGGAAATGAGACACTTAAAGTAGTAAAGGAGTTTTGCTATTTAGGGAGTAAAATAACTGATGATGGTCGAAGTAGAGAGGATATAAAATGTAGACTGGCAATGGCAAGGAAATCGTTTCTGAAGGAGAGAAATTTGTTAACGTCGAGTATAGATTTAAGTGTCAGGAAGTCGTTTCGGAAAGTATTTGTATGGAGTGTAGCCATGTATGGAAGTGAAACATGGACGATAACCAGTTTGGACAAGAAGAGAATAGAAGCTTTCGAAATGAAATGTGGTGCTACAGAAGAATGCTGAAGATAAGGTGGGTAGATCACGTAACTAATGAGGAGGTATTGAATAGGATTGGGGAGAAGAGAAGTTTGTGGCACAACTTGACTAGAAGAAGGGATCGGTTGGTAGGACATGTTTTGAGGCATCAAGGGATCACAAATTTAGCATTGGAGGGCAGCGTGGAGGGTAAAAATCGTAGAGGGAGACTAAGAGATGAATACACTAAGAAGATTCAGAAGGATGTAGGTTGCAGTAGGTACTGGGAGATGAAGAAGCTTGCACGGGATAGAGTAGCATGGAGAGCTGCATCAAACCAGTCTCAGGACTGAAGACCACAACAACAACAACAATAGATGTATAAAAATGCCGTGATGGCTGCAACGTTGTTAGACGAAGATGTGTGTATAGGGAAATGCACCAACTCAGTCTCAACAAGACATTTGCTTCAGATCGGTTAGTGCTATAAATACAGTACTGTTTGTGAAAATTGCAGCAACCACAAGGAATGGTCTGAACTAATCCGAAATCTGAGGACGTGTAGAACAGTGGAACATAGATAAGTTATTAAAATGGCAGAGAGATGGCGTGTACGTAGGCGCAGTAGCGCCCTCTTCGGTGTGACAGAACGGGTCAGTGTTACGTCACGCTCAGTCAGCGCTGAGTCGTCAACGAGGTGGAAAAGTGTGAGCGATTGCAGGTACGTCTCGTCAACGTCAAAGGGCAGAACATCTACATGTGAGTGAGTCAGAAGGGGACAAAAGGACTGGCATCAGGGAAACGAGTTTTATGTTCCCTGACTTTGAGGCTCGTACAGGGCACCCTGATACCATAGTGAAACGTGTGAGAAACCAGTGAATACAAGAGGATCACACCCAAGAGACGAGCGGATATGAACCACACAATGTGGCCACACGGAGAATGACCGCCATCTTATCTGCATGACCGTAACCGACAGAAAAGCCCCGTCCATAGTGATGGCTCGACGTTGCAGCACATGTCTGCTTCGACGGTTCGACGCCATTCCTGAGGGCTGGATTGGTGACTCGCAAGCCATTGCCTCGACGTCCATTAACCAGAAACCACCAGTAATTAAGGTTTCATTGGGATGGTGACGTCATAACTGAGTGGAAAAATGTAGTGTTTCCGGATGAGTCCCGCTTCAACTTTTCCTACAGTGATGGCCATGTACCTGTTAGACGCTACAGTATTGAATGCAATCGGGCAGACTTTGTTGTTGGGCAGCATAGCGGACAAACGTGTGATGGTTTGGGGCGCTGTTGACTGTCACATGTCACTTCGCTTACTGCTTATTAAGGACAACGTGAAAAGCAGTCGCTGCATCGGGCAGGTTTTAAAGCCCGAGACATTGCGCCTCCTTCAGGCAGCTCCACAAGCCATATTTCAGCAGAACAAGACCCAGTCTTACGTAGCGAGCAATGTGCAAGCCGTCTTTGAAGAACGCCGGTTTCACTACTTTCCCGGCCAGAAAATTTGCCGGACATATTGCCCATCGAACATGTCTGTGATATGGTTGGTCGGCGAACTGTTCGTTCTGGTTCTGCTGCAATGACTGTTGCTGCTTTCTGCATGCACCTGCAAACCACTTGACAATGTAAGTCTGCGGGCTTTCGTGGCCGTCGTCAGTGAAGTTAAAATCTTTTGTGTTATTCGACCGCGTCATATTTTGTCTAAAATGATCGACATTTCGACCCCTCTGCTGGAATCATCCTCAGGATCTTGCGATGTCCACTACTGCTAGAACATTCTCAGAGGCAAGAGTCGCGTCCTCCTATAAAGGGGAGTTTTGCGACGTTCGTGCTGGAGAAGTGGTAGTATTGGTTAAAATTCTTATGGCTACCATTGGTGGGCCATAGTCATAGGCTAATATTCCCGCACTGATGCAAAAGAAGGGCGTTGCTGGCTAAACTCCGGTGGACACTATTGGTGCCCCATCGTCATTAGATAGAAAGGCACTATTCCACACTTACGCTGGAGAAGGGTTATTCGTTGAAATTCCTCCTACTGCTATAGGTTGGCCGTCGTCATTGGCTAGATTCGAAACAGACAAAGCAAGAGATGGGAAAAGTTTACCCAAAATGTTACTGTCCACCGAGGTGACTTGCAGCACGTTGCTTATGTCGCTCGGACACAGCACCAGCATATTCACTTCCTTGATGGCAGGAAGGCTATAGCCGTCCTCTCTATTGAAATTAAGTGCATTTTTGGAAATTTCAACCACTTTTCGGACCTATCTTCTATAAATGTTTGTTTCCTTAGCCATCACACGTATGTTATTAAAATCGCTGTCAGGGCCACAGTTCTCATGATGTTCCGCTACTTCCGATTTTGCACTTTGTTTTAGCCGCATGTGCCGTTCGTTTTCCTCAATGCGTTCCTTAACAGTTCTTCCCGTTTCGCCTATATACACTTTGCGCAGCCACATGTCACTTGATAGACACCTGCATTGTGGATGAAATTGGGTGCATCCGTTTTCCGTCGCAAAAAATCTTTTATTTTCTTTTGACTAAAGAAAGATGTCTGAATACCATTTTTCTTTAGAATTATGCTTATGCGGTCGGTGACCCTAGAAACAAACGGTAACCTAACGGAGTGAGAAGGCGGCTCCTTGTCTTACTAGCGTAATTACTGTTCCGCCTAAAAGCCGTGTCGATTGAAAAACTAGCAGAACCATTTGCCTTCAACTCCGATTCCACGTTGTCGTCATCGCTGATACGGAAGTCTCGTGAACACAGAGTGTTGAGCACTGCTTGCTTGTGGGCTGGGTGGTATACACTCCTTGACCTGGAGTGTTATCAGACCTTCTGTATATCAACACATCTAGGAACGGGAGACTGACCTCACTCTCAACCTCCAAGGTACGTAAATTTGATTTTGGGGAACGCATGAAGTTCTGCTTCGCTGTGTGGCCATGTAACAAATGTATCGTCCACATAGCGGAGCCAGCAGGAAGGCTTCAAAGGAGCACTACTTAATGCATTTTGCTCAAAATGTTCCATAAAAACGTCAGCTGCGACTGGCGAAATGGGCGAGTTCATAGCAAGGCCGTCAGCTAGGTCATAGAATTCACCATTGCCTTTAAAATAGCTGGAACGAAGACATAATTCAATGAAGTCACAAACATCTGGAGCAACATCGTCCGCTATGATCTCCAGTGTATCTGATACAATGCGTTCCCCAGTAAGAAATCCAGCTCCTCTTTGATTCCATGTTACAATGTCTAGAAGCTCGGATTGCAGTAAGTGGTCCGGCCGCTGTTGCCAAGCGCTTCTGGGCGCTTCAGTCCGGAACCGCGCGACTGCTACGGTCGCAGGTTCGAAGCCTGCCTCGGGCATGGATGTGTGTGATGTCCTTAGGTTAGTTAGGTTTAAGTAGTTCTAAGTTCTAGGGGACTGATGACCTTACTCCTCAGAGCCATTTGAACCATTGGGCAGTAAGTGGCGGCTTCACATCGTATTGAATTCTGATGGTGAAAGTGCATGGACAATTCCATCATTGTAACCATTAGTGTAGTGTACTGTCCACAATCTGTGGAATACATTTCTTTGTAACCGCATTGCCGGCCTTGGTGGCCGCACGGTTCTAGGCGCTACAGTCTGGAACCGCGCGATCACTACGGTCGCAGTTTCGAATCCTGCCTCGGGCATGGATGTGTGTGGTGTCCTTAGGTTAGTTAGGTTTAAGTAGTTCTAAGTTCTAGAGGACTGATGACCTTAGAAGTTAAGTCCAACAGTGCTCAGAGGCATTTGAACCATTTTTGTAATCGCATGTTTCGTCGGTGTTGCAATTTTCACTAACAGTAGTGTAAATGTACGAAGCGAATACATTATAATAATATCTAACTGCACAAATTGAAAGGTATAAATCACGCAACTGGAAAAGTTGACATCAGATATGGAGAGCTTGGTGTGCTGCAAGAAGCTGTCGCTTAAAGTGCAGAAAATGTCTGTGCATTTACAGTGGCGTCAGTGCAACCTCCACTATTAAAGGCGTTCGCTGCGGCTGGACCTTTTGATCTCTGCCGTGCACCTTAGCGGATTTACGGCCCCTAGCAGAGGCCATTACCTAGTCCGCATTTCTTCCTCGAGGAGGCCGCGCAATTGTATTGTTTTGTTGGGCCAACGAAGGCTGGCAGGAGCCGAGACGTACCGCGTCTGTTTTCGGTGAAATTAAACCACTTTCGCTAATGACTGTGCTCGAATGTTTCTTGGCTGTGGGGGTGGCAGGTCGCGGGAGCATCTAAGAGCTGCTGGAGGAGTGGGGGGAAAGGAGGGGAGGTGCGCCGAGCTCCCAAATTGCGCTGCGGACGAGCTGGGGCACAGTAATTCTTGGCGGAGCGGCACGGTGCAACTTCGCTTTCAATTTGCAGCTTGTGCTCCCACCCCTACCTAGAGGTAGCCCGCTTCCGGTTGCTGCAGCATCACCAAGGGTCTAAGTCACTTAACCGCAACTCACCCCTGCAGTTCACAGCTGTCGACCCTGTCAATATTTTAGAGAAGATACGGATTTTTTCGTTCTTCACACAGTCCACGTTCATCATTACCATCGTGGATTAAACTACGTTTGGTTTATTCTGCGTTAGGTATTCTATTTTCCCCTCTTTTCTTTCAACTAATCTTCCTTCTTCGTCATTTTTATTCATATTTCAGCGGTGACTGTGGTACTCTGCTTACTTGCATTCTCGTTAATGCTCTTTCCATTTGTTCAAGTAGTTCTCACTACTTACTTTCATTCAAATTAATCGTGTTGAATTCTTCCCTGGTGCTATTTATTGAAGCATCTTCTATGGGCCATGTAAGGAACTGCGAAAAGCCGTGGACAACGATTTTGAGAAAATCGCTTGTAATAAGCTAATCCGACAGATTTTGCAGTGATTCACTGTTCGGATTCCTTATTAAACAGGCACGAGAACGTATGTGACTTACGAAGTCGAGATTACCATGGAAGTACAAGGCCCCTACAATGTCACTCCTTAAACACAAAACCTAATAGGTCAATAAATTAACAACTTATCCAAGACCACACTTATAAAACAGCTAACATATAAACAACACGTGGCCGTCTTAAAAACAATCCAAAATGACCAAGAGCTTCCTTCTTAAGCAAGCAGCATATTAGAACTACTTAATGAACAATAAATGTGAAGGAATTAAAAAAAATGGCTCAGATTAAAATTTTTGAGCAATAACACAACCAGCACAACACGCTACGCTTCATATAATTCATTGCGAGCAAATCAAAAAAGATTTTTTTACATGTTTATCAAATGAGCAGTGACGCCAGGCTGCCCTGGGCAAAAGGTGACATAACTTAAATGCCAGAAGCAACAGATTAGCAGTTCTAAACAACACCTAAACGCCGGGGCCCAAACCGGGAGTCACTTCCCATTAGACGGCACGTCACAGCTTCTGTGCACCGAAGCGGGACGTGGCGCCGCACCCAAGCACCCGAACTCGCAGAAATTGGAACAAAACAGACCGCAGAAGACACGGAACACCAACCAAACATCAATCAATATACGTGAAGAAATGGACAAACAATAAAATACACAAACTAATTGCTGTTGAGTGAGTGTATCCAATATGTACACGTACATAAGGAAGTACATATAAATGACTAGCTTTACCAAATACAAGTTTTACTAACAGAATAATTGGTTGCATTTTTCTTTTTTTTTTTTTTTTTTTTTTTTACAGTAATATACCAGGGACGCCACTTGACTGCAATAAACCCAAAATCACACTCACACCTTCATGCTAATCTGCCTTTTACTAGTCATCCAACCAGCGGACTTCAAAGCAAATAGTAACTGCTGGTCTCATACAGTCACACAAACACTGCCAGCTGCTCTTACTTCGACAACACGTAGATTAGAACCAACAGACCAACAATTTCACACGCTGCAACGCAAATCGTTTGACGAAACGATGGCACCCAAAACACTTACACCTACGATGGAGAGCGTTGTTCGATATGGTCTCGAGGGAGTCCCACGACCAACTCCCGTACCGCAAATACCCGCTGCCAGATCAAAACAGGGGCAAAGATCGTAGTACAGCCGGGTAATCGATAGTACTGCCAAAGACTTAGTGTGCCAGAAAAGGCCACCACGACTCAACATACATCGAAGACATTTAAAGACTGCTGGGATAGTAACGGGTGAGTATGATCCATACGAAAAAATAACACATACGCTTTGATACACTTAATTCGGAATCGTTGGAAGAAAGACGACGAGCACTGATGTGCAAAACTCAAAGACAGAAGTAACAATCGCCTGATGTGTCACTGCCAAGTAATACAGCTCAGTGAAAATTGGACCACACACAGAAAGAACTGCTACAGTACATTACAGAAGGTAACTGAAACAAATACACAGTCATACCAATAGAAATGACACTTCTATTCAAAGCCAGTAATTACACTTGAGTCACCACACCTAAACACATTAACATTACAGAAGACAAAAAATGGCTCTGAGCACTATGCAACTTAACCTCTGAGGTCATCAGTCGCCTAGAACGTAGAACTAATTAAACCTAACTAACCTAAGGACATCACACACATCCATGCCCGAGGCAGGATTCGATCCTGCGACCGTAGCGGTCGCCCGGCTCCAGACTGTAGCGCCTAGAACCGCACGGCCACACCGGCCGGCCTTTACAGAAGACACGCGGTGGTTCTTAATAGGGTGTGTGATCACCGCCGGCCTATGTGACCGAGCGGTTCTAGGCGCCACAGTCTGGAACCGCGCGACCTCTACGGTCGTAGGTTCGAATCCTGCATCGGGCATGGATGTGTGTGATGTCATTAGGTTAGTTATGTTTAAGTAGTTCTAAGTTCTAGGGGACTGATGACATAAGAAGTTAAGTCTCATAGTTCTCAGGGCCATTTGAATCATTTTTTATGATCACCACGGATGACAGTGGCTTTTCCAACGTGCTCCCATGTTGGTAACAAGGTTGGTAAGGAGTTCTTGTGGTAGAGCTTTCCATTCTGCCACCAGCGCTATTGACAAGTGCTGGATGGACGGTGGTACAAGTTGATGTGCTGTAATGTATTACCCCATTGCGTCAAACATTTTCTCAATTGGATGTAAGCTGGGAGAACCGGCAGGCCAGTCTATTTACAGAAAGTCCTCTCGTTCCAAGAGCTTCTCCACCTGTGGTACAGTGTCATAATAACGGTGACTGGTGAGTGCACCATGCTCAAGATCATACCTCCCCACACCTTAACACCTGGACAACCAAAACGATCATGGTCGACAATGTTCCTTGCTGCATTACACACCCTTACATGGCGAGAAGCGGGCACACGTAATCCACCGTGGAACATCGTCGAACATGATCGTTTTGGGGGTCCAGGTGTTGTGGCGTGGAGAGGCATAACTTTGCTTGGGTCAACTGACTTCTAAATCCTTGAGCATGGTACACTCACCACCCAGTGTTGTTTTAACACTGTACTCCTTCACCAGTGTGTCTTTTCAGGAGTGCATTCGGTTCTAACCTCAGTTATATGAATGGCAGTGCACGACCACACTGAACTGCACAGATGGAGGGATATTTGGTGAATGGACTGGCCCGCCCATTCCTCCAACCTAGATCCCAATGGACATATGTGAAATGCGTTGGACAGACGTATTTCAGCAAGTGCCCATGCACCAACAACCATCCAGCATTTATCAGCTGCACTGCTGGGGAGAATGGAACGCCCTACCACAAGAACTCCTAACCAACCTAGTGGCCAGTATAACAGCACATCGCAGAGCATGTGTTGCTGTCAGTTGTGATCATTAATTTTTTGATACATAAATATTGTCTTGGGTAAAAGTGTTATTTCTATTCATCTCATTGCTTATTTTTTCTAGTTAAGTTCGGTATTATACTGTAGCAGTTCTTTCTATGTTTGGATGAGCTTCATCGTGCTATGTTACTTCGCAGTGAAAGATCATGAGTGACACACCATGTAACTTTACTTCCGTCCTTAATTCTTATACACCAGGGCAGCTTTTGTACACCAACATTGGGTAAATTTAGGGAACCTACATTTGAAGTAGGCTGCAATGTTACACAGGTCATTAACATATAAAAGGGTGCCGGTGGGTAATAATGTCGGGGTCAGCCGGCCGGTGTGGCCGTGCGGTTCTAAGCGCGTCAGTTTGGAACCGCGTGACCGCTACGGTCGCAGGTTCGAATCCTGCCTCGGGCATGGATGTGTGTGATGTCCTTAGGTTAATTAGGTTTAAGTAGTTCTAAGTTCTAGGGGACTGAAGACCTCAGTAGTTAAGTCCCATAGTGCTCAGAGCCATTTTTTGTCGGGGTCAGGAAATCGACAGTTAACCACCTAAAGAATGTGACTATGCCAACTCAGAGGGTAGATGCCTGTCTGATGCCTGAAATCTTTATTAGAAATTCATTACAATATTAAAGACTTCTTGTCTATAAAGTCCAACAGTTGATGTATCGACATTCAGGCAGCCAGCAGTGTCAGGAGTGGGGGTGTGTTCTGCCGTGACATATGCCAATCAGGACATGGCACACAGTTTCGTAGCACATCGACTCAGCTACCCGAAGCCAGTCTTTCCACCTGAGTTAGCGGGCAGCTGTGTCACTACCAAGTCAGCCTACACACAGCTTGTGGGAGATGATGGACAAGTCTCTCATGATCCTGTTATAAACTGCAGACACGGAAGGAGTCTACCAGCTCTGCTCAGAGTACATAAAAAGGAGGGCTGTGGCCTTAGGTCAGGAGAAAAAGAGTGAGTGGTACCTTCAGTTTGCCACAGGAATGGACGTGAGGGGCAACACTGGCACACCTCCATGACAATGGATGGTGGTCTGCTCCCAGGCCTGCTAGTTTGTCCTCCAGAAAGCCAGCTTTTGGAGTCAGCTACAGCTCCACATCAGCTTTCACTCACTTGTCAGTGTGGCAGCTCACAGTGACCATGATCTCAGGTACATCAAAGGCAACTAAAGCAGAGGGTCGATCAATATAGGCCTCCCTTCTGACAGATCAGCTGCAAACTGAATAGCAGTTCATGAGAAAAGAAGTAGCAATTATGCAGGATGGTCTCTTGTGCTCTGATAAGGTAATGCAACAATGGCATCATTCATCCTCCTTTTATCGTTTGGTCAGCTCTCTTAGTCGCTTCAGAATTTCACATTTCAAGTACTCTTTCTAGTGTCAGTATTCTGATTAGTTATTGTTGTGTCTGACTTAAACTTTCACGTGAAACTTTGGACAGTCACCATGATGAAAATATCTCACAGTGAGGCCGGCAGCTGTGGCCGAGCGGTTCTAGGCGCTTCAGTGCGGAACCGCGTGACGACTATGGTCGCAGGTTCGAATCCTGCCTCGGACGTGGATGTGTGTGTGTGATGTCCTTAGTTTAGTTAGGTTTAAGTAGTTCTAAGTCTAGGGGACTGATGACCTCAGATGTTAAGTCCTATAGTGTTTAGAGCCATTTGAACCATCTCACAGTAACCTTGATGTCACTTTGCTTCATTGCTTTCTGGTACACGGTATATACAGGGTCTTGCAATAAATTTCATGTTCACTGGTGCACCGTAGACAAATCTTTCTTGGTGGCATTCCGTCTGGCTATTGATTCATTTTGCTCTGCCTTTGGCGTTGCCAGGGAACATGTCTGAAATTTTTCTCGCTACACCAGATATACTACTGTGCAGCAATTCATATAAGAGAATACAGCAGTTCACAATATGCGTGAATGAACCTCAGAGCCAATTACAAGATCCGCACTGAATAACTTTAAAACGACAGAATACTGAACACATACACAGTTGTAACAAGATTTTAAATTACATTTCATTTTTGCGCAATTGCATGCGATACTGCTATAAACTGGTTTGTCTTAAAACAGAAAGTTAACTTTAGCAAACCATTCACACAATACACAGTATTCGCTTATCATGGTCCATTGTTCAACAGCTGCAACTCGACTCCCACAACTCCCAGACAAAATGAACTACAATTTTGTTCAATTACTACATCTCTGTATGTGGCTCAACTTGAGCACCAGAGCACTAGGATACCAACGTTAACTTCAAAATTACTCTGACTGTGCTCCTTGAAACTGCTGAAACCGTTTTTCAGTCTCCTGTAATGCTCTGTGTGCAACCTAAGAAAACCACCCCCACTCCAACAGGCTGTTTCCACACGCCATCGCCACTTGTGCCGACTGTGTCCATCCAATGTTGATGTGCATGTCTCTGACTTGGCTTCCAGCAGAACCGCCTTCCATTTTTCCTCCAGCAACTTCCATTCCCCAAGCTCGACACAGCAATGGTCTCAGTGGTCACATGTCCTACAGCAGAGGCTGTCTGGCACTGTCAGTGCCACACACCCAAGAACACTGGGAGCAATAGCCATGCCATTGAACATGGCATATGATGACTGTGATTATGAAGAGCTGCGATGATATGATGGTGACTATGATAATTACTGTGACAATGACTATGACAATGGCTACAATATAATTATGAAAACATGACAATGATGTTGATGGCAATAATGATGACTGTGGTGATAACCATGCTAATAACAATGATGATGACAATGACAATGAAGATGATGATGATAGCATTGATTGTGATGATGATAATGATGATGACGGTGATGACGACGACTATCGTACTATATAATTTCTCGTTAGGTCTGTGTAGTATCTTCACATCGAAACCACCATCAAATCGAAAGTCTAAGACAGGGTCGTCAGTGCAGCACAACAGTTAAATCTTCTGAAAGCACATTCATGATTGGCACAAACGCATAGCCAGACCAGAAATGAGCACTTGCACAGAGAGAGAGACAGGGTGCAGCTGTTTATACAAGTATCGAATATTCCAGAATATACAAATAAAAAAATTGCTCCAGTTATTGATTGTAATTCTCTTTTGATCAGCTCTCCCTTGTTCAAGTCTTCTATGATTTTCAGCAGTGCTGGATCTTCCCTCTGTTTAGCAGTCATATCTTTTAATGTAACGACGAATGAGATTCCAGCCACAGTTCGCTGTTTCGCCAGTGGATTCCCTGAAAGGCGCTGGGCGTCTTTGTGTTTGCAGCGACTTTTGTATACCACTGTGGCGTCATACTCCTCAATAGCCATCTCACCAGTCAACCCAATGGGTCTGAGCCATTCCAGGAACGTATCTGCCATTGATACCTGGAGGACTCGCCGCGACTGCTATGTAGCGAGTGTCAGCTGTGGCCAAAGTGGGAGTAGCGTTGGCTTGTTTGGAGGCTGAGTAACAGTCCACCTGTGGACGCAGAAGTCAAGGGGGCTGGGCTACCGTGGGGTCAGTGTGGCTTATTTGCTCGTCGCTGTGTATGCAGTGCAGCGTATGGATGGGTGGTGCGCAGATACTGGCAACGGATGCAGACTGTGTCCCTGCCATTTTTCGCTACTGCGTATCGAGTGCAATGCCCAGACGGATGCTGCGCATTTCAGGCAACAAGTGCTTGCTGTATGCCTGACATCTCGCTGCCATGTGCAAGGTATTTCGTGCTGGTTCGTGATATGCTTGTCAGGTTCGGATGGATGTGGAAGTGACGAGCATTTCCCAATATGGTTTGCGCCTGTGGTTGCTTGTAGACAGATAGCCACCATGCCAGCGGTCAACAGAGTGACGTCATTTTCAACTTGTTGCGTATCTTCTGTGGGAGGCTGTTTGTCTGTGTTTCTCTTTACTGCCGCATGCTTGGTAGTGCTGAGGTTTGATACATATCACAATGCTATCTAGATCCAAAGTTTAATTTTATGGTCACCAGGTGACTATATTGTTACCATTCAGATGTGTTAAGGCTTTTTAGACCGTTTCTTCCACTAGGATTATGAGCGGCATTTATGTGAAATAAATGTATAAATTTTTTTTAAAGTGTGTGTTTTAATTTGTGTGTAGAAGATTATTTGTTAAAAGCATGAAGCTCTGTGTTGTAAATGTTTTTATGATTCCCAAGGTCAGAAATTTGTTTAATTTACTGGATAAGGTGACCAAATGCAAATTTTGATTAATTGTGGTCTTGATTGGTGATTAACTTTCTCCATCAAATGGAATATGGTTTTTATGTTCATTAATAAATGATAGTTTTGTCCAGCAAAATCATCCAGCACCTTCCATTAACCATCTCAGGGTCGGCTATGACATGCAAAACTTCAAGCATGCACAGTGTGCTTTTTGTGTCAGGGCCTCGGCACGGTCTGTCTCGCTAGTAATGGGTACGTCTCGGCTTGGCTCAGTCCTTCTTGATATAATGTGACAGTCCATTTAGAACTGCGATGCGACACTTTCTTCCGGCATTTGGTGCGGCTTATTTCGCTCGGTACGACTTTCTTCAATTCGCCAGAACCTTTGTTGTTATGATCTTCCGTCCAAAGACTGGTTTGATGCAGTTCTTCATGCTACTCTATCCTGTGCAATCCCCTTCATCTCCGACTAACTACTGCAACTTCAATCCTTCGGAATCTGCTTTCTGCATTCATTTTTAGGTCTCCCTCTATAATTTTCACCACTCATTCACCCCTGCTATAGTAAACTGGTGATCCCTTGATGTCTCAGAGGTGTCCTATCGACCGATCCCTTCTTCTAGTCAGGTTGTGTTACAAATTTCTTTTCTCTCCAGTTCTACTCAGTACCTCCTCATTAGTTATGTAGTCTATCCACCAAATCTTCAACATTCTTCTGGAGCACCAGATCTGAAAGTTTCTGTTCTCTTCTTGTGTAGACTGTTTATCATTCACGTTTCACTTCCACAAATGGCTACACTCCATATGGCTAACACTTAAATCCACAGGGTGGTTATTCCCCATCCTTTAGTAATCCGAGGTCGTGCTCCACCAATCGCGCTCTCGACGGGACGTTGAACTGTGATTTACTTCCACCTGCCCTTAAATTGTTCGTCCACTTAGCGGACTTGCTGTTGACTGCCGTCAAAAGTTTTCTTCAATTCGATCCGGAATTTTTTCTACCTACTGAGCTTCTCTTCACTGTTCTCGAACAATTGCTCGTCTGTGCCATCCAAGTACAAATTTCTCGAACATATCATCCCGCTTTTTCAATTTGGTGACTCGGCCGAATTCTTTCAGCTGTTATTTCGGGTCCTAAACGGCATTTCCGGAAAATGGTGCCTAGTGTGCAGCTGACTTACTACTGTTTTGTAATACACCTTTCTGAATATATTGACCTTAGGAACGATATACTGCTTGTATTCCGGTTTCTGTCCGTGTAGGCGACATCTTGAACGATCGCTAGTAATGCAAATGTTTTGAAATATCCGTCGTCTCCTTGAAACACTGTCACGTCGAAAAGAAAAGTCCAAATTCAAAGGTAGGATCGGCAATGAAGTATGACACTTTTACCAACGAGCGACGCTGATCTCCACGCCACATGTCGTCAACGCAACGGACATCTGTACAATCGGCTACAGTTATTCTGGAGCCCCGTAACACCATATTTCCACTTCATACGATAATGAAAACACTCTCTTCATTATTGTACAAACCCTGATGGGCTGTCAAGTTGAAGCAGATAACCGGTCTGTTGAACCTGAGCCGGTCCACAGTCGATCTCCCGTGTTTGCTGCCCGCTAAGAGGCGGGCGAAACGGGAATCTATAGTCAACCCTTTCGTGGCTGATGGGTCACATTTATTTATTTTTTATTTATTTACACGTCTAGTTGCGTAAGATCACATTGAGGAGCAAATCTCCAAGGTTATGGAACGTGTCAGTACATGAAATTACAACATAAAAGTAATAAGCGATAAAAAATAAAATATTTATGAACCCAGAAAACGTTAAGAAATAACATTAAGTAAACGCAGTCAACAATATAACATAAGGATCAGTTTGATTTTTCAAAGAACTCCTCAATGGGGTAGAAGGAGTGACCCACGAGGAAACTCGTAGAATGAAGGCTTTCACGACCGGATGACATTGTTGCTGCTAAACTTTTCGAGATTAAGGTCGTGGTCAGAAAAACTCTTCTAATCCTGACGTTTGTTCGAATTTCCTCATTAGGTCCTGCGATCGCCAATTTCTATAAGGAGAAATTATAACAATCGGCTCTGGACAAACAAATAGGAAACCATCTTGCTGGTGTCGGTTTGTAGATGAAAGATTTGTGGTTTGGTCCCATCGTAGAGAGGCTTTGGACGAATTCCTTGATCATATAAATAAAATTAATCCAAAATGCCAGTTCACCATGGAAATGGAAAATGATAACAGAATATCTTCCTTGGATGTTTTAGTTATGAGACGGTCCGATGGAAGTTTGGAACATAAAGTTTTTCGGAAAGTAACACATACCGACAGGTATTTGCACAAAAATTCCAATCACCATCTATAACAAAAGAGACGTGTCATTAAAAGTTTTGTCGATAGAGCCGAGCGGATATGCAGATCGGAATACCTTGACACTGAAGTACAACATTTGAATCAGGCCTTCGAGAAAAATGGGTATTCAGGGAAAGAGGTAAAGAGAATTTTGCGAGCAAGGGACAGAAGACCGAAGGACAAGGATGAACCACAAAGACGGAAAAATTGAGTTCCTCTCCTTTTTATTAAAAAAGTAACGGATAAATTCGGTAAGATTTTACAGAAACATGACATCAGACCGGTATTTGGACCTATAAAGAAAATCAGCCAAGTACTCCGATCTGTGAGGGATAGACGCGCTCCTATGTCGACATGTTGTGTACACAAAATTCCGTCTACCCGTCGTAAAGTTTATATTGGAACTACCAAGTGGAGTGTAAATACACGGCTAAAAGAGCACAAAAGTCTTTGCCGACTAGGAAAAACAGAGAAATCAGCTGTAGCAGAGCATGCTCTTCAGTTAGGAACTTACGAAGTGAAGTTTTCTGTAACAGAAATTTTATCTACCACGTCAAATTATTATCCACGACTTTGCAGAGAAGCCACTGAAATTCATAAGCATTAGTATAGTTCTAATAGAAAAGAGGAGACAATGAAACTTAGTGACATATGGACAGTAGCTCTGCAGAATCTCTAGACAATTTTATTTTTGACAAGACGACAATCGATAGTTAAATTTTACCTTTGACAAGGATTATCTCTGCTCATCACGTGTTACTTCGACCACGCCCCCTTTCTTCCAGTATATATATCGCTCTCGGGCGTCCAACCAGTCAGTTGGCAAGACTCAGTGGAGGAGCGCCTCTGAAGCTGTCCAGCGCAGACCAGGACGAAACATCAGGAACAGAAGAGTTTCTTGGACCACGATCTCACATTCCGAAAGGTTTAGCAGCAACCATGAGGAAACTCTTTACTTTCAATTTGAAAATGGGTGGATTATTGCTAAGATTTTTGAATTCTTGTGGTAGTTTACGGAAAACGGATGCAGTATACTGCACACCTTTCTGCACAAGGGTTAAGGAAGCCCGATCGAAATGCAGGTTGGATTTCTGCCGAGTATTAACTGAGTGAATGCTGCTAATTCTTGGGAATAAGCTGATATTGTTAACAAGAAACGACAGTAAAGAATATATACACTATCCTCCTTAAGTTTGGAAACACCTAGTAATTATAGAAAATGGAAAGGAAATACAGTATAAAATGCATTTTGTTGTTTTCCAAATGTTTATTAAGCTCATAAAATACACAGGAAGACGCAACAATTAAATTTTCGATTCCTCAAAACAGCCACACTTTGCTTTCATCGCTGCCTTGCACACCCTCGGCATGCGCTGCGTCAGTTTTGCCAAGGTTTCATTTGGAATTAGTCTCCATTCTTGCTGCAGGACCTCCGACGATTGTAACCCACTCATGATTTCCCGTTCTCGGATCCTCCTGTCCAATTCATCCCATAGCGGCTCGATTTGGCTACACTCAGGGAACTGGGGCGGCCACTCCATGTTTTTCAATATTTTACAAACCTCTAGAAACTTCAAATAGTTCTGACACTAGCGAGACGTATGTTTCGGGTCGTTGTCGTGCTGCAAGACAAACCCTTCTCCAATCAGACGCAAATAAGATGTATTAGCATGTCGCTAAAGAATGGCATGATAATCCTTTTGGTTCAGTTTTCCATCTATTTTCACTAAATCTCCGACTTTATTCCCTCCAATGGATCCCCATGCCATCACAGAACCCCCTGCATGCTTTACAGTTGGAATAACGCACTGAGGATTTAAACGTTCATGGGTTAAACGGCGTACAAATTGACGGCGTTTGCTTCCTAATATTTCGAACTTGGATTCATCAGTGAATAAGAGTCTTTACAAATCCCCTGCTGTCCAATGTTGGTGTGTCTTAGCCCACTGGAGCCTTTTCTTCTTATTAACTGGGTGCAACAGTTGTTTCCTTGTTGCTACATAACCTCGAAGGTTGTTGTCTGCCAGGCGTTGTCTCACTGTTGACTCACTCACCGGTGTATCCCTCGTTGCGTTTAGTTCAGCAGTCAATTCGCGGACAGTTTTTAATCTGTTACGTTGACTGGTCACTACCAAATACTTTTCCTGGCGTTATAATATTTTCCTGTGTGCTCCTGAGCGAGGACGACCTCCATAGGAGCCTGTTTCTCGATGCCGGTGTATGGTTTTGACAACTCCGCTGATGGAAGTCATCAGTTTCTTTTCTATTTGTCGGACACTGTTGCCTTCTTGGTGCAAAGTGATTATCATTACCCGTGGTCCATAAGGAATATGTCACTTTGGGGCCATTTTCAATTACTTTCGCAGCGTGTTATACCTTTATGCAAACGTAACTGCAGTTGAACAGAAATGTAAACACCCTACATAGCCATGCGGTCTACTCGCGCCACCTTGCACTTTTAGTATAACTGCTTGGATAGGTAACGTCGGTTTACATAAAACGGAGCAATATGTATGTATGTGTACAATAATTAAGTGTACAATACTGTACGTATCATTATTAACCGTTATTTGAACTTGCTGTTCCGTATTCTAACCAATAACTGACACAGATCACTTCCATCTTGCTCCGCTGTAATACGCAGCATGATGTTTCCAAATTTATGGAGGGCAATGTATATTAGGAGGCCAATGTCAAAGTACCCAGACTAGTAAACAGGGGTCGACAAGAGGTTAGCAAGCTTACACCACTTATTACCCGAACTGTCCTTTTCTGAGCCAAAAATATCCTTTTAGAATGGGAAGAGTTAGCCTAAAATATAATACCATTCGACATAAGCGAATGATAATAAGCAAAGTAGACTAATTTTCGTGTCGAACTATCACTTACTTCAGCAGCATTAAGCCTCTGAACAAGATACTGAACGTGGGGTTTCCACGACAGTTTACTACCTACCTGAACACCTAGAAATTTGAACAGTTCAGTTTCACTAATCATATGCCCAGTCTGTGAATTTGAAATGTCGGGTTTTGTTGAATTGTATGTTATAAACTGTAAAAACTGAGTCCCACTGAAGAAACACACAGTTTAGAGCGTTGGGAAGTTTATATCTCATATCTATCTAATCCTAGCATGCAGCGAGGTGCTTTCGGGAATTGGAGAAAAATACTTCGGACTACAGTTGGATATACAGAAGGCTGTGAACGATAAAATGTGATAGCTTGTGGTTATAGGTGACACAGGGCGTTTTTTTCACGAAAATCAGATAAAACCATCATCTTCTATGTTCCAAGAATGTCTGAAGTTACTAACTGTACTTTCTTATATATCACAGACATTGATTTGAAATATTACTACACACTTCGTAACACCCCACCCATCACTTAGCTGGTTTTGGCGTGTGTTCACCCCAACTAATTGACTAACAGATCAACAGAGAGTGCAAAACTGCCGAAATATCGGATAACGCAAAAAAGTAATATGGCCTTGTGACTCCTGATTGAACTGCGGTGGCAGTGTTGACATTAATTTATTCAGAATTGATCACTTTTAATTAAAAAGAGGTGCACATTGATGTTATATTCAGCTACTGAACACCAGATGCAAATGTTGAACATAAAATTAATGAAGAAAGTGACTTGGGATTTCAACTACTTGATTGAAAACAGATGCAGTCGATTAGCACAAATTTATTTTTGACTCCCGACCTTCAATCATCACATTACAAGACTCTCCTATCAGGCAGTGGTAATAAATTGCGTTTGCGTGGAGTAAAGCGCGATAACTCAAAAGTAATTCCTATCGACTGACCCAGGCGTAATGCGAAGTGCGAGAAGAATTCTATAATACATGGCCCATGAAATCCTAGTGGAAACTTTGCCGACACGATCCAACAAATTAATCAGTGGCCGGAGAGGGCGCAATATCACCGAATACAGCGTGGCGGAGCGTCGTCGTTGTGTGGACGTCAGCAGACCTCGTGGTGCTGCAAGGCTGCACTTATCTATTCACTCCTAGCTATATTGCTCAGTACATAGCTGAACCAAAACTTTCTATCTTCAAGCTCAATCGTTCCATTTGCTAAGTCCTAAACTGCAGAGATGGTCACTCTTTCTCAGGCAAGCCAAGTAAAGAACGCCACGTCCGCACTCTAGGCAAGCTGGGAACGGAAGACCTCTACGGAGACTTCTCACAGTCCGCTCGTCGCCTCGGTTTCCCCTCCAGCAAAATCACTTACGCCAATTGCAGCGCAAGCCGCCTTAATTATGCGTCGCTTCCCAGTGCTGACCTATGCCTGCTCTGGGAACTGAACAAATTCCCACAAAATTTCCCTTCCTCTCAACTTCTGTTATTTAACTCCTCCCAGGCCACCCATCAAGGTTAGCATCTGCACAAACACCAATTTTTCCGGAATTCTGACTCCCAGGAGAGTACTTCAAATTCCTCGGTCCTACGTTCCCATCGGAGGCCAGCGTATTTCATTCTGTCGCTCTTCACCTGATTTACTTCAGACTCTGCGGACTGTGAATTCAGCGTGAAGTTGCTATAGTCACGAACACGCATATTTTGACCTCTGTTGACCGCTCCACCGTAGCTTTGCGCGGCTTTCTCGCATGTTTCACTGAAAGTGGGACGACGGACATTTATCAACTCTCGTACAAGTTCTCTGTCTGCTTCCTGGTGCACCAGCATGGGGTCGGGGTCAACCACCCATGCTGTCACTCGTCTTAAGGCGGCTGGAGTCCGCGCACCATTACCGCTTTCTCAGAGCTTGAGCTGCCCTAAGCTGCCCATTGTCGCTTCCCTTAGCTACTCCCCCGGCGACCACGGTCAATTCTGAGTACTTCCCTGGGATAAACTAGCCTCCAGTAAATCGACACGTTTCCACAAAGTTTTCATATCGTGTGAATTACTTTAAAACCATCACCTGACATTAATTATTTCAATACGTCCATACTATACCCTCTACAAGATGCATTGTGCCTTGTCAGTCATTTTTTGTTCAGCCCTACTGTTCGCTCAATGTGAGTTAGGTGATCTTTAATGACTTCATGTAAGGGGCATGGTTCTTGCCATCTTACAACTTCACTTACTCTGCTGGTTTGTATATAATTTGTATGTAGTGGGAAGTATATGGCGCAAAAAACCTTGCTAGAATGTAGAAAACATTGGTGTGTGGTATGTCAAACCCATCTTCAAATGTTATGTTGAAAACTTGTGCGCGATATTTCGTGTTTTCCATTGTCAGGTGGATACATGTGGTTTGGTTGCAATTTGTTATACTTTTTTCCATAATTAGCATCCTGATAAAATCATTCTAAAATTAAAAATGTAGCTCTGAAAATCCTAGGCTCACATGAAAATATGGATGTATTTAGGTTCATGGGGCACAGGTGCCCACTTCACCAGTTTTCGCAGTCAGCCAGTTTAAACGTTTCTTTGTGTATGTAGTGGCAGTGCATTATTGATCACGAAGGAAGACTGTTTTTGAAATTTTATTATCCAAATATATGCAACAAATTGTAATGATGAGAGGGTTAAAGTTGGTACATGACGATGATGAAGATGATGATGATGATGAAGACGATAACAGGTTTGTCGGGTGCTCAACTGCGAGGTTATCAGCGCCTGTACAAATTCCTAGTCTTTCCACTGTCCAGTCTCGTCACTCTTCCCAAATGATGATGAAATGATGAGGACACAGAAGCACCCAGTTCCCAGGCGGAGAAAATCACCAACCCTGTCGTGAATCAAACCCAGGGCCCCACGATCCAGAGGCAGCATCAGAGTTGCTACATTGGCCCGTTCGTAGAGTGTCCGTCGGCGTGCTCTTGCTTGTGCCTTTACTGAAGTGTTAGCCAGTCGCGGATGCTTTTATTTGACTCTATGAAGTCGCAGGAGGCCGATTATGGTGTGAGGCCTGTACGGAGGTACGGTGTACTCCGTGTCTTAAACGGGGCCGGCCGATAGAACCGCTGTGTGCACTGGCGTTCACGACCCAAAGTAAAACGAGTTCGTTGGATTCAGTTTGAATAAACGGAGGCGTTTGCTAAATACTGTCTTCATGGTTGTCGAGCATTCGCAGTGGATGAGTAACAGCCTCAAGGGACGGATGTTTTTGTGGAAGCTACAGCGCTGCATTTTTGTAACAGTGACCATCGACCAGTTTGCATGTACATGATTTCTTGCCTTCGACGTGAGGTAACTGGTAGCAAGTGGTGCTCTCCGTTAATGTTGTCAGTGGTACGCTTTAGATATAATGAGCGCTTAGGCACTTGCTTCCGTGTAATGTAATGGAACCCCATTGTGCCGCTCGTGCAGCGTTATAGGTTTTGAAAAATTTTATTGTTCCTTTTGAAGTCGCAAATTAGCTGTGTTAATCCGCGTGCAGCTTTATTTGTCTGCTATAAATTTAAAGTATATTCTGGCTTTTTTAATTCAGAACTGTGCGTACTCGTAAATTTATTTGAGAACAGAGCGGCTAAAAGTTAGTGTAGCTGTTTAAAATTTTAGACTGAGCCGTTAATTTTAATTGCTGCACTCGCTGACTTGGTTTAAAGTTTCATTTGTTTAACAGACATTTTTTTAAGGTCGTGTTACTTTCTGAACGTCTCAGCAATATGTGAAGGCTCAAGCGATGTTTGTTATTTATCCATTTATTGATAACAACACGCTTATGGTCACTACCTCTTGTGGGTTATCTTTTAAAGCGGGTTTTATGTTAACTCAGTGTTTTATAGATATATTTCTTGTGTGGTAACTGTCTTATTTTATGTGTGTTTTAGAAATTCCTGCCCATTGTGTTGTAAACTATTGTGTAAAGCCGATCACAGACAGCCGGTGTTAGCCTTCACTGAGAGCCTGTAGCTGTTTGCTTTCGCAACTAGAATCATTTGTTGAATGCAGTGTTGTAATGATTTAATTTCACGAATTTCCATTTTTAATTAATTTGCTAAATGTTTTATGTAATCATTTTTGAATTCAAAGTTGGCTTCTTCTGGGTCGTATGCTTACACTGTAAGTAGGCTGTTTATGTTTTCTTATTGGCAGCGCTATGTAGCGCTCTGTGTGAGAATCACTGGCTGTGCTGTGTGCAGTCTGTGGCTAGTTTGCATTGTTGTCTGCCATTGTAGTGTTGGGCAGCGGCAGTTGGAGGTGAGCCGACAGCAGTGGTGGATGTGGGGAGAGAGATGGCGGAGTTTTGTAATTTGTCATGAACTGCTATATATATTATGACTATTAAGGTAAATACATTGTTTGTTCTCTATTAAAATCTTTCATTTGCTAACTATACCTATCAGTAGTTAGTGCCTTCAGTAGTTTGAATCTTTTATTTAGCTGGCAGTAGTGGCGCTCGCTGTATTGCAGTAGTTCGAGTAATGAAGATTTTTGTGAGGTAAGTGATTTGTGAAAGGTATAGGTTAATGTTAGTCATGGCCATTCTTTTGTAGGGATTTCTGAAAGTCAGATTCCGTCGCGCTAACAAAAAAATATAGTGTGTCAGGTTAAGCAGAGTCGTGTATAATTGTAAAAAGGGGACGTTTCAACACTACCGAGCCTGGGAATTTATTTCTTTGGCCCTCTTCTGATTAACTCTTTGTTTCTGTTTATATGTTTGTATAAAGTAATTTTGTTGTGCTTGTGATTAATTGAAGCAAGCAATTTGAGTCGAGTAATGTAATCAAAGCACAATGTAAGGTAATTATAAAGCTTATAGTAAATCTGTAGCCGTGTAGTCGATTTGAGCTCTTTGATGTTGTCAACCACAATTAATACGTGAAATGATAATTAAATCAAGACCCTACGCTGTCACAGGCGTTGATATAGATCAACGGCGACAGCTGAAAATGTGTGTGTGCCCCGACCGGGACTCGAACCCGGGATCTCCTGCTTACATGGTAGACGCTCTATCCATCTGAGCCCCCGAGGGCACAGAGGATAGTGCGACTGCAGGGAGTTATCTCTTGCACGCTCCCCGTGAGACTCACATTCCCAACGTGACGTCCACACACTACATTCGTAGGGCCTCTGTCCATTACAGTCATTACTCGCGGCAGACACAATGTTACAGAGTCCTGTAAGAGTTCGGGCAATACGTGTGCATCCGCACAGAAGAAGGTCAATGGCCGGTTAGCCTTAACTATATGAAGATGGTATGTGTTCTTTCGAACATGTCCGAAAGAACAGATACCATCTTCATATACAATTAATACGTATTTCCTGTTACAGAGAAAATCGAAGTTAAAGCATCATTATCGTACTCCTTGATCCAAGAAGGAGAGCACTTCCCTTGTAGGTCGGCAGAGAGCTTACGGACGTAATCTTAACATTATAATACTAGAAAGAACAAAAAAAGTAACTAGGAAGACCTAAGTAGCTTTTTACGTTGCAAAACGCTTTTAAAATGATAAACTAAGTACTTGCTATTTTATATCCTACAGAGAATTTAAATTTATCCAAAACCATTCAGTTGATATGCAAATAGTATGCAAATAGAAGTACAAGGAAATACAGTTGCTATTCACTTTAGGGTACCACAACCAAGTCACGTCATTAGTTTCGTATTTGATTGCCTACACCTCTATTGTATTTACGTAAACAGGTTACAAGCGAATATTGGATTGTCTCCAGAATGATATTTTCATTCTGCAGCGGAGTGTGTGCTGATATGAAACTTCCTGGCAGATTAAAACTGTGACAGAGCACCTACCCGCGAAAGGAAAAGGTCCCGAGTTCGAGTCTCGGTCCGGCACACAGTTTTAATCTGCTACGACGTTTCGTTGGAATGTCTGATTATTAACAGCAACTGTAACGTTTTTAGCTTTAATTTGTTATGAAGAAATCGGTGCTAATGGACAATGAAACCGGGTTGCAAGCTGTGATCTGTCTGGGGAAGTTAACCATGGATTACTGGGCAACATTAACATTAATGATGATCTTTTAATAGTCATACAACAACCGGTAATATATATATATATAAAAAGGAGAATTTAAATAAAAAGAAAGAAATCAGTTTATATTTGGAAATTTATTTTTAAGATTGTTCATGAAATTTCAGCATATTAAATTTTATTCGTAACAAGCTGGTGCCTTATTTAGGATGGTGAAAATCTTACGGAACACATCAAATATGGAGCCAAGATTGGGAGTCTGCATACAACACTGCATTCATAAAACAACACACAAAGAACGTTGAAACGCATGCAAGAGAAAGTTAACCAGTACAAACAGATTCAAATTTTTACCCAAAGAAATTACGTTCGTAGCACAATCATGTCCGTCAAGTAATTACCACACACTGGTATACTACATTCATATTAACTCTTTGTAAAATCTTCGCGAAAAGAATAGCTGAGGGCTACTTTGATGATTACACCACATGCTTCACGTGGTCAACTTGGTTTACACAGAGCGTATAACTCCACAATAATTTTGATAATTAAAATAAATTAGATCGAAAAGCAAATTACAAAAGAAAAACCTCGAACTGGTTACTAACGTCTTACTGTTAACCTGACGGGTCAAACAGTTATATAAGCACGTGGTACTGGTCTCGCAAAGTACACCCCACGTGTGTTGAACATAAAGAAAATTTGCTATATTGCAAAATATTGTCAAGACGAGACGTTATAATCACACAAGCATTTGCATTTAAGATTGATCTTAGTTAGAGTTACTGATCAACACGTGGTTCCACTTTACTCACAAAGTAGTAACAAAGCAACACCCAGAAAATAATATGAACTTCACACGAGAATTACACCTTAGATATCTTAAAGCTAACCCGAAATAAAGGTGATTAAATTCTCAGTTAGGCTGAACTTAACAAATCCATTGTCCTACGGACTTAGCAGACACGCGCTTAGCCGGAGATCTTACCATTTCAGACGCTCGCCACCGTCAGACTGCAACTGCCTACTGCCCGACTGCAACTGCCTACTACCGAGCGTGCTTCCTGAGGGTGGCTCACAAAGACAAACGGAAGGGGCCAGAGGGGCAGCTTCCTATACCAACATGACAACGGACGGCCAGGACCATACTAAGAATAGAAACCTCTCTGCTTTAAGAAAGCGTAGCTACCTGTTCCGACGTTGGTCCTACTGTTCTCTAGCAGACAGCCTTGTCTGCTACCCTCAAGCATGCAACTACAAACACATTTGATCATTCATCCTCTCACACAGAAGGGAAGGGGGATGACAGTACCTTATCATATACAGTACATAAAAAAGAAAGCGGATGTATGTTCCGTATGAGACTGTGTCACATGAATTACATATAAACTGTGTTTTAAAGTGTAGTAGTGTGAGAGATCGTTCTTGTTTATGTGTAAAAGTAACACGTTCCACTACTCAGTCTCCTCCCAGATAGTCAGAAACGCCACAGTAAATTTAGAAGAGGAATTTATTCCATAAATGACAACAGATTTAAGAAATCAAACATGAAAGGAATCCAACAGAGTCCTTTCACAACTATGCAATGAAAAAATTTGCGTGGAAATGCTGAAATGTTACAAAGAAAAAAACTGCCTGGGAGTGCTGAAAACATTGATGTAAACGTCTGAACTTTGGATGTACGATCTAATGAAAAGATCTGCGTTGAAATGCTGAAAACATTGGCGTAAGCCTGTGAACTTTGGACGCATACTTACTGTGGTGTCACCGCTAGACACCACACTTGCTAGGTGGTAACTTAAATCGGCCGCGGTCCTGTAGTACATGTCGGACCCGCGTGTCGCCACTGTGGGATCGCAAACCTAGCGCCACCACAAGGCAGGTCTCGAGAGACTGAGGAGACCTCGTCCCCAGTTGTACGGACAACATAGCTAGCGATTGGACGTGCTAAGCCTTGCTCTCATTTGCCGAGAGATAGACAGTAGAATAGCCCTCTGCTAAGTTAACTGGCGACCACCTAGCAAGGCGCCATTTGTATCAGTGCCTATAGCTTACTAATATTCAAGAGAGATGTATTCCAAGGACTAATTAAAAGTTAAGTAACAAGCATCTACGTACTTTTCTTCTTATTCATTTATAAGTTCTCATGTTCCAGACTTCACGCCCGTCTGCGTCAGCCTTGCGTGCCCTATCGGCTACAGCATTGTGTCTAGGCTGTATGGTCTAGACACAACACTTACAGAGGGATTCTCTAGGTCGAACGCCGTTTTAAAGAATGATTTTCCAATTTCATAAATGATCGTGAAATAATTGCAGATGACGCAACCAGAAAAACTTTCGACTTCGTTAGAGATTCTCACACTTGGAAAATCAAGGGTTTGGTGTGCACCCGTCGCCAACTGTCAAGAAGCAATCAGAATACGCTGGAATCGCATACGGTTCAACTCAAGATGTTAACCGAAAAAGTGTACATGTTTCGAGTCACAGCATAATTTCTCCAATAATCAAAGAACAGAGGAAATACTGTGTGAACGTGTATAAAATAAAAGCCGTGAAAAATATATGATGGAAAACTGAGGCAACGGGGCAACGGATCATCACGGAAGACGAAGATTGGATTTATAGATACATAGTTACAAAGGTGATGTCAGAATAGAGGGTCAGCAAAAGATCACTACTCCCGCAAAAAAAAAAAAAAAAAAAAAAAAAAAAAAAAAAAAAAAACCGAATTATGTGTTCAGAACTCTTACCTCAAGGTCAATGTGACACACGTCATTATTTAACGGGTGTTTTGAAGGTAGTGGGGGTGAAAATTCGCAACGTTGGTGACAAGACAGTTCTGTGTTCTTTCACCCTGACAGTGCATTTGCCCGCTCAGCTGTGTCAACTCACGCGTCTTGTGCCAAAATCGGATAGTTGCCTTTCACCACTCCTCTACTCTGGGGACGCCGATTCACATGACTTTTCTTTGTTTACAAAATTAAAATCAGTGCTGAGGCAATTTCATTTCGACATTGTTGTTGAGACTAACTAGAATTCGGCACTTGAACTGAAGGATAATCGAGAAGAAGCTTTCCAGGACTGAATAGCGATATGGAGGCACTTGTGGGACAAGTGAGGCCCTTATTTAGGAGACAACGAATAAAATCGTTTTTCACAACAAGTCTGATTATTTTCTGTACAGATCTAGTGCTGTTATAAATATAAGAAACATTAGAAACGCAGGCTTGTGCCGAAATGAGTCGCGTTAATTTAACTCTTTCATTGATGATGCTGTTCGAGACCAACAATGTTTTGCAATAGTTATTATACGAGGACTCTAAGAGTCCTTATATTGCGTGCCAACTGGCGGTGTAACTCACAGTAATCCATTGATTACACACATTTTGAAAGCGCCCCATTGTGTAACCCAGTATTTTGTTTCCAGATGGTAGAAATAAGATGAATTTCATGATAAATGTGAGTTGCTGGAAGAAATTATCTGCTTACGACGAACGACCTTTATTTTTTTCAAGCACATTTGTATAATCACCTTAATAAATTCGGAGATCGTCATTTACCCAAAAGAAGGACTACTTAAATTTACAGAGTTTGCATAAACTGACACGTTACTACCCTGAAATAGATTCAAAGACAGTAATTTCAATAATTTAATATTAGTTAAAAATGATAATTGTCACCAGATGGTGATTGCGTGTATGTGTATTGCCATCCACAATGCGTGTGTCTCAGAGCGGTAACAGGCCTACAGCCAAAGCTTCGCTCCGAGTTCCGCGTGAAGCTGAGAATTCAACAAATATGGGAAATGGACATCATCAAAAACTTTTAAATGTTAGTGGGGCCTGTGTCCACCTGTTGTAGGTCTCACAATATCATTGTTAGTAGTCGAATGACCCATTAATTCTTTGCGTACCTTGCGTGAAAATACTGGAAGATACAAATAAAATGACCGGTCCAAGTATCACAGCCTATTTTCAGTTACATCTACACTATTTCTTAGTTAGATAATCCTTTTAAGTGTCCTGAGGACCTTAGTCTGGTGTGTCAGAGAAGATATGTACCGAAATTTGTCCATTTTTGCTGAATATATCCTTGCCACAGAGCACAAGAACACATATACCATAACTTCACGCTTACACGTACAGCTGTTTGCCTTCAAATATTCTACAAAAAACCCTATAATAATATTTTCTCATAATTTTAATATAGCCAGAAATGAAAGGTCTACCTGTAAGTAATGGCTGAATTAGTATGCCTTGTTTAACAGTTTTCACTTTCCCGTCACAGATCTCACAGGTATAAACTCCTCGTTTTTGCTATGAACAACTGGTGGCGTTAACTTGCATTGAAGCTGCTTTCTGATGGTCGCTCTCATTCATCGAGGTACAAAAGTATGCTGAGATTGCGACTGGCATTTTGCTATTTGACGTAATACTAACTTTCCGGATTTTCATATCTTCAGTGTCGCTTTACTGATGTTCAAACTTAACTTTCTTTGTTCAGTGAGATGTAGAGATTTCGATAGACGTGGTACGGAATCGGGTTTTCATTAATCCATTCAAATAGTAGGTGTGTTGAGTGTAACACGTTGCGGTTTATTTAAAACATTCCATAATTTTTTAATGTATGTAGACGTCTTCTTTGTCCAATTCTTTCATATGTGGTGGCACAGTATACCATGTACGGACGCCTAAAGTCTTTCTTGTATTGGCTGTTACGGTTTGATACGAAATAGTTACCAACTGAACTTGAGATTCGGTGATTTATTTACATTCTACAGTCACTGATTTCATGTTTTTCCGGCCGCGGTGGCCGAGTGGTTCTAGGCGCTTGAGTCCGGGACCGCGCGACTGCTACGGTCGCAGGTTCGAATCCTGCCTCGCGCATGGATGTGTGTGATGTCGTTAGGTTAGTTAGGTTTAAGTAGTTCTGAGTTCTAGGGAACTGATGACCTCAGATTTTAAGTCCCATAGTACTCTGAGCCATTTTTGATTTCATGTTTAAAGATACGACATACGGTGTATGAATTTTGGGCTCTGCACTTAGAGTAAGCGCTCTCATCCGTAATCTGTCTTCAAAGAAATGCTAGTCAATGCGAGCCCAAGCTGCAATCAGCATAAACTTTTTCAAAACTGTGATCAGCAGAAACCTTTTGGTATTCTTCAGATGATTAAAGTTTTCTAAGGTAAGAAACGGCGTGGAGACTCCGAGACGGCTTGCTGCCAACACTTTCTTGAACGTGGTTGCTTTGGATCTTCAAATTTCAGGTTTTTTTGTAGACAAGTGTTGGACAATGAGACAGAACCATGCATGCTCGCTGCACAATATTCACCTACAAGGTTATCATCTATACGTTCGAATCAGAGTGTGGACTTGTAGGAACAGCGGTGATCATAGAATTCACTGAAGTCCTCATTCTATTCCGTTCTGCAAAGTAAGCACTAACTGCGCTTGAATATGTCTTTTAAAATATGGCCAGAGTGCATTATAAAGCATTTCTTGGGATAAATTTTGTTCATAAAGTGGCTCTTATTGAGGGCGTTTTCCTGAAGGTATGTGAGGGTTGGAAATTTAATAGTAGTAACTATTTGTTTACATCTGATAGCAAATAGACATATGTTTCACAGTGTTACTGCCCTTCAAAGTACTCACTGTGTATGACCCGTTGCCAACGCTGTGGAAATCGTAGGATACCCATAGCAGCGTCAGTTGTGTCCATGGTTTGAGAGGAGCGGTCTATTACCAGAGGAATTTCTGCAACAGTTATGAAGTGAATGCCATGAAGTGCTTATTTCATCTTAGGGATCAAAGCCACTAGCGCGTGCGTGTGGGGAAATATAGTGGGTGGTACAGCACTTCCCAGCCCCATCGATCTAACAAACCATTCACAGTTTCCGCTATATGCGCCCGAGGATTATTGTGCAAAATAATGGGCGACTCCTGCAGAAAATTTCACTTCTTTCGCTAAACGGGTGGCAGGCTGTGTTCCAAAAACGAATAGCTTAGAGGAAGAACGGGTGACACTTATTGCGGAACCCTCCCAGCATTTGCAGGATAATCCTCACGCATATGGCGCAAGTTGTTGAGTGAGTTGTTCGATCGATGTGGCCGGGAAGTACTGTACCATCCAAACCAACTCAACTGACTTAAACGCTTGTGACTTCACCTTCATTCCGGAGATGAAGGATGCGCTTGAGGGCATTCGCTTAAGAACTGTTACCGAGAATCGTCGCAATAAATAGCTCCACTCGAACTGTCAACGCAAGGGACACTGCTAAGGGTATCTTACGAGCTCCACATCGTTGGCAACGGGTTACACACAATGGAAAGATTTATACACTAGTGGAAATTGAAATAAGAACACCGTGAATTCATTGTCCCAGGAAGGGGAAACTTTATTGACACATTCCTGGGGTCAGATACATCACATGATCACACTGACAGAACCACAGGCACATAGACACAGGCAACAGAGCATGCACAATGTCGGCACTAGTACAGTGTATATCCACCTTTCGCAGCAATGCAGGCTGCTATTCTCCCATGGAGACGATCGTAGAGATGCTGGATGTAGTCCTGTGGAACGGCTTGCCATGCCATTTCCACCTAGCGCCTCAGTTGGACCAGCGTTCGTGCCGGACGTGCAGACCGCGTGAGACGACGCTTCATCCAGTCCCAAACATGCTCAATGGGGGACAGATCCGGAGATCTTGCTGGCCAGGGTAGTTGACTTACACCTTCTAGAGCACGTTGGGTGGCACGGGATACATGCGGACGTGCATTGTCCTGTTGGAACAGCAAGTTCCCTTGCCGGTCTAGGAATGGTAGAACGATGGGTTCGATGACGGTTTGGATGTACCGTGCACTATTCAGTGTCCCCTCGACGATCACCAGTGGTGTACGGCCAGTGTAGGAGATCGCTCCCCACACCATGATGCCGGGTGTTGGCCCTGTGTGCCTCGGTCGTATGCAGTCCTGATTGTGGCGCTCACCTGCACGGCGCCAAACACGCATACGACCATCATTGGCACCAAGGCAGAAGCGACTCTCATCGCTGAAGACGACACGTCTCCATTCGTCCCTCCATTCACGCCTGTCGCGACACCACTGGAGGCAGGCTGCACGATGTTGGGGCGTGAGCGGAAGACGGCCTAACGGTGTGCGGGACCGTAGCCCAGCTTCATGGAGATGGTTGCGAATGGTCCTCGCCGATACCCCAGGAGTAAAGGTGTCCCTAATTTGCTGGGAAGGGGCGGTGCGGTCCCCTACGGCACTGCGTAGGATCCTACGGTCTTGGCGTGCATCCGTGCGTCGCTGCGGTCCGGTCCCAGGTCGACGGGCACGTGCACCTTCCGCCGACCACTGGCGACAACATCGATGTACTGTGGAGACCTCACGCCCCACGTGTTGAGCAATTCGGCGGTACGTCCACCCGGCCTCCCGCATGCCCACTATACGCCCTCGCTCAAAGTCCGTCAACTGCACATACGGTTCACGTCCACGCTGTCGCGGCATGCTACCAGTGTTAAAGACTGCGATGGAGCTCCGTATGCCACGGCAAACTGGCTGACACTGACGGCGGCGGTGCACAAATGCTGCGCAGCTAACGCCATTCGACGGCCAACACCGCGGTTCCTGATGTGTCCGCTGTGCCGTGCGTGTGATCATTGCTTGTACAGCCCTCTCGCAGTGTCCGGAGCAAGTATGGTGGGTCTGACACACCGGTGTCAATGTGTTCTTTTTTCCATTTCCAGGAGTGTATCTTTTGTTTCGGTTGTAAAAAAATAGTTGCCGCTATTAAAATTCCACACTCGGACTTTCTTATACTCATAAGGAAACCTCCCCATCGCACCCCCCTCAGATTTAGTTATAAGTTGGCCATGAAAAACTGAACACAGATCAATGGAGAAAACAGGAAGAAGTGGTATGGAACTATGAAAAAAATAAGCAAAATATACAAAGTGAGTAGTCCATGCGCAAGGTAAGCAACATCAAGAAGGGGGTCGGTTTACGAGCGCCGTGGTCCCGTGGTTAGCGTGAGCAGCCGCGGATCGAGAGGTCCTTAGTTCAAATCTTCTCTCGAGTGAAAAGTTTAATTTTTTATTTTCAGACAATTATCAAAGTTCAGGCACTCACACATAATCGACTTCGCTCTCCAAAATTCCAGGACATGCTCAGATTTGCTTGGACATATGCAGGATTTGACGGTCTACACACGGAAACATTTTAAAACGTAAAAAACATATGTTTTGACAGAGCATAGGGAAAACGGTGCGACTGTGAAACTGTTGCATTCATTTGTTGCGGTTTATGTGGCAAACTCTTATGTTTTCATCACTTTTTTGGGAGTGATTATCACATCCACAAGAAAACCTAAATCGGGCAAGGTAGAAGAATCTTTTCACCCATTTGCCAAGTGTGCAAGTTAGGTGGGTCGACAACATATTCCTGTCATGTGACGCACATGTCGTCACCAGTGTCGTATAGAATATTTCAGACGTGTTTTCCTGTGGAGGGATCGGTTGACCTATGAATTTGTGATCAAATGTTTTCGGTTCCCATTGGAGAGGCACGTCCTTTCGTCTACTAATCGCTCGGTTTTGCGGTGCGGTCGCAAAACACAGACACTAAACTAATTACAGTGAACAGAGACGTCAATGAATGAACGGTCAGATCGTAACATTGCGAAAATAAAGTAAGTAAAACTTTTACTCGAAGGAGGACTCGAACCAAGGACCTCTCGTTCCGCAGTTGCTCACTCTAACCACGGGACCACGGCGCTACTCAGCTTACATGCTCCTTGATGTTGCATATCTTACACTTGGACTACTCAGTTTGTATATTTTGCTTATTTTTTCATAGTTCCACACAACTTCTTCCTGTTTTCTCGATTGATCTGTGTTCAGTTTTTCAAGGCCTATCCACTGTGTCAATTTATAACTAAATCTGAGGGGGCTGCGATGGGGAGGTTCCCTTGTCAGAGCAGTATACAAAAAGAGTAGTTGGCTTAAAAGGTCTATTCCAGAGATAAGTTAAGGCATTTTCGGTGAATATAGAGTCCGCAGTTTGCACGACAGGTGACAACAGCGTCGGTACAGCGCTTCCCCACATTTTTCCTTTACAGAAGGGCTTAAGGTACCGTCGACAACGTGGTCATTACGGACCGCGCCGTACACGAGTTCAGGGTCAGAGCCGCCGCGAAGGCCGCGCCCCTGGCGGGAGACTTACGATGAGCTGGGCCTTATTGCTCAGTCACTCGAGAAATAGGTGGCAGTAGATAAAGGCCTGCGATACGGGGCGCGCGATACTACCCGCCCGTAATAAACAAGGATATTGGCTCAAGAACAACTTATTGGCGTTCCCTTCCTATTGGCTTGTCCGCTATTGATGGCTCCAAATCCTCTTATCTGGCCGGGTGCTCAGGAATTTTCCGCCCCCTGTCGGAGGGTGGCTAGGTGGGGGGGGGAGGAGGGGAGGGGATCAGGAGAGGCCGGTATCAGCCAGTCAGCAGCGCACGTGGAGCCCACCGTTACGATTTCTTTACGGCGTCCGGGAGGTATTAGCGAACTCGGTACAGGCGGCCGCCGTCACTGCCGGTTCCCGTCCACATAAACCGCTGCTGGTGCTTAGGAAGGCAGTTCCCTTCAGAAACACGGTGCGGAATGGTCTCGCCAGGACCGAATGGAAAAAGATCTGCCGTGGCCGAAATTCTCTGTGTACGATGCAGTACTTACACACCCAGGAGAGTGTTTTCTATTTTATATTTGTATGTACCACAAGCAGTCAAAATACTGTATCACCTAAGAAATGGTGTTAATGCATTTATACATACACTATCAACTTATTGATGACTATTAATATGAGTCCATCCTTCACTATTGTGACAGCTTGAGCCGGCCGGTGTGGCCGAGCGGTTCTAGGCGCTACACTCTGGAACCGCGCGACCGCTACGGTCGCAGGTTCGAACCCTGCCTCGGGCATGGATGTGTGTGATGTCCTTAGGTTAGTTGGGTTTATGTAGTTCTAAGTTCTAGGAGACTGATGACCTCAGATGTTAAGTCTCACAGTGTATCATATGTTCTACTCTGTTTTTGTAAATGATGTAAGTATGTATGAATGCAGCTTGCCGCTAACTTGGTGTAATGTTTTGTCTGTACAGAGGTGTATCTGTCGCCTTTATTACTCTTTCACTCTCACACACAAATCGGTACCATAAAGTCAGGGCTTCGTGGTTTATATGTAGGCTGATCCGTGAAAAGACAGACAAACAATTATGCTAATGGAGGATTCTGAGTATTTTCTAGAATTTCATTCGCTCTCTCTCTCTCCCTCCCTGTCCTTTATCTGTGTACAGTTTAAATATATTATTTACGTGAAATCAGCCTAGTAGAATCTCTGGTGGAGCCCTTCGTCTTAATATTCAGCGGCCGGCTTGCTGGAAAAGATCTTTACCTTTGTTATTATTATTAAGCGCTGCATTCAGTTGGGAAAATCGATCGTTTGAACAATTCGTTCAGTTTACGACAGATCTAAAATTTCAGATGTGGACGAAGCCGTTTTGGACGATTTATAAAAACTCGGAGATTGCAGGCTCTCTTCGTCACAGCTGAAACTTCCCAATTAATTACAGGGCCCAGACAATCATCAATGATTCAGACAGAGAACTCATTCGTCATTCACTCTAGAATAAAATGGTCACAAACCTTATTTCTGAGGAAAATTGTATATTGAATCCATCTCCGTACATGTTCCGTTTTCTGTGGATTTCAAGTCTCATATCATTTGCTTTACAGGTTTTCTTTCTCTTTATCTATCACGCTAGCGGCACAAACGTTCCTAGCTCGTTTTAGCGCGAAGAAGAGTAAAAATGTCTCTTTTAGCAATCCGACAATCTTCCAACTGATACTTCCGAAGCTGTTCCTTTATCCCTCTAAAATGACCATGGAGCATACATCTCTGTACCTCTGTTGTTCCAAAGAATAAACGTACTAGAAAAATACCTTGGCGTCGACGAGCTGTCGGCGCATATATTACTAGAAAATCCGATCAGATACTTTTCAAACGTAAATAAATGCGGATGATTTGATTGACCATTATTAATTATTGCGTGGTAGAGGGTAATTTTCCGTGGGGAGATTACAATGCCCCTCGCAGCGAGCGAAGTTTGTGAGCTCAATTTTGATTCACCGAACACACTTCGCGAGCTATCTATTAGCGTGGATAACCCGGAAGTGATGATTGTCAGTCCTCCGACTGAAAAAGAATATTATGCTTGAGACCGACGAAGAAAAGAAATGTTGAAGACAGAAGAAATGAAGAGACAGGTACCGCGGCTGTATTGCTTTTACGTGCATCTACGTGTTATGTTTGCTGTGCACAACCAAGGAAGATGATCTTTCATGAACTGTTGTCAGGGTCTACCCATTCGGGAACTTTCTTAAGCAGGGAAACCTTGGAAAACCTCTTAAGCTTAGACCCCCAGCCTACGGTACATAGAAGATAGGAAAGCCTATAGAAGAACAAAAATAATTTTGAAATTCATCTCTAAAGGAAAGACAGGGATCAATTTGTATCACGATTTGGAAAAGAGTGGTTTGTGCCTCTAGCAAAAAAAAAAAAAAAAAAAAACGTTTTACAATAAATAACGTGAATTCTCGTTTTACAATCTTGCTCCTAGTACAATATCTTGCGGTGCTAAACTCCCCCGGGTCTTGCATGTCCCCGACGTCCACATTTGCAGTCGGTCTTCTACGCGGCCCCCTTTGTAGTTGATCTTCTACGCGGCCCACAATGGGAAGAGTAGAAGAGACAGGGATACTCGAATTCACATGCAACATTCATTCCAAAAGAATTAGCAATGACCAAAAGGGAAACTCTTCCTGTAAGAGAACTGGTTAGGTTGCACCGTCCAAGATTCTCCTTTTTGAAAGCAAAATCCTTATGGCTTCATGGATCCTTTTTGTTACGACGTACTTCAAGGAATTCAACCATTAACTAATTATGTTGCCAAAAGCATCATCCGATTTATTCTCGTTTGAACACTCCTTTTGACTTTGCCTCCCCACTTGTGCTTATAAGTCCAAAAGTTCTAACACATTTTCTATCACTGATTTGTTCTTCGTAATTTAAAGGATTCATGTAACTTACTATAGATTTTGGATTCAAATCATCGAATAATGGAAAGTGTAGTTCATTTGATACAAAGACATAATTCATATTTCCTTGATAAGTCATATAATTTAGCTATACTCAAAACTTTTTATTCTAAATATATATATTTCTTCGCTTGAGTGCTGAAATGTAAAAGTTATTAGCATTGAGGAATGCGGATTCACTTCTTTCATTTACTCTCTGATTCATACGGCGTTCATCCATGCTCATATATGGAAATGGATTTTTCGCACAAAATTCCCAAACGAACACGAACCATTAAATAACTCCTAATTCTATGAATATTACTTTCTTTAATCATTCATTAATAAATTAAAAACTCTTAACTTCTAATTATAACACCTATTCTTTTTTAAAGTTCAACATGAATCAGTTTATCCTCGTCTATATCGATTTTAACTCTCGCGCCGACGTCAACTGTTTTGCGCGGGAAATTATCTTTGAGGCGTTAACCGTCACTCACAATTCACTGCCACAACACATCCCTTCACACGTTTACACGTCTAAGCGTTCACATGAGATTATATATGAATATTCACTCGGAATCTCTTTTGATTATTCAGCGTCATTTGCGGGAAACATTTCATTCTTCTTGAAGGTCAGTTAGATCCTTTATAATTCTTGATGACATTAGCAGTGCTAAAGTTCTACGTTGACCCAAACCACAGGTGAAGCCTATCTCCACTATCTTCTTTACAACACTCGATAATAATAGTTAGTCACTATTTCTATACTCTATGTCACTGATTAACTATTTCAATTTAAAGGTTTCTATCACTACACACACAGTTTATTGTTATGTTTTTTACGAGCGTTCATTTCTGTCACTCGGAACACCATTCCTCACTATCTTCTAATCTTCATTATATTTTTTTAAGTCGTTATGAGAAAATAACCCTTTTATTTTGTTCGATCCCGGGTATGCTAACAGATAAGCCCCCGGATTCGGAATTTGTAGGATAATGTATGGTCCAGTATATAGTAACTCCCATTTCTTTATACTTTTCTTTATTACGGATGATTTGGTATGTCGTTTAACTAATACCTTCTCTCCGACATGGTATATCTGTACCCTCTTGATTAATTTGTCATATCGTTGTTTTCTTTGATCAGCCTTTTTCGTCATATTTATGATAGCTTGTCTTATTTTTTCTTCCCAAGGCATCTCAGTTTCCTGAGTTTTGGGGATATGGTCAGTCCAGAAGTTTTCCTCTTTTGCTTCGAACATCAATTCACGAGGTGTATATCCAGTTGAGGAGTGGGGCATGTTATTGTATATTTGCTCAAACTCTTCCACATAATTTGCCCGCGCAGTTTGCTTATTATGGCAATACGTCCTCATAAATCGATTGAATTCTCTAAAAATCCTCTCCACCAAATTACCTTGTGGGTGGTAAAATGATGTTAGTATGTGTTTCACACCGACTTGAGACAAAGTCTGCTTCCATCGGAGTCCCGTGAATATTTTAGCATTGTCTGTTATGATCGCCTTAGGTGTACCAACATGTGGAAGGTAATCCCTTATCAATCTTAATACAGTTACTTTGGCTGTAGCCGCCTTTATCGGGTATAGCTTTACGTATTTCGTACACACATCGAGAAATGCCAACACATATTTAACACCACCTCTTGAAGTAGGTAACGGTCCACACAGATCGCACGAAATTAATCCTTTTGGTTCTTGTACTAATATAGAGCATAATGGGTGCTTAGTCCCTTTTGAATCCGGCTTTGTTTTTTGACAGATTATGCATCTCTTTAAGACCTCATGCACTCTGCGCTTTATGTTGGGAAAATAACAGTACCCACTTATTTTGTCTGCACATTTTGTCGCACCGAAATGTCCCCAGGTTAAATGAGTGAACCATACAAGTTTCTCTATTTGTGCCTCAGGTATACAAACACACCAACGGACTTTGTTTGGCCTTCCACAGCGGAAAAATAATACGCCATTTACCAGCTTGTAATAATTTGCCATCTGATCCGAAGGTTGCTGTTGTAACCTTTGAATGACACTTCCCCATTGAGCATCTTTTTTCTTAACTGGGCCATATGCACACACAAATTGACGTAGTACGTCTTAAATGGATTTTCCTGCAGCAGCAATACAGGGAATTCTGAGGTGTTATTTACTTCAATCTCTTTGGTTAAACCCTGTGGTGACCTTGATAGAGCGTCAGCAATAATGTTTTGCTGCCCTGAGACATGCACGATCTTAAACTGGTATTGTTGCAGAGCGAGCGTCCATCTAGCCAGTCTGGGGTGTAACAGTTTACACGTTTGTAAAAACGTTAATGATTGGTGATCGCAATATACGATAGTCTTTGAACCATATAAATAATAATGAAATTTTTTAAATCCCCAGACGACCGCCAGAGCCTCTAATTCTGTCGTCGTGTACGTTCGTTCACAGTTGGACAAAACACGACTAGCTAACGCAATAGGACAAAAGGTAAGCTGTCCATTTATCTTGCGTACTTGGAAAAGGCACGCTCCAAGACCCACATTTGGCGAATCTGTTGACAAGTAGAATTCCTCTTGCATGTCCGGATGGTACAAAAGCGGTGCATTTACTAATTGCTTCTTTATCTCTTCAAATGCTTCAAATGCTTCTTCAGCAAACTATTTAAAGCTGCTGCATTCATGGCCTGATTTGTTATAAATCTTCTGAAAAATGAGGCAAGACCCATAAACCCTTTTAATGGCCTCCTATTCCTGGGTGTTGGAAACTTACTAATCGCAATTAGCTTCTCCTTGGTTGGTAAAATTCCCTTTGCGTCAATTATATGCCCCAGGAACTTGATTCTGTTTAGTGCAAAATGGGATTTCTGTAGGTTAGCAGTTATTCCCATGGTTTTGAACACGTCCAACACCCGACTCAGTAAGGTAATATGCTCCTCCCAGGTCTTCGATGCAATAAGCATATCATCAACAAATACTGTTATCCTGCTTCTTAGTTCTGGGCCTAGTGCATAATCTAGAGCTGCTATAAAGATCCCAGCACTAATGTTGAGTCCGAAAGGAACTACAGTAAATTGGTAACTTCTTCCGGCATAAATGAAAGCTGTATATTTCCTTGATAACTCATCCAGCTTGACCTGCCAATAAGAACTTCGCAAATCAATGCTCGTCAAATATTGGACATCCTGGAACCGTTGTATAAGTTCGTCTATGTTTTCCGGATGTGTTCTCACTGGAATTATGATTTTATTTATTTCTCTGGCGTCGAGTACCAGTCTCACAGTCCCATTTGCTTTTGGCACGACCAACAATGGGGAGCAGTATGGGCTTGTGGAGGGTTCGATCAAACCCCATTTCAACATGCGATCTATTTCTTTTTGAACTTGAGCCTTTAACCTCCAGGGAACAGGATAGAAAGTTCTACAATACTTTTCGTGCGGCTTAACGTAGAGATGGCATATGTATCCTTTAATAACTCCTGGCCTTTCATCAAACACATTTTCATACGCTAATAATAATTCTTTGAGCTGCTTCTTCTGATCTTCAATAATGCAGTCGGATTCATTTAACTTCTCATACACTGATTGACCGAAATCTCCTTTGACTTGGAACTCATTATTCACGTGCTGTTTAGAATTTTGTGCAGTCCTGATTACTTGCACACTGATCCCACTATTATATTTTCTGGTAAGGCTTTCTTTTTTCAACAAGTCCAACTCAATTTCTTGTTTATTTACATTTAACCAAATTTTTCCTGTTTTAAAATCTATTCTGCATCCATATTGACATAGGCTGTCGACTCCGATAATGCAGTCTACCACCAAATTTTTCACAACAAGGAATGTGCTTAATATTGCTACATTTCCGACTTCTCCACTAAGTAGTGACTGCACTTTTACATTAGCCGATCTAGCCCCAACGGCGCCTATTATTCTACAAATTTGAACTGGAAAAATTGGTACTCGTCTTATAGTTCTGATCTTGTTGAATAGAGCCTCCGAAATAACATTCGTGGTTGCAGCTGTGTCTAAAACCGCCACTATAGGTACAGTCTCCAAAATGACTTGCACTTCGGCTACTGCCACCTGTTCCTTATCCTCATCTCGGGGTTCTAAGTCCTCGGTCAATTCATCTGCCAGTAATCGTCCATCATTATACGTTAGCATGGGTACACATATCCTGTTGCCCCTCAACCAATTGTTGACCGCTCCTCCGGGGCACGAGTGGGTCCTTACAAGGTTGTTGGATTTTGATTCGCCGGGTGGTTGACATCATCCGTCACTTCGGTAATTACCGGTTGATTCGCAGATGTCCGTCCCCACTGATGTTGGTTATTTGAGTTTATTCCCCCCGGTTGATTCCACTTTCTATTACTGTTATTGTTCCAGGCTTGCGGTCTGAAATTCCTTTCGTTCCCCCATACGGGATTGTATCTTTTCCCATTCCTGTTGTTCCTTGGATAGCCCCTCGCAAGACTATTGCCGGTATTATTATTGAGATTTTGAGGGATTTCTCCACTATTTATCGATCTCTGTGCGTTCCCTTGCCTACCATTTGGCGGAGGTTCTATCTCCCTATATTGGAATCTGTTGTTACGGGCTTTCTGGTTGTTCTCTTCTATAATGTCTATATGATCTAACGTCGTGAGGAACGACTCCAGGTCTTTATCGTTGCCGTAAATTAATTGATTCCGGATACTAGTTGGTAGTCTTGCCTTAAGTATGTTTATTATGTCTGGCAAGGGCATAGGTCTGTCCCAATATCTAGTTTTATCTATATATTTCTCAAAATACTTCCTAAGGCTTCCCTTTGAAAAAGAGAAAGGCTCTGGGTAGAGCACCTCCTGCCTTAGGCGTTCCTGTACCCCTTCTGACCAGAATTTTGCTAAAAACGCTTTCTCAAAATCGTCATAGGTCGAGCAAACAGAAGTCATGTCCGAGGCCCAGATCGCCCCCGAACCTTGTATATACCCAGTAACAAAACTGATCTTCTGCCACTCCGACCAATTTCTGGGTAGCACTCCTCTAAAACTTCGAATAAAAACAATCGGATGGACCCCCCTTTTGTCAGTGTTAAAAATCTGGAATTGCCGATGCTTTATCATTTTTTCTTCGGCATGGCAAAGGCTTTCGTAATCTCCGTCAGATAAAACTTCACGCGAACAACTAGCTCGTGGCAATTTAATATTTGAGTTACTTACACAAGTCGGTATTGTGTGCGAATGTGCAGTAACTGGCTCTATAGTCGCTGCCAACTTCTGCTGCTGGCCTGTATTCATTTGTTCTGAGCCTTGTTGTGAAACGCGTATCGACTCTTCTATCGTTTGTTTCCAATGCTCGAAATCAGCACCTAACTGCTGTCGCACTTCCTCAAGTCCTTTCGCAAACAAATTCTCTTCCTGTTTGCCGCATAGACTCTGTAATGCTGCTTTAACATTTTGCTCAACGTTTTCGCACATTAGCCTTTTGTTTTCTAATGTGATTTCGGATAATTTACCCGTTAATACATTAATTTGGTTGTCTATAACGTCTTGACGTTCTGTCAGATGTTCAACACTTTCCTTTAGGTTCGTCTGCGTACGTGCCAATTCAGGAAGTTGCGCAATTGCACATGACATGGCATCTTGCTTTTGTACTAATTGCGGAACCATTTCCACCTGTTCACGTACGGTATCTATTTTAATAGCCACATACTCCTTCATTTCTACACGTACGCGGTGAGTAGATTCCTCACATTGAGCTTTCACCAATTCTATTTGTGCAGTTAATTTTCGTTCCGTCTCTTCGGCCTGATCTTTAAGTTCCTTTGTCTTCGCCTCTATCCGCTGCTCTAATTCGGAAAAACTGTCGTGTAACTGCTGCTTAATCTCAGCTTTCAGATTTTCCTGCCCCTCAGTAACTGAGGCTAATTTCGCGTTCAAATCATTTTGCCCTTCATTAACTGAGGCGAACTTCGCGTTAATGTCGGCTTTCAAATTTTCCTGCCCCTCAGTAACTGAAGCTAATTTCGTATTCATATTATTCATGGTCTCAGTTAACATCTGCATCTGCCTCATGATAATGACCAATGGATCTAATCCATGTTGCGTACTTGCTGTTATATCTCCAGCCGTGTCTACCGGGCATTCTATTGCTCTATCTGTAGCGATCGGTTCTACAACACTTCTTACTACATCATTATTATCAGTGCTCACAGCTGAAGGCTGTTGCGTGCTGCTCTGCTCTGTTTGACTCATCTTAAACATTGTCCTAGTTAAAACCATATAAATGTTCTACCGTCAATATAGATATATCTCCCTTCACACAAGAGTACTTCCGTGTTTACTTTCTTACTGTACATATACAGATAAATGCAACTAGGGCAGGTCAATCAAACTACATGTAGCATGAACACAATTAATAAATGTTCAAATCTACGTCTACTTCCTTAATACTAGCAAGCTTTAATAAAAAATTATAGATCTATATTTGTAGATCCACTTAATTTGACTGCGAGTATTTCTTCTCTTTTCCAAGTCAAGTTGTCTCGTCGTAGTTCACATGAAACAGAGAACAAAATTATTTTAACAGCGTCCAAAAACGTGTCCTATCACGGATTGGCCATTATAATGAATTCCACTCTGTAAAATGATGAAAGTCTATGTATGAATGCAGCTTGCCGCTAACTTGGTGTAATGTTTTGTCTGTACAGAGGTGTATCTGTCGCCTTTATTACTCTTTCACTCTCACACACAAATCGGTACCATAAAGTCAGGGCTTCGTGGTTTATATGTAGGCTGATCCGTGAAAAGACAGACAAACAATTATGCTAATGGAGGATTCTGAGTATTTTCTAGAATTTCATTCGCTCTCTCTCTCTCTCCCTCTCTGTCCTTTATCTGTGTACAGTTTATATATATTATTTACGTGAAATCAGCCTAGTAGAATCTCTGGTGGAGCCCTTCGTCTTAATATTCAGCGGCCGGCTTGCTGGAAAAGATCTTTACCTTTGTTATTATTATTAAGCGCTGCATTCAGTTGGGAAAATCGATCGTTTGAACAATTCGTTCAGTTTACGACAGATCTAAAATTTCAGATGTGGACGAAGCCGTTTTGGACGATTTATAAAAACTCAGAGATTGCAGGCTCTCTTCGTCACAGCTGAAACTTCCCAATTAATTGCAGGGCCCAGACAATCATCAATGATTCAGACAGAGAACTCATTCGTCATTCACTCTAGAATAAAATGGTCACAAACCTTATTTCTGAGGAAAATTGTATATTGAATCCATCTCCGTACATGTTCCGTTTTCTGTGGATTTCAAGTCTCATATCATTTGCTTTACAGGTTTTCTTTCTCTTTATCTATCACGCTAGCGGCACAAACGTTCCTAGCTCGTTGTAGCGCGAAGAAGAGTAAAAATGTCTCTTTTAGCAATCCGACAATCTTCCAACTGATACTTCCGAAGCTGTTCCTTTATCCCTCTAAAATGACCATGGAGCATACATCTCTGTACCTCTGTTGTTCCAAAGAATAAACGTACTAGAAAAATACCTTGGCGTCGACGAGCTGTCGGCGCATATATTACTAGAAAATCCGATCAGATACTTTTCAAACGTAAATAAATGTGGATGATTTGATTGACCATTATTAATTATTGCGTGGTAGAGGGTAATTTTCCGTGGGGAGATTACAAGTGCTCAGAGCCATTTGCGCTATTTGACAGCTTGAACTCCGATAGTGACTGTTTCATTGTGATTTCACTTCCTCCATCCTTGATAGCAGGGATGATGGGACGACTTTCGATGTACAGGGTTATATTGATTGAACTATATGAAAATGAGACGCCCGCTAAAACCGCTGGGCAGAACAGGTAATTAGGATTGTGGAAAGGGCCAAATAAGTCTGGGGTCAATTTCACCTTCTAATTGTAATTTAATAACACTTTTACAACCAAAGCGGCCTATAGCCGGACCTTTACTGAATGCATCTCTTTCACTGCTGAAGGCCTCCAAACAAGAAATCTTAACAAATCAACAAGATAAAGAAATCCAAAAAGATAGCAATAAAATAATTACCAAAAAAACATCACAGCAAAGTAGACAGAACAAACATATGCCAGGTGCAATCCGAAAGGTTGAAGGCCACCATTAAGTTTCAAAATTTTAGAATATATTACCATAGACTTCCAAAGGCAGAAGGGCACAATGTTTAAAAACAAGAAATCTTAGAAATAAACAATTAAAAGGCAAATAAAATAAATGTAGAAAACATACCGCGGCTAAGTGGAAAGCCTCAATGCAAGGCAGATAGAACAAACATATGCCAGGTGTAATATCAATGTCTGAAGGCCACCATTACAAATTTTAAAATATATTACCATAATCTTTTAAAGGCAGAAGGTCGCAATGTTTAAGCTTGAAAGATAAATTAATTTTGCAAAAATTTTAAGAAAAGCGAAAAAATAACCATAAGCCTTAAATTTTATGCAGCTTAAAACAGATAATTAAACACCGGTGGCACTCAGAAGCCTCCAGGGAGATCGGTCTGCCCTCGTTCACTTCGGCGAGACAGATGGTGAGCCCAACTATACTTGATCGGTCAAAACACAACCAGGGGACAGCCACAGACGGACCGACACAACGACTTGCTTCCCGTCAATCAGTACATGAGAACTCAAACCGGAAAGGTTACAAACGTGATAATCCACAATGGAGTATGTATTAACTGTCAAAAATACACACCATGTTGGACAGCGACAACAATTAATTCTTGGTAAGGCGGCTGCCAGTTTGAGATTCATTGGGAGAGTCATTAGAAAATGTAGTCCATCAACAAAGGAGGTGGCTTACAAAACACTCGTTCGACTTATACTTGAGTATTGCTCATCAGTGTGGGATCCGTACGAGGTCGGGTTGACAGAGGATATAGAGAAGATCCAAAGAAGAGCGGCGCGTTTCATCACAGAATTATTTGGTAAGCGTGATAGCGTTACGGAGATGTTTAGCAAACTCAAGTGGCAGACTCTGCAAGAGAGGCGCTCTGCATCGCGGTGTAGCTTGCTGTCCAGGTTTCGAGAGGGTGCGTTTCTGGACGAGGTATCGAATATATTGCTTCCCCCTACTTATAACTGCCGAGGAGATCACGAATGTAAAATCAGAGAGATTCGAGCGCGCACGGAGGCTTTCAGACAGTCGTTCTTCCCGCGAACCATACGCGACTGGAACAGGAAAGGGAGGTAATGACAGTGGCACGTAAAGTGCCCTCCGCCACACACCGTTGGGTGACTTGCAGAGTACAAATGTAGATGTAGGACAGGTGAGGAAAGGACGCTGCCTGAAATTACGTTAATGGCCAGGGCACCAGGCAGAAAATTCCGCTGGTACACTTGAATTTGAAACACGATAATATAGTTAACTTCACCCAAATGAACACTGCCTGAATTTACGTCACTGGCCAGGGCAGGTAACCAGAACACTAACGGCCACAAGGCAGAAAATTCCACTGGTGTACTCGAATTGTAGGCAACCAGAATGGTTAATTGCACCGCATGGCGGCTAAATTTCAGCAAAAGAGCCAATACGCCGACAATATATAAAACAACTTGTCAGTCAAAATCACACAACTACACACAGAACCTGACAAACACTTGCACGAAGACCTGAACGATACCCAACAGTAACAAAGCACACACGATGACAAATCGGTGGTCGATGCACACACACACAGCCGACTCATGAACGATCGGCAAGCCAAAACGGGTCGTTCGGTTGGACGACCGACCAACGATCCACCAATACCGTGGCCCGGCTCAAGTGATGCGTGGCGGCAATGGTCGGGCGAGCCATGTCGACGCAGACCTCACTGCTGCTCCAACCCGACTGCACTATTTTTTTTTTTTATAGTGCCGCAGTGCAACTTTCTGACTGGCCGGTCCGAACTGCGCTCCACACGCGTTCCAACTGACTGGCAGCCCGAACTCGCGAAGCGAACTGGCTGTCTGATCTCGCGACGAACTGGCCTATGACAGACAACGACCGGGAAGTAATAGCAGTCGAGCAAAGATACTACAAAAGAGGATATAACGATACGTGCTGCTAACGCTGACCACGGTCAAGAAAGCGGCAACTAAGTGACAGTAGTAATTTAAATTAACGTAGTAAGGTGGAAGTACGTTAAAATCAGGAAGTAAAATACATGATGGCGGGAACACGAGCCATAACTTCCGAAAGGTTTGCGTTAGGACGCGGCGTATATTGGGAATTAGTATGCGCTGTATGGTTTGGTTTAGCAACGAAGCCCACATTCATTTGGATGGATTCGTCAATAATCAAAACTGACGCATTTTGGGGACTTAGAATCCGCATTTCGCGATCGAGAAGTCTCCTCACCCTCAATGGGTGACCGTTGACTAGGTGGTGTGCAGTGTCCAGTCACGGGATAATCGGTGCGATATTCCTTGATGGCACAGTGACTACCGAACGGTACGTGAAGGTTTTGGAAGATGATTTCATCCCCATTATTCAAAGTGACCTTGATTTCAACAAGATGTGGTTCATGCAAGACGGAGCTCGACCCCATCGCAGAAGGACGGTATTTGATGTCCTGGGGATCACTTTGGGTACCGCATTCTCCGGATCTGAACACATGCGACTCCTTTTTGTGGGGCTATATTAAAGACAAGGTGTACAGCAATAACCCCAAAACAATTGCTGAGCTGAATACAGCCATTTAGGTCATCGACAGCATCGATGTTCTGAGACTTCAGGGGGTCATGTAGAATTTCGCTATTCGTCTGCACCACATCATCGCCAATGATAGCAGGCATTGGACATGTTTTAACCTACATCCGAATATCTGTACTGACGTTTACATGTTATTTAATGTGTGCCACTAATTTACCTTTTTTTCATGTAGTTCAATAACTGTCACCCTGAATTTATAATCAGCCGTAAATAAACCAACAGCAGTATTTTCAACTCTGATTTACGCCAGAGGCAACCAGTTTCGGCATTACATTGCCCCATCATCAGACACCATGAATAACATACACTACTGGCCATTAAAATTGCTACACCACGAAGATAACGTGCTACAGACGCGAAATTTAACCGACAGGAAGAAGATGCTGTGATATGCAAATGATTAGCTTTTCAGAGCATTCACACAAGGTTGGCGCCGGTGGCGACACCTACAACATGCTGACATGAGGAAAGTTTTCAACCGATTTCTCATACACAAACAGCAGTTGACCGGCGTTTCCTGGTGAAACGTTGTTGTGATGCCTCGTCTAAGGAGGGGAAATGCGTATCATCGCGTTTCCGACTTTGATAAAGGTCGGATTGTAGCCTATCCCGACTGCGGTATATCGTATCGCGACATTGCTGCTCGCGTTGGTCGAGATCCAATGACAGGTAGCAGAATATGGAATCGGTAGGTTCAGGAGGGTAATACGAAACGTCGTGCTGGATTCCAACGGCCCCGTATCAATAGTAGTCGAGATGACAGGCATCTTATCCGCATGGCTGTAACGGATCGTGCAGCCACGTCTCGATCCCTGAGTCAACAGCTGCGGACGTTTGAAAGACAACAACCATCTGCACGAACAGTTCGACGACGTCTGCAGCAGCATGGACTATCAGCTCGGAGACCATGGCTGCGATTACCCTTGACACTAAATCACAGACAGGAGCTCCTGCGATGGTGTACTCAACGACGAACCTGGGTACACGAATGGCAAAAGTCATTTTTTCGGATGAATCCAGGTTCTGTTTACAGCATCGTGATGGTCGCATCCGTGTTTGGCGACATCGCGTATTCGTCATCGCCATACTGGCGTATCACCCGGCGTGATGGGATGGAGTGCCATTGGTTACACGTCTCGGTCACCTCTTGTTCGCGTTGACAACACTTTGAACAGTGGACGTTACATTTCAGATGTGTTACGACCCGTGGCTCTACCCTTCATTCGATGCCTGCAAAAAACTACATTTCAGCAGGATAATGCACGACCGCATGTTGCAGGTTCTGTATGGGCCTTTCTGGATGCAGAAAATGTTCGACTGGCCAGCATATTCTCCAGATCTCTCACCAATTGAAAACGTCTGGTCAATGGTGGCCGAGCAACTGGCTCGTTACAATACGTCAGTCACTACCCTTGATGTACTGTGGTATCGTGTTGAAGCTGCATGGGCTGCTGTACCTGTACACGCCATCCTAGCTCTGTTTGACTCAACGCCCAGGCGTATCACGGCCGTTATTACGGCCAGTGGTGGTTGTTCTGGGTATTGCGTGTAAATACAATCACATGTCAGTTCTAGTATAATATATTTGTCCAATGAATACTCGTTTATCATCTGCATTTCTTCTTGGTGTAGCAATTTTAATGGCTAGTAGTGTAGCAGCAGCAAGACAACACCAGAGGTCAGATAAATGTGTAGATGATATACTCCCTAATAATTATACATTATCATTACACGAAATTAAATTAAGAAAATTATGACAAAATCTAACAGACTGGCATAGTAAAAATCAAGAGCTGTAGTATACCGCTATGACCAACGGCCCTGTCGCTGTGAGAACACCGGTTCTCGTCGTATTTCCGAAGGTACGTGCTTTCGGGCTAGGCTAGCACTTGGATGGGTGACCATCCGATCTGCCGAGCGTTGTTGGCAAGCGGGGCACACTCAGCTCTCGTGAGGTAAGTTGAGGAGCTACTGGGTTGAAGTAGCGGCCCTGGTCACGAAAACGGACAACAGCCGGGAGAGCGATGTGCTGACAATACGCCCCACCATATCCGTTTCCAGTGACGCCTAAAGGCTGCGGATGACACGATGGTCGGTCAGTACCGTTGGGGGTCTTCCGAGACCTGTTAGATTGGTGTTTAGTATTACACCACTACAGCAACTTGCATAAGTTGAAAATGTACTACTTACTAAAAGAAACAAAATTAGATATTAATAAAGTTTAATCCTCTCTAAAATCTTGCCTAATAAGAGCAGCGAGTCGCTAAGGGTAAACACACATGAGCTAACTATGAGAAGACCATAATTTCACGTAAGTCGTGGCTAAATGAATAGAATGTACGGTATCAGCAGATAGACATCCGTGTCAAATGTGATGTTTGGTGTCAAAGCTAGGATGGTTGTGATCGGATTCAGATTCTTTAGAAACGAAAGAACACGCTGGTGTGTTAACGGCCGTTCTAGAAAACTCAAGGACAATAACAAATAATGTGGCTTCTTAGTTTTGTCTACATTTGCTTACGTGTACGACGCAAGACTGCTCAACATCACAGAGTAGCAGACAGCCGTGGTACAGGGTAAAACCCTCCCATAAAAAATCCTAAAATAACAGACACGCCAGAAATATCTTATGGTATAAAGGGACCACGGATCAACCTCTCGATGAAACTTGCATACATCTGCAACCAAAACTTACATGTAGCCGAAATAATGTATATAAAACACATAGATTATATCTGAGAGAAAGCAAGCTCCCTAATTCGAAACAGCATCATACATAAATAGAAACAAACCGTTACCGCGTAAAGTTAAGCGCCGGCATGCCAGTCGGAAACGTTAGAGAACAGATGGCTGTGAGAAGAAGTCAGCCAATCGCACGCTGGCCGACCCCTCTCCAGGACGACAACGCCACAGCAGCGGCCCCTATGTGAAGGGGACTGATCGCAGCCCAGTTGAGTAGCAGCTTCAAGATAAGGCACTAGTATAGCAGCGGGAACGTTAGATACTATGCTTGTACTGCCTATGTAACGCAGACTTGTGATTGAAACTTCCTGGCAGATTAAAACTGTGTGCCGGACCGAGACTCAAACTCGGGACCTTTGCCTTTCGCGGGCAAGTGCTCTACCGACTGAGCTACCCAAAGCTGTGAGGACGGGGCGTGAGTCGTGCTTGGATAGCTCAGTCGGTAGAGCACTTGCCCGCGAAAGGCAAAGGTGCCGAGTTCGAGTCTCGGTCCAGAACACAGTTTTAATCTGCCAGGAAGTTTCATATCAGCGCACACTCCGCTGTAGAGTGAAAATTTCATTCTAGACTTGTGATTGTTTATACTGAAGAAGATTGGTTATTTTGTACGTCGCCCTTTGCTTGCGATACTTCTGTGTTATTGTCAAAGTTAAGTACTGTCAATTACTTTTTTGTAATAAAACTCATTAATACGATTTGTTTGCATGTTTGTCTAGCGTACGGAGAAGAAAGGTTTTCTAGACACCCCATACTTGACGCCGAGGCTGGACATAATAGAAATACGTATGTAACCAACCTGCTCTCCATAGTAAGAATCGTGAAGCCACAGATCACATCACCTCGTAATCACGGCTGCATAATCGTAAATGCACAGACATAGAAAACCATATACCGTGTAACGAATTCATCACGGTATGTATTCATCTACTGGAGATTACCGAATGGTACAAAACGTTTCATACTACATTATCAGGCGGTATTCGATATACATCCCACAACTGACATGGAAATATAAACTTTAGTTTACGTCAGTGTGTAATAAACGTATGTGAAATAAGATTATTAACCCACTTTAACACGCAAATTACTGGACAAACTCACGCATGAAACACAAGACGTCTTATAATAAAGAGACTAAGGACCATTTTAACTTCAATACATACAGTTTACCAAACCGAACCAATTTTAGCCTAGTACGCAATCCTCATGAGACAGCAGTCTGATATGGACAAGACTAAGTACTAAACTACAATACGTAAACCTGCATGAGTAATCATTGGGAGACCACAGTTATGCACTGGAAGAGCCAAGGAAACTTGGTAAACCTGCCTAAAATCGTGTAGGGCCCCAGCGAGTACGCAGAAATGCCGCAACACGACGTGGCATGGACTCGATTGATGTCAGAAGTAGTGCTGGAGGGAATTGACACCATGAATCCTGATGGGCCGTCCATAATCCGCAAGAGTACGACGGGGTGGAGATCTCTTCTGAACAGCACGTTGCAAGGCATCCTAGATATTAATGTTAATGTCTGGGGAGTTTGGTAGCCAGTGGAACTGTTTAAACTCTGAAGAATGGCACTCTGTACTAATTCTGGACGTGTGGAGTGTCGCATTGTCCTGCTGGATTTGCCCAAGTAGATCAGAATGCACAATGGGCATGAGTGGATGCAAGTGATCAGACAGGATGCTTACGTACGCGTCATCTGTCAGAGTCATATCTAGACATATGAGGAGTCCAATATCACTCCAACTGCACTCGCCCCACAACATTCTGAAGCCTCCACCAGCTTGAACAGTCCCCTGCTGACATTCAGGGTCTATGGATTCATGAAGTTATCTCCGTACACGTACACGGCTGTCCGCTCGACACAGTTTGAAACGAGACGCGTCCTACCAGGCACCATGTTTCCAGTCATCAACAGTCCAATGTCCATGTTGACGGCCCAGGCGAGGCATAAGCAGTCATCAAGGGTACACAAGTGGGCCTTCGGCTCCGAAAGTCCATATCGATGATGTTTCGTTTAATGGTTCGCATGCTGACACTTGCTGATGGCTGAGCATTGAAATCTGCAGCAATTTGCGGCAGGTTTGCACTTCTGTCACGATGAACGATTCTCTTCAGTCATCTTTGGTCTCGTTCTTCTGGATCTTTTTCCGGCTGCAGCGATGTCGGAGATTTGACGTTTCAGCGGATTCCTGATATTCACGGTACAGTCATGAAATGGTCGTACGGGAAAATTCACACTTCATCGCTTCCTCGAAGATGCTGTGTCCCATGGCTCGTGCACCGACTATAACACTACGTTCAAACTCAGTGACATATTTATAACCTGCCATTGTAGCAGCAGTAACCTCCCTAACAACAGCGCCAGACACTTGTCTTATATGGGCGTTGTCAACCGCAGCGCCTTAATCTGCCTGTTTACATATTTATGTACTTCAATACGCATGCCTATATCAGTTTCTTTGGCGCTTCAGTGTACAATTCCCTGTAAGTTGTCGCCAAATGAAATCAAACCGTATTTAGTAGACACAGTTCCATATCAAATGTGTGGTGTCAGAACAAAATGTTGTCTGAATGTCTGAGGAGGACTGGCAGCTCATTCTTCCTCCAAATTCGTAATGTAGGACGATGGCGTCTGGACCGTAGTGGATGATCTTACTCATCCCAAAGGTGTTCCACTGGGTCCAGGTGAAGACTCTGGGTATACCACCAAATTTCAGGAATTTTATTGTCCACTGGTAATTGTGTAGAGATTCTGCTTTGTGACAGCGTGCATAGTCGTGCAGACACAAATAATCATTGTCTATGAACTGTTCTACTCTAGGCAGTGCACAGTGCTGTAAAATACGTTCATATATTTCCGCTCTTAGCATTTGCTTAGCGCAGTAATGGGACCAAAACCTGACCTCGGAAGACACCCTCAGAACGTAACACCACTTCCTCCGTAATTCACTGTTGACACTACACATGATGGTAGGCATCATTCTCGAGGCATTCGCCTAACACAAAACTTTGCGTCGGATTACCATAGAGTTTTGCGTGATCCATCAATCCAAATCACTCGTTTCGAGTTGTCCATTGTTCAATAGCGTCACCCTTTACGTCACCTTAGTCGTTCCTTAGCAATGACTGCAGAAATTTATCATTTATGAAGAACTGCTCGACCACCGTACCCCACTACCTCCCTACACACTATCATTGTGGTAGCTCCACAGTTGGTATCATTTTGGAACACACGAGTGATCTCTTCGACTGACTTCATGCGATTTTGTACAGCCTCATTCCGCAATGAACGACGGTCCCTGTCCTTCAGTACATGAGGTCTGCCTGGTCTTGTTCTAGCTCTGGTTCTTCCTTCGAGTTTCCGCTTTACAATCACATCACCAACATTCCACGTGGGCAGGTCTAAAAGGTTTGAATTATCCCGAACGCATTTTTTACTTGCGTGGTGGTGTGGCGATTGCACACTCTAACCTTGTATACCAGTAACACAACCAGTTTGTAGTTGCAATACTTCTTTATTGATTACACAGACACATGAATTCATCAGCAGTAATAATCAGTTAACAACATTTGCATATCAAGGCCCTCTCCACAACTAGTATTTGCAATATTGTCACACTTCTGACAACGGCGCCTTTGCGTGCCGGTAACAACAACCAAAATAATACAGGGTGATTCAAAAAGAATACCACAACTTTAAAAATGTGTATTTAATGAAAGAAACATAATATAACCTTCTGTTATACATCATTACAAAGAGTATTTAAAAAGGTTTTTTTTTCACTCAAAAACAAGTTCAGAGATGTTCAATATGGCCCCCTCCAGACACACGAGCAATATCAACCCGATACTCCAACTCGTTCCACACTCTCTGTAGCATATCAGGCGTAACAGTTTGGATAGCTGCTGTTATTTCTCGTTTCAAATCATCAATGGTGGCTGGGAGAGGTGGCCGAAACACCATATCCGTAACATACCCCCATAAGAAAAAATCGCAGGGGGTAAGATCAGGGCTTCTTGGAGGCCAGTGATGAAGTGCTCTGTCACAGGCTGCCTGGCGGCCGATCCATCGCCTCAGGTAGTTGACGTTCAAGTTTCATAACTAACCTTTTTCGTAGGACTCTGCAGCTCTCTGCTAGCTCTGCGAGTCGATTTTCCTGGGCTGCGAACAAATGCTTGCTGGATGCGTGCTACATTTTCATCACTCGTTCTCGGCCGTCCAGAACTTTTCCCTTTGCACAAACACCCATTCTCTGTAAACTGTTTATACCAACGTTCAATACACCACCTATCAGGAGGTTTAACACCATACTTCGATCGAAATGCACGCTGAACAACTGTCGTCGATTCACTTCTGCCGTACTCAACAACACAAAAAGCTTTCTGTTGAGCGGTCGCCATCTTAGCATCAACTGACTCTGACGCCTAGTCAACAGCGCCTGAAGCGAACAAATGTACAACTAAATGAAACTTTATAGCTCCCTTAATTCGCCGACAGATAGTGCTTAGCTCTGCCTTTTGTCGTTGCAGAGTTTTAAATTCCTAAAGTTGTGGTATTCTTTTTGAATCACCCTGTAGATGAAATAGATAACCAAATGTTTACAATGTCGCTATCGCCTTTCTCGCTCAGCTTTACACTTACTGGAAAGGTTAAATTAATTTGATGCTATCTGACCTGAAGGGTACTATTAATTGTTCTGTTTGCACTTAGCTTTCTACTACACTCAGCGTCCGGAAGATTCTGGACTTTATGCAAGCTTAAGGCCAAACGTCAGTTTGATGAACATGTGATGGATGTTAGCAGACGTCAGTCTATTACGATTTCACAAACAAACGGTCCAAAGGGTGAACGTATACTCAACTTGGGCAGTAGGAAATCTTCTGCCTAAAACAAGACTCTCGTTGAATGGAATAGGGAAATGCGCGTTACCGGGGTCCAGACGGCCCCGAGTTCAAATCCTGAGATTTCCGTCACACTGCAAGCTCGCGGGGCGAGGTTTGCTCGCGTCGACCACTATACAGGTTTCTGTAAAACAGGAAAACATGAGCGGCAGACACACTGTAGTATATACAAGTTACACACACACAATATATATATATATATATATATATATATATATATATATATATATATATATATAAGCAATACCTTAATATAAACATATTACAAGTTAACCAATCAACAGAATTAAGGAACTTAGTTTCCTTTGATCTAGATACTACGTGAAAAGATGTGTCAGTCCACAGCCAAAGACGTAAGGTCCGTCTTACAAGATAATCTGTCTTTGCTGAATGGCTGACACCACATAAATCAATCGTGCAGTACCTAACGTGACAATCAACCTTCAGATAGGTATTTGAAATTGCAATGCAAAACTAATGTCACTTCAATAGGTCGCTAATGCAATAAGCACGGCCCCTATGGCCACAGACACTACACACGGCCTCTATCCGACCATAAAACACAATGTGACCTATATTTATCATGGCCACTTGCCTTCCACACACAAGAAATTATTAAGAACAGCAACTACCACTAATTCGTAAAACCAGAAAATTCAAAATGTATAACTAAATTAAGAAATGACGTTCAAGTGAACCAGCCACCTTCAGCGTGCCACTAAGCACCAAATTCAAACTTACAAATTCGAGGCGCTATTTCTAGCCACTTTAGTAACATAATTTCATGGCCTCTCCAGAACATAACTCGTCTTGCCACCACTGCAGTAAATGTTTTTCTGGCCACCAGCCCGAGAAACTGCAATAGTCAGCAGTCCTTAAGTACACAATAATATTCACTATATATAGAAGGAGGAAACCACCACGAAAGCTTGGCGATTAGTTTTTCTTCTTCATCTGAAATTCACACGCCATCCATCCACAAAGCTCTCAAGGTATTAGCAAATCCTGGTCGCCAATGGTCAGCCGTGTCAATACAACTTGTAATACTTTCCGTCAGCGACCCATGCTTCTTCGTTGCTCCAACTCCTCACAGTATACGGCCGTGCCACGTGACATGGTGTCGCCAACTCCCCACAACGACGACATCGAAAGCACTGACTCGGCTCATGCGCGGACCCACTCTTCTCGACTTGCGCACGCGCGCCGCCATGTATAGCCTGCCTCAAAGACGCAAAGAGAAGAAGGCACAGGGACAACGATCAAAGATGGAAGTAAGAATCGATATTGACTGGCGTCAGAAACCCTCGGGCTCAGGTGGTATCCGATAACTAGCTCAGGTTCGAAGCCTCTAAGCCCTCCTGACCGACTCATTCTGCTGCTCTCTACTGACGACACACTACTGCATGTCTGCTTTTATACAGTGCCTATGAGGCCAAGTTTCGCGACATCTAGTTGTCATTTCAGCTTCATATAATGGTGTCCGGATACTTTATATCCTGCCTCGGGCATGGATGTGTGTGATGTCCTTAGGTTAGTTAGGTTTAAGTAGTTCTAAGTTCTAGGGGACTGATGACTTCAGATGTTAAGTCCCAAAGTGCTCAGAGCCATTTTTGGTACGGATCCCACACCAGTGAGCAGTATTCAAGCAGTGGGCGAACAAGTGTACTGTAACGTACTTTCTTTTGCCAACAATGGATGCCTTGGTGGAGATCTTCATTGTAGAGAAGTCTGTGTTTTGGCTTTTGAGGAAACGTTCCATCTTGAAAATCGCTTCGTCATCATTTTGGAAAAAGCAGTGGTTGCTTCATCTGGAAAACGAGAAGGAATTTACCAGGTACCATGTCAGCAGAATACAGGGGGAAGGCAAATTTGATAACCCAAAGAGCTACTTGGTAGACTAAAGTGTACCAGCATCAATGGCATCCTTCTTGCATGGATGGAGTCACATTCATGATGGAAAGCAGACGGTCTCATGAGAGACGGTATCACAGCCGAGTAACTAATCTCAGAATGGGAGGACATAACATGTGTGGTCTTACAAATATTGGTATGGAGTAAAGGGCGGATAAAAAACTATATTGTTTGCTAATGACAACAGTATAGCAATCAAGGGCCCAAAAGTAACCCCTGTAGGCGCAGCTCAGATAGTAGCTGAATGGGTCTACAAGCCTAAATAATGTAACCACTTTAACCACCACGGTTTCTCACTTTTATTCCTTTAATGCACCGTGCATATAAATATCATTACTGGCCAGTTTCGGCCTTCGGCCATTATCACTTGTCTGCAGAAAAACAGTAAATGTAATCTGGACTGGATTTAAATTGTCCAGATAAGTTGCGTAGATATAAGGTATGCTACCAAAATATGCAAGTGCATTAGTTCATTCTTTCAGGACTTCATTATCTTTCTTATTAACAATTTCATTAATGTAACATTCAGGACATAATGCTGATAATAATTGTGCTTTATAAACATTACTCTTATGTAAATTACAGAAAACATGTAGTTTTCCAATATTACATACTCGGTCTATACAATTAACCAAAATAATTTCTGTAATTGCAAACTTATACTGATTTGGTCGTGACCATTTTATACAACATATATCAGGTATTATAGCCAAATACTGCATAAAATGATCATATCTTCTAAATTCTTTTAATTTCCAATCAAACGACCACTGAAAATTATCATCAGTAGGATATATATCATAACTTGTTTTTCCAATAACTTGACGAATGTGTGAATTAAAAACACATTTAGGCCAGGTTAATTCAAAAGAAAATACATCAGGTCGAGATGTAGTGCTGTAGTTCAATGGCTTTATACTTGTTATATCTTTCGTGCATTTAAAGGAAATAATTTTCAAACGTTCTTTTATTTGTAACTGAGAGATAGTTCTATTTGATTCCTAATCTGAATTGTAATAATGTCGTCAGATTCGTCTGAATGCCATTCTGACATTGCCCTTGCATCTGATATAGATGGAAGGGAATCACTAGAATTGGTGTCCAAAGTTTCTACAGCTTCAAAATATGGTTCGTCTGACATTTCTAGGAAAAAAATTAAAAAATAAATTATCTATAGTAATAAATACCTGCTTGTTCTTTTACGTAACATAAAGATTACTGGCCAGAAGAGGTGGAGAGCAAATTACTCTGTGACAGTAGAACTGCATCATCTGTCGCATACTACAGTCCTTTTATACCTATATTTGTTTGGATAGCCTTGACTGATCACTTGCCAACAGCAACCCACGACCCCCTCCCCCCCCCTTCCCCCTCCTCGCCTGCCGTCTCTGACGTCAGCAGTGCGCTTTGCACGTTCTTAGAAACTTAGCTGTTGCTCATGAAATAGTTGAAATAAGTAGTACAGCTAGTAGTCCAATGTTAATAAGTGGTATCAAATCGATGTGAGATGAGACTGTGTTCAAATGTAAAAACCGTTTTAGTAGAGTATCGATGGACAGTAACGTTCTGCCTCTTTATGATTTTTGTAACGACAACAGCCATAGGAAATGCTTTTGGCAATGGTACAGAAGACTGATGTCAGTTTAAAAAAAAATAGAATAAAAAAAGATGTAACAAGACGACGTACCATCACTGGTCACTGCAGCAGTATGAGCAACTTGAGTTCGAATATCTGTGAAATTGTCTGCGTCTTCCGTATGTCAGCAGTTTCTAACAGATAAATATTATATTATTTCTTCAGCGCACCAAAAAATAATTAAATAATTCTGAAAATTTGTTTTGGCAGTAACCTATGCCATTGATAATTGTGGAATACAAAACCATGTCGTGTGCAGTGGGACTGAGCCAAAGTATTGGCAGCCACTGTCTTAAAGTATCCATTTTACAGCCCATGTTTACCAGAAATTTTTTCTTCTTTCGGTCTACATTATCAGCTCTGAAAGTTGGTTGGTAGAGTTCTGGTTCGTCTTGCATAACGTGTGCTCAGTTACGCCACACTACGTAAGTCACACACATTTGTACATTGAAACGAATGGTCCTCTACCATTAAACATGTGATATTTGCAGACGAACTGCATTTTTGCGATCTTTTAACAACTTCACCTCTCCTGAAAATGAGAATTTTTGTTAGTTTCCAGCAGTTTCTGATTGAAGGAGTATTTAACTTGTAAGTGGTTTTCCATATTACTTATATTTAATTTGCTTCAATTACTGATTATTGGTGTGTAGTAGAGAAATAACGTAACAGACAGACGATTAAAACCAGTACTGGTAAGATTTACTCGATTGCAACGCTTTTAAATCTCAACATGACATTTACACTGGGGTGACAAAAGTCATGGGATAGCGATGTGCACATACACAGATTGCGATAGTGTCGCGTACACAGGGTATAAAAGGGCAGAGAATTTGCGGAGCTGCCGTTTGTACTCGGGTGATTTATATGAAAACGTTCTAGACTACGGGAATTCACAGTCTTTGAATGGTGAACGACACTTGTAGCTAGACACATGTGACACTACATGTTGCAAATCGTTAAGAAATTCAATATTACGAGGTTCACAGTGTCATGAAAACAAAGGAAGTAGGTTACAGTACGCTTGTTCGCCCACTGCTTGAATACTGCTCACCGGTGTGGGATCCGTACCAGATAGGGTTGATAGAAGAGATAGAGAAGATCCAACGGAGAGCAGCGCGCTTCGTTACAGGATCATTTAGTAATCGCGAAAGCGTTACGGAGATGATAGATAAACTCCAGTGGAAGACTCTGCAGGAGAGACGCTCAGTAGCTCGGTACGGGCTTTTGTTAAAGTGTCGAGAACATACCTTCACCGAAGAGTCAAGCAGTATATTGCTCCCTCCTACGTATATCTCGCGAAGAGACCATGAGGATAAAATCAGAGAGATTAGAGCCCACACAGAAGCATACAGACAATCCTTCTTTCCACGAACAATACGAGACTGGAATAGAAGGGATAACCGATAGAGGTACTCAGGGTACCCTCCGCCACGCACCGTCAGGTGGCTTGCGGAGTATGGATGTAGATGTAGATGTAGATGAGTGTGTCGCGAATACCAAATGTCGGGCATTACCTCGCACCGCAGACAACGCAGTGGCCGACGGCCTTCACTTAACCACCGAGAGCAGTGCGTTTGCGTAGAGGTGGTAGTGCTAACAGACAAGCAGCACTGCGTGAATCAACAGTAGAATTCAATGTGTGACGTACGACAAACGTATCGTTTGGATAGTGCGCCGAAATTTGGCGGTAATGACCTGCGGCAGCAGACGACCGAAGCGAGTACCCCTTCTGACAGCACGATGTCGCCTGCAGCGCCTCTCCAGGGCTCGTGACCAAATCGGCTGGACTCCGTACGACTGGAAAACAGTGGCCTGCTCAGATCAGTCCCGATTTCAGTTGGTAAGAGCTGATGGCAGGGTTCGAATGTGGTGCAGACTCCAAGCACCCACATACCGAAGTTGTCAAGAAGGCACTGTGCACGTTGGTGATGACTTCGTAATGGTGTGGGCTGTGTTTACATGGAGTCGACTTAGTCCTCTGGTCCAAGTGAACTGATAATTGACTGGGCGTGGTTATGTTCGGATACGTGGAGACTATTTGCAGCCATTCATGGACTTCATATTCCCCAACAACTATGAGATTTTTGTGGATGACAATGCGCCATGTCACTGGGTCACAATTGTTTGCAATTCGTTTGAAGAACATTCTGGACAATACGAGCTCATGTTATGGTCACCTAGATCGCCCGACGTGAATCCCACCGAACATTTATAGGACATAATCAAGAGGGCAGTAGAGCACTTGCCCGCGAAAGGCAAAGGTCCCGAGTTCGAGTCTCGGTCGGGCAAACAGTTTCAATCTGCCAGGTAGTTTCATATCAGCGCACACTCCGCTGCAGAGTGAAAATCTCATTCTAGAAAGGTAACAGTTTTAATCGTTCGACTTATTTATAGTCTGCCTGGGGACTGGGCGTTCGTGTTGTCCACATCATTTCATCATCACTATTCGTGACAGCGGCTAGAGTAGACTGTGTAAAAAATTGGACTGTGTAAAAACTGGGACTTTGTACGGGCGCTGATGACCGCGCAGTTGATCGCCCTACACACCAAACATCATCCTCATCTTTAAATTCTACTTTTACCTAACTTCACCTCGGGAGAAATTTTTGCTGTTATATCTATGACAAATTCATCGACTTCCACATATTCTGCTTTGACTACAGGAGTGTACCTGCTTGAGGTCTTTGAGGAGAAAGTGGCTTCGGCTGATGTCTTGTGAGGGCGCGGTGATCAAACATGGCCTGCCGACTTGGAAGAAAAAGTAGGCGTTCTGTTCCATGTCTATTCCGGCTAGGCTGTTCTGGAGTGAGGGTGTTTTCCTCGTACAAGATTTATATATGTTTCCAAAGCTGTTATGGAACCTGGAACCTCAAAATCCTGAACCTGGTACCAGTTGCAGCGTAGGAACAACGAAAATCCTGTTTTCAGTATTTCGCATAAAATTTTAAATGCTGTCATGAACTATTCAGTGAGATATATAACCTTTAACTAAAAGTTTAATACGGTACGGCATATATTGGTTAGAAACTGTGTATTTCTCTAGAGGCAGAGTACTTCACTGCACGCGAATACTAACACTTGACGCATACAGTGTTAGACGCCGACAGCATTTAGCGGCTTCCAACAGAGATTACGCGTAATTTCAAATCATTACGGAATTTAGCGCGCAAATACTCGTCAGAAAATGATGAAAGGAAAAAAAAATTATTTCTTATTGCATTTTCGCTCTTCATGCAGTCAAACTTGAACATCAGGCATGACGTTATAATTTATTACGTCTTTACTACTAGCTCTTTGCAGAAAGTGTGTAATACATCACTAAATGTACTTGCAGGATTATATCATTGTCCGACCCATAGTTCAGGAGACATGACGTCATAAACATTAGGATGTGAGAAAAACTAGCTTTTTCTTCAAATAAAGTCAACCAGATTTCTCGAGTGTTTCAAATCGTTCAAATGGCTCTGAGCACTATAGGACTTAACATCTGAGGTCATCAGTCCCCTAGAACATAGAACTACTTAAACCTAAATAACCTTAGGACATCACATTCGAGACTGCGCCGGAGCGGTCGCGCGGTTCCAGACTGAAGCGCCTAGAACCGCTCGGCCACAGCGTCCGGCTTCCAGTGTTTCATTTATAATAGAACTTGTCAACTTCGAACAGACTTTAAGCACAATTACACATCCTTCCTAAGCTTTTTTTCGCTTAATTGCTTAAAGCCATAAATTTAACATATTAAGTGATTTGTAATTAGACTTTTGAAGCTTTTCTTTTGCATGAATGTTCAATTGTTTAAGAAATCGACGGTTTACTGTTGGTGTGCTAAAGTGCGTGACTGCATTAACACATACTGGAATAAAGAGTGAGAGTCGTGCATGAAAGCAGCAATGGACATGTATCGACGTACTGATTATGAAAAACATATACAACTCCGTTCTGTGCGCTTATCCTGCAACACAAGGTAATGCGCCTCTTTATTTTACGACCTGCCGAGCTATACTGGAGCAATGGTGTTGCTTAGGCAATGTTATGGAATGAGTAGAAATGTGACAATCAAGGCTACGACCAATTAATAACACTGAAGTTAAAAGAAAATCTCGTTATTTTATAGCTGTTTCGTTCATTTTATCCGTATAATGTAATTGGAATCTGTTTTTTCAAGATAGTGGTGTTGGATAACTATGAGGCTTGCACTAATGTTTGCGGAGAGGTAATTACAGCGCTTTAATTCTATCGAGATTTCAATTGCAGACACTTCTGCTCTGACCTAATAGTTCAGATGTAAAACGTTTATCACCAATTGTAAATTATCTCCAGATTATGGTAAGCAAGTTTGCGTCTAGAGTTTCTTGATAGCAGCTGCTTTGTCACCTCGCTATTGCGTTCCATGAAAACGTTATATTACTAGGTCACAATCAATATCAGAAGGAATTTAGGCTGTATTACGTGTATGTTTCTATGACGAATCATTCCTTGGGACAGTCCGGTCGCGGAGTAATATTACTTCCTTTGGGCTTTATTGATTTTGCATAGAGGCCATCATTAAGGGCACATTATCCTCAGTCAGCCCATAGAAAAAGCAATTTTTACGATTTTTTGGAGAAACTAACGAACAATCAACGTAAATATTTTTGCACATTATTTATTGATTCTTTGGTAATGTTTTCTGATTCTTTTATCAGAAATTCAGTCATCATTAAGCCTCATATAAGGAGTTTATGTTGCTCAGTCCAAAATAAGATGTGTCCAAGACGAAATTCCTGCATCTGTAAATATTATCTGAAATAAAAAAAAAAAACATACAATTTTCTTAATTTTGTATGTTTCTACGACGAATCATTCCTTGGGACAGTCCGGTCGCGGAGTAATATTATTTCCTTTGGGCTTTATTGATTTTGCATAGAGGCCATCATTAAGGGCACATTATCCTCAGTCAGCACATAGAAAAAGCAATTTTTACGATTTTTTGGAGAAACTAACGAACAATCAACGTAAATATTTTTGCACATTATTTATTGATTCTTTGGTAATGTTTTCTGATTCAATAATAAATGAAAAGCACCAGTTTGCTTTTGCTCTGATTCTGTTAATATGTTTTCTGATTCTTTTATCAGAAATTCAGTCATCATTAAGCCTCATCTAAGGAGTTTATGTTGCTCAGTCCAAAATAAGATGTGTCCAAGACGAAATTCCTGCATCTGTAAATATTATCTGAAATCAAAAAACATACAATTTTCTTAATTTATAATGTCTTGCAACGAAGTAATAGCATAATTTCTTGTAATTAGGTAAAAAGGGTAACAAAATGGGGGACGGTTTAAACAAGGATGTAGTTTTCTCGTGTGTTTTCCCTCACCTTCTTCTGCAATAACTAATGAATAAATCAAAATAAAAAATAGCCTATTAGTCCTTGTAGACAAGCACAAGGAGTAATTCAGCCAAATTTCAGAAATATATCTTTATTATTGTGCCCGCAGTCCATTCTGTCAGCTTGAGATACAGTGTATCTCAGCTTGAAATGAATTCTTAATCAGGGAAATTTCAAGTGGACCTTTAATGTCCACTGCTACTGGCGAAGTCACATACAGTTTAACAGATAACACACGAACTTCTGTCAAAGGACTGGCTAGAGGTGGAAGTATGAAAGATGTACAGGTAAACACTCTTCCCTGCTCAATTTTTATACACGTAGCTACGTCTTTGTGAAGTCAGTGGCATCAGGTAAGTTTGAAGATAAAAATAGGACATAATCAGCATCTATACTATAAGAGAGAAGGCAGTAGTTCATTTCAATGCAGAAGCTTTCTTTCTAGCTTTTCTTGATTAAATTTAGCTGACATAAGCATTAAAAGCATCAAGCAGTATAGTTACAGTTTATTGTTAATACAGCACCCGGATTAAGTTCCTATGATTTGTTTCTCTTTCGTTATTGTAGTCCTTAACTCACTCAAAATTCCTGCAACAACTACTACTGGTTGGTATCTGCAGAACATGAGGAATGGATAAATGAATGAACAAGTCAGTATTTTTTTCTACTGTTCTCCTCCATCTAAGTCAATTTCGTTAATACTTGATCTATATGACTGCAAAGGAAATGGAGTTTAGTGAGACATGTAACTGGGCAAATGGATAGAAAAAGCATGAAAGAAGTGCTTTGTTGGATTCTGACGCAAAGGGGACGACCGACACGATGAGCTAATGAAAGATAGAAAACATGACGCAGCAACATAGATCCGCTTAGAAGAGTACTAATGAAGATAATGACGATGATTATGATGATGATTATTACTACGATAATGATGATTACGACGATAATGATGACTATGAAGATGATGATGATGATGACCTCGTACTGACGAGACGTGAAATTGGAGAGTAGGTGTGCTAGAGCTTCTTGACAACTAAGTTTAGAGACTTTGGCACTTGGTATCACTGCAAACCTCAGAGGGATATAAATGTGCTATGACATGTTCAATACGGTGTCGCCTAAAATACAAGCCACAGACTATATATTGCCGTCGGAGGGGCGTATAAGTATAATATTACTAAAGGTAGATCAAGGTTAATGAGATGTAGTCACATTAAGTCAGGTGATTTGGATGGAATTAGATTAGAAGAGAAACACTAAAAAGGTAGTGAATGAGCTTCTATTTGTGGAAAATAAAATAAAAGGATGGCCGAAGTAGACAGGATATAGTAGGCAGACTTACAGTTGCAAGGAAGGTGCTGCTTAAAAGGAGTAATATGTTAGCTTCCCAAATAAATTTAAGTTTTTGGAACTGTTTTTCTGATGGAGTTTAGACTTGTAGTGAAGTGAAATGACAGTTCAGACAAGAACAGAATACAAGCTTTTCAAATCTGGGTCTACAGAAATACGCTGAACGTTAGATCGGGTAACTGTTGAAAGGTACTGAATAGAAATGCGGAGAAAAGAAATTTGAAGCGTATGTGCTGCACATGGTTCTTTCACTTCATGCGAAGTATATACGTTTCAGTGATGTTCTTTAGGTACCACATATTTATTTGTTTGACGAAATCGAAATGACTAATAATTTTGACAGCAGCATCACATGTAATGGTGCGGTATTTATAATTGAACACGTTTCTCTTCAGGTCTGAAGATGGTCATTACCGACTGAAATTAATTACGTAATTATAAACAAGTGATCCAAGACTGGAATTACAATAATGAAAAACTTAGATCGATCGCATTCCTGCCATATATGGGAAGCCTATCGTCAAAAATAGAACGGTTCCTCACCAAGCACAAGGGTAAAACTGATTTTTCTTCCTTCACCGAAGACAGCAGCACTATTGGGTTCCTTTAAAGATGGTCTGATGCTCCAAAAGGCTATGGTTTGGAAGAGCCTCTGTGAACGTGGCGTCTCATACATCGAACAGACGTTTCGTACAGTCCCTGAAAGTTGTACGGCACTCCGCAGGTACACCTCTCTCTTACAGCCAAATAAATCGGGTGTGGCAGAACACTGGTCACTCTGCCTTGTAAGAAAACGTTGAAATTTTAGCGTCTGCATCATCTGTCTGAGACTCGGCGATGAGAAAGTAAAATTCCATTGGCGACGAATTTAATTACCAGAGATAGCACCTTCATCTTGTATCCGGCGCTTTCTGTAGTAAACTTAGAAAGACGTCGCGGCAGTGAAGCTCGAAGTGATGCATCGACATCCCAGAGTGGATCGACTGCGCAGCCACAGATATAATTCATGCACATGGTATCTCTTTGCCGCCAATCAATGTTCAAATGGTTCAAATGGCTCTGAGCACTATGCGACTTAACTTCTGAGGTCATCAGTCGCAAAGAACTTGGAAGTAATTAAACCTAACTAACCTAAGGACATCACACACATCCATGCCCGAGGCAGGATTCGAACCTGCGACCGTAGTGGTCGCTCGGTTCCAGACTGTAGCGCCTAGAACCGCACGGCCACTCCGGCCGGCGCCAATAAGTGTCTCTGGCGCCCTTGTATCTGTGACTATATGTCCAGTGAGGCGGTCTGCGAGTTTAAAAGGAAGGAGCATGTGCTGAAGCGTCATTCTTCCGGCTCACTCTGAAGATGGCTGAACGATATATACCGGAAATATTAGAACAAGAAGCTGAATTTATGTTGCTGCACACCCGAGATTTAATGGAGCAGTTTTATTTATTTATTTATGCATTTATTTTACCTGGCAAGATTAGGGCCTTCAGGCCCTCTCTTACACCTAACCAGGCATACTCAAATTCAACAAATTTCAGTTTCTACAGAACATTAAGGACATATAACATGTTATACAGTATTAATGTTAAAGAAAAAAAATAGAGATTATAAAAGTAGTACACTGATAATTATAACAATCAAAAAATAATTATAACAATCAAGAATAATAATAATAATAATAATAATAATAATAATAATGACTATGTATATGAAAGTAAACATATTTTTCTTTTATGAATGTCAGTCCTATTGCTAGTTGGGAATTTTCTCGTTATATTCTTGCAGCTTGTGAGTTATTCTCATCAAGCAGAGACATAAGACGATGGAATGGGGTGAAAGAGATATAGAAGAGGTAGATAGGTTAGAGGAAGAGAAATAGAATGCTAAAATTCGAAGCTATGATGGAGAGGAGAAAGAAAAAAGATGAGAGGGGCACAACAATGGTGGCTATACCGTCCCTAATATGTAAGTCTTGAGTTCCCTCTTGAATGCTGAGTGGTTTTGGATAGGACCCAGATCACAGGGGAGCGCGTTCCATAGTCGTATGGCTGAGATGGAGAATGACACGGAGAAAGATTTTGTGTTATGTAAAGGTACAGCCAAGATGCTAGACGTATCCGATCTGGTATTGCGGTTGTGGAATGATGAGAGGTGTTTAATGTGAGAAGATAAGTATTGGGGGCACCAGTGGCTAAGAAATCGATGAAGTAAGCACATCGTGTGGAGATCGCGTGCCTTATGTGGGCGTATCCAACCTAGCTGGGAGTATGAAGGACTGATATGATCATACAACCGTATATTGCATACGTATCTAACGCAAGCATTCATCACTAGCTCGAGGCATCTCGAATTTTCACTATTTGTGCCGTGTTGAACTACATCACAGTAGTATTGAAGACTACAACAGTATATGATACAAATGACTCATGCGACGTGTAATTAGACTAAAGTAAACTAACGTACAGGCCCTTAGGGATTCGGTGTAGCCCTTCCGATTTGACTCATTTCCTCGCATGAGCTGAGGTCGTGTGGCCGGTGTCCCAGCTAAAGATAAAACTCCCCTCCGGCGAGTGGGAGCGCAAGGGTAAGCAACTTGCGGCCACTGCCTAAATATTTGTAAGACCGCACCAAGTCAAACAGCCGAGACTTAATTGATGCGCCAGCGGGGAAAACAAGAGTAGGGGGGGGTAGGGGGGGGGGCGTGAGTAGTCTCCGGCCCTCGGTGTTTGTTGGCAAATGCAGCGTACACGCTTTATTTAAACGGCGCCGTGATGTGTACTGCGCGATGAGATGACCGGTAAGGCGGCGCTAAAAATAAAGGCGGTCGCCTGTATCCTGCCATCGGAACGGCATCGCCTTCGGAGGACTGACCTCGCTCCAGACCATCGAACGATAACAACAGGCAGTTTTGCGGGAAGCGTTCAGTTAACTCGTAAGCGAGGTCGTACCTGCTGAAGGGTCAGTAAAACTCTACAAAGCTTTCGTTTTGCGTAAGATCAGTGCACGAAACAGAGCGATCTGTCACAGTGTTCGCAAACAGAGAACCGACTCGTGGAGATAACATCTTGGACCTACTGATAACAGACCCGAACTTTTCGACTCTGTAAGCGCAGAAGATGGAATCAGTGATCATAAGGCCGTTGCAGCATCCCTGAATATGGAAGTAAATCGGAATGTAAAAAAAAGGGAGGAAGGTTTATCTGTTTAGCAAGAGTAATAGGAGGCAGATTTTAGACTAAGTAACAGATCAAAACGAAAATTTCTGTTCCGAGACTGCCAGTGTTGAGTGTTTATGGAGAAAGTTTAAGGCAATCGTAAAATGCGTTTTAGACAGGTACGCGCCGAGTAAAACTGTGAGGGACGGGAAAAACCCACCGTGGTTCAACAACAAAGTTAGGAAACTACTGCGAAAGCAAAGAGAGCTTCACTGCAAGTTTAATCGCAGACAAAACCTCTCAGACAAACAGGCGCTAAACGATGTCAAAGTTAGCGTAAGGAGGGCTATGCGTGAAGCGTTCAGTGAATTCGAAGTAAAATTCTATGTCCCGACTTGACAGAAAATCCAAGGAAGGTTTGGTCTTACGCTAAATCAGTAAATGGATCGAAACAGCATATCCAGACACTCTGGCATGATGATGGCACTGAAACGGAGGATGACAGGCGTAAAGCTGAAATACTAAACACCTTTCTTCAAGAGCTGTTTCACAGAGGAAGACCGCACTGTAGTTACCTCTCTAAATCCTCGCACGAACGAAAAAAATGGCTTACATCGAAATAAGTGTCCAAAGAATAGAAAAGCAACTGGAATCACTCAACAGAGGAAAGTCCACTGGACCTGACGAGATACCAATTCGATTCTACACAGAGTACGCGAAAGAACTTGCCCCCCTTCTAACAGCCGTGTACTGCAAGTCTCTAGAGGAACGGAAGGTTCCAAATGATTGGAAAAGAGCACAGGTAGTCCCAGTTTTCAAGAAGGGTCGTCGAGCAGATGCGCAAAACTATAGGCCTATATCTCTGACATCGATCTGTTGTAGAACCTTAGAACATGTTTTTTGCTCGCGTATCATGTCATTTCTGGAAACCCAGAATCTACTCTGTGGGAATCAACATGGATTCCGGAAACAGCGATCGTGTGAGACCCAACTCGCTTTATTCGTTCATGAGACCCAGAAAATATTAGATACAGGCTGCCAGGTAGATGCCATTTTCCTTGACTTCCGGAAGGCGTTCGGTACAGTTCCGCACTGTCGCCTGATAAGCAAAGTAAGAGCCTACGGAATATCAGACCAGCTGTGTGGCTGATTAAAGAATTTTAAGCAATCAGAACACAGCATGTTGTTCTTAATGGAGAGACGTCTACAGACGTTAAAGTAACCTCTGGCATGCCACAGGGGAGTGTTAATGGACCATTGCTTTTCACGAGATATATAAATGACCTAGTAGATTGTGTCGGAAGTTCCATGCGGCTTTTCTCGAATGATGCTGTAGTATACAGAGAAGTTGCACCATTAGAAAATTGCAGCAAAATGCAGGAAGATCTGCAGCGATAAGCACTTGGTGTAGGGAGTGGCAACTGACCCTTAACATAGACAAATGTAATGTATTGCGAATACATAGAAAGAAGGATCCTTTACTGTATGATTATATGATAGCGGAACAAACACTGGTAACAGTTACTTCTCTAAAATATCTGGGAGTATGCGTACGGAACGATTTGAAGTGGAATGATTGTATAAAATTAGTTGTTGGTAAGGCGGGCACCAGGTTGAGATTCATTGGCAGAGTCCTTAGAAAATGTTGTCCATCAACAAAGGAGGTGGCTTACAAAACACTCGTTCGACCTATATTTGAGTATTGCTCATCAGGGTCGGATCCGTACCAGGTGGGGTTGACAGAGGAGATAGAGAAGATCGAAAGAAGAGTGGCGCTTTTCCTCACAGGGTTATTTGGTAAGCGTGATAGCGTTACGGAGATGTTTAGCAAACTCGGTGACAGACTCTGCAAGAGAGGCGCTCTGCATCGCGGTGTAGCTTGCAGTCCAGGTTTCGAGAGGGTGCGTATCTGGATGAGGTATCGAATATATTGCTTTCCCCTGCTTATACCTCCCAGGAGATCACGAATGTAAAATTAGAGAGATTCGAGCGCGCACGGAGGCTTTCAGACAGTCGTTTTTCCCGCGAACCATACGCGACTGGAACAGGAAAGGGAGGTAATGACAGTGGCACGTAAAGTGCCCTCCGCCACACACATTTAGGTGGCTTGCGGAGTATAAATGTAGATGTAGATGTAGACCACGATGACGCAGAAGAGGGACTTTAGCTGGAACACGTGCGTTGGATGCAATTCTGCGCTTACATATTCATTAAGAGTGTTGGGTGCTGTGTTGGTTCCAGTAGGATACTTCTCCGTAATTTCTAGTCATCGTCTGCAATTAATTAACGTGCGTGTCCATCTTACTCCGAAAAAAAGGCCTCTTTCCCGTGTATCGGGGTTGTATTCAAGTTGAAATAAGTGTTCATTGTGGCAACAAATGAGAAGTAACTGAACGCACACACTGTCCAAGATATGGAATACATGATAGACATACGTTTAGAATTGGCAAAAGTGTGTAGAAATCACAATCATTGTTTTTAAATAATCTGCGATCATTTCACAGCGTAAATTTTAATATATATATTCCAGTTTTTGGCTCCCAAGGACGAAGATACCCGTTACAAGTGTAACTACTGCTTGCTGTTTGAGCCTTGACTCCAGGAAGCAGTGGATCGCTATGCGCTGCGCTCACTTCACACAGTGAACTAACGTGAGCAAACAGCTATCATACCCCATTCTCATCCCCCCCTCCTTCCAATTCAGTCTACTTGTTAGTGTTATGTCAAGACACTTGGAATAACACCAAATGTTACTGGAAGTGATCTTACGTTCACAAAAGCTATGCACAACGTCCTCAGCACTTGCCACTTCAGGATGTTCTACGAACACAGTCGGTAGAGAAAGCTAAAGTAAGATGGTGTTTTAGATATACACTTCTGTGTTGAAATTTTGTGACCCCCTGCTTAACTTCTACAAAATTGTGTTTTTGGTACACACTTTATCTCTTCACATAGATACAGGGTGACAATAATTGAACTATATGGAAAAAACGTAAATTAGTTACAAAATATGGCTTCACACACTTTATTCAACATGTAAACGTCATTACAGATATTCGGATTTATATTATGACATGTTAGATATGCCTGCTGTTATTTGCAATGATGTGGCGCAGACAAATAGCGAAATTCTGTGTGACCCGCTGAAGTGTCGAAAAATCGCTGCTGTCGATGACCTCTTGAGTGGCTGTTTTCAACTCAGCAATGGGAAACCCTTGCCAGTGGCCTCTGGTTGCCCCAGGGCCAGAATGCGGTCCTCAAAGGGCTCCTCCAAGACATTAGACACTCCCCTGCTTCGATGGGGTCGTTCTCCTTCTTGCATGAAGCACTTGTCGAAAACAGAGTCACTTTGGATAATGGGGATGAAATCATCATCCAAAACCTTCACGTACCTTTCGGTAGTCACTGTGCCATCAAGGAATATCGCACTGATTAATCCATGACTGGACATGGGACGCCACACGGTTCTATAAACAGCAGTGACAATGCTTACACAAATGGACTGTGATTGGCGTGCGCAGAGCCATACTGGTTTGCACGTAACAGCGGTGCATGAACTAATGCTCTTCGAACATATTACCCTCTGTTTAACTTAATGACCTGCTGCGCGCTAAAACATTAACTGTCGCCCTGGAGAGTTCTGACTGTTTGTTTCGTGTGGAACGATTTTTCGTCAGAACTGTGATTTCGCGATCGTGATTTCCAAAAGAGCTGGTGGACTCTAATTTCTCAATCAGCTAGTAAAAGTGGATTACGTCTGTTTTAAAACTGTGTACAGGACGTTAGAAACAGAAATGTGTGGCTGTATGGAACATTGTCAATCGCGCACATTCGAAACTGAATCTACACAACAACGACTACATCCGACCAGCCTGTGTTTAATGGAATGCAACAGAAAATAATATTACCGCCAGGAGAATCATTTTCTAAGCAAGAGGATGTATTAGTTGCGTTTTCATGGACGATGGAGATACTTCAATTATGCCTCCAGCGCCGAGGACCAGCCAATGATGTCACAACGCATCGCCTACAAAAAAATAAGCTGCAACGCCGAACACTCTCCCCCTATAAAGACACAAAGAATTTAAAGCAGTTTCAAATGTAGCTTTTTTTCTCTTTTGCGACCCGCTTTCTCAATATTTCCCTTCCTTAGAAATAATGCGGAGCGTGTTTACTATCATTGTTGACATTGTAAAGTCCGCCATAAATAGTAGTTACTACTGTTTACTTTCTCTGGCTTATTCCCTTAATATTTTGTAATTGTCATTGTGTTTTACGTGCTCTTTTGGAGGGCTGTGTATTTGTGAATGTGAACGGTGTTTTTATCAGGCGCATTTTACGTGCTTTGTTATGGTACGTGCCAGCCCGTGTAAGTTGTGGTGTTCGTCATTAAACTGTGAGCGCCGACCAATCACAGTTGGGCAGCTCGTCCGCTGTTGGCGGAAGGCACCCTATAGGTGGGAATTTTGAATCTGACAGCTGACAGGTATGTAAACTGTTTTTATATTCAGTAAGACGTCATATTATGATATACTCACGACAAAGTGCCAGGTACTTTGGTTGTTACAATTATAACTGGACAAAATTATAGTCATTTTCTTAATTATTTACTAACTGACCTACGAAAAGTTTCGTGATTTATGTTCTTTTGGTATTTATTGCCAAAGTTTGACTTGGTCATTTTCGTTGAGTTCCGAAGAAAAACTTTTGTTTTATTTAAAAAATCAAAATTCACGGCCAAAATTAGGCAAAGTATATCTCTGAGAACCGTTCTCTTCAGATATGGCTCATTTAGTGACAGGACCAGATAACACAACATGTTATGGCTTAATTTCGCTACACTACCGTCATTTTCTTCACACTGGCTGCCATTATCAACTTTAGCGTGTTGGTCTAGTTTTGGAACGCAATACAGCAGCGATTCGGGATGGCATGGATACGACATGTTGTTGGAAGGTTTTCGGAAGTAAGTGGCACAAGACATCTGAGCAAATTTCACGCAGTTCCCGTAAATAACAGGCCTATGGTTTGTGGGCTAGGGGTTGGCATCCGATGGCACCCAGAGGTTTTCCATTGGGACAATGTGAGCCGAATTCGGTGGCCAAAATTTCAACGTGAGTTTACTGTCATGCTACTCAAACCATTGCAGCATGTTACTCTCTGGTAGTTACTCTGCTGGAAGATAATGTCGCCTTAAGAGGAGGATATCTAGCATGAAGGGGTGCAGGCTCTCTGCAATAATGTTGACGTAGGCCACAAGCGTAAAGGTGTCTTCGATTACTCGCACAGGTCCCACGGAAACACAGGTGATTATTCCCCATAGCATGAAACTGGCCCCGCCAGCCTGCGTCCCCGAACATCCGTTCGGCTGAATGGCAACGTATCCGGACACAATCGTCGACCTGGTGTAACAAGGAACCTGAGTAATGCGGCCAGCCCACTCGTTTGTATCGATCCACGGTCCAGTTTCCATGATGCCGTGCTCTCGGGAATCGTAATCGTCGTTGAGTTTACATGCTAACACGTAGGCGACATCTTCTACGGAGCTCCTTGATCAGCAACGTGCTCTGAACGGTGTACTCTGCAACGCTTGTGCCTTCACTATTGTTGTACTCTGTCGTCAGATCTGTCACAGATCGCCACCTATCCAGCTTTCGACCTCTGTGTTCTATGTTGTGATGTGGACAAGCAGAGCGGTGTAGTCTACTCGAGGTTTCATTGTCCTTCAAACATTCGCAATAGATGCTCACGACAGTAGCACGTGAAGGGCCGACCAGCCGCGTTGGTTCCAAGATGCTAATTCCCAAGCTTTGTGTCATAACATATACTCTTTGTCAAAGTTAAAACGCCAGTATTCTCTGTTTCATTTGTTGCATTTTTAATTTTTCTCAGCTTATCAGTGAAATTCGATAAATCGTGTCCTTTTAACTATTTCATTCAATTCTACTATCATTGTTTCATTTAGTTTTCTCTTTATTCCCTTCCGTGTAAAATATGTCTAATCCCAGCTAATCCTACCGAACTACAACGTAATCAGCTTATTTGCCTATAATTCTGTTTACTTAACTTCTCGATTTTCGATTTTCTTGAATGACGTGCTGCATAAATTCCATTTGTAACAAAGTCTGGGCTCTCCTTATACAAGGAGCGGTTCGTCAAGTTAATCAGATCAAAATGATGTGACCGGAACAGTTAACGCTTTTTTTACGAAAAAAATACCTCCATTATTGCACGGCAAAGATAAAGTAACATTAGCCATTCCGAAGCTGGGCAATACTACCTACACCTCGACTACTGCCGCTGGTCTTTGTATATGTTTTGTTTTAACAATCACGAGAACATGAATTCTTTTACACAGATATTTTGAAATTTACAATTAAAATTTGATTTCTTTTCCAAATCAGGATAGAAAATTTGGAACTACTGTTGGTTACAAAACTTGTAAACTAGTTAAATGCTGAAATGCAATAATTATTAATGCCAAATTACATGAAATGCGTTTCTACAATAGCGTTTGAATTATATATGGTTATAAATTTATAAATACGGCTTTCGTTTTGATACTAACATGAAGCATGTGTCTTTGTGACTGGCTAGATAAAAATTACTATTGCTTTTCTATGTACGAATTTTGTAAGTACTAGTTGTGATATTTGTTTACAGTAGTGTTTATATATTATCAGTTACTGATTAGATGTCATGACCTCTTAGTTATATTTCGTCTTGGATACATTCTAATTTACTGAAATTTATCAATACAGTCCACAAATACCATTACGATGTATGTTCATACAGTTACATACCTCCGTGTAAACTTCGATAGATCGTATTTCACACTTCAGTTGGCTAGGACTCGCAGTTTTCGTTAGGTACTCTACTATTCTACTACTTTAAGCGTAATTCAGCCAGTCTTTGCCTAATTCTCCGCATAAATATCTCAGTAACCTGTTGTTACTTCAATTTATGCTAATCCAAACTTGGTAATTTCTTATCTTTCTGTAATTTATTGAATTTTAGTCTTCACTGTATACACAATAAATTATGATAGTGTCTACATCTGCCCTTGGAAATGTCTTGCATATTAAAATATGATTTTCAAATCGCTGTCTTAAAATTACGGATGATGTTTCAAAAAGATTGGTCCGATTTCACTTGGCTATTATATCTTATTCATGAATAAACGTAGAAACAAGGGGTAATTTTACGCATAGGACTAGAAAACTTTTATTTTTAAAAGAACCATCCGACTCAGCTATGGTATGTCGTTCATATCCCTGTACATACACCTTTGAGGTACTTCTATTATTTTACGGATCAAAGTTTTGAGTATCACTCACATATCGTAAAGGGATTGTAAATATTTAATTCCACATGGTTTGAAACTTGAACGTCGCTTAAAACACTCCATAAACATGAGAAATGGCCAACTCTCAGCTGGTATGACGATTAGACTTCCATGGCCCATCCCGGATGCACTCTACGCTTTGATTGAGCATACGAGTATGACTATGAATTTCCCCTTATCTAAGGTGTTACCTAACATGTGAGAAATCTCTGGTGCATGAATAGAGGCCTTTAAAACAAGCAGAATTATTCACATATACATATGATCAACTTTTTTTTATTTTCTTGGTTCAAACACTATTTCTTGTCACATGTTTGCTTCGTTTCCATTTTTTTCAAAATTTTCATTTTGAGTCTAAATGCAATTTTTTTTCTTTTCAGTGTTGTTTGGTATGGGAACTATTAAGTCAAAGCCTTTTTTCTGTTAGTTGCTATGCTACTAGTAAATAAGTAAGTCATTTTAGTATTGATAATACTGTCGGCAGTGGATGTTTATTCTACAGTACTAGTGTTTGGTAGGTACCTGACAATCTTTCCCCAACAGCTATCGAATCGTCTATTTCCGAGAGGAATGTCATTGAACAGAGACCTCATATGGAGAGCTACGTGGAGTGTATGACTATTAGTCATGGGCGTGACGCCTGTTAAGCCGTATTCGTTCCTGCCTCCTGTCTCTCTCTCTCTCTCTCTCTCTCTCTCTCTCTCTCTCCCTCTTTGCACCCCACCTGACACAACCCCTATCCCAACCTAGTCCACCTGCCGAAATGCTCCATGTATGGATTTATGATGGGTTTATGTGTATGTACGCGTATGTGCATGCGCGCGTGTATGTATGTGTGTGAGTGTTCAAATGGCTCTGAGCACTATAGGACTTAACATCGGAGGTCATCACTCTCCTAGAACTTAGAAATACTTAAACCTAACTGACCTAAGGACATCACACACATCCATGCCTGAGGCAGGATTCGAACCTGCGACTGCAGCAGTCGCGCGGTTCTGGACTGAAGCGCCTAGAACCGCTCGGCCACCGCGGCCGGTGTGTATGTGTGTGTGTGTGTGTGTGTGTGTGTGTGTGTGTGTGTGTGTGTGTGTGAGTGTGGGTGGGTGTGTATACTCTACGTCGAGAACTCTTGTGTATAACTCTTGACTAAGCAGCACTTCTGCTTTTTGGTGCCTGGTCATCTTCACTCCCACAATACAAAAATTGGATATGTATATGATTTACTTTACTTCTTTTTAAGTTCTCTGTAAGTTTCCCAGAGATTTCCCATGTGTTCATTAACATCCTGTACAAACAGCCATTGTCTTGAAATTATTCGTGGCATCATCGAATGGTTTGAGCTGTAGGTGGTGCAGCGCCATACTTTCAACGAAAGTAACGCCGCCTGTTGGAAAAGAGTGTGCAGAATGCCTTTTAAGTTATGTTACTGCCATTTCGTCTCGACGCACTTTCGGTAATGAATGAGTGACGGAGAGATGTAGCCTCGCCTTGGAAATCGTTACCGGGAACCACATGAAAGAGAGATAACTGGCGCATGGGTAAACGTTTAGTTTCAATGCTTCAGTTAAAATACACTACAGATTTCAATCTTCATTCCTGCAGAAGATCCATTCTTGTGAAATCGAAACAATCGCTTAGACGTACCCTGAGTAATCAATCTGAAACTTTCTGTCATTATTTGCACATATGCAACATTTTTTTACAATTGTTCAACCAAATTTGCTAAAGATTAGACTTTGCTGTGAGTAAAATTGTACCAAGCGGCTTTCCTGTTTTTCTCCAGTTACTTTAAATCGTCATTTTCGTAAGCTTCATCGTTAATTCCACGAAATGAATGGAGCAGAGGTCACAATACCCTTGTCCGATATGAGCTCGAATAGTTCTTGACAAAGCGAAATCAGAAAAATTGCTTCTGATACGAAAGCTGGATGATCCTGAGGCTCATTTCGGAAGAGAAAACTGATTCTGGAAACTAAACGGTAGGTAAAACTTTGGCGGTGTTCTGCAGGAGGGCTTTGTTTCCAGAAATTAATATCGCGTGCCGCGGTTATTATGACACGATGTCAGAAATTCCGCAGTAACCGAACACGCGAAATGGCGTGGTCTTTCTACGTTTCTCTGCGTGCTTGATAATTGATTGTTACCGCATTTTTAATTCTTTTTCGTGCCCCAGTTTACGGAGCATAAAGTATTTAACAGATCTCAATGCTTTAAAATTTAGTATAACATCGAATCTAATAAAAACAGCTACGTATGGAAATTTCATGGTAAATGCTGCTTCCGGACGCAGTTCGTTCAGAGTCCCACGTAAGTCTCACCTTGTGCGTCTTTTCTTCGAAGCTTTCTCGAGTTTCTGTTGTTACAATTCTTTTCTTCTGTACTCTTTCATCCTTCCACTATGAGACTTTTTCCTCCTCTTTGGTTACCTTGCTGCTATGTTTTTGATGTTTCCTACCTTCAGACATTTCCTTCCTAAAAGTGTTAAACTATTTTTCAATTACACTGAGTATCCTTTTCTGTAGCTTACGTTACAAATAGCTTTTACATCGGACGACCAAGGTTTCAGGATTCTACCAAATTTCCCACGAAAATATCATGTAACATGGTGTTAATATAACAGCAAAGTGGCATTGCCTAAAACAGAAATGAAATGTTCACACCGATATTACGCTCTTTTGTATTAGATGGAGAAAAACAACTGTATAATAAGGTCGAGCTGGATAGGGGAGTTACTTGGACTAGTTAAAAGCACGTACTCCGCATGCTCCTCGCTGATTGTCCATAGCTCCACAATAGTGCATTTCCGACTTTTGGTTATCTGGAAAATTTTGCTCGATTCGAAGCCGCGTACCCTGACGTTATTATAAGGTTACTTTTCTCTACCCCGTAGGCTGAAGTGCAAAGTTACACTGGTTTAATAGCGCTATAGTAGTTAAAATCTCTCGAGACGAGTAAATATATTTATTTATGTACTAGTCACCTGCGCTGGCCTCTCATGGCTTGCGCCAAATATCTGAGACCGAAGACTTATGCTTCTTTATTGATTTTCTACGCTGCTCTACAGCCTACAGACTTTTGTTTAAGAAAGGAAGAAGAAAGAAACAAGGAAAAACAGGCGATAAAATGGTGATTTAAAGTGTAAAATGGCGTAAAAATGCGGAAAGTTAAAACAGAACGCAAAAGGGGTTGGCAATGTTGATAAAACACACAGGAATCAGACAAGTAACATAGTAGACACACAATTAAAAAACATGGCGACAGTCTGGTTACTGTTCGCAAGTGATAAAAAAAATAGCACACCCAGGGACAGTATGATGGCTGTTCGCTACACTTCCCAAAAGACACAACACGGAGCACGCACTGGAAAAACACACTGTAAAACACTGCATGAAAAAGGCGGCACAAAGATGGCACTCCCGATCCAAGGCAGATGGGGGGGGGGACCTGGAGTAGGGGGAAAAACAAGGAGGGAGGAGAGGAAAAAACGAAAAGGGGGGGGGAACCAAGGAGGGAGAGGACTAAGAAAGGGGGAGAAGGGCAGACGCGAGACGGAATAAGAGGAGGCAGATGAGGGAAATGTAAAAGGACTTGGGGGAGAGAAGGGGGCAAAGAGAGGGGAGGTGTGGAAGAAAGAGGATGGAAGGGGGGAAGAGGGAGCCCGGGAAAAGGACAGAGGAAAGGAGGGGGAGTGAGGATCAGAGTTGATAGGAGGGATAAATGGAGGGAGAGAGGGCATCATCTGGGAGGGGGAGTTGATGGAAGCCACCTTGGGAAAGGAGATGTAGGGTGTAGAGATGGAGGGTAGGGGGGACACAACGGTAAAGACGTGGCAGGGGGCGGGGATCGGAGAGGAGAGGAGCAACCAGGGGGTGAGGGGGTTCAAGACGGCGGGAGGTGTAGAGTATGCGGATATGTTCGAGGAATAGGAGCAGATAGGGGAAAGGAATGAGATCATAGAGGATCTGTGTGGGGGACGGGAGGCGTATACGGAAGGCGAGGCGGAGTGCTTGACACTCAAGGATCTGGAGGGACTTGTAGGATTTGGAGGGGGGGCAGATATCCAGGCAGGACTGGCATAACAGAGGATGGGACGGATTAAGGATTTGTGGGTGTGGAGGATGGTAGAGGGGTGCAACCCCCATGTCCGGCCGGAGAGGAGTTTGAGGAGTCGGAGGCGGTTGTGGGCTTTGGATTGCACGGAGCGGAGATGATGGATCCAGGTGAGGTGACAGTCAATGGTGAGGCCAAGGTAGGTGAGGATGGGGGTGAGGCAGACAGGACGGGCACAGACAGTAAGGGAGAAGAAGACTTATGCTGTACAGCGGAAATATATATGATATACACAAACATCCCCGGCGAATCAGTCTATCAATTTGTGAGAAACGTATAAAAATCCCTACAGTAGTCACTGAGATTAGCTTCAACACACAATCTGAAAGACGCGGAGGGGGACATTAATTTATAGCGTATAAACGTAAAATGCATCGTAATGACAGTCCACCACAAACTGCAAGGAAGGATTCCTGACTGGAATTGGAGGAACAAAGGTCCTATGAACACGTGTCCGAAAATGTATCGTTGCCACGGTAGATGGCGCTGGCGAATGAAAGTTTCTGTGACCACAAGCCGTGTTCGTTGTATGTTTCAAGCTGTGTGATTGACGCAGCATACTGTAAGCAGCAGAATGGTCCGGTATTCATGTCGTAAAGGAGCCGAGATGGTGTCTGTGTAAGGTCAAGCAGATGGAACCTGTCCAGAACCAGCACGGCTACACCAGTACAAGAATCTCACAGACAGCAACCACATAAAACTACATTTCAAGCCCCTTTTGGGCGTTTTTGTGATCGTGGGTCCTTTCAGACAGACGAAAGTGTAGGGAGGCTTACTCCATATTTGGAGGACTGGGTTCTACAGGTCATTAAGACAAACCCTAGTACAAACTGCAGGCAAGTGGACCGCCAACATGGTATAAGCCAAAGTACGATCATCTGTATCCTGCATGACAACCAACACCTGCAACAAATGCAAGGGTTATCAGCAGCTAGTTTCTCCATATGGAGAAAGATTTTGTCGATGGGTTTTGCACTGGACCTTCACAATTATGGGATTCCTCTCATCACCCAACGTTTAGCAGGACTGGCATCATATATCTGTATAATCGTCATCTATGGGCTACAGACGATCATAGGGGAATTGGTGAGGTATCTCATCGGGATCAGTTCAGCATCAGTTTGTGGGCAGGGATCCGTGGTGACCACACGTCTGGACCGGTTATTATTCCACACCTCGACGGAGGAACGTACCTGGACTTCCCGCGAGTAACTCTCTGTCTGCTTGAGAACGACAGGTTATGTGGTTTCTGTACCACCGAGCACCACCACACTTCCGCATTACAGTTCGCCGACATCCCAACAATATCTTCCCCGGACGTTGGATAGGACGCGGAGGCCCTGTAACATGGCCTGCTAGATCATCGAACTTAAACCCCTTTACACGTTGACCTCTCAGGGCATGTGAAAAGCGTTCTGACTGCTGTACCTGTTCCTGATGTGCAGACCATTCAACAGCATGCTCACAACGCCTGTAACGCTTTTCTGAGAGAGACTGGAATGAGCTAAAGAGTACAGGAATCCATGATGCGACGTGTGAATGTGTGCATTGCATTCCGTGGAGGATAATTTGAACATGTGTGTGACAGGGATGCGATGCACCTCTGTACGGTGTTCCGGGACGATTTTTTATCATTGCACGCACACCGTCCATTTCCACACACATGTTTATAGGACCTTTCTTCTTCCACTTCCACTCAGGAAACCGTCACTGAAGTCTGTCGATGTTATTAACGCTCACCCTGTATATGTGTAATATTTGGTTGTATGACTGTTGCTTACTTACTCAATAAAATCGTAAATCATCTTTTCAAACAAGATGTGCTTTTGTATTGTTATATTTCTATATGGTCGTTACATTATAGATTTATGTGTTAGAGAAAAAGGTTGTTTTTAAATTTTATGTTTAATCAAAAAAGATTTATGTCGTCCGTAGTATATAGGTCTGTCTTTTGTTTTGAGTTATTTGTCATCGAAATAAATTTTATCGAAGTTCTCATGATACTTTATGTTTGTGAGTTCTCTTTGTTCGTTTACGAAATCAATCGGATTTATTGCCAAACTTAGGAATAAACAACACAGTGAAAAATATATTGAGAACTTGGAAAAAATTCTTATTACTGTCCAGTCGATGTCGTATAATTCAGAATAATATACAATCCTAAATGTTCCGTGCGATATAAATCAATTTTCATCTAAGATAAAATTTTTAAAAAAATTGAAAAATAACGTTAACGGTAGTGTTGCGTGCTTTAGAAATTATAATAGAATCAAATATTACACATTTACTTGTATAGGTCTAGCTATGTATGTAGGTAATAGCTTGATTACGTTTAGTTACCGCTTGAAAAGCAGCTATTCTCGAAACCAGTAGCAAGAAATAAAAAATGACTAAAACCAGTTGTGGTGGTCCATCATTACAACGCATTTTACACAGTTTGTAGCTGCAGAACAGGATAAAAAGGAAATATTTATCCATACTCATCATATTTTTCGTTGTTAATTAAAACAGATCTTATTAGCATAATATTCTGTTTATGTACTGGTATATAATAATAACATTACATTTCTTGATACTTTTCATGTACATTGCTCTGCAAAACTGAACGATGAGACAGGCAAAGTAACGTCACACATTAGCAAATGGGTGGAAATGAATTAAAGTGTGAGAGCATGTTGCCAGAGATCTCCCAATCGTGCACAGAAAGTAGGACATCACGTAACGTGTGTTCAGCGTGATTGCAACACTAAATGAGGATGGCCCGGCTATACGAAGTGCTGTTCAATACGACATGGCCGGAAGACAACATTTGGATGACTTCGTACGGGGAAAAGAATAATCGGGGAACTGGAAGGCGGACAAACTGTGACTAGTACAGCCAAGGAGTTTCGTACTGCTCAGAACATTATTTTACTTGTACTCGGAGCGTTTCGGACCACAGTCACTACTGTTCGAAGGATAGGAGGTGAACGACTGCAGTCAACTACAGCAGCAGATGAGCAGCAGATGACATTGCGCAACAGACGATAAGGCATCCACGTCAAACAGAGGGGGCAACTGGAACCACATGTAGCCGGACTGCAAGGCACGCAGTCTCACCCTCCATTGTGGCACGGTGACTGCATGGGGGTGGTATCTTTGCCCGAAGACTAGTACGCTGTGTTCCGCTCACATCTTCACATCGGCGACGATCGTGCTAAGAGCGTAGGGACTGGACCAAATAGGACATGGGACGAATGCTCTTCTAGAATGAGAGCCCATTCAGCCTGAGTAATACACTACTGGCCATTAAAATTGCTACACCACGAAGATGACGTGCTACAGACGCGAAATTTAACCCACAGGAAGTAGATGCTGTGATATGCAAATGATTAGCTTTTCAGAGCATTCATACAAGGTTGGCGGCGGTAGTGACACCTACAACGTACTGACATGAGGAAAGTTTCCAACTGATTTTTCATACACAAACACCAGGTGACCGGTGTTGGCTAGTGAAACGTTGTTGTGATGCCTCGTTTAAGGAGGAGAAATGCGTACCATCACGCTGCCGACGTTGATAAAGATCGGATTGTAGCCTATCGCGATTGCGGTTTATCGTATCGCGACATTGCTGCTCGCGTTGGTCGAGATCCAATGACTGTTAGCAGAATATGGAAACATTGGGTTCAGGAGGGTAATACGGAACGCCCTGCAGGATCGCAACGGCCTCGTATCACTAGCAGTCGAGATGACAGGCATCTTATCCGCATGGCTGTTACGGATCGTGCAGCCACCCTCTGCACGAACAGTTCGACGTTGTTTGCAGTAGCAAGGACTATCAGCTCGGAGACCATGGCTGCGGTTACCCTTGACGCTGCATCACAGACAAGAGAGCTTACGATGATGTACTCAACGACGAACCTGGGCGCACGAATGTGAAAACGTCATTTTTCCGATGAATCCAGGTTCTGTTTACAGCATCATGATGGTCGCATCCGTGTTTGGCGACATCGCGGGGAACGCACATTGGAAGCGTGTATTCGGCATCGCCATACTGGCGTATCACCCGGCGTGATGGTATGGGGTGCCATTGGTTACACGTCTCGGTCACCTCTTGTTCGCATTTACGGCACTTTGAACAGTGGGCGTTACATTTCAGATGTGTTACGACCCGTGGCTCTACCCTTCATTCGATCCCTGCGAAACCCTACATTTCAGCAGGATAATGCACGACCGCGTGTTGCAGGTCCTGTACGGGCCTCCCTGGATACAGAAAATGTTCGACTGCTGCCCTGGCCAGCACATTCTCCAGATCTCTCACCAACTGAAAACGTCTGGTCAATGGTGGCCGAGCAACTGGCTCGTCACAATACGCCAGTCACTACTCTTGATGAACTGTGGTATCGTGGTGGGTCTGCATGGGCTGCTGTATCTGTACACGCCAACTCAATGCGCAGGAGTATCACGGCCGTTATTACGGTTAGAGGTGGTTGTTCTAGGTACTGATTTCTCAGGATCTATGCACCCAAATTGCGCGAAAATCTAATCACATGTCAGTTCTAGTATAATATATTTGTCCAATGAATACCCGTTTATCATCTGCATTTCTTCTTGCTGTAGCAATTTTAATGGCCAGTAGTGTAATTCTGGAAGAACCTTCATTGGCTGAAGGGGGCGGGGGGGGGGGGAGTGGGGTGGGATGGCGGGTGGGGTGTGGGGAAGGGCACGTAATGCACCGAGGATCATAGGCGAACATGGTGGTCCAGGTGTTGTGGTGTTGGGAGACATTAATTTTGCACCTTTCTTCTCAACGTTATTGTGACACCACACTGTTTCTCCATGTGGGAGGAGCTCTTGGAACGAGACGGTATTCGGCGAATGGACTGGCCTGGCAGCTCACACGACTAAAAACTCATTGGGAATGTGTGGGATGCGTTGGGGAGACGTACTGCAGCATGTCTACATTCACCCAATAACGTCCAGCGGTTGGCAACAGTGCTGATGGAGGAGTGGAACGCAGTAGCAGGAGGACTCCTTACCAACCTTATGGCCACCATGGGAGAACGCTGCAGAGCATACACTGCTGTCCTTGGTGATCACAACCTTATTAAAAACCGTGTTCCGTCTTTTATAATACCCAGGGGGCCATCATAAATCGCGGTGACTATAGTGTAAGTACTGTTGTTGAATAAATGTGTCGTCGCTGCTCGTCTCAATGCGTAATGCTTTCAGTTATCTGCTGCACTATACTGTAGCAGTTGTATGTATTATGCACGTTTCATCGAGTTATGTTGCTTGGAAGTACAGATATTGCGAAAGCTACTTTCATACTTAAGTTTTACTCACCAGTGTAGAATACTAAATTTCTACTAATACTACTGTAGCTAACGTTAACTCGCCTTAGCATGTGAGATGTTAGTGATGGTAGACACTGGACTACCTTTTTGGAAAATGGCGGTGAAAATCTCCTTTACTACATTTAGATCTAGGCTTCCATATCTTCGCTAAATCACTTAATGGGCATCCCGGGATTGTTCTTTTGAAAAGCATCTGGCCGACCTTCCCATGCTTCCCAAATCATACACTGCACTCAGTCCCTAATGACGTCATCATCTTCGAGACATTGTAAGCTAATCTCCATTTCTCCTTTATAGTTCCTTTGCTCAGCAACTGCTACAAGTAGTTATTTCATCTTATCGCTCAATATAACAACCACTTGCTTGTATAAATAAAACGTTTAAACTCGTTCATATTTATTTATTACCAAATTACACATCCCGACACTATCCTGGTCAACAGTCACTCTCTATAGGGTTTCTTGAACTAAGTATGACGTGTCACGAAGATTTTCGTAATTCAAGTAGATACCCCATGTCACTGCAGTATCGTCGGAGTTCAGTTCAGCATTAAATCGACAGAAAATTTTGTAGGTCGTTTTCTTGCTTGTCGACGAGCTCTGTTATCTTCACTACACATGTTCGGAATGTTAACTGCCCGAGAAGGTAACATACTCATTGTTGTTGAATCTATTATGAAGTCTTCCCTGAAAGTCCTTGTCAACACTATGGCTGCAGTTTTGTGAAGCACCGTCAGCTCGACCGGTTCCGTTGTTCGTCTGGGGTAGGTAGACCGGAACAGATTGTCAAAAGTCTCATTTCTCAATCACTATTGCATCCTAGCAGTCTAAAACCAAATCATAGCGTGACCACAATATTCTGAGTAGATTATACACAGTGTGGCTGATTAAAAGACCAGACACCTTCCCTGTCGGCGCAAGAAGCAGGGGAAAGCACACCATACCCAAACAGCCAGGAGGAGTTTCAACATAGAGAATCCGCCAGTAATGCAGATACTCCCGATGCACTGTCGCGCCGATTGCAACACACCATATGAGCTGGGCAGACCGAGACGCCAGTGCACCAAAACAACAACTTAGGTAGAGAGGTGCCGCGATAATGGTGACCACACACGATTAGGTGATCAGACGTAAGTTAGACGCAAGAGTAACTATTCAGTATACTCAGCTGCAAAATACGCCAGCTGGATCGCCATAAGTATGAAGCTTGGACATACGGAGCGCTCAGGAAAGCTTACAAGACGGACGGGAAAAGCAGGCCAAATAATGTCACTGTTGTCTCACAGTAGCATAACAAAAGTGAGCTACACTGATTCCCGGTGGAAGTGTGCTAGTTTGCGACTGTCCAGCCTGAAGGAAGGACCTACATCTGTTTACCATCCGCTCATCGAGTCGCCTATAAGACCGTGGGATGGCGAGTACCACACTGGCGACTTACAACCACATGATGTCGCTGCAGTTACCGCCGCCACAGTGGCTGCGGGCCACGTCTTGGTCAACGCCTTCTGCCAGTGCACCTACCAACGCTAGTGGCCAGGGACCTCGATACATGACCTGCTATACTTTGCGAACATAAAATATTTGGTATCTTAATACTGTTTAGACACACCAACAGGCATCGATCCACTCCACATTGCACCACTGTAACCCACAACAGTAAAGGTCACACCCCCGGCCTCTACAACAGTTTCTAAAGGAAGGTCGGATGAAGGAATATTAGACTTTAATGCTCCGTTGACATCAAGGGCACGAGAGAGACACACTCGGAATGTTTCAAGGATGTTTCAAAGGAACAATCCCGGCATTGGCCTGGAGCGATTTAGGGAAATCACGAGAAAACGAAATCTGTATGGCTCCACGTTGTCATCCTGAATGCAATTCCAGTGTGCTAACAACTGTGTCACTCCTCTCGGTAGCAGTTTCTAATTACTGGGTACAGCTATCTGGATTTTACTGGTTGCTTTGTTGTTTCCTTTCAGCTGAAAGTATCCGTATACTGAGATTAGTCGCATTATTCATTATGTACTCAGTAAACTTATATCCCAACTGTTTTCTATTATTTTGAACCATTTCGCTACATCTACACCTACATGATTATTCTGCAGTTCACTGTTAAGTACCTGGCAGACGGTACATAGAACCACCATCAAGCAATATGGAAGAAGAGTTAACTCGTAGAAAAGCGCGAATACCGGTATGTCTTGTTTTAAATGTCTTTGAAGTTGACATATGAGTCAAAAAGTTAGTTCCCTTCTTTTACACCCTTAACTCTCACCAAGTGCCCAGCACGTAATCGCCTTTTTTTACTATGAGAATAACAATTTTCATTTTGGTACTGTTTATAAGCGACACTGGCTCATGTTGCTGGGCGATTTGTGCACACAACTCGGTTACAATACTGACTAAAAAAATAGTTTTCCATAATTTAATATCACTGGATCAATTATTTCACACTTTTTGAAGCAGCACAAAAAAAGAAGGTTGGGAATGGATATCAGAGTAATCAGGAACAAGCTTAGTAAATTTAAGCCGGCCGGTGTGGCCGAGCTGTCCTAGGGGCTTCAGTCTGGAACCGCGCGACCGCTATGGTCGCAGGTTCGAATCCTGCCTCGGGTATGGATGTGTGTGATGTCCTTAGGTTAGTTGGGTTTAAGTAGTTCTAAGTTCTACGGAACTGATGACCTCAGATGTTAAGTCCAATAGTGCTCAAAGCCATTTTAAACATTTGAAGTAAATTTAAATCACTGTCGTGTCTGTCATCTTTTAAGCAGTTCAGTATTAGCCCCTTATATAGTGGTACCTTAAATCTGGAAGTTTACCTCACCTAAGGTGGGCTTCATATTGTCTTCATAGCAGTCGTAGACGATATTATTCGCAGAGGCGACATTTGCGACAAGCACCTTATTTATAATTGTCAGATTCTTAATTTACATATGACTGTATCCGAAAATGTTTCCACGTGTTAAAGGCATAACAGATCGGTCTAATCAGTGCCTACAGATCCTATCGCGGGTTACTAATAACATTACAAGAGAAGACAAGTAGCAGAGCAAGTAAAGAGAGAAATGGTATAAACCACACACGATCACTTGAATTCCTTCTTGAAATAGTCTCGGGTTACTAGCTTTCCACAAGATGGAAAGAGGTAGATTTATGTGGTAAACTAGTCAAACACTGAAGGGAATCAAAATACTCGCATTTTTATGGTTCCAGCAGAGATACGGAATATCTTTGCTGAACAAACAGAGTCCTAATTAAAAACAGAACGCGATGAAAGCAAAATAAATATTCAGTGTTTGTAATCACATATTTATTTTTTTGCTCAGCGCTTTTTTAGCCCGTCCTCTAAAATAACGAGAGCGCTTTCGCGTTAATAGTTATAAGAACACTGTCTGAAGCTGGGAGCCATGAGATCAGAACAAACTGCTATACTTTATTAGAAGAGTCTCACACAATGAGAAATATTTCATTATTCTCCTAAGTTACAAATTTTCCAATCTCCCTTGTGGTTTAGTTCCTGCACACTGTAACAGAAGATGTAGTGCTCTAAAAATATTTCAGTGCTTTGTGTCTTTACTGTGTGTATCCTGTAGAGAATGGACAAGCATTTGCAACACTATCACCGGAATGCCCACCTGTCTCATGTCTCTGTTGTCAAAATAAAACACAGTCAGTACCCAGAAGTACAAGTAATCTTCCTGAAAACAAGACATTCATAATACCCTACGAGAGAAACACATTGTAACATCTGCAACACATGACCGTAACATGACATGATTACTGGCAGCCTATGCATCTCTTAAGATATCAAGTGTACAAAAGTATTCTCTTCAGGCTGAGAAGCAGCTGCCCTTACACATTCTAATATGTTTACACTTAGTGAATGCTGTTCACAATGTAATTCTCCTGGATGTGTGAGTGAGACATAATGAGATGAACTGTCGGCTACCATTGCAGATAGCAGCCATCAGGTTTTATCACAGCACAACGTGGCCACACACTTGGAAGAACTTGACTATAATGCATTGTGGCCGCCAAAGCTGACTCTCTTATAATGACTACTTGCATATTTGAGTTATCGGTTGTAGCATGTCTGGACAAACAATGTCAACTTAGTACAAGAAACATTTACTTTGTTTAAGACACTCCGTAAACTGCCTGCAGTTGTCAGTATACTTACCGTCTACAATGATTAAGTGTACCTAGTTACTGGAGAAGGCATCAATTCCGAAGAAGAAAAAAGGGAACGATGCGGAAAGTGTACAACTGATCGTTGGTATGGCACGTGGATATATTGCCCTGATAAGGATCACGTGAAAACGTGGTAGTTATAAAGATTATTAAGCTATTCAAATATGAGGAAAACGAAGTGTAGAGTGACGTAATATGGTCGCCAGTCCTAAACTGAACATTAGTCTGGGTTACACTGATTCTGAACTTAAAATATCACGTTTCTTTGAAAGTGGAAAAGGTGATTTAGTATTTACTTTTCCTATACGAATGTAGAAGGCACTTACTATTGTCATTCAAGAAGTAAATCATAATGAAATTATCTTTCAACCAAATCAAGAAGAAGCAGTTTGAAATTCTGCCGAAAGAAACTGAGCGTTAACTAGCTCAGTTAATTTCATGCCAGATAGAAAAACAAATACATCACACCATATACTGTCGTGACCACTAAAATTTCTTTTCATGTTAATTAAAAATATTCTTGAATTATGATTATTCGGATCAATGGTTCAGGTGTAGTTCTAAAAAAGCACAAAGTAATGAATGAATTCAATCTACAATAAGTATTTATTCATTGGAAGACAATATGTGTAACTCGTGTAGTTGCTTATCGGGCAAACAACAGCAAAAACACGGAAATTGTAAGTTGGCCTTTCACTTTATACAGTAGTCTTCGTAGTACAGTGAGGAGGGCGGAAAATATTTTAAATTATGCTCAAATAGCATCTTGGGATTCTTGTGCGACCGTGGAAAACTTCACAAACAACGCTAACGAAGACACGATATACTACGATGCTTATAATGGGGAAACACTTTATTTACTATTTAAACCAGTCTGTCTCCATTCTTATTGCATTCGCTTCACTAATAAATTTCTTGTCATATTTTTCTACATTTTATGAGGACCAAATTCAGTTTCATGTAATTTCTTTCAGGTTGATTTCTGGTTTTCCTTTGGTTTATAAATAAGATATGGATGGCAGTACTGGGCAATAATTGTTTGTCAGTTTTCTCATATTTATGCATACGTAAATGATGAACATTGGTATAAATAGTGACCTGGTGACAGCAAAACACGACGCCCAGAAGGCTATATGGAACATAGTGAAACGGAGACGGAACAACTAGTCACAAACAGGACAACATCACTACTGAATTGAATGAAAGAACTATAAATGTTGAATCACGGAAGGAAACTATATTTAATAATCACTTCTTAAGTGTAGTAGAAAGTATAGGGACAAACAGTTCAAGAGAAAAGTGTCAGCAGCGCGTTGAAAAAGCAATCCTCATGAAACTCAGTCATACGAATATATCACCAACTTCTCCTTCTGAAATTAAGGGATTTATATAAAACCTCAAAAGTAAAAACTCATCTGGTCTTAATGTTTCCCATATAATAAGCCCAGTCTCATCGGAAATGCGTAATGCAGCACTAGCTTAAGGCATTTTTCTAGGGAGACTGAAACGTGCTGTTGTCAAACCCCTCTTTAATGAGATTCAGTAACTACCCACCTGTTTCACTGCTGATATCATTTTCCCTAATTTTTGAGAAAGTTATGTGTTCTAGAATAGTCGGCCACTGTGGCAGAGCGGTTCTAGGCGCTTCAGTCTGGAACCGCGCCACCGCTATGGTCGCAGGTTCGAATCCTGCCTCGGGCATGGATGTGTGTGATGTCCTTAGATTAGTTAGGTTTAAGTAGTTCTAGGTTATAGGGACTGATGACCTCAGCTGTTAAGTCCCATAATGCTCAGAGCCATTTGAACCATTTGTTCTAGCATAGTATCTCGCCTGAGCAACAATAATATCAGCGACAAATCACGGTTTGGAAGTCAGAAGTGTTGCTCTACTGAGAATGTGCTTTTACAGGTTCACTTACTCACCAAAATTTGCAAGCATTAAATAATAAAACAGCGCTGGTTGCTATTTTCTGCAACCTATCTAAGACATTTGACTCTCTGAATCACTGTATTTTCCCAGAGAAATCGAATTTTTATGGAACTGACGGTATAGCCAACCAATAGATAATATCATATATAACAGGAAGCTGCAGAAAGCTGTACTTGACAATTCAACCAATGTAATCCAGGGATATTGTTCTGGCTGGTGAGGATCCCCAAGGATCAGTGTTAGGTCCACTATTGTTCCTCATGTATGTAAATGATCTTTCGTCTAATATACGACAAGCAGTATTAGTTCTTTTCGCAGATGATACTAGTACTGTAGTTAATCCAAGCATACATACAGAAACGAAAGAAATGGTACACGTTGTTTTTAAAAGTATAATTGATTGGCTTTCTGCGATTAGTCTCACCCTCAAGTTTCAAAAGATACAGCACATTCAGTTCTGCTCGTCTAGGGGTACTACACCAATGATAAGTGTAAGACATGGTGAAGGTAGAACGTCAAAATTCTTTGGTGTACATACTCAAGAAAATTTAAACTAAAAAAGTACTTATTAGAACTTCTAAAATAACTCAGTTTGGCCACAATTCCACTTAAAATCATTTCAAATCTTGAGGAGAGTTAAACATGTCAGGTTGTATCTAGCGTTGCACTTCATACTAATTATGCACATTTGTCGATCAGTGAGATGATAGGTAGATTTTCCTCTCGAGAATGTAATATACGTTTAATGTAGGATTTAATTTTAATGGGGAAAGTGTGATGATTGCTGATGTTTTCCATTGCTAAGTGTAAGACATCTTGCTGCACTGAATCTATGTGTAGCCAGAGGGCAGAACAGCAGAGCGGTGGCCGGGGGATGCCGTTAGGGCACGGCTGGAGGCTAGGTGAGTGCCCAGGGAACCATTCGCCTCCTGCAAATCATTTCCTAGATGGTGGCGGCGAACCGTTTCACCATGGTCCTTCAAGTGTACCGTCGGTTTCTCTGCTTCTCCAACTGGTGACCCCTGGTCCTGGGTTGGTGTTGTCCGCCACCTGCCCCCCCCCCCCTTTCCGCCACCGCACTTCCACGAGGCCGAAATATTTTCTAAAGAGCGTCCTCAAATGGCTATTGAACACTGGCATAGTAGGCGTTCGGATGGCGGTAAAAATATGCGAGTTATGGCGTATAGGCAAGATAAGATCGCTTCATAACGTGGAAAGATCAAAATTCCACCGTTAGGGCCAGCGTTGCAGCTTACCGACGCCTCACTGGGCCGCTATTAAAAACACAGTCCACGTGGAGTTGGGAAAGCAAGGGTGAGTTACGATTAGTCAGCGTTCGCAAACTATGGAAATGTTGGCTTACCATTCGCTGTCACATGGAACTTCCCGAAAAAGATCAGACTATTTTGCATAGTGAGTGAGCCATCTACGAGAGGAGGTTTCCCACCGGGAGCGCTAGAGACGTCCTTTTAGACTGGTTTACCAGCGGTTTGTGGGGGCATGGTGAAGGTAGTAGGAGCAGATGAGAAGATCCCTTGATTTTAGAGACAGTGGAGACAGAGTCTTCTTTAGAGAACATTGACACAGGAGTCTTCTTGAGAGACAGGAGGTCGTCTTTTTCAGAGACTCTTGAGGAGGGGACAACAAAAGACAGAAGCTGATGCGTTTAGTACTTGGCACACCACCACCTGTTGCATTTCTTTTCACCTCAGCTCCGTTTATCAAGTCATAGCTTACGCAACAATTTGGCAAGCAAGTAGCACTTGCTAGGGAATGAGTGCGTTTTGACCCAATGATAATAATTGGTCAGTTCCTGTTCATGATCTTTGACGATGACTTTGTAGGGTTGTCTCGCATGCTTATCCATCTCAATTTTCAAATCGATGCAATGTTCGTGCTCAGAATGACTCTGCACATAAATACAATTATATTCTGCGTGAAGCTTTGTTTTCAGAGTTATTTCAGATCCTTTATGAACCACACCGATCAGTCCAACTGTTAACGTTGTGTAAGTAGGCTGTTTATGTTTTCTTATTGGCAACGCCACGTAGCGCTCTGTGTGAGAATCACTGGCTGTGCTGTGTGCAGTCTGTGGCTGGTTTGCATTGTTGTCTGCCATTGTAGTGTTGGGCAGCGGCAGCTGGATGTGAACAGCGCGTAGCGTTGAATACTTTTCACAAATCACTTACCTCACAAAAATCTTCGTTACTGGAACTACTACAATACAGCGAGCGCCACTACTGCCAGCTAAATAAAAGATTCAAACAACTGAAGGCACTAACTACTGATAGGCATAGTTAGCAAATGAAAGATTTTAATAGAGAACAAACAATGTATTTACCTTAATAATGTTGAAAACTCAAATATACATATCCGTTCATGACATCCAGTTTTAAAAATTTCAAAACTCCGCCATCTCTCTCCCCACATCCACCACTGCTGGCGGCTCACCTCCAACTGCGCAACGCTACGCGCTGTTCACATCCAGCTGCCGCTGCCCAACACTACAATGGCAGACAACAATGCAAACCAGCCACAGACTGCACACAGCACAGCCAGTGATTCTCACACAGAGCGCTACGTGGCGTTGCCAATAAGAAAACATAAACAGCCTACTTACATAACAAAGGTTTTCCGTGATACATTTTATTCCATTGCTGTAATCTGTGACACCTGAGGGTATAATTACATTAATCCTCAGGGGGGTACACGCTTACTTTCTGTACCATGTGTGTGCAAACACAAGGAGCCCTAGCTAATATGGTAGTTGCTTATACAACTTTACACATTGGTACCATATTTCTCCAACACAGAATTACACAGCTATCTGATTACTTAACTGAGAGAGACAAACATTTTTTTTACTACGTCAGTGACAGATGTTTACGCAATTACGCAATTGGATAACTTCAGACTTATGAAACTCAATTTTGTATGTACTTTGTGAACTGTTCATATTTTTTCGGACCCATTGTGATATTATGTGAACTTTGAATGATGTATTTTGTATGGGATCATGATTTTTAAAGTATGTTTGAGGTAGATGACACTATTGAAATGAGCAGAGAATTTTTTTTAGGTTTTGACATTATTGCAGAAAGCTACGACGTTTTTGATTTGACTGAGGTGTTATGATGTTATTTTTACGACGACGATGTGTATTATGCTGTTGAGGTATGTTTATGATCAATAAGATGATGCTACCGTATATGAGGAATTTGATTATGCTACGTATTTATTATGATGAAATATTGAAGAAGTGTCGACGAATACGTATATGAATAATGAGTAGTGGTTAGGGACTCTGATTTGTGGAAAAGGATGTTGGAAACCAAGAATCGTACTTTAAGAGTTATGAAATGTGTGTAAATGCGTGAATGTATCACAATGCCGACGAAAATTTTTTTGGACACTGTTATATCAATAAGATTTTGTTTCTACAGATTTGTAACGCAAATTCTTGACCTGTGAAATTTTTTATATGAGACTGAGACTGCCACTGTAGTGGAAACTGCTGTCGTAAATATTTCGTTAAGAAAGGTAAGTGACCTTGACGTAATGCGTTTTTGGCACCCAGCTGAGAGGTAGTCGTCTGACAAAAGAAAGCCATTAGGTCGAGAAAAAAAGAGGCCATTATCCTCGCCATTGACATTCCTTTAGAGAAAGCATCGCAAATACGACACGCTCATTACTTGGAGAGATACATCTGCACACCTGATTATGACAAGCGTCTTTCTACGAGAGTTGAGAGAATTTCTACTAACTTATGAAATGTCACATGACTATTGAATGATATTTTTATGCTTTGCTTTTCATAGTTGCTTATTTCATTTGATATCTGGTTTCCAGCTGTGTTGCAGCATTAGTTTTATAAAATAAACTTAGATGCATTTGCTAATGTGAACACTTTCTGTCAACAGATCTATTAAATAACTATTTTATGATCCACATTCTTCGAAAAAGGAGCTCTTGGAATGGAAAGAACAATAAGAAGGGACTGATAACAATAACTGCATATATCATTTTCTTTTCAAGTACTTGGTAACTTTTTTGGTAGAATAACTTCTTGTGGTGCACCACTTTAATTACTTAGACATTAAGATGTGATTATACATTTCCCTTATCTGCATTGTTATCTTTAGTGTACTATTTTTTCTGCTTGAGGTATGTCATGTTTAGGTATTTCATTTTCTGCTGCTGTTTGCCAGGCATAGTGCTACTGAATCTGAATTTGTGTTACTCTGCTAAGCCAATTTACTACTGATTTATTTTTCTTGTTTGCTGTGCATTGCCTCATATTAGTTGTAATATTGAATTGCTTGGTAATTTAGATTTACTGTAGCTTGCTTTGCAAGTTTGATTTTTTTTTCATTGCTGTTTGTATTAATTGTTTTATGTGCTGCTGCATTGCCTCGTCCCTTGGTATATATATCTGAGCTCAGTAGATTTAAGTTAGCTTAAGACGGGGTAGCCTATAAGAGAATGAGTTGCGATGAATTTGAAGAAATGCACTGAGAGGTTATACGAGAAAAGTACAGAAAGCAGGTATAGATAGGACTTTTTGGAAATAATGAGGAATGAAGGGAGATCTCCGAGAAGTAAAGAAAGTTTTGTTTGAAAAATACTGCAGTAAAACAAACCCCATCCTTTCCTTTTGTATTATTACGCTATGTGTTTGTGTACCCTTGTGTATTTCTTTTCTTCCTGTCTCTGTGTACTGTTTCATAGAAATTTTTTTCTTCTTCTGATACTAAGCTACATTCACTATGATGAGGAATACTGTTATCCTCAAATATAATTGGCATTAATAATATGTTATTTTCTTTGTAAAGATGTTTAAACATTATTTATTCTGTTTTGTTTTAATGCTCATGTGTGAAGTTGATGTTTCGAAAGTTATTCAGACCTTTTATGTATTTACTTATGTCATAATTCCTGTAACACTGATGTATATGTATATTTCTATTCTTTTGTAAAGTCTGTATTACTACAAATGTTATCTGTATTGTTATGTTTTTAATGATGTATTTTGTACCTTTGTTATTCTATTCTTATGTTGTTGTTGTTGTTGTTGTGGTCTTCAGTCCTGAGACTGGTTTGATGCAGTTCTCCATGCTACTCTATCCTCTGCAAGCTTCTTCATCTCCCAGTACCTACTGCAACCTACATCCTTCTGAATCTGCTTAGTGTATTGATCTCTTGGTCTCCCTCTACGATTTTTACCCTCCACGCTGCCCTCCAATGCTAAATTTGTGATCCCTTGATGCCTCAAAACATGTCCTACCAACCGATCCCTTCTTCTAGTCAAGTTGTGCCACAAACTTCTCTTCTCCCCAATCCTATTCAATACCTCCTCATTAGTTACGTGATCTACCCACCTTATCTTCAGCATTCTTCTGTAGCACCACATTTCGAAAGCTTCTGTTCTCTTCTTGTCCAAACTGGTTATCGTCCATGTCTCACTTCCATACATGGCTACACTCCATACAAATACTTTCAGAAACGACTTCCTGACACCTAAATCTATACTCGATGTTAACAAATTTCTCTTCTTGAGAAACGCTTTCCTTGCCATTGCCAGTCTACATTTTATATCCTCTCTACTTCGACCATCATCGGTTATTTTACTCCCTAAATAGCAAAACTCCTTTACTACTTTAAGTGTCTCATTTCCTAATCTAATTCCCTCAGCATCACCCGACTTAATTTGACTACATTCCATTATCCTCGTTTTGCTTTTGTTGATGTTCATCTTATATCCTCCTTTCAAGACACTGTCCATTCCGTTCAACTGCTCTTCCAAGTCCTTTGCTGTCTCTGACAGAATTACAATGTCATCGGCGAACCTCAAAGTTTTTACTTCTTCTCCATGAATTTTAATACCTACTCCGAATTTTTCTTTCGTTTCCTTTACTGCTTGCTCAATATACAAATTGAATAACATCGGGGAGAGGCTACAACCCTGTCTCACTCCTTTCCCAACCACTGCTTCCCTTTCATGCCCCTCGACTCTTATAACTGCCATCTGCTTTCTGTACAAATTGTAAATAGCCTTTCGCTCCCTGTATTTTACCCCTGCCACCTTCAGAATTTGAAAGAGAGTATTCCAGTCAACATTGTCAAAAGCTTATTCTTATGTTATAAAATTGTAATTGACACCAGGTCATCAAATTAAGTAACTTGTAAGTTCCATTTCACTGCACACGTTTCTGTTGGTCATAGTATATGGACAATATGTGAGAAGTAGGGACTGTTAGTGTATGCACATGTGTTAATAATTCAGCAAGGGACTGGATAACAGCATTGCTGGTTCTAAGGACAATTAAAAAACTTTGTGAGTGCACAAGTGGTGGTTTATGGACTTGCTATATTGTCCGCAAGACACTTCGATGGTGATTGTGCACCTGCACATTTGCAACAGATGGCTGCTGGCCGTCTCTACAACGACTGCAGTGGGTCTGCACCTTTGATGACCCACCAATACCATTATTTCTACAAGGACTACAGTGGGTCTGCTTCTTTGCTGAGTCACCAGTACCATTATTTCTACAAGGACTGCAGTGGGTCTGCGCCTCTGGTGGCCCACCAATACGCAATCTCTACCAGGACTACAGTGGGTCTGCTCTGTGATGACCTACCTACCAATACTCTTCAAAATTTTGACTGACTCCGCTGTGCGTTTGCTCTGTTGTGGACCAATACCTGTCTGCATGTCAAGAGTCAGCACTGTCTTTCTGTTGGAAGGACAACACTACATCTACAAGACTGCATGGAAATCCACTACTTCTGTGTGCAATTTCTTTTACTAATGAGGCTTTGTAAAAAAAAATTGTAATTACTATTATGATGAACGATCAGGACTGTCTTTATGGACTGTGAGAACATTTTAGCTTTTGACCAACATTGTATCAATAAGTGTGTGCCTTTGATTTCTTTGTTATTGTAATTATGAAAAACTTTATCAAATCTGTATTGGCCAGTGCCCAAAACAATTTGTAAAATTTTTTGTGGGGAGCATGGGGGCTATGTAAGTAGGCTGTTTATGTTTTCTTATTGGCAACGCCACGTAGCGCTCTGTGTGAGAATCACTGGCTGTGCTGTGTGCAGTCTGTGGCTGGGTTGCATTGTTGTCTGCCATTGTAGTGCTGGGCAGCGGCAGCTGGATGTGAACAGCGCGTAGCGTTGCGCAGTTGGAGGTGAGCCGCCAGCAGTGGTGGTTGTGGGGAGAGAGATGGCGGAGTTTTGAAAGTTTTAAAACTGGATGTCATGAACGGATATGTATATTGTGAGTTTTCAACATTATTAAGGTAAATACATTGTATGTTCTCTATTAAAATCTTTCATTTGCTAACCATGCCTATCAGTAGATAGTGCCTTCAGTAGTTTGAATCTTTTATTTAGCTGGCAGTAGTGGCGCTCGCTGTATTGCAGTAGTTCCAGTAACGAAGATTTTTGTGAGGTAAGTGATTTGTGAAAGGTATTGGTTAATGTTAGTCAGGGCCATTCTTTTGTAGGGATTCTTGAAAGTCAGATTGCGTTGCGCTAAAAATATTGTGTGTCAGTTTAAGCACAGTCTTGCATAAATTGTTAAAATGGGACGTTTCAGTTGTAACAACACCAACGCTATACTATTGTACATATAATAATTTTTCTTCTGATTTTCGATAAATTAGTGTAATCGATGTTCTGATTTCATTTCTTTTTTGTTTCATGGCATTATGTTAAAGAAACTGTAAACAATTTTCGATGTGAATATTAATGTTTATGTCAAATTGCAAGCAATATTATAACAAAATTGAAATGTAAGAAATGTTGAAATGTTGTAAGATGTTAAAGTTGTAATTGTGCGTCTGGTCCATACGTAGGCAATGTATTAGGATATGTAGAATGTAAAACCTTTGGTGAATACCCTGTCTGTAGGGGAGCGGTAAAAGGTGGTTGGCAGGCGAGCGCGGGAAAATGCACACAGGCGCTGCACGGCATAACGGGCTCAGCAGTAGTAGTCGGAGTTTGTGCATTGGTCTGAGCAACACGTCCTGGATCGAGGAGGCTCTCCTGGAAAACGTGATTTCGTTGAGCCTCGGATGTGCCGTTTCCGACGACTATACAGCATGGCAATATTCCACAGGCACTAAACGGAAAAATATTGCGACGCTATGAAGAAGTAAAGTGCCGATACATCAAGAGCCATAGCTGTGATTGGATGTGTGCTCTGTGCCTCGCCATCTCGCCGCCAGCCAACCGCCGCATCGATACGAACAGGTTGAAACTTTTAGTACTGTATTCGTGTGGACCATTGTTACTTTTGTTCCATACTGTTCAATAACAACTTAAATTTTACCAGAACTGTCCTATCAGTTAATTATCCTCACAACTAACCTAGACAGGGTCCTTTCCACATGTTGTGCAATCCGAGTGTCCCGAAATGAAGATTTAAAGTTTATGTTAATAATAATTACCTGCAGACCTATCTATGTTAGAATGATGTTTATAGAACTTTGTTGTTAATGAATATATAGGTAAATAACAAAGGTCTGACAAAGTTGGAAGATAAAGTTGAAATTGTTTTAGTAATGATGTTTAATTAATTTGAGACAAAAATAATGGTAGTTAAATGAGCAGGAAATAAGCTAAAAAGAGTAGTAACTCATATATGGGAAATCTTGAGTGCTTAATGATTTCAATAATCAAAATTTCAATACAGTGATCATAAGAGTTTAAGGGATCCCCTCCCCTTTTTTTCTTTTCTATTCATTTGAATTCTGAAGTGTACTGAACTGATTTGACCAGCAAAGTTAAAGTCAATATAAAACCAAAATTTATTAGTGTTTTACCTTTTTCAAAATTGACATTGTATGTGTGTTTCGAAAGTGCTATTTCTAGGGTAACCTATGCCTGATTTTAATCAGATCGATAGACTGTACGAAGTTTGTAGTAAACATTATAGTGTAATGTTGTGTATTTATGGCATGTCCATGTTAGTACAGAAAGTGAAATTATTAGTTCAGTAGATTTTCTGGTTCTAAAATTTACCATATTATGCAGTGTTATTACGTGTTGTTTTGTATGAACGTACATCAACTTGTACAGGGAAGAAACTCAGTTAATGCCTAATTAGGCTGGCGACCGTATTATTAACAATTTGGTAGCATCTGCTGTGTTGTTTCCTGTCCGTCCTAACGTGTGGTTGCACTCCGGAATTGCTTGACGTATCATTGTTATTACTGAGTGGGTGTACGTCTGGTTTGCCTCCATTCAGGTACACGCGGTCAAAATCTATACAAAAATCCTTTGTCTTAAGGTGAAGCCCGTCAACTTACCATAGTACAGGCTTTAAGGAGTATCGTGTGCAATAGCGCATGTTACAAGTGGCGACCGTGACAGGACATCCAGTTGTTGTCGGTCACAAATTAATGTGAATACCGAACAGTGGATGTTCAGTGGCATGAATTGTAATAATATTCAGTAAAGTAAATAGCAGTGAACGTCAAGTACAGTTGAGAGGTGTAATTTGCATTCAGTATGGACAAGAACGTAGAAACAGTAGATGTGCGGAGCAAAATGGAAAATGCGGCTGGCAATGACAGGAGTGTACGCAGCCAGATAACAGATGGCGTTAGTGGTAGACAATTGGCGTACATACAATATCATGAACATGTTAACGAACAGATTGAAATGTCGAGAGTGCCTCGAACACATCAAGGGATAAAACAAGAAGTAGAGGATGAGTTTGTAGATGATAGTGGGTACGTGAACGAATCCACTGACATGTTTGATTCTCCACAGATAAAGAAAGAATCGAAAGAAAATTTTGAGGTAGGATCGGAACGCACCGATTCCGTAGAACAAGGCAGCGTGAAAATTTTAAGCATGAACGACTTATTTGAACGATTGACCAAACAAATTGCAGGACAGAATGATCAGTTTCAGAAACATGTCAGTAATCTGGTTAGTCAGCTTAAAAAACACGTTGATGAGCAGCTTAAAACACAAAGTAATCAGCTTCAAACACACGTTGACAAGCAGCTTAAAATACAAGTTGGTCAGGTTAAAGCACAGGTCGAAGAGCAAGGAATTAAAATTAGTAAACAAATAGAACAGATAGAACCAAAAGTGGGTAGTTTAAGCTCTGTAGTAGATACTGTGAAGTTTGAAATTGACACAATTAATAAACATATGGATACTATGCAAGGGGAAATTGACAACATTAACAGAAGGTTTGATGTTGAAATTCTCAACATCCAAGAGAAAGTAGAGCCTCTAGTTGAAACAAAAGTAGACGAAAAAGTTTTCGCTCTTAAAACTGAGATCGTAAACGAATGTCAACACGGAATCTCACAGTTGAAAAAGGCAGTTTCAGACACTGAAAGAAAGTTAGGCGAAAAAGTTACCGGATGTGTACAAAAGTGTGAACAAAATACTTCGAAAATTCAAGGCAAAATTTTCGATCTTGAGAGTAAAATTAAAGATAGGCCTGGTGTTGTCTATAATGGCACACCACTTACGAAGCTATTGGAAGGTGAGAACGCTTCGATCCCGCCAAGAAACATAACGGATGGCATCCGTTAGATTTCATCAAAAATTGCGAGAGGATATTTCCTGAACACTTGTCTGATCAGGAAAAGATAAACGTTGTAATTAGCGCCTTAGCAGGTGACGCTTAGCGCTGGGGAATTAATTTGAATACCGAACGAATGACGTTCGACGAATTTAAGCAAAAGTTTACGGAAGAATATTCGTCCGAACAAAAACAGGATCATTTGTGGCGCGAGTTTATCATGGCCAAACTTCATGATTCTGCGAATATTGGTACCGGAAGTTGACGCATTTAAGAGGAAGAAGATCCGATTCTGAAATAATATGGGAACTATATAAAAAGCTTCCAGAAGATTCAAAAAGATACATGGGAAGCAATCATCGCAGCTTCCAAGCGTTTCTCGAAATGGTCGAAGACGAAGACCACTGGCGCGAAAGTCGTGCCAATTATCAGAATTTTGGTAACAGAAATAATCGTAATAATGACGAGAGAAATGACGGCGATGGGTTTCGCGTCAATATGATACAGAGAAGTAGAGGCAGAGGAAGAGGAAGAGGGAGTTATCCAGGTCGCGGTAGAGGGTACACGCGCAAAATAATAACGACGCGGGAAACTGATTTCCGCGAACGTTGCGGGCCAAACGGAAGCGGACAGTACATACCTGCCCCGATTTTAGAAATGTTACCGGACTGACAGTAAAATTATGAGACAGGTTAGAGACAGGCGTGGAACGACGCAACGTGTCGTTGCGGAACAAGCGTCAGGTGCGCACACAGATGACTCATCTTCGCTGCGCAGAGTGCTACATGTTAACAGGCGAGTGGAGCATCAGAGGTCAACGGCCCAGCCTAGCAGAACAGCTGTTCAGAGAGAAGCCGCTAGCAATGCGGCAGCATTAGGTACGAACATTGTCGTAAGAGCTGGTGAATACATTACAAGTGGTAATTCCGTGGCGAAGGAAATAATAGATGAAACTGTGGATACACAGAGAGGTGCGGTTAGCAGTGTTAGCAATGAAGTAAATGGCGAGAATGAATTAGCGGAAGTAAGTAATTGGCGTGTGCAGATCGACGATCTGTACAAGGGCCTCAAGCAATGTGAGTGGGAGGATTTTAAGATGGAGTATGAGGCAAGGAGGTTAATTAGTGGAAAAGGAAATAGTAGGGACGTCGATAAGGTGACGTGGCCCAAAATTTGAAGAGGAGAGAGTAAATAGCGCCGCGCAAAGTACGCGTGCTGCCGATAGGACAATGATTAAAGATAGGAAGGAATTGGAGGATGAAATCCTAAGCATTGACGAGGAAGTAACTTCTGTTAACAATCCGCCAACAGTACAAGCTGCTACCGAAAGGCACCGTGAGGAAGAGGCAGGTAATTACCTGAAAGTAATTGAAGTCCACGAGGATTACACTAAATATGAAATAACAGTGGATGTGAGTAAAGCTGATAATGAGGCCGTTTTGCCAAAAGAGGATACTGAGTTAAAATCAAAGCCTGACGAAAATGCAGAGGGAGAACTTAGTACCTGTCTCAGGAAAGCTTTTATGTTAGAACCTGAGAGCGATCCAGAATGGTCGGATTCTGACGATAGTTCAGATGACGAATATTTCGGTACTAGTGAAAGTAATGGGAATACATTTAATTGCGATATTGTACCTACTGATGACGAAGTTTCAAAGAAAAATCCAGATGTTGAGACTGAACAAAGAAAGAAAGAACCACCTGACGACTCAGTGTTTATTTTGCAAAGAGTTCAAGTAAGCAAAGACTTTGAACTCCAGAAACCTAGAAAGCCACCAGAAGGAAATTATTCACAGGTCAGGAACGTATCTTGGGACGATGTCACAGTCGACCAAGGTGCGTTGCGGAAAAAAAGATGAAGGGGCATGACTTAGAGTCTGGGGCAGATTTATATTGGACTTTGAGAATGTCATGAACACAGTACATCATGAATCTACTGGGTTCCCACCGGAAGAAATTCTGTTAGGCAGCAGAAGTAAAAGTTTAATTGAGGAAAAACTAGAGTTTCCGCCTTGTACAAGCTTGGGGTTGAGTCAAAAGAATGAATTAGTCAGAAAAAGGGCAAAGCAGAAAGCTGAATCTAGATCTAAAAGACACGATAAAAACCTGAAAGTTTCAAAATTTTAAATTGGGGATTATGTTCTTTTAAAAACCCACGAAAAGTCTAGTGAACTGAACCATGAAATTTCCAAATTTAAATATGTTTATAATGGACCGTATACAATACAGAACATTCCACACTATAATGCTTACTACCTGATCTACCCAAAATCCAAAAGACCTTTAGGTGTAAGAAATGTTGTGGACCTGAAACTGTATGTTCCTAGAAGTGAGTGACTTAAGTACACTCAGAAAGCAATTGGCGGTAAATGTGCTGTATCTTATGCTGAAACTAATTTATTCCAAATGTAACAAAGAAATAGCAAATGATGCAAGCGAAATAAAAGATGGGACTGCCGAAAACCAAAGTGGGCAGTATATGAGTCATAATATAAAGGACTGCCAAAAATCACAGAGGGCAGATAAATAGTCAAAGGAGGATTGTAAGTGTGGTACAGGAGATGTGATAAAATGATGTGAAATGGACTGCCCAAATCTGAATAATAGGTAGTAAATACATGTAGTGATTTTTCTAAATATTATTGTGTTTATCAGTAAATAAGGAAATTGACTGCCATTCAATGCAAGCAGCAACAAATTGTCTTATAGTGTATATAGATATTTGCATTTGCTTTTGTAGTTAAGTGTTTGTGTTCCAGATTTTGAAATCATTTCTTTGAGAAATGTAATAAAAATGAGTAATTTGCTATTTAAATCATGTTGTGATAGGAGGATGGACTGTGCCGAAGGCATTTAAGCAAACGATAGGTAAATGTTCTTGATGTATTAAAAAAGTATAGACCTATATAATGTGAGTGAAGGGAAGTTTGTGGTATAAATTTTTTGATGGGACAATCACACAAAGATTCAGAACCACTGTACAAATATAAAAATTAGTGTTCCCATCAAAATTGCACTTAGTGAAATTTACTGGAAACAGGGGCATGTGTAACAACACCAACGCTATACTATTGTACATATAATAATTTTTTCTTCTGATTTTCGATAAATTAGTGTATCGATGTTCTGATTTCATTTCTTTTTTGTTTCATGGCATTATGTTAAAGAAACTGTAAACAATTTTCGATGTGAATATTAATGTTTATGTCAAATTGCAAGCAATATTATAACAAAATTGAAATGTAAGAAATGTTGAAATGTTGTAAGATGTTAAAATTTTAATTGTGCGTCTGGTCCATACGTAGGCAATGTATTAGGATTTGTAGAATGCAAAACCTTTGGTGAATACCCTGTCTGTAGGGGAGCGGTAAAAGGTGGATGGCAGGCGAGCGCGGGAAAATGCACACGGGCGCTGCACGGCATAACGGGCTCAGCAGTAGTAGTCAGAGTTTGTGCATTGGTCTGAGCAACACGTCCTGGATCGAGGAGGCTCTCCTGGAAAACGTGATTTCGTTGAGCCTCGGATGTGCCGTTTCCGACGACTATACAGCATGGCAATATTCCACAGGCACTAAACGGAAAAATATTGCGACGCTATGAAGAAGTAAAGTGCCGATACATCAAGAGCCATAGCTGTGATTGGATGTGTGCTCTGTGCCTCGCCATCTCGCCGCCAGCCAACCGCCGCATCGATACGAACAGGTTGAAACTTTTAGTACTGTATTCGTGTGGACCAGTGTTACTTTTGTTCCATACTGTTCAATAACAACTTAAATTTTACCAGAACTGTCCTATCAGTTAATTATCCTCACAACTAACCTAGACAGGGTCCTTTCCACATGTTGTGCAATCCGAGTGTCCCGAAATGAAGATTTAAAGTTTATGTTAATAATAATTACCTGCAGACCTATCTATGTTAGAATGATGTTTAAAGAACTTTGTTGTTAATGAATATATAGGTAAATAACAAAGGTCTGACAAAGTTGGAAGATAAAGTTGAAATTGTTTTAGTAATGAAGTTTAATTAATTTGAGACAAAAATAATGGTAGTTAAATGAGCAGGAAATAAGCTGAAAAGAGTAGTAACTCATATATTGGAAATCTTGAGTGCTTAATGATTTCAATAATCAAAATTTCAATACAATGATCATAACAGTTTCAGGGATCCCCCCCTTTTTTTCTTTTCTATTCATTTGAATTCTGAAGTGTACTGAACTGATTTGACCAGCAAAGTTAAAGTCAATATAAAACCAAAATTTATTAGTGTTTTACCTTTTTCAAAATTGACATTGTATGTGTGTTTCGAAAGTGCTATTTCTAGGGTAACCTATGCCCGATTTTAATCAGATCGATAGACTGTACGAAGTTTGTAGTAAACATTATAGTGTAATGTTGTGTATTTATGGCTTGTCCATGTTAGTACAGAAAGTGAAATTATTAGTTCAGTAGATTTTCTGGTTCTAAAATTTACCATATTATGCAGTGTTATTACGTGTTGTTTTGTATGAACGTACATCAACTTGTACAGGGAAGAAACTCAGTTAATGCCTAATTAGGCTGGCGACCGTATTAATAACAATTTGGTAGCATCTGCTGTGTTGCTTCTTGTCCGTCCTAACGTGTGGTTGCACTCCGGAATTGCTTGACGTATCATTGTTATTACTGAGTGGGTGTACGTCTGGTTTGCCTCCATTGAGGTACATGCGGTCAAAATCTATACAAAAATCCTTTCTCTTAAGGTGAAGCCCGTCAACTTACCATAGTACAGGCTTTAAGGAGTATCGTGTGCAGTAGCGCATGTTACAACGTGATTAATTCACGACCTAAGGTTCGGCACTAATTATTTTCGGGAGAGATTACTTGTTCTTTTTTCCAGTGCTAACTTAAATCAGACTGAATTGTCCATAAATCACAACGTTTCCCGTTTCATTCCAGTGGCCACGCCAACGTCATACATAGGTGGTTTGATAAGCATCGTATAAAAGTTAAGGAAATTCTTTGCTTCGCAAACAACTCGCCTTATTTCGCGACACAGTCTTCTTTGCGGGATTATACTTCGTCCAGGGATTCTCCAGCTTTTTCATCAAATCGGAAAAATAGGTTCTGTCGAAATCTGCAAAATACATGAACATTTCTTCCTAGAAACCCAATGGTTCAAGTTAGGCAACAGAAAGGAGTCACTTGGGCCGAAGACTGGTAAATAGGGTGGATGAGGAACCAGTTCAATGCACTTTCGCCACGAGAGAGCCTTTTTTACGTCACAAGCTTTGTCTTTTTTCAGCCAATGTATGTTTCAAACGACCCAGCAATGAAGCGTAATAGGATCCAGTTATTGTTCTGCGTTTTTCCAATTTATCTACGCGGATTATTCCTTAGGAATCCCATAAAATAGTGGTCATCATCTTACCAGCTGGAAAATTGGTCTTTGCCTTTTTTGGTGAACTTTTACCAGCCTTTGTCCAGTTTTTTCATCGCCATTTTGACTGTGGGGTGTAATGATTGATCCAAGTTTCATCTAAAGTCTCAAATCGGTGCAAAAAGTCTTGCAGACTGCAATTAAACATCGACAAATATTGTGTTGGAATGGTGTGCTAGATGCAGTTTTGGTCGACAGTGAGAAAACACGCGCCCACCTAACAACTGATTCTTCATAGTCTATTCTCCGTGCAGGATGTAATAGACTTGCTCAGTTGAGTTGCCTACAGTGTCAGCAATTTCAGGCATTTTTGTTCGTTGCCTTGCATTAACACAGCATGTTTTTTGTCAATGGTTTCTCTTGTGGTGACCTCAATTGGACGACCAGAGCACTCTTCGCGTTCGGTACTTGTCCGACCATGTGTAAATGATAGTGCAGAGTGCACGTGAACTTCATCCAGTTCTGTTGTGACTTTGTATGGGAGTCCCGTCCTTCAAATGAAAATGTTGAATAATAGTACGAAAGTCATTTTCAATCGCAGTCGACACACTTACCAATTGAGACAACTCTCAACAATTAACCGTATGATGTGTCTTGTTGAAATTCTTTATGCTATTCTTGGAATAACCAAGCTTACAAACCATGAAAGTGCAATAAAAATGTTCCTTTCTTTCATGGAAGTTTACCAGGCTTATCAAACCATCGCTGTATTTATTAATTTCATACAAGACCCATATCTATGGTTCATGTGTCAGGGCGATCCTCCCATTCTGTTTCCTTGTGCTTACATCGTTATCACAGATTTGAATCGTAGTGTCGTGATTTACATATCGAGAGGGGATATCTGGTGCATATCAAAGGCGCATTTAGTAAAGTATAGTAAAGTATAGCCATAACCTCAGTGGTGTCTTGCAAGAGAAAAATAAGCATGTTGACATATTTTGCATATTTTCATTCAATAATGTCATATGGAATAATGTTCTTGGATATTTCATACTTAAGAAAAAAAGTCTTCATTGCTTCAAACCGTGCATTGTAATAAGCTTTCAACAACTTACCTACAACTATCAGGTTGTGGTCTCTTGCAAGAGATCAACTTGGTAGCTAGTAAGACAGTATAAGAATACGTAAATTTTTCAAACTTGCAGTTGAGATCCACTGACGAAGATCTCCTTCTCTCTTCCTTTTTACCTCTTCTGAACTATGTTCACATTCAGATTTACCATCACATGAAAAATCACGGAACGGCAAAAATACACCCACATTTAGTTGCAAGACAGATTAATATCTTACAGCATTTGTACTTCAGAATACATGAAAATTAGTTCTGACACGGCCGCCACTTATAAAGTACAGTGTACTTAAAAGATGAGTAACTGAATGAATATTTGCTTTAACAACCGCACAGCATGTGGCACTAAAGCATGTTATTCAAGTTGTACATCGCAACGAAATGGTCTTTCAAACAAAATCAGTTGCAGGATCGAAAAGGAAACGAGTATTAACCGTCTCAGTTAATTGTTTGCCTGATAGAAAGGGAAGTACATCACATATTACATATTTTCTGAACACTGAGATTCCTTTTCAGGTAGTTAAAAATTTTCATGAAAATGGATTATTAGGTTCAGTGATTCAGGAGTAACTCTAAAGAAAGCAGAAACTATTAATGAAATCCAAGTACAATAATTATTTCTTCATTGGAAGACAGTGTATGTACCTTTAATAGTTGCTTACCTGATGAGAGTAAAAAAGCTGTTCATTTCATTTTATATAATATTATTCGCAATGCAGGGAACGATAGGGAACGGTGGCAAAGATTTTAAATCTCGTTCACATAGCACCCTTGGATTCTCACGCGACTGTAGACAAAGAGAATCATGAAATCAAGATAGAGTACAAACTTAAGTAACAATTGATGATGTGTATATGGGCGACAGCGATCATTAGGTATGCGAGAATTCAACTGAATATGCAAGCCAACACCAAATTTGGTTGCTCAAGTAGCATTACTTTCAGTATTTCATAATTTCTTGAAAATCAACATTGACCGATTTATTGTCTACCTCTAATGGGTAACAATTATGTAGAGTGACGTTAGAATAATGTACACTATCAATGAGACTGGCTAATCACTATTTCAATAATAAAATTTCATTACGAAAAATGTATTTAAATATGAAATAGAAGCACTCTACTGGCGAAATACAATGGCCAGAAGGTAGATACACGAAATTACTAAACGCATGAAATTGAATAACGTACTAGAATAAGAATATATAATTACTATAGTTTGCCAGATTGAATGATTTTATCATTTAATGAACTTCATTTCCAGAAATATAAAGTTATTGTAGTACAATATTTATATAATTATTTTAATTAACCACAACAATGATTTTTCAGTGTAAGAGGAAAAAAATAGCTTTACTTTCTGGCACAGTTAACATTTTGAAATTTAAGAAGTTCTCTTTTTCATAGTGTCATACTCGGTTCTTATCATAACAGTCTATGTGTCCTGCTTGTCTCAGTAATGAATTGAGTAAATAATTACCATAGGATCGGGATTAATTTTTACATAAACGACATATTGTTTCTGGTATGATTTTTTTTCCGTAATTTAATTGAAAGCTTTGTTGCTTTGGTAAAAATAAAATTGGTTCTTTTTGTCGTGACAGAATAAATTACTATTAATCACACCAGATTTGTCGGAGAACAGCAGCAACATGTGTAATTGATCCAGCTTTAAGAAATTCTATTACCTTTTAGCGGAAAATTCGTGCGGTACTCTCCGACGTTAGAAAAGTCGTGGTGTTCCGTTCGGAGCAGGAGGCGGCTGTCTTTTCTCATTCGCGATATCGAAAATTACTAAAAAATGAACAGAATTTTTTTTTTTTCGGAGGAAGATCGCGCGGAGAAAACAGACAGAAGTTACATGAAAGAAACCTAAGGGACCAACTAATTGGATTTGTACGAACATATAAACGGAACTGAAAGAACTTGGAATAAACACTATAGCGATGTCGTCACGACAGCCTCCTGTTCCGACAGAACACACGCTGGATCATAAGCTGCATAAATCTTTTAAACAGAAAAGATTATCACAAGTATAATTAATGAAAGTAAGGTTGAGAGATTTTCTTTGAAATTAAATAAACTTCAAGGCTTCAAGTATTATATTATGAAACGGAAACTTACATTAACATGGCCACCCATTGTGGCGGTGGAGCGAATTTTCATGATACACATTCTCACTTGTTTGTGGCTACATATATTTTTAATCACTTAAACTCTTAAATTTACAATAAAATTATTATATCAGTATGGAGCACAATACTTTTGCGTCCGACTCGCAACACATTCACAGAAGAACAGCTAGAGAGCGGCGCGGCTCCCTGCAGAAGTAAAAATTGGCAATTGTTATTTTTAAACATAGGTGCATCGTTTTTCTTCTCTGATCGATAGCAGCGTATAACAGTTTACAGCTATCGTGATATTCTGCGCTTTTCAGGAGCGCGGCAAAGATATCTGGCTACAACATTCATTGGTATATGTTAAAAGTTCGCACATACTGACGCGAATATGGAAAAAAAAAACTTTTACATGTTAAAAATCGCAGTGATAAAGGCTGTAATGTCACATGTTCAAACAATAATTCTACAGCACTGTCCAGTCTTTTACAGTAACGGTTGACTACAGTGATACAATCTTACCTGAAGTGAAACAGCTAGCACGTCGTAACAGTTCGGCGGCAACAGTTTCTTTCACCCAGAATCATCGTCCACTTGTTGATATCCTTAAACGTGCTTTAGCGTCACTGTACTCTTCCGTTCATAGTTTTCTTGAATCCTCTTCTTCAACTAACATTGTAATATGGACCACAAATTTGCATATCCATCACAACCACAAAGCCTTGACACAAATACACACTCACTTGCGCACGCTATTTCGCGAAGCTACGCAGCGTCCAGTCTTTTTCACAGCTAAATTCCGACTATATTACGTAAGGCCATAGTTTTTTTATCATTTAGCTTATTATCTTTGAGAAAGTAAAGTTCTTGACATTGGCAGTGTGTCTACTTTAGAGAATTTATAAAAATAGCTTTCAGTTGTTTACAAGGAACTAATATCACAATATTGCAACTCATCATATACAAAGAAACAATAAAACGCATTCTTTATAAATGAAAATCATTGAAAACTAGTAAAGAAATACTGTGCCATAATGTGAAATTCTGTGTTACAACTTAATTTTAATAATGACATTTATTTCAAGAATCACATATACTTCGCAGTTCACCTAATACGGTACCTAATGTATCGATTTCTACAGCACCTTGTGGATCTTCTTTGCGCGAGAGCACAGAGCCTGCTTAAAGTATAAGAGGGAACAGAGTCAGTTTTCTCGTCTGTCTCTTATTGCGTGGATCACGGAAGAGTTTTGAATTAATACTACGGAACTGTCACCATTCTTTTACGTTCCACTAGCTTTGAAGAAGTTAATTGTTCTCCAAATATCTGGAGCATCCGATCTAATTTTGCCTCAAGTAGGAGCAGAATTGGAACGGATTTCTCTTGCATTCCAGCGACACTTAGAGGCAATCACGAAACAAATGGGGTTCTTTCGCCGGCACCTCAGACATCTGCCGTTCGACATCCAGCTCAGGTAGAAGCCACTGGCACCGCCTCACAGAAGTATCTGGTACAGTTTTCACTTTCTGCAACACAAAGACACCGTTTTCTCTATGTGTGTTTAAGGCAGTCGTCCTCACCTACATAAATCGGAGCACTTTCCACAGAAGGTTTTGTGGTTCATTATGAAATTTGGTAACAGACTGAGTATAAAACAAGCGAATTATTTCTGGTACTAACACCGAATGCGCGCCCACCTCATTCTTTCATGCATAAGCAGAGCATTAAGCACGTTTAATTCAAATTACTTCAAGTTAAAATTTTCCAAAGTAATTCTGGTTTGCAGCAAAAGATAATATATTTTATTCTTAAGATTTCATTAGCATAATGTATTCAAAAAAGCTCAGTTATTAAAAGAGTCCAACACAGAGATAGGTTTGGGAACGTTATAAGGAAATTTCGTATATGGAAGCATTTGCACAATGTCTTAAAAAGGCATACATCACCTTATCACTAAATGGAAATCTTGATAATGTAATCACTCTTGTTTGTCTCGTCAGCCATATGGTTCTCCTGATTACACTTTACAACAAAATTTTGTGGACCTGACTTTTGACTCTATTCATGCAAACATTCAAATATACTATTTGTAAGTTCTTAATGCTGAAACGATGCCCAACTACTTTAGTTGATTGGAATTAAAATTTCACTCTGCAGATGAAGGTGGACTGTTGTGGTAGGTCTTGATAAATTAAAGCTGAATTTCGGAAAGTAATTCGAAATAATGGTTTTCGCGTACAACGCCCTTATTGACTAAGTTAGCCAGGCACAATCCATTGAACATAACTGTGTCAATGATTCGTTCTTGTTACAATCCGTCGACTGTTGTGTGGTTCCTCTCACTTCGGAGAATATTTTATTCACCTCTATTAATATTGTATTGGGACACTGCCGTTAGTATATATATTAACTAACATGAGAAACATTTTATTTTATTTTTTAAAATATAATCTACACTGGTTGAAAATGTTAAAAATTATTCGTGCATTACTTCAAGTTCTAAAAAAATCAGTAACTCTTTATATAGAACGCTGTGGATTGCTGTGTTATAAAAGCCATGTCCATAAGAGGATGGGCACCGGGTTGAGAAAGTTGAAACCAAGTTTGAGACAAGAAACTTTCTGTTGGTAAAACCTTAAGAGGCTGGCTGACTGACAAAATGATTGATGAACCGCAACAATATTATGGGATGGCCATTAGTATCAGTACTGAGGATTTGTTGTTTTGAGTGGTACTTAAGATAGGTAAATAAATTAGTGAAAACAATGTGAAGTGACGTAGAAATTAGAAATTAAATGAAAAACTTAGTTTAGTTTAGAAGAATTACACACTGACAAAGCAGAAGTGGCAACGGCCGGCGCTTGCAAGTCACCATCGCACGTTCAGGAGAAGCCATCGCCCTCCCCACATAAGCGGAAGCTGTCGATTCAGCCGTCAGGGCATCGCCCGACCGGCTCACGTGTTTCTCAATTGTCACATGTGATCAAAGGCACTCGCCTACATTCCAAGAGCCAATGACCGACGTTAAGAAGATTCTTCGAGAAGCTTTTCAACGTGACAGAAGAGGCAATGACCGTGAAGTCGTTCACATCCAGTGAACTGAAGTGAATAAATACGCGAGACGCAGAGGGTCTGACAAGAGAGGAGTAGCAGTAGTTTTCAGTCGGTTTCGGTGCTGAAGACCATCATGCAAGAAGAGACTACATCATACACAGACGCACCAAGTCCACCGCTGTAATGGAATAGCAAGCAGCAGCCTCGGGACCAGAAGACAGAAGTTAAAAGGTATTTGATTTTTACGTACCCGGGTGACTCGTAAGGACGGGAAGGAGACGGCCTCACATCAGCAGTCACCTGTGAGCTGGTGATGAAGATCAGACAGCCGAAGACCGGCAAGCGGGAGTACGTTGTTCGAGGCCGGGACACTGGCCTTCCCCCGCCGCGACGCTCCGCTGGCCGACGCACAACACTGACACACGCAGCCGCTTAGAGAAGAGAAACACTGGGACGCCACACCCAAGGTATCACCATCCGATTCACGACTTCGTTCTCAATAATTAAACGGGCCACAGCACGATGCGCGACTCCAGTCAACTGGGCGAGACGGCGACACGAGATACACACCGCCACGAGTAATCAGACGCCACCGCTGCCAAAGCAGAAGGCTTCGCAAACGACACAGCTGCCTCTCTCCGAGCCAGAACATCCAGTAAGGAAACAGTTGTACAAAACTTTCAATAAAAGTTATCTTATGTAAAAATGCTGTTTCATTCTACCTCATACCCGAGCCAAGGAAGAACCCACCCTGCCCACATGTTGTTAAGAGAGAAAAATTAATTTATTTAGTATTTTCACCCTGAAATAATGCTTTAGAATCAAATGCACTTTGCTGTAATGCTCATCCTGACTACTGACTAGCATCAAAAGAGAACCCCCAGTTACAATTCTTCCACAGACTGTCAGTTGATGAAAAACCAGTACACCACCTTTGCCCTCCTGGACCTGATTCATGGTGCAATTACCGCAATGCTCAGTTCTCAAACAGTTCATACAGCCATAGACATTCCATTCCAGCAGCAGTCATGTATATCATAAAACCTATTTATAGAGACCTGGCAAATCCTGAATTACTGAAGAGTGTATCCATGATCAGACTAAAAACCCAAATGAATCATTCAATAATCTTTTTGCTGGAATGAAGACACTAAAGTGGGGGATCAGTCATGCTGTTATTGCGTCTAATGATGGCAACATTGGTAGGGTGAAAGTGCTACAGCATGTGGGAATTAATCCCGGAGCAAACTGTATCAGAGAACTTGAACGGTTCAACAACGTTAGCATTGATAAAGCAGAGTATGCAGTACATTTGGCCACTAAGGAGTCCAAAAAGGAGAAAAGAAGAAAAAAAACTTGGAAAAAGATCAAGAGGATGATATATACAGTATGGTAAAGGGTGCTTCTGAGTGACTGCAAATAAAAAATTAAGCATATATTAAGCGAGTTACAGTCTTTTGAAACTTTAGAAACCGTTCCTGAAAATTTAGATTTTCTGTTGCATTTTTCCCTAAATCTCAGAAACCACTTCGAGTAGAGTATTCAAATTTTCAGGGGGTAATAACATACATATCCTGAGTCTACTGAACTAAAAGAAGAACATTAAGTTATGTATAATTAAAATTATTTAGGATAACGTACAAAAAGTACACAAAATTTTAACTGTGTAATTAAAAATTGTATTTCCGAAAGCAGTGGCTGAAATGCAATTATTGAAGTTCAGTAGACTCAAAACGTACATCTTCATGTCCTGTAAAGGCTGCATGTCAATGGCTACAGTGGTTCCTGAAATACAGGGAAGCCGAGTCACTAAATTTAACTTTGTCTGGACGGGCGTTCCAACTCCCCTTGAGATAGACAGAAAAGTGTATTTCCAGGGCGGAAACTCATCCAGAGAGTTTGGGAACGCCATATGGCCCTGAAACCTACGCTAGTGGGATGACGAGCTAAGAGTAAACGGTAGGAGTAGATCCAACTCGATGAATTTAAACTACAGGGACCAACCACAATTTAGGCATGAAACGAATTTCTGTAAGAAATGTTAATTATTAAAACACACTTTTGACGTTTTAAATGCTAGATGAGACCGACCATTACTGAAATTTTGTTATAATTATTCTGCTGTGCAATAAATTATTTATGTTAAGAATGCAGTAACAGTTATATACAGGGTGAGTCATTAACTATTGCCACCAAGAACAACTCCAAAATATTATAGGAGCTGAAAAGTTTGTGCGGCAAAAGTTGCATGGGACAACTTTTGGTTTTTTGTAGGCTAGGTGGGATCACTCCAGAGATATGAAGGTCAATTTTGTTTTTGTTTTGGTACTTATTTTCTGATAGCGGCTATCGAGACGAATCCAATGAAGTGTAACAGTAAGGTTTTTGAAGGTCAACGAAGGTCACAAAGGTGGCACGAACGTTCATTTACAGAAGGGGTTAGAAGTGATGACCATTGGGTACCAATGCAGTGCTGCAATTTTCTTATCATTGGCTGAGTGATATTCATTAACACTTCGGCACTTATATAAGTACATGCTCTGGCATTTCTTTCTCGCACATCTTCAGGTGTAGTTGGAACATCTTTATAAACAATGTCTTTTACGTATCCCCACAAGAAAAAAATCCAGGTGCGTCAAGTCTGGTGAAAGAGCAGGCCACGACACATCTCCTCCGCCTCCAGTCGAACGATTTGGGAATTTGTCTCTGCAACTCATTTCTAGCCATTAGCGAAAAATGTGCCGGACACCCATCGTGTGGTACCACATTTTGTTACTTCTTCCTAAAGGTATTTCTTCCAATAACAGACCTAATGTTTCTTGTAGGAATGTGGTGTGCTTCCTGCCACTAATATTTCCTTCGTTGAAATAGGGGCCTACAATTCTGTCCTACAGAATTCAACGTCATACATTCACCGACCTCGGTTTTTGGTGTAAACCTTGCCGCAGCCAACATGGATTTTCATTTTCCCGATAATGCATGTTATTAAAATTGACATTTCCATGGTTTGTGAATGTAGCCTCGTCAGTAAATAAAATCAATTTAATAAATGTGTCATCCCTCTGAATCCGAAGTTGAGCCCATCGGCAGAGTTCAATGCGACGCAAACAATCTGTACCGATTAATTCTTGGTGGAGACTGATATGTTATGGATGATATTTATAGCGACGCGGTACACGGACAACCTACTCTGGTTCACGCCAGATTCCCTTGCGATTTGACGCGATCTAACACAAGGATCTCGAACCACAGTGGCAAGAGTACCTATTTCCGTTTCCTCGTTAGTAAATTTCCTTTGCAGGATATGTTCCCGATGCGTTAAAGATCCAGTTGTGTTCAATTTATCATTGTCTCTAGCTCTCACTGAATTTCGTTGGCATATCGACTTGTTCTTCGAAAGAATACTTCTTTCACATTCGCTTGATTCGACGATAATGGTCTTACCGTTCCTATTAGAGTTGTGTTGCGAAATCGTCGAATGGTGTTTACATGTCAACTACACGTTAGATGGATACGCCGTATTCGGCGAATATTTACTATTTGCACGATATACGGCAGAGAATCGTCAGAGCATGTGCTTCGATAAGTGCCGAAGTGATAAGGAGTATCACTCAATTCATGATAAGAGGACTGCAGTACTGCAATGATACCAATGGTCATCACTTCGAACACCTTCTGTAAATGGACATTCATGCCATCTTTTTGAACTTCATTGACCTTCAAAGACCTTACTGTTACATATCATTGGATTCGTCTCTACAGCCGCTATCAGAAAATAAGTACCAAACTATAGCATCCTATTTAAAAAACAAAGTTGACCTTCATATCTCTGATCCGACCCCACATAGCAACATAAAGCCAACGTCATATAATAGTCCCCGTTGTCCCACGCAATCGGATATGTATATAAAGTTCGGGTGTTAGGAGTATAAGTGCAGGTATTGTGATCAATGGTGCCTTAGTATGTATCCACTTCAGTGTATTTGTTGTTTTTCGCTGCATCTAACAGTCTACTAGCAAACACGTCACATAATTTACTTTTGTGACAGTCATAATTGCACCAATAAATGGTCTACACCTTTCAGTACAGATTAACCATTTCGCGTCGACGTCTCCACACGTCAACACCGGACCTTCTGCCCACGGGAGAATTAGCTTTAATGGCTTGTTCTTGCCATATGTACTTGGAGCTACTTACGAACCTTAAACATACTACTGCTAATAGCTGTAATTATTAGTCTGCAAATAAAGACTGATGTAATGTTATTCAATACACAATCCTCAGACACCAATAAAAATATCTGCATTTATACGCCTGTAGCAAGAACAGAAACTGTAGTTCTTCACAACGCAAATTTATATACGAATGTCTTGACTGTTCTTCTTAAAGCAAAATAACAGAACGAAGAACAAGACACAAATAGCAGCAGATGGTCGAATTGACAGTCCTTCATTAGAGTTGAAAGCTTGGGTCGTTACTTGGTTGCCAGATTGAAAAATAAAATATTCACCGGACGCTATACGAAAATAATAACCGTTATCGAAGCACTTCGTCGAAAACGTTTTTTTGTGTATAACGAAATAATCGTCTTCTAAATCAAAAGCTTCTGGCGGAAATATGAAATGAAAAATAACATAAACTGGCAGCAGACATTCTCGCTGACATTCGAAGTAAATGTTCACCTCCAGAGTTTACATCGTACTTGGAAATAAAATGTACCTTACATTAAGGAAAGAGAAGTTTCTCTCAGTTGCTAGTCTTAGTCAGCATCATTCAATAGGACAGCCACCTGTTCCCAACGCATAAGGGACATGTATTGGAATGTGCACCATATCGAAAGTCCAAAACACTCATGAGGCAAATTGCTACGTCTATTTTCCTGTCAGTGCTCTTCTAAAAAAGCGCTACAGAACAAAAAAAGTCAACACATGGGGCATAGAAAAGTAAATAACGAAATGAAGAGAAAAAGAGAACACAGATAGTCCCGTATTACCATACTCTCTTTGCAATGGTATTCCCAGGAAATTTGCAAAGGTTTCGCCGTATTTCTTTTGCGTTTATTCCTTATCACTTTATATCCACAAAAATTCATAGTTACCTAATTTATCAGACGTTTTTAAGGAGAACAGTGCGTGAATTGTGTGTAGCATAATCCAAGTCATAGCATTTTTCCTTGTTTTGGGATAGGGGTTCCACTGCCGTGTGATGGCGTTTGAAACTGTGATGTGATGCGCAGCGACGGCACACAAAGCGATGTTCTGTCGTGTCCTCTTCCACACATATGTGGCAGTCACTTGATCGGAGTAGGTGAATTGAATGTAGTTTAGAGTTTGTTGAATAGTGCGATATACAACCTTATACCAAGTTGCGCGTACACTCCTAGATAGAACGTTGAAGGCTACAGTCTTCCGCACAGTTTTGCGCTTGTGTTGAGGCAGTCTCACGATTGGAGAACCACGAAGTGCGGTAATGATGTCACTGACTCTGTTCCCTCTAGGGTCACTACGTAAAAGATAGCTGGCGTCGAGGTAAAAGCGACGCACGAATTTCAGTGCATAGGAGGTGTTGCTAATTTGGGCTGGGCATCCAATGATTATACCCTGAATTTATGATGTTACTATTGAACATATTCAATCACGGCCTTGGTGCGTTTTATGAAAGTGCAGCACATTTGGTGCGTGGATCTTATAACGTTATGTTTACGTAATGTGTACACATAAACATACAGTTATAAATGTCCCCTTTCGTAGTCGCTAATTATAACAATATGTTTACTTTTGTGCTGTAACATATAGCTATAATCAGCGGTGGAAACATATTTGCGAACGCCGACCGTGTGCGGCTGTTTCTTGTTTGATCATCTGATCAGTCGGAAGTTGCATTGCAGAGGGGAGTAAATGCCTATTCAAAATATAATTATTTTTGGATAGCTCAACATGAATTTCCTAAGGGATCGTAGTTTATCATGCATTTACCAGTAGAATATGGCGCGGAGAAAATATTTCGCCGCATGCAACTTCCGTCCGATTTCGACGAAAGAATTCCTGACTGTGAACTCTTTATTTGGCAGAAACATAAAGAAAATTAAATAACTTCATGAAGGAGTGGGACATAGATTCTACACTAAATAAATAGTCCATACACTAGTTGCATTTATCTCTGAATTTATGGCAATTAATAGATGAACTTACACTGCAATGAAAGATTTAACATGGATGCCGTTTTGACTGGCACTTCTCGTAATGAAAACAATTCCTTTGACGTTTTCACATACACGTCGCACAATAAATCTACTGCTAGGCACTTTTAGTATCGCACATTTTCTTTACACTAAAACAATATTATTTTTAACGATAATAATACGGCGGCAAGACATGTGCGTCCGACACAAGTTACAAGAGACAAGAGAAGAATGAGTAACTGTTCATCGAGAATATCTCGTACATCAGAAAAAAAAATGTGTAAAAGTGTTCTTCTTGTGTCCGTTTTTCGCGCCGCAGTTTTCAAAGTCAATAACTCACTGCATCTCTGACGGCGCTTCGACAATAAACAAGTTACGTCACAGGTCGTTCACCTTTTACATTCTCGCAACATTATTTGCTAACTGTAGCTGTTGCCGAGCGACTGCTCGATTAGTGAATGATTTAAAATGATAAGGCAAACACATAATGTTACAATCTGTAAACATCAGTCCACCATCTTCAAGGCTCAGTATGCAAGTTTGCACGGAGACCTTGAAGATGTTCTCCCTCCACAGCATCCAATACACTGCCTATTTAATCGCACGTTCTATTTGTTTTAGCACTGGCAGAACATAAGCGAAATATCGGGCCTTCGCTAGGATGCAGATGTTAATGATCGCCATCCTTTCGTGGAGTTCCAAGACCCTGACCCAGTGTAATTCTGGCTACCCCTCCAGCTTCATGCAGAGTGGTCCGCCAATTGAGAGCCTCCATCCTTTGCGGTTTATGCGTCATGGCGACTCCGAGGACTTTGTGTTGTGTTGGGACACAGCACCTGCCGCTGGATATTCCCCCCTTGAGTGTGAGGGGAGCAACACTCTCTTTGTAGGACTGACAATCGCCCCTATCGCCTTGTCAGACTGGTAGAATCCTGGCCATTCCTCCTGGCCGTTCCGTGAAAACTTCGAGGTTCTCGGCATAAGCCCTGTGAATCAGCCAGTCGCTACCCTTCGTGAACCGTAGGATATTTGTCGGAGGAGCGGATCTAACGCTATATCGTACAAAGCCGTTCATAGTGGACATCCTTGCCGTACTGACCTTGTGATCGGGATATTGTCACTCAGGCAGCCATTGATGATGACCCTTGAAGTGGCGTTCCCTAGCATGTTCTGAATGACAGTCGTGAAGTTGGTCCCACAACCCATTCTGCTCATCACCTTCTTCAGATAAGCGCGGCTAATTCTGTCTAACGCATTTTGAAAGTCAGTATGTAAAATCGCTGCATTTCTCTTCCTTTCACAAATATGTGTGGACTGCAGCATGTCATGCATGAAACTAGACGAAAAACCTATAAACACTATGAAGTATTGGTAAGCGTTCCACAGACTCTCCAGAAACAAACCTCACTTCCACCTTTCATATCCTACATAAAAGCCGACCACTTCCAGAGGACCTCATAAAAGCCAACCAATTCGCGTCCTACCTAGAAGACACATTCACCATCCCACACGATCCCAACTTTGATTACACAGTGGACCCTTATCTGTATAAACGTACCAATGCAACTATCCTACCTCTCCCGCTAAAATTCCAGTACCTACACAGCAATTCATGAACAGGATTAAAACCGCTAATAACAGCTGAAAACATTAAACTGCGCCCAGTCACGATACCGATATGTACAACCACCTCAAAGATTATCCCAGAGCCTATCACGAAAGCCTTCCAATGCTATACAATGTCATCCAGTACACAGATTAATACCCAGAGCAGTAGCAAACGTCTACAGTTCTCCTCTTCCTGAATTCAGATAAACCACCCTCGCAGACCTCATCATATCGACCTGTCAGGCTCACGTCAGTTGCCAACAAAATCTTTGAAACCATTATTACCCAAGAAATCCATCAGCATCTTGTAACTCACCTACCCATTCCCAATACTTAATATGGTTTTCGTCCCAAATGTTCCATCGACGACCAAATCCTTTTTCTTACCCACTTAATCTCTCATCGACTGAATAGACGGAAATACGTCATATTTGTCTCCCTTGATATCCAAAAAGCTTTCGGAACCCAGCGGAATTCGCTCTCCCATTCACCGTTTGCGGCCTGAACATCAAAAGGGGGCTTGCAGAGAACAGATGTAGATGCAGACATATGAAACTGACAGGCTGGTGATATTCACACCTGCCAGCATTTGCTCTCTTTGAAACTGGAATTATGACATTCCTCCTGAAGTCTGAAAGCTATTCACCTGCCTTCTACAGCCTGCACATCAGGTAGCATAGTTTTGTCATGGCTAGCTCACCCAAAGATGGAAGTGGCTCTGTCGGAACGTCTTCTGCTCCAGAAGCTTTGTTTCGACTCAAGTTTTCCAGTGTCAAATTATTCTCGAATTACCATGTCTCCCATCTCCATATATTTCCTGTTTCCTTTCTATAATACGAGGGTTGTCCGGAAAGTAAATTCCGATCGGTCGCTAAATGGAAACCACAATGAAAATCATAAACATTTCATTGGCAAGAGTTAGCTACACTTTCCAGATATTCCTCTACATAGTCGCCTTTCCGACTTAGATATTTGTCAGGGCGTTATACCAAATTTACAACACCATCGTCATAGAAGGCAGCCACCTGTGCTTTTCCATAATTCTCTACGCTGGTCTATAGCGAGTAGCCTATGCCCAAGTGTTGTCTTCGTCTGTAGAGTTTCATGTGAACAGAGATGATACTGAGGGCGAGCCAATTAGGGCTGTGTTGTGGGTGATCGAGCACTTCCCATCGAAAAGGCTGTAGGAGCGTCTTCACTGCCCCTGCAGAGTGCGGCTGAGAATTTCCCTGCAGAAGGAAGTGCGTGGCAGTTGTGTTAGGCGGGCTGCATTCATTACGGCGAAGCCTCTCAGTGAGCGGGAGACATCGTTGTTTGAGGCACTTTTACTCGCTTACAGTACTTTTACTCGCTATAGAGCGTATTGTTGCGATCGACGATCATACTAGAGACACTACCCATGGAACTTACTTTCTGCACAACCCTCGTATTACCTACAAGTTCATTTCCTTTTCATAAAGGGTGTTTCTCCTAAGAGTCGTCAGAAGCATAATATCTGGTGTTTCGGTGGATGCTTTCAATTCCGTTTTTACGTTGTGTATCTGGTGTCAGTCTGTAACCTCCCCCTCACTTATCGACCTTAATCACAGTGAAAAATTAAACCGCGTGCACAGAAATTTGGGAAAAGCAGTGGTCACCGAAGTTAATTTTTCAGTAAAGAGGGAGGAAAGGGTTACATCTAAATGAAAGGAAAAATGGAAATGAAATTGGTGGAAATTAATTTTGAGAAAAGTGTAAAATTAATAAAGAAAGTAAATGTGCGGTCCTTACGTTAACTGGCGTTAATTAGATATTTGAGATTTGGGGAAAATTATGGTCGCCAGTCCTATGGTCAACTACTATAATAACTGAAAAAGAAAGGTTATTGCACATACAATTAGCACTAAAAGCGTGGCAACTGAAGGTTGCCACATGTTGTGTGAAAACTGAATGTTTGTCAGAAGTAATAAATTTCGCTACATTCTAACTTAATTTAGCAAAAGAATTAATAAAACCGGAAAATTGAAAGTTAATTTACTGACTGAAATTGATAGTGAACTTTGTTTCTGAAGCACTACGAACTTCAATAAAATAAGGTTAGTCTTGGGCTACCTCAACAATCATTTCAAAAGCTACTTGAATCTCCGCAATTATAAATAAAAGATTTAACTTGGAACTTGAATTAAATGATTCTGAACAATTAACAATAGTAAAATTTAGTACGTACCAAGCTGAGCTGCAGTCTCAGGTAAGCTAAAATATGGTAACAAAACTCGCACTCTTAATTTGTACTTGTGTAATCTAAATATTGTAGCCAGCTATGAATACTTTAACTGAACTTTGAAATTAAAGCAGTGAAATGGAATGATATTACTTTAATGGTGGCGTATGAATTTCAACGACACTCGGGTTCATTACGGAAAAGGAAGGGACCATGCTTGGTAATGCAATTGGGACAATGAGCAACAAAGGTTCATGATAAGTTGCTGTACTTTTGTGATGCAACAGTTTGAAAAGCTGAGGTCTGCCATACAGTTCTAAAACTTTACGTGCTTCCAGTCTTCCTTGTTGGTTGATTGAAGGTTTGAAGTCGTCGATCGAGGAGGTGGCGACAGTCACTCATTGTCGGCCGTCGCTGTTTCAGAAGCTGGATGTTGGCGCGCCTTCTTCTCGACACCTACACGAGGCGAAACGGGCTCTTGATGTGCGCGAGCTAATGCTTCCCGTCCGCGACACCATGTCAGAAACTAACAGGTCGAGCGCAATTACATGCTGCCAAACCCCGAAAGCGCGGCAACTCGAGGGAGCGTCACACACCACACCTGCTCCACCGCCCTGAACAGCCAGACCCCCTCTGCCCGCGCTGCATGCGGCAGAGTTAACGCTACCAAAGATCCTAAACACTTTGGTTTTCCACATGACCTATCGATGTAATCGTTCGATAGCATAGTTTGCCCTAGGTCAGACCCAGCGTAAAAATAAAAATAATATTTACAAAACAAACCAATTATACATCGACACACACCCACCCACACACACACACATTATATATATATATATATATATATATATATATATATATATATATATAGTGTAAAATAATTACAATATATAAAGACACAGAAATGTCATATCTTCAGGTAACAAAATAAGGAAAAAAATTTTATAGTACAAATTTACAGTAGAATACTACCCAACATATCTGTGCAAAGCTTCATCAGGTTTTCACTGTGGTGTCCATTCCGCAACCGATTGGAACTTACTTTCTGTACAACCCTCGTATTACCTACAAGTTCACTTCCTTTCCATAAAGGGTGTCTCTACTAAGAGTCGTCAGAAGCATTATCTCTGGTGTTTCGGTGGATACTTTGAATTCCGTTTTTACGTTGTGTATCTGATGTCAGTCCATACAAATAATGCTCATCTCGTCCTTCATGCGACGCCTAGTGCCAACGGAAAGCGTCTGGTTGCTTCGCGTTACAAACAAAACGATATTTAAAGCGGAGTTTTAGTTGCCCATTCGGTATACTGGTCTCAGACTACTATAGTACGACATTTGTTTTATCGATATGTATTAGCACGGCCAGTAAATCTCGAAGAATAACCTGTACCCAAGCTGCGAGAGCATCGACGTGGCCCGCCAAGCATGCAGCGCTACTGAGTCACTGCTGTAGTGCTAGTAAAATTTCATGTCTTACTGTCGATGTTAACATTTATCGATAAAAACAAATATCGCACTAGACTAGTCTGTGGCCGCTCAGTAGTATGGGCACGTGAATTTCCGCTCCGAAAATCATTTTCTTTGTAGCAGGAAATAAACTCCGCTTTCTGCTTACAGTGGGCGTCGCATGAAAGGAGTCATGAGCACTGTTTGTTTGGGCTACTCTAGCTACACAATCCAATTGCAGATATCTGGCGAAACGCCAAAGAAAATGCTCCTTACGACTCTTAGAACAGACACTCTGTTTCTCTTCACCTTTCAGCATTCCCTTCTTTTCTTAGCTCTTGATATTTCTATGGCTGTATCTCGTTTCTCCACAGATCTCTCTAATATTCCCTCGTCATACATCTGTCGACAGTCTTGAATTTGTTCTTTAGAAGTTACTGCTTAGGCACTTTGCTTTTTCTGTCAGTATTTTAGATGTCTGCATTACCTTTGCCCTGGTGTCATTGCTTATTTTTTAATATTTTTTCCTTTCATCAATTAAATTCAGTATCTCCTGTGATATCCAGGAATTTTACTAGACCATGTCTTTTCGCCATATTTTTATTGGTTTGCTTTCTTATCTGTCTGTCTGTCTTTTCGGTACAAATTTTCCAAATGATTTTAAAATATCTTCTCGACGACTTAGAGAATTTAAGTTTAAATAGGAGGCATTATCTCGGTTGACTCAGGTGAAGAGAAGCTGAAATAAACCTGAAGTTCACCACGCCTCTGTTGTAATCTCACTAGAACGAAATCGTTTAAAAATTTCGCACACACAACACCAAACAGCAGAAAATAATTATTTAAAGGAAATGAATTTTTAATATACCACGTTTTAAATCGTGCTAAAAGGTGTAAAATAATTTCTCCTAGCCCTTTACCGATTCCTAACCCCACGCATATAGTCCTGAAAATTTGTAATTGTGAATTTGTAATAGCTATGAAAATATTTGTGAGATTTAAAAAGAAATAAAAGTGGGGCAAATGCAACACATAATTGACATAAGAATAGTTCCCCAGCCACTGGTAAACTACCTACTAACTCATGCATGAACAATTCACCTCCCTACTACTATCTATTGCATGCTTCCCATGTTTGCTTTGAATCTTAATAGTATTTTCGTAGTTATTAAAAATTCACAATCAGAAATCTTTAGAACTATCTGTATAGGGCTAGGAGAAATTGTTTTATAGTTTTTAGTTCTATTCAGAAAGTCATATATTAAAAATTTATTTTTATTTAAATACTATCTTAGCGCACGTCTCCAGCTTACGAATACTGAAATCAACTCCTTGTGAAGCTACCTAGTGACTGAGTCTAAAGAAGTCCCTCCCATAAAGTGGGTAGCGAGATGAACTGTTAACAGTAAATCAGTTCAAACTTATTTGATCGCTCTCTTTTCTTCCCTTGGGCCATCAATCTACTGACCGCTCTATTGCGAGCCACCTCCGTTTTCTTACCTGTGATAACGTCTTTACCTGGAACTAGCACTTACACTCAACTGGATGTATTCCCATTCGTTAGTGATATTCTGATCTCAAACAGGATACTGAATTTAGTTGATGAAAGTAGAAAATATGAAAATGCAGCAAATTAAGCAGCAAAAATTGTATACGGTCGTCTAAGATAGTGAGAATGGCAGAAAGTACAAAATGACAAATTATTAATAGCTAGAAAGGAAACGAAAACTTGTAGCAGCCTCCATGACTATGGGTAACATAGATGCCGCACATAAGAAAACTAAAGATATCTTTGTAGAGAAGAAAAGGCGATTTATGATATCGTGAGATGAGACGGAAGTCCAGTATTAAACAATAAACTGAAAGCCTGAAGGAATATACGGATTAGTTACTTACTCCATGTTGGATCTTATAAACTCCGCGGATGTTAAGGATTGTTGGTGAAGAAAGCAACTAGTAACAAATAAAGCTTTATTTCAATTCCTTACGTTTTCGATTACTTTAATGCTTTCGTCAGCAGCATGTGTCCGCTCCGGCAATGGACAATAATATTTAACACCATATTATATGTTGTTTCTGTGGTAAAAACATGCTAGCGTGCAAACATTCGATTCGGCAGAAGGTAAAACTGTTGTACACATATATGTTTCAGTAACCCGTACGAAATTGAATGCTTTCTGCGAGGGTTCTTTGAATCATTGTTTCAGGCGTCCACTTACAGCGTAAATGACTGTGAAAAACTACTTGACCTCTCAGCAACAAATAATTCAGAGCACCACCACGTATAGCGAGAATGGTGACCACAAGAATTACATAGCAAGACTGAGTACCATAACATCCAAACCCACCAAAAATCAAATAAAAATTCATTGACGTCTTTCTAGGACACAGTCTCAACACCTCAAAACTGATATGTAAGCATAGACCAGATGCGGCTTGGATTCAAAGAAATAGTATCGACAGTAATTAAGAGATATATACCAAATAAATTTCCCCATGTTGCACAAAACAGGTGATTACACTGTTTCAGGAGCGACGAAAAAATCATGCCACATTTCAAAGAATGCAAAATCCGCTAGGTTGGCGATGTTTTACTGAAGCACGAAATTTAGCGTGGACTTCAGTCGAGATGGGTTTAACGGCTTCCACTCTGTCTCGAAATCTGACAGCAAATCCAAAGAGATACTGGTCATGTATAATGTACACGAGAGGCAAGGGGCAATCAATACTTTCACCGTACGATAGCAATGGTGATGTTAGCTATGACAGTGCCACTAAAACGGAGATACTAAATCAGTTTTCTGAAATACCTTCACCAAAAAAACACGATGCAAATGTTCCAGAATTCGAATCAAGAACAGCTCAGAAGAGCAGAAATTTAGAAGTAGATATCGTCTGTGTAGTGAAGCTTCAGATATGGTGATGCAGTACCTCCATACTTAGCAACCATATGCAAGGGTTTACTCGACGAAAGATGTGTACTCAAAGACTGGAAAGCTGCGCAGGTCACACCAACACCCAAGAAAAGAAACAGGAGTAATCCACTGAATTACAGACGCTGATAACTAACGCTGTAGGATTTTCGATAATACTGTGTTCTAACATTATGAATTACCTCTAAGAAAACAATTTATTGACTAATAGTCGGAAAGGATTCAGAAAATGTCGTTCTTGTGAAACACAACTACTACTTTACTCACATGAAGTAATGAGTGCCTTCGGCAGGAGATTTCAAATTGATTCCAAATTTCTAGGTTTTCAAAAGGCTTATGGCACCGTTCCTGACAATAGTCTTCTAATCTAACAGGGTGCCTACGGAGTATGGTTTCAGTTGTGTCACTAGATTCGTGCTTTGCTCTCACACACGCCAGAGTTCGTAGTAACTGACGGGAAGTCGTAGAGTTAACCAGAAATGATATCTAGCGTTCATGCAAGTTATCCCTGTGGTACTAAACGTGGCAATAGACTCTAAATAATGAAAAGTGCGTATTCGTCCACATGAGTACTGAAATGAAACGGATAAATTTCGGTTACAAGATAAATCACACAAATATAAAGGCTGTGAACTCCACTAAATACATTTTTTTTAGTCATCAGTCTTCGACTTCTTTGATGCACACGCGTGGCATTCCTCTCCCATGCCAACTTTATCCTCTGACAGTTAAAACTGCAAACTCCGTCCTCCGTTACTTGCTAGCAGTATTCCAATCGCTGTTCTCCATTACGGCTTTTACACTCTACAGCTCCCTCTCGTATCATGGAAACTATACTACTGGCCACTAAAATTGCTACACCAAGAAGAAATGCAGATCACAAACGGGTATTCATTGGACAAATATATTTTACCAGAACTGACATGTGATCACATTTTCACGCAGTTTGGGTGCATAGATCCTGAGAAATCAGTACCCAGAACAACCACATCTGGCCGTAATAACACTCTTGTTACGCCTGGGCATTGAGTCAGACACAGCTTGGATGGCGTGTTTAGGTACAGCTGCCCATGCAGCTTCAACACGATACCACAGTTTATCAAGAGTAGTGACTGGCGTATTGTGACGACCCAGTTGCTCGGTCACCATTGACCAGACGTTTTCAGTTCGTGAGAGATCTGGAGAATGTGCTGGCCAGGGCAGCAGTCGAACAGTTTCTGTATCCAGAAAGGACCGTACAGGACCTGCTACCTGTGGTCGTGCATTATCCTGCTGAAATGTAGGGTTTCGCAGGGATCGAATAAAGGGTAGAGCCACGGGTCGTAACACATCTGAAATTTAACGTCCACTGTTCAAAGTGCCGTCAATGTGAACAAGAGGTGACCGAGACGTGTAACCAATGGCACCCCATACCATCATGCCGGGTGATACGCTAGTATGGCGATGACGAATACACGCTTCCAATGTGCGTTCACCGTGATGTCGCCAAACACGGATGCGACCATCATGATGCTGTAAACAGAACCTGGATTCATCCGAAAAAATCACGTTTTGCCATTCGTGCATCCAGGATCGTCGTTGAGTACACCATCGCAGGCGCTCCTGTCTGTGATGCAGCGTCAAGGGTAACCTCAGACACGGTCTCCGAACTGATAGTCCATGCTGCTGCAAACGTCATCGAACTGTTCGTGCAGATGGTTGTTGTCTTACAATCGTCCCCGTCTGTTGACTCAGGGATCGAGACGTGGCTGCACGATCCGTTACAGCCTTGCGGATAAGATGCCTCTCATCTCGACTGCTAGTGATGCGAGGCCGTTGGGATACAGCAGGGCGTTCCGTATTACCATCCTGAATCCACCGATTCCTTATTCTGCTAACAGTCATTGGATCTCGACCAACGCGAGGAGGAATGTCGCGATACGATAAACCGCAATCGCGATAGGCTACAATCCGACCTTTATGAAAGTCGGAAACGTGATGGTACGCATTTCTCCTCCTTACACGAGGCATCACAACAACGTTTCACCAGGCAACGCCGGTCAGCTGCTGTTTGTGTATGAGAAATCGGTGGGAAACGTTCCCCATGGCAGCACGTTGTAGGTGTCACCACCGGTGCCAACCTTGTGTGAATGGTCTGAAAAGCTAATCATTTGCATATCACAGCATCTTCTTGCTGTCGGTTAAATTTCGCGTCTGTAGCTCGTCATCTTCGTGGTACAGCAATTTTAATCTTCAGTTGTGTATTCCCTGATGTCTTAGCAGAAGCCCTATCATCCTGCCGTTGTTTTCCACTTGTTCCTTTCCTCTCTGATTCTGCAGAGAACCTCCTCATTTCTAACCTCATCAGTCCAATGTGTGTAAATAATTAGTGCTTGCAGCTACGAATAACTTGAGCTGCTGTGCGGAAATGTAACTAAAGACTGCAAAAAATGGTTCAAATGGCTCTGAGCACTATGGGACTTAACTACTACGGTCATCAGTCCCCTAGATCTGAAACCTAACTAATCTAAGGACATCACACACATCCATGCCCGAGGCAGGATTCGAACCTGCGTCCGTAGCGGTCGCGCGGTTCCCGACTGCAGCGCCTAGAACCGCTCTGACACTTCGCCAAAGACTGCACTTCATTCGCAGGCCACTTGCAAGAAGCGACAGGTATACTAAAGAGACTGCTTACACTACGCTTGTCTGTCCTGTTCTGGAGTATCGCTGTGCGGTGTCGGTTCCACATCAGATAGAATGGATGGTAGACACCGAAAAAGTGCAAAGAAGGGCAGCTCACTTTGTATTATCGCGATATAATTGAGAGAGTGTCACAGATACGATACGCGAGTTGGGCTGACAATCATTAAAACAAAGGCGTTTTTCGTTGCTGCAGAATCTTATCACCAAATTTCTCCTCCGAAAACGAAAATATTTTGCTAGCGATCATGTACGTAGGGAGAAATGATCATTGTAATAAAATAAGAAAAAATCAGAGCTTCACACTGAAAGGTTTAAGTTTTCGTTCTTGCAGCGCGATTTTCGAGAGTGGGGCGGTAGAGAAATAGCGTGAAGGTGGTTCGATGAACCTTCTGCCAGGCACTTAACTGTTAACTGTAGAGTAGTCATGAAGACATAGATGGAGATGCAGGGGACGGAGATAGTGTTCACTCCTACAAAGAATTACGCGAGAAGAGCTGAAACTAAACATTGTGTAGAAACTGGTATTCATTTCTGGTACTACGACTGACGAATGTGCCCGATGCCGCGGCTGGAAGTCTACTGACGATTCCAGTACTAACATCAACAACAGTCGCAAAATTTCAAGCTTATTCAGGAATCAGTCTGGGTTGTTTTACTGCATACCGACCATCCATTCCCGAACGTATTCTCAGATAAACTTTTTGTTTCTTTCCCCGTCAGGAATCACCTCTCGAGGGCTGTCCTCTTGCTTAATATTCACCCTATAAACTGTAAGCACCAAACGTTGAAATGTAACAACAATATTTTCTGCTGTAACATAGTTTCTCTCGCCACACAAAAGAAAAACAAGAGATTATTACTAGCGAGCAAAAGTGAAGCAATTTTTACCAGGCAGGTTATTTCCTAACCCCCGGACTGGAGAAACAAAAACATTTGCGCAGCGCCGCACGCAAGCGCGCGCACCCGCTCTACGCGTTTCCAGCGGACGGGCCGCGTTAATTGAAAAGGGCCGCGCCAAACATTTATTTGAGCGATATGCTTTTATTTGGTACACTTGTCGTTGGTTATTTACGGCCGTCGCGGCGGCTCATTTCTCTTCATCGCGACGCGTCCCGCCGCCGAGCAGCTGACAGGCCCGGCCGCGGGCGCTCCGCCCCCGCTGGGGCCTTCTGCGGTCTAATACAACTTGAATTAACTTCCGCCATTCACTGCCGCTGATTTCCCCTGCGACACGTCCTGCAAGAAAATTCCTGTCTACAGATCTTGATCGGCGCGGAACAAAAGCCGCCCAGCGTAAAGCAGATTGGCGGTTTTTCGGAAACGTTGTTCGGCTCCGCTCGTGTCATGTAAGGTTACTCAAAAAATAATGCAACCGTTGGTAGAGGGGCTTCTCTCCCAGAGGCGGGTATACACGCTACCGAATGAGCAAATACTGATGCCCTGACAACGTGCACAATAGAAACCTATAGGGGATTGACAAAAATGTGGACCAGCCCGAGAAATGAATGCTTGAACATAAATGCAGATGCCAGTTAAGCCTTCAGGTTGCACTGTTGTATACTCTAAGACAAAAAAATGACGAACCACGAAAGGGTTATGTGATTTGGTCACAGGTTGATTCTAATACAGGTATCAACGGAAAATGCAAAGCAATGGCAGCCGATGGAAGAATGTGTGACGTTGCGGCATAATATCACTGCGGATCTGGCAAGGATAGTAAACGGGGGTAATATCATACCAGGCCATAAAGTCTTGGTGAATTTCATTCCAATACTCAGTTGGACAGTAACTGTGCCTCAGGGAAAGTCGCGTGAACAATACAGGGTGTTACAAAACGGTACGGCCAAACTTTCAGGAAACAATCCTCACGCACAAATAAAGAAAAGATGTTACGTGGACATGTGTCCGGAAACGCTTAATTTCCATGTTAGAGCTCATTTTAGTTTCGTTAGTATGTACTGTACTTCCTCGATTCACCGCCAGTTGGCTCAATTGAAGGAAGGTAATGTTGACTTCGGTGCTTGTGTTGACATGCGACTCATTGCTCTACAGTACTAGCATCAAGCACATCAGTACGTAGCATCAACAGGTTAGTGTTCATCACGAACGTGGTTTTGCAGTCAGTGCAATGTTTACAAATGCGGGGTTGGCAGATGCCCATTTCATAAATGGATTAGCACGGGGCAATAACCGTGGCGCTTTACGTTTGCATCGAGACAGATTTCCAGAACGAAGGTGTCCCGACAGGAAGACGTTCGAAGCAATTGATCGGCGTCTTAGGGAGCACGGAAGATTCCAGCCTATGACTCGCAACTGGGGAAGACCTAGAATGACGAGGACACCTGCAATGGACGAGGCAATTCTTCGTGCATTTGACGATAGCCCTAATCTCAGCGTCAGAGAAGTTGCTGCTGTACAAGCTAACGTTGACCACGTCACTGTATGGAGAGTGCTACAGGAGAACCAGTTGTTTCCGTACCATGTACAGCGTGTGCAGGCACTATCAGCAGCTGATTGGCCTCCACGGGTACACTTCTGCGAATGTTTCATCCAGCAATGTGTCAATCCTCATTTCAGTGCAAATGTTCCATGACTAATGTGATTTGAAGAGAGGTAATAAAATGAGTTCTAACATGGAAAGTAAGCGTTTCCGGACACATGTCCACATAACATATTGTCTTTCTTTATGTGTGAGGAATGTGTCCTGAAAGTTTGGCCGTACCTTTTTGTAACACCCTGTATACGCAGATGTCAATGCTTAAGAAGGACTTGTTCTCAAAGAAGCCGATTTGAGTAATGGGTGAATCGCTGGACGTGTGAATAGGAGCAACGGCACTGTTCGACGATGTTGACAGGATTGGCTGAATCATGGCCGAACAGCGTCAAGATGGAAGCGGTCGACCTAGGGAGACGACAGAACGTGAGGACCGAGCAATCGCCAGAGAGGCACTCAGAGCCCCGGATTGATCATTGTTAAAGATCCAAAGTGCAACTGGTGCATCAGTGATCATGAGGACCGGCTCTCAAGAAGTGGGCTGAGCTCACGGTGGCCCTTGCGTGGACTACCATTAACCTCTGTATACTAAAAAATTCGTTTGCACGGTGTCGGGCACATTTGGCCTGGAATGTGGAGTAGAACTGTCTTTAGTGACGAGCCCCGTTTCGAACTGAGCCACTATCACCAGCGAAGAATGGAGACGTTTCGGACGGGGGTGGGATATCACTCTGACTGCCACCTGCCATGAGAGCCAACATGCAGGATTGATGATCTTGGGTGCCATTTATTTTCATAGCAAGACCCCTTTGGTTGTCATCCGCGGTAACTTTACACCACAGCGGTACGTAGAAGGTATTGTACGCCCCTTTTTTGCCCTTCATGCGAACCATTTTGGACTTATATTTCAGCAAGATAACGCCTCCGCCCGCACACAGCGCGAGTTTCTACTGCTTGTCTTCATGCTTGCCGAACACCACTGACAAGGGGAGGCCGCCAATTGTGAAATTCAGATTCGATTCATACTGCGCATAATAAAAGCTCATGGCCAGAGGTGTAATGTGGCAAAGCATCAAGTTGCACTTCACAGCCGTTGTCGAGAAAATTGACAGTTAAAAGTAACCGTTGCGGGGAGAAATACTCTCTACGATGAGCGATTTACCTACAGCGCAGCCGGCACGGTAGCTCAGCGTGTTCGGTCAGAGGGTTAGGTGCCCTCTGTAATAAAAAAAACTGAGTTAATCGATCAACAACGAACCTCAATGGACGTCTTACGACGTCCGCCCCGAGCAGATGTAACGAACAAAAGCGAACAAAATGAGATAAAAAAAACAGCGTCGTGGCGCAGCGGTAAGCGCGCGAGTTCGTAATCCGAAGGTCGCCGGATCGAATCTCGCGCCATGCGATTTTTTTTATTATTAGTTTTTTTGTAATTCAAACATTAATAAATTGCTTATGCATGTTGGTGAAGGCGGATCGCTCTCCAATTGTACCGCCTCCATTTTTCCGTTTAACAGGGGGTACCAAAGCTCTCACGTCTGCACTGATTTTCGGATGTTATAAGTTGCGCTAGGGACCGCATCTACATTCTTTAGAAGTTAGCAGGCAACATCTACTCGGCGGCTCGTTTCGGCCCATTCAACATCTGTCCTTCAAGTGTAACGAGCGTGTTACGGAGTTTATATTTCATACCTGCCACAGCAAATTTATGTTCGTGGGGTCTCTATTCTAATTCGAACGTTTGACTTACGCTATACGTATTCGTTTCGGAATATCGTTTCTACAACTTTGTTTGCGGAAAACATAATGATGTTCGAAGTCGCCAGTTTTTCCACGACAAACGACTTTCAACAACTTATTATATGCATAATTGTTGCAACTGATTGCCATATATATATATATATATATATATATATATATATATATATATATATATATATATATTGGAGAGCGATCCGCTTTCACCAAGATGCATAAGCAATTCATTAATAGTATGTATATATATATATATGGAAATTGAAATAAGAACACCGTGAATTAATTGTCCCAGGAAGGGGAAACTTTATTGACACATTCCTGGGGTCAGATACATCACATGATCACACTGACAGAACCACAGGCACATAGACACAGGCAACAGAGCATGCACAATGTCGGCACTAGTACAGTGTATATCCACCTTTCGCAGCAATGCAGGCTGCTATTCCCCCATGGAGACGATCGTAGAGATGCTGGATGTAGTCCTGTGGAACGGCTTGCCATGCCATTTCCACCTGGCGCCTCAGTTGGACCAGCGTTCGTGCTGGACGTGCAGACCGCGTGAGACGACGCTTCATCCAGTCCCAAACATGCTCAATGGGGGACAGATCCGGAGATCTTGCTGGCCAGGGTAGTTGACTTACACCTTCTAGAGCACGTTGGGTGGCACGGGATACATGCGGACGTGCATTGTCCTGTTGGAACAGCAAGTTCCCTTGCCGGTCTAGGAATGGTAGAACGATGGGTTCGATGACGGTTTGGATGTACCGTGCACTATTCAGTGTCCCCTCGACGATCACCAGTGGTGTACGGCCAGTGTAGGAGATCGCTCCCCACACCATGATGCCGGGTGTTGGCCCTGTGTGCCTCGGTCGTATGCAGTCCTGATTGTGGCGCTCACCTGCACGGCACCAAACACGCATACGACCATCATTGGCACCAAGGCAGAAGCGACTCTCATCGCTGAAGACGACACGTCTCCATTCGTCCCTCCATTCACGCCTGTCGCGACACCACTGGAGGCGGGCTGCACGATGTTGGGGCGTGAGCGGAAGACGGCCTAACGGTGTGCGGGACCGTAGCCCAGCTTCATGGAGACGGTTGCGAATGGTCCTCGCCGATACCCCAGGAGCAACAGTGTCCCTAATTTGCTGGGAAGTGGCGGTGCGGCCCCCTACGGCACTGCGTAGGATCCTACGGTCTTGGCGTGCATCCGTGCGTCGCTGCGGTCCGGTCCCAGGTCGACGGGCACGTGCACCTTCCGCCGACCACTGGCGACAACATCGATGTACTGTGGAGACCTCACGCCCCACGTGTTGAGCAATTCGGCGGTACGTCCACCCGGCGTCCCGCATGCCCACTATACGCCCTCGCTCAAAGTCCGTCAACTGCACATACGGTTCACGTCCACGCTGTCGCGGCATGCTACCAGTGTTAAAGACTGCGTTGGAGCTCCGTATGCGACGGCAAACTGGCTGACACTGACGGCGGCGGTGCACAAATGCTGCGCAGCTAGCGCCATTCGACGGCCAACACCGCGGTTCCTGGTGTGTCCGCTGTGCCGTGCGTGTGATCATTGCTTGTACAGCCCTCTCGCAGTGTCCGGAGCAAGTATGGTGGGTTTGACACACCGGTGTCAATGTGTTCTTTTTTCCATTTCCAGGAGTGTATATATATATAATTACAAAAAACTAATAATAAAAAATTGCATGGCGCGAGATTCGATCCGGCGACCTTCGGTTTACGAACCCGTGCGCTTACCGCTGCGCCACGTCGCTGTAGAAAATTATTCATCGTTGAGAGAATTTCACCGCAACGGTTACTTTTAACTGTCAATTTTCTCGACAACGTCTGAGAAGCGCATCTTGGTGCTTTGCCACATTACACCTCTGGCCATGAGCTTTTATTATGCGCAGTATGAATCGAATCTGAATTTCACATTTGGCGACCTCGCCTTGTGAGCCGTGGTCGACTCACATTATGCCGTTTTCTTTTTTCGCATTTTGTCACCATCGAGTGGCATCTTATTGCTCCCTGACTTACTACCTGAATGAGTTGCTCACTTGCCTACATCAGTGGCAGCAGCAGCGTTTATCGATACTGCTGTACCTTCTTTGGTGTGGCCGCTATACTTCCGTGTCGTGGTGTGTGTGTGAGGTAGTTGGCCGGTTGCAACGGAACATCGAGGAAGTCTCCGTGGCGTGAGGTCAGGCCGGGGCGACTGGTGGCGTGCATGTGCAGTCAGAGCTGTGCGGCACCAGCTGTGAGAGCTGCAAAGTTCGTCATCCACTGAACCTGCATACTGGCGTTGAGTAATCAGTGAACATGTTATAAAACCTCAACTGCTGTGACATTCTCTTGTTGTTGCTTCCTGGGCTGTTCCCACAAGCAGCAATGTGATGGTGTGCTGGAATCAGCAAAATTTTGCAGCCGTCTTCCTGTATTGTGTTTAACTTTTGAAATGATTAGCGTTTATTAGTGAAGTGCAGCAGCAGTATCTTCTGCCTTGTGGCCATTAACATTCCAGTTACCTGTCCTGGTCGTTAGTGTAGTATTACGGCAGTGTGTTTTCCTCACTGTGTTGATGCTGTCCGGCAAGGCATGTACTCGTAGTTTGACAGCTTGATGTTGCTCTCCCTTCTTCTTTGAGTGGTTATTGTGCTTTGACTGTGTTTAGACGTCAATTATTAAGACATAGTCCTGCTGGGGTCCTCGTCCTCGCTGATGTTTCTAGTTGAGCCGTTGGTCGGGTGGAAGGGAATTGATTAGGTTTTTGGTTGGTTCTTCAGCCGATTATTTAGTGTTACGCTTGACCACCTGTCTCACCTAAATTGTTGTTAGAGTTTCCGCCCCAGGCCGCCTCTTGGAACACTTGAGCACCACTGCTCTTTCCTTTGTGATTGGGATTTTCCTTTGTCACAAACACTTTGCCAGGCCATTAGTCGTGTATTAATTTTGTCTGTTCTATGTCCGGTATATGGCCTTCAGCCAAACCTTATGTGAAGTATTTTAACCCTTTGTTGCCTGACGGTACTTAAAAGTACCAGTAAGTTTTGGCTCTGAGCACTATGGGACTTAACAGCTATGGTCATCAGTCCCCTAGAACTTAGAACTACTTAAACCTAACTAACCTAAGGACAACACACAACACCCAGTCATCACGAGGCAGAGAAAATCCCTGACACCGCCGGGAATCGAACCCGGGACCCCGTGCTCGGGAAGCGAGAACGCTACCGCGAGACCACGAGCTGCGGACCCAGTAAGTTTTGACTCATTATTTTCTCGTGGTGCAGTTTCGTGATCTGAAAGCCTGTCGGTACGTAACAGTAACTCTGCTCTACTGTTTCATAGATGTTATTGTGCAATACATAGACCTCTCTGGCGGTCAGAGCTTGAAATTCTTTTTCGCGTGCTGCTGTCAAAACAGAAGATTGTATGTGCTTGTTTCCATGGTGTTGCCTGAATTTGTGTGCAGTTTATTGAAACTTCCGTTGAGTTTTCCATTGTACGTACTTACCTTCTTTGATTTCTTTATAATAGTTTGAAACATTATGTTACAAGTGAATGAGATAAAGTGGAAAATATAAGGCGGACTTATTAGTACCGTCAGGTTGTGCGAACACTTTATTGTAGGAACAATGCGTTACCTCTCACTAGTTGTTCTGTCCACTTTTTCTCACACAGAAATCTGTAAATACATTTGCCTGTTGAACAATTAGAACAAACAGGAAAGGTTTGCCAGGGAATTTACCTAAAGAAAAATGTCTAATCCGTGGGGAATCAAATCACAGAGTGTCATCTTTAGACCTAACAGTATTTCAATGGAGGGAAAATAAAGTAGTGCATTTTGCGTCAAACTTCCATGGCACTGAACAGAGCGTAGTGACAAGAAAACAGAAAGATGGAACTAGTATGACTATACCATGACCAGTTATTGCATGTGATTACAATAAACATATGGGTGGTGTGGATCATGCAGACAGATTACGTTCAACTTATGGTCTTGGCAGGCGATCAAAGAAATGGTGGCACCGTCTCTTCTGGGGAGCAATAGAAATTGCTTTTGTCAATGCTTACGTCATTTGCAGTGATCTACAAGGGGCACTGCCACTGATGGAATTCAGCCGTGCTGTGGCACTAGGACTAATGAATGAACAGCAAGTGCCAAATCTCAAAACGAGAAACTCTGGTAAAGATGAAATAACTCCCCCCAAGAGCAGGAAAGATAACTTTTCTGTTCCGAAGAATGTCCGTCTTGCCAACTGACAAAACCATTTTATAGTGTTCAGTTGTAAAAGAGGACGATGCGAAATGTGTGCGAAAAATAAAATTCAGTCGACACCACATTCACAGTGTAGTACATGTAAAGTGTATTTATGCTACAATGAGAAAAAGAACTGTTTCCTACAATTTCATGAGGTATCACTAACACTAAATATGTGATATGTATATACTGTCAAAAATGTATAGCTAAGTTACTATGTATTGTGAAGTTGCTCTAGAATAAATTTATGTGAAATTAAAAAAAAAAAATCGGAAATATCATATTTCTGTTAATTAATTGGCTAATGTAAAAATATTTAATATTTATGTGGAATAAAGTAAAAGTTATAAAAATGGGAGCACTTTTCTGCGCATATTGTGATTCTGTCCATGGAGTCTGACGGTACTTCTGAGTACCAGGAGAGAAAAAAGTTGTGAAAAATAAAATAAAATTCTACAAAATATCCTACCGTCATTTGAGGCCACAATAGCATAAATTTTGCAAAGAAAATGTTAAAAAGTAAATTTTTTCTTATGTCAGGAAACAAAGGGTTAAGATTACGTCTTCAGCCAAGTATATTTAAAATTCTTGTTTGCTCTGTATTTAGGCCTTCAGCCGAGTTTGTTTTAAAATCTGTGGCTTTCAGCTGTAATGTGTAAATTGCTGTATGGAAGGTTTCTCCTTAATTATCTTGAATTCTGAAAATGGCCTTCAGCTCTACTGTGTGGCCGGCTGCGGTGGCCGTGCGGTTCTAGGCACTACAGTCTGGAACCGTGCGAACGCTACGGTCGCAGGTTCGAATGCTGCCTCGGGCATGGGTGTGTGTGATGTTCTTAGGTTGGTTAGGTTTAAGTAGTTCTAAGTTCTAGGGGACTGATGACCACAGCAGTTGAGTCCCATAGTGCTCAGAGCCATTTTTTTGAGCTCTACTGTGTATATGCTTTTCTTAAGGTTTGTTTTTAATTATTTTGAATAATTGTTTGCGCCTTCAGCCGTCAAGATATTTCAAGTTTTCTTAAGGTGGTTTTCTGTTGTTCTGTGTAAATGCTTGTCTTTAAAGCTTGCCTTTTATAATGTTGAAAAATTATTGGGCTTTCATCTGAGGAATTAAATTTTTCTTTATATGATTTTGAGCCAAGATTTGTAAATGCTTGCCTTTTAAAGAATTTCCTTGGTGGTCTGAAATATTATTTGAGCCTTTAGCCGATAAGATATTTTAATTTTACTTAAGTAAGGTTCAAATGGCTCTGAGCACTATGGGACTTAACATCTGTGGTCATCAGTCCGCTAGAACTTAGAACTACTTAAACCTAACTAACCTAAGGACATCACACACATCCATGCCCGAGGCAGGATTCGAACCCGCGACCGTAGCGGTTACAGACTGAAGCGCCTAGAACCGCACGGCCACATCGGCCAGCTTAAGTAAGGCCTTCAGCCATTTAACTAAATTCTGGTGTCTTAAAAGGAATTATTTTGAGATATTTCAATTTTACTTAAGTAAGGCCTTCAGACATTCCTTTAAATCCTTGTGTTTTAAAAGGATTATTTAATTTTGTTATTGAGAAGTAACGTGGGCCCTCAACCGTGAACTGATCCTTGTTGTTTTAAAGATAAAACTGTGCAATGGTTTTCGAAGAATAAAGTTGTGTGTTCTCGTGTAACTAACAGTAATTGATCTTGGCCCCTTTCCACAACCTGACCCGCTCTGTCCTGAGAAAACAGATTTCACCCACCTTGCCTAGCAAAGTCGCCGGTCGCTCGCAAACGGAGAATTTTTGGAGCATTATCGGTAGAGCTCTCCAGCCAGCTCGGAATGCTGGCGACCTAACGTTCCAGTTTCAGAGAATTTGGCACGATATCCGTTAGGAGGACATGCAACTCAACGCCTATCCGAGTAACTGCCTGCATAAGGGCAACAGGTTTTGTTTGCCTGTGCATGAACATCACATCTACCGGTTTCCATCCGATTCTGATAAACCCTTCGTGGTGCATAAGTTTTTATTTATTAATTTATAGTCTTAGAGAGAGTGTATGGGATCACAGTCAGCATTGTACTCGTATTGGAGCTACTTGCAATCGAATGTGGGGAAATTCTTCTAGCTCATATGGTGGGTGCTTCTGTGACTGAAATAGCTGAAGTATTTGGTGTTTCAAGATCCACTGTATCGATGATTTACATCGCTTACAGGGAAAGTGGAAAAACATCATTCGCTAGGTCACAACGGCGACGAAAGTATGAGTTGAGTTACCGTAACAGATTGTTATGGAAGAGGATTATGAAAAAAAGAAAAAAGGAGGACAACAGTAGCATAAGTCACTGCAAAACTAAATGTCGCACTTGTGATCCCTATCATCACCAAAGCAACACGAAGGGAGTTCCAAAAGCAGGGATTGCAAGGTTAACTGGAATTACAAAATCAGTAATCATCCTGCAGATGCCTGTAACCGGTAATACGTTTTCTGAAGCCATAAACATGGACTATGGTGCAATGAAAGGAAGTCGCTAGGTCGGATGAAACTTGTTTCTCCTTCTTCCCAACTTCTTGTTGAGTTTAAGTGCAAGAATGAAACATTAGGTGCAGGGGGGGGGGGGAGGGGTTTCGGTGATGATTTGGACAGCCTATCGGTGGTATTCCATGGGTTCCATGGTCTGTCTGCAATCTCGAATTACTGACCAGGATTATGTGACCATTTTGGATTATCAGGTTCATCCCGTTGTACAATGTTTGTTCCCAATGGTGACCGTGTGCTCCAAGGCAGCTGGTGCCCCGTTCACACAGCTCAACTCATACAGGGGGGTGCATTGTCGCATCTTCCCCGGACACCATAGTCACAAGATCGCAGTATTATTCAGCTTAATGGTATACTTTGCAGCGAATGGTGCATTATTGCTATCCACCTCCATCGTCGTTCTCTGAACTTGCCAATATTTTACAGGAAGAAGGGGAAAAGATACAATTGACAACCATACAGGGCCCATATTTATCCACTGCGAGAGGACTAGGAGCTATTTTTAATGTCAACGTGTTTCCTGCGCATTATTAGGCACAGTAATGTGTTGTGCTTTTGTTGTTTCCATACTTCTGTGCACCCCCTGTACGTATGCGGACACGCTCTGCATGCCAGCACGCGGTGCATGGTGGAGGTCATCTTGTACTGCTAATCGTGCCCTTACCTTTTCCATTGGCAAAAAGAGCAACGGAAAAGTGGTTGTATGTTTCCGACGAACCCTAAATTCCCGTGTCTTCATGGTCATTACGTGAGATGTATGTTGTTGGCTGTAGCATCATTCCACAGTCTATCGCAAATGCTGCCGTCATAATTATTATACGGAATGACAATGGCCTCCTCGTCTTATTTCAGATGCGTTCAATGACGTGGGAGATTCGAGTGTGAACCGATATTAAAAATAATTTTATATGGAAACGGTATATCGCCGGAGATGTGTTCCTTATCGGCCAAATCCCTCTAACAACCCCCGCCCCCAGAAGCGTGTAGTAGGAATTGTGAAACACTCTGTATAAAGGACAAGAGCGGTCCTGTTACACTTTTCCGTGGCACTCCTAACGATGCCTTTGTGTCCCGAAAGAGAGTTACAAAATCAGTTTGTTTGTTTCCACTAACACTTCATTTTAGGAGCTAAAATAACGGAAATCAGAGTTCGTACGGAAAGATATAGGTGTTCGTACTTTCCGCGAACTATGCAAGATTGGAATAATAGAGAACTGTGAAGGTGGTTCGATGAAACCTCTGACAGACATCCAGAGTATCCATGTAGATGTAGATGTAGATGTAGAGATTAGTTGAACTGTGACATATTGACGAGAACAGCACGTAGCACATACCAGTACACAAACAGCGAAAGTAATCTAGCAATAGCAATTTCATATTACAGTTCTGCCCACTTATCACGACTTACGATTCCCCTCCAGATTAGCCAAGAGCGCTGATGTGCTGCTTCTTGGTCTCGGGTAGGTGCGCCGGCGCCGGATCGAATCCGCCCGGAGGATTAACGACGAAGGCCGGTGTGGTCCCCAGCATGGATGTCGTTTTAGGCGGTTTTCCACATCCCCCGTAGTGAATACCAGGCTAGTCCCCACATCCCGTCCCCTTTACACGACTCGCAGACACTTGAAACACGTTCGCATTATTTTATGATTAACACTAGTCACAGACAGATGGGGTACAATGATTCCATGAAGGGGGCAACGGGGTGGCGGCAGGAAGGGCATCTGGCCATCCTTTCGAATTAACCATGCCAAATCCGGTTGTAATAATGCCGACCCTATGTAAACTGTGGGACAAGGCACAAGAAAAAGAAGAAGAAGATAACGATTTACGATTTATGTACTGATTGTTCAATAGCTTAAATACAGGGTGTCCCAGAAAGAATGACCCGACTTTAACTTGTAATAATATTGAGACAAATGTCACTGGGTAACTGAAATAGCGCTAGATGTAATCGGTATGGTCCAGAGTTTCAGAAAAAAATCCTCTAGATGTCGCTACGAGCGCTGACCTGGGCATGGAGCCAGTGTCGCGCAATATGGCGTCTTCGCAACAGAAGGCTTATTGTTTTATTGAATTTAGTCATACTCAATCAGTGATCGCAGTTCAGTGGGCGTTTCATATTCGATTTGGTGCTAAACCACAATCACCAGAGAACACTCGACGGTGGTATAAACAGTTTGAAGAAATAGGTTGCCTTTGTAAAGGCAACAGCCCTGGCCAGTCACGCTTTCCTGAACAAACAGTGCAACAAATACCACGAATATTTGAGCGGAGCCCCCTGGATTTCTCCCTTACTGTCTGCGCCCGTCCTGTCCGCCTCACCCCCACCCTCACCTACCTTGGCCTCACCATTGACCGTCACCTCACCTGGATCCCTCATCTCTGCTCCATCCAATCCATAGCCCACAACCGCCTCAGACTCCTCAAACTCCTCTCCTGCCGGACATGGGGGTAGCACCCCTCTACCATCCTCCACACCCACATATCCTTAATCCACCCCATCCTCTGTTATGCCAGTCCTGCCTGGATATCTGCCCCCCCCCCCAAATTCTATAAGTCCCTCCAGATCCTTGAGCGTCATGTACTCTGCCTCGCCTTCCGTATACGCCTCCCGTCCCCCACGCAGATCCTCTATGATCTCATTCCTTTCCCCCATCTGCTCCTGTTCCTCGAACATATCCGCATACTCTACACCTCCCGCCGTCTTGAACCCCCTCACCCCCTGGTTGCTCCTCTCCTCTCCGATCCCCGCCCCCTGCCACGTCTTCACCGTTGTGTCCCCCCTACCCTCCATCTCTACACCCTACATCTCCTTTCCCAAGGTGGCTTCCATCAACTTCCCCTCCCAGATGATGCCCTCTCTCCCTCCATTTATCCCTCCTATCAACTCTGATCCTCACTCCCCCTCCTTTCCTCTGCCCTTTTCCCGGGCTCCCTCTCCCCCCCTTTTTTTCCCCACCTCCCCTCTCTCTGCCCCCTTCTCTCCCCCGAGTCCTTTTGCGCTTCCCTCCTCTGCCTCCTCTCAATCCCTCTCGCGTCTGCCCGGCCCCTCTCCCCCTTTATGAGTCCTCTCCCTCCTTGGTGCCCCCCCCCCTTTTCGTTTTTTCCTTCCTCCCTCCTTGTTCTTCCCCCTCCTCCAGGTCCGCCCCCCTCTGCCTTTTTTTTATCTCTTGCGAAAAGAAACCAGATTGTCGCCATGTTTTTTAATTGTGTGTGTACTATGTTACTTGTCTGTTTCCTGTGTCTTTTATTAACATTGCCAACCCCTTTTGCTTTCTGTTTTAACTTTCCGCATTTTTCCGCCATTTTACACTTTAAGTCACCGTTTTATCGCCTGTTTTTATTGTTTCTTTTCTTCTTTTCTTCTTCCGTTGTTAAAAACAAAGTCTGTAGGCTGTAGAGGAGCGTACTAAGCTGCTGCCAGCCCGCCCCCTTCGGGGGGAATTGAAAATCAATAAAGAAAGGAAAAAAAAGAGCGGGGCTCCCGCAAGTCTACGCGTCGTGCTAGCCGAGAACAGTGTGGCGTGTATTATGGCGTCGTTTATCCCTCAAACCATACCGACTGCAACTCATACAAGCTCTTTCGAGACACTGACAAAGTGAAGCAAGTGAACTTAGCTATGCTATTCTAGAGGACATGGAAGATGACAATTTTATGTCACCACTGATATTCAGTGATGAGGCAACTTTCTATATGAGCGGTAAGGTTCACTGTCATAATGTGCTTATATGGGGGCTCGAAAATCCTCATGAAACAATTGAACACCAGCGTGATTCACCAAAAGTGAATGTTTTTGGTGCTATTTCGCAAAGCAAGGTTTATGGACCCTACTTTGAGGAAGAAACCGTAACAGGACAATCATATCTTGCAATGCTACGGAACTGGTTATTCCCACAACTTGACTCTGACAATTTTATCTATCAGCAGGATGGAGCACCACCGCACTGGCACAACAACATGCGCAGTTTCATCAATGCCAACGTGCCTCAACGTTGGATAGGGCGTACAGGACCGCGAGACCAGGTATTACACTCTTGGCCTGCGAGGTCCCCTGACTTAACACCACGTGATTTCTTCCTGTGGGGATATGTTAAACAATGTGTTTGCATTCCTCCCTTACCTCGTGACAGTGATGAACTAGAAACCAGAAAATCATCTGCTGTATCTTCAGTCTGGGATGAATTTGGCGATCAGCTAGATGTCGCCTGTGCAGCCAATGGAGGACATATTGAACATTTATGATGCATTTATATAAACTTTTGTCTTTTATGTGTAATTTAGTATGCAATTTGTTGCTGTCAAGCCCTTCTTCCTAATAAACAATTCTGTTTAAAATCGGGTCATTCTTTTTGGGACACACTGTAATTTCACCGTAGGACAAACATTCTTAACTTTACGCCAGAAAATTCACAGAAGCAACTTTAGTTACACAGCAGATCCATCTAAATTGACGTAATTTACATACCTACATTGTTTAAATATCATTGTAACTCTATATTTGTATCTTTTCACGTATATGTGACTGTATGTCATTGGACTTACATCATCTGTTATTTGCAAGGGCAAAAGTGAGGCATTGCCACATACATATAACGCTGAGGCATTTGTGCAGTTCTTATTTGTTTTAACACAATGGTAGCGAATGTGGAGGTCGTAATGGCGATGAATGCTTGTGTGCAATACGTTTGTGATGTACGCTATGTCGACCGTATCACTCCTTTCTAAGAACAGTTATTTTGGTTGCGTTCCGATAAGCGCAGAAACTATCATATCCAGTGTCTTCCGTATCGTCTTCTCAGTCATTATATTCCTTCCTACTTATCTTCAACTCTTACATTAATATATGAACAAAACAGCAGAAATGCTCGTTCCCAATAAAGCATAATCCTCTCTGTGGCAGTGCACAACACTGGCACGTTCTCCAAATCATATTCTGTATCAGGAACCGGGCTTTGGAACAAACTCCCTCTAAAATTACAGAAATTAAAATACTATCAAACTTCATAAGATGGCTAATGGCCCACCAACATCAATAGGTATCTTGCAGCTCACTCTCGCCAACCCATCCTTCCACCACCGTTTTCCCTTCCCTTGTCTAGAGTTCTTTATTGAAATTCCCTTATTTCCTAGCAATACTTTCAGTTAAATCCCCCGCTCTTTCATTATCCCGTCCACTTCTTCTAATAGCAAACAAGGCTTCGAAAGTGCTAAATTAATTAATATCGTTCTCAATACCGAGATTGTTTTAATATTATTGTTACTATTATTATTGTTATCACTGCAAATTATCGCTTTTCTTGAAAATGAAAATTATTATTATTGAGTTTGTTACATAATAACTGATTATTATCATTCCTAATTCCTCCATTTTTATCGTCAGCATTAGTGTTACTATTATTTTTATTATTGTTATTTTTATTATTATTGTTGCCAAATATTATTTTTATTAACACTGCAATTATTATTATTGTGATTGTTAAGTACTGTTTTTTTTGTATATGTTGTTGCTGGTCAGATGTAACAATGAGTCTTAAGGCCCTAATTTGAGCAGGCTAAATAAGCAATAAATAAATAATACGAGTGTTGGTCACTGACAGTGACAGCAATCCATCAGTCATTTCTTGCTGCCTCTAGTACTGAATGAACAGCGTTAATGCATACGTCAACGATATTTGCAGTGTTATGTAGTCAGTCAGAGTCCAACAGTTTTCATGATTCCAGAAACAAACAAAATATGAGGGTTGGAACTGTAATAGTGGCAACTATTTATTTACACCTCGTACAAAATAGATACTTGTTTCAATGTTTTACTGACCTTCAAAGGAGTCACCAGCATTGTGTATAACCCGTTGGCAGTGATGTATAAGTCGTAGGATTCTCTTAGCAGTGCCAGTTGTGTTGACAGTTCGAGCGGCACTGTCTGCTGCCCGACGAATTTGTAGCAGTTCTGAAGCGAATGCCGTGAAGTGTTTACTTCAGTTTACAAATCGAGTGGAATTTACGAGGGCTTAAGTCAGGAGAGTGCAGTAGGTGGTATAGTACCAGCAGGCCCATCAGTCAAACAAATCACTAACAGAATCAGATTTTCACTCTGCAGCGGAGTGTGCGCTGATATGAAACTTCCTGGCAGATTAAAACTGTATGCCGGACCGAGACTCGAACTCGGGACCTTTGCCTTTCGCGGGCAACTGAGCTACCCAAGCACGACTCACGCCCCGTCCTCACAGGAGACGAGGTACTGGCGGAAGTACAGCTGTGAGGACGGGGCATGAATCGTGCTTGGGTAGCTCAGTTTGAGTGATGGGCTTGCTAAGTACTATAATGCCTACTGCACTCTCCTGACTTAAGCCCTCATGAGTTCAACTCGATTTCTAAACTGAAGGAAACACTTCAAGGCATTCGCTTCAGAACTTCTACAATTTCGTCGGGCAATAGACCGCGCCGCTCGAACTGTCAACACAACTGGCACTGCTAAGAGTATCCTACGACTTACACATTGCTGACAAGGGGTTATACACAATACTGGTGACTACTTTGAAGGCCAGTAAGACTTTGAAACAAGTATCTATTTTGTACGAGCTGTAAATAAGTAGTTGCCACTATTAAAATTCCAGACCTCGTAATTTACTTATTTCTTCGGAGTGGTAAATAGAACCTTATCACCGCCGTTGATACTGATCCTATTTCCGATACTCTGTCGCACTTTTGTTGTCTTACCAGCAGAGCGCTGAAGCGTCACCTGGCGCCGCTCGGCAGCCGCCCCCGCAGAGAGCGGGCCTGGAGTCTGGAGGCGGCTTAACAGCCTGGGGGCCGGTGTTGACTCAGCGCCGGCAATTGTTTCCACCAGCGCGCTGACGCCGACGCCACGCCGCGCCGCGCCGCGCGGGCTTCATTATGCCGCATCCTCTGCCTCTGCGGCGGGGCCTCCAATTCCTAAAACTGCGCCGCTGAATGGCGAATAAGTGGGCCAAAAGAACGCCGAGTGCTCCTTACGTGACTGGAATCCGTCAAGCCCGTTACGGGCGCCGCCCGCGTTCATCAGCGCCAACGCCGCCTACCCGGGCCATTGTTCCACACAAAAGCGCAGACCGCAGCGGCGCAAAACTGCCAAAGTGAAGGCTCTGCGCCTCCTCGTAGCTTATCACTCCATTTCTTCATTAAGTACTACTTTCCCGCAATGCAGACAGATTTCTTAACACATTAAACATTCAAAGAACACCGATATACACCCTTATCTCTTTCTACTCCGAACCCCTCCTTCTCTCTCTCTCTCTCTCTCTCTCTCTCTCTCTCTCTCTCCCCTCCCCCCACCCACACACGCACCCGCGCAGGCGCGCACACACATGGAGGCTACTATCCCCTGGCTGTGAAATCTTAATTTCGATGAACATTTTACTTCCAAGAGACCATCGTGCTTGGTCATTTCACACATATGCGGGGAGCAGTAGGCCTCTTAGACAACCCATTCCAGTTACACCGAGAACGAGTAAATACACTACTGGCCATTACAATTGCTACACCAAGAAGAAATGCAGATGATAACGGGTATTCATTGGACAAATATATTATACTAGAACTGACATGTGATTACATTTTCACGCAATTTGGGTGCTTAGATCCTGATAAATCAGTACCCAGAACAACCACCTATGGCGGTAATAACGGCCTTAATACGCCTGGGCATTGAGTCAAACAGAGCTTGGATGGCGTGTACAGGTACAGTTGCCCATGCAGCTTCAACACGATACCACAGTTCATCAAGAGTAGTGACTGGCGTATTGTGACGAGCCAGTTGCTCGGCCACCATTGACCAGACGTTTTCAATTGGTGAGAGATCTGGAGAATGTGCTGGCCAGGGCAGCAATCGAACATTTTCTGTATCGAGAAAGGCCAGTACAGGACCTGCAACATGCGGTCGTGCATTATCCTGCTGAAATGTAGGGATCTGCAGTGGCCGAATAAAGGGTAGAGCCACGGGTCGTAACACGTCTGAAATGTAAAGTCCACTGTTCAAAGTGCCGTCAATGTGAACAAGAGGTGACCGAGACGTGTAACCAATGGCATCCCATTCCATCACGCTGGGTGATACGCCAGTATGGCGATGACGAATACACGCTTCCAATGTGAGTTCATCGCGATGTCGCCAAACACGGATGCGACCATCATGATGCTGTAAAGAGATCCTGGATTCATCCGAAAAAATGACGTTTTGCCATTCGTGAACCCAGGTTCGTCGTTGAGTACACCAACGCAGGCGCATCTGTCTGTGGTGCAGCGTCAACGGTAACTGCAGCCATGGTCTCCGAGCTGATAGTCCATGCTGCTGCAAACGCCGTCGTACTGTTCGTGCAGATGATTGTTGTCTTGCAAACGCCCCCATCTGTTGACTCAGGGATCGAGACGTGGCTGCACGATCCGTTACAGCCACGCGGAAAAGATGCCTGTCATGTCGACTGAGGTCGTTGGGATCCAGCACGGCGTTCCGTATTACCCTCCTGAACCCACCGACTCCATATTCTGCTAACAGTCACTGGATCTCGACCATCGCGAGCAGCAATGTCACGATACCATCAACCGCATTCGCGATAGGCTACAATCCGACCTTTATCAAATTCGGAAACGTGATGGTACGCATTTCTCCTCCTTATACGAGGCATCACAACAACGTTTCACCAGGTAACGCCTGTCAACTGCTGTTTGTGTATGAGAAATCGGTTGGAAACTTTCCTCATGTCAGCACGTTGTAGGTGTCGCCACCGGTGCCAACCTTGTGTGAATGCTCTGAAAAGCTAACCATTTGCACATCACAGCATCTTCTTCCTGTCGGTTAAATTTCGCATCTGTAGCACGTCACCTTCTAGGTGTAGTAATTTTCATGGCCAGTAGTGTATTTCGAGAACCTGTTTTCACAACGTTGTAGTGGTCAACATGGCGAATTTTTAACATTTATAGCTGCCGAATTTATTTGCTTAATGTAACCTTACCTTACACTACCTAATATAAGGGTAAGAGCACCTCCACTTCGTTGTGGACTTGTTGATCGTGGCAGATTTGTTGTTAGCAGCAGGTGTCTTTTCCCTGCTGGATTGTTCTCCGGATGCCGTCGGGCTGCAGGCTCATCCAGGTAAACATACTCGTTATGCAAGCAACTGAAAAGTATGTTGTGGTAATCATAGCTTGCAACTTTTGGAATCCCTTGCTTCTTTCAAGACTCCTAGTTTTCGTTAAGCCCCAGAGTCCCCGAAAGCTAGCTGAGAATTTCTGTGTTAAAAATGTAAATGCTTTTTTTGGAATGTGTTATGGGGAAGGCCGCGACTCGATGATACCTCTGCCTGCCCCACTGCCTTTGCGCCTGGCAATTGGCTGTGTAACACTCCAACATCGAACACCAATTGAGGAAAACTGAACATTTGCCGTTTGCTGGCAAACGGAATGGATTAATTACCAATAATTTTCTAGCGCGCCAGCTAGTGGACCGACGAAGTGGTGGTGGAAATCATTCGGCGAACTTCTGCGTCTAGCAGCGCAATAAACGGCGTAAGTAATTCTTAGGACAGTAACAAGTGCGCATGTGCACACAGAGTGTAAAACTTCTCTCAGTTATTAATAACTGTATGTGACTGGCGGTCTTAACAAGCGGTGTGTAGTAGATCACTATAGGCATACTTAAATTCTTTGGTTCTTTAGTTCATCCATTTAAAGGTAAAGTTTGTAAAGAAGCTTCATGTCAAAGTGGAGTGTATCTAACAATGTTTTAAAGTGTCACGATACCTAGAACAAATTTTTTGTATTTTTGAAATGAATTGAGATGAAGTGAAATTAAATGATCGTACGTTTGCCCGGAGGCCCCATCTGGGATTATATGGGAGCCACCTCTTTTTATCTGACGCCACGTCGGGGACTTGCACCTCAAACGGATGAAATCTCCGATCCAGCCAGGAAACGAGCTCGGGGAGCTAAGATCTGGAGGCAGCCATTAGTCACGGACGCTAAATTTACATAATTACATAATTACATAATTAAAAATCTAAATTTTTTTTCAGTAACACAAGAACCAACGATTACAAATTTGCTGTTGATTCCAAGTGAGAACTTAAAAATTTATTTGGAATTCCAGAGCCTTTTATGATTACTATTGTAACAGAAACAGCTTTTAATTTTTCACATTTTCTGTCCTCTTCTACTGCACCATTTTGGTTGGTCTTCTGGCGGCTCTTAACTATTTTCTCTATCTTTACGAAGTATTTCCGACAGTGTACTCTCTGCCACGCGCCGCAAGATAGCTTACGGAGTATCGATAGAGACATAGATGTAGACGCCAGGGATATCCTCACCCATCTTTTTCTACAATTTCCAGCCTCAGGTTGGGTTCGCTTAGAACACATGCCTCTCCATGTCTCCTTGGCCTGCCTTCATATTTCTCTCCCCACTCTCTTCCTATCTTTTCCTCTCTTCTTCAGAAACTCCTTCATTCCACCGATCCATCTCTCGATCGTCCTCTAAACCTCTTGTCTCCTATTGTCATTTCATCAGTCTCTCACGATATCCTGCCGACTCCCAGTGTTCTAAAGTGCCCATATCATCTCATTTCCGTCATTTCTATCGTCTTTTGCATGAGATTCCATTTGTTTCGCACACCGTCTGATTACGTCCTTTCCAGGAAGTCTTATCCTGCTTCCTCGTATGCCTGTATCCCACTGATCTGTGTTTTCTTCATTAATCTCGTTTATATGCATGCAGGAGAATTGGAAGATAACGTTTTAGTCTTTCTTTCTTTGGCTACTGTCTTTGTCCGGCATTGTGCGCAGGGTTGGCAGGGTTCAGTACGGATTTGGCATGGTTAATTTTAAGGGGTGGCAGGATGCCCTTCCTGCCGCAACCCCATGCACCCCCCCCCCACCCCCGGGATGGAATTAGTGTACCCCAGCTGTCTGTGTCTAGTGTAAATCGTGAAATAGTGTGATGTGTTCCAAATGTCTGCGAGTCGGGTAACCGAGGCGGGACGTGGGGACCAGCCCGGTATTCACCTAGGAGGATGTGGAAAACCACCTAAAAACCACATCCATGCTGGCCGGCACACTGGCCGTCGTCGTTATACCGCCGGGAGGGATCCGGGGCTGGTGCGCCTATCCGAGTCCAGGAAGCAGCGCGTTAGCGCTCTCGGCTACCCTGGCGGGTCGGAAAGCTAACGTTATAGTATATCGGCGACATTTTTTATATTTGTCATATGTTACATTACTTCGCTTGATGCGCTTAATTTGAGTCGTTGTCGTCTCATAGTGCAGTTCACTGGTTGTTAAAAATTATTATAAAACTTATAATGGCCATTTTAAATGCCCACTATTCTGTTACTTTCTTCCTAGGATGACGGAAATTAAAGGTACATGTTTTCACCGAGTAATAAGTGTGAATTTTCTTCGTGCATTGCTTATTCACTATGTATCTTCACTCAATACGATATAAAAAAAAGAAAAAAAATCACGCGTCACGAAGATTAGATTAGATTAGATTATATTTACTTTCATTCCAATTGATCCGTAGTGAGGAGGTCCTCCAGGATGTGGAACATGTCAGAAAAACAACAATACATGACAAATATTTACAACTAAAACAAATAAGCTAATGTACCATTCCACAGGTCCCAAGGTCATTTTTTAATGAACACTAAGAGTCATTTTACAAATACTAATGCACTGAATTTAAAATAAAAAAGTTTTTTATTTATTTATAAGGTAATACAACTACTGTAATACTTATTTACAATGAACACATTACTGCACTGAAATGGGATTATTCGATTATTCGACTGGGACGGAAGTGATAACGATTTCGGAAGAATTAGGTGATTTATACAAGAGAAAGAGCACCACAAATTCAGCAAGTTAATAACGCGTTGGCTCACCTGTGGCCATTATGCAAGCAGTTATTCGGCCTGGCATTGAATGAAAAAATTTTCGGATGTCCTCTTGAGGGATGATGTGCCAAATTATGTCGAACTGGGGCGTTAGTCGTCAAAATCCCGAAGTGGTTGGAGTACCCTGCCCATAATGCTCCAAACTTTTTCTGTTGCAGAGAGATCCGGTGACCACGCTGGCCGAGGTAGGCTAGGACAAGGATGAAGGGAAGCAGTAGAAACTCTCACCCTGTACGGGCCGGCATTGTCTTGCTGAAATTGTAACACCTCACCCGTTGCTTGTCCGATTTTTGGGTGTCTTTGCCCCTAACGAACAACTTACAGAGAAATTGCGAGTGGAACTGTACGCAAAATTGGATAACGCTAGATTTAAATGTGGCCCTGTCACCCCTAATTAATCTGCGGTGGTAGCGTTGACGATAAATCACACCTATTTTTGCTTCCAAACATGAACGATCAGGAACACTTGTGGTGTTCAATGACATGTAACACATACACAAAAATAAAATAAAGCAAAAGGGCGAATTCAGGATCAACTACTGAAAGTAAAGGCTCTACTGAATCACAATACTTTTATTATAACCTTCAAATCAATGTTAAATAAAACACAACAAACAGTTCACAAATTATCCTACTAACTGGCATTGGCAGTCAACTGTGTTAAAATCGGTACAAAACGCGATCTCTTATAACTTGGCCGACCGACTGACATCGTCACAGAACGTAAAATACGAAGAACCACTACACTCCAAAATACTGTGAAACCTTTGCGGGAACAGCAATTTCGATGATCCAACATTTTAACGATACTCTTGACACAGGCCGAAGCGGGAGCGATCTCATCGTAATATTCCTGTTGTCGCGGCGGTCCCCGACGGCGGCGGCGCGGCTGTGCGGTTGGCGTGTGGCGTCTCGGAAAGTACAATCCTACAATACTCGGACAGCAGACCGCTGCCCGTAAACTTCACTATTTGCAACAATCATCCCGGCAGCAAAGAACTGGCGCGGCTAACGTCCTCTCAGAGCGAAAGACCATGACCGGAGACTACTTGGCCAACGTCAGACTCAGAACGGAAGACGTCTACAGAGAGTCGAGCAAGATCGCTCTTCACCTCTATTTTCCCACCTCAACTTTTACCGAGAGAATCACATCACTAGAAGCTCTCAAAATACCCAGTTTGCCAGTACCGACCAATGTACGGTCTGGGAATAGAACTATTTTCCACAATTCTACCTACAGAATTTCATAAGTAAACTCCACCCACGCCGGCTGGTAAGAACCACAGGTGTGGGCAATAACACGTTTACTGGATTTTTTCTCCTAAGTGACCACTCGAGATTTTCCCGGCAAGATTCCTCGTCGTAGCGAACATAGACTCCTGCATTGAAAGTTTTTGTTATTCGGAACTCCTGGCCTGCCCTACTTGAGCTACTCGAAGGCGTAAAATTAGTGGCACATAGGCGAGAACACACACAGGAAAGCCCGTCCAGCTATCAACTGCTCTGTTTTGGTAAACACTTGAACACCTGCAGCCGCGCGTCCCTCAGAGGCTGGCAGACGCTGTGGCCTCTATAAACGGATTACAGAACTTCCCCAGTTCACCATTCATACCGTCAGGCTGTGGCCTTCGGCGGCTAGCCGGGGAGGTAACCGAACTCTGTCTCACGTAAAATCTTATAATTACAAAATCGCGGAATTCTCGCTGTATTACCTAGACAGCGTGCCGATGCGTTTCCACATAGATTTCCTACACCGTAATTTAGAGTATTACTCCAACAAACGACAATTACTTATCTGCTAAGCGATTGTGTTCACGTTAAATGGACTCATGTAAGGTGCAAGACCGTTGACACCTTACAAAATGTAAGCCCAGATTGGCTTCGCATGAGGGGCAACAGAACTGGGCGTAGTACATCGCCGACGTACCGCTGTGCTGTCAGGGTTCCGCAGATGACAACCAAAGGGGTCCTGCTATGAAATGAAATGACACCCCAGACCATCACTCCTGGCTGAAGGACCGTATGGGAGGCGACATTCAGGTTGGTATCCCACCAGTGTCCGAGGCGTCTCCATATCCGTATTCACCCAGGAATCTGAATGAACGAAATGTCTTCAGTAACAGGTCCCACTTCGAAATCATCTCCGATGACAAACGAAGACGTGTGTGGAGAAGTCCTGGACACTTTTTTTTTTTTCACTAGCTGCTTATATTTTATGACGCACCGTCTAATTTCTTATGGTGGGTCGTATATTGCCACTTAGCCGCTGTGACTGGGTCCGGGGTCCGCAGTGACTGAAAGTAACACCACACCGGCTCCCGTCCCCACTCACACCGTTGCCAGTGGCCCGCCACGTGGAGGTGGGCTCTGTTTAGATCCATTTGATATCTTTTTTTTTGTGCAGTATTAGAAAAACTTATAACTAATACAAAATCAAGTAAGATATTAATAAACAAAACGAAATTAAATATTTAGAAAGAAGGAAGGAAGAGAACTGAATAGACAAGTTATAGGTATAATATTGCCCGTCACCTGGTTGTGGGCGGGCCCGGGTCTTGGGTTGACCCTCAAGACGCTGGCCGTTGCTCACCATGCCTTTAACATCTACCATCCTAAAAACTACCTTAACTAGAAGAGATTAGGGTACGTTAAAGCTAGAAACTAAGACTAAGACCTCCATGTCCAGCCTGCTAAACTATTTACGATATACAATAGAGAGGTAACTGATTTTGTGCTTGGCTCAAAGTTGCTAATGAAAGCGTACTCGTGGTAAAAGTAATAAGGTAATGACGCTAACGGTTTGTGTTGAGCCTACAAGGCTTCTAGTAGAGTATATCAGGCGCAAGCACCTCCCAGCCCCGCCGACAACACGACCTGAACGGTGGTTTTCCCCGATCTACCATAGGTATCCGTCGGGTTGGGCTCAAAAGAGAGGAACCACAATTAAGATCCTTCCATCCAGGACGTTCGCCGCCTCTTACCAGGGGGGCGTAGGTCCCTTGAAGAGGTGCCCAACTTTAAGCTTCAGATGAGAAGTTCTTAGTATAGTGGAGGTTGAGGTATAGGCTGTGTAGGTTGGTTGTACAAACAGTTCACACTGAGCCAATGAGACTTACAATGATACGTGGTGTGGCAGTTAGCACCTTCCGGCCCCGCCAGCAACACAACCTGAGCGGTGGTTTTCCCCGATCTACCATAGGTATCCGTCGGGTTGGGCTCAAAAGAGAGGCACCACAATTAAGATCCTTCCATCCAGACCGTGCGCTGCCTCTTAACGGAAGGCGTAGGTCCCTTGAAGAGGTACCTAGCTTTAAGCTCTTATTCGACATGGAGATGCTGTTAACTATTTACATATAAGGTGCAATCTGTTTTTAGGATTGTGTGTGACTTGTGCACCTCTTGTCGGTTGTTCCACTCTGTTCTTTGAATTTGACTTGGTTGAAACTATGGATCATCCGCGCTGGACGCTTCAATATCTGTGTTGATGCCCCGGTCTGTATCTGTAATCATATCTGTGTCCCCCTGGGCATCGTGACGTCTGTTTGGACCGACTTGCCTTCGGTAGGGTCTGTTGCGCAAGTATTCTATTTGTTGGATCTTCGAGATTTCGTCCGTTAGTTTGTTAAGTTCAGTCCACCTTTCCGGGTCGCGTATTATGTTATGTAGTTCGTTCTGTGTGTTCAGGCGATTTATGTGTACTGTGTGTCTTATGTTCGTGCGTTGTCCGCAGAAGAACACAGTATGTTCAGGGGAACCTTCTTCCCCGCATGTGCATCTATTAGTCTGCTGCAGACTCACGCGGTACAGGTGCGTGGGATAAGGGCCATGTCCTGTGATGAAATGTACCATACCGCGACTGGGATCGACCTGTTTTAGTTTTAGTCTTTCCCGGATGTCAGGGAAGAAGTTGTATACACGGCGGCCCTTATCGCTGTTGGCCCACTCGCTCTGCCAGGTATCCACTCGCCATGCTCTGAGTTGGCGTGTTGTCTCAATCGGTCCTGGAGAGCGGAGGGATACCGGGACGAGTATCGCCCGCCACATAGCGCGCCAACGAGAAGTGCTGGTCTGGGGCGTCATTTCAGTTCATATCGCCATCATTACAGCACAACGGTACTTCGACGATATTCTACGTGCATTTTAACTGCCGTTCGCGGCAAGACATCCGTGGCTTCCATTTCAGCCAGATAACGTGTGCCCGCACACACAGTGAGTTTCTGCTACTTGTCTTCGTCCTTGCCAAACCCTACCTTGACCAGAAAAGTAGTCTGATCTCTCCCCAGTTGAGAACATTTGGAGTATTATTGGCAGGGCCCTCCAACCAGCTCGGGATTTCGATAATCTAAGGACCCAGTTGGACAGAATTTGTCACTATATCTTTCATATAATATGCCAATACCAGCTGCTCGCATAATGGTCAGAGAAGGACCAACAAGTCATTGACTTGCTCAGTTTTTGAAGCTCTCTGTCTTGAATAAATTAACCATTGTTTCTGAAATTTTAGTCATTTGTTTGTCTGCAGATTTACACCAAATCTACCGAATTCCCCTGCAATAAAATAAGTCCTTCGTAGTGCGTCGTCTTTTTATGTATAATGGTGTATTTATCATATGAAACTGAAATCAAATTCCAACGAAAGGCAAGGCTCATAATCGACTGATGATGATTAAGTCCTGTACTCCTTAGCGTAGGGGACGATTCGAGAGACCCGCACCGCCTCACTAGGTAAGGTCCTAGTGGAGGTGGTTTGCCATTGCCTTCCTCCGACCGTAATGCGAATGAATAATGATGGTGAAGACGACACAACAACACCCATTCATCACGAGGCAGGTGAAAAGCCTTGACCCTGCCGGGAATCGAACCCGGGACCCGGTGCTCGAGAAGCGAGAGCGCTACCGCGAGACCACGAACAATCGACTTATAGTGTACTGTGTATTCCTGTTGTTATCTGGAAAGGCAGTTATCAGAAAAGTTATACCCTCAGTTTAATTATGCAATAGTTTTAGCTTGTAGCTTAGCCATCTATTTCCGTGATTAACTTTCACAGTGACTTGCGGAAACATCCTTTAAAATTTTGCTTTGCACCACGACATGAGAGAGACAATTACACTATCTGCTATTTTTGCTTGTCGAATACGTGTGCACATTATAAAGTGGCGATCGTGAAAGGACGTATTTGTAAAGTAATGGATTTTGTGGAAAATATTAATGCGGTGCGATATACGAGTTATATGTGTTTTCCGTGCTTCATGAACACTCGAGTGAAGAGCAAACTAGAGAGATGCAAAACTTTTATCACACGTTGAGAGGATTAAATTTCGTCGGTGGAGCAGCAGATGGAAATTGAAATTTACGTACATCGTACTAACTTGCTTGAGACCAAAACACCGCTTAGAATAGTTTAAAGCTCAGCCCAGGAGTTTTGGAGTAGTTGTTACAGCACATGTACGTAGTAATTAGTAATGTTCTGGAGTTTGTGAGCGAGATCGTCTCACCGATGCAACTATGAGGCTAGCCACCTTTAGACTGTTTATCTTTTATGTAAAAGTATTACGACGGATTATTGCATTTTAGCGAATCACGCTTTAAGTCATAATGTTAGTTACTCTAACATTAAAACGACTTTCACTTTCAAGCTTTTGACGAGATCCAGTTATGGAAAAGACTGACGAGCTAAAAACCACGTATCCTGGACGGAGTAGAGATGTCGAGTCGAATTCTGACGTGGAAGAAACTGCCACTCAGGAAGTATGAGCGATGGATAGCTTAATAGAACTTTATCAGAAATTCAAATTGATGTTATTGGTGGAGATCGAAATTTCAAAAGAGAGTATGATCTGAACTCCGAAATTTCAGAAAATTAATAAAAAAAGCAAAATGCTATGACTAACGAAATCTTGGGAATGTGTTCCGAAATATCGAAAATACCAGAAATCGCGAAGAAAAAAGATACACTCTGTTCTGAAATTTCGGAAAGGCAAGATACGACTATGAAGGGGTTATCTGCTGGAACATCAGCGTTGTGAAGACCACATGCCGGTATACAGAAGGCGGTGCAGAAACTAACAGACCAGATTTTACGCGTAAAACGAGCCCATTACGCACTCTGTGAAAATGTTTGATAGCATGGCTAATATTGGATAATATTGTTGTAGAGCAGAAAAGAGCCCTGCACGAACAATTTGAGACACAAAGGAATCGATTTGTAGAAAAGCTCACGGTTTTGGCGTCCGAAAATGACACCCAAATAGCAGAACTGTTAGACAGCAAGGTACTGGAAGCCATCGGAAAAATTTCGAATGAAGTGACTGAAGCTCATAACCGTTGCAGTCGTCAAGCAGAAGGTGAGTTGCGTAATGTAATTGACAAATGAAAACAGAATGCTGTGAAAGAAAAGATCGACAATGTTATTGTGATTTTGTTGCGTATTAAAAGTGAACGGCTAACACTAACAAAATTAGGAAATATGAACATGCCTGAACATATGATCATTGTCATTAACAATTACTTCAATCTGGATATCAGACAGAAAGCTCACGAAGTGAACACTTTCGGCAAAACTTCCTCTTACATTCAGTGCTTTAAGAAGAAAGTGGAAGACAGTGACTGAAGCTTTACTGAGTACATGCGTGTTACGAAGTGCTTAAACTGACAGTGTCCTAATAGTCAAAACGCAAGCAACAATACTGAAAAAAGGTTAAACGCAAAACACTCCCTAAACACAACATTCAGTTAATATTAGAGCGCGCTAAGCTAGGATTTCCCTAGTTTCAAAGGATTCCAAACCTGCTCTTCCTGCATTGTTACAAGCAACGAAAGCAACAGTTATCCATCCGTTACCCAAACCTCATTTGATATGTTAGAAACTGTGGCATCTGCATTCCGAAGTAAAGTTTCCACAGTAGCACGGCTAAGACAAGACGTCTGTTTGTACCAACGTTCTACAATGCGCGGACTGACTGCGCGACAACAATACAAACTGTGGTATCTAAAGAGTCTACTCTGTAACTGTGCTCATAAAATAAGCTCTATGTGGCAAATATTACAAACAAAAGTGCCACCTCTTATAATGCAGAAACCGTACAAAGTAGTGCAGGCAGGCAGAAAAGGTACAAACTTGAACTTCATGATTGTAAACATCGTAAGGAGACAATTTCAGCTTCCTTTGAAAACAAACAGAGGACAGCACTAGTTTATACTACGAGTAATATCAGCTGTAGGACTTGAAAGCGTTTGGGCTCGTAGACCACGGCAAGTGATCAGACGAAGATTTCAGTTCTGCTAAGACTAACGGGTGCCTACTGTATGACTCTGAATGGTGCATTATTTGTAGATCTAGGAAAATGGATTGGAAGTCAAGAAAAGAGGAGACCGAATCTGATTAAAGAAAGGCAGTCCGATGAAAGTCTGAAGACTATTGGAAACTGAGGCAATCGAGAAAAAAATATTAGAAGATCACATGTTACAACTATTGCAGAATAAATGGAACATTTCAGGCAAAAGCAGAATATATGAATTTCTCCCTAACATCGGCTGCAGACTAAAAATGGGAGTTGCTCAACCGTCGTGCGGACTGTTATATACACCTAACGGGTCACGTCCTTTATGCTATACATCTGTACAAAATCAAGAGACACTTAAGTTATATCTGCATTTGCCGCAGTGTGGGGACTCCCGTGCACACTTCTTGGGACTGTGCGCGCTTTGAAGATCCATCGGACATTAAGGACACATTAAATACATTCGCTGTTGCGAATAGGAACACCTATCGACTGTATAACGGAATGACGACAGTGAAAATTAGTGCCGGGCTGGTACTCGAACCCGGATTTCATCGCGATGGCTAACCGTGCAAAACTCACGGCCAGACCCAAACATCCATTTGTAGTGGATTCTGCGTACAGCCTGTACTCGTATACATTTTATGTAGTTCCGGTACAGTGGAGGACTTTTCAATTGAAAGGCGCTGCTTGGTATCGGCGGATAAACACGATAATACAGTGAGTGCCTGTGTTGTTAAGAAGAACGATGTAATGTTCCTTCATACATTCGTGCATATACGAGAATTACAAATAATGCGTGTGTGAGTACAGGCTGAGATGCGTCAACGATGACACATGGGAGTTTTGTTCTGGTCGTGAGTTGTGTATGGGCAGCCACAGCGCTTAAGGCGACTGCTTGCGTAAAGTGAGACATCTTGGTTCGAGTCACGGTCCGGCTCAAATTTTCGCTATTGTCATACACTTATACAGGTGATGGTTGTTTGTACTCGTATTTGAAACTGCAAATGCCTTTCACATATTTCACAATGGCTGTAGCCACCACAGCACCACTTCCTTCAGACATGTGTGCCTGCTGGAAGGAACAGTGTGCTGATCTTCTTAACAATACACGAACTGCAACATCGTGGACATTAAGGACACTGGATCCCAAAGCCCACTTAGTCGACCTGGCGCTTTTTGGATGGTACTGTGACCACAGTATCAGCAAGACCAAGGAGGACTTCAGGAGGAATTTAGTCACAGGATAGGATGCTGATATTTCGGGAAGATAGTATTCCACGCAGACGGAGAGAAGACAAGTGCGGTCGGCGAACATCGACTGAAACGCTTTTCAGGACAGTCCATCGCCTTAATGCAAGTAACTACCGAAATGTGAATTTTGGAATCGATTGTCACAGCTAGAACCCCGCTGACGTGCTGTCCTGCGCTTAAGGAACTCAGCAGACTCTTCACTGTGGCATTTTGATAGCAGTTTCAGTAGCGGAAACAACATTCTACGGTTTAGATGTAGTATAATGAATAAGCAAACGTAGAACTTTACTGATTTTTGTCATAGGATCCATAGGACCAACAGTAGTAAAAGTAGCTGAAAAATTGATTAAGAAGTTAATAATATTATTTTGGTGGAAAGATTTTTTTCTTGTTATTTCTTTTTTGTGGTTGTAGGTTTCCAGTAATATTATGAAATATGTTTTTTACTATATACACAAAAGTGATTTGTATGGCTTATGTTAGCTTTCCATGTAATTGGCTGCAATCGTGAAGAATGCGTAAATAAATGAATAAAAATAAAATAATAAAAATTGTTTTTCAGCAAAAATGAGCAGGTCATGAAACGACGCAAGAGACGTGCAACGCACTACTCGATGTGGCAGGTGGCTGTCACGTTTTCAATAACCTTAGGTTGTAGCGGTTCACTATTCCACTTAAATGGAACGTAGTCTCATCACTGAACACGAAAAGTGAAAGGAAATAAAACTTCATCTCCAAGTCCACAATGAGTTCGCAAAGCTCTGCACGCTTCATCACCTAAGGGCTTGAACCAGTTGATCCCTGTATTGTCTAAAACTTCAATGTAACTGCAAAACGCCACATGGGGTAGCCGTGCGGTTTAGGGCGTCTTGTCACTGTTCGTGCTGCTCTCCCCATGTGTGTGTCGACCTTAGTGTAAGTTAGTGTAAGTTAGATTAAATAAGTTAGATTAATAATGTTGGGAGGGTAGTAAATTCTAGTGAATGGCGAGTTATCACAAAGGGAGTCCCACATGGTTCAATTTTGGGTCCTCTGGTATTCCTTATTCATGTGAATGACCTCTCATTTAACGTTCAGCAAGCACAACTAGTGCTTTTTGCTGATGACACATGTGTTATAATAAATCCCAGTCCAGAAAAAGCACCTGAAGATATTGTTAAGGATGTCTTTCAAGGAATTATTACGTCATTCTGAGAAAGTGGACTCTCCCTCAATTTTTAAAAAACTCATTATATCCAGTTCTGTACACTGACTAAAGTCATACTGACAATTGATGTAGCATGTGAACAGGGTTCAGTTAACAGGGTAGATTTCTCCAAATTTTTGGGTGTCCATATTGATGACAACTTGAACTGGAAGAAGCATATTACTGAGCTTCTCAAACAATTAAGTTCAGCTTCTTTCGCTCTTCGTATAATCGCTAGTCTCAGTAATAAACAGATTAGCCTCCGAACCTACATCGCATATTTCCACTCAACAATGTCTTGTGGAATAGTTTTCGGGGGTAACTCACCACTTAGACATAAAGTATTGATTGCACAAACGAGAGCAGTGAGAATAATTAGTGGTGTTCACCCAAGGACGTCATGTAGGAACCTATTCAAGGAGTTAGGTATTTTAACCGCACCATCAGAGTACATCTATTCGCTAATGAAATTCGTTACTGAAGCTGTCAGTTACTCAAAAAGGAGTACGTTATTCAGCAACACAAAGCTTTGATCATTTGCCCAACAACATAAAGTGTCTGTCAGGTAGCAGATCAAGTTTTATATCTAGCTTAATTTCTTTTGGACAACTCCTCCTATTCCATGGACGAGTTTCTGTTTCAGAACTGGTAAAAAAAATTGTACCTCTAAATGTAGTTGCATGTGTAGAACTAAAAATTTCAATAATATTAATATTAGCACTATTTATGTGTGTATATATATCTTGTAATCTGACTTGTTCCACATCATATCGATAAAATAAACGTAAAAATTATCTACGGAACATGACATAACTAAACTAAACTAATATTGTGTAAGCTTAGGGACCGATGACCTCAGAAATTTGGTCCCATAAGACTTTTCCACAAATTTCCAAATTTAGCCGCAAAACACGCCAAACAGACACATAAGATTTGACTAACTCTCTGCTGGCACGTGGATTAGACCTCTATGGGCTTGTTGCAAAAGAGTTGGATGCACTCTACGTCATGAACGAGCTAACGGGAAAGACTTGTGGCTTCCCTCTTAGAAAAGCAACCGGTGTTTTAAAATGCTGGTGTCGTCGTCAACTCCAATGCAGTGCCTTAATCTCAACCGCAACAGCGTCTCACAATTGTAACTGAATTACAACTCTTGAAACGGGCAACACAAAACGCCCTTTGTTGCTGTGTTGCCGCTATCTCTGTCTGACGCGTACTGGGAATGAAGGAGCGAGGGAACGTGCTAGCAAAACCACGAAATAGCCCACTGGTGGTCGCATGAAATGGCTAACTAAAACTGGCGTCGAGATAAACTTTCAGTTTCGATGCATTAGTAAAAAATCCACCCCAAGTTTCTATCTTCATCCATGTAGGAGACACAGTGTTTTGAAATGGGATGAATCTCTCTCAAACAAAGTGGACAGACTAGAAAAAAATGGTTCAAATGGCTCTGAGCACTATGGGACTTAACATCTGTGGTCACCAGTCCCCTAGAACTTAGAACTACTTAAACCTAACTAAGGACATCACACACATCCATGCCCGATGCAGGATTCGAACCTGCGACCATAGCGGTCACGCGGTTCCAGACTGAAGCGCCTATAACCGCACGGCCACACCAGCCGGCTCACAGACTAGAGGCGAGGAAACAAAATTTTGAACAGTTTTCTACGTATCGATTTTGGATCTAGCTTATAACTTCTATACACCGAGTGCGGTCATAAAAATTCTATTGAGAATGTATATTTATGCGCCTTATGTGTATTTTATATTCTAATCAGATACTGCCATCCACTGTGAACGTATCACAAATTAAATTTAACGAAAAAGACTGAACTGAGAAGTGATATTTCACAGGAAAGACGGAGCTAACCTAAAATTAAAGACATGTATGAACGAAATTAATGGTTTAAAGCTCCACTGACGACGAAGTAATACAAGATGGATTACACGAATATGGAGAAACATGTCGACAGTGGTATTTTCGAAGGGAGGTGTTATTTTCGAAGGACAGATCGTTTTACGAAATATACCAAAAATAAGGAAAATGACCAGTGTGTTCTTACGAAGATTTTACGCCTGTTGCAACCTTATATGAGTCGAGTGTGTAGACAACGTTACTCAACAGCAAGTATTACGTACGTATGTCGTAAGTAAAGAGCAGTATCTTACAGACAAGAGTTTTAGAAGTGAATATGTGCGTGAACGTTTCAATACAAATGAGCATTTATGTACAAAAGTGTAAGTAGGCTGTTTAGGTTTTTTTATTGGTAACGCCACGTAGCGCTCTGTATGAAAATCACTGGCTGTGCTGTGTGCAGTCTGTGGCTGCTTTGCATTGTTGTAATACTCGCCATTGTAGTGTTGGTCTGTTGGCTGTTAACAGCGCGTAGCGTTACGCAGTTGGAGGTGAGCTGCCAGCAGTGGTGGATGTGAGGAGAGAGATGGCGGAGTTTTGAAATTTTTAACGCTGGATGTCATGAACTGCTATATACATTATGACTTTTGAACACTATAGAGGTAAATACATTGTTTGTTCTCTATTAAACTCTTTCATTTGCTTACTATGCCTATCAGTAGTTAGTGCCTTCCATAGTTTGAATCTTTTATTTAGCTGGCAGTAGTGGCGCTCGCTGTATTGCAGTAGTTCGAGTAACGAAGGTTTTTGGTGAGGTAAGTGATTTGTGAAACGTATAGGTTAATGTTAGTCAGGGCCATTCTTTTGTAGACATTTTTGAAAGTCAGATTGCGTTGCGCTAAAAATATTGTGTGTCAGTTTAAGCACAGTCTTGTTTAAATTTTTCTAAGGGGACGTTTCATATGGCGACCCTGCCAGGATACCTCACTGCAATCTTCTGATTTTTTTCTTGTAGTTTGTGTAATTAGTGTAGCTATTGTTTATTGCTAGCGTGTAATTGTAGAGAGATCTCCTTTGTAGTTGCAGTATTTCGTTGTTGTTCAGTAAAACAGTTGTGGCATGCATGTAGATTTGCACCAAGTATTTCGCAGCTGCGCTTGCAATTAACTAGATATTATTTTCAGTGCTATGTTAATGTGTTCTCTTATTTTTGCTTTTCAAATTGTGCTTTGCTGTGTTATCGTGTGAAATCTTGTGACAATAATGGCGTGTGAAAAACGTAACACTAGGCTCCAAAGTAAACTGAGAAATAATAGTGATGACGAGCGTAGCTTATCAGAACCACTGTGTAATGAATTAACAGACATTCAAAGTAGTAATTAGGTAACTGTGTATAGGGAAAGGGAGTGGGCGGCAAATAATGGTGTAGACAGTGAAACAGGTAGTGAACAGGGAAGCATTATCGATCGATCGGTCGGCAACAGCTCGCCTCAGGAATCCGAAATGACAGAACACAATATTGCAAATACTGTAGACTTAGGTTTTGGGTCCTCACCGTTTTCTCAAATGAGTCAAGACACATTTTCTGCTTGTCAAAATGTGAATGTTCCCGGTGAAAATGCACTGCAAAAAAGCATATAGAAACAGATTCCAGGCACTAATACATTATTATTGCAATTAATGCAACAAATGGAACAAAATCAGAGACAAACACAGCAAAAGCTTCAAAAGTTAGACGCAATGGAACAAAATCTTCAAAAGTTACACACAATGGAAGAAATTCTTCAAAAGTTAGACACAATGGTACAACACCAGAGACAAACACAGCAACAGTTAGACGCAATGGAACAAAAGCTTCAAAAGTTAGACTCAGTGGAACATAAGCTTGAACAAACACGTGAAGATTTAACTACTGAGTTACATAACATTGAATCGAAATGTCAAAAAGTCTGTAATGATGTAAAAACACAAATATGTGAGCATTTTCAACCTATTTTTTCGCGGCATGAAAATGCATTACAGAATCACGAAGCAGCCATAAAGGAACTGCAAATTATTGTTCATGAAAATCGTGAGACCTTGCAAGCTAAAATTGAATCAGTTGCATCTACCGATTCGGTTACGCAACTTGGAAAAACTCAGGAAAACTTAAAGGACACAGTAGATACTCTGAAAATTGGTTCAGAAAGACACATGGAGGAAATTAGTTCATTATCAGAGAAAGTAGTTGAACTTTCGTATCAGCTAAATAATTTATATACGAAGGTAGATGATAATCTGAATGACACAAAACCGGTAGTCTTTAATGCCACAGAAGAGTGCGAACAAATTAGGAAATTCAAACAAAATCAGAATCAAATTAATACGCAACACCAAAGAGAAATCTGGGAAGTACAAGATCAGCTGGCACAGGTAATACAAGAATTACGTATTTCAGAGGCCACTGGCGCTCCAATACGGGAAGAGGGACATAAAATACGGAACAGCCATAAAATAATAACTCAGGGCACTTCGGAAATTATGAAAGAAATTGGCAAGGTACACCGAATTTTGAGAAGGAACCGCCGAAACGACGTAATCATGACCGACATGCGACTCGCCGACATGATGATTTTAACTATAAGCTGTTCATTACTACACGTAAATTCAAAACATTTAAGAATTCTGGCAACGACATTCATCCACAAGCGTGGCTCCATCAATTCTCTCATTGTTTTCCTCCCAACTGGTCATTAGAGCACATATTAGAATTTATGTGTGGCTCCTTATAGAATGAACCAGCTGTAAGAATGCGATCAGTCATTCACGATTGTCACAGTGAAGGAGAATTTTACCATGCCTTCCTCTCAGCATATTGGTCTCAAGCTACACAAGACCGAGTAAAACATAGCATCATAATGATGAAACACTTTGAACAATCTGAATTTTCCAGTCTTGTCAAATATTTTGAAGACATGTTGCACAAGAATCAGTACCTGTCAAACCCATACAGCCCCTCAGAACTCATCCGCATTTGCTTAATCAAATTACCTGAACATTTACGACATATTATTTTGGCAGGACGTTGCAAAGACGACATCGAAGCTTTTCAGGGACTGTTACAAGAACTGGAAATTGACACTGACAATCGCGGAACGCGAAAACAATTACAGGTCACATCTGTCACAATTCCACGATGACAGAAATAATACACGACAAGGCTATTCTTACAACGCAAATCGTGACCAAAACAGACACCACCCATATGACAACCACTGGCAGAGTAATAATAGTTACAGAGAAAGATCGCATTTCCGTAGTAATGAATATGACAGAGATTACCATAGAAACAGACAATATGGGAACAAAAACAATTATTATCAAGGGAGACAGAATAACTTAAGACGCAACAGTTCAGCGCGCAGTTACGATTCCGGGAGAAATTCTCCACCACATGACCGACAAACAAGAAACTATGTACACTACCGACAAAACGACAGACCAGAATTCCATCAGAACTGACGAGCTTCAAACAGGGCAGGGCCATCTCGACAAGGTGAATTTGCAAAAGTTAGGTCTCCTAATCCCAATAACGACGCGCGCCAACAAAGAAACAGACAATGACTCGCACCGCAGGCAGCCGCATGCCCCAGCTGGCTCAGAAAAAAATAACATAGACGCTATTCTTAAGAAGAATTCCAGTATTCTTTACCGACGTATACCGCACGATAATTGCGTTGAAGTTGAAACTTTGCGTACTAGGAAGAGTAAAGGTTTCCACCACATTTCTCACGTAAAACCGTTTATTGAAAGATAATCTGTTTTTTAACTTAGTCTTTGCTATAAAATTTTTCACTTCACGTTACTACTATGCTTTGTCACACATAGAAACTGTTAACATGCAACAATGATTTGAAGTTAACTATGCAGTCAAGAAACTGGGCAATTTATTTAGACAAGTATTACAAATGCATTGTTATAGTGAACAGACGACACAGTATTGTTATGTGTACATTCTTGCTTGTTAGTTGCACGATCACGTAACGACTATAAGGCTCACATACTTAGAACATATACTGGTACTGCTAATGAGATTTTAATGCAACATTTTCGTTTACTTGAAAATACATTCTGGATTTAAAGTACTTTCTGTGAGATACCAGATGAGACAGTGGTTACTTTATGTGATAGCTACACGATTTTATCACGACACTACTAATGAGTGACAATTTACCATGTTGCTTTTGCGGTGTTTCTGTTTTATATCTGCACAGTTTTCTGAATTCTTCTGTAAAGTAAAAAATGTTTTACTTTTGTGGTATAGCTACAAGGAGACAGCCTTTTCCGTAGGACAACAATACGTTACAGCACAGTACTTTCTTCATCACGGCAATTAGCGTAATAACTAAGACATTGATACGCAAAGCATTTCACTTTCGTTTATCATGAGGTAAGTACAATGGCTTCTGCAGAACTTAGCTTTCGGAGGACAATAACTACGACACTTCCACAGAGATTATCTTACAGCAAGACGCACATTTAGCGCTACAGGACACGTATTTGTGTGATTAATTTTGTACTTAAATCATTTATTTTTAAAGATATTTGAAGTGCAATGATACAAAGGTTTTTTGTAATACATTTCATTCCATTGTTGTAATCTGTAACACCTGAAGGTATAATTACATTAATCCTCAGGGGGGGTACACGCTTACTTAGTGTACCATGTGTTTCGCAAGCACAAGGAGCCCTAGCTAATATGGTATTTGGTTATACAACTTCACACATCAGTACCATATTTCTCTAACACATAAATTACACAGCTTTCTGATTATTTAACTGAGAAACAAACATTTTTTTATTACATCAGTGACAAATGTTTACGTAATTACACAGTTGGATAACTTCACACTTACGAAATTGTATTTTGTCTGTACTTTGTGAACTGTTCATATTTTTTCGGACCCATTGTGATACTATGAGAGCTTTGAATGATATATTTGGTATGGGATCACAATTTTTGAAGTACGTTTGAGGCATATGACACTTTTGACATGAGCAGAGAATTTTTTTTAGGTTTTGAAATTATTGGAGGAAGCTACGACGATTTTGAGAGTTGACTGAGATGTTATGATGTTATTATTACGATGACTATGTGTATTATGCTATTGCGGTATGTTTATGATCTATGCTACCTATCTGTTATGATGAAATATTGAAGAAGTGTCGATGAATAAGGTAAGGAGTAATGAGTAGTGTTTAGGGACTCTGGTTTGTGAAAAAGGTTGTTGGAAACCAAGAATCGTACTTTAAGAGTTATGAAATGTATGTAAATGCGTGAATGTATTACAATGCTGACGAAAATTTTTTGGACACTGTTATATCCATAGCATTTTGTTTCTACAGATTTGTAACGCAAATTCTTGACCTGTGAAATATTTTTATATGAGACTGTCACTGTAGTGGAAACTGCTGTCGTAAATATTTCGGTAAGAAAGTTAAGCGACCACCTTCACGTAATGCATCGTGGACACCCAGCTGTGCGACAGACGCCCGGAAAAAAAAAGCCATTAGTGTGTGCCTTTCAGAGGCACAGGTGGAGAAAAAAAAGGGGCCATTATCCTCACTATTGACATTCCTTTGTAGAAAGGATCGTAAATACGACACCCTCAAACTTGAAAACATGTGATTACACTGTGGAGCTCTTAATTTATGCCTAATGAAATGATGAGAAACATTTTTACATCTATTGTCTTTCTAGTTGAGAGATTGCTCAATTTGTTTAATATCTAGTTTCTAGCTGCCCTGCAGCATTGGTTAAAATAAAATTTTATAGATGTACTAATATAAATATTTTATGCCTACAGACCCAGTAAAGAATAACTTTATGATGTACTTCAAAAAAACGAAGGAGCACAAAAAGACATTTCCCTTCACAGGAATTGCATATAGAATTTTCTTTTCGAGTACTTGGTAATTTCTTTTGTAGAATAAATTGTGATGCATCACTCTAGTGTTAAGATGTGACATAGGTATTAGACATGGCCATCTTTAGTGTAATATTTTTTCTGTTTGAGCTTTGTCATGTTTAGATATAAGCTATTACATTTGCTGCTGCTGTTTGCCAGGCATAGTGCTACTAAATTTCACTTTGTATTGCTCTGTTAATCTAGTTTTACTACTGATTTATTTGTCTTGTTGCTGCAAATTGGCTCATATTAGTTATAATGTTGCATTGCTTGGTAATTTAGATTTACTGCAGCTTGCTTTGACAACTTCCATTTTTTTTTCATTGCTGTTTGTATTAATTGTTTTATGCTGCTGCATTGCCTCGTCCCTTAGTTTAGCATCTGAGCTCAGTAGATTTAAGTTAGCTTAAGAGGGGGTAGACTATATAAGAAACTAACTATGATGGATTGGAAGAAATGCATTGAGAAGCTATAAGAAAATGGTTTGGCCAAAAAAGTAGTGTACAGTGGAGAAAAACTATTTTTGAAAGAGGATATGAATAGAATACAGAAAGCAGGTATAGATAGGACTTTTTGGGAATAACGATGAATGAAGGGAGATCTCCAAGAAGTAAAGAAAGTTTTGTTTGCAAAATACCGCAGTAAAACAAACCCTGTCCTTTCCTTTTGTATTATTATGCTATGTGTTTGTGTACCCCTGTGTATTTGTGTACTTCCTGTCTTTGTGTGTTTATCTGATATGACTTACATTGTAGAATTATTCTAATACTCAGCTACATGAACTACGATGAGGAATACTGTTATCCTCAAATGTAATTTGCATTAATAATATGTTATTTACTCTGTCAAGATGTTAGACATTATTAATTCTGTTTTGTTTTAAGGCTCATGTCTGAAATTAATGTTTCGAAAACTATTCTCATTATTTTATATATTCACTTATGTCATAATTCCTGTAACACTGATGTATATGTTATTTCGACTCTTTTGTAAAGCCTGTACTACAAATGTTATCTGTATTGTTATGTTCTTTAATGATTTGTACCTTTGTATTGTATTCTTATGTTATAAAATTGTAATTGACACCAGTTCATCATATTAAGTAACTTGTAAGTTACATTTCACTGCACACGTTTCTGTTGGTCATAGTATATGGACAATATGTGAGAAGTAGGGATTGTTAGTGTTTGCACATGTGTTAATAATTCAGCAAGGGACTGGATGACAGCATTGCTGGTTCTAAGGACAATTTCTAAAACTTTGTGAGTGCACAAGTGGTGGTTATGGACTTGCTATATTCTCCGCAAGACTCTTCGATGGTGATTGTGCACCTGCACATTTGCAACAGATGGCTGCTGGCCGTCTCTACAAGGACTACAGTGGGTCTGCATCTTTGATGGCCCACCATTACCATTATTTCTACAAGGACTGCAGTGGGTCTGCACCTCTGGTGGCCCACCAATACCGTAATCTCTACCAGGACTACAGTGGGTCTACTCTGTGATGACCTACCTACCAATATTCTTCAAAACTTCGACTGACTGTGCTGTGGGTTTGCTCTGTTGTGGCCCATTACCTGTCTGCATGTCAAGAGTCAGCACTGTCTTTCCGTTGGAAGGACAACACTATTTCTTCAAGACTGCATGGAAATCCACAACTTCCGTGTGCATTCTCTTTTACTGCTCAGACTTTGAGAAAAAAAACACTGCAATTTTACTGTGATGAATGATCAGGACTGTCTTTATGGACTGTGAGAAAATTTTAGCTTTTGACCAACATTGTATCAATAGGTGTGAGCATTTGATATCTTTGTTATTGTAATTATGAAAAATTTTATCAAATCATTATTGAGCACTGCCCAAAACAGTTGGTAAAATTTTTTGTGGGGAGCATGGGGGCTATGTAAGTAGGCTGTTTAGGTTTTTTTATTGGTAACGCCACGTAGCGCTCTGTACGAAAATCACTGGCTGTGCTGTGTGCAGTCTGTGGCTGCTTTGCATTGTTGTAATACTCGCCATTGTAGTGTTGGGCTGTTGGCTGTTAACAGCGCGTAGCGTTGCGCAGTTGGAGGTGAGCTGCCAGCAGTGGTGGATGTGAGGAGAGAGATGGCAGAGTTTTGAAATTTGTAATACTGGATATCATGAACTGCTATATACATTATGACTTTTGAACACTATAGAGGTAAATACATTGTTTGTTCTCTATTAAACTCTTTCATTTGCTAACTATGCCTATCAGTAGTTAGTGCCTTCCGTAGTTTGAATCTTTTATTTAGCTGGCAGTAGTGGCGCTCGCTGTATTGCAGTAGTTCGAGTAACGAAGATTTTTGGTGAGGTAAGTGATTTGTGAAACGTATAGGTTAATGTTAGTCAGGGCCATTCTTTTGTAGACATTTTTGAAAGTCAGATTGCGTTGCGCTAAAAATATTGTGTGTCAGTTTAAGCACAGTCTTGTATAAATTTTTGTAAGGGGACGTTTCACAAGATACAACAAATAAAAGAAGTGAAGAGAGACTTCGATTGTTTAAAACAGTAACCAATGAACACAAAACTATTTAACCAAAGAAGCAACTAATATCATTCAATATTAATTGAAATAAATCAGTATTAAATGTTTGTACAACAGGGATTTACTGCGTATATCATATAAACTAAATACATTCTTGCAAATTTGATAAATTCTGTAATGATGATGCGATTCTGCCCAGCTGCTTTTCCCGCACATCAAAATTACTATCGCAGCTGAACTATCGATGTATCAAATTCCAGGTTTCTAAGAAGAGAAAAGAAATAGAATACAACATGACAACATGACACATTGCATTTTTTTGTTTGTTACACTTCATATGCACTGTCAAATAGATATGCAAATTTCAGTTTCAGTCAATTTAATCGCCTAGCGCTTCACATAAAAATAATTTACACGGGCTCTACGAAAATAATTACTTCAACTCGCGAGTTCCTGTCGCAAAGTACAAAGTATAATTCAGTAACATTGCACTACGTCTTTCCCAGTGCTGATAGTAACTGCATGCATTACAGATACGTAGCTTGACTAGTTCAGTTCTAACAATGAATCTGAGATTTAATTGGTTGCAGAAGTTTTCCTGCAGCACACAAGAAATATACTGGTGTGCTCACCTTAGGACGAAAGTAACTTCACATGTTATATCACTCCCAAGTGACGTAGCTCGATGAAACTTGGACACATGAACTGCTGCAGTATAGTACGGAAGGTAACTAAAACATACACTCAGTGAGACAAACAGATATGACACTTTTATTCAAAGGCAATAATTGCAATGAAGCCACAGCTATTTATGATGGTTTCCTAGACATTAAAAAAGCATGCACGTGGTTCTTTATGGGAGATGTGACCATCACCGACGACAGAGCATGCTTTCCAACGTGCTCCCAAGTTGACAACAAAGTTAGTAAGGAGGAGGTCCACCATTAAGATGGTTGTCAAGAGCTGCGTGGTCATTGGCGCATGTGGACGTGCTGCAGTATGTCTCTCCAACGCATCCTACAATGCTCGGTGGGGTTTAAGTAGGGTGAATGGGCAGGACAGTCTATTCGCAGAATATCCCTTCGTTCCAAGAGCTCCTCAACCTCCAGCATTCGATGCGGTCCCGCACTACATCCATAAAAATATTCATGCCGCGAAAAAATAGATTGAAAACGCTCACAAATTTGTGTTTTTACGTCATTGCAGACTTTTTGACATTTCGATTCTATGTGATGTAACTCAGTAGTTAAATCTTCACGTGTTTGTTGAAGTGTTTCTTTAATTTGTTTCTGATTTTGTTTCATTTGTTGTTGTGACTGTTTTTGATTTTGTTCCATTGCGTCTAACTAATGAAACTGTTGCTTTGTTTGTCTCTGATTTTGTTTCATCTGTTACATTAATTGCAATAATGTATTAGTGTCTCGAATCTGTTTCTCTATGCTTTTCGGCAGTGCGTTCGCACCGGAAACCTTCGCATTTTGAAAAGCAGAAAATGTATCTTGACTTAATGGAGAAAAAGGTGAGGACGCAAAACCTGAATCTACGGTATTTGCCGGATTGTGTCCTGTCATTACGAGTTCCTGGGGCGAGCTGTTGCCGACCGATCGATCGACGATACTATCCTGTTCAGTAGCTGTTTCACTGTCTACACCATTATTTGCTGTCTGGTCCACTTCTCTATGCACAATTACGAAATTACTACTTTGAATGTCTGTTAATTCATTACACGGTGGTGCTGATAAGCTACGCTCGTCGTCACTATCATTTCTCAATTTACTTTGGAGCCGACTGTTACGTTTTTCCCACGCCATAATTCTCACAATATTTCACACGATAACACAGAGAAACACAATTTGAAGAGTAAAATAAGAAAACACATTAACATAGCACTGAAAATACCTAATTAATTGCAAGCACGCCTGCGAAATATTTGGTGCAAATCTACATGCATGCCACAGCTGTTTTACAGTACAACAATGAAAAACTACAACTACAAATGAAATTCTCTCAACAATTACTCGCTAGCAATAAACAATAACTACACTAATCACACAAACTACAAGAAAAAACCAGAAGATTCCAGTGAGGTATCCTCGTCTAAGGGTCGAAATATGTAAAATCCCCTTACAAAAATTATGAAATTCTGTGGTGGTAAACCTCTTACATTACTTGATTTGGAAACAGCCGAGCAAAGCTCAACGTACTCAAACAGTTTTCTCTTTACTTATTCTGATCATCACTAAACTGACACACAATATTTTAGCGCAACGCAATCTGACTTTTAATCATCCCTACAGAAGAATGGCCCTGACTAACAATAACCTATACCTTTAATGAATCACTTACCTCAAAAAAATCTTCGTTATTCGAACTACTGCAATCTAGCGAGCGCCAATACTACCAGATAAATAAAAGATTCTTACTACTGAAGGCACTAACTACTGATACGCATATTTCGGAAATGAAAGATTTTATAGAGAACAAACAATGTATTTACCTTAATAATGTTCAAAAGTCATCATATATATATATATATATATATATATATATATATATATATATATATATATATATATATATATATATATTCATGATATCCATCTTTACAAATGTCCTTTTTCTGGCGGACACACGTCCAGATCGTCCGCTTTTGCCATCTCTCTGTCCGCATCTACCACTGCTGGCGGGTCACCTTCAACTGCGCAACGCTACGCGCTGTTCACATCCAGCTTCCCATCACTACAATAGCGAATATTCCAGCCACAGACTGCAAACAGCACAGTGAGTGATTTTCATACAGAGCGCATAGAAACCTAAACAGCCCACTTACAGTTCATTCTGCAGGCATGAGTAGCATTTCAGTCATCTCGGTTCACCATGTGTCTTGTTGCCTTGGGAGCACAGTTTCCGCCATGGGCCCTGATAACTTTTTACGTGTGTGACGGTACCAACGCGTACAAGGCATCCATGCTCCATTAACCTGGTTGCAAAGTTCATCTGTGGTGATTGGCATTGGGTCGCAGCACTGCACCCGTCATTTCGCCATATCCCACTCATTTTAGACTAGCGACAACTCGGATGATCTGGCGGTCCAGAGGAAAAGGCTGACATCCCGTGACACCAAGAAGGAACGTTTTGGTGCAGTAACAAGTGGTCTTGCATTGTCTTGCTGAAAAGTAGTGTCTCAAGTGTTGTGCAGAAAGGGTCGCAGGGTATCATTCACGTAGATAACACTGGTCACAGTGTCCTGGACACGCACCAGCTGTGATTTGTGGTTGTACCTAATAGCACCCCACACCATAAAGCTTTGTCCTGATACTGTATATCTTTTATGAATGTAGTCAACGTAATGTTGTAGGGGTTCCTTTTGGGATAGTGGCCATTATTAAACAAGAATCAAATATATTAATGTGACAGTGACGGCTAACTACCACCTACTACTGAATCAAAAGGGGTATTGTAAATAACTTGTATTTGTTGTAAATTATCTCACGATAGAAATTAGATCATATTGAACAAATCACCAATGGAAACAAATTAAACAAATTGTACACTGTTCTTAGATATACTACAATGGTAAGATTGGCTCTCAGCTCTTAATGTTAAGTTGATGCGAAGTTAGATTTAATTATGCCCCTGGACAAGCAAAATGGTAAATGCGATCTGACTGCGTTCCTATAATCTCAATGTGTCTGAAATAATACGTACTTTGGACACCACCACCAAGAAACAAACCAAACAACATGCAAAAAGACAAAGAACCAAAAATTAATTGTAAGAAAAACTGCACGGATGCTCAGTGGATGGCATGAACACGATCCAAAAACTATTTCTGAACTTTACTGCCGCTGCTGCAAGTTTTACAATACCGTCTACCAGCGTGCTGGCTCCGGCGATACTGCTGGGGCGACGACTGCAGCTGTGAAGTCGCCGAATTAGGATAAGTGTCTCAAATATCTTGCGCAGAATAAACTACTCACAAGGGAACCTCCCCATCGCACCCCCCTCAGATTTAGTTATAAGTTGGCAGAGTGGACAGGCCTTGAAAACCTGAACACAGATCAATCGGGAAAACAGGAAGAAGTTGTGTGGAACAATGAAAAAAATAAGCAAAATATACAAACTGATTAGTCCATACGCAATATATACAACATCAACGATAGCTTGAGCTCAGGAGCGCCGTGGTCCTGTGGTTAGCGTGAACAACTGCGGAACGAGAGGTCCTTGGTTCAAGTCTTCCCTCAGGTGAAAATTTTACTTTATTTATTTTCGCAAAGTTATGATCTGTCACTTCGTTCATTGACGTCTCTGTTCACTGTAATAAGTTTAGTGTCTGTGTTGTGCGACCGCACCGCAAAACCGTGCGATTAGTAGACGAAAGTACGTTCCTCTCCAATGGGAACCGAAAACATTTGATCACAAATTCATAGGTCAACCGATTCCTCTACAGGAAAACACGTCTGATATATTCTATACGACACTGGTGACGGCATGTGCGTCACATGACAGGAATATGTTGTCGACCCACCTAACTTGTACACTTGGCGAATGGGTAAAAAGATTCTTCTACCTTGCCCGATTTAGGTTTTCTTGTGGATGTGATAATAACTCCCAAAAAAGTGATGAAAACATAAGAGTTTGTCACATAAACTGCAACAAATGAATGCAACAGTTTCAGAGTCACACAGTTTTCCCTGTGCTCTGTCAAAACATATGTTTTTAACGTCTTCCAATTTTTTCCGTGTAGACCGTCAAATCCTGCATATGTCCAAGCAAATCTGAACATGTCCTGGAATTTTCGAGAGCGAAGTTCATTGTGTGAGTGCCTGAACTTTGATAATTGACACACGTCAATTGCTAGAAAATAAAAAAGTTAAAATTTTTACTGTAGGGAAGACTCGAGCCGAGGTCCTCTCGCACCGCAGTCGCTTACGCTAACTACGAGACCACGGCTCTCGTCATATAACATGGTCCTTGATGTGACTTATGTTACACAACGACTATTCAATTTGTATATTTTGATTATTTTTTTCACAGTTCGACAAAACTTCTTCCTGTTTTCTCGATTGATCTGTGTTCAGTTTTTCAAGGCCTATCCACTGTGCCAACTTATAACTAAATCTGAGGGGGGTGCGATGGGGAGGTTCCCTTGTCAGAAACTGCTAATACCACAAGCCCTATATTTCCTCTAAATGGTATACAACGCTTTCAAGGCTGGCTGAACAGCCTTCAAGGTGCAGCCCAGTGTGTCTTGTACTAAGGTGCAATACCAGTATGATAGCTCTGTGCACTGGTTGACTACGTACAATGGTGACTGCCAGCCTATAAGGCGGAATCAACTGCAATTATACTAGTAGTCAATGCAATGCCTATCGTGGACGCTGATGTCCTACTGTAGCTGCAGACTCTAGATCATACACAGCACAATCTTCAGAATCTAAGTCCCTATCTCAGAGTTACCGAACTTTGCGACTGTTCGCTTTCACGGCACAAGACGCTCTCCGTCGCTCTCTGCACGATGCTCTTGCGACAATCTTGCCGCCAAACGCTAATCAGCCAATCCCGACGCTGCAAAGGCCTCCCACATCTCCCTCGCGGAGTGATACAATTTCTCCACCTATCCAAAATTTCTCTGTGCCAACAGCGGGCGTTGACCCTCAGCGTTTCCCGCACTTTCTTATGAACTGCTCAACCAGAGCTCAGCCCATTTGCCGCTAAAACAGCGCGCGACCGGGCGGCGCCAGCGCGTACGTAGGACGGTCTCTGTCTGCTCGACATTTCCCCCCTCTCTCTCACCTGGCACTCTAGAGGTGGGCCAAACGGTTATTCTGGAGTAACCGTTATCACAGTTCCAGTTATTCTTTGATAACCGTTATCGTTAACGGTTATTAACAACTGCCAAGTTATTTTTCGCTAGCGAATACCGAATACTCCGAGGGGCTACAGTTAAATAACGACATAGTTGGAATCCATCAGTTTAGTTATCAGTAGTGTAGTAGTGTGAAATGGCAGGAATGTCGTATGAATCATGTCATGACCTTAGCTTATTAACTCCGGGTGCATTTTAGTTGATGTTAGAACGATTATTAGTGTTTTATATTATATGTTTGTAGGTTATCGGTCGCTATTAGAAATATTATCTTCACAGCTGCGTCAGATAGTACGCGGAACTTCGCCAAAGCACTGTTTAAGTAAAATGTTAACAACGTGCGTTTTTAAGTATGAAGTAATATGTAAACTGAGTACTGTAGGTTAAATTCGGAGCTTAATTTCTTGTGCTGCTCACATAATAGCATAAAGTGTAGAGCCTTGTAATACAACAAAAAATATACGTAATGTGACAGATTCGTTTACTCCAGTGCTGTAAAAGCTAGTCCTACTGGGGAAAGTGTGAGTACGCTTGGAAACTGCTCGATTTCTCCAGCTACAGCATGTTTATAACATATGAAGACATGCAAATCGAAACGGTTGACAGTGTTACATTTCTGGGACTACAACTCGATAGTAAATTCAGTTGGGAAGGGAATACCACATTTTTTCACTCTATTATTTCATAAGGGAGAATATTCTGTGGTAACGTATCAAACGTAGCAAAAGTTTTTCGCATGTAAAAGCGTGTAATAAAAATTGTTTGTGGTATTAATTCAAGAACATCATGTAGGAACCTGTTCAAGGAACTTTGTATTCTAGCCACTGCTTCCTAGTATATTTATTTCTTAATGAAATTTGTTACAAGTATTTGCAACCAATAGCTCAATACATAATATCAGTACTAGAAATGGGAAGAGCAATCTACATAAAGACCTAAAAACACCTACTTTGGTCCAAAAGGGGTCCAATATTCAGGAACATGCATTTTCAATAAACTGCCAGCAAGTCAGCAACCATTAAAAACTTTGTTTCAGATAAAGCATGGTTTACAGTGTGTTTGAAAGACTATTTGAAACAGAAGTGTCTGATTCCACCCTCATCAATATGCCGGAAATGGCTATTTTAAGTGTGTCTATGACGTCACTACATACACATGGCAACAAACACGAAGATACATATAAATAATACAATAACATCTCCCACCAGAAATACAATGAAACCAACGGGATAACTGCGGGAAGCTGGGGGTTTTATGGTGAGGGCAAGATAGTAAAAAAAAAACACACCATGATCCCAAAACTCAAAATGAAGAAAAAAATACAGAATTCTGCTACACCAACAAAAGTCTGCAGGAATCGGACACTTCGCTTGAACAATATAGGTCAATCATAGGTGACCATACCAAAACACCAATACCCACAACTAAAAGTACGAAAATTGGAAACGGACATTTCCCTTGACCTACATAGGTCAACCTCAGATGACGATACTAAAACATCAAAACATACAACTATGAAAATGGGAATCGGTCATTTCCGGTGACCTATATAGGTCCATCACAGTTACTGATGCCAAAAAACCAACACCGACAACTGCGAAAAATAAACCCACAATCCAAAAAGTCCACAAATCAATCATCGCTACATAAATAAAATCACATTCAATAGTCCATAAATACACAAAACATCACAGCTAGAAAAAAAAAATTAATTACCACCAGAAAATTCCGGCACTGCAAACTAGATCGGCAGCCCCCCCCCCCCACACACACACACACAAACCAACTCATAAACACCGTGCCGTAATGACATTCACACACCACAACACCTTTACGTCGAAGCAGACGGGTGGAATCAGACGCTTCCATTGACCCCTCCTTCTACTCTCTAGATGAATATCGTAACAGAGACTGATAGACCAACTTAGGTAAAAGTTCTGCTATATTTCAGTTTTGACAGCACTTGGTTACAACAGTCAAGATCGGGTATCCTGTGTATGATAAATTTATTAAAAGTACGTAACTGTGTTTTATTCTGACAGTGTATCAATTCTGTAAATATTAGCAGTTACTGTGATATATTCACATATTTTGACAATCTCCTGACATATGATGAGGATAATAACTATTATATTCAACTGTATTATGTTATACTTTCTGACATGTTATTTGTCATTCGCGATGGCCAGTGGCTATTTCCGAAGAAGTACGTAAATATTTGTTCGCTCCAGTAACTATCGTCTCTGTAATATCACCGGGCTCTAAGAATGGAGTCACTGTACCAGGAACACAGACACACAGTTATTCAGTTACCAACTTCCAGGTTACCTGTAATGGTAGCCCGTGTATCAGGAACACAGACACACAGTTATTCAGTTACCAACTTCCAAGTTACCTGTAATGGTAGCCCGATAACTGCCAGAGAGCGAGAACTGTGAGCCAATAACGATAACTGCCAGAGGAAAATACCGATCCCTGACAGTTATTTCCAGAGTCGCTCGAATTCCTTATGGTACCTCTCTTTATACAACCCGTCCGAGCTAAATTGACATATGAGGCGGTGGCTTAAGGAAACGACCGTACTTGTTAATGCCTGAACTGCAGCTCCTATCAGCCACCGCTCGGACATTAACTTTATTTAATTGTTTGTGCTACAAGTAACGAAGGCGCACGATATAGTACACAGTTCTTATCAACAGATGCCGCGCAGTCTCACAGTTATTCCCATGGCCTATAGAACGCCTTCCAAGTGGTCTACCCTCTCCTTAGTTCCTAGCCAGATCTCCGATGAGTTGACGGGAAAGCGTAGTACGATCTTCGGTCAACAGATGGCGCGAGGCACTGTTGACATTAGACAGTTACTGAAATAACTGCCTGTATCAGAGGAACGGTTATCGCAGTAACCGTTACTTTTCAGTAACCGGTGATTTCTATCAGTTACGTCATTTATTGCCACCTCTATGGCACTCGGCGACGTTCCTTTTTGATGCTTACCGGTCACTGGCCCCATCCCCTGGGACCCCCGGCCCATGCACAATGCTCCTCCGGCGCTCGCCGGCCTTCGCCTCCCCGGCTGTGCCCGACCACTGGCAAATTTACTTTGCTTACACCTACAGCATGCAACTAATATTGTCATTACCAAAGCCCGTATTATTTCAGACGTGTGTAATCATCACGTATCTCTCTTTCTAATGCACTTAATAAGACTAATTAACCATTATATGGGTTTACTTACTTCAAATATGCAGAATAATCTGCGAAATGAATGTCACAAATGAAAGCCACCTTTCAATGTCATAACCCCTGCCTGCGGCGAACCAAATGCGGCCATCATTTTCAAACAAGCAGAACCTGGATTCGTCTGAAAACACTATCTTATGCCATCCCTGTCCCCAGTGATGTCCTTGCAGACTTATTGCCGTTTAGCATTCGTCAAAGGTAGGAGGAGAAGTGGACGACGCGTTCGTATCCCATACCGCAATAAAAGGCCATGGACTGTCACCTCTGATAGTGTACGATGTGTTACACTGCTCCTATGTTGCGACAGAGCCGTGGAGGACACAGATCTGCCCTGCAATGCAATTCGGAGGAGGTGTCGATCCTCTGCGGTGTGGTCTGCATGGTGCGACCTGACCCGTCTCATCATGTTCTACGACTTTCCGTGAACCACTCTGCACACATACGTTGCACTTCCGGAAAATTTCGTCACACACGAGCAGCAATTTCCTGGATGGCTGCATTACAGTCTCTCACGCAAGTAACAATCCCTCTTTCAAAGTAAAAAAAAAAAAAGGTTCAAACGGCTCTAAGCCAGGGCTTAACAACTGGCCGGTTTTGAGCGCGAGTACTCGCGTCTGCTCAGGCACGTGCTCGCGAGCAGCTGCAAGGTCGTGGAGTAGGGAGGGAGGGGTGGGAGGGGAAATGCATGCGCTCGTTTGAATAGGGCCGCAGCATGCCTATTGAATTCGCACCGACTGTGTAACGTTTAAAGTACTACGATCAGCTCTTAACAGTCACTTCGCTGGTTAGGAATCATGTGAAGTCGCCGTTGTGTAACCCCAACAATGCTTTCGCAGTTCAACCCCCACTGGGGGAAATTGTATCTGTTTACAGAAAAAGATGGTGTTGCAAAATGTTTAGTATGTCACAAAACGCTGAATTCTTTTACGAAATATAATTTGCAGCGACATTATATGTCGTACTACGCGAAAGACTACGGACGTGGAAAATGTGATTGCCCAGATCGTGCACAGGAAGTTATTAAACTTAAAAGGAAGTTATCCGAAGAAGATCTGGATGACGAAGAAACATCAACTGAGGCAGCTCTCAGAGTGGGTTACAGAATTACTTTGCTTTTAGCAAAATCCCTGCGCCCCTTAACTGATGGCGATTTAATAAAAGAATGTTTGGTAGTTGCAGTGGAACATTTGTGTCCATCTCAAGTTGAACAGTTTCGGATTGTGCCATTATCTAACGTGACCATTATGCGTCGCATACAGGACATGGCAGACGACGTCCAGAGCCAGCTCGCAAATATCTGTAAAGATTTTATGGCGTATTCTCTAGCTCTGGACGAAAGTGTTGATATCACTGGAACAGCGCAGCTTGCCATATTTATTAGAGGTGTTAATAGAGATCTTCAGGTGAGGGAGGAGCTCCTCGATGTAGTAGCCATGAAGAACACTACAACCGGAGGTGATATTTTAACTAGTTTTGAAGAATGTGTTGAAAATATAGGATTGTCGTGGAATTCTTTAGTTTCACTATCTACAGATGGTAGAGGCATACACTAAGCTAATAAAATTACGTGGCACGTGTACATTCTCCTTTATTTGTTTCATTTGTCGCAGTAATAATTCGTGAGTGATGTCCCTGCAGGTGGCCGCGGATTTATATCGACGGGCGGCAGCTGTTGTGTACTCCACGTGACTCTCCCCACTCTCCGCTCTGGTCCCGTAGTGGGGGTAGCGTGCTCGCGCTGCTCCGTGCTCGCGCCTTGCTGCTCACAGCTTGCTCCGCGAGCACGTATGTTGTGAAGCCCTGCTCTAAGCTCTATGGGACTTAACATCTGAGGTAATCAGTCCCGTAGACTTAGAACTACTTAAACCGAACTAAACTAAGGACATAACAGACATTCATGCCCGAGGCAGTATTCGAATCTGCGACCTTAGCAGTAGCGTGGTTCCTGACTGAAGTACCTAGAACAGCTCGGCCACAGCGGCCGGCATTTCAAAGTCACTGATTTGACGATACGGTTCTTGCATACGTCTGTGCGGTATCCTGCACCTCTGCTCAACTCACACTTATCCATTATTTTCGGTTAATAGCGACGAAAAGAGCCGCAGATGTCCGTGTGGCATGCTGCACGTCTATTGCAATCACACCGATCCATTATCTACCGCTCATAGCAACGGGGAGAGCCACAGGCATCTAGGATTTGAGGATCGATCAGATTATCGGTGCAACTACTCTCTTATTCTTATTGGTATAAAGTTAATATAATTACAGAGCAAGATAGCGCGTTTCGCCTGCGCGAGCGAAAAATTTATTCCTTGACTTAGCGTTGCTCCATGGCAAACGAAGAAAAGTAAGTAAATCGGAATGTGACAGGACTTCGTTCCGAGACAGGATAACGAGAGGACGTGTAGGAAGAGTGTGCAGTGAAACAGTCATTGTTAGCCGCCATATTAGATAATTAGTGTTTTTTGAGATTCACAAGCGATGTGTAATGTCAATGTGGAGTTTAGTAACGGCCATAATACAGTCTGTTGCATTTCAAATGTAATTGCGCGTATAATTTTGATCAAAGGATTCTGTGATGAACTGTCATGTACTACAGGCTTGTATAGGACTTCGAACATTGGGTGGTCAATGTTTGCTGTATAACCTGCTTCAATAACACGGTAAAAAACACAGAGAAAGTTTTCTCTGCTAAAACGAACTCATTCCACTCGGAGACAATCATCGAATGACCAAATGCGAATGGCAGTGTTCCAGTTAGAGATAATCCTATAAACGTTTTCTTTCTCTTACATGTCAAAAATTTTACAGGCAACCGTCGGAGTCGGCAGCAGCTTCTGCACCACGACAGTAACTTGTCTACGTGTACGAAATTACGTACGCTGTGTGGGTAGTCGACGCCGCTCGAGATGATGTCTTCACAGACACACTACACACGTTAGTTCAATAACAACAAGTTTAATATTACCAGCTTAAAACATAAATTACTTCTTTTGAGCAGTACTGTTATAGTGATGTTGCACCGCGACGTCGATGTTGACGTTGAACCTGAGGGCCGCGTGCTTCAAATGCTAATCATTTCTGCAGAACATACTAATGTGTATGTCCTGTGAATATGAACATCCTATCTCTAATCGTTCGAAGTGTTCTGTTTTTCTGAACATGACTGATTGTACATGGTTGCTGGCAGCTGCAGTCACGAGTATGTCCGGTCGCAAGAATACCGGGCTCCAGACGTCCAGGTGACTCTAACGGGGCAAAGGCCACGATGTTCAGCATATGGCTGTGGCGAATTTTACTGCATCTGCAGCAGCAATTTGTGCAGCAGTTGGCACCACGGTGACACAACGCCCTGTAGCGTGCTTCCCGCTGACCGCATACCAACCGGCCGCTGTGGCCGAGCGGTTCTAGGTGCTTCAGTCTGGAACTACGTGGCTGCTGCGGTCGCAGGTTCAAATCCTGCCTCGGGCATGGATGTGTGTGATGTCCTTAGGTTAGTTAGGTTTAAGTAGTTCTAAGTCTAGGGGACTGATGACCTCAGATGTTAAGTCCCATAGTGGTTAGAGCCATTTGAACCATTTGACAGCATACCACCGCCATTTCAGATATCACTGGTATCATGCGAGAGCCTATTGGAGAGCAGGATTAAGGTCTTTTATGTTTTCTAATGAAAGCTGGTTCTGTCTCAGTGCCGGTGATGCCCGCGTGTAGGTTAGAAGGAGACAAGTTGAGGACCTGCAGCCAATCGCCGGCCGCGGTGGTCTAGCGGTTCTAGGGGCTCAGTCCGGAACCGCGCGACTGCTACGGTCGCAGGTTCGAATCCTGCCTCGGGCATGGATGTGTGTGTTGTCCTTAGGTTGGTTAGGTTTAAGTAGTTCTAAGTTCTAGGGGACTGATGACCACATATGTTAAGTCCCATAGTGCTCAGAGCCATTTGAACCATTTTGCAGCCAACCTGTCTGCAAGCTAGACACACTGGGCTTACACCAGGAGTAACGGTCTGGGGTGCGATTTCGTATGATGGCAAGCCCACTCTCCTGGGTATCCTACGCATCCTAACTGCTAATTTGTATCTGAGTCTGGCGATTCGACCTATTGTGCTGCCATTCATGAACAGCATTTCAGGGGGTGTTTTTCAACAGGATAACGCTCGCCCACCTGCCGTTGTTGTAATCCAACCTCCTCTACAGATTGTCGATATGCTGCCTTGGCCTGCTCGATCACGTAATCAGTCTCCAGTCGAGCACATACGGACATAATCGGACGTCAACTCGGGCGTCATCCGCAAACAGTGTTAACCGTCTCTGTATTGACCGACCAAGTGCAACAGGCTAGGAGCTCCATCCCACAAACTGATACCCGACACCTGCACAACGCAATACCTGCACGTACGCATTCTTTGATGCTACATTCTGGCGGTTACACCGGTTATTAATGTACGAGTATTTCATATTTGCAGTGGCTTATCTCGCTCTTACCTGTGCTCTTGCAATGTTAATCACTTAAATTGTTACCTAGAGAAATGTAGTCCCGAAATTTCATTAATAGCCGGCCGCGGTGGTCTAGCGGTTCTAGGCGCGCAGTCCGGAACCGCGCGACTACTACGGTCGCAGGTTCGAAACCTGCCTCGGGCATGGATGCGTGTGATGTCCTTAGGTTAGTTAGGTTTAAGTAGTTCTAAGTTCTAGGGGACTGATGACCACAGATGTTGAGTCCCATAGGGCTCAGAGCCATTTCATTAATATCCATTAGTTGCTTTTTGATGTTGCAATTTTTTCCCGTCTGTCTACTTCAGCGTTCAGAATTACTGCCTCACAAAATTAACCGTTCCATTTGTGCAAGTGGAACTGCTAGCATACCACTTGTAAAATATTGCAGCAAATTTTAGTTTGCAAATCGGGGTGTTTTCCCCCCCTCTCTCTCTCTCTCTCTCTCTCTCTCTCTCTCCCTCTCTCTCTCTCTGTCTCCTCACTCTCTGTCAAACGAAAAAAAAAAAAAAGATGGATTGCCGGGGTGGGGGTCGCCGTGTTGTGTACCGCTTTTGCACGGTGGAAATGTGATTCACACCTGTGTTTTTTTATGTACGTGGATGGCGGGAGAGTGTGTGTAACGGAGAAGTGGAATGAGGGAGGGGAAGATGGGGAGAATGGAGGGAGCGTTAGTTGCGCAGGCAAACGACGTGGAGCAAAACGCGAAAGCCCTGGCTGTCCGCCTTTGACGAGCTGGCCGGTGTGTCGAGCGGAGATTGCAGCTGCGGAGGACGCACAGTGTGTGCTGGTGAATGGGCGGCAGAGTCAGTGGGCAGCCCGTGCGATAAGCGGACAGGGGGGCCGCACCAGTGCAGATTGTCGCACTTGTTGCGAGCTGCGCCGGTGTTAAGATCACGCCTCAGATAGCGGCGGCAATCAACGCCGCCCCGCCAGGCGACATTCAGCCGGAGGGAGGCGCCCATTCAACCCGCCTGCTAATATTTCATGGCGGCCGCTCGTCTGCGTTCTTTGTACCGCTCGCTGCACGTGCCGCCATCGCGGCGATCCGTCCCTCTCTTTAGGGAGATTTTCACCCGGATACTACCTTGTCGCTGACTAAGTTGCATAGAATAGAATCTGGAGCGCAACGTTTCGGTGACCATTACCATCATCAGTGATACAAATGGGAGCAGAGATCGTTACAGTGATTATAGCTGGCAACTACCGGGAATCGGACAGCCTTAGTCTAAGCTCAAGCAATTAATTAATGAGCGTGCCCTAAATCAGTAGTCGAACATACGTGTACCAATTATTTGGTAGCAGGAATAGGCTGATCACATGTAATGGCATTCGATTTCAATTGCTAGTGACTACTTCACATGGGAACGATATTCACCATGAAGATGGGGTAGATGTACATTGATATGAAAACAGGTTCCCGGATACTTTGAACATGCTGTTGCAAGAAAAAGAAAATAATAGAGGAATAATCACAACAGATACATACTGTTCTTTTGTAGAAGACTTTTAAAAAGCCAAATCAAAGCAGAGAAAGGAGAGGGTTGACTATCATCGCCTAAGAAAATATGAGGTTACTGAAGTTTGTAAGACGTATGCTTTGCCGGCGATGGGCGAGGCATGACAGAGTCTCTGACCAGAGAGTAGTATGTAGTTAGTTGTTGCTTGTCGCGAGTCGGCTTTAGTAGTCAGTCGGTTTTAGTCTTCTGTCCGTGCTAGTAAGCAGTAGTCTTGAGTAGTCGGCAGTAGTCGGCGCGTGCGTGCGCGTGTCGGCAGTGTACTCTGGTCAGGACTCTGGAGGATGAGTATTGTTGTAGAAGGTAAAGAAGTAGCCTTGCGCATATCTAGTAATGTATGTTAATTGTAATTTAATTTGTTCCAAAAAATGCCCCAATAATAATTTTTACAATATAAAGTAACTTTTTTAAAGAAAAGCATTCATTTCAATTTAAATAATATTTCCAATGCATGATCATTCCTTCCAAGAAACAAAAAAAAAAAAAAAATATATATATATATATATATACGCCAGCATTGCACGAAGCTGTGTCGAAAAATTTCTACATAAGAGCAGATATATTTGCAGTTTTTATTGAGGTAAGAATTTTTGCTTTTTTATTCAGAATACAGGGCCGAAGGGCAGCGCTGCTGTCCTCATAAAATTTACCAGGTTGCTAAATTCTTTTTTTTTATTATTTTGGTGTTTAGGAATTTTTCTGTTTCGAACTTAACATTAAATGAGAAAAGAATTTTGTGGGAACATTAAATGTGAATGCATTTCTGCACACAGATTATAAATGGGATCCAATTTTGTTCATAGGTTACAATAGTTTAAAAATTGATTTGATTATTATTTTTGTGGCGACGTTACACCAGGTTCGTGGTTTCCTAATTAAATATTTGTGTCGGGAGGTTACACTTGGCGACATCCGGACAGGATCGTATTTCTTTGTGAATCTTCTGATAAGTAGTCATATATCTGCTCTTATTTACTTAAACGTAGTTTGCATCTGGCGCAACGCATTTACTAATTTGTCACTCTTTCTTTCACAGATCATCGGCAATTTGTTGCTCTTTGTTGTAATTGTGTTTGTTGCATTTTGCATTGTCTTTGTTTCATTTGTGAATAATTTTGATTTGTGTAAAAATGCCGCGAAAAACTGTTAACAGTACATCGCGATGTGTAATGAGTGAAATAGCCGACTCGAGTAATTTGTCCGATAGTATTTGCCACACTCAGTGTAATGATGACAATTCTCCATTTACAGACAATCAGTGCGTACTGACCACTAGTAATGATTTTAATGCTAATGATGAGCAAACAAATTCGATTGTGTCGTCTGTTAATTTAACGACAATTGATGACGCGGCACGTTCTGTTACAATGAACGCTGCCCAGCTTAACACACCCGGTTTGCAAAATTTGCATAGTGAACAGATGAATTTTTCTAACGAAAATGAACAGTGTACTCAAAGTACGGCAGATTTGTTTGATTCCGAGGTAGTGACCAACAGTGCACATCCGATTAGCAAACATTTTCAAGAATCACAAAATGACCGAATGGTTACACAAAACGTGACAATTGCAGGTACGCCATCAAACAGCACAGAGAATAGAGTAGGTAATATTGGATTGGATAAAATTATGGCACTATTGCTACAACATAGTGCAAATTTCAAACAACTTAATGAAAATAATGAAAATCTCAAACAACAACTTAATGAAAATTCCATACAACAGAGTGAAAGACAAGACTACAATCACAAACAACTTAGTGAAAAATACGAAAAACTTAATGAATCGTGCAAACAACTCAATGAAAAATATGACAGGTCGATCAAACAACTTAATGAAAGTTTCAAACTGTCGAATGAAAAACGCGACAACCTTACTAAACAGAACAAACAACTTAGTGAACAGATACAGTAGCTGTTACCGTGCAACGTCATGATACTAAAGAACAATTATGTGACGAAATTAAGGCTTGTGCTAGTAACAGTTGTGAAGAAATTAGATCTGTTGCACAAGAATTAGGTAATAGACATGCAGGCACAACAGAATCACATAGAGATGAAATTAATGCAGTCACTGAACAATGTTCAGAAAACGCAACACAGATACGCGATGAGTTTAATTTAAAGTCACCAGAACTTTCACACACTCTAGATATGGAAGTCGATAAGAAATGTGAACAACAGAACAGCCAAATTGAGGAACGTATTAAAGTAACAGAAATGAAAAATGTTTCAGTCAATAACACGGCACAGCATACGCCACATTCCGAACATTTGACACACTCACACAGCAAGTGTAACTTATGTAATTTACAGAGAATACTTGACTTAGAATACGAAGTAATACAGACAAACAGATTCTTATGCAATCGTGAACCTGTTCACACATTCAGAGACGATAACGTTGATTACGAGCAATTTTTATCCGTAAGAAAATCTAAGGTATTTGAAAATGACAGAGCACAGGTACACACTTTGAACTGGATACGTCAATTTATTTTTGTACTTTCACCGCCATTACCTGTAATTCAGAAACTAGCATTGGCTTGGATACAGCAATTTGTTTTTGAATTTTCACCGGCATTGCCTGTAACGCAGAAGCTAAAATTTATTTGTAGCGCGTAATTGACCTCAGGGGATTCATTACACTTCCATGAATTTGTGCCGTAGCGTGCACAGGGCCCCGAGCTGTAGTAGTGCTATTTCATCTTTAGTTTTCTGCACTGCTGCCTTCTCTTCTACTATCCTTTATATCTATTAAAACAGCTCTTGAACTATCGCTCTATCTATGATTAAGAACGTATAAAGAAAACCTGATAAGACAAGTTTTACGGAAAGTGACATTTTTCATTAGACACTCCAGAAATGACAACCACGAGAACTTTAATAACAGACAAAAATTTAATCATCAGTATGTGTAAAATTATCAGCAACAGGAACCACATTTTGGTAACAATAGACGTTCTTCACCGCAACAGCAACAAAACCAGCCGGTTAGCATACCTAACCAACAATGTAATGAACAAGGTCAACCAAGCTTTTATGTTTCGCCTCGTGCACGTATAGCATCAGCTCCAACAAATAGTAACGCACAGCAACAAGGAAATCAGTACGTACAGAAAACACACTATTTCAATTCCTATCGCAATGCACCATATAGAAATGACTATCATGACAGACGTAACAATAATGAGCACAATTTTCAGCGTACGTTTAATAACAGTCGGTCTTATCAGCAGCAAGAACATCAGCAACAACATATTATCATGAATGAACCAGACAGTAGGTATCATCCAGAACGTAATACGTCAGGAAGAAATAATAGAACAGTACAAATAGTGGAAATGCCACAGCATCCTCATGAAAATAATAACACGTCAGATAGAATTTGACTAGATACAGTACAGGTTGCATCTTCCAGCAACGTAAGCAATACTTCAGATACACAGAATCTTGTTCACGAAAATGTTATTACTTTTGACGACATCCGAGACACTCTTTTGTAGGAAATACCAGTTGTTCAAAAAACCATTTCACACCCTGTCATCGAAGTTAAAATTGGATCATCGAAATTTTCAGCAGTAATCGATTCAGGATCACCTAAGTCAGTTATAAATGAAGAAACTTTCAACGAGTGTAACAAAGAGAAAACCTATCCTACATTACCATTAGGCAAAACGAAAGTAAAAGGAGCAGTATCTAGTAAAGGAGTAAATGTAAAATTACAGACACATTTATCATTTTGTATTGCAGGTCATACATTTCACTCAAATTTTTGGATTGTTCCCTTATTGACAACAGACGTTATTTTAGGTACGAATTTTGTGGTACAACACGATGCAATTATTGACTTTCAAAACTCCTATTTAATGTTAAAGGATGAAAATGTACAACTGGCTTTAGAATTTCAGCACTCTTTATCTGCAGAAGAACAAGCAATTAATCGTACAGAGGTCATTTCCGCATCACGTAACTTAGACTGTCATTCCACATTGTTCACAGATACGTACGTACACAACTATAATACTCCAGACGAAGCCGACTATGACGTTATACAGATGATTTATGATAAAGTCAAACAGAGCAGTGCAAATACAGACGACGAACGCACACAACTACGCAAAATCCTTTTACAGCAAGCTCAAGTTTTTGACAACGTGCCTGGTACTATGTCCGGTTTTATGTATGAATTTCAAGTTAAGCAGCACGACACATTTAAAGCGAAACATTATCCCATTCCGTATATTCACAGAGAACAAGTTAAGAAAGAATTGCAAGCTATGCTGGACCAAGGAATTATTGAACCGGCAGTTAGTCCGTACATAAACCCGCTCCATATTGTTAAGAAAAAGGATGGTTCACTTCGTCTCGTACTTGATTCGCGTCACATCAATGACATTATTATTAATGAAACAGATCGCCCACAGACACTTGAAGAACTTCTACAGAAATTTCATGGTACTGCTATTTATTCCACATTAGATTTTAAATCGGTATTTTGGCAAATTCAACTCCATCCGAACTGCAGAAAGTACACGGCTTTTCTCTGTTTTGGTGACAATTATCAATTTTGTAAATTACCATTCAGTTTAACTATTTCTTCAGCAGCTTTTATCCGCGGTTTGAATACAATACTTCCGACAGAACTTAAAGACAGAATCACAACGTACGTAGACGACATTCTTATTGCAGAAGCTAACTGGTCTGAACACAATCTGATTCTTGAACAACTGTTGCAAACTTTTCGTGCACAAGGACTCACAGTTAATCTCAGTAAATCGCACTTTGTAAACTTCTATAAAATTTCTTGGACATGTAATTTCAGCAGAGGGCATTACGACTGACCCGGAAAAACTTCAAGCTTTACGTGACATTACTGTTCCTCCGACGAAGAAACAACTACGCAGTTTTTTGGGTTTAATTAACTTTTTCGTAAATTTATTCATTACTCTGCTTTAGACACCCCTAAATTATGTCAATTGACGGGTAAAAACGCTATTTGGTCCTGGGATAGGCAAGCACATTCTGAATTTCTGAACCTGAAAGAAGCCTTGTTGAATGCACCACTTTTATCGCACCGAGATCTTAACAGAAATTTTTCCATTGCCACCGACGGTTCTAACACAGCTTTAGGCGTACATATTTGTCAGGAAATTGAAGAAGATGGTTGTACAGTAATTAAATACATTTCTTTTGCAAGTCGCATTCTGTCATCTGCTGAACGCAATTATTCTGTCACAGAACTTGAAACATTATGTGTTGTATGGGCTTTTACCAGATTTAGGCATCTTCTTTATGGAAGACATACTACCGTTTACACAGACCATAGAGCGATACAGTTTTTACTTTCGGCCAAATTTACACACGACAGATTAAGTAGATGGAAACTTTATTTACAGAAATTTAATTTTACAATTGTTCACATTCCCGGTACACAAAATATTGTAGCAGACGCACTATCCCGTTCTCTTAGCAACAATCAGCAAGACATCGCAACCAACTTCTGCAAAGCAAATTTCAGCGTCATGTACATTCAACAAGTTGCATTTGAAAATTTCATTTCGTCGTCATTCCAAGACATAGCACAAGAGCAGAGTAAAGACAACGTGTGGAAAGAAATTAAACACCTTTGGCAAGATAGGAATAATGTTACCATTAGTAACCATTACACTGTATGCAATAATATTCTGTTTCGCCGCTCTCATCCTGACAGCAACAATTGGTTATTATGCATTCCTGACGAACTTGTTAACAAATTAATCTGGTATACTCATTTAAGTTACGCACATTACGCAGCCAGAAAATGTTTTCTTATACTGAGACAGGTTATTTTACAAACATGGAAAAACGTATACGACGAGTTTTAGCGTCATGTAAAACCTGCCAGAAAGCTAAATCAGACACGACTTCACATGTTCCTTCGTTACATCCTATTGTACCGATTAAATTGAGACATATGGCCGCTGTACACATTTTTGGTCCGATTCCCAGAACTAATAGAGGTTTTTGCTACATCTTTGTCGCTGTTGAACTCACTTCAAAATTTGTTACCTTCACTCCTTTACGCAAAGCTACTGCTAAAACTGTTTCGAAAGCATTTGTAAAACATTTTTTATTTCATGTAGGGCATATGTTGAAAGTAATTTCCGACAATGGATCACAGTTTCGATCTGCTATATGGACACGTATGTTACGAGCTAGAAACATTTCTCCGATCTATATATCTAGGTACCATGCTTCTTCGAACCCTTGTGAACGATTAATGAAAGAAATTGGTAAACTGTGTAGAATATACTGCCATAAAAAACATATTGATTGGGACACATACATACTCTCATTCCAGGATGTAATTAATTCCATACCAAATGAATCTACTATGCTATCTCCGTCTGTTATACTGAAAAATGTTGAACCACCTAACAAAATTAAAGAATTAGTAAACTTTCCTACATCTCGTCGAATACGACACCATGAAATAATTGACATTGCGCTGAACAACATCAAACGTGCCGCAGAGCGTCGGAGAAGACAGCAAAAACAGGTTTGTATACGCCGTGACTTTCACATTAGACAGAAGATATTAGTACGTACACACTATTTATCCAACAGAGGAAAGAGTAGATGCAGTAAATTTGAGCTTCTATACGCAGGTCCATATCGAATTCGCAGCATTCCTCACCCCAATGTAGTACACGTCGAAACTTTGAGAACCAGAATAACCAAAGGGAACCACCACGTCTCCAACGTCAAACCTTTTATTGAATGAACGTACTTTATGATTTATAACACTGTAATGCCATTTCCTAATTTTTTTTGATCACTTATGCAATTATATTCACATGAACACTTACTGATGATTATCGTATTTTTTCTTGGCAAGTGCCCGGCAAGGTAAGGTCGTTACACATCAGACCGTGCACATTTTTCCAGATATACTTACGTATGTTATGAATAATTATGCAATTCTATCTAGTGACATATTAATTTTATTAAATTCTCTCTCCATTAAAGTCTACAATTCTCGCCTCTATTAACTACACAACATACAAGCTGAACACAAAGAGGGTCTTTTCTTGTCGTTATATATCAGACCATGCATATTTTCCATTTTTCATGTATATATGATTGTTTTCCTGTTTTGTTTGTATGCACTATGAAATATTTAACATATAACAAATACCAGTTGACTTTAACATTTTGCCTTATGATAGCTCAACATCGTGACTATTTTACATTTTTTTTTTTTTTGCTGCTACATTGTGATACTCTGTGTACATTTTTTGCACCTGCACACTGTCTATGTTTTTGACATATTATGTTTTCTGTCATGCTATGCTGTATGCTCAATTATGTTACTATAAACCAGATTTTATTTAGTGGGTATGTGATTTAAATGCAAGACATTAATTTTTGTTCATCATTTTCAGAAAGAAATAACGTGTACAAGAAATAAATTACACAGAAACGGGAATTTCACCTTCGGAATGAACGAAAGAAGATGCAATACCTCGTGACGAAGAGTAAATGGATCAGAATTAACAAGCATTAACAAGAATATACTATACACATCGTAGAATAGCAGTCTTAACTAATTTTTTCTTTCAGAATACGAGGCGATTGATGCAGGCTGTCAGACAGAACTACACATCTTAGTTTTAGTGATGAAATATGCTATAAATAAGGAATAGTTGTATAATGAATAATGAAGTGACTTTTTTGCAGATGATAATGAATGGTGATGAATAATGATGAAGAATATGCTAAGATGGATAATGAAGTTTTTCTTTATAGGTGATGATAATAATGGAGTTATGATGATATGGATAATGAAGTTTTTCTTTGCAGATGAGTATAATGTTGAAGTTTATGTATTTATGCTATGTAGTTATTTAAGTATTTGTTGCAGTTCGTTTTGACAGTATGTCTTATGTCGCATGGTATGATGACTGAAAGTTTTGGAAAGGACAGCTAGAGAACATATATATTTTATACACATTTCACTACTTGTTAATTCGAATTTCACTACTTTTCAGCATAATATGCGTTTCTTCTTTTAGTTTAATAATCCATTTTGTATTTTTTGCAGGAGAAATTATTCATGAAATTAATGTGCTATTAGCAGTTGGTCATTAAACCTGTGGCATTCATAAATGTGATCACATATACTCTATTTGTTTCATAACCTTGCTACAGCAGACTCATGACGAATGACGTTACACGTCTTCATTTGCAGCAATAACTCAAAAGCAAATATTGTTATGCCCCAGTAATTAATTATCGATCTCAACGCAATGCATTGCTAGCACAAAAAAAGGGAGAGAATTCTGAGTAATACTGAATAATGGTTTCTAGTCACAGACCTTGAATAATAGTTACAGTATGGTACATTTTCAATATGTTCTATGTCACTGGAATGATCAGTTCTGAGTAATATGTCACTTGAATGATGAAAAATGATTTGTACTATTCAATACTTGCTATATGTTTTGTAACTGGACAATGAGTGCCAATGATTACTATAACTAAGTGAATTATGTTAATACTATACCATTCATTAGCTCCTGTTTTGAATGATGACTTCTGATGGTTTGTAACTGGTCAAAGAATGCCAATAATTATTTTAAATATGTCGTATGTCACTTGAATGATGAAAAATGTTTTGTACTATTCAATATTTGCTATATGTTTTGTAACTGGCCAATGAGTGCCAATGATTACTATAACTAAGTGAATTATGTTAATACTATGCCATTCATTAGCTCCTGTTATGAATGATGACTTCTGATGGTTTGTAACTGGCCAATGAGTGCCAATGTTCTCTGTAAATAGATAATTTATGAACATTATCCTGTAATACTTCATACATGGTACAGAAATGTTCAGTAACTGGGCGATGAGTGCCACCAATTACTCAAATCAGTTGTTAGACTAGTGTAATTCTCAATGAAGACTTGTATGTGACTTAATGTCCTTCACCTTCTGACCTAATTACCAGAAATTACTGCAATATCCGTTTGTCCTGTCTATCCTCATGATCATGGAGCACTATATTTGGTTTTTGCACTAATTCTACGTTGGTGTACTTTACAAGAACGTGGTGTTGACACGACATGCTGTCCACCACCTTGAGCGGATGGAGATGTTATTATGGTCCCACTGTTTGGTGCACCTAATATACTACTAAAAGGATAACATGGAATATTATTACGACATTTCAGTGTCTTGGCTACACTGATTAATACTTCAAGGAAAAGAATTTCAGATTGTCTCACTTGGTGTTGTGCTTCTGTAGAAAGATATGGACTTTCAGTGCAGCTGCGTGCAACCTAAAGTGCTACAACCATGACGCAATCCTTCCCATTCCTTTCCTAGTTCTTGTAAAATGGTAAACACTTATACAATGCGTTTAAATTCTTGTAAAATGATAAAGACATATACAGTGCGTGTGCACTTCATTTCATTTGTTAACAGGATCAGTTGTCCTAAATATGTTAAAGACTTATACAGTGTGTGTGCACTTTATTTCACTCCATGATATGTTATGTAAAAATGCTAAAGACTTCTACAGTGCGTGTGCACTTTATTACACTCCATGATATGTTATGTTAAAATGCTAAAGACTTCTACAGTGCGTGTGCACTTTATTTCACTGCATGACATGTTATGTAAAAATGCTAAGGACTTCTACAGTGCGTGTGCACTTTATTACACTCCATGATATGTTATGTTAAAATGCTAAAGACTTCTACAGTGCGTGTGCACTCTATTTCACTCCTTGATGTGTTTATTTGTTGTGCACTTTATATCATTTGTTAATATGATTTCTACTCATTCCGTATACATTTTGTGATTGCCTGATATGTTCTGTACTCAGTGCATGTGCACTATGTTTTATTTCATGTTCTGCATATATATATATATATATATATATATATATATATATATATATATATATATATATATATGTATATGTATATATTCTGTGATTGTAAAGTTAGTTAATTAAGAAAAATTTGTTGCTCATGGCAAGTCCAATTGACTCACCAGCGCTGCCAAATTTTAACCCCCCAGTGGAAGGTTATGTAAGACGTATGCTTTGCCGGCGATGGGCGAGGCATGACAGAGTCTCTGACCAGAGAGTAGTATGTAGTTAGTTGTTGCTTGTCGCGAGTCGGCTTTAGTAGTCAGTGGGTTTTAGTCTTATGTCCGTGCTAGTAAGCAGTAGTCTTGAGTAGTCGGCAGTAGTCGGCGCGTGCGTGCGCGTGTCGGCAGTCTGCTCGGGACTCTGGTCAGGACTCTGGAGGATGAGTATTGTTGTAGAAGGTAAAGAAGTAGCCTTGCGCATATGTAGTAATGTATGTTAATTGTCATTTAATTTGTTAAAAAAATGCCCCAATAATAATTTTTACAATATAAAGTAACTTTTTTAAAGAAAAGCATTCATTTCAATTTAAAGAATATTTCCAATGCATGATCATTCCTTCCAAGAAACAAAAAAAATATATATATACGCCAGCATTGCACGAAGCTGTGTCGCAAAATTTCTACATAAGAGCAGATATATTTGCAGTTTTTATTGAGGTAAGAATTTTTTCTTTTTTATTCAGAATACAGGGCCGAAGGGCAGCGCTGCTGTCCTCATAAAATTTACCAGGTTGCTAAATTCTTTTTTTTATTATTTTGGTGTTTAGGAATTTTTCTGTTTCGAACTTAACATTAAATGAGAAAAGAATTTTGTGGGAACATTAGATGTGAATGCATTTCTGCACACAGATTATGAATGGGAGCCAATTTTGTTCAGAGGTTACATTAAAACCAATTTTGTTCAGAGGTTACAATAGTTTAAAAATTGATTTAATTATTATTTTCGTGGCGACGTTACACCAGGTTCGTGGTTTCCTAATTAAATATTTGTGTGGGGAGGTTACAAGTTCACGGAAAAGAAAAACTTATTGCACCGTTAACAGGAGACAATGGCGCTGTTTTGTACTATGTCCATACAGAAGAACTGTTCGAAGCATTGCACGATAGTCACTGGAAAATAGGACATGGAGGTTGCGCACATCCGGAAAAAAGATCTGTCGTTGAAGTCCAAAAATGTAACCTAAGAGTTCATTACTTTCTATCTCCGCTTATGCAAAAATTGTCAGACTAATCCAAAGAAAGGTTTAGTTTCCAAACCTCTAATGTTTAAAGAACTTAATTCAAAACGGTAGGTACATCTGACAGACATACAAAGTAGCTCTGATGGGGAGACAAGTTTATACTCAATTACTAATATCACTTAAACAAGTTTATATTATTGCGACCACTGAAGTGTTGCTCAATATTTTCTTGACATAGACGTAGTCAGGTAATGGTGGAGAGTTTTCGAACCAAGTTATAAATGAGCTAAACAAGATGTGGTCGGATCTGAAACTGATATACGGAAAACTCGGACATACATAAATCCAAGGTTGCATCGAACTGGCCAGTCAGGATGTAAAAAGTACGATAGCGACGTGGATGCAGACAAATAACTCAGCACGTTGGACTGAAAGTCTTTGATTCATCCAGTTAATGAAAAATCTTTCTCTTCATCAAGGAATTTAATACTAAAATCTATTGTCAGAAAGATGGGCAATTCTTTGGCTGGGACAGTTGCAGACATTTTCGTGAACCACAATGAGACGCAATTTCTGAAAAATAACCCTGATATCGTGAATAAAATCATATATTACAAGCGATATGTAGATGATACATTATTGCTTTATAATGGTTCAAAAGATGAAATTGAGAAGCTTGCTATAAAATTAAACTCTATGCATCCGAAGTTACAATTTACAGTTGAGCATGAAAATCGAAAATCTATTAACTACCTAGATCTCACTGTAACTAATAACAATGGGAAACATTTCTTCACCATATACAGGAAACCTACAACCACTGACGGTATTATTAATGCCACATCATGTCATCCTGACAAGTATAAAAAAGCATTTTTTAAGTCTATGATACACCGAATACTAAAATTACTGCTAGAAGCTAATGAGATCAAAAAGGAAATGACCATCTTAAAACAAATTGCAAAAACCAACTCCTTCGACACACGACAGGTAGATATCATTTTTAATAAAGTGCAACAATCATAAAGTACTCCACTAATAGGTAATCCAAAATTTATGAAGATGACATATATGGGAAATATATCACATAGAATTACTAATTTATTAAAAAATTCAGGAATAACAATAGCATTTACAACTGACTATACTTTACAACAAAAATTAAGACATACCGTAAGGAAAGATAATGGAAAATTTACCAGATCAGGAGTGTACAAGATCCAATGTAGAGACTGTGAGAAAATATATATCGGCCAAACAGGTCGAAATTTTGCAGTAAGGTACAAAGAACATATGTCGGGTACCTCACGAACAAAGTCTGTATTTGGCCATCATATAGCATTCAATAATCATGCTGAGGGGACAGTAGAGCAGAATTTACAAGTTCTTCATTATGCAAATAAAGGCTTACTTATGAATATCTTAGAAGAAATCGAGATATATGCTCATTTAAAAACCAAACCATCAATGCTGCTCAATGAACAATTAGATTTTCGCGAAAAATATTTTTACGACCTTTTTGACGAAATTTTATAATAAAAGCACCTACTCTTTTATTTTAAAATATAAGACTAGTTATACCCATGGCAAAAGCTTGAAACGTGTATGTACTCGGTAGCAGCGATGGTGAGGCATGATAAAATCCTAGTCTGCGCTTGACCGCGCGAGAGAGCAGTTCTGTTGCAGTCGAGTTACGAGACAGTTCAGTTGCGAGCTAGCGGTTCGAGAGTAGTAACACATGCGAGATGACGTAGTCTGTGGTAGTAGCGCGCGAGAGATAGTTTAGTTGTGTGTGAGGAGTCGGCGGGCGTCGACATCGCACTCTGGTCATGGTTCAGGACGAGGTATATTATTTTTAAATACGGTAATGAAGCAGCATTGCGCTCAGCTAATAATGTAAATTAACTGTAACTAATTTGTGCAAGAATCGGCCCAATAATAATTCTGTTTTCAAAGCAATTTTTTAACAAAGAATCCTTTAATGAAAGAAATATTCCCTTGCTATTCCTTAAAGAAAAGTTTCCCTTAAATTCAAAATTTTTGCAATGAATTTCCTCCAAGCTATGGCGAAAAATAAGAGCAGATGCAGTTTTACTAAGGTAAGGATTACAGTTTAATTAATGAACAGGGCCTAAAGATCGACATTTCGGTCTATTTGCATTTTCATTGTGACTGAGATTTCATTATGATTAATTTGACTTACATTTTTGTGAGGAACTTATACTTGGGTCAGATTGCTAATTTTTATTTGATTGTCATTGTCATTAAATTTCTCTGGGGAAGTTACACTTAGCTCTAGGTCCATTTGCATTCAAAATATTAACTTTAAAATTTTCTAGGTCTATTTGCATTTTTAAATATAACCATTAAATATTTTTGTGGGGAGGTTACACTTGGCGACACCCGGTCCAGGATTGTATTTCGTTGAGAATATTCTGAAACGTGGCCAGATATCTGCTCTTATTTGCTTAAATATAATTACAATTTAGCGCAACGCTTTTACTAATTTGTGACTTTCTTTCCTCAGATCATCGGCAATTCTTTGCTCTGTTGTATTTGTGTTTGTTGTTTTTGTATTGTGTTTATTTCTCTTTTGAATAATTGTGACTATTGTAAAAATGCCGCGAAAAACTGTGAATAGTGTATCGCGAGGTATTTTGAACGAAATAACCGACTTAAACAACTTCACCGATAGTACTTGTGACACGCAGTATAATGATGACAATCCTGCGTTCACTGACAATCAGTGCGTTCCAACCATTAATAATGATGTAGACCTTAATGATGAACAAACGAACTCGATTGTGTCTTCTGTTGATTTGACGACAATTGATGACGCGGGGCGCACTTTTGTAATGAGCGCTGCCCGGCATAACACACCAGGTTTGGAAAATTCAAGTAACGTACAGACAAGTTTGTCTAATGAAACTGAACAGGATACACAAAGTACGACGGATTTATTTAATTCCGAAATAGTGTCTGACAGTGTACATCCGATTGATAAACGTTTTTGTAAATTACAGAACGACCAAATGTTAATTTTGTATCGGATACAATTATGGCATTTTTGCTACAAAATTTCAAACAACTTAGTGAACAGAACGAACAGTTGAATAAAAAAATAGACAGCAATACAAAACGGTCGGATGAAAGACAAGACAACAATCACAGGCAGCTTAGTGAACAAATTACAGCCGTTGCCGCGCAGTGTCATGACACCAAGGTACAGTTACGCGAGGAAATTGAAGCTTGTTCAAAAAAAAGTAGCGAAGAAATTAGATCTATTGCGCAAGAATTAAGGGAAATGCAAACAGCTACAACAGAAACACTTAGAGAGGAAACTAGCGAAGTCGCTAAACAATGCTCTGAAAAGGCTACACAATTACGCGACGTGTTTAAAGCAATGACAACAGAACTTTCGCGCACAATGGATGCAAAGATTGACGCGAAATTCGAACAACAGAACACTCAAATTAACGAACGTCTTAGTCTTCACATACAAAACAGTGATACGCGTTTCCGTAAATTTATTCAGGATCAAAATAAAGTCAAACGTCAAGTCATGGAAACAATCACTGCTCAGAGACAGGAAGACAAACGTAAAATGTTTGCGAAAGCAAAAACATACGTAGACAACAATATTGCCACAGTGTCCGACGAAATTAATTCCATCAAACAGTTGAACGCGGAATTACGTGATGAGATTTCTGACCTTAAATCAAAAACAGATACACACACAGCGGATATTCAGATAGTGACAGACAAATTCGAACAATTAGAACTAACACAGGATTCCGATGTAATTCAAGCTGACGTTAAAAAAATGAACGAAACTACACGTAAGTTGCAAAAACCGATTAGTGCCTCCGATTCTAAAACCGATGATCAGGTTAAAATACTGACTGAAAAATGTGATGAATTGGCCAGTCGTACTGATGTTATCGATTGTACTAATGACAATAAATCAGACGATACTTCACCGGTTTCATTTAATCAAACACCTGAATTTCAAAATTTACAGCAGACAATTAATGAGATAGATTCATCTAATAACACATTGCGTAGAAAATTGTCAAGTTTACAGCAAGAAGTAACAGAGATGAAAAATATTTCAGTTAATAACACATCACAGCAGACGCCACTTTGCGAACATTTGTCAAACTCACGCAGCGCGTATAATTTGAGTAATCTACAAAGAGTACGGGACTTAGATTCCGAACAACCACAGTTCAATAGATTCTCTTACAATCCTGAACCTGTTCCATCACACAGATACGATAATTTCGATTACAAACATTTTCTGTCAGTAAGAAAATTTAAAGTGTTTAAGAGTGACAGAACACAGATTCACCCGCTCGATTGGATACAACAATTTAGCTTTGCTTTTCCACCGACTTGGTCCGTTACGCATAAACTTGAATTTATTTGCAGTTTTTTGGAAGGCGAACCGGCAACTCGTATGAGACCGATCGCGAGACAATGCTATTCGGTAGAAGAGTTTCAGAATGCTTTTCTATCAGCTTACTGGTCGAAGACGACACAGCGCGGAATTAAAGATCAGCTAATTAGTTTGCAAAATTATGAGAACACAAATTTTCCCAGTGTCACGCAATTTTTTGAGCATATGGTCCAACAAAGCCAGTATTTAAGTGAACCTTATAGTGAATCTGCACTTATTCAATTATGCATCTCTAAATTACCACGGTCATTAAGAGTGTCACTTCTAACGGGTCAGCAAAAAGAAAATATTTCAGCATTCAGAGATCTGTTACAGCTCTTGGAAGTACAACAATCTGATTATTCTTTTGTAAACAAAAACTTTTCGTATAATAACCAAGGTCAACAAACTTACAGTAATTATGATCAGGGACGTAATTTCAATAGGAAAAGTAACAGACGCTTTAGGAACGACAAATACCAGAACTTAAATCACAGACAAAATTCTGATTATCAATATCGTCAAAATTTTCAGCAGCAGGAACCACCTTTTAGTAACAATAGACGTTTTCCACCGCAACAGCATGAAAGTCATACCTGACCAACAATGTAATGCACAAGGTCAACCAGACTTTAAAGTTTCGCCGCGTGCACGTATAGTCCCAGATCCAACAAACAGTAACGCACAGCAGCAAAGGAACAACTACGTACAGAAAACACAGTATTTCAATTCCTATCGCAATGCACCGTATAGGAATGACTATCACGACAGACGTAAAAATGATGAGCGCAATTATCAGCGTACATATAATAACAGTCGATCTTACCAACAGCAAAATTATCCACAAGAACCTATTCTCATGAATGAACCCGACAGTAGGTATCATCCGGAGCGTAATACGTCTGGAAGAAGTAATAGAACTGTTCAAATAGTAGAAATGCCACAGCATCCTCCTGATAATAATAACACGTCAGATAGAATTTGACTAGATACAGTAAAGATCACATCTTCAAGTAACACAAGCACTACTTTTAACACGCAAAATGTTGTTCACGAAAATGTAATTACTTTTGACGACATCAGAGACACTCTTTTGCAGGAAAGACCAGTTATTCAGAAAACTATTTCACATCCTGTGATCGAAATAAAATTTGGTTCATCGAAATTTTCAGCAGTAATCGATTCCGGATCACCTATGTCAGTAATAAATGAGAAAACTTTTAACGAGTGTAACAAAGAGAATACATATCCTACATTACCATTAGGCAAAACGAAAGTGAAAGGAGCAGTATCGAGTAAAGGAGTAGACGTTAAATTACAGACACATTTATCATTTTGTATTGCAGGTCACACATTTCACTAAAATTTTTGGATTGTTCCTTTATAAACAACAGACGTTATTTTAGGTACTAATTTTCTCGTACAACACGACGCAGTGGTTGATTTTCAGAATTCCTATTTAATGTTGAAGGATGAAAATGTGCAATTGGCTTTAGAATTTCAGCACTCATTATCGGCAGAAGAAGAAACAATTAAGTCATTTCCGTATCACGTAACATAGACTGTAGTTTCACATTGTTCACGGATACGTACGTACATAACTATAATACTCCAGACGAAGCTGACTACGACGTAATGCAGATGATTTACGATAAAGTTAAACAAAGCAGTGCAAATACAGACGACGAACGCACGCAATTACACAAAATTTTTTTACAGCAAGCTCCAGTTTTCGACAACATTCCTGGTACTATGTCCGGATTTATGTACGAATTTCAAGTCAAACAGCACGACACATTTAAAGCAAAGCATTATCCCATTCCGTATATTCATAGAGAGCAGGTTAAAAAAGAGTTGCAGGATATGCTTGACCAAGGTATTATTGAACCAGCAGTTAGTCCGTACATAAACCCGCTACATATTGTTAAGAAAAAAGTGGCTCACTTCGCCTTGTACTTGATTCACGTCACATTAATGACATTATTATTAGCGAAACAGATCGACCACAGACATTAGAAGAACTGCTACAGAAATTTCATGGTACTGCTATTTATTCCACATTAGATTTGAAATCGGGATTTTGGCAAATTCAACTTCATCCGAATTGCAGAAAGTACACAGCTTTTCTCTGTTTTGGCGACTGTTACCAGTTTTGTAAATTACCGTTCGGATTAACTATTTCTTCAGCAGCTTTCATTCGAGGTTTGAACACAATACTTCCGACAGAACTTAAAGACAGAATTACGACGTTCGTAGACGACATTCTTATCGCAGAAGCTAACTGGTCTGAACACAATGTGATTTTAGAACGACTGTTGCAAACTTTTTATGCACAAGGACTTACAGTTAATCTTAGTAAATCGCACTTTGGTAAAACTTCTATAAAATTTCTTGGACACGTAATTTCAGCAGAAGGCATTGCGCCTGATCCGGAAAAACTTCAAGCTCTACGTGACATTACTGTTCCTACGACGAAGAAACAATTACGCAGTTTTTTGGGCTTAATTAACTTTTTTCGCAAATTTATTCATCACGCTGCTTTAGATACACCTAGATTATGCCAATTAATAGGTAAAAACTCTATTTGTTCCTGGAATAAGCAAGCACATTCTGAATTCGTGAACCTGAAACATGCTTTGTCGAATGCTCCACTTTTATCGCACCCAGATCTTACCAGGAATTTTTCCATTGCCACCGACAGTTCTAACACCGCTTTCGGCGTACATATTTTCCAGGAAATTGAAGAAGATGGCTCTACAGTAATCAAAAACATCGCATTTGCAAGCCGCATTCTGTCACCTGCTGAGCGAAATTATTCCGTCACAGAATTGGAAACATTATGTGTTGTATGGGCTTTTACGAGATTTTGGCACTTTCTTTATGGCAGACATACCACCGTTTACACAGACCACAGAGCGATACAATTTTTACTTTCAGCTAAATTCACACAAAATGTTATAGCAGACGCACTATCGGGTTCTCTCAGCAACAATCAGCAAGACGTAGTAACCAACTTCTGCAAAGCAAATTTCAGTGTCATGTACATTCAGCAAGTTGCATTTGAAAATTTTATTTCATCGTCATTACAGGACATAGCACAAGAGCAACGTAAAGACAATATGTGGAAAGAAATTAAATACCTTTGGCAAGATAAGAATAATGTTACGATTAGAAACCACTACACTGTACGCAATGACATTCTGTTTCGCCGCTCTCATCCAGACAGCAACAATTGGTTATTATGCATTCCTGACGAACTAGTTAACAAATTAATCTGGTACACTCATTTAAGTTATGCACATTACGGAGCCAGAAAATGTTTTCTTATACTGAGACAGAACTGTTATTTTACAAACATGGAAAAACGTATACGACGAGTTTTAGCGTCATGTAAAATTTACCAGAAAGCTAAGTCAGACACCACTTCACATATTCCTCCATTATATCCCATTGTACCTGTTAAATTGAGACATATGGCCGCAGTAGACATTTTTGGTCCGATTCCGAGAACTAACAGAGGTTTTTGCTACATCTTTGTCGCTGTTGAACTCACTTCAAAATTTGTTACTTTCACTCCGTTACGCAAAGCTACTGCTAAAACTGTTTCGAAAGCATTTGTAAAGCATTTTCTATTTCATGTAAGGCATGTGATGAAAGTAATTTCTGACAATGGATTACAATTTCGATCTGCTATATGGACACGCATGTTACGAGCTAGAAACATTTCTCCGATCTATATATCCAAGTACCATGCTTCTTCGAACCCCTGTGAACGATTAATGAAAGAAATTGGTAAACTGTGTAGAATATACTGTCACAAAAGACATATTGATTGGGACACACACATATTCTCCTTCCAAGATGTAATTAATTCCATACCAAATGAATCCACTATGCTATCTCCGTCTGTTATACTGAAAAATGTTGAACCACCAAACAAAATTAAAGAATTAGTAAACTTTCCTAGATCAGGTCGACTAAGACACCACGAAATAATTGACATTGCGCTGAACAACATCAAACGTGCCGCAGAGCGCCGGAGAAGACAGCAAAAACAGGTTTGTACACGCCGAGACTTTCACATTGGACAGAAGATATTAGTACGTACACACTATTTATCCAGCAAATTAAAAGGTAGGTGCAGTAAATTTGAACTTCTATACGCAGGTCCATATCGGATTCGCAGTGTTCCTCATCCCAATGTGGTACACGTCGAAACTTTGAGAACCAGAAAATCGAAAGGCAACCACCATTGTCAAACATAAAACCCTTTATTGAGTGAACATACTTTACGATTTATCACACTGTAATGGTATTTACTAATTTTTATGATCATTTCTGCAATTATATTCACATGACTAATTATTGATGATTGTCGTATTTTTTCTTGGCAAGTGCCCGGCAAGGTAAGGTTAGCAGGTCGCTCTTCTTCTCGTTACACATCACACCGTGCATATTTTCCAGATGAACTTACACATTTTATGACCACTTATGCAATTATATTTATGTGACTAATTATTGATGACTATCGTATTTTTTCTTGGCAAGTGCCCGCCAAGGTGAGGTTAGCAGGTCGCTTTACTTGTCGTTACACATCAGACCATGCACATTTTTCATTTTTTTTTGTGTGTATGATTGTTTTCCTGTTTTGTTTGTATACATTATGAAATAGCTAAGGTATAACACACCAGTTGACTTTGACATTTTTTGCCCTAAGATATCTCAACATCGTGACTGTTTTACATTTTTCTTTTTTTCTGCTGCATTGTGATATTCTCTGTACATTTTTGCCTTTGAACACTGTCTATGCTTTTGACATATTACGTTTTCTGTCATGTTATGCTGTATGCTTAATTATGTCACTATAAACCAGTCATTATTTAGTGGGTATATGATTTAAATGCAAGAGATTAATCTTTGTTCATCAATTTCAGAAAGAAATGATACGTAAAGGAAATAAATTAAACAGAAATGGGAATTTCACATACGGAATAAACGAAAGAAGATCCAAAAAGCCTTATCAGGAAGAGGAAATGGATCAGAATTAACAAGCATTAACAAGAATATACTATACACATCGTAGAATAGCAGTCTTAACTAATTTTTTCTTTCAGAATACAAGGCGATTGATGCAGGCTGTCAGACAGAACTACACATCTTAGTTTTAAGTGATGAAATATGCTAGAGATAAGGAATAGTTGTATAATGAATAAAGAAGTGATTTTTTTGCAGATGATAATGAATGCTGATGAAGAGTAATGATGAAGAATATACTAATATGGATAATGAAGTTTTTTCTTTACAGGTGATGATAATAATGAAGTTATGATAATATGGATAATGAAGTGATGGATAATGAAGTTTTTTCTTTACAGATGAGGATAATGTTGAAGTTATGTATTTACGCTATGTAGTTATTTAAGTATTTGTTGCAGTTTGCTTTGATAGCAGGTGTTATATTGCGTAGTAGGATGACTGAAGGTTTTGGAAAGGACAGCTATGGAACACATTTTTATACACATTTCACTACCTGTTAATTCGAAGTTCACTACTTTTCAGGATAGTCTGCGTTTCTTCTTTCAGCTCAATAATCCATTTTGTATTTTTTCCAGGAGAAGCCTTCATGATACTTACTAAACTTGTTAAGTATTATACCTGTTCTAGTACTTGCAATTTTATTTTTTACCCATTTGTGTCTATAATTTACAAATGTGATCACATATACTGCTTTGTGTCACAACCTTGCTACAGCTGTCTCATGACGAATGACGTTACACATTTTTCATTTACAGGAACAACCTAGAAGCAATTTTTTTCTTTTTTTCTTCTTGCTTTCCCTTATAATTACCCAAAGCAATGCATTGCTAGCACAAAAACAAAATGTATTACCAGTCCCAAATAATGATACCAGTTTCAGAAAATTCTGAATAATACTGATCAGCTCTGAATAGTATGTCACTTCATTAATGACTCCTTAATGATACAAAAAAAATAATAATGCTTTGTAACCAGCTAATAACTGCCACTGTTTATTGTAATGAGACTAATATTAATGCCCATAATTATTAATGCTATGATTGTAATTAACTGATTTTTAATAATGACTTCTTAATGATCTGAATAATACTGAATGATGAACAATGTTTTATACTATTCAATACTTGCTGGCCACTGAGTGCCAATAATTAATATAACTAAATGATTTATGACCTTTCATGTTCTGTAACTGGCCAATGAGTGCCAATAATTAGTGTCACTAAATGAATTATGTTATTAATTATGACATTAATTAGCTCCTATTTTCAATGATGACTTTTCATGTTTTAGTAACTGGCCACTGAGTGCCGATAATTAATGTAACTAAATTAGCTCTTGTTTTCAATGATGACTTTTCATATTTTGGTAACTGGCCAATGAGTGCCAATAATTTGTATAACTCAATGTATTATGTTAATGTTAGGACAATAATTGACTCTCCTTTTCCATGATGACTTCTGATGAACATTATTCTGTCATACTAAATATGCTTTGTAACTGGCCAAAGACTGCCGCTGTTTATTGTAATACAATTACCCATGATGCCAATAATTTAATTTTATGAACATTATTCTGTAATACTAAATACATGGTACAGATATGTTCAATAACTAGGCTATGAATGCCGCAAACTACTAATGTAATTACTAATCAAGACTTGTCTGTTACTTAATGTCCTTCACCTTCTGACCTAACTACCTGGAATTACTGTAATATCCATTTGTCTTGTCCATCCTCATGATCATGGAGCACTATATTTGGTTTTTGCACTAATTCTACGTTGGTGTGCCTTGTAAGAGCGTGGTGTTGACACGACATGCTGTCCACCACTATGAGCGATGAAGACGTTATTATGGTCCCACTGTTTGGTGTACCTGATGTACTGCCTAAATGTTAACAGGAAATATTACTACGACATTTCAGTGTCTTGAATACGCTGCAAAATACTTCTGGGAAAAGAACTGCAAATTGTCTCACTTGGTGTTGTACTTCTGTGCAAAGATATGGACTTTCAGTGCAGCTGCGTGCAACCTAAGTGCTACAACCATGACGCAATCCTTCCTATTCCTTCCCTAATTCTTGTAAAATGAAAAAGTCATATACAGTGCGTGTGTATTTTTGCCGTTTATTAATACATTTTGTGATTTGCTGATATATTCTCAACTTCACTGCATGTACACTTATGTCAGTTGTCAAAATGATATTTTTACCTTTGCGTTTATTTGTTATGAAAATGTTCAAAAGTTTTTCAGTGCAAGTGCACTTATGTTATGTGTTAATATGTCTTCTACTGAACTTTAGCGCCTGTACATTTTTCTCATTGTTCAATATGATTTGTACTTATTCTGTATACCTTTTGTCAACATGATTTTTTGCCATTCTATTTATTTGCTCTGAAAATGCTGAAGAATTTTTTCAGTGCGTGTGCACTTTGTTATCTATCAAATAATTTGTATATACATTTTTCTGATATGTTTTGTACTTATATTTTGTCTTTGTCTGAAATGTTTTGTACTCGGTGCATGTGCACCACATTTAATTCATGTACTACATCTGTATATATGCTGTAATTGTAAATTTAATTAAGAAAATATTTTGCCGCGCTTGGCAAGTCCAAATGACTCACCATCGCTGCCAAATTTTTGCCCCCCCCCCCCCCCCCCCCCAGTGGAGGGTTATGAAACGTGTATGTACTCGATAGCAGCGATGGTGAGGAATGATAAAATCTTTGACCAGAGTTCCTAGTTTGCGCTTGACCGCGCGAGAGAGCGGTTCTGTTGCAGTCGAGTTACGAGACAGTTCAGTTGCGAGCTAGTGGTTCGAGAGTAGTAACACATGCGAGATGACGTAGTCTGTGGTAGTAGCGCGCGAGAGATAGTTTAGTTGTGTGTGAGGAGTCGGCGGGCGTCGACATCGCACTCTGGTCATGGTTCAGGACGAGGTATATTATTTTTAAATAAGGTAATGAAGCAGCATTGCGCTCAGCTAATAATGTAAATTAACTGTAACTAATTTGTGCAAGAATCGGCCCAATAATAATTCTGTTTTCAAAGCAATTTTTTAACAAAGAATCCTTTAATGAAAGAAATATTCCCTTGCTATTCCTTAAAGAAAAGTTTCCCTTAAAATCAAAATTTTTGCAATGAATTTCCTCCAAGCTATGGCGAAAAATAAGAGCAGATGCAGTTTTACTAAGGTAAGGATTACAGTTTAATTAATGAACAGGACCTAAAGATCGACATTTCGGTCTATTTGCATTTTCATTGTGACTGAGATTTCATTATGATTAATTTGACTTACATTTTTGTGAGGAACTTATACTTGGGTCAGATTGCTAACTTTTATTTAATTGTCATTGTCATTAAATTTCTCTGGGGAAGTTACACTTAGCTCTAGGTCCATTTGCATTCAAAATTGTTGTTGTTGTTGTGGTCTTCAGTCCTGAGACTGGTTTGATGCAGCTCTCCATGCTACTCTATCCTGTGCAAGCTTCTTCATCTCCCAGTACCTACTGCAACCTACATCCTTCTGAATCTGCTTAGTGTATTGATCTCTTGGTCTCCCTCTACGATCTTTACCCTCCACGCTGCCCTCCAATGCTAAATTTGTGATCCCTTGATGCCTCAAAACATGTCCTACCAACCGATCCCTTCTTCTAGTCAAGTTATGCCACAAACTTCTCTTCTCCCCAATCCTATTCAATACCTCCTCATTAGTTACGTGATCTACCCACCTTATCTTGAGCATTCTTCTGTAACACCACATTTCGAAAGCTTCTATTCTCTTCTTGTCCAAACTGGTTATCGTCCATGTTTCACTTCCATACATGGCTACACTCCAAATACTTTCAGAAACGACTTCCTGACACTTAAATCTATACTCGATGTTAACAAATTTCTCTTCTTCAGAAACGATTTCCTTGCCATTGGCAGTCTACATTTTATATCCTCTCTACTTCGACCATCATCAGTTATTTTACTCCCTAAATAGCAAAACCCCTTTACTACTTTAAGTGTCTCATTTCCTAATCTAATCCCCTCAGCATCACCCGATTTAATTTGACTACATTCCATTATCCTCGTTTTGCTTTTGTTGATGTTCATCTTATATCCTCCTTTCAAGACACTGTCCATTCCGTTCAACTGCTCTTCCAAGTCCTTTGCTGTCTCTGACAGAATTACAATGTCATCGGCGAACCTCAAAGTTTTTACTTCTTCTCCATGAATTTTAATACCTACTCCGAATTTTTCTTTTGTTTCCTTTACTGCTTGCTCAATATACAGATTGAATAACATCGGGGAGAGGCTACAACCCTGTCTCACTCCTTTCCCAACCACTGCTTCCCTTTCATGCCCCTCGACTCTTTTAACTGCCATCTGGTTTCTGTACAAATTGTAAATAGCCTTTCGCTCCCTGTATTTTACCCCTGCCACCTTCAGAATTTGAAAGAGAGTATTCCAGTTAACGTTGTCAAAAGCTTTCTCTATGTCTACAAATGCTAGAAACGTAGGTTTGTCTTTTCTTAATCTTTCTTCTAAGATAAGTCGTAAGGTTAGTATTGCCTCACGTGTTCCAACATTTCTACGGAATCCAAACTGATCTTCCCCGAGGTCCGCTTCTACCAGTTTTTCCATTTGTCTGTAAAGAATTCGCGTTAGTATTTTGCAGCCGTGACTTATTAAACTGATAGTTCAGTAATTTTCACATCTGTCAACGCCTGCTTTCTTTGGGATTGGAATTATTCTATTCTTCACCTGTCTCATACATCTTGCTCACCAGATGGTAGAGTTTTGTCAGGACTGGCTCTCCCAAGGCCGTCAGTAGTTCTAATGGAATGTTGTCTACTCCCGGGGCCTTGTTTCGACTCAGGTCTTTCAGTGCTCTATCAAACTCTTCACGCAGTATCGAATCTCCCATTTCATCGTCATCTACATCCTCTTCCATTTCCATAATATTGTCCTCAAGTACATCGCCCTTGTATAAACCCTCTATATACTCCTTCCACCCTTCTGCCTTCCCTTCTTTGCTTAGAACTGGGTTGCCATATGAGCTCTTGATATTCATACAAGTGGTTCTCTTCTCTCCAAAGGTCTCTTTAATTTTCCTGTAGGCAGTATCTGTCTTACCCCTAGTGAGATACGCCTCTACATCCTTACATTTGTCCTCTAGCCATCCCTGCTTAGCCATTTTGCACTTCCTGTCGATCTCATTTTTGAGACGTTTGTATTCCTTTTTGCCTGTTTCATTTACTGCATTTTAATATTTTCTCCTTTCATCAATTAAATTCAATATTTCTTCTGTTACCCAAGGATTTCTATTAGCCCTCGTCTTTTTACCTACTTGATCCTCTGCTGCCTTCACTACTTCATCCCTCAGAGCTACCCATTCTTCTTCTACTGTATTTCTTTCCCCCATTCCTGTCAATTGTTCCCTTATGCTCTCCCTGAAACTCTCTACAACCTCTGGTTCTTTCAGTTTATCCAGGTCCCATCTCCTTAAATTCCCACCTTTTTGCAGTTTCTTCAGTTTCAATCTACAGTTCATAACCAATAGATTGTGGTCAGAATCCACATCTGCCCCTGGAAATGTCTTACAATTTAAAACCTGGTTCCTAAATCTCTGTCTTACCATTATATAATCTATCTGATACCTATTAGTATCTCCAGGATTCTTCCAGGTATACAACCTTCTTTTATGATTCTTGAACCAAGTGTTAGCTATGATTAAGTTATGCTCTGTGCAAAATTCTACAAGGCGGCTTCCTCTTTCATTTCTTCCCCCCAATCCATATTCACCTACTATGTTTCCTTCTCTCCCTTTTCCTACTGACGAATTCCAGTCACCCATGACTATTAAATTTTCGTCTCCCTTCACTACCTGAATAATTTCTTTTATCTCGTCATACATTTCATCAATTTCTTCATCATCTGCAGAGCTAGTTGGCATATAAACTTGTACTACTGTAGTAGGCATGGGCTTTGTGTCTATCTTGGCCACAATAATGCGTTCACTATGCTGTTTGTAGTAGCTAACCCGTACTCCTATTCTTTTATTCATTATTAAACCTACTCCTGCATTACCCCTATTTGATTTTGTATTTATAACCCTGTAATCACCTGACCAAAAGTCTTTTTCCTCCTGCCACCGAACTTCACTAATTCCCACTATATCTAACTTTAACCTCTCCATTTCCCTTTTTAAATTTTCTAACCTACCTGCCCGATTAAGGGATCTGACATTCCACGCTCCGATCCGTAGAATGCCAGTTTTCTTTCTGCTGATAACGACGTCCTCTTGAGTAGTCCCCGCCCGGAGATCCGAATGGGGGACTATTTTACCTCCGGAATATTTTACCCAAGAGGACGCCATCATCATTTAATCATACAGTAAAGCTGCATGTCCTCGGGAAAAATTACGGCTGTAGTTTCCCCTTGCTTTCAGCCGTTCGCAGTACCAGCACAGCAAGGCCGTTTTGGTTAATGTTACAAGGCCAGATCAGTCAATCATCCAGACTGTTGCCCCTGCAACTACTGAAAAGGCTGCTGCCCCTCTTCAGGAACCACATGTTTGTCTGGCCTCTCAACAGATACCCCTCCGTTGTGGTTGCACCTACGGTACGGCCATCTGTATCGCTGAGGCACGCAAGCCTCCCCACCATTCAAAATATTAACTTTAAAATTTTCTAGGTCTATTTGCATTTTTAAATATAACCATTAAATATTTTTGTGGGGAGGTTACAAGCTATGTATGTAAAATATGCTGTACAACATATAAAAATTTTATTAAATTGACATTGATTATTATAAAAACTATTAGGTCAATGAGTTCTAAAAATTTAATCAGCGATCTCATCAGTTATTCAGACATACATAATGCGGAACGTACTCTTGGCTGCTACCCTACTGCTATAAGGAATATTGCTATGAAAACTAGTTAAAGTAAGACGATTCTGCAGCATCCAACAAAAATGCAATTGTGATGTAGGCGACTCGGTATAATCGATATATACCACAACTCCAAGGACTTTCACATCTTTGATGTAACTGACACTGTAATAGTGTTAAGGTTGCCCATAGAGGGCACAACTATTACACATCGTAGTTTACTGTTTTTATCTAAAATATAAATAAGCTGTACACATACTAACTATCTGTTAATCAGACATTTTAAATGAATCAATTTTATGTTTTTAGTGTATTGCCTACTTTTATACTTTGACGATGGCGTCATATTATGAACGCTGTTTGGCAGTTGTGAAGTAGTGTGACAGGAAGTAGGCGAAGCCTCTGCGTATTTAAGCTCGTGCTCAGCACTCATAACCATCAGTTGACTTCGTAGCAGCTGAGGAGAGCTCCGCCTACCATCCTAAGGGAGCTATGAGTATAATTAATTTTATTTTATCTTGTTAAATTTTGACGTCATTAGACACTTTCATTTTATTTAAAGATTTGTTTCTAGTATTTTTCTAAAATTAATGCACAGGTCTGATGATGGTTATGTAAAAGTAACCGAAACCGGTTACCTATATCATTGGAATATAAATGGTGTGATCAAGACTGAACTTTAATCAAAATATAATTCAGGAGTCGCCATACGAGACAGTGTTTGGTTCGGGGCTGAACGCTTCAAACCTGCCTAAGGAAATGATTGATAATGCAGTGACAGAGGAAGACCTTGAGAAAGTCCAACTAGAAATGGAGGATGCTATAAGTGTACGGACTACTCCCAACAATGAAACTGCCACCGTGGAGGTTGAACGATCGGAAAGTCGAAACCGTTTGCCTGACAATAGCAAGGTGAAAATATTCTGTGAGGTTTGTGAAGAGGAGTAGTACGGCTCATGTTGTATTTCTTGCGGCAAAGATGTGCACGCAATTGTGGAAGAAATAATGAAGGAGAGGAATGATACGGAGGGAAAACTACTTACAAACTGAGTTTTATAATAATGAGCAAGAAATCAAGAAGAAGAGGGCGGGAGCTCACGACGGTTTGCAAGAAGAAGGTGCAAAGATGCATAAAAGTCCAAATGCTAAATTTCCACCTTGCAAAAGTTGGTGTCAATGTTCGCATTCGTATACCGGATGTTGACAGAGTTAGCGGGGATCCCAGAAGCTTGCTTACGGTTGTCATGAAAGTCGAAGGCACTTTCTACAAGCTGAGAGCAGAACACGGCGTCCTCAAGCGATTATAGTCCAGAAACGAGTTTTCTATTCTGCACGAGAAACTGCTCGTGCTGGAATCCGTGGCCAAAGAAGAAAAATTATTACGAACCGTATTGTATTTACGGTCACTGACCAGTGACCAAGGACACAATCGATGCAATTGCTCTACTGAATGCGACACATATCGCTACAAACATGTTGTAATAAATGAATACCTGTTTAAAAAAAAAGATTTAGAAAGTGATTAGATTATACTAAGCTTACATTATTTATAAGTGAGATTGATAACGTGAAAATAGATCGCGTACTGCTTGAAATTATTACGTATTCATCCACTATTTATCTTCCGATTCTGGCCGATCTGTCTATGCCACTTCGCAAACTGGCCGGCCACATACCGAAACCTAGAAAAGATTCGACACTGACCGGGCAATTTGTAGCGAGGTTGGCCATTTACTGACTTATACAGTTTGAAACAGTTCTATGAAATCTGCTTTGCTTCTTTCTTCAGAATTCGGCCGATCGGTGCCAGCAGCTTCGCCAACTGTCTGGCCGAATCCCGAAATCAGGAAAAGATCGGACATTGCCAGGCCAATTAAAAAAGATTGGCCACTTCGTGACCTGGCCGGCCCGTTCTCGCTTTGGGCTTTGGCCGTAACATTTGCACACTGTCACGGATGACATATGCTAATTATGTGATGCGCGTTTGATAAAGAAGTGGAGTCCATGTAAAGATGATGTTGTGCATGTGAAAAAAGACATAGACAAGATGGCGGGATGATTTGTGACAGTATGTTGGGAGTGTTCGAATAGGAATAAATTACTCATATTCTGAAATTAGAATTTATATTATTTTATGATTTGCTAAAGACTTGAGGACATTTGATCAACCGTGGGACAACGAGAAACCGACTACAACTGTCAGTAAAAGCTAAGTGAAATACTACTTACTATTAAAATCGAGGTACATCCACTTACTTTGAGATGTACTACATATAAACTAATGACTTGCGTAGGGTTCATAAAAAGTGGTTTTAAGTAATGATTCGCCAAACAGATAAAGAAAGGGACTCATTTTAAGCGGATGAGGAAGTTGAAAAAATGGTTCAAATGGCTCTGAGCACTATGGGACTTAACATCTGAGATCATCAGTCCCCTAGACACAACTATTTAAGCCTAACCAACATAAGGACATCATACACATCCGCGCCCGAGGCAGCATTCGAGCCTACGACCGTAGCAGCTGCACGTTTCCGGACTGAAGCGCCTAGAACCGATCAGCCACAGCGGCCGGCGAGGAGGTTGAAGATTTCGAAAGCGGCTCTATTATTGCGTGTGATGTTCGCAATTAGTTGACGTTGATTGTAGCCAGTCGGATGATAGTATACGACAGACGCTGGAAATCACGAAACCTAATGATTTCTTCAGGTGGAAGATACGAATTGACTGAATATTTTCTCGATATGGAGAGCAGGAAGAAGCGCAAATGTACTAACAGAGTGTTCTGTGGCGTAGTCCGAAGCCTAGATTTTCTTGAAAAAAAAAAAGGACCTAAATGTGCTGACAATATGACCCATAGCGTAGCCCGTAGTCTAGGATAGGTTGTAATGTGACAGTTTGCTTGTGAGGTACAGAAGCCAACGAATTTTAACTAGGAAGTACCATTGCCATACCAGACATGTATGGCGTAACTCGAGATATATGTTCCTCATTCCAATAACTTACTTGTAGGTCTTATGTATGGCGTAACTAGGGATATATGTTTCTCAATGCAATAACTTCCTTTATGTCTTATTTCCGATTTTGTGAAAATTCTGACGATGTGGTGAATTTCTAACTTAATAAAACAAAATGTCAGCTAATACTATTTGGGAAGGAAGAAAAGAAGGAAGATTGCGTTCAACATCCCGTCGAGATCGAGGTCATTAAAAACGGAACGCAAGATCGGGTGTTATCAAGGACGGGGAAGTAAATCGGCCATGCCTTTTCAGAGGAACCATTGCGGAATTTGCCTGGAGCGATTTAGGGAAATCACAAAAATTTTATTTATGAACCATAGGAAATTATGAATGAGCGTTCTGAATGACTGCCGACAACCGAAGATTCGACAGTTCACTTTCCCATCATTGATCACACGAGTTGTTACTGACGTCGACGCGCAACACAACAGCCGCAGACATCGAAAGTGGACTTTTAGGTCGACGGACATCACTACCGTACTTGCAGACTTTGAGCACGAATTCTAGGATCATTATGAATGCATTCACTTCCCTTATTTCATTTGACTAGGAAGCTTATCGAGGTCAAATAATAATACATCATTCTTGGTCTCACGGAACAATTGTCAGTATAAAAAATAAATAATAAAAATGTATAGTTTAATGTTTCCAGGCAATTGCAGTAACTTCGAACATACATAAATTTTCATTGATGTTCAAAGTAATACAGGAAATGGGAAACTTTAAACACCAATGATGTTCCACCGCGCGACCGTGGCGCGGGGCGCGGACGGCGGAGTGAGCGCGCCGCGGGCGGAGGGTATTTAAATCGGCCGCCGCCGCGACCGAACCCAGTTCCCCCTGAGCAGCCATAGTGTACGGATCTCCGTGCCGGCACGTTCACAGGGGCTCAGTCCGTCAGTTCACCTGATGATGGCGACATGTATGATCGCCGAAATATTGTGCCCGTTGGACACTGTAGACCGGCAGTACACCCGTGGATATTTTGATTGTCAAATACGCCGGGAGAAACTCAAGAATCAAACTTAAAATAGTTTGAGAATAACCAAAACTGTCTGGGAACTTACGTTAAGCCCGAAAAACGAAGTCTACATCGCTTTCGGGAATCATAGTGTTTCTTCTATAGTAGAGCCTTCTGATACATTTCGAGCTCCTTTACGATTAATGTTAGAAGTCCTCTCCTATCAGTACTTGAAGGACTCAATGATTTCACAATATCTTGTTCGGTAACGGTTCCCTCGTCAGCTACATTAAGTCAGTAACATTCTAATATAATTTTATGGCTGTGTCTTAGCAACGTGATACCATATATTGGCTCACCTTCGTCTTTGCATGGCTTTTAAATATATCCCGACCTGATATTTTACGGATCTCTTCACTTGAAACTGAATCAAACAAAAGTCCCTAATAGCTAGAATGCTGTCAGCATCTGGAGCTACCCGTACTGACTGTGATTCATAGTCTGCGTGTTCAGTCTTATCCCGCTTCAGGCTAGATAACTTTTCAAGTTTTGTAAATTTGATTCAATTTTGTAACCACTGAAGTTAAAACCCATATCTTCTCAACCCTTGAAGTTTCATTTTTTTTCCTCCTCTTCTTCTTGCTACAATTTTTTTGACAGCTGATGTACATAAACAGGTTGAGGGATAGGATAAGCGGCAATAGATTGTTTCCTGATGGTGTTGTTATTTACAGGGAAGTGTTGTCTTTCAGAAATAGTGGGAGGAAGTAGGACGACTTAGATAGAATTTCTATTTGGTGTGACGAATACCATGTTGCTCTAAATGCGTTAAGATAAAAGTTAATGCAGATGAGAAGAAAAAGTAATACTATTAAGTTCGAATATAGTACTTGACACAGTCACGGCATAGTGTTGCAAATTAACAGAATTCTACATCAGTGTAGCTTGTCTACACTACTGGACATTAAAATTGCTATACCAAGAAGAAATGCAGTTGATAAGCGGGTATTCATTGGACAAATGTATTATACTAGAACTGGCATGTAATTGTATTTTCACGCAATTTGGGTGCATAGATCCTGAGAAATTAGTACCCAGAACAACCACCTCTGGCCGCAATAACGGCCTTGATACGCCTGGGCATTGAGTCAAACAGAGCTTGGATGGCATGTATAGGTACAGTTGCCCTTGCTGCTTCAACTCGATACCGCATTTCATCAAGCGTTGTGACTGGCGTATTGTTACGAGCCAGTTGCTCGTCCACCATTGAACAGACGTTTCCAGTTGGTCAGAGATCTGGAGAATGTGCTACCCAGGGCAGCAGTCGAACATTTTCTGTATCCAGAAAGCCCCGTATAGGACCTGCAACATGCGGTCGTGCATTATTTTGCTTAAACGTACGGTTTCGCAGGGATAGAATGAAGGGTAGAGCCACGGGTCATAACACATCTAAAATGTAACGTCCACTGTTCAAAGTGCCGTCAGTGCGAACAAGAGGTGACCGAGACGTGCAACCAATGGCACCCCATACCATCACGCTGGGTGATACGCCAGTATGGCGATGACGAATACACGCTTTCAATGTGCGTTCACCACGATGTCGACAAACACGGATGCGACCATCGTGATGCTGTAAACAGAACCTGGATTCATCCGAAAAAATGACGTTTTGCCATTCGTGCTCCCAGGTTCGTCGTTGAGTACACCATCGCAAGCGCTCCTGTCTGTGATGCAGCGTCAAGGGTAACCGCAGCCATTGTCTCCGAGCTGATAGTCCATGCTGCTGCAAACGTCGTCGAACTGTTCATGCAGATGGTTGTTGTCTTGTAAACGTCCCCATCTGTTGACTCAGGGGTCGAGACGTGGCTGCATGCGGAAAAGATGCCTGTCATCTCGACTGCTAGTGATGTGAGGCCGTTGGGATCCAGCACGGCGTTCCGTATTACCCTCCTGAACCCACCGATTCCATATTCTGCTAACAGTCATTGGATCTCGACCAACGCGAGCAGCAATGTCTCGATACGATATACCGCAATCGCGATAGGCTACAATTCGACCTTTTTCAAAGTCGGAAACGAGATGGTACGCATTTCTCCTCCTTACACGTGTCATCACCACAACTTTTCACCAGGCAACGCCTGTCAACTGCTGTTTGTGTATGAGAAATCGGTTGGAAGCTTTCCTCATGTCAGCACGTTGTAGGTGTCGCCACCGGCGCCATTCTTGTGTGAATGCTCTGCAAAACTAATCATTTGCATATCACAGCATCTTCTTCCTGTCGGTTAAATTTCGCGTCTGTAGCACATCTTCGTGGTGTAGCAATTTTAACGGCCAGTAGTGTATAAAGGTGACCGCGCACAGAATACCTGTACGAACTCATCTTGAGTACTGCTCAAGTACTTGAGATCCTCACCAGATCGGAAAAAAGGAAGCAAATCAGAGGCATCCTGCCAGGTATGTTACTAATAAGTTCTATCAACAGGCAGGTGTTACTAAAATTATCCTTTAACTCAAATGTAGCCCCGGGAACCTAGAAGATGTTCTTTTCGCAAAACTCTTTGAGGTCCGCGAAGACGAGGGAACTCAAAGTGTATGCAGACCTCTTTGGATCCGACATAAAAGTTTTCTGGGTATGTTACCGCGCCATATTTTATAAAATAACTGCTGGAGAAAAGCAACGTTTCTTCTACGGTTGCAGCGGCCTTCTTCTGGTTCTGCTGGTGATCCATTTGCAAGTGGAACAGGAGTGAGAACGACTAACAATGGTGCAAGGTACCCTCCGCTATCCACCATATGATGGCTTGCACAAAACAGGTGTAGATGTACTAAATGGTGCATCTGTAAATCGTTGTGCAACGGCAAGGGCGACACTACAACATAGATAGGGGGAATACAGCCTGATATAGGATTCCTATTTGAAAAATGTATCTTGTTAGTTTGAGTTTCAGTACTATAAAAATTGAAATAATAGTCGCGGCGCTTAACTATTACTGCAGAATTAGTTAAACGCTTTATTACTAAGTGACAGGTAGACAACTGTTTGTTAAAAGTCAATATTCGGGTAAAATACGAGTGAAGAAAAATGAAAAAGAAAAGGAATGTGCTAGTTAATCTGTGTAAGGTCTTAAAACATTAGATCCAGGAAAAATGGATGCTGGTTTGCTTTGAAATTTCCCGCCGTAACTTCTCCATCCCAGTGCTTGTTAAGTAAGCAGAAGAGTCTCAGATAACACAATAATTACTTCGGCCTTGTTTACGTGCCCTGTCGAGAATCTCAGTGTCTCTTTCGCAGAAGACCGCTTGTTTGCGTCAACAAGTACTTAAGACCCATCTACAATGATCCATTTGACTAACATGGTGGAAGCGACGCGCAGCTATCGTTTTCCACTTGTCATGTTTCAAGGGGCACAATCGGGCGTCCGGCAGACAGGTTTCATGACAGGCGGCTGTCGTAATTTTCGCGACGGAGTTATTTGGGGAATAAGCGAAATGAAGATGATAATATCGAGTTCGTAAAACTTCATAAGGAAAGTACATGAGATTGCAGCTACGGCCACTATAACAGAAGTGATGCGTAGAGGTACAACAAGTCTCTCAAAGGCTTATGTGCAGGTTATAAGGGTGGTCCATTTAAATGTTTCAGCGCAAATATCTCTGGAAATAATACAGGTGTCTAGTCACACACAATGAAAAATAAAGGGTATTCTAGTTCCTGTTTTATTGATCTTTACTACAGTACTGGAATGACCGTAAGGGCAAGAAAAAACCGAATATCATCGGCAAGAGTATACGTAATTAATGGGTGACCAAGGATGAAACAGAGGGGTAAATGGTAGTTGTACGTAGTTGTGTGACTGGATGTATGTATTGTTTACAGTCCACTCAATGACAGCAGTGTTGTTGCTGTTGTGGTCTTCAGTCCAGAGACTGGTTTGATACAGCTCTCCATGCTATTCTATCCTGTGCAAGGTTCTTCATCTCCCAGTACCTACTGCAGACTACATCCCTCTGAACCTGCTTAGTGTATTCATCTCTTCGTCTCCTCTATGATTTGTACCCTCCACGCTGCCCTCCAGTACTAAATTGGTGATCCCTTGCTGCTTCAGAACATGTTCTATCACCGATCCCTTCTTCTAGTCAAGTTTTGACACAAGTTTCTCTTCTACCCAATTCTATTCAATACCTCCTCATCAGTTATGTGGTCTACCCATCTAATCTTCAGCATTCTTCTGTAGCACCACGTTTCGAAAGATTCTATTCTTTTCTTTATCGTCCATGTTTCACTTTCATACATGGCTACACTCCACACAAATACTTTCAGAAACGACTTCCTATCATTTAAATCCATACTCGATGTTAACAAATTTCTCTTCTTCAGAAATTCTTTCCTTGCCATTGCCATTCTACGTTTTATATCCTCTCTACTTCGACCATCATCAGTTATATTGCTCCCCAAATAGCCAAACTCATCTACTACTTTGAGTGTATCATTTCGTAATCTAATTCCCTCAGCATCACCTGATTTAATTCGACTACATTCCATTATCCTCGTTTTGCTTTTGTTGATGTTCATGTTATATCCTCTTGATGTTCATCTTATATCCTCCTTTCAAGACATTGTCCATTCCGTTCAACTGCTCTTCCTGGTCCTTTGCTGTCTGTGACAGAATTGCAATGTCATCGGCGAACCTCAGTTTTTATTTCTTCTCCATGGATTTTAATTCCTACTGCGAATTTTTCTTTTGTTTCCTTTACTGCTTGCTCAATACACAGATTGAATAACTTCGGCGATAGCCTACAACCCTGTCTCACTACCTTCCCAACCACTGCTTCCATTTCATGTCCCTTGACTCTTATAACTGCCATCTGATTTCTGTACAAATTGTAAATAGCCTTTCGCTCCCTGTGTTTTACCCCTGAAACCTTCAGAATTATAAAGAGAGTATTCCAGTAAATAGCAATAGCAATAAGTACAGCGACTGTTTCACCGTAGCACGTCAATCACATCGCGAATACGAGCAACGTGGGGTTTACGCTTTCATCTCAGGATATGCAATAGAGGAGCGTTATGTTCATTTCAGGCATGAAATTCACTTTACAATTTCTTGGTATGTAACTGAGATGCAACCAACGTCAATCTTTTTCTATTTTTTTCATGTTATTGATTGTGTAAGAAATAAGGCGGGGTGTCCATTTGAAATAACGTGAGGTTGCGTCGAAAACACTAGATATACTTTTGCTTTAGAATGTCTCATAGTATTCACTTTCATGAGCCCCTGCGTTGCTTTCATACGCGTGAAAGTCGTTTTTCAATATCCAGAGGTATTTGCACTGAAGAGTTGAAGCGTACCACCCTGTATTGATGGTAGGGGCTCCTAATCTAAGTGTTGAATACGGGGAATCAAGCGGTGGAAATGGATATATAGCTTTACTGACATCTCCAAAAACATCTTATAACAGCAACTCATTGCTCATAGCTACTTTTCAAAGTAACAGCCCCTAGTTTCAAATTATTTGGATCAAATACATTGATGAGGCAAGATATTATGACCACATGCTGAACAGCCACATTTGGAACTCAATACAGCAACGATTTAGTGTGCTGTGGTTTCATCAAATCCTTGGTAGGTTTCCGGAAATAAAGGACATCAGATGTCCACACACGGATCAAGTGGCTCAAATGGCTCTAAGAACTATGGGAATTAACATCTAAGGTCATCAGTCCCCTAGACTTAGAACTACTTAAACCTAACTAACCTAAGGACATCACACATAACCGTGTCTGAGGCAGGATTCGAACCTGCTACCGTGGCAGCAGCGAGGTTCCTGACTGAAGCGCCTAGAACCGCTCGACCACAGCGGCCGGGACACACGGATCACACTGTTCTTTTATACTTCGGTAGGTGGTCTGTGGGCGCGGAACTGGGTCCCCATAAAGTCCCACATAAGTTCCACATGCTTCAGATCTGACGAATTTGGCGGCAAAGATATCAACGTGAGTAACTATAATGCCTCAAAGATCACTGTACCACTATTCTGGGATCCAGACACTGACATTTATTCATGTCATCGCCATCGTGGATAATGTTGACGTAGTCCACACCAGTCACATTACCGTCGATTATTAAGGTGAATATCCCCCAATATTATAATACTACCCTTACTGGCACGCATCAGCGGCATAGTATATGTTTCGAGCAGCAGTTTGCCCAGGTGGTCATGCAGCTAGGCACGACTAGCGACATTGTGTACACGAGAAATGCATTTCACCCGACCAGGCGACACGATTCCATTGATCTGTCGTATAATCTCGATTGTCCTGTGAGTCCTGAAATCATAACTGACCTCGTCGTCCGGTCAACATGGGATCACTACGGATTCATATGGGCGCCGGACGGTGTGCATCAAAACACTTGCGCCCTCACCAGAATTGGCTCAAATGGCTCTGAGCACTATGCGACTTAACTTCTGAGGTCATCAGTCGCCTAGAACTTAGAACTAATTAAACCTAACTAACCTAAGGACATCACACACATCCATGCCCGAGGCAGGATTCGAACCTGCGACCGTAGCGGTCGCTCGGTTCCAGACTGTAGCGCCCAGAATCGCACGGCCACTCCGGCCGGCCTCACCAGAATTGTACTCCGTCGTCAGAGACACACAATTCGCCACCTTTCCTGCTTTACAGAGTGCGTAAGCTTCAGACCTCTGTAAACGTCCAACAACTTGCCGCCTACTCGTGGTATCAACGCCCTGCAGTCATTGTGTGCTGTTATGTCACTGCCTTTCAAACTGGCGTCTGCAACCTGGGCTCCAGAAAACTGATGGCTGTACCCTGCAACAAGAAGCTGTAGAAGGGGCCTAACTGACGTGACGAAAAGGTCTGTGTTGGCACTAAAGCGAGAGTGGTTACCACACATCTTGCTCCAATTGCTGATTATATCCGAAAGATCAGACACCTCGCATTCATATAATTGACTGATGTCGATGGGCAATGAATCCATCACTTTAACTGCGGATGCAGAATCATGATCGACCTCTTGCGGGAATCTCAAACTAGTGAGCGTGGGAGACATGGACGAGGCACTGCGGATAGATGGCGCTAGGTGGGAATGGGGGTCGGCCAAGAGGGGTGCCGAGTTAGTCGAAGCAGTTTCGGTAAGTACTGTGTCTGGGTGGTGAAATGGTTAACGCAACTGTCTAGTAAGCAAGAGGTCCTGGATTCGAATCCAAGTATGCCACACATTTGCAGTCATCGGCGCTATTCCGTATCAAGTCACGGTGCAGCTTTATCCCCTCTGTTTCCTTTTCTTTCTCTCCCTTACACCTTCAATTTACATAATATGTATCGCAGCTGCCTATTCCGCATGGTGTCTGTTCTTTATGACATGTACGAAGGAACAGACACCACACATTCATACAACTGATTGGCCTCGACGGGCAATGAATCCACTACCTTCAGTGCTAAGGCACAGTTACTATCTACCTCCTATGGAAATCTCAAAGTAACGCGCATGGAAGACAAGGACGAGGTACTGAAGATACCTGGCGCTAGGTGGGAATGCAGGTCGACAAAGAGACGTGCCGAGACAGTCCGCGCAATGGCGATAAATACTGTGTCCAGCTGGTGCTGTGGTTAATGGAACTGCCTAATAAGCAGGAGATCCCAGGTTCGAATCCCAGTCTGGCGCAAATTTTCACTTGCCGATGCTAGTTTCCAATCAAGTCACGCTGCAGCTGATGTCAATAATCCCTTCCCTATTCTTTCCCTTCTCCCCCCCCCCCCCCCTCCACCCTCGACTTACATATTATGTATCACAGCTGCGGATTCTGCATGGTGCTTTTCTCTAACCACACTTTATTTCTCAAAGTGTGAAATTCGCAGTCATAATGGTAGATGCGTATTGGATAATCTTTTCCTACAAGACCCAAAATCATCTCCTCATGTTCGATTCTGAAAACAGTTCTTTGACAAGAACTTCGATCTAACTTCGGTCGCGAATCGATCTGGTTTCCCACAAGTTTCTACTGCCGGCGATAAATTTCTTCAAATTAGGATGATACCTGTTACACTTATTTTCTGTGTACATTTCTACGACTTTATGGGCGTAAAATCATATTGAAACATACATCAACTGATGTCTGTATCTTCTTGTAACGAGTGTTATTCCATCTTTCGCAACCACTCATGAACTGTATGTAAACTGTGGTAAACTTCACAGTGGTCACATAACAGCCGATGATGTGTTTTTTCTAAGGTAGTGCTACCAAACTTGATGCTGAGACCTCAGAAATATTGCTAAACTTGCCATTTTCTTAAATACTCATTTTGTCACATTGGTTCCTCATCTCAGAACACTCAGATAATGGTCTTCTATCATCTTTGTGATTTTTGACCCTACTGTAATGGTATTGACTGTAGCAGTGCTCAGAGCTAAATACAGAGCGCCAGGCTCCGGGCATAGACCACCATTGGTCGATGCCCTACCTGTTCAGCAACTTCAGGAACAGTCAGCCACTCCTCCTTCGTTATACTTTTGCGTGTCATTGGCCTAGGACACTGACCAGCCTGCAGGAAATTTCTACGAGTTGACCAAACAACGGCTGAACCTCGGTCATAGGTCTCTGTTCCAGATAATTCCACGTGACACACGAACATGGCCTCATCCGCAAAGTTCGTCAGCAGCAGCTGCATTTAAATCCGCGGTGTCATCATCAAGGCGCTGACCAGCACATACTGGACGCTATATTGGTGCCCAGCGCAGCTCAGCGCCCTGCTGCCTTGTCAGGAATGTGACGAAAGAGTTCCAGCCATCCCCACCTCTGCTGTGGTATCAACGGGTGGCCTCTTCGTCGTGTCCCACTGCAAGCGAGACAAAGTCCGATGTATTCACAGTGACAGCCCTCTTTGCCAGGACGACCATGCTACGAGCTGACGCTAATGTGAGACTACTACGACTGAGCCCAAACTATAGCAGTGTCGTGCTGTTGGCACCATCACCTACAAGGCCAAGCGAGAGATCGGCGTACCGAGAAATGCCGTGACAATTTTCCGCGCACGCCTTCGGCGCTAGCAACATCGAAGTCTAAAGATGTAAACAAGCAGTACTAAACGGTTTCTGGTATCCAATAGTTATCTCTTCTGCTGTATTTGCAATCGTATGTGGTAATAAATCACCGCCCACACCTAACCAGCCTAAACAGCACCGTTTACTATAGATGTATAACAGCAAGGATAAAGTCTGTGGCGGAAAGCCGTGAATGTGCTAATGGGCTGACTATAGGTAGAGCGCAGCCCATTTATTTGCAGAATTAGCGGTGAGGGGGGGGGGTGAAGGGGCCCATCGCTTGGCCACCTTTCATCCCCGAGAAAAATCCCCAGAGCCCATTTGACAGCAGGCTGAGCGGTCGTTGGTCTATGGCTGTCCTGGAGGAACTGGACGACGAAAGTTCCTGCTCCTATTTGGAATTGAAACCAGGACCCCAGTGCCGGTTCTACGAGTCTACCTCTTGACCATAGTGACCACAGGTACGTGCAGGAGTGTAAATACGGAATCTGATGAATTGTTGATGAAAATGCTTCTCTAAGCGTAATGAAAGTACACTAAAGAGATAAACCGTCAATGACTGGAAAACTGTTGTGAGGAAACGGGAGGCAGACGAAATTTCAGAAGTAAACCAACAGTCTTAAAATATAACTGGAAAAGTAACAACATATTCCAACAGCTTAATAAACATGATCGAGAGAGGGACCACGAACTGTATATGAGCCTCATAAATAACGAGAAAACAAGATATTCTGATTCTAATGTTGGATCCCAAATTTCTTCCACATCATCTCCAACTTTTTCTATTACATCGTCAGGAAATTCTTCCCCCTTGTATAGGCCTTCAGTACGTTCTTTCCGCTCTCTCCGTTTACCAGAGCAATTCCCATTGCACTCCTAATGTTGCCACTCTTTTTGTTCATTTCACGGAAAGATGATTTGACTTTTTCATATGCTGAATCAGTTCTTTCGCCGAAAATTTCTTTTCCCATTTCTTCACGCCTTTTCTACAGCCATTTCGCCTTCGTTTCCCTGCACTCCCTACTCATTTTATTCGTAAGTGATTTCTAGCCAACAGAAGTCTACTATCACCAAGCATAGGCCTAAATTGTGGGAAGAAATGTCTGAGAACGCACGTTTGGAGCGCAGCATTCTATGGTAGTGAAACATGAACTCTAGGAAACCCAGATCAGAAGAGAATCGAAGTATTTGAGAGATAGCGCTACAGAAGAATGTTGAAAATATACTGGATGAGGATATTCACCGCTGAAATGGCGAGGAAAGGAACATATGGGAAGAATAACAAGAAGGGACAGGGTGATAAGACCTTTGTTAAGACATCAGGGAATAACTTTCATCGTACTAGATGGAGCTGCAGAGGGTAAAAACTGTAGAGGAAGACAGAGATTGGATTACATTCAGCAAATAATTGAGAAAGTAGGTTGCAACTGCTACTCTGAGATGAAAAGGTTGTCACAGGAGAGTATTTTGCTACGGGGCCGCATGAAAACAGTCAGAAGACTGATGACTCAAAAAAAGTGATTTATGTTTCAGTATTCATGTCTTCTCCTGAACATTATTGTACTTACTTGTTTCGTGGATCAAATGAAGCATTTTACCTGTCACCCAAGGTTTCTGTCTGTCCAACATATGTGACTGATTTTTTCAGAGATGTCTACTCCCCTTCAACTGACGTGCCTAATGTGGTATTCCTTATCGCAGTATCCACATTTCCCGATTATTCTTTAGTATTTCCTTCCAAGCCGATTACCCTTACGATTCTCTTAAACTCCAGTCTATTCTTCTTCGTTACTAAATTGTAATCTGAGTCTATGTTTGCTCCTGGGTACTCCTATTAACTATTATTATCTGATATTTACTAGACAACTCAGTTTTTCTCCCCTCTCATTCATGATGCTAAGCCCATATTCTACCCCAACTCTTTCTTCCACTGTGTTTCTTACAGACGCATTCTAATCACCCATGAATATTCGATTATCATCTCCCTGACATACTTAATTTATTCGTTCAGTATCCTCATGCACTTTCTCTATATCTTCATCTTCTGCTTGCGACGTCGCCATTTATATCTTAATTACTGTTGTCAGCTTTGGTCTGCTGATGGCATCAACACTAGCACTGAAATGTTCACCGTAACTCACTCTTTCCCTTAGTTTGCTATTCATAGGTAATCCTTCTCCCGTCAAACCATTTTATGCTGCTGATATTACCCTATGTTTGTCTGACCGGAAATCCTTGTCTTATTCCCATTTCACTTGACCGACCCAAACTATATCTAGATTGAGCCTCAATATTTTCCTTTTCAGATTTTCGAGCTTCCCTTCCACTTTCAAACTTCTGATGACTCGTAGAGTGTCGCCCTTTCGTTGGTTATTCCATCTTCTTCACATGTTCTCCTCACACTTGGCAGTCATCTCCTGGAGATCTGAATGGAAGACTAATCTGTAATCGAGAATGAAATTTTCACTCTGCAGCGGAGCGTGCGCAGATATGAAACTTCCTGGCAGATTAAAACTATGTGCCTTTCGGGTATACAGGCGCTAGTTCCGATGGTGTAAGGCAGTTGAGAGGGATGGAAATTATGGGGAGAAATGAAAATAGTGTTCCTAAAGGATGTATCTACACACTGTAAAACTTTCAAACATGTAGAATCAAAGATGGATTTTTTAAAAAAAAGTAGGGTGCATTTCTTTTGGAGTGACCCTCGTATTACAAGACACTGTTAACCTTTAACAACTGGCATCCCGACACACCCCATTTCAGCAGGAGCACAAACCTACATTGAATCTGGCGCCTGAGCTCTACTATTGCGACGAGAGACAACCGAAGCAGCAAGACATCAGGTTAGTAACAAAGAAACCAGAGAAGGAAGGCAGAGTCGCTTCCTTCTCGCTACAATGCCACTCATAAAAGGGAGGGCATTGTAATTCGCATGTGTCTTTTCGCGAAAGAGCCGGCTGGAGTGGCCGAGCGGTTCTGGGAGCTACAGTCTGGAACCGTGCGACCGCTACGGTCGCAGGTTCGAATCCTGCCTCGGGCGTGGATGTGTGTGATGTGCTTAGGTTAGTTAGGTTTAAGTAGTTCTAAGTTCTAGAGGACTGATGACCACAGCAGTTAAGTCCCATAGTGCTCAGAGCCATTTGAATCATTTTTTTTTCGCGAAACAACACGGTTCTGTATTTTAATTCTGAAGGAAAAAAGTTAGCTTGTAGAAATGGTAATAATCTGTCTGTGCGTCAAATAGGCAGCGCGCTCCGCCCTGCAATTAGAATTATCGAGCTACGGAGAAGGACGCGAGTTAACAGACCTATCTGAAAATATAATTCGAAGCAGGACATCCGATCCAATTCTTTTTTTTTTGGCCGATACTTGTCTCGGAGTGCGGCCATTAAACAGGCACATTCTCCCTGCGATAGTCCGCCTTCTCTCGTCGCGCTCGCTTTTGCCCCGTTACAGGTTTTAAATGGCGGTGTAAAGCACACTGCCGGGGAGTTGGGAACTGCTATAACATGCAAGGGGCAATCAAAAAGTTGGCCGACGTCGTTGCGTCCGCAGGAATACTTGTCTGCGAACGTGCGGTCGCCGCCCGAACTTTGCAGAAACGTTATCTTAACTACAGATTACATTCCTGGCGTCCTGTACGCCTCCGCTATTGCACCTTGTGGAGAGCGGCTCGCCCGGGTGTAATTTCGTGAGACGTTTGGAGCTGGAATACACTCACCTGTGACCCAGTTAGAATGCTTTTGAGATCCGTGATTCGATTCCAAAAAGCGTGCTATATCCGGATAAGCTACAGTTTGTTTAACACAAAAACATACCACTTTTCAACAGAAATTACTGTCAGAGAAGTAAGTGCGACTTGTATACATCAAAGCAACAGGTTCTTTACGATTTTATTTAGTTCTGTGTTCGTATACATATTCACGATAAACGTTATCTCTGAAATGTCAGCTGAACATCAGTGCACATATTTTTACTGGTGACTGAGGACAGTATTGTGGACAGCATTAAATCAGAATTTTCTTCATTTGTAGACTAATAACTGTACCTCTTAGAAGTAGTATATTTTTAGCTTGGTTTATGCGTTCAAGTACGTCTGGAAAGAGCAACCCATTAATGCTTATTTTCTCATGGGCAGCAGTCGGGTGTTGAGGTGTGCGTGTGTGCACACAACACTGTGAGTCCGTACTGACACTTAATGGTGTGGTGAAGTTATGATCGCCCCGAAAATATCAGATACTAAATTATTTGACGCATATGTGGGAAGACTTTTATAAACTGAGAAAAAACAAGTAACACACTGAAGTGTGTACATATTAAGTTACCAATGATCACAGTATCGGCACTTATAGCACTATCACCCTGATTATATGCAGTCCAGGATACAGAAGGACTTGTTATGCACAATTTTAATTTCTAGTAAAAAACAACACTTCTCTCTCTCAGATATTTGCATTCCAGTGGGCCGTTTATCAAAGGGGCTACGACTGAATATTGCACCCCTTTCTGTATCAAAATTCGATTCTTATTATGTGAATATCTCTATTTTAGCAAATTGCAGTGGATTGTTGACAAAAATTACATCGTTAAATAAAAAAACTGTGGTTAATATTCAAAATTTCTTTTGTGTAATGAACTCTTTTTGTCAAGGAATATCATTCCATGACGCCAAAAGTAGCTGAAGCTAAACGTTTTAGCAGGTGTACAAGCTTTTTCCACATTAAGTCTACATAGTAGTAGTAGTAGTAGCTTTATTCATCTGTAGATCTCTTTGTACAAGGACATAGAACATGTCAAACTATTTACAAGTTTAGACAAATTTAAAATAAGCTACTTCACATAGACATGGATTTACAGACCTGTAGTTAGAGACAATCATTAAATTTACTCCTGGTAAACAATACCTTTTTTACAATTAACTTATTAAATGATGTAATGCCACACAGTTCACTCATATCTCACTATCAGTCACAGCACACACTATACACATGTTGTTGTCTCATAACACTTTACTCACTACACACACACACACACACACACACACACACACACACACACACACACACACACACCGGTGATCTCAGAGCCATTTTCTGTACTACAACTTCCTATTTGCTATCCTGAAAAAAATGAGTCAGCATCCCTCTATAATGAGTGAAATGTTGAGTCAGAAAGAGGAACAGGTTTTAGTGTTGTGCTACGCATAGTTTGGGGGTAAAAATTTATAGAAGAGGGGGAAAAAAAGGAAAAAAAACATAGTGTGAAGGTGTTGTGTGGAATGTTGGGTGTTTTATCATCATTATTATTATTTATTTGTGTAATGTGTATGGAGTGTAGCCATGTATGGAAGTGAAACATGGACGATAAATAGTTTGGACAAGAAGAGAATAGAAGCTTTCGAAATGTGGTGCTACAGAAGAATGCTGAAGATTAGATGGGTACATCACATAACTAATGAGGAGGTATTAAATAGAATTGGAGAAAAGAGAAATTTGTGGCACAACTTGACTGGAAGAAGGGATCGGTTGGTGGGACATGTTCTGAGGCATCACGTTATCACAAATTTAGTACTGAAGGGCAGCATGGAGGGTAAAAATCGTAGAGAGAGACCAAGAGATGATTGCACTAAGCAGATTCAGAAGAATGTAGGTTGCAGTAGGTATTGGGAGATAAGGAAGCTTGCACAGGATAGAGAAGCATGGAGAGCTGCATCAAACCAGTCTCTGGACTGTAGACCACAACAACAACGACCTTTTTTTTACCAAGCCCCTACTCTGTTTTATCTAAGTATAACTTCAATGTATAAAATGTATTGCATAACAGGTACTTTTTAGCTGCCTTTTCAAATAAGTGTATTTTTGCAATTTCTTTTAACTCTTTTGGTAATTTATTGTACAGTTTTATTCCTTGGTAGAAAATACTGTTTTGAGTTTCATGTTTAATTTTTATTGGTAATTGTAATTTGAGTCTACCTCTTGTTGCATGGTCATGGACAGAGCTGTTTGTGCAGCAATTACCAATGTTATTTTTTATGTGTATAACTGATTGGGAAACGTATCCAGATGGAGCAGTTAAAATCCCCAGTGTTTTAAACAGATCTTTACAATGACCTCGACTAGTATTTTTGGTTTTTATTCTTATGGCTCTTTTCTGGAGTTTGAAAATTGTGTTCATATTTTGAGCATTTGTTCCCCCAAAACAGAATGCCAGAGCTGACAACTGAGTGTACATATGAATAGCATGTAACTAGAAGACACTGAATGTTACACACTGATGTAGGATTGTTAGGGCATAACATGCTGATGACATTCAGTTTGCAAGTACCTTTGTGTGTTCACACCACTTCATCTGAGAATCAATATTCATTCCTAGAAATTTTGCATTTGTTACACAGTCTATTGAGGTACCATAGAGATGTAATTTAACATTGTCGTTTTTCCTCTTCAAACTGAAATTCATGGCATTAGTTTTCTTTGTGTTCAATCTTACTTTATTGCTTATTGACCAGTCATAAACTTCCTTGAGAGTTTCATTTGATTTCTCTGCAAGGATTTCTCTTGTTTTCTCAGTGATTATAGTACTGCTGTCATCAGTGAAGAGACTTTTTTCACCATGAGTAACACTACTGGGAAAGTCATTGATGTATACCAAGAATAGTATTGGTCCTAATAGGCTATCTTGTGGAATCCCTATATTAATGTATTTAGGTAATGATAAGTGTTTTTCTAAATGTTTGGATCTATTTGAAATATGTGTTATCTCTACTCTTTGTACCCTGTCTGCTAGGTATGATCGAAACCAGTCATTAGCTACCACTCTTATTCCTAATGATTCTAATATATTTAATAGAATCTTGTGGTCGACTGTATCAAAGGCCTTAGAAAGATCTAAAGATATGCCTGTGACACATTCATTTTTATCAAGAGCATCAAGTACAACTTTAATGAATTCTACTTGGCGGACTCTGTATTTTTGCCACTTTGGAAACCAAACTGTGATTCACCTAAAAGATTGTTTTATTCAGGTAATTCATTAATCAGTCTTTCATAATTGCTTCTATTATTTTGGAGATTGGTGACAGCAGGGAAATAGCCTAGTCATTTTCTATGTCTTTTGCATTACCTTTCTTAAGCAAAGGTACAACACTAGCCTGTTTTAACGGCTCTGTAAATGTCCTTGATGTGAAGGATTCATTTATTATATTTGTTAATGGTCCTTGTATAATCTCTATGCATTGTTTCAGTACACACATGGGTACTTCATGTAAGCCTACCGACATTTTTAATTTTTTAGTTTCTAAACAGTTTTCTTGACTTCATTCTCTGTGGTTGGCAGTAACATCATTGTATTTAGTGCATTATTATTTAAAGTTGTTATATTTCTTTTGCACAATTTTTGCTGTAACTTCTCTGCAATACCTGAAAAATGCTCATTTACATAGATTGCTAAGTGTTGTGGATCATTTATTACCTTATCCCCTTCCCTTAGCAGTATGTCATTCTGTGTCTGCTTGCCTCTCCCCATTTCCTTTTTTATAACATCCCATACTGCTTTGCTTTTATTCTCTGCATTATATATTATTTTGTCATTAAATGACTTTTTTTCAGTAATCAACACTTTTCTATAGATCTTTTTTGTATCTATGATAGAAATTTAATAATTCTGGATAGTTGCGAATTTTTTTCGTGGAAATGAGTTACTTAAGTGTTTGGGAGGACTTCTTAATACCTGCTGTTATCCATCTGTTTTTACATGATGTTGATACGGACATGCATACTTTTGGAAATGTCTTTTCAAAGTTCAATTTAAGTAATGTGGAGAATTTAGAGAATTTCACATTCACATAGGTTTCCTTATACACTTCATACCAGCTTTGTTTTGCTAGTTCTTTCAAAAAATCTTTTATTTTGATTTCTGATAGATGTCTTTTGTAGGCTTGTAGTTTAAGGAATGATTCGATATCTGATTTTACTGTTGCTATTTGACAGAGATGGTCTGATAGTCCGAGATCTTTTACAGCTACAGCACGTTTCGCTGTCCATATTTGGGCCACATGATAAATTACTAATGAAGTCATTGTAGTAACCCTTTTGGTACTATTAACCAATAGGGACATGCCAAAACTTTGAAGGATATTTATGAGGGTGCTGCTGCATTCATTTATGATATTAGTATTGATGTTAATGTACCCACAAAGAATTATGGTGACCTTGTTGCTTGAGACTTTATCTAGAACCTCTGTTAATTTATTGAAAAAAGTGCCCACACTACCACTGGGAGATATATACACACACAAAATGATTAATTTCTTGGTGATATCAAGCCCTGTTAATTCAACAGCTGATATTTCAATGTGTTTTTCTTCACATACTGCACTGAGGTCATGTCTTGATTTGAATTGTGTTCCTTTTCTGATATAAATGCATGAGCCTCCACACCTTGAAGCAGTTCTGCAGTAAGAATTTGCCTTTCCATACAATGATGATACTACATGTTGGAGTTTATTGTCTCTACATCAGTGTTCAATAACTCATACTACTGTGCAGTTCAAAGTTTGGAGCTCAACTTCTAATAGTTATATTTTATTTTTTATTGACTGCATGTTTTGATGGAGGATTGTTAAGTCTGTCAAATGCCCCACGTTACTCTTTCCAATAGTTTATTTATATTTGTGACATCTGGTATGTGTGGTGTTTGAAGTGTTAAAATCTGTCTTGTGAGGGGTTGTTTCAGTATTCTTTAAACTACTGGATATACCCTTTAGGCAGGGGAACCTGTTGTCTGGATTTATCCTAAAAAAAGACCTACTTCTGCTACCATGACAACAGGTATTTCACCATGTGTGGCCCGAGATCCACCCCCTACACTTTCATGAATCATCTGTACCAATCTTCCCTTCCCAGTCCTGTTTACGTGTAGGTTATGCCTAGTGAAACTCCAGCTGTTGATAGTCCCAGTGGGTATCAGACAAACATGGGCTAAGTTTGCTGCCCACAGAGCCATCCCTAACCCCACATTGGTTTGCCTCATAGCTCCATGAAGGTGTGGTCGATCATAATGCCAGAACAGCTCAAGGTGCTATGAGTCAGGGAAGCTACCGTGTCCAGGTCACCAACTATGTCATATGCCCTATCCCTGTCCAAACTGTCTCCCGCCCCACCCACTATCACTACATGGTCCACTTTTGTAAAGTCCTTAGATAAAGACCCTAGGTCCTCTACCACATGACTTAGATACTGAAGATACTGGTGGTCTGGTAAACTGCCCCTAAACTTTCCTATAACTGAGGGCCTACACCTGCCCATGGCTACTACCTAGAATCAGCACTTTCTTATTCTTAACATTTTGTATATTCCTAGGCTTCTTGGCCTCGCTTGAAGTGTGGTGCACATTTCCTACTCCTCATTACACCTGAGGCACTTCTCCACTTAAATCTGGCAGTGGTAGATACCCAGTTATGGTGTTAATGATAAATCTAGCAGATCGCATTCTCTTTATTCCTATTCTCCTACTAGCTGCCAGTTGCCAACCACCCTCCTCCCCATTATCTCCCTTGATCCTCATCAGTTCCTTCCTTGCTTCCTCCAACTGTGCCTGAAGGGCACAGATTTTCCTTTTCTGTTCCCCAGTCAAAGTGTTCCTACTGCATACTCTGCAGTTGCAAAAGATAACCTCTTCTGTTCTCCCAACATTCTCCACACTGCATCCCCCCTAGTGAAAATCTGTCCTACAACATTATATGGTCTTACGTAAAATCGGTAATCGGGTCGAAGGCTTCCATACAGTCACTCACTGACCCGTCTGGCCTGGCAACGGAAGACAGCAAATGAAAGCTAAAATTTTAAATTTAGCATTTGAGAAATCTTTCACGCAGGAGGATCGAACAAACATACCACCGTTTGAGTCTCGTACAGATTCCCGTACGGAGGACATAGTGATAGACATACCTGGGGTTGTGAAGCAGCTGAATGGGTTGAAAATAAATAAATCGCCAGGTCCTCATGGGATTACAATTCGGTTTTACAGAGAGTACTCTACTGCATTGGCTCCTTACTCAGCTTGCATTTATCGTGATTCTATTGCCCAACGTTAAGTGCCGAGCGACTGGAAAAAAGCGCAGGTAACGCCTTTATATAAGAAGGGTAGAAGAACGGATCCTCAAAATTACAGACCAATATCCTTAACATCAGTTTGTTGCAGGATTCTCGAACATATTCTCAGTTCGAATATAATGAATTTCCTTGAGATAGCGTTGCTGTTCATGCATCAGCACGGCTTTAGAAAGCATCGCTCCTGCGAAACGCAACTCGCCCTTTTTTCACATGGTATCTTGCGAACCATGGATGAAGGGTATCAGACGGATGCCATATTCCTTGACTTCCGGAAAGCGTTTGACTCGGTGCCCCACTGCAGACTCCTAACTAAGGTACGAGCACATGGGATTGGTTCACAAGTATGTGAGTGGCTCGAAGACTTCTTAAGTAATAGAACACAGTACGTTGTCCTCGATTGTGAGTGTCCATCGGAGGTGAGGGTATAATCTGGAGTGCTCCAGGGAAGTGTGGTAGGTCCGCTGTTGTTTTCTATCTACATAAATGGTCTTTTGGATAGGGTGGATAGCAATGTGCGGCCGTTTGCTGGTGATGCTGTGGTGTACGGGAAGGTGTCGTCGTTGAGTGACTGTAGGAGGATACAAGATGACTTGGACAGGATTTGTGATTGGTGTAAATAATGGCAGCTAACTCTAAATATAGATAAATGTAAATTAATGCAGATGAATAGGAAAAAGAGTCCCGTAATGTTTGAATACTCCATTAGTAGTGTAGCGCTTGACACAGTCACGTCGATTAAATATTTGGGCGTAACATTGCAGAGCGATATGAAGTGGGACAAGCATGTAATGGCAGTTGTGGGGAAGGCTGATAGTCGCTTCGGTTAATTGGTAGAGTTTTGGGAAGATGTGGTTCATCTGTAAAGGAGACCGCTTATAAAACACTAATACAACATATTCTTGAGTACTGCTCGAGCGTTTGGGATCCCTATCAGCTCGGATTGAGGGAGGACATAGAAGCAATTCAGAGGCGGGCTGCTAGATTTGTTACTGGTAGTTTTGATCATCACGCGAGTGTTACGGAAATGCTTCAGGAACTCGGGTGGCAGTCTCTAGAGGAAAGGAGGCGTTCTTTTCGTGAATTGATACTGAGGAAATTTAGAGAACCAGCATTTGCGGGTGATTGCAGTACAATTTTACTGCCGCCAACTTATATTTCGATAAGAGAGATTAGGGCTCGTACAGAGGCATATAGGCAGTCATTTTCCCCTCGTTCTGTTGGGGAGTGGAACAGGGAGAAAAGATGGTAGTTGTGGTACGAGGTACCCTCCACCACGCACCGTATGGTGGATTGCGGAGTATGTATGTAGCTGTAGATGTAGAAGATTGGCATCAAATCACTCTACTCACTACCCTATAAGAGCTCACACATTTCTCACTCATGGTCAGTTTCGAAAGAATAAGTTTAAAGAATGTTTTAAATTTGTCAAGGACACAAGATCGGCTGCATGTAAAAAAAAAAAAAAAGAAACCGACACAAAGTTCTTATGTGAGGTTTTTGTACTGAGATACAATGACAGAAGAATGAATTAGTAATCACTTTGCTTTCAGAGAATATACGTTATCAAGCGCGTTTGGTCAGGTTTTTAAACGTTTATATCTCGGAAAATTTTAGGCCTAGATCACGTCTATCTTACTAGTAAACAATGCGAAATGTGTTAGTTAAATACGATTTTGAAACCTTTAAGTGGACTTTTATTGCGACAGTAGACACTGATGAAACTAGTAGCTGTCTTTCTTAAACGAATTTTGCACTATCAAGAAAACTTCAATAGAATTTTTTGTGTTTATGTCACGCAAAATTTCGGATTATATCTCGGTACTCGTGACTTCAGATAACACGAAGTTTTTTCACGAATAAGCTCTGCTGGGACGCTAATATTCAGTTGTGTGCTATGAACGGACACTCCAGAAAATATACAAAACAAAGAAAATGTAAATTTCACGCTATTTCCTCTTAAATAAGTTCTTTTAGCGGACGAAGTACACATGTGTGATCTCACTCGTCGGCCATCTTGAATGTGTACACGCACTAGAACACAGAATTAACTACCATGTTTATCAATTTTTGTTGGTAAACTGCATCAACAGGATCTAGTCTATTTTTTATTGTATGAAAATGAATGAGTTTTCTTTTTTCTTTTTAAATTTTAGAGCATGTCGATTTGTGCAAAACCAGTAAAATTTTTATCATCCGTAGTAGAATTCGCAAGAGTCGTACTTGATGCTCTTGATGAAGATTAGTGTTCACAGGCATATTTTTGGATCTTTATAAGGCGTTTGATACTGTCGACCACAAGATTCTATTAAATAAATGAGAAGCATTAGGAATAAGAGGAGTAGCTAATGACTGGTTTCGATTATACCTAGCAGATAGGGTACGAAGAGAAGAGATAACACCTACATCAAATAAATGCAAACACTTAGTAAAACACTTATCAGAACCAAAATACATTAATATACGGATCCCACAAGGTAGCATATTAGGACCAATACTATTCCTGATATACATCAATGACTTTCCTAGTAGTGTTACTCATGGCCAAAAAATTCTCTTTGGTGATGACAGCAATATTATGGTCACTGAGAAAACAAGAGCACTCCTTGATGAGAAAGAAAATGAAACTCTCAAGAAAGTTTATGACTGGTCAATAAGCAATAAAGTGAGATTGAACATAAAGAAAACAAATGCCATGAATTTCAGTTTGAAGAGGAAAGGTGACAATGTTAAATTAAATATAGATGGCACCTCAATAGACAGTGTAACAAAAGCAGTGTCTTTTAGTCACATATTATTCTTATGTATAATCAATTTTTTGCTGTGGCATTCTTTTTTGAGGAACAAATGCTCAAAATATGAACACAGTTTTCAAACTCCAGAAATGAGCCATAAGAGTAACAACCAAAAATACTAGTTGAGGTCATTGTAAAGATCTGTTCAAAACACTGGGGATTTTAACTGCTCCGTGTGAATACATTTACCAGTCAGTTATACACATGAAAAATAACATTGAAAATTACTGCACAAACAGCTCGGTCTGTGACCATGCAACAAGAAATAGATTCAATTTACAATTACCAAGAAAAAATAAACATAAAACTCAAAACAGCATTTTCTACCAAGGAATAAAACTGTACAATAAATCACCAAAAGAGATAAAAGAAATTGCAAAAATACACTAATTTAAAAAGGTATCTGAAAAGTACCTATTATGCAATACATTTTATACATTGAAGGATTACTTTGATAAAACAGAGTAGGGGTTTGATAGAAAAATGTTATACAAATAAATAACAATAATAATGATTATAAAACATCCAGAATTCCTCATAACACCTTCACACTATGTTTTTTATTCCTGTTTTCCTTTCTAGAAATATTTACCCCTAAGCTATGCATAGCACAATATTAACACTTCTTCCTCTTTCTCAGCTCAACATCTCACTCATTATTGAGGGATGCTGACGGATTTTTCAGAATAGCAAATTGGAAGTTGTGGTACATAAAATGGTTTAGAGATCACCAGTGTGTGTTTGTGTGTGTAGTGAGTGATGTGTTATGTAACAATGTCTGTATAGTGTGTGCAGTGACTGATAGTGAGATATGAGTGAACAGAGTGGCATTACATTATTTAATAAGTTATTTATAAAAGAAGTATTATATACTAGGAGCAAATCTAATGACGGGCAGAGCGGACAGTGCTGGTGGAGACACCAAAGACTACAGTTCGGCTGGTGGAGACGCGAAAGTGGACGGTTGGTCTTTAGGTATCTGGGAAGTGAAACGACTTAGAAAATGTCGCATTGTGTGGTATCGCGGGACTCAGAGTGAGAGGTGAGCAGCCGCTCGCCTGCTGTGAACTCTAACTTTTCGCATAATTAACAAGGTGGATCAGTGGACTTGTAATTCGCGATGAGACTGTCAATGATCGAACTGTGTCAAACGGATACGCTCTCGAGTGTAACAGTAATTCAAAATACTACTACTTTATTACACAACTGGCCATTAAAATTATTACACCAAGAAGCAAAGCAGATGATAAACGGGTGTTCATTGGACAAATATATTATACTAGAACTGACTTGTGATTACATTTTCACGCAATTAGGGTGCATAGATCCTGAGAAGTCAGTACCCAGAACAACCACCTCTGGCCGTAATAACGGCCTTGATAAACGTGGGCATTGAGTCAAACAGAACTTGCATTGCGTGTACAGGTACAGTTGCCCATGCAGCTTCAACACGATACCACAGTTCATCGAGAGTAGTGACTGGCATATTGTGACGAGCCAGTTGCTCGGCCACCATTGACCAAACGTTTTCAGTTGGTGAGAGATCTGGAGAATGTGCTGGCCAGGGCACAATCGAACATTTTCTGTATCCAGAAAGGCCCGTACAGGACCTAAAACATGCGGTCGTGCATTATCCTGCTGAAATGTAGGGTTTCGCATGGATCGAATGAAGGGTAGCGCCACGGGTCGTAACACATCTGAAATGTAACGTCCACTGTTCAGAGTGCCGTCAATGCGAACAAGAGGTGACCGAGACGTGTAACCAATGGCACCCCATAAAATCACACTGGGTGATACGCCAGTATGGCGATGACGAATACTCGCTTCCAATGTTCGTTCACCGCGATGTCGCCAAACACGGTCCAACCATCGTGATGCTGCAAACAGAACCTGTATTTATCCGAAAAAATGACGTTTTGCCATTCGTGCACCCAGGTTTGTCGTCGAGTACACCATCGCAGGCGCTCCTGTCTGTGATGCAGCGTCAAGGGTAACCGCAGCCATGGTCTCCGAGCTGATAGTCCATGCTGCTGCAAACGTCGTCGAACTGTTCGTGCACATGGTTGTTGTCTTGAAAACGTCCCCATCTGTTGGCTCATGGATAGAGACGTGGCTGCACTATCCGTCACAGCCATGCATATAAGATGCCTGTCATCTCGACTGCTAGTGATACGAGGCCGTTGGGATCCAGCACGGCATTCCGTATTACCCTCCTGAACCCACCGATTCCATATTCTGCTAACCGTCATTGGATCTCGACCAACGCGAGCAGCAATGTGGTGATACGATAAACGGCAATCGCGATATGCTACAATCGGACCTTTATCAAAGTCGGAAACGTGATGGACGCATTTCTCCTCTTTACACGAGGCATCACAACAACGTTTCACCAGGCAACGCCGGTCAACTGCTGTTTGTGTGTGAGAAATCGGTTGGAAACTTTCCCCCGCTGTAGGTGTCGCCACCGGCGCCAACCTTTTGTGGATGCTCTGAAAAGCTAATCATTTGCAAATCACAGTATCTTCTTCCCGTCGGTTGAATTTCACGGCTTTGGCACGTCATTTTCATGGTGTAGCAATTTTAATGGCCAGTAGTGTAGTTTGCTTTCTGAATAAACATTATTCTAACCAAATCGCGACTGTGTGGCCTACATCATTTATGGGTCGTTAATTTAGTTCCCGATATAATTATTACTATTTACATATGTTATGTTAACTTTGTATTTCGCAAACTTGCCATCAGCCGGACAATTTAACCAAAGGGTCACAAGTGTCTAATTTAGGGTGTGTAATGTGACAGGTACGATTCAACCCCTACACGAGTTTGAGCCAAGATATTTTGACGAAGAGGAACCGCATATGAGCACAAACATCTTTGGGAAGTTAGCTCGGACGTGTCGAGTAGTTACTGTTACTAATTTTCCACACCAACATCATGTACATTGTGAGAAATGGTGCTTCATCGAACCTTATTTGTTTTAAGATTCTATAAATATAATGAGAGTGACGACAGCGAGAAAGAAACCAGTCTTTTGAGGCACACATGAGTACTGGTGAGAAATGAAACTGTTTAAGTTTAAGTGTATTTAATAAACATTGACGTGAATAGGAAGTAATTGTTCTAAATCATTAAGTGTAACCCAGGACATCATATTACCTGTCGTTTCAATGGAAAAATGGTTTCAGCTTTATCAAAGCTCTAAACGAGGACATGATTCTCGTAACGGACACGCGGCCACAACTCTTAATCCTCTATTGTTTATCTGTATGTAACTTCAATGACCTCAACTAAAATAAATTCCGATGACCCTGACCAAATCTGGGACTGCTGAATGAATATATTAAATATAGCGAAGGTGTTACAAATATATATATCTTGTCTTTTCTAGAGTTACAGTGTCACCAGTCAACCTTTTTAGTGTCTATGCTTTTCTTCCGTTACTGTTTTCTCTGCGTACAGATTAACTAACATGGCTTTAGGACACGATCCTACCTCACCCCCTTCTTACAAGTGCAGTCTGTTTTCTGTGACGGATAGATTACGGGTAGATGCGATTCCTGAGGTTTTCTCGCCATAATCATTATTCCATGCTGTTACGGATTACAGCAGGACGAAATCTAAATCTTTCTACGATATTTAGGCTGACAACCACTGAGCTATATTCAGCCTACACTCGTCACATCCCATACAAAATATGTGAAAGGTGGGTGAAACACGGTCGCTACACTCGCCTTTCACAGTGCATGAAGCCAGTCATAGATCAGCGTTGTGTCCGCGTCTCGTGGTCTTGCGGTAGCGTTCTCGCTTCCCGCGCACGGGGTCCCGGCTTCGATTCCCGGCGAGGAGTTGACTGGGTGTTGTGTGTCATTCATCCTCATTCACTCGCGAGTCGCCGTTGTGGCGTTAAAGAACTTGTGGAGCGGCGGCCGAAGCACCCCGGGAGGGGTCTCCCGGCCACCAATGCCAAACGCTCATCATTATTATTATTATCAGCGTTGTATCTCTACACGACATTCTGTGGATTGTTCTGCCAAAAAAACCTTGGACACGACAAGATCCTTCTCGGATGTGGTGGTTAAGGTATATGTGGAAATACGTTTTGAGGAAATCTTAATAATAGTGTTGGCAGAACTGGATAAGACGTGGGCATCGGGTGATTTCTCTATCTTATGAAAGCAAACATTTTACGCCTTGTGGCAAGTCTGTCGGCGGATAGTTTTATTATGTTAACACCTAAATTTTAAATCCGCGGGCCCGCAGATCGATAGGGGGCGTGCATGAAGTTATCACCTATACGTATGCCCATGCGCGCCACAGATGGAGCTAAACTCGACAGAAGGCGTTGATGGTGTAGTAATCTACGCACATACATCTCCGCGTCAGTAAAGCGACATGAATTAGCAATCTCTAGTGTAAAACACTCGCCTGAAGATGGCTGAATTACTGCCAGTCGAAATATCGTGACAAGATGTCGAAGTAATCCGGCCAAACACTAAACTTCATGGAGTTGTGAGGTCGCAGTTGTCAAAAGGCAGTCCAGAAGTCGATAGTCATTTAACGCACCAATCGCGAGTGGATCAGGTTCCCTGACGCCATTATTAAGGCCAATCACTTTGCCTTCTACCTCTCCGATGTCTTTTCCATCCCCGACGATCCCCAGTTCGATTACTCCCTCTTCCCGGATGTCCACGATCGACCTGACACCTCCATTCCCCCCCCCCCCCTCCCTCGCACCTGGTTTCCAGTACTTGGGCAACATGGCACACACAGAACTCAATGCCCCTAGTTCTACACAGGATCTCATCGCTACACTCCGCACAAAACGCACCACCGCTCCTGGTCACGATCGTGTCACCTACCGCCACCTCTGTGAAGCTCCTGTCTCTTTCCTCTCCACCCTGGCCAGGCTCTACAATGTAGTCCTGTCCACCGGCTACTACCCCGACCTCTGGAAAACCTCCCGTATCCTGATGTTCCTTAAACCCGGTAAAGCGCCGTCCGCCGTCTCCTCCTACCGTCCCATCAGCCTTACCTCTGTCTTCAGCAAGGTCCTGGAATGCATCCTCACCCGCCGCATCCACCAGCACCTACACCAGCACCGCCTCCTTCCCGTTACCCAGTGTGGCTTTTGGCCATTCTTCTCTTCCGATGACCTTCTCCTTCACCTCACTCATCTCCTTTCCGAACAGCTCAATTCCCGTCGCTCCGATATCTTCCTCTCCCTGGACCTCGAATGTGCTTATGACCGCATTCCCGTCTCCTCTTCAAGCTCTAAACCTTCGCCCTTTCTATCAACTACGTCCGTCTGATCGGCTACTTTCTCTCCCAACGTCCTTCCTACGTCACCATCCATAACACGAATTCCTACACCTTTTTCCCCTCTGCCGGTGTGCCCCAGGGTTCCGTCCTCTCCCCTCTTCTGTACCTCTTGTATATGGAGGACATGCCGCCACCGTCACCCCCGTCCACCTTCTCCAGTTGGCCGATGACACCGCCTTCCTTGCCCTTGTCCCCACCCTGCAGCGTTCACAACACCTTCAGCAATCTCATCTTGACCGGTTCACTGCTTGGTGCAACCAGTGTTTGCTTAAGGTCAATCCCTCCAAAACCCAGGCGATTATTGTAGGCAAAACCACCCCTTCCTTTCGCCTCCTCGATTTCTACCTAACCATCTACGCCGCTCTATCGCCCTCACCTCCACCCTTAAGTACCTTGGCGTCACCCTCGACCGTCGCCTCTCCTGGATCCCCCATCTCCGGACAATCCAAGCCAAGGCACACTCCCGACTCCGTCTTCTCAAGCTCCTTTCCAGCCGTACGTGGGGTCTGGACCGCACCACCATACTCCACACCTATAAATCCCTCATCAGCCCTATCCTCTGTTACGCCCATCCTGCCTGGATCTCCGCCCCCCCTACCTTTTACACATCACTTCAGATCCTTGAACGTCATGCTCTCCGCCTCGCCTATCGCATCCGTCTCCACTCCCCCACGCGGATCCTTTACGACCCCATTCCGTTCCCCCACCTCATCCTTTTCCTTGAAAGGATACGGATCCTCTACACCAGGCTGTTCCAGCTCGTCGGCTCCGTTGTGACCCGCGGAGCGCTCCCTGCTCCAGGGAGCCTTGTCGCTCGCTGTGACCAGTCAAGTGGGCCGGCACGCCGCCACGTGGCACGGCTGGCTGAGGCAGGCGGTAAGGCAAGCGTTTTGATGTGCCAGCTGCGTCTTACAAGATCGACAACCTCATACTCTTAGCTGCTAAGACGTGGTGATATGCTACACCAGGAAATAAATAACTGTTTTACAAGAAGTTGCATACTAAATTTATTGGGCCTCTGTAGCTTAACATTTTCTTTTCATTACAAGGTCGGAAATATCAAGCGTCAAAGTGTTCGCAGTGTAAATGCGGAGGATGGCCTTCATTGTTGCGTCCTGAAGAAACGATCGTTCCTTACTTTTTACTCTTTTCATCGCTGAGAAAAGCTGCTCACAACACTACGTAGATCCAAACATGCACATGATCTGAGCGGCATTATTGTGAAGCTTGGGAAATGTTTTTTGCTGTAATGAACGATACCATCGTGACAAATCCAACGTGTTTTAGTACCTCTCTTTCAACAAAGTTGAATTTTTGCAAATCAATAATCTCCAATTGAAGTGACGATGACAAGTCATCGGGGGAAACTGGAAAGAGTGCTGAACACCTTAAGTTCCATTTCCAAACTAGTGAGGTCTCGGAATCGTGTTTCAAACGACGTGATGAGCTGCTTTAACTTCGCTTGGTAATCGCCGAAACTAGTACCTTCAGGTAGTTTTAAAGAAGCAAGACGATTGAAGAACGTTAAATGTCCATTACTCATCTGCCCCTCAAATAAACATAACTTTTCCATGAACGCTTTGATCTGGTCGTGCATGTCAACAACTACCATTTGCACTGCAATGACAGCTTTAAATTATTCAGATGCATAGTTATGTCAGCTAGGAACGCCAGGTCTGATATCCACTTTATATCTTTCGCACAACACATTTGTTCCCCTTTCATTTCGAGAAAAAGGGATATTTCCTCACGAATGGAAAAGAAAACATCAAGAACTTTTCCCTGACTCAGCCAACGAACTGTACTGTGGTGAGGTATATCCCCATGCTCCGCTTCCATATCTTTCAGGAATCCTTTGAATTGGCGATGATTCATACCGTCACCCCACACAAAATTCACACACTTCACATCTTTCATTGCGCCACCTAGCTCTACTGTCCAGCACACCGTGCCTCCTGGTGAATAAAACGATGAAGAGTTCAAATGTCTTTCCCGAATTCGTCGCCGAGTTTATTTTTCGAACGAGAAGCAAAACCTTGGTGACGCCTGATCATTTGTGGTGCACCGTCTGTAGCTACAGAATGGAGCTTATCCCACGGCAAATTCATATTGTCCACAGATTGACAAACAGCTTCAAAAAATCACGTTCTGTTGCGGTGTAATCGAGTGGTACCACATCCAAGACTTCTTCAGTTACTTGCAGCTCCATGTCGACACCACGCACAAAGACTGCAAGCTCAGCACAGTCCGATATGTCGGTACTATCGTCAATTGCTAGCGAAAATGCAGCAAAGCTCTTCACCTTTTTCCTGATCTGTGTCTCTAAATCCGCTGCCATGTCCAGGATTCGGCGAGACATTGTTTGCTTCGACAGGCAAACCCCTTCAATTACCTGCACCTCTCTTGGGAACAAACATTCTGCAACTGCTACCATGCACGATTTTTTAAGTGGTCCCACCGAAAACGGCTTGCCACTCGTCGCAATGATGTCAGCGACCCTGTAGCTTGCTCGAACTGCAGATTCAGTAGTGTTTTCTCCGCTCACATTCACCTAAAAATTATAAACGCATTACAGTACACGAACTATGTTGCATGTTTTGATACCCTCCGTATTACGAAACCGTTTTTAAACTTATGTCTCTTGGTATGCCGTTCTTAAGCCTGGCTACCAGTTCTCTGCGTGCAACGCCTTCTACCTGATCGTAGTGCGCTGCGTGAAGACGTGTATAATGTCGTTGTATACTGTACCTCTTAGCAGAATTAAATACTTTATGACATACAAGACACTGCGGACGACCGTCCTTCTCAATGAATAGAAAGGTATCGTCCAATAGAGGTACAGGGCTCCCGCGGCTTGTCATAGCTGTCATTGAACACGGATTAATGCGTCAGTTGCGGCTGCATGCGGCCACGGGGCAGTGAGTTCGCTTTCCCCCTCCACGTGGGCTCCGAGCTGCCACAGTGAGCGCTCCGGAGCGCTCCGGGTCCCTGGAGGTCGGTTGGAACAGCCTGCTCTACACCTCCCGTAAACTCGATCCGCCTCACCCACTTGTCTCCCCCATCCTCTCCCACCCCCACCCGCTGCCGCGCCTGTATTCCTACGTCCCACCTGCTTTCCATCTCTCCACCCTCCTTACCCTCTCCCAAGGTGGCTTCCGCCAGCTCCCCCTTCCTGATGCTGCCTCCTCCCCTCCATCTACCCCTCCCACCAACTTTGATCCATCGTTGTTTGGAGAATCCATGAATGGCTCTAAAATCATCTCCAAGTAGCCGAACATAATCATTTCCATTCAGTGAACAGTTTGCCCAGACAATTATGGAGCCACCACCAGACTGTACAGTGCCTTGTCGGATATTTGAGTCCATGGCTTCGGAGGCGAGTCTGCGCCACACTCGAACCCTTCCCTCGGCTCTGACCAACTAAAACCTGAACTCATCTGACCAGGCCACGGTGTACCAGGATCCTATCTATATGATCACGAGCTCAGGAAACGCGCCGTAGGCGATGTCGTACTTTTATCGAAAGGACTCGTGTTGGGTGTCTGCTGCCACAGCCCGTTAACGCCAAATTTTGCCACACTGTCCTAAAGGATATAATCGTCGTTTGTCTCACATCGATTTCCGCGGTTTCTTCACTCGTATGGCTTGTCTGTTAGCACTGACAACTCTACGCAAATGGCGCTGCTCTCTGTCGTTAAGTGAAATCCGTCGGCCACTGCGTTGTCCGTGATGAGAGATAATGCCTGAAATTTTGTATTCTCGGCACACTCCTGACACTTGGGACCTCGGAATATTAAAATTACTAATGATTTCCGAAATGGAAAGTCCCATGTGCCTAGGTCCAACATTTATTCTGCATTCAAAGCCTGTTAATTTCTGTCGTTCCGGCATTATCAAGTTGGCAGAATTTTCACACGAATTACCTGAGTGCAACTGACAGCTGCGCCAGTACACTGCCCTTATACAGGGTGTTTCAAAAATGACCGGTATATTTGAAACGGCAATAACATCTAAACGAGCAGCGATAGAAATACACCGTTTGTTGCAATATGCTTGGGACAACAGTACATTTTCAGGCAGACAAACTTTCGAAATTACAGTAGTTACAATTTTCAACAACAGATGGCGCTGCGGTCTGGGAAACTCTATAGTGCGATATTTTCCACATATCCACCATGCGTAGCAATAATATGGCGTAGTCTCTAAATGAAATTACCCGAAACCTTTGACAACGTGTCTGGCGGAATGGCTTCATATGCAGATGAGATATACTGCTTCAGCTGTTCAATTGTTTCTGGATTCTGGCGGTACACCTGGTCTTTCAAGTGTCCCCACAGAAAGAAGTCACAGGGGTTCATGTCTGGCGAATAGGGAGGCCAATCCACGCCGCCTCCTGTATGTTTCGGATAGCCCAAAGCAATTACACGATCATCGAAATATTCATTCAGGAAATTAAAGACGTCGGCCGTGCGATGTGGCCGGGCACCATCTTGCATAAACCACGAGGTGTTCGCAGTGTCGTCTAAGGCAGTTTGTACCGCCACAAATTCACGAAGAATGTCCAGATAGCGTGATGCAGTAATCGTTTCGGATCTTAAAAATGGGCCAATGATTCCTTTGGAAGAAATGGCGGCCCAGACCAGTACTTTTTGAGGATGCAGGGACGATGGGACTGCAACATGGGGCTTTTCGGTTCCCCATATGCGCCAGTTCTGTTTATTGACGAAGCCGTCCAGGTAAAAATAAGCTTCGTCAGTAAACCAAATGCTGCCCACATGCATATCGCCGTCATCAATCCTGTGCACTATATCGATAGCGAATGTCTCTCGTGCAGCAATGGTAGCGGCGCTGAGGGGTTGCCGCGTTTGAATTTTGTATGGATAGAGGTGTAAACTCTGGCGCATGAGACGATACGTGGACGTTGGCGTCATTTGGACCGCAGCTGCAACACGGCGAACGGAAACCCGAGGCCGCTGTTGGATCACCTGCTGCACTAGCTGCGCGTTGCCCTCTGTGGTTGCCGTACGCGGTCGCCCTACCTTTCGAGCACGTTCATCCGTCACGTTCCCAGTCCGTTGAAATTTTTCAAACAGATCCTTTATTGTATCGCATTTCGGTCCGTTGGTTACATTAAACCTCCGTTGAAAACTTCGTCTTGTTGCAACAACACTGTGTTCTAGGCGGTGGAATTCCAACACCAGAAAAATCCTCTGTTCTAAGGAATAAACCATGTTGTCTACAGCACACTTGCACGTTGTGAACAGCACACGCTTACAGCAGAAAGACGACGTACAGAATGGCGCACCCACAGACTGCGTTGTCTTCTATATCTTTCACATCACTTGCAGCGCCATCTGTTGTTGAAAATTGTAACTACTGTAATTTCGAAAGTTTGTCCGCCTGAAAATGTACTGTTGTCCCAAGCATATTGCAACAAACGGTGTATTTCTATCGCTGCTCGTTTAGTTTTTATTGCCGTTTCAAATATACCGGTCATTTTTGAAACACCCTGTACCTTGTGTACGCGGCGTTACGCCCATCTGTATATGTGCATATCGCTATCCCATGGCTATTGTCGCCTCAGTGTACGAAGTGCTGTAAGGTGATATTTGAAAGAGAAATGCTGATTTAGGAAAGTTTCTCCGTTTGCCATACAAGCAACGTACTGTATCACCTTCCATCCAATATTCACTTCCACACGACACAGTGTGTTTAAGTTGTTTGTCAACCTCTGTGAGCAGCATTCTCCGCAAGTTTCCGCGCTTACTGCGATGCTGGGCGACGCTGGAGTTGAGGGCGGAGAACTCTGTGTGATGCGAAAGTAAACGCCGGCGCACAGCGAGAATAAACACGTGCGCGGTTCGCACAACAAACACAAATGAATTATCACTAAACAGGAGTCGCAGCCGAGACCCCCGTTGGCGCCGTGACGCTGGCTTATAATATTTGTGTGTTTATTGTTCCCAGTCTGGCTGGCTGGGGAGTCGCTGTTTATTTTGCAGTGGCGGTGGCGACACAAACGTCGCTTGACTGTCTGGCTTCTGCTGGTAGAGCACCGCACAGTCGCATGTCAAGGAAAAACAAAGTACAGAACTCGTGTGTGGAAGTCCGGCACTGAATAGGTGACAGTAGGTTGTGTTGAGGCACGAGCAACGTAGGAATAGAACTAAGCTGTTTCTCAGCTTGGTGAAACGGTTAGCCCTTCGCTGGGTGTGCCTTTCCACGAGTGTATGCCAGCGGAATTTACACCGCAGCTATTAGTTTACATTTTTCCGTTTTTGCTGAGAATTTGTAGGTCTCGAAAAGCATGACCGAATCCATAGGGGGTACGCAGGTCGTGGCCTACTGGCTACCCTTGCTGCCCTGGATCACGATGTCTCGGGTTCTATTCCCGGCCGGGATGGGTATTTTCCCTGACCAGCTATAATGGATTATTCTGTAAATGATGAAAGTATGTGAATGCAGCTTGCCGCTAACTTGGTGTAATGTCTCTCACACATAAACCTGTACAGTAGAGTAAGGGCCTCCTGTTTTATCTTTAGGCTGATCCGTGATAAGACAGACAAACAATTATACTAATGGAAGATTCTGCGTAATTTATCTAATTTCATTCTCTCTCTCTGTCCTTTATCTATATACAGTTTTAAATATAATATTTCATTACGTGAATTCAGCCCAATAGAATCTCTGGTGGAGCCCTTCGTCTTAATATTCAGCGGCTGGCTTGCTGTAAAAGATCTTTATATCTATTATTATTGTTAAGCGCTGCATTCAGTTGGGAAAATCGATCGTTTGAACAATTCGTTCATTTTACGACAGATTTAGAATTTCAGATGTGTCCGAAGCCTTTTTGGACGATTTTATAAAATCTCGGTGATTGCAGGCTCTCTTCGTCACAAATGAAGCTTCCCCACTAATTACAGGGCCAAGACAATCATCAATGATTCAGACAGAGAACTCATTCGTCATTCACTCTAGAATAAAAGGGTCACAAACCTTATTTCTGAGGAAAATTGTATATTCAATCCATCTCCATTACATGTTCCGTTTTCTGTTGATTCCAAGTCTTACTTAATTTGCGTTTACAGTTTTTCTCTCTCTTCAAATAACCCGCTAGTGGCACAAACGTTAATAGCTCGCTTTAGCGAGAAGAAGAGCAAATATGTCTCTTTTAGCAACCCGAAAATCTTCCAACAGACACTTCCGAAGCTATCCTAGTTATCCGTCCCTAACAACCATGGAGAATACATATATGTATCTCTGTTCTTCGAAAGAATAAACGTACTAGAAAAATACCTTGGCGTCGACGAGCTGTCGGCGCATATATTACTAGAAAATCCGATCAGATACTTTCCAAAAGTGAATAAATGTGGATGATTTGATTGATAATTATTAATTATTGTGTGGTAGAGGGTAATTTTCCGTGGGGAGATTACAACGCCCCTCGCAGCGAGCGAAGTATGTGAGCTCAATTTTTATTTGCCGAACACACTTCGCGAGCTATCTATTAGTGTGGATAACCCGGAAGTGATAATTGTCAGTCCTCAGACTGAAAAAGAATATTATGTTTAAGACAGACGAAGAAAAGAAATATTGAAAACAGAAGAAATGAAGAGACAGGTACCGCGGCTGTATTGCTTTTACGTGCATCAAGGTGTTATGTCTGCTGTGCACAACCAAGGAAGATGATCTTTCATGAAACTGTTATCAGGGTCTACCCATTCGGGAACTTTCTTAAGCAGGGAAACCTTGGAAAACCTCTTAAGCCTAGACCCCCAGCTTACGGTACATAGAAGATAGGAAAGCCTATATAAGGAAAAAAAATAATTGTGGAAATAGATCTCTAAAAGAAAGATAGGGATCGATTTATATAACGCTTTGGAGAAGAGTGATTTGTGCCTCTAGCAAAAAAAAAAAAAAAAAAAAAAAAAAAATTTACAATAAATAACATAAGTTTTCGTTTTACAATCTTGTTCCTAGGACAATCTCTTGCGGTGCTAAAACTCCCCCCGGGTCTTGCATGTCCCCGACGTCCACATTTGTAGTCGGTCTTCTACGCGGCCCCCAATGGGAAGAGTAGAACGAACAGGGATACCCGATTTCACATGCAACATTCATTCCGAAAGAATTAGCAATGACCAAAAGGGAAACTCTTCCTGTAAGAGAACTGGTTAGGTTGCACCGTCCAAGATTCTCCTTTTTGAAAGCAAAATCCTTATGGCTTCATGCATCCTTTTTCTTACGACGTACTTCAAGGAATTTCACCATTAACTAATGCTGTTGCCAAAACATCCTCATATTTATTCTAGTTTGAATACTCTTTCGGACTTTGCCTCCCCGCTTGTGCTTATAAGTCCGAAAATTCTGACACATTTCTGTCAATGATTTGTTCTTCGTAATTTAAAGGATTCATGCAACTTACAGTAGATTTTGGATTCAAATCATCGAATAATGGAAAGTGTGGTTCATTTTATACAAATACATAATCCCTCATTTCCTTGAAAGTCATATAATTTATCTATACTCAAAAACTTTTTATCCTGAATACACATATTTCTCCAATTGACTGTTGTAATGTAAAAGTTATTAGCATTGAGGAATGCGGATTCACTTCTTTCATTTATTCTCTGATTCATACGGCGTTCACACATGCACATATATGGAAATGGATTTTTTTTTTACACAAAAATTCCAAACGAACACGACCCATTAAATAACTACTAATTCTATGAATATTATTTTCTTTAAACATTCAATAATAAATTAAAAACTCTTAACTTCTAATTATAACACCATTTCTTTTTAAAGTTCAACATGAATCAGTTTACCCTCGCGTTTGGTGCGAGTCTCTTACAAAGCATATCTGTGTCGTCTATATCGATTCTAACTCTCGCGCCGACGTCAACTGTTTTGCGCGGGAAATTATCTTTGCAGCATTAACCGTCACTCATGATTCACTGCCTCAACACATCCCTTCACACGTTTACACATCTAAGTGTGCACTTGAAATTATATATGAACCTTCACTCGGAACCTCTTTTGATTATTCAGCGTCATTTACGGGAAACATTTCATTGTTCTTGAAGGTCAGTTAGATCCTTTATAAATCTCGATGACATTAGCAATGCTAAAGTTGCATGTTCACCCAAACACAGGTGAAGCCTATCTCCACTATCTTCTTTGCAACACTCGATAGTAATAGTTAGTCACTATTTCTATAGTCTATGTCACTGATTAATTATTTCAATTTAAAGTTTTCTAACACTACACACACAGTTTATTGTTATGTTTTTTACGAGCGTTCATCTCTGTCACTCGCTACACCATTCCTCCCTATCTTCTAATCTTCATTAAATTTTTTCAAGTCGTTATGGGAAAATAACCCTTTTATTTTGTTCGATCCCGGGTATGCTAACAGATAAGCCCCAGGATGCGGAATTTGTAGGATAATGTATGGGCCAGTATATAGTAACTCCCATTTCTTTATACTTTTCTTTATTAAGGATGATTTTGTATGTCTTTTGACTAGTACCTTTTCTCCGACCCGGTATGTCTGTACCCTCTTGATTAATTTGTCAAATTGTTGTTTTCTCTGATCAGCTTTTTTCGTCATATTTATGATGGCTTGTCTTATTTTTTCTTCCCAAGGCATCTCAGTTTCCTGAGTTTTGGGCATATGTTCAGTCCAGAAGTTTTCCTCTTTTGCTTCGAACATCAATTCATGAGGTGTATATCTAGTTGAGGAGTGGGGCATGTTATTGTATATCTGCTCAAACTCTTCCACATAATTTGCCCACGCAGTCTGCTTATTATGGCAATACGTCCTCATAAATCGATTGAACTCTCTAAAAATTCTCTCAACCAAATTGCCTTGTGGGTGGTAAAATGATGTTAGTATGTGTTTCACACCGACTTGAGACAAAGTCTGTTTCCATCGGAGTCCCGTGAATATCTTGGCATTGTCTGTTATGATCGCTTTAGGTGTACCAACATGTGGAAAATAATCCCTTATCAATCTTAATACAATTACTTTGGCTGTAGCCGCCTTTATCGGGTATAGCTTTACGTATTTCGTACACACATCGAGAAATGCCAACACCTATCTAACACCACCTCTTGAAGTAGGTAACGGTCCACACAGATCGCACGAAATTAATTCTTTTGGTTCTTGGACTAATATAGAGCATAATGGGTGCTTACTCCCTTTTGAATCCGGCTTTCTTTTTGGACAGATTATGCATTTCTTTAAAACCTCATGCACTCTGCGCTTTATGTTGAGAAAATAACAGTACCCACTCATCTTGTTTGCACATTTTGTCGCACCAAAATGTCCCCAGGTTAAATGAGTGAACCATACAAGTTTCTCTATTTGCGCCTCAGGTATACAAACACACCAACGGACTTTGTTTGGCCTTCCACAGCGGAAAAATAATACGCCATTTAGCAGCTTGTAATAATTTGCCATCTGATCCGAAGGTTGCTGTTGTAACCTTAGAATGACACTTCCCCATTGAGCATCTCTTTTCTGCAACTGGGCCATATGCGCACACAAATTGACGTAGTACGTCTTAAATGGATTTTCCTGCAGTAGCAATACAGGGAATTCAGAGTTATTATTTACTTCAATCTCTTTGGTTAAACCCTGCGGTGACCTTGATAGAGCGTCAGCAATAATGTTTTGCTGTCCTGAGACATGCACGATCTTAAATTGGTATTGTTGCAGAGCGAGAGTCCATCTAGCCAGTCTGGGATGTAACAGTTTACACGTTTGTAAAAACGTTAATGATTGATGATCGCAATATACGATAGTCTTTGACCCATATAGATAATAATGAAATTTTTTAAAACCCCAGACGACCGCAAGAGCCTCTAATTCTGTCGTCGTGTAAGTTCGTTCACAGTTGGACAAAACACGACTGGCAAACGCAATAGGACAGAAGGTGAGTTGTCCATTTATCTTGCGTACTTGGAAAAGGCACGCTCCAAGACCCACATTCGACGAATCTGTTGACAAGTAAAATTCTTCTTGCATGTCCGGGTGGTACAAAAGCGGTGCATTTACTAGTTGCTTCTTTATCTCCTCGAATGCTCCTTGACACTCTAATGTCCAGAGCCAGGGCACATCCTTCTTCAGCAAACTATTTAGAGCTGCTGCATTCATGGCCTGATTTGTTATAAATCTTCTAAAAAATGAGGCAAGACCCATAAACCCTTTTAATTGCCTCCTATTTCTGGGTGTTGGAAACTTACTAATCGCAATTAGCTTCTCCTTGGTTGGTAAAATTCCCTTTGCGTCAATTATATGCCCCAGGAACTTGATTCTGTTTACTGCAAAATGGGATTTCTGTAGGTTAGCAGTTATTCCCATGGTTTTGAACACGTCGAACACCCGGCTCAGTAAGGTAATATGCTCCTCCCAAGTCTTCGATGCAATAAGCAAATCATCAACAAACACTGTTATCCTGGTTCTTAGTTCTGGCCCTAGTGCATAATCTAGAGCTGCTATGAAGATTCCAGCACTAATGTTGAGTCCGAAAGGAACTACAGTAAATTGGTAACTTCTTCCGGAATAAATGAAAGCTGTATATTTCCTTGATGACTCATCCAGCTTGACTTGCCAATAAGAACTCCGCAAATCAATGCTTGTCAAATATTGGACATCCTGGAACCGTTGTATAAGTTCGTCTATGTTTTCCGGATGTGTTCTCACTGGAATTATGATTTTATTTATTTCTCTGGCGTCGAGTACCAGTCTCACAGTCCCATTTGCTTTTGGCACGACCAACAATGGGGAGCAGTATGGGCTTGTAGAGGGTTCGATCCAACCCCATTTCAGCATGCGGTCTATTTCTTTCTGAACTTGAGCCTTTAACCTCCAGGGAACAGGATAGAAAGTTCTACAATACGTTTCGTGCGGCTTAACGTAGAGATGGCATATGTATCCCTTAATAACTCCTGGCCTTTCATCAAACACGTTTTTATACGCTAATAATAATTCTTTTAGCTGCTTCTTCTGATCTTCAGTAATGCAGTCGGATTCATTTAACTTCTCGTACACTAATTGACCGAAATCTCCTTTGACTTGGAACTCACTAATTACATGCTGTTTAGAATTTTGTGCCGTCCTGATTACTTGCACACTGATCCCACAATTATATTTTCTCGTAAGGCTTTCTTTTTTCAACAACTCCAACTCAATTTCTTGTTTATTAACATTCAACCAAATTTTTCCTGTTTTAAAATCTATTCTGCATCCGTACTGACGTAGGCTGTCGACTCCGATAATGCAATCTACCACCAAATTTTTCACAACAAGGAATGTGCTTAATATTGCTACATTTCCGACTTCTACACTAAGTAGTGACTGCACTTTTACATTAGCCGATCTAGCCCCAACGGCGCCTATTATTCTGCAATTTTGAACTGGAAAAATTGATACTCGTCTTATATTTCTGGTCTTGTTGAATAGTGCCTCCGAAATAACATTTGTGGTTGCAGCTGTGTCTAAAACCGCCACTATAGGTACAGTCTCCAAAATGACTTGCACTTCGGCTACTGCCACCTGTTCCTTATCCTCATCCTGTGGTTCTAAGTCCTCGGTCAGTTCATCTGCCAGTAATCGTCCATCATTATACGTTAGCATGGGTACACATATCCTGTTGCCCCTCAACCAATTGTTGACCGCTCCTCCGGGGCATGAGTGGGTCCTTACAAGTTTGTTGGATTTTGATTTGCCTGCTGGTTGACATCATCCGTCACTGCGGTAATTACCGGTTGATTCGTAGATGTCCGTCCCCACTGATGTTGGTTATTTGAGTTCATTCCCCCCGGTTGATTCCACTTTCTATTACTGTTATTATTCAAGGCTTGAGGTCTAAAATTCCTTTCGTTCCCCCACACGGGATTGTATCTTTTCCCATTCCTGTTGTTCCTTGGATAGCCCCTCGCAAGACTATTGCCGGTATTACTATTGAGATTTTGAGGGGTTTCTCCACTATTTAACGATCTCTGTCCATTCCCTTGCTTACCGTTTGGCGGAGGTTCTATCTCCCTATATTGGTATCTGTTATTACGTGCTTTCTGGTTGTTCTCTTCGATAATATCTATATGGTCTAACGTCGTGAGGAACGACTCGAAGTCTTTATCATTGCCGTAAATCAATTGATTCCGGATGCTAATTGGTAGTCTTGCCTTAAGTATGTTTATTATGTGTGGCAATGGCATAGGTCTGTCCCAGTATCTAGTTTTATTTATATATTTTTCAAAATACTTCCTAAGGCTTCCTTTTGAAAAGGAGAAAGGCTCTGGGTAGAGCACCTCCTGCCTTAGGCGTTCCTGTACCCCTTCTGACCAGAACTTTGCTAAAAACGCCTTCTCAAAATCGTCATATGTCGAGCAAACAGAAGTCATGTCCGAGGCCCAAATCGCCCCCGAACCTTGTATATATCCTGTAACGAAACTGATCTTCTGCCACTCCGACCAATTTCTGGGTAGCACTCCTCTGAAACTTCGAATAAAAACAATTGGATGGACCCCCCTTTTGTCAGTGTTAAAAATCTGGAATTGCCGATGCTTTATCATTTTTTCTTCGGCATGGCAAAGGCTTTCGTAATCTCCGTTAGATAAGACTTCACGCGAACAACTAGCTCGAGGCAATTTAATGTCTGAGTTACTTACACAAGTCGGTATCGTGTGCGAATGTGCAGTAACTGGCTCTATAGTCGCTGCCAACTTCTGCTGCTGGCCTGTATTCATTTGTTCTGAGCCTTGTTGTGAAACGCGTATCGACTCTTCTATCGTTTGTTTCCAATGCTCGAAATCAGCACCTAACTGCTGTCGCACTTCCTCAAGTCCTTTCGCAAACAAATTCTCTTCCTGTTTGCCAGATAGACTCTGGAATGCTGCCTTAACATTTTGCTCAACGTTTTCACACATTAGCCTTTTGTTTTCTAATGTAATTGCGGATAATTTACCCGTTAATACATTAATTTGGTGGTCTATAACATCTTGACGCTCTGTCAGATGTTCAACACTTTCCTTTAGGTTAGTCTGCGTACGTGCCAATTCAGGAAGTTGCGCAATTGCACATGACATGGCATCTTGCTTTTGTACTAATTGCGGAACCATTTCCACCTGTTCCCGTACGGTATCTATCTTAATAGCCACATACTCCTTCATTTCTACACGTACGCGGTGAGTAGATTCCTCACATTGAGCTTTCACCAATTCTATTTGTGCAGTTAATTTTCGTTCCGTCTCTTCGGCCTGATCTTTAAGTTCCTTTGTCTTCGCCTCTATCCGCTGCTCTAATTCGAAAAAACTGTCTTGTAATTGCTGCTTAATCTCAGTTTTCAAATTTTCCTGCCCTTCCGTAACTGAGGCTAATTTTGTATTCATATTATTCAAGCTCTCGGTTATCATCTGCATCTGTCTCATGATAATGACCAATGGATCTAACCCATGTTGCGTACTTGCCGTTACATCTCCAGCCGTGTCTACAGGGCGTTCTATTGCGCTATCTGTAGCGATCGGTTCTACAACACTTCTTACTACATCATTATTATCAGTGCTAACAGCTGAAGGCTGTTGCGTGCTGCTCTGCTCTGCTTGACTCATCTTAAACATTGCCCTAGTTAAAACCATATAAATGTTCTACCGTCAATATATATATATATATCTCCCTTCTAGTGTCACTATATGTAACTCCGTTCACACAAGAGTACTTCTGTGGCTAGTTTCTTACTTTACTTATACAGATAAATGCAACTGGGGCAGTTCAATCAAACTACATCTAGCATGAACACAATTAATCAGTGTTCAAATATCCAATAATACTAAATAGAAAAGCGTATACTTCATCTATACTAGCAAACTTCAATAATGAAATTATAGATCTGGCCTTCTCTCTGCGCCCAGCGTGTTGTTTTATGTTGTTATTTGTAGATCTACTTAATTTGACTGCGAGTATTTCTTCTCTTTTCCAAGCGTCAGTTAAGTTGGCTCATCGTAGTTCACATGAAACAGAGAACAAAATTATTTTAACAACGTCCAAAAACGTGTCCTGTCACGGATTGGCCATTATAATGGATTATTCTGTAAATGATGAAAGTATGTGAATGCAGCTTGCCGCTAACTTGGTGTAATGTCTCTCACACATAAAGCTGTACTGTAGAGTAAGGGCCTCCTGCTTTATCTTTAGGCTGATCCGTGATAAGACAGACAAACAATTATACTAATGGAGGATTCTGCGTAATTTATCTAATTTCATTCTCTCTCTCTGTCCTTTATCTATATACAGTTTTAAATATAATATTTCATTACGTGAATTCAGCCCAATAGAATCTCTGGTGGAGCCCTTCGTCTTAATATTCAGCGGCTGGCTTGCTGTAAAAGATCTTTATATCTATTATTATTGTTAAGCGCTGCATTCAGTTGGGAAAATCGATCGTTTGAACAATTCGTTCATTTTACGACAGATTTAGAATTTCAGATGTGTCCGAAGCCTTTTTGGACGATTTTATAAAATCTCGGTGATTGCAGGCTCTCTTCGTCACAACTGAAGCTTCCCCACTAATTACAGGGCCAAGACAATCATCAATGATTCAGACAGAGAACTCATTCGTCATTCACTCTAGAATAAAAGGGTCACAAACCTTATTTCTGAGGAAAATTGTATATTCAATCCATCTCCATTACATGTTCCGTTTTCTGTTGATTCCAAGTCACTTAATTTGCGTTTACAGTTTTGCTCTCTCTTCAAATAACCCGCTAGTGGCACAAACGTTAATAGCTCGCTTTAGCGAGAAGAAGAGCAAATATGTCTCTTTTAGCAACCCGACAATCTTCCAACAGATACTTCCGAAGCTATCCTAGTTATCCGTCCCTAACAACCATGGAGAATACATATATGTATCTCTGTTCTTCCAAAGAATACACGTACTAGAAAAATACCTTGGCGTCGACGAGCTGTCGGCGCATATATTACCAGAAAATCCGATCAGATACTTTCCAAAAGTGAATAAATGTGGATGTATTGATTGGTTCAAATGGCTCTGAGCACTATGGGACTCAACTGCTGAGGTCATTAGTCCCCTAGAACTTAGAACTAGTTAAACCTAACTAACCTACGGACATCACAAACATCCATGCCCGAGGCAGGATTCGAACCTGCGACCGTAGCGGTCCTGCGGTTCCAGACTGCAGCGCCTTCAACCACACGGCCACTTCGGCCGGCAATGATTTGATTGATAATTATTAATTATTGCGTGGTAGAGGGTAATTTTCCGTGGGGAGATTACACAGCGACTGTGTGTTTGTGTTGTCCTCATCATTTCATCATCATCATTCGTGACCCTGGCTAGATTGGACTGTGGAAAAAGCTGTGACATTTTACGGGTGGAGCTGAGCGCCCCACAAACCCAACATCGTGATCATCAAATGCTTAGGGAGCCAAAAAAGTTTACTATGTTCCCTTACACAACAATACTGGTTTCAATGGCAGAAGTGTGAAAGGCGATAGCCCTTTAATACAGTTTTGACTATATTGAGGAAAGTATAAAAAAAATGGTTCGAATGGCTCTGAGCACTATGGAACTTCTGAAGTCATCAGTCCCCTAGAACTTAGAACTACTTAAACCTAACTAACCTAAGGATATCACACACATCCATGCCCGAGGCAGGATTCGAACCTGCTACCGCAGCGGTCGCGCGGTTCCAGACTGTAGCGCCTAGAACCGCTCGGCCACCCCGGCCGGCCTGAAAAGTATAGATTGCTTCTCATTATACAGAAGAGACGTAGAGTAGCAGACAAGCACAATGAAACAACTGCTTTCTGAAGTAGAAAACACGCACTCATGACCACTGTCTCTGGCCACTGTGCCTGATGGGAGAAGCAATCTGGCGTAGATGCTGGGGGTAAAGAGGTGGCAAGGGGTGGGGAGGGAGGAAGACAGCAAGGTAGGGGGTGGAGGAAGATATGAAATTTAAATTTGTGGTTTTTTTCATATTCTGCCAAGAGTCTCTTCTCTGCCTGTGTTTTCTCATATTTTTCCCATTATACAGTCCTGGAAATGGAAAAAAGAACACATTGACACCGGTGTGTCAGACCCACCATACTTGCTCCGGACACTGCGAGAGGGCTGTACAAGCAATGATCACACGCACGGCACAGCGGACACACCAGGAACCGCGGTGTTGGCCGTCGAATGGCGCTAGCTGCGCAGCATTTGTGCACCGCCGCCGTCAGTGTCAGCCAGTTTGCCGTGGCATACGGAGCTCCATCGCAGTCTTTAACACTGGTAGCATGCCGCGACAGCGTGGACGTGAACCGTATGTGCAGTTGACGGACTTTGAGCGAGGGCGTATAGTGGGCATGCGGGAGGCCGGGTGGACGTACCGCCGAATTGCTCAACACGTGGGGCGTGAGGTCTCCACAGTACATCGATGTTGTCGCCAGTGGTCGGCGGAAGGTGCACGTGCCCGTCGGCCTGGGACCGGACCGCAGCGACGCACGGATGCACGCCAAGACCGTAGGATCCTACGCAGTGCCGTAGGGGACCGCACCGCCACTTCCCAGCAAATTAGGGACACTGTTGCTCCTGGGGTATCGGCGAGGACCATTCGCAACCGTCTCCATGAAGCTGGGCTACGGTCCCGCACACCGTTAGGCCGTCTTCCGCTCACGCCCCAACATCGTGCAGCCCGCCTCCAGTGGTGTCGCGACCGGCGTGAATGGAGGGACGAATGGAGACGTGTCGTCTTCAGCGATGAGAGTCGCTTCTGCCTTGGTGCCAATGATGGTCGTATGCGTGTTTGGCGCCGTGCAGGTGAGCGCTACAATCAGGACTGCATACGACCGAGGCACACAGGGCCAACACCCGGCATCATGGTGTGGAGAGCGATCTCCTACACTGGCCATACACCACTGGTGATCGTCGAGGGGACACGGAATAGTGCACGGTACATCCAAACCGTCATCGAACCCATCGTTCAACCATTCCTAGACCGGCAAGGGACCTTGCTGTTCCAACAGGACAATGCACGTCCGCATGTATCCCGTGCCACCCAACGTGCTCTAGAAGGTGTAAGTCAACTACCCTGGCCAGCAAGATCTCCAGATCTGTCCCCCATTGAGCATGTTTGGGATTGGATGAAGCGTCGTCTCACGCGGTCTGCACGTCCAGCACGAACGCTGGTCCAACTGAGGCGCCAGGTGGAAATGGCACGGCAAGCCGTTCCACAGGACTACATCCAGCATCTCTACGATCGTCTCCATGGGAGAATAGCAGCTTGCATTGCTGCGAAAGGTGGATATACACTGTACTAGTGCCGACATTGTGCATGCCCTGTTGCCTGTGTCTATGTGCCTGTGGTTCTGTCAGTGTGATCATGTGATGTATCTGACCCCAGGAATGTGTCAATAAAGTTTCCCCTTCCTGGGACAATGAATTCACGGTGTTCTTATTTCAATTTCCAGGAGTGTAGTAAGGCAGATCATGCTGGGAACCGAAACTGAGAGTGGTTTATACTAATTTTCATTACATTTGAAATTTACCACAACATGTGGCAGTAAACACGGTTCCTAATACGTGGATGATGGTAGGATTGAATGAATGTGGGTGTAATTGCAAACGCACGCAACGTAATGAATTCGGGCTGACTTTCTTGGTTCAGCTTTGGAGCAGTGGCCTGAGAACGGTAGCTGAATTTAATTTTCAAAGTTAGCTTGCGGCACAACTCGGATAGGACTTTGTCAGTGCGATCGTCCTTAACGAGTGACCTTGCGTTTGGTTCTTTCAGACCCGTTTAAAATTTAGACGTTTTGAACCGATGGAAAATACTGAGCAAGAGGAAACAAACGTTGTCCCTCCTGATAGGAGGAGGGGCCTACTACCACTAAAGAATTCGTCTTGTTGATTGATCAGTTCGCCCCCTCCAGGATTTTATGGTCTCCGGGCCCGGAAGCTGGGCAGACTGAATTCTTACGGAGGTAGACAGTCGCAGAAAAATCGCAGAAGAGTTGCTGATTTGAAATTTAAATTAGTTCAGGTTTCTCGAATTATGAACTTCCTGTACTTTAAGTCGTGTATTAGAAGCACTGTGTGGTTCTCGCGAGTAATAATTTTGCTAGGACTTAACTAGATTCAGAAGATGTCTAACTTGTCCCTCATCTGGTCACAGTGCATTTCATGTATCGTGATTCTTACAGGGTCTTTTGTTTCTTTCTACGCTGAGTTACAAGCTACTTTCGACTACTCAGAGTTCGCTAGAATATTGTGAATATAGTCTTTCATTATCCGGTTAATGTGTGTGTAAGAGATGAGCATCCCTGACTCACCATATTCCTCACTGAATAACGTTGATTAACACAGTTTACCTTATAGGACCATAATGCTAGGATTCTGGGCATGTTCCATGTTTAGTGGTGTTCAGAAGTAAGCTCCACATTGTGAATGAATTTCTGTGGTGTCACCGCCAGACACCACACTTGCTGGGTGGTAGCTTTAAATCGGCCGCGGTCCATTAGTACATGTCGGACCCGCGTGTCGCCACTGTGTGATCGCAGACCGAGCGCCGCCACATGGCAGGTCTAGAGAGACGTACGACCACTCGCCCCAGTTGTACGACGACGTTGCTAGCGAATACACTGACGAAGCCTTTCTCTCATTTGCCGAGAGACAGTTAGAATAGCCTTCAGCTAAGTTAATGGTTACGACCTAGCAAGGCGCCATTAACCATTTGTAACGTTGCATGTACCTCAAGATAGAGTCTCACTTGTATCATCCAGAATGCTGTATACCAAAGGACAATATAAAAGTTAAGTGTTCTAGTAGCTACGTTCTTTTCTTTATCACATTCATTACGAATCCTGTTCCAGACTTAACGCCAGACGGCGTGAGTTGACGCGTGCCCTTTCGGCTACTTCACTGTGGACTGGCTGCCTTAACAGTCCACTACAATTTCCATTAAACATAAATTTATTTCGTTAAACGTTTCCTCAATGTGCATACCAGCACGTCTTCCCTCCTCATGTGCCCTGTGAAGGGAACTTAATAGGAAGTGTTTAGTAAAGTTCAATCCCTGATCGGTCGATCTGAAATCCGGTAATTATATTTTCGTTGCTCGTTTTCTCCGTGACAGAACTTAGGGCAAAATTCACTTAATATTTTTGGGAATTCAGAGAATTTAGTATGCAGGGAAAGCTGGAGATAGTTAAGGAGTGCTTTGTTTATTAGGAAGCTCGCGGATACGAAAAGACCGTGTTATATGGCAAAAGAGAGTCCCACGCAATAACCAGCCACCAATATTTAAACTTTTAGGTTAATCAATAAACAATAGGCGACTTTTAAGTTGTTTGCGGCATTAAGGGTTTGAAGTTGCTGTGTTGTGCTAGTGCGTGCGGATTCCATTACCTGTGGAATGTGGTGGTCTGAGTGTAACGGTAGCAGCGACCACCTTAAAACGGCAATCGATGGTAGCGTTATAGCTCTGTGAGGAATTTTTGAGATGTGACCGTGAGATAACCTAATGGAAATAGAACAATCAAACTGGGATTCGTTTCCGAAGCAGTCCACCAAAGTATAATCAATAGTAAACGAAGGGGCAGGAACAGACGGTATCCCAGCACAAAATTAAGTTTTAACATTACATTAAAAACCGGTCGCCAGCCTAATTAGGCATTCTTGTGTCAAGCAACACGATAAAGCAGTAGGCAGTGCTAAGGTTAGACTAACCTTCCTTGACACACATACTAAACTATTTCCTTGCATCTGTTCCTACTACAACAAAGTAACCTAACCTTGCAGATAAATGTGCTTCTAAGAAATAAATGGCCAATGAGATACTAAATAGTAACACACGTCTCTCAACAACACGTACCTTAAATGGACTAGGTGTAACAGTTCGTAAAACCAGTTACCGACACATATGAATCTAGAAGAAATACCGAACAGGGAAAAGCTTGAAATGATTCTGAATTAAAATGACAGGACCTGCTAATGATCAAAAGCTATAACTTCATTGCTTAGTACAGAGTTTCTATGTATATGCATTAACCAACATGCATCAGAATAGATTACTCAGTAAATAGTTTTTTCTTAAACTCAGTTTGAAGCAGTTAAACAAAATGCAAATCTAACTAAACTGTTTCTGAAGGAGCCTTTGCATTGCTTCATTAACTAACTAACCTACTACATGAGGGTCCTTAAACTTTCATGGTTAGAAGAACCATGTTCATTAACAAATCTACACCAGTATGTATGAGACATGGGGAGTATTCTTCCCATTAATTATCAATTAAGTAAAGCACATCAAACTCTTTAAATAATAAATTTGCTTTCATAACCAGTCTTTGGACCTACTAAATATTATAATTGGCAGTGCAAGCCGGCCGTGGTAGCCCAACGGTTCTAGACGCTACAGTCTGGAAAAGCGCGACCGCTACGGTCGCAGGTTCGAATCCTTCCTCGGGCATGGATGTGTGTGATGTCCTTAGTTTAGTTAGGTGTAAGTAGTTCTACGTTCTAGGGGACTGATGACCTCTGATGTTAAGTCCCATAGTGCTCAGAGCCATTTGGCAGTGCAAATGACAACACAACATTAAATTCAAGTTCAACCACTTTCTCATAATGAATTAGGACACTCGGAAATAAATTCACTAGTATAGTATTCCTGTCCAGGTTTGTGACTTGGGATAATCACTTGTGTACGATAGAGATTATAGCAACACCACAATTATTATTACAAAATCACCAAAATTTCACAAATATCTGGTCCATTCACAGAGTGCCAAATACAAACAATTTAGTGGAAGGCTGGTGGGTACCGATGGTGTAATTTTGCAGTGATAATGGTATTACCAAACGCAGCATCCGAGGCCCATAACTACTGCCCTTTAGCTCTTCTGGTCTCAACACTTCAGGAATAGGAGCCACAATGATCTGCTACTACTAGAGAGGTGTTAAGCACAGCATTGCTCAACGCAGACTCCTTACACGACACAAAGGACGAGTTGCCACTTGCGCGCCAACCACACCTTTTGCACTCCGCCAGGCTACTTCTGTAGCTGCGGGGCTTCCCCACATCTTTTACATTCAAACCTATGTTCCCTAATTTTGTCATTTAAAGTACATTACATAGCAATTATTCCATTAGTTCTTTAAATCCAGAAGCATAATTTAAACAACATCGTTCAAAAGTTTCAAGTAACTGAAACATGTACACACAGTCAAAGAATTTCCATGACAGATACAACATTATACATAAGCAATACTACAAATTGAGATAGAAATATCGATACAGATACAAAATAGGTCAAAAACCGGTGTTGAATGAGGTCTGTTTGGTAATGCTCAACCACTGCTTTCCCCAATCTATACTTTCACCTGTGTGCCCTGTTGCACAACCGATACATAAAAAATTCTGCGTGCTGGCGTAAGTCTCAGGCTCGGTCTCTCAGTCATTATCCTAGTTGGCGTCTGTTAGTTCACCTCATCGGCTACGAGAGCGTATACCAACTGGAGCAGTGTTTATAGCGAGACTTGTACTTCATCAGCAGTGACGCTAACGTGGACTATTATTTGAAGAGCCTGTAGCACAACACATGGATTCTCTAAAAGATAAGTAGCTTCATGTTCTTTTAAATAAACAATCCTGTTAATACATGTGTGCAGATGTTGTAGAAAGAGGATACTGGCCACCAAACAATATTCTCTTCCTTGCTTTCCATGGTACTAGACTCAGCGGTGGCGACGAGGATAATGAAGTGCTGATCGAAGATAATCAACTTGACCAAAGATTTTGCTTGCTTCTTCTGTGTTTTAGCTTGCAGGGGTGCTCATTTCTATTTGCGCAATTGTTGTTGTATACGTGCATGTATTCCAGTAGGTGTGCTGCAGAATTAAGCAATTTCCTCTTTTCAGAGGCTATGCTTGCTTTTTGCTATAATGTATTTGTGTTAACTAAGGGTACCCCGTCCCCTCCAACCCCTGCCCCCGCGTCTCAGCCGCAGACGGCCGATGTGATTGATCTAACACAAGCTTTTCAGTTTCAGAACCAACTAATTGCTGCCTTGCTGAGGACAGTACAACAACTACCGGCTGCACAAGCTGCATCGGTCGTACAACCGACCAACCCACCAGCCCAACAACTGCCCCCGACCAGCACACCAACGTTCCAGCAATTTAACGACACAGGAAAGGAATGGCTCGAAAACCTGACTCAGTTCCAAGCAAATTGTAAACTTCATCGTGTTCAGAGTACTGTAAAGCTACAATAGTTCCTTTTTATAGCGTCTTCCTCAAATGGCTCTGAGCACTATGGGACTTAACTGCTGTGGTCATCGGTCCCCTAGAACTTAGAACTACTTAAACCTAACTAACCTAAGGACATCACACACATCCATGCCCGAGGCAGGATTCGAACCTGCGACCATAGCAGTCGCTCCTCAGTGTTCAGGTCAATACAAAAACTATTCCGAGCCGCGTCTCCCGACGAACTTAGGTTCTAAAAATGTTCAAATGTGTGTGAAATCTTATGGGACTTAACTGCTAAGGTCATCAGTCTGCAACCTCCCCCTAACTTATCGACCTTAACGACAGTAAAAATTAAACCGCGAGTACCTAGTGGAAATTTGGGAAAAGCAATCGTCACCGAAGTTAATCTTTTGGTAAAGAGGGCGGAAAGGGTTTCATCTAAATGAAAGGAAAAATGCAAATGAAACTGGTGGAAATTAATTTTGAAAAGGGGTAAAGTTAATAAAGAAAGTAAATGTGCGGCCGTTACGTTAACAATTAACTAGCGGTAATTAGATATTTGAGATTTGGGGGAAATTACGGTCGCCAGTCCTAAGGACAATTACTATAGTAACTGAAAAAGAAAGGTTATTACACATATAATTAGCACTAGAAGCGTGGCAACTGAAGGTTGACACGTGTTGTGTGAAAACTGAAAGTTTGTCAGAAGTAATAAATTTCGCTACACTCTGACTTAATTTAGCAAAAGAATTAATAAAACCGGAAAATTAAAAGTTAATTTAGTGACTCAAATTAATAGTGAGGTTTGTTTCTGAAGCACATCGAAATTTAGTAAAATACTGTTAGTCTTGAGCTACTTCAACAATCATTTCAAAAGCTACTTGAATCCACGCAATTTAGAAATAAGAGATTTAACTTTGAACTTGAACTAAATGATTCTGAACAATTAACAATAGTAAAATTTAGTACGTACCAAGCTGAGCTGCAGTCACAGGTAAGCTAAAATATGCTAATAAAACTCGCACTCTTAATGTGTGCTTGAGTAATCTAAATATTGTAGCCAGCTATGAATGCCTTAACTGAACTTTGAAATTAAAGCAGTGAAATCGAATGCTATTACTTTAATGCTGGAGTTTGAATTTCAACGACACTCGCGTTCATTCCGGAAAAGGAGGGACCCTGCTTGGTAATGCAATTGGGACAATGAGCAACAGAGGTTCATGCTAAGTTGCTGTACTTTTTTGATTTGAACAGTTTTAAAAGCTGAGGTCTGCCATACAGTTCTAAAACTTTACGTGCTTCCAGTCTTCCTTGTTGGTTGATTGAAGGTTTGAAGCCGTCGATCGAGGAGGTGGCGACAGTCACTCATTGTCGGCCGTCGCTGTTGCAGAAGCTGGATGTTGGAGCGCCTTCTTCTCGACACGGTCTCCAGCCGAAACGGGCTCTTGATGTGTGCCAGCTAACGCTTCCCGTCCGCGACACCGTGTCAGAAACTATCATCGCAATTCGAGCGCAATTAACCTGCTGCCAAATCCTGATAGCGCGGCAACTCGCGGGAGCGTCACACAACACACCTGCTACACCGCCCTACCCCAGCCAGACTCCCTCTGCTCTGCCCGCACTCCACGCGGCAGAGTTAACACTACCAAAGATCCTAAACACTTTCGTTCTCCACACGACCTATCGATGTATTCGTTCGATAGTATAGTTTTCCCTAGGCCAGACCCAGCGTATAAATACAAATAATATTCACAAAACAAACCAATTATACATCGACATAAATGCATATATATACAAATAGTAAAACAATTACAATATACAAAGATGCAGAAATGTGATATCTTCAGATAAGAAAATAAGGAAAAAAATTTTGCAGTGCAATAGATGGAAATAGGAGGATATGCATTTTCGGCGTTACAAGTCACTAAGCTTACACTCTACTTAACCTAAATTATCCTAAGGACAAACACACACACCCATGCCCGAGGGAGACACAAACCTCCGTCGGGACCAGCCGCACAGTCTATGACTGCAGCGCCCTAGACCGCTCCGCTAATCCCGCGGCCCGAACTCAGGTATGACCTAGTAGTTAACACTGCATTAACTCAATATTATGGCCAGCAAGTCCAAGTAGCTGCAGCTAGATATCAGTTCTTTCACTTGCAGAAAAAACTAGAACAGACGTACCGTCAGTGATACACAGAACTAATGAGCATGGCTAGAAAGTGTAAATTTAAGTTTGGTAACTTTTAAAGTGGTTTAATGATTAGGGATGCAATTAAATTCAGTGTCCCAGATAGCAGAATACGGGAACAGATCTTAAAGTACTCAGATCCATAACTTCTCCAAGTACTGCAAGTCCTAGAGCAATATGGTTCAGGTGCCATAGCTACCGACAAGTTTGACCAGGCCCCGATTCGTCGGGTGGAGGCGCCCCTTGCTGGCGACCACCCAAGCAGGCACAACAACGAGCGCGTACACAGCCGCGAGGGCAGCCACGAAGAGATGTAAACAGGCCTGTGAATGAAACTTCCTGGCAGATTAAAACTGTGTGTCGGACCGAGACTCGAACTCGGGACCTTTGCCTTTCGCGGGCACTTGCAAAGGTCCCGAGTTCGGGTCTCGGTCCGGCACACAGTTTTAATCTGCCAGGAAATTTCATATCAGCGCACACTCCGCTGCAGTGTGAAAATCTCATTCAGGCCTGTGAATGTAGTGAAGTCTTACCCTAGACGTTTTGCTCGCCATAAAAGAGAGGAATGCCCATCACGTAACGCAACGTGTTACACGTGTGGAAAACAAGGCCATGTCCAAGCAGTTTATTTGCGACGGCTCAAACACGCCAATTTTGCCAGTTCCCAGAAAAAACAGGCTCGTGCACATGCAGTGAACACTGTGTTTTCAGAACCTACAACAGGTTCTGACTAAAGTAAGGTTTAGATTGTGCCTTCTTCTCGCCCTAGTATTTTAGTATTGATAAGAGTGTAATAAGACTGAAAACTACTGTGAATGATTTCTAGTTTAATGAGACAGATATTCAATGTTGATCATTACTGACTCTAAAAGTTAACTAAACAGTTTTCACTGTTACAAATAAACACATAAGGTATCTTTTGAGTACCTTTAATATGATTTCATGTGTTGGTCTTGAGTTTTTATTCTTAGTGATTCAACAGCAGGTTCTAACCTTATGTTTAGTACGAGGGCAGTTCAATAAGTAATGCAACACTTTTTTTTCTCGGCCAATTTTGGTTGAAAAAACCGGAAATTTCTTGTGGAATATTTTCAGACATTCCCGCTTCGTCTCGTATAGTTTGATTGACTTCCAACAGGTGGCAGCGCTGTACGGAGCTGTTAAAATGGCGTCTGTAACGGATGTGCGTTGCAAACAACGGGCAGTGATCGAGTTTCTTTTGGCGGAAAACCAGGGCATCTCAGATATTCATAGGCGCTTGCAGAATGTCTACGGTGATCTGGCAGTGGACACAAGCACGGTGAGTCGTTGGGCAAAGCGTGTGTCATCATCGCCGCAAGGTCAAGCAAGACTGTCTGATCTCCCGCGTGCGGGCCGGCCGTGCACAGCTGTGACTCCTGCAATGGCGGAGCGTGCGAACACACTCGTTCGAGATGATCGACGGATCACCATCAAACACCTCACTGCTCAACTTGACATCTCTGTTGGTAGTGCTGTCACAATTGTTCACCAGTTGGGATATTCAAAGGTTTGTTCCCGCTGGGTCCCTCGTTGTCTAACCGAACACCATAAAGAGCAAAGGAGAACCATCTGTGCGGAATTGCTTGCTCGTCATGTGGCTGAGGGTGACAATTTCTTGTCAAAGGTTGTTACAAAAGTTTAAAGCCATACCCTCAGCCGGTAAAGTCATGGTTACAGTCTTCTGGGACGCTGAAGGGGTTATTCTGTTCGATGTCCTTCCCCATGGTCAAACGATCAACTCTGAAGTGTATTGTACTACTCTTCAGAAATTGAAGAAATGACTTCAGCGTGTTCGTAGGCACAAAAATCTGAACGAACTTCTCCTTCTTCATGACAACGCAAGACCTCACACAAGTCTTCGCACCCGAGAGGAGCTCACAAAACTTCAGTGGACTGTTCTTCCTCATGCACCCTACAGCCCCGATCTCGCACCGTCGGATTTCCATATGTTTGGCCCAATGAAGGACGCAATCCGTGGGAGACACTACGCGGATGATGAAGAAGTTATTGATGCAGTACGACGTTGGCTCCGACATCGACCAGTGAAATGGTACCGTGCAGGCATACAGGCCCTCATTTCAAGGTGGCGTAAGGCCGTAACATTGAATGGAGATTACGTTGAAAAACAGTGTTGTGTAGCTAAAAGATTGGGGAATAACCTGGTGTATTTCAATGCTGAATAAAACAACCCCTGTTTCAGAAAAAAAACATGTGTTGCATTACTTATTGAACTGCCCTTGTAGTTTGAGGTAAATGTTCCACGTTGTAAGTGCAAGTTTATTGTCTTCTTATGTCGTAGCAAGTGTCATTTGAAGCACATATATTACGGTGCGGACTCTTTTAATTGTCTATAAGCAGTTAATTGAAGTAAAGCATGGAGAGTTCCAAAGTTTGCTAAATTTTCTCACTTTATTGAAACTAAAATGGCAAAAAGGATCAAGAAACGTGCTAGTTTGGCGTTAGTACGGGACAGAATTCGTTTCACACGTCAGCAGTTGGATATGATATCCGAATTGTATATCCTGCATGCAGAACTTTCTTCTCGTTTGTCTCCCGCATCCTGGAAGTGGATTGAGGAAGCTTCGTGGGCCTATTTGGATTCTACTCAGAAGAATACTATTAAGAATCTATCCTCGAAATTTCTTCGACTTCGCCAACAACCATCCACATCCGATGACATTACTCGTCGTCGCACTGTTATTAATTTAACCGACAAGAAATTGAATGATGGTACTTTGTCGGTTTTGGAAAAAGGTATGAACTTTGTTCCTACACCAAGGAACCTGTCTAACATTGATTTCATTAGTGCGGTTTAGCAGGCCATTTCTCGCTTTCCTGAAGATCTGGCAGAGTAAATTAGACAGGAAATTTCTTATCATTTTTGTCGTGCACCGCCACCACAGAGCAATATTTCTTCCAGTGAAAGGAAGGCCATTCAGTCATTGAGGGAAGGTAAGGATCTTTTAGTTCTTCTTGCTGTTCTTTTGTCTCGTGAAGTTTATTTGGCTAAAATGGCCTGTTTATTCGATAATTCTGCTTACTGTAAACTTCCGAGCGAGCCTACAAACTGGATGAAGTCGAAGACCATTTCACTTATTCAGAAGAACTCCTTGCCAAAAGACACCACCAAATTATTTCATCTACGGGCGGTAGTACCGACCAGTTTGTATGGTGTACCGGAGGTGCATAGACCTGGAACTCCTATTCGTCCCGTCGTTAGTAATTTGGGCGCCCCTATTAATAATTTAGCTAAATATCTTGCTTCCGTCCTCAGCCCTTACGTTGGGAAATGTGAACATCATTTATCCAACTCGACTGATTTTATTCAATGGTTGAAGTCTTTTGCATTGGAACATCTGAACATTTAATTAGTTTTGATGTGGTTTCTCTATGCACCCAGGTACCTTTGGAAGAGTCCTTGTTGTTAGTTGGTCAACTTTTGGATGATAAAACTATGGAGGTGTGTCGCCATGTGTTGAAATCGACATATTTTTTATTTAATGGCGTATTTTTTGAACAAACTGACCTTGTGGCTATGGGGAGCCCTCTTTTCCCTATTGCCACCAAGCTTTTTATGGAAGATTTTGAGGATATCGCATTGAGGACTTCTTCTCTTCAACCTACGAGGGTAGTTCAATAAGTAAGGCAACACATGTTTTTTTTCTGAAACAGGGGTTGTTTTATTCAGCATTGAAATACACCAGGTTATTCCCCAATCTTTTAGCTACACAACACTATTTTTCAACGTAATCTCCATTCAATGCTACGGCCTTACGCCACCTTGCAATGAGGGCCTGTATGCCTGCACGGTACCATTCCACTGGTCGATGTCGGAACCAACGTCGTACTGCATCAATAACTTCATCATCCGCGTAGTGCGTCCCACGGATTGCGTCCTTCATTGGGCCAAACATATGGAAATCCGACGGTGCGAGATCGGGGCTGTAGGGTGCATGAGGAAGAACAGTCCACTGAAGTTTTGTGAGCTCCTCTCGGGTGCGAAGACTTGTGTGAGGTCTTGCGTTGTCATGAAGAAGGAGAAGTTCGTTCAGATTTTTGTGCCTACGAACACGCTGAAGTCGTTTCTTCAATTTCTGAAGAGTAGTACAATACACTTCAGAGTTGATCGTTTGACCATGGGGAAGGACATCGAACAGAATAACCCCTTCAGCGTCCCAGAAGACTGTAACCATGACTTTACCGGCTGAGGGTATGGCTTTAAAATTTTTCTTGGTAGGGGAGTGGGTGTGGCGCCACTCCATTGACTGCCGTGATGAACCCATGTTTCATCGCCTGTAACAATCTTTGACAAGAAATTGTCACCCTCAGCCACATGACAAGCAAGCAATTCCGCACAGATTGTTCTCCTTTGCTCTTTATGGTGTTCGGTTAGACAACGAGGGACCCAGCGGGAACAAACCTTTGAATATCCCAACTGGTGAACAATTGTGACAGCACTACCAACAGAGATGTCAAGTTGAGCAGTGAGTTGTTTGATGGTGATCCGTCGATCATCTCGAACGAGTGTGTTCGCACGCTCCGCCATTGCAGGAGTCACAGCTGTGCACGGCCGGCCCGCACGCGGGAGATCAGACAGTCTTGCTTGACCTTGCGGCGATGATGACACACACTTTGCCCAACGACTCACCGTGCTTTTGTCCACTGCCAGATCACCGTAGACATTCTGCAAGCGCCTATGAATATCTGAGATGCCCTGGTTTTCCGCCAAAAGAAACTCGATCACTGCCCGTTGTTTGCAACGCACATCCGTTACAGACGCCATTTTAACAGCTCCGTACAGCGCTGCCACCTGTCGGAAGTCAATGAAACTATACGAGACGAAGCGGGAATGTTTGAAAATATTCCACAAGAAATTTCCGGTTTTTTCAACCAAAATTGGCCGAGAAAAAAAAGTGTTGCATTACTTATTGAACTGCCCTCGTACATGTTTTTTTGGAGATAATACGTGGATGATATTTTCACTGTTTGTCCACATAGAATGGAAGATCTAAATCGGTTTTTAGATCATTTTAACTGTCTTCATCCACGCATCAAATTTTCGATGGAAATTGAAAAAGATGACAAATTACCTATTTTTGGACGTTATGGTACACAAATAAAACCGTACATAGGGGCATGGCGTATACTATAAACCCATACACAAGGACCGCTGTCTTCATTCTACGAGCTGTCAACCACCACATCAGTGCATGGGAGTTCTACGTACATTGGTCAGGAGAACTTACGCCATTTCTGATTCCGAAAGTTCGACACAGGACCTGGATCACCTTCAGGCTGTCTTCAAACTCAACGGGTGCACCGATCATCAAATAAACCGTGCTTTTCAATTTGGACCATCAAGTGAACCAGCACTGGATACTAGTAAATCAGTTACTTTTCTCTCCTTCGCAGGAAGTTTTTCTTCAAAAATTTCTAGAATTCTCAGGAAATATGATACTAAAAGTGTTCTTTTGCCTTTAGCCAAGACTAGAACCCTGTTCGGATCTGTTAAAGATGACGAGCAATCACCTTGTCACTGGATAAGTTATATGTTATTTCTGGGGTTACTGACCGCATAATCAGACATCTACGGCAAAAAGTATTTATATACCTCTTTGTTTCATCAAAACAATATAAAAAACGTTTTCCGACGCAACACCGAAGCACCTGATAACCTCCACACTGCAGGCGTCTATGAAATGACGTATGCCTGTGGGAAAGTGTATATAGATGAAATGAAAAAGACTGTTAAAGGACGTATTAAGGAACACGAACGACACATACGACTTAGTGGCCGGCCAGTGTGGCCGAGCGGTTCTAGGCGCTACAGTCGGGAACCGCGCGACCGCTATGGTCGCAGGTTCGAATCCTGCCTCGCGCATGGATGTGTGGAAAGAGCGTGAGGGGTGGTCGAGAGTATGAAGGGTGAAGCAGGAGATGGTCAGGGACAGGTTGAAGGAGAAGACAGACAGAGAGAGAGAGGGAAAGAGGAGATGGACGAAGATGGACTAAGACTGAAATACACTCCTGGAAATTGAAATAAGAACACCGTGAATTCATTGTCCCAGGAAGGGGAAACTTTATTGACACATTCCTGGGGTCAGATACATCACATGATCACACTGACAGAACCACAGGCACATAGACACAGGCAACAGGGCATGCACAATGTCGGCACTAGTACAGTGTATATCCACCTTTCGCAGCAATTCAGGCTGCTATTCTCCCATGGAGACGATCGTAGAGATGCTGGATGTAGTCCTGTGGAACGGCTTGCCATGCCATTTCCACCTGGCGCCTCAGTTGGACCAGCGTTCGTGCTGGACGTGCAGACCGCGTGAGACGACGCTTCATCCAGTCCCAAACATGCTCAATGGGGGACAGATCCGGAGATCTTGCTGGCCAGGGTAGTTGACTTACACCTTCTAGAGCACGTTGGGTGGCACGGGATACATGCGGACGTGCATTGTCCTGTTGGAACAGCAAGTTCCCTTGCCGGTCTAGGAATGGTAGAACGATGGGTTCGATGACGGTTTGGATGTACCGTGCACTATTCAGTGTCCCCTCGACGATCACCAGTGGTGTACGGCCAGTGTAGGAGATCGCTCCCCACACCATGATGCCGGGTGTTGGCCCTGTGTGCCTCGGTCGTATGCAGTCCTGATTGTGGCGCTCACCTGCACGGCGCCAAACACGCATACGACCATCATTGGCACCAAGGCAGAAGCCACTCTCATCGCTGAAGACGACACGTCTCCATTCGTCCCTCCATTCACGCCTGTCGCGACACCACTGGAGGCGGGCTGCACGATGTTGGGGCGTGAGCGGAAGACGGCCTAACGGTGTGCGGGACCGTAGCCCAGCTTCATGGAGACGGTTGCGAATGGTCCTCGCCGATACCCCAGGAGCAACAGTGTCCCTAATTTGCTGGGAAGTGGCGGTGCGGTCCCCTACGGCACTGCGTAGGATCCTACGGTCTTGGCGTGCATCCGTGCGTCGCTGCGGTCCGGTCCCAGGCCGACGGGCACGTGCACCTTCCGCCGACCACTGGCGACAACATCGATGTACTGTGGAGACCTCACGCCCCACGTGTTGAGCAATTCGGCGGTACGTCCACCCGGCCTCCCGCATGCCCACTATACGCCCTCGCTCAAAGTCCGTCAACTGCACATACGGTTCACGTCCACGCTGTCGCGGCATGCTACCAGTGTTAAAGACTGCGATGGAGCTCCGTATGCCACGGCAAACTGGCTGACACTGACGGCGGCGGTGCACAAATGCTGCGCAGCTAGCGCCATTCGACGGCCAACACCGCGGTTCCTGGTGTGTCCGCTGTGCCGTGCGTGTGATCATTGCTTGTACAGCCCTCTCGCAGTGTCCGGAGCAAGTATGGTGGGTCTGACACACCGGTGTCAATGTGTTCTTTTTTCCATTTCCAGGAGTGTACATGCATACTCAGGCAACACTGGACACTCAGCTGGTAAAAAATAAAGAAAGAACAGCGACACAGGGCGTTGGTCGTTCACTAAACAGTAATAACGAAGTACACAACAGGAAGTAGGGTCTGAACCGTACAACACAGATGTAGCTTCAGTAGGTATTATTAAATCGTTTCACACACAAGGTCGATCCATTGAGCCTAAAATAGTGATACGACAACAAGAGACGTCCGCAGGGGGGTGTGGATGGGTGAGAGAGGGACTTTCCACTCCCTCCTGACGGAATCTGGAGTAAAGAGTATTTACTCATATACTTAGTGGATAACCATCAAGTGTCTGGGATATAATAATGTTTTGTGTCATCTGTAAAATTAACTTTTGATCACTCGAAAACTCTCGAAACAGACCACCTCATTTTTATACAAAATGCCAATTTTTGAAGTATTGCCATCCTCCACTCCCCTCATCCCCAAGGAAAAATTTCTGTGGACGCCCTTGGTGACAAGCCGACTGGTTTAGAGACATGTTTTTTTTTAGGGGATTTTTTACTCGAATGAAACTAGTCCCTACGGCTGGGACATTTCCAGAGCAGTTAAAACAGGCAAGAGTTGTATCTTTGCTTAAGAAAGGTAATGCAGAAAACAGGAAATTACAGGCCCATTTCCCTGCTGTCACCATTCTCAAAAATAAAAGTGCAATTATGAAAGACAGATTAATGAATTACCTGAATAAATACAACCCTTTATACGGATCACAGTTTGGTTTCCGAAGTGGCAAAAATACAGAGTCAGCCATAGTAGAATTCACTAGAGTTGTACTTGATGCTCTTGATAAAGATGAGTGTGTCACAGGCATATTTTTAGATCTTTCTAAGTCCTTTGATAGAGTCGACCACATGATTAGGAATATGGCTACGACAACACATACATCAAATAGATCCAAACATTTAGTAAAAAACTTATCAGTATCAAAATACATTAATATAGGAGTTCTACAAGGTAGCATGTTAGGACCAATACTATTCCTGATGTACATCAATGACTTTCCCAGTAGTGTTATTCATGGTGAAAAAATTCTCTTCACTGGCGACAGCAATATTATAGTCACTGAGAAAACAAGAGAACTCTTTGCTGAGAAAGCAAATGTAACTCTCAACTAAGTTTATGATTGGTCAATAAGCAATAAAGTGACATTGAACACAAAGAGAACTAATGCCATGAATTTCAGTTTGAAGATGTTAGATTAAATTTAGATGGCACCTCTATAGACTGTGTAACAAATGCAAAATTTCTAGGAATGAATATTGACTCTCAGTTGAAGTGGTATGAACACACAAAGGTACTTGCAAACAGAATATCATAAGAATGTTACGCCCTTAGAATCCTATCATCAGTGTGTAACATGCAGTGTCTTTTAGTTACATATTATTCATACATACACTCAATTCTTAGCTACAGCATTCTTTTTGGCGAACAAATGCACAAAATATGAACACAATTTTCAAACTCCAGAAAAGAGTCATGAATAATAACCAAAAATACTATTCGAGCTATTGTAAAGATCTTTCAAAACACTTGGGATTTTCACTGCTCCATGTGAATACATTTACCAGTCAGTTGTAAACTTCAAGAATAACATTGGTAATTAGTGCACAAACAGCTCTGTCCATGACCATGCAACAAGAGGTAGACTTACATTTACAGAGAGAAAATAAACATGAAACTCAAAACAGCATATTCTACCAAGGAATAAAACTGTACAATAAATTATCAAAAGTGATTAAATAAATTGCAAAAATACAGTTATTTAAAAATGCACCTAAAAAGTACCTGTTATACAATACATTTTATACATTGAAGGATTACTTAGATAAAACAGAGTAATGGTTTGATAAAAGTGTCATACAAATAAATAATAAAAATAATAATAATTATTATTATTATAAAACATCCAACATTACACATAACACCTTCACTTTTCGTTTTTTTCCTTCTTTCTTCCTTTATAGAAATACTTACCCCCAAGCTATGCATAGCACACTACTAACACCTCTTCCTCTTTCTGAGGTCAACATCTCACTCATTATGGAGGGATGCTGACTCAGTTTTTCAGGATAGTAAATGCGAAGTTGTGGTACAGAAAATGGACCACAGCTCACCAGTGTGTGTGTGTGTGTGTGTGTGTGTGTGTGTGTTTGTGTTTGTGTGTGTAGTGAGTGAAGTATTATGAAACGATGTGTGTATAGTGTGTGCAGTGACTGATAGTGAGATATGAGTGAACAGTGTGGTATTACATTATTTAATAAGTTATTTGTAAAAAGAGTATTGTATACTAGGAGTAAATCTAATGATTGCTTCCCACTAGAAGTCCGTAAATGTGTGTGTATAAGAATTAGCTTATTTTAAATTGGTCTAAACTTGCAAATACTTCGACATGTCATATATCCTTGTAAAAAGAGACCTACAGATGAGTAAAGGTACTACTACTACCGCTAGTAGTAGTAGTACAGTTATGAATGTTTGAGTGATTTCACTCAATGTGAAACATCCGACTGGCACATGTCTCTGATAGTTACAGCAGACATATGAATATTTTCACCTAGTTTCTGGTTTTGAGTGATTTCATTCACACACATTTTCAGCCTTTCCGGTTATATGTGGACTATTATGTGGGCTGCCAACTTTCGCAGAGACAAATAACTTGTCGTATGTCAACAATAAATGAATAAAAATTACATTTGTAATAATGAAGTTTTTACAAAATTTATGTTTCTCTTTATTTAAAAACGATCTTTCTCATACCTCTGACATTGAATGTGGATCATTGAACACTTTAAAAGGTCAATAACTGGTGCTATTTTGTAAATTTGTGTTTCATTAGTTCAAGAATTCTGAATAAATTTATTGCAGTTTTATTTCTTTTTCGGTAGATTGAACCAATTACTAATTCTCGTCTTTGGCTAAATGTGTTCTTAGCTGTTTCATGACATAATCACTTTCTCCGTAAAAATATAAAAAAATTGTTAAAAGCTCTCTTTTTAGAGAAATATTTGTCACCATTCTTCATTAATTTGCTTCGAATTTAATCAGTTAATGTAGTTTTCTAATATGATTCATCTCTGCAGACACTATATATTGCAGTGAATTTCTTATGAGGATCACTTTTTATCCTTTACTATGACTTCTTCGAATCACACGCCATTGAGCGTTTCTGCATTTTGGTTCCAACACAACGTTCACTATAAAGAAAACGCCTATTCTTAATCATGAACGACATAGTGAACTAAAAGTCACATATTAGCGCTCAATGAAAAGCAAATATCGGAACGGCAATAACAATGACGAAAGGCGATAACAGCGTTCGATCAACAAGAATGATTTAACAGTGGCAAAATGATCGATTGCTTCTGCTCAGAACTGAATGTGCCAGACTGAGTCCCAAAGACAGGCTTTAGTCCCCAGAAGTCGATGAATAATACGCCTACGGATACATACAACCACAACCGACTCGACTGTTTACGTTCTATTGCTGCCACAGACTCGTTTCGCTCAACAGAATGAAAGAACTGACCAGCCGATGCGTAGAACTACAACTGACTACATTGACTGACTTCATTCGTTTGTTCCCATAAAGTGATCGCCCTCAAAATGATGAGTGAATAATGCATCTGAATGAGTCGGTTGTTTCCATTCGGTCGTTCCTATCACAAAATATAGATCGTCTCTGCGGGCTCATGGGACGTTCTCACCCGAAACAGCTCGATTTTCGCTTTCCCGTAATCTAGCACGGAGCGCTAAAGCATCAGCGCGGAAGTTTGGCAGCCGTGGGAGGCGGACTTCCCCGCCGCGGCATGCACATCTCTCACTGTCGCTGTTGCCTCGGGGCGTGCCCACGCGATCCGCAGCGGTCGCCGATATTTTACGTCTGGAAAAATGGGCGCCACCCACACCTCCGGCCCCTCCCCTCTTCTCCCACCCCCTTCTCGCCCTCGTCTCCTCCGCTGGGGCGGGCCACTCTGACGCACACCATGAATCCGGTGTCCTGCGAGTGAGCTCTATGATTTGTTTAGCGGCGGCCGGAATCTCGTTCCTTTCTGTCAGTAACGAGCAACTCGACCCGAAAAGATTAAAGTGTCCGACCTCGCGGGCGGAGCTCCGTGAGGCCCCGTAGGAGAGTGTTGAGCTCTGACGAACGGAAGCCTCCGCGTCTCCAACAGCGCCTGGCTGAAGCGGACTGCCTACTTCACTGGAACAGAGGCCGCTGCACGAAATTCGAGTTAACTATCTCACAAAGCTTGTATGAGGTATGTGGCAAGTTTTCACCAGCGAGCAGTATTTTGCAACTGCACTCACGAACAAATGGATGGGACGAATGCTGGAGTTGACATGTTTCTGTTTCAAAACACTTGTTAACACTGACTGAAATAATAGTATCATAATCCATAGCTACCATCACCTCTTTTTAATATCTGTGGTCAATAGTAGTTTTACCGCGAAGAGTGAAAGCGATTCCTGTAGTTAGTACAGAGTATATCTTCTGTTATAACAACATACCCTGCCCCCCTTCAGTCCTTCCCACCATTCATCCTCCATTCACAGAAGCATAGCTAATTTCCACTGCCATCATTGGTAACGATTCGTCAGACAAATTACTTTACTACTCATTTAACTATCAACTGGTGCTAATTTTTGTGTAAAACTGAACAGAATTTGGCATAAAATTACACATCGTAGAGTGATAATGATACAGATATATACTCTTGAGAGCAAAATTTCTTGAATACAATTACAGCTTTTTTTAGATTAGATTAGATTTACTTTCATTCCAATTGATCCGTAGTGAGGAGGTCCTCGAGGATGTGGAAAACGTCAGAAAAACAACAATACATGACAAATATTTACAACTAAAACAAATAAGCTAATGTACCATTCCACAGGTCCCAATTGGAATGATCGTCATTTTTTAATGAACACTAAGAGTCATTTTACAAATACTAATGCACTGAATTTAAAATAAAAAAGTTTTTATTTATTTACAAGGTAATAAATAAGGTAGTATGCCGTAGCCATCTTCAGAATATACAATAAAAGTGAAAGAAAATGTATTACTAGCTACTATAGTAAAAGGTTAAAACGAAGAGAGTCGTTACAAGAAAACATAATACACCTCTCATTCTGCTGCACTGTAACAGGTGATAACATGTAAAAATAACACAAGTCAAAACGAACTTGTTTACTTTAGGCAGCTGTATGTAGGATGCAAAGTGAGCCTAGAGATCATTGATTCATGCATAACGTAGAAGTACTCTCTCTCTCTCTCTCTTTTATTTTATATTATTTTTTTTTCTTTTGAGTCATCAATCTTCTGACTCGTTTGATGCGGCCCACCACGAATTCTTCTCCTGTGTCAACCTCTTCATCTCAGTGTAGCACTTGCAACCTATGACCTCAGTTATTTGCTGGCTGTATTTCATTCTTTTTTTTTCCTCTACAGCTGTTGCCCTCTGCAGCTTCCTCTACTACCATGGAAGTTACTCCCTGATTTCCTACCACCCCGTCCCTTCTTCTTGTCAGTGTTTTCCGTAAACTCTTTTCCTCGATGATTCTCCGGAGAAACTCCTCTGTCCTTACCGTATCAGTGCCACTAATTTCCAAAATTTTTCTGTAGCACTTCATCTCAGACGCTTAGTTTCTCTTTTTTCCGTTTTTCCCACAGTACATGTTTCACTACAATGCAATGTTGTGCTCGAAACGTACATTCTCAGAAATTTATTCCTCAAATTAAGGCTTATGTACACTTCTCGTGGCCAGGAATGCACTTTTTACCATTGCTAGTCTGCTTTTAAAGTCCTTCATGGGTTATTCTGCCGTCTAGGTAGCATTCTGGAATCTTCCCGAATGCTCCAGACTATTCACAAACATTCCAAAACATTCTGGATCATCGTGGAACATTCTGGAACATTGTGGAATGTTATGGAATGCTCTCGAATACTCTCTAATGTTCTAGAATGTTCAAGAATATTCTTTAATGCTACGGAATGTTTTAAAAATTTCTAGAGGGTTTAACTTCCCAGTCCTTATATCTTCAAAAGCACGTCCTTCAGGTAAAAACGTGAACCTTCATCATGGATGGAGGGTAGAGGACTACCACACCACATGACTCCTCTAATCATACCGGGACTCGTTTCTGAGTTCTTCCGGCACTCACGTTGTACACTTACTTTTATAATATATATTCTTTACCCTATACTTTACCCAGTTTTTCCCAGGATTTCGAATATGTTACACCATTGATCACTATCGAACGGCCGGCCGGAGTGGCCGAGCGGTTAAAGGCGCTACAGTCTGGAACCGCACGACCGTTACGGTCGCAGGTTCGAATCCTGCCTCGGGCATGGATGTGTGTGATGTCCTTAGGTTAGTTAGGTTTAAGTAGTTCTAAGTTCTAGGGGACTTATGACCACAGCAGTTGAGTCCCATTGTGCTCAGAGCCAACTATCGAACGCTTCTTCTAGATCGTCAAATCCAATGAAAGTGTCTTCATTTTGCTTCAGTCTTCCGTCCATTATCAACTACAACTGCCTCTCTGGTACCTTTACCTCTCCTAAAGCGGAACTAAGCCACACCTAACACACCTTCAATTTTCTTTTCAGTTCTTCTGTATATTGTTCTTGTAGAAACATAGATACATGAGGTGTTAAGCTAATTGGATGATAATTCTCGCTCTTGTCGGCTCTTGCAATCTTCGAATCTGTGTGCATGATATACCGCCGAATCTCAGATGGCATATCACCAGACTCATACATTCTGCACACGAACGTAAATAGACGTTTTGTTGCCACTTCTCCCACTGACTTTAGAAATTCTGATGGAATATTATCTATCCTTTCTACTTTATTCGACCTTAAGTCTTCCGAAGCACTTTTAAATTCTGTTTCTAATACTGGATACACTATCTCACCTACATTGACTGCTGTTCCTTCTGCTATCCTGTCATCAGGCGAGTCTTCCTCCTCTTCCCTTCCTTCAGTGTACTTCTTCCACCTATCCGCTCTCTCCTCTACTTTTTAACAGTGGAATTCCCATTGCACTCTTGATGTTGCCACATTTACTTTTAATTTCATCGAAGGTTGTTTGGACATTCCTATATGCTGAGTCAGTCCTTCTGACAATAGTTCCTTTTTCGATTTCTTTGCATTTTCATGCAGCCATTTCTCGTTAGCTTCCTATCACTTTGTATTTATTTCATTCCTAAGTGCTTGGATTTCCGTGTTCCTGAAGTGCACTGAACATTTTTGTACTTCGTTCTTTCGCCGATCATCTGAAGTATTTCTCATGTTACCCTTAATTTCTTCGCTGTTACCTTCTTTGAACCAATTTTTTTTCTTTTCATCTTCTGTTATTTCCCATTCCAGGGTTGTCCATTTCTCTTCGCCCGAACTGCCTACTTAGCTATTCCTGCAGGCTCAGAGAACTTCAAGCCTGTTACTTCATTCCTTAGTACTGTTGTATCTCACTTATTTGCGCGTAGATTCTTCCTGGCTAGTCTCTTAAACTTAAGCCTACTGTTCATTATTACTAAACTCTTATCTGAGTCTGTATCTGCTCCTGCTACACCTTACAACCCGTATCTAATTGTAATTTAGGAATCTCTGCCTGACTGATGTAAAAAAAAGGAATAAAAAAGAAATGCCTGACTCATGTAAAAAAAAAAAAGAATAAAAAAGAAACTCCGTCCAAACAGGCCTTGGAAGGCCAAACGGTACCGACCGGCAGCCGTGTCATCCTCAGACCACAGGCTTCACTGGATACAGATAAGGAGGGGCATATGGTCAGCACACCGCTCTCCCGGCCGTGCGTCAGTTTACGAGACTGGAGCCGCTACTTTTCAATCAAGTAGCTTCCCAGTTTGTCTCACACCCCGCTGGCCAACAGCGCTCGGCAGACCGGATGGTCACCCATTCAAGTGCTAGCGCAGCCCGACAGCGCTTAACTTCGGTGATCTGACGGGAAACGGTGTTACCACTGCGGCAAGGCCGTTGACACCTGACATGTAATATAACTGAAATCTTCCCGTGTCTACCTGCCTTTATTACGAAAATCTCCTCCTTTCGCGATTCTTGAAAAGAGTACTCGCTATTACTAGCTGAAAGTTATTGTAAAGCTCAATTAGTCTTTCTCCTGTTTGATTCCCACTACCAAACCCATATTCTCCAGTAACTCTTTCATCTACGTCTTCCCCTACAATTGCATTCCAGTGCCCCTTTACGTACCGAATTACGTGTTCAATATCCTCATATACTATCTCTTCATGTTCTGCTTGCGACGTCGGCATGTACAGCTGAACTATCGTTGTTGGTGTTGGTTTGCTGATGATAATAACCCTACCACTGAACTGTTCACAGTAATTTACTCTATACCCTACCTTCGTATGCAAAACGAATTCTACACCCGTAATACCAGTTTCTGCATCTGTTGATATTACCCAGTACTCATCTGACCAGAAATGCTTGTCTTCGTTCCATTAACTTCACTGACGCTCACTATATTTAGACTGAACCTTAGTATTTCCCATTTCAGATTTACTCGCGTAGAACGTTATCCTTTCGTAGGTTGTTCAGCCCTTTTCTCACGGTCACCTCACCCTTGGCATTCCCCGCCTGGGGATCGGAATGGGGGACTAGTGCGAAATCTTTCGCCAATGGAGAGATCATTATGACACTTTTCAGTTACGGGCCACATGTCCTGTGGATACACATTATGTACCTTTAAGTCAGTTTTCTGCCTTGCCCTGTGTATCCTCATGCCGCTGTTCATTGCTGATATTGCAGCTTTTAGGTGCTGTTTCCCAGCCCAAGGGTAAGATGGTTCAAATGGCTCTGAGCACTATGGGACTCAACTGCTGTGGTCATCAGTCCCCTAGAACTTAGAACTACTTAAACCTAACTAACCGAAGGACATCACACACAGCCATGCCCGAGGCAGGATTCGAACCTGCGACCGTAGCAGTCGCATGGTTCCGGACTGCGCGCCTAGAACCGCGAGACCACCGCGGCCGGCCCCAAGGGTAAGAGACTGCCCTGAACCTCTCTCCAATACGCCACTGTCTTTGACAAGGCCCTTGGTTGAATGACGCTGATGTCTTATGCCGGTAGTCTTAGGCCAACATTGAAATGATTTTTACTCAAAATATAAGCGATGGCAGGGTTCGGAAACCGGCACCGAGGACCTTTTGACTACTAATCAAAGAGGTTACTCTTAGACCATGGGTGCTTTCCTGATACATTTGTTTATAAATGCATATTTTTAAAATCCATTCAGTTGTATGTAATCAAGCAGGATTAAAAATATTGTTTAACCATATGAAATATGTTTTCGCCTTCTGACAGTTTAAAGCTGGGCAGTCCTTAACAAGGTATTGTCTTCAACCAAAAGTTTTATATCGAAATTTATGAAGAAGTTATTTCCTGACACTTGAGTTCTTAGTGAGGAGTGTTATTGTGCACCGTTGTAAGTTTGCACAGACCAGCAAAGGCCGCCGTCTTCTACAGAGCTTTGTGGACGCACGGCACACCTGGGCAATGGGCCGCTCCTTGCGGCAGCGTCGGCTATCTAGAATAGTACGGCAAGAACCGTAGTCAGGAGAAAGCAGCATGGAGCTAAGATTAACCTGCGCTATCTATAAGCCAACCGCTGCATTTCATTATCTACCTATTATAAATTATCCCAGATTTTACTTATTTTAATTTCACTTCCGTTTCCGTTCGATTTCCATTTTTATCACTTACTGTTCGATTCAAAATCTAAAATGGAGTATGAGAAGCAGGACAATATGCACATTCTAAAGTTTTATTCCATCTTCTTTCTTTACAAACTACGAGGGTTGGAGTTTTAATAGTGGCAAATATTTATTTACAGATCGTACAAAATAGATCCGTGTTTAAAAGTTTTACTGACCTTCAAAGTAGTCACCAGCATTGTCTATAACCCGTTGCCAGCGTTGTGGAAGTCGTTGGATACTCATAGCAGTGCCAGTTGTGTTGACAGTTCGAGCGGCGCGGTCTATTGCCAGTCGAATTTTTTGGCAGTTGTGAAGCGAATGCCGTGAAGTGTTTCCTTCAGTTTAGAAACTGAGTTGAACTCACGAGGGCTTAAGTCAGGAGAGTGCAGTAGGTGGTATAGCACTTAGCAGCCCCATCAGTCAAACAAATCACTAACAGCTTGCCGGCCCTTGTGGCCGAGTGGTTCTAGGCGCTTCAGTCTGGAACCGCACTACCGCTACGGTCGCAAGTTCGAATCCTGCCTCGGGCATGGATGTGTGTGATGTCCTTAGGTTAGTTAGGTTTACATAGCTCTAAGTTCTAGTGGACTGATGACCTCAGATGTTAGTCCCATAGTGCTCAGAGCCATTTGATTTGAACTAACAGCTAGCACTGTACGTGCTTGAACACCGTCGTGCAAAATGATGGTCAGGTCCCGCAGAAAGTGTCATCACTTCTGTCTCTATGCTGTTCATTTTTGGAACACAACCTACCAACCAGCTTGGAGACAGAAGTGATGCCAATTTCTTCCTCTGCAGAAATTCTAGAAATAATTTTTCAGGGTAAGGTGTTCTGCAGAAATTCTAGAAATAATTTTTCAGTCTCCTTTATATATACGTTGGATGTCGAGCTGAGGAAGAGGGTAAGGTGTTAATATTTAACTTTTAGAGTAATGTTTCCCAGAAAAGAAACGAGGAAAAAGAGAAGAAAGAAATATAATGTGGAAGTGTTATGTGAAATGACAGTTTCCTAATTATTATAGTTATTATTATTATTATTATTATTATTATTGTTTACCTATACATCAGTTTTTACCACACTCATACTCTGTATTATATAAGTTATTCTTCCTTGTGTATTATACTTTTCTTCACTGTCTTTTTCAATACGGAATTTCTAGTAATCTCTTCAAACTCTTTGGGAAATTTATTGGTAGCTTTATTCCTCGATATAAAATGCTGTTTTGAGTGTTATGTTCAACCGTTTTTGTTAAATGAAAGTCTGGATCTAGTTTCATGACCATTGAGCTGTTTGTTCAGTAATTATCAAATGTTATTTTTGATGTGAACAATTGACTGGTAAATGTACTCATGTTATATTAAATGTTCAGAGACCTTTACAATGAGCTCAAACACATAGCCTTTTTGAGTAGCTTGAAAACTGTGTTCGCGTTTTGAGCATTTTATCCCCAGCAAACAATTCTGTAGCTAAGAAATGAGTGCACACATTAATAGTAAGTAATTAAAAGATACTGGCTTAGAACTCAAAGAGCCAACATGTTGATGACATTCTTTTTGTAACTATCTTTGCGTGTTCACACTGTTTCAACCGATAATCAACTCATAATCAATAATCATTCCTAAAATTTTGTTTTTGTTGCGCACCTTCATTCAGATCAAGAGAGCCATTTTATTTCTTCAAATTGAAATTCATAGAATTTGTTTTCTTTATGTTCAAAGTCACTTTACTGCATACTGAAGAATTTTAGCTTTCTTGAGGCTTTTATTTGCTTTCTCTGTAAAGATTTCTCTTGTGTTCTCTGCGATATTGTTGTCAACACTAAAAAGAACTTCTGCCCCATGACTAAGACTATTGTGAAAGTCATTGACGTATATTAGGGATACAACTGGTTCTAATATGCTCCCTGAAGAACACTTATGTTACTGGATTTGGTTCTGATAGATGTATAGCTCTATGTTTAGCCTTATTTGAGATTCATGTTACCTCTACTCTTTGTTCTCTATCCGTTAGGTACGATCAGAACTAGCCATTAGTTACGCGTCCTATTACTACCTTCTAGCTTAGTCCATAAAATCCTTGGGTCAACAGCAGTAAAAATCTTAGAAAAATTTAAGAATATTCCTGTGATGCACTCATACTTGTCAAAAGCATGAAGTATAAGGTTTCTGAATTCTATTTTAGCTGTTTCTAAGGCTGATTCACTTACAAAGATGTATTTATTCATATAATTCATTAACCTATTTTTCGTAATTGACTATAATTTTTGAGAACGATGTCAGCAAGGAAAAGTTTCTTCTGCATTACCTTTCTTTAGCAGAGGCACAACACCTGCCTATTTGAAACACTCTGTAAATTTCCCTGGTACGAGTAACTCATTTATTGTGTATATTAAAAAAATTTATATGCCCCACACATACTCTTTCACGACACACATTGGTACTTCATTTTGTACGTTTGGTACAGTTTTACAGAATTCTTGGTCTGCGCTTGGTAATAACATCACTGTAATTAGTGCATAATTATTTTGGGAGTTTTGGTGTAATTTTTCAACAATAAATGTAAAACTCTCATTCAAACTGGTTTCGAATATTTACTCATCACAGAAATAAAGGATTTAGTTACAAACGGAGACAGTCACTATATGCTACATGTTCATCTTACAATATCTACTACGAAGTGATTAGTAAGCGTTTTCGTTCCTTGAGCCTTCCTTTTCATTTGATGATGGGTGACATCCGAAATCAGAAACCCCCTATAACGTAATGAACTAAAATGTGATCGTAGATTCTTGTCCAGCAGAAACATGTTCTATGTTCAGACAAGACTTCAACTTCATTGAAATTGGATAGAGGAAACGCTTTGAATTCAGCGTAATCCAGTGGCTAGGTTGGTGGAACACAAATTGTTGTGCGTTGTTTGGTTCTGAAGATAGCTTCTCTCTCTCTCTCTCTCTCTCTCTCTCACACACACACTCTATACGTGAATATACATCCTTCTTTCTCTCTTTCTTTCTTTAATTTTTTTCTTTTACTGTGCCCCGACTTTCGGAGTGAGATAATTTTGACTGAAACGCGACTTCTCTATACTGTCAATAAAACTTATGTCTACCGAGATCGTAGTACAATTCCGTCAGGTTCTTAAAAAAAAATGGCTCTGAGCACTATGGGACTTAACATCTGTGGTCATCAGTCCCCTAGAACTTAGAACTACTTAAACCTAACTAACCTAAGGACATCACACACATCCATGCCCGATGCAGGATTCGAACCTGCGACCGTAGCAGTCGGTTCTTAAATGTTATGGTGTAAAATATCTGTCTATTTGCTGTTCCTGTGTGGGGAGGAAACGCACTGAAATAATGTTTTGAAATGGAAACAGTGCCTTACCATTAAAATTTTCGATGGTTATCATACTGGACCTTTGGAACTTAAACAAGAAAACGAGTCTCCTCCACATTCTCACAGCAGTCTGGCTGCAGTCCAAGGTAAGAATACTGTCATTCCCTCGCTCTTGCAGCAGGTGGGTGGTGCTGCAGAGGGTAATACATTTACATTTTGTGTGCAACATTCTGGCGTAAGAGACACTGTCACATACCAAAATCACATACCAAAACATTCCTCCGTTCTGGCCAAAGCTGTTCCGTCCAGTACTACAAAGATGAATCCAGTGTATGTTGCGTGGGATCTTGGTCTTCATTTGGCCGTGCTCTGCTATAACTGAGGCAATTACATGTCCTAGTGATTGTGCTCGGTCTCTCAGAGCAGTGTTTCGCGTCAGTTCTTGCAGGCCAGATCCCTTCCTGAGCACCTGTTTCAGTGGCTTCCGTGAATTCTGCTCTTCCAGACTCACTTGTTGCCTTCAAGCGCTTGCAGATTGTTTCCTACGAGATATGGAATGTCATTCTGTGGAAAACCAATAACGTATGCGTTATTTCTGTCACTAATGCACCAGTTCTTAGCTGTAAGCCCGCTTTCATTTCTCTAAAACTGCCGTCTTTGATCTTCAGTTGCTAATATCATTCTTATGTAGCTTTCCAAACGGAATTTAACCGCAACTGCGGCGGAACTAGACTGAACACAAAGGACAGGATAAACTATATTTCTTTCCACGAAGCTCACTGTAAACAACCCTTATCCCCTGATTTCTTAAAAAATAGAACTCCCATGAATAAAACAACTAATTTGTTTAAATGAGATAATGTGTGAGTATTCTGCACAACCTACTGTATATGGCTGAAGTTAGTAAAGAAGTAATAAAGTAAACTAACGTACCTGATACTGAAATTCTGCTGCATGAACAGCGAAAAAGTAGCAAGTTCCAATTTTTGTTTTACATTATTTTGTAGAAGATGTCAACGAGAGAAGTTTCGAAATTATTTGAAATTACGAGGCGTATTCGGAAAGTATGTTTCGATTTGGCGCGAAATGGAAACCACTGTGAAAATCTGACGAAGCTTTGCATATATGTGTTGGGCAGTGTCTCTAGTTTGCCTGTAGATAGCACAACGTCGCTCTTTTCAGTTCGGGGCGCACAGTGATCACGTAGAAATGCCTACAACAACAGTGTCTCCCGGGGAAGTATGTGGATCTGCTGAGAGATTTCGCCTGAAGCTACGCAGTCCACATAACACAAATGTCTGCGTTTCTTTCTTCAAGACAATTCTCAGCCGCATTCTGTAGGGGCAATGAAGACGCTCCTGCAGGATTTTCGATGGGAAGTGTTTGATCACAAACAATACAGCCCTTAATTGGCTCCCTCCAATGTACGTCTCTGCTCACATGAGCCGCTGGATACGAAGACAAGATTTTGGCATAAACAATGAATGGCGGATCTGCACAGAGAATTGACAGATATCACAGATAGCTGGTTTCTGTGACGAGTGTACTGGAAAGTTCGTATGACGCTACGACAAATGTCAAAGTCGGGGCGGCGACTATTTAGAGAGGTAGCTGGAAGGTGTGGCTAACTGTGGTGGATAAAAAATTTCTGACGCATCTTGTCACGGCCCGCGCGGCTCCTTCCGTCGGAGGTTCGAGTCTCCCTCGGGCATGGGTGTGCGTGTTGTCCTTAGCGTAAGCTAGTTTAAGTTAGATTAAGTAGTGCGTAAGCTTAGGGGCCTTTGACCTCAGTAGTTTGGTCCGATAAGAATTAACACAATTTTTTTTTAAATTTCTGATTTTCACTGTGGTTTCCATTTCGCAACCAATCGGACCTTACTTTCCGAACAGATCTCGTGTGTGTAAAGCCAGTTGGAAGTAGGTAAGTAATTTCATTTTCGAACAGTGGATGAATATAGTCTGGCTAATGAGTTAAGCTGTCTCAAAACGTATTAACAATTTCGAACTTGATAGTGGCTTATTCTGTTAATCTTTTAGTGTAAGGTTATGCCCCTTAACGAGTAGATTATGACAGCATTTAAAATTATTAAATTCGGTGAAAAATTATTTGAAAAATACTGAAGATTAAACTTTTACTGCCCCTGGAAGCAGTTACATACGCTACCATTATGTGGAACCGGATGGTGTAACCGTTTCGTAATATACTATTTTTTCCATGGTTTGATCCGTTGCAAAATGGAAACCACAGTGAAAATATAAAATGTTATATTTGCAACAGTTAACTACACCTTCCAGCTACGTCTCGACATAGTCGTCCCTCAGACTTAGACATCTGTCGTAGCGGCGTACCCACTTTCCAACACCCTCGTCGAAGAAGGCAGCAGGCTGTGCTTCCCGCCGATTTTCTACGTTGGTCTGCAGCTAGCTGTCTATGCCATAACGTTGTCTTCATAGTTAGCGGTTCATGGCAGCAGAGATGAAAATCAGAGGGAGCCAAATCCGGCTTGTAAGGAGGGTGATCAAACACTTCCCACCGAAAAAAACTCGTGGGGCGTTTTTATTGGCCTTGCAGTGTGCGGCTCAGAGTTATCATGAAGAAGAAACCGCATGACAGTTACGTTATGTGGGGGCCACTGTTTTCGAGTCATGTTTCCGTGTTCATTGCACTGAAAAAAGAGTGGCGTTAAGCGATCGAAGGGCGTACTAGAGACACTGTCCAGCACATCCGTGCAGAGGTTCATCGGATTTCTCACTGTTGTTTCCATTTCACGACTGATCGGACCTTAAGATCCTCGTACATACGTTGAGATGTTGAGTGGTGCTGTGATATTACCAAGGAACTATATAAATAGGTACATGGAGTAATTGGTGCTGTGACAGTGAGTAAAGGTTTCTGTACAGGATGAACAAAAATTCACTCTGCTTTTACAGCGTGATTCCGCCTACCACGAATAAAAAAATATCTCAAATTTCCAAACTGTACATATTTTAGGCAGAAAATGCCCTTGAAAGGATGAGAATGTGACAACACTATATGACAAGTATCTTCATTCAATACAGCATTACACTGTCGCCCACTTGGTGGGTAGAGTTTGAGTGTAGAGTTTGGGTTCGAATGCTGAGCTGCCACAGGAGGTGGACTTAACCACCGTATTTTGCTTCTGTTGATAAAAATACCACGCACTGTGGCACGCCGGCGTGAGACACTTGGCTGAGAAGACAGGAAATATAGGGCGGCCAAAATGAAACTAACCCACGAAATACACACATCTTCAGAAAACACAGAACGCATTACACGACTAGAGATTGACAGGACAAGTACATTAGTATGTTCTGCAGAAATGATTAGCATTTGAGTCACCTCGGTTCAGCATGTGTCCTGTTTCCTATAAGGCACAGAGTCCACCATGGGCTCTGATAACTTGTTCCATGTGTGATGGCATCTGACGCGTATAAGGTGCGAGTGGCTTCCTGTGGTATAGTAATCATGCTGCCTTCAGCTGGTTCCCAATTTCATCTGTGGTGGTTGGCAATGGATCACAGTGCGACACCCGTCGTTTCACCATATGCCACACACTTTCGATCGTCGTCTGGTGACGTGGTGGGCCAGGGCAAACAGCTGACATCCCATGACACCAAGAACTCAGGTGTTCGTGCAGCAACATGTGGTTGCGCATTGTCTTGCTGAAAAGTGGCGTCTCGGGTGTTGTGTAGAAAGGATATGGTTACGGGTCGCAGGATGTCATTCACGTAGACCACATTGCTCACAGTGCTCTGGACATGCACCAAATGTGATTTGGGATTGTATGCAATGGCGGCCCACACCATAAGGTGTGGTGTCGTTGCTGCATGCTTGGCGCGAATACAGTCACTGTAGTGCTAGCCCCCCCCCCCCCCCTGTCTGCGGCGGACCAAAACGCGGCCATCGTTTTAAAACAAGCAGAACCTGGAATCGTCAAGAAACACTATCTGATACCATTCCTGTCCCCAGTGACATTTTTCCAGACACCGTTGCTGCACAGCATGTTTCTAAACATTCACCGAATGTAGGTAGAGAAGTGAATGCCGCACACGTAAGCCATGACGTAATAAACTGCGACGGACTGTCATCCCTGATAGTGTATGATGTGTTACACTTTTCCATTGCTGTGCCAGAGCCGATGAGGACGCAGATCTGTCCTGCAACGCCCTTCGGATGAGGCGTCGATCTTCTGGAAGGGTGGTCTGGATGGCGTGACCTGACCCATCTCGTTGTATTCTGTGGTCTTCCGTGAACCATTCTGCACACACCCGTTGCACTGCCGAAACACATCGTCTCACACGAGCAGCAATTCCCCAGGAGAATACGTCGCATTCTCTCATACCAATAAAGCGCCCTTTTTGAAACTTACTGATTTGATGGGACGGTTCTCGTATATGTCTGCATCCTGCATGTCTGCTCAACGCACACTGATGCATTACCTTCCGTTTATAGTGACAACGAGAACCACAGGTACATTTTATCGGTAGGTGGTGTTGCACCGCGATATTAATGTTGACCTTGAAACCAATGTCCGACATCGTTCAAATGCTAATCGTTTCTGTATATGTATGTGTTCTGTGAATATTGATGTCCTATTTCTTGTCATTCAGGGTGTTCTGTTTTTCCTGAACATGAGTGTATTTTATGCATCTTAAGGTAGGCAACCCAACTTACAAGGTGTGTAAGAAAGGTGATGAGGCGGACAGCACAGCGAGAGATCTGGCAACGCTGTGTTATTCTACTTGTGTCGATCGATGTGTTCATCCCTTCCAGATTCTGAGTTCGTGTTTCAGATCCATAGAGCCATCACGTGAGTTTCGAGCATGCCATCAATGAAGTTGTGTGTTACGAATATAGAACAGCGGAATTTAGAGTAACGTTTGCCATAAAGTTTTATGTTAAACTTGGGGAGTCCCTCATAACGGATCAGAAGGACAACTGAAGAAACATCTGCGTTGAGGATTGCTAATGGTCACGAATAAAAAAAATAGTCAAGTATGTTTGAAGTCCTATGGGTCCAAACTGCTGAGGTAATCGGTCCCTAGTCTTACACACTACTTAAACTAAATTATGATAAGAACAACACATACACCTTTGCCAGAGGGAGGACTCGAAGCTCCGGTGGGAGGTGCCGTGCAGTCCGTGACATGGAGCCTCAAACCGCTCGGCCACTCCGCGCGGCTGGAGTGTGATCAAGGGTGACGAATCCAGGATTTTTGAGTAAGATCCTGAAATAAAGCGGCAAAGTGAGAAATGGCATACTGAGACATCTCCTCGAGCGAAAGAAAACTCGAATAAGCAAATCAAAGATCAAAACAACGGTGAATCAAGTGATACCGGACGTTGAGGACAACGTCCCATTTCACACGGCCAATTTGATTTTGGAATTTTTGACCGCAAAAGGCATTCCTGTTGTTCCACTCCACGACCCTAATTGATCTGCCGGCTGCTGTGGTCGAGCTGTTCTAACTAGACGCTTCAGTCCGGAACCACGCGGTTGCTACGGTCGCAGGTTCGAATCCTGGCTCGGGCATGGATGTGTGTGATGTCCTTAGGTTAGCTAGGTTTACATAGTTCTAAGTCTAGGGGACTAATGACCTCAAATTTAAGTCTCATAGTGCTTACAGCCACTTCAATTAATCTGATATGAATCGTCTGACTTGACTTTTTTCTTGTCCTCAAACTAAAAGTGTCTTAAAAAGACGTGATTTTGGTACTCTGGAGGACATTCAAAAAATGTGACTGGATGTGTTAAGAGCCCTATCAGCTGAAGCCCTTCAGCGATGCTGCCGAACTGGGAACACCGATTCTGCCGGTGAATAGCTGCCGAAGGGAACTACTGTGTAGGGGACAATATTGTTGTTTGAAAGGAATTAAAAACTTTCTTAGATAAAAACATCTGTCTCACTGCTTTTCAGTCCGCAACTCGTGATTTAGTGGCTGGAGTTGCTGCCTCTGGATAACGGGGTTCTGGGTTCGATTCCCGGCCAGGGTGGGGATTTTTCTCTGCCCGAAGACGGAGTCGTTCTTATCATTTCACAATCATTCGTGAAAGTGTCCACATTGGACTGTGTAAAGATTGGGACTTCGTATCGGCGCTGATGACCACGCAGTTAAGCGCCCCACAAACCAAACATCATCATCGCTATTTTTCTGTGACACCTTGTATGCCTTATGCTAGCGAGGCAGGTGATGTAAATGTGGTTGTCTGTCTTAAGCTGCATGAAATATTTTCGAGACTAGTTTTAGTTTGCTCATTCTATGGAATTTCAGGACTTAACTGAATGTCTTCTCTAAAACCGTGCCGGCCGGTGTGGCCGTGCGGTTCTAGGCACTTCAGTCTGGAAACGCGTGACCGCTACGGTCGCAGGTTCGAATCCTGCCTCGGGCATGGATGTGTGTGATGTCCCTAGGTTAGTTAGGTTTAAGTAGTTCTAAGTTCTAGGGGACTGATGACCACAGATGTTAAGTCCCATAGTGCTCAGAGCCATTTGAACCATTTGAATCTAAAACCGTGATGTTTGGTTTTTCCACATAGCCTACACACACCGAGAATCGTGGAAATTGAAACACTCTCACAGGAAACGGTAGGTTAGGAGGACAAGGATGTGGCATGTTTACAAACCCTGTGAGTGTAAAAATAAGAGACATCGAGACTTGCAAGTGGATCACACAGGAGTGTAACGGGAAGTAGAAGTCATGTCCCATACTAGTGAAATGTTAAAAATTGACGTAGCTGGGCTGTAAATGAGATTAGGACGAACGGTTTTTCAAAAGTGCCCCACAGTTTATTTAAAACGCAAAAGAAAGAGTCAAATCAAATCAGAATACATTAATCTCCACTGATAAAAGACGTATTAAGCAGTACCAATGATTACATGTACACCTAAATGAGAAGCCACTATAGATGCACGGTTGCACTTGGCTGTGGAAGAGAGGACACGCTGCAGGGCAATAGAATCGGCAAGGAACCAGCGGGATTCGCGGTGGCACCGCCCGCTCATGTGCGAAGGACCACGCCAGACAGTCGGGCCGGACCGTACTTCTATAGAATACCGCCTTGGCGCTAGCTGATCGAAGTCACAATGCAGATTATATCTCGAGAATGTGCGTAGACAACAGAGAGTGTTTAAGCGAACTGCGGGCAGGGAAAAATGCAACATGTTCACATTAGATCTGTCTCTGAGCACTATGGGACTTAACATCTATGGTCATCAGTCCCCTAGAACTTAGAACTACTTAAACCTAACTAACCTAAGGGCATCACACAACACCCAGTCATCTGTTCACATTCAGTTCTTAATATACAGTAATGACTTGCCATTCTATATTCACGAAGATGCAAATCTGGTACTTTTTGCCGATGATACAAGTATTGCTATCACACCCAACAGACAAGAATTAACTGGTGAAATTGTAAACGATGTTTTTTCAGAAAATCATTAAGTGGTTCTCTGCAAATGGGCTCTCATTAAACTTTGACAAAACACAGTACATACAGTTCCACATAGTAAGTGGAATGACGCCGTTAAAAACTACAGACTTCGATCAGAAATCGTTAGCTAAGGTAGAAAATTCAAAATCTCTAGATGTATGCGCATTGATGAGGGGTTGAACTGGAAAAAACACACTGAAGATCTGCTGAATTGTTTGAGTTCAGCTACTTATGCTATTAGGGCCACTGGAAATTTTGGCGATATATATCTCTGTAAATTAGCTTACCACCCCTATTTTCATTCTCTGCTTTGGTATGGCATCATATTCCGGGGTAACTCATCATTGAATAAAAGAGTGTTCATTGCACAAAAGCGTGTAATCAAAATAATTGCTGGAGCTCATCCAAGATCATCCTGCAGACACTTATTTAAAGAACTAGTTATCTGCACTGTAGCTTCACAAAATATATATTCACTTATGAAATTTGTTAGTAACAATCCGAACGAATTCAAAAGTAATAACAGTGTACATGGCTACAACACTAGGAGAAAGGAAGATCTTCACTACTCAAGGTTAAATCTAACTTTGTCTCAGAAGGGTGTAAATTATGCTGCCACAAAAGTCTTTGGTCACTTGCCTAATAGAATCAAAAGTCTGACAGATAGCCATATAGCATTTAAAAGGAAATTAAAATAATTTGTTAATGGCAACTCCTTCTACTCATTAGTCGAATTTTTGGATTTAGTAAGTGGGTCACTTCCCCAACTCCGACAAAAAAAAATTAAAAATATTAAGTGCCATGTAATATTTTGTGTAATGTAATATCTTGTATAGACACCTTTTATTAACCTGACACGTTCCACATCATTATGAAGTGTCGTATTCATGATCTATGTAACAAGTACTAATCGAATCTTATCTAATGTAATCTTCAGTCTTGCAAGAATAGCCCCGAACAGTATTACTAGACACAAGTACACTAAAACTTAATTCCATTAGTCATATTAGATATTTGCGAAAAACTGCAACTATATCGTGAAAGTGATGGCTTGCGTGAATGTGACGTTTTGTATAATGGCGTAGGCACAATACCTATAAGTAGACAAAGAAACTACCATGTGTAACATTACCATTTAAAAATACTCAAATTCATTTTGTCCGATTTTCCGATCGTAGTCTAACCGCAAAAAGACGCAATAGAGGCAGAAAATCAGACACGCAAACATCACCAAAAATATTCATGTGCACAAATGCACTAAAGCACTTTAAAACGAGAATAAATTTTCGAATCGCGTAGTGCTAAGCATCAGAACACAAGTAACTGGTGGAGTTTTCATTTTTTTAAATTACAAGAATAGTATAACGTTTGGCAACACACTATATTATTCTAGGAGGCAGCTATGTACCAGGCCAACAAACGCAACAACCATGCCCAGAAGCCACAACCAAAACAAAGACAACGCCATGAAAAAACTATATGTTTGTGGAACAATATCGCCCAAATGCCGATCGGCCACAGTTCGGAGTACCAGGTACACTACTGCGCTGACCCACAGCATTCACGAGGAAAACCATTCTAAATAGCCTCTAGGCATAGTAGAAATAACTGTTGAGCACCACTGGCTGGAAAACAGACTGCACTCCGCTGATATTTGTAGTCTATTTAACCACTTGCAACAACAGTTGCCAATAACGCTAGCCTGTTACCATCGCTTTCGCATTCAGTTTCATCCTTATGTTACGTGCCTAGCTCGATCTGTTCATCGTACACATCAGCAAGAGGGCGAGGCAGAGAGCCCACACCACTCGGCAGTCACTTGCTAACCGTCCACGGCTGTTTTCCCGCGGTGCTCACCGTTTGCACCTCAGTCACCGTCGTACACTAGCTGACTCCCCCATCATGCAGAACACACGCTCTATGCTGCTTTGACCTTCTCCTTGTTCAAAGAGCCACCGTGCAACTTGCAATACTCCTTGGAGTCAACAACCAGAGTCATAGCCAGAACTGTTCAAGATCGATGTATCGACATTTCTGCAAACACTTATCGGCCATAACATTATGACCGACGACATATTATCGATAAAAACCCGTTCAGGAGTTAGGAGCGTCACCTGGCGAAGAATGACCGCTAGTCAAACACACGCACGGCGCATGTAGTATCAGTGAGCGTTCTGCCCGTGTGTAGAAAGGGGAAGGTGCGCAGTCTATCTGAGTTTGTACGAGGGCAGAGTGTGATGCCCCGGAGGCCCGGCACGAGCATTTCGGAAACTGCACGACTTGTCGGGTGTCTGAGGAGTGCTCTGGTGGGTGTCTTCAACAGGTGGCGAAACCGAGGGGAAACCACGTAAACACGTCTTGGGTTTGGGCCATAGAGTAAATATCTCTGGAGTGAGCACTCACATGCGCAGAACAGATTTTGTGTTGTCAGCATACATTGCCGGCCTGGTCACGTGATCTCGGGACGTCGTGTGTTTGTTCGTATAGCGCCCTGTATATTTAGAATGTCACTACATCTATAGTACAAACGGATTCTTTTCGTACGTGTCGTGGATTATTTATAGACGTTGCGCAGACATTTTAACAGTATCCATTTGATACCGGGAATAAACCAGCTACGTAACTTTTAAGGGAAAGTGATATTACATTCAGTTTCTTTGAGATAGGTGTCATAGTTCAGATGCACTCGATTTTTGGTAGTTTTTGGTATGATACGGCACTTTATAGTATTACAGAGCCTGAAGTATATTTTTGCATTGATAGTCCTGCAAAACGACTTGACAGTACGTTAGTACTTTCGCAAGTGTCCGAAAAACACCGAATTTACCACACATTAGCGATTATATCCCTGCTAATTTTTCCTTTTTCTTGTATTTATTTTCTCGTTTTTGCGACCTAATGCACAATTTTTCTTACTGGTGGCACTTTGAGGTATTTATTTAACGCATTTTAAGTACTTGCTCCCAGTTCATTAAATAAATAGTAGACTGAGCAATCTTTATACATAATTGACAAGTCACTGATAAATGCATGGAGGATAGTATTTACTGAAACAACTAACCTTTCCCTTTCCTGTTCCACTAGCAAATTTACGAGAGGAAGCGATTGTAAGCTTTTGTACGAGCCGTAATATCTATTATATAGTCATAAAATCGTAGAAAAATATGTCTACAGAATCAAGTCTTAATTATAATGCGTCTCGAAATTTTTAAACGTATACAGTGTCTCTTACTGAAATGAAAACTATAATTGGAGCTATATGGAATGTACCCATGAAAAGTTACTATCCCTCCTTTCACGTATTTTTCTTTGCATCCGTAGCAACAACGTAATTCGCCATCGCTATTACACTATCAACAAACGGTGAAACACAACAAAAACTCTTGGTATTATAAACTTCAAACGCTGCAGAAAGCACACACGCACAGCGAAGTCCCGAGATCACTGGTTTAATGTTGACAACATGCGCAGAACGCAATGTTCACTCCAGAGATATTTACTCTATGGTTTGGGCAGTTAGCCGTTATTAAAGACGTCGGGCGTCGTAGGCTGGGCAGACTGGTAAAACGGGATTTGGCGAACCGTGGCGGAATAAACATCAAATTTTAATGATAGACCTCTGCAAGGCACCACGACGGCCAAGAAGTATTGTGCACTGATTACAGACCACGTACACTCCTTCATGACAATCATGTTTCCCAATGGCAGCGGCATTTTTCAACAAGATGACACGTCACGTCACAAAGTCAGAAGTGTGATGGAGTACTTCGACTAACACAGTGGCGAATTAGAATTGAATGTGCTGCCTCCCCCCCCCCACCCCACCCCCCACCACCGGTCCCCGAACTCGCCAGTTATGAACCCGATCGAAAGAATCTTGGACGTGATTGAACGTGGCCTCAGATCTCATCGACTCCCTATCGAAATTTACGGGAATTAAGCGACGTGTGTGCAGATGTTGTGCCAGCTCTCTCCAGTGACCTACGAAGGCCTCTTTGTTTCCATGGCATGCCACGTCGCCACTTTATTATCCACATGTACCGGTAATGTATGACAATTCGTATTGTAAATTTGTTCTACCACAATAAGATTTAGTGTTGTGGTAGGATTTTGTTCTATTTCCTCCATTGTTTAACGATATTGTCAAATTTTAAGCAGAGCTATAGCTAATTGCTGTGGTTGGTTCGTAGTTCCTTGTGTATGCCTTGAACTTGCGCCGCTCGAGTTTAATGTCACGTGATTGTTCCAACAAGCTCTATACTGTATCGAACGTTGTGGCGTATCGGGAAAACTCGAGCCCGTTCAAACGCTTCGTTTGTCCAGTCCTACAGCAGGGAATAAATCAGGACGTTTTGGTCTTAAATTAATATGTAATATACCAATGGAGATTAATAATGCTAATTAACTAAAGCATAACCTATAAATTACCACTTAGCTCAAATAAAATGTAGAGTAGTGAATTTTGTGTTGATTTAGAAACAATGTAACGTTTCAACCCCTTTCAGAATATATAAATTGCGTTAGTGATCATATATAAAATATGGCGTTTCAGTCTTCGATCGCTATTCTTTATTTTCAATTACCGGTTTCGGGCTAGCTGCCCATCTTCAGATCTGTTAGACAAAGTTAAAAATGTAATCAATAAGAGAGATACAGTTAGTGATAAAAATATTTTAGTTTACAAAAAGGAATTTTGGAACGTATTAAATGCCAACATACCATATGTTGTAGTTACAGAGTAACTTGTCAATACAGAACATTAGGTTCACTGTCATAAGTAAAGCCCGCATCTCGTGGTCGTGCGGTAGCGTTCTCGCTTCCCACGCCCGGGTTCCCGGGTTCGATTCCCGGCGGGGTCAGGGATTTTCTCTGCCTCGTGATGGCTGGGTGTTGTGTGCTGTCCTTAGGTTAGTTAGGTTTAAGCAGTTCTAAGTTCTAGGGGACTTATGACCACAGCAGTTGAGTCCCATAGTGCTCAGAGCCATTTGTCATAAGTAAAGTAAATCTCAATCTGTTAAAATATTATATCGCAGTTTTTAAGAGTAACCTGATTGGTAACAGTAAAGAGTGCCCTCTACCTATAACAATTGTGCATCTGTTATTATTTCGCCGTATATATTAATGGCGAATATTCTTTTTAATAAAACAATTAAGGTAATAACATATGAATAATATTTTTTGAGTGGACCATGAAACGAAAAATTTACATTAATTTAAAATTTCTTCATAAAGAAACATAAAATATAATTAAAATGTAGATATTCTTCCGAAAATGTGCGTTTCCTCTTCTTTGTTTTTGATTGGTGGTAGAGTGGATTTCCCTACGTCAGAACGTATACAACGCCACGCCGAGTCCTCTTCCGCCGCGCCCAATTCACCTCGCCGCCAGTACGCTGAGGGCCGTTCCGCTGCAGCTGTTTCTTACTGGGGCGTGCTGTTGCTTTCAAGAGTAAGCCTAAAACAGGTGTTTAAAAATCTCATAATAATTCCTGTGCATAAAATCACTTTGCTCATTAAGTAGTAGGCCTGGGGTTTTTCTTTGATGAGCGTATATTTCAATCTCTTCGAGCACGTTGAGATAGAGACTTTTTGGAGCTTTATGTAGCACCTCCATTTGTTCATATATATTACTCACTTCATGTCTATTCTCTTTTACATGTGTTCCAAATGCTGTTCGATTGCTATGACTGCAATTTTCCCTGTATCGAATTTCAAAATTCCGCCCTGTTTTTCCTATATAATAACTGTCACATGTGGTTCATGGTGTGGGTTCCTATAGTCATGTCCTAGTCCATGAACCACGGGCAACGTGTGAGTGGCCAAGTAAGTGGTCCCGACAGTCGGGATACCAGTTACTTTGGAATAAGGCTGGGCATCTCGGACATATTCTGAGTCGTGGTCACCTTTGTGCTCATACGGCGAAGACTACCAAATCCACCAGTTAGTCCTTCAGCCTTTAGGGGTAAAACCCCAATGGGACTCGGGGCAAGTAAGGCTAGCAACCTGCTTCCCTGGTACTTTAAATATGATGCTGGCAACAACCAGAGCAAAATGCCTCGGACCTTTGGAGGTGACGGAGTCCCACCTCTAACTGACAAACCAGGGACTCCTAAGATACGACTTGGCAAACAAATGGTATTGAGATGGGGAGCTATTAATATCAGTGGGGGCTACTCTGGGAAGAAGGTAGAGCTGGCAGATGTTGCAAGTAAGATGGGGCTGGACGTTTTAGCTGTTGGTGACATTCGGGTAAGGGGTGAGGAAGTGGGAGAACACAAGGTCTACCTGTCAGGAGCCAAAGCAGGAATAGCACAATGGGGTGTAGGGCTTTACATCAGGAAATAAATGGAACCCAGCGTAGTTGCAATAAGGTATGTAAACGAACGACTGATATGGATAGATTTGACAGTGTCTAGCAAGAAAATTAGGGTTGTGTCGGTATAATCGCATTGTGAAGGGACAGATCAAGATAAGATGGATAGCTTTTATGAGGCACTCACTGATGTAGTTGATAGAGTGAAGGGCAAGGACAGTGTTCTGCTCATAGGTGATTTTAACGCCAGGATTGGAAATCGAACAGAAGGGTATGAAAAGGTTATGGGTAAATTTGGAGAGGATATGGAGGCCAACAGGAACGGGAAACAACTCTTGGATTTCTGTGCCAGTATGGGCTTAGTAATCACCAACTCCTTTTTTCAACATAAGAACATTCACCGGTATACTTGGAAAGGCAGGGGAACCAGATCTGTCATTGATTATATAATAACAGATCAGGAATTCAGGAAGGCTGTGAGGGACACACGTGCATTCAGGGGATTCTTTGATGACACTGATCATTATTTATTCTGTAGTGAAATTGGGATTGTGAGGCCGAAAGTGCAGGAGGTCAGGTCCATATGTAAGAGGATAAGAGTGGAGACTCTTCAGGATAAGGAAATCAGGCACAAGTACGTAACAGCGATCTCAGGAAGGTATCAGTTAGTTGAATGTAGTCAATTACAGTCATTGGAAAAGGAATGGACAAGGTACAGAGACACAGTACTAGAAGTGGCTAAAGAATGTCTTCGAACAGTAGTGTGTAAAAGTAGAATGAAGCAAACAGCTTGGTGGAATGACACAGTCAAGGCAGCCTGTAAAAGGAAAAAGAAGGCGTATCAAAAATGGCTACATACTAGAACTCAGGTAGACAGAGAAAGTTACGTTGAAGAAAGAAACAAAGCGAAACAGATAATTGCAGCATCCAAGAAGAAATCTTGGGAAGACTTTGGAAACAGGTAGGAGAGTATGGGTCAAGCTGCTGGAAAACCATTGTGGAGTGTAATTAGCAGTCTTCGAAAGGGAGGTAAGAAGGAAATGCCAAGTATTTTGGACAGGTCAGGAAAACTGCTGATGAATCCTGTGGATGCCTTGGGCAGATGGAGGGAATATTTTGAAGAGTTGCTCAATGTAGGTGAATTGGTATTGTTGCAAGGAAAGTGCGAGTATTAGTTGAGGACCAATTGGATGAAAATCAGTGTGGGTTTAGGCCTCTTAGAGGCTGTCAGGACCAGATCTTTAGCTTACGGCAAATAATGGAGAAGTGTTATGAGTGGAACAGGGAATTGTATCTATGCTTCATAGATCTAGAAAAGGCATATGATCGGGTTCCTAGGAGGAGGTTATTGTCTGTTATACGAGATTATGGAATAGGAGGCAAACTTTTGCGAGCAATTAAAGGCCTTTACATGGATAGTCAGGCAGCAGTTAGAGTTGACGGTAAATTGAGTTCATGGTTCAGAGTAGTTTCAGGGGTAAGACAAGGCTGCAACCTGTCTCCACTGTTGTTCATATTATTTATGGATCATATGTTGAAAACAACAGACTGGCTGGGTGAGAATAAGATGTGTGAACACAAAATAAGCAGTCATGCATATGCGGATGACTTAGTTGTGATGGCAGATTCGATTGAAAGTTTGCAAAGTAATATTTCAGAGCTAGATCAGAAATGTAAGGACTATGGTATGAAGATTAGCATCTCCAAAACGAAAGTAATGTCAGTGGGAAAGTAATATAAACGGATTGAGTGCAAAATAGGAGGAACAAAGTTAGAACAGGTGGACGGTTTCAAGTACTTAGGATGCATATTCTCACAGGATGGCAACATAGTGAAAGAACTGGAAGCGAGGTGTAGCAAAGCTAATGCACTGAGCGCTCAGCTACGATCTACTCTCTTCTGCAAGAAGGAAGTCAGTACCAAGACTAAGTTATCTGTGCACCGTTCAATCTTTCGACCAACTTTGTTGTGTAGGAGCGAAAGCTGGGTGGATTCAGGTTACCTTATCAATAAGGTTGAGGTTACGGATATGAAAGTAGCTAGGATGATTGCAGGTACTAGTAGATGGGAACAATGGCAGGAGGTTGTGCACCATGCGGAAATCAAAGAAAAACTAGGAATGAACTCTATAGATGTAGCAGTCAGGGCGAACAGGCTTATATGGTGGGGTCATGTTACACGCATGGGAGAAGCAAGGTTACCCAAGAGACTCATGGGTTCAGCAGTAGAGGGTAGGAGGAGTCGGGGCAGACCAAGGAGAAGGTACCTGGATTCGGTTAAGAATGATTTTGAAGTAATAGGTTTAACATCAGAAGAGGCACCAATGTTAGCACTGAATAGGGGATCATGGAGTAATTTTATAAGGGGGGCTGTGCTCCAGACTGAACGCTGAAAGGCATAATCAGTCTTAAATGATGATGATGATGATGATGAATAACTGTCACACTCAGCACATTTAATCTTATATACCCCAGAATTATTGTATTTCATTTGTTTTGTCGTTGCTGGCGGCGAGGTGAATTGGGCGCGGCGGAAGAGGACTCGGCGTGGCTTTGTATACGTTCTGACGTAGGGAAATCCACTCCACCACCAATCAAAAACAAAGAAGAGGAAACGCACATTTTCGGAAGAATATCTACATTTTAATTATATTTTATGTTTCTTTATAAAGAAATTTTAAATTAATGTAAATTTTTCGTTTCATGGTCCACTCAAAAAATATTATTCATATGTTATTACCTTAAAAATTGTTTTATTAAAAAGAATATTCGCCATTAATATATACGGCGAAATAATAACAGATGCACAATTGTTATAGGTAGAGGGCGCTTTTTACTGTTACCAGTCAGGTTACTCTTAAAAACTGCGAGACAATGTTTTAACAGATTGAAATTTACTTTACTTATGACAGTGAACCGAGTGTTCTGTACGGACAAGTTACTCTGCAACTACAACATATGGTATGTTGGCATTTAATACGTTCCAAAATTTCTTTTTGTAAACTAAGATATTTTTATCACTAACTGTATCTCTCTTATTAATTACATTTTTAACTTTGTCTAACAGATCTGAAGATGGGCAGCTAGCCCGAAACCGGTAATTGAAAATAAAGAATAGCGATAGAAGACTGAAACGCCATATTTTATTTAATGAACGATCGCGGAATTCCCATTGAGACAATCATGTCTAGTTTTGTTAGTGATCATGACGCTAAATCCAAAAAAAGTAGAAAACTGCTGCTGGTATTGTGATAAAATGAGTCTATAGAGAAGGTGCACTCTGCCTATGACATATGGTAACTTGGCGTTCAGTGTTGTAAGTGTGGATGTATGTAAACGATCTTTAATTGGATGTGCTTTAAAACAATTATCAGTGAATTCCGTTCCTGGGGAGTAAATTATGCTGCGTAAGGCTTCCGTGTGAAGTGTCCATACCCAGAGCATTTTGAAGTGGTGTCGTAATGTTGGCACAAACAAGTTACTTTGATGGCGGCGTGTTATTTCTGTTCCAACGAACACGGCCGCCAAGCGATTAGAGCGCCACGCGGCTAACAGCGGTACTAGCGGCGATGTAAATGCTACCCTGATTGCACCAATGGGCGAGCCCTTTGTGACGGCGCTCTCTCCGCCAGCCATTTCACACGAATCTCGTAATTGTTGCTATTACCGCAGCACTGCTATACAAACTCTGCGGAAAGTGCTGCGGAAATGCCAATTCGCAAATGTCCCGACAGGCGTAAACTGTTCTGCAAGACCCGAGCGTAGGTCGAAGCGCTAACTGCGAAATGCAGCAGCTCGGTGTTAACTCTATATAAACGTTTGTACTACTAAGTGACCCTCATTATATCGCCATCAGTATGTTGCTTTTAGAGTTTCGCTATGAAATTAACCATTTCTGTCGGTATTACAGTAAAACACGGTCAAGACTAAACAGACTGTATCTGTTCATTGATTAATTTTTTTCCGTGCTTTCCTCTAGTCTCCACAGATTTTTAAATAATTATTTTTCTAGTTTTTATTTTATCACTAACGAAATACCTGACGTCATGTTATTTGTTTCAGTCTTGTGTTAGAAAGAACAATTGAACCAGTTTATCATGTAAAAACAAAGATGATTATTGGCGTGGGGTCTACTACGGTGGTCAAGCAAGCCACATTAACGTGACCACAGCCTGTGATCGACACCAGCCTGTAGTAACGACTCACAGACGGTATGTGGCTGCACTGGCAGTAGAGGGTATATAAAATGTTTCGATGGGACGCGGAAAACAGTGCAGTCAATGTTGAAACGGAGCGATATATTTGAGGTCCGGAAGGGTATCATCGTTGGCTTTCGGGCTGTACTGTTTCTCCTGGGTGGACTTGGGTTTTAAAAAAAACGTAAACTAAGTATTACGACAAATTTTATAAATAATTGACAAGTACGCCAATGAAGAAGAGATAGAACTACAATGGGCTAGTTATTCCATGGACTCTTGCGCTTCTATGCATGAAATATCTTTCCTTTGTCATTCGCTTATCTTATCTGCTTGGATTCGGACCTAAGAGGGCGTTCTTGTGTAAAGCTCATCTTGCTGTACCAGCTGATAATGTAAGTTGTACTCAAAACCCGAACAATATAATGGTTATTTTGTCAAAAGAATTTGTGAATGCGGTTAATCTATCGTAAATCTGATACCCTTATTGTCTTAAGTAGATATGGGCCTTAACAAAGAATTTTCATTGTTAGGTGCCATCTTAGAAAATCTTTAACATTTTTGTTTTAGCTCACCTACGAGACGTGCCGTCGGTTAGGACAATTAACTTTATTTCAGATGCAACGAGACCGGAGGCAGCTACTAGTGGTTTAACAATTTTACTTACAGATTTTCTTTATATAACGCTATAACGTCCCAGGCAGAAAAGGTCTGGTCACAGGATTCCAGTTCCATTACAGGATTTCGTTTGTAGATGCTACTCTTGTTATCTTATATTGGAGAATCGAGACGAAGCCATGCTGTATCGACGATTACGTAACTACCCTGAGAACTGAGCTAGTTTACTGGGTGCTTATACACGTCGAGCTAAATTAAACAACATATTACACTGTTAATATTATTCCTACATTGGTTATTTCTCTTTTATGCTGAGCCATTGCATTAACGTGTGTTTCTTTTTATATAAGTCACGGCTCATATTTTATTTTATTGCATTACACTAATAGTCACAAAACGAATACAATTTTTTTATTTTATTACATTACAGGGTCAAGGATGGAAGCTTTTCCGAAACATCTAAGACTGTTAACTGTTCGTGTACCGTAGTGTTTTAAGTACACCGTGCATGACAAAATGGCACTTTCCAAAATCGCCGCCGAGGCAACTGTGGTCCACCACGGGCTATAGATGACAGTGTGGTGGAAGGCGGCTACGGAGATGTGTACAGGCAAAAAAACGTGCAACTGTTGAGCTACTGACAGCTCAGAAGAACCAAGGGATCAGCAACAGTGTCCCCTCAAAGACGGTTCTGCGAACGTTGTTGCGTATGGGCCTCCACAACAGGTGCTTCGTTCATGCACCCTTACTGACGACGACGAAGACTGGAATTTGCTCGGCAGTGCCGCAGCTGGACGCTTAAAATGGCTCTAAACACCATGGGACTCAACATCTGAGGTCATCACTCCACTGGACTTAGAACTACTTAAACCTAACTAACCTAAGGAAATCACACACATCCACGCCCGAGGCAGGATTCGAACCTGCGACCGTAGAAGCAGCGCGGTTCCGGACTGAAGTGCCTAGAACCGCTCGGCCACAACGGCCGGCAACTGGACGTTTCAGATGAATCCCGCCTTTTGCTCCATCGGCGTGAAACGTTGGGAAGCAAACAGCCCGCAACAATCGCCGGAAGGTTTCAGGCCCGAGGAGGGAGTGTTACGGTGTGGTGAATGTTTTCGTGGCTTTTCTTGGGTGATCTCGTCATCCTGCAAAGCGTAATGGAGCAACACTAGTATGCAGCTACCCTTGGAGACCATGTGAACCTCTACATGCAGTTTGCTTTCCTCGGCACGATGGCATCTGCCACCAGGAAAATGAAAAGTTTCACACAGCTCGTAGTGTATGTACGTGGTTCGAAGAGCACCATGATGAAACTATCAACTAGACCCCCCTCCTGGCCACGAAACTCTCCGGATTAAAACCCAGCCGAGGATCTGTGGAACCACCACGATAGGACTGACTGTCTTCCTGCACGTCTCGCAAGAGTCCGCGCTGCAAAAAGGCAGTTTTCAGGCATTTGACAGGTGGTCAAACGTATGTGACTGGACACTGAATATTCTTTATCTACAGAGGGTAAAATTGAAAATATTCGCTATTTAATGGAAGTCTTCATTTTTAGCTGTAAGAACGGCCCTTTCCCTCTTAACCATTTCGAAAAAAGTTAGTTATGAAAAAAATGCTATATTGATTGCCGATTCAACAATATACGTCACCAGATAACAAAAAATGAATTGCATTTTTATCTTGGCCGAAAATTTGACAAATTACAGTCGATGTCGATGAAATATCTAATTCCTCCCCACCTCTATTCTGTCAGCGAGGAGTAAAATTTTTATTGGGTCTGTCACCAATCACACTAGTGAATCAAGAAACTATGTATTCGACGCTAATGGTAACTGTTTTCAATTATTTTCACAAGTCATCCCCTTCAACACCTAGTGCTGTGGTATCTTACACGAACAGCATTTTCCCAGATTTGTCGTTTATGTACAAACTTTGACATAATTACTGCAGGCATTCCTGAGATATGCTACCATGTAACAAAAAGAAAGAAAAATTTTGTACATGTCTTACCATACAGAAAAAAAGAGAAATCGTGCAATATCTAAGTCTGGATGAACGGACGGGGATTCGAAACGTTGTGCTCCCAAACGAGTCCAATATTATACCTAAGTGATAAATGGCACTTGCTTCGCCTCACTGGCCCTGCAAGCGCCTCCTCAACTCCGCCCTCCCCTCCCGCCTCCCCCCCCCCACCCTCGCTGACAATGTATCCAAACTCCGGATGATAGGTTGTAAACACCAGGTTCCAGATAGAAGGAATTTTGCAAGAAAATGTTCAAATGTGTGTGAATTCTTATGGGACTTAACTGTTAAGGTCATCAGTCCCTAAGCTTACACACTACTTAATCTAAATCATCCTAAGGACAAACGCACGCACCCATGCCCGAGGAAGGACTCGAACCTCCGCCGGGACCAGCTGCACAGTCCATGACTGCAGCGCCTAGACCGCTCGGCTAATCCCGCGCGGTGCATTTTGCAAGCGGCAAGGGATTCATTTAATATCATAATACCGACCGTGGGTGGCAATCACGTTCGCCGCTTCTTACAGGGGGTCCTAATGAATTAAGAACTGGGAAGTGGAGACGGGACGCAACACTAAAAAGGAACAGTTCAAGATGAACAACATGATGTAATGTATCAGAATTCACTAACATAGAGCCGACAGCAGCCTTCACTGGCGTCCTAATATTAGTTACATGCGAGGGAGTCGCTGATAAAGGTACCATTCAATGAATACAGGATCAACAAATAAAATTACAAAATACCTTAGACACCAATATATGCTACTAAGGTTCTGCAGAGAGTTTGATACGTGTGACAATTCTAAGACGCTGAAGAGAGAGCCGAAACCATGAGAAGCAGATTCCATATTTGTAGATTTCTGGAAAGCGTATGATGTGGGTGCCCCATTGTTGAATATTAATGAAAATCCGAGAGTACAGAATAAGTTTCATAAATGTACATCTGCATGTGCATCTACATAGGTCACCGTTCGGCGCGTATCACTATTTGTCATTTCCCCTCCCGTTCCAATCTTATATAGAGCGAGGACAAAACGACTGCCTATATGCTTCCGCATGAGCCCTATTTTCTCGTATCTTAACTTCATGGTCCTTACGCGCGACGCATGTTGACGGCAGCAGAATCGTTCGGCAGTCAGCTTCAAAAATTTTCTCACAAGGGAACCCTCCCATCGCACCCCCCTCAGATTTAGTTATAAGTTGCACAGTGGATAGGCCTTGAAAAACTGAACACAGATCAATCGAGAAAACAGGAAGAAGTTGTGTGGGACTGTGGAAAAAATAAGCAAAATATACAAACTAAGTAGCCCATGCGCAAGATAAGCAACATCAAGGAGAATGCTAACTCAGGAGCGCCGTGGTCCCGTGGTTAGCGTGTGCAACTGTTGAATAAGAGGTCGTTGGTTCAAGTCTTCCCTCGACTGAAAAATTTACTTTTTTTATTTTCGCAAAGTTATGATCTGTCTGTTCGTTCATTGAAGTCTCTGTTCACTGTAATAAGTTTAGTGTCTGTGTTTTGCGACCGCACCGCAAAACCGTGCGATTAGTAGACGAAAGGACGTGCCTCTCCAATGGGAACCGAAACCATTTGATCGCAAGGTCATAGGTCAACCGATTCCTCCACAGGAAAACGCGTCTTATATATTCTATACGACACTGGTGACGGCATGTGCGTCACACGACAGGAATATGTTGTCGACCCACCTAACTTGTACACTTGGCGAATGGGTAAAAAGATTGTTCTACCTTGCCCGATTTAGGTTTTCTTGTGGATGTGATAATCACTCCCAAAAAAGTGATGAAATATAAGAGTTTGTCACGTAAACTGCAACAAATGAATGCAACAGTTCCACAGTCGCACAGTTTTCCCTGTGCTCTGTCAAAACATATGTTTTTAACGTTTTCAAATTTTTAGGTTTAGGCGTAGCGTCCCCATACTACGGTGCAGTTACCTCACATCAGACGGACGGACGGACAGACAATAATTGTCTGAAAATAAAAAAAATTAAACTTTTCCCTCGAAGGTAGTCTTGAACCGAGGACCTCTCGTTGCGCAGCTGCTCACGCTAACCACGGGACCACGGCGAACGTCAACTCGCATCTCATTGATGTTGCCTATCTTGCACATAGACTACCCAGTTTGTATATTTTGCTTATTTTTTTCATAGTTCCACACAACATCTTCCTATTTTCTCTATTGATCTGTGTTGAGTTTTTCAAGGCGTATCCACTGTGCCAACTTATAACTAAATCTGAGGGGGGTGCGATGGGGAGGTTCCCTTGTCAGTAGTGTTTCTCGAAAAGAATGTTGCCTTCGCTGGACTGATTCCCACTTGATCTCCCGAAGCATCTCCGTAACACTCACGTTTTACTCGAGACCGTCGGTAACAAATCTAGCAGCTCCCCTTTTCTTGGATGTTCTCCTTCAATACGACCTAATACGGATCCCAAACTCTCGAACAGTATTCAAGAACAGGTGGCACCGGCGTCCTAAACGCGGTCTCCTTTACAGGTGAACCAATCTTTCCTAAAATTCTCTCAATAAACTGAATTCAACATTTGCCTTCCCTACCACAGTTCTCACATCACCGTTCCACCTCGTATCACTTTGCAACGCTACACCCAGATATTTAAACGACTTGACTCTGTCACGTAGGACACTTGTAATACTGTATCCGAACATTACAGGTTTGTTCATCACACCAACTGGAAGTTTTTTGTCTAAGTTGTTTTTCATCTTCCTACAGTCACTCAACTTCGACACCTTATCGTACACCACGGCATCATCAGCAAAACAACCTCTGTCTCCTGGCCGCCCTATCCACCAAATCATTTGTGTGTATAGACAACAAAAGCGTTCCTACCACACTTCCGTGGGGCACTTCTGACGATATCCTTGTCTCTGATGAACACGCGCCGTCGAGGACAACATACTGGGTTCTATTGCTTAAGAAGTCTTCGGGCCACTCACATGTCTGTGAACTTATTCCATATGCCGGTACCTCCGTTAACAGCCTGCAATGTAGCACCATGCCAGATAAATGTGAGTTGTTCCAAAACTTCTTAAGTAACAGAACCCAGTATGTTGTCCTGGACGGCAAATGTTCATCAGAGACAAACGATCGTCATGAATGCCCCAGGAAAGTGTGTGAGGATGGCTCTTGGTCTCTGCCGATTTTACGAATAGAGTCAGCAATAATCTGCGACTGTTTGCTGATGTTTTAGTATAGGGAAAAGTACCTTCTTCGAGTGACTGTAGGAGAATACGGGATGACTTAGACAGGATTTCTGCATGGTGTGATGAATGGTAATTGGATGTCTCTATAGGCCCCCTGGTTCAGCAGCTGTTGTGGCAGAGCACCTGAAGGAAAATTTGGAAAATATTTCGAATAGATTGCCCGACCATGTTATAGTTCTGGGTGGAGATTTGAATTTCCCGGATATAGCCTAGGAGACTCAAACGTTTATAACGGGTGGCAGGGACAAAGAATCCAATGAAATTTTTTTAAGTGCATTATCTGAAAACTACCTAGACCAGTTAAACAGAGAACCGACTCGTGGCGATAACATATTAGACCTTCTGGTGACAAACAGACCTGAACTATTTGAAACAGTTAACGCAGAACAGGGAATCAGCGATCATGAAGCGGTTACTGCATCGATGATTTCAGCCGTAAATAGAAATATTAAAAAAGGTAGGAAGCTTTTTCTGTTTAGCAAAAGTGACGAAAAGTAGATTCAGAGTACTTGACAGCTCAACGCAGAAGTTTCGTCTCGAGTACAGATAGTGTTGAGGATCAGTGGAAAAAGTTCAAAACCATCGTACAATATGCGTTAGATGAGTATGTGCCAAGCAAGATCGTAAGAGATGGAAAAGATCCACCGGGGTACAGCAACAGAGTTAGGAAACTGTTGCGGAAGCAAAGGGAACTTCACAGCAAACATAAACATAGCCAAAGCTCTGCAGACAAACAAAAATTACGCGAAGCGAAATGTAATGTGAGGAGGGCTATGCGAGAGGCGTTCAGTGAATTCGAAAGTAAAGTCCTGCGTACTGACTTGGCAGAAAATCCTAAGAAATTTTGGTCTTACGTCAAAGCGGTAGGTGGATCAAAACAAAATGTCCAGAAACTCTGTGACCAAAATGGTACTGAAACAGAGGATGACATACTAAAGGCCGAAAAACTAAATGTCTTTTTCCAAAGCTGTTTCACAGAGGAGGACTGCACTGTAGTTCCTTCTCTAGATTGTCGCACAGGTGGCATTATGGTAGATATCTAAATAGACGACTGAGGGATAGAGAAACAATTAAAATCGCTGATCGGATACCAGTTCGATTTTACACAGAGTACGCGAAGGAACTTGCCCCCCTTCTTGCAGCGGTGTACCGTAGGTCTCTAGAAGAGCGTAGCGTTCCAAAGGATTGGAAAAGGGCACAGGTCATCCCCGTTTTCAAGAAGGGACGTCGAACAGATGTGCAGAACTATAGACCTATATCTCTAACGTCGATCAGCTGCAGAATTTTGGAACACGTATTATGTTCGAGTACAATGACTTTTCTGGAGACTAGGAATCTATCTGTAGGAATCAGCATGGGTTTCGAAAAAGACGATCGTGTGAAACCCAGCTCGCGCTATTCGTCCACGAGACTCAGAGGGCCATAGACACGGGTTCCCAGGTAGATACCGTATTTCTTGACTTCCGCAAGGCGTTTGATACAGTTCTCCACAGTCGATTAATGAACAAAGTAAGAGCATCTGGACTATCAGACCAATTGTGTGATTGGATTGAAGAGTTCCTAGATAACAGAACGCAGCTTGTCATTCTCAATGGAGAGAAGTCTTCCGAAGTAAGAGTGATTTCAGGTGTGCCACAGGGGAGTGTCGTAGGACCGTTGTTATTCACAATATACATAAATGACCTTGTGGATAACATCGGAAGTTCACTGAGGCTTTTTGCGGATGATGCTGTTGTGTATCGAGAGGTTGTAACAATGGAAAATTGTACTGAAATGCAGGAGGGTCTGCAGCGAATTGACGCATGTTGCAGGGAATGGCAACTGAATCTCAATGTAGACAAGTGTAATGCATAGAAAGAAAGATCCTCTATCATTTAGCTACAATATAGCAGGTCAGCAATTGGAAGCAGTTAATTCCATAAATTAAAACTTCCTGGCAGATTAAAACTGTGTGCCCGACCGAGACTCGAACTCGTGACTTTTGCCTTTCGCGGGCAAGTGCTCTACCATGTGAGCTACCGAAGCACGACTCACGCCCGGTACTCACAGCTTTACTTCTGCCAGTGTCTCGTCTCCTACCTTCAAAACTTTACGGAAGCCCTCCTGCGAACCTTGCAGAACTAGCACTCCTGAAAGAAAGGATAATACGGAGACATGGCTTAGCCACAGCCTGGGGGATGTTTCTAGAATGAGATTTTCACTCTGCAGGAGAGCTTCTGTAAAGTTTTGAAGGTAGGAGACGAGATATTGGCAGAAGTAAAGCTGTGAGTACCGAGCGTGAGTCGTGCTTCGGTAGCTCAGTTGGTAGAGCACTTGCCCGCGAAAGGCAAAGGTCCCGAGTTCGAGTCTCGGTCGGGCATACAGTTTTAATCTGCCAGGAAGTTTCATATCAGCGCACACTCCGCTGCAGAGTGAAAATCTCATTCTGAATTCCATAAATTATCTGTGAGTAGGCAT